>NC_073635.1:28327500-30727500 GCF_029407905.1 Bubalus kerabau | reverse complement strand
CTCATAACAGAAACACTGTGACTGATTTGCAGCCTTCAGTTAAGGGGGCAAGTAATTTTGGTGGCTTTCAAACTAAAGGTTCAAATCAAAAGGCCAGCCAGGCCTCCAGGAAAGCTCACAGGAGGGCAGCTAAGCCGCCTCTGCTGAGTAACTCTCCTCCAAGCCATCAGTCACCAGCCAGCACAGTTTCCCCTCCCCGTGCTGATGGCACTGGTGATTCGGAAGTTTGGAAGAGATGTGAAAGTGCCTCCTGTGGAGCTCACCTCAACCACAATTCTCATGGAAATGAAAATGGTGTTTCTTCACCAAACCATGGAGACACAATTGAGGGTCAGATTCATAAACTCCGTCTAAAACTTCTTAAAAAACTTAAGGCAAAAAAGAAGAAATTAGCCGCTCTAATGTCTTCCCCCCAAAACGGAACACTTCCAAGTGAACCTTCGGAACAGGTGTCTCATTGTGGGTCTCCAAATGACGGTGAGTCAATAGAAGGCTTGCTACAAGAACTGCAGCGTCAAATTGACATTGCCGATAATAAATCAGGGTGCACCACGGTTCCTGGTGTTTCCCCGTACGGTGGTCAGTCGCATGAAGAAATTCTAGCAGAGTTACTGTCCCCAGCCACTGTGGTTTCAACAGAGCTCTCAGAAAACGGGGAGGCTGACTTCAGGTATTTAGAAGTGGGAGATAGTCACATCCCGGCACCAGTTCCCAATGAATTAAACAGTATTGCCCACAACACACATCTGAGGCAGGAGCATAATTACTGCAGCCCCAAGAAAAATCAGAGTGAACTTCAGCCAGATTCACTCACAAATAATGCCTTTATTAGAACATTGAACTCGGAAGGTCCCATGAAGACTGATATTTTTGATGAGTTTTTTTCTGCTTCAGCATTAAATTCTTTAGCAAATGACACATTAGACTTACCTCATTTTGATGAATATCTGTTTGAGAATTGTTGAGTGCTTTTGGCTCTTTTTAGTTTAATATTTATTACTACTCTTGGAAAAATTTACTGTATTTCTAGGTAGTGTTTGACACACTGGCCTTGTCATGAACAAAATGTAAGCTACTGAAGGTTTTGCCTCTCCAGTATTCTTACCTGGAGAATCCCTTGGACAGAGGAGCCTGGCAGGCTACAGTCATGGGGTTGCAGAGTTGGACATGACTGAAGAGACTTGGCAGTAGCAGCGGCATGCCCATGAAGCCTGTGATCTGTTTCATAAGTTTAAATAATGATGAATGTGTTCTTCTTTTTGGCTTCATTTTGTGGTTGTAGGTGAATGAGGATTTGAAAATGTTAAAAATGAAAAGTAGTGTATAGTTTCTAGCAGTTTTACAGTTGGGTATACTAAATTTCTACATTTCAAATTTTAGTTTTGTTGGTTCAGGAGAAACACTAGTTGATACAAACTTAAGTGACTATATATGGTATGTGAGCATGTGACTGTTTTTGCTAATGGTGCTGTGGTCTTAGATAAGAGCCTAAGCGTGTTTCTTGTACCAGTAGAGTGGTATAGAATGTAAACTTCCCCCCCATATAATTTGTCTCCTCTCTCTCTCCTTAAAAAAGATGGCAGGAAACTCATAACTAGAATGTTGCATAATGCTGTGATCAAAAAATGATCTATAAAAGGAAAAAGTAATGTATTTTTGTGTTGATGTGCTAAGAGATTATAAGTATCATCTTTCTTTCTCCCCTAAGACACTTATTTCTGTAGCCAAAGTGGAACACACCATCTAACAGTTATGTTTTGGCAGAAATAGCCAGTACATGTAAGGCTTGCATATGTTGGGTTCTATTATAAATGAAATGTTAATTCATTTAAACCTCAACGTTCCTATGAGCAAAGTACTCTTATCACCTTTAACAGTTAAGGAAACGCCATCGAGCTAATAAGTTGTAGAGCTGGGAATGAGTAGAGTGGTTACTACAACAATAAGAGGTGCTGAATTTATATGTTCCTATATGAACATATAAGGTTCCTTATATGAACCTGTAGCTTCATTTAAACTTTGGGTGCCCGAACAGCACCTCCTGCTGTATTAATTTGAATTAGTAGCAGAATTACTAAGGTTTAAGGGTGGCCATCTTGGGGAAAGAATACTTTGCTCAGGACTCAGAACTTCAGAATTGATTCATCAAATTTACTTCCAAACCTCCCTCCCTTCCCTTTTTTCTGATTACAAAAGTGACATGTTTATTATAAGGAGAAACTGGGAAAATACAAGAAAACACCAAGATTTCAGATTATTCATCTTAACATTTAGTGATAATAACTACTGCAGACATTTTCATGTTTTTATGCATTTAGACTTTTAAGAAATAAAAGCTTCTGTCATACCTGTTAATGATCTGTGTTCATGTTTAATGAGCATTTTTTCCATCTTTAGTTTTTGACACCTTTCGGATAGCTACATAATGTTACATTGTATTACCACTGTTTCATCAATTTATATTTTGAAGTGATTTGTACTGTTTTGTTATTGTTAATTATACCTATTGACAAAAATTTTTCACAGATCCAGGTTTTATTTTCTGGGAGTGGAATTGCTGGGTCAAAGAATATGCACTTTTATTTTTGGTCTTTTAATAATGGCTTGAGTCATTTTGCTGAATCCTCATCAGCACTAGGAAGTAGCATTGGTCATGGGAGGGAGAACCTTGGCTCATTTTGGTTACATTTCAATGATGACTAGTGTGGCTGAATATTTACAGTAACTCTTAGCCATTTGAATGTCTTTGAGGCATTGCTTATCCATCCTTCACTTGTTTTATTCACTCAAATATTTCTAGGTTTCTGCTGAATGTCAAGCATTGTTATAAAGCTGATATAAGGCAATAAAAAAAAAATAATAACAAAAGGAAATCCTTGCCTTTCAGTCATTTGCCTTTTAAACAAGAAGGTAAATCTATAATGTTAGGTGGTAATAGGAAATGGATGTGGTTGACTCTTGCTGTTTGGTAGTTCTGTAAAGTTGCCCTGAACACTGCATTAGCAATTACTGAACCACTGCTCCTGGCTGGAATACAGTACAGTTAGGTTCCTGTGAACCTCTGTTCACAACATCTTCATCATTTGATCAACAAATGATGTTTTTTGTGTCTTTCTGTTTAAAGATACCTTATGTAATAGATATTATTGCTTCACTAACATTGAACACGGGGCCAACAGTGCCTGAATGGAGCTTATCCTGCACACATATTTTCCTCCATAAGGCACATCACACCTTCCTTGAGCTTGGGAACAGGAGATAGGACTTGAGTACCATGCTTCAGGGCAATTTTAAACCACAAAATAACCAACAAAAAGCACAAAAAATGTCCATAAGACGTTGGGTCCATGCCAGCAGTCCTTGAAGTCTGGTCCTATCCAAGATGTACATGAGCATGTTCAGTTCACACCAAGTGATCTCTACCGCACATTGAGGACCTTGTGGCACAGACCAGATGTTCTGCAAGGGACTCAGATGTTTCAGTGCTGTGTACACATCCACAGATGACCACAGAAGCACTGCAGGTATTGACTTTTAGAGTTACAAATTTTAGCAAGTAGGCAAATTCACAAATACAGGCTAATAATTGATAAATGTCAGATGGTACTAAATGCTATGGAGAAAAGTGATGGGCAGATTATTTTAGACCACGTGGACTTGGGGGGGGGTGACATTTGAACAGGTCCTTCAGTGAAGTTAAGGAATTGACCATGTGACTGAATGAAGGGCGTTATCCAGGAAGAACAAAGCCCTGCGGTGTGAGGGTGCTTGGCATGGTTGAGAACAGGGAAGAGGCCAGTGTGAACAGTGAGCAAGGGAAGGAGAATTAGAACATCGGGTTAAAGAGGTTGGCAGAAACCAGATCACATATGGTTCCCGAAAATAACAGGAAGCCACCAGAAGTTTCCAGACAAGAGAATGGCACAATCTAGTCAAGAGGTTTTAAAAGATCACTGACTGCGGTTGTCAGAATGGAAGTGCTAGTTTGCGACAGTCTCAGTTCAGACAGCTGTGGAGGTGATAAACAGCTGGACCACTGTTGCATTTCAGAGGTGGAGCCAGCAGGTCGAGTTGATGGTTGACTGCGGGGTAGAAAGAGGATGCAAAGAGGGAGCTCAGATTTCATTGCCTGAACACATGGGTGGTTCTGTCTACTGAGATGGGACAGACTCGGGAAGGAAAACCTTTAAAGGAAAGAATTTATTCAATTTTGGATGTGTTCCCTTTCCTGGGTGATCAGAAGATAGGGTTTCCTAGCTGGGAAGGCAAAACATCTGTGATCGTGGGAACTATAATCACTGATGTGCATGTCCAGGAAGTGCACAAACAAGGTGTGTGCTCTGTGAGTGAGCAGCTGCACCCGGAGTCGTATCAAGGCCAGGGAGCAAGAGCCTCACCTTCGACCAGCTGGCCCTGGACTCCCCCAAGGGCTGTGGCACTGTCCTCCTTTCTGGTCCTCTCAAGGGCGGAGAGAGGTGTACAGGCATTTCGGCAAGGCCTCAGGAACCCTGCATAGCCACACCAAACCCTTTGTACACTCCAAGGGCTGGAAGTTCGAGTGCACCAGAGGCCAACCGTGGCTACAAGAACTAACCCCTGACTCTGCTGCTGCTGCTGCTAAGTCGCTTCAGTCGTGTCCAACTCTGTGCGGCCCCATAGACGGCAGCCCACCAGGCTCCCCCATCCCTGGAATTCTCCAGGCAAGAACGCTGGAGTGGGTTGCCATTTCCTTCTCCAATGCATTAAAGTGAAAAGTGAAAGTGAAGTCGCTCAGTCATGTCTGACCCTCAGTAAACTCTACTGAGACCAGCTAAAATGGTTGTTTGTTTTTCTCCAACCATGTGTGTGGCTCGGGTGCAGGACTGAGAATAGATGGGAAGGTAGAGTTAGCTGAAGTTAGAGGCTTTGTCAGACAAACGACACAGAAGAGAATGGAGTTCAGGTTTTAGGCAAGAAAATGATTATAGTAAAGGATAAGGAGGGAGGGTTAGGAGGGGCATGGGATAAGGGATGGTCATTCAAAAAGTGGTGGCAAACCTCCATGGACTGGAGGTGGGTTCAGAGAATGCTGGAGTGGGACTCATGGAGGAAGTAAGCTGGTTAGAAAGTGGTATGCTTGAGCCTGAGCTTTCAGACAGTGCACTGACCTGTGATGACGGGGTCTGAAGGATGACAAGGGAGGTGCAAGGCCAAGGTTGAGTCAGGAGCTGAGGACAAGTGAGGAGACACAGGAACCAGGAGGCCAAGATGGTGTGTGGATACTCTCTGTAGGTGGTGAAAGTGAAGTCCCTCAGTCGTGTCTGACTCTGCGACCCCATGGACACCAGGCTCCTCCATCCATGGGATTTTCTAGGCAAGAATACTGGAGTGGGTTGCTATCTGTAGGTGGTAAAGTCATCTAAATGGTAGACTGTCTTTCTGGCCCTCTTGCTTTTTGCCTCCAGGAGATCCTCACCCCCCTTTCTCCCATCCATGTTCCCTCAAGAAACACAGAAGAGACACAGGTGGCTGACAGGCACACCAGGACATTTCTGAGTAAAGCAGACCCACAAAAGGCACTTATATAAATAACTTCTTCACAGCAGCCAAGTGCCAAAGTGACAAGGAATCTGGTACTGGAGAAGTTTAATCAGGAGATTAAATGTAACCAAGAACCAAGAGGTCATTGGGAGAAAAGAGGCTCCTATGAAATACTTCAAATCTCAAAATGAAAATGCGTTTTCTGTTTAGTTACTGCAGGCACTTAATAGCTGGGTCAAGCACCCTTCTTGCCAGTTTTCTCTTTATTATAACCTTCCCACTGGGTTTGGAGGCAGAGACGATCTAAATATGCTGAGAAGTTCAAGTGTGTCTACAGCTCACCTGATATTTAAAGCTCCCCCAAGGCCCAAGATGACATAAGCCAGGCCTATTCAGAAGGATGGCAAAATGTTGAGTTGTAATCTAGAGTCCCACGGATACAGACCTTGTCATTACCATAAAGCATCTCTGTGGATGGTCATTAATAGAACAATTCTATCTTTAAATCTTTAATTCTATATTGAGTTCTTATCCATTGCAGATTGTCACCTCTGTACTAGTACTATACTGAATTCCAATTATCAGCTCAGCCTATATATGCTAGTACAAGTGAATATATTAGATAATTAAACTATCATTACACTCAACATGTGCATATAATAATCTATGCTCTACTTTTTCAGCTTATTATAAGGCAGTTGAGGATCTCCTTATTTTAAAGTGTGTATCTGATTTACTTGTTTCAGAATAACTAGTTTGAGTCATCTTTGACAGACAATAATTTTTGGTTTGTTTTTACTGCAAAAAAAAAAAGGCTCAATTCCTATGAGAGGGTGACGCATGACAGCAAATATGACAGTTTGCTGGGAGTCATTAATCCCAAGGAAAGAAATGTAAATTGGTATCTGGTGATGGTATAAATCCCTACAGAAGGGACCCTGAAAGCATCAGTATATTAAAGCCCTTCACAGAGTACATCCAGTGGTTCCAATAGAGTGTTAACAATAGAGCATGCATGCTCAGTCATGTCCAACTCTTTGTGACCCTATGGACTGTAGGTAGCCCACCAGGCTCCTCTGTCCATGGAATTTCCCTGGCAAGAATACTGGAGTGGGTCACCATGCCCTCCTCCAGGGGATCTTCCTGACCCTGGGATCGAACCCGCATCTCCTGCATTGGCAGGCAGATTCTTTACCCCTGAGCCATCTGGGAAGCCCCAACAATAAAACGTTAAATGTTAAAACCTCCAGGCAGCTCTTTTTGTCTCAAGTCCTTTATTACTAATTTTACAAATGTACTTAATTTGTCAGCAAGGGAAAAAAAGGAACTGGCTTCTCTTTGTGACTTGTCAATACTATTAGACCCTTCTAGTTCTTTGTGTTACCTTAAAATCTTCAGTTTAGTAACTTTTCCATACCTAAACACTTTGGATTTGACATGCTTTATGACTTTTATCAGTAATTAGAATACATATTGGATAAAATACAAAACAGGGCCAAGAACCTGCTCCAGAGGCTCTGTGACTCCCTTGGATGCTGTACATAAAAATTTATCAGTGAATGTGTACATTCTGCGGAGAAGAGCTTTAGCTTCCCATTCAGATTTTCACAGGGCTCTGTGAAACCCCAAGTGGTCTGCTGGAAACTCTTAAATAAATGAAAGTGCAAGTCGCTCAGCCATGTCCGACTCTTTGTGACCCCATGGACTATACAGACCATGGAATTCTCCAGGCCAGAATACTGGAGCAGGTGGCCTTTCCCTTCTCCAGGGGATCCTCCCAACCCAGGGATCAAACCCAGGTCTCCTGCATTGCAGGCAGATTCTTTACCAGCTGAGCCACCAGGGAAGCGCATCTTAAATAAATGAAGTTTAACTTAAAATGAACTTAAACTTAAAAAAAAAAATGATTGTTTCTGAGACTAGGTTCTCAATGAACTCCATGGTGGAGAACTGACCACAGGTTCAGAGATCAGATCAGTCGCTCAGTCGTGTCTGACTCTGCGACCCCATGAATCGCAGCACGCCAGGCCTCCCTATCCATCACCAACTCCCGGAGTTCACCCAGACTCAGGTCCATCGAGTCAGTGATGCCATCCAGCCATCTCATCCTCTGTCGTCCCCTTCTCCTCCTGCCCCCAATCCCTCCCAGCATCAGAGTCTTTTCCAGTGAGTCAACTCTTCGCATGAGGTGCCCAAAGTACTGGAGTTTCAGCTTTAGCATCATTCCTTCCAAACAAATCCCAGGGCTGATCTCCTTCAGAATGGACTGGTTGGATCTCCTTGCAGTCCAAGGGACTCTCAAGAGTCTTCTCCAACACCACAGTTCAAAAGCATCAATTCTTCGGCGCTCAGCCTTCTTCACAGTCCAACTCTCACATCCATACATGACCACAGGAAAAACCATAGCCTTGACTAGATGAACCTTTGTTGGCAAAGTAACGTCTCTGCTTTTGAATATGCTATCTAGGTTGGTCATAACTTTCCTTCCAAGGAGTAAGCGTCTTTTAATTTCATGGCTGCAGTCACCATCTGCAGTGATTTTGGAGCCCAGAAAAATAAAGTCTGACACTGTTTCCACTGTTTCCCCATCTATTTCCCATGAAGTGATGGGACCAGATGCCATGATCTTCGTTTTCTGAATGTTGAGCTTTAAGCCAAACTTTTCACTCTCCACTTTCACTTTCATCAAGAGGCTTTTGAGTTCCTCTTCACTTTCTGCCATAAGGGTGGTGTCATCTGCGTATCTGAGGTGATTGATATTTCTCCCGGCAATCTTGATTCCAGCTTGTGTTTCTTCCAGTCCAGCATTTCTCATGATGTACTCTGCATATAAGTTAAATAAACAGGGTGACAATATACAGCCTTGACGAACTCCTTTTCCTATTTGGAACCAGTCTGTTGTTCCATGTCCAGTGCTAACTGTTGCTTCCTGACCTGCATACAGGTTTCTCAAGAGGCAGATCAGGTGGTCTGGTATTCCCATCTCTTTCAGAATTTTCCACAGTTTATTGTGATCCACACAGTCAAAGGCTTTGGCATAGTCAATAAAGCAGAAATAGATGTTTTTCTGGAACTCTCTTGCTTTTTCCATGATCCAGCGGATGTTGGCAATTTGATCTCTGGTTCCTCTGCCTTCTCTAAAACCAGCTTGAACATCAGGAAGTTCATGGTTCACATATTGCTGAAGCCTGGCTTGGAGAATTTTGAGCATTACTTTACTAGCGTGTGAGATGAGTGCAATTGTGCAGTAGTTTGAGCATTCTTTGGCATTGCCTTTCTTTGGGATTGGGATGAAAACTGACCTTTTCCAGTCCTGTGGCCACTGCTGAGTTTTCCAAATTTGCTGGCATATTGAGTGCAGCACTTTCACAGCATCATCTTTCAGGTTTTGAAATAGCTCAACTGGAATTCCATCACCTCCACTAGCTTTGTTCGTAGTGATGCTTTCTAAGGGCCACTTGACTTCACATTCCAGGATGTCTGGCTCTAGGTCAGTGATCACACCATCGTGATTATCTGGGTCGTGAAGATCTTTTTTGTACAGTTCTTCTGTGTATTCTTGCCATCTCTTCTTAATATCTTCTGCTTCTGTTAGGTCCATACCATTTCTGTCCTTTATCGAGCCCATCTTTGCATGAAATGTTCCTTTGGTATCTCTGATTATCTTGAAGAGATCCCTAGTCTTTGCCATTCTGTTGTTTTCCTCTATTTCTTTGCATTGATCGCTGAAGAAGGCTTTCTTATCTCTTCTTGCTATTCTTTGGAACTCTGCATTCAGATGTTTATATCTTTCCTTTTCTCCTTTGCTTTTCGCTTCTCTTCTTTTCACAGCTATTTGTAAGGCCTCCCCAGACAGCCATTTTGCTTTTTTGCATTTCTTTTCCACGGGGATGGTCTTGATCCCTGTCTCCTGTACAATGTCACAAACCTCATTCCATAGTTCATCAGGCACTCTATCTATCAGATCTAGGCCCTTAAATCTATTTCTCACTTCCACTGTATAATCATAAGGGATTTGATTTAGGTCATACCTGAATGGTCTAGACCATAGGTTAGATAAGCTAAAAATATGGACAATTTATAATTTTTTGAATTTCAAGTTTTCTTTAAGAATCCTCCAAAGTCCCAGATCAAGCAAAGGCATCACCATTTTTCTGGGTCCCTCAGGCTTTAACCCTTAAGAAAATCAACTTTGAATATTCATTGGAAGGACTGATGCTGAAGCTGAAGCTCCAATACTTTGGCCACCTGATGCAAAGAACCGACTCACTGTAAAAGACCCTGATGCTGGGAAAGATTGAAGGCAGGAGGAGAAGGGGATGACAGAGGATGAGATGGTTGGATGGCATCACTGACTCAATGGACATGAGTCTGAGCAAACTCTAAGAGATAGTGAAGGACAGGGAAGCGTGATGTGCTGCAGTCCATGGAGTCACAAAGAGTCAGACATGACTTGTGGTCTGAACACAGCAAGCTTTAAATGTGGGCTTCACCCTCACACTTCCTTCCTGTTTCCGTCCCGAAGTTTCAACCAGTCTTCCCTTGAATTCATCCATGCCTTCTTTCCTTTACTCACCTTAGCCCAGAGCCTCACTGCTTCTCTTTTGAAATATAAGTGTGTCTCAACTGTCCTCTGATCTCTTATTTCTTATTGATGCTATTGTCAGCCTGACCACCAAAAATAGATTTCCTTCTGTCCTAAAACAGAAACCTTTAACAGTGACTCCTTTAGAGTCAAGCCCAGCCTCTTTCCTCAGTCTTCAGGGCCCTTTTGCAAGCTAAGAACATTTTCACTGAACCCTAAGTACACATAGTCCACCCACAACCCCCACCACCCCCTCATCTTGTCCTGAAATCTCCCCAGCCTAAAATGTCCCTCCCCTGCCTTGTGCCTTGTCCAGATCTTTCAGGGTCATTTCAAGTCCTCCATGAAGACAGTTCAGCCCATCTAAGTTGACTTCTTTCTTCAGGGCCAGGGGACATTTTTCTGTGTTCCTCATGCTGACCCTTGGTCATATGCATTTTTATGTGACTGTCGGCCTCTGTGAACCATGTACCCAGGAAGGCAGGGATGGCTCTGGTCCTGAGTGTGTGCCATGGGACAGGCCTGTGCTAGGTGAGCGAGCAGCGTGAATAAAGGCATGGTTCCTCCTCTAAAGAGATCACGGTCACTTTTAGGGGACAAGTAACTCCCTGGTTGCAGGGTGCTATGATGAATCGCGGAGGACGGGCATCTATATCAGATGGAAGCAGTGTTGGGGAGGCTTCCCCAGGGGTAGCTTCTCAGCAGATGTGACCCAGGTAAGCAGAGATGGGGAAGGGCACGCTGGGCAGACATCTGGCCAGGAAGAGGGTGTAAGGCAGACTGGACCTTTCAAAGAACTCCTGGTAAGTGCTTATAACCTCTAAAAGGTTTCATTCGGAAACAGGGTGAAGGGAATCCTCTGGATACTAAAATGATCATTAATATGGTCTCTTCCTTCAAGGAGCTTAGAGTCTAGTGTAAATATACTCAGCTTCCAAGTGGAAGGATCCGTCACTTCAGTTAACAGAAAATATTACAGCTTCTTCATCTTGAAATGTGAGACTCAATTTGAACAGTCTGTAAATGATCTTATGACATAATTCCACCTCCACCCCCCCATTCTCTTATTTCCACTGTAAGCTATCCTGAAGTGTAGGTGGAAAGTCTGGAATTTCCAGGAGCTTCAGAAAGGCTCCTAGCTAAGAACATTTGGGTGGGGGTGCAGTGGGTAGGGGTGGGGGGGGGTGGGGGGTTGGGGGGGGTGGGGACGGGCTACTGTTCTGTCTGGAATTCCACCAAAAGTGCAATGTTGTGTCTTCTTCCTGAGGGCTCCTAACAAGGCAGTAGAGGATATTTTATCATCGACAGTAACTTGATAAATAGTTGTCAGCCAGCATTTGTCAAAGCATTCCCTAAGAGACACCCTAGTGAGATAGTTTAACAATTCCTTCTTCTGGGTCTCTAAAGTCTATTCATGGTAGGTACATCCCAGAGAAAAAGCACCTACCTACTGAGCACGAGGTGACCTCAGTCTTGGCAGGAATGAATTACAGCCTCATGTTATCATATTGTCATGCGGTTCCCTGTCTTTATAGAAAATCGTATTGTATACAGTGTTAATGTCAATTACTTCTCAATAAAATCAGAAAAAAAGAGGAAATCGTGTGTTAATCGTCTGCTTGAAAAATATTTGCGTCTTCTGTGCGATGAGTTGAAAACACGTCGTTTGAGATTTTTTAACAGGAACCTCTACACTTTCTAATTTCAGGAAAAATTCTGCTGGGAGTCTAAACAAAGTGAATAGTTAAGGCCTTTGCCTAGATTGAAGTCCTGGGTCCAAAAGCTAGATAGAGCACAGCTTAATTCAGCCCACAGTGGCTTGGGATGAATTGTGCCTCCACAGTCTGAGATGTCTCCTCTTGCCTGTTTGCATCTCCACGGCTCCTCCAATCTTTCTGGCTGCACATAAGGCAAAATTGCATAACCACTTTGCCTTTCGGGTTTTCCTAGAGAAACCAATGGTTATTTATTCATTCACCTGCCAATGAGCAATTGCGTGTTTGGGGTTTGTTTTTGCCATTGCAGTGTCTGCTGTTGATGAACAAGGTCGGGCAGGTCTCCTGGACCATGGGTGCACGTTTCCCCCACATACTTGTTTGAACTAGAATGAGCAAACCACGCCGCAGCAGCGTCGCTTTCGGATTCACCGGCACCGAACACCATTAACTGGACGTCGTCTTCCTCTGTCCTAGAAGCGTCGCAGTATCGCTCCATTAAAAAAATCTCCCTGTTGCCATTTTAAAATGAATTTTCCCAGAGAGGAAAAACAAAACGCTACCGTCCCTGGGTGGGCTCGAACCACCAACCTTTCGGTTAACAGCCGAACGCGCTAACCGATTGCGCCACAGAGACCCAGCTACCGGGGATGCGCTGCGGTGTGTACAGATTTCCGCGGCCGCAGCGGCTCCCTAGCTGCCCGGGGCGTTGCCTCGCGGGCACCTCGGAGAAGCGCGCCGAGGAGGCGGCGGGAGGAGCCGGGCGTCAGGCGGACATTCGGGCGGAGCCGCGGGGGCTCCTCGGGGGGCAGGGCGCCGCCCGCAGGCCCCGCCCCCCGGAGCCGGCCCTGGCCCCGCCCCGAGTCTGGCCCCGCCCCCCGGAATCGGAGCCGGCCCCGCCCCGGCGGCTTGGGGGTCGGCCGCGCCCCCTTCCCTCTTCCTGTTCGCGCGGGAAGGTGGCGGCCGCGCGCGGTGACCGTGACCGCGACCCCGGCGACAGGGAGCCTGGCCGCAGGGGCTGGACCGGGTGAGGTCGCCCGTGCTCCCTCGCCGGAGCTGAGAGGAACATGGATTTTGCCCCCACCCACCACCACCCTCCCAAATTATGACACCACAGATCCGCGGTGTGAATTTGCCATATGCGCTTCTGTGCTTGGTGCATGGAAAGATTTTTCCACCTGCAAGAACCACTGTTTGCCCTCTTTGGGTGGAGGGGGAGGCTAGGGCCCGCGCCGAGAATGCATGGTTTGGGGGACATCAGAACGGCCTTTATGGAGGGAGTGGCAATTCAGACACGCCCTGACGCTTGAAGTGGTCACTGCAGGCCCCCGGCTTTCCCTGACTAATGCACTGAGGCCTTGGAAGCCCCCTCACCCCCGCCCGCCCCGCTCCACGGAGGAGGGGAGTGGGGGCCTTAGCTTGGTGCCACACCCTGAGAACTGCCTGGTTTTCATTCTACTTTTGCCTGAAGTCAGATCTCTAGAGCTCCTTTGGGCTCAGCTCCCCTGTGCCCTCAGCACACCGAAAAGGAAATTTCACTCTAGCTCTCCACGTGCCAAATCCAGTCTAGTGTGTGTTCCTGTTTCCGTTCGGTTTACCTGGGAGGGGCCTTCCTCCAACTCTGGCTCCTGCTTTCCTCTCCCATCCCTCCTCCCTTCCTCCTAGTTCTTCTTTTCTCATCATTTTAACGGTGTTTGTTTTTAAAGCACACAGTTCAGTGACAATAATACACTCACACTGCTGTCAACCATTACCATCACCCATCTCCAAAACTAAAACTCTGCACCCAGTAAACACTCCTGTGGAGTATGTGTGTGCTCAGTCGTGTCTGACTCTTTGCAACCCTGTGCACTGTAGCCTGCCAGGCTCCTCCTTCCATGGGATTCTCCAGGCAAGAATACTGGAGTGGCTTCCCCTTTCCTGCTCCAGGGGATCTTCCTGACCCCTGGATTGAACCTGCATCTCTTGATTCTCCTGAATTGGCTGATTTTTTTTTTTTTTTTTAAACCACTGAGACAGCTGGGAAGCCCAAACCTGGCAACCACCATTCTACTTTCTGTGTCTAGGAATATGGCTACCCTCGGTCCACTCTGGAGAAGGCAATGGCAACCCACTCCAGTACTCTTGCCTGGAAAATCCCATGGATGGAGAAGCCTGGTAGGCTGCAGTCCATGGGGTTGCTAAGAGTCAGATATGACTGACTTCACTTTCACTTTTCACTTTCTTGCATTGGAGAAGGAAATGACAACTCACTCCAGTGTTCTTGCCTGGAGAATACCAGGGACAGGGGAGCCTGGTGGGCTGCCATGTATGGGTCACACAGGGTCGGACATGACTGAAGCGACTTAGCAGCAGCAGCAGCAGCTGGTACCTCATGTGGTGGAATTGTACAGTACTTGTCCTGTCTTGTTTCACTTAGCATGTCTTCAGAGTTCATCCACATTGTTGCATAAGTTGAAATTTCCCTCTCAAGGCGGAATTCAACCCTAACCCTTTTTAAGGCTGAGTCATATTCTGCTGTGTGTATGCACCACATTTTCTTTACCCCTTCCTCAGTTGATGGACGCCTGGGTTGCTCCCACATTTTTGTGGTTGTGAATAATGCTACAGTGAACACAGATGTGCACGTACCTCTTTGAGTCCGTACTGTTATTTCTTTGGGGTAACATATCCAGAAATACAATTGATGAATCATATGGCAGTTCGGTTTTTAATTTTTCATACCATTTTTCACAGCAGCTGCACATTTCACATTTGTCCACCAACAATGCTCAGAAGTTTCTATTTCTCCACATCCTTGCCAACACTTGCTGTTTTCTTTCCCTCTTCCTTTCTCCTTTCCTTCCTCCCTCCCTCTTTTCTTTCTTTCTCTTTCCTCCCTCCTCCTTCTTCCTCTCTCCTTTCTTTGTCTCTCCTTTCTCCATCTTCCTTCTTTCCTCCATCCCTTCCTTACTTTCTGTAATAGCCATCCTGATGGATGTGAAGTGTTCTCATTGTGGTTTTGATTTGCATTTCCCTAGTGATTAGCCCCACCAGGGCTTCCCTGGTGGCTCAGAGGTTAAAGCGTCTGCCTGGTATGTGGGAGATCCGGGTCTGGAGACCAGGGTCCGATCCCTGGGTTGGGAAGATCCCCTGGAGAAGGAAATGGCAACCCACTCCAGCATTCTTGCCTGGAGAATCCCATGGAGGGAGGAGTCTGGTAGGCTACAATCTATGGGGTCGCAAAGAGTCGGACACGACTGAGCGACTTCACTCACTCAGTGATTAGTGATGTTGAGCATATTTTCTGATCCTTCTTTTGGGTTCTCTGACCCTTCTTCTGCTTGCTTCCTTCTAGGTAGAGCCAGCTTTGCTTCTTAGGAGAAAGCTCTGAGTGATGGAGGCCAGTTTCTGATAAAGGGGGTAGGGAAAGACTAAGGGAAGCTGCAGAGTTGAGCCTGTGCTGTGCAAGGAGAGGAAATGAAGGAGGAATCTGCTGAGTAGGACTGTCTAGAGACCTTGTTTTGTTTATCTGTGTTGGGCAACTTTTGGAGTCAGTTATGTTTGATCTGGTTCTGTTTAGGAAAACATAACTGCCTGCAGCCATGTTTAATCTGGAGTTCATTTATGTATATGGTGCTTATGCGTGGCCTACAGGTGAAGAAGGAATTGATGAACTCCATCTTGGAATTATTGGAGCAGATTAGGTTTTCCAACCTGCACCTTTAAAAGTTAGCTTTTTATGCTAATTTAATGGAATTTTCCATTTGCACTTTCAGTTTCTCCTCAGGGACTGTGGGACTTTTTTTGGCCACCTTGCAGTGTTTACAAGGATCTTAGTTTCTTGACCAGGGATTGAACCTATGCCCCCTGCAGTCCTAACCACTGGACCTCCAGGGAATCCCCAGGACTGTGGGAAATTCTAATTTAAGTGTTTAAATGATGATCCCTATCCCTCACCACCGCCTTATGATTCCTGTTAGAAACACAGTGATACCTTTCGGATGTATAAGAAATATAACTCTATCTTTCTATGATTCAGTTCAATTTCTCTTTTGATTTCCTGTTCTGCTGCTGCTTAGGAAACAATCTCTTGTCAATTCAGGATTCCCTCTATCCCCTTCTCTGGAGTTGTTTCCAAGTGCTGAGGATTTGGTGGGCAGTCCTAATTTGCTCCTGAGTCACATGTGCACACAGGTTGCTAAAAAGGCAGTTTTGCTACTATTGAGGGTCCCATTCCTTTCCCCATTGAGGGAAAAGACTCTCTTGTGAAATTGACTGTTACATCACCATTCCATATAGTCACTCCTGGCACAATGCTGGCACTCCTGTCTGCTTATGGGATCTGTTATGGACTAAATGTTGTGTTGCCTCAAAGTTCACATGTTGGAATCTATTTGCCACTGTGATGGTATTTGGAGGTCAGGCCTTTGGGAGGTATTTTGGTGGGGATGTCATGAATGGGATTAGTGCCCTTTTAAGAGGCTGGAGAGATAGCTCCATCTTTTTCCGTCATGTCAGGGTACAACTAGAGATCAGCAGTCTGCAATACGGAAGGCCCTCACTGAAGCATGATCCTGCTGGCACCCTGATCTTGGACTTCCAGGCTGCACAACTGTGAGAAGTCCATTTGTGTTGTCTGTGAATCACCCAGGTTATGGTACTTTGGTACATAAGCATGAGCCTAGACAAGACTCCAAACTTCTCTTTTCTCATCAGCCCCACCCACACACCCCCATGTCTCCAGCCCCAGACTGTGGGATGTTCAATGGTTTAAAATTTTAGAGGCACCTGCATAGAAGGGAAACAAGGAAATAACCACTGAAAGTGTTCGAGTCCCAGCTGAAAGCTTAAAGGTTTTCTTTCAGTCATACTTGTTTGAAAATATTATCAAATTTTCTCCATTAGATTGAGCTCTGGGGTGTCTCCTGCTTCATATTCATGTGAATACAATGGTTTTCTGAAGAGAAGATGGCATTAATGGACCAATTATGTTTAAGTAATTATAGGTACTTATCTAACTAGAAAACAGGTGTTCTAGAAGCTAGATGATTGTGTCCATTGAAATGACACCCTCGACTAGAAGCTTCCACTAAGAGGTAGGGCCTCCAAGGACAGAGATTTCAGTCGACTTTGTTCTCTGCTGAATCCCAGCACCTGCCACGGTGCTCAGCACACAGCAGGTGCTCAAAGTAACTCCATGCAGAAGAGATGAATAAATGAAAACATAAGCCTAAAGGAAACTGGAAAAAATATGAGGAAAAAATTAACTTCCTAACACACATGGAACAACAGACTGGTTCCAAATAGGAAAAGGAGTACGTCAAGGCTGTATATTGTCACCCTGCTTATTTAACTTATATGCAGAGTACATCATGAGAAAAACTGGGCTGGAAGAAGCACAAGCTGGAATCAAGATTCCCGGGAGAAATATCAATCACCTCAGATATGCAGATGACACCACCCTTATGGCAGAAAGTGAAGAGGAACTCAAAAGCCTCTTGATGAAAGTGAAAGAGGAGAGTGAAAAAGTTGGCTTAAAACTCAACATTCAGAAAACGAAGATCATGGCATCTGGTCCCATCACTTCATGGGAAATAGATGGGGAAAGAGTGGAAACAGTGTCAGACTTTATTTTTCTGGGCTCCAAAATCACTGCAGATGGTGACTGCAGCCATGAAATTAAAAGACGCTTACTCCTTGGAAAGAAAGTTATGACCAACCTAGATAGCATATTCAAAAGCAGAGACGTTACTTTGCCAACAAAGGTTCATCTAGTCAAGGCTATGGTTTTTCCTGTGGTCATGTATGGATGTGAGAGTTGGACTGTGAAGAAGGCTGAGCGCCGAAGAATTGATGCTTTTGAACTGTGGTGTTGGAGAAGACTCTTGAGAGTCCCTTGGACTGCAAGGAGATCCAACCAGTCCATTCTGAAGGAGATCAGCCCTGGGATTTGTTTGGAAGGAATGATGCTAAAGCTGAAACTCCAGTACTTTGGGCACCTCATGCGAAGAGTTGACTCACTGGAAAAGACTCTGATGCTGGGAGGGATTGGGGGCAGGAGGAGAAGGGGACGACAGAGGATGAGATGGCTGGATGGCATCACTGACTCGATGGACGTGAGTCTGAGTGAACTCCGGGAGTTGGTGATGGACAGGGAGGCCTGGCGTGCTGAGATTCATGGGGTCACAAAGAGTCGGACATGACTGAGCAACTGAACTGAAGTGAACTGATTATATAAAGAAGATTTATCAATTAATATGGAAAAATACCTCTTTAAAAATTTATTTATGTATTGACCACACCATGTGGCCTGTGGGATCTTAGTTCCCCAACCAGTAATTGAACCCAGATCTTTGGGAGTGAGAGCTCAGAGTCCTAACCATTGGACTACGAGGGAATTCTCAAAAACTACCTCTTTACACCTCAACTTAAAAAAAGGGGTGGGGGGGCAAACAAAAGTTGAGACATGAGCAGAAGATTCTGAACTTACAAGTTATCAAAATTAAATGAAGTAAAAATTTTCCTTTTCTCAAATAGCAAAGCAGAAAGAGAGATATTACTAAAATTTTTATCAAGGACATCATTAGGGTCCACTGTTACACAGCACTGACCAAGTAAACTTGGGCTATTATTTCTGGATAGTAGATTGGTAAAAGGAACACTGAACAATGTTTATACCCTCTTTTTCTAGAAATTCTATATTTAGAAATCTGTCCTAAGAAAGTGACCAAGGATATGACCCAGGTTTTAAGTATATCATCACAGTATTATTTATGATAGTGATAAATAGGAAGGAAGTGGCAACCCACTCCAGTATTCTTGCCTGGGAAATCCCATGGACAGAGTAGCTTGGTAGGCTACAGTCCATGGGTTCACAAAAGAAATGGACATGACTTGGCAACTCAACAACAGCACAACAGGAAACAACTTAGATGTCCAGCAACAGGAAAAAATGATAAATTGTAGTATATTGAGAAAATAGAATATTAAATATATAGACATTAAAAATAATGTTTTGAAATATACAGTAAGTCCTGGTAAGTTGTTGTTTAGTCAATAAGCCATGTCCGACTCTCTGTCACCCCATGGACTGTAGCCCGCCAGGCTCCTCTGTCCATGGGATTTCCCAGGCAGGAATACTGAAGTGGCTTGCCATGCCCTCCTCCAGGGGATCTTTCCGACCCAGGGATCGAAGCTGCATCTCCTTAGTTGCAGGCGATTCTTTACTGCTCCACCACTGGGGAAGGACATAGTCTTGGTAAAGTGTTACGTTAAAAAAAAAAGCTACAGAATCCTATAATTCTAAGAATAGTATTTTCAAAGAATGTTTGACAATAGGCTATGATGAAATGTTAAGTGAAAAGGTCAGATGAAGAACTATGTCACTGTGATAACTCACAGCTGCATATTCTATGTGTCTCATGCTATTAGACACACTTATATATAACATCTCATTTTAGCCCATAGCAATCCTGTGGGGCAGACATCATTACTTATTCTAATTTTGCAGGTGGGGAACAGGAGCAGAGAGCTTTTGTTCAGGTTCTAGAGCTTGTGAATGTAGAGCTGGGTTCCAGACCCAGACTCACGTTCCATCAGTCACACTTGTAACTTGACCCACACAGCCTCTCACATTGCCTATACAGTATGAGCACAAATTGTGTGTGTGTGTGTTTATACATGAGTAGTGGTTCTGGGTATCTCTGAATGGTGATTTTATTTTTCTTCTTTCTCCCTTTCTACTACTTCCTCAAGCATTTGCAGCAAGCAGTACTTATAAAGAGCCAGTGATGAAAGGTGGCAGAAGCAGTTTCCTAAATTGCAGATAGAGGGTGGTAGGTGGTTATTCTTGGCTGATCTTCTCCATCTTGGGGCAGAGGAGTGCCAGCCTGTGAGGTGGTAACGTGCATAGTCCCGTGTCTGCACAGGTGGGTCTCTGCCAAGCCCTGTATGCCCGTCACCTGGTCTCTTTTCTCCAACTCTTTCATCTGCCTCAGAAAGAGTGTCTGAGGGACAGTAGATTCCTGTGGGGAATTTTACAATGTGCAATTCTTTAGAATGAATATGCTTTCATTTAAGAACTGATCCTTGAAATTTTGGGCTTCCCAAGTGGTGGTCATGTTGTTCAGTTGCTAAGTTGTGCCTGACTCTGTGTGACCCCATGGACAGCAGCACGCCAGGCTTCCCTGTCCTTCAGTATCTCCGAGAGTTTGCTCAAATTCATGTCCATTGAGTCAGTGATACCAGGTAACCATCTTAGCCTCTGCCTCCCTCTTCTCTTTTCGCCTTCAGTCTTTCCCAGCATCAGGGTCTTTGCAGGTAGTTCAGTGGTAGAGTCTACCTGCCAACATAGGAGACTAGGTACGATCCTTGGGTTGGGAAAATCTCCAGCAGGAGGAAATGGCAACCCATTCCAGTATTCTTGCCTGGAAAATCTCATGGACAGAGGAGCCTGGTGGGCTACAGACCATGAAGTCACAAAAAGTTGGATACAACTTAGCGACTGAGCATGCATGCACTTGAGATTTTTAGATGATTTCTACATTCTTAAAAAAATTTTTTTTGAACTAATATTTTTTCTTCTTTTACAATGAATTAATTTCATTTGGGAAGGATAACCCAACCTATAGGAGAATATTAAGACTTTAAAAAATTTGTAAGTTTAATATGAAATATTTAATGCATTTAGGGCTACATGGAAGTTAGCAGCTATTTGTTGAATCTCATAAGGAACCAGGTTAGTTGCTTCAAAGATTCTCCTTCTTTCAGAGACCTTCCAAGACATCAGTCTTGTCCACAGATCATTTTAATCTACTTTGGCAAGTAGGAGATCTATTAAAAAGGTTCAAGGCAGTAAGTGAGAACCGGGGGTCAGTAATTAAGGCATCTGAGGCAAGAGTAACCACTGAGCGATCAGTAAAGAGCCTTGGGAGGAGCTGGGTCCTGGGTCGATCCTTGGCAAGATCTTTAGATGGTGAGGAGAGGGAGTGGAGGTGTGGACCGTGAGGATGTATGACTGACTCAATCAAAGAAGAATATTTACACAGACCTTGGTAGGACATGAAGAAAGCTAAGTGCCAGTCTGGAGGCCCTTATATATCTGGTTAGAAAGTTTGCATTATTTTTTTAAATTTTATTTTATTGTTGGAGTATGATTGCCTTACAAGTATGTTAGCTTCTTCTGTACAACATGAATCGGTTATATGTATACATGAGTCCCCTCCCTCTAGAGCCTCCCTCCAAAAGTTGGCATTATGAATAATATTGTTCATAAGAGTATTGTTCATAGTGGTGGAAAATTTTAAATGACTTAAACATTCATCAAAGGAACAATGTCTGAACTAGTATGTTCTATGTATACAGTGAGGATGCACTGAAAATTTTGAATGAAAGAGATTGGATAACAAGGTGATGTGGAAAGTTAATCTGGCAATCAAAGGATGGGAGAGAAACTAGTGGGAAACCTAGTTAGGAGGCTATTTTGATACACCAGCTGTGAAGTGAGGAGGCCTTGTTGGGAGGGGGTGGTGGAAAATGGAAAGGAGACTCTAAAATATTGATTGCTTATTTATTTGGCTGTGCACTAGGTCTTAGTCGTGGCACGTGGGATGTTTGATCTTTGTGGCATGCAGGTTCTTTCATTTGCATCATACAACCTCTTAGTTGTGGCATGTAGGATCTTAGTTCCCTGAGCAAGGATGCAACCCAGGCCCCCTGAATTGGGACCATGGAGTTTTAATCCCTGGACCACCAGGGAAGTCGCTCGACAAAGGTTTTACAAAGGGAAAAGCAGTGGGATGACATTGATAAGCTGGAGTTATTGACGTGGTGCCATGGATGGCAATAACTCTGGCATTAAGAACTTTATTGGCCGCAACACCCAATGATTACATTTTTTAAAGAAAGAAGTTCCACAACTCTCCTTACATAATAGATGCTCAACACAATTTTTGACTGTGTGGGCTGTTCTAGGTGCCTTGTTCTATTGCTGTAGCCCTCGCTAACAAGGCTTACTTTCTGCTTTCTAAATATTGCTATGTTTAAGAATCCTCTTTCTCAACTGTATCTCTTGTGAAGAAGAATGGTTATTTTCGCTAGTATATTACAGAAGGCAAGCTTCCAGGAGAGGAGCTAGGACGTAAAAACTTTTTGGTTAAATTAAAAAAAATTTTTTAGCTTTATTGAACTATAAGAGAGAGATATATATCCATTCATCTTTTGACAGACACATAGTTGCTTTCATGACTTGTCTATTGTGAATAATGCTGCAGTGAACATGGGAGGGTAGATATCTCTCTGAGATCCTGTATTTAAATCCTTTGGATATATTCCTATAGGTGAAATTGCTGGACTTTATGGTAGCTTCCTTGATGGCTCAGCTGGTAAAGAATCTGCCTGCAGTTCAGGAGACACGGGGGATGCAGGTTCAATCCCTGGGTCAGAAAGATCCCTTGGAGGAGGGTATGGCAACCCACTCCAGTATTCTTGCCTGGAGAATCCCATGGACAAAGAAGCTACAGTCCGTGGGGTCACGAACAGTCAGACACAACTGAGCGACTAACACTTTCACGGTATTTGTGTTTTTAATTTTTTGAGGCATCTCTATACTATTTTCCAAAGTGACTGCCCAAATGTATATTTCCACCAACAGGACACAGGGGTTCTCTTTTGTCTACACCTTTGCTAACACTTGTTATGTTTTGTCTTTTTGATGATAACCATTCTAA
Source organism: Bubalus kerabau (assembly GCF_029407905.1). Classification (NCBI taxonomy): domain Eukaryota; kingdom Metazoa; phylum Chordata; class Mammalia; order Artiodactyla; family Bovidae; genus Bubalus; species Bubalus kerabau. The sequence goes on along the minus strand of NC_073635.1, from coordinate 30,704,971 downwards.
CAGGTTCAAAATGGTATATCATTGTGCTTTCTGATTTGCATTTCCCTGATGATGAGTGATATGGAACACATTTTCCTATATCTTCTGGCCATTTGTTTATCTTCTTTGGAAATGTTTATTCAGGTTCTGTGCCTGTTAAAAAAAAAGGCGTGTTTCCACTTGGCTTCATTAGGACAAGTGGTAGCACCACCTTTTACATGTAAGTCCAATTTTGCAATAAAAGATTACTTATATGGGCATAGGGCTTATACAAAATAAATTAAAAGTTGGATTTGTGAAATTTTCTAGAGACCAAGAAACTAGAAATAATTCACTTATTCAGTCAATATTTACTGAATCATTACTGTGTTCTCCAGGGAAGATAGAAAAGTCTCCTTAGGGTAAGAAAGGATTTCATTAACACAACACAATAAATATAAACATAAAATAAAGAGTTGATGTATTTGATTCTAATTAAAATGCAGAAGAACTTTTGTTAAACGAATAAGCAAAAAATAAATAAATGTAAATGACAAACCATGGTCTGGAAAGAATTTGCAACTCATGTAACTAGAAAAGCCTTAGTATCCAGAATTCATAAAAATACGTCCCAATCAGAAGACAAACAACAAAAGCGAGAAACAGGCAAAACATCAGTGGAGAGGAAACCCGTCATCAATAAACTTGTGAGAAGACAGTCAGCTCTTCTAATAACCTGGGACACATAGAATCACAGTGAGATGCTATTTCACACCCAGCAGATTGGCAGAGCTGAGGAAGCCTGACAGACTCAGTTGGTGTGGTGTGAGCGCTTGGTGCTTTCGTCTGCTGTGGGTGGAAGTTGGGGGCACACACCCTGGAGAACCGTTTGTCAGTATCCTGGTGACACTGGATAGACTCACTCCCTCCAGTGCAGTTTTTCATCCTAGAGATGCGTAGACAAGGATGTACACAGACTCTTATCTGTGTACTCTATCCAGTACTGTTCTATCCAATACTCTATCCAGTATTGTTCACAGTAGAAGGCGATGGCACCCCACTCCAGTACTCTTGCCTGGAAAATCCCATGGACGGAGGAGCCTAGTAGGCTGCAGTCCATGGGGTCGCTAAGAGTCCGGCATGACTGAGCAACTTCACTTTTCACTTTCATGCATTGGAGAAGGAAATGGCAACCCACTCCAGTGTTCTTGCCTGGAGAATCCCAGGGACGGGGAGCCTGATGGGCTGCTGTCTATGGGGTCGCACAGAGTCAGACACGACTGAAGCGACTTAGCAGCAGCAGCAGTGAACCGTTTTGTTTATTTTATTTAAATAAACAATAATGTATTTAATTTAAATTTAAATAAATAGATATATTTAAATATTAATATTTTATAAGTCCTTGGTGTACAAGTGCACATAAAAGTGTACATATAAGGTGTACATATAAGATATACATGTAAGTCATTGGTGTACATATAAGTCCTTGGTGTACATCATTTTAGTTCAACATCTCTGTGCACTCCAGAGTGATCACACGAGTCTAGTTACCTTCCATCACCATGTGCTTGGCCCCCTTCACCCATTTTGCCCACCCCACAACCCCTTCCCCTCTGATAACCCCAAATCTGTTCTCTAAGAGTTTATTTTTATTTAATTTCATTTATTCATGATATTAGATTATACACATGAATGAAATCTACATATGAGAAATGATAAAGTATTTATCTTTCTCCATCTGACTGATTTCACTTAGTATTTCACTTATACCATCAAGGTCAACCTGTATTGTCACAAATGGCAGGGTTTCACTTGTTTGGGCTGTGTAGTATTTCTGCTGTGTTGTGTGTGTTTGTGTGTGTGTGTGTGTATATCTTACATCGTCTTTGTCTATTCATCCCTCAGTGGATACTGAGGTTGTTTCCACATCTTGGCAATGAACACAGAGGTGCATATATCTTTTCAAACTAGTATTTTTGTGTTCTTTATATAAATACTCGGAGGTAGACTATCTGGATCATATTGTAGTCCTATCTTTAATCCTTTGAGAAATCTCCATACTGTTTTCCACAGTGGCTGCACCAATTTACATTCCTACCAACAGTGCATGAGGTTTCCCTCTTCTCCATATCCTCTGCAACATTTGCTCCTCCTTGTCTTTCTGATAACAGTCCTTCTAGCAGGTATAAGATGCTATCTCACTGTGATTTTGATTTGCATTTCCCTGATTATTAGTGATATTGAGCATCTTTTCATGTGCTTGTTGGCCATCTGTGTGTTTTCTTTTGAAACATGTCTATTCAGACGCTCTGCCCGGATTTCATTGGGTTGTTTGTTTTTTGTTGTTGAGTTGTCATAATAGTGCAGCATTTGAAATGACTCAACTGCTCATCAAAATGATGGTGGATAAGTAAACACAGTATATTTAAACATTGCAATACTGTACGGAAGCTTTAATAATGACTTGGGTCTTTATCAGTGTATATCAATTTTAAAATGTGATGTTGCACAAAGGATAGGTCCATCATGGTTGTCGTTCAGTTGCTCAGCTGTGTCCGACTCTTTGTGACCCTATGGACTGTAGCACGCCAGGCTTCCCTGTCCTTCACTATCTCCTGGAATTTGCTCAAACTCGTGTCCATTGAGTCAGTGATGCCATCCAACCATCTCATCCTCTATTGCCCCCTTCTCCTCCTGCCCTCAATCTTTCCCAGCATCAGGGTCTTTTCCAATGAGTCCACTCTTCGCATCAGGTGGCCAAAGGATTAGAGCTTCAACTTCAGCATCAGTCCTTCCAGTGAATATTCAGGGTTGATTTCTTTTAGGATTGACTGGTTTGATCTTTTGAAGTCCAGGGAACTCTCAAGAATCTTCTCCAGCACCACAGTTTAAAAGCATCAATTCTTCAGAACTTAGCCTTCTTTATGGTCCAACTCTCACATCTGTATACAACTACTGGAAAAACTGTAGCTTTGACTATGCGGACCTTTGTCAGCAAAATGATGTCTCTGTTTTTTAACATGCTCTCTAGGTTTGTCATAGCTTGCTTCCAAGGAGCAAGCATCTTCTAATATCATAGCTGCAGTCACTGTCCACAGTGATTTTGGAGCCCAAGAAAATAAAGTCTGTAACTGTTTCCATTTTCTTCCCATCTATGTTACCATTTATATAAAAGTAGTAAATAGACAAAGCAATGCGATATATTATTTATAGATCTATTTACATGCGATTATAATATCAGACATACACAGGAAAAATTTTAAAAAAAGTTCAGGAAAGCAGATGCCTCTGAAGAGGGAAACAGTTCATGGAGACAGGAGTCCCCCCCAACACACCATTGTCTGGCACCTTTTGCTCCTGGATAAAGTCTGAAGAACGTATAGTAAAATGTTAGGATTTGATGATGTTCTAGGATTGGTACACAGATTTTTGTTACTTTTTTTACTGTGGGGAAAAAACATACAACAAAAAATTTATCATCTGAACCATTTCTGTGTTCAGTACTGTTAAGCATATTTGCCTTATTGTGTGAACAGCTCCACAACTTTTTCATCTTGAAAAACAGAAACTTTATACCCATTAAACAATACCTCTTCATTCCCCAGTCCTCCCAGGCCCTGGCAACTACCACGTTACTCTCTGTTTATATGAATTTGCTTCCGGCTCTTCATATGAGTGGAATCATAACAATATTTGTCCTTCTGTGACTGGCTTATTTCACTTAGCATAATGTGCTCAAGATCCATCCATGTTGTAGCATATGTCAGAGTTTCCTTCTTTTTTTAAGGCCGCATTATATGTATATGTATGTATATCTGTATAGACCACATTTTCTCTATCCATTCATCTGTCAGTACATATTTGGTTTGCTTCCACTCCTTGGCTATTGTGAATAGTGCTGCAGCAAATAATGTGCAATGGACGTGCAGATATCTCTGTGAGATCCTGCTTTGAATTCTGTTGGATAGATACCCAGGAGTGGGGTTGCTGGGTCATATGGTAGTTTTAACTTTTGTGGAAGCTCCCTACTGTTTTCCATAATGGCTGCACCATTTTACGTACCTACCAACAGTGCACGAAGGTTCTAATTTCACTCCATCCTTGCAGACACTTGGTATCTTTTGTTCTTATTATGGTGACCCTTCTGAGTGTGAGCTAATACCTCATTGTGATTTTGATTTGCATTTCTCTGATAATTAATGATGTTGAGTATCTTTTCGTATGCTTCTTTGGCCAACTTGTATATCTCATTGGGAGAACTGCCTACTGGTCTTTTGCTCCCCACCTTTGAAATTTTCATTTAGTTATTTTGTTGTTTTTGGTTGCACCGTTGTCTTCGTTGCTGCATGCAGGCTTTTTCTAGTTACAGCGAGTGGGGGCTACTCTCTAGTTGTGGTGCGCAGGCTTCTCATTGTGGTGGCTTCTCTGGATGCTAAGCACAGGCTCTAGGTGTTCAGGCTTCAGGAGTTGCAGCTCACGGGCTCTAGAACTTGGGCTCAGTAGTAGTGGCCACAGGCTTAGTTGCTCCACTGCATGTGGAATCTTCCCGGACTAGGGATCAAGCCCATGACCCCTGCACTGGGCAGGTGGATTCTTACCCACTTCACCATCAGGGAAGTCCTGCCCCCTTTTTAATTGCATTCAGTTCAGTCGCTCAGTCGTGTCCAACTCTGTGACCCCATGAACCGCAGCATGCCAGGCCTCCCTGTCCATCACCAACTCCCAGAGTGTACCCCAACTCATGTTCATTGAGTCGGTTTTGCCATCTAACCATTTCATCCTCTGTCGTCCCCTTCTCCTCCTGCCCTCAATCTTTCCCAACATCAGGGTCTTTTCAAATAAGTCAGCTCTTCACATCAGGTGGCCAAAATATTGGAGTTTCAGCTTCAACATCAGTCCTTCCAATGAACACCCAGGACTGATTTCCTTTAGGATGGACTAGTTGGATCTCCTTACAGTCCAAGGGACTCTCAAGAGTCTTCTCCAACACCACAGTTCAAAAGCATCAATTCTTCAGCACTCAGCTTTCTTTATAGTCCAACTCTCACATCCATACATGACCACTGGAAAAACCATAGCCTTGACTAGATGGACCTTTGTTGACAAAGTAATGTCACTGCTTTATTGTTTTTGTTGAGTTGTATGAGTTCCCTAAAAATTCTGGATATTAGCCCTTTCTCAGATATATGATTCTCCCATTCTGTAGGTTGTTATTATTTTAACTGATCTTTGTGTTTAAAATATTTCATAATAATATTTAATATTTACATGTATTTATTTATTTGGCTGCACCAGGTCTTAATTGTGGAACACAGGATCCTCAGGATCTTTAGTTATAGCATGCAAAATCTTAGTCGTGGCATGTGGGAGCTAGTTACCTGACCAGGGATTGAACTTGCTCCCCCTGCATTGGGAGTATAGAGTCTTAACCACTGAACCACCAGGGAGGTCCCCCATCTTAACCAGTTTTAAATGTACAGGTTAGTAGAGTTGTATGAGACACACACATCCAACACCTATATATATAGAAGAAATCCTGAAACTCCATACTGAGGTGGTAACAGAGGTAATAACAGAGGTAATCAAGGGGTGTGATAGGTGCTTGTTGATTTGTTTATTTATTGATTGTATCTACTTTCCAGTTTTACTGTAATAAACATGCACAATTTCATTATCAGAAAAGTAAATGCAAACATTAGTTTTAATTTAAAAAGCTGAGTCCACGTCTCTCCTCCCAAGGCCACACCCTTCCTGCTGTCCAGGGGTGCCCTCCCTGGCACCACCTCACTATGTAGGAGGATGTAGTCCACACCACAGCTGCCGGCCTCAGCCTGTGGGGCCTCTCCGGGCAGCCTGTGACCCTCTGCTCTGGGGTTTTCCTGCACACGCTCACTCCCAAGAGGACCGGACGGCCACCTTGCCTTGGACATGGGTGGTGACTCCCGGAGTGTGGCTGGTTTCACAAGGCATGTAGGATATTAGTTCCCCAACTAGGGATTGAACCCATGCCCCCTGAATTCAGAGCATGGAGTCTTAACCGCTGGGCCACCAGGGAAGTCTTACCATGAGGACCTTTATACGTCCTGTTAGGTGTCAGCAGGTAGTAACCCAAAGTCTTTAACCAGATTACAGCATCCCTCCAATGCTGTCTAAGCACACTCCTTTCCTATGATCGTCTCCACATAGTATTTTATCACCTTTATTGATTTGTCTTAATATAATACACGGGCTTCCCAGCTGGCCTAGTGGTAAAGAATCCACCTGACATTGCAGGAGATGCGGGTTTGATCCCTGGGTCAGGAAGATCCCCTGGAGAAGGAAATGGCAACCCACCCCAGTATCCTTGCCTGGAGAATTCCATGGACAAAGGAACCTGGCAGGCTACAGTCTGTGGGGTCGCAAAGAGTCAGACATGACTTAGCGACTAAACAAAAACAGCCATGCAATACACATATAAGAATATCTTCTCTTTCTAAACGTTTACATTTCTTTAATTGCTGTGGAGCCTGCGAATTGTGTACTGTGATGATTTACTCTGCCAATAAACATGCAACCCTACCGTGAGCATGTTTTATTTGTGTAATAGATCAAAATAAAAAATAAACACAGAATCCGCTGACTATGAATAGGTACCAGGATGAGAGAGGTGGATGAAATACAGTCCCAGGCTTGAGCAGCTTGCAGTTTGGCTGGGAGACTGGACGGGCACTTTAGAAGGATTAAAGTAATAAACGTGTTTATGAAATGCTGAGTAAGTGCCCCAGAGCACAGAAGCTGAAGGTGCTTCATGCAGGAAGAGCTCAAGACTAACACAGGTGATAGGAATGTCATTATTGTTCAGTCCTTCAGTCCGACTCTTTGCGACCCTGTGGACTGTAGTCCTCCAGGCTTCCCTGTTCTTTACTATTTCCTGGAGTTTACTCAAACTCATGTCCTTTGAGTTGATTCCATCTACCCATCTCATGCTCTGTCGCCCGTTCTCCTCCTGCCCTCAATCTTTCCCAGCATCAGGGTCTTTTCCAATGAGTCAGCTCTTCTCATCAAGTGGCGGAGGTATTGGAGCTTCAGCTTCAGCATTAGTCCTTCTAGTGATTATTCAGAGTTGATTTCCTTTAGGATTGACTGGTTTGATCTCCTTGCTGTCCAACAGACTCTCAAGAGTCTTCTCCACCACCACAATTTGAAATCATCAATTCTTTGGTACTCAGCCTTCTTTAGGATCCAATTCTCACATCTGTACAGGACTACTGGAAAAACCATAGCTTGTATGGACCTTTGTTGGCAGAGTTATGTCTCTTCTTTTTAATACTCTGCCTAGGTTTGTCAGGGTTGTGGTTTAGTCGCTAAGTTGTATCCAACTCTTGCAATCCCATGAATTCCTTTTGCCAGGCTCCTTTGTCCATAGGATTTCCCAGGCAAGAATATTGGAGCCAGTAGCCATTTCTTTCTCCAGGGGATCTTCCCAACCCAGGGATCGAACCCGCATCTCCTGCATTGCAGATGGTTTCTTTACCACTGAGCTAGGTGACACTAGGGGTGAAGAATCTGCCTGCTAAAGCAGGTTTGTCATAGGTATCATCTATTCAGTGATATGAATAGATAAAGTTATTGCATGCATTTAACATTCACTCCTTGTGTGGTGGGGTGTATCTCTGGGGAAGGGGGATGGGAGATGGGAGATGGGGGCTCTGAAGCGCAGTGGTTCCTCAGACTGGTTTTCAGGAAGGCTGAGGAAGAGGGGGTGGTCGTGGGGAGGAGGGCAGTGGGAGTGAAGGTGAACATCGTCATCTCAGGCCACCTCCTCTCCTCTGTGAGCCCTTCCAGTGTGAGGGTTCAGTCTGCATTCTTTCAGGATCCATTCCAGGACAAAGAAGGCAGGAAGAAAGCTCTGATCAAAAAGATCCAAAGGGAGATGTACTTTACATGCATAGCATTGTTTCCACTGTCTTCCCAGATGGAGTGTCTCCTAAAAAAGCCCATTTCTCTGACAACGATTCTAAAAGGGAGCAAGCGGGCTCTGCAGCAGACGGCTGCATCTCTCTGCATCCGCTGAGCAGACCCTGTTCCAGGTGCCTCCTGGCTTCCGTCTCACAACGAGCGTGGCTCATGTCTCAGCCAGGAGTGTTTTTTTTTTTTTTTAAAGAAAGGAGGCTCTTTCCTCCACCCTAGTCTGCCGGCCTTTCAGAGACTCTAAATTCGCTTTTGCAAGTCACGCTGGGGTTAATGGTTCTTGCTTGCCACCACTGAGAAATCCGAGGTCTGTCTGGCAAATGCTGAGCAGACAGTTTGAAAGGACCACTTCCTGTCTTGCGCGCGCGTGTGTGTGTGTGTGTGTGTGTGTGTGTGTGTATGCGTCTGCTGGAGAGGGACGAGGGAAACCTCAGAAAAGCCAGCCCCAAAGTAGCAGCTGTATGCACCGTCCTGTCTGGCTACTTCCCCAGTGAAGCCCAAGCAGGGAAAGAAAAGCCAGTGTTTTGAGACAGAATGAGCAAAGGAGGGGGGCATTGAAAAGAGCAGAGACCCCAGGAAGGGAGCGAGAGGGGAGGGAAGGGAAGGTAGGAAAGGAGGGGGCAGGGTGGGGAGGAGTGGAGAGGAGGACAAGCAGATGGGGAGAAGGGCTCCAGAGACTGGGAGACAGCCCATCTTATTGGAAGAGAAGGGCGTCCTGGAGGAGAGAGGGCAGGAAACAGAACCTAGCCTGGCACGTGGGAGCCAGCAAGGGCCACCTTTCTCATTTTACCGATGAGGAAACTGAGGCCTGGGGAGGGGAAGCGGTTTGTGCAAGGGCAGGTCCTGGAAAGACTCATCTCTCTTCTCTCTCTCTCTCTCTGTACTTCCTCACCTCCCCTTCTGTCTTGAGTCAGTTCTGATGGACAGGCTGGTTGGAAGCCCTACACAGATGGGCCTGGGGCAGCCATATAGCCCAGGAGGGTTCCAGGTGAGGTTCGAGTCTCGATTCCAGGTCAGGGAAGGGAGATCTTTAAGCTCTCTGCCCTGCTTCTGGTCGTCGCCCTCTGAGCTGTAGGGGGATGTCTGGGCTGGCTGCTGTACCTCCAGATGAAGATCCTGGAGAACGTGAAGCTGAGCGTGAGCTGGGGTGTGTGCAGAGCTTGGGGCCCCTGCAGTTGTGCAAGTGGGTGCTGAAACTCTCCATCAACCCTCTGAGACGATCCGCACATCTGTTCTCTAACTTTTCTGTTTAGCATCCTCACAGGGACCCTCAGAGCTAAGAAATGCAAGCCCCTGCTGTTTTGCTCGGTTTCTGTCTTCCCCATGAGTTTCACTTCAGTCGCTCAGTTGTGTCCGACTCTTTGTGACCCCATAGACCGCAGCACGCCAGGCCTGCTCCAGGACCACCCTGTCTATTTGCGGAGTTCATCTCGGTGCCCCGTTACACCTGCACACCAGTATTTTTATCTCTACCTTTCTATTACCTTAGCTGGCTCAGCCTGGATTTTGGTTATGCGGACCTCTGTCTGCTTCCTTCTCTGGCCTGGCCGTTCTCCAAGGCTGGGAAGTGTCCGTCTCATTCACACCCATACGTTGCCCACCTATGTCAGGGCACAGATATTGGATGCTTGGGAATTTGAAAACAGCTGTCAACACAGAAGCGTTTGCCATGAGCTCTCCAAGAGTCCCGAAGGGTGAGTGTTGGCAATGGAAGGTTATTCTAAGAACGGGTGTGGCAGGAATGACAAATATAGCCGGTGGACAGCAAGTGGGAGGACAGAAAGGGGAAGGAAGCGGAGACACAAGCCCACAGGGCAGCGGCCTCCACACTCACCCGTTCCCCGCCCCAAGCTCGCCTACTGTGGATGTGCAAACCCCAGCCTCCGACTGTCCTGCCTTTTGTCTGTCATTCTAATGCTGGGTCCTTGAAGAAGATCTTTTGCTTAAGTTCCACCAATACTCTGACTTCGGATGTTTGGTAGTAAGAGGTCACGACCCTTGCATGCCGTCCTACTAAGATGAAAATAAATACATCAATGGGAACAATTTTTCTTTCTTGAAAGTTCTTTCGTAGAATTAAAAATTCCCTTGATTGTTCTGGCTTTAACGTCATCTTTGACTCTTAGGGATAAGGTTTGCCATTTGATGCAAAATAACCATGACACAGGGCTTCCCGGGTAGCCCAGTGGTAAGGAATTCGCCTGTCAATGCAGGAGACACAGGAGACATGGGTTTGATCCCTTGGTCGGGAAGATCCCCTGGAGAAGGAAATAGCAACCCACTCCAGTGGACCGAGGAGCCTGGCAGGCTTCAGTCCATGGGGCCTCAAAGAGTCAGACACGCCTGAGCGACTGAGCATGCCACCATGATGCATGCGAGTGTGTACCTATCTCGTTACCTAGCCACGCACATGGGTATTGAGTTTTGACGTCTTCTCCTGCCCTGTGTTTCTGCCTTCACATCCTTTACATATGCTGGTGTTTGGCAACCGCAGCCCGGATCTGGTTTCCCAGGAATTTTCTGGGAGGAGTGAACTGGCTCTTGGCTCTGGGATGGGGCCCTGGGCCAGCTCAGGGGAAGGCTGCTGTTGTAACCTCTGGACCAGCCCTGCCTGGGGCAAGAATCGCCTCTACCTGCTCTTCCCTTTGTTCGAGCCCCCTCTAGAAACGTGAGGATTTTCTTGGATGTTTCCTAAACACCGTTCCTCATTTGTTGAAATGTGCCCCAAGGAAATTTTTCTGAAAGTGGAAACAGTCCATAAGCTCTTCTTCCTACAGAAAATGTGTGGCCACCCTCTCTTCCACCATCAGACGTGCAGGTGTGTCGAGTTCTCCTAAAGATGGCCTAGGACCCTAGACACACAGTTCTCTGCGACCCCCTGGATGCTGGCTGGAAGCCTCCCAGCCACCGCACCCCCATCCTTTTCTCATCATCCCTTCCTCCTCTCCTGACTGGCCAGCCATTCCTGTTCTCCAGTGTCCTGCTGCAGAGGAGAGCTTCCCTCTTGTGCTGGGCTCATCTTCCCTGCAGACAGACAGAGGCTTCTGCGTGTCCAGAGTCCTCTCACAGAAAAATGCACCTCCACTGAGACACAGTCTGGTCCCACCTCCTGGTGACATGGAGGGCACCACTTCCCTGTACAAGGCTTCCCGCTGGGCCCTGGGTTCTCAAGACGTTGCACCTTTCCCTCCAAATCATTGTTGTGAAGACTGGACAGGGCTCAATGGTGAGCTCCCTTCCCGGTTCCCTGCCTTGGGCCGCCCCAGTGACCCTGGAGGGGTATGAGACCCAAGTCATGAATCTCTGGTCTCACAACCCATCACCATGCTGTAGAGTGGGTGGACATTAATTCCAAGGATGCTGTTGACTATTTCAGGGACTTGAACTTGACTTTTTCTGTGAAGGTGATTTCTGCAAGGAGGGGAACAGAGAGGATCAAGTTCCCCCAAATTAATCTTTATGCTCAATTATTGGAAATCCATCCATCCTGCATCGCTTCAGTCATGACTCTTGGTGACCCTATGGACCCATAGTCCTCCAGGCTCCTCTGTTCATGGGATTTTCCAGGCAGGAATACTGGAGTGTTTTGCCATTTCCTTCTCCAGGGTATCTTCCCAACCCAGGGGTCGAACCTTCATCTCTTAGGTCTCCTGCACAGGCAGGCAGGTTCTTTACCACTACCTCCACAGGATGCCCCTCAGTTACTGGAAGGGAACGTGTTAAAGAAAAAACGTTGGCTGGATGTTTTACTGAACTGTTGTATGTTGGAGCCTATATACAGAGGTGAACGGGCCACGTTGCCAAAAATTCATTTCCCTTTAACTCACCCTATGACTCTTGGAAAGCCCCTTGTTCACACATCTTGGGGAAGGACAGCGTGATGCTCTCGTCTGTGCAAAGAGAAGGGTGTTGGGGGTGTTTCTGGGGGCAGAAGTCAGAAAGTTCTGGGGATAATTTTGATGGTTTTTCAAGCTAGTAGACAGTGATCTTACCTTTTCATGGGAATCAGGACATAGTCTAAACAATTCTGGCATCTATGATGGGACCATGGAAAGAAAGGGAGAAAGAAATTGAACCTGTGTTGAACCACTGGTATGTCCACGCGTCTCCAAGTCCCTCTCTCTGTCGGCTGCAGAGCCTGAAATGAGGGTTTCCTCCTGCCCCTCCTCCACACTGCTCTCTCCACGTGGCTGATGAGGCCGTTGTCAGGACCCATCTGATAACATATGTAAAGTGCTTAGAGCAGCGCCTGGCACATGATAAGGGCTCAGAAATATTAACTCTTCTTATTACTAATAATGTGACATATATTTCTTCAGTAGGGTAGTGGGTCCATGGTGTTCATTTTATTAAGCTTCAAACCGTGCATATATCTTACGAATCCTTTTTATGTGTATCATATATTTTGCATACATTAAAACACACACATTAAAAATAAATGAGCATTTATGAGGTTTGCTTTAGCATTCATGTGTCCCAGGGTTCCAGGGCAGCTATGAAGGAAAATATTCCACCTGATTACTAACCCATGTGCCAAACAGCAGGACTGCCCAGGTGTTCTTATTCAGGAATCAAAAGAAATATGGCAACAATAAGAATAGTCCTGATTCCCTGGGAATTAATTTGAGCATGTTTTTGTTTTTTCCTTTTTTTTTTTTTTTTGCTTAAAAGATCGGTAGGTTCTAGATTCCTTGGAGCCACTAGCATTGAATCACTGGTGTGCCCATCCTCTCCAGGCCAGCCAGCATGGTCCAGAGCAGGGACATCCAGCCCTGGGCAGTCCAAGGGGAGGACTGGCCTGCTTGCTTTCCCAGAGAGAGCACACTGATGGACTTTTTACCGAGAGAGCTTCAATGTACCTTTGATCCTATTTCCTTTCCTGGTTCTCAATTCCCTGCATAGGAAGAGGCATGGGTATTTAGTTCTGTGGATCAGGGAATGATCCAGATCTTGCTGGATGAAAAAGACACAGCCTTTTCTCTCTGATGAAGTTTGTGGAGGTTACTGTGCTCTCAGCAGCTCCTACAGCCAAAGCCAGAGCCCTGCCCTGCACACACTGGCAGAAGACCGTCTCTTGAATCGTTGCTGAAATCTGCCCCTGCGGTGCCCTGGCTGTGTTGGAGTCATCGCGCACACTCTTGTTTCCTCCCCTGGATTACAAGAGTCCTAACAGGAGAAACTCCCTTGTTTTTCTTTGAATCCCCGCAGTGACTTCCTCAGCGTTTTTTGAGTGCATAAATGGGTGAGTAGGTGAAGGAATGAGTGAATGAACAAATAGGAACCATCACACACACACAAAAAAAGGCTGAGAATTAAGTGAAAGGACTGGGGCATAAAATCTTTATAAAATCTTATTCTAAAATGCTTTCAGGAACATTCTAAGGCACTGAGTTGACAGAATAGAGATTTTTCAATGTGGGGCCACCTGTCTGATCATTTGTGAGAATCTATCAATGTTTCACTCGACTGGAAACTCTGAGGAAACAAGAACCATGTCTGTCCCCAAGAGCTGGCACCTAGTAGGCACATAGTACAAAGCCAAATGAAATAGTCTCTTCCCAACCAGTAACCCTGGCAGGAAGAAAGACACATTCAATCCAATGCCACACAGTTTTGTATAGAGCATCTTCTTCAGATATTTTGCCAAGGATAGGTGAAAATGTGAGTGTCATGGATTCTCCCTGTAGGAGTTTTCCATCTTTTGGCGGTAGATACATTTGTACCCAACTATAATACAAGGTGGAGCTTCCCAGGTGGCACTAGTGGTAAAGAAAATCTGCCTGCCGATGCAGGAGTTGTAAGACATGTGGGTTTGGTCCCCAGATCGGGGAGATCCTCTGGAGGAGGGCATGGCAACCCACTCCAGTATTCTTGCCTGGAGAATCCCATGGACAGAGGAGCCTGGAGGGCTACAGCCCACGGGATCGCAAAGAGTTGGACACGCTTGAAGCAACTCAACATCCAAGCACATGTAATACAAGGCAGAGCATGATAAGCCCTGTAACAGAAGTAACAGTGTCCTTGAACCAGGAGTTTATCAAAGCTGGTGCGCTCTGGGTGCCTTTATGGAACAGTGAGTTCTGGTGGGACCGGAATGATTTTGGCAGCCAGGAGTGGAGGAGGGTTGTTTGGAGTGGCTATACCATGCAGGGTGCACAGGACAGAGGCTGAGGGTCAAGATGGGAGACCATGGTAGCCGGCCTCCAAGGTGGTTCCCAGTGATCCTCGGCTACAGCCATTCATGCTCTTACTTAAACAGTCCCCCCAACACTGTGTGAGGGTTGGTCTGTGTCACCAGTTAAATATAGCAGAAGTGATAGTACGTGGCCTCTCGGACTAGGTAGGTCATAGAAGATGTTGCCACTTCCCATCCTGGAAGATCCCCTGGAGAAGGGACAGGCCACCCACTCCTGTATTCTTGCCTAGAGAATCCCATGGACAGAGGAGCCTGGGGAGCTACAGTGCGATGGCAAAAGAGTTGGATATGACTGAGCGAGTAACACAGTCTAGCCAAGTGACGGGTTCTCTGAGCTTAATTTCCTCCTTTGTAAAAAGGGCGATAACAATAGGGTTTTGTCCGTGTTGAATGAGGCATTGGATGCAAAGCACTTGGTGAGGCATCTGGTGCATTTGCGTATGTTAGCTGTTATTATGAGGAATGTTCTATGACCACATAGCTGTCCACGTGGCACTGGCCAGAATGAAGGTGGTAAAGGCCCCCTTGTGCACTAGGGGCAGGGAACATCTCCTGAGCCGAAGGCCTCCCTGTCAGCACACACAGAGGAAAAGGCAGCAGAACCTCCAGGGCCTGTTGGCAGAATGGGGAGACAGGATCACGCTAATGGAGTGAGAAGTGGTCCGGGCGCCCCACACTGGGGGCCCCTCCTGATGTGAGCCTCCGTAGAAGCTGCCCTCATGATGAGAAGGGCCCATCGATTAAGATGTGTTTAGAGCCCAGAACATTTGAAAAGCTCCCCATCGACCTTCCTTCTGTCAGATGTTAGCATCCCTTTCTGCTCTTGGGCTTCTTTTCAGGAACTAGGGTTCAGGCAAGTGGCCCTTTGATTTCGAGGGCGATCCCTTCCTGACCATCAAATCCAGCATTTTTATCCAGTGATAAGGGAAAAAAAAAAAAAAAACTTTGTTCACAAACAGGAATGTCTGCATCAAAGGGCCTGAGCATCACTGTGAGGCTGAGTTGGGGGCAACATCTGCCAACTCATGACATCGAGCCCTCTTCCCCCAGCCCCCTGCCCCATCAGAGCCGAGCTGCTTCCAGGGTCGGAGTCACTGGGTATGTGGCATTGGGGTGATGGGAGCTACCAGACTGGGGCAAGCAATTGGCGGGGGCCAGGGGAGCCCCAGATGGAGACACTCTCCTTGGTCAGTTTCACAGGGCCTGGGCTCATTTTCACGTTTCCCAACCATGAGCAGACCTGTGAGGCTACAGTAGGGGCTTGAGGTCATACCAGGAGGTGGGGGAGTCAGGGTGGCCCTGGCTTCCCAGTGCAGCTTCCAGACCTCCTGTGAAATCCCTGGGTTTTGAGGTCGTGACAGTCCCCTCCTCCGATGTTCCTGGCTGTCCCCCGACCTTCCAACTCTTCTTCCCCTAAGTTCACTGCTCATGTGGCCATGGGCTTCACAGTCTTCTCCTCCCCCAAGCTTCTGCCCTCTTCCTGAGTGACAGCAGCATGTTTTGGACGCCCTCAGCCTGGGCAGCTTTATTTCTGTGCTCTGGTTGCTTCTTGATTTTTTTTTTCTTCTTTATTCTCCCTTGCCATCAAGTTGCCCCTTCTTACTGTTGCCATGGTACCTGCTTCCAGCTGTTCCTCCTCCCGGTCAGTGCAGGAACCCGATGGGCTTGGAGTCACGTTGTCCTGGATCCGAGGCCCATCTCTGCTCTTGACTGCTTGCGTGATGGTAGGAAAGTGATTGAAACTGTGCAAGCCTCCGTTCCCTCCTCTGTGACATGGTTACATATCTTTATACGATAAAGAAGGGTCCCTTAGAGTTCTTTTGTAAGGATTAAGAGTTATAATGGATATAAAGTGCTTGGGACGGTATCTGGCACCCATAGAAAACATCCAATAAATGTTAGCAATGACAGTTATTACTGTCATGATTCTCTAGGCTCCAGCAAACCTAAGGCTAAGGTTTCAGCTTTACCTTGTGCTTGTGTGACCTCTCTTACCCTGTGTTCTCAGCTCTAAAATGGGACAATAATGCCTCTTCATAGGGTTCTTATCAAAATTAAACAATGTGTTGCTATTGCTTCTCTTAGCTGCTTTTGTTCCCAAAGCCTCACGCTCCTTCCTCCTTGTCTGCTCCCTGTAGGTGTGGACTTCAGAGAAAGAAGCGTGTTACAATCCTGCATACAATGACCAGGCTCTTCAGGGCATTTCAAAGAGTCAGATGGCGTTTAGTGAGTATTCTCTGTCAAACCTGCTCGAATGGTTCAGGGTTGTTCACTGTGGGGTTAATGGGCAAGTTCCAGGCGAGTGAGAAGTGACTGTTCGGGATGTTTTGTTCATGAACTCCTGTCAGTTCTAACTTGAGAATGTGATTCAAGAACAATAGCGCTGTGGTTCAGATGCTTCGATTTTTCTCAAGGATGCTTTTAAAATATGTGCTTGTACTTGGAAAATGTGATTGGCATTTTTTTCTAACTTTATATTACAGATTTTTTTTCTAACTTTATAATATGACAGAAAATCAGATGCTAAGCATTATTGAAGCCTTGGCCACCTAAGAAGATTTCTAAGTGGTTCTCAACACCCCTCATCTACAATGTAAATTGTAATATCTCTCAGGATATGTGAGAACATCTGTTTTTCTTCTAATGCAGTAAACATATAAGGGTCCCTTGGGATATCTTTTAAATAGACTTAATGCAACATTCAGGAATGATAAGCAAAATATAATCACAGTCGTAGGGAAATGTGAACATTTTATATCAATAATGTTGGAACCTTATGTTTAATGCAGTGTTAAAAGTTGACAATTAAACGTGTAGGAGTCAGGAAATTCAATTAAAATGATCACAGTAATATGAATTTAGCCACATTCTGTATTAGTTATGAAATCCATTTAACACCACAAACAGCAATGTTTTCAGCTAGTTTATGCGAAAGAAAAACAGGAACAAAAACACCTTACTGCTGTACTCTGTTAATGTGGTCAGGCTAGGTTTTGCCAGAAGAAGAATCTTAGCTTTTGAATCTTTGAATGCCCAGTCATTTAATTTGAGTTCTATATACTTGCGTGGTGCATAATTTCTGTCAATAAAGAGAGAACAACAGACAAAGGAGTTTTTCTGTCTTCTGTCTGCTGCTCCCTAATGGAAGGGGGAGTCTGCAGCCTGAGGGCCCCCTCCGGGGAGCAGAAGCATCATTCTGACTTCTCTCCCCACTTCTCTGTGGGCACTGATGTGCTTTGGTTGTGGGGGGTGTATTTCGGTGTGAATGCGGTACCTCTAATTTAGAGCTGGGAATCCCCTGTGGCTGTGTATCTGAGGGGAAATGAAGCTTGTAATTCAGTTCTCCAGCCATCACACTAGGCTCCTGGACTCTGTTTAGTCTACTCCATACGCCCTCCTTCTGCTAGCTGGGCACACCTCCCCCCACTCCTCCTTTTATCAGGACACCATAGGAGATGAGCATCCATTTTTAGTACATGTACATCTGCATCGAGTCTAATTTTTGCTACATCTCAGTAGTACTGTCAGGTGGATCATTTGGGAGCTGTGATGCTTATCAAAATTCACTCAAAAATAGCCAAAGTCAGCCAAGCACTGGGGCCTTCAGCTATGCACCCAAATGACCCCTGATGAGGGACCATAAAAATGATGATAGTGAAAGGGTCTCGAGAGGAACTTTTCAAGGAGTTGAGTCAACCGCTCGTCCAGATCCAGAGTATAGTCAGAAATCTGAGAATCACACTTGTTCTCTCTTCCCTACCCCACATCCCTCACTAAACCTTATCAGTTCAGTTCAGTTGCTCAGTTGTGTCCGACTTTTTGCGACCCCATGAATCCCAGCACGCCAGGCCTCCCTGTCCATCACCAACTCCCGGAGTTCACCCAGACTCACGTCCATCGAGTCAGTGATGCCATCCAGCCATATCTCATCCTCTGTCTTCCCCTTCTCCTCCTGCCCCCAATCCCTCCCAGCATCAGAGTCTTTTCCAGTGAGTCAACTCTTCACATGAGGTGCCCAAAGTACTGCAGTTTCAGCTTTAGCATCATTCCTTCCAAAGAAATCCCAGGGCTGATCTCCTTCAGAATGGACTGGTTGGATCTCCTTGCAGTCCAAGGGACTCTCAAGAGTCTTCTCCAACACCACAGTTCAAAAGCATCAATTCTTCGGCGCTCAGCCTTCTTCACAGTCCAACTCTCACATCCATACATGACCACAGGAAAAACCATAGCCTTGACTAGATGAACCTTTGTTGGCAAAGTAACGTCTCTGCTTTTGAATATGCTATCTAGGTTGGTCATAACTTTCCTTCCAAGGAGTAAGTGTCTTTTAATTTCACGGCTGCAGTCACCATCTGCAGTGATTTTGGAGCCCAAAAAAATAAAGTCTGACACTGTTTCCACTGTTTCCCCATCTATTTCCCATGAAGTGGTGGGACAGGATGCCATGATCTTCGTTTTCTGAATGTTGAGCTTTAAGCCAACTTTTTCACTCTCCACTTTCACCTTCATCAAGAGGCTTTTGAGTTCCTCTTCACTTTCTGCCATAAGGGTGGTGTCATCTGCATATCTGAGGTGATTGATATTTCTCCCGGCAGTCTTGATTCCAGTTTGTGTTTCTTCCAGTCCAGCATTTCTCATGATGTACTCTGCATATAAGTTAAATAAACAGGGTGACAATATACAGCCTTGATGAACTCCTTTTCCTATTTGGAACCAGTCTGTTGTTCCATGTCCAGTTCTAACTGTTGCTTCCTGACCTGCATACAGGTTTCTCAAGAGGCAGATCAGGTGGTCTGGTATTCCAATCTCTTTCAGAATTTTCCACGGTTTATTGTGATCCACACAGTCAAAGGCTTTGGCATAGTCAATAAAGCAGAAATAGATGTTTTTCTGGAACTCTCTTGCTTTTTCCATGATCCAGCAGGTGTTGGCAATTTGATCTCTGGTTCCTCTGCCTTTTCTAAAACCAGCTTGAACATCAGGAAGTTCACGGTTCACATATTGCTGAAGCCTGGCTTGGAGAATTTTGAGCATTACTTGACTAGCGTGTGAGATGAGTGCAATTGTGTGGTAGTTTGAGCATTCTTTGGCATTGCTTTTCTTTGGGATTGGAATGAAAAGTGACCTTTTCCAGTCCTGTGGCCACTGCTGAGTTTTCCAAATTTGCTGGCATATTGAGTGCAGCACTTTCACAGCATCATCTTTCAGGTTTTGAAATAGCTCAACTGGAATTCCATCACCTCCACTAGCTTTGTTCGTAGTGATGCTTTCTAAGGGCCACTTGACTTGACATTCCAGGATGTCTGGCTCTAGGTGAGTGATCACACCATTGTGATTATCTGGGTCGTGAAGATCTTTTTTGTACAGTTCTTCTGTGTATTCTTGACATCTCTTCTTTTTTTTTTTTTTTTTAAATTTTATTTTATTTTTAAACTTTACATAACTGTATTAGATTTGCCAAATATCAAAATGAATCCGCCACAGGTACACATGTGCTCCCCATCCCGAACCCCCCCCCTCCTCCCTCCCCATTCCATCCCTCTGGGTCGTCCCAGTGCACATTGACATCTCTTCTTAATATCTTCTGCTTCTGTTAGGTCCATACCATTTCTGTCCTTTATTGTGCCCATCTTTGCATGAAATGTTCCCTTGGTATCTCTAATTTTCTTGAAGAGATCTCTAGCCTTTCCCATTCTGTTGTTTTCCTCTATTTCTTTGCATTGATCGCTGAAGGCTTTCTTCTCTTCTTTCTATTCTTTGGAACTCTGCATTCAGATGCTTATATCTTTCCTTTGCTCCTTTGCTTTTCGCTTCTCTTCTTTTCACAGCTATTTGTAAGGCCTCCCCAGACAGCCATTTTGCTTTTTTGCATTTCTTTTCCACGGGGATGGTCTTGATCCCTGTCTCCTGTACAATGTCACGAACCTCATTCCATAGTTCATCAGACACTCTATCTATCAGATCTAGGCCCTTAAATCTATTTCTCACTTCCACTGTATAATCATAAGGGATTTGATTTAGGTCATACCTGAATGGTCTAGTGGTTTCCCCTACTTTCTTCAATTTCAGTCTGAATTTGGTAATAAGGAGTTCATGATCTGAGCCACAGTCAGCTCCCGGTCTTGTTTTTGCTGACTGTATAGAGCTTCTCCATCTTTGGCTGCAAAGAATATAATCAATCTGATTTTGGTGTTGACCATCTGGTGATGTCCATGTGTAGAGTCTTCTCCTGTGTTGTTGGAAGAGGGTGTTTGTTATGATCATTGCATTTTCTTGGCAAAACTCTATTAGCCTTTGCCCTGCTTCATTCTCTACTCCAAGGCCAAATTTGCCTGTTACTCTAGGTGTTTCTTAACTTCCTACTTTTGCATTCCAGTCCCCTATAATGAAAAGGATATCTTACAGATACTGTTTAATAGCAGTAGCAGTGTTAGTCACTCAGTCGTGTCTGACTCTTTGCAACCCCACAAACTGTAGCCCATCAGATTCCTCTCTCCGTGGGATTCTCTGGGCAAGAATACTGGAGTGGATTGTCATTGCTTTCTCCAGAGGATCTTCCTGACCCAGGGATCGAACCCAGGCCTCCTGCATTGCAGGCAGATTATTTACCATCTGATAATTAGCCCTCAAATCCAGCAACTTCTGCGCGATTAATTCCATTGCCACCAAGGAGTCCGCCGGTCTTCATCTTTTCTCCATAGATCTCTGGAATGGACCCCAGCTGCTTTCCCGTGCCGATGCTGGCTCCTCCAACTTGTTCTCTACATTGTGGCCAGTGTGATCATCAGAACTTCAAATCCAGCCATGAGACAATCTTTTTAACATCCCCCAGTGGCTTCTCTTTGCCTCCAGGATCATTTCAAACCTTGTTGAGGGCACCTACATGGCCCTTTGCCGTGTGGTCCCCCAGACCCCTCCCACACCACTTCTCCTTGGTGGTTATGATGTTGAGCATCTCTTCATGCACTTATTGACTATTTGTCTGTCTTCCTCTGTGAAATATCTGTTCAAGTCATTTACTCATTTTAAAAACAAGTTGTTTATATTCTTATCACTGACTGAAATAAGTTCCTTATATATTCTGAATACTCTGAATATACAGTCTGATCCTTCATCAGATTTATATATTACACACATTTTCTCCCTGTCTCTGTGTGGCTTGCCTTTTTATTTTCTTAATGGTCTTTTAAAGTGCATAAGTTTTCAATCTTGATGACATCTAATTTATTGATTATTTTCCCTCTTATCTAGTTCACCATTTTTCTGTTTTATCTAAAAATTCTTTGCCTTCCTCATTCACAAAGACATTCTCCTAAGTTTTCTTCTAGAAGTTTTATAATTTTAGTTTTTATGTTTAGGTTAAAGACTTATTTCTAGTTATATTTTATATGATTTGGGGATGGGGTCAGGGTTCATTTTCCCCACATATGAATATCCAGTTGTGCTAGTACCCTTTGTTGAAAAGACTTTTCTTTCCTCATTGAATTTGTTTGTCAAAAATCAGCTTAGCATATGTGAGCATCACAATTTTCAGTGCTGTTAGGACTGAATATTTCCAAGTCAGGTCATACTGTTTCTGATCTCCTTTCCCTGGAGAGTTTATAAGGCAGATTAAGCTGATACTTGGGTGACAGAACCTATGTCTAACATCTGTTTTTGCGCACAGAGCACAGCATGATATCTTCTGCTCTCATGGGCTGTTGTTGTTCAGTCGTTCAGTCGTGTCCGACTCTTTGCAACCCTATGGACTGCAGCACGCCAGGCTTCCCTGTCCTTCACCATCTCCCAGAGATGCTCAAACTCATGTCCATTGAGTCAGTGAAGCCATCCATCCATCTCACCCTCTGTTGCCCTCTTCTTCTCCTGCCTTCAATCTTTCCGAGCATCAGGGTTTTTTTCCAATGAGTCACCTTTTTGCATTAGGTGGCTGAAGTATCAGAGCCTCAGCTTCAGTATCAGTCCTTCCAATGAATATTCAGGGTTGATTTCCTTTAGGATTGACTGGTTTGATCTCCTTCCTGTCCAAGGGACTGTCAAGAGTCTTCACCAGCACCACAGCTCAAAAGCATTAATTCTTTGGTGCTCAGCCTTCTATATGGTCCAGTTTTCACTTCTGTACATGACTACTGGGAAAACCATAGCTTTGACTATACAGACCTTTGTCGGAAATGTGATGTCTCTGCTTTTTAATACGCTGTCTAGGTTTGTCATAGCTTTTCTTCCAAGGAGCAAGCGTCTTTAATTTCATGGCTGCAGGCATGAGTTACTTGCTTAATTTTAATTTTTAACTTCTGCTTCTACTTGTTTCCTTGCACTGATATTATCATCCTGTAACTTGGGCTTCTAGAGAACTGAGGTCATATCTGTCCATGTGATTTTGATTTGTGAGCCATCTCGCCGATTGCCCTGAGCACATGTGGACTTTCATCAGGAGCACTGGGGTTGCAGCCCACGCACTACCCCTCAGTTTCCTCACCCTTAAGTGGCATGAGGGTTCCTCTCTGTCCAGCTCAGTTCAGTGTGGAGCCACAGGCTGTTCACGTAAAGAAAGGCCGTCAGGTTGTGGCCGGGGAAGGAGACGTGACGCTTTGACCAGGCTGGCTGGTTCTCTTGGCGACTATCACCATGTGACATCTGTAACAGGCTGTGGCCTGGTCTTTGCTCCTATCACTTATTGTTCAGATCAATATTGGTCTGAATATCCTTTAGATTAACTGAAGTTAAAAGAAAGTGCTTGACTTAGAGAATAGGCTTATGGTTGCTTGGGGAAAGGATGGGGCACAGAGATAGCTAGGGAGTTTGGGATGAGCATGAACACGTTGGTATATTTTAAATGGATGACCAAGAAGGACCTACTGTAGAGCGCTGGAAACTCTGCTCAATGTTATGTGGCAGCCTGGATGAGGGGGTCAGGGGAGAATGGATACATGTAAACACAGGGCTGAGTCCCTTTGCCTTTCATCTCAAACTAGCACTTGTTTTGTAATCAACCCAGTACAAAAGTGTTTCTTTCTTTCTTTCTTTTTTTAAGAAGCGCTCTGTAACCACTTCCTGTGTGTGCCTACAGACAGACCTGAGCTATATCTCTGTGCTGGTCTAGGGGCGGCCTGCACCCCGGGAGCATTCTGCACTCTCTCTCTCACACCCAAAATCTATATGCAGGGAAGTCCTCCTCCTAATGGATGCTGAGGGCAACCTTGGCCAGAGAGCAAAAGGAAGAGACGTCATGAACCGGCAACAGGCTGCTCGAGGTGAGATGAAGGATGAGAGAGTGCTCTTGTCTGTAGTGGACCCGTGTTGCCATGGTGACGGAGGCGCTGACGCTAAGTGGATGAGCAGCCGCTCCCGTGGATTTTAATAGCAGCTGGTCAGTGCCAGCACCTTCACTGAATTGCTGCCCCCCTGAGTCACTGCTTGGCCCTGGCTGTCCTGATCTCTGTTGACAAATGGTTGTCCTTCACAGTCAAACTACTAACAGTGCTCTAATTAATGAACATGCTAATTATTCTTCCCTACTCCCAGCACATTTGTCTAACTAACCTGTCACACGAGGATAAGTGCAGCGTCTGCATGAGCGCTGAGGGCACTGAGGACAGGGGTCCAGGGAGCAGAGCGGGTGGGCTTACAGCTGGGGAACGGTGGGTGGTATCTGTTAAATTACCTTTACTGAACGGTCAGATGTCCAGGGAATACACTATTTCCTGCAAAATGTATACGTTTTCCTTTCTTTTCTTTAAAAAACCCATCTCTTTAGGGATTGAGCAGCTGTTGGTCACTTCACTAACCCCTGAAGGGGTTGCCAAATAGGGATGCAGAAGGGCCAGGAGCCCTGAGCTCTGAAGGCTATTCCAGAAGCAGCATTCAGGGTGGTTAGAACCTCAGATGTTGGAGCTAGAGAGGCCTGGATTTGAATCCCAGGTCTGCTCCTTACTTCCTGTGGTTTAACGCCCCTTCACCTCTGTCTCATCTTTTGGGCAATGGGAGGGATAGTTTGTCCCCAGAGGGGTGTTTTGAGGAGAAAATGCACAAGCTAGGTCCCCAGGACATGGCTACACACTGCCTTGGGTCCTGGACTGGGTCTGGTCTGGTTTTGGCTGGGCAAGGGCGGGTTGCTGGCCTGGAGACTGTCCTGTTAGGAATCCGGAATCCAGCTAGAGGCCCCTCCCAGCTCATGCCCCTGGCACCCCTCCCTTTTTGTTCTGTCTCAGCAGCTCTCTATTGAGATGAATGGCATTTCCAGAGGCTTCACCTCTGATAAGTAAGTGCTCCTCTGCAGCTGCAGCCAGAATCCTAATGTGCAGCTGTAATTTAATGGCCATCTCGGCTGACTATTAAAACGCTCTCTTCTCGGGTGAAGACTCACCCCAGTGGCACGTGTGCCCCATCCAGGCAGGGTGACTCCAGGAGCTCAGATGTGGGGGCAGGGGTCCCATCACGGGTCCCTCCTTGCCTTCTCAGCTTTCTAAAGTGGGGCTGGCTGGGCATCCCCCCACCGACCCTGTTTGTGGGGCTCCTGAGGCTTGGGAAACCAGCAGCAGAGGCTGCTCCTTCCTGCATTCCTGGGGTCTGATGAGGTTTGCACAAGAGCCCTGGGCAAACCATGTAGGACTATGTTGATACTATGTCTGTGTGCCTGCAGGTCTTGGCACAAACTTACCCACCACAAACAGGAAGGAGATTAGAATAAGTCTTAAATACAGGAGACTATAGGCTACAGAAACTTCTTTAAAGCTAGGCATTTTAATGTGGGATTATGAGTCCTGAACAGTCTCAACAGGACAGTAGACAAACCCAGCACTCCTCACCCCCCACCGACCCCTGTCTTTCTTTAGGGAACAGTTTCCCTTAACCACAGGAGACTGTGGAAACCCCCAGGTTCTCTCATTTTTCTGCCAGCTGGTTGTCCCAGCAACCCCATGGATTGTAGCCTTCCAGGCTCCTCTGTCCAAGGGATTTCCCAGGCAAGAATACTGGAGTGGGTTCACGAGTCTTTGAGTCAATAAAGGCTTCCCTTTTGGCTCAAGCTAGTTAGAGCTGAGTTTCTGTTGTTTGCAACTAGAAAACTTTTCAAGGGTCTGACCTTCACTTCTGATGCACTGTTACTAAAATAGGAGGAGTCTTAGAAGGGCCAACTTTACGGAGGCAGACCCCTTGTCGGCTGGGACCCAAGTGTTCTCTGAAGTTTACACATCAGATCCTATTGAGGTGAACACATGCCTCTCGCTAGTGCTGAGCCCCTAGACAATCAAATCATGTAATGACTCCACGTGGTGCAAAGTGTTCCAGGTGCTTGATTCCTGGGAGCATTGTGAACTGGCTCAGGGCTGCCCTTGTAATTGGCCTCTGTGCATCCAAGCTCCACACGCCACCTCCAAGGCCCTCTTTCCCTCCAGCCAGCTGCAGCCACTCAAATACAAGGCCTGTGTGATCTCTTCCCTGCACCAGCCTCTCCCACACCGAGATGAAAACCCTACCACCACCAAGTGGAGTGGTCAGCGTTCTCTTTCAAAGTGAGGTTTTGATAAAACACTTCTCTTTATCACTGCCAAATAGATGTTGAGTCTGGGATGAAGATCACAGAATCTTGCATGTTCTGTGTAACTTCTGAGTGGTTGATGTTTACAGGGAGAAACCTCCTGTAAAATAACAGGCACTGCCTACTTCACTCAGTAGGTTCCCTCTTTTACCTTTTCTCTACTCATCATTATGTGAAGAAGATTCCAGGGGAGCATCTCAGTAATGACCTCAGAGAAGCCAGTTGAGGTGTTGAGCAATCCTTCCTGTGTGGAGGTTTTCCTTGGGAGTCACCTGTGACCCTCTTTCTGCTCCTTATTTTTTTTTTAAATAATTTTATTATTTCCTTATTTTATTCTTAGGTGTGCTGGGTCTTCCATGCTGCTCAGGCTTTTCTCTAGTTGCAGCGAGCAGGGGTACTCTCTAGTTGTGGTGTGCAGTCATCTCATTGCAGTGGATTTTCTTGTGGAACACAGATCTAAGGAGTGTGGGCTTCAGTACTTGTGGCTAGTGATCCCTAGACCACAGGCTCAGTGACTGTGGCGCACAGGCTTTGTTGCTCCGTGGCATGTGGAATCGTCCCAGACCAGGGATCGAACCCGTGTCTCCTGCATTGGCAGGAAGATTCTTTATCACTGAGCCACCAGGGAAGGCCCCTTGGTTTAGTTGTCATTCTCTTGTTGCTTGTTTCCCATAGAAACATCATCATTTCTTCATTCGTTCATTCATTCATCCAGGGCTTAGGAGGCTGCTACTCTGGGCTCTGTCATGTGTCAAGTATTTATTTATTTTCCTAGGAATTCAAAGAAAGAAAGAAAGACGATACCCTGGACACAGACCTTTTAGGTGCTCCATGAATAGAAGACAAGTTTCACTTTTTATTCCCTTCCTTCTCTACTCCTGAGCCCTGCTGCTTCTGGCAGGAGAGGCTGAGCCCGGGGCACTTCAGTGGCTAGTTTTTTAAAAAAAAGGAAGCAGAAGAAGGCCTGTAATTGTGCTGGGACCTTCGGAAATTCTAATGATGAAAGGCAGAGTCTGGCTCCCACTTCCCCTTCCTGCACAGTGCGGGCGTGGGGTGCCAGGGAGCTGAGCGGTCCTGCTAGGAACCTGAAACAACCATGGACCAAGAAGCCGTGGGCAATATCGTCCTGCTGGCCATTGTCACCCTCATCAGCGTGGTCCAGAATGGTAAGGGAGGCCCCTCCCTCGGGGTCGGCTTGGTGTCTCGGTGTTTGAGAGTCAGACTTACACACTTCTGTGTTTGTGTGTGTATATGTGTGTACATTTTTTTCTTATCTGTATTTGTGTCTTTATTTGACTGTACAGGGATGTGTGGACTTCTGTGTGAACTGGGAGTTTTCCTTCTCCCTATCTTTCTTTTGCTTTAATGGGGATGATTAATCATGTCTGTAGAGCTGGAGCAGCAAGTTGGTTGTACAGAAACTATCACTGAAGTGTTTGCAATCAGCAGTTTAACTATTAATTACTGTGGCCAGTTGGAGGGCAGGAAGCCTGAAAGCGACAATCAGATATATGTTCTCCCAGATACAGGGTTATACCCCATGCAGTGGGCTGACTTCAGCACAGGAGGAGTTACCTGTTATCTGTAAGCTAAAAAAAAAATAAATCTGGCCAATGTGAGGGGAGACTTCACTTTTTCATTATTTTACCTCTGTATTGCTTTTTTATTTCTTTTGATTAAATATGTTCTTTGCAATACTTCCTTTTTCTTTAGCAATGTGTGATTTTTGAAGCATTCTTTGGTAGACATCATGTACTTACATAAGGGGAGAGAGGGTCAGAAGGATTTCCTTGTTTGAGGGTTGCATTTCCATTAACCCTATGCTGTGCTTCCGCTCAGTCGTGTCCGACTCTTTGCGACCCCATGGACTGTAGCCCACCAGGCTGCTGTGTCCATGGGATTCTCCAGGCAAGAACACTGAAGTGGATTGCCATACCCTCCTCCAGGGGATCTTCCTGACCCAGGGATCGAAACCAGTTCTCCTGCATTAAAGGCGGATTCTTTACCATCTGAGCCACCAGGGAAGCCTAAGAGTACTGGAGTGGGTAGATTATCCCTTCTCCAGGGGATTTCCATTAACCCTGGTGTCACTTAACCCAGGCAAGGGACCTAGAACTGAGAAAGGCCGGACAGGGAGGAATTTCTCTTTAAATTCCTAAGTTAGGACTGTCTCAGACTCTTTTTATCAGCATGGCTGGTATCTTTGGGATTTACAGTTTATGAAGACAGAGAAAAAAAGGAGAAGACTTACTCTGTAACTTAACGGTAATTTCTGAGTGTTCATATACTGTTGCTGCTAAGTCACTTCAGTCGTGTCCGACTCTGTGCGACCCCATAGACGGCAGCCCACCAGGCTCCCCCGTCCCTGGGAGTCTCCAGGCAAGAACACTGGAGTGGGTTGCCATTTGGAAATGTGGGTATTCACTCAATTTGGGATATCCTGATATTTTCCCCCAGCTTGAGTGTGGCCTTAGGTTGGTGATGAGCCTTCTGGGCACAGAGTGAGGCTCCCCATGGCCTCCCGGCACCGGAGAGACCAGCTTTGCATACTCCAAGTCTGTTTCCTCTGTGGAACAACACTTGGCAGCTTTCTGACATGAACATTTTCATAGTAAGCGTCACACAACAGAGCTGCAGCTCTGATAGGGCACGAGTGGCTCCGGGTGAGGCTGCCATGGCCCCAAGCCACTGCTGTTTCATGCAGGTGCCATGCTGGGGCTCTCTTAGTCTCTGTAAATCTCCAAAGGATCATTCATTCAACCTGCATACTCCCATCGGGGACTCTGCCTGGTCCAGGAAGGTTCCTGCCCCCAGGAAGCGGGAGGGTAGCAGGAGAAGATGGGCAGCAGGAAGCAGGAAGCCTGCTGTGAAACCTCGAGTCCCTGTAGGGCAGTTGCATGGGTGCTGGTTGTTCGGGTGCCCCCTCCGGCCCTCCCTGATAGCCGTCAAGATCGGTGACAGGGGACGGGAGCCAGGGTCCCCTCAGCCGCCCATGCAGAGGTTTGCATCCACCCTGAGCTGCTGGCCCCCGGTCCAGAGCTGAGTGGGGGGATGCCACGTGGTTCCCCCCGTGAGAACAGTCTCTATCCCTCCCCCGAGATGCCCCAGGACCTGTCCCTGGAGTGTCTGGTGAGTCCTGGGCTTTTCTGTAGAAGTGCAGGGAACCCTGAGAAGACTTGAGGTGATGAGGTTTCTAATCATTTTTGGCAGATGAGATTAGGTTGTGGGGAGGAGAGAGGACAGATGGCCACATGTCTGAGCTCTAACCACAGTCTTTCGGCTGGCCATCTTGGATAGGTGACAATGGGACCCGATGGCCTTGTGATACGGTCCCATGAACTGATGACGCTTCTTGGGGGGAGGGAGTTGAGAGTGGACCAGCTCTTGCTTTAGGCTGGAGACTTTTCATCCTGGACACATTGTCGATTGGGCTTGTTTGTGGCAGTGTGGACAGCACGCGCCCATGTCATAGCCTCTGTTCCTCCCCATCCCCGGCCCTGTGACCAGCAAGGGCACTGTGTGGACGGAGTGATTTTGCAAAGGTTGGGGCAGTTTTGAAGCCACTGAAGGAGTCCTTGGCGCCCTTCAGAGGCTCAGGATCAGCCCTGCTCATCTCTGAGGCACAGATCAAGGCTTGCTGGTCATGCTGAGACCACCTTTTAACTCTGTTCAATGTGCTGGTGCAGGGGAATGAGAGAAATTCAAGTGACTCGGCAGATAAGACCTCTACCTGTTTTAACCTTGAGCTTTTAGGCAAACACAAAGGTCCAACCGAGGTCCAGAACCTCTCTTTACAATCCTAATTAACCTCGAGGTTGCAGTCAAAGGTCTACCTACCATACTAAGTGCAGAAAATATGCAAAAACTCTGCCCCCACCCCAGTTACATTTGAAACCCTTCCTGTTAGCTTTAGGAATGATTTACATGCTGTTGCCAGGCACTGTGTACTTCGTGTTTGTCCCAAGACAAGGAGTTTCGGCCCCTGTGTCTGTGACAGTATGAGGGTGAGGGGGGCGCGCTCTGGCTCCCAATTCCCAAGGGGAGAGGCAGAGCCCACCAGCCCAGTGAACTTCCTCCTCTGCCTCCCAAACACTCAGGAGTCGTCAAGATGCTTGAACCCAAGGCCCCCTCCCAGCTTGATCAAGCATAATGCATGTTTGGGAACGCAGACCACATTTAAAGTTTGAGCGACCTGGACCACAAGTACTAAAGCCTGGTTTCCCAGGCCGTGTAGACAGATGCATTTCCTCTGCGTAGCATACAGAGGGCCTCCCACTTCTCAGCCAGGGTGCCAGCAGCTTTGACATGAAGCAAACCTGGGAAACATGGCTTTGGAGAAGATGATTCCCACGGGAAGCCAAACTAATTAGGATGGAGGGGAAGAGAGTGAGCTGAGGGGAGGGATCCAGGGCCTTGTACATGGAGACCTTGTGAATGGTGATAGCAGAAGTCTAGACCGCATCCTCAACAGCCCCTACTGAGCACTCCCAGGACGGAGCACTCACAATGCACTGGGCCCACTCTTCCCGTTGCCAAGTGTATTGAGAATTTGCTTTGTGTCATGTATGGTGCTTCCTGCTGGTCATAACATGATCTCATTGAATCCTTGCACCCTATGAAATATTCTACTATTATTACTCTTATTTCACAGAAAAACTAAGTGGAGCTTAGAGAGTTGGTTGGAGATTCCAGAGTCAGTAGTGGTGAAACTGGGATTCAAAGCTACTTCAAAACGTGGAAATTTACACGATGTGTGATTGTCTTGGATTCACTCATTCACACACTCACTGCTCGGGAAGTTCTCTGTTACATTGAACTGAAGCCTGATGCCCTCTAATTTCTATCC
Source organism: Bubalus kerabau (assembly GCF_029407905.1). Lineage (NCBI taxonomy): Eukaryota > Metazoa > Chordata > Mammalia > Artiodactyla > Bovidae > Bubalus > Bubalus kerabau. Next base: position 30,674,485 of record NC_073635.1, on the reverse strand, counting down.
ACTGGTGCATCTGTTCTTTGGAAAAGCTTAGACTGTGTCTGCAGCTTCTGTGTTTCCAAAGTCACCTGTAATATCCCTGGTTCTACATATCAGTTCTCAGCCGACTTGGTTTCCAGAGTCCCTAGTCATCAGATTACTCCTTCCCACCCCACCCACCACCAACTTGCCATCTTCTTTCTAAGATGCAGGTGGGTGTTTTTCATGTAAGAAATCTGTTCCCGAAATCCAGACACCAGTTCTGTTCAAATGATGGAGGTGTGAGCTATTCTTGTGTATCACAGGGCTGACTCATACTAAATGAAAATCTCAGAATCTTTTTCTGTGATCCTGAGAAAGTTATTCACCTTCTCTGACCTGCAGTTTCCTCAACAGAGAGGTGAGGTTCTAATCCTGTCCACGTGTGGTGGCTGAAGGTGTTGCCTGAGATGATCCCTGAGTCGCTGGCAGAGGCCAGCATGAGGTAGTTTCTTGGTGACCGTTCGTAGCCTTCTCCCTCTGGTCTCTCTCCGTCCCTCTGGTTTGGCCTGATGTTAGCAGCCAGCCAAGAGCAGTGTGTGAATGCTCTCTGCGTGCATAGTTTCTGTAACATGGTCAAGAATATGGAGTATGGAGTGTCAATGTTTGGAGGAGTGGACACACGTGACCCAACTCTTTCAAGTTTAGCTCGGAAGGAAAGAGAGGTAGACCCTAATGGGGGTTCAGGAGAGAGGCAGGCTTGTTTTTGTTCTGTTTTGAGGTTAGGAGAGATTTGAGCATGTTTCAAGGGTAAAGATTAGGAGAAAAACAGAGACCAGAGATTTACAAAGTAGGGCAAACATCGATGAAGTAAGACCCGAAGAGGCTGGCCAAAGCACAGTCAAGGTTGCAGGTGGAGGACTAAGACTTAAAAAAGAGGAAGGAGCTGTTCTTGGGCAAGGAGAGGAAGAAGAGAGACAGACTGAGAGAAGGAGGGCCCCGCCGTGCAGCTGGTTGCAGAAGTAACCTTGGACTTTCTTAATACCGTCCCTGCTTACGTGTTCAGAGGCACAGGCATCACCTTGGGTTCTGGAAAGACAGTGATCAGAATTTCCACTGTATTCTCTGGGGAGAAGAGACAGCCAGAGCAGACAGTTGGCTACTCAGACCCCACATTGCTGATGGACTCCCTGCAGTGAGCTTCCATGTGATAATAAGAGGATGAACACACTCTCGCATGCCCAGCTGGACTCGAGTCCCAGCAGCCCCCTGCTCCCCAGTGGAGGGACAGAGAAGGTTATTTAACCTCTCTGAGTCACAGTGCCCTTGTCGACAGCGTGGAAATGTGCTTCACAGAGCATGGGTCCGGCGTCCACCAGAGTGCCATAATGAAGCCAGCCCTGCGGCTCTGCCCGGTGTGGGCACAGCCCTAGGAGAGGAATGTGCTTTCACCAAAAAGCAAATCACGAGGCTTTTATCCATGGACACAATGGATGAGGCATCCTTTTCAGGTCTTTTCAAGGAGGCTAATGTGAAGCTGATAAAAAGAAATCCTGTGAGTGAGATACCTGACTGTCACCCTTTTTCCTTTTTTCACTCTTGAAATAGGAGGAAAGGAATAAAATAGGGATGGGAGAGAGAGAAAGAGAAAGGGGGAAAGAGCGAGAGGGAAGGAGAGACCATGTTCCCCCCTCCGCATCATCCAGCCTGTAGACAAGACAGACTCTGTCTCCCAGCATCTCTGCATCCCACAGCCATCACCCTCACCCGCTCCCTGCTGTCTTTCCCCCTGTCCTGGGTCTCACCCCTCTACACCCTCACCACGCTAGGACAGAGTGGCTTTCTGGTGAAGCCATTCATCAGCTTACACCTGTCTGTAACTCCATGTTTCCTCAAGATGGCAATAAACTCAGAAGTTCTTAATGTGGCTCTCCTCAAGGTCATGGTCACGCTGCTGGTCTGAGGGCTACGTCCCTGCCACCATCTGCTCAGCCTTGGCTCACTTACCACTTTTTCCTTGAGGCTCCTCCTGGCCACCCTGACCAGCACTCCTGGAGGCCCCTGCCCTGCTCCGCCTTCGTTTTTGTCCACAGCTCGGCACACCGTGTGATTTTAATTCTTGCATATTGTTTACTGTGTATGATCTGTCTCCTCTCCTTGTATCCTCGCTGGAACATAAGCTCCTGAGGCCAAGGCTCTGTGTGTGTGTTTTGTTCTCTGATACAAGCTGAATGTCTGGCACACGGCGAGTGATAACAGAGAAATGGCATTGAAAGAGCAATTCACTGCCTGCCTCTCTTCGGCCTCATTTGTAATTCTGCTTCTGCTAAGTCGCTTCAGTCGTGTCCAACTCTGTGTGACCCCATAGACAGCAGCCCACTAGGCTCCTCTGTCCCTGGGATTCTCCATACAAGAATACGGGAGTGGGTTGCCATTTCCTTCTCCAATGCATGAAAGTGAAAAGTGAAAGTGAAGTTGCTCAGTCGTGCCCGACTCTTAGCGACCCCATGGACTGCAGCCTACCAGGCTCCTCCGTCCATGGGATTTTCCAGGCAAAAGTACTGGAGTGGGTTGCCATTGCCTTCTCCAATTCTACCAGGTTAATACTCCCCATTACTGCCCCCCACCCGCTGTCTCCCAGTCAACTGGATATACTAACCCCAGAGGGTCTTGCTGCTGGACCTCTGCATATTCCATTCCGATAGAGTGAAGTGGTCTTCTCAGCTGTCCCCGGCCCCCTCCATCTGCTTGTCCTTCAGGTTTTATCTTACATGTCACTCCCTCCAGGAGTCCTTCTGTGACCCAAACACTGAATTTTTACCCCTCTTTGACCCTCGATGGCTCCAAGTTCTCACTCAGTCTCAGCACACGTCTCTCTGTAGGCCTTTCTTTACTCAGTTGTCTATTTCTTCTGGTGGTAGCCTCCTTGAAAGTTGGGGGTGTGTCTTGCTCACAATTGCCTCACCAATACCAAATGTAGCAATTAGTCAAGAGTAGCTGCTGAATCAGAGAAGGCAATGGCACCCCACTCCAGTACTCTTGCCTGGAAAATCCCATGGACGGAGGAGCCTGGTAGGCTGCAGTCCATGGGGTCGCTAGGAGTCAGACACGATTGAGTGACTTCACTTTGACTTTTCACTTTCATGCATTGGAGAAGGAAATGGCAACCCACTCCAGTGTTCATGCCTGGAGAATCCCAGGGACAGGGGAGCCTGGTGGGCTGCCGTCTCTGGGGTCGCACAGAGTCGGACACGACTGAAGCGACTTAGCAGCAGCAGCTGCTGCTGAATACCTTTGTGCTCAGTGACATTTGATGGAGGACAATTAGGGCTGTTTAGAGGTCGAGAGAAGGAAACATTTAATGTTCCAGGAAAAATATTAAGATACCAGGCTCGGGATACGTTCTCATTATAAATCCAAACCTTTCCTTCTGGCAGGGTTCTTTGCCCACAAGGTGGAGCACGAAAGCAAGACCCACAATGGGCGGAGCTTCCAGAGGACTGGGACGCTGGCCTTTGAGCGGGTCTACACTGCCAAGTGAGTCCAAACTCTGACACTGCTCTTTGACCCGGAGTGGGCCTGGGACAACCTTCTGGAGGCTGGGGTGTGGCGGTGGGGGGGAGTGGATGGGTTCCAGGGAAGCTTGAACTTCACCTGGGAGACTTTGGGGGTACTTTTCATCATCTTAGCAGGTGCTGGTGTTTGAAGAGAGGAAGCAGAGGTGTTGGGGGTGGGGGAGTAGACCTACAGCTCCTGCCTGGTCAGGAAACCTCTCAGCCAGTCATTCGGTCACGGAGTTGACCAATTTCCTGGGGGGTTAGTCTCGAGGTGCCACCGTGCAAACCAGCCATTACTCACCAGCTGGCATCAGAAGCAACAGGCAGGACTGGCAGGCAGCTGCCTGCTGCCCCGCAGACACCTAAGCCTGGTCTCCTGGAGCGATCAGGACAGAGAGCATGAGGGGACTATGCACTTGCTTTTCTATCTCTCCTTCTTTACTTCTGCAGGGAAAGGTTGCTAGAAAACACCTGAACAACTCAGGGAAGGAGGAGGGATGCTATTTGGGATGCAAATCTGAATGGTGTTATTCAAACACTCATTTTTCCTCTCTGTCAAATGCATTTAGACAAAGGGTTCAGGCATCAGCCTGTGGTGGGCCTCTCCATGCTTGTTAGGAAGGGTGGCTGTAGCCCCAAGCTGCCAGGGAGCTGGCCTTCAGTCTCGGCTTGGAGGTGACTTTTATATTCCCCAGAGAGCCTTCTAAAACGGGGCTTAGAGCCACACAAGGAAAGTTCTAGAAGGGTAGGGATAAGTCGAAAGGTGTGGCTTTAAACCATGTAAGATGTTTACATTTATAGGAGGTGGGGACCGTGTGTGGGGCACCCCCAGCCCTTCTGTGCCATGTGCAGGGGCTGGCGGAGAGGAGCAAAGACAGGGTGCTCCACTGGAGATGGTGCCAGAACCTCCTTGAAAATGGAATCCAAAAACCAGGAATCGTGTTCTACAGACAGACTGGAATGGGAAGCTTCTTCCCACCCAGATCACTGCATTCTCACCAGCAGCACTGTGCTCCTATGAACACAGCTGGTCAGTATTGGAGAAGTGGGGGCAGGGGAATTTCTCTGTGCCAGGTGGGAAGTTAAGCTTCCATCTTGCCAGCAATGAGGAAGAGCCACAGCAGGCCAGACCGCCTGGTTTTTGCCTTTTCTTCTAGGAGTGAACCAGCTCTCCTTCTCAGAAGCTGCCATGGGACTGCCCTGGTGGTTAAGACTTAGCACTCTCAATGCAAGGGACCCGGGTTTGGTCCCTGGTCAGGAAGCTAGATCCCACATGCTGCAACTAAGACCCGGAGCAACCAAATAAATAAAAATAAATTAAAAAAAGAAGAAGAAGATGAAGCCACCGCACTGACACCTGGTCCCCATGGCCAGCCTCCGGATTGTGGAAGTGCCCTATGGGGGAGGCTATGCTGTCATTTGAAAGACAGTTTGGAAATTCTGCAATGGCGTGCAGTCCCTGAGATCAGAAGATGCTAGAGGAGAGTGGTGGGCAATCAGTGCTGCCTGGGGGTCCTGACTTTCCTATTTACCCTTCAAGAGAGGTGAAGGAGACCGAGGGGAGGAGAGTGAGCTGTGGAGAAGTTGTACCTATGGCAGGGGTAGAGGAGAATTTTCTGTAAGATAAAGGTCATCCAGACACTGCCGTGGTTCTGTTACAAAGACCACTTCCTCCCTGGCCAGCTTGCAGTACCCTGTGTGTGCCTGAGGTGGGTTGTGGAAGGCTTTGGAGATAATGCAGTGGTTGTTACTGCCTGCTGGCCACCCCCAGGGCCTCCGGTCTGAGCGCCTCGGCCAGGAAGCTACCAGGAAGAAAGTCATCCGCAATGAGAGCTTCCCCACGGGCCTCCAAAAGCACCCAAAAGGGGTGTGAGATGAGCCATGGGGATGCGAAAAGAAGAGAACATGTATTTACGGTTGCTATCTATAGGAAACTAAGCTTTACTCAGTTTTAATATACAGATCGAGAGGCATATGTGTGTATAATTTGTACATAAATGTACCTGTCGTAGGCTTATACCATCAAAAGTCTTGGTTGATGGAGTGTGGGATAGTAAATGTTTAGAGACCATAGAAAGGGAAGATAGCATAAAGAATAAATGATGCTGGTGGACTGAAAAGACTAATGCATGTTTTTCAGCATAACATTTGGCTGTGGACTGATATAGACTGTTCAAGATTTGGGGGCTGTCGATAAACAAGACATCCCAGCCAGGTTATGCTGTTAGTTCAGAATGGAGTTTGGTTAATCAGCTGCCCTACCACCTATCTCCCTTGAGGGCAGAGCTGAGCCTGATTTTGAGAGAGAAAAGGACCTTGACTGTCTTATCTTGTGTTTAACACATAGGTTGAAGCTCTATTCCCAGCTGATGAGTACAGGCAGGGCAGTCAAAGTTTGATTTTTGGAGAAAAGTCTCAGTTAAGGGACCTAAGATTCTTCCCCAGGGGTGCCGGTGAGCACAGACTGTGGAGAGAAGATGGGTCTCTGGAGGTGTGTAATTTTCCAAAATGGGTCCCATAGGTTACAAGTTCGTGGGCTGTTAACAGGTGTGACAGGGAAACAGGTTCCCCACAGCAAGACTTTTGAGACCCTTTAAAGTGCTAAGAGACACTGTGATGCTTGGTTCTCCAAGAAGGGGAGGTCTTATTGAACTGCAGAAAACCCTCCTTAAAAAAAAAAAGCATATCAAAGGTTTGGTGTCTCACAAAAATGCATTTTAGTAAATGACACCCTAAGGTTTCTTCTCCCCTGCTCCTCTCACCCTAGGCTCACTTCTAAGTACCATGGACTTGTCCAGTGATTTGAACGCGATCCATCTACATTGGTTCTATTGACTGGTATTGATCCTATTACTGTTATTAATGATATGTGCTTCATTAATTAATTAATTTAAAGTCTTATTGAAATAGAGTTGATTTACAATGTTGTGTTAGTTTCAAGCATACAGCAAAGTGATTCAGTTACATGCACACATTCTAAGTTGCTAAGTTGTGTCCGATTCTTTGTGACCCTGTAGACTGCAGCACACCAGACTTTTCTTTAACTATCTCCTGGAGTTTGTTCAAACTCATGTCCATTGAGTCTGCGATGCCATCCAATCACTTCATCCTCTGTTGTCCCTTTCTCCTCTTGCCCTCACTCTTTCCCAGCCTTGGGATCTTTTCCAGTGAATTGGCTCTTTTCATCATGTGGCCAAAGTATTGGAGCTTCAGCTTCAACATCAGACCTTCCAATGAATATTCAGTGTTGATTTCCTGTAGAATTGACTGGTTTGATTTTCTTGCTGTCCAAGGGACTTTCAAGAGTCTTCTCTAGCACTGCAGTTCATAAACATCAATTATTCAGTGCTCAGCCTTCTTTATGGTCCAACTCACATCCATACATGACTACTGGAAAAGCCATAGGTTTGACTAGACAGACCTTTGTTGGCAAAGTGATGTCTCTACTTTTTAATACACTGTCTAGGTTTGTCATAGCTTTTCTTCCAAGGAGCAAACGTCTTTTAATTTCACAGCTGCAGTCACCATCCACAGTGATTTTGGTGCCCAAGAAAATACAATCTGCCACTATTCCTACTTTTTCCCCATCTATTTGCCATGAAGTGATGGAACCTGATGCCATGATTTTCGTTTTTTTGAATGTTAAACTTTAAGCCAACTTTTTCACTCTCCTCTTTCACCCTAATCAAGAAGCTTTTATTCACTAAGTGCTTCACCCCAAATGGTAGATCTTTAAGGGGCTCCTGTCCTTTGGAATTATTACTGTGTTCATAAGTCAGTGGAAGTTCTGGGTGTCCAGAGTACCTAGAGAGTCAGCAGGCTTTTTTGGTTCCCCCATGCCCATATCCCAGGACAGGATACATTGGTTTCTTATCTTTTCTACTTGTCAAGTTCTCCAGTAAAGAATTTGTGACCATCAGAAAGACATGAAGGCCCCTGTGGCCAGGAACACAGCCCAGCCTCCCTGGGGGCTCTGTAAGGGACAGACCAAAGGCTGATCATTCTAACTGAATCGAGAGCCCCTATCAATTTGAAGGTTGATATTCAGGAGCAAAATCATGAGACACACATCAAGAAGCTGCCAGAGGAAGATTCTAAGAAAGGAATTTGGATAAAAGGCCAAATGTGTTTTGAAGATTACGTTTTTTTAATACCTTTTTGGCTGCACTGCACAGCAGGTGGGGTCTTAGTTCACTGACCAGGGGTTGAATCTGCAACCCTTGTATTGGAAGCACAGTTTTAACCACTGAACTGCCAGGTAAGTCTGAAGAAAATTGCATCTTTGAGTTTACCTCTGTAGTTTGAATTACCTTAGACCACTGGTTCTCAAACTTGAGCGTGCATCAGAATCACCTGGAGGGCTCTTTAAAATCTTACTGGGCAGCCCCCAGAATTTTTAATTCTGTAGGTCCAAGGAAGGCATTAACATTTACATTTTTAAGAAGGTCCCTGGTAATTCTGATACAGCTGATCCAGGGACCACACCTTGAGAACCGGTACATTAGACCATCGACTGTTGGTGCTTAAGTGGATCTCAGAGTTATTATTATTCGTCTCTTGGTTTTACTAGTAAGGAATCCAAGTCCAGAGAAATTGCTTTGCCAATGACGAACAGCTGGTTAATGTCAGGTTGGGGACCAGTCCTCATCCTGTGCCCCTCCCGCTTTGTTGCATCGCCTTTCCCTGTTCATCCTTCTGGGTCTTGCTATGCTGTGTTTCCATGGATGTCCGGAGAGATTGTCCTGATCTCAACTGAAGCTTTTCAAGAGGACACTCACTATTTAATTGAGTGCAGGCATACCTCGTTTTATCGTACTTCACAGATACTGTGTTTTTCACCAGCTGAAAATTTGTGGTCCTACATCGTCAGATGATGGATAGCATTTTTTAGCAATAAAATATTTGTCATTAGGAATGTGCCTTGTGTTTTAGAGATCATGCTATGGCGCACTTACTGGGCTGCAGTGTAGCATAAACATAACTTTTATGTGCACTGGGAAACCAGAACATTCCTGTGAGTTGTGTTACTGCGGTGTTTGCTTCATTGTGGTCGTCCGGAGCTCAACCCATGCTATCTCCAAGGTGTGCCTGTAGGGTTGAAGAGGTAACAGTCCTGGTTTTAGAGTCGTATTAAGTCCTGGCTTTGCTACTCTGTAGCTGGGTGACCCTGGGTAAGTTATCTTCAGCTTCTCCAAGATTCAGTTTCTCATCTGACACATGAGAACATTGTGGTAGGCAGAAGAATGACTCCCAAAGATGTTCACATCCTGATCCCAGGAACACGTGAATAGGTTATGTTACATGGCAAGGGGAGTTAAGGTTGCTAAGTAGTTGAGTTTAAATAAAGAGACTATTCGGGGTTATCTGGGTGGGACCAATGTCATTGCAAAGGTCCTTCAGAAGTTCAAGAAGAAGGCAGAAGAGCTGGGGTTGCAAAGACGTAATCAACCATGGCTGGCTTTCAGGTTGGATGGGGCGCTGAACTAAGGAACACAGGTGGCCTCTAGAAGTTGGGAAAGGCAAAGAGACAGAAGCAGTGCACCTCCAGAAGGGATGTAGCAATGCTGACATCTTCATTTTGGTCCATCGAGACTGACTTCAGACTTCTGACCTGCAGATAATACATTTGTCCTAACCCTCTGAGTTTGTGGCTACTTGTCCCAGAAGCCACAGGAAACCGTGCAGTTACTGCGTGTACTGGCAGGATTGCCATGAGCGTAAAGGAGATCAAGGGTGTCAGACCCTGGCGCAGGGGCCAGGGCTGCGCCCTGACAAAGCCGTCAGCAGGATAACTCCCTGAGCACCACCTTTGTCGAATCCATCCTGGCTCCTGTAATGTGGGGGCTAACCTGTCCTTCCTCAGCTTGGCCCACGTGTCTGAGCTGACTTGTGTGTCTGACCTGAAGGTCTACTTGGAGGGGCCTACTTGGTCGGGTCCCTCTCTTGACCCCACCCTGACTGCCACCCAGCCCTGATGTCCGGGTCACTCACTTTTCAATTCTAAGTAGTGCTTTGGCATAGCCGGGAGCAGGACCCCTGCCAAGGAGAATCCATCAAGAAATGGCTTCACTGGGGAAGGGTGTAGATGGATTCCAAGCTTGTGTCTGCTCTACCTGCTGTCTGTTTCTGGAGGTCAGAGGAATTATGAATGGAGTCCATGCCTTGTGAGACGTGTGCGCGTGTGTGCTAAGTCACCTGTTGTATCTGACTCTGTGTGACCCTATGAACTACAGCCTGCCAGGCTCTTCTGTCCATGTCTGCTAGGCTCCAGGCAAGAATACCAGAGTGGGTTGCCATGCCCTCCTGCCGGGGATCTTCCTGACCCAGGGATTGAACCCACATCTCTTATGTCTCTTGCATGGTAGGCGGGTTCTTTACCACTAGGGCCACCTGGGAAGCCTGCCTTGCAAGACAGTGATTATTATTTGGGGTTTCAGGTAATTTTCAGACTAAACTGCGTCTCTGATTTTTTTCCCCTTGTTTATTTATTCTGCAGCCAGAACTGTGTGGATGCCTACCCCACCTTCCTCGTCATGCTCTGGAGCGCCGGGCTTCTCTGCAGCCAAGGTAACCTGGGCTTTTCTCCTTGTGTATGCTCGCTCCAAAATGTGTGTCACCAAGTGGTCCGAGTGTAGGCTTTTTTGTTGAAAAGACTTTGTCTGCCCTCCAGCTCCAGTCTGCAAAGCTCTGGAGACGTGAGACCCTCTGAAGGTTGTGAGCCAGCGGGCGGGGTGCCAGCGCGGGGCCCGGCGGTAATGCATGGCTAATGCTGGCTCCCTGGTGGCTGGTTGAGAGCGGCTGCACTGACAAGGGTGGTTTCAGGCTAAATGTGACTCAGAAGCCTTAAGCAGCATGAGCTCAGACACAAGGGCATTCTGAATGAGAGCGCGAGGTGTCTGTTCTGGGCGACCGTCATCTGGCTGACTGCTCATTGCCTTCTGCATAGTGCTCCTCCTTCCGGCATGGGTTGAGGTCTCCAGCCTCCCTGGTCCTCAGCAGCCCACAGTCTTGACTTCAGCAAGTTGGATTCCCAAAACTGATTTAAAATTAAGTGGCAACCAAGTGGTATTTTTGGTCCACTTTGGAGACTGGCCTTGTGTCTGCTGAAGGTCTGGTGTGACCAGGCCGGCTTCCACGCTGTGGCCCAGCCGTGTGAGAGAAAAGGCTGCCAGTGTCCTGTGAGAGATGATTTCATCCTTATTGTGGTCACTCACGCAATAAAGTATGTAAAGTGGACACTGTTGCCCCTGTTGTTACTTTTGAGGATCCTTGGACTCAGGGAGATAAGTGACTTATTCAAGGTTGCTCAGCTGGTGGATAACAGAGCCAGAACGGACTCCCAGGGGTTTCAGGATAAATCCTGGGTTTTTCACATGTGTCCTCTTACTTTATTCATTTCCATAAAAATATACACTGAACACCTACTATGTGCCAAGCCCTGTTCCCTGGATACACAGCAGTAAATAAGACAGAGATGGTGGCAAAGCACACAGCAGTTGGCGAGATGGACCACAGAAAATAAATGAATGGATAAGTTTGTTGCCAAGAGTGAGACACGCCATGAAGGAAGAGAATCAGGTGCAATGAGAGAGGAGAGAGGTGAAGGCTGGGAGCATAAACCACTTCAGGAGCACGACGTGATCCATAAGGCTGTCAGGAAACGTGTCTTAATCTCCCACTTTCTATCCTCAGTTAAATAAGAAACATGTCTGGCATCACCTGGAAAATGAAGCCAAACTACACTTAGAGTAGGAGTTATGATTCCTTTTATGTCTTCTTAGATGATACTTGATAGAGATGAATCTGGAGTTATTCTGGTTGGATAAAGGGAGTTGAAAAAGGTTTCAGGGCCTGAAAATAAGCATTTTCTGCCAAAACAAGTGTTGGCATTGCCAGGAGAAAAACAGTCAGTCACTCCTGTTTGGTGTAATAGTCATTTCCTATAAATATGTTAGATTGGATAATTTTTCAGGTGAAAGGAATACCAGCCTAAACCCACCACATTACAGAGCAGGAGCCCAAACTTCAGGGGAACCTGCTCAAACCTGAGAATTTTAGAGCCTGGTTTTGAACGCACAACATTCCTCCTGGTGTTTCAAGCAGCTCAGGTCCACGCCAGGGGCAGGCACTGACCCCCAAATAGGGGCAGTGAGTTCAGTCACTTTGCACCCTGATTTCTATCAGCTCATGTTCGGTTCAGTTCCTGGTGACAGAAAGGTGGGCCAATAAGTTAGCTCAGAGCCTTCTGGAAGGGACCAACCAGGAATATCCTTGTCCAAGACAGCTGTGAGTTGTCACAACTTTGGAACCATCAGAGAAGAGAGGATTAGGGACCCGAGTACCCAAAGTGCCTGGAGCGCTGCCTGACACATAACAAGTGCTCAGTTAATGTGCTTTATTTGGTATTTGAATAACGCTGCAGGGGGCGGGTTTTGAAGAACTTTTATATCCATACTTCTGTTTCACCCTCATAGTAATTCCTGATAGGTAGGAAAAGTGTAATCAGCCCTTTGTCAAATGTATTAATAGAATGAGTTAAGCATTAGCTCCTGATCGTAACAGTCCTGCTAGGGCTGGGTTTCCAACTCTTGGCTCCAAGCGCTCAGGACTCCATGGGGTTGTTTAACTTGTGTGTATACCTCACAGTGTTGGAATGCAAAGGGCATTTCTTTCCCTAGAGATCTTTCCTAAACCGTAGCAATTGTTCAGAAAACGTTGAGCATCATGATTCCCGGATGTCCATAGGTGAAGGGTGTACTTTGTAAGGACCAACTTCAGAGCAGGGCTCTGGGAGCAAGTCTAGCTTTCCTCCTACACACACACACACACATGTACGTGCACCTACCAGCTGACAATCTTACACAAGTCCCTTGACTGCTGGAATCCATGTTTCCACATCTGGAAATAGAAAAGACCATACCAAGACTTCCCTGGTGGTTCAGTGGCTAAGGATGCGCCTGCCAGTGCAGGGGGCACAGGTTTGATCCCTGCTCCAGGAAGATCCAGCACGCTGCACAGACTGTGTGCCTCAATTACTGAGCCTGTGCGCCTGAAACATGAGAAGCCACCACAATGAGAAGCCCATTCACGGCAACTAGAGAAGAATCCCCACTTGCCGTAACTAGAGAAAGTCCAGGTACAGCAAGGAAGACCCGGCACAGCCAAAGATACAATAAATACATAATAAAGAAAAAGATGGTACCAGTCATGTGAAAAGGATTCAGATTAGATGACGGGTATGAAAAGACTTTGTATGAAACGACACTGTGATGCCAACACAAGGTAGCGTGACTATTCTTAAGGATCTCAGGATGCTTCCTGTCCCTGGCTCTTTGCTGAACTTCAGCCCTGACTGGCAGAAGCTGAGGCCTCTGCTCGATTTTGCGACCAACACTGATCACCTATTGGCTGTATTAGTACTGGGTTCCCTTAGTACTTAGTTTTGGCATCTAGGACACTAACACGGGTGTTGTCCTTTCTCCCCTTAGTTCCTGCTGCCTTTGCTGGACTGATGTACCTATTCGTGAGGCAGAAGTACTTTGTTGGCTACCTCGGGGAGAGAACTCAGAGGTAGGCCGCTGGGACGGCGTAAGAACCACGGAGGGAGTGGCACTTTCCAGCCGGAAGAGTGGTCATTCAATATTCCGCTGACCGGGAGGGACCACGAGGGGTTGGAGAGGGGAGGGCGACTTCAATCCCTCATCCTTTTTCCTCCCTGAACTTTGCTGGTTCTGGAAATACAGCTAGGGGCCTTGACTAGTTTTTCCATTAAAAAAAATAAAATTCCTCCACGTCGTGCTGGGCTCCCAAAGGATGCTTTAAAAGCATGCCTTGCAAAACCACAGCCTCTACTCCCACCCTGCCGCATCTGGGCCTTGAATTACATGCCCCTGTCTGGCTTCCCAAAGCCTGTCTCGAGTGAAGCATGCCATTGTTTGCCTAGGGGAAGGAGAACTAAAGCTTGCACCTTGTGATAAGTTCTCTTGAGTAACAGACATCAGGGACCTGCGGAAAGAACGTTGAGAAGGTCAGACACGTCTGCCGGTGGCGGACAGAGGCAGTGTAGGCGACGATTGTCCTTTCCTTAGACCTGGGTTGGGAAAGCTGGGTTTTAGTAAAGTAAATGATGATACTTAGAGAAGAAAGTTTCGAGTTACAGTTTGCCGCCAGTTCCAGAGCGATCAGAATCGCCGATGGGTTCCAAGGGTGGGGAAGATGCTGCGGGGGCTGCTGCCTACGTGCTGGCCCCAGCGCCCACCCAACTATTCCACTTCTTGTCCCTCTCCATGTCTCACAATAGCGCCCTCCCGCTGCCCCCGTTTGATTCCTGGATTGGGAAGATCTGCTGGAGAAGGGATAGGCTACCCAGATTCTTGGGCTTCCCTTGTGGCTCAGCTGGTGAAGAATCTGCCTGCAGTGTGGGAGACCTGGGTTCAATCTCTGGGTTGGGAAGATCCCCTGGAGAAGGGAAAGGCTACCCACTCCAGTATTCTTGCCTGGAGAATCCCACGGACAGAGGAGCCTGGTGGGCTGCGTTCCATGGGTTGAGAAGAGTCAGACACAACTGAGCAACTTCACTTTCACTTTCTGGTGGATAAGGCCACCCAGTTCAGAGAGCCTCCTCCTTCACTTGATCTTAGCCAAAAGGCCGAGAAGTGATCAGAGAGCCCTCTTCAGCAGTGACAAAGACAGTGACATCCCTGGAGAAGTTGTCTGGGAAGAGTTAAAGGCCCAGAGAAGCGCCTCCTTGAGGGCCGCTACACCTCGAGTCCTTAGAAACATCCTGCCCACACCAAGAACACCACTCTTTCATCGGGAGGCACTCCTGTTTCATCCTTCACCGCAGATTTATCTTGAACAGGTTCTGAAATAGCTTCACAAATCACTTTCCCTCCTTTCTGTAATGAACATATGGTGGCCTCATTCATGTGATAAATCTGACTCACTACAATATTTGACTTTTAACAATTTAATTTCTCTGAAGCCTCTATTCTCTGGCTTAAAAAAAAAAAATAGACTCCTTTACTTTCTTTCCACTTCTTGACCAACACTAGCAGGTAATTCTCTGTATTTGTCTTTGAGGCTGCCAGAACAAAGTGCTCCGTGCAGACCAGGGTGTTTAAATAACAGATATGTCTTTTCTTATCGTTCTGGAGACTGGCAGTCCAAAATCAAGACAATGGCAGGGTTGTTCTTTCCTGAGGCCTCTCTCCTTGGCTCGTACTTGGCCGTCTTCTCCCTATGTCCTCAAGGGTCTTCCCACTGTGTGTGTCTATGTCGTAACCTTCTCTGTAAAACATTTTTTAAAAGTTATTATTTATTTTTGGCTGTGCTGAATCTTTGTTGCTTCACGGGTTTTTCTCTAGCGGGGAGCAGGGGTTACTCTCTAGCTGTGGTGCGTGGGCTTCTCATTACGGTGACTTCTCTTATTCTGGAGCTCAGTTCAGCTCTAGGGTGTGTGGGCTTCAGTAGGTGCGGTGCCTGGGCTCAGTAGTTGTGGCTCCTGGGCTCTAGAGCACGGGCTTGAATAGCTGTGACACATGGGGTTAGTTACTCCACAGCATGTGGGATCTTCCCAGATCAGGGATTGAACCCATGTCCCCTGCACTGGCAGGTGGATTCTTTACCACTGAGCTACCAGGGAAACCCTGCTAACCTCTTTAAAAAAATTTTAAAAAACACTTTTATTGGCTGCGTGAGATCCCAGCTCGCCTGACCAGGGATCAAACTTGCACCCCCTGCATTGAAAGCACGAAGGTTTTTTTTTTCTGTTTTTTTTTTTTTAATTTATTTTAATTGGAGGCTAATTACTTTACAATATTGTGGTGGTTTTTGCTATACATTGATATGAATCAGCCATGGGTGTACATGTGTTCCCCATCCTGAACCCCTCTCCCACCACCCTCCCCATCCCATCTCTCTGGGTCATCCCAGTGCACCAGCCCTGACCATCCTGTCTCATGCATTGAACCTAGACTGGCGATCTACTTCACATATGATAATATACATGTTTCAATGCTATTCTCTCAAATCATCCTACCCTCGCCTTCTCCCACAGAGTCCAAAAGTCTATTCTTTGCATCTGTGTCTCTTTTGCTGTCTCGCATATAGGGTCATCATTCATCTTTCTAAATTCCATATATATGCGTTAGTATACTGTATTGGTGTTTTTCTTTCTGACTTACTTCACTCTGTATAATGGGCTCCAGTTTCATCCACCTCATTAGAACTGATTCAAGTGTATTCTTTTTAATGGCTGAGTAATACTCCATTGTGTATATGCACCACAGCTTTCTTATCCATTCATCTGCTGATGGACATCTAGGTTGCTTCCATATCCTGGCTATTAGAAACAGTGCTGCGATGAACATTGGGGTACACGTGTCTCTTTCGATTCTGGTTTCCTTGGTGTGTATGCCCAGCAGTGGGATTGTTGGGTCATAAGGCAGTTCTATTTCCAGTTTTTTAAGGAGTCTCCACACTGTTCTCCATAGTGGCTGTACTAGTTTGCATTCCCACCAACAGTGTAAGAGGGTTCTCTTTTCTCCACACCCTCTCCAGCATTTATTGTTTGTAGACTGTTTGATAACAGCCATTCTGACCAGCGTGAGATGGTACCTCATTGTGGTTTTGATTTGCATTTCTCTGATAATGAGTGATGTTGAGCATCTTTTCATGTGTTTGCTAATCATCTGTATGTCTTCTTTGGAGAAATGTCTGTCTAGTTCTTTGGCCCATTTTTTGATTGGATCACTTATTTTTCTGGAATTGAGCTGCAGAAGTTGCTTGTATATTTTTGAAATTAATTCTTTGTCAGTTGCTTCATTTGCTATTATTTTCTCCAATTTTGAAGGCTGTGTTTTCACCTTGCTTGGAGTTTCCTTCATTGGAAAGAATGGAGTCTTAACCACTAGACCACCAGGGAAGTCCTTGACCTTCTCTTTTTATAAGAACACTGGTTATAGTGAGTTAGGGTCTACCTAGTGTTCGCATTTTACCATTATCACCTCTTGAAAGACCCTCTTTCTAAATGCAGTCATTCTAAGGTACTGAGGTTTAGGCCTACACCATATGAATGTGGGGGCAGGGCACACGCACAGTTCCGCTCAGAACACTGTCTTGGGGACCACACTTTTTTCCCTAACAAAGAGCTAGAATGGGTCACTTCATGAGCAGGACTGTAAGCAGGAAACCAAGGAGAGAGGAATGCACTGGCCAAGGAGCAGGGAGCTGTCAACTGGGGGTGCCTCTCAGATCCTGCTATGCCTGCAAGTCCCAGGGGGAGCTTGTCCACAGTGTGGGTTCTGATCCAGTGGACCTGGGCATCTGCATTTCCAACAAGGTCCTGTACTGCTGGTCCATGGAGCACCGTGAGGAGCGAGGAGGTTGATACTCAGCTGTGAAACTATTTTCAAACTCTTGACACAGGAAAACTAGGAGTTGCATCATGAACCTTTGGGGTCCCTTTCAATAAGATCAAATTTCTAACATTGAACCTATGGATACCACATTGTACTCTCTAGATTATAGCAAGCAAGGGCCTGGCAGCCTTAAGGCACCTGTTTAGATGAGTTGGCTGTTCTTGGGGAGCCCTTCTGAGTGCCAAGGAGTCCCCTTGCTGGGGTCTTTACTAACAGCCTTAGCAACTAACAGCCTTGGTGATCCAAGGAGCTTCCCTGGTGGCTCAGACAGTAAAGAATCTGCCTGCAAATGCAGGAGACCCGGGTTCAATCCCTGGTTCAGGAAGAATCCTCTGGAGAAGGGCATGGCACCCCACTCCAGTATTCTTGCCTGGTGAACTACAGTCCATAGGGTTGCAAAGAGTACAACACGACTGAGCGAGTAACACTTTCACTTTTCACTTGGTGTCCCACTTGGCTGAACTTTCAAAACATACCAGTGCTGCAGGAATGAACCATCCAGAGCCATCACAGAAGGATGCTACAGAGGAGGGAACCAGGGCAGCTGCTGAACACAGCGGTGTGGTCACGTGTCACTGGAGAGATGACTCCTGACCCCAGTGGGTGCTCTGTGCAAGCAGCGCGGGATTTAGAGCCTGTGAGAGAAGGAGACGAAATCATCCAGTACTAAAAAGTCTCCCTTCCTTGATTCACTTCATATGTAAGGGCTTGCCTTCCAGCCCTGGAGGCCAGCTCTCATTAGTGGGAACTTGAGTTATTCCCAGGCAGCCTCAGGAGACTGAGTCCTCGGATGCGAGAGCATCTCTTAGAATCCACCAGGCTTCTTGGTTCATGTATACCATCCCTTCTCACATAGAGGCACTGAAAATCCTGCATTACACACAGCTGCCAGCATGGCTCTTACAGGCATTCCTGAGAGGGTCTTTGTGAATCCATGGGTCCCTAATGCCCGGTCAGAACCTCGGCTACCAGTGGAAGCCACCACCTTCACACCATCCAGGAGCTGGCATTCCCATGGCGCAGAGAAACCAGAGAGCAGAGCCCTGATGGTGATGGGTTTAAGGCTCTTTTTGCTTGGTTCTGAACTAGATTCAATGACTAATACTAGCTAAGACACCCACTCTAGTGTTCTTGCTTGGAGAATCCCAGGGACGGGGGAGCCTGGTTGGCTGCCGTCTATGGAGTTGCACAGAGTCGAACACGACTGAAGCAACTTAGCAGCAGCAGCAGCAGCAGCTAAGACATCCTTCATATGAAGTAAATGGAGCATTCTTGAGTAAAAGGAGGTATCCTTTCACACACACACACACACACACACACACAGAAGTTGCTCAGTCGTGTCTGACTCTTTGCAACCCCATGGATTGTAGCCCACCAGGCTCCTCAGTCCATGGGATTTTCCAGGCATGAATACTGGAGTGGGTTGCCATTTCCTTCTCCAGGTATCCTTTAAACCCCATGTATTTCAAAGCGATAATATTTTGTGTTAAATTGGTGTCACTTGTGCTCTTCTCCAATTTTCTCTCTCCTTCCTTTCCAGCACGCCTGGTTACATATTTGGGAAACGCATTATCCTGTTCCTATTTGCCATGTCCCTCGCTGGGATACTCAACTATTTCTTCATCGCCTTTTTCGGAAGTGACTTTGAAAACTACATCAAGACCGTCACCACCACCATCTCCCCTCTCCTTCTCATCCCTTGACTCTCTGCTGAATTGCGGGTGGTGTGCTCAGCTAATCGATACCTAGAAGCCATTTAAAAGAAGCTGTAAATCTAATGACCTGCTGGGCTTTGCAACTTGAGTGAACCTCGCTTTTCCTGGAAGAGGAAATTTTCACATCAGCCTCACCCTCTGAACAAGGCCGAGGCCCCACATTTGCAAATTCAGATCCCTTCTGTGTGTTTCGTGACTTATCCTGCTTTCTGAAGACGTTTTGTGACCCAGTTTATGTTTTCCTAAAATAAAATGCAGACATATGTTTGAGGCTGGTGGTTGAGTTTTGGGTGGGTATACTGCTACAGTTGAATAACTAGGCGCTGTTTTCCTCAACCTTAATGATGATAATAAAAAATATGCTATCTACACACACACACACACACACATATACACTCCTGGAAGGTCACCAATGGTCAACTGTGAGTATCTCTGGGTGAAGAAATTTTGGATATGTTTTTTACTCTCTTATTTATATTTTTGCATATTATTTGGAAAATTTTAAGGAGCAAATAAATACCACTAAACAAATGAATAAGACACAACTGAAGACTGCCTTTTCCAAGATGCCTTCCCTAACTCCAGATTGGTCTAATGTTGCCCCCGACCCTCCATAGCACCCTGTGCATGTCTCAAATGCAGCAAATTCATACCACGATGGCAAGCTGTTTCTTAGTCTGCACCACTGGTCCCCACTAAATCATCAGCTCTTGAATATTGTGCTGTGCTCAGTCTTTGGGGCCCCATGGACTGCAGCATGCCAGGCTTCACTGCCCTTCACTATCTACCGGGGTTTGCTCAAACTCAGGTCCATTGACTTGGTGATGCCATCCAACCATCTCTTCCTCTGTCGTGCCCTTCTCCTCTATCTCTCAATCTTTCCCAGCATCAGGGTCTTTTCCAATGAGTCTGCTCTTTGCATCAGGTGGCTACAGACTTGGAGCTTCATCTTCAGCATCAGTCCTTCCATGAGGGGCCCCTCTCTGAACAGGAGGCAGTGTGGCATAGTGACCAGACTCTTCAGAGTTCCAGCCCTGGGCTGGACCCCTGCCCGCACATCCTCAGTCCTGAGCCTCAGCTTTTGCATGTGCTAAATTGGGGTAATAACAGTGTCAGACTTAGGAGGTGCTGTGAGGAATAATGAGATAAAGCAATTGATTATGTTTAGCATGTAGTAAGTGCTGAATACTATGATCTATTATTGTTATATTTATTATTGGGATGTTATTGCATTCATTTTCTATTGTGGCATAATGAAATCCCACACATTTTATGGCTTAAAATCATATACCTTTCATTGCAGCACTATTTACAATAGCCAAGACATGGAAACACCATAGATGTCCATTGACAGTGAATGGTTAAAGATGATGTGGTGCATATATACAATGGAATATTACTCAGCCGTAAAAGGGGCAAATTTGAGTCAGTTCTAGTGAGATGGATGAACCTAGAGCCTGGTGTACATAGTGAAGTAAGTCCGAAAGAGAAGGAAATGGCAACCCACTCCAGTATTCTTCCCTGGAGAATTCCATGGGCAAAGGAGCCTGGTGGGCTACAGTCTGTGGGGTCTCAGAGTTGGACAGGACTGAGCAACTAACACTTTTACTTTCATACATCAAAACAATAATCTTGTGGATGCTGTTGACACTAAGTTGCTTCAGTCACGTCCTACTCTTTGTGACCCCATGGACTGTAGCCCATCAGGCTCCTCTGTCCATGGGATTCTCCAGTCAAGAATACAGGAGTGGGTTGCCATGCCTTCCTCCAGGGACTCTTCCCAGCTCAGGGCTCAAACCTTCATCTCCTGTGCTTCCTGCATTGGCAGGCAGATTCTTTACCACTGCATCACCTGGGAAGCCCAATATTGTTAATATGTTGTGTTAAATAAAATGTATTAGTAAAATTAATTTCACCTATTTCTTTCTACTTTCCTTAATATAATGACAAAATTTTTAATTACATGTGCAACTTGCATTGTATTTCTATTGGACAGCACTGATCCAGAGGTTCTGTGGGTGCTAGCAAAATCCCTCAACTGAAAAAAACTGCTGGACCTCATCCCAAGCACATGTCTCCGGGTAATGATTCCTGCAGAGGATACTAAAAAATACGCTGCTAAAATTGTCACAAGAAGCAAACGGATCCTGCCTAAATCTGGGAAAGAGTTCTTTGAAGCTTGTTACCATACGATCATCAGAGTGTTTCATTAAGTATTTCTGATCACAGATGTGGCGCATGATTAAAATATCATTTTTCCGGTCACCCTAGAGGCGAGGGTTATCTGAATATGGAGAGCAAAACAGCTTGTGGAGCTGTTGTATAAATGAAATTACTAGAAAGCAGTGCACTCGATTGCATATTGGCTTGGGGGCTTATTCTTATTAAAATGTTTAGGTAGCAGTTTCTGTTCATTTCTGCAGAATTGCTCTCCAAATTAAAAACTTGGCTTGGCACACCAATAGACCAGAGTCCCAGGGGAGGTTTATCCTCCCTTTTTCTTGTTATCCTGGCCTAAGCGTTTCAATGCTGGGCTGATAGGTAGTGCAGATTGACTGTACAGAGCAAATGTATTAAAATGTACCGCAGCCCCTCAAATTGGCACATTCCTGCTTGCCTAAAGAAGTCAGCACAGACTTCAAAGAAATCAGAAAGTTCTATCTATGGAAAAGCAACAACTCTGTCTCCCTTTGGATAATTTTTGAAAACAATTTTTAATGGAAATTGGCCTTAATGGTTGAAGAAGTTTGCTGCAAAGAATGGACTTGCTATTAATAGACTGGAAACCATAAACATAATGAAAGGAAACACAAGCCTTCTCAGAATTCCAACTAATAATTGCTCAGCCAGTCAACAAGAGGGAAAAAAAAATGATTTGGTGTGTGATTACTTGATTCTGTATGTATACGTTCGGGTTCTCGTTGTCAATGCTATGGCCACCTGGACGTGGCCACATCATCAACTAGAAAGGTCGATTCTCACCTGGAGCCAGGAGACCATGTCCACCGGGCACACAGCCTCCCTCCCCCACCCCAATTATATACTCACTGATGCACCCAGCCAGTGACAGATGAAAAGAGTGCTGCTTGCATGACTGATGCCATGAGGCTGGAGATGCTTGTTATTTACAGCCTCTGAAAAAGGCTGGGTGGGGCGGGGGGAGGGTTGGAGGGAAGTGTGTGTGTGTGTGTGTGTGCATGCCCAATAAGAGGAAGACAACCACAACAGTGTTCTGTGATTCAGCTGACACATCCTTTCTGTCACCCTTTCGATCACCTGATTAATGGGGACCACAGAGAGCAGAGTTAATGAGTGACCCTCGTCTTATGTTAACCCTCTGTTTCAAAGCCTTTCCTCTCATGAGTTCTCTGCCTTCGTTCTTGCATGTGGTGGGGCTGTTACTGAGGCAGGAAGTAGGTCTCCAGGAAGCTGAGAGTTGCTTTTCTGGAATGTTCCACCTTTCCTTGGTAAGGGATTCTCAACAGGCGTGTTATCATGAAACAAGTCAAATAAATCTCTGAGCACAGGGCCTGACTTTGATAAAATGCTAAAAACAAACAAACAAATACATATATAAGCCATTCTTGGTTACTCTTTTCACTCTGTTCATTGTTCTGTTGGAAGCATTTGAAAGCATGGCACAGAAAAACTCCTACCATTGAGAGATGTCAGTGTTTGGTTCATTCAGACCTGAAACAGGAGAAAGGAGGAAAGAAATGCCATCAAAAGACAGGAGAGAAAGAAAAGAGAAGAGATAAAAAATCAATATAAAATGAAAATGTTAAGAGACACTTTAAAGCATTTGAGGAATACAGAAGACGTTGCTGAGAGCCATTTATGCTTAGAGCTTCATGCAACACCCAGGGAATAGATACTGGTGTAACAGAGACTCTAAGTCTCAAAGAGCCTACCGTTTATTTGGGGGAACAGAATTGTTTATGAAAAGGTGGTCCATAGTTTAAGCTATAGTGGGTAGGATCAAAGAGGAGGTGGTGACTGCCATCCCAGATAGTCAGGGTAGGGAGGAGGGAACCCAGGAGGACTGACTGTGGGTTTGTTGGGGGGAATGGTGCTCTGCTCTGTGGTGAACTAGAAGGATCCACAAACCATCAGCTTACCTGGGTACGTCTTACCAGACCCTGGAGATTGGACTCATCTAGTTTTACAGAGTAGCTATGATCTAAGATGTTTATATATTAAGACAAACACGGATGGATATATTATGTTAGGAATGCACGCTTTTGTGTGAGTTCTTAACATAAGACACACATTTTGAAAGCAACATCTCCTTCTTTGTACTTGAGTCACCCTCCTCTGTAGTTAAGGAGTCTATGGTGGATATGTTTGAGAGACATTAGTCTGTGAATACAAGGAATCAGCAGAGATAATGAGTAAACCATTGTGACCAGAGAGAAAGATTTCCTGAAACGAAGGTCCATGGGTTAGGTCGTGGAGACTCAGTTGCCAGAAACTCTGTGGGATCTGGATGATCTCAGAGAGTTGTTGAAAAAGGGTTTGTTTGTTTTTTTTAAGAGAGAGAGAGAGAGGGAATGATGACTTGTGCAGAGTTTTAATAGAATAATCTGGATGGTTTGTAGAAGACAACTTGAAAAAAAAACCCAGCCAGACATGGGAGGAGAAACAAGCTGGAAATAATCAGTAGGTAAGGATGTCAATGGAGAAGGCAATGGCACCCCACTCCAGTACTCTTGCCTGGAAAATCCCATGGACAGAGGAGCCTGGTAGGCTCCTGGTAGTCCATGGGGTTGATGAGGTCGGACACGACTGAGCGATTTCCCTTTCACTTTTCACTTTCATGTATTGGAGAAGGAAATGGCAACCCACTCCAGTGTTCTTGCCTGGAGAATCCCAGGGACGGGGGAGCCTGGTGGGCTGCCGTCTATGGGGTCACACAGAGTCAAACACGACTGAAGTGACTTAGCTTAGCTTAGCTTAAGGATGTCAGTGGGCTTCCCAGGTGGTGCTAGTGGTAAAAGAACCTGCCTGCTGGGGAAGGTAGACGTAAGAGACTCAGGTTCAATCCCTGGGTTGGGAAGATCCCCTGGAAGAGGGCATGGCAACCCACTCCAGTATTCTTGCCTGGAGAATCTCATGGGCAGAGGAGCCTGGTGGGCTGCAGTCCATAGGGTCATACGGAGTCAGACAAAACTGAGCACACATACACACAAGGCTGTCAATGGTCTAAAGGTAAGATGGCACCTGGACTAAGATGATAGCTGAGGCCCTGGAAGATGTAACATTATGAATAAAAAAATGGAATCCATGGATGGTGAAATGAGAGCAGGGAATGGAGAGGGAGAATAAAGAGCTCCTGGTTTTGAGCTTGGATGAAAGAAGACACACAGTTCAATTAGGTCCCTGTCATTCCCCCGCCACATTCCAGGTCTGAGTCTAGGTGCTGGGCATCAGCAGTGACTAAGAGACAAGACCCCTGCCCTCAAGGGACGTTCATCCCATTGGGAATCTTAAAGACTTGAAGGGGTAGAAGAAGCATCAGAGCAAAGTATAGGTGTTACTCGCTCAGTCGTGTCTGACTCTTTGCAACCCTATGAACTGTAGCCCACCAGGCTCCTCTGTCCATGGGATTCTTCAGGCAAAAACACTGGAGTGGGTAGCCATTCCCTTCTCCCGGGGATCTTCCCGACCCAGGGATCAAATCCAGGTCTTTCGTATTGCAGGCGGATTCTTTACCGTCTGAGCCAGCAGGGAAGCCTGGAGTATAATGGGTCACAAAAGCCCAAGAGGGGGCAGTTTCAACTTATGGTTGTGTGTAAAATTGTCATGAGAAATAAGCATCAAAAGACACTGGAAAGCCACTTATAATAGGGAGAAATGAGAATCCCTAACTACCTGATCATCACCTTGACGACGTCTTTATCACTCTCTCACTGTGAGCCAGGGGCTGTGCATGTGCTCTGCAGGTCTGATCTTATTCAATCCTTTAATGACCCACAGGTGAGGACATCTGCCCAAGGATAAATGACTAGAGAGGAGCACATCTGGGAGTCAAATTTGTCTATCTTATCTTAAAGCTATTATGGGGAATTCCCTGGTGGTCCAGTGGTTAGGACTTTGCACTTTCACTACCAGGCCCCTGGATTCAACTTTGTTGGGGAATTAAGATCCCACAGGTCTCACAGTGGGGGTCAAAAAAAAAAAAAAACCCAAATATTGTTAACTGAATTTATCCAACAGGGCTGAGCACCACTCCAGTAATTTGTGTTTATGACGTCACTGAGATATTTAAGGTGGGTGAGAGTTAGCTATATCCTCAGATCCCATTATCATGTTATTAAGAAAAAAATTATCAGGACAAATCTGGACACATGTACAGACTTTTATTAAAGTTCTGTTGGAAGCATTTGAAAGCACTTGAAGTATAGTGCTTCCCTGTCCTCCCGGAGTTTGCTCAAGTTCTTGTCCATCGAGTTGGCATTAGGCAAGCAGAAATTTTAACCAGTGGCAGCTCACAGGACCGTCTTTGGCCTCAGGGCCATCCCTATGGACATGACCCCTGGCCGTACTGGACACTACAGTGTGGATTGGGAGCACCTATACAGGTTTTTACCCAGCCTTCCAAACTGGAATACCTTTAATTCTACCATCGAGTCTATTTCTGACATTCATCATGTAAACTAACAAGTCTCTCATTTTTGCCAATTAAAAACTCATTTCTGACATTCACTATCTTAATTCACAAAGCCTCAGGTGATGCTGGAGATGTGAACAGCCGACAGCTTTCTGATATGTTTCCAGCTGACCACCCCCTGAGGCTGAATTTTCTATTAGAGCAACTTAACGCTCTGAGAGTTAAGGCTTCAACTCATCCAAACTCATGTTTCCATTCTCAGTGTCAAGCTCTTTTCAAGTAACTTATGGACGCTGAAAAACAAACTCATGCTCTTAACTGCTACTCCGTAAAACCTTTAGGTTTTTAAAAATTGATAGAGATAAACTATAAAGTACTTGTATTATTTTTTTTGACCAGGGAATCTTAAACTCATAGCCCAGGTGAGAAACTAACAGATAACGATGACCAGCTTTTGTTATGGGCAAAGCATTGCACTGAGAGCTTCATATCGTTGTTGTTTAGTCGCTAAGTCGTGTTTGACTCTTTTGTGACCCCATGGACTGTAGCCCGCCAGGCTCCTCTGTTCATGGGATTCTCCAGACAAGAATACTGGAGTGGATTGCCATGTGCTCCTCCAGGGGATCTTCCTGTCCCAGGGATTAGACCCTTGTCTGTCTCCCGCATTGGCAGGTGGGTTCTTTACCACTGAGCCAATGAGGAAGCCCAGAGAGGTTCAGATACATCTGTTCATGTAATCTTCAAAATCAATAGATGAGTGAGGTGTCATTAACTCACACCACTTCACAACGGAGATGAGTCTTAGAGAGATGTGATCCTGATCTCAGAGCTCAGAACTGATATATGTGTTTTCATGGTCTGGATCTCCAGGGTGGGAAAGTTTGAAAACCCTGAAGTTATGCTCAAAATGTGCATCTGTGGACATCTGTGTTGTTCATGTTGTTTCTGGGTATGGCTTCCCAGGTGGCTCAGGGGTTAAGAATCTACCTATCAATGCAGGAGATGCAGGAGACACAGCTTTGATTCCTGGGACAGGAAGATCCCCTGGAGGAGGGCATGACAACCCACCCCAGTATTCTTGCCTGGAGAAGCCCTTGGACAGAGGAGCCTGGAGGGATACAGTCCATGGGGTCAAAGAGAGTTAGACATGACTGAGCACACACCCTGATGGGGGTTGGCAGGGGCTCGGTAACGGTCTATGACTTTGAAGGGGGTCTTCAAGGCTTTCACCACATGGTCTGAATCGGTTCAGCCAGGATCCAGCTGCCCATTGTAAGTCATCTTCCTAATGGAGGCTTGAAGCTGATGCTTCATTTCCTCTTCCGCAGACAGACATATTGAGCTAGGTCTTTTAGTCTAAAAACCCAGCATTGTTGTCCTAATTTATGGAAAATATGTCAGGTAAGAAAAATTACATTCATAAGAAGTCAATTGATTCTTTGTATTTCCCAGTGTAGGACCTTACTCAAAGAACGGGATGGCCCCTCACAGGTGAAAAACAAAAACCCAGGTCTTTTTCTTACTGTTTGTTACGGAAATGGGCTTGAAGGAATTTTCCTGATAATGACCTTGCAATCCTTCCAGACCTGATAGGGACTTCTAACTTTATATGGTTCCTGGCTGTTTGAAAAAATTACCTATTCCCATATTTATTTATACCAAAGCAAAATGATCATGTTTGCCTTCCTTTGGTGAGGTATTGAGAAAACAGATAATTGAGATATCTTACTGTCACTAAGGGCTTCCCTGGTGGCTCAGATGACAAAGAATTCACCTGCAATGCAAGAGACCTGGATTTGATCCTGCAGTCAGGAAGATCCCCTGGAGAAGGAAATGGCAACCCACTCTAGTAGTCTTGCCTGGAGAACCCCATGAACAGAGGAGCCTGGCGGGCTATAGTCCATGGGGTCAGAAAGTGTCAGATGCGACTGAGCTACTAAGCATGCACTGTCACTAAAAATCAAACTGGCTTGAAAAAGAAGACAAGTAGAAATAGAGGAAGTAAACTTTTTGAAAAAGTACTTTATTCTTCTATCTTCTTTCTGAGGTCTCTTGAGTCTTCCTGAAACAGTATTTCAGGAATTAGTACAAAAAGAAAATATATGGTTTCTTTGATCTCTTCTCAAGTTACACACATTTATCTTAAAAATTGCCTAAGATTTTTTTTATAGAAAAAGGTGTAAAAATTTTGCAAAGACTTAAAGCATATTGCCCAGCAATCCACCTTACCACCTGGCTTATACTCTAGAAAAGAGGCTAAAACAAAGTAAATGCCTGACTGTCCTTTGAGGCTCATCAACCCCTTATACCAAGAATTCCTGTGAATACTGGAGGTTTGCTCCTTATAATATGAGGATTTGGTTATATTAATGCAGAAATTCATGAATTTCCTACTCTAATACTGGGTGTGCAGAATTGAAAACTATTTCGGGTTAGTAGATCAGACCTGAGAGAGAAATTGGTGTGGAAATCGATTTTTCCAAAGCCTCCACATTTCAAATGCAAAACTGCTTTTATCTGGTTACTTCTGGGGAAATAACAGCTGGGAGGTAATGAATGGGAAGAGACATGGAGATATCTGGGCTCCATGTTGGCACTAATTCCCCTGCCAGCACCAGCCCTAGGGAATGCTGGTCCTGAGTCTGAGCTCCTGGGGAAAGTCTCCTCCTACAGTCAGCCCATGGCCAGTAGGCATCGGGGTCACTTGCTCAGGTTGATGCTGCTTCATGCACATCCTCTTGATCCCCAACTTCCTTGGGACCCTCGGTCCCTACACATATGTGAACCCCAGCAAAAAGGGAAACATTTCAGGCTGAAAGACAGTAAGATGGCCTTTCAAAATGAATGGCTTCCTCCTTCTTCCCACACTTAGAGCATCTCCATTCCCCACTATGTCTCCTCTAAGTATTTCATTTCTGTTTATACCCAAGCTCCACAACTGGACTGTACATTCCATGAGACAGAAGCCTTTATCTCGCCTTTCTCATGTGTTATCAGCCACAAGCTGTGAATACAGCAGACACCCACTGAGTAATGATAGATTAATTCCTTCCTTTGATGTGGCAGGAGATTTTGTGCATGTTGTATTTTCCTTAGCAGATGGAAAGCTTCATGAGGACGGGAAGTATGTATGAATCATTTTTGCATCTTGTGCAAAATCCAATTTAATTATCTATCAGAATGAGTGGAGAGACTGCAATAGATAAGGAAGTGATGAGTGGACCGAATTGAGGGAGACTGTACCAGATCAATTTCTAACTTTGGGAAATGGGGAAGGGGCGGTTTTTAGTTCTTCTTCCTGGCGTGGGAGTATTTCCCTGACGTGGTTTGATCATGCTCGTCTCTCGGAACACTTTCTTCATTTGACTTTCTTCTCACTTCATCCTGCCCCTCCCCAGCCTCTGCAGAGTTGGAGGTTAGCTACTCTCAAGAAGCAGAGCTCAGCCTGGGGGGAGAATCTACTGGATGTACTCTTACATCTACGCTGAATTCCTTGGTGTGCTTATTTACATTAGTCAATTTCTAAAAAAAAAAAAAAAAAAAAATTTTTCCTACCAAAAAAGACCCTTTCTTTTAAAAAAAGGAAAACCCAGTTTAAATCTCCAATTTCCCCCATCTCCACTTAGCACATCCACAACAAAACTCCTGATGTCCCTAACCCTCAAATCACCTCCCCCCACCCCACCCCACTCCCATGGTCCTCACCTCAGTAAATTGCAACTCGGTACTTACTTCTCAGGACAAAGCCTTGGGATCACCTTTCACTCCTCTTTCTCTCATTCTGCACATCCTCTCCTTAGAAAATCCTGTTGGTTTTTACCTTCAAAAGAGAGAAAAACTGGTCCACGTTGTCCCCTCTGCCACCTCCACTCTGTTCGGAGCGTCCACTGTCGCACTGTACACTCCTGACGGCGCAGACCTGGTCTGTTTTGTTTGTCTCTGTATCTTCAGTTCCTGAAACACTGCCTGGACATAGTAGGTGCTCAGTCACTACTGAATGAGTAAATCTCTTCCCTGGATGTTTGCAGTAATCCCTTAACTCTGGATTTCTCAACCTTGGCACGACTGACGTTTGGAGCTGGATAACTCTTTTGGGGGGGGCTCTGTGTGCAGTGCAGGAGGGTTGGCAGTGTCCCTGACTGATCCTCACCCAGCTGCCAGCCGTCCAGTCCCCTCCTCCCCCCCAAATTGATGACCTAAACCTGTGTCCAGATGCTGTCGGGTGTCCACTAGGGGGGACAGAACCACCGCCCTGGCCCGTCTTCCCCTTGCATGCTCGTCCCCTGCAGTCCCTGAGTAGCCAGAGTGACTCTCGGAAACTGTCAGTCAAACCACAGCTTCCTGTTGACTCAGAGTGAAATCCCAGCACCTCACAGCACCTGCAAGTCCTCTCTCTTCCCTGACCCCGGCCCTGCCCTCTGCTGCCCTGTCTCAGACCCAGTCCTGCTGGTCTTCTGGACACACTAGGCACATTCCTGCCTCGAGACCTCACCACTTGCCATCCCGCAGCCTCAAACCCTGCTCTTGGGCTCCCTCTGGAGCCTGTGGAGCTTCTGTTCTATCCTCAGCTCCTACCCCTCCTTTTCTCTGTGCCTCTGCTCTTCTCGCAGCCTCTTCATAGACAGATGCGCCCAGAATGGTGCCTGGAGGTGTTGGGTGTTGGGTGAATGGCCATGAATGGGTGGGTGAATACTGGAGACAGTGGTTCTATCCTGGATCCCCCTCCACCTTCTGTCTTTGGCTCGCTCCTAAGTCTTGCCAAGTCACTCCCTGGTTCTGTTTCCTCTTGACTCTGAAATATGACCAGAACTCAACAAACGGAATAAAAGAAAGAACACAGACAACTGAAAGCCTCACGGGGAATACCTTCCAGAAACCAGGTCCCTTTGTGTCCCCCCATACCATGTGCGTGCTCAGCCGTGTCCGACTCTTTGTGACCCCATGGACTGTAGCCCACCAGGCTCCTCTGTCCGCAGGATTCCCTAGGCAAGAATGCTGGAACAGGTTGCCATTTCCTTCTCCAGGTGATCTTCCCAACCCAGGGATCGAACCTGGGTCTCTTACATCTCCTCCATTGTCAGGCACGTTCTTTACCTCTAGTGCCACCTGGGTTTTTGTGTCCCAGGATTTGGGTTTATTTGGAGTCGTCAGCACAGCTTAGTGAGTGTGGAGGTGGATTGCCAGGGTCTATCCAGTCATCCTCTGACCCCGTGTGTGCTCATGGGCAAGGACATCTTCAATCTGTGCCCCAGGCCCTAACCTCTGACATGGGATGATGACATGACAGAATTCCCAGGGCTGATGTGAGGATTAAGGGACTGAATCACACATGTAATGTGCTTAGCCAGGTAGTGAGCCCTGGATAAATACTTGTTCCAAGTTTGTGTATATGAGGATTTGGTGCCTGGTAATAAGACGAGCTTCCAAAACTTTCTGCAAAACCTTCGTTCAGTCAGTCTACAGGTATTGACAGCCTGATGTGCCATGTTGTTCCAGGTGCTGGGGAAATGGGTCAGATAGGACAAACAGGGTCCCTGTCTTCTTGGAGTTTGCATCCTGTTTTGAGGATATAGCCAACAAGCAAATAAACAAAAAAAGATCAGATGGTAGTAAGTGCTATGATAAAAATAAAACAGGGTGATGGGGGAGAATGGCTGCTGCTGCTGCTGCTGCTAAGTCGCTTCAGTCGTGTCCGACTCTGTGCGACCCCATAGACGGCAGCCCACCAGGCTCCCCCATCCATGGGATTCTCCAGGCAAGAACATTGGAGTGGGTTGCCATTGCCTTCTCCAATGCAGGAAAGTGAAAAGTGAAAGTGAAGTCGCTCAGTCGTGTCCGACTCCTAGCGACCCCATGGACTGCAGCCCACCAGGCCCCTCTGTCCATGGTATTTTCCAGGCAAGAGTACTGGAGTGGGTTGCCATTGCCTTCTCAGAGAATGGCTACCTGTATATGTATGGCTGAGCCCCTTTGCGTCTCACCCGAAATGACCACAACATTGTTAATCGGCTATACTCCAATACAAAGTAAAGAGTTTAAAGAATGGAAAAAAAAAAAAAAAAAAAAACACCAGGGTGATAACATGGTGAGGGATGAAGGGAGAGGGTTGCTTTAGGTTTCATGATCTGGACAAGTAACTTCGAAAGGCAGTTTTTGTGCTGTTTTCTGCATGACAGCATGGTAGGAGCCAGGCAAACACAGGGTGTCAGGATTTTCCCAGGACAGTAGCCAGCTCATGGAGAGCCCTAAGCAGGGGTGGAGCTTCATGTATTTGAGGAGCAGAAAGAAGGCCAGGGTCAGTGGGGTGGGTGGAATGAGGGTGATGGGACGACTGGGAGGGAATGAAGTCAGAGAGATGGAGTCGGGGGTCACCAAAGACCACAGTAGAGGGATTGGCTATTTTGTTCAAGGGCTGGGAACTCACTGGAAGGTTTATAGCAAGGAGATGGCATTTTCCAAAGGCTCCTCTGGCTGCTGGGTGGGGAACAGACTGCAGAGGGGCACACGTGAAAATCGGGGCTCCCACGGGGCACTGTGACAAGGAAAGCACGTGAGCGGTGGGCGCCATGAGGGCGAGGTCCTGTCTGTGAGATGCTCAGAGGCTCTCAGTCCTGTCGCGGACAGGAGGCATCAGTGCCCAGTGAGGCTGTGGCACAGGTACCTGACTTGTCCTCTCGACCCCGAGGGAGCCGGACTTAGCCCTTCCGGCCTCTTGCCTTTTTTCTCCCCAAGAAAATTTTTTAAAATTTATTTCCTTTTAATCGGAGGATAATTGCTTTACAATATTGTGTTGGTTTCTGCCATATATCTGCCATGAATCAGCCACAGGTATCCATACGTCCCCTCCCTCTTGAACCTCCCTCCCACCTCCCACCCCTAAGAAGATTTCCGTGTAAAATTATAATGTGATCAGCATCGGGAAAAAGAGTGAAGCTAGACTCCCTTTACTTCTAGAACTTTCTCCCATGGCTCCCAGGACTAATAAGAAAATAAACTAAAATAGTGTTGAATCTAAAGGGAGAAAAAAGCATCTTTACAATCGCTAACCAAGAATTCTGTGCTGACAATGGATTTGTTTATTAAATAGCAAGTTTTTGACAGTGACAACAACTACATGTAGAAAACATTTAAGAATCATGAAAAAAATACACAGAGACTTCTTCCAAAGGTTATAAGCCAAAAGGCTGCTTGTTCTCCCCATTTTATAAACTATTCTGAATAAGAGTGTATGTTTCACATTTAATAAACAGTAACTGGGTTGGAAGGATTTCTTTTCTGGATCTCGTAGTGGTGGTGGTTTGGTCGCTAAGTCATGCCCTACTCTAGCGAGCCCATGGACGGTAGCCTGCCAGGCTCCTCTGTCCATGGGATTCCCCCCTAGTAGACCAAAGGCCAAAGGGCTTTTTTAGTTTTGTTTTGGTTTGTACAGGCTTCCCTGATGGCTAAATGGTAAAGAATTCACCTGAAATGCAGGAGACCTGGGTTTGATCCCTGGGTTGGGAAGATCCCTTGGAGAAAGCAACGGCTACCCACTCCAGCATTCTTGTCTGGAAAATTCCATGGACAGAGGAGCCTGCCACACTACAGTCCATGGGGTCACAAAGAGTCAGACATGACTGAGTGACTTTTACTTTCATATGAGGGTTTTTTTTTTTTCTGTTCTAATTTACACCACTATTTATAGACCAGCCATTTTGTGTACTTAGAATACTTTCCAAAATTCAGGGAAGAGGTCCAGTGGAGTTTCTAGAGGTCTTCTGCTTTCTGGCTCTTGAGACAAAGTGAACCGCTGCTGATCTCCGAAGCAGTGGTCTTTGATCAGCTCACGTCAGAGGTCTCCCCCATTTGTCCCTATAACATCTCTTATTGGGCAGCCAGGATGAGGGTTGTCAGGTCAAATACAAAAGTTCAATTTGAATTTAAGATTTTAAAAAGTGAATAGTATTTTAGTATAAGTGTGTCCCCAACATCACAAGGGCAGATAATAGTCATTTATTTGAAATTAAAATTGAACTGGGCACCCAGTCTGTGCTCTTATTTGATTAAGTGGCATCTTGAGCCGTGGTTGGGTGGGGTGGGAAGCATTCCCAGCAGCGGCAGACACTCATGCCACATATCTGCTGCCTCCTTGAGCCTGTCCATCTCTGCTCACCTGCTCTTCTCTACCTAGCTGGTCTTGCCAACATACAGCAAGAGGCTGTTGTCAATGGAGTGAGCAACTCTCTCTCTTTACCATCTTTCTTGTGTCTCAGACTCCCATGTCTATATTTAGGACATTCCTTCCTTTTCTGCCCTGTAATAGAAGCCATTATATATTTATCTCCATCCACCCATCTATCTATCCATTCATCTGTTTATCCATCTACCCATCCATCCATCCATTCATCTATCCATCCATCCATTTATTCATCCATCCATCCATCTATCCAAACATTCAACAAGTATTTACAGAACATCTTTTAAGTACCAGGTGTCATGCAGCAAAGCCATAATCTCTCTGGGGACACGTTATGTGAACAATTAATGGTCTGTCTTGGAGCTAACTTCTTGGATGCAGCTATTGTGAAGAACAGAGCAGCTCTGATCCCAGCATCTCTGGACCTTCCCAGGTGAGTCTGCATACCTCAGATGCTACCAGTTGCCCTGGCACTAGTCCTGTGAAATGGAGTACAGAGACCCTGAAAGTGCCCTATCCCATTGTATCAGTCAGGGAAGGCTACTTGTATCAAAGAGACCTCAACATATGTAGTCACACGAGAAGCTTGCTTCTTGTTCAGGTAATACTCTTGGGCAGGGGCAGAGGTTGGTGGGCAACCCAACTCAGCACAGTTATTCAGGGGCTTGGCTTGGCAGAGTTCTTCCCTCTTTATCAGGTCAGTGGTCACTTCTAAGCTTGCCCAGAGTCATCATCATTCCAGCCAGCTCGG
The DNA here is from genome assembly GCF_029407905.1 of Bubalus kerabau. NCBI lineage: Eukaryota > Metazoa > Chordata > Mammalia > Artiodactyla > Bovidae > Bubalus > Bubalus kerabau. The sequence goes on along the minus strand of NC_073635.1, from coordinate 30,640,300 downwards.
AGAGCATGGTGGCATGCATGGGAGACTCTGAAGACCCACTTTGGAAGAGGCTCACGTCACTTCTACTCAGATCCCTTAGCTACTAGCTGCATGGCCATGCCTAGTTTCAGGGGACTCCAGGCAGTGTGTGCCCAGGAAGATGATTAGAACATGGATTTGGTAAACTTCTCTAAACCTTGGCTTCCTCATCTATGAAATACTCCACTGATGTTCCTCAAAGTTGGTTGACAAAATCTCTGCTGGGACCCGCTGTCTGCAGGTCTGACAACAGTCCCTGGTATCCCTTCCCTGATGTCAGACCTCCCTACACCCTGCCAAAGCCACTCTGTGGGTGAAGGAGAACTGAGCCCTGTTCTGTTTCCCTATCCTGCCTGCTTCTTGGTTCTGCCCTTTTCAACCTGCTGCTGAGACTTAAGACCCTTCATCTAACTCCAGCAGTGTATTGACTGGCTGGTGTCTTGGGAATGTTGAGTGCCTTTCTCTATAGAAGCAGCTGTAGGTGGGGTGGTTAGATGCCCACCAAAGCCCAGCCCCCATCTTTTGGCCTAAGGGGTGGGTTGCAGGGAGGCCCTGGCACCTGGGCAGTTCCCATAGCAGCATCTCAGGAGGCTCAGCAGCAGGGAGTGGGGGTGGAGTACAGAGTCCCCCCCACCAACCACCAAAGCTTTGTGAGTGGCTGGTTCCCATGGCAACTGTGGGGTGGCCTTCACAACAGCCAGGAACTGTGGCCCTGGCTAGAAGCTTAGTAAGCCCGGAGCCGCCTGTGGCCACAATGTGGAGCAGGGTGCCTTTCAAGCCAGGCTGTTTCCATTACCAGCAGGCCCTGAATAGCTCTGTTTCTGTCTCATTGAAAGAAACATTTACTGAGCATCTGTATGCCAGACACTGTTGTGGGTGCTCAGAACTGAGAAGAAGATGGTCACTGGCCCTTTTGGCGGGGCTCCCGGCCTGGAGGGGTTGTTAGACAAACCTCCACGCAGAGGAGCAGCGCCCATGTGACCCAGGCAGGAAGGAGTGGGTGGGAAGACTCTGGGAAGACGAGAGGCAAGAGGATGAATAGGTTTCAGGAGGAAAGAGGAAGGTTTGATCTAAACAGCACCTTCAGGGCTTCCCTGGTAGCTCAGTGGTAAAGAATCTGTTTGCCAATGCAGGGAATCCAGGTTCAATCCCTGGGTAGGGAAGATCCCACATGCTGTGGAGCAACTAAGCCCGTGCACCACAGTTATTGAGCCTGTGTTCCAGAGCCCAGGAACCACAACTGCTGAAGCCCACGTGCTGCAATTACTGAAGCTGGAGCACCCTGGGAAGGCTGAGTGCCCTAGAGTCTGTGCTCCGCAACAAAAGAAGCCATTGCAAGGAGGCTGAGGAGACAGCTTATTAACAAGGCCAGGTCCGGATCTTCTGTCCTCCAGAGACTGGAATAGTGTTCTGCTCGGCTTCTCCACTAGGCCATCTTTCCACCCCTCACCTGTGTGGTCCTGATGGTTAAATGTCATCCCTAGGGCCACTTGCATCCTCTTCACCTGCTGGGCCTCCGCCTGGAGTAGCCACTGATTGGACAGTGACCACAGGCATTTCAAGCTTGAGTTCTTTGTCCTTGACGGTAGCATCTCACCAGAGTGTCCCAGGTAGCAGGTGAAGGTGGATTTGTGTGCTTTGCATTTTTCTCTGCACACTTTGAGTTCTTAATAAATGTAGTAAATTCCCAAGCAGAGCCCCCCAAACTCAGTCTCATAAAATGCAGGCTTGTATTATAATGGGGTAGGTGGCATGATCAGGTGAGCTTGGTGTCAAGGGCAAGAAATCAATCACCCCTCTCTCTATAGCCATCTGATCTTCCATTATGGTAGGTGTGTTATCTTGGGACTTCATTATGTATGGAATAAAGACATCATCTCTGCCAAGTGCAGACAGAGCAAACTCTACCTGAAGATCTTGCAGACACAGTTATCGTGGTGATGAGAGATTCAGAAGGTCAGGTCATGGTTCGAGCTGGGGAGGTGGTCCTGGGGAAAGTCCCAACCTCAGTACTACACTGGGCCTGTGCCCTGAGCCAGGTGTCCGTGGGTGGGTGCAGGTGCCTCTGGTGCCCACCGGCAGAGCCCTGGGGTCAAGCAGTGGAGGTGTCGAGCCCCCAGGCCAGCAGGGAGCCCCTCAGGACAGTGCCTGGATGTCCCTCTCCCCCAAGTGCCCTCCTCCATCCGGCAGGCCTCCTGGATCTCATCAGGCCACAGCTGCCTGGCAGCCTAGACGCAAGAGCAGAGAGTGGCCTGGTTCCCATTGCTGGAGTGCTGAGTCGGCCCGTAATCATTGTCAGAGGGCACATTCCAGGCCCGTGGTTTAAGAGGAGAGCGCACTTCTGTCTATAATTGAGGAGCCGTCCCCCTCTGGGTGTTTAATGCTTCTCTGAGGCTCAGCACCACTCCTCCTCCGGTCTAAACCTGACGGTCCGGCTTTGATTTCAGACACAGGCTGGCAGGATGCTGGGAGGGGCATGGGGCCCCCCTCTCCCGCCACCGCCTCTCCAGTTTGGATCTGCCTCCGATCTTAAACATGCAGATGTGGCCAGATGAATGTGCAGCATGTGGATTCCCCAGGGAGCGCAGGACTCTGCGTCTTTGCTGAAAACACCCAATAAACCGCCGGCCTCAAGGCTCTGTTGTTTCAGGGCAGGGATTGAATGTAGCCCGCTTCAGCCTGCCAGGGTGCCTCTGACCACATCACTGCTTGCAGTCCACACAGACACGACTCCCTGAAGCCCCAGAAGGCAGCAGAGGCAGGTGCAGTCTGCTCTTCGTGTTCCAGGTGGGTTCTTTCCAGTAAGCACTCTGCTTTGTGTACCAGGTGACATGGGGACACCTGTCAACAGGGATGGGGAGGCAAATGAGCTATAGATCCCAGCCAGGCATCCACTCACCCATGGGAGGCTCTGAAAGCTCACTGGCTGGGGTTCAGGGTGCACCCTGGTGTGAAAGAAAGAGTCTGTCTGAATGCAGTGAACACTTCTCTAGGTTACAGACAGCCCAGTGGTAACAGCCAGCTATCCCATAATGAAGCGCCGAGAGAATTTCTATCAGTCAGAGAGCCAGAAAATGAAGGCCCGAGTGTTAAACAGCTTCACTAAAGAGGAGATGTGTGTTGGAGCTACAGGGAGGTTGTGTGGTCCCTGGGCTGGGCTGACTCACTCTTGGAGGGCAGCCTTTGAGCCAATGGACACATGCGCAGCCGGCCAGCCCGCCACAAGTCAGGGCCGCTCCCGGCACTCAGGAATCTGGGGTCAATTAGGGATCCATGGTGCCAGAGCATCTAAAACAATTGCAGACAGCAGGGCAGGCTCTGCTGTAACAGCAGAGGAATGCAGAGTGCACGGGTACAATCGTGCGGTCCCTAAAGGAAATCAACGTTCCCCCTGCCCCCACTCCCATCCTGCAAGGCCTTTTTCTCCATGAGCAGGATTGCCCGTGGCTAAGTCTGAGCCACTGGTCCGTACAATGACCACCAACTCCATCACTTACCTTTGCCGTAGGTGCAGAAGTCACAGTCATTTAGGGGAGGTGTCTGTCAGCTTCGGAAGGGCCACTGATAACTCTCCTCCTCTGATTTCACCCACATGGGATGTTGTTAAGCTAGAGGTTTCTGTGATTCTTTGACCAGAGTATGAGGTCTTTATTTGTCTCTGTTGTGGTTTTGCATTGCTGTGTCAGCTGTTATCTCCGTGGAGGGGGCCGAATTTCCAAGGCAGACTGACTCAGGGAAGTGGAGGGTAAGTGGGGTCACTTGGTAGAGCTCAGGGTCAGCGGGACACAACCTGGACACCCAGGCGGCGACATCTAGGAGATGTCACTATTATTTCTGGTGCACAATTTGGGGCATATTTCGGTAGCTGAGCACCCATTCAATTCACACCTCCCAACCCGTGAGGTGGGCTTGGGAAGGGGTCATCCCAAGCGAAGGCTCAGAAGACAGGCAAGACTTTGCTTCTTCCCATCAGAATCCAACATTGAAATAATACGTTCAAGCTCCTGTTTTATAACTGGGTCAAGACTCAGTTATACTTGGTTATAAATAGCCAGTGCTCAGTATCACGAGTGTTATTTCAATTTGCACTTAGTGAAACATTTAGTATTTACCAGGAAAGATGAAAGGCAACAACAAGAAAGATAAACCTGAGATGACTCTATGACCTCTTGTGAATTCTAGGGTTTGCGGTCCGTATGGAGGTTGACAATCATGAGCTTCCTTTTCCAGCGAGGAGTTAGCACGTAGGATTGAGATCAGATGTCAGATTTCCCCATTCTTGAAGTCCATCCTACAAATCTTAATTCAGTCCAATGGAGCAAGTACCATTAAGGCAAGTCTCCGTCTTACAGTTAGACCCATAAGTGATCCTAACACACTGATCTCATCCTGTTATTTAAAAACCCTTTAGCAGGCCACCCAAATGCCCTCAGTATGAAGCCTTGGCTTCAGGTAGCTTTCAGGCCCTACAGGACCTCTGCACCCAGCCTGCCATCCCCACCGTCCCCGGAAATCATTGGAGCTCTGCTGAGCTGCTCCCTACAATCCCCCAGCTGCCAGCCTCTGGGAGGACCAGCCTCCAGGCTGAGAAGGTTCTTCCTTCACCCCTACCCCCAGCCGTCTACATCCTATCTACCCATAATGGCCAACTCACATTCCTTCCATCTTGACTTCTTCCCCAGTTTCATTCTTTTGCATGAGTCTGGTGGAATGGTAGAATTTCTCCACCATTTACTTTTTCTTTTTTTTGGCTGCACTGCTTGGCATGTGGGAATCCTAGTTCCCTGACCAGGGACTGAACCCACTCCCCCTGCATTGGAAGTGCAGAATCTTAAACACTGGGTCACCAGGAAAGTCCCCTCTACCATTTACATTTAAACTCTCTCAAACAGGAACTTCTGCGATTGGTTTAAACTGGGCGTGTATCTGGTTGCCCTTTGAAGACTGTACTCCTTGAGGGTCACCAGCAGCTATGTCCCGTGGGCAGCGTCCTCAAAGCAGGAGAAAGGGCAAGGGGCAGAAGGTCTAGGATCCAGTCTCTGCTGTGGGACCTTGGGCCCATTCCCCACTCTATGGGGTGTCCCCAGCTCCCCCACCTGCTGCACCCTCCCCTGGTCTGCCTGGTGGCCTCTGCTGTCTGCTGTTTATAGCTCAAGACTCACCTCATTAGACCTCCCAGTAAGCTCCAGTCTCCTTCCTCTGGGTCCCCTCCCATCCTGGGCACACCCCTAACTGGTCTTGTCACCCATGCTGGCTGGCTTTGCTATGCTGTCCGCCTCCCCGTTGTCAAGAGCTCCCAGATTCCTCTTGGGTCCCTGGTGTTACTGCAGGGCCTGGTATCCGGCAAAGACGTAACACAGCTCGTTTCATAAATATGAGGTGAATCTGCTTACCTCGCAGGATGATGGTGGTGGTTTAGTTGCCCAGTCGTGTCCAGCTCTTTGCAACTCTGTAGCTCTCCAAGCTCCTCTATCTGTGGGATTCTCCAGGCAAGAATACTGGAGTGGGTTGCCATTTCCTCTCCAACCTCACAGGATAAGATCTCCCAAATAAATAACAATGAAATAATAATTCTATGATAATAGCAAAGAGTCTGACATGACTGAGTGACTGAACTGAACTGAACTGAACTGAATAGCTAAAGCTGAAACTCCAGTACTGTGGCCACCTCATGCAAAGAGTTGACTCATTGGAAAAGACTCTGATGCTGGGAGGGATTGGGGGCAAGAGGAGAAGGGGACGACAGAGGATGAGATGGCTGGATGGCATCACCGACTCGATGGACGTTAGTCTGAGTGAACTCTGGGAGTTGGTGATGGACAGGGAGGCCTGGCGTGCTGCGGTTCATGGGGTCGCAAAGAGTCGGACACGACTGAGCGACTGATCTGATCTGATCTGAATAGCAAGTGACAAAAGGGCTTCATATTTGTCACGTGTCTCATCTGACAGCACAGTCCATGAGATAAGGACCATTGTTACTTACATCATAAAGATGCTTGGATTAAATCATAATAAGTCACCATAAACCCAGTGGCTTGTAACAATACACATCCATTACCTCGTGGTCCTAGACGTCAGAAGTCTAAAGGCAAGGTGTCGGCAGGGCTGCAGTCCTGAGTGATCTGAGGAGAATCCATCTCTTGCTTTATCCAGCTTCTAGAAGCTGCCTGTGTTCCTCGGCTCACAGCTATGTCCCTCTAACTGCCGGCTTCCCTCACCTCATCTCTTGGGACTGACTCGAACCCCCAGTCTTCCTCTTACAAGGACCCTGGTGATGATGCTGGGTTCATCTGGATAAATCAGGATTATCTCCATCTCAAAATCCTTAATCATATTTGCAAAGTCCCCTTTCCCCTGTGAAGTCACCTAGTTTCCAGGAATTAAGAAAGGGGCATCTTATGGGAGCCATTACTCTGCCAACCACAATGAGGAAACCGAGAAATACAGAAGCAATTCTGTGGAAGAGTGCTAAGTGTAAAGCATTTTGTAAGCAGGAGATTATAATAGTGTTGCTCATAGCATCAAGCACTTGGGAGATATTGAATTAACACTTTGAAGTGGAAGTGATTCCTTTAAAGTAAAGTGAATTGTCCCAGCATCTATTGAAGTGCCCGTTTGAAGATTTTAACATTTAGTTTTCCAATCTTGCAAAATGATCTGTGAATTCTAGAATTCTAGGGTCTTTTTATTCTCATTTTATTATGATCTTGTGAACATTAGGTTATCACTTAGTTCTTGCTTATTCCTTAGGCGATCTCTGTGAGGCAGTGTAACCTTATTTACTATCTGAAGAAGCAAAGTCATTCTATCTTGGAGTGAGTCAATACCGCATTAAGATTGCAATGAAAGCAATGATCAGACACTTTCTGTCACATAATATAGATTGAAAATACACAGTCTCTCTTTCCAGGCCAAATCCCATGGACAGAGGTGCCTGATAGGCTGCAGTCCATGGTGGGGTCGCTAAGAGTAGGACACGACTGAGTGGCTTCATTTTCACTTTTCACTTTCATGCTTTGGAGAAGGAAATGGCAACCCACTCCAGTGTTCTTGCCTGGAGAATTCCAGGGACGGGGGAGCCTGGTGGGCTGTCGTTTCTGGGGTCGCACAGAGTCGGACATGACTGACGCAACTTAGCAGCAGCAGCATGCATGCATTTGGGCTTCCTTGGTTCTCAGATGGTAAAGAATCTGCCTGCAATGCTGGAGACCCAGGTTTGATCCCTGGGTCAGGAAGATCCCCTGGAGAAAGGAATGGCTACCCACTCCAGTATTCTTGCCTTAGAAGATCCCATGGGCAGAGGAGACTGGCGGGCTACAGTCCATGGGGTCACAAAGAGTCTAAGCAACTAACACTCAGTTTTCACTTTCATGCATACATTCATCTGCCGTTTGGCATCTATAGGGTGTCTTTCATGCACCAAGCCCTGGATGACATATGCGAGGAGCACTGATGGACATGAGAAGTTCCATCCTCTGACGAGCTTGCAGTTCACAGAGGAGGACAAATGGACAAACATGCAATTATGATGCCACATGAAAGGAGTATAAACCAGGAGGGAACTGCAGGCTGTACTCCTCATCAGGGGTGTCCAGGGACCCCAGGTACCAAGATGTGTAAGAAGGAACTGTAGATGTAGATGTGGCTGTGAGCGATGCCGGGAACAGAGGCTGGAAGGGTCTCCTGTGGCTGGTGAACCCTGAGGTCTGTGAGGACCAGAGGGAGATGCCCAGGAGGGAGTGGGTATGGGGGGCAAGATGTGGGGGAGGTGAGGGTGAAGTGGGTGCCACCTCTGGCAGTTTGACTTCCTTGGTTCTGTACACTGCGCATTGTCTATTTGCTTTTGTCCCTGATGTCTTTCAAGCCTTTTAGTCTTAATAAATGCATACATTGAGATAAGACACAATGTGTTTGCCCAGGGGCACCCAGGAGGCATCAGAGGTTTAGCACTGACCTGGGAGATACATGGAGGTGTCCCCACCAACACGAGCCTTCTCTCTAAGTCTCTGAGAGTAAGTTACTGATGAGGCTGCCGGGTTAAAAAGGGCTGCACAAGTTCCCTCTCTCCGTCAGTAGAGCTCCCGACTTTGGCCTCATCTTCAAGCCCCTTCTCTCAGCAGATCATTTAACCTCTCTGAGCCTTCATTTCTTGGTGACAATAATATGCATTCCCTCATCTCTTGTAAGGATGAAAAGATTCAATACAGATGGTTCCCAACTTACGATGTTTCAACTTAATGATTTTTCTTCTTTCAGTTCAGTAGCTCAGTCACATCTGACTCTGCGGCCCCTATGGACTGCAGCACGCCAGGCTTCCCTGTCCTTCACTATCTCCCGGAGTTTGTTCAAACTCATGTCCATTGAGTCTATGATGCCATCCAACCACGTCATCCTCTGTTGTCCCATTCTCCTCCTGCCTTCAATCTTTCCCAGCATCAGGGTCTTTTCCAGGGAGTCAGCTCTTTGCATCAGGTGACCAAAGTATTGGAGTTTCAGCCTCAGCATCAGTCCTTCCAATGAATATTCAGGACTGATCTCCTTAGGATGGACTGGTTTGATCTCCTTGCTGTCCAAGGGACTTTCAAGTCTCTTTTTGTCTTTACAGTTGTGCCAAAGTGGGATGCATTCCATAGAAACCAGTAGAAATTTAGTGTGGCTCTTTTCCTGAGCTAGTGATATGCAGTGCAGGCCTCTCTCATGATGCTGAGCAGTGGCAGCGACCACAGCTCCCCGTCAGCCATGAGATCCACTGACTGACAGACTCACAACTTTTCCAGACCCAGACAGTCCCTCTGCTTTTCACTGTCAGTACAATGTTTGATCAATTGCATGAGATAGTCAACACTTTGTTATGAGACAGATTTAGTGTTTTGCCCACCTGAAGGTGATGTAAGTGTTCTGAGCACGTTGAAGGTAGGCTGGGCTAAAACTGTGAGGTTAGGGTACTAAACGCATTTTCGTCTTAAGATATTTTCAATTTACAACGGGTTTACCCAGACATAACCCCACTGCAAGTCAAGGAAGATCTGTATATGTAAAGTTCCCAGCTCAGTGCATGCCTGGAGCTTAACAGGCACACAAGAAATGTGCCAATCATTGGAAAATTGTGCCCAAGGGAAGCTTTAATTACAGTTCCTTTTTCTCTCTCCCAACTCAAGGATTTGCTTCCAAGACAATTAACAGGCCACAGAATTCTGCCACCTCTCAGCTGCTGCTGATAGCCAACAGACTTCTGGAAGGGTCTCTCGAAGTGCGGACACTCAGGCAGGTGCCGGCGTGGGGCTCCACGGCTCCATGTGCATCCAGATTGGTGACCATTACACAAGACATGTGCTTAAATATTTACTATGCACAGAGTCCCCCCAGCACGGCGGGGCTCAGGAGAAAGTCCAAGAAGCAAGACAGCTTTGGCATCAACCACTCCTCGCCTGGTGGAGCAGATGCCTTGACGGGAGGCATTGTCAACAGACAGGGCCACTGTTGCTTTAAAAAACTAACAACAATTATCGCCCCTCAAACTCAGGAATAAATATCAGGCGTGACAGATCGGATGTCAAACGTAGGCAATTAGAATGGCTCCCTGGTACCATTTCACTGAGTATTCCAGAACGTAAGTTCCTGGCGTGGATGCCTGGTGAGAATGCTACAGGCAAGGAGGGGGAGGAACAGACATGATTCAGCATCATCTCAATGCTGCAGGAACATTCTTGTAATCACTACTATTTCTCTTTTTAAAAAAATTGTATTTCTTTTATTTGGGGCTGTGCTGGGTCTTCATTGCTGTAGGGCTGCTCTCTAGCTACTCCCTGCTGGCACATCAGCTTAGTAGTTTCACATGTGGGAGAATCCCAGATCAGGGATCGAACCTGTGTCTCCTGCATTGGCCAGCGGATTCTTTAGCTCTGAACCACCAGAGAAGCCCTCTTATTTCTCTCTTACAGAGAAGAAAGTCTCTGGCTCAGAGAAGGTGAGTAATGTACCCAAGGCCACCCAGAATGAGAGGCAGGGCCAGGGTTTGACCCTTGGCTCCTGGCCTTTAAAGCATGCACAGAGGAAAGACTCATACAAGAAGAGCATCCCAGCATCCTTTCGAAAATCTCCTTGAGAACACGGGCCTCAAGAGCTGCCTGGGTGGCCAAGAGGCCCTGGTTTTACTTGACAGTCAGAGGAAGGAAATTCCATCCACTAAAAGCAGCCCCGATCCTTAGGCCTCTCTGTCAGTTTCCTTCAGAGATGGTCACAGCAGTGTGTTCAGGGAGGCGGACAAGATAGGGCCGGAGCCAATGCCAAACAGGCAGCCAGGGGGACCATGGCCATTGCCAGGGTAACCGAAATCCGCTCTATCGAGGGATTTCTGGAAGGATTCGATTCTCTCTTGGAGCCTATCCAGGAACATCGAGTGAAAACAACGTACAAGAAGGTTTCAGAGTTGGGAGGGGAGGCAGGCGCACCTGCGGACTGCTGCTTCTAGAGGGCACGCCTCCGGGGGCCCCTGCAGCCCAGGGAGCCCACATTTCTGCACCTGGAAGGAAAGTCTGCTTAGACTCTCATGGGAATCCAGGAGGGCAGCCTGTTTCAGGGGCGTGGAGGCCGATGCAGAAACCCTTTAAGTCTCTTCCCTGTATCACAGACCTGGGGCTCTCCAATCCTGGGAAGAATCTGACTTTGTAGGTAGGGGGGCTGGTGGGGGTGGGGAAGGGGCTGGTGGTAGGAGTTGGGGGCTGGTGGGGGTGGGACTGGTGGTGGGAAGGATGGTGGGGGTGCTGGTGGTGGCAGAGGCACTGTTGCTGGGGTAGGCTGGTGGGGGAGCTGGTGGTGTGGGTGAGCTGGTGATGGCGGTGGGGGATAGTGATGGGGGAGATGGGGGTGGATGGTGGTGGTGGGCGATGATGGTGGTGGTGGGAGATGATGGGGGCGATGATGGTGGTGGGCGATGATGGTGGTGGGGGATGGTGGTGGTGGGGGGTGGTGGTGGTGGGGGGTGGTGTTGGTGGGGGTATGGTGGTGGGGGAGGATGATGGTGGCGGGGGATGGTGGTGGTGGGGATGGTGGTGGTGGGGGGTGGTGGGGGATGGTGGGGGGGCTGGTGGCAGTGGCAGGACAGCATCTGCATTTCTCCTGGTGGTTGGATGTGGGAGGTCTGGGGCCGGATTTTGAAAACCACTGCTTTTCCTGCCAGCACAGCTTCCGCTGCAGGCCCTCTGACTGCCCAGAGTCTCAAGGCATTCTCCAGAAAGGCGTCCACACTGGAGTCAAGAGGAGTCTTCCCTGGGTTCATGGATGAGCTGTGGGGGCCCGTCAAGGCTCAGGGGGAGGGTTGTCCCTGTGACTCTGCTCAAGTAGTCCCCCCGTCCCAGAAGAGTGTCCCCCTGGAGTGGGCGGCCTGGGCTCACCCAGAGATGGACAGACAAAAGCTCAGAGCTGGCTGGCTCCCTGTAGCCCGGTAGCCCGGAAAGGGTTAAGGGTCTGCCTGGAAGCCTGGATTCCAAGGAGTAATTTGAGCCCCTGGAAAACAGGGCTCTTTCTGTCTGGCACTCTGGCACCCCAGCTCTGGTTCTTGTCCCTGGGGGGGTCCAAGACCTCAGGCCTCCCCTCCTGCCTTCCCCCTCGGTGAGGGAAGAGATTAGCCGGTACTCCCCGCCCCTGCCCCCCGCCCCAGGACAAAGAATGCATGTGCAAGAAGAGGGTGCTCCATCTACACAGCACTCCTGAATGTTCTGGAGTAGAAAATAAACATGTGTATGAAGTAGTGACTGAGAGATGCAAAATATGTCCCTTCAAACCAGGCGAAGTCTGCCTCCTTCCTCCTGCTTCGCTGTAGGGCCTCTGGCTCTCTTGATCTTGCAGTGTTATAACTGCTATTTTGGTGACTGGTAGAAAATTCTTTCTTTAGGAAGGGAATTAATGACTGAAAATTTAGTGCTTTGTAAACACAGTGCGGAAAGCATCCCCCCCTCCCCACCGCCCCCCTCCCCCCGGGCTCGCCTAATTCCTTGGCAGGGAGGGAGGCTGGACGGGAGAATAAATGGTTCCAGCCTGTGAGAGGCCCCCACACCAAACGCTGTCTGCTTCTCGTAAAGCCCAGCCCCACGACACTGGGGTGCTCCAAACCCTGAGAAAGGAATGTTAGAGAAAGCAAAAGAAGCAGGGGCAATGAGACCCATCTATTGAAAAAAATACCAAAAGGTGAATTTTTCTAAGATAAATGCATATTTCAGTAAAAATGTATGTCCTTGGCAAATCCAGCTTTTGACCTGAATTAGAGGAATCTGTTGTTTACAGAGCCCAAACCCGCAGACTAATTACTCTCTTTGTTCCTTTAAACTTTTAAGGCCTGGACAGTGACATAAAACCCTTGGAAATAAAAAACCTCTCAGGACAAGCCTTCAGCTGTAGGCATGGGAATCGTGATGCCACTGGAGCTGTATCGCTGGCATGGATACAGCAAGTCACTAACACGACTGGGCAGTGGGAGGGTGGTGGCTCGTTTGACAAAATAGCAGCCTTCCAGGCGCTTTCCCAGAGAAGTTTCCTGGGCCCCAAGATCTTTCTCCTTCAAAGCTGCCTTTCCCACAGGCTCGCCTTTTCCTGCCTAGTTACTTCCTCCTTGAGAAAAGTACCTGGCAACCTCATTTTAGCAAATCTTCACATCTCTGAAAGTTAGCCAGTCCCTCTTGGGGCCTCAGCATGGGGGTCTGGGGTGGTGGAGGGGATAGGGTGGAACTGCCCAGGTCTGATCCAGGGGATTCATTCATTCTTCCCCAGCATCTTGGTTTGGTTGAGTTAACTCATTTATTCTTTGAACAACCGTATTGAGTGCTGAGTATATTCAGATTTTTTTGGTTGAATCCTTGAGATTTAGGAATTGTCTCAATGCTTGTCGTGGCAACAGCAGCCACAGAAGTCTATGACTTTGGGGATGTCTGAGTTTTTCAGTCAGCCTGCCATGACTTTCTGTTTCTTCCTATGTTTCCACACACGGCACCAGCCAGACTAGTGACATGGTATTGCTGGGTGTCTTCTGGCCCTTGGGGTTCAGAATGATCCTTCCTATTATTTCAATATCATAAGGAATTTCATAGATTTTTGAATCTGTGAACTGTGTATAATAAGATTGTAAACCAACTTAAAATTTTTAAAAATGAATCTGCTATCCAAGTCCTCTGAGAAATAAGAACATGCTTTATGAGGTCAGGAAATCAGAGGAATTGGGCTTTGAGAGTCCCTTGGACAGCAAGGAGATCAAACCAGTCAATCCTAAAAGAAATCAACACATTATTCAGTGGAAGGACTGATGCTGAAGCTCTAGTACTTTGGCCACCTGATTTGAAGAGCTGAGTCATTGGAAAAGACCCTAATGCTGGGAAAGATGGAAGGCAGGAGGAGAAGGGGGTGACAGAGGATGAGATGGTTGGATGGCATCACTGACTTGATGGACATGAGTTTGAACAAGCTCCGGGAATTGGTGATGGACAGGGAAGCCTGGTGTGCTGTAGTCCATGGGATCACAAGGAGTTGGACACAACTGAGCGACTGAACAGCAACAACAGTTGCATACCTAAGAGCAAAGTCTAGAAGAAACAGCTTGGAGGTGTCCATATTAAAGGCTAAGTAGAATTAAAAGTGCTGGTAAGTAGCTAGTTTTGGAAAAATACCACCACACAGGCAGGCTGGCAGAGATTTTTAAAATTCTCTTTTCTTGCAAAAGATTACAAGTACTCAGGAGCCCTTTGACTTAATGTTGTGCCACAGAAAGATTACATCTGATGTCTTATTTTATTTTATTTGCATTTTGCTCTGTTTCGCAAAGGATTTAAGGGAGTTTACAAAGGAGACACAAAGTATAAGCTTAATATACACTGAAAATAGGAGCAAGGGAAAACGGAAAGATAAGGGTGGTAATATACAATGAAGCCAGGAGCTGTGCAGATTTATAGACTTCCCTCCAATGGGCCCCCAGTTTGGCACGAGGGGTTAAAGAAGAAAGGGAAACGGATGGTTGTTTAATGTGAAAGTGATCAATTACTTCAGAGACCACTATGTTTGGAACCAAGGAAAGACAGGCATTTCTCCTGAGGGCCTTTCCTCACCCATGTGTGTAATGTAGTAAACCACAACCTTAATAGCATCCTGTACCTGACCTCGCCTCAGATAGTTCAGAACCGAGAAACTTGCCTAGGACTTCAGTTCATTTTTTTTTTTTTTTGGTGCATAGTCCGCTCCCAAATATCCTATCAGTTCAATTTAGTTCAGTCACTCAGTCGTGTCCGACTCTTTGCGACCTCGTGGATTGCAGCACGCCAGGCTTCTCTAGTCCATCACCAGAGCTTGCTCAAACTCATGTCCATCAAGTCAGTGATGTCATCCAACCATCTTACCCTCTGTCTACCCTTCTCTTCCTGTCTTCAATCTTTCCCAGCATCACGGTCTTTCCCAATGAGTCAGTTCTTCAAATCAGGTGGCCAAAATTTTGAAGTTTCAGCTTTAGCATCAGTCCTTCTGATGAATATTCCGGACTGATTTCCTTTAGGATGGACTAATTTGATCTCCTTGCAGTCCAAGGGACTCTCAAGAGTTTTCTCCAACACCAAGTTTGAAAGCATCAATTCTTCAGCGCTCAGCTTTCTTTCCCTCTGGAGAAGGGAATGGCAAACGATCTTAGTATTCTTGCCTCAAGAACCCCACAAACAATATGAAATACCCTATATCTGGGCACATACTTCTTCAATTTGGATTTGTGACTTTGGCCTAGATGATGGAATCTTCCAGAATCTGCTCTACAGATCAAGTAGACAGGATAGAAAATATCCCCAGTGACGGTATTTTTTCAACTTTGCTATTATAAGGAATATCCTTGCAACAAGAGTGTCCACGTGAGACTCATAAGAAAAACGGCTTTGAGGCAAAGATCACCCGATCTGTGGGGAGGATTGGACAAGCCCCCAACCTTCAGCCTGCCTGGGGAGGGGATGGGGATCCCCCGGATCCATACACACGACACCCATCCCAGGTCCAGTCTGCACACCACTGAGACCAGAATGGGCGGTTTGATATGTTTACATGGTAACAACCCTCTAGTCCATCCCTTAGATGTTTTCCTCCCCTCTGGTCACCTGGGAGCCTGGTGGGCTGCCTTCTATGGGATCACACAGAGTCGGACACGACTGAAGCGACTTAGCAGCAGCAGCGGTCACATTTAAATGTGCTTAATTGATGCTTCTCCATGTTAGAGGATAAATAAGCCGCTCCCTTTGATAGAAGCCTGGAGCTTTCCCTAGGAGGAGGGCACCCTGAGATCAGCCTTCTCATTCAACGGCAGTTAAACGACCGGTTTCCTCGCCAGGTGCCCGGCCTCCCGCGCTCCGGGAGTAGGAAGGGCGGACACGCCATCTAGTGGCCGCTCTCAGAGCGTCCCCTACGGGCGCGCTCCTGACGCTCCTGGGGCTCCTGGATTGGAGGCACCGGCATCGCAGGGGTTAACCAAGAGCTTGGACGGGATGGTCTCCCGTTCTCCTTCCAGCAAGACTGAGCCTTTCCACTAAGAGGGTCGCAAAGGGGCCTGGGCTGGCCTGGGCAAGAATCCTGGTTAATAAAGATGCGGCGTATCTTCCCTCTCTGACTCAGACCCCTTCTCTCTCTGCATCCCTGGGCTACGTGGTCTGTTTAGCCTGGGACGCCCCTGCCAGCACCGCAACCCCCACCCCTTCTGCATTCTGATGCTGGCAGCTTTCTCCTCGTCCTCCCCTGTGCAGGGTTCCCTGGCAACTCAGAGGAGCTCCACCTCGGGGTCTTGGAGCTTGGGCTGACCCTTTCTACTCTTCCAACATCATCTGTTGTTCAGTCGCTCAGTCGCGTCCCACTCTTTGAGACCTCATGGACTGCAGTACGCCAGGCTCCCCTGTCCTTCACTATCTCCCAGAGTTTGCTCAAACTCATGTCCACTGAGGCAATGATGCCTCCCAACCATCTCATACTCTGCCTCCCTCTTCTCCTCCTGCCTTCCATCTTTCCCAGCATTTGAGTTGATTTCCTTTAGGACTGACTGGTTTGAGCTCCTTGCAGTCCAAGGGACTGTCAAGAGTCTTCTCCAGCACCACAGTTCCAAACCATCAATTCTTCGTCACCCAGCCTTCTTTTTGGTCCAACTCTCACATCTGTACATGACTACTGGAAAAACCATAGCTTTGACTATAGGGACCTTTGTCGGCATCATAGGTTTTTGCAAACAAGCCCCAGGAACCATTTATAATAGGATTTCCATGAGAAGATGTATTCCAAAAAAAAAAAAGAAGATGTATTCCAAATACCAAACAACCTATGTGTATGAAACTATTTGTAAGATAAGGACTTTCCTTGTCTATAACTTTTGCTACCCAGTACCCACTTCCCCCCAGTTCTGCCAGGTCAAGATCAGGACCCAGGACTCTGGGACCCAGTATTTACCAAGTCAGAGGTGAGGGGCCCCAGTTTGGCTTAGACTGGGCCACTTGTAGGATTCAGATCTGCTGGGGCAAATCTGGTGGGCTGTGGAGTGGACCGGCCAGGAGCTGTGTGCAGTGGCCACTCAGGACACGCAGCGGGCAGAGCAATGCATGGCCCAGATTGCTGTCCGGGATGGACATGAGGCCCAGTTACCAGGAGCACGGCTGGCTGACAGTCTCCAGCTGCCCACTCCTCCAGGCTGTGCCTTGGCTTCCAAGCCTGATTGCACACGTACCCTTCTTAGGGTGGCCCAGACCAACTTCAGAGCAAGGCTGTGGTCCAAACGCTGAGCATTTCTGCCTAGCACCGGACTCCTCTCCATGGTGGGCTGTGCCCCAGAAAACCTCCCGAGAACCAACCCCTCTCCCCACCCAGCCTGGCAATGCCCCTCTCCCTTCCCACAGGAGTCACTGGGCTGCATGTCTGACTCTGGCTCTGGGTCTGGAGGACCAATGCAACAGATGGCCCGACTCTGGAGAAGCTGGCATCCTTGGCATCTTGGGGCTCTTGGCCCCCATTTGAGAGCATGACTATAACTGTAGGTGCCTTCTCAGGAAATCCACACCCACACCCACCCACACACACACACACACACACACACACACGCGCGCGTGCGCGTGTGTGTGCGTGCGTGTGCACAGGCATGTGTACTCACTCAGTTTCACCAAGTGCATACCTCCCAGGTTATCCCAAGGACTTTTGAGTCAGGTTGAGTACCCCTGCCATGAAGGAGGGGAGAGGGATGGAGGAGGTGAGAGTGGGAGTTGATAAGAGAGCTTCCGGCATTGGCAGAGAAGGCTTAATTCTAATTTCTGCCTCAGATGTGACCCTCAGCCCGGCCTCCTATGAGCTCATGGACTCTGCAGATGAATCGGAAGCCAATTCCCTTAAGTGCTGTGCGAGGCCCTGCAGGCAGGCTGCCCGTCCGGCCCCGTCCGGCTGGCTCTGGCATAATGAGGCCTCAGAAAACGGAGCTGGGCTGGCCTTGCAGCTGCCCACCTGGCAGGGGCAGGGGTGGGCACCGCCTTGTCTGGGGAGACCATCATGCCCACCGGGCCCTGGAGACGAGGTATCAGGCACCTTTGAAGGTGGACATCACCGAACAGAGTCCAGCTGGAGAGAAAGAAATGGCAGCTCAGTAGTGGCATATTCCAGGGCCTCCTCCAGAAAGTCCCTCTTCCTGAAATCATTGGGGTGGGTTGGCACGGGGATAGGTGCTTGCCATGAGGGGGTGGAGAAAGGAACCAGCAAAACAGGATTCTTCAGGAAGGCCAGTGGTGCTGTAGGACTTAAAAAGACACACACACAGCATTTATTATCCATCAGGCCCCACTTAAGCACTGACATATAGGACTTGATCTCATTCACACATAACCTCGGGTGACAAGGCCTATCCTGAGTTCCATTTGACGCTCTGTGCATCAGAGAGGTTGAGCAATCTGTTAAAGTCAAACAGCTAAAAATCAGTGGAGCTGGGATTTGATCCCAGGCAGTGGGGGGTGGCAGGGGCAGGGGTGGTGGTCATCTGTGTTTTTAATCTCTGTTTTAGCTCTGTGCTCCATAGAGGTCAGGAACTTGGATGTTGGTGCCAAATGGCTCCGAGTACATTCCCAGCTCCCCCTCTTACTGGTTGGTAGATGTCTGTAGGTTTCAGGCCTCTCCGTGACTCAGTTTCCTTAGCTGGGTGTAAAATGACATTAATCCCACTGCACAGAGATCTGTGAAGTCCAGATGAGCTACGCATGTAGAGGGATTTTGCTGGCACCCAGAAAAACGCTCGGAGTGACATTGCACATATACGAAGTCTACGGACATATGCCAGACACAGAATTCAAAGTGGCTTCTTCAAAGAAACTTGTGTTCCAAACCGCTCAGGCCAGCCAAGTCACAGCAGGCCTTGAGGTTCGGAGGCCTGGGGCCGCCACGGAGCTGAATATCTTTCCTCATGGGGCTGTTGCTGGGCACAGGGCCCGTGGAGCTCCTGGTTGCCTGGTGCCCTCCATCTTCAAAGGGTTTACATGCTGGGCGTTTGCCCAGCCCCTGCTCATGCCTACCAGTGCTTGAATCAATAATTCCCTTGTTTCCCTGGGAGGCAAGGGGTGTGTGGAAAAGGCCCAGGGGACCCTGTCATCTGCCCAGCTGTCTGGAAGGTTGGCTGAGCCTGGGGAGGAGGGCATGGGCTGCACCCACGTGGGTCTCGCCTGCTTTCCATCAGCCCAGCCTGGGGCTTCACACCACAGAGTGGTTCCAGGGAGCCCTGCTTGCTTTGGAAAAGGACACCCTTCCAGGGAGTTTAAAAGCCTCTGATTAATATACATTTAACCAATGTGACACTCTTCTACTACACATGCTTGGTGTAAAGCAATATGTACTCATATTCAGGAATACCAAACCCCAGTTCTACAAGAGAGAATATGGTTTTAAGACTGGGGAGGTTGTCCCCGGGGCTGCATAGGTGTAGAGTATGGGGTGCAGCCTGGGGATAAAGCAGGATTTTTTGAAATGAATTTTTACTGTTTTATAAATGATGTGGATATTTGTTTTAAAGTAGGATATGAAGCAATTAAAAGCACAATGTAGTTTCACTTTCCAATTTGCATTCCATCAATCAGGATCCCCAAATACTCAAAGGCCTTCAATGAAATGTTTCTAGAATGAACCTAAAATTTTAATCTTTTACTTCTCATTTCAGAATTCATTAGTCTTATCTCCTTAGAGGCTTCCCCCCCTCTCCCCCCAGCATGGCATGGCATTAAGAGCTGGAGAGTGTAGTCTCATCATCTAAATCAACTTTATAAGCCACCAGTGGCTCTGTCCTCACTTTAACTGGAAGCGTGAACCACTTGCCAGGACTGAAAATGTCATTTCAGTGCCTGACTTCCTTCTCTGTCTGAAGCATCAGAACTCAGGTCACTTTGGGACTTACCTAGTGATCCAGTGGATAGCATTCCACACTTCCACTGAAGGGGGCACACGTTCAATCCCTGGTCAGGGAACTAAGATCCTGCAAGCTGTGCAGTGCAATAAAGCAAAACAAATAAAAAAGAAACAGAAAAACCCAGATCACTTAGCATCAGATGTAGCAAAAAAAAAAAAAAGAGAGATGGTTTTTTTCCCCTATACAAATTTGTATAAGTATAAAAATGATGTGTGATTAAATCTGTTAATTTAATGACAAGAGCACCAGAAAAGTTTATTTAAAAAAAAAAAACTGCCCTGAAGTTTTCAGTTTTCGTTTGTCAGCTTTACTCAACAAATAGTTAAGTGTTTATTATAAACCAAGCACATGTCTAGCCATGGGGTTATAACAGTGAACAAAATTGACAAAAATTCTGCTTTTCTGGAGCTTGATTTTAGAATAAGCATATTTTTCAAGAGACTGAATGAATTTCGGAGTGTTAGAGTAGCAGTGTGATGGAAGGGCTTGCTGGCAAGGCCTTTCAGAGGTGAGGGGAGTGTCTGAGTCAGGATGTGGATGCCAAGGTGGAGGCGGCCACAGATAGCGGGATGGTAGGCCGCCTAGGGAGCAGAATGCACGTGCAAAGGCGCAGAGGTAAGCGTCCACACAGTGAATCCAAGAACACAAGGGCCTCCAGGCTGGAGCAGGACAAAGCGGCCATCAGAGTGATTAGCAGGGCCCCAGTGAGGGGTTGGGCTTCCCTGTTGATGCCTTAGGAAGCCGTGGTGGGACATTTGGCTCTTCTGAGAAGGTATGAGAGGTGGTGGGAGGTCAAGAATTGTGGGAGTTTTCTTTCCTGCGGTCTGTGACCTACTGCCTCGACAGTGGTACTCATAGTCCCCTGGTGAGAGCTATTGCTGGACGAGGCTGCCAGTCCCCATGGGGCTGTGTGACCACCTGGCTTATGGAACCAAGTGGAGCTGTGTGGGTCACTGTTGACCAAGTGGGTGACGTGTCCAGGTGTCTTCCCACAATCTCTTGCTCATCGGGGTCACCTGGCAAGCCAGGTGTTGAAGGTGGAAGTGTCATTTGAGAGAAGGATCCTTGAGAAACTCCTTGGAGAAGAAGATTCATGAATGAGAAATAATTCTTGCATTCATTTGAGCTTCTGATATTCGGGGGTTATTTGTTAAAGCAGCTGGCCTATTCTGACTGATACAACTGCCTGCTCTGAGTAGACAGAAATCTCATGGATAATTGTAGTAGTAAATAATCCCCATGTGATTTAGCCAGTAATTAGGGCTCTGGCCTGACGAAGTCTTGTGTGGACTCCGAGAAAGAGAAGCAAATGGCTTTTTCTGTCTACTCCATGATAAGGATTGTTAATGAGAATCAAAATGGCCAGGAGTCTGAGAACAAAAAAACAGGAGACATGAAAGCCCTTTAAAAAATGCACAAATCGAACAACGAAACCTGAGAACATCACTTAGCCCAATTGTAGAGGGAACTGTGAATAAGAAAAATAAATCAGTGCAGTGACTGTTGAATCAGGCTTATCTATGCAGCAAACATTTAGTGAGCACTTGCCATGCCCAGGACTCGGTCCACCACGGAGAACAAATCAGACAGGGTGCCTCTCCTAAAGGAGATTACAGTCCAGATGTAGGAGATGGAGACAAAAAGGAATACATAAGATAGTGTTGTTTTTGTTCAGTTGATAAGTCGTGTCCGACTCTTTGCAGCCCTATGGACTGCAGCACAGTAGGCTTCACTGTGCTTCACTATCTCCCAGTTTGCTCAAACTCATGTCCAGTAAGTCAGTGATGCCATCCAACCATCTCATCCTCTGTCATCCCTGTCTCCTCCTGCCCTCAATCTTTCCCAGCATCAGTCTTTTCCAATGAGTCAGCTATTCGCATAAAGTGGCCAAAGTATTGCAGTTTCAACTTCAGCATCAGTCTTCCCGAAGAATATTCAGGGTTGATTTCCCTTAGGATTGAGTGTTGGATCTCCTTGCAGTCCAAGGGACTCTCAAGAGTCTTCTCCAACACCACAGTTCAAAAGCATCAATTCTTCAGCACTTAGCCTTCTTTATGATTCAACTCTCACATCCATTCATGACCACTGGAAAGACTATAGCTTTGACTATACAGGGTTGGCAAAATGATGAGTCTGCTCTTTAATAAGCTGTCTAGGTTTGCCATAGCTTTTCTTCCAAGGAGCAAGTGTCTTTTAATTTCATGGCTGCAGTCACCATCTGCAGTGATTTTGGTGCCCAAGAAAACAATATCTGTCACTGTTTCCACTTTTCCCCCATCTATTTGCCATGAAGTGATGGGACTGGATGCTGTTATCTTAGTTTAAGTGAAATAATTGTGAGTTCTATCAAGGGATTTAAAGGACTAAAAAAAAAGTCTGAAACAGAAAAACTATGGGAAAGTGTAGAGGAGAGGGGAGAACTCTCCCCCCAGGGCCAAAGAGAAGAGAAGGGTAGACTATAGGCTGAGCAGGGTGGAAGTCAGGACTGGGAAAGCAAGGAGGGTGGAGAAGGGGAGCCTGAAGCATTCTGGGTGCAGGAGGCAGTCTGTGCAAAGGCCCTGAGGCTGTGGTTGTACACATTTGAGCAGCTGAATAGAGACTATTGTGAGGCAGGGTAGGGGTGAGGTGGGGAATGAGATGAGGTGGAGAGAAAGACAGGCTGGATTAAGCAGGGCCTGAGCCCTTCTGAGCATTTTGACCTTTATCTCATTTCAGTCTCCCACTGCTTCCCGGACTTTCTGTTTAAAAGGACCCACCTCCGCCTTCCTCCAGACACTCTGCGAGTTTCTTTCCAGCCTCTTCTGAGTGGGTGGCCGTCTGCCCTAGTCTGAGCGCAGCCCGGTGCAGGCTTCATTTTCTCCACCTCCTCCAGCTCCCCGCTCCAGCCCCAGGGCATGGCTTCTGGCCACATTAAAGGCAGGAGCCAGGCTTCTGGGGAGTTGGACCTGGTCATCGCTGCTGCAGTCTCAGCCTCCAAGGACCAAAGTCAGCCCGCTCATTGCTGCCAGGGAACTTCACATCCCTGAGTGCTTTTGGGACCAAAGGAAACACACACAGAGAGAACACCCTCCTTCCAGGGTCCCATCCTGAAATGAGGGTGCTGGACCAGGTGCTGGAGAGCAAGGAGGGTGAAGAAGGGGAGCCTGAAGGATTCTGGGTGCAGGAGGCCGTGTGTGCAAAGGCCCTGATGCTGTGGCTGTACATGCTTGAGCAGCTGAATAGAGACCATTGTGAGACCGGATGGCAGTGAGGAAACCACAGTGGGAGTGTGGGGTAACTACAGAGGAAACTGATCAGGGGCCGCCCTGGTGCCCCGAAGGGCAGAGCTGGAGCTGCCTGCCCCTGGAGGAAATAATGCCTGGTGAGTGGCCCTGACAGGGAGTGATGAGGTCAATGCCAAGGTGTGACCGGGCCCTGCCCTCTGGGCCTTCTGACACCAGTCGGCAGAGGCTGAGCTCTGCCTGGAGGAGCACTCACATGATGTCCAAACCAGTCGTGGTCAGATAAGCCACGCTACTGCTGACAAGCTGCTGCTGACAAGCTGCTGCAGCGGGGCAGGTGATGGCCACAGGGCAGGTGTGGCGCCTCCATGCTCCGGCTCCTTCCACCATCCTTCTTCCCACCCCAGAAATCCATCTTGAGGACTGATTCATCAAAGTTCTGTAGACTGGCTGCCTGAAGACGAGGCTGGTATCCCGGGCGCTCTTTCCTGGCAAGGCCGCTGCCCTGTCCATTGCTTGTCGCCTGACTTCAGCAGAAATCCACAGCAGAGGCCCAGCCCTGCTCCGGCACCCACACTGCAGATTTCAGAAGCACAAGTAATGGGTCTAAATTGACAGGCTTTCATGAAAGCCTCCCTCCCCCGCCCTCCACCCAGCCTTCAAGGGCACAGCTGTCACGGGTCATGTAAAATGTACGTAGCTTGAAAATACAGTTTTATTTGCTTGACTAGCAGCCTGGGTGCGGATCGTCAAAGACTGGCTTGGGCTGGAGAATTTCATATGAAAGTCTACTCAGCCAGGACTGCCAAGCTAGATATGTACTAATATTGCGATTTCCACTCTGGACTTCAGGTCAAGATTAATTCAGTAAAAAAATGCAATTTCACAAAATAGTAGACACTTTCTGAGTTAGAGAGTAGGAGGGACCCAAGGGCATAGATGAGACAGGGGGTGACTTTTGCTCCCCAGGTGGCACTAGTGGTAAAAAGCCCGCCTGCCAATGCAGGAGACATAAGAGATGCGGATTCCATCCCTGGGTTGGGAGGATCCCCTGGAGGAGGAAATGGCAACCCACTTTAGTATTCTTGCCTGGAGAATCCCCATGGACAGAGGAGGCTAGCAGGCTACGGTTCATATGGTTGCACAGAGTTAGACATGACTGAAACGACTTAGATTTCTTCTCCATCGCATTGTTTTGCTCCTTTGTCAAAGTTCAATTGGACTGTAAAGAATAGCAAAGAGAGATAAGAAAGCCTTCCTCAGCGATCAACACAAAGAAATAGAGGAAAACAACAGAATGGGAAAAACTAGAGATCTCTTCAAGAAAATTAGAGATACCAAGGGAACATTTCATGCAAAGATGGGCTCGATAAAGGACAGAAATGGTATGGACCTCACAGAAGCAGAAGATATTAAGAAGAGGTGGCAAGAATACACAGAAGAACTGTACAAAAAAGATCTTCATGACCCAGATAATCATGATGGTGTGATCACTCACCTAGAGCCAGACATCCTGGAATGTGAAGTCAAGTGGGCCTTAGAAAGCATCACTACAAACAAAGCTAGTGGAGGTGATGGAATTCCAGTTGAGCTATTTCAAAACCTGAAAGATGATGCTGTGAAAGTGCTACACTCAATATGCCAGCAAATTTGGAAAACTCAGCAGTGGCCACAGGACTCGAAAAGGTCCGTTTTCATTCCAATCCCAAAGAAAGACAATGCCAAAGAATGCTCAAACTACCACACAATTGCACTCATCTCACACGCTAGTAAATTAATGCTCAAAATTCTCCAAGCCAGGGTTCAGCAATATGTGAACCGTGAACTTCCTGATGTTCAAGCTGGTTTTAGAAAAGGCAGAGGAACCAGAGATCAAATTGCCAACATCTACTGGATCATGGAAAAAGCAAGAGAGTTCCAGAAAAACATCTATTTCTGCTTTATTGGCTATGCAAAAGCCTTTGACTGTGTGGATCACAATAAACTGTGGAAAATTCTGAAAGAGATGGGAATACCAGACCACCTGACCTACCTCTTGAGAAACCTATTTGCAGGTCAGGAAGCAACA
Source organism: Bubalus kerabau (assembly GCF_029407905.1). Lineage (NCBI taxonomy): Eukaryota > Metazoa > Chordata > Mammalia > Artiodactyla > Bovidae > Bubalus > Bubalus kerabau. The sequence continues at coordinate 30,615,573 of NC_073635.1, read as the reverse complement.
GTTGGAACTGGACATGGAACAACAGACTGGTTCCAAATAGGAAAAGGAGTACGTCAAGGCTGTATATTGTCACCCTGCTTATTTAACTTCTATGCAGAGTACATCATGAGAAACGCTGGGCTGGAGGAAGCACAAGCTGGAATCAAGAGTGCCAGGAGAAATATCAATAACCTCAGATATGCAGATGATACCACCCTTATGGCAGAAAGTGAAGAAGAACTAAAAAGACTCTTGATGAAAGTGAAATAGGAGAGTGAAAAAGTTGGCTTAAAGGTCAACATTCAGAAAATGAAGATCATGGCATCTGGTCCCATCACTTCATGGGAAATAGATGGAGAAACAGTGGAAACAGTGTCAGACTTCATTTTTTTGGGCTCCAAAATCACTGCAGATGGTGATTGCAGCCATGAAATTAAAAGATGCTTACTCCTTGGAAGGAAAGTTATGACCAACCTAGATAGCATATTCAAAAGCAGAGACATTACTTTGCCAACAAAGTTCGTTCTAGTCAAGGTTATGGTTTTTCCAGTGGTCATGTATGGATGCGAGAGTTGGACTGTGAAGAAAGCTGAGCGTCGAAGAATTGATGCTTTTGAACTGTGGTGTTGGAGAAGACTCTTGAGAGTCCCTTGGACTGCAAGGAGATCTAACCAGTCCATTCTAAAGGAGATCAGTCCTGGGTCTTCATTGGAAGGAGTGATGCTGAAGCTGAAACTCCAATACTTTGGCCACCTCATGGGAAGAGTTGACTCATTGGAAAAGACTCTGATGCTGGGAGGGATTGGGGGCAGGAGGAGAAGGGGATGACAGAGGATGAGATGGCTGGATGGCATGACCGACTTGATGGACATGAGTTTGAGTAAGCTCCGGGAATTGGTGATGGACAGGGAGGCCTGGCGTGCTGCAATTCATGGGGTCGCAAAGAGTCGGACACGACTGAGTGACTGAACTGAACTGAACTGTGCGGGTTTACTTCTAGACTCTCTATTCTGTTCCATTGGCCTGTTTACTTTCTTACCAATACCACATTGTCTTGATTACTGTGGCTTTATGGTAAGTACGGACGTCAGGTAGCATCAACCTTCTAACCTTGTTCTCCTTCAGTATTTTCTTGGCTGTTTTGGATCTGTTGCCTCCCTGTAAAAACTTGAGTTTTTAAAAAATCAGTTTTTTGATACTCACAAAACATTTGATAGAATTTTGATTGAGATAGCATTGAATCTATAGATCAAGTTGGGAAGAATTGACTTAATAATATTGTCTTATCCATTATTTGGATTTTCTTTGATTTCTCTCATCAAATTTTGTAGCTTTCCTCTTATTAGATCCTTCATAATATTGTGCTAAGATTTATACCTAAGCATCACATTTTTGGATGCAAATTAAATGGTATTGTGTTTTTAATTTCAAACTCAATCCTTCATGCTGGTGCTGATCCATTCATTTTTTAGAAGTCACCAAATGATGATATGCTATTTCATCTTTTCTTCATTAGCTGACCAACTTCTATATTAAAAAATACCCCTATATTTAAAAATACCCCAACTCTGGGTATTCAGAGGAATGGGCCCTTCGGGAAAGGACATATTTTTATGTGATACTTTAACTATCATTATGAAAATTATTTTATATGTTTGAACCTATCACATTTAGTATCCTTGTGTACTCACGTACTAAGTCGCCTCCGTTGTGTCTGACCCTTTGCGACTCTGTGGACTGTGGCCCGCCAGGCCCCTCTGTCCATGAGATTTTCCTGCCCCCTTAGCGCTGGGGGCCTTTTCAATTGATATCTGACTTGACCTGTGGCCCCTGATGGTGTCTTTCTTTCCTTCTATGACAAAGTGGCCCAGGCTCATCTTATACATGTCCTTTCTCTGATCTATAACCAGCCATTTCTCCAAAGAGCCCAGGTCCTTTTTAGTAGGAAATGGTGCTTAGAAGCCACTGAAATACATGCCAGTCTTTTCAGTGGTGGGAGCTGGCAACTGTGCATTTCATTTGTTTAAGATAAAGTATATCATGAGTTAATGCTGATACATTCACTTTAGAACAGTGAGGTTTTCACTCGATACCATTGGTTTTGTAGCGTTTTGCTTCCTTGCATGCTGTAATTGCTTTATTCCACAGTACACATACGATGGTCTCAGAACATAATTCCACTGTTACCACTGACAATACATTTATTGAAAACAGTTTAGTTGGTTTTTTTCTTCATTTCTGGCCCACGTCCTTAGGGTATATCTCGTTAGAGATATACAATAAAATATGGTGGTTTAAAATTTCCTGGTATTGTTTCTGTTTGTGTGGTTATGCCACCAAGAAGTCATGGAGTGAAGTTTATTTGTTTCAATTTGAAGCTGCTTTTGAAAAATTTAGGCATTTAAAAATTGTTACGCCCACTTGTCTTTTCATATTTCTGCCAGTTTATCTTTGGAATGAATTCTTAGCGCTGGAATTGCTGCTTCAAAGGGCAAATACATATGTAATTTTGCTAGATACTGCCAAATTCCCCTCAGCAGGGGTGTACCATTTTACATTTTACTGGCAAAAAGAACCTGACTGCCCATCTTAAAGGTTCAGCCCTTACATTTATAAAGCATGTCAGGATGTGTTAAGTGTACTCGTACAACATATTTTCTTTTATCCTGGTAACAACCCCAGACTATTGCTTTGTATGAGTTTCGTCTGAATTTGGACCATCCCTGGTGCAGAGCAGGGAGGGAAACAGTCTTGGCCCTGGGCTAACCTCAGCATTCCTTGGTTTAGAAGACGTTTGCTCCTGATGCTGCGGTCTTTCCTCGGTGTGTGGAAGAGGGACACTGGACACAGGATGTTCTAGCTATCAGAGTGTGTGTGTATTAGTCGTTCAGTCATGTCTGACTCTTTGTGACCCCGTGAACTGTAGCCTGCCAGGCTCCTCTGTACATGGAGTTCTCCAGGCAGGAATAATGGAGTGGGTTGCCATTTCCTTCTCCAGGGGATCTTCCCAACCCAGGGAGTGAACTTGCATCTCCTGCATTGCAAACAGATTCATTACTGTCTGGGCCACCAGGGAAGCCTGCTGACAATGCCCGTGCAGTTGCCGAGGTGGCCTTGGTGGTCTCGATGCCTCCGCAAAGGTTACGTGACCCATGAGGCCTTTGCTCGGAATCATCCTGCTGAATGGAGGCTGCTTGATTCAGGGAGGAGCCACTTCTCCATGGTCCAGCCACATGCTCATTTACCATGGCTTGGCCTGGGGATTCCCTGTAGGGCTTCACACTCCAGGCCCTCCACTCTCATGGTAGCACTCCTCACCTGGGCTGCACGCAGGACTTTTCCATCCTCCCACCTTGCACCGTCTGCAGGTCCCTTGGCCCTTCCCTCTCGGGTCACACCTGTGTCCTTCCTATCACATCACAGGGCCATGTGTCTACATGTCTCTGCTCTGTGCACTTGCCACTCCAGTGGCCTTCCTGACTCCAAGCATCCCTCACATCTCAACTCAGGTAGGTCCCTTTCTCAGCCACACCTTCCCTGAGCCTCAGCTTAGACCAGGTGTATGGTCACTTGCTCTCAGAGAGCCATTCCGTCTGTGCAGCTCAGGATTATCCATCGTGTTATGCATCACCCAACCCCCTGTGTCTCCCTCACTAGCCCAGGGCTTCATGAGACAGGAACTGTGTCTTTTTTTACCATCGGACCCTTAGACATTTGCACTGTTGTATCTGGCACAACATGCCTGCCAGATCCATGCTCATTGGGTGAATAAAGAGACTGAAGCGCCTCTAGGAAGGGCCTCTGATGTTTGTGAAACTCACCAGAAAAATTTAAAATACCCAGCTCTGGAAAACAAAGTAGAATACTAACAGAAAAGAATGGTCTGTGTGGCAGATTCATTTTGATATTTGGCAAAACTAATACAATTATGTAAAGTTTAAAAAATAAAATAAAATTAAAAAAAAAAAAAAGAATGGTCTGAACCTTCCAAGCTGAATATACTCGGGAGACAGGGTCTTGTTTAACAACGAGTCTGATGTTTGCTTTCCTGTAGGATTGTGACTACTGTAACTTGACTCTAAGTGTGATTAGCCCTGGTGTTTGGGCCTTACCTTTTGCACCTATCAGTTTTCTTGGAAGTAAATCCTGGCTCCTAAGCTGTCATTGAAATGGATGCTGAAATTGCAAAGACATCTCGGTGATAATAATGTGGGATATTTAGGACAGAGCTATTTGGTGAGTGCTGTTGTGATGTCTCTTCTGCTCGGTGTTACTGTGTTTCCATGATAATGGTTGGGCTGGTTATTTGTTAAAAAAACACAAACACGCACTTCAGAGAAGAATTCAGGGCCATTGTGTGATAACATGCTCTAAGCAGAGGATGATGAAAACGCTGAGATTTGCTCCCAGCAATTCAGAACTAATCCTGAACGAATACCAAACTAGGTCATAGAGTTAGGTCTACGGAGAATAAGTACCTCCTCTGAGCCATTAAGACCTCGGAAACCCATACTGCTTCTGAATGGGAGGAACTAGTTCATTTCCACATACTGTGATGACCTCAGGGAACCTCTGGCAGATTTTAGAAATATCACAAATAAATTGAACTCTGGTATCCTGGATGAAGCAAGGGTCAAGAAGACAGTGGGTTGAGGTGGAGCACATGTCTTATGCGTGTATGTGGGCTGGCCAGGGAAGAATTTGCAGGTATATTTAAAGCCTTCGGTTTGAGCACGTAACTCCCATTGACAGTAATAGGAATTGAACATCCAGACCAAGAAAGCAAAATGTAAACCAATCCCCAGGGCAGGGCGTAAATTAGCCACATAAAAGAAAATGGAACCAGGGATTCGCTAGGTGAGTCTAAGAGGAGGAAAACATCTTGAAACATTAATAAGCCTCACCTATTAAAAACTGGTCCCAAACCATCCTCTCAATCCTCCTAATGCTGACGGATGTGGCATTCCTCTGCGAGCAGTGTGTGTGACCAAGGAAATACACCGTTCCTGGTTTTCACGCTCAGAACATCTTATAAACAAATGGACATTTTTCAGGAATTGGACATACCAACTGACATAGCTAAACAAGGGAAGTCAGTACATTCATCTTGTTTAGCTTCAATTCACTGAAAGCTTCAGCTCCCCACTCATCTAAACAAAAAGAAACTCTCTCATGTTCATTCACCAGGCTCTGCTGATGCCATAAAGGCAAAATTCAATTCATTTTGGCCAGATTTTGACCATTTTGACTCATTTAGGAAGTCAAGGAAGTAGAAAATACTGGGTTGATTCCTTTCTCCTGTGAATTCCTCAGGTCACCTCTTAGAGGAATTTTTAGCCACAAATCACATCTACTTCCCTGGTTATTATATGCCTACGCTTTCATCCTAATCTCACAAAGGGAATGTCTTTGAAATAAATCCAAGAGGGTAGTTCTCAAACCAAGCTGATTAATAGAATCCCCTGGGGAACTTAAAAAACATACAGATTCCTGCATCCCATCCCAGATCCACTGAATCAGAGAGGGGTGGTGGGGCCAGGAGCAGAGGTTCCTTGGGAGATTTGACTGCAGTCAACCTGGGCCAACAATCAGAAGAAGCTCCAGCTTCTATCCCAAGGGAAGGAAGAAAATAATCATAGGGTCGAATTTTAGAGGAAGGACAGTAGCCTTTGTGGCTGCAGCTGAGTTATATCTCTAAGTGCAGCTCAGTTATGTCTCTAAGTCCAACTCAAACCCTTCTAAGTCCTGAGAGCATTTCCAGGCCCTTTACTTGGGAGCGGTCTTGGTCCAGGATGTGCCAGATTTCCTTGAGTGGCTCTGGGTAGCTGCCTCCTGGAAGGATCATTCTGCCCTGTTCTCTTGCACTGCTTTCCCCAATCCAGAGTTTTCCAAGGCCCAGTCAGAGATCCACCTCTTCCGTGAAAGCAGCAATGACTACATTAGCTTCTTCTCCCTCTGAGTACCCCCTGGGCTAGTTGGAGGCATAAAATTTAACACTTGGTTGTTTTCTAATTGCTTCTGATCTATTCTGTTCCCTCACCCTATTATAAGCAGCTCAGGGCTGGAGACCATGCTTCCTCATAGTGTCTTTAACAAGGCTGGCTCACTGTGGTGGCCTCAGAGCTCCAGACTGGCCTGGAGTTAGCATTCCAGGAATATTTGTTGAATTAAGGAATTTGCTGATGGAATGCTTTTTGGAATATTCAGTAAGAAAACCACAGCCTGAAAGCAAATTACCTGTAACATGCTCCATTCTGTCCCATTCAATCAGCATTTAGCAGACATGTGCCCACTGCCTCCTGTTCTGTCCTAGGTGCTGGGGATACAGCAATGAACATCCCTTGCGGTGCACCAAGTGCTAAGTTTTAAAGGAGAATAAACTTAAAGCTCTTGAAATTGCTCTTACAGTCCTGGAAACTATGAAAAACAGGACACAGACCAGTTCATTAAAAATCATATCTCCCAGGATGGGATGAATAAAGAGAGTAGCATGGAAACATGTACACCACCATATGTAAGTTGATAGCCAGTGGGAATTTGCTCTATGACTCAGGGATCTCAAACCAAGTCTCCGTGACAACCTAGAGCAGTGGGATGGGGTGGAAAGTGGGATGGAGGGCCCAGAGGGAGAGAACATATGTATAGCTATGGCTGATTCATGTTAATGTATGGCAGAAACCAACAAAATTGGTAAGCAATTACCTTTCAATTAAAAAAAAATTTTTTTTAAAGAAGTAAAAAAACAAAAAGAGAATCATTATCTCCAAGAAACGTAGGGCAATCCAGTGCCTGTAATTGGATTTCGCAGTATTATTGTTCAAAGTAGCCCAATGACCACTGACTCTCTTCCCTTTCAAAGCCTTCCTGATCACTTTTTCAGAGTGAGCAAGGCCTCTACAACACAGGCATCATTGCTCGTTTTAGGTCTGGTATATTTCACATTGAAAGTTCTGCTCGTTAGCAGCATGAACAAAACAGGGTCTTGTCTTGCCCATTGGTCGTTGGTGTCCTCTAATGCTGTCTCTTCGTGTGACAGAATTCTAGAGCCAGTATGTCAAGACTTCACTCTGGAAAAGTTGATCTGAAGCCATCCTAGACTTGGTGATTTGGGTCTCAAGGGAAAAAGGTGTTTGTCTTGCAGAAACACATTCTCTTTTTCTATTCAAGGTGACTTTGTTTTTTAAAACGTGGTGAATCTGTCCGTCCCTCCTGTTCTGTGTTTGCTCTGTTGTTCAGTTGTTGAGTCATGTCTGGCTCTTTGCCACCGCATGGACTGCAGAACGCCAGGCTTTCTTGTCCTTTGCTATCTCCCAGAGTTTGCGCAAACTCATGTCCATTGAGTTGGTGATGCCATCCAACCATTTCATCCTCTGTTGCCCCCTTCTCCTCCTGCCTTCGATCTGGTGAAAGAAAGTATTGGAGCTTCAGCATCAGTCCGTCCAAAGAATAATCAGGGTTGATTTCCTTTAGGATTGACTGGTTTGATCTCCTTGCCGTCCAAGGGACTCTCAAGAGCCTTCCCCAACACCACAGTTCAAAAGCATCCATTCCTCAGCACTCAGCCTTCTTTACGGCCCCCTGTAAGTGTCATCTTTTGTGTACACGCCGGCGTCAGCAGCCCCAGCAACTCGGCCTGACCCGCCGCCCCTTCCTCCTCTTGGGCTCGAGGTAATTACTGAACGCACTGATAGCAGCAGGAGCAGCCCACAGAGATTTCAACCACCAAGCAATTAGGACCAGAGAAGTTCCACAGACCATTAGTGTCACTTTGGGGAATAGTATTTTACAAACATCGCGGTGGGCACTTGACCTGAAGTCCCATATCTTTTCAAGTAGGAACGAACATCAGGGAAAGAGAGGAAGGGATGGAAACGTGAATGAGAAAACAGAGGGAGAGAAATTCATGCAGACAGGGATGAGGAGGAGAGGTGGAGAGAAAAAGAAACAGGTTAGGCTAGAGCAGTTTTCCATTTATCAGAGGAGACAGCCAGGGTATTCACTTAAAGGATCAATGAGCTGTTTTGACCCTGCAGCTGTCTCTGTATAAAGGATGATTGTCCCGTGGGAAGGCAAGTTGCTGTGCAAATAACAGCACCGGTGTGTCTCCAGTCAGCTTCCCCAGGTTGGGAGCTGTTTGCCCCCAGGCGGCCCCTGAGCCCCTGGCAGGTGACTTCCTATAACGGGGCACCTGGTGCTTCATCTCATTCCTTTCTCTGGAGTCCAAGTCATTCTTCCCAGCAAATGTAGGTTGGTGAAGATTCGGTCATTACTTTGTGGCATCAGTACGATGGATTCGGTTTCAATGGATGGTCTATCTCATGATGTAGGATGGAAGACAGGCTCAGAGAGGCAGGAAAATACCTTGCGTTCCCCTACCATGCTCAAAATACCTTTGGATATATCAGTTTTCTGGTTTCCTTGAGCAGAGGTGCTGTTGTATTCCACCAAGGCAGGAGTCAGACCTGTCCCTGGGAGTCCAGAGTGGATTTCTGATTTGATATTATTTTGATTTCTGGACTTCTTGCTTTGATGCCTTTAAATAATTTCTGTCAAGAGCAATTATTGAATGATAAAATAAACAAGATTTCATTTGGAAACTTTTATAAAACCTGATGATGAAACAGGTTTCCCAGGTGGTGCTAGTGGCAAAGAACCCGCTTGCCTATACAGGAGACATAAGAGACACAGGTTCAATTCCTGGGTTGGGAAGATCTCCTGGAGAAGGGAATGGCAACCCACTCCAGGATTCGTGCCTGGAGAATCCCCATGGACAGAGGAGCCTGGCCAGCTACAGTCCATAGGGTCACAAAGAGTCGGACATGACCGAGTGACTTAGCACGTCCACACAATGAGAAAACAAATCAGAAAAATAAAATGATGGCAGTCTGTGCAGAAATTTTTGCTTTAAAAACTGGGTCACTCTGACAGACCCAGAAATCTTGAGCTGCATATGCCCACCTTGGCTGGCTATCTATCTAATCTATCAACCACCTATCTATAGCTATATCTTATCTATCTAAACTATAACAGTTCAGTTCAGTCACTCAGTTGTGTCTGACTCTTTGCAACCCCATGAATTGCAGCATGCCAGGCCTCTCTGTCCATCACCAACTCCCGGAGTTCACTCAGACTCACGTCCATTGAGTCTGTGATGCCATCCAGCCATCTCATCCTCTGTCATCCCCTTCTCCTCCTGCCCCCAATCCCTCCCAGCATCAGACTCTTTTCCAATGAGTCAACTCTTCGCATGAGGTGGCCAAATTATTGGAGTTACAGCTTTAGCATCAGCCCCTCCAATGAACACCCAGGACTGGTCTCCTTTAGAATGGACTGGTTGGATCTCCTTGCAGTCCAAGGGACTCTCAAGAGTCTTCAACACCACAGTTCAAAAGCATCAATTCTTCGGCGTTCAGCTTTCTTCATAGTCCAACTCTCACATCCATACATGACCACTGGAAAAACCATAGCCTTGACTAGACGGACCTTTGTTGGCAAAGTAATGTCTCTGCTTTTGAATATGCTATCTAGGTTGGTCATAACTTTCCTTCCAAGGAGTAAGCATCTTTTAATTTCATGGCTGCAATCACCATCTGCAGTGATTTTGGAGCCAAAAAAAAAAAAAAAAGAAAACAGTTTCCACTGTTTCTCCATCTATTTCCCATGAAGTGATGGGGAAGATGCCATGATCTTCATTTTCTGAACGTTGAGCTTTAAGCCAACTTTTTACTCTCCTCTTTCACTTTCATCAAGAGGCTCTGTAGTTCTTCTTCACTTTCTGCCATAAGGGTGGTGTCATCTGCATATCTGAGGTTGTTGATATTTCTCCTGGCGATCTTGATTCCAGCTTGTGCTTCTTCCAGCCCAGCGTTTCTCATGATGTACTCTGCATATAAGTTAAATAAGCAATATACAGCCTTGATGTAGTCCTTTTCCTATTTGGAACCAGTCTGTTGTTCCATGTTCAGTTCTACTACTGTGGGCATGAATCCCTTAGAAGAAATGGAGTAGCCATAATGGTCAACAAAAGAGTCCGAAATGCAGTACTTGGATGCAATCTCAAAAATGACAGAATGATCTCTGTTCGTTTCCAAGGCAAACCATTCAATATGACAGTAATCCAAGCCTATGCCCCAACCAGTAATGCTGAAGAAGCTGAAGTTGAATGGTTCTATGAAGACCTACAAGACCTTTTAGAACTAACACCCCCTAAAAATGTCCTTTTCATTATAGGGGACTGGAATGCAAAAGTAGGAAGTCAAGAAACACCTGGGGTAACAGGCAAATTTGGCCTTGGAATATGGAATGAAGCAGGGCAAAGACTAATAGAGATTTGCCAAGAGAAGGCACTGGTCATAGCAAACACCCTCTTCCAACAACACAAGAGAAGGCTCTACACATGGACATCACCAGATGATCAACACCGAAATCAGATTGATTATATTCTTTGCAGCCAAAGATGGAGAAGGTCTATATAGTCAGCAAAAACAAGACCGGGAGCTGACTGTGGCTCAGATCATGAACTCCTTATTGCCAAATTCAGACTTAAATTGAAGAAAGTAGGGAAAACCACTAGATCATTCAGATATGACCTAAATCTAAACTACATATCATCTATCAATTACCTATCTATATCTTATCTATCTAATCTAGCAGTCACCTATATGCATATCTTACCTTATCTAGCTAATCTTCTTTATCTAATCCATCAATCATCCACCTATGTATCTATATATGCATGCATCCATCTATGTGTCATCTGTCCATCATCTGTCACCATTTTTCTAGCACGTGTTTGCTCACAGTCTCCCTGGGTTTTGGGCAATCCTGCACAATGTCCTCACACCGCAGCTCAGAGTCCAGTATCGGTTTATGATCCTTAAGGTTATGCGTCCAGACTGTGGGTTTGTTCCTGTCCTTAGGCTTCCTGAAAATTCTGAGAGCTGCGGCCCAACCAGGTTGTGCTAGAAGTGCCTCTGCTGGGCATGGTCAACGTACCTTGTCTTGGGAACAACCTGTTAGTCCCCCGGCTTGAAAACAATTCTGCTCGTGAAGTTGCCGCAGACAGGTTATTCTCTAGCACGATGCCAGTAGCAGCCTGCCGATGACACCTGGGGCAGGCCCTGCGTTAGCTGTTGCGGGCACTCTGGGTCCACTGGGGTCAGTCTGGGGTCACCTCCCTGCTGCTCTGGCTCCAGGGTGCGGGGAACCACATGGCTCCCAGCTGGAGCTGAGCAGTGAGCTCTCCCCGCCACACCTCCCCTCCAACATGAGTTGGATCCCTGGGTCCCCTGCCACTTAGGACAGTCAGCTTGATGTTGGCTCCTTTGTGCCCAGGGCAGGTGCTGCCCCATCACTGGCCCTTCTCTGAGGACCACTGGCTTTCTTTCCACCCCTAGGCTTCCATGGGGGGAGACAGAAACCACATTTGCCTTTGGAAGTCGGGGGGTGACAATCAAACTGCTCAGCACCTGGGTTTGAGATGGCCCTGAACCATGTGGGCTCGTCCTCCAGAAATCCTGAGGTCTAACAGTGGTGGTTGGCGGGGGGTGGACCCCAGGGTAAACCCAGACGTGGCCCCTGGGGTTGGTGAGGTAAGCCTGGGGTAGGGTAAGATTTGAAGCCGGTTATTGGTACAACTGAAAATTGGAGTGTGCTGACGGAGGTGGTCTTTCTGGCTGTTCAAGGAGCTTTGTGCTTTTCTCTCCCCCCACTCCCCGGGCACATGGGAGGATGGCATTTTCTCATCTCGCTGAACTCGGGCATTTGCGTGCAAGTGGCTGCGTTGCTTCTGAGGATGAGTTTTAAAAGCCTAGGCTGTGCAGCACCCTCTCCCTTTGCCATGGCAACTGGCGATGTCCTAGATCCTGGTCTCTCCCTCCTGCTCCCCCTCCTAGACTGGGTCCTGGAGTGAGGACGTGAGTGGCTGGCATAGGGTTCGTGTGACATCTCAGTGTGACCCAGCCCGCGGGGACCGCGGCACTGACCTGCCCCTATCTTGGCTGCTGTGGGGACAGGCGGGAGACAGCACAGTTCCTGTCCCCTTGTGAGCCCGCGGTTTCTCCTCCTGAGCACATGGACAGACATCTCTGCAGGGGTCAGAGGGCATGTGAGAGTGTAGCAGCTGTGGCCCCCCACGCACCCGCTCACCCTCTTCTCTGAAAACTTAGATGAAATACTGTTTACTCCATGAGGTCTTCCATAAATAGGGTAGACAGGTTTAGCACATAAAAACCCAGGATGCACAGTTAAATTTGCAAGCCAGACAAACAATGCTAAACAATGCATCGTTTTGCTAGTATAGGTATGTCCCAAGCAATATTTGTGACATACTTACACTAACAAAATGATGCATTGTTTACCTGACATGCAAATTTTTTTCAAATCTTCTTTATTTTTTTTTAATTAAAAAATCCTTGTTTTACTGGCACCCTGTGGCATGTAGGAATTTAGCATCCTGACCTGGAATTGAACCTGTGCCCCCTGCATTGGACGGTAGAGTATTAACCACTGGACCACCAGGAAAGTCCTTGACATGCAAATTAAATTGGGCTTTTAGTGTTTTATCTGGCAACCCTCTGTATAAACCTCTTTCCTCTAAACTACATAGCATCTATTTGTCACCTCTGCCTAGTGTTGTAATAACCGTGACCCCACTTTGTCCTATTGGGCTTTCAGCTTCTTGAGGGCACACCCAGATTTGATGCACCTTTGTATCTCCCGAGGCTCCAAACAATGATACCCACCCCAACACACACACACACACACACACACACACACACACACAGCACGGGTGTTCATTCAATGAAACAGCTGGTTTTGATGCAGCAAAAGGCTTTGACAGGACCTCAAAGCAAAAAAAAAAAAAATCAATAGTGCAACGTATTAGACATTTCTGTACTTTTCTGTTTTCCTGTTTCCTTCCAAAGGCGGGGAGAATCTAGTGTTTTACATCCTGCCATGAGAGTGGTTCCAGCAGCTAAAACAAAAGCCTGGCATCTTTTTCAGGTTGTGCTCGTCTTTCCCAGCAGACCCTGTGCAGGAAACTGACCCATTCCTCCAGGGACCTCCAGGCACCTCTGGGGTCCCTACACACCCTGTAAAGGCGGGCAGCAGTGCTGTGTCCCAGGGCTGGAAGCACATGTGTCTGAAAAGTGAGCATCTCACGGAGGGTCACGTGTCCAAGAGCCTCCCTGGGACTCCAGCAGCTAGGTGACCCCCGAGCCACCTCTGCTTATGCAGGTTCCACTAAAGACCCTTGGGAATGAAGCCACAGTGACCACATGGAGGCTGCTGGGCTGAGGGTCCTGCTGGTCTCCTCCTGATCAGGGTGCCTTTGAAGGGGCACACTACCCTGCTTCAGTGGTGTTAAGGTCCCTGCAGGTGTACTTCCGCCACTTAGAGAACTGTCACGGCCAAGACCCTCTGGTCTTGGCTGAATGGTGACCTGTCTCTTCCTGCCGAGCCTGGGCTCCGGGGTGAGAAAGCACATGACTTCACCATACTGCATCTGTTCATCCTCCAATCACAGACACTTCATCCAGTATTGAGGCCCCACCAGCGGGCTGTGTCCTTCCCAAGCTCCTGGGACCTTAAGGGCAAGAAGGAAACTAATCCAATTTTCAGAGTTTTATGAAATTTTAGACTAAGACTACAGCCAGCAGCAGATCCCTCAAACCCAGGTCGAAGCCATGAATCTTCAGAGAAGCTTATGCCCCCAGTGCCTCCCTCCATGTTGCAACATCTCCCCCAGAATCATTCCAGTTCGGTTCTCCCTTGTCTCCATAACAACCTGTATCCCAGAATAAGTGGAGAGAGAGCCATGATTAACAGAACTGGGAGGAGGGTGCTCTAGGTGTTTCTTCATGGGGTTTCTTCTCTTCTTGGAGGCACTGGATGTATAGCTCTTGTATTTAGCCCCCAAATAGGCCCAATGGATTGAGGGGACACCAACATTCTTAGTACTTAGGTCCATGCGATGCTGTCCCATAGCCAACATCGATACAATGTGTGGGCATAAGGCGAACATGAGAACACACAGCCTCCAGACAGAATGGGGTGGGGGGAAGATGGAGCTCACATCACCCACTAATCACCAGTTCTCTCCTCTCACACGTACCTCGTGTAATCATAAAAGGATGAAAGCAGTGACGAGGTCATGTGACCTGGTGGAATTAGCATAAAAGAACTCCCAAAGAAATCAAGCACACTATCCAAAAGACCCAAAAGGGTAAGGGGGAGGTTCCTCCTGCAGTGTGGCCGACATCCCCGCCCCACAAAGGCCCAGGGAGGGGGTTTAGGGAGCTCTGCATACGCAACAGCGAGACGTGCGGGAGCACAGACACCCCCAGAACAACCCTCGTGAACAACCGGCATGAAGAACCCCCATGGAACCCCCAGCCTTAGCACAGCGCCCAGCATGCAGCATATACTTGCTGAATGAATGAGGAAGGAAGGAAAGAATGAAGGATATGCATTTATCCCTTTTGTTCTTTTCCTTCCTGAGCTCACCTGTCCTCGACACAGAACAGGACTTATTCAGAAGGTGAGGGCAGAATGTGGTGTGGGGAGAGGCACCCGGGATGCATGTCCCCACGGGGTGTTCATCCACTCCCACTCAGACCCTGGGACCCAGTTTGCCTTTGAAGTTTCATTTTCCTCTTGGCATCTTGCAGAGACTCCTTGGTCTCTGCCCCAGGTTTGGCCCTAGCACAGGTCGGACCCGTCCCCCTCAATGTCCGTGCAGCACCCTCTCCCCATTATAAGATACAGAAAAACTTTCTACAGGAAAGAGGCTTAGATGCAAAAAGGTCTACATGCCAGCACCAAGCATCAGATCGCTACAACACGAATACTAGGCTTTCTGTCCTTGAAAACCCTCTTGGCCATCGCCGCCAGCTCCTGCTCTGTTCTGCCCTCATGTCACCTCCCCACCCCTCTGTCCTCTCCTCCAGTTTCTTCCCACCCCAAACTCCTGCCCACATGAAGCTGTGCCCAGGAGGGCTCACAAGGGCGATTGGCAAACATACACAAATTAAAATACATAACTACAGGCTGTGATAAAGATGATGAAGGAAGAGTAAAGAAAGCTGAGAGAATACCAAAGGGGTGCTGTGCATGTGTGTGGTTGTGTAAGCAAAGTCCAGGAAGACTTCTTCATGGAAAGATGACAATCTCTCAGCCAGGCTGCCCTGAGCAAAAGAGGTGATAACAGTTAACCCCCAAATTTCTATGGCGCAGCCCATTAAAGTCTGACTTCTCTCTCGCATTAAATCAGCTGAGGTTCTGGGCGGCTCTCTGGCAGCTGTCCTCCACATGTGGCTCAGGGTTTAGGAGGCTTTGATCTGACAGCATCGCCCTGTTAACTTGTCTCCTGTGAGCATCGCACGCGGAGCGGAGCGTGGAGGAATGCGCTCCTCCCTTAAAGCGTCTGCTGGGGCGGGAGTGGGGGGTGGTGTGTATGACACATATCACTGGCCACAGCAAATAGCACAGTCAGGACTCATCTCAAGGGGATGCGAGCCCAGGAGAGACAGTGAGAAATCTTGGTGAGTGATAGTAACATCTACCAGGAGTGGGGAGAAGGGCGCTCTTGGGGGAAGGAGCTCAGAAATGCGGGTGGGGTGGGATGGGTGGATGGAGGGTAGAGAGCAGAGGTGAAGTGGTGAGAGTTGATTAAAGAGGTGGTCAGGGCTCAGGTCCCATAGAGGAAGGGTGTGCATTCTACCCTATCCTGTCCTGTTCTATTACATGCAACGGAAGGCTTTAAAGCAAGGAGTGTATGATTTATTGTTCTAAAAAGATGGTTTCGTTTATTGTATGGAGAAATGAATGAAGAGGCCTTTGAAACAGTCCAGGCTAGAAATGATAATGGCTAAGGCTGCGATTCATGGGGTCGCAAAGAGTCGGATCTGAAGAGCAGGGTGGAGAGAAGCAGTGTTATTGAGAGAAAACTTGGGGGTTGAATTGATGGAGTTGGGTGATGGTCACCCTGTGGAACAGATCCCCACACTGTGGCCCCCAAGAGGACCTCAGGTTCAGCCAGGCTTAGAGGAGGACTGTTCAATGGCATTTTAAAGAGAGTTTGTGACGCTCTTTATTATTGTCGTTATTCTAACATACCACTGACATGTTTGTTAGCCGTCTAGGCTCAGAGCTCCACAGAACCACAGTATGTGTATATATATATATATATATATATATATATCCCCCAACTCCCAACCAAACTAATACCTTTCCTGGCCTCTGTGACTCTGTAAATGAAGTCAGCATAGCTCAAACACAGGGAGAAAGATGGAAAAACCTTGCTTTTCTATTTAATTCTAATTTGCTCTTCTGAGAAGTGGTGTGTTTTTGTGAGAGAGATGGGTTACCTGGGAGATACGGTTCTCAGGCCGGGATTTCAGCTGTCTGCAGAGTAACATGGACGTTCTTTAAGATGTTCTCAGACAATGGAGTGATGGGAAAGAGGCGGCAGCCTGGGTGTGACGGCCTGGCATGTCCCCGCCGTGTATGCCCACGGCAGGGCTCATCACACAGACGCCTGAGGGGGTCGAGGTGCCCACAGTGACTGCCTGGAACCGCTCTCTCCCCAGGAGTGGCAGGTGGGGGTGCTTGCCAGCTCCCAGCTACAAGGTTTCCTGTTCACTCAGAGAGCTCAGGCCTGGGCTCTGGGCTCCCAAGCTGTGGGTGGGGGCTCCTGTCTGGGCTGGTCGTGCGAGCTCTGTGGACTTGGGGCAGGGGAACCAGGGCAACTGAAGGGACACGTGGTGAAGTGAGACTGCTGCCCGTAGCAGTGTTTCATCTCTGATCCCGGCATCTTGTGTCTGTGAAATGTCTTAGCTTGAAGGGGAGGTGAAATCTCAGACCTTCCTCAGGTCTTGACCTAAGAAAGCTGGGCCACATTCAATTATAACTGGTGTGAGCTACAAAACACTGAACAAGGCGACCTGGGCTGAACTCAGAAAGATTCCTAAACACTGTGGCTTTTTTGCCAAGGAAACCAGCGACTGTTTCCTTAGGATCTACGGCTGTTGGGCATAGATGACATGAATCTGAAAGAAAGAATCAAAATGTAATCAGAATACATCTCCTTCTGCATTCCTTGTGATTACAATGTTCCTGGCCCTGAAGTCGCTTGAAAATAGAAAAACAGCCTTAGCACATTGCTTCAGCTTCAGTATCTTACCTAAAGTTACCTGTAATAGTGCTATAAATAGACCCATTTTACAGAAGAGGAGTTGAGACTCACAGAGATGAAGCCCCTTGCCCAGATAGAAAGGACTAAAGTCCTTCTTTTGTTAAGCTGAATGTATTGTACGTGTGTACCACATTTTCTCTTATCATTCATCTCTCAACGAACCTTTATGTTATTTGCATATCTTGGCATTTGTGAACAATGGTGAACATCAGTGTGCAGTTATCTCTTTGAGATCCTGATTTCAACTCTTTTGGATAAACACCCAGAAGTGAGATTGCAACTCTATTTGCTATTTTTTCAGGAAACTCCATACTGGTGGCCACAGTGACTGCACCATTCTGTATTCCCAGCACAGTGTATCTATACACTAAGAGTCCTGCATCCTCACCAACATTTGCTATCTTCCTTTTTAAAAAATAATAGTCATCCACACAGGTGTGAAGTGATATCTCACTGTGATTTGCATTTGCCTTTCCCTGATGTTTAGTGATGTTGAGCATCTTTTCATGCACCTATTGGCTGTTTGCATGTCTGCTTTGGAGAAATGTCTATTCAAACCCTTTGCCCATTTTTCAATGAGGATTTTTTTTTTGTTCTGGGGAGATTTGTTCTATTTTGTTTTGGGTGATTTTTGTTTTTACTACTGAGTTGTAGGAGCAAATCTGATCTCTTCTTACGCCTGACTCTGCATCTTGGTGTCATGACCTCTTGCCTGGTGATGAAGACTTCTAACTGATCTCCTGGTTTCCACTTTTGTCCCCTTCAGCTTATTCTCTTCACACCGTCCAGTCCAGGGTGACCCTGTTAAAACGTAAGTCAGATCTGGATCCTCCAGTGTTCAGAGAACACCCATGGCACCGGACCTTATTACTCAAAATAAATAGCAAAGTCCTCAAAGTGGGCCTCTCTGACTAAACAAACAAAACAGTCTGGGTTTTGCTGTGAAGGAATTTTGTAGATGTGGCTAAGATATCTCCTATCAGTTGATTTTAAGAAAAGGAAATTACCCATCATAAGATGGGTGAGCCCCATCCAATAAGTTGAAAGGCCTTATGAGTAAAAACTGAGATTTCCTAGAGAAGAAGATATTCTTCAGAGTATCAGCTCCTGCCTGAATTCCCAGCCTGACTTATGGCTTCTGACTTGCCATCCCCCATAATCATGTGAGCCAATTCCTTAAAATAAATCTCAATATATACAAAGGATGCATCTATAAATAGAGATAGAGATAGTCTCCTTCTCTGGAGAACCCTGATCCATCCTCTAACAACTCTATGGTTAGCTCCATTTTACAGTTGAGGAATCTGAGTCTCAGGTTGAGTTAGGGTATTTACTCCAAGTCAAAGTTAGTAGCACTTCCCAGGTGGCAACTCTCCTGCCAATGCAGGCATTTAAGAGACTCAGGTTTAATCCCTGGATCAGGAAGATCCCCTGGAGAAGAACATAACAACCCACTCCAGTATTCTTGCCTGGAGAATCAGAGGAGCCTGGCAGGCTACCTGTCCATAGAGTCCCAAAGAGTTGGACAGTCTGAAGCTGTCCAACTTCAGATGACTGAAGTGACTTAGCACGCACACACACACAGGTGGTAAGAGGCAGAGCTGGGTCTTTTTCCAAAATCTGTGGTTTTAAGCACCATATTCCAAGGCCTCACCAGGGTGGCTGGAATAAAAGAAGTCCAGCCAGGGAGTCCTAGAGAATGAGTTGTTGTTTTGTTTAGTCAGTCAGTCGTGTCTGACTCTTTGCAACACCCCTGTGGACTGTAGCCTGCCAGGCTCCTCTGGCCACTGGATTTTCCAGGCAAGAATGCTGGAGTAGGATGCTGTTTCCTCCTCCAGGGGATCTTCCTGATCCAGGTGTTGAACCCACATCTCCTGCATTGGCAGGCGGTTCTTTACTGCTGAGCCACCTGGGAAGCCTGGAGAAATGTGTGCTGGAGTGTATATGTCAGCTCTGTAGTTATTCCTGGAGGCGTCCCAGCAATCTGCGTTGAAGACAACTCTTGATTCTCAGAGTGCCAGTTCTGTCACGACCTTGACGTTGCGAACAAACCAATTCTGGCTGCTGCTTGGTGCCCTCAGCTCTTTTGGCCGCACCTTACCGTGTGTGTGTGTGTGTGTGTGTGTGTGTGTGTGTGTGTGTGTGTTCTGGCCAGCTGGTCTACCTGCCTTTCTGTGAACACCTGGGCCTGGCCTCAGCACACTGGTTCCCCACTGCAGGGTGACTGCTGTCTGGCCCATCCCCCCCACATTTCTGTCTCAAGGGAAGGACCATGTGTTCATTTCACTCACCAGGGAGCCCCAGGCATGTGACTCAGTGCTCGGCATGAACTGCTCCCCTGTAAGCAGTGTTGAAGTGGTAAATGGCTGCTGTGAATGTTCCCACTCTGCAGGGGGATTGGAACTTGTCTCCATCATCCATTTCCAGGAAACTGCTGAAAAGGGGCCAATAGCCCTGTGACTTGAAGTTGTGATGGGAGCAGGTCTCAGATTTCAACAGTGGGACAAGCTGCCAGAGATGAACAAGCAGCCTGCCGCTGCCCATTCTAGGTGAAGACCTTGCCTGGGGCTTCCACTGGCCAGGAAGGCAGAGAATCCAGAGAAACCAACCTGGGTGGTCATCACCTAAGAAATCCACGCCTGCTGCACCTCCGGTGGAGTGCGCTGTCAGAGTCAATAAACGAGAGATGGATTTGGAAAGGCCTGTCAACGCATATGTAACAAGGGCAAACTTTAGAAAATGAGCATTCTCTTAGACTCAGTAAACATCCGCAAGACAGGCAGAGACTGGCCCTCAGGATGGAGTGGGCTGGGCCAGATGGGGGTGGGGAGAGCTGGGTGTTTGTCACAGGACTGGCAGGCTGTCACCCAGAGCTGGCTGGCGAATTCTCAGAGTCAAGTGATCTGGTGAAACATGTAAAATCGTGCTACTGGGCAAAAAAAGAGCATTGACTGGGGATTTTGATGATCTGGGCAAATTCTTGAACCCTCAAGGCCTTGATTTCATTGTTAGGATAATGGTTATGAGGGGCCTCCCTGGATTTTGAGTCAGGATTGCCTTGAAGCTCTGCTCAGACAGTGTGGATGTCCAAAGTCTTTGCTGACTTGTTGCAAAACCCTGGGGCCTCCACCCTCATTCTCTCTCCCATTCCCATCCTGCACTGTCTCCCTCTCACCAGGCAGCATTCTGGATTGCAAACTTAGCATCTTTGCAGACCTCTAAGTTCTGGGCACACAGTTTCATAAGCATTAGAGTGGTAACTGACAAAAACTCTCCTCCTTCTAGTATTAGCTGACCATCCAGAACCCTCTTCTCAACCAGACCTCAACCTTGGCCCCTGTCCGGTCCTTGCTGGGCTTGCCTTGCCCTGTCTTAACAAGAATCCTGTTAAGTTAGTATAGTGAGACTCCCCCTGTCCTTGATAACTGATCCAAGATATAGGATTGAATTCCTTATCTCCCACCCTTGATACCTGACCATGCTGGCCTGTCTTCAGCTAGAATCCTGCAAGCCAGTTTAGCAAAAAGCCCTTTCCTTGATGTCTTCTATTAGTCTTCCATCCACTTACCCCATCACTCTTCTTGTTGCCTATAACCCCTGACTTGTCTTCATGTTGCGAGCTGAGCCTGGTCTCTCTTCTATTGCAATAGTCTCAACATCTATTGCAATAGTCCAGAATAAGTCTTCTCTATAATTTTTAAAATAATTTTATTTATTTATTCTTTATTTATCTTTATTTGTTACTTCTTTATTCTCTCTTTATTCTTATTTATCTTTATTTATTTATTTATTCTCCCAGCTTTGCTGGGTCAGGGATCAAACCCATGTCTCCTGCATTGGCAGGTGGATTCTTTGCCACTGAGCCACTGGGTGACCCAAGGCCCCTTTAGCAGGTGCTCAGTATATATTTGTATGAGAATCATGCTTTGAATGATTTTTAAAAACTACTTGGTCAGAGATGGGTGGAGGATATCAGAGAAGTCTGGTTTGTACTTATCTACTGGGAACCAAAAACCTGGACTTGGAGAAAACTTGGGGGGATCTAGGGATGTGGTCATTGGGCTTATGTAATTCCTGGGCTCACGAGCAAATAAGAACATAACTAGGTTGTCTACTCAGCAAGGTATCTCACTGTGATGACCCCACTGTTTCTTTTTTATATATTTATTATGTGCTTATTTGGCTTACATGTAGCACACAGGATCTTTGCTCTTCATTACAGCATGCAGGATCTTTCACTGTGGCCTGTGAACTCGTAGCTGCAGCATATGGGATCCAGTTCCCTGACCAGGGCTGGAAGCTGGGTCCCCTGAGGGGGGAGCATGGAGTCTCAGCCACTGGACCATCAGGGAAGTCCTTGCACTGTGTCCTACTCAGCAGTCACTGGGGATTATCAGTGTCCATCACCGGTTCATAGACCTAAACAAGTCTCCCTGTACCTCTTCCCTTCCCATCGTTGCTATTTTTGTCAGGGAGGCATTTTCTCTCCATCCTCCAGGTTCTAAGTCCCGATGTGGCCCTTGGGTGGTCTTTCTCCCTCCTCTTCCTTGGCTTGTTGGTTACTCAGTTCCATCAGTGCTTCCTTCAGCCTTGACTCTGGGAACTGCTCCTTCCTCTTTGTTCCCACACTCACCACCCACTCCAGGTGCCTAAATCTCTGAAGACCATGTGAAGATTCTCCTGATTCTTCCACTTTTCAGCTTCTTCTCTCTCCAATCCTTTCCCACTTTTTTTTTTTTGCCAGTGTCATTGTCTTTACAAAAGCACTGCTCTCGCTTGTCATCACCATGTTTAAAATCCTCAGGTGTCTCTGCAGTGGTAGCTCAGATTCACACCGGGCCTTTCAGAAGTTTTAAACAGTAAAAGCCGAGTGAGGTGCTGGCTGGGTGTATTTTCTCCTTCTGGTACCCCGTAGGGTGTCCCTGTCCACCCTGAGCTCCCCCACCATCAGTGGGCTCTAAGCACAGCTTGCCAAGACATGAGACCCCCTAGTAAGTTAGGTTAGCCTGTGAATGGGTACTAGACTGGTGAGCAGCCAGCATGTGTGGCCTGGCAGAAAGATCTGCCCAATGGGAACAGTTGTGCTGGACAGAGGTCACTGCACCAATCTGGTCCTTTCCTGGGAGTCTGACTCCAGACAGGGCAGTGGAGGAGAGTCAATAAGGGGCTGAGCCTGAGTCAGGCAACCTGGAACTCTGCAGTGGCCGCCACAGGGGTGGATGACTGAACCGCTCAAGCCACATGAGGTCCTGAATGATCCCCTGGTGTCATAACCATGCATGTCTAATTTTCTATATCCTGATGCTTTAATGTCTGGGGCTTTGCAGGCCCTGCAGGGAATGCCTCTGCTAGGCTTAGCCAAGACCTAGAGCTGCCAAACGACCCATCCAAGAACATGCTTTCCAAATGCAAACCAACAAACCCAGAGCCCATGCCCCACCAATTCTTTATGGCTCTCACACTCTGCCCCGGCCACTAGTTCCCTGTCCCAACCACCCCAGGACACCCAGGGACCACACACCTAGGGACAACTCTACAGGCCAGGGGCTGCTGAAATGACTCAAACCAGCCAATCCCAAACCCACTCACCCCTCCTCACCTGCTCCTTCTGCATACACCACAGTACAGGCTCCTGCCCCTGCTCCCTGCTGCAACCCCTCCAGCCCTGGTGCTTCCCCGTGAGGCCCTGTGTGCTGTGGTGTGCCCGTCCTCTTAGGAACTATGAGTAATAACCTATCCTTTCAGTGGAAATCATCTTCTGATCTGTTGCACTTGTGTGTGTGCTAAGTCACTTCAGTCGTGTCCAACTCATTGTGACCCCATGGACTGTAGCCCACCAGGCTCCTCTGTCCATGAGATTCTCCAGGCAAGAATACTGGAGTGGGTTGTCAGGGCTCTTCCTGACCCAAGGATTGAACCCATGTTTCTTGCATCTCCTGCACTGACAGGCGGGTTTGTTTCCACCAGCACCACCTGGGAGCCCCTGCTGGATGCACTATCCCTCAATTTTTCTGTGAATAATCTTGACCTTCAAACACTCTGTTCCCACACCCTTCTCCTGTCTTGTGGAGCTCAGCACCGTGGCTGTCCTGCTTTCCTTGGAGACAGGACTGTGTCCTGCCCTCCTGTCCTTAGCCGTCACATCTTAGATTCAACTCCCTCACTTCAGGTGAATTAAGTGACTCTGTTCCTTGCAGTCTAAAAATACCAACTGCAGAGATTCCAGATCTGACCTGTGCCTACTTCTCCTGTGCTTTCTCCTAGTGTGCTTCTCAGACCCTTCAGCTGCAGCCACACAGGGTGCCTTCTTATTCTTGAATGTTCCTGCTTTCTACACTGTGTTCGTGCAAGGTCTCCATTAGGAATACCCTCCTCCTCCTCTCTGTTGGCTAAATCTACTCTTCCTTCAAGGTCCAACTCCAGTCTCACCTCTCCTTTGAGATTTCCTTGACTTCATCATCACAGCAATCATGTCCTTCCTTGGACACCTGCACCCCCTACTGCCTGGGACATTTATAGGACAGCCCATGCCCCTCACATGGGCAGCACTTGCCCCTCAATGTTCTGGAGCTATCTCTCCCTAAGGTTCTACATTCTCTGGATGCAGAGAGCAGATGCTTGATTCTGTGCAATGACAGGATGCATTTGATAACAACTACATCCTCCAAGCAAGAGAGGCAGGTTTGATCCCTAGTTGGGCAGACCCCCCTGGAGGAGGGCATGGCAACCCACTCCAGTATTCTTGCCTGGAGAATCCCATGGACAGAGGAGCCTGGTGGGCTTACAGTCCACGGAGTTGCAAGAGAGTCGGACACGACTTCACGACTAAACTTCACGACTAAACCACCATCAGCACTTCCATCCTCCACATCTTCCTTCTCACTGCTGCTGCTGCTGCTAAGTCGCTTCAGTCGTGTCTGACTCTGTGCGACCCCAGAGATGGCAGCCCACCAGGCTCCCCTGTCCCTGGGATTCTCTAGGCAAGAACACTGGAGTGGGTTGCCATTTCCTTCTCCAATGCATGAAAGTGAAAAGTGAAAGTGAAGTCACTCAGTCGTGTCCGACTCCTAGCGACCCCATGGACTGCAGCCTACCAGGCTCCTCCTTCCATGGGATTTTTCCAGGCAAGAGTACTGGAGTGGGGTGCCATTGCCTTCTCTGCCTTCTCACTGAGTTGAGGTATAAAATTCCTGGATGTGACAACAGGTGTCGCTGTGTTGAGCAAGGTCTGGCTGGGAGGAGAAGCCAGAGATCTACCTGTTCACCTCTCCATCCTGGCCTCGACCACCTGGGTGGCGAGGCTGCCTGCTCCCAGCTTTCCCAGAGAAGACCTGCCTTCTCCTGACACTTCCTGACACTCCAGGTGAGCTCCTTTCCTTTTGTTTCCTCTCAGGCCTGGGAGGGAAAGTGAAATGTAACTAAAAGAAATGAGAGAGGAACTAGAGGAACTAGAGAGGAACTAAAGGAGGCTAGGCATGCAGGGACTCTTTCCTGCGAGGAGGCCGGGGCTGGGGCGGGAGGCCTGGAAATCAAACGGGTCCTTCACAGTTCAGTCTCAGGCTGACTTGTTTATAATAAAAACATTTGGTTTGACTTCCACAGAATCCAGCCTATGATGTAAATGCTTAAGCGTGTTAGCCCACATTCCTTGTCGTCCCCAGAGAAGTTCTGTTCAGAAAGCGAGAGGGGTGGAAACAAACAGTTCCTGGGAGTGTCTCCAGTCAGCGCCCTTGCATTTAGAGTCTGAGCCATGCAAATAATTTGGATGCTAAAACTCAAGCCCTACATGGACCTTTTAAATGACAAAGCAATTATGTGTGTCTGAGGAGACAGACAGTGTCTCTTTAAATGTTCTTTCTGTTCCTCGGGTGTGTTGTAATCAGCAGATGGCCGGTCCTACCTTCCCCAGGGCCCCCCTTGCAGCAGACTCTTCTAATAGCTAATATCCTGCAGCGACCAAGGCCATTAGAAGGATTAAGCCATTACCCTCCTGTCCAGCAAACACACAACGCTCACAAGGGCCGCCTTTTCCCCTTCGGTTGTTGTTTTCATGGATGAATCAGGGCCTGATGATTGGTTGAAAAATCATAACAGGGAGGGCAGAGGGTTATGGTCATTCTTTTCGAGGACACCTCCCTAATAGCCTTGGGATTTGAAGGTCCTTTGTTAGAAGGAGGGCAGGAGTCAGTTTTGTGGCTCGAGCAAGCTCTGAAAGTACAAACAGCACTCAGACCTGTGCCCTCAACTCCGGAATATCTCATCCTCAATTCCTCCAGCATCAGGGTAAGCCTCTTTGCTTTGCCTGTTCACACGGCCAGACTGGCTGGGTTTGTTCTGCACAAGACAAACCACCAGCCCAGCCCAGAGCCACGTCGCCCGCTCAGGAATACTCTGAAATATTGCCACCCAGTGGCACTTCCAAGGCATAACAATTCACAGCCAGGCAGCAGGGAACCGGGTTTCAGGAGCTGAAGGACTTAACCGAGAGGAGGCTGTGAAAACTGGTCTAGAACAAGCTTCAGAAAAGCATCCATGTAGGCACAAAAGCAGGGAGCTAGTTTGGAACTGGCCACATCGGGCAGGTGATGGAAACATGGGTAGAGACACTTGGGATATAAAGAGAAGAATGACGGTAAAGATGTGGTGCGGCTGAGCTGTCTTTTTCCAAATGGAAGAAATACATACTTTCTCTAAGTGGGAGCTGGAGAAGGATGACAGGGAGATGAATCAATGGAGCACCCTTTGGAGTCGGCCTCGATTCAGATGACTCAGTCTCTCACATGTGTGGGTTTTTAAGGATCCTTGGGCTCTACTGATTTAGGGGATATCACCAGACTTGTTTCTTTACCCAGAGAACAAGATCTCTAAATCTCCCTGCAGCCCTAACATTGTGAAACTTTATTATCCCAGCGAACTAGCAATGCAGAAATACAGGCAATATAAGCCGTAGGCAATCCATAAATCATGGGTGTCTGACTTCCAAATGCAAGATGGGAGAACATAAAAGATGCATCCGTTTTCACCTCTCGATGACTCCCTGCTGGGACAAAGCTTGGAAGGTTTCCCTGCAGGATGCTGGGTGAGTTTCAGTAAGAACCTGCTGTCTCACCTCCCAGCATTAGCAGAGGAAGGCTGGCTCCCTGGGATCTGGATCCTTCTAGCACTTTCTATGGGGTGGAAAAGAGGTTGAGAGAGAATGGGATCAGAAGGGAGGCTCCACTCTATTAACATGGAAGCCAAATCAGAAATGAAAGAGTTAGACATTTAATGTGCGTATGTTCAGTCGCTTTGGCTGTGTCCAACTCTTTGTGACCATATGGACTGTAGCCCTCTGTGATCCTCTGTCCATGGGATTCTCCAGGCAAGAATACTGGAGTGGGTTCCCATACCCTCCTCCAGGGGATCTTCCCAACCCAGGGATCAAACTCATGTCTCTTGCGTCTCCTGAAGTGGCAGGCACATTCTTTACCACTAGTGCCACCTGCGAAGCTCTAGGTCACCCTTTTCAGTTATATTTTTATTTTACTTCTGTCAGAGGGCAAGCTGTTCCAAAGAAGTCAGATTCTGCTGGCTGCAGCATAAGAATGCAGGTGGGAGGGAAGGGAAAGGCATTCAGACTCCTCTAATCTTATCTGATAGCTCTCAACCAGCCTCCGTTGTCAGGATTTCTTGGGAAAAGGCATATGCGATCACGATTTTAAAAGACCGTTGGAATCCCTTTCCAGCCAAAGTCTGAAAGAAGATTTGGGTTCAGGCTCTATTTGAAGACACCCAGGTTGCACTTTCCCCTCAGCCTTTAGGGCGCGACGGTTTCTGCTTATCTAAAGTGCTCACATTGCAAATATGAGCAGCAGAGCCGGGGATTTAAAAGTCTGTTCTGATGGGAATTTGAACCGAAATATTCTGCCCACTGCCACTTTATAAGCTGGGAATCATCAAGCCGCTACAAATACCTTGAGGGGGCCTTGCAGTTGCTCAACATAAATCAGCAGAATGACAGGCAATTGACTTTGAAGACAGCTCTCACATGGCTGAATGGCTGGAGCTGCTGGAGGCCGATGAGGGCATTTTCCTGTAAACACGACTGTGATTAGCACCGGAGTAAATAGCCAAACAGGCTCTATCTGTCAGGCCCCAGCCTCTGGCTCTGGATTTTTCATTAGGCAGAAATCTCGTGTGATCCTGTGCAGCCAAGTTGGTGATTCTGAGAAAGAAGCTTGTGTTTTAATACCTGATGAAACCTTTTGATTTCCCCGGAAGGTAGGTAAGATCACTTGATCTAGCTGTTTTTCTGGAGCAATAAAATGTGTGTGTGTGTGTGTGTGGTGTGTGTTCAGTCGCTCAGTCATGTTGGACTCTTTGCAACCCCTGGGAATGCAGCCCACTGGGCTTCTCTGTTCATGGAATTTTCCAGGCAAGAATACTGGAAGTGAGTTGCCATTTCCTTCTCTAGGACATCTTCCTAAACCAGAGATTGAACCTGCGTCTCCTTCATCTCATGCATTGGCAGGCCAATTCCTTACTACTGAGCCACCTGGGAAGCCTGGAGTGAAAAGATAGGAGTATGGAAACCAGACCCTTCAAGGCAAAAGGAATTCGGCTTGTGGTCCACACTCTGCCTAACAAAGTTTGGCATAGCTCAGATTTTGGGCAAGTGGAAAGTGCCCCTTTGAAAGTCTGGCCTTCCTATTGCCACCTGAGGTGACCGACTCACAGCCCTGGGGAGGTCAGGAAGGTGACTTCAGTAGCTAAGCTGGCTGGGGGCCGAGGCCACCTGCAGTGTGCAGGACCCTCCCAGGGAGGCCGGCTGACCCTGCTCCAGCCAGGCTTTTGCCAATGGAGGCAGAGAGCCTGGGGTTGGCATACCAACTGATTTTTCAAAAGAAGCCAGAAATCAGGATTTTCATGAAACACTATGTGTGCCAAGGCAAATATGCCTGCAGGCCAACAGCAACCTCTGGTGAAAACGGAAACCCTCCTACGCTGTCAGTAGGAATGTAAATTGCTGCAGCCACTGTAGAAAGCAGTGTGAAGGGTACTCAGAAAACTACATGGAGTTGCCACATGGGTCCAGCAATGCCACGCCTGTGCATGTACCTGGGCCAAACTATGACTCGAAGATACACGCACCCCTGTGTTCATAGCAACACTATTCACAATAGCCAAGACGTAGGTGCAACCTAAATGTCCATCAACAGATGAATGGATAAAGAAGATGGGGTATATACATAAAATGGAATACTACTCAGCTATAAAAATGAATGAAATAATTCCACTTGCAGCAACATGGATGCAACCAGAGATTATCACACTAAGTAAAGTAAGTCAGAAAGAGAAAGACAAATACCATATGATATCACTTATATGTGGAATCTAAAGTATGACACAAATGAACATATGCAAGAGAAAGAGACTCAGAGATGTAGAGATCAGACCTGAAGTTGTCAAGGGGGAGAAGAGGTGGAAGAGGAATGGATTGGGAGTTTGAGATTAGGAGATATAAGCTATTACATATAAAATGGATAAACAGCAAGGGCCTACTGTATAGCACAGGGAACTATATTCAATTTCCTGTAATAAACTATAATAGAAAGAAATATGAAAAAGAGTGTGTGTGTGTATATATATATATTAATCACTTTGCTCTACAGCAGAAATTAACACAACATTGTAAATCAGCTATAGTTCGATAAAATGAACTTTTAAAAAAAAATATCTGATCGTGTCTAGTGGCAGGGCTACCTTCATTTTGGTTCCTCCAAACTCATTCCAGTTATACCAAGCCTCTGAGTTGTCTGTTGCTGTTGTTGTTTAGTTGTTAAGTCATGTCTGACTCTTTGTGACTGACCCCATGGACTGTAGCCCGCCATGGTCCTCTGTGCATGAGACTTCCCAGGCAAGAATACTGGAGTGGGTTCCCATTTCCTTCTCCGGGGGATCTTTCCGACCCAGGGATGGAACCTGCATCTCTTGCATTGGCAGGTGGATTCTTTACCACTGAGCCAGCAGGGAAGCCCTCTGAGCCATTTAAAAGGATTTAAAAGGAGAGAGAGGGGTCCCATAGTCCCCCTTACAAGAGAATACACAGTCCACCAGCTCTCTGCATCTAGGTTTTTGTTTTGTTTTTTTCAAATTTAGATCTTTCATGCTGCAACTGCAAGCTCGTCTTTTTATTCTCAGTGGAAATTCAGCACAACTGACCATCCTTGCCAGAATAATCATAACTCACACAAGAATTTTAAACTCGATGTGCAGTTAGCAGAATGTGGTAACTGTTGGTGGCTCTGGAGCCCGTTCCCTCACAGGTAGCATGTGTGGTGAGGGAGCAAGAAGGCTCTACTGAGCCTGGGTCTGGTCACCAGGTGCTGGGAAGCACCATTTGCCCACCCCCTCCCCCGTTAAAAAAATTTTGGCCGCACCCTGCAGCATGTGGGACCTTAGTCCCCTGACCAGGGATGGAACCTGCTCTTCCTGCATTGGAAGGCGGAGTCTTAACCACGGGACTTCCAGGGAAGGCCCCATTTGCCTTTTACAGAAAGACTGCCCTCTGCCTTGAGGGTCCTCTCCCGAGAAGGACAGGTTCTGGCTGAGTGTAGGAAAATGTGTATGTCTCCACCTGGTTCTGCTCATCTGAGTCTCAAAGCCGCTACTTGCCATTTGCATGCCTTGGGGCAGATTTCTTCACTTCTCTAAATCTTGTGTCCTCATCTGTAAGATAGGGATGAAAATGGTGCTTGATAGATAGCCTTCTGGTGAGAAGAAAAGGAAATGGTCTAAGTTAGCGCCCATCTCTGGTCCTGACCTGTGGTGAGTCTGAAAAGAGCAGCTGAGGTGTTGAGCTGGGTGCAGTAGCAACGTGATGGTTGGGGTGGGGGAATCCCGGGGGATTCCAAGTTTCTGGGTGACTGGGTGGGTCGTGGAGCCATTAATCAAGACAGGTGAGACCAGAGAAAGACCAGGTGGAGAGACACATAATTTGCTTAGCTCATGACAAACAATCAGAGCCACCTCAGAGCTCTGAGGCAGAGCGATGCAGCTGGGAGTTGAGATGTGGCTTAGCATTCTCGGTTGGGACTGTCAGACTTGGAGGCAGCGGTGGCGGCTGTGCATGGCTGATGTAGCCCAGACTGAGCGCGGCTTCAGAGGGGAGAAGGGACCACGAGAGGGCTGAGACCCCAAACCAGAGGCCCAGTGGAAGGGGGGACAGGGAAGAGACCTGACAGGGTGCATCTCAGAGAGGTGGCGGGAGGAGCCCACAGAAAGAGTTTCCTGGGAGCCATCAGAGAAACGGAGGATGTGGTTCCGTCCTCGAGAGGTTTCCAGTGTGATGAAAAAGCCAAAAGAAGCACTGGCAACAACCCAAGGACTTCAAGATGGTGCGTCCAGAGCGGTGGGGGTGAAGAACTGCCAGAGAGGAGTGTCACTAGGGCCCGGACACGACGCCAGTAGGTGCTCCTGGGGGCTGAGTGCGGTCTGAGGTCATGGAGGTAAGAACAGTGACAGCAGAGGTTTGGGGAGTCCACACAGCTCAGTGGCCCACACTGGGGGGCGTGTCTGGAATGGGGCCCTGGGGGGCTCTTTGGGGTGGAGTCGTGCATGCACCTTCTGTCTCCAGTAAGGGCACTCCAGGGTGGCATTCGCTTGCTCCCTGCTGAGCACTCTGGGGCCCGAATGGTGAACAAAGTCTATAGACCCCCATCTCCCAGGAAGGCAGCAGTCTCTCTCTGCCTGTTTAGGACTGACAGCAGCTGCCACCGAGGCTGAAGGCTGGCGGGGAGCCCGAGCGCTGGGAGGAGAGCTGGGGCCTTGGCGTCACTGCCTGGTGCTCCGTGATGGTGCTGGGGCCGGGGCAGGGGCCAGGAATGGTGGGAGCTGAGGACCCCGGCATACGGATGAAGGAACACGGGGACGGATGGAAAACACCAGAAAACGAAGAGAGATGTTTCAGAGGGGAGGTAATATCTCGTCATAGGAGGCAGCCGTTACATTTTTGCTGAAAGGGAGAGGAACCCACTAGACGCGGCCCTGAGCCTGCCCTCGCCCTTCACTCTGTGCAGCTGGGACCCTGCCTCCCTGGGGAAGTGGCAGCTGGGGGACACCATGCTTTTGGGAAAATCTAGGGGCCTTGCATGGGCACACTGGATGGAGACACAGGCCCGAACCACGTGGCAGGAACCTGCCCTCCCCAAGTGTCTGCCACACCCACGGAGGTCCCGCCAGACAACCCGCGTCCTTCCCAGGCTGCAGCAAGGCCCCAGGTGGGGAGGCTCCCCAACCAGCCTCTGTTCTGTGTCTCCCTTTGAATTTGAACCCCACAAAGGCAGAGCCACAAGGACATGGCAAAGGGAGCAGGTGTCACTGCAAAGGGCAGCGACAGGCCCCCGGCTCTTCTTGCCAGGCTACCCGTCACGTCTGAAGCAGCCGTCTTTGTTCTGCGCGTCCTGTCTCCCTTCTCCCACATGAAACTGCTCAGGAGCCACGTCAGCTCCCAGTTCCGACTCAGAAAATATAGCAGCACACAATATGTTGTTTTGGCAGAAAGCTATGAATCTGAGTATGGAATGTCTGTCACGGGGGCCCATCCAATTAACTCACTTGTCGGGAAATCAGAATAAATCGTTGAGAGGAGTCTCTGCTCAGACCTGTATTTCTTCCTCATTCTCCTGGTTCAGCAGGTGTGGTCCCCCAGGCCAGGGCGATTCAGGGCGGAGGAGGACAAATACACATCTTCCCTGTGGTTTTCCGCTTCGAGGGAAGAAAGGGGCACCGTTTCCATGCATCTCAGACCCTGGAATTCTGGTGAACGGTTTATGACTCTGGTGGGGGCAACCCCAGAGTCCCAGGCTCACTGCTTTTGCTCAGTCTGAGACAAGGCCTGGGCCTGACCCCAGGAGGTTTTCTCCCTCCTTAGTTTTCCCTCCGTGGCTGGTGGACTTGGCTGTAACCAGAGAGGAGGGTGGGATGGAGGGGACGGCCAGCCTGACCAATGTGCCTGAAGGGGCTGGGACCCCTGGATGTTCCCTTGAAGGGGACACTGGTCCCACCCCCACCCCCAGTTTGGGAACTGATGTGGCCCCTAGGGTGGGTTTCTCAAGTGGCTCAGTGGGGAAGAACCTACCTGCCAATGCAGGAAATGCCAGAGATGTGGGTTTGATCCCTGGGTTGGGAAGATCCCCTGGAGGAGGAAATGGCAATCCACTTTAGTATTCTTGCCTGGAGAATCCCAAGAAGAAGATCCTGGCGGGCTACAGTCCTTGGGGTCGCAGAGTCAGGCACAACTGAACACACACGTCTCATGTAACCCCAGGGCAGCCTTTTTTTGCAAGAGGATCTGCTACATAGGCAAGGAGGCCCTTGAGAGAGAAGCCCTCTGAGCACATGCAGGTCATTCTGTGTGGGTTCCCCAGAACCCTGGGCTGGTGCTTTCCCAGTGCCACAGTTGCCCCGAGGTGATTTCAGGGGTGTTCAGTAGATATAACTCTGCACAGAGACCGGCTTCCTTTGAGCTTCTTCCGGGGGCTCTCTGTCTTTACATCCTTGCTAAGGTGGAGGTGAAGTCCAAGGCCGCTCAGCCTGGCGCCTGCATCCCTGAGTTCTGAAGAACCTAACGTGATCGAGTGTCTCGCAGCCACGGGGACAGCCCTGGAACCAAGCTTCAGCAGCCCCACGGCGCCTGCACTACCTGTCCCCAGCCTGGAGCTTCTGAAAAGCGCCCTGCCACCATCCTGGGCCACCTGTCCCTGGCTTCAGCCCCCGGCACGGCACCCTTGCATTCCCAGCATTCACACACTCGGGTTTTACATCCCTGCTCCCCCCACAGTGGTGCCAAAACCCCATCCCAGGCAACCAGGCGAAAGTATTTTCTTGACCTTTGCTCTTGGAGGCAAGAACCCTCCCCCACCCCCCACCATAATGAGGACCCAGAAGAAGCAAAGGGCATCTTGTCAGCAGCACGGCAGCCCAAATTCCGCATTCTGGGCATCAGTCAGAAGTCAAAGGCTCCTTCTTCAAGGGCTGCAGACTAAGTTTGCCTTTGTGCTGCGGTGTTGCTTCCATTTCAAAGTCTCCACCAGCGAATCATGTGAGTCATTCCTGGAACCTTCAGGAGTCTCCATGGTGACAGGCTTGAGTGGGCCCAGGGAAGCCAGCATTCACTCCACTTTCCAACTAGTTCCTCTTCTCTGATTTTTTTTCTTTCTTCTTTTCTGTTCTTTTTCAAGAGAGACTGTGGCTGAGGCTTTAGCTTTTTTGTGTCTTAAGCAAATCATAAAACGGGAACTCTCAAAGGTCCTTTTCTATTTTGTCAAAAAACGTTCTATATAAATATGTATTCTTGTCTATACCTGCCTTTGTTGAGGCCATAAAAAAAAAAACAAACAAAAAAACAAAAACAAAAGCTATGCATTTATGGGTTTTTTGCTTTTTTTTTTTTTTGGTCTAGTGTTTTAAGAAAGGGTCTGATTTTCCTGTTTATCTCAATGAAAAAAGGCTCTGGACAAACCTGGAACAGAGAGGCTAGCAGCATCAGCCCCAGTGGGTAGAATGCCTTCTTAGTCCATAGGCCACACAGCAGAGGTCGACCAGAAGTCTGAAAATACCACCCAATCATGGTTTCCAGAGATGTGCCCCCAGTTCTCTTTTTGTGATGCTCAGGGCAAACAGTACTCTAGGCCCATTAGGGAATAAGCATGGACATCACTATCTTGGTCACAAGAATTTTAGTAGGAATCTAGGGGGTTTCTTTTTTTCAAAAATGACTAACATTAAAACTTGTCCCCAGTGTAATGAGCACTGATCAACCTAAATATATTTATATAATTTTGTGGGGTGCAAATCCCGTGTCATAGCAGTATGTCACCTGAACACAATCATATCTGCAGGGGGCCATGAGTTTGCAGCACACAACCACCTGAATGTGGCCACCTGAATGCCGCTGCCTCCATTGTCCCCTTGGCTGTGGCAGGATACTCAGCCCCCCTGAAGCTCTCCCACCATCTCTGGGGTCTCCAGGGCCATCGCCTGTGTGATCTGCTCTGTAGGTGCAGCCAGTCTCTGTGGTGGTTACCAAAGGCTCAGTGTGCCAAACCTTTGTAGGATGCTTGGCAGGGGAGGATGGACAATAGCCTTCCCTGCTGCATCAGCCCCTGACGGGGTCCTGAAGCAAGGCCACTCGGACCTCCACACGCCAGCCTTCCAGTCACTGCTTGCAGTCTTCTCCCATCACTTTGAACCCAACCTTGCCTCCAGGAGCCCTGCCGAGTAGAAGCTGTGTCTTTGGAACTAGAATTTCTCTGACTGTTGAGGCTGTTCTCATGGGTCTTGCTAACTAAGTCTTCCTCTGGTTTTTTACATTTTGGGTGGAGGGTGGAGGGGAGGCATGGTCACAGAGACTTTCAAAGGCTAGTATCAATAATAAACCCTGAACTCTCTCTCAGAACGGTGCGTGCACACATGCAGCGTTTCATAGACAAACTCTGAAGTTTACAGACGTGGGAAGTCAATGCCTGGGCCTCTGGGTAAAAATCCTGCTGAAGGAGGAATTTTCTAGCAAGAATTTTCATAGAACTGCTTTGGTCTCTGGTCCAATCCAACTCACCAGTGTGCCAGACACCCCCAGTACAGCTGAACCCCCGCTGTGGGTGCACCCAGGCCTTTGCTGAGGATCTTCACACGTGCACATGAATTTCCAAGTCCCTTATTCCACATATGCTGTCTATAAATAAGCATGTACAAGAAAGCATTTCCTACTCAAGCCTACTCTTCAGGGCCTCTTGTAAAGATGAGTCTGGCTCTGTGTGGAAAGGCAGAAAATCCAGGCTGCATGCCAAGCCCAGCAGCCCAGGACTCCAGGATTTGGGGTTGGAGGATCCAAAAGATACGTGTGTGGGTCCTGAACTGGCTTGGGTTTTTTTTTTTTAATCACACATACAATTAATTTTTCTATTTTTCTGCCTGTTATTTTCTTTGCAGTGAAAAAGCTACTTCTAAAGTAAATTTTTTTTATCCTCTCCCTGCGCTGAGTGGACTTCCCTGGTGGCTCAGACGGCAAAAGCATCTGCCTACAATGCGGGAAACCTGGGTTCGATCCCTGGGTCGGGAAGATCCCCTGGAGAAGGAAATGGCAACCCACTCCAGTATTCTTGCCTGGAAAATCCCATGGATGGAGAAGCCTGGTAGGTTACAGTCTGTGGGGTCACAAAGAGTCGGACATGACTGAGTGACTTCACTTTCACTTTCCCTGCCCTGAAATTTGTCCTCAAGCTCCAAATGTTGGGAGGGTGCTTGTATCCATCTCCCAGGACTGCTATAACAATGACCACAAACCTGATGGCTTGAAACAACATTTATCCCCTCACAGTTCTGGAGGGCAGACATCCAAAATGGAAGAGCCGGCATGGTCACACTCCTGCGGGAGGCTGCAAAGAATATCCTTTCCTTCTTCCAACTTCTGGTGGCTCCAGATGTTCCCAGACTCCAGTCTCTGCCTCCATCTTTCCATGCCTTCTCCTTCTTGCTGCCTGTCTCCCCTCTGTGTTTCTCTCTCTCTTTTTAAAGTTTATCATTTCAGTTTTTTAAAAATATCTATTGATTTGGGTGTGTTGACTCTTAGCTACAGCACGCAGGATCTTGGTTGGGTCATGTGGGATCCGTCATCACAGAGCACAGATTGTCTAGATGTGGCACACAGGCTCCAGAGGGCACTGGCTTAGCTGCCCCAATGCATGCAGGATCTTAGTTTCCTGACCAGGGATCAAACCCAAGTCCCTTGCCTTGCCAGGTGGATTCTTAACTACCAGACCACCAGGGAAGTCCCTGTGTGTTGCTTATAAAATCATTTACCACTGGATTTAGGGAACACCTAGCTAATCCAGCAGGCTACAGTCCATGGGGTTGCGGAGTCAGACACAACTAAGCAATTAAGCACAAGCACAAGCTAATCAAAGACGACCTCATCTAAAGATCCCCATCGTAATTACTGGTTACCTTTGCAAAGACCATTCTTCCAGAAAAGATCCTATCCAATCCCTTTGGGGCCACCACTCTAGCCCCTGTGGTATGATTCATTAACATATCCAGGATCTCACGGTGCCTGGCCCATGGTCATAGCCCAGGCATCTGTGCATTTGTGTTTGATGGTCTGGAATTGAACTTGGCACCCAGGTATTCTATCTGTCTGATCCTGAATAAAGATGGTTTGTGCTGGGATGAAGCTTAGCATCTTCAGCCTTCCTTGACTATGAAAATAGCTACTGAATGAATTAGAGCATATACTTGCTTGCTTTCCCTGAGTGATTTCTGATAGCGTATTTGATGCCATTGTTTGCACCCACTACATTTAACATGTGCAGGAATTACCTGGGAATAAAATAAGTTTGCAAGTCTTTTTTTTTTTTTTTCCTCCCCTGAGGGTCTTCTCAGATCCTCAGCATCTGAAAATAAGTTGGATTTTATTTATGAGAGAACCTTTTCTGCATATATTTAATAACATTTATTAGGATAAAAGAGATACTCATTTAGAAGAGTGCAACTGTATGTTTTCATGTAGGTGATCTCACTGGTCATCTGGCATTTCACTGACACCTAATATTTGAGTTCGTTTAGATAATACACATAAAAAGGAAGTGATCAGCCTTTTCTTTCCTTAAAAATACATAATATATGCCATAACAGAGCATAAATGAATATATGATTTCCCCGTACCCTGGAGAGTCAAATTTTAAGCTTCCAATATACTTTGACGTCTCGCCAACCTCCCTACCTA
Organism: Bubalus kerabau; assembly: GCF_029407905.1. NCBI lineage: Eukaryota > Metazoa > Chordata > Mammalia > Artiodactyla > Bovidae > Bubalus > Bubalus kerabau. The sequence continues at coordinate 30,578,635 of NC_073635.1, read as the reverse complement.
GAATGGTTTTATTTGACAAGGTTAAAGTTGGCGGTGAGAAATCTGGCTTTGCCAGCAGGAACTGTTGAAAACAACGTCTCCCTATGAATATAATTCCCACAGTACATACCTTGTGATTTCACGCGGCTGGTCGTATTTTATGAAATGTTTGGAATCTGGAATCCAAAATTGGGGCAGGTCCAAAGTCATTGTTCCCTACTCATAGTGTAAATGAGTTCAAGTTGCTTTATTTGTGCTTTTGGTTACACGTTCTTTTAAATATAAGACTTTAAGGGGGGGCTTTATTAATATTTTTGTTATCATTTACTCACCTTTCAACGAACAAACAACCAAAGAATCAGAAGAGAGCCGGAGAGAAAGCGGGTTCATTGCCTCAGTTGTCACATCACGTGCTTGGGGAACAACAGAAACACACAAGCCAGACGGCCACCCGATCAAAGCACACTGCCCAGCACAGCCAAGTTTAAAACTGGAGTGTTTGTGGTGAGGCTTGAAGTTTAAGATGCATTAACATCAAGCCTTTCAACTTCACATAGTAATAAACCCCAGCAACAACACAGCATCAATCAACTAAATAAGGCTAAAAAAAAAAGCCCACACGTACCCCCAAGGGAATCCCTGTAGACAGATTCCATGTCCAAGTTGAAAGGACGATTAGAATTTCCCCTCCTTGTCCTGCCCTCTGCTCTGTGAACACTCTGCAATTTTCTTTCTTTCCTAAAAGTGTTTTAGCTCATCTACAAATAGTCTGGCTCCTCTGCAAAAACTGGCCAACTTGTCTACCACAATTAGTAAGTCTCATTGTTTCAAAGTTACTGTGTGTTTGATTTTTAAGCTCCCTGACAACTCTATGTGGTTTTAATTAACTTCTTGGAATACAGTTGTTTTAAGCTCAAAGGTTTCTGGATAAAAGTTAGCACTATCAGATTGTGCCAATATGTGTTATAGGCCTTTGGTAAGCTTTTTCCTTGCTCTAACTGGCTGCAGATAGACAGAAGGCTATTTATTCATCAAAGGCTGGCTTTTCCTGTATATCTTTGTGATAGATACCAACTGAGATTATTTTGTATTAAGTTGGGCCCAGACCAAATAAGGTGTAGGAAGAAAAACTGACTCTAGCTTTCAAAACTATTTTTGGTTGCAATCGCTTACAAGTTTGATATCTGAGACCCATCTTCTTTACAACACTTAGCTAGTGTTTGTGACACAGGTTTTTAAAAAACACAGTTTCTTGAGCACTTTCAATGCACCTAAGTGTTGGGCCCTACCTGTAGGCTCTTTGAACTTGCCAGATACAGAGTAGCCATATGATTCTTTGTCCATGAAAGTGGATGGGAGGTGGGATGCCAAGACAGCCGGTGTAAACCAGGACATCCTGACAAACAGGTACACAGGGTCCCTGCAGACAGATTGAAGTAGACCCCCGCTGGGTCACTACCAAGGGCTTTTGAAGGCCCCGTGTGGGCTAGAAACATTGCCAACCTTCACCTGCTGGTCATTCTCATAAATCCAGGCATCTTCTCTTCTGGAATCATCCATTACTTCCTCCTTGGTCCATGGGTCTCAGTAACCACTTCTGGACCCCAGGACACTTGCACCAGAAGCCCTCCTTCTCCAGAGAGTGTTCCCAGCCATCTTTCCTGTCTCCAACCATGGAGTTACTAGATCCTAAGGCAATGGCACCCTACTCCAGTACTCTTGCCTGGAAAATCCCACGGACGGAGGAACCTGGTGGGCTGCAGTCCATGGGGTCGCTAGAGTCAGTCACGACCGAGCAACTTCACTTTCACTTTTCACTTTCATGCATTGGAGAAGGAAATGGCAACCCACTCCAGTATTCTTGCCTGGAAAATCCCAGGGACGGGGGTGCCTGGTGGGCTGCCGTCGATGGGGTCGCACAGAGTCGGACACGACTGAAGCAACTTAGCAGCAGCAGCAGCAGTGATTGTTTGAGACCTAACTCAGTGGTGTCTCCTGACAGGGCAAGAGTAGGCAGGGAACGCTGTGTTACCTAAGCCCCCACAGGGCTGTATTTGTGTCCTTCTTAGGACCTTGTCTCTTCCAATTTTTTTACAATTTATGCGCAGTATCACATTCTCTGATGAATCAAGAGGAGGGGCCACTCAGAAAACCTGAACTCTGCAGCCCTCCCTGGATTTGAGTCCCTCCTCTTAGCTGCTTCTCATCTTAATTCTGAACTTTTTGGTGTATTCTTTTCTAAAGTGAGATAAGAAGCAAGCATATAAGAAGATTGAAAGCTTTGTTGAACTTGGCATTTGCAAGGAATAGACTCCCATTATTGCTGGATTTGTATGCTGGCTTCTCCAAGAAGAGCTGTACAATCTTGGGCCAGTCACTTAACCTCTCTATGCCTATAAAATGGGAATAATAATGGTTCCTACTTCCTAAGGCTGTAATGAGGACTGAGTCCTCACAGAACAGAAAATGATGATATTAAATACCCAGTATGTTGCAGGAAGGGGGACCCTTTCCAGGGCCTGAGAGTGGGCTCTTATCTAACATTTCAAAATGAATTGTCCAAGGAAATGCACATACTGACAAAGCAAAAGACTGTATTGGGAAGGGGCACCCAAATGGAGAACAGGAGGGTGAGGGAATCCAGGAGGATTGCTCTGCCATGTGGCTCGCAGTCTCAGGTTTTATGGTGATGGGGTTAGTTTCCAGGTTGTCTCTGACCAATCATCTTGCTTCATCTGTATTGATCTGACTCAGGGTCCTTCCTGGTGGCACATGCACTGTTCAGTCATGATGGACACTGGCGCAAAGGATTCTGGGAGGTTAGTAGGACATATTATGGGCTGGTGCCTCCTCCCTCCTTCCAGCCTCTCCTGCATTCTCCCGGTGAGTTTCAGCACTGTGTTCCTTATCGGGACCTCCTGTTGTGAGATAACTCATGCACGTTGTTATCATCATGCCTGGCCAAGGCAGGTGATTTCAGTCAACGGTTCCCTAACAACTATCTCAGCTTTTGTTATTGCTCATATTGAATCTTCTATTTCTTGAGTCTTTATTCATATTTTCTTAATTGCATTGTAACTAAAAGAAAATCAAAGCTATCAACACATGTACTATAATGAAGCCTGATGTCCACTGGAGACTTATGGCTTTAATGACCCAAGGGCACCAGATGAGACAACAGTGAAAGTGAGGGTTGGTTACAACAATGAAGCAAAAGCAGACCAGGCCACCTCCTACCCTGTCACCTTGAGGTCAGAGAGTTGAGGAGCTGGGTGTCTGCCAACATGTAGAATAGGAACATGACAGTTCCTACCTCACAGGCTTGAAGCAAAGGTCAACTGAGTTAATGCATGTAAAGCGGTTAGCATGGCATCTAGTGCATAAAGGCACTTGGTATAGATTGGTTATTGTTCTCAGCATCTGTCCTGGAACTCAAGGTGACTATTGTTTGGAGACGTGTCAGGAGAAAGTGTCCTCATATACATCCTTCAACCATGGGAGAACCTGTGTATCTCCACCAGGAGAAATTTGACCAGAAACTGAGAAAGCAGGGCCCCTCTTTTTATTAGAAACACTCAGCACCTCCTTCTCTGTGGACATCCCCTGAAGGAATGCCAACATCGATGGCTGGAGAGCCATCAGGTTGAGACAGATACAGGAGTGATCGTCAGCAACACGAGAGGGGACAGATTAAGGCCGCTAGGTCACAGGCTGGAAACAGACAGGAAATCTGTATTAATCACAAGGAGAAGATGTGACCTCTCAGAGACTCTGCTAGGAGAAAGGAGGTCAGAGCTCCCACAGTGTGTCTGGGTTGGGGGCTAAGAGCCAGTGGCTTACCTCTAGCATGGTTCCTGCATCCTGCATTCCTAGAATGACTCAGACTCTGCTGGCCCAGAGAACTAGGGGTTACACACAACACAGAATCACATTCTCAGGGAAGAAAACCGTTTCCACGTGCATCTGTATCTAAGTCATACATCTGTCCTGTTCTAAGAATCCCTATGGAAGGGAAGGCCATCATTTGTTCTTGCCATTCCATGCCAATAATTAGCATTTTTTCTTTCTGTTTATTCTTATTAATGCCTTTTCCTTCCTCATCTATGCTCATGGACAGAGAGATAGCTAAGATGGTTTGCATTCTCCTACAGCCAAGCACAACTCAGAGAATTCAAAAGGTACAGTTGCCCTCAGCTAATTTTCACTTGGATCGTAACCTCTCAGTCTATCTCACTTAGACTCTGGATATTAAAGTACAAATAAAGCTTTGTGACCTTTAAGCAAGGCAGCAGCTGCTCCTCCACCCTTTCCCGTGTGGTTTTGTCCATTTCTGCAATATCCTTATTTCTGGACTTCAAACCTCTTCCCTAGCAGGGAGGTGACTAATGTTAAAAGCCACAAATTACACCATGGTTTGCTAGGCACACCAAATGCTCCCTTTGAGACATCCTTTCAAATGGAAATATCTGTCCTCAGAATCAAGGTTAAATTTAGTTAAAGACTGAGGTCCTGACTTGGTCCAGATCCCTCTTCAATCCTGGCCCCTTCCCCTCCCCAAGGATGTGACGAGAAAGATTCCAGAGGTAAGCAGGCTGGTGGGTCTCAGTTCCGTGCAGAGCGAATTCAAACGAGGGTGGAGACTCTGATGCAGGTGTGGCAGAGGCATGGGCTTACAGCTCTTGAGGGAGTTCTGCACAGCATCATTTCTGCTCTGATGAAGTAGATTTCAAGGACAACATAGGGAGGGCTGCAGTGGGAGGTGGGGAAGCAGTTGCTGTTCAGTTGCTCAGTCACATTCAACTCTTCGCAACCCCGTGGACTGCAGCACGCCAAGCTTCCCTGTCCTGCTCTAATGAGGTGGCAGTAATGAGAACTTTCATTCTTGTTCTCCAGATTTCCCAAAGCAAACTCTACTCTGTGCTATCATCTCCCCTGACCCTGCACCCTCCCACCCTCCCCAACACACAGCAGTCTGAGTGATAGCTCAGGCACTGAAGCTGTCATGATTCCCAAGTTGATGACCTGAAGGAGGCCAAGGGATGAAGGGAGCTCAAGGCAGGTATAATCACGGTGTGGAGACAGTGTTCATGGCCTCCACCCCCTCAGCCCACCGAACACTCCTGACTTAGCCCTGCCTGGCACTGCCTGTGTGTGCTGTGTTTAGTTGCTTCAGTCATGTCCGACACTTTGCAACGCTATGGACTGTAGCCCTGTGGACTGTAGTCTGTTTGATGAACAGGCAGAATCCCATCTGTCCATGGGATTCTCTAGGCAAGAATACTGGAGTGGGTTGCCGTGCCCTCCTCAGAAGGGTTGGCTACTGACTTTACAGTCTTCTGCTGTGAAGCTGGAATCCTGGCATCCTGACTGGTGGGTTGCGGGTGGGGAACTTCCCCACCCTGTGTCTTCCGAGGTTTCTGTCCTTGGCCACCGGAAATAGGAGGCACCATGAAGAGCATACTAAAGTTTAATATCCTTTTTACAACCAATTTTTGTTGCTGACACCTTCCTCTCAGAACAAGACATTGATTCATGACTGAACAAGCCCTACACAGAGAGAGAGAAAAAAAAAAACCTCCTTGGAGTCTCTCAGTTGATTTCTGTTTACAAGAATGGATGGTTTCCAAAGGCTCTTCAGAAAATGGCTGAAAGAAGTCGGAGCAAAAAAGTTAATGTTTTTATTTCTGTCTCTTTCTCCACGGAGGAGTTTAAAATTCTTGCTTTGGGCCATATGGAGTGGATATTCCAGAAGGAAATTATATACAGCTCTCTGTTTCTGCTCAAATGCTTTTCACTTTGTCAAGTGGACCCTTTGAAGCAGCCTTCTACTTACCTCAGATTTTGACTTGAATAATTGTTTAATTGCCTTTCAGTCTACCCGAGATAAGGAAGCCTGTCTCAAAATTCTATAGTTCTCTTAACCAAACAATAGGCGAACCACCCAGAGCAGTTTTCAAAGAAAGAGAAGAATTCCTTACATATGTTAAGCATTTTATTCTTTGCAAAGTGCTTCGCTCTGGAGTGTTTTGTTAAATTGGATAATGGTATGAAGCGCTGTGTAAAGTGTATCACGTAACAAAAAAGATTTTATAGCTATATGACTATTATTGGGAGTAAAATAGTGAACTATGTCACTGAATCTATTAATTATCTTACTTATCAGAGTCCTATTTATGTTTCTATAACTTTTATATACATCATACACTTTATTCGTGCCTCTCGTTTTTTCCAAATATTGGGTTTTTTTTAGTTCACCTGGGACTATAAAATGGATTTCAAGCAGCATTGTTGACTGACTCTTGCTTCACATTCAGCTAGCAGAGCAGTTAGTTGGCTGCATATTCATCATCCATTTCCCTCCATTTTCATTCTCTCTTTTACCGGGGGAATCCGTGAAGTTCGGAGTAAGCCAATTTCACATCCAGCTTCAGGTTTGGGGCGAGCAGTCTAAGTTTAGCCAATCAGTGCCTTCCATCCCTCTGGACACAGAGTGGGCATGTGACACAAGGAGGCCCAATCAGAATGAAGCTGATTTTTATTTTTTGGAAAGGCTGGGCAGGGATGCTTTCTCTTCTCTTTGAACCAGAATGAGGCAGTACCATGCCTGAGAGCTGCTGGAACCTACGGGAGACCATCAGGGGAGTAAGCCTTAGAATCTGAACGAAAAAGGGCAAAGTGAAGAACTGGAAAGAAACTGGATGTGACATTGTTGAGCTACTGGATCAAACCTTGTGTGAAGCTGATATTACCTCTAATATTTTCAGTTACTTGAGCTAACAAATTTCCTTGATGGTTTAAGCCATTTTGAGTGAAATCTTCTGTTACTTGCATTCTGATAGCGTTTATTGATGATATATTAATAGACAACTAAACAGTTTACGAATCATCTTATCCTGCTTCATTCTCACAGCATATTCAGAGAAGCTGTAATTCTTCTCATCTTATATGAAGAAAAGGACCACGAAGGCATTGCCCGAGGTTAAACAGATGGTTAAGTTAAAACCTTATGTGAGGACAGGCAGTGTGCTGTGTTCTCAGCATCTTTTACCATACTTGTCAACTGGGTAGAATAAATGTTGAATAAATAAATTGAAGAACAAAACTGAAATAGTATAAAGAGTAATAATCTTTGTTCAAGGGTGATATGGGGGGGGGTGGGAGGGAGGCTCAAGAGGGAGGGGACATATATACCTATGGCTGAACCATGTTGATTGTACAGCAGAAACCAACACAATATTGTAAAGCAATTATCCTTCAATTAAAAATAAATTTTAAAAAAGAGTAATAATCTTTGTTTTAATTATGCATTCCTTTTCCCCAACAAATATTTATCAAATGCCTACTATGTACCAGTCATGAGGCTACATGTTCAAATGAAATACTCTTTGTGCCAGCATCTCCCACGTGAAAAAAAAGATAAAATCGTTGAAGTCTTTCTTATTCTTTTTCAAAAATTTCAAATTGTTAAGAGATTATTTAAAAGCCTGCAATGATTTGCTAGAGAGGAATCTTTGTGTTTTAAAATCTCTTTTCTGTAGCTCATATCCATGGTTTCTGCCTCACTGAACTCAGGAGTGCATACCTCTCGGGTAGAAAGAAACGTCAGTGGTTGTATGTTGTAAGAGCTCTGTGCAGCTGAAGATTTCACAAATACTGAATTACAGTCTCCTCAAAGTCTGAGTCTCTTTCTGACAGTTTGTTAGAATGTCCGTTCATACAACTTTCCGGGGAACCATGAAGATGGACTTTTCCTATTTTAGTGTATGTCACAGTATATCAGCAGTCCATACTTAATGGGAGAAGGCAATACATGGATTTGAAACTCTGTTAGATTTTAGAGTAACAAGAAAGTAGAAGGAAGATTACCCTGCGGAAATGAGGCATTCACCAAGTAGTCAGGAAAACAGCCTGAACTGTGATTCCCCAAGGACAGAATGTGGAACAGAAAAAAGACACAACCAAGAAATGTAATTCCTTAATATCTAATAGAAACCTCAGAGCATTAAATCACAGAATCGATGATGAAAATCATTTCATGATTTAAAGACTCAGCAAGGTTTTTTCCCCCTTTTCCTGTCCTGCATGAGAGTGGAGAAAAGAGAAAGCTGTCTGTTAAATGCCATTTTGTAGGTCAAGTTTAGGAAAGTCAGCCCTAAGTAGTGAGTGGGAAGAGAAAACCCTTTAGAGGGAGATTGGGTTCAAATCCCCTGACAATTCAGGCTGGTTACTTAATCCTTCTGAAATTCCTTTCCTCACCTAGAAAACAGTGATAATATTTGCCTTAACAGGGTGTGTGGCAGTCAGATGTGAAGTGAAGTGAACTCGCTCAGTCATGTCCGACTGTTTGCAACCCCATGAACTGTAGCCTGCCAGGCTCCTCTGTCCATGGGATTTTCCAGGTAAGAATATTGGAGTGGGTTGCCATTTCATTCTCCAGGGGATCTTCCTAACCCAGAGATCAAACCCCGGTCTCCTGCATTGCAGGCAGACTCCTTACTGGTGTATACCAGGCATGCAGGAAATGGTAGCTGGTTTTTTTGTTTTTTTTTTTTTTTTTTTTGTACTTTTTATACAAGGAGGACAAACTCGGGCTCATTAAAAAAGTGTTGTCACACTTCTTGCTTTTCTTATCAGAAAAAGATTTCAGAAAAGTGTTCAATAGCACAGAAAGGAAAAAGCAAATGAAGAACGTGTGGTACTTTCCAAAGCACCAAAATTTCTTACCCCAAATTCAATCACAGCTGCATAATGAGGGTGCAACACAGCTCTCGTGTACCTCTTACTGCTAAATTTACTACCTCCATCTGAGAAAAAGAGAGAGCCTTAGTTCACATCCTTGAAAACCACCCGAAGTGCCTCATGTTTCTGGTAGTGTTCTGCAGGAACCTGAGCAAACGAACAATAAAATAGATGGATGACTGAGGATTATTCACTGGGTTCTCGGAAGCCCTTCAGAAACGCTGAAAACAGTTTTGTAACTGTTTACTCGTGAACTTGTGCTGTTTCCCCTTGGGTAATGTGTCTCTGAAGCTGAGTCCACGTCAGCTGTCAATGGCATGATTTATTCCTGTTAAGGACCAAGGATAAAGCAGAAGGGTGGGTAGCTGTGGGTTCCCCCTCCCCCACTCCTCCCACACTACTCCCTCCCCCTTTCTCTGGGGATGAATCCTGGTGCAAAGTTACCAGGTATGGGTGGAGGCTCTGAACAGAGCCCAGAACACGGAGGCTGAAAGGGATGGCCCCACCAACCACTTCTGACCTATCCCTTATCTGCACTATTCTGATTTGGAGAAGGAAATGGCTAATATTCTTGCCTGGAGAATTCCATGGACAGAGGGGCCTGGCAGGCTGCAGTCCATGGGGTCGCCAAGAGTCAGACATGACTGAGCGGCTGAGCATACATATTCTGATTTAGAGAAAAATAACAAGGTGAGAGTTTGCAAATATTGAGCAACAAAAGTGACAGTCTTACATAACACTAATAAATTTGCCATGAGGTTTATGGAGAATCAAATGGAAGTTTTTTGGGTTTTTTGGTGTTTTGTTTTGTTCTTTTTAGCTGAAATATGTAATAATAAGAAAGTGAAAAGTGTTAGTCACTCAGTCATGTCTGACTCTTTGTGACCCCATGGACTATAGTCCACCAGGCTCCCCCGTCCATGGGAGTTTCCAGGCAAGATACTGGAGTAGGCTGCCATTTCCTTCTCGGAGCATCTTCCCGACCCAGGGATGGAACCTGGGTCTCTTGCATTGCAGGCAGATTCTTTACCATCGGAGCCACCACGGAAGCCCATGTAATAATAACTAATTCTAATTCTTTAAATTATAAAACTTGAATTTTGTTTGTTTGCTTTTAGACAGCATATAAAGTCAGTTCTGTGATATCTAAAGGCATAAAGTGTCAATTCACATATTTAAGCCATATATTTATGCTATAAAATCCCAAATGCCTCCCTGCTCTGGGCTTTTGTAAGCTTATTGGTCATTCAGAATTAGGGAATCTTAGAGTTGAAGAAGTCTCACTTCTCAAAGTCTTGAGAGAAATTCTCAAACCTTTCTTCTGTGTCTCACGCCTTTCGCATCTTCAAGTTGAATTCAGTTATAATTATGTACACCACTGTGTCACTTAATACTTTTCAAAATACATACAATCTCAATCACAAGCAGAGGCTATTTCATCATTTTCAGTTTTTGGAAGAGAACACTGATGTTCAAAACAATCAAGCACATTGGATGATGATCGGTCTATCTAATCACTGAATCTGCAGGAGAAACCATACATATTAGCTGCAAGTTGCTTGATATAAACTTAATTTTCAAATGTAAAAATGAAATTTTAAGTATTTTGGGAGAAAATAGATTGTTGTAACTTGAGAGATGATAGTAGAGAAGGATTTATAACAATGACTTTTAGGACAAAAATCATAGTGGAAAATATTGCTGGATTTGAGTACTTAAAATATACATGCACACAAAAAACTTCTCAATGATAAAAAATATACTTGGATATGCTTTGGGAAGGGGACAACAGAGGATGAGATGGCTGGATGGCATCACTGACTCGATGGACGTGAGTCTCAGTGAACTCCGGGAGTTGGTGATGGACAGGGAGGCCTGGCGTGCTGCGATTCATGGGGTCGCAAAGAGTCAGATATGACTGAGCGACTGATCTGATCTGATCTGATCTGAAAGACAGATAATAAACTTAAAAATATAAGGAACATTTTGAATATATAAAGAGTGGCTACAAACCAATAAGAATACATATGTTAACATGGACATAAATAGCAAATTTCCAAGGGAAAAATGAAGTAGCCAATAAATATAAACAAAAATGTTTAACCTTCCTGTTAACAAAATAAATAAAAATTAAAACAATAAGACTCCCCAACCTTATGGGGAAAAAAAAATGGAATAGGATGAAAATATCCAGTACTTTCAAGAATTTAGGAAAAAAGTCACCTTCATACTATGCTACTGGGAATTTAAAGTGATAAAACCTGTTGTAGAATAATTCAGCATTATGTATCAAAATCCTTTTAAAAAGGCATAGCATCTGACTCAGTTTCAAGCAATGAATTCTAGGCAATATTAGACAAGTTGCCAAAGACTTAAGTGCAAAAACTTGGCAGTACCTTTTTTTTTTAATAATAGTGAGAAATGAGAAACAACTTAAAATACTGAAAATAATTATAATATTGTCATTATAATTAACCCATAAAAAGAAGGGCTACCAAATACCATGAATAGTTTGATGTTATTTTATTTAAGATAAATGCGTGTATATATTAAGGAATACACGCACACACAACAGTGCTAGTTTCTGTCTTAATTCTTTACATATAATAACTCATTTAAGCCTCGCCATGGGTTTTCCAGGTGGCTCAGTGGGTAAAGAATCTGCCTGCAAATCAGGAGATGCAGGAGATGTGGGTTCAATCCCTGGGTGGAGAAGATCCCCAGGAGGAGGGCATGGCAACCTACTCCAGTATTCTTGCCTGGAGAATCCCATGGACAGAGGAGCGTGGCGGGATACAATCCATAGTGTTGCAAAGAGTCAGAAACGACTGAAGCGACTGAGCACACACACCACATGCAGTCCTCAGTACAACCCTGTCAAGTGGGTGCTGTAAAGAACTCTGCTTCACGAAAGAGGAAACTGAGGCAGAGAATGAGGAAACTGAGGCAGAAAGAGGGGAGCACACGCCTGAAGCCACATAGCTGGTGAGGGCAGAGCCTGATTCCAGACCAGGTCGTGGGGCCTCAGGGAGCCTGGTCTTAACTACCCGTGCAGCTACACTGGGTGAAAAAGTGTGTTTTACACACTCCCTTTACACGGGAGAAAGAAAGGCATCACACATTGACCAGTGCTTACCTCTGGATGGGGGAAATTCCAGAGGGGAGACTTCCGCGGATTAATTTTAAAAATCAGATCAATGTCTTCTGATTTTTCTGCGTTTAGCACACATCGCTTACTGGTAATGGAATTACAAGTTTTTCAAAGCTGTGGAGTTGTCCAAAGTGATAAGGAAGTAGCCATTCTCCCCCTCCTTGGGCTGTTCTGGTAATTTACAGGTCAAAACAGGATTAAGGAAGGGGGTGCGGCTCAGCTTTCCTAACCCCCCGCCTCTGCTAAGCCATTGATTGTAAAGCCTCCCAAAGACACAAAATGTCTTGTTTTTTTTGTTGTTGTTTGTTAAATTTCACTTCTTTCTGAACATTCTGTGCTGGGCCTTCTTTTTTTTCCCTTCTTCTTAGAAAAGGATTACTGCACTAGGCCCAGCATTCCAGAGGCCTGACGTTGGGACCGGCGGCTGGGTCCCTCTTCCCACAGCTGTCAGCCCGGCATTGCCAAGATCCTTATTATTTCTGCTCCGCATTTTCTCAGAATCCCAGAGGTGAGTGGTGAGAGGAAAATTCTCATTTTTTGTTGTTGACTCAAATCATTTTGGCTCTTGAGATTGTAACAAATACCAAGGGGCCTGGAAATAGTGCAGTGTTTCCCGGTATTAAATTTTTTAAAAAGGGAAAACACACCCGGGGTTGTTTTCTCTAAATCTGTGTTGGCTTTATCAACGTGGAGGTGTGGCTGGCTGGATTCTCCGGTCTCTGGAGATGGAGATGACAGTTCTCTGGGGTGGGGCTTGTGCGCCTCTCCAGCACCCCACCCCACCACGCCCCCACCCCACTTCCCACCCCATGCCATCCCCCACCTCCCACTCCTGCCGCCCCGTGCAAAGGGCTATGCACAGAAATGAGAAGGGGTTAAAGCGACTCCACTCTTTCACTTTCTCAGGGCTGGCTGGTTTAGTCACTTTCACGCAGGCAGAGTTCACAAGGGTCCGAATCAGGGTCTTAACCCAGGTCTACCCAAGTGCCAAGTCTGTGCCTTGACCATTCAGATCAGGGTCTAAGACTGGAGGTAACTATTGACTCTGTGGAGGGTGAAGGTCTACTTCTCACTCTCTCCCCTACCCTAGAAAGCACCAGGGCCAAGGGGCTCAAGCCGTGTTTATGGGAAGAATGAATGACTGGGTGAATGAATGAGTGGACCGAACTACCAAAGAAGGCGAAAGTGGCCATGAAGTCAGGTTACTTTTTTTAATTTGAGAGAAGTGTTTGGGGGGTTGAGGGTTTGGGTTTGGGGGCTAGCTTTTATTCTCTAGTGGTCTGGAGTCTTTTCCATGGCTGAGGGGTGGGGGGTAGCTCTGGAGAGATTGTGGGAGAGGTGGGGGGCATAGAGTTGCCTCCAGGAGAGGGAGGTGCCCTGGTGAGGGAAACTCACTCCAGACCCCAGTCTGGACCCCAAGCAGGGACTGGCATGTGTTCTCTGTAAAGGGCCAGGCAGTAAATATTTTATTATTTTCTAAAAATAAATATTTCTTTTTAATTGAGGTAATGCTGGTTTACAACATTACGTAAGCTGCATATGTACAGCATTATATTCCCACTTCGGATGTAAATATTTTAGGCTTTGACTACTCAGAATTGGCTTGGTTCCAGGTCCCTGGAAGCAGGGAACAGGTCTTAGGCGTCTTTGCCTCCCAAGCACCTAACCCAGGCAAGCCTTCAGTCAGCGTCTGTAGAATTGAATTGGCCCTTTGTTCCCACACTTGGTTCTCATCAACACAGTGCTCTTCCCCAGTCATCTCCCTCCAGCCTCTCTCCTGTGCTAGATGCTTCCGGCTGCTACAACATCCTAACCCACATTTGCCTCGTTGCCCACATCACTGAGTGCCCCACCAGCAATTAAAGAGGTTTTAACCAAAGCTCCAAAGAACGTAACGGGATGAACCAACTGGCCTGGGTAGGCTTGCCTGTGAACTCTGCCGTGGAAAGGGAGTGTTTATTTGGGCAGACAGTGAGCTCAGAGATGAACACAGTCAGAGCCCAGTGAGGTCAGCACACAGTGAAGGAGGTAAAATTTTCCATTCTGGCTCAGCCATGACTAAAGTTGTCAAGAATCAGTGCAATAACTACGAGTTTGAACCGCTTTGCATGAGTAAATCTCTTTGCAAATCTGGGCTTTTATTTTCCCATATGTTCTTAGTTTAGCTCTCATAAGACTTCAACAGCTACAATAGAAGCAAAAGTGATTCAAAGCATGTTCAGCAATTTTTTGTCCATTTATTGAGCAAACACTCAATAGCACGTATTCAGAGTCAGGTACCATTCTGAGAACTTTATGTATAATGACATGATGCTGACTTTCATTCACTTATTCATTCATTCAATAAAAATAAATTGGATGTGTTCTGTGAAACCACACTGTGCTAGGAATGAAAAAGGCATTGGATACAGTTTTTTTGGGTTTTTTCCTCTCTCTCTCATGGGTTTAGTGGAAGACACAGACAAGGAAATCAGTAGCACAATGCCTGGCCTAGGGGCACGCACAGTGGGTATCATTTGTCCTGGGGATGAGGAGGAAGCCCATGTAACCTGCCCTGAGGAGGTGATGGTTAAGCCTGAGCTCAGCATTGATGGAAAGCCAGCCTGTGCTCTGGGGAGCAGCAAGCTCAACCCCACCAGCCTAGAGCAGGGGGCCCAGACCTGAGGTTGAGGTGGGGTCTCAGTCTGCTCGGGTTGTCCTACAAGATCGCACGGACAGGGGGAGCTGAAACAACAGACATTGGTTTTTCCCACAGTTCTTTAGTCCAAGGTCAAGGTGTCGGCAGTTTAGTTACCTCCTGTGTTCTCTCTTGGGCTTATAGATGTTACCCTCTTGCTCTGTCCTCACACAGCCATCCTTCTGGGGGACACCAGTCCCATTGAATGGGGGCCCCTCCCTAATGCAGGGGAAGCAACACAATTCATCTGAATGCCATAAGGTGGAGGCGGAATGGAGGCTGAGGCCAGTGTGGCAGTTACTCAACTAGTCCAGGGGAGAGTGATGCAAAGTGAAGTGAACAACTGCAGCAGGCCTGGGGAGAAAGCAGGAGACTCCTGGGATTTGCAGCAGAGCCTGCAGGCGGAGGCAGCCAGTCGGCGGGGAGGACGGGGCAGAGGGACAGTGTGGGAGGGTGTGTGGGAAGGAAGGAAGCAAGAGGGTGGGATGACTCTGAAGTCTTGAACCGAAGGATGGTGATGCTTCCTGGAATGAAGAACATGGGAGAAAGAGCAGGTCTGGAGCAGGGGAGGAAGGTGATGAGTTAGAAGTGCCAGTAGAAAACCCCCGGGAGAGTTTAGCAAGGAGTTGGGGATGTTCGTCAGAGAATCTGAAAACGAGTCTGGTCTGGAACTAGAGATTCGAGAATCATCAGTGAAGTTGGGGCTGAGGATTTGGAGCCAGGATTTGAAGCAGGTCACCCAGGTAAAGAGAAGGTGGCCAGGGACAGAACCCTGGGACTCCGGAAAAGGAGTGGCCCGAGTAGCGGGAGGAAGACCAGCAGACGACAGGGAGCTGGCATGACCATCCGTGCTCTGCTAACAGATGCAGTGACAGCATCTCATGTGACTCTTACAGAAGTCTCCTCTTACAGGCATAAAGCAAACTCCTAAAGGGCACTTATTGAAGGCCAGGCACTGTTGAGAAGACTTGGCGGTAGTTCATCGAACCCTCACAAAGTCCCACCATTTACACAGGAGGAAACTGGAGCAGAGAGGAGCCAGATGCTCATGGCTGGACATGGAACTGGAATCCAGATGATAAGGCGGCAACAGCTGAGCTAGGAGTCACATGACTGTTCTGCCTTCTCCTGCCTTGCATGGATTTTAAGAATGAGGGAGTCAAGCACCAGAGAGGTGAAGACGACAGGGCCAATAAGGGTCAGCACTGAGTTTCTGATAGTGCGTAAATTATCCATTAAGAAATGCAGGTGTTTTACTGAAAATGCATGAAATGAAGCCTCTATATAACACATCAGGAAAGTCTCTTTAAAATATTTTTATTGTGTTCCACATCATTTTTCTGTGCAAAACAATATATACTCGTTTGGAAAATACAAAAAATTGGAAAATCAGAGAACTATGGAAAAACAAAAAAAATCTCATTGAATTCTTCTTTTCAGGTAATAAATTGTTGATATTTTACTGCAACACATTTTGATGGACTCCCTGGGCTGTAACCTGCCAGGCTTCTCTGTCCATGGGATTTCCCAGGCAAGAATACTGGAGTGGGTGCTATTTCCTTCTCCAGGGGATGTTCCTGACCTAGGGATTGAACCCAGGTGTCCTGAATTGCAGGCAGATTCTTTACCACTGAACCATTTGGGAAGCTGGGAGAGCTGCTATGTTCATCTTAACCAAATGCATACAACTCTGACACAAAACACTTCGCCTCTCAACAAAGCCAAACCATTCATAGAGAGTAAAAGTTAAAGGGTGATCGGTAGTACTGAACTTGGTCCATGTAGGGCTGGATGGAGCTCTGCCCTAGACATGCTCTCATTGACCTGATAATTGGGAAAGCAACTTTTGGAGTTGTTATTGCTGTTGCTGCATCAGAGACCTGCTACAAGCAAAATAAATAACTCGGCTTCAGCAACAAGTCTGGACATGGTGGCAGAAAATGAGCTGTGCCGATCCCTATGTTTCTCTATGACTGGAGGAAAGAGCCCTCCTCTATTTATTCACCTTGGAATCGTCAGCAAACTGCTGGCCCTGGAACATAGCAGGTGCTCAACACACATTTGTGGAAGTGAGCTAAAGGCTTGGGTTCAAATTCCTACCTTCTCACTTATTGGTAGATGTTCCTAACCACTGTTGCGGTTTTGATCCCTGTCCTTGAGCTAATGGCTTTCAGATTTCAATCATTAACAATGTCTTCTCTCCAAAACTCCAGATCCCCCTGCTAACTGCTTACTGGACTTGTCTAGGTGGCTGTTCCATACGTAGCCCCAGTAAGGATGTTTCCTCCTGTACTCATCAGTTACTGCTGCTGTTGTTCGGCTACCCAGTTGTGTCTGACTCTTTGCCACCCCATGGTCTGCAGCACGCCAGGCCTCCCTGTTTCTCACCATCTCCCAAAGTTTGCCCAAGTTCAGGTCCATTGCATCGGTGATGCCATCCAGCCATCTCATCCTCTGATGCCCCTTTCTCCTTCTGCCCTCATTCTTTCCTAGCATCAGGGACTTTTCCAATGAGACAGCTGCTTGCGTTAGATGACCAAAATACTGGAGTTTCAGCTTCAGCATCAGTCCTTCCAAAGAGTATTCAGGGTTGATTTCCCTTCAAATTGACTGGTTTGATCTTCCTGCTGTCCAAGGGACTCTCAGGAGTCTTCTCTAGCATCATAGTTCGAAGGCATCGATTCTTCGGTGCTCCGCCCTCTTTACTGTCCAGCTCTCACAACTGTACGTACTGATGGGATTCCCTCCCAAATCTGCTCCTTCTCCCACAACCTCTGACCTCATTACTGTTATCACCCTCGAGGTACCCAAGTGAGAAACTAAAAGCATCTTTCTATTCCTTTGTCTCGCACTTTTGTCTTCTGTAGATTAGCTCATGAAATCCTGCTGACTCTAGTTAAAAAATGTCCCCAGCTAATCCTGGCATTTCTATTCTCACAGCTGCTGTGTCAGACCTTCATTAAATCTTACCTAGACTACTGCATCAATCTCCTGGTCTCTTTGCCTCCAATCTTCCTGTTTCAAAACCTCTTCTGTGTGGTCATAACCGGAAGCATCTATTTAAACTCAGGCATAATTATGCCACTTCCCTCCTTCAAAGCACTCAAAGGCTCCTCAGTACCCTAAGAATCCTAATTCTTAGACAATTCAGACAACCTATTGTTTTCTGGCTCCACCTTCCCTTTCTGGTCTCATGCCTTACAAAACTCACCTTCTCACCCTAAATCCTGGAGGCGACAATGGCAACCCACTCCAGTTTTCTTGCCTGGAAATCCCCATGGACAGAGGAGCCGGGTGGGCTACAGTCCATGGGGTCACAAAAAGTCAGACACAACAACTGAATAACAAAAACAGCACCCTAAATAGGTATCACCTTCTTTGGTCACACAATTTTCTACTCTCCCCCTAATTTCTCCTTTGCATACGGTTGGTCCAGGATCTTCTAACTTCTTATTAATGATGCTCTGATCCTGTATTCAAAGTCCAGCCCTTTGGTCACCTCCTCTGAGAACCCTTCCTGGGTCCTGCCAGGTAGAATCAACCCCTCTCTTGATCTTGCCCTCATCCTTGGTCCATACATCTAGTACAGCTCTCACCTTCATCAAGTCCTTTTTTTTTTGGTGCCTGGTGGGCAGCAGTAACTACAGCAGTGTTTGGGGTGAGAATGAATGAACACCTGAGTAGGGTGTGGTGGGTCTACTCCTGGTGCCACCTCCCTGTCTGTGAACACAATCCCAGGCTCTGGGTCTCAACTAACAGCCTCAGCCTCCTCCATACCTACCTCCTGTGCAGTGATCCCCAGGCTTCACCCTGTGAAAGAACACCCTCAGGTGCTTGTTTCCCAGGCAGATGCCCCCTTCCTCCTGCAGAAGATTGATTCGGTATCAATGCCTGCTGGACAAATTAGATTTGCTCAGGAAGACACAGCCATAAGGACAGATTATAGGGCCTCTTGTCTGGAGGAAGGAGTGAATGGAGCTTATTTATATTCTAAGATTCAATGAAATGTGACAGAAAGACCTCATTTCACATGATTAAACCTATGCAGGGTCCTGGTGGGGGCACACAAAGACAAGTTAAAGATATACTCTAAGTTCTACTCAAACTTTGGGAAATGGCTGAGAGTCAGTCCTAAATTACAGTACTTAGGAAGTCTTCCCAGCATCTCAGCACTAGACTGGACTCTCCTCCCATAAATTCAGGCTTATCCTCAACAGAGATTTTCATTCAGTGTCCTAGGATCGCTGGAATGCTTGCTTGTCCACCTCTCTATTAGAGAGTAAGTTGAGGCTAGTGGTAAAGAACCTGCCTGCCAATGCAGGAGACTAAGAAATGAGGGTTGGATCCCTGGGTCCAGAAGATCCCCTGGAGAAGGAAATGGCAACCCACTCCAGTATTCTTGCCTAGAGAATCCCATGGACAGAGGAGCCTGGTGGGCTACAGTCCACAGGGTTCCGAAGAGTCGGATTCGACTGTAGGACACACACACGCTAGGAAAGGGCAGGGCTTATGTTTATTCATTCTACTTTTCTCAGAATTTAGGTTTCTTCCTGTCCGCTAGTAGATGTTTTGGAAATCGTTGTACAATTAAACCGAATGGGAAAGCCCTCCTTTCATGTCTTGCACAAAACGAGCCACACCTAACTCTCAAATATCTCCCGATTGAACACCCGGAGATGTTCCAGGACTCGAAGGGCTCAGCCTCTGCGGAGGCAGGGGAGGAGAGGACCTCTGGGTCCCTTCGGTTCCCCACCTCCACCCCTGCTCTGGACACACTGCTCCCCGTGGTCTGCCGTGCCAGAGAAGCAAGCAGAACAAAGCGATGGAATCCACGGGGGATTCACGAAGCCATTGTGGGAAAGTGACACGATGACCAGTGGGATTTCCACATAGAAGGGAATCCAGGCGAAGCAAAGGCTGAGCAGGGGAGATTCACGGAATAATCTAGAAGGGAAAAAACAGCAAGGATAGGAGACGGTGGTTGGCATCTGACTCCTGCTTGGGGGCGGGACTTGGGAGTAGAGATCAGAGATCCGGCACTGCCCCAGGACCCAGGACCCCAGGTGGGGAGCCGGGAGAGGGATGCATGCCTCGCTCCAACCCGTGCGCGGAGGTGTGGTGCCTTGGGCAGCTGCATGCCCTGGCTCCCACCTCGGGCCTGACCCCGCAGCCTCGGTGGACGCTTCCCTACCTCCTGGCACTGTCCCCGTGGCAGTGTCCCCTGGCAGTGTGTGTCCCTACCCCCACCCCCTTCGCCGACACAGTGTCCAGGCAGGGGCGGGCCCAGCCCCAGGCGTGGAGCGGCGGACCCCAGGGCGATGAGTAAACCCTTGGCCGCGAGCGGGCGCGGCCGGGAGGGAGCGTGCCAAGTCCTGAGATGCTGTGACGCGCCCGCCCGGAGCGTCTGGGGTCGTGCCCTAGGGCCGGGAGGGGCGCGGCGCGGGATAAAAGGGCCGCGCGGCGCCGGGGCCGTTTTCTCGGCGCAGTAGCCGCAGTTCTGCGCTCCTCGCCGGCGGGAACCTGAGCGGCGTCCCGGGGTCCCTGGCGGACCGAGTCGGGGCGCCGGCGCCTCCCCGGGGGCCATCAACAGCGAGAGCACGAGCCCGGCCATGGAGGGGCTGGAGAGCGCGCCCGCGGCCAGGCCGAGCCTGACGTCCATCTCGTCGGGGGAGCTGCGCAGTCTGTGGACGTGCGACTGCGAGCTGGCCCTGCTGCCCCTGGGCCAGCTGCTGCGGCTGCAGCCCGGCGCTTTACAGCTGCGCGGCGACCAGCTTGTGGTGCCCGCGCCCGCGGATCCCGCCTCCGCGCGCGGGGGCTTCAACGTCTTCGGAGACGGTTTCGTGCGCCTCGACGGGCAGCTCTACCGCCTGAGCAGCTACATGAGGAGGTGGGTGGCCTCGCCGCGCACCCCGGCCCGCCTCCTAGTTCCCGCCGAGGCCTCCACGCTGCCCACCCCCATCCCCATCCCCATGCCTCACTTCCAGAGATCCAGCCTGGACCCCCACCCCCCATCACACTTATAGATTTTTCTCATTGTTAACATCACCCAGAGGTGCGGAGCTCCCCCTGCCCTGGCTTTTTCTGCTCTTTGCACCGACATTTCACAGCTGTCCAAGCCGCCCATAAGGATGGTAGGGGGTGGCCAGGGAGCGGAGCGCGGAACTGGCTGATGATTCTTCCTTTCTGGCTCCTTAACCCGGTCAAATGAGCTCAAACTAGAGGCACACCCTTGCTAAGCAGAGACTCACACCCTCGCTTTAGCCTGTGGGGGAGGGGCGGGGAGAGGTTGTTCTCTTCTGCGCTATCAGCTGGATCCAGAGGGGAGACCCGGTGAGAGCAAGCGGAAGTTTACAGTTTCCCTTCTTTAGCCTCACTGCCTTTTCAAAAAAGAAATAATAAACCGTGTCTGAGAAGGAACCAAAGCCTGTGAAGTCCAACCCAGGGACCATGTGGGCTGTCGAGCGGGCAGTTGGCTGTCGATGGGCAGTTCCATTCTGGGAAGATGAGTGCAGTGTGGCTTCCAGGAGCAGAGCTGGGGCCAAAACAACTTGATGGAGGGTCACTGAATGTTTAAGTGCCGTGGAAAAGTCCCTGAAGCACTTCCTAGGGGACTTGAAAGCAGCAGGATTGAAGCCCATCTGAGGCGGGCTTTTTGGGAGGGCAAAGGAGGACGAGTTTCACCCTGGGATCTGCTGGGGTCTCTTGCTTCCAGAGGTTACCCGGTGCCTCCAGTTTCACCTGCGGGGTGGGGAGCTTGCGTTTGTGCTGTGGAGCTGGGTATCAGGAAGCGGGACAGGTTGATTCTGAGATGAATGCGCAGACATCTATTAAGCTAGAAAGCCTTTGCTCCAGGGAGAGACAGCAGCCCCGGGCACCCTATGGGTGGAATAAAGTCAACGGGCAAGCAAACCAAAGGAGATATTTAAAATGCCTTCTTCAAAGCTGCTGGGGAACACCTTGCTTTTCCACTCAAAAGATAGTGAGGGCTTTCACTGAGCGCCTGATACAGGATTCCCCAGCAAAAATCTCTCCCTTTCTGAGCGAATTGAAAATTCCAAGCCATAAGCAGGGGATGGTGGTAGGAACTGAGCTAGAAATCAGATTTGCAGAGATTTTAAAAAAGAAGATAAGCATTGTATTTGAGAACAGAGTATGAAAAATAAAAATGTCCAGAGTTAATTGAAGCTACAGGTTAGGTCTCAGGCAGTCCTTGCTCCCCTGATCTCAGCCAACAGCACTGCAAAACTTGAACTGGTATTGAAATCTGGTTGTTAAACTCTTGCTTTGAACACCTCCTCCATAAGGGAAAATTGAACAGCAGTGGTTCCCCCGGCAGTTTGGAGTCCAGAATAAACAATGACGAGGTAACAGAGACCAGGGTGCAAAGAAGAATCAGCAAATACAAGGTTCTTATGGGCTAAGCAATAGCGCAAGGGCTTTTGTACCTGGGAATGGCAAGGTGTATCTGAGAATAATTCGGGAGGTGGAACAACCTGCCTTCCTCTTGGGGGACAGACCGTGGCAGGTGGGTGTGCAGTCCTGAAAGAGGACTGGGAGGGAACCTGGTCTGAACAGAGGGAGCCTTCTAGAAAGAAGGGGAAGACAGTTGTGGGCGACAGTGAGAGGTTTTGTCCTCATGGATCAGGAGTGAGAGGCACAGTCAAAATTCAGGTGTCTGAAGTTGCTGTTTCTCAAACTGGCAGAGATTTACCCAGTTGTTTTTGGTTTGAAGATAGATGCAGCTTCCTGTCTCAAAATAGTTGCTCTTGAGCTATTGTTCACTTCTTCCTTTCTTCCTTCCTTCGGTGATCTCTAGCCAACTTAACTGAAGAGGAATTTGCATGATTTACTCTTTCCCAGTAAGTTCTAGCACACTTCTAAAGATCCCAGAATCAAGCTCAGAATTCCCACCCATGTTACAAATGAAATTTGCTCAGGGTACCAGGTGTAAATTACCATTAACTATCACACACTCATACACACAGCTTTCCCTTCTTTTTTTTTTTCCTATAATGCAGCCTGTTAGTGGGATGTAATGGCCAACATTTGACAAAGAGGAGCTCTAATCCCTTATTTTCAGTGGTCCTCTAGCATGTAAGAGGCTGATTGGAAAAAAAGCAAATACATTTTTCTTTAATGTTTACTTGAGTCTCAGCATTGGTGCAAAGTATTTCACAGCTATTGTCTCACAAAAGCTGGCAAAGTTGGTGCCATTGTTTGTTTCTCATTTTTACAGATGAGAAAATTAGGACTCAGATTAAGTAATTTCCCCGGGTGAGATGCCGGTGAACTGCAGGGCCAGGGCCTCTCAGCAGAGTTTTCTAACTCTACAGCCCAGGCTGTCAGCTAGCTGCTTCCAACCTGGAATAATTCTGGCTTCCTCTGGGACACAGCAGCGCACTCATAGATTTCCCGAACCTTAAATAAATGACTGGGATTACATCAGCCAGTACATATATAATCAGCCTAAAAGAGAAAGTAAGTCCAGGGGTATGAAGGAAGCCGCTGAAACTAGTGCTGTGACCTGCTTCTGCTCAGATCTGAGCATCTCTTAGCTGAGTGATGGTCTCAACCCCCTTGAGGTGAGCCGCCTGGGGCAGGAAGTGCAGGGGAGGCAGGGAGGAGACTCATGGGCATAAAGACTCAGGGGAGGATGCGTCAGGGTTGGATCATACTTAGATTGTCACTGGGGGGAGTGTCAGCTCCATCCACGGTGGGTGGGAGGTGCCTGGGCTCTGTCTGCGGCCCAGGCCCACTTCTCAGAAGCATCTCCGCATGGAGCCTGGCCACCCTTACTGTTGTGCTCAGTGGGCTCCTGACACGACCAATCCTCTGCTCTGGCCCCAGGTCTGAGTCTTGGATTTAATGACCTGCCCAGGATAGCAGCCCCTTAAACAGGACACATAGTGGTATTGATGAAGTAATAACCTCTCATGTGTTGAACTATGGTTTTTATGGAATTCAGTTTAGGGTAAGTGTGGACACCTGATGCAAAGAGCCTGCTCATTAGAAAAGACCCTGATGCTGGGAAAGATTGAAGGCAGGAGGAGAAGGGGGTGATAGAGGATGAGATGGTTAGATGGCATCACTGACTCAGTGGATGTGAGTTTCAGCAAACTCCAGGAGATAGTGAAGGACAGGGCAGCCTGGTGTGCTGCAGTCCATAGTGTCACAAAGAGTCAGACACAACTGAGCGACTGAACAACAGCAACAAAGTGTGGACAAGCATGAGTGCTGGGGCCAGGCTGCCTTGGTTTGTACCCCAGTCCCGCTGCTTACTAGCTGAATGACTGGGGAAAGTGACTTCATCTCTCTGACTCAGTCTCCTCAAATGTAAACTGGGAATAATAATGCCAACAACTTTATAAGTTGTTCAGAATTAAAATCTGTTAAGCCCTCAAGATAGTCAATGGCACATCTTCATCACGGGACCAATGTCAGCTTATGTTCTCATCAAGCAGCCCCAATGCCAAATGCTTCACATGCTATTTAATCTTTCAGCCTCCTCATGGGGCACCTCTTGTCAGCCAGATTTTATAGGTGAGAATATGCATCTCAACAAGGTTAAAATACTTGCTGAAGTCACAGAGGCAGAAATCAAACCCAGATGGGGTGATTCAAAAGCCATGAGCCACAGAACTTCCCTGGTGCTCCAGTGACTAAGACTCTGAGCTCCCAATGCAGGGGGCCTGGGTTCGATCCCTGGTCAGAGAACTAGATCCCACGTGCCTCAACTAAGGGTATGCATCCTGCAATACTTTTTAAGATCGGGTGCAATTAAAAAAAAAAAAATGCCACGAGCTGTTGCTGCTTTCTTCCTTGGGAGCCTCGCTTTGTCCTTCCAGCCACACTCCAGTCCTTGCAAACACACACCTGCAGGCCTGGATGCAGCTACCCACAGTCCCCAAGGCTTAGCTAAGCCATGACTCCCTGCCCCGACCGGGGTTCCCATCTCCTGCTTCTGCCCACCCATTGGCAGTCTATTTGGCCTGACAGAACAACCCTTCTGCTATACCTGACTCAGCTCAGTAAATGATTCTAACTCCAGGCTCTTGACTTTGCTGCTTCTTATTTACATCGCTAGGACATAGCCCTGTGGACACAATAAGCAGGGCACTGTGCATTCCTCTGGTCTGTGTGTGTTTGAATGATGAATTAGTTTGTAAGCCTCTGAATAACAGGGGTTGTGTCCTAGGCCAAAGCTTCTCAAACTTTTAATAAGCTTGCAAGTCTCCTGAGGAGCTTGTTAAAACACAGATTTTAGATCAGATACAACTGGAGAGGGACCCAGAATTCTGCAGTTTTACAAGCTCCCCTGTGATGTCACTGCTGTAGGTCCAATAATCAGATTATAAGCAATGAGGTCTTAGTTGTGAATCCTTTCATATTGAAATGGTACCTTTTTTTAGCCCTCTCCTAAGGGCTTCTGAATGCTTCTAGAAAGCAAGACTATTTTCTTTGTTAGGGCCCCAGTGCCAAGCACATAGTAGGTGCTTTGTTGTTCAGTCACCAAGTTGTGTGCAACTCTTCTCAACCCTGTGGACTGTGGTATGCCAGGCTTCATTGTCCCTCACCATCTCCTGGAGTTTGCTCAAACTCATGTCCATTGAATTGGTGATGCCATCCAACAATCTCATCTGTTGCCCTCTTCTTCTGCTGTCAGTCTTTCCCAGCATCAGGATCTTTTCCAATGAGTCAGCTCTTTGCATCAAGTATCGGAGCTTCAGCCTCAGGATCAGTCCTTCCAAGAGTATTCAGGGTTGATTTCCTTTAAGACTGACTGCTTTAGTCTGCTTGCTGTCCAAGGGACTCTCAAGAGTCTTCTCCAGCACCACAGTTCAGAAGCATCAGTTCTTTGGCACTCTGCCTTCTTTACTGTCCAGCTCTCACATCTGTACATGACTACTGGAAAGACCATAGCCTTGACTGTACGGACCTTTGTTGTCAAAGTGATGTCTTTGCTTTTTAACACACTGTCTAGGTTTGTCCTAATATTTGCTTAGTCACTGTTTATTGCAGAAATGAATGATTGAACATGCATATCAATGATTAGAGCCACAGACATTAGAGTGATGAATCGGAAATTTTTGTTTATTTCACAAGAGTCGGGTGGAAGAAGAAGGTGAGATGATGAACCAAAGAAACTGTTTTGAGTGTGTAGGGGAGGTTTTGCATAAAACTAATAAGTTGACACTGGAAAGAATGTCCTTGAAAGCTTTTGCTTAGTCACAGCAAAGAATTGTGGAAGATATTAGCAATTTCTGGGCCTTTTACACAAGGACTATCCAATATATTCCTCTTTTTCTCTATTCCTCCCTACATATTTTAGAAATGAACACACACACACAGATGTGAGCGTGTGTTTGAATTTCTATTTGTCTTTGAGTATTAACAACAAATTGTCAGTTGTTGTTTAGTTGCTAAGTTGTGATCAAATCTTTGTGATCCCATGGACTGTAGCCCACCAGGCTCCTCTGTCCATGGGATTCACCAGGCAAGAACACTGGAGTGGTTTGCTGTTTCCTTTTCCAGGGGATCTTCCCGACCCAGGGATTGAACCCAAGTCTCCTACATTAGCAGGCGGATTCTTTACTGCTGAGCCATGAGGGAAGCCAGTTTAAATATTCAGGGGCCGGGAAAATTTGGAGTGACTTTTGAATCATTCCAAGATGATGTAAAATCTGAAGGAAACTGGAGAAGAATAGATATCTTTGGGGTGGGTGATCTTAGCTACCCCTGATTTGCTAGAAGCAAAAATTCTATGTTCTTTCTTGGTCCCATCTTTCAGATATTGCCTTCATTAAGCAGTTCCCTTTAGCTTTCCAAACTAAAAAGATGAGGAAAGAAATTGGATCAAGGAAGGAGAAACTCTTACTTATTTATTTTTCAGATACTTATATATAGTCCTCTTTTCCTGGTAACTTGAATGAACACACCCCTGGCTGGGCATCAGAAGCTTACAGAATTTCACCCTAGGGTCAGTGGAGTTGGACAGAATTAAAGACACTAATAATGTTTGTTGAGCATCTACTATGAGCCCACGACTGTATGTCTATGTTATTGGCACTTCATTACATCATCAAATGGACGGTGATTCTGTTATATCCCTTTTATAGATGAGGGGACCGGGTCAGATGGGTTAAGTAACTCACTCAAGGTCATGATGAGCTGTGGCTCTGGGACTGAGTTCACATAGCCAGTTAATCAGGATACAAATTAAATCTTCTTATTTTGAATCACTATGCTTTCCACTGCGGCTTCCCTCATAGCTCAGTTGGTAAAGAATCTGCCTGCAATGCAGGAAACCTGGGTTCAACCCCTGGGTTGGGAGGATCCCCTGGAGAAGGAAATGGCAATGCACTCCAGTATTCTTGCCTGGAGAATCCCAAGGACAGAGGAGCCTGGCGGGCTACATACAGTCCATAGCGTTGCAAGAGTAGGACATGACTTAGCAACTAAACCACCACCACCACCATGCTTTCCCATCACAGTGGATGAAAGCCAGGTGTAGAAAGTTCCAACCTAGGAGCATTCTGGGGCCAGGATAAAAGCACTGAAGAAATCAGAGTTTAAAGCAGCTCTCGTCAACTGCTTCTCTTCCCTAGGGATAACTTCAGCAAATATAATAAATATCCAGGACACAGGAGCAATATCTGCATTAGCAGTTCAGAAATATGCATAATGAAAGATAAGATAGCTAGTCTCATCAGACTAAGGTAGTCTAGTCAGGCTCATTTTAAAACTGTTAGTTGAATGTCCAGTACTTGAAGACCTGTGAGATTTAACAATTAGGTCCTCAGTCTTTTTTGTATCTTAGTGACTTGCATATCCAAATTTCATACCAGCAGGCCTCTGAAGGGCAGTGTCTGTGCATATGTCTGAATTCAAAAGGGATGTTCCCATTTATTTATTCCACTGTGATTCTGAGGTGTTTAACAATTGGACCATATCTGGGAGGCTGGGAATGGATGAATGTAAGGGGATATTTCTTCTTTGCAACCTGGTTTCAATAGAGCGTTAAGCAGGGATCTTGCCACAATCTCGTCTGTAAATTCTGTTATCAGAGCTCTCGCGTGAGCAGCATTTTCTCACATCTGTGGCACAGCGATAACTGGCACTGCTCTGTGATGTGTTGACAGCCCGGGTAAGATCCTAAAAGTGCCTCTAAATCATCAAAGGAAGATTAAATGATGTTGAGAGTCGTCTTATTATTCAGGATATCTTATTAAATTCAGGCTCCAGAAGAAGTGACTCATGTTTAAGTTATGCATTTAACTCAACATGTGACTCTCCAGAAGACCCCCCTTCCCCTCCCTCCTCCAAGTCCCTCGACTCTGATCAGGGTACTGTAGCATTCAGAAAAAGCCTCTTCCGCGGAATTCTGGAGGAAACCAATTATTTTCCCAACCGGTGATTGTTTCCAAGTTGAGATTTTTATCTTTTCCCTGCCAACGATACCTCCAATGAGACAATCGATTTTAGGCAGAGGCAAGTGGAGCACTGTCATTTGGGTAAGTCCAGACTGAAGGCTTTCTCAGTGTATTATGCACGCACGCACGCACGCACACGCACGCACGCCCTAGAGAGTGACTGTAAGACTATGGCTATTGAGAGCAGAGGAATCACCTTGAGGGAAATATTAAGTGCTTAACTGACTATCGGAGAAGGCAATGGCACCCCACTCCAGTACTCTTGCCTGGAAAATCCCATGGACGGAGGAGCCTGGTAGGCTGCAGTCCATGGGGTCGTGAAGAGTCGGACATGACTGAGCGACTTCAATTTGACTTTTCACTTTCATGCATTGGAGAAGGAAATGGCAACCCACTCTAGTGTTCTTGCCCGGAGAATCCCAGGGACGGGGGAGCCTGGCGGGCTGCCGTCTATGGGGTCGCACAGAGTCGGACACGACTGAAGCGACTTAGCAGCAGTAGCAGTAACTATGAATTCACTTCATAATAATCAAGGTGGGGAGAGTGTGAAAATTGCTTTGGATGGATCACAGGTGGTACTCCCGGCCCAGCATCGTGCATCTGTCTCTCTGACGTTTACTCCAATCAGACTTGGTCTTTGCTTCTTTTGCTATAAGCTTTTGCTCCTCTTTCTCTACCCTGTCTCACACCCCCTGAAATCACAGACCTCACTGGCTGGCCTCTCCTCACTTGCTTCCCTGGTCACTCTCACCTGCCTTTGTTAGGTCCTTGACAGCCAAATAGATGGATGGCAGAGGGGGTGGGGAGCACAGGGGGACCCCTGTACTGCTGTCCTGTGACCCCACCCCTACTTCTGGGCCCTGAGCGCCTCAGCCGCGTAAGGCACAGGTCAGCACCCAGGCTTAGTGAATGAATGAATGAGAGAGAAGGAACCCAGCAAAGGGTCATTCCCTTCTTCCTTCCTTTTCCTTTGCTTCCTTTCTCCAGGACCTTTTGGCAGTTGGTCAGCTGGGACAAAGAAGAACGGTGACATTTCCTTTCAGGGGCCCACTTACCCATGCTCACTCCACCCTGTTCTGCCCAGGAAGGGTGGCGGCGGGGGCGGGGTGTGGGGGGCGGTGGGGGGCAGGAGGGGAGGCATGGAGGAAAAGCCATGCAGATCCCAGTCTGCATCTGTGTTCTCTCACCCAGTCCATTCCATGGCTCCCCCCTTCTCCACCCCAACCCTCCTCTCCCCAACTCCTGTCCCCTCGCACCCACACCCCTGAACAGGGACACCAGCCCCCCCACCCCTCATTGCCTGGATGCACCAGCCTGTGTCCCCCTCACCCATCACGGGAGCAGCCCCCTAACCACCATCCCCACCCCCATGCCCAGGGTTGGGAGGTGGAGGCCGCATTAAAAGCCTGGTGAAATAGGCAGGAAGCATTGCAGGTGCTCCATCGGGGGTCAGGTTTTAAAAGCTCTCAATATCGGATCTGACAATCCCAGAAAAAAAGATGATGACACAGATTTCTAAGAGACGGAGCTGGAGGCAGACGAGTGGAAGCTGTGTTTTCTGACTTGGGGGTAGATAAATTCTCCCACTGCTCTTGACCCAGGCTTTGGTCTGGGTCTCCAGCTCCAGCCCCTCTAAGCAGGTTGATGGGGAAGGAGGCTGCGGACTGTGTTGGCCAGAGCTCCCCAGCTGCAGGTGGTCCCCAAGACCGTGATTTTTCAGGTCAGATTCTGGAAGGACCACAAACCAGAAATGCAGGAGTGGTCTCTGCCTGGGAGTAGAAGCCAACACACAGCCCTATAGCAAAAGCCCCCCATTCACCCCACGCAGACCTCACAGCGATGCCCATCAGTGGGGAGGCCGCCCTGTCTTGAAGAGGGCTCAGGGCAGATGCATCCCCCAGCCCGCTGGGTACCTCTCAGCCCACCCGTGTCCACGCCGCTTCTGAACTTGGGTTTGGCTAGAAAATTAGCCATCTTCTTGAAAGAAGCCAATTTACATCTTTCTTCTTTTAAATCAACAATGCAGGTAGAGACACAGAAAGGTGGCTTGGAAAATGTGTAGAGTAGGGAGAGGAAACTGACATGCTGGAAGACACAGTGAAAAAGCAAAAAGATCTTCCTGGGTTGAAATAATGAACTAAGACCAAGGAGGCTAAATTGAATAGGGCCCTGGGCAGAAATCCTGCATTAGTTTTTTAAAACTGTACAAGCTTACAATCGGGGGAGATGTGAAGTAATTCATGTGAATATTGCATCTCTGGAGGGGGCTGGGTTTATCTCAGGATTAGAAAAGGGAAGAGAACAAGAGAAGGAAAGGAAAATTTCAGATCCATCAGTTAGGATGACTGCACTGGAGAAGACCTTGAGAAGCCCACTTATGAAGTATAATTCATTCTCAATTCAGGGGTACATAGTGCTCTGGTAGCACTATCTTAGGGGCTTCCCAGGTGGCTAGTGGTAAAGAATCCAGTTGCCAACACAAGAGATGAGGGTTTGATCCTTGGATCGGGAAGATACCCTGGAGAAGGGCATGGCAACCCACTTGGGTATTTTTGCCTGGAAAATCCCACAGATAAAGGAGCCTGGTGGGCTACAATCCATGGGGTCACAGAGAGTCAGACATGACTTAGTGCACACTCGTGCGCACACACACACACACACACACACACACACTGCTATCTTACAGCCCAAACAGATGGTAGTGGTCATCATCTGGTAAAGGCTGCCCCTGAGAGCTGAATGCTGGTGCCAGGCTCCCCCCAGCCCCAGGCCACCTTTGGGTGGCATGTTGATCTGTCTGTCAACCAGGGGAGGGGGAATTACTTATTTGATATAAGATATGGCTGCCTCCCGAAGAATACATTTTAGAGGACTTCCCTTGGAGGGTCTGTGGATATAGCAGACATGTGTCTAGTACATGCCTGTCCTGACTTCAGTGGAAGGCTACATAGCATTTGTAATCATCTCTGCTTTTTTCACAGATATGTGGAACTGACCAACTACTGCGATTATAAAGACTACAGGGAAACTATATTGAGCAAACCAATGCTCTTCTTTGTTCATGTACAGACCAAGAAAGACTCCTTGAAAGGTAGGTGTATAAAGTTTGGGTTTGGTTCTGCCTTTCTGGGCTGTGGACTGTGGCCTGTTGATGAGGCAGAAGTTGGATGTGGAGAAAGCAGAGAGGGTGTCAGCTTGTGCAAGGCTGGAAGCTAGATGGGTTAGGCCATCAGCAGAGGCCTGCAGAGCATACCTCTAAATGACCCTGCGGCAGAAGCCATCTGTCTCTGAGTTTTCTTTTGTACTTCCTGTCTTGGCAGGAAGTGATCTCTGAGCCTGAAGGGGTTGCAAAAATGACTGGAGTGATGATGATGATGATATATCATACTGTCTGCTGCTGCTGCTAAGTCACTTCAGTCGTGTCCGACTCTGTGCGACCCCATAGACGGCAGCCCACCAGGCTCCCCCATCCCTGGGATTCTCCAGGCAAGCACACTGGAGTGGGTTGCCATTTCCTTCTCCAATGCATGAAAGTGAAAGTGAAGTCGCTCAGGGGTGTCGAACTCTAGCAACCCCATGGACTGCAGCCTACCAGGCTTCTCCATCCATGGGATTTTCCAGGCAAAAGTACTGGAGTGGGGTGCCTACCCTGTATCAAATACTCCTGTGAGGAATGAGCTAATGTCAATAATTGGGCAAAAACCCCGTGGGGCATGTCATCCAAAGGAGAACATTTTTGAACCTGAAAACAGAAATTGTAATAATTATGCTGGGACAAAGGTATAAACTAGAACTGACTCAGGCATAACTAGGATGCCTGGTCATCCTGCCTATGTGGTACTTATACCACCCCCATTTTATAGATGAGATAGTGATAGTGAAAGTCACCCTGCTTCTGCTGCTGCTAAGTCACTTCAGTCGTGTCCGACTCTTTGCGACTCCATGGACTATACAGTCCATGGAATTCTGCAGGACAGAATGCTGGAGTGGGTAGCCTTTCCCTTCTCCAGGGGATCTTCCCAACCCAGGGATTGAAGCCAGGTCTTCAGCATTGCAGGTGGGTTCTTACAGATGAGACTCCTAGTTTTCTCTCTCTGTCTCTCACAGATGAGAAAACTGGGATAAAGGAAATAAATGTTATTTGCAAAGCTTGGTCTGGACACCAAGCGGCGAAAGGGAGGGTGGCATGAATTGGGAGATTGGGATGGACGTATATATACTCTTGATATTATGTATAAAATAGATAACTAATGAGAACCTACTGTATAGCTCAGGGAATTCTACTCAGTGTTCTGTGGTGGCCTAAATGGGAAGGAAATCCAAAAAAGAGGGGAGATATATATACGTGTAGTTGACTGACTTTGCTGTACAATAGAAACTAACATAACACTATTAAGCAATTATTCTTAAATAAAAATTAATTTTAAAGAAAAGAAAAATGCTTGTAGATGCTTTCATGTTTCATGCTGTGGCCTTCAAATTTCAAAGATATCCCTTTATTGTTTCTTCCAGGAAATCAAACTGATAGCAACTAAATTAGCTCAAATTCCTATATGAAAATATCTCCATTTGCCCATCTTCCTCCTGCTCAAAGTGATATGTGGAGAGTCACGAGCATAAGTTCTGTGATAGCGTTAGAATTTCTTAAACTTACTTCTAAAATGTTCTTATTTAAAAATGAGTCCAAGAGAGTAAGAATGGGCCTACAAATTCCAAAGAGACTTCCTCAAACACGCCCATCCTCATTCAGATTCATAGAGCTGATTCTCTGCTCATCTTGTTCGGAGTCATTTAGATCCCCTGCTCGCTTCATAGTTCAAAGTCAAGATGCCCTTCTCTGCAGGAGGGGCCAGGAACAGATCACAGTGTAACAAGGAATGCTTGTTAGCGCATCTGAGCCCTTGATGTCATTTGGCTTGCTGGTGACCGGAAAGCCGACAATTCTCTAAGAAGTAGGTCTAGGTCACAAGAGCGCCCTTGTTTTTGACTTGTGCTTCCTCATTTCTAGAAAGGACATATGCGTTTCTTGTGAACACAAGGCACCCCAAGATAAGAAGACAGATAGAGCAGGGGATGGACATGGTCATTTCCTCAGTGATTGGAGAAAGCTACCGGCTCCAGGTGAGTTGGCCTGTGTTAATCCAGGGCTGCCAACACAGAAGGGGGTCTGGACATTGCAAGCCAGGATGGAGTCCCTAAAGCTTAACTCTCACTTAACTGAATCCAGACTGACATTTTCTATTGCTGCATTATCACTACCAATAAGGTGAACTTAGTTTCTAGCAACTTCTGAGAAATGGGGTAAGAATAAATATCAGTTTGACCAAGCAGTTCAAGGTCTTTACCTTGAACTTGATGGAACTTATGCAAAGGTAAAGATTTGTTTGTTTGTTTTTAAATAAAGACACCTATTTAAAATTATGTCAGAAAGAGAAATAAAGGGTGTGATATTTTGGACATTTGGACAGCTGTTAATTCTATAATATAATTGTATGGTAATGTATGTCTATAATATAATGTTATAGTTATATCCATGTAATTAATTAAATGCTTCTTTCTCTTTCAGTTTGATTTTCAAGAGGCAGTAAAGAATTTTTTCCCTCCAGGAAACAAGGTTGTTAACGGAGAAGATTTGAGCTTTGCGTATGAATTCAAAGCCGATGCATTGTTTGATTTCTTCTATTGGTTTGGGCTCAGCAATTCCACTGTAAAAGTGAATGGAAAAGTTCTAAATTTGTCAAGTACAAGCCCAGAAAAGAAGGAGACCATTAAATTATTTCTGGAAAAAATGAGTGAACCTTTAATCCGAAGGAGCAGTTTTTCCGATCGAAAATTCAGCGTAACTTCTAGAGGTATGTTAAAAACTCTCAAGTAGGGGCTTCTCTGGTGGTCCAGTGATTAAGATTCTGCACTTCCGCTGCAGGGAGAGAGGTTCAGTCCCTGATCAGGGGACTAAGATCCCACATGCCATGTGGAGGGGCCAGAAAATTTTTTTAAATGAAAAAATAAATCTGACCTTTTAAAAAAAGTTCTCAAGTTCCCCCAGAACGATAGTTGAAGGGTAGAATAATATCACGGGAGAAAAGAATCAAGTAATGGAAAAGGAAAGGTCTCTTGATAAAGGGGAAATATAATATCACATTTTTCAGAAAGTAAGAAGTGAGAAACATTTACTACCAAAAAGAAATATAGTAAACTAACACAACACTGTAAATCAACTGCACTCCAATAAATTTTTTTAAAAAGAATATAATGACTTTTCCTTTTAGGCTTCTTAAGGTTTTCTCTCAGTGGTTTCACTGTGCAGCATACTCAGAAAATAATTTTAAAATATATTGTTAACATAAATGCATGTTAATGCTCATTGAAGTATTTTTAATAATAATTTAACTAAAGAAGAATGATGTTTTCCTGATGTGCATATTCAGGGCAACAGAATGTTAGGGAAACGTGTTGGTTAGGGGAGGAAGACACATGGTCGAGACATCCATCTTTAAAAATGTTTGAGGGCTTCCCTGGTGGCTCAGTGATAAAGAATCTGCCTGCCAATGCAGGAGGCACGGGCTCCATTCCTGGTCTGGGAAGATCCCACATACCTCAGAGTAAGCCCTTGCGCCGCAATATTGAGCCTGTGCTCGGCAACAAGAGAAACCACTACAATGAGACGCCCTCCCATCATAACTAGAGAGTAGCCCGCACTTACCACTAGAGAAAGGCCCATGCAGCAACAAAGACTTAGCACAGCCAGAAAATAAATAAAATCAATAAAACTATAAAAAATATATTTGGAATGTTCTCCAGGGTTTCTAAGACTACTAAAGAGTAACCCTTGAGACTTCTTCTCTTAACAAACTGCCGGTCATATCTGGTGCGTTCTGGATTTTCTATCCAGTAGCTCCTCCCCAGGATTTGGCAAGACTTTTCAGGTGGTGTGGCTAAGGCAGTGACACCAGTCAAGTCTTGTCTGGATTTGTCTTCTGCTGAGCCTGCCCTCTGTCCCAGGCTAGTCTGTGCTGAAAGGCAACTTCCTTGAACCAGGACTCTTGCAGCTAATTGCCAACAAAGAAAAACACTCAAGCCAAAAAATCCACCAGTTTCTATGAACCTGCAGTTAAAAAAAATTTTTTTTAAGAATACAGATGCTTCACTAATTGTTTTCCCTGACAGTTGCTTTCTTCCAATGTTTCTAGCAAAAATGCTTGAAGTGTGTATTAATTGTTTAGTCACGTCTAACTCTTTGCAACCCTGAAGACTGTAGCCTGCCAGGCTCCTCTGTCCGTGGAATTCTCCAGGCAGGAATACTGGAGTGGGTTGCCATTCCCTTCTCCAGGATCTTCCTGACGCAGGGATTGAACCCAGGTCTCCTGCACTGCAGGTGGATTGTTTACCATTTGAGCCACCAGGGAAGCTTCAGATCAGATCAGATCAGATCAGTCGCTTACTCCCGGTTATTTCTTATCCTGGAAGCAGCTTCCCTCTGTCTCTGTGTCGCTCCCTCCCTCCTGCCTTCCCTGCTCCTCCCCTTCTCCCCCTCCGTATTGCTTTATGTTCTCTTTCTGGGTGTTTCTTACAAAGATGCCTTTATGTTCTGTCCCATCGCAGCCATGTGTGGTGGTGGGGAGCGGGGTTTATATGCTCATCCTTTTGGGGAAGGTTACCTTGCCTGGTTGTGCCCATACCAGATGCCCGATCCTCCCTTGGACACCCTCCAGCCTCACCCCCTGGCCAGGGCAGCCTGGGCAGGCTTTCTCTGTTTCACCATCGCTCACTCTCTGTCCTGCAGGCTGCATCCACTGGTTATCCAGGGGACACCGAGGGGCATGTGAAGTTGGGCAGTGCTTCCTTGCAAGTTTACTCTGACCCAGCCCTGAGGCCCCCTTCTACTCCAGAGCGGGGGAGGGAGGATTCCTCAAGGCTCATCTGAGCCATAATTATGCACCTCAGGTGGTCTAGCCACATCAGTGGCCAGGCAGGCATCTCCACTGGCTCTGCCCTGGTGATCAGTTAGAGTCTCCTTCTCAGAAACTGACCTTTGTCCTTGGCATCTGGTCCCCACCTGTGGGCCTTCTGTCATCAAGTGAGAAACGGTACCTGCATGCCCACTTTACGGAGAGGCAGGTGACCATCCGCGTCCTCTTGGTGAACAGCAAGTAGCATGTTTCTGTCTTTTGAGTTTTTCTGGGGAAGCCAGGATTCTCTGTTTACGTTGAAATGGTTACATTGGATGTTGTGTGGGTTTTAAGTACTGTTGGGTTTTGGTTTACCAGAGATGGTAATAATGCAGGCCCTTTTTACTTTTTTTTCAGGTTCAATAGATGAAGTTTTTAACTGCAGTCTGTCACCCAGATCATCTCTGATGGAGCCTCTTGTGGTAGAATTGCCATTTCCATGCGTTCTGGAATCTGAGGAGACACCAAACCCATTTATCTGATTGGGCTGGATATTCCACAGTTCCTCCTACACCCCAGGCCTGTGCCAGCATCGAGGGCTAAGGGGACGTGAGAGAGTGGGGAGGCGGGTACCTCCAGACCCTCTCCTCTGACAAGCCCCTTCCTTGCATTTCCAAGAGCGATGCCTTGGCAGTCTGATGCAGCTGACTTCAGGATGGGAGGCTTTGGCCCCACGGCTGGAGGGTTCCTCTCCTTTGAACACTTCTGCAAAGAGCCAGAGGGAAGCAGCAGGCATCATACCCTGGCATACCCTGGCACCACATACCCTGGCATCCTGGGGGCTTCCCAGGCGAAGCCATCCTACCCAGGGTTTGCCCCAAGATGCTTCCTATTTCCAGATTTGGCCCTCTGCTTGGGGACATCCCTGTCTGAACCTAAACCCAGCAAGTGTGAGGTTAGCAGTGCCACTGTCTTGCAAACCTGGCTGAGCAAAAAGTCCAGGACATCTTTATCCAGAAGTCAAGTCTGTCTTTCATCCTGCTGGTGGGATGAAACCTTAAGACAAACAGCGGAGGTGAGGCTTGATGGAGGACCGGCCAGGCTGGTAGGATTGCAAGCCTGCCCCCGCTGCCTGAAATCTGAACTCCCGTGGCCTCCCTTTTAAAAAAGTGGCCTGTGCAGAGAGAGGCCAGGTGATGCGATACCACACATGACGGGAGAAGGATAATGTATGTGGCCGTGTCCTCTCTAATAAAAGCACATAGTGTCAGCTGGGTATTTTATAAGCTTTTAGCAATCCTAACACTAAAAGCAAAATAGAAGAAAGCTATATATTACCATAATACATTGTAGTCACATCAATAACATTTTTCATCTCATAGCTACAGTGGAGTTCTTCAAAAAGAAAAAAAAATCATCCTATCTACATATAAAAACCTGCATGAATGAATTGCTACATAGGCTTCTAATGAGAAACATTTGTGGGTCCTGAGTATAATTTTCTTATCCTTTTAAAGAATGTTCCTGTATGATGCATTTTGATAGCACCACAGATTGTCCTTTCGTTTGAATTTGAAATGGTATGTGCCATATTCGTGCAATTAAATGTTTCCTTAGCATTCAACATAGAATTGATTAAATTTGTGACCAATGTGTGTGACCATTCCATCATGCTATGCAGGTGGTATGTTGGCCTTGTAACTTACTAACTTACAGTAAGAATTGTGGTTTTATAACTTTCTCAGGAAGAGCCTTTTGGGGGACTTCCCCAGTGGTCCAGTGGTTAAGACTCTGTGCTTCCAATGCAGGGGGTGCAGGTTTGATCTCTGGTCAGGTAACAAGGATCACGCATGCTGCAGGGCACACCCAAAAATAAATAAACAAAAATTTTTAAAAAGAAGAGCCTTTTTTGAATAACAAGTCTATGAAGTATTTGGAGGAAAAAAAGTGATGCTGATGTTTCAGAAAATGGGAATCTTCCTTAATAACAGAAAATGATAAATGTTTATTATTCAAATTCAGTGCAAAATGAAGAGTATTAACAATCAAATAAGTTTTATACCAGAGCAAATAAACCTTAGGTGGATATCCAATAGTATATACTTCCCAAAGGGAATAGAAACTCTATTCACAAAAATTGACAAAGTCCATTTTTTGAAAAGCCATCAGTCATCACTCCAGGAATGGACTAAAGATCTAAAAGTTTTCTTTTATCATTAAAATTTGTTATCAGTTGACTCGGAACCAAGTGCGTTCACTCATTCGATATTCATTTAGCAAAGTTCTATCCACAGCCTCTAAGGAAATATGTGTGTGTGCTTAGCTGGTCAGTCGTGTTTGACTCTCTGAAACCCCATGGACTTAGCCTGCCAGGCTCCTCTGTCCATGGAATTCTCGGGGCAAGAATACTGGAGGGGGTTGCCATGCCCTCCTCGAGGGAGTCTTCCTGTCCTAGGGATTGAACCCAGGTCTCCCACATTATAGGTGGATTCTTTACCATCTGAGCCACCAGGGAAGCTGAGGGCTGGTGAGTAATGGTGCCTAAAACATGGCCCTTGCTTTCAAGGAGTGTCCAGTCTTGTAACAGACAGGTGCTCAGCTAGTAAGAACAATAGTATCAGTGCTCAGGGACACATTCAAAATTGAAAGCATCTAAAATGCTTATGATCCAGTTTTGGTGATAAAATTAATGACGGTAAGTGTAAAATTTAGTTTTAAAATAAACATGTAATGATTGATTTATCCAAGTGACAGATTACAGAAGAGCTCAGTGACAGAGTCACCTTGGAAGCTATTAATTTGTTCCAAAAGAATGCAAATCCGGACATTATCTACAGGAGGGAATTTTTCTCTTATTACCTCATGGTTAGAGTTTGAATTTCGGCCAAAGGATAACACTGCCTAACTCGATTGCTTACCTTAATTATCAGCTCAAACGTCTTCTGTTTCAAGTACTCTATCTTCAAAGAGCAAAGTTATACCCATATTTAAGA
This sequence comes from Bubalus kerabau, assembly GCF_029407905.1. Classification (NCBI taxonomy): domain Eukaryota; kingdom Metazoa; phylum Chordata; class Mammalia; order Artiodactyla; family Bovidae; genus Bubalus; species Bubalus kerabau. Next base: position 30,539,777 of record NC_073635.1, on the reverse strand, counting down.
AATTCAAAAGAATGTGCATCAATTTCTGAACAGAGTTTCTAACGCATTTCAAAGATGCTTTAAGCAATAGCAGTGTCATTATAATAAATGATTACTTTGAAGAAGAGAACATTCATTTGGAAGGATAAATGCTGGTCCAACAGATTTTAAATGAATGTTCACACTTGATACTCATGGCTTGAATAAACTTGAGAGAACCAACAGTGTAAGGCATGAATAATTACTCTTAAGAGTTCAGAGAAGACAAAAACTCAAGAATCAGAAGACAACAGAGATGGCCCAGGAGGGAGGTGACATGTATGTACTATTGACAAGGTTTTAATAGAATCAAAGGTCTGAACTTGCTGTTACGGCTTTATTTGAATAAAATGTGAGTTTGGTGAGTGGCAAGTTAGAAGCAGAGCTTAGAATTTACCCTGTTAAACTGGACTGTCCTAAGAGAGACTAGTATGGGGTTTTCTTTTCTGGATTTTTCAATGGAAGGATAGCAGTCATTCTTGGATTGCTTAACCACAACCCCTCTTGGTGGCAGATAGGAACCAGGTGACCTCAGGAAGACCTGGACCTCGTTCTGCCCCAGGCCATCCTGGGCCTCTGGCCTGCTGGCCTACTTTTCAGATTTAGGAATTGCCAGGCCCCACAAGTGTGGGAGCCAATTCCTTAAACTAAGTCTCTCTGTCTGTACACACACACACTATTGGTTCTTTTTCTCTAGAGAACCCTTAATAACACAGAGTCCATCACAGAAATTGAAGAAATGTTTTACAAGGTAATCAATCAGCTAAAAGAGAAATGGCAGTATATATATATATATTTTACATAAAGAGACTTGAATAAAAATAAAAGCACTGCATACCACATAGTAACTGGAAGTCTTTTGCCCAAATATAACAAGCAAGTCAGAAAAACCCCACTCATCATATTGGTACCCAAAGCACTTGGCATCGCTGAAGAATATCTGTGACCTTTTCTGGGCTTTTGGAAGCAGCCACCAGCCGAGTCTCCCACCAACTTTCCCACTCCCTCTCCAAGCTTGCATCTCCTGTCAACCAAAGCAGAGCTCCTCAGGCTGGAATGTGCCCTGGAATCTCTTGAGGGTGAGGCTGCAGATCCTGATCCAGGAGGTCTGGATGGAGCCTGAGCAGACGTCTGCGTTTCTAACAAGCTCCCAGGTGATGCCAAAGGCTGCTGGTCCCGGGACATGGCTCTAGATCTATCCATCTCAAATGTCGTGAATCACCTGCGGGTCTTGTTAGAAAAGCAGAATCTTACCCTCTCCCCACCCTCTGCCCTGACTTACTGACTCAGAACCTGTGTCCTCACCAGATGCCCAGGTGGTGGCAGACATGCTCAGTTTGGGGACCACTTCCTGGCACATCTACTTCCTCCAGGCTGGGGCCCCATCCACCCTCCCTGGAGGGTCAAGTTCTCTCTCGTGGCTCCTTAGCCTTGGCCTATGAACTTGGTTACTCTTCTCTCCTTTCAGGTAATAACCCTCTACCTGACCCATTCCTTCTTCCCCCACTAGACTCTCTTCTCTTAAACGGGCAAAATTCAAGTGTTCTTTCCTTGCTGTCTCCTCCCTCCACCACCCACCCCCGTCCTTACTTCTTCATCTTATGCTTCTTCTGTCCATGCGCGTGGCAGACAGAAATTGATTGTAATCATTTAAATTGGGAACAACCAATTAACATTTAACCCATTCGATGCAGCTACTCTCAACTGGTTTTGTGTGTGTGCCAAGTTGCTTCAGTCGTGTCTGACTCTATGACTCCATGGACTGCAGCCAGGGAGAATCCTCTGTCCGTGGGATTCTCTAGGGAAGAGTACCAGAGCGGGTTGCCATTTCCTTCTCCAGGGGATCTTTCTGACCCAGGGAACGAACTTGCCTCTCTTATGTCTCCCGCATTGGTAGGTGGGTTCTTTACCACTAGAGCCACTTGGGAAGCCCCCATTTGGTTTTGATCAATTCAAAACTCTTTCAAAGGCGTATTGGAAGACTCAGTGTCTTAGTTTCTGTGTGATTGACTCACTTTGGCAGGGGATATGGAACCTTGCCTCTCTTACTCCTGGAAAAGAGGATTTACTTAAACTGATCCTTCACACTGTTGCCTAATCCACTTCAGTGCATTCTACTCACATTCAGGTGGAGCCCAAGTTTCCCAGAGTGGCTGCTGGGCCTTCTGCTAGGCTCTCCCCCTCCTCTTTCATAGAACGGCAACACCAGGTTCTCAGGGGTTTTGAAGGACACAGGCCGGTCCCCGCTTCTGGGGCCTCACTCAGCCTTTGGGCGCCACTCCCTCTTCACCTGGTTGCCTTCTGAGTGCCTTTGGAAGCTTGTTCAGTCGCTCAATCGTGTCTAACTCTTTGCAACACCATGGACCGCAGCACACCAGGCTTCCCTGTCTCCTGGAGTTTGCTCAGACTCATGTCCATTGAATCAGTGGTGCCATCCAACCATCTCATCCTCTGTTGCCCCTTCTCCTCCTGCCTTCACTCTTTCCTAGCACCAGGGTCTTTTCCAGTGAGTTGGCTTTTCCCATCAGGTGGCCAAAGTATTGGAGCTTCAGCCTCAGCATTAGTCCTTCCAGTGAATATTCAGGGTTGATTTCCTTTAGGATGGACTGGTTTGATCTTACTCTCCAAGGGAGCTCAGCTCAGTCAATCCTTTTAGGTTGCTTTCACTGCCTCCCACCCACCCACCTATCCCAAAGCTCCAGTAATAACCCTTAATGCCTCTAACATACATCATACGGCTCACTTCCGGTGCTTAGTATCTGTTAAGGGAAAGAAGAAAGGGAAACATTTCTACTTAATCCTTGAATGGAGTTGCCTCAAGTGAAAGTGAAAGTGAAGTCGCTCAGTCATGTCCGACTCTTTGTGACCTCATGGACTGTAGCCTACCTGGCTCCTCCGTCCATGGGATTCTCCAGGCAAGAATACTGGAATGGGTTACATTTCCTTCTCCAGGAGATCTTCCCGATCCAGGGTTTGAATCAGGGTCTCCCGCATTGTTGGCAGACGCTTTACCGTCTGAGCCACCAGGGAAGTCTCTAGTTGCCTCAAGGAACCCAAATTCAAAGGCAAGAAGAGCACTGTACTGCTCACAATGAAATGGACCTGTAAGAACCATCCATTTTGAAGCAGAAATGAAAGACTACAAAAAGGAATGAAGATCAGAAGAGCAATAAGACAAAAGAGCAATACCATAGGTGTGTATGGCTTTATGATTTATAAAGTATCGTTAGAATTATTCGTTTTTACAGCCCAGTGAGGTGGGTGCTCGTATATTCACTTTACAGATAAGACAGCTGAGACTTGGAACTGTATCTGCTTTGTGCCCAAGGCCCCCAGGTAAAAACTGACAGATCTTCTGGCTCTCAGTTCAGTGTGTACCCAACCCACCCCACCCCTTGCCCATTTCACAGCCTGCCCGGAGAAGTCAAACATAAGATATTAATAAAAATTCACTTTTAAAATTCTATATACTCACTGCTCTATTTTTAAAATATACCTCTTTTAAATTATACTATGCTAATGAGCGCTACTATTTCCAGACAGTAATCTGTTATTGGGTGTTACTTGCTTAATTTAGACTTCACTACTAAATCTTAATTTAGATGATTCCTTCTAATAACATAGAAGTCTGTGTGTCCCGCATTCATTGCCACAAATTTCAGAGTCTAAATGTGTTACAGTCATTCCATTACATGGATGGGACTCTACTCTCAGAAAATTCTTATTTAGCACTTCATTTTTAGGCTAAAAATGAAGAACTTTTTTAGCACTTGCATGTAAACATGTTTATCTAAGATCTGTGTTAGAATAACTCCTTGAAAGGATAAGGGATTGTCGTAAATTGCTTTTTAAACGTGGAGCTGGCAGTCTCCAGTGCCTATATACTGTTTTCTCTTTGCACCGAAGTGGGTAACCCATGCGAAGTCACTTCAGTCACATCTGACTCTTTGCGACCCCTGGATTGTAGCCTTCCAGGCTCCTCCATCCATGGACTCCTCCAGGCAACAATATTGGAGTGGGTAGCCATTCCCTTCTCCAGGGGATCTTCCTGACCCAGGGATTGAACCCGAGCCTTTGGCATCTCCTGTATTGGCAGTCAGGTTCTTTACCACTAGCGCCACCTGGGAAGCCCTAAGTGGGTAATGGTAGTGAAAGTCACTCAGTCATGCCCAACTCCTTTCCACCCCATGGACTACACAGTCCATGGAGTTCTCCAGGCCGGAATACTGGAGTGGGTAGCCTTTCCCTTCTCCAGGGGATCTTCCCAACCCAGGGATAGAACACAGATCTCCCTCATTGCAGGCAGATTCTTTACCAGCTAAGGAAGTAGGTAATAGCTGTATCCTAACTTGGAGACATTCAATATTACTAAACAGCTAGTATGTACCAGATTACCAGGTAGCTGCCAATAATATAAAACCCTCTACATTCTGTGAAAATGCTAACATACCTGGGGGAGAGGGACACAGTCCAATCTGTGGGGACAGAAGAACAGTTACATCAACAAGTACAAAACACAGTTTTTGGTGCCAGGAACATGGCCTGGTGAGGAGAATGGGGTCCCGCACATCCCTGCTCAGTCCTCTTTCCAACCACACTTTCCACCTTCCCACTGTCCCCTAATTCCTGTGCTGGGGTCACCCGTTTGATAGCCTGGAGCTATCTCAGAGAGTCTGGCTCTAGTTCCACTGACACACATGACTTGTGATTTTGTCTTCTTGCTTGATTCCTACTTCCTCTTGCTCAGATCCTGCAAGATCCCTGACAATTTAGCCTTCATTCGCTTAAGCGGAAAACTGCGCAAAGATGAACATCTGCAGGTAAAGTCGGACAATATTACTTTCTTTTCAGTCTAATCCCCTTTTGCTCCTCTCCCCAAATGTATGACAGTGCTCAGGAAAGCTCATTGCATGAATTACACAAATACACAAAAGTAAGGTATCCATGGCACTATAAACACATCTTTTTACCATCGCACAGTGTCCTCAGCCGGCCCGGTGAAGCGCTCAGCACCTCGGTGCACCAGGGATGAGCTGTCGGGAGTCTCCTGCGTCTCCATGGCGACGCGTCACAAAACAGCATCCACCACAGCACCCAGTCGAGCTGGTGGAAAGCGCCCCGCGACGACGGCCTCTTGGAGCAAGAATGGCAGAGCCTGGGCCCGAAGATGCGTGCCCTTCTCAATATGGCAACAAGAGACGGCCAAGTAAGCCTGTGGACCCTGCCACCTGGCCCGGCGAAGTTCGGGGGCGGGGTCTCTCCTGGAGCTGGGGTACCTAGGGCGAAGGCTGCCTAGGTCTTCAAGATGCCGCGCTCTTTTGGATGGAACTCAATTTAAATAGAGGCTGGGAATTCAAGGAGAATGAAAGGGCCTTCATGACCTTGCCTCTCCCCAGCCCTTCGCCCTAACTCCTGCCAAACCCCTCCCTAAAATGCTCAGTTCTTTAAACGCCCCGTGAAATGCCCAGGAGGGTACAAGGGAAAGGGAGGACTGACGCCTTTGGGAGAACAAGGCTAAAGACAAAGACGGAACGGTGGTGGGGAGCTCTGAAGAGAGCAGACCCAAGGGGAACCCTGACCCCAGGCAGGATCTGAGAAACAGCCCGGAAAGGGGGGCAGGGCTGAAGAATGCAGAGACGCGACCCCCAGGCGCATAGGCAGCAGAGGCTGGGAACTAGAGTCTTTGGTGCTCGCTTCTAATCTTCGCTTCCCTTTCTTTCAAAGGGATCTTGTATCTAACAGAGGCAGTGCTTTTGATACTAATTCTGCATGCAAATGCCGCGGGTTTACTAACTCAGCTTTTTGTGTCGGTGGAGGGAGAGCCACTCTAGCTGTGATGCTGGTGGCATGATTACTGTGTAGTAGCTCCATCCTGGCCTTTCTCATGGCAATAATAACCCACTGCAGCCCTCTAGCTGGGTAATTGTGGTTCCCTGGTGGCTCCAGAACAGTGGGGATTGTTCAACTGTAAATTCCCTAGGATTGCAGTCCCGGGAGAATGAATGAAATGTATACTTTCATCCCATTCATCCGTTTGTAAATTACAAATAGCAGACGAAAAAAAATTAATACAAAAATATTTACAATGCCGAGTTTCTCTGTGGTGTCCAGGCAAACAGGAGAGGCAGAGGAAGGTGCATGTTTGTGTGTGTGGGGGGGTGCTCCTCACCAGGATCTCCCCCTTCGCATTCCCCTTGAATCTCATCTCCCTATCTAGCCACGCTATCTTGGTTTCTTTCACTGTCTGCGCTCCCCGCTCTTGTCTGGGAATGTTGCGATCCTCCAAGGTGTATCCCTCTTGGTTTACATACTCTAAGTGGCCACATCCTGCCACAGGGCTTCAAGTACCAATTCATGGCTCTCTAATCTTTAGCTCATAAACTCCTCCTCAATCTCAGACCAAAATATTCATCTGTCTACCACATGCCATTGGATGTCACAGGAGAGCCTCAGACTCATGTACAAAATTACACTCCTTGTCCTCCTAGACACGAAAGTGCAGTGAGGAGGATCCCAGCTGCTCAAAGTAGAGGGGAGGGCACCGACACCTCAAGGGCATCACCAGGTCTCGTTGATTCTGCCTCCAAAGTGCCTCTCCCCCAGGGAGTTTGCCCCTTCACACCCAGTCCCAAGTCTCTAACAGTCACTCCATGCTGCTCCATCCTCCATTGCTGGAAGGGTCACCCTCCAAAAGGTGGGTCTGATGTATCACTGCCCAGGTCTGGTCTCAAAATAGGATGAGGTCGATGATGACCACCGTGGGCTGATTGCTATCGAACTATTATTATCGACTGGGCTCTTAAGTGCTGTATTCGTTCCAAAGGCTATCATAAATTAACATGAACGGGTCGCTGAAAACAACTGAAATTTATTTTCTTACATTTTGGAGACCAGAAGCCTGAAATCAAGCTATTGACATGGCTGCACCCCCTCTGGTGGCTTCCGGGAAGAGTCCTGCCTTGCGTCTTCCAGCTTCTGGTGGCTGTCGGCACTCTTGACCTGTGGCCCCATCACTCCAGTCTCAGCCTGCATGCTCACAATGGCCTCCTCAACCTCCCTCTGCCTCTCTCTTATGAGGATGTTGAAATTGCATTTAGGGTCCAACAGAGAATCCAGGATGTTCCTCACCCCACATCCTTCCTTGCGTCTGCCAAGAGTGATGGGGCCTAGGTTGGTGTTGCTTGCTTAGAAAAAACTTCCTGATTTCTCTGTCAAATTCAGAGCTTAAGGCTCAGTGATGGTTCTTTAGAGGGCAACACCGCCTCACAGTTTCTCCCCACTTGTCTATGCTTGAAATTCTCTCAACAAAGAGCATTAATTCTGCAATTGGAATAAAATGCTTTAAAGTGTAAAGTGATCCCCACTAAAGCAGAAGAATCAAAGGATAATGTCATTTCTAGTATGACAGGATCGGAGAGTAGACAGGAGTCTGCAAGCAGAGGGACAGAGCATGACAGGCAGGGGCTAAGCCTTTCATTAGACTAGGGGAGTCTCAGGTGGAGGTGAAACTCGCCAAATGTGAAGAGATCATCTCACCCCAGTGTTAGCGAAATGTAAAAAGCCACAGGTAACTGCCAAGATATGAAGGAGCAAATGACCACTGAATTAAAATTTAAAACTATATTCCCAAGTAATTTGGTGGTACTCTGTTGGCAATGAGAGGTTGGGCAGATCAGTTCTAGGGTCTGCCAATGCAGGAGACCTGGCTTTGATATCTGGGTTGGGAAGATCTCCTGGAGGAGGGCATGGCAACCCACTTCAGTATTCTTGCGTGGAGAATCCCATGGACAGAGGAGCCTGACAGGCTATAGTACATAGGGTTGAAAAGAATCAGACATGACTAAGTGACTAAACACAGCAGTGAATTCTCTGTCCACACTCTCCCGGGTCTGCCAGGGGCATTTGCCTTGTAGGTGGTCCCTCCCTCCTCCCGGAACCTCTTTTTTCCTTCCACCATCCACAGCCTCCTGGTTCTCTGCTAATCTCATGCTCTTCTCAGCCTCCTTCTCCAGCTGCTCCTCATCTCCCAAACCTCTTGATATTGTTCAGGCCTGGGTTTCAGCCTTCGGACATCAGCTCTTCTAATGACACTCCGTCCCTTGCTGAGCTCACCCACTCTCACAGCTTTACAGAACATCTATACCATACAATGGGATTCCCTGGTGGCTCAGCTGGTAAAGAGTCTGCCTGCAATGTGGAAGACCCTAGCTCGATCCCTGGGTCACGAAGATCCCCTGGAGAAGGAAATGGCAACCCACTCCAGTATTCTTGCCTGGAAAATCCCATGGACAGAGGAGCTTGGTGGGCTACAGTCCATGGGGTTGCAAAGAGTGGGACACAACTGAGTGACTTCACCATACCATACAATCTTGCACAGTCATTACAAAGAATGAATTGGAGCTGCAGTAGACGAGGGATTTTCATATCATGCTATTAAGTGACAGATAGAAGAGATACACGAAGGTTACTTTGTGTAGGATGAGGCTGTTTTTGTAAAACAAAATAGGATTAAAGCCCAATACATTGGGATTTCCCTCGAAGTCCAGTGGTTAAGACTCCACACTTCCAAGGCAGGAGGCATGGGTTTGATTCCTGGCCAGGGAACTAGATCCTGCATGCCATGTCATATAGCCAAAAGATTAAAAATAAATAAAGAATAGGGGAAATTTAAAAAATAAAATATTTTACAAACCAGTTTGTTACCAAATAGTTGTACATATATATCAATCTGTATATGGTTATATCTGCTGGTCTGAAAGTCTGGAAAGAAACAGGCACAACTGTTAACCTGGGAGGAGGGATGGGTGGAGGGTGAGGACAGCATGAGCAGGAAGGAGTACGGAGAAGGGCTCCAGGAGAGAACCTGACTTGCAAACTATGACCCTCTTTGTGTAAAATCAGTTCATGCATTTACAGATGTATCCAATATGATGCATGAAAAGTCAGATATTAAAACAGTGATACTGAGTGCATTAAGATGATAGAATTTCAGATGAACTCCCTTTATATTTTGATGTATTGCTCAAATTCTTGAAAACAGCCTATGTGAATTCTCAAGGAAAACAATAGACTTATTCGAGTAACTTAAAGGAGGGCTTCCCAGGTGGCTGGGTGGTAAAGTAACTGCCTGCCAACGTGGGAGACATGGGTTGGATCCCTAGGTCGGGAAGATCCCCGGAGATGGAAATAGCAAACTACTCCAGTATTCTTGCCTAGGAAATCCTATGGACAGAGGAGTCTGGCGGGCTACAGTTCATGAGGTCTCAAAGGATCAGACACGGCTGAACACATTTTTATTTGGGGGGAAACAGGTGATTAAATTGAGCTTCCCTTCTTCCCTGATGGAGCTCACAAGTTGGCCTTCATTCCTTTAGACTCTACTTTACCACTCAAAATGTTTGTCTCTTACAAAATTGCTTTAAGTATTGAAATAACATTTGATCAAAATATGCTGTCTGCCACATTTAAAACCAGTTTATTGTGCTCTTAGCAGGTGATACCAGTTGGGATTCTTATGCCACCACGATGAGGACTGCATTCACATCTAAGACAGGAACAGCACCTGCTTTGTTTCGGTACATCCCTGTTCGTGCCACATTGATGTACACACTTAAACTTGTTCACCTGCCTTTTATTATTCAGAGTCCAAAACTGATAAAGAGTAATCAGAGAAGGCTTATAGAAAATGCATTCAGATAAGACCCAATGCACACATAGGTCTCCTCCGAGCATCAGAGAGGGTTTTCACCTTAAAACAGCATCCCAAGCCCCTATAGGGAGATTGAGAAATTTAATACATGGATCCTTCATAAAGCCACTGTGTGTCATGCTTTACAACAGAGTCAGTATATAGTTAATATAATTGTGTTACCCAAACATGGAGCATGAATTGAGTCTGTTACCTGGTTTATAGGAGGTAGGCAATAACAACTGAATGAATGGACAAGTGAGGAATTGTTAGCACTTCCAGCCAACTGTAGTCTCAGAAGGTCGAACAAGGTCAAGGTCCGCTTACCTTTACCTTCACCCCTCCAACTATTGGTTCCTAAAGCAATATTGCCTTGCAGCTTCTCCCCAGCTCCAGAACCGAGGGTGGTGGGAATTTCTCTCCATCAGCTGCCCCTCTAAGCTCGCTGGTGGGTGAGCAAGGGTGGGGCTGCCGTCTTTCATTGCATCAGTGGTTAATAGGAAATCAGCATGGAGGACCCTCCCTTGCCCATATTTATTCTGTAGATTGTTCCAATGTAGAGGATCTTTTCACCTTAGAAATGCATGTTGTTGCGAAGTCCAATGGAATACTGGCCAGACTGGGTTCTGAGCTGAACCTCAGCTCCCTGTTCTAATTAGCCCTTATTTTCTCTGCTACCTTAAACAAGTAACAAGCCCAGTTTTACTTCGGCTAAAAGTTTTAAGGTTGGCAAAGTGGCAATGACGACTCCTGACTAACGTGTTTGTTCTGAGGACAAGTTGAACACACTAGTCTCCTGGCTAGCATGAAGAAGTTACCCCCGAGATTTCTGTTCATTTTCCCCCAGCCTAATATTTATGACAGACTTCCATAAAGCACAGGGCTGCAAGGCTCTTGATTTCCGAGTTACTTGCTATCCCACTGAGTCACATTATGTCCCCTACGGGGAGATTTACCATCTGACAGTAACGGTTGTCTGAAGAGGAAACATTTGGGATGAAAGCCAGAACCAAATGGGTACTTATGGAGTCTAGATTAGTGGTCTTCAAATTCACGTCTTTTTAAAGTTCACAGGAAAGTTCTCATCATAAATTAAAATAGCTGTAAAACATAAAACTTCCAACCCATCCTGAATATTGACATTTTAAAACAAGACCATTAAATTGTTTCTTTACATATAACCAGTGAGTAATCTAACCATCTTAGCAAATTGATACTCTCTGACCCTTTAAAAAATATATACAAACAAGCTCTTCTTTAATAGATTATTTATTTCGTTCTCTTTCCTTCTTGAACTCTTACTCCCAGTCTACTTCCTCCATAGAATTTTACCCTGCTCTAATATATTTTGTGTTTGAAGGCAATTTATTGATCACTCCATTATGCCTCTTTGCAACTGTTTCAGTATATTAATTGAAATTAATTTTTAAACATGTTATATGACTCCGAGTATTGAGTTATCACATTATTTTTAGTACAGAATTGCTGAAAGCAATCAACACATTACAAATTGTTGATAATTACTAAACACAAAAAGTAAATTTTTTGGAATTGCCTCTTAATGAGATAAATGGGGATGTTTTGTTTTCAATTACTTTATGTCTCCATATTTGAGTGTTATTATTTTTGGAATAAGACCACACTCAGCATCAATTTTTCCTGCTTACTTTTTTTTTATTTATAAATGCTCATATTGAGAAGCCTTGTTCTCATAATTAAGTAGATGTGAATGAAAGGAGTTTTAGTGAAGCATTGCCATTCAATACTCTGAACTCTTAATGGGTTTTATGGCAAAATCACAGGTGATTTTTAATGATTGATTGGCTGACAGCTTGGTTGGGTACTCCTTCACTTTTATTGAAAGCAAATAATTAGATGATTTGTCATCCAGTTATTGAGTTATTCCCTATCTCATTTTCTGAGACGTGAAAAGGCATGTCTTAACAAATGATTATTAAATTACGTCTGTTACTCCTTCACTTGGAAGAAACTTATTTCATATTATATACTCAAAAAGGACTTGGAAAATAGGAACATTAATTTCAGTAAATGTTTTCCAATATAATTTTTTTTTATCATTACATACTTTAAATCTATTTTTATCCAAAACTTTGAGCTGAAGATTTAACTCATGTAATTTACACCAGGCTTACCTAGCTGGTAAAATCAGTCATTGTCCAACCAGCAAGTGAAATTAGGTTTACTTCCTGTCAAAATAAAACCTGGCTACACTTATAGTTCAAGTAAATGTTAAAATATGTTTTGAGAAATATTATGAAAACTACTGATAAATTATGGAATGCATATTTTAGTGAAGATTATTAAAAGTAGACAAGGGAAGTGTAAAGTGATTTAAGTCTAATATGATTAATTATATCCAAGTAATAAAAATAATACAGTGAAATGTGTAGCTATATATGTAAGCTATCTTTGAAGTGAGGAGTATGAAAAAAAATGAGGTTTCTTAGTTAAATATGTTCTTATGTGTGCAGAACTCTGGTGCTTGACTTCGGCAAATAATTAAATAATACCATGCATAAAAATCAGAAACAATTTAATTGATTTCTTTAGATACCAAATATTTACTATGCATTTAATGAAAGAAAAAGTTATATAGGTTAGCATATAGTTATACATGTAAAGGAGAAGGCAATGGCACCCCACTCCAGTACTCTTGCCTGGAAAATCCCATGGATGGAGGGCCTGGTGGGCTGTAGTCCATGGGGTTGCTAAGAGTCAGACACCACTGAGCGACTTCACTTTCACTTTTCACTTTCATGCATTGGAGGAGGAAATGGCAACCCACTCCAGTGTTCTTGCCTGGAGAATCCCAGGGACGGGGGAGCCTGGTGGGTTGCCGTCTATGGGGTCGCACAGAGTCAGACATGACTGAAGTGACTTAGCAGTAGCAGCAGCATACATGTAAAATTAATAGTATGACAAGCTAGCATATACTTTCATGTATTAAATATTTTACATAATAAAATAAAATGAGGATTGGCTATATTGAAGTAAATGTTTTATAATACATATGGGTTAAAAAAGTAGATTTAAGTATCTTATTGAATGATGAATAAAAAAAATCTGAAAAAAGATCACAAGATTTTCATGTACCAGTTTTATACAGTAAATCTTTAAAAATGTGATAGTCTCAGACAGATTCCAGTTACACTGAAAAGAATCAGCATTGCCATCCTGTACTGTTTCATCTTCACAGAGATGCTCTTCTTTCCTGCTATCGACATATCCTAGGGACTTTTTTAAAAGCTGGAAAAATGCTTACATTTAAAGATGTGAGTGAAAGAGCCATTTTCAGCAATCTATATTCTCTGCTCTCTTAGAAGCTCTCCTTAGAGAGGGATGAACATTTGATAGTTGTTAGGAAAGGGAAAACTAGCTGTTACTCTCAGCCATACCATCTACAGCATACCTACATTCAGGACATCCCCACACAGGCCAGAATACTCTGGTTACAGTCCCACCCTTTACTCTTGACCTAGAACAGCAAGTCCTGGGTAAGTGTATGGAATTTGGGTTACAAGAGGGTTCCCTGAAAGCACTATAATGAAGTTTCCCTTTGCCAGGCACCCTTCTCATGGTTGGCAGCTTACACCCCGAAGTATAGTGATGAAGAAGAATGCAGGGAGCAAGAGATGGGCGATGCGAGAAAGACCCACATAGATATGCAGATTTGTACTTGGGGAGACACATTAGGAAAGAGTATACTGAGAAATGCAGATGTGCAAATCGATTCCTTTAAAGTAATCTGTGCTGTGTTCCCTTTGCAAAAATCTTCATGTACCTTTGATGACTTTGGTTTGATTTAGGACCACAGTTACGCTTGCATCTGCTCATCTGAATGACAAGTGAAACAGTCCAGCATCCAGATGGATCCCACTTTCCAGATGTTTGGTTTCTTGCAAACATAACCTGAATCTAACCCATCCCTCTTTTTTTTTTTTTTTCTTAAGTCAACATGAAGTATTTTAGACATAGAAAAAGGAATATACAACAAATTCCCAATTATCATCCAGCTATAATAATCAACAACACATGGACATTTTTAATGTATATCTTCCACTTAGCCTTCCCACTCAATAATACTGAAGCAAAATCCAGGCATTATATCATGCTAATTCTAAATATTTGGGCTTCCCTGATAGCTCAGATGGTGAAGAGTCTGCCTGCAATGCAGGAGACCCAGGTTTGATCCCTGGGTCAGGAAGATACCCTGGAGAAGGGAATGGGAGCACACTCCAGTATTCTTGTCTAGAGAATCCCAAAGACAGAGGAGCCTGGTGAGCTACAGTCCATGGGGTTGCAGATAGTTGGACACAACTGAGTGACCAACACACACACAATTCTAAATATGTTTTTTATGTCTCTCTGAAAGATAAAGACTCTTTAAAAATATGTAACAATACCATTATATCACCTAAAACAATTCCTTAATATCAAATAGCCAATCAGCAATAAAATTTCCCCCAATTGTCTCATAATTAAAAAAAAAAAGTTGGCTAGAAATTGAATCCAGACAAGGTCTATGCATTGTATTATCTTTATTCACTTAATCTACAGGTTCCTCTACTTTTCTTTCTTTCTTTTTTTTTTTTTTTGAGAATTTCTTTGTCAAAGAAGCAAGTTATTCTTCTGGATTTTTTCTGACTCCACCCTCATCATGTCATTTAAAAACATCCTCTTTTTCATGTATTTCCTGTAATCTGATATTCCAAAGACTTCATCTGATTCAGGTTGGGTATTTTAACAAAAATATTCAATAGATGGTTTTTTGTGTGTATATTCGCAGTGGCAACTGCTGATCATTTCATTATTTCAGTAGGGACTTGAAAACCATTGGTATCCTAATTCTTATATTTCTTCCTTTTATTAACTGGAATACTTTTCATAGAAACTTTTCTTTACCAAGTATCTGGTTACACTGAACTACTTGTTTATACAGAAGAGTACTCAGTTCTTTAAAAAAAAAATTAATTTAAAACTTTAATGAATTTCAGATTATTCTTTTAAATTTCATATTAGGACTCCCATACTTTTGTTAAGGGCCATCCTAAGATACAGGATTGCTTTGTTTCAGGGAAACCTAGATATTGAATTATTTCTGGCATCAAGCCTTAAGCTAGCCAATCTTTGAAAAATTATTTGACACGTGTACTGTTGTGAAATTTGTTATGTAAATCTTAGTTTGGTTTCTACTCTTTTCTTATAGTCAGAAAAGTACCAGAAGGCTAGGATATACATATTCACTTGGTGATCCTATTCCTAATCAAACACAGTACAATGATGAGTATGTCTGGAAACCATATTCTAAAGAGGATTTGATCAATGTTGGGACTTCAAGAGGAATCAAGAACCACAGATCTTACCCTAGTCAGGTAAGATACTATCTACATATCTTTTGACTTTAATATTATATCCATAATCCATAAGAATGAGAGTTTGGATATATCCCAAAGATCCTTCATCATCTACAGCTATGGTCCTTCTTAAACTATTTTTTGCTCACTTTCTCACAATTATTTATAACTACTTCTCCCTTATCCCCCTAAATAAGAAATATTTTTTAATTAAAGTAGAATTCATGTAGCATGAAATTAACCATTTTCATGTAAACAAATCACTGGCAATTGGTATTCATAATGTTATACAACCACCATCTCTATCACATTTCAAAATATTTTCATAATCCCAAGAGGAAACCCTGTACTCATTAAGAAATTACTTCCTATTTCTCTCTCCGCTAGTCTCTGGCAACTATCAATCTGCTTTCTGTCTCTATGGATGATATTCTAGATATTTTATATGTGGACTCATACCATATGTGACTTTTGTGTCTGGCTTCACACTTAGCATTGTTTAAAAACATCATTTTCAAAGTTCACTCACATTGTAGCATCTATCAGCACTTCATTCCTTTTTGTGGTTGAATAATAGTCTATTGTATGTATATACCACAATTTGTTTATCCATTTATCTATTGATTGGCATTTGGGTTGTTGCCACCTTTTGGCTGCAGACTCTGCCTGCACTGCAGGAGACCTCGGCTCGATTCTTGAATCAGGAAGATCTGCTGGAGAAGGGATAGGCTACCCACTCCAGTATTCTTGTCTTCCCTGATGGCTCAGCTGCTAAACAATCTGCCTGGAATGTGGGAGACCTGGGTTCGATCCCGAGGTTGGGAATATCCCCTGGAGAAGGGAACGGCTACCCACTCCAGTATTCTGGCTTGGAGAATTCCATGGACTACATAGTCCATGGGGTCACAAAGAGTCAGACATGACTGAGTGACTTTGACCTTTTGGCTATTATGAACAAAATTGCTATGAACAGGCATGTACAAGTATTTGTATTTGGTATATGCATTCTCAAACCATCACAACTTATACTATTTTGATTATCCAGAATGCTCTGCTCTTGTCCACCAAGGTAACTCATAGGCTTAGTTTAAAAAGAGCCAGCTAGAATTCCTTCTCCACTAAATGAAAGTAGCTGACCTTCTCTCTGTTTTCTAGGTACTATGTACCCTTCTCGCATCATAAAAGGCAAAGCTCAATTGTAGCAAAGGATTTCATTTATTGGGTTTCCACATAGCATGGTGCCACCTGGGATGGAGCCACCTGGACATGTTCAATGGGTAATAAGGTAGTAGAATTTGATGGTCAGGTCAGTAGAATTTAAGGTCAGGATTTGATGACTGAAATGATGTAAAAGACAAGGTGGGCAGTGAATGAAGGATGCTGTTTCTGTTTTTCACTTGGATGGCTGGGTCTATGCTGATGCTATTTACTGAACTGGAACTTTCAGGAGGACCAGGTTTAATGGGGAAGGTTTTAGGGGAAATGTGAGCTCAGTTGAAGACATGTTGGGTGAGAATATGTCCAATAGGCAGTTGAATGCACAAATCTATGACTTGAATGGAAAAGGTGAGCTTTAGATGTAGACTTTGGAGTCATTAGAACACACACACATGCCCCATTTAATTTGGTTCCTCATGGCACCCACATATAATCTATTTACCTCTTGAGTATTTTCCTTAAGATTTATAATTAATGCCAAAGAGTTACAATATTACACTGTATATGTATACATATGATATACACATACATACTGGACCGCACTTATTTTCCCTTTAAGTGTTATTGAAGGCTCTCAACAAATGGCAGCCAGGGTGGCAGGGTGTCCTGTGCTGTCTCAACCAATGACAGCCAGAGTGGGAGGGTCCTGTGCTGTCTAAGCCAATGAGTCTTCCTCTGCCAGCCTGTAGACTCTCCCATCACCTAAGTTGAGAGTCTATTGCATTATTTACTCTTCTGAGGCCTCTCTGCATTTTTGGCCCATTGTTTTGCTTCACATCCCACATTCTATGCATCTGGAAACCTTATATACCTATAAAATATATTTAGAATATGATTACTTCTCCCAGTCATATTTTCTTGTCTTCCACATGAAAAATGAAAGAAATGACAAAGCTCCATGTTATAGCTGGGTCAGATGATGGTGCTGCAAGACACTGCAACTTCAATGTGGTAGCTGGGTGTAAAGAACTCAAAAGAATGTGTTTTACAAAAACACTTCCCAGGTGGCACCAGTGGTAAAGAACCCACCTGCCAATGCAGGAGATGTAAGAGACCTGGGTTCAATCCCTGGGTTGGGAAGATCCCCTGGAAGAGGAAATGGCAACCCACTCCAGTATTCTTGCCCAGAGAATCCTATGGACAGAGGAGCCTGGCGGGCTACAATCCATGGGGTCACAAAAGTTGGACACAACTGAAGCGACTTAGCACATACATACAAAAACACATGTGTTCTTCATTCCATAAAGTGAAACCCTGTCGATTTTCTTGAAAATTGTGTTTGTATCCATAGGACTTCTTTCTCTGGACACTACCTCAATCAACAACCTCATTAAAGAGCTACTTTCCTTGGAAAATTGCTGCATCAATGGAAGAAGTTCGGAAGGCAATAGGAAATCAGTTTATTTCCATCACAAAGAGAGATTTTGTGGACCGATCGAAGGGTAAACGTTCATTTTTCTCCTTTCCCTGGTAAAATGTTAGGCACCGGAGTCTCCATGGTGAGCAACACAGATGTGGTCTCTTCCCTCAAGACACTCACAGTATAGACGTGGAGAAAGGCAATTTTGCAAACAAGAGTTGACCTAGTGAGCACCTATAAAAAGGTGCATGTTGTGGGAAATGCAGGGTGCTGTGGGTGCACAGTAGGACATCAGCCTAACACTGGAGGAAGAGGTCAGGAAAGGCTTCTTGTGTCCAAAGGACAAGGACGAGCCAGGAGAAGATGATGGGGTCGAGTTAAGCCTGCTGTCTTCAATTATTTACTGCTGGTTTACCATTTTAAAAACTCTTACGTTAAAATTCCTTTTATTAAACTGATATATGCATAGAGTGAAATCTAATAGTTACCTACAGGTTCACAGTGAAATAGCAATTCCCTGACCCCTCCCCCATCCACTCTTGGTTCTACTCCCACTGACTATCAATTTCCATCCTTTCAACTATTTATTCTTATGGGATCCTCCGTATTTTAAAATCATATCCTCGCACTACTCTTTCTGATTCATCAGTCTTAGGCATTATGATTGACTTCAGTTATAGTAACTGAGGAAGTGGTCCTCCTACAATTCTTTCTCATGTCCCCTCCATCCATCCTCTCAATATAATTATATTACAAATTTGGAGTTAATGCAATTGCTAGTATTTATATTATAATTATGATCATATGATATATTATAATTATGTTAACACTGCTTGGGCTTCCCTGGTGGCTCAGTGGTAAAGAATCCATCTGCCAAAGCAGGAGGCACGAGTTTGATCCCTGAGTCAGGAGAATCCCCTGGAGAAGGAAATGGCAGCCCACTCTAGTATCCTTGCCTGGAAATCCCATGGACAGAGGAGCCTGGCAGACTATAGTCCATGGGGTCACAAAGAGTTGGACACGACTTAGAGACTAAATAGCAGCAACAACGAACACTGCTGAGCCAAATGATATTTTATGGGTATATTTCCTTTTAGTTCTCTTTTGCTTTTTTTACCATTCAGTTCAGTTCAGTTCAGTCACTCAGTCATGTCCGACTCTTTGCGACCCCATGAATCGCAGCACGCCAGGCTCCCTGTCCATCACCAACTCCCGGAGTTCACTCAAACTCACGTCCATTGAGTCGGTGATGCCATCCAGCCATCTTATCCTCTGTCATCCCCTTTTCCTCCTGCCCCCAATCCCTCCCAGCATCAGAGTCTTTTCCAATGAGTCAACTCTTCACATGAGGTGCCCAAAGTACTGGAGTTTCAGCTTTAGCATCATTCCTTCCAAAGAAATCCCAGGGCTGATCTCCTTCAGAATGGACTGGTTGCATCTCCTTGCAGTCCAAGGGACTCTCAAGAGTCTTCTCCAGCACTACAGTTCAAAAGCATCAATTCTTCGGCACTCAGCTTTCTTCACAGTCCAACTCTCACATCCATACATGACCACTGGAAAAACCATAGCCTTGACTAGACGGACCTTTGTTGGCAAAGTAATGTCTCTGCTTTTGAATATGCTATCTAGGTTGGTCATAACTTTCCTTCCAAGGAGTAAGCATCTTTTAATTTCATGGCTGCAGTCACCATCTGCAGTGATTTTAGAGCCCCCCAAAATACAGTCTGACACTGTTTCCACTGTTTCCCCATCTATTTGCCATGAAGTGATGGGACCAGGTGCCATGATCTTCATTTTCTGAATGTTGAGCTTTAAGCCAACTTTTTCACTCTCCTTTTTCACTTTCATCAAGAGGCTTTTGAGTTCCTCTTCACTTTCTGCCATAAGGGTGGTGTCATCTGCATATCTGAGGTTATTGATATTTAATAATTAATTCTTTTCAAATGCTTAGTTTTCTATGTGCCTGTCACACTCACTAAATCCATTTTTACCTGGTCCAACATCTCAGTACATCACCTTCTGCTGTGCCTGGTGTCCCTGAATCCAGAGCTTCTTTGGTTCAGTTTTGCTCCAAGAACCTGTCTAGGAAGGGTAATCATGTGACTACCATGAGGTTAAGAAGGTGATCCAGGGAATTCTAACCACTCTGTATCCAAGTTTTGACCAAGATCACCCGTTTTCTGCCCTGAGCCTCCATACCAGCCTTCCACTGAACCAATTCCCTCTGACTTTGAGCCTGCTGAAGTTTTGCTGTGTGGATTAGCTCACATGGATTTGCTGTGTGGGTTAATTTTGTTAACCCCTTCTGCAGTCCCTTCATTTCAGCTTTCTCTACTTTGCTAACTCAGTTGCTGCATCTCTATTTGGTTTCCATCTTCTAAAAATGTGTTAACCTCTCCAATCTGCTCTCAGTCTGGTCAAGTGTGGGGAGGGAGGAGTCATTTGCATGGTCACCATCCACTGGGGTTTCATAGGAAGCACTGCTAATTCTTTTACTTCCAAACCCTTCCAATCTGGTCTCTGCCCCCATCTGGTCATTGAAGCTACTCTTGTCAACGTGCCCAATAATCTGGCAGCATGAAATGTCGGTGGCTGCTTGAAACAAGAAGGAGCAAGCGGCCTTTGAACTTCTGTGACACCGCACTCTCCTGGTTTCCCCTACTTCTTTGTCTCTCTTTTTTTTTTTTTGGTCTTTTTTTCTACTTTACCTCTAACAGAGTTCCTTAGGGTTCCTGGTTCCTTTATAAAAGCAACTCTCCATCATCCTGAGGATTTCTGCATTTGTATCTCTTCCTCAAGTCCTTCCTTGGGCCCCTGATTTTGTGTATTGGGGGATCAAGTAGAGGCCTCATTAGGGTTCCAAGTCATCACCTTCTTCTTCCCCTAACACTGAACTTTGTGTATCATCTATCGACCCCTGCAATTCCATCGCCACATGGCAGCCAGAGGCTCTTTCACAGTCTAAACTGGATCAAATACTTCTGCTGCTTCTTTTCACTGTCTTCCTTTGTACTTTGAATAAAATCCATGTTCCACTTCCTTCTCTTGGTTCACAAGGCCCTGCAAGCCTGGCCTGGCCCTTGCTTTCCTCTTCACTCCAGCCCTCTCATTCACTAGTCTCCAACGACATGCACCTTTTTTCAGTTCCTTTAAGATTGCAACCTCTTGCCCACCTTCGGTCAGCACTCAGCCTGTCCCCTCTGCCTGAAAGGCGCGGTTTCATTTTGCCACTCTCTCGACTCCAGCTTAAATGTCTCCTTGCCTGTGAGACCTTTTTCCTAGATTTATCTGAAGAGGCCTTCTGTCATCTTGTTTGCCTGTCGCCTTTGCATCTGCAGTCATTTGTTGACTGATTCTTGTTTCCTGTTGTTTGTGCTTTGCTCTTTCCTCCACAACTCAGTACAACCCCCGAAGCTCTTATTCACTCAGGGCCTAGTACAGCATGTAGCCTCATTCCCTGTAAATATTTGTTGAGTGATGGAGAGAATCTTTGGGAAGTTTACTTTCTGAAGCTGGATGGGAACAGAATCAAAAGACCTCCATACTTGCAGATAAAGGGTCATGGAAAAACATCTGAAATGTCAGCCTTCTTAAAAGATGTCTTTGAGCTTCCAATTAGAGTTGTGCTCTCTGCAAGCACAAATTACCATTTCCCCATGTGTGGATAAATACCCCAGACCTGTCGAGACTCCCTCCTAAATCTCTCACCTCCATCTGCTTCTTTCCCTCCCCACGGCCCCTGCCTTAATTTGGGCTATCATCATCTATCTCTTGGATGACCTCTAATCCACTCCCCTCTCCAACTTTGTCTCCTCAAGTCCATGTCCATACTAGGGTCATAGTAAGTTTCCAGATGTGCCAATTGACATCACTTTCCAGCTTAAAACCCTTCAGTTATATCCCCCTCCCCACCGTTATCCCCAGGATAAAAGCTAAGTGCCTTAAGGTGAGTATAATCTGTATAATCTGGTCCTTGCCCACCCGCTCAGCGTCCTCCAGCCCCCATGACAGCCCCCTACCCTCCAGTTTTACAATGCCTCCTGTAACCTTGTGCCCTTTGCCCTCTGCCTCTTCTGTGTGAAGACCTTTCCCTCCTTTTATTTTTAGCCTATCTGTCCATGTGTGCTCAGTCACCCATTCGTGTCTGACTCTTTGTGACCTTATGGACTGTAGCCCCCCAGGCCCCTCTGTCTATGTGATTTCCCAGGCAAGAATACTGGAGTGGGTTGCCATTTCCTCCTCTAGGGGATCTTCCTGACCCAGGGATCAAAGCCATGTGTCCTGCGGCTCTTGCATTGGCAGGCAGTTTCTTTACTACTGAGCCACCCGGGAAGCCCTATCTCTGTCCGTAATTGAAGTCTAAATGTAAACTTCATTTCTCTCCCAGGAGTCTTCTCTGATCCTCCAGATTTGGATCAGTGCCCCTCCCATGTTTTTATAGCTCCTGTTCTTTCCTCTTCCACAGCATTTATCAAATAATATTGTGATTCCCTTTTATGTATCTGTTTCTCTAATACTTTAAGCTTCTGAAACACAGAGACTGTGTCTTTCTTTGAATCCTCATTATTGAATTAAGGCCAATGAGTGAGAAGCAGTAAAAGGGGCTTGTTTACACATTCAGGCTTGAGAACTTGGCTTTGATGAATCAGAACAGAACTAGCTTTCACCTGGCTATAGATTGAGTGCCCTTGGTCTTAGTAGTTTTGAACAGTCCTTGCTGTAGATTTACAGGGGCCTTTCTGCAGCCATCATGTGCTGTGTGTGCTAAGTTGCCTCAGTCATGTCCAACTCTGTGCAACTGCATGGACTGTAAGCTGCCAGACTCCTCTGCCCATAGAATTCACCGGACAAGAATACTCAAGTGGGTAGTTAGTTCCTTCTCCAGAGGATCTTCCCCACCTAGGGATCAAACATCATGTGCTGTGCTTAGTTGCTCAGTCGTGTCTGACTCTTTGCAATTCCATGGACTATCTCAAAGGGGAAGTTTCTCCCTTTGGGCTATAACTACTCTGGTCTCACCTTTGTGGAAGTGTGAAAGTGTTAGTTGCTCAGTCGTATCTGACTCTTTGTGACCCCATGGACTGTAGCCCACCAGACTCCTCTGTCCATAGAATTCTCCAGGCGAGAATACTGAAGTGGGTATTCATTTCCTTCTCCAGAGAACTTCCTCACCCATGGATTGCAGCTGGGTCTCCTGCATTGCATGTGCATTCTTTACCAACTGAGCCACCAGGGAAGCCCTATCACCTTTACCAACTGGAAAAGGAAACCAGGGGGAACTGGTCTACTGAGGCGCAGGGATAGTCCCTCGGGGTGGGGTTGGCATTGGGTCAGGTTATCTTCTCTGTTGGGACTTCAACACTATGGCTGCACTTCAGCACTCACATGGTGTTCCTCAGATCCTTGTATATCAGGAATTTCTCCCAATAGTGCCGAAGGAACTCATTTATAGGAAATTTACAAAGACTATAAAACCATTAGTTAAGGATTAAGAACTAAGAGTTACTGTAAGCATATATCATGTAGGCAGTCACTAGAGTGTGGTTCAGATTAATTACTAATACATAGCGATTACGTTTCTTTTTTCTCTTTTGTTCACTCAATTTAGTAAATATTTAATGAGGTCTATTATGGTGATATGTACTAAGGATCAATGAAGACTTACTCTTTCTCTTCAAAGGAACTCAGAGTAAATCCAGAGCCTGATTTTTGTCATTTCTGGGTCTTCATCTCCAGTTGCTCTATATGGACAAGTCTCTCAAGACCCTTCACAGTGTGGATCCTAACCTTCCCCTCCTGCTTCACCCTCAGCTACTGCTCCTCCCTACCCTGCATTCTTCACATTCACACCAACTAGACTGCATTTGATGAATGCACCGTGCATTTTAGCTTCAGTGCTGACCATTCGTCAAAACACACCTTCTGCTGTGTCTGCCTTTCTTTATTTTTAATTGAAGTATAATTGCTTTACAGTATCGTGTTGGTTTCTACCAAACATCAACATGTATCAGCCATAGGTTTACCCAAGTCCCCTCCTGCTGTATCTGCCTTTTGATTCTTGTCTTCCTTCCACCTCTGGGTTTCTTTTCTTTTTCATTTTTTAAAGATTTTTCATGCAGACCATTTTTAAAGTCTATTGAATTTGTTACAATATTGCTTCTGTTTTTTGTGTTTTGTTTTTTTTATGGCCATGAGGCATGTGGGATCTTAGTTTCTTGACTAGGGATCGAACCTGCATTCCCTGCATTGGAAGGTGAAGCCTTAACCACTGGGCCACCAGAGAAGCCCCTCCCTCTGGGCTTCTGTAGCACCGTATCCAAAGCTCTGAGTCAGTGATTCTTAAGCATATGGGAAGTTTGTTCACAGTATAAGTGCCTGGGTCCCTCCCACATCTAGAAATTCTCAATGTCTGGGATGAGGTTCAGCAGGTATATTTTGGCATTACCTTCCTAGGTAATTCTGATGTATTATCTCCATTTGTTACAGTTTCAAGATACTACATTCTGTATCTGTGTCTCCTGTCTATCTCTTTCTCATCACACTCATTTGAGGTTGTCTTAAGGTAGAACAATGACTTTATTATCTCTAACTTTGGCACAGAGCACATGTAGAAACTGAAAGCATTTGCTTTTGAGTTGTAGCTAGGAAAAAGGGCTAGACATCTGCAACAAATGGGAATTTGTTTACTAATAAAGCTATTAGTAATTCACAAAAACCAAGTTATATAGATGGCACTTACTAGCAACAATACCAGACAGTTGTCCAAAATATCTTAAGGAGTGTCCTGATTTTGGAGCCCTAGAGTTTTCCCCTCTCTATAACCTTGTCTTCTCCTCAGGCAGTTTATGAGGTCATTATGAGGGCCATTGAGTACCCATGTCCTCTCTCCCTGCAACATCTAAATTAAGAGGCACCATGTAGTGAAACCCTTTCCCACTGTGCTGTTCTGGATGGAGATCATTCTTTAAAAAATCAATATTAAACTGCTCTTGGGTGCCAGTTGGTGACATCACATATTGCTTGATATACAATGTACATTGGAGTCTATTTTGAGAAGACCTATTGAAAAACTATTTTGGAAGAAGAATCAAGGTTAGTGTCAGTAGTAATTACCACTGTTGTGACATTGCTCATGATACTCCTATTTTTAATATTTTTGTTCTGATTAAAGCTGGTGTTGTGTGATGTGCCTCTGAACCAACATTTTGTAGCGAGAATTAGGGGTGAGCTCATTCTAAGTAAGATGACGTGATTCTCTACTTCATTAATCTGGTAATGCTTGTGGAACTTGGCTTTAGCTAGTGCGTCAGAGGTTTTAATGATCATATTAGTGAATATTTCTTAGCAGAGTTATTTCCAAAAATAATACTATTATGACCCACGAATAACAATGATCTGGCCTAACCATCCATCAGTAAGGTCCTTTTTTGAGTGGTTCTTTTCTAGGTAATGGGGATGATGTGTACTGCCCATCTAAGGTTGCTAGATTGGGCAAATAAAAATACAAGATGCTCAATTAAAACTGAATAATGATATTGCATTAGTGTCTCCCTTGTGTCTGACTCTTTGTGATCCAATGGATTGAAGCCTGCCAGGCTCCTCTGTCTATAGGATTTCCCAGGCAAAAATACTGCATTTGCAGGCAGATTCTTTACCATCTGAGCTACCAGGGAAGTCCTAATAACAGGTAAAAAATGAGTACTTATACAGACACAAAAAATTATTCATTATCTGAAATTCAAATTTAACTCCACATTTCCATTGCAAGGGCCTTGTGCAGCAACCAAAATAGCAACTACAACAAATTTAACTGAACTCCTATATTTTATATGGCAACCATAGCCCTATCTAAAATATCTCACTCTGCTTCCTAACCCCAGCCCCAGAGCCTAGGCAGGACTACTGGAGTGAGGTGTGCTGTCTGAGTCCATGAAGCAGAAACAAAGAACACTCCTAACTGATGAACAGTATATTCATTAGAAACTACTTCTGATCATTTTAGCCTATGCTTCCTGTGCCTGATAAAGCAGAAAATTATTTCTTGGTTGAAATGTCCATAAAAAATACATTGACCATACCTCTAAATGCAAGAAGAGAGGGTTCTGAGTGTGATAAATTGGAAGCTACTGCCAAGCAAAATGGAATGAAAATATGATGCTATTTAGAAATACCTTACAAGGAGTAATTATTGCCTTCCATTTGTACCTCTGCCCCAGATCAGAAGGATAAACAGCGTTCTCAGATGTTTCTAGAATGGAAAAAGTTAGTTCCCCGATCAGCAGACACAGAATTTCGACGGAATTACCAAATTCCAGCTAAAATTCCTGAGTTACAGGATTTTAGTTTCAAATATGGATGCTACTCGAGCCTACCCATTGCTTCTCAAGGTCTAGGTGAGTACACCTGTAACTTTTTAAAACAATTTTGTAGACTGTTCTTATTCCGAGTTCCTCAATACATTCCACAACACATTTGTGGGACCTGGCGAGTCCCACAAATAAAGGCTGGGATTCTCTGCCCAGTGACAGCTTCTTGTCTTTCCTTCCCTTGCATCTCTCTAGTCCCTTCTGTGCTGTTCAGCCACATGAGGAGCCAAGAGCGCACAAAGAAGCAGTCCATCTACCAAAGTGATTATGGGAAAGCCTACCTGGATTTCTTGACAATTCTGAACTCATTCAGCCCCTCTCAAGTCACAGAGTACCTTCAGGGTGTTTCCTACAAAGGTAAGATGAGGTCTCAAGTTACTATTCCATAAATTACGGGTCATAATAATACATGGCGTTCCACCAAATAGAAACTTTCCCAACTTCTAGCCCGTGGTGTTCAATATATATGTATGTGACTACAAAAAGGTGGCACAGTGGTAAAGAATCCACCTGCTATTGCAGGAGATGCAAGAGATGCAGGTTTGATCCCTTGGTCAGAAAGATCCCCCTGGAGGAGGGCATGGCAACCCACTCCAGTATTCTTGTCTGGAGAATCCCATGGACAAAGGAGCCTGGAGAGCTACAGTCAGTGGGGTCACAAAGTGCCAGACACGACTGAGCATGCATGCAACATATATAGTTTTGTGTAAACCTCAACCCATTGAAAATAAATTTTTATTCGAAGAAGCCCCAGTGAATATATCCCCATTTATTAAAAAGAAAACATCTAGCTTTTCACTTACTTCTGATCTCACTTTGCTGTGGTTGAACTGCTCCAGGGCGACGTCTCTTTTTCTTATGGTTAATTGATTTCTCCAGTGGAAGTCTGTACTCCCTCATAGCTTTGTTTTAGTTTGTGTAATCTTTATTTCCTGTTTGGTGCTTTTGTGTGTGTGTGTGACAGTCTTCTTAGGGTACATGCAAATCTTCATGTACCTCATCCTCAAAGAGATAAATGTCATTCAGGACTGGTTGGGTCACTTTCTAGGACACATATTCCTATATCACCAAACTAACATGTTACGTACATTATAAAACATTCAAAGTTAAATGTGAGATCACAAAAACAAATGCAAACTTAGGTGGAGAGTAACTCAGGTACGTGCACACACACACACACACACACACACACACCCTGATCTCTAGCCCTCAGGCGGCATTTGTCACACTGAGCACAAGGACAGGCAAACATCACTTGCGTTCTTTCTTTCTCTGAGTTTTGGCTGCACAGATGGTAATTTCTAGGAGTGACAAAGCTTTATAGCTCCATCATGTACAATTTAAAAATATGTAGTTAGTATTAGGGGACCTTAGATGTTCATAAACAGACAAGACTCCTTCAATTTCCAGATGAGGAAATGGAGGCAGGGGAGAGAGGGGCCTCCCATGGTCAGTTATCACTCAAAGACTGCAAAGCCTACCAGTACTGGTGGGCAGAAAAGCAACCCTGGCTTTCATGAAACTTTTGGAGCAATAGTTTCTATTGTTTTATTTCTCATCGCATCACGCAGAACAAGCACTGTCTAGGTGCTTCACATATAGCACTCTTCATCCATTCCAACAACTGTGCTAGGTAAGTGTCAGTACCTTGATTCAGAGATGAGGCAATGAATAAATAGAGATGACAAATGTGTGCTCAGTCATGTCTGATTCTTTGCAACCCCATGGGCTGTAACCTGCCAGACTCCTCTGTCCAGGGAAGTTTCCAGGCAAGAATACTAGAGTGGCTGCACAGAACAAAAGCCTAAGTCTATTTCATTCCACAATCCATGCTTTTTCCAGGAAGTCTTGCTGATCCCTTGAATATTGTTTGCTCTTTTTAGTCAATAATTACATTCAAGAGATGTTGAATATTGAAGAGTCTTTTTAGCTATTAGACATAATAGCTTTGATTATCGTGATTCTTTTGGTCTCATTGAATTCATATTTAGAGTACTATTGTCAGGTATTTGTCGCCTTAGAAATTTCTCTATTTAGCCCTGAAATAGTTAAGTGGAAAATTTCATCCCGTTTTTCTTCATAATTTTCAGAAAGGCAGATTCTTGATCACTTTATTCGCTCCTACTGTGATGTGGGCCAAAGGACGGATAAAAAAGAAAAATAGTTCAAATGAAGAACATCTGAAAGTAACTGAGTTCTTTTCTCAATAATCAAGAAAAAATAAGATCCAAATTGTTCTGAATTATAATTTCATCATGACTTGGTGTAATTTTGTTTGTTTTATTTTTAAACAATAAAATCATTTAAGGCTGAAAATCATCCCTTGCCTCCCAATCTATTCCCACCCAATTTTAACTGTATCCAGTGGGTTTTGATATAATGTTTTTTCACCATTCTCTTTTGGATACTTACTTTGTGTCTTCAGTTCTGGTTTCCTCTTTGAACCAGGAATTATGTGGAAGAGGTTTCTTAATTTTTCAATAATTAGGGGATTAAAAAATTCATTATTGTTGATTTTGAATTTGAAAGTTAAAAAACAAATCTCTGCTTTTGGAAAATTAGCAAACATTTTTTATGCCAAGTATAAGAATGATTTGTGTATTACATGAATAGCAGAAGAAAAAATGTAGAGTTAATTGTATTTTTAAGCCACTTCTTTGTCTTAATTGTATATTTTAACTGTCATATTCTGAGGCAAAAATCTTAAAAACATTCCACAATAGAAGTGTTTTCATCAATGTCTCCTAGTATTTCTGGGATTTTTGCTACACATTTTTGTCTCCTATGTTGTTTATCAGTGCTTATGACTTACACAGAGCTTCTTCATTTTCCTATTACATGTTATTCTTCTTTGACCATGTTAATGGTTTTGACCTTGAATTATGTGTTAATTTATATTCATGTTGCCATTCATGCTGGGTTTGTTTTTTCTGTGCATTTACTTAATTCCAAATTTCTCTCTCTCTTTTTTCTTTTTTTTTTTCCTGTTTATGTCTTTCTTGGAGCACTGGGGACTGTGGCTGTGGCCCACGAGTAATTTCATATGGATTCTGTCTCAGTTTAGTGTGTGCAGTGGGACTTCCTGTCCTCCCAGTACTCTCCAGAGCATGGCCCATATTCCGTCAGGATCTTGAACCAAATATTAAACACTGAAGAGCCCCTTTTTCAGTGAATATTTATTGAACACCTTTTATGTGCCAGGCAGTGCTGTAGGTCTTGGGGATAACTAGTAGTGAAAAGACGTGCATGGAGCTTGCATCGTGGAGAGAGGGACAGATCAGAAACAAGTGAAAGTGAACAGGAGAATTACAAAGTGTAAGTGCTACACACAGCATGGGGCTTCCCTGGCCACTCAGATGGTAAAGAATCTGTCAGCAATGCAGGAGACCTGGGTTTGAGTCCTGGCTCAGGAAGATCCCCTGGAGAAGAAAATGGCAACCGGCTCCAGTAATCTTGCCTGGAGAATTCCATGGACAGAGGAGCCTGGCAGGCGACAGTCCATGGGGTCACAGAAAAGTCACACACACGACTGGGCAACTAAGCACGCATGCACACACACACAGTGTAAGCAGTGTTGTGATAGTCCAAGGCTCCTGTAAGGAGGCCTGGTTTAAGCTGACCCATTAAGAAGAGGAAGGGCCAGCCATGCCAAAAGATGAGCAATAGCTTTCCAGGCTTGGGGAACAGCAAGCCATCCAAGTAAGAAATATCTTGACATGTTTCTTGAAGTGTTCTGGAAAGAGTCAGAGGCAGAGTGGCTGAAGCATAGTCAGCTGGGGACACGGGGCAGAGGGTCTGTCAGACAAAAGAGGTCAAGGACAGGGAGTCAGATCTTGCATGGAGAGAGTGTCGTTGGCTCCTGACAGCATGGGCTCTCTTGTTCTCGCTTCTGTGTTCCGGAATAGTCAATAAATTTATGCTAGTACAAGTTGTGTATCCCTGTGAACATGGTTTGGTTTTATGTTAACCCACTTGCTCAGACTGTGCTAACAAAGCTTCGCCTGAGGCTGAGGGTTTCATCTCTCCAGATGTGTTATAGCTGGATCTACAGCTTTCCACTGTCCTCCTTTCCACAAAGGTCTGTCTAGTCAAAGCTTTAGTTTTTCCAGTAGTCATGTATGGATGTGAAAGTTGGATTTAAAAAAAAAAAAAGATGAAGGCTGAATGCCGAAGAACTGATGCTTCTGAACTGTGGTGTTGGGCAAGACTCTTGAGAGTCCCTTGGACTGCAAGGAGATCAAACCAGTCAATCCTAAAGGGAATCAATTCTGAAGATTCATTGAAGGACTGATGCTGAAGCTGAAACTCCAATACTTTGGCCACCTGATGTGAAGAGCTGACTCATTAGAAAAAACCCTGATGCTGGGAAAGATTGAAGAGGGCTCCAGCCCCTGGGAATCCCAAATGGGATCACTGACCTCTTGTTTTTATTTTTTTGGCCAAGTTGCCTGGCTTATGGAATCTTAGTTCCCCAACCAGGGATTGAACCTGGGCCCTCAGCAGTGAAAGTGCAGAGTCCTAACCACTGGCGTGCTAGTGATTTCTTGATCCTTGACTTTGTAAATGATTTTTTTAAATTTATAGATATTAAAGTTGACTCATTATGCTGTGACATTCTATGGGCTTTTACAAAAGCATAGTATCATGTGCTTATTATAGTATCATACAGAATAGTTTCGCCAGCCTAGAATATCCCCTATCTGTGCCTAATCGACCCTTCTCCCAAACCTCCCTTTACTTCTTCGGAGATAGTTTTGGTAGTCTAAGGGCAGCACAGGCAAGAAAAGCCTATATCACCTCCATTGCCTGCAGCAGACAACCTGCTGGCCAACAACCAGATGGGTTGCCATCCATGTGACTGGAGACAGGAAAGCATCCTACATCCTCCAGAACCGCAGAACGGGTAAGTGACTGCCATCCTAGAGCCACAAATGCTACTTAAGCACAGCATTGGAATGCACTATTTGATAGACTTTTTCTTTGGGCACCATGGTAAACTGAAGTATCACCCCCCATTTCTTCATGTCTCTCTGTCTCCCATTCTTGGCTATGTAACTTTGCAACCCCTCCTACTAAAGATGGGAGGTGTTTCTCCAGACTTTGTGAATTTAGTCATGTGACTTGCTTTAACCAAAGAGATGTTAGCAGACCTAAGTTCTGGCTGCCCACTGGTCCCAGGAGGAGGATGAGAGGTGTGGGGAGGAGAGCTGCTGATATGGTCTGTTTGCATCTTCCCAAGATTCTTCTGAAAATGATTGCCACCACAAAATTAAAAGACACTTGCTCCTTAGAAAAGCTATGACAAACATAGCATATTAAAAAAGCAGAGATGTTACCTTGCCGACAAACGTCCATCTAGTCAAAGCTTTAGTTTTTCCAGTAGTCCTGTATGGATGTGAAAGTTGGACCATAAAGAAGGCTGAGTGCTGAAGAATTGATGCTTCTGAACTGTGGTGTTGGGCAAGACTCTTGAGAGTCCCTTGGACAGCAAGGAGATCAAACCAGTCAATCCTAAAGGGAATCAATTCTGAATATTCATTGAAGGACTGATGCTGAAGCTGAAACTCCAATACTTTGGCCACCTGATGCTAAGAGCCGACTCATTAGAAAAGACCCTGATGCTGGGAAAGATTGAAGGCAGGAGGAAAAGGGGATAACAGAGGATGAGATAGTTGGATGGCATAACTGACTCAATGCACATGAGTTTGAGCAAGCTCTGGGAGTTGGTGATGGACAGGGAAGCCTGGCGTGCTGTAGTCCACAGGGTCACAGAGTCAGACATTATTGAGCAACCGAATGACAACAATAACAAAGATTCTTATGTTGAAATCCTAATCCCCAAAGTGATGGTATTAGGAGGTAGGACCTTTGAAGGTGACTGGATCTTAAGGCAGAGCCCTCATGATTGGGATTAGTGCCCTTATAAAAGAGACCCCAGCGAGCTCCTTTCTGCCACACAGGACACACAGAGAAAAGATGGCTATCTGAAGCAGAAAGTGCTCACCAAACACCAGACCTGTTCATGCTGTGATCTTGGCATTTCCAGCCTCCAGAACTATGAGAAACAAATGTTTGTTGCTTAAGAACTACCCAGTTTACGGTGTTTAGTCATAGCAGCCCAAATGGACTAATACAATTACCCTAGCTGATCTACCCTTGTGACCCACAAAGTGAGAGATAAGCGCTTTCTGCTGCATGCCACTGAGATTAGTATCGCAATAGCTAACATAGCGCTAGTGATAAAGATTCTGCCTGCCAATGCAGGAGATGCAAGAGACTCAAGTTCCATCCCTGGGTTGGGAAGATCCCCTGGAGAAGGAAAAGGCAACCCACTCCAGTATTCTTGCCTGGGAAATTCCATGGACAGAGGAGACTGTCGGGCTATAGTTCTTGGGGTCATGAAAAGTCAGACATGACTGAGCACACGCACACACACAGACACACACGCACTCACGCACACAGACACACACACACACACACACAGAGGTAACTGATAGGGGCACAGTATTTATTTAGATGAAACTTCTCTGAAACCCTTAAAATGAAAAGCTTGGTAGAATCCATTTTCCCTCCTAAAAATATTAAATCTGATCACCACTGACACATGTGCTTAAATAGAGATTGTTTTTTTTAAGACAGGAGAGAGTGGTTGTGGTCCTCTTGTATTTTAAAATCTGCGAAGGCGTTTTAAACCTTGAACATTACAAAAGTTCTCATGAGGCCAGCGGCCACTGCTTATTCTAATGTGTCAAAGGATGTGAAAGAGAGCTTTAATATGGTTCCTTTTTTCAGAGCAGATTGTCAAGACAGATCAGTCAACGTACATGATGTGAGTTAATTATGTAGCATCATTACCTTCACTATTGTATTTCAAAGAGAGCAGTGTTTCAACACAGAAAATGATTCTGAAATTTTTTCTCTTCTGGTATCCCCTGATGGCTCTTTTGATTCTTTCTAACCTCCTGCAAACCTCACTACCCGCCCCCAGCTACACACACACACACACACACACACACCCCCAATCCAAAAAAGTATATATGGCAGATTTCCATGCTTTCCCAAAACATCCATTCTTTGTTTTTAACCTCTTGAAAAAGCTGTTCTATACATAAGTTTAAACTTGTTCTGTTTCATTAAAAAAATGCTTTCACAAATAGAAGAGTAGAAAAATAATATTACTTTAAACTGAAGACAGGACTTCCTTGGCTGTCCAATGGTTAGTATTCTGTGTTCCCAGTACAGGGGACAGGAGTTTGATCCTTGGTCCAGGAACTAGACCTGGCACAGCCAAATAAATAAATGTTTTAAAAATAATATAGTGGGTTTCATATATGTATAATGAAAAGTGAAAGTCACTCAGTCATGTCCGATTCTTTGTGACCCCATGAACTGCAGCCCGCCAGGCTCCTCTGTTCATGAGATTCTCCAGACAAGAGTACTGGAGTGGGTTGCAGGAGCTTCCTGACCAGGGATTGAAGCTTGATCTCCTGCACTGCAGGCAGATTCTTTAGCATCTAAGCCACCCTGGTCTCCCATATATACAATACACCATGTAAATATATAATATGGTGTTGAACTCAGGAGTAGGAAGAAAAATACAGCCAGCTGAGGATAGAGAGGCATGAGAGCTGCTGTTTTAATGAGGGTGGTCAGGAAGGCCTCAACACTGCACTGAACCTGCTCGTGACAGAAGTGAGGGAGCAGGTGAGAAGCTTGTGGCTGTATGGAGAAAGGATTTCCGGTGAGAGGGAGCAAGGGCAGAAATGCTTTGTGTTCTAAGAGAAGGTCAAGGTGGCCCTGGGGGAGCGAGGGGAGAGCAGTAGGAGATGAGGTCAGACAGGGAGAAGGGCAGGTCAGGGAAGCCTGAGGTTATGACTTTTACTTTGGATGATATGAAAAGCATGACAGATATTTGAGCCGAGGGTTAACATTGTCCAATTTCTGTTTTTAAAAGATCACTCTCTACATAGAATATTTTGTACTGGGTAGGCTGAGTGACGAAGAATTGATGCTTTTGACCTGTGATGCTGGAGAAGTCTCCTGGGAGTCCTTTGGACTGCAAGGAGATCAAACCAGTCCATCCTAAAGGAAATCAGTCCTGAATATTCATTGGAAGGACTGATGCTGAAGCTGAAGCTCCAATATTGTGGCCACCTGATGCAAAGAGCTGACTCATTGATAAAGACCCTGATGCTGGGAAAGACTGAGGGCAGGAGGAGAAGGGGATGACAGAGGATGAGATGATTGGATGGCATCACAAACTCGATGGACATGCACTTGAGCTAACTCCAGGAGATAGTGAAAGACAGGGAAGCCTGGTGTGCTGCAGTCCATGGGGTTGCAAAGAGTCAGACACAACTTAGCAACTGAACAACAGGGCAGAAATGAAAACAGGGAGACCAGTCAGGATGTATAGCCAAGGTCCAGGTGAGAAACATGGTGGTTTGGACTTAGAGGTGTTGGTGGAGGAAGTGAGGAGTAGCTGGAATCTGGAGACACTTCAAACGTAGAATCAGTAAGATTTGTTGGTGGACTGGATGTGTGTTTGGGAGGGGTAGGGGAGGAGATGACTCCAAGGGTTTTTCCCTTAAACAGCTGGAAAAAATGGAGCTGTTATCTGAGATAGAGCAGTTGGAGGGGGCGTGAGATTGGGTAATCAAGGGTTCCATTTTGGACTGTGGAATGCACCCACATATAATTACTATTAATGGCAAGATGATAAGGGGCTTCCCAGGTGGCTCAGTGGTGGTGAATCCACCTGCAATACATGAGATATAAAAGATGCAGTTTCGATCCCTGGGTGGGGAAGATCCCCTGGAGGATGGCATGGGAACCCACTCCAGTATCCTTGCCTAGAGAATCCCATGGACAGAGGAGCCTGTCAGGCTACAATCCATGGGGTCTCAAAGAGTCAGACACCACTGAAGTGACTTAGCATGCAAGATGATAAGACAATATTTTTAATATTGGAGTTATTTTCCTCTTTGTTCACTCTCTGGTATTGTCTCCCCACCCCACCTCCCAGCTTCATGTCTCCCCACCCGGGGAGGAGGGGAGAGAGGAGGAACGTACCCAGGTACTCCAGTTACAAATCCAGGCAGTGAGGCGCAAGCCGGCACCGCGGGTGCAGCTCATCAGCACTGGCTGCTCCCAGCAAGAAAGTAGCAGGATTTTCTTCACCTGGCATCCCACTGATCATCAGTAATTGCCCTTGGGGGCCAAGCAGACATCATTCTAATCAGTACAGGAGTCCCTGACAGGTTTGGCCGCCTGATACCATGAGCTGGAGAAGACAAAGAGCAGGTACTGCTTTGGGAAGGTTAGGAACATCTCATGCTGACAGGTAAGAAAACATTCTCTTCGTTCTTTGCTTTTCTCTTTTTTAAAATATTGTAGAATTTTCTAGAATTCTGCTTGGGAGTACAGGTAGAGAGCTGTTTGTGGTAAAAATGGGTATTGGGGGCAGGAGGAGAAGGGGACGACAGAGGATGAGATGGCTGGATGGCATCACCGACTCTATGGACATGAGTCTGAGTGAATTCTGGGAGTTGGTGATGGACCGGGAGGCCTGGCGTGCTGCGATTCATGGGGTCTCAAAGAGTCGGACACGACTGAGCAACTGAACTGAACTGAACTGAATTACATTGTCAAGGAAGCAGGTTTTGCTCTTCGGAAGGAAGGTAAAGGGAAGTTGGTCCCATTCATTGTGGAGCCTGACCACATGCCCGCCCGTGGCCTGGCATGAACATGGGATGCAGCAGTGCCCCAGGCTTAGTCAACTGACTGTTGCTATGGAATTTTGTCCCTGCAATCAGAGGCAGGGACTTTTCTTCTCTGCCTTGATAACTTAATTGCACTTAAAAAAAAAAAAAAACAAACCCTTGAATTTGAGTAAATCCTGAGAATATCATGAGGGCTTTTGATTAATGTAAAATTAAAGCTCTTTCAGAAGCATTAATTGAATAAAAAGAACACTATTCAAAGAGCTTAAAGGACAGCCCAAACCATTTGAAGATCTACAGTCATTATTTTAAAATCTGGTTAATTAAGGTACTAAGTGTCATCAAACATTTTGACTTCGGGGACTTTATTTGTATTTAAATCTCTGTCTCATTTCTTGTTGTCCTGACCCTTCGGTATCTATTTCTTCCTTCCTTGTGTTGCCCTATTCTGAATCTTTTCCAAGTTAGGTGGTAAATAAACTCTAGACTATTTCCAGCTCAGTTATTCTCAGCATCCTTCCTACTGACCAAGTGTGGATAACATGTCATAATTAAAAGTGATCCATTTCTTCTGAGATGACTGAGATAAAATATGCTTTTAGCTTGGCAGAAGAATTTGGTTTTTGACTGTTGAAAGAAATAAACTGTAAGCATAATATTAAATTAGCATTGAGTGACAAAGACTACACATAAAAGATTGGCAAATTGCTATTCCCCCCAAATAAGGTGGAAGAAACCATTAAGTTCTGATCTGAATATCACCCTCAAGCCCTTGGCATAATCATACTACTAGAGGGCACGAGTCACCTTGCTCTGTCGTGTGAAACCATGAGTACTATCTAGGATGCTTAGAGCTACACACAGGTCATGGAAGACTCACCATGCCTAAACCTTTAGAAAAATGATTATCTTGAAAAATAAATCTGTTGCTAAGGAGAGCTCCAAATTTGGTCAATCCAATAATTCAAAGATGTCACTTAACACAAATATTCTTTGCATCTTCATTGTTTGGGCTTTGGGGCTCACCTTTGTCCTGGTTGCAAGATGGCTGCAGAGTCTCCATCCAGAGGCCACATGTGAGGCAGGAGAGGAACTCTGTTTTCTCCTTTCCTTCACTTTTCAAAAGCATGGGAACTCTACCCAAAGCCACCCAGGGGACTTTCACTCACACCTGATTGTTGTATCACATGCTCATGACTAAACCCAAACCAGCAAAGACAGTGATTACCATGGATGTCTTAGGCCTCACGATTCACACCTGCCCCCGCTCCTCACCCAACAAAACTGGGGAGGAGACCTGCCTCTCATGAAGGGCATGACCCCCAAGACCCAAGCAAAGCAGAGTTTCATCAGCGGAGGGCGGGGGAGATGGCTGCTCGGAGGGAATGACAAGCAGACACCAACATTTTCCACCCTCATCTCTGGTTTTCTTCCTATCTCCCTAGCTGCCCCATTACAGTCCTCATCCCTACTCCTCTTCTCTCTGCCTGTCCTTGAAGTGCTGGGGTCCTTATCACTCAGCTGGACCCTCTTCTCTTCCCTGTGTTTGCTTTCTGCTCAGACTTGTGGTATTAAATGCCATCTACATGCTAAAAAAAGAAAGTGAAAGTGTTAGCTGCTCAGTTGTGTCTGACTTTTTGCTACTCATTGGACTGTAGCCCACCACACTCCTCTGTCCATGGAATTCTCCAGGCAAGAATACTGGAGTGGGCTTTATGTCTGTGTCTCTTTTGCTGTCTTGTATATAGGGTCATTGTTACCATTTTTCTAAATTCCATATATATGTGTAATATACTGTATTGGTGTTTTTCTTTCTGGCTTACTTCACTCTGTATAATAGGCTCCAGTTTCATCCACATCATTAGAACTGATTCAAATGCATTCTTTTTAATAGCTGAATAATATTCCATTGTGTATATGTATCACAGCTTTCTTATCCATTCATCTGCCGATGGATATCTAGATTGCTTCCATGTCCGGCTATTGTAAACAGTGCTGCGATGAACATTGGGGTGCATGTGTCTCTTTCAATTCTGGTTTCCTCAGTGTGTATGCCCAGCAGTGGGATTGCTGGGTCATATGGCAGTTCTATTTCCAGTTTTTTAAGAAATCTTCACACTGTTTTCCATAGTGGCTGTACTAGTTTTCATTCCAACAGTGTAAGAAGTTTTCTTTTTTCCACACCCTCTGCAGCATTTATTGTTTGTAGACTTTTTGATAACAGCCATTCTGACTGGCGTGAAATGGTACCTCATTGTGGTTTTGATTTGCATTTCTCTGATAATGAGTGATGTTGAGCATCTTTTCATGTGTTTGTTAGCCATCTGTATGTCTTCTTTGGAGAAATGTCTGTTTAGTTATTTGGCCCTGGACTCTGTTTGAGAAGACAAGGATGGGATGATTTGAGAGAATAGCATTGAAACATGTATATTATCATATGTCAAATAGATCACCAGTCCAGGTTTGATGCATGAGACAGGGTGCTCAGGGCTGGTGCACTGGGATGACCCTGACAGATGGGATGGGGAAGGAGGAGGGAGAAGGGTTCAGGATGGGGAACACGTGTACACCCATGGCTGATTCATGTCAATATATGGCAAAAACCACTACAATATTATAAAGTAATTAGCCTCCAATTAAAATAAATAAATTAAATAAAATAAAGAATACTGGAGTGGGTTGCCATGCCCTTCTCCAGGGGATCTTTGTGACTCAGGGATCAAACCCAGGTCTTCTGAATTGCAGGCTGATTCTTTATCACTTGAGCCACCGGGGAAACCCCAGTCTACATGCTGGCAACCCTTCCATGGATATCCTCTGTCCAGACCTCTCTCCTCTGAGCCCCATGTTGGACATCTAACTGCCCACCTGACAGCTCTACATGTCTCAGAAGCATCTCCAACATATGAGTATAAAACTGAACTTTTCGTTTTCTCTCAAACCAGTCCTTCCCCAGGTTGTTCCATCTTAGTAAACAGCACTTCTACCTGCCCGGTGTCTCAGAGCAGATGTCCAGGAGTGAGGCTTGACTCTTACCCTCCCTAACTGCCTATCACAACCGTGCTTCTTTTATTCAACAGGGCATCTAGCACTTCACTACTGCAGCAGGTGTCCAGCCCACAATAGGTGCTCCACGAATGTTTTATGAAAATGATTGAGTGTGCTTGTGTGTACATTCCTAGACTGAAGAGTGGAAATGTAGAAGTTTATAAAGAGCTTGAGGGTAATAACAACCCAAGCTGTAAGATCAAAGATAAAAGTGTTCATTTAGGGACAGATTGAAAGGAACATTGACAGTGCTTTCTGAGAGTTATCACAACACTCTTCTTCTCTAATTCAGACACAAGCCCACTGATCTTTTGGCAGGACTTCCACGAGCACTAAAGGAGTAGAGATGAAACCTTCCAATTTACTTGGAGCATCTCCCAGGTGCACTGGTCTCCTCATGACTCCTGATAACAATGCCATTGTTGATGGCACAATGCACAATGAGAGACCAAAGTGAATTAAAATTGTGATGCATGATGTGCATTTTCTCCCTAAAGGCTTGTGATCAGTGACAGCTGAAACAGAGAGTGGGGGATGTTGTTCTTTTCTTTTCCAACATTAGTGACACTGACGGCCATGATGTTGAAAGGATGGAAGATTGTAACAGTCAGCTACTGCTGCGTAACAAGCACTAACAAAATCTTGGTGGCAGTGAGGATTTATTTCCCAGACATTTGCAGCTTGGTTGAAGTGGCTCCTCTGGGCTGGGTATGGCTGGGGTAGGGCTTCAAGCCTTCAATCTGGCTGGGTTTGATAGTGGAGGGGTGACTGTTCCACATGTATTCTTTCTGCATCCCAGCTGAAGTGGCAGCAGCTACTCAAGGGAAATTCTCCTCACACTGATGACAAAAAACACAGAAGGGTAAGTGAAAACTCTTGAAGCTTCTTAAAGCAAAAGTTCAAATCTGGCACACTGCCACTTTGCTAATTAGTCAACACAAGGTATAAGAGTCAAGGGCAGCACACAGTGCTTTTTGTGGGATGATCTACAGAGCTACAGGGCAAAAAGCGTGGATACTGGGAGGAGAGGCATATTGGAACAATACTTTAATCTGCCTGAGTATATACTACACTTCAAAGAAAACAGAAGAGAAAGCTTGGGTTCAACGTGAATTGATCAAGTCCAGGGTGGGGTTGCATCTCCCTCTGCTCCTGTCTGCTTTTCAGTGTACTTCAAACTATCCCTTACAGCCCCTCTGAAAGGGACTACCCACTATTAGCTCCATCCCTTCCAAATCCATTCCACCTTTTAATCTCTTCAGTAACAGCCAGACTACTTCCCGGGACGGTGCCCTGGATGTTGATTTCATAGGATGGTTGTTATGAGAAGCATTTCATTTCACATCTGCTGACACAATTTGCTGTCTCTCTAAAATTAAAAAAAGGGGAGGGGGGAGAAAGAGACTCATACTCTGATGGCTGTAAAGGATAATGAGTAATTTATTCAGAGCTATATACAAATCAGACGACTGTCTTCCAGACAGAATCAATAATATAATTTTAAGCCCACACGCATTTATAAATGCGAACGCGCCAGTGCAGCTGGGTTGCCATGGGCAACTGGGGCATGCCAGCTCATGATCTGAAACAGGCCCATGTCTCCGAGCCTGGGAAGCACATTCTGCAGACAGACTCCAGGGGAGCAGAGGATGTTAGTGTTGGCTCTGATCTGGCCGCCCCACAAATGCACTCCTGTGACAGTTTGGATTTGTTCTCATCTGAGCTGTGCAGTTTTAAAAAACTCCTATTTGCATAGGACCTCTTCGGTATCCTTCTGTGTCTGTGTTCAAGCAGGCTGGAGGATGGAGCAGGGAGAGTATGACAGAACTAGAGGAATAAGAAACTCCACTGTTATCTACTGTCAGCAAAGGGGGTGCCCAGGTCAGAGTCTGGGAGCAAGCTGGTTGGTCAACTGGAAAGTGGATCTGGTGGGTTAGTCTTCCCCAGAAGAGGGCCTGACCAGTTGTTGATGTATGTTGGTTGGAAAAATAAAAGCAAGAAACAGGAAGACATCAAGAGGAAAGAGAAGGTGGCTTGGGCAAATATAAGCACTGGGAGTGGGGTGACGGGTGGGTAGGTCCCGTTAAAAGGGCTAGAGGGAGGGGTGGGCACACGGGAAGGACCCATGGTGATTTTACTTATATATGGCAATAGAAAGTGAAAGTCACTCAGTCATGTCCGACTCTTTGTGACCCCATGGACTATACATACAGTCCATGGAATTCTCAAGGTCAGAATACTGGAGTGGGTAGCTATTCCCTTCTCCAGGGGATCTTCCCAACCCAGGGATTGAACCCAGATCTTCTGCATTGCAGGTGGATTCTTTACCATCTGAGCCACCAGGGAAGCCCAAATATGGCAACATAAAACCTAAATTCATTGTCAAAGCAGCCTTAGTCAGCCTGGGCTGCCATAGCAAAATACCATCAACTGGCCAGCTTCAACAACAAACATTCATTTTTCACAGTTGTGGAGACTGGAAGCTCAAGTATGGTAGTTCCTGGCTGAGGGTTCTCTTCCCGGTCCATGGACAGCTGACTTCTCGTCTCCTCACACTGTGAAAAGACCTAAGTTTACACGCCTGCCACAGTGGGGAAGTGCCTCAGGCATGAACAGTGTGAGCCGAAACTCTTAGATGAGACTAGCACCGGGTGTTCCTGGGCTGTGGAGAGACCTGGAGGCCTCAGGGCTTGTATGAATTGGAGTGGGAACCCACCAGCAGAGACCTTTTGCTTATCCTTTTTTTGGTGAGAACATTTAAGTTATTCTCTCCGAGCAAATTTCAGTTATATTAATTACAATACAGTGTCAACAACTGAAATCACCAGGTTTTCCATTAGATCCTCAGATCTTATTCACCTTATAATGAAAAGTTCACACCCTTTGACCAACCTCTTGTCTGTTTTCTCATGCCCAGCCCCTGGTAACCACCACCACTCTGCTCTCCATTTCCATGAGTTTGACTTTTGTTTTTAGATTCTACATGAAATTGACACCATGCAGTATTTATCTTTCTCAGTAAGGCTTATTTCACTTAGCATGATGCCCTCCAGTTTCATTATTCATGTAGTTACAAATGACAAGATTTCATTCTTTTTTAAGGCTGAATAATATTCTATTAAAAAGATATACAATATCTATGTGTGTACATAAATATATGTGAGATAGATATATATATATATATATATATATATATATATATATATATATATAAAATCAGATCAGTTGCTCAGTCGTGTCCGACTCTTTGCGACCCCATGAATCGCAGCACGCCAGGCCTCCCTGTCCATCACCAACTCCCGGAGTTCACTCAGACTCACATCCATCGAGTCAGTGATGCCATCCACCCATCTCATCCTCTGTCGTCCCCTTCCCCTCCTGCCCCCAATCCCTCCCAGCATCAGAGTCTTTTCCAGTGAGTCAACTCTTCGCATGAGGTGGCCAAAGTACTGGAGTTTCAGCTTTAGCATCATTCCTTCCAAAGAAATCCCAGGGCTGATCTCCTTCACAATGGACTGGTTGGATCTCCTTGCAGTCCAAGGGACTCTCAAGAGTCTTCTCCAACACCACAGTTCAAAAGCATCAATTCTTTGGCGCTCAACCTTCTTCACAGTCCAACTCTCACATCCATACATGACCACTGGAAAAACCATAGCCTTGACTAGACGAACCTTTGTTGGTAAAGTAATGTCTCTGCTTTTGAATATGCTATCTAGGTTGGTCATAACTTTCCTTCCAAGGAGTAAGTGTCTTTTAATTTCATGGCTGCAGTCACCATCTGTAGTGATTTTGGAGCCCAGAAAAATAAAGTCAGACACTGTTTCCACTGTTTCCCCATCTATTTCCCATGAAGTGATGGGACCGGATGCCATGATCTTCGTTTTCTGAATGTTGAGCTTTAAGCCAACTTTTTCACTCTCCACTTTCACCTTCATCAAGAGGCTTTTGAGTTCCTCTTCACTTTCTGCCATAAGGGTGGTGTCATCTGCATATCTGAGGTGATTGATATTTCTCCCGGCAATCTTGATTCCAGCTTGTGTTTCTTCCAGTCCAGCGTTTCTCATGATGTACTCTGCATATAAGTTAAATACACAGGGTGACAATATACAGCCTTGACAAACTCCTTTTCCTATTTATATATATATAATGTTTTCTTTATCCATTCATCCATCAACACTTAGATTGTTTGCATACCTTGGCTATGGTGACCATGCTGTTGTCAACTAGGATCTCTCTGAGACAATGATTTATTTCCTTTGGGTATATATATTCCAGAAGTGGAATTGCTGGTTCACTCCATTTTTCATTTTTTGAGGAACTGCTATACTATTTTCCATAGTGGCTATACCAGTTTACACTCCCACCAAGAGAACACAAGGGTTCCCTTTTCTCCACATACTTGCCAGCACTTGTTATCTCTTGTCTTTTTGATAATAGACATCCTAACAGATGTGAGATGAGGAGAGTCTTCAAAGCGCAGCAGAGAAATCATAAAAAGACTGACTACCTCACTTTACCCACACAAAAATTAAAGTCACAGAAGTTAAATGATTTGTCCAAGGTCAGAAAACCAGAGAGCGGCAGGTGTGGGGCAGTGGGGAGCCACTGGGCTTCAAGCAAAGGGACGGGGTGAGAACAGAAGGCTGCAGGAAAGTGGATCTGGAACCCAGAAGGGTCAGGGATGAGAGCAGGCAAAGTCAGGGAGACCCAGACATCAGCCGGGTTGGGGTCATGATAACAGAGAGTAACAGGAGCACAGATTGACTTGGTGACTGGGGATGGAGAGGGAGAAAGAGGAAAATAATGACTGAGCTTCTAAGTTTGAACAGTTTGTCAAATGGTGCTTGTTTCCAGGAAAGTGGAGTAGAAAGAATCATAAAGGACTCAGGCTCTGAGGCTGGTTCAAGGGTGGGGTCATTCCGAGGAAATCAAGCAGAAGCTGTGTATGGCAGACTGGAACCAGGAGACAGGAGGAGAGATTCTGCAGCCACTGAGGGCTGCCCTGGGTCTTTAGAAACAGAGAGACTCTCACCTCCACCTCCCGAACCTCACTGGGTGAGAATGGAGGTCTGGCTCCAGAGTTTGCCCCTTGCTTGGATCTCCCCCATTCTTAAATCCTCTGGCCTTATCTTTCCTATTATTGGCCCCAAACTCCGATCCCTTGTTAAGCTGTGTGCACAATCTCCTCTGCATTACTAACCTTGAACATGGGCTGTGCACATGGGCTTCAGTGACACTGAAGCCCATTCATATTTCTGTATGAGAACAAGGCGCCCTCCACCCAGGTCTTCCCTGGGCCC
Source organism: Bubalus kerabau (assembly GCF_029407905.1). NCBI lineage: Eukaryota > Metazoa > Chordata > Mammalia > Artiodactyla > Bovidae > Bubalus > Bubalus kerabau. Next base: position 30,495,682 of record NC_073635.1, on the reverse strand, counting down.
CTTACCCTACAGTGACCCCTGTGATGACCTCATTTGACAGTGGCCCCTGCAGTGATGTGTCCAGACCTCTTCTGTGCCCCTGACCTCCATTTCTAATTGCTGGTTGGACATCTCTCCCTGGATATCTCAACAGGAGCTACAATTCAATATGCCCCCAGTGGAATGATTTATCTTAAATTGCAGGTCATTTTTCCTTTCTGTTTTCCTGATAGCCTCTTCCCATTCTTGTCATCCAGAATCCTGATCCCATCTCCCCCCAGCCTCCAGAGTCAGGGAAATCTGTTACCAACCCCCCTCCACATCTCCATTCCCACTGCTGTCTTGGTTCAGGCCTCAGAAGTTCTCTTCAAGACTCCTGCAAATCGTCCCCATCCCTCCCAATCTCTCTCCTTCATGCTGCAGAGAGAATGGTTCTTCTTCAAAGGTTTGTTGAGATGGCTTTTCATTTCCTTGAAGATGAAATCCAGCCTCCTAAACATGACATACACTACATACACAGGGGTCAGGAGCTGACACCCATTGTTTTATTTGCTCTATCTTTTCCTGGAAGCCACTGTCCCTCTAGTCTGCCAGGAAAACTAATACTTATCTTTTTGGTGACTTCTCCTTTGAGAAGCGCCTCCCTACCCTGAGTAGCCACAGTTAAGTGCTTCCTCTCTGTTTAATGCCAGGGCTCCAACAGACTTGACACTTATCAGAGTATTAAAATTATTGGCTCCCCTGTCAGCCCCCTGTTTTGTGTTAATGATCCCAACATCTAGCTCAATGTCTGGTATAGGTCATGCACTTAACAAAAGTAGATCAAAGTGAGAGAATGGATGAAGAAATGAAACAGTGTTTCATACCACTATGCCACCATTTCTTGTCCAGTTGTTCAGTCGTTAAACTGTGTCCAGCTCTTTGCAATTCAAAGACAATTTGTTTTTTCAATTTGGCTTTTTGGAAGAAGCAGAAATCCCCTCAAGGTGAGTCAAGCCAAGGGGCTTTGTGGTGGGGACACATATGCAATGACTGGGAATCTCATGGAAATCTTAGAAGGGGAAGCTATCTCTAAACTGGGCCTTCATGAGGCAGAGTTGGGAGTGGCTTGGACTCAGAGGGTATTTGGGAGCCAAGGAGCAATAGCTCAAAAGCTCTACTCTGGAGCCTCCCTGCTCATATACCTCGGCTCACTCCACTTGTCTGTGCTTTTGTCTGTCCTGCCTCTATTTTCTGAACATTTTCCCCATCATTTCCTGAACGCTTTTCAAAAGTCCCATTTAAACACTGAGAGAGAGAGACTCACACTGACCAGCTCATCCTTTCAACAGTCCTTAGGTTGATGGACATCTTTTACTCTTCACCTAATCAGCTGTGCGCAAGAGTGTCAAGGGTATTTGATCAGCATTTTGTAGGATAGAATGAGGCAGGATCAGCCTTAATAACGACAATAATAGCTAACCTGTCTGGAGTACCTACTGTGTGCCTTACACAGCTCTAAATACTTGACATACATTATAACATTTACTTTACTTTTTACCCTATGAGGTGGGCACAACTTTTTCAGTTGGGGAAATTAAATATTATAAGTCGTGGAGCTGTTTCTCTATGCTCCACCACCCTGAGAAAGGTTGTGTCTGCAATGCTTCCATATCCTAACCTCGTCTATCCTCTTCAGCCCCTCACCCTGCAGAGATTTATGCTCTCATTTTAGTTATCCAAAGAGCTTTGTTTAAATGTTCCATGGTCCAAACAAAGCCATCCCTATTCTTTCTCCCCTCCCCCACTCACCTAAATCCTGCCCCACTCACTTCACCCTCAGCTCCCTTCCCTTCTCTTCACCTGACCCCAGAAAGTCTCATTTGTTGGGTAAGGCCTGCCGTTATTAGAGGGGTCTTTCCTCCAGAACAGATTTTATGTTCTTCTGGTCACAATAGGATAAAATTTCAAGGCATTAAGAGTGAGAGATTCTTCAAAGGGTTTCACAGTCTCTGATGACTCAATTCCTACATGCAGGCCAAAAGGGGGCCCTCTTAATCATCCAGTAATCCTAAACCCTGATGAGGACCCATGGTCTTCCCCAGAGCCTACATCTGGGCCTCTGAGGGGATAACCAGTCTACCTTTTTGTCCCTTTTCCCAGAGCCCAAATACAAGCCCAATTAATTGAAGTTTAGTTCAGTTCAGTTCAGTCGCTCAGTTGTGTTCGACTCTTTGTGACCCCATGGATTGCAGCAAGCCAGGCCTCCCTGGCTTGCTGCAATGGCACCCCACTCCAGTACTCTTGCCTGGAAAATCCCATGGATGGAGGAGCCTGATGGGCTGCAGTCCATGGGGTCGTGAAAAGTCAGACACGACTGAGCGACTTCACTTTGACTTTTCACTTTCATGCATTGGAGAAGGAAATGGCAACCCACTCCAGTGTTCTTGCCTGGAGAATCCTAGGGACAGGGGAGCCTGGTGGGCTGCCGTCTATGGGGTCGCACAGAGTTGGACACAACTGAAGCGACTTAGCAGTAGCAGTAGCAGGCCTCCCTGTCCATCACCAACTCCCAGAGTTTACTCAAACTCATGTCCATTGAGCCAGTGATGCCATCCAACCATCTCATCCTCTGTCTTCTCCTTCTTCTCCCACCTTCAATCTTTCCCAGCATCAGGGTCTTTTCAAATGAGTCAGTTCCTCACATCAGGTGGCCAAAGTATTGGAGTTTCAACTTCAACATCAGTCCTTCCAATGAACATTCAGGACTGATTTCCTTTAGGATGGACTAGTTGGATCTCCTTCTAGTCCAAGAGACTCTCAAGAGTCTTCTCCAACCCCATAGTTCAAAAGCATCAATTCTTCAGTGCTCAGCTTTATAGTCCAAATGTCACATCCATACATGACTACTGGAAAAACCATAGCTTTGACTAGATGGACTTGTTGGCAAAGAAATATCTCTGCTTTGTAAAAAGCTGTCTAGGGTGGTCATAACTTTTCTTCCAAGGAGCAAATGTCTTTTAATTTCATGGCTGCAATCACCATCTGCAATGATTTTGGAACCCCCCAAAATAAAGTCTGTCACTGTTTCCACTGTTTCCCCATCTATTTGCCATGAATTGTTTAGACTGGATGCCATGATCTTAGTTTTCTGAATGTTGAGCTTTAAGCCAACTTTTTCACTCTCCTCTTTCACTTTCATGAAGAGGCTCTTTAGTTCTTCTTCACTTTCTGCCATAAGGGTGGTGTCATCTGCATATCTGAGGTTATTGATATTTCTCCCAGCAATCTTGACTCTAGCTTGAGATTACAAACTTCTTCTGCCTTATTTGGCAACCAAAGAGATGAGTTTCTCCCTAACCTCTATATTAAAAAAAAAAATCCAATAAACAAGATCTTTAAATCAAAGAAATTTAAGCAAGAGTCTAGAAAGTGCTACTCCCAGTGCTACTCTACAAATACAAAAGGGAAAAGTAGTGTTTTGTTTTTTTTTTTAAATTTCAAATTTGTTATTGCTTTTGTTTCTCTAAGATGGAAACATGGAAAAAGCAGCCATCCCAGGCACCTTTGGGGCTTTCCTGAGCAGCCCCAAAACAGTGTTGTCAAATTAATAGCAATTAGAATCATTGTTTAAACAACTTGTCATTTATATCTAATTACCATGCGCTACAATAAAAATTATGACAGATTCATTTTGTTGTAAGCTTTATTTAATTACAATCATTAACTTCCATGTTTTTGTCTTAGGTTACTGTTTACTTGTTATATATATTGCCTGTTCAGAACTGAAAACATTTAAGAAACTAGTAGCTCTAGGGCTGTATTGGGGTCTCTCTCTTTCTTTCTTAAAGTAGAGTGGTAAAGGCTTGCTGCCTCTGTCTTGGTCAATTTGTAACAGAGTCCTGTGGGATGCAGCCCTTAGCATGCAGCAATTGCTGTTGGCCATTACCCTGCAGCCCAGTACCCTTAGTGGCCCTGCTCAACCATTGGTTGGTGCCACAGTGGCCCCTCCCACAAGCTACCAACTGTCAGAGAGCAACCCTTAGTGGCCCTGCTCAACCATTGGTTGGTGCCACAGTGGCCCCTCCCACAAGTGACCAACTGTCAGAGAGCAACCATTAGTGGTCCTGCTCAGTCACTGGTCAGTACCACAGTGGGCCCCTCCCACAAGCAACTGTCAGTGAGCAACCATTAGTGGCCTGTTCAGTCAACTGTAGGCAAAGTGGTGGTCCTCAGGCAAAGAGTGAGATTAGAGATGGATCCTGGCTTCTCCTGGGGCTCACCCTGCCTAGGGCAGGTGGGTGAACAGGGTGGCCCTGGAAACAGGCCAAAGGTGGTGTTCTGCAGGGCTCCAGAGTCCTCACCAAGGCCGCCCACTGGCCGGGCCCAGGCCCTGAGGTGGCAGTGAACCTGTGCCCCATCCCCTCCTCTGCCCCCTCATGGAAGCCACTGTCTGCATAGAATGCGGTCTGTGGGATTGACCCCTGCCTCTGGGCAGCCTGAGGAGCCTGCGAGAGGGCTGTGTCCCGGGCGTCTCCCTCCTTCATGGATGCCGTTTGGTCAGGATCTGGGGACCTGGCCCTGAGGGAGCCACCAGCTGAGCTCTGCCTCCTCTCAAGCCAGGAGGGGACCTCAGAGAATGAAAGTCGTGCCTGTAGTGCCTGAGGGCCTGGTTGTTTCTCCTCAGAACCAGGAATAACACTTGTTTTAGTGCAGATTTACAGGAACATCATTACCTGACCAGGACTTGACCTCAGGAAAGGCTCCACGACACCAAGGAGTTTAGACACCTCATCATGCCCCTCCCTCCCCCTTCCTAGAAAAGGGCTCTGCTGAGAGCTTTTGGGAAGTCTGGGGTTTAGGAGCTGAGCTACCTGTCTCCCTGGGGGCCCTACATGATTTAAATCTTCCTCTGCACCAAAAGCAGACATTTCAGTATCTTTTGGCCCCACTGGGCCATGGGGCACAGAGACTTGTGTTTCAGTAACACATGAAGGCAGAGACCCTGCCTCCACCCTCTAGTCCTTTCCCCACTCTGGGTCCTCCTCTAAGAATGTGGCTTCTCAAAAGGGAAGGAGATCCAGGGTGACCGGGCAGCACGGGTGGAGTGGGACCCAGTCTCCTGACCAGACTCGGACTGATGGGCCTGTGTCTGGGGATGGGATCGGACCAGCATCCTGACCGAAGCCACTATCCTGGGGGAGCCAGTCACACTTCAGGCTCAGACCTGCCCCGCAGAACCTTGGCCTTCAGGGGAACAGGGCCGGCAGAATGCAGATGCCCCATCCTGGTTGCTACGGGCCTGGCTCACTGTGCAGAGGACACGCAGCTACTCCATGGGAACTGAGGACCCAGCCCAGTGGAGGATGCTGCCTCCCCCCGCGGATCTGGAGGGGAGCCTGCCGGTGGAAAAGGTGAGGGAGGGGCGAGCGGATGGCCTTGGTAGGCCAGGCGGGCTGTGGGGCAAGGCTGGGGACAGGGCTGGAATCCCCTAGGGCCCGTGGCCAGTGACCCTGTTTAAAGTTGGGGTACATATGGGGGATGCTGTGGCTTCCTCCCACGGAAGACCCATCCGGACCTGCCCCCTGTTCACTGGGCCTTAGCTGGCCCTCGGGGCGGACACATACCTCAGGGACCATCACTCTAACGGTTGGGGTCAGCCTCTCCATGTCTCTTGCCCTGCCCTTTCAGTGTCTATCAACGTTTTCCTTCTTAGGTCCAATTCCTTTCCAGTCTCATTCTTTGCCTTCCACGGTCACAATTGCCTCCCCAGATTCATGCTAATATGTTAAGAGTATGAATAAATTCCATTTAATCCATTTCATTTGAGTTTAATTTGGCAAATATTTATGGAGCAATAGCACATACCCAGCCCTAGAGAAAAACTCCGATTTAAACAAAATACAGCCCCTCAAGACTTTACATACCCAGCACGGTTTTTCCTCAAAGGAAAAATGAGATTTTTAAAATTTTAATAATAATTTATTTATGTTAATGTTCTCTGGAAATCTAGCAAGCACAGCAAATCAATGATTTCATGATTACTGTTGTTTAGGATGAGGCTAAAGAAGGTAGTATGTACAAGTCTATTTAAAGAAAAATATTAAACAAAAGAAATGACAAGAATCTGTGCAGGTGATGCACTCATGACTAATTGTTAGGAAACAGAAGCTCAATAATAGAGAAAGATGTGTATCCAAAGGCATGTACCCCATCCAAAGGGAGGGGAAAGTTACTTATGGCTTTGGGGATAAGGAAGGCGTCAGGGAGGAAGTGTCATATGAGATGGGCCTTCAAGGATCTCTCAGAGTTTTTCTAAGATTATATGAAGTGGAGGCCACCCCACATAGAAGAAACTGCACACTAAGCCACACAAGTGATTAAAGTAAACAGGGTCTGAGGAGCAGGAATGGGATGAATGCTGGACAGAGAGGTTGGAAATAGATGATGAGGAGTTAAAAATTAGGGACTTCCCTGGCAATCCAGTTGTCAAGACTTTGAACTCTCACTGCCAAGGACCTGAGTTCAATACCTCGTTGGGGAACTAAGATCCCCTAAGCTGCGTGGTGGGGGAAAAAATTCAGTTTTGTTCTTTTTGCTGTTGTGACCTATGTAGATAATATATCAAAAGGAGCTTTCCTCAGAGTGTGGATCATCATAGTGAGGGCAAGAGTAGTTGATGGGTTAGGAGACTGATTTGTTGGAATATGGCTGGCATCTGAAACAATGACAGATAATAATATCAGAGAGCATCTTCTGAATAAGCACAATTCGTGCATTGTGAAACTTTTGTTACCTAAGTGTACACTGAGTCATGATGTCAAATGGATCAGAAAAGTCTGAAACGCGCTGACCCCGTGTGATTAGATTCCCCATGTGATGTCACCTGCAGTGCAGGAGACACAGGAGACTCGGGCTCGATCCTTGGGTCAGGAAGATCTCCCAGAGGAGGAAAATGGCAACCACTCCAGTATTCTTGCCTGAAAAACCCCATGGACAGAGGAGCCTGATGGGTTATGAGTCCAAAGGGTGACAAAGAGTCGGACATGACTGAGCAACTAAGCACGCAGGCTTGATAAGACTTTCAGCTTGTGAGGACCTTCACAAACAGTCTATTTCTGGTCACCTCTCAAGTCTGCTCAGTCACGAAGGTTCTACTCTCACCTTCACTTTGCCCACCAAACCCTTTCTCAGTCTTCCAGGCTTCTGTGAGGAAGTCTCAGGCATTGTCAGAGGTTGTGGGACATTTCCTGGTTAAGGGTGAGTTTTTCACTGACTGCAGCCAGCTGGGTTGATGCTCCTTTGCTGACTGGAATAGCCAGCTTGGAGCCTGCAGTGACCCAGGCCATACTACTTGTGGCCAGGCAGCTGCCTCTGAGGCCTGAGGCTCCCTGTCGCTGTCTGGGAATAGTGACAGGTTCTGGAGCTCCTGGCAGGAAGTCTGTGTGGGCTGGTGCACAGTCCAGGCTATGCAGGAGCATGTGGGATGCTGCCACTTCAAAGTAAGAGGCATGGCTTCAATGACACATATTTAAATGAGTTGTGGGAAAACAGGCACCCAGCAGCTATTTTTAATTTGTGTTAAAACTAAAAGAACCAGAGCTGCTCATAGAGTACTGGCTTTGGATACAGGAGATGAAGACTTTTTCAGCTCTACCATGGACTTCCTTGGTGAACTGTCTTCTCCCATCCTCAGCTTCCCCACAGTAAGGATAACGGGTGACTGTTGGGGTTCCAAGATCCTTTCCGGCTCCGTCCTTCTCTGTCTCTTTCTCCATCGCCTTGTTCTTGGTACAGCTTTGTTGCTTGTTCTTATGTTCTCACTTCTCCCTCCAATGCTCGTGGCAAACAGAGCAAATCCATCCTGGCTTTTCCCTGCCGAGAGCCTCAGAATCCCTCTCAACACAGTACTCGACGACTGCAGCTGATCTGCTCCGTGTGCTCGTGCAAAGTCAGCTTTGCCATTCTGATTTGCTGAGGCTGGCAGAAGCATTTCTCCTCTCTCTATTTTTTAACCACTAAGAGGCCATAGAATCTATCCAAGCAGCTGGAAAAGCAGTGAGGTATTCATTTTAGATTAATTTACAGAAGCAAACTGGGAAATGCTTGGGCTGCTCCTTGCAACAAATTTGGATCTCTTAAAAGCTTGTATAAGCTGTAGAATATCCCCGTGGTAGGAAGTCTTTAATACTCACTGAAGGAAGGAGGAGGTTTGACTCTTCAAATGGCACCATACTTTAAGCCTTATAACATATAATACCTCCAAGTAAAGTAAAAGTAACTCCAAGTAAAGAGGAATTCGAAGTTCATTTTTACAGGGCCAGTCACTTGGGTTGAGACAATTCACTCTGATTTTTAGACTCTGTGGAGAAGAGACATGAGTGACGGTGGCCATTAGAGGTCTGGAAGTCCATGCCCCTCCCGTCTACCCATCTGCCTGTGTTCTCTTGGGAGCTGGCCAGGGACCCCGGGCAGAGGGGAGGGGGCAACAGAAAAGAAAGCCAGTACCAGGCCCTGGTGCCAGCATTTGCTCTGAAAGTTAATCCATCTCCCTGTGCCTTAGCTTCCTGATCTGTAAAATGGGCACTATACTAGTATCTCCCTCACAGAGTTGTTACGAAGATGAATGGAAAGCATGCATGTAAAGTACCCAGCAATTGGCACGTAATAAGCTCAACGAAGGCTAGATGTTAGTGGCAGTGCTGCCTAAGGCTACATTAATTGAAGTGGAAGCCACTTTCTAATCTTCCTGCTCCTTTTTGTAATTGTTCAGTTGTTCAGCCGTGTCCGACTCTTTGCGACGCCATGGACGGCAGCAAGCCAGGCTTCCCTGTCCCCCACTGTCTCCTGGAGTTTGCTCTAACTCTTTTCCACTGAGTGGAGTGATGCTGTCCAACCAACTCATCCTCTGTCACCTCCTTCTCCTCCTGCCTTCAATCTTTCCCAGCATCAGGGCCTGTTCCAGTGAGTCGGCTCTTCACATCAGATGGCCAAAATATTGGCGCTCCAGCTTCATCAGTCCTTCCAATGAATATTCAGGGTTGATTTCCTGCTCCTTAAATGGCTAAAAAGATAGTCTTTTTTTTAAACCTCGGTTTATTGTGGATTTTAAAGTTTCTGGCAGAATCACACAGGCCTTTTTTTTTTTTTTTAACTCTTCTTCCCATGGTTATGATCTTGTGTTACACGAGGAAAAGACTGCTTTCACAATGTAGGCTCCCTGGAGAATGCCCTATAGCCCTACTGTTTCCTCTTCCTTAGGACCTTCTACCACAGGAGCCCCTAAATTTCAACCTGGAAAACTCCTCAAATCTTCTGCAATTACCATCTCCTTTAGAATCTTAAGACTACAGGATTGTAACTGTCTGTTTTCTGAAGCTATAGAGACAGCAACTCAAGGAACAGATTTTCAAAAGGATACTTTATTCGATTAATTAGTCAATTCCCTTGTCGTAGATGTGAAATTACCCCTAAACCATCCAGACTGAGGAGACTCTACAGTGAGAAGCAATGAGCTGCTGGGGTGGAACAATAGGAGTGCTGATTTGCATTGCAAATGAGCAACCAGCAGGCAAATGAATCCTTATGGGAAAGCCACTGTTACCATAAAAACTGCTTGCTTTGGGGAGACTGCAGTGTAAGGACAAACAGAATCAGAGCTCCATGAATCCTCCCCAATACAGGATCTTAGAGAATTATCCAGGTAGCTGTCTCCGAAATTGCATATGTACACACCAAAATGCATTGCTGGGCAATAGATAATATGTTTAAAACTAGACTCCACAATTACGGACTGAGTTATTTATGGTTGTCACTATAGCTATGATAGTTTGGAAATAAAATAGTCTGGTTTTTCTCTGTTTTTATTTGTAGGAAAACAAGTCATTCAAGCTTTTTAGTGATACAATGTGACTGGCTGTCGATGGCAGTTACAAATTTTCAAGCCCTGCCAAGCACAGGAGTACCCAGAAGGGACATATGTTTTCTCTGCTTTGTGTTCCAAATCTGCCTTAAAAACATGCAATTAAGTGAAGGCCTGATTTATATTTTCAAGGAAAAACACAATAATGGCTCTGTTTTGTAGCTGTATTTCTATTGCTGCCTTTTCAAAAGAAATTGGCTAATGATCACTGGGTCTTTGCTCTCGGTCATGACGTATGAAAATTTGATGAGGTCTGTGAGATTTAAGAACTGACTTCTTAAATGCATTGGAAATTCAGTGAACATCGTTTGGTACTGCCACCCTGGAAAATCTTCTGAGGTTAGAGTATTCACTCACTTCCTTATTTTTGTGGACAGTGGAAGAAGGGAGGCAGGAAGCAGGTGTATTTGTAACCAGGAAGCAAAGATGGAATGGAATGACCTGGATAACAAAGAGCAAACCTTGGAAGGTACCGGAGTCTGTAGGTGAGTCAGGAGAGTAAGCAGGAGGCAGGGTGAGTAGGACATTTGGGGAGATGGAGGGATGGCTCTGGGGAGAAGTTATGAAGGGGGAAAGCAAGGCTTTTCAGTCACATTTTATACTTAATTGAAAATTGCTTTTATAAAAATTCCTTTTATAAATTATATAATCACCAGCTTTGATTTCACACCCTTCTTTACTATTACTAATGATGGCATTCACTTTATTTTCTCAGAAGGATTTCTAGTAAATTTAAGATGAGAAGATGAATTAGTCTCTCTCTGGATTGGAGAGCCCCCTCCCGGGAAGGAGGCAATTTTTTGTTATTTGTTCCTTTTCAGTAATGGAGGCAGAAAAAAATGAAAGGCCAATTTCACATAATAAGGTGGTTAGTGGACAGATCATGATTATGGTATAGATTTCAGGAAATTTTGAAGCTAAGGAGAAAAAATATTCAGGAGCACTAGAAAGACAGAAGTTATGCAGTAAGGATAACAATAGCAATATGTTCTGATTGCTATGTACAAATCCAGAGCCACCACTTTCTAGGAATATGTTTTTAAGATTATAAATTTGAGAATAAGTGTCTTATGTAACACATAGACTCATAAAGTATATTGTATCTTAAATATAATTGTAAAGGCTTAGAGAATACAATATGAAATTTTTAAATAATATAATGTTTTTCCCATAATAGTCCAACCTTATGGGGAATAATTTTCAAATCTTTAAAAATTGTTTCATGCAAAAGACACATGTACCCCAATGTTCATCACAGCACTATTTTCAATAGCTAGGACATGGAAGCAACCTAGATGTCTATCAACAGATGAATGTATAAATAAGCTGTGGTACATTTATACAATGGAATATTACTCAGCCATAAAAAGGAACACATTCGAGTTAGTGCTAGTGAGGTAGATGAACCTAGAGCCAGAAAGAGAAAGACTAATATTGTATATTAATACATATATATGGGATCTGGAAAGATGGTACTGATGAATCTATCTGCAGGGCAGCAATGGAGATGCAGACATAGAAAACAGACTTGTGGACACAGGGAAGGAGAGGGTGGGATGAATTGAGAGAGTAGCATTGAAACATATACATGACCATATGTAAAATTACATCACCAGTGGAGATTGCTGTATGATGCAGGGAGCTCATATCCAGTGCTCTGTAACAACCTAGATGGGCGAGATGGGGTGGGAGATGGGAGGGGGGTTCAAGAGGGAGGGGATATAGATATACCTATGGCTGATTCAAGTTGATATATGGCAGAAACCAAAACAATATTGTAAAGCAATTATTCTCCAATTAAAGATAAACACATTTAAAAAAATTGTTTCGCCCTCTGGGAGTCCCATCTGGAGTGGAAGATTAGAAGTCACATGCTCTTAGAGGGCACTATCTTCTTGTTTGGTCTTGTGTATGCGCCTGGTACACTCACTGCTTTTGTGGATGCTGGAGAAGGCTTAGTCTAAGCAAGTGATGAATTAATTCAGGGTAATATCTTTTATTGGGGAGGAGAAATAGCCCCTTAGTTTGATGGAATCATCCTTTACATGTATTTGAATACTGTTAGGGTCTTTCTCTTGGTCAGTTTTTTTAAATATTACCTCCCAGGTTCCGGCCTTGCCAGAAGAGTCTTATAGGGAAATTTTAAGTGGAAACTACAGCTGGAGTGTTTTCCCATTCTAGCGCTAGGGTTTCCAATTTTGTTCCTCAGTGAAAGCAAGTTCAAAAGTAATTATTGAGTCATTTAAGACAGAATTTGGCGGGTGCTTCAATTTTACAAGATGGTGGATCTCCCTGTAGCTTTGGTGTCAGCCTGAGTTTTAGGGTTAGGGCCACCACCCTGGAAACTTGAGGTGATCACAGAAATTTCAGAAGATGATCCTATCAAGGAAATGCTGATTTTCTGCCTTGCTATGTTCCTCTGGCCTCGTGAGACAGTGCAAGAACATCAGAGCTTAGTTTGGCTCTATCCACTATGACAATTTATTCATTCTTTATAAGCCAGTTTAACCATTTTTATTTATAAAGGCCAAACTCTTTGTGAATCTATGGACTGTAGCCCACCAGCCTCCTCTCTCCATGGAATTCCCTGGGCAAAATATTGGAGTGGGTTTCCATTCCCTTCTCCAGAGGATCTTCCCAACCCAGGGATCAAACCCAGGTCTCCTGCATTGCAGGCAGCTTCTTTACTGTCTGAGCCACCAGGAAAGCCCCAGCCAAACTGTTGAGATAATAGTTATAAGACTGGAGGGTGAGGTAGAGGCATTCTGTGGGAGTCTGTTTATTGAACTAAGGATGGCCTACTGAAGGTTGATGAAATTCTCTAACACCAAGAGTACCAAGAGTCTCTGGCAATAGCTTCAGATAATTTACCCCAGAAAAAGGGGTCAGTTCCCCCAGGGTCTCCTCCTGGTTCAGCCTAGATGAGATGGACCAGGGAGCAGAGGATGTGACACAAGGCAGTTCTGATGCGTTGGACTCCTGAGAGGGAAAAGAGCATCTTTGGAATGTGATCTGGCAAAATATTTTCAGTCTTTCTTTTCTGGTATCAGTCCAGTTCCTGATCTTTTCTCTCCCAAGTCAATGCCTGTCCTCTTCTTTCCTTCCACCACCTTGCCACCTCTTCCTTCCAGCCCATTTGGGCCAAGCCTGCCCCATAGCTAGGGGCTGGGGAATCAGCTGAATTGGAGTAGGGACTGGAACAATGAAGGTTGGAATAGCCTGTGTGTTACTCACAGGCTCAGCTACCCATTGGCCTCCCATAGAGCGAGGAATCATGGGTTTCCAGAAATTGCATTTTATGGGCATTCCTATTCGCATTATATGTTTTTAATTTATTTTCTTTTTGTTTTGGCGAGATAGAACATCAAGTGACTCCTGAAGAGCTACAGCACTTAAATGCACTGTTTCAGGTAGGATCTGAGTAGGTGAGCTTTCTGATTCTCTTTTTGATGGTTTATTTTTCAGTGAAAAGTACAATCCTTTTAATTCCTATAAAATAGCATCGAAGAATAAATTCTCTGTAATTGTCACTTCTTAATGGAATTAGAAACAAATTGTGAATGTATCAGAGAAGTGAAAAAAAGAGATAGCGTGTTAGAAATTGACAGAGTTCAAGGCAGGTCCAATTAGACGTTCCATTCTTTGGACTCTTGCTCCCAGACTAAACAAAATGCAACTTGTTCATAGCTAATTATTCTTTTTCCCTCCTAGGAGTATGAGAAGAGAGGAAGACAGCTGCTGGATATGGAAACTTTCAAATGCATAATGAAGCAGAGCATGAGGTCACAGAAGAAAGTAAATGGGTTTTATAAATGTTGGATCATTGAAACCACAGTTAAAACTTCAACTGTAGGAACCAATTAGGCTTGATGATCTATCTGCACAATCGCTCTCAGCTCTGAACTGTGATTTCTGCTACGATCCAGCTGACTTACTTAACAGTTTATATGGGAAAATATTTCTAAATTACTTAGTACGCTAGGCCAACAAGATACTTAGAGATTTTTCTGGAAAAGGAGAAAAAGGCTCTTACTAGATCACTGGTTCTTTGTATATATGTGCTCAGTTGCTTCAGTCGTTTGACTCCTTGTGACCCTATGGACTGTAGCCCGCCACGCTCCTCTGTCAATGGGATTTTCTAGGCAAGAATACTGGAGTGGCTTGCCATTTCCTCCTCCAGGGGATCTTCCCAACCCAGGGATCAAACTTGAGTCTCCTGCATTTCCTGCATTGGTAGGCGGATTCTTTACCAATGAGCCATCAGGGATATGGGTTGTTCCCAAAGAGTTTGGGCATTTTTCCCATCCCCAAACTGCTGGAATTAGGATTTTAAATATTCTCTCTGCCATCTTAGTTGCCTGGTTTTGGGCCCAGAGTATGAAATCTTATTGAATATTTTGGTCTGTTCAGGCTATAAAAATGCCATAAAAAGAGTGGCTTATAAATGACAAGACTTTATTTCTCACAGTTCTGGAGGCTGGAGCAAGGTCAAGGTGCCCAAAGTCTCTAGTGAGGGTACTCTTTCAGGTTGCAGACTTCTCATTGGATCCTCCTAGGGAAGAAGGGGCAAGGGAGCTCTCTGGGGTCTCTTGCATAAGATGCATATTTGGCAAAACTAATACAATTATGTAAAGTTTAAAAATAAAATAAAATAATAAAAAAAAAAGCTAAAAAAAAAAAAAATCCAAATCCTATTCTTAAGAGCTCCATGTTCATGCCCCAAGCATTAACCTCCCAAAGGTCCCACCTCCTAATACCATCTCACTGGGCATTAGGGTTTCAACATATGAACTGGAGTGGGACACAAACATTCAAGCCATAGCAATGAATAGGCTATATTCATAAGATAAAATACAGGCTATATCAAGAGAGGCTGCTTACACTCTACTTTCTAAGGTTTCATTGCATCTTAAACTGTAAAAAAAAAAAAAAAAATCAAGGAAAATTCTACAGTCTTGTCCCTGGAGTTTGAACAAAACCCCACCATTGTCAAACTATAAGTGGATGAGGTCCCCAACGCCCCTTCTACGTTACAAAGTGTCCAGTTTTGATGGCTACAGTAGAAGTTTAAGTGTGCTTAGAGTTTCATCTGCTGTGAAGTGATCATTAAATAGCACCTGCTGCTGCTGCTAAGTTGCTTCAGTTGTGTCCGACTCTGTGTGACCCCATAGACGGCAGCCTACCAGGCTCCCCCGTCCCTGGGATTCTCCAGGCAAGAACACTGGAGTGGGTTGCCATTTCCTTCTCCAATGCATGAAAGTGAAAAGTGAAAGGGAAGTCGCTCAGTTGTGTCTGATCCTCAGCAACCCCATGGACTCCAGCCTTCCCGGCTCCTCCATCCATGGGATTTTCCAGGCAAGAGTACTGGAGTGGGGTGCCATTGCCTTCTCCGAATAGCACCTACCTTTTAAAAAATATCTACTCCGTATGCATAATGTTAAACAAAAAACTTCTGCTGGGTAGAGAGAGAAGTGTTTTTAATGGATTTTTATCAGGTGTTTTAGATATTAACACACTGTAAATGAACTATACTTCAATAATATAAATTTGAAAATAAATATATAAATTATCAGGTGTTTTAACAATGTCCCAGATCTTTTTAATCAAAGCAGTCTGATTACCTACATTTTTAGCATGCCTGCCGGCCTAGTCAGTCATCTCATTTTCTTCTCCTCTGATTCATCCACTCACTCAGTCACTCATTCTTTCAATAAGTATTTACCTGTGGCACACAGAGTCAGCCAAGACGTGGTCTCTGCCCTCAGGCAGGTCAGAGCTGGCCTAGAATTCAGTCTGGGTGCTGTGGGAACATCTAAAGCAGAGCAGGAAGCCAGGAAGTTCTCCTGGAGGAGATGAACCCTGGGCAGAGTTTTCAGGGGGCTGATGTGAAGGGTGAGTATTTCTGATATGGGTGGCATCGAGGAATGGTGGTCTCACACCAAGCCCTGTGGTTGCCTTGGGGAGCAGAGAAGGTGATGCTCTATTTTCCTATTTCCGTATCTTCCCATGTGCTGTTTCCTTATCTAGAATGCTTCCCTCCCATTTTTTGCCAGAGTAATAATCCTGTTTTCTGATTTTTCTTTATATTCCCAGAATTCAGGACCATACTAGGCATGTACAGGTGCCCAAATAAATGCTGCTGAATGAATAAATGACTTTAAGGCAATGTAGTCATCATGGACTCAGTTGAGTATGTCCTAGCAGAAGGAGAAGGGGATAACAGAGGATGACATGGTTGAATGGCATCACTGACTCAATGGACATGAGTTTGAGCGAACTCTGGGTGATAGTGAAGGACAGGGAAGCCTAGAGTGCTGCAGCTCATGGGGTCACAAAGAGTTGGACACAACTGAGCGCCTGAACAACAGCAATTTTCCTAGAAGTAGCTGCTGCTTCTTTTAAGCTGATATTGGTCTGCAGTTTCCTGTAACACAGAGGTTATCTTTTGCACTACATTGCTGACGTACCGTAACCCCAATAGACAGCAAATGCCATGAGGCCAAGTAAGGTATCTTTCAGCTCTGAAGCCACCACATCCAGCACAAAGCTTGGCACACCACTGGTGCTCAACAAGCGAGCAATGTGAGGCGGCCGTGGTCCAGTGTCCCTCACAGAGCCGTGCTGAGAAGGCAGTTCCCCGGGCAGGGGCAGAGGCTGTTCATGTAAACACAGGCTCCCCGACTCAGCTCCGGCTGATGGAAGGAGCTGGGCATCTCTGGGCAGAGTCACAATGCGGAAAGGCCAAGGGGTGGTCACGTGACAGCCGGTGCACTGCCTGAGGGCCCACTCCCACCGTGGCCCTTGCCTGCTGGTGGTGGCCAGGCAGACCCATGCCTCTCCCGGACTGTTTTGTGGCGACGGGAGAACCGGGTGGGCAGCCTGAGCCCGGGCAGTGATTGCCCTCCTCCTGAGCATGTTTGTTTTCACTTCCGTCTCTGGTCCTAGTCTCTCAGGAAGCCACCCCTCTGGGTGTTTTCATTCTAAAAGTATTTGTTACAAACTATGTGCATGGTAAGAATACACAGAGAACTGTACAAAAAAGAGCTTCACGACCCAGATAATCACGATGGTGTGATCACTGACCTAGAGCCAGACATCCTGGAATGTGAAGTCAAGTGGGCCTTAGAAAGCATCACTATGAGCAAAGCTAATGAAGGTGATAGAATTCCAGTTGAGCTATTCCAAATCCTGAAAGATGATGCTGTGAAAGGGCTACACTCAATATACCAGCAAATTTGGAAAACTCAGCAGTGGCCACAGGACTGGAAAAGCTCAGTTTTCATTCCAATCCCAAAGAAAGGCAATGCCAAAGAATGCTCAAACTACCACACAATTGCACTCATCTCACACGCTAGTAAAGTAATGCTCAAAATTCTCCAAGCCAGACTTCAGCAATATGTGAACCATGAACTTCCTGATGTTCAAGCTGGTTTTAGAAAAGGCAGAGGAACCAGAGATCAAATTGCCAACATCTGCTGGATTATGGAAAAAGCAAGAGAGTTCCAGAAAAACATCTGTTTCTGCTTTATTGACTATGCCAAAGCCTTTGACTGTGTGGATCACAATAAACTGTGGAAAATTCTGAAAGAGATGGGAATACCAGACCACCTGACCTGCCTCTTGAGAAATTTGTATGCAGGTCAGGAAGCAACAGTTAGAACTGGACATGGAACAACAGACTGGTTCCAAATAGGAAAAGCAGTTCATCAAGGCTGTATATTGTCACCCTGTTTATTTAACTTATATGCAGAGTACATCATGAGAAACACTGGACTGGAAGAAACACAAGCTGGAATCAAGATTGCCGGGAGAAATATCAATAACCTCAGATATGCAGATGACACCACCCTTATGGCAGAAAGTGAAGAGGAACTCAAAAGCCTCTTGATGAAAGTCAAAGTGGAGAGTGAAAAAGTTGGCTTAAAGCTCAACATTCAGAAAACGAAGATCATGGCATCCAGTCTCACCACTTCATGGGAAATAGATGGGGAAACAGTGGAAACGGTGTCAGACTTTATTTTTCTGGGTTCCAAAATCACTGCAGATGGTGACTGCAGCCATGAAATTAAAAGACACTTACTCCTTGGAAGGAAAGTTATGACCAACCTAGATAGCATATTCAAAAGCAGAGACATTACTTTGCCAACAAAAGTTCGTCTAGTCAAGGCTATGGTTTTTCCAGTGGTCATGAATGGATGTGAGAGTTGGACTGTGAAGAAGGCTGAGCTCCAAAGAATTGATGCAACACCAACTGTGGTGTTGGAGAAGACTCTTGAGAGTCCCTTGGACTGCAAGGAGATCCAACCAGTCCATTCTGAAGGAGATCAGCCCTGGGATTTCTTTGGAAGGACTGATGCTGAGGCTGAAACTCCAGTACTTTGGCCACCTCATGCGAAGAGTTGACTCATTGGAAAAGACTCTGATTCTGGGAGGGATTGGGGGCAGGACGAGAAGGGGATGACAGAGGATGAGATGGCTGGATGGCATCACTGACTCGATGGACATGAGTCTGAGTGAACTCCGGGAGTTGGCGATGGACAGGGAGGCCTGGCGTGCTGCAATTCATGGGGTCGCAAAGAGTCGGACACGACTGAGCGACTGATCTGATCTGATCTGATCTGATGTGCATGGTAGTGTCTTGTTGCCATGGTAATGTCTGCACTGGAAGCCACACCCAGGAGTGCAGAGCTAGTCTCCTTGGGAGCATGACTTAGAGGGAACTGGGCTGACCTTAGTAAACAGCCAGGGTCTCTCATGACCCCTACACTGACACTGGGTATTGACTCACCATGGGGTGATGCCCTGGAGTCTTGGAGATCAGGCATCATCTCTTTTTCTCCATTTTAGTGCCATTACTGTGCAAAGGCAAACACCCCTGAGACTTGTAAGAGAAAAGCCAACATCTCACTCCCCAAAATAGACATAAAACCTAACCATCTCCAGTGAAGCTGCAATTATGGAATCCTGGGTTTTGAGAGGACTTGAAATCACTTATATATAACCTCTTCAGTGCACAAATTCTCTTTTCTGTGAGCCAGGAGCCAGCATCTGCTTGAATACCTTAAGTTAAAGGCAACTTCAGCTAAAGGTAGCCCATTTCCTATTTCAAGGTTGGAGAGCTCTGACCTTAATTTTTTTCCCTTTATGAACTGCAAGTGGTCTGTCTTGACTTTCTACCCTTTAGCCCAGTTTCTAATCTTTTGAGCCGCTCTATAAGAATATACAGAACTGTACAAAAAGATCTTCACAACCCAGATAATCACGATGATGTGATCACTCACCTAGAGCCAGACATCCTGGAATGTAAAGTCCAGTGGGCCTTAGAAAGCATCACTACAAGCAAAGCAAGTGGAGGTGATGGAATTCCAGTTGAGCTATTTCAAATCCTGAAAGATGATGCTGTGAAAGTGCTGCACTCAATATGCCAGCAAATTTGGAAAACTCAGCAGTGGCCACAGGACTGGAAAAGGTCCATTTTCATTCCAATCCCAAAGAAAGGCAATGCCAAAGAGTGCTCAAACTACTGCACAATTGCACTCATCTCACACGCTAGTAAAGTAATGCTCAAAATTCTCCAAGCCAGGCTTCAGCAATACATGAACGGTGAACTTCCAGATCCCTGACACACACGGAAAGTATTTAGAACAAGGACAGCCACAGAATAATTTTTCAACAAATACTATCATCATAATCATTAATGTTTCCCAATTTGTATCATATAATAATGAGGAGCTGAGACATCTGCCAGTGAAATTCTCTGCCATTGTGCATCAGTAGCCTCCTATTACTCTAGGATGAATTAAGTTCTAAAGTGACAAGTTGAGTCACGTTCACCTCTATTCAGACCTTGGACCAATCCCCTAATCAAAGCAAATACCAGAGTTTTCACTGTCATCTGATCTGAAAGGGAATAGTCAGGATTCCAGGGAAGAGAAGGAAAGACTGTAGTGAAATAGGGCTTTGGGGGAAGTGGAGAGAAAATGGAGATATTCCCAGGCCTTTTGGGCACTCCCACTCCTTCCCTGTGACCACTGGTCTGCTCTTCCCTACGTGCACTGCTGAGATTTGAAATGAAGCCTATGTCCTGGTGTGTCAGAACTGTGCAGTCAGACCGACATGGGCTCAAGTCTCAGGCAAGACACTTACTAGCTGCTTGATCTGTGTGTACGTGTTAGTCGCTTAAGAAAGTGAAAGTGAAAGTCAGTGGTGTCAGTGGTGTCCGATTCTTTGCGACCCCATGGACTGTGCAGTCCATGGAATTCTCCTGGCCAGAATACTAGAGCGAGTTGCCATTTCCTTCTCCAGGGATCTTCCAGACCTGGGGATCAAATCCAGGCCTCCTGCATTGCAGGCAGATTCTTTACCATCTGAGCCACCAGGGAAGCCCCTGTTTGATCTTAGGCAGATAATTTAGTCTTTCTAGGTTTGAGTTTCCCATTTTGTAAAATGAAAGCGATAGTACTTATCTCATCCAGTTATGGGAAGAATGGAGGAGAAGGTCCACTTTGAGTGGAACAGGGTATGATCTCAATCACCACCACCATCATTATCATCTTTAGAGAGACTGGGCAGGGAAGTGAGCCCAGACACTCAGTAGCACACTTCTAGCCCCAGCCCAGCTAGTGCACCCCAGTTATTAGCCCCAAGTTTTTGGCAGCCAAGTTCATGCCAATGATCTAGTTCATAATAATATTTACCTCATGTCCATGCCCTGATAAGGAGAATTTTTGAAAGCCAAAAAGGCAGCAGACATTTAATGAACGTTCCCTTCTTCCCCAGGATGGCTTCTGCACATGTTTGCAGCTAGTGTATTCAGAGCAGGCTGATGCTCGGGCTCGACAGCAAGAGGCTTCCTTCCAGCTGCCTGCTGTGCTGCAGGGGCTGTCGTACGGGGGTCCCGTGCTGCGCATTCTTGCTGCGCCTGATGACACCTTAATCATGATCAGAGAAGATGGAGCCATTTATTTCTGGTCCCTGCAGCTGATGTTGAAAGAAGAAAGTGGGTTTTTGTATGTGATTCTCATTTGATAAGGATGCTGAGTGCTCCAGTTTGATTTTATTTGCTATTTTAAACTGCTCCTTGAGTGGCATGATTACAGAAATTGTGTCCTTGAATATAATATATTCATGTTGGATTTTGCCAGTCTATGGGATGCAAATATGATCTGTATACGTAGGACAAGATAATTCTTCATTCCACTGCTAAAATCAGATGGAGTAATGAATTACACATGATTCCATCATGTAATTTATCATGTCTTAATGAATGACAAATGGAAAAGAATTTTCTGTTTTTCTCCCTGTTAATGGTTCTTTCAGTTTAGGTAGTTCTGAGAGAACTTACTGAATCACAGAATCAGAAATTCAGAAGGCAAGAAGCATTTGGGAAGTTCACTTAGGAATAACAGTCCCTGACCCATTACAGAATAGAGTCTAACTTTGAAGTCTTTCTTTAATTACGTCTTTCAGCAAATAGTTGAGCCCTTGTCGCTGCTCAGGTTCTATGCTGGGTGCTGGGGATAGACGCCCGTTTCTGCCCTCAGGAAACTTATCATCCACCCTAGTAGTTAAACAGCTAAACTATACCTCTCAGGCTGCCAAATAAACCCTCCCTAGAAGTGAAGTCACTCAGTCGTGTCTGACTCTTTGTGACTCCATGGGCTGTAGCCTGCCAGGCTCCTCTGTACGGGATTTTCCAGGCAAGAGTACTGGAATGGGTTGCCATTTCCTTCTCCAGAGGATCTTCCCGACCCAGGGATTGAGCCTGGGTCTCCCACATTCTAGGCAGACGCTTTACCGTCTGAGCCACCAGGGAAGGAGAGAATAAACTCAGTGCCTCAAGTCTATGTAGCAAGTTCTCTATACAGGCAAACCTTGGTTTACTACATTCCACAGATACTGTATTTTTTATAAATTGAAGGTTTGTGGCAACCCTGTATTGAGCAAGTCTATCAGGGCCATTTCCCCAATAGTATTTGCCCATGTTGTGTCTCTGTGTCACATTTTGGTTATTCCTGCAATATTTCAAACTTTTTCATTATTATATCTGTTGAGGTGATCAATGATCAGGGATCTTTGATGTTACTATTGCAAAAAGATTACTACTCATTGAAGGGTCAGATGGTGGCTAGCATTTTTAACAAGAAAGTATTTATTTATTTTTAATGGAAGTATAATTACTTTACAGTACTGCATTGGTTTCTACCAAACATCAAAATGAATCAGCCATAAATTTACCCATGTCCCCTCCCAAGAAAGTATTTTTTAATGAAGATATGTACATTGATTTTTTTAAAAAAACATTGCACACTTAATAGACCATCAGCATAATATAAACATAACTGTCTGCACTGGGGAACCAGAAAATTCCCATGACTCACTTCACCACAGTGGTCCACAATATCTCCAAGATATACCTATACTTGAGGGCGAAAGTAAACTGAAGAAAGCTCTATAATGTTAAGTATGTGTATTATGGACCAGAGTGGCTTGAGACAACTGAAATCGTCTTATCATTAAAAAGGTGTATTTTTGTACATTTCCATCCTTCTACCCTTTAGGACAAGCCCATTATTCGGAAGTCAAGGTGGGCATTACCTGGACATGTTACCATCATGCCCCAGTACAAGAAACTGATCCTAGGGACTGGGTGAGTGTCTTTGGCTGTTCAGCTGGGACAAGAATCATCATTGGTCTATGAAATTCACTTCCATGTGTGGGTTTACACAGACATATTCATGTTTATGATAATAGAATAAAGAATGAAGCCCTTTAAAAAATATACTAGAATTCATACATCATCAAAACTGCTGTGCAAAGAAAGATATCCGTTTGTCTGGCCAATTGCAATGATACCGTCGTTGTCTCAAATTGATAGTCCTTTTTTGGAATACTTCCAGAGTGAGACAAAAATGTCATTACATTTTATCACCCTTTATTTTAGAGGCAAAATAATACTGCTATTTTATTAGCCACCAAAATTCATTCCAAAAGACTTTGGACTGATTCAAAAAAATACAATCCACAGTGAAAACAAACTATACCACTGGTGAAGAGCCTCCAAAGAATGGGCCTTGGAAGAATGGCCTCAAGCTGTGAAGGAAGATACTGAAGATTTTTATCAAGGGCAACATAAAGATTGAAGGCAGAAGGATAAGGGGACTACAGAGGATGAGATGGTTGGATGGCATCATCGACTTGATGGATATGAGTTTGAGCAAGCTCCAGGAGTTGATGATGGACAAGGAAGCCAGACAGGGAAGGGAAGCTGCAGGGAAGCCTGGCAGGGAAGGAAACCCTGCAGGGAAGCTGCGGTCAGTCCATGGGGTTGCAAAAGTCGGAAACAACTGAGCAACTAAACTGAACTGAACGTAATGAAAGTAGGCTTCCCTGGTGGCTCAGCCAGTAAAGAATCCACCTGCAATGCAGGAGACCTGGGTTCCATCCCTGGGTCAGGAAGGTCCCCTGGAGAAGGGAATTGCTACCCACTCCAGTATTCTTGCCTGGAGAATTCTATGGACAGAGGAGCCTGGAGGGCTGGAGTCCACGGGGTGGCAAAGAGTCGGATACGAATGAGCGATTAACACTTTCAAAATAATGAAAATAAATATGCAGCATCCTGGACGGGGCTTGAGCAACCTCAGTAATGCGCCAAGGCAAGGGCGTGTGCAGCTTGGTGGGAAGGGATTTTGGAAAACTCCAAATTAAGGCAAAAGCAACCAGGGAAGGGTGAACTGTGATGGGAGTGGTGGGTGTGTCCAGGCTGAGGAATTAGACTGTGTAGCATGGGGCCTTGGGCTCCAAAATCACTGCAGATGGTGATTTCAGCCATGAAATTAAAAGACACTTACTCCTTGGAAGGAAAGTTATGACCAACCTAGATAGCATATTCAAAAGCAGAGACATCACTTTGCCAACAAACGTCCGTCTAGTCAAGGCTGTGGTTTTTCCAGTGGTCATGTATGGATGTGAGAGTTGGACTGTGAAGAACACTGAGCACCAAAGAATTGATGCTTTTGAACTGTGGTGTTGGAGAAGACTCTTGAGAGTCCCTTGGACTGCAAGGAGATCCAACCAGTCCATTCTGAAGGAGATCAGTCCTGGGTGTTCATTGGAAGGACTGATGCTGAGGCTGAAACTCCAGTACTTTGGCCACCTCATGAGAAGAGTTACTCATTGGAAAAGACCCTGATGCTGGGAGGGATTTGGGGCAGGAGGAGAAGGGGACAACAGAGGATGAGATGGCTGGATGGCATCACCGACTTAATGGGCATGAGTCTGAGTGAACTCCGGGAGTTGGTGATGGACAGAGAGGCCTAGCGTGCTGCGATTCATGGGGTTGCAAAGAGTCGGACACGACTGAGTGACTGAACTGAACTGAACTGAACTGAGCATGGGGCCGGGGCCATGGCTAGATGAAGGGGTGGAGGTTGAATGTGGTTCCCACCACCCTGCCTGACCCTCTTCAGACTCCTCCCTCCACCTCTGACTCCTCCCAAACCCAAACTTGCCTCCTTATCAGACCCTGGTTCCCTAGGCTTCAGTGACGTTAGCTAACAGTTAATATAACCCCACATCATCCAGGCTCTCAAATACAATTAAATTTAATGTTAAGTTTAATTATTAAAACATTAGCATATTAATATTACTCATATAATTAATATCAACCATTAAAAAACAACAAATTTGGATTTCTAAATTCAGCCCCATTTGATTTTAAAAATCGTGTTCAATAGCTTTAATTACCGTGTCTTTTACACACATAGAAATTCAGAGATTAAAGCAGTAACTTCTTAGAGAATCTCTGAGCTGGCAAATGGGAAAATAAGGCAAGACAAATGACTCTGGAGGCAGTGAACCACTCTTGAGCTGCATGGCAGGTGGAAAGGAAGTGGGAAAACTACATTAATCACTGAGGGCAAGCAAGGCAAGGCTTTGGAATTTGCGGAGTGACCCCACCCCCACCCACACACACACCCACACACACATGTGTTCCATGTGAGCAGGCTGAAGCAGCAGGCTGTTTTTCTTATATCCACAAACTTCTTCTTTCAGTCAGCTCCTGGGTGGACAAGCTAACTTAGGAGGAAGGGGTTAAGGACACAAGTTAAGGAGGACTGAGTGGGGAACTGAGTCCTTGACCCTCCATTGTGTGGCTCTAATCATCTTCATTATTAGCAGCAAAAATCAGTTCACGTTTTCAAGCACTTAAGTCCCACATACCAAGCTAACTACTTTCTCACATATCCTCTCATTTAATCCCAGTAACTCTCCTCTAAAACAGGTATGAGCCCCATTTTACAGACGAGGGAACTGTGTGATGAGCTGGGATCTGATGTCCCAACTATTGGCATCTAGAGCCCATGTTGTTGGAAACTGTACCAGCCTCCTGATGGGGAATATGGGTGCCATGACCGGTTCAGAACCAGATGGAAATGATGTCCCCAAAGGGTGGAGCTGGAGAGGAAGCCTCCAGCTCAGCAAGGTAGGTGTTTCATGGGTCAGCTGTTTCTGTTTTGTGGAATCCATGCATTATAAAAAATGCTCTATATAAAAATCAAGTGGGAAATTTAGGTTTACTCCAAGTGTGCTTGATCTCTGAACAGAAACCGTGAAATCCAGCTGTATGAACTCTCTAACTTGGAGCTGTACTGTCAGATTGGTGGCCTGGAAGCTGTCCCGCTGAAACTGAACTACTGGTGAGAAAGAGGCATCTCCATGGCCAGGCAGAGTGCCTGTCCCCCGAGCAGCAAATCCTTCCTTCTCTCTCTGTGGCAGTACGTACGCTTGTGTTCTATCAGTAGGCGTCCTGACTCCCACGGAGCCTGTCATGCCTGTGTCACTTGTCACAGTGGTGCCCAGAAAGGAGGGGCCTTCCCGCGTCTGTGGAGGAAAGGGAGGCCCAGAGAGGCGAAATGGTTTCTGTTGATTAGATTATGAATTAATCTATGTTTTAAATGAGGATATGTTAATTTTCCTGAATCCCAACTTTGACCTTGTTACTCTGCTTTTGAGTAGTTGCCAAGTCCTTCTCCAATAATATTCACACCTTTCAGTGGCACCCAAGCCTCCCCTCCCCACTGCCATTCTAGCCTCCCTCTGCACTGGGCTTTCAGGGCCAACCTAAACAGAGACCCTTCAGCTCCAGTCCGGCAAGTCACTGTCTGAATGCTCTGGATGCTGTTCCACTCCCCAGCCATCCTTCCCATCATGTTTCTAATAAGCGCCTGACCTTGCTGGATATGGGGACATGTATGAATAAGACACAGTTCCCAAAAGGTCTCACTGTCTCACAGAGACGGCGGGTTCTGCAGAAATCCTACCATTCTTTACAGCCCAAATGTTATCTTCGTGAAGTCCCCTGAATCTGCTTCTCACCCAGAAACCAAGTGTCCCCCTGGAAGCATCCCAGGTCTGTGGTTGTGGGGGCCCTTACAGACATCACCAATACAGAGTCCTGAGTAACCCATGGGTGGCACCCACGCTTCAGTCTTTGCCCTGTGCTCTCTGGCACCTACACACAGACTGGTGCATAGTAGGCTCTAGAGAAACACTTGTTGAATAATCACGTCAGAAACCTCTTACTGATTTCAAAAGGAGGATCTAGTTTTATTTTGCCTTTTCTGTCCCCCGCCTTGCTTTTCTTGCTGCTTGATGGTTTCAGTAAATAATATCTTTCATTCAGTTTTCTTCCACCTATCATTTTGTATATTGAGAAATGTAGAGACAAGTTGATGGATTTAGAGGGAAGTAACTGAAAAGCAGACTTGCAGCAGACTGTGTTCCTGTAGAACAAAGACAGACCCCTTCCCCAGCACCTCTCCTGCACAGGTGTGGCCCCTCCTGAGGCCTCCTTCCTCTCCAGAGGGAGGGGTGTGTACACCCCACCCCACCCCCGGAGGTTAGGGTAGGGTAGGAGGCACTGGAGAGCTGGGGAATCCAGGTGCCCAGCCAACAGTGAAGGCATCGTCATAGTGAGTTGGCTTTTACTTAAGACATCTGAGAGTTGCCTGAAAATGATTGATGGTGTTAGCACTGCTTTCGAGAAAGTCCACTTTGATGAGAGAAGAAAAAGGACACCCTTGAGAGAACATGTGCAGGCCCAGTGAAGCAAGTATAGCTCAGCCTGGCTGTGCGTGCCTCCTGCCTCCCAACTCCTGGGCCAGACCCCAGCTCCCCACATCAGAGGATGCTGGGCTCCTCCTGGGTAGGTCAGAGCCTCTGGGGAAGGCAGGACTTTGTCTTGGACTCAGATCTCAGCAACTTCACTCATCTCTGGGGACACTGTCGTCCCAGGACATCATGAAGACTTCGTTCTACCCCACCTCTCTTGGGGCTTGGAGCTGAGGGTGGGGACGAGTCTTTTGCTATGGGCTAGGGATTCAGAAACTGAACTCAGAGCACCCAGCCTCAAGGGGAGCACAGCCTGGTGAATGTGAATGTGTAAATCTACTGGGACTTCCATAAAGAAATGTCACTGGGTGCCTTAAACAACAGAAAATAATTTTCTCACAGTTCTGGAGGCTGGCAAGTCCAAGATCAAGGTGATAATCCCTTCTGTTTCTGGCCAGGGCTCTCTTTCTGGATTGCAGACAGCCACCTAGTTGCCTTCTTACTGTGTCCTCACGTGGCCTTTCCTTGGTGGGTTGTATGGGGGCGGGGAGAATGTTGCTCTATGGGGTCTCTTAACCGTATCACGAGAGCCCCACCTTCATGAACTCATCTAACCCTCATTGCATCTCAAAGGCCCCACCTCCAAATACTATCACATTGGAGGTTAGAGTTTTAACATATGAATTTTGGGGGGACACAAACATTTTATCCACAATAGTGAATATTTACTGACTTGGGTTGTACATTCTAATCAGTCACCTCTCCCTTAATGAGGGTGGGATGGAGCAATGGCATTGGCCATGTAATTAACCAATGGGACTGTTTGTTGATGATGTCATTCTCTGAGAGCTTCTCTGTTGGACTAGGAATGAGTTTTAGGATGCCCCACTCCTCTGACATGGAGACTAGTTTTCTTTTTTTTTTTTTTTTCCACCAAGATTTAGCTTCTGTGTGTGGTTGCTCAGTCATTCAGTCATATCTGACTCTTTGTGACCCCATGGACGGCAACCCTCCAGGCTCCTCTGTCCACGGGATTTCCCAGGCAAGAATACTGGAAGGAGTTGCCATTTCCTTCTCCAAGGGATCTTCCCAACCAAGGGATAGAACACGCGTCTCCTGCATCTCCTGCACTGATAGGCAGATTTTTTACCACTGAGCCACTGGGGAAGCCCATTTAGCTTCTGCTACTGCTAAGTCACTTCAGTCGTATCCGACTCTGTGCGACCCCATAGACGGCAGCCCACCAGGCTCTCCCGTCCCTGGGATTCTCCAGGCAAGAACACCGGAGTGGGTTGCCATTGCCTTCTCCAATGCATGAAAGTGAAAAGTGAAAGTGAAGTTGCTCAGTCATGTCTGACTCTTAGCGACCCCATGGACTGCAGCCTACCAGGCTCCTCCATCCATGGGATTTTCCAGGCAAGAGTACTGGAGTGGGGTGCCATTGCCTTCTCCATTGCCTTCTCCATTTAGCTTCTAGACACACCCAAAGGAAAACCGATTTGGAACAGCACTTATAACTGGCATAGACTGAACCTGGGTGTGTGTTGTGGGGTGGGGTGTCTCTGTGTTGTCCTAAAACCCGCCTTAAGGATTGTTGACTTGGTTCCTTACTAAATTCTTGCTAAGCAGCCAGAACATAAACTTTGCATTTTATCTCCATTTCGTCTCACCACTGCCTCTCACACCCAGACCTGATCACTTAGAGCGATATTGGAGCCAGCACAGTATTTATCATAATTTCCTGGGCACGTAGGGTTCTGATAAGTACAATGATAGCTAGTTATAGAGACTGAAGGCTCCAGGAAGCATTAATCATGGTGTCTGAGTGCATTTGTGGGAGCACATTGTAAACTAATTGCCGTGTGCGGAGCTCCCTCTGTTATTACCTTTAATATACAATTTCACATACAACTTCTTTTTTGTTGCTTTCGCACCACTGCAGACACACTCAAAAGTACGTCTCAGCTTTAAAATTTTTAGCTATAAAAGCAAAATAGGAAAATAAGAGAAATATTTCTGCTGAGTGATAAATGTATCTGCCTAATAGATCCCTTAGGTCATAGAAGACATTCAATAGCTGTTTTTTACTAAATAGATGAATACATAAAAAGTATTTTTTTAATCTCAGCTTGATCTACTGCTAATTCATCTACTAACTTAGGGCAAGATATTGTCCTCTTCAAATATAAAATAAACTAACAATAGAAGAAGGGGAGAAGAAAACCACTTAGCTAAGAGATATGACATTACTACCCGCAGAAGATTTCTCGGAAGAAAACTGTATTACACCGAGGTCCTTTTCCTTCTGTTCCTAGTGTGTTGAGAGTTCTTATCATGAAAGAATGTTGAATTTTGTCAAACATTTTTCTGCACCTATTGAGACAATCAAGTGATTTTTATCCTTCGTTTTGTTGATGTGATATATCACATTAATTGATTTCTGTGTCTTGAGCCATCATTCCTTTCAGTGTGCTGTTGGATTTGGTTTGCTAGTATTTTGTTGAGGATTTTTGTGTCTACATTCATCAGGGATATTGATGCGTTGTTTTCTTTTCTTGTGGTGTCTCCGTCTGGCTCTGATATTAGGGTAATCCTGGCTTTATAAAATGAGTTTCAAAGTGTTCTTTCCTCTTCAATATTTTGGAAGTTTTTGAGAAAGAGAAAGAGTGGTTTTAATTATTTTTTAAAGTGTTCAATAGAATTCACCAGTAAAGTCATCTGGTTCTGGGCCTTCAATTAAATTTCTGTACTAGCTATATGTCTGGTCAGACTTTCTATTTCTTCATGATTTAGTCTTGGTAAAATTTTATGTTTCTAGGAATTTGTCCATTCTTTTAGGTTATCCAGTGTGTTGGCATATAACTGTTAGCAGTTATATTTCTGTTGTATCATTTGTGATGTCTCCTCTTTCATTTCTAATGTTATTTATTTGAGTCTTCTCTTTTTTTCTTAGTTAATCTGGCAAAAGTGTTATAAATATTTTAATCTTTTCAAAAAACCAACTCTTAGTTTTGTTGTTTTTTGGTTTTGTTTATTCCTTTTCTAGTCTTTGTTATTTCCTTCTGCCAACTTCGGCTTAGTTTGTTCTTTTTTTTTTAATAAAATTAAAAGAAAGTATTTATTTAGTTATTTCTTTTTGGCTGTGCTGGGTCTTCGCTGCTGCATGGACTTTTCTGTAGTTGCGGGAGCCGGGGCTCCTCTCTCACTGCAACGTTCAGTGGCTTCTCTTGTGGCTCTGGAGCACAGGCTCAGTAGTTGTGACTTTACAGGATTAGTTACTCTGTGACATGTGGGCTCTTCCTGGACCAGGGCTTGAACCTGTGTCTCCTACATTGCCAGGTGGACTTTTTACCACTGAGTCACCAGAGAAGTCCTGTTCTTCTTCTTTTCTTTTAGTTCCTTGAGGTTTAAAGCCAAGTTGTTGATTTGAGATCTTTCTTCTTTTTAATGTAGGCATGAACATCCCTCTTAGTACTGCTTTCACTGAGTCTCATAAGTTTTGACACGGTGTATTTTCATTTTTATTTGTCATGAGGTATTTCCTAATTTCCTTCTTTATTTCTTTTTGACCCAATGGTTGTTCCAAAATGTGGGTTCCCCCCCCTACATATTCATGAATTGCCCAATTTGCTTTCTGCTTTGATTTCTAGCTTCATTTCATTGTTATCCAAAAGATACTTAATATAATTTCAGTCTTCTTAAATTTGTTAAGACTTGTTTTGTGGCCTAAATGGTCTATCCCAGAGAAAGATCCACGTGTCCTTGAGAAGAATGTAAATTCTGTTGCTGTTGGGTTAAATGTCTATATATGTCTGTTAGATGTATTTGATCTATAGTGTTATTCAAATCGTATGTTTCCTTACTAATCTTCTGTCTGGATGTTCTATCCATTGCTGAAAGTGAGGTATTGAAGTTTCCTACTATTATCATGGCTTCCCTGGTAGCTCAGCTGGTAAAGAATCTACCTGCAATGCAGGAGACCCTGGGTTGATCCCTTGATTGGTAAGATCCCCTGGAGAAGGGAACAGCTACCCATTCCAGTTTTCTTGCCTGGAGAATTCCATGTACAGAGGAGCACATTGCTGTCTATTTCTCCCTTGTATTCTATGTTACTTTATTTATATCTCTATTCCAGGAATTATCACTCTCTGTCTTATATTCTAGTCAGCTGTGTTCATTCACTCAACAAATACTCCAGAAGGACCAACGTGAGCTAGACACCGTTGTGAGTTCAGGGAATCCTTCACAGTACAATATATATAAGATTTTCTGCCCTCAAGGAGATTTCATTCAAGAAGGAGAGATTGAGAATAAATAATAAGTTTTATAAATATATAAATGA
Organism: Bubalus kerabau; assembly: GCF_029407905.1. Classification (NCBI taxonomy): domain Eukaryota; kingdom Metazoa; phylum Chordata; class Mammalia; order Artiodactyla; family Bovidae; genus Bubalus; species Bubalus kerabau. The sequence continues at coordinate 30,464,348 of NC_073635.1, read as the reverse complement.
TGCAGTATGTTGAAAGGTGTTAAGTGCTATGGACTTAAAAAAGGGAAATAACGCCAAGGACATGTGTGTGTGTGTGGTGAGAGTAGGATGGGAGAGTTGTTCGTTGTAGTACCAGTAAGGTGGTTAGGGGAAGCTTTAGTGAAAGGTGACCTTCAAGCTAAGACCCAGAGGGAGCAAGGGAGTGAGCCAAGGAAGCCAAGGGGGATACCTGGGAGACAGCCACGCAGAGGAACAACAGGAGTAAAGGCCTGAGGAGGGACATTGCCCCTCATGCCGCATGCTCAGGGACTCACAGCATCTGGTCCCTGGCCCTCTGCCCTGCGCCCAGACACCATCAATACCAGGCTTCACAGCCTGTTTCTCACTAGACCTAATACAATGACATCCTAGGAGGCAGATCCTTCCTTCTGTTGAGTCTTCATTATACCAAGCTGTGTGACATATACTTTTTCTTCCCTTGATTTTTGCAATAGCTCCCCCTCTGGTTCTCCAAGTCCTCCAGCCTTCACCCTCCTCTTCCCTCTTACATGTTAAGAGCCCTTCAAGTGCTACCCTTGGCCTTCTTCTTTACCACACTGTCTCCTTAAGTATTGTCTTTTCTTTTTATGGCTTGGCTATGATTTAAAATTACTTCTTGACCTCTGTCCTCTGAATGCTAGGTTTGTCTTTGAGTGGGTATCCTATAGGCCTTTCAAAACTGAAGTGCCAAAATGCAACCTCCCTGCCCCCAGATTCTGCAGTGCTTCCAATGTTTTCTGCTTTGATTATAGCCTCCATTTCATCATTTGAACTGCGAACCTTGGAATTCCCTGCGGTTGCCTCCTCTCTTCCTCACCTTCTACTTCCAAACACTGGCCACTTCTTGTCTCTTTCTGCTCTTATTTCTATAATCCTTGTCCCAGTGTGGGTGGGAACAATTGCTTACATGTTCTTGTTGCTTGGCTCACAGCCTCCAGTCTCTCCTCTTTGTAGCTTGGTCCACAAACTCTGGGAAGATTTGTTTATGCTCTGCTTACAATTTTGAACAAATCTCAATGGCATTTTGCCAGTATCCCAGTGGATCAAGGCCTCTTTGAACACTGATGCTTGTCATATGATCTGCATTCCCTCCCAGCTTCTTTGAAGGACAAAATGATCAGCATCACCACTGTTTTCTGGTTTACATCCAAGTTGATGTTAAGACATTGGTTGGCTCTCTCAAGAGATGGTTCATCCCCTAATGGCATCCCCATGGACCCCAGAAGAGACTTCTCACATAAATGACAGAACCCCAGCCATGCCTCAGTGTTTTAGTACAATCAATTTGATTCAGGTCAAGCATACACTGAGTAAAAACAGCCTGCCTTCTTTCCTTAGCCAAGTTACGAATTGGGAGCATTGATGATCCATTCTCTTTATTCCTGGAAGGCTGATATAGAGAGAGAAAGAATCTAGCATCAGTAACTAGACACATTCAGTGATCTCTTATCTGACTGATCTTCCTCTCTTTTGCCGCCTGAAGAAGAGCACCGATGGGTCCCTTGTGATTAGCTGTCATTGGCCTCAGTCTCCCCATCACCTTTCATAACTGAGGCCCCACGATCATCTCCATTTTGAAGGGGGAAACCAAGAGATGTATTCTATGCATCATCCTACTGTGACCCAGAAGGAAAAAATATTGAGATGGTAAGATCATTAGGATTTAGAATGCCAAGACTTGTCAGAAATTGACTCACTTATCATGAAGCTTTGCAATTCATCAAAGTTCAAAGAAATGAAGTCTGAAGCCAGTCCAAGCCCAGCTAGATACTTCCAATTTCCTGGTTTCCCTGTCCTTGCCAGCAGCATATGGGGAGTTTACCCTGGGTCTGAGGCCCTGTCCTAAGCGTTGTGTGAAAGCTTCAGGTTATTAGGTGTGACAGAATCCTCCCCTGAATCCCTGGGCTGCAACTAGTTGGATAAAACTACTCTAAACCTAACTCCTAAATGAGATGACAGTCTTGCTGCCCTTGCTGAGATTGAAACACAGATTAGCCTGAAGCATCTCTAGAAAGGGGGGAATTATTGATCCTAAATTGGGTCTTTTTTGCATCTTAAAAAATCAGAGATAGCCCGTTTGAAAAACTCTTTCTAGATTGTTATCACCCACATCTATTGCTGTCATTGCAGCACAATGAAATGTTTCAGATGCCTCGAATTCCAGGAATCTGGTCTCTTGCCAGAGCTGCAGAGTGATATGAATAATTTCTGGGCTCTGATACTCGGGATGGATGTGTTTCTGGGATTTTTTTTTGGCAGAAATATCACCAGAGTCTCTCTTTTAGAGAAGTCAGTGACTGCATGCTTTAAGGCAGGCTCCATGCCTCCTTTCAGGGTAAGCAATAGCAGAGCAGAGATTTCCACTCAAGGCAACTCTTTTCATTTTTCCAAGTCTTGTTGGAAGAAAAATATATCAACATCCAGGGGCAAAGATGTGTGCAAGATAAGCCAGTGGTACACAACAGTTTATTTCTCCTGATTTTAATGTACTTAGAATAATGTAGCAAATGTGAATCTTAGTCTGTAAACTTGGATATGAAAGAAATATAACTCACTTTACTTTTCAGAACTCCAGTTCTGTTTTGAGCACCCACACCGTAATATCAGTCACTGCAGGGGTTCCACCGACATGGTGCCTGAGTTTGGGGGTCCACTGGTGGGAAGCCTTAATCAAGGCCCCTTTGGGCCTGAGGCTGTCTCATACATAAGACTCTGCACTCGGCTGCAGGTGGCATGTCTACCTGGAGCTCCACACAGCTACTCCTCTCACATCGCTGGGGAACCACAGTTCCCTTTGGCAGCCCCCTGGATAGCTGGGCTGTGTACCTACAAGAACCCTCAGCCCTCTCTTCCTCCCCCTTCCTTGTGGGTTCTTCTGCTTTTCCTTTTGTTGTTCAGTTGCTAAGTTGTGTCCAACTTTTTGCAACCCCATGGACTGCAGCATACTAGGCTTCCTTGTCCTTCACTATCTCCCAGAATTTGTTCAAACTTATATCCATTGAGTCAGTGATACTGTCCAACCATCTCATCCTCTGCTTTCCCCTTTTCCTCCTGCCCTCAATCTTTCCCAGTATCTAGGTCTTTTCCAGTGAGTCCGCTCTTCGCATTAAGTGGCCAAAGTATTGGAGCTTCAGCTTCAGCATCAGTCCTTCCAATGAATTTGTTGTTTTTCAGTTGCTCAGTCATGTCCAATTCTTTGTGACTCCATGGAATGCAGCACATCAGCCTTCCTTGTCCTTCATTATCTCCCAGAGCTTGCTCAAACTTATGTCCATCAAGTCAGTGATGCCATCCAACCATCTCATCCTCTGTCATCCTCTCCTCTTCTTGTCTTCTATCTTTCCCAGCATCAGGGTTTTTTCTAATGAGTCAGCTCTTTGCATCAGATGGCCAAAGTATTGGAGCTTCAGTTTCAGCATCAGTCCTTCCAATGAATATTGAGGGTCGATTTCTTTTAGGATTGACTGGTTTGATCTCCTTGCTGTCCAAGGGACTCTCGAGAGGCTTGTCCAACACTTAAATTCAAAAACATCAATTCTTCAGCACTCAGCCTTCTTTATAGTCCAACTCTCACATCCATACATGACTACTGGAAAAACCATAGCTTTAACCATGTGGACCTTTGTTGGCAAAGTAATGTCTCTGCTTTTTAATATGCTGTCTAGGTTTGTCATAGCTTTTCTTTCAAGGAGCAAGCATCCTTTAATTTCATGGCAGCAGTCACCATCTGCAGTGATTTTGGAGCCCAAGAAAATAAAGTCTGTCACTGTTCCCAGTTTTTCCCCGTCTATTTTTTCCTTTCCCCGCAAGCTCAGGGACGATCTCCTTCAGTTCTAGGAGAAATCCTTCTTTTATGCTTCCGCCTGCCAGGCCTCTCTGCCCCCGCCAGGACCCTCCTGCTCGCCCACCTTGCTCCAGGCCTTTGTGCGCATTACTGCTCTCTGAACACAGCAAGAACAAATGCACCTCAGGGCCTTTGCATTTGCTGTCATTGCCCCCAGGAGTAACCTTCCCTTCAGAAATCCATGTGGCTCAATCCAGTGTCACCTGCTTCTCCAAGAGGCCTCTCTGACCATGAAAATACACTCTTCCACTCCAAGACTCAGATTTACTTAGTGCCCTCACCCTGCCTTATTTACTTCCATAGCAATTAGCATCATCTGACATGCGATATATTTATTTGGCTATTTATTTCTTACCCCCCCCCCCCATTAGATATGAGCTCCACAATGGCAAGAGTGTTCTTTGTTATATCCCATCAGCATAAAACCACACTGGCCACATGGTATTATAATAACTATTTGAGGAATAAAGGAATGAATGGCTTGGGGGTGCCTAGCCTGTTACAGACCCTGGGCCAGTTGCCAGCCTTCGTTCAGCTGGATGACAGAGCCAAGAGTGGGGGAGGAGCCACCCTGCATTTGGCTGGCTGGGCGACCGAGGCTCAAAAATCAAGGAGGCCAAGGGCAGTGGGGAGAGTGTATCTGGAGCACTAGGACCGAGACAGGGAGCCCAGTGGCCTCCAGGTGAGGCCTCCAGATCTTGGCTGGGACTCAGAGGCCAAGCACACAAGGGTGAGTGAAGGCCACCCTGGGGAATGTGGGTGCAGCATGCAGGCCAGACCCACTGCATCCAGCTAGAGCTTGACTGTCTTCTGGTCCCCATTCATAGAGACAAGTATGGGAGATGATCACTCAGAACTTTATAAAGGGTGCTTTCTAAGTAAGCCCCTTCCACATATGTGTTCTCAGGCACTATTTGGGTGCTGCAGACACAGCAGGGGAAGAAGCAGATAAAAAGTCTGCTCTCAGGGAACTTCCATCCTAGTGGAAAGAGACAGGCAATAAGCTCAGTGAGGAGTGTGTTAGGATGTGAGAGCAAAGGAGAAGAAATACAGCACAGAAGGATCTAGAAATTATGCGGGGGTGGGGGGATAGGGCAGTGCTCACGGGCACCACTGGGAGGGACTTGAGGGAAGAGCAACAATGAGGTACAGGGGTTACAGGCGAGGCTGGAGCCTGTGCATTAGAGGTGGGGCCTGGGGTTTGCTGGGAGTTGAGCATGGTCAGCCTGGAGTGTATGATTCATGCATCAACAGCAAAGATCAGTGTAGCTTATTATAGGCCCAACACTGCTCTGAGCACTCACGGCATGTTAGCGAGTAAAATAAGCAAGAACCTTTGCTCTAGTGGAGCCTGGCTTTCAGATAATAAACCATCAACATAATAGATGATTACATAGGGTGTTGGAAAGTGATAAGTGCTGAGAAAGAAGCACAAGGGGAGGGCATCAGAAATTTGAGGTGGTCAAGGTGTGCGTGTTGGGGGGCGTCAGAGTCATCAGAATAAAGAAGTGGAGTCAGAGCTCAAGGTGTTGGATGCACTTGCTCATGTGTAGGCAATAGGGGCTGAGTCCTGGGTGTTCAAACCTGGATGAGCAGCGTCAAGTGCATGCAGCGGCTAGAAAGACGAGGACCCAGAATTTCCACTGGAAGTCACTGCAGTTTTGTCCAAGGTGGACATGCCAGATAGGAATGCTACTGAGTGGGAATAGGAAGAGAGAAATGGAGACAGCAGGATCAACCCCTCTTTCAAGGAACTTTTCTGTAAAGGGAAGGAGAAAAACGGGGTGATAGTTGGTAGGGCAAGCGGACTGAGACAAGTGTTTTTTATCCTCTCCAACGAGAGTAATTAGAACCCTTTTTTGTGCTGATGGGAATGATCCAGAATATCAATGGTGCAGGAGACAGAGGGGAAAAATGCTGAACAGCAGTCAGATTGGGTAGGCAAAAAGGGATGGGATCCAGCACGCATGTGAAGGGCTGGCCCCGGGGAGGAACCAGGGATGCAGAGGAAGCCTGAGTGGATGGGTCCACATGCAGGTAAGTGTGTGTATGTGTGCTGGGATCTGATGGAGCCTGTTTTCGTTTGTTTGTTCATTTTTAATTTTTGGTTGTGCTATATCTTCATTGCTGTGAGGGCTTCCCTCTCGTTGTGAGGGTTACTCTGTGCTTGCAGTGCCCAGGCTTCCCACTGTGGCAGCTTCTCTTGTTGTGGAGAATGGGCTCGAGAGTATGTGGCTTTCAGAAGGTGGGGCACATGGGCTTAGTAGTTGAGGCTCCCAGGTTCTAGAGCGCTGGCTCAATAGTTGCGGCATACAGGCTTAGTTGCTCCGTGTCATGTGGGATCTTCCTTGACCAAGGATCAAACCCGTGTCTCCTGCATTGGCAGGCGGAATCTTTACCACTGAGCCACCAGGGAAGCCCCAGTGGAGCCTGTTTTAAAGGTTTCCATTTTCTTGATAACTCAGAAGCAGGATCTTCATCTGAGAATGGACATTGGGAAGAAGCATTGGCGATTTTCAGAGAAAAGAGGAAGTGTGAAATGGTCTTGGAAAGTGGGAGATGAGAATGGCTGCCAGGAAGCACTGAGAATTTATTTGTGGTTTGTGGTCATGAATTTCAAGTCAGACCACTCAGCACAGTGGTGTGGTTTATCGCCAGCCACATTTTCATGTGAGTGCATGCAGGGGGTGGGTGGAAAGTCAGTTTGAATCAGGGATGTACTTTTGCCAAGAAAGAACAGCAGCAACAAAGAGAGAGTTGGGGTGTAAAGGAGGAAGTGGTTATAATTGACTGTGGAATTTAAGCCAGATATGAAGGAAAATGAGGCATGGAAGGGTCAAGGGCAGTGAAAATGTGTTAGGACCAATGGATTGAAAGTCCAAGAGTTACAGCTGGAGTACAGTGCAGACAAACTGGGAAGACTGGAGTTTGAAATGGAGATTTTGCAGGGGCTCCAGGTATGACTGAGGACAAAATCAAGAGTACAACCATGGCTGTGAGTGGCTTAAATATGATCGAAGACAAGATGATTGAAATGGAGGGGAAGGAAATGAGACACCAGTAGACTGGATGGATTCTTTATGATTGATATTCAAATCCCAAGATTTATGTGCTGGGGAGAATGATAATGTGTGCAAGGAGTTGAATTTTATTTTATATTTTATATCTTCTATAGAAATAAAAGGTATAGAGAAAAATTGGGGGTCTAAACGAGTCTTTTTATAACTTAGTGGAGAACCTCTGTTCTTTGTCTTTTAGAGGGACGTGCAGGATTTTTTTTTTTTTAATTTATTCAACTGCCCAACTGTTCTTATTTCCAACATTATACATGGGTTGAATGGGTCTTTCCTGGGAAAAGGTATGGCAGACCTTTGCAGGTGAATATGGCTTCGTAAGGGGCTTCCCAGGTGGCTCAGTGGTTAAAGAATCTGCCTGCAATACAGGAGACACAGACGTAGGTTTGATCCTTGGGTCTGGAAGATCTGTAGGAGGGCATGGCAACCCATTCCAGTATTCTTGCCTGGAGAATCCCATGGACAGAGGAGTCTGGCTGGCTGCAGTCCATGGGGTCGCAAAGAGGCAGACACGACTGAAGCAACTGAGCACATACACAGGCACATGTCTTTGTAACAGGAGTATCTTGACTGTGAGGAACTTGACTCTTTGCTATCTTTCTCGCTTTTTCTCTAAGAAAGAAATTGATTGGTAGATAATTGATTATTCCCAGAAATAACCTTAACAAGAAATGTGTGAGATATATCTAGAGTGATAACAACCTTTCTGCATACGTGCATGCTAAGTTGCTTCAGTTGTATCCAACTCTTTCTGACCCTGTGGACTGTACCCACCAGGCTCCTGTGTCCATGGGATTCTCCAGGCAAGAATACTGGAGTGGGTTGCCATGCCCTCCTTCAGGGCATCTTCCAAACCCAGGGAGTCTCTTACGTCTGGTGCATTGGTGGGCGGGTTTCTTACCACTAGTACTATCAACAGCCTTTCTTTAAAAATGTAAAAGAAAGACCAAATAAAAGGGAAGCAATTTTGTTCGTGAATGGGAAATTTTAATATTGTGAAGATGTCACCCCTCCCCAAATTAAACGTCAATTTCAATGGAATTCCAATGAACATATCTAAGAGATTGTTTTGAAGCTCAACAAGTTGATTCTGAAGTTCATCTGAAAGAGTAAATAGGTGAACATAGCCCCCCAGAAATGTTGAAAATAAATAAGGAGGTAAGATTGGAACTGCTGCTGCTGCTGCTGCTGAGTCACTTCAGTCGTGTCCGACTCTGTGCGACCCCATGGACTGCAGCCCACCAGGCTCCCCCGTCCCTTGGATTCTCCAGGCAAGAACACTGGAGTGGGTTGCCATTTCCTTCTCCAATGCATGAAAGTGAAAAGTGAAAGTGAAGTCGCTCAGTTGTGTCCGACTCTTAGCGACCCCATGGACTGCAGCCCACCAGGCTCCTCTGTCCATGGGGTTTTCCAGGCAAGAGCACTGGAGTGGGGTGCCATTGCCTTCTCCAAAGATTGGAACTACTGGATATCCAAGCAAGCTGTTAAGTTATAATAAATGAAAGAGCTAGTGCAAAGGAGAGACAAATAGATCGATGCCAGACATGCACACAGGAAAAGTAGTATCTGATAAACCAAGTGTTTCAAATTAGTGGTAGAACAGTCTAACAAATAATTGTTAGCTATTTATTAGGGGGAAAATTAAGTCCTTAAATCACAGGATACATAAAAATAAATTCAAAATAAAGATCTAAATATTTTTTAAGAAGATATTAGAAGAAAATACAAGAGACCATGTTAATAAAATGAGGGTGAAGAAAAGTCTTTTGGAAAAGCAGAACTCTAAAGACAGAAGACCAGAAAAGATTAATGGACAGATTTGCCGGCAAAACTTAAGGAATAGTCTGTGCGGTAAAAATATTAAAGTGTAAGAATTTTCAGGATAGGCAAAATATATTTATTTGTGTTTTTGTTTATTAATAACTACAATGTCCAAAAGAGGATTTGGGGACAGTTACAGCAATGAATATAGAATAGAATAAAAGATACAACATGTGCACATGGATGAATGAAGGTGACGGAAAAATATATAGGGAGACAAAATCAGTGACCAAAATACACTCCATAATACCCTAAACAATTCTTAGAAATGAATAGCCTATTTTTCTTTGAGTTTCCTAAAAGCCAGAAAAAAGCAGGAAACACCCTCCACTGGCCACTTGGTAGGGTCTATAAGAGATCAATTAAGGTGTTTAAGACACATACAGATTTCTGATACTGACACAGGAAAGGAGTGTGTCTCTTGTAGGTTCCTTCTGTCTCCGGAAATAAGAGTAATAAATTAATGTAATTCAAAGTGACAAATTATTTGTTAAATTTAATGTAGCCACGTATGGGGACAGATGGTTACTAGACTTGTGATCATTTCATAATGTATGCAAACGTCGAATCATTCTGTAGTACACCTGAAACTAACATAATATTGTATATCAGCTGTACTTCCAAAAAACTGTCATGTAGCCACATAATGTAGCCACATAATGTCAGACAAGCCTTCATTGCTATTTCCCAGATACTGGCAGGCCTCCACCTCATGTATCCACTCAACCCCTTTACTGGTTTGACAAGAAATCCAGCCACACCAAGCATTTAGTGATTTTTGTAGATAATACTGAGATTTGAGGCATCACTGGGAAGGGTAACACACTCAGGGTCTTGCCGCTTTGTTGCCCACTGTCCATACGCCCTCCTCCTACTCTTTCTCAGCCCCATCATCCCCCCTTCCAGCCAACTCCATCCACGCTCACATCTTCATCCGCAACTACTTTCTCTCCCTCTAGCCCTGGCACCAGCCAGTGGGCACCCTACCCTTGAAGCCAGCCATTTACCCAAAGTGGGGCGGTATAGCATTTCCCCATGAAACTCTGGCCACTCTCCTTCTTGGACACCAGGATTAGGGAGCCATTGCTCCTTCTTCCCCACTCCCTCCAACCCCATCCGATGGGGGAGATGCTGTCCATGTCAGGCAAGCCCCTGCCTCTCCTTCCAGGCTGCCCACTGTGGTTTGGAGGTCTGCTGATCGAGAGGGTTCATCAGCCCAAGCACCTCCTTTCAGCTAGCTCTCAGCTCTGGCACTGGCTTTATAAATAAGTTTCTTATTTTAATTATGAACCTACACAGTGGAAGGAGATGATTAAATGAAGAGAAATCTGAAATCACTTCTGATCTGGGTGAAGTAAACAAGTGTCTATGTCTAAGACTGTTCTGCAAATAGAACATAAGTGTGACATAAAGGACAGTCTTCGGGTCCCCCTCCCCCGAGCTGCTGTTGTGCTCCATGTCTGAAGATGTTTTCTTTTTTCGTTCTTTGCTCTAGTTACGAGGATCCTGACAAGTGCCTGCTTCTCTATGGTGATGATCAGGTAGGTGTGCAGGGCAGGAGGGGGCATGAGGGGGCAGTCGGGAGTGATTCAGGGGCCAGAAGACCATCTGCTGTCCTTTCAGGGAGGAGCAAGGGGGAGGGAAGCGGGTGGGAGAATCTGTTTCTGGAAGGCGAGGTGCAAGTGTAGGAAAGAGAAGAGGAAACACAGCATTTATGGCAAATGCATAAAATTCTGACAAGTAGCATGTCTGAGTGCTGGCCTCGGCCTGGTGCTGTGCTTGTGTCTTCAATCCTCACGCCACCGCCATCTGGCGCTGCTCTTACTGCCATCTGTGATAACGGGGACACTGAGGCACAGAGCAGTCACGTGGTCTCTCCAGCTTACGTGCTGCTAGGAGGCGACACAGCTGGGATTTGAACCCAAGCAGTCTAATCCCAGCCTGCATTTAACCACTGTGCTTTACTGGCTTTCAAGTAAAACGAAAGGGATGTTCCAGGTAAATGTGTGAAGAAACAGGGCTGAGAAGGAAGGAATCATTCGGAAAGCTTTAAAGTCGGAGCACAGCGTGAAACACACGTCTGGTTTAACTCCCATTAGGCAGGGGAAGCTCCTGTTAATCAGGGCTAAGGAGAAGGGCCCAGGAGGGAGGAAACCTTTCTCTGGATTTTGCTTCGCAATTAGAAATAAGGTTTAAATGTAAATTCGGGTGGGAGAGGAGACCAAGTGATGTAAACACAACCGAGGTAGATGGTGTGATGTCCTAGAATCTTTTTGAAGAGCATGTTGGAACAGGACAAAGACGACCATCAGGAGGATGCCAGATACTTGGATCTGGGGTGGGACTGAGGAAGAAGGGAGAGGGACCCTGGCCAACTCTGAAATCCAGCTAGTTTCAATTTCAACTCTGCCTATATGTGGCCTTTCTATTTTCCCTAGAGCCTTTGAAGGCAGATTGTTTTTAAAAAACTGAGCAGCCTAGAGAGGGCAGGTGGGTGATTCTACAGAGCCTCACTGCCCAACTCCAGGGGGCGCCATTCACACAGACTGCAGCACGCATGGTCTGGATCCCTGGATACGCACTGCTGCAGCTTCCCAGGCCTGGAATTCCCCGCAGTGGACACTGGTACAGGGATGGGATGGGAGAGCGACCCCACCCCACACGCACCCCCACCATGCTTATCCGTGCCCCTGTGGTCACCAGCCCCAGGCAATTGTTAAATTCAGCTCCCCGGCTCTGTCAGACCACGCTGCAGTCCTGGGTGCGGTCCAGCCCGGTGACTGGCAGCAGTCCAACAGAAGCCAGGGAGGCAAAGCCGGGGCCCCATCCAGGCAACACTGCCTGTTCATTATAATGCAAGTTCATTGGTAAAAATGCAAATGATCCATTTCACTTCATCCTCCTGACAGACTGTGCTGGTAGCAATAACGGGCTGCTCCTTGCACCTGTCATCACTGCGGCACTGCTCACTTTGTGTAAAAGGCCTGCCACACTTCAGGTGTATATATAGCAACCGTCATTAAAGCTGCCTGGGGGAAACCCGATCATTCACTGCCCCCTAGTGGACCGGAAGTGAATGACCCCATAGACTGTTCTTTGATTTAGGTTCCAAGCAAATCAGAGTTGCATTTTGTTTCAGGAATAGATTGCAGAGTATGCTGCTTTAATCCTTGTAGCTCGTGGTTATGGTTCTTAATTAACAGCACTTTAATAAGATAAAGTGTCAATCATGGGTGGCTCTTTGTGGAACTATATTTGAATGTTTAAAAGTCTGGACATTTTTAAACAGTATTGAGCCTTTGCTAGATGTTCATTTTTTTAAAAAAATGAATTTTCTTTAGGCTGATAAAAAGCTTACAATGAAGATATCATTAAGGAGCTCACCTTGCCATCTCACAAAATTATGAGTTGTGCCCAAGAGAGAAATTAGTTTATATATGAAGCAGATGCACTAACTCTGGCTGTTTTATCACGTAAGGTCCCCTAAGCACCCTTTGTCGGCTTTCAAGGTCTTCACATTTTGCCTACTTCTTGATGGGCAAGTATCCTTGGAATCAGGGACACAGTCAGCATAAAGGAAGCTACTGAGACAAAGGCAAGGGAAACCTGGTTTATCACCGTCATACCACAAAGGCTGTCTTGATGAGTGACTGACCTATTCTTGGGCTTCTTTCTTTGCTACATCTCATCTAGGATCATCTTTTAGATATACTTATCAGTGTTGTATTCAGCATACTAAGAAGCATGGTTCTTTAATTTTTTTAATTGAAGTATAGTTGATGTACTCTGCTGTGCCTATCTCTGCTGTACAGCAAAGTGATTCAGTTATACACATATAGGCATTCTTATTTTTATATTCCTTTCCATTATGGTTTATCACAGGTATGGAATATAGATCTCTGTGCTATACAATAGGACCTTGTTGTTTATCCATCCCATATATACTAATTTACATCTGCTAATCCCAAACTTCCAATCCTTCCCTACCCACCTCCCACTTGGCAACCACACAACTGTTCTCTATGTCTGTGAGTCTGAAGAAACCTGTTTCTTAAGGAGGTGAATAATCTACTTTTATACCCTTTCTGAGCTATTTGAGTATTGTAAGGTTGGTGACTATCTTGAAGTTCAGTGAAATTATTTCTCTGAAGTTTTGGCATATCTACTGCTAGAATATTATAGATACTAGAATAGCTTCCTTTCCATAACCTGGACTCTTGCCACAAAGACCTCCATTAACAAAGTCTAGGCCAGTTATGTCCAAAGCCATCTCTTCTAGACACAGATTAGCTTTTTACCTGTGCATCTAAAGCAATGCTAGTCGTGTGCCACCCTTGGGAGAACTGAAAATAATAGTCTCTTGAATTGTTTTCTGTGCTTATTGGTACAAATGAGGAAACTGAGCAGTTACCTCAGATGGTTACCTAAGAAGTGGTATGTGGGTGAGATTAGTATGGGGATAGTGATAAATTCCCCCCTAGGACAGCCCTATTCATTTAGCTCATTTATTTCGGACTGACTGTAGGGTAGACATAGTCCTGATGATAGGAAATCTCTAAGAGAGAAAAGCGCTAGTAAGGAAGCTTTGGTGTGCAGACACAGAGCAGAACTCAAATTTTTCCATGTCTGTGTAGATCAGAATCCACAGTAAGTGAAGTGCCTCGGAGTTCTTCCTAAGCAGACTGTAGTTTTCCTGAGACTATCACAGGAAGGGCTGCTGGTGATTCATCAGGTTAAACTTTTCCTCCTTAGTCAGAAAAAAACAGCTGTCCAGCATGGAAGCCCAGAGGGTTCTGGGACCCAGAAGGAGGGGGTGAGAGGAAGCAGGCTTGTTTACTGACTGGTCAGTACGTTCCATCCATGAAACTTCAATGGCTGCTGAAGAACATAGTGAAAGCCTCAACCCATGGAAACTTTCAATCCAACAATAAAAATTAAATAGGCTTGGGGTAGAACTTACCAGAGAGAAATAGGTCAGTAGAGCTGATTCCTGTAGGTCCTCATATCAGTCCAATGAAGCTCTGTGGCTGCCTCTTTTATTAAAGCTAGGCAAGATGCCCATCAAGTGGTTCCATTTGATTTTGGCTGACCTAGTTTAAATCAGTCAGTCAACATATCTTGTGGACCCAGAGGTCCCAGAACAAGGTGGTCATCTGGTCTGCCCCCCAGCCTACTCAGCCAATATCTTTGATATATCATCTCTAAAGAGGTGCTTGAGCCAGGACTGAATTAGGTGCTACAGGCAGGGAGATGGGAACACAGAGTGGGGTCGTAGGTGAAAGCTAAGAATGTTCTTTCATCCACATTGGAAATTTGACAACCTAATTAGAAAATCCAAAGTCAAACACATGGGAAATGATTATGAAGTACTTTGGCCACCTGATAGGAAGAGTCAACTCATTGGTAAAGACCCTGATGCTGGGAAAGATTGAGGGCAGGAGGAAAAGGGGACAACAGAGGATGAGATTGTTGGATAGCATCACTGACTCAACGGACATGAAGTTGGGCAAACTCCAGAAGACGGTGAGGGACAGAGAGGACTGGCGTGCTATGGTCCATGGGGTCACAAAGAGTCACATATAACTTGGCGACTGAACAACAATGAAAAAGAAGACATGTGGAACTCATCCAGTATTTCTGCTCTCTGACCTTATCCTGGTGCTTCCTCCTATGACGATCACCTGCCTCCCTGCATGTGGGAGGTGGGTGAAGTGGTACAGCCGGCGGAAGTGCACAGTGAGAGCCCCCACCTCTGGCTGGCTGTCGTTCAGCCAAGAAGCTGGCTTTCCTCGGGGCTGCACACACGCCCTGCTACCGCATTTTCTCCAGCTGGCCTCTGGCCAAGCTGCCTCATTGGTGATACCAAGCAGGTTTTATGTATGAGTTTCAAAGCTGCTGTTGCTGCAGTAAGTGTAACCTGGCCTTTCATGTCTCAGTCTAGACAGATGCAGGATTGAATAAAGGCTTCCTCTAAGCCCCGTGTCACATTGGCCATCTGGAATGTAGCCGACCACTCATTTAGCAAATTGCTCTGTTTAAATGCAGCTGCTGTGTCTCAGTGTTTCTGCTCCTAACACAGATCGCATGATTCCTCTGCCTTCATTTGTCTAGACGTTCCTCTCAATCTGCCTGGGAACTTAAAGAGCCTGTTAATGTATGACAAGGCACTTGACCTGCAAGATTTCCAAGCCCAGGAGGAGCATTACTTGTTGTGCTGGGCCTTCCTTTCCTCAAAAGCAAGGGCACCTTGCCTGTGCTCCCCGTCTTAATGAAAGCCACCTTTATTAAGAATCCCATTAAGCTCCACAAGGCCCAGCTATCCAACACTGTAAATGTTACCCTTTAGAAATGCATCCGGAGGCCCGGTGCAGGCAGCTGGCCCAGGAGCAAGTCGGGAGGTGGCCTCAGACCTCAGATCTCTGTGGACCGAAGGGTGTTGTTTGTCAGCCTGCCGCCTCTCCTTTTGGAAAGAGGGATTACAATCATTAGCAGATAATGTCAACAAAGCCCCTGAGATGCTTTGAATAAGAGTTGGAAGCAAAATGATTTCAGACTAGCAATGAGCACTGAGTGCTCAGGTTTGGTTTTTTTTTTAATACCTTGGTTTTCTTTTTTCCAAAGGAAAAATAAAAAAGGGGACCACCAAAGCTAAGCGGTTTATTGTTAGTATGTCACTGGTCACTGTAGCCTGGTCTTTATTGTCATCTGCTATTTTTCAAGCAAATAATCCTGGTGTGACCACTGCTTTCTTCGGCTGTTTAACTCATTTGGGGTCACAGTATCTTTAAGTCTAGAAGCCGCAAGACAAAAGAAGTGAGTGTTTATTTAATAAATACCTGCTCCACCCTGAGCTAGGCTCACTGGAAAAGAAAAAAAAATTGTACAATAAATGATCTTTTCCATTGAATCCTTTGGGAGATGAAACAAATACAGAATATTTAGCACAGGACGGTTGAGAGGTATGTGGGCTTTGGGATCAGACTTTGTGGGTTTGAATCCCAGATGCAGTATTAGGCAAATTCACCTTCTGAACTTGTTTTCTCATGTGAAAAACTATGTGGGCATTTATCTCTTGGGGTTATTTTTAGGAGAGATTGAATCAATTTTGCACAGTGTAAAAATTCAACAAACTTTACTTATGGTAGTTAAAGGATATATGTTCTTGACTATGTATACTAGAGAAATTCAGAGGGAATAAAGAGCATTTTGGACCGGGGGAAGTGAGGCAATCTTAATAGATTAGCTAGATCCTGAAGGAAATATAAACTCTGGGTAGAGAGGGGGATCTGATGTGAGCAAATCATACAGATAAGGGCAGAGTAAGAGGTGGGACAGCTGGTGGTCCAGAGGGAAGAGCTCCCATTTTGGGGTGTCGGGGTGGAAATGTGGATTGAATGAGGGGCCACACTGATGGAGGATCTTGAAATTAAGTGAAAGGGTTTTTACCTAGTCTAACTGGTAGCAGGGACCCTTCATGGTAATCTTAGCAGGACAGTGGCAGAGAGACAGTCATGGGTTAGAAACACTCGCCTGGTGCCAGGAAATCAGTGGTTAACTGGATAAGTCAGGACTGGGGAGACAGAGTCCAAGCTCTGTTCTGGCCCAACAGACAAGGGTTAAATGGAGGTGGCCCCAGGGTGGATGGGGTGGGATAATGCTGGTGCTCTCTTCCCCACGAGACAGACTTGATGCCTAGGTAGACACCAGGAGGGAGAGAGAGGGATGGAAATAGCAAGAAAACCATTTTTATGGAGCACGATTTCTGTGTTGGGCTTCCTCAGTCCTTCTCACTTTATCCAGTTCCCAGCATAGGTCCTCAGGGCACCAAGAGACTCATAGGCTCCAGGGACCACACAGCCTGACAGAAAAGGGGCAAAGGGGAGCTGTGTTCCAGCCATCGGTGTGGTTTATACACGCAGAGAGCGTGACATCCTGAACATTCAGAGTCGTGTGGGAAACTGTGATCCCAGCTCAGGGTTTGGGGTAGAGAGGCAGACGTGCACACCACTGGCTTAGGAAGACAGCTCGGCTGTGATGCTCCTGAAGCGTGAGAGAGTGATAGAGGGCGTGGGATAGCACTTTGGAAGAAACAAACAGAGGGCTAAGATCCCAACCTTAGGGACACAAGGAGCTGAGAGGGCCTAGTAACCAGCAGCAAACAGGGGAGGAGGGGTGTCCAGGAGGAAAGAGCTCTTTAGTAGCCAAGCATCCAGGGAGCTCAGGGAAGGTGAGAGACCAAGACAGTTCCATTCGATGTATTAGAAAGGGAGCCTGTAGTGAGAAAAATATCAGTAGAGGAACAGGGAGGCAAGCCGGATTGCAGGACTCTGAGGAGGGAACGTGAAGGAAGACAGTGACACATGAACTAGGAGGAGAGATGTGGAGAGAGGGCAAGAGGATACCATGATTTCCTGAAATAAAGTGAGTTTCTAAATCATACTATAACCGCAGGGGAAAGTGACAGAACCCAATGACAGTAATGTAATTCTCATTGATAGATTATATGCTAGAAAAATCTTACAGAAGACACGTGACACAGAATTTTTGGTGTATGTCATACTAAGGTTAAGAAAAAAAGAAAAAACAGCATACTGGGATTCTTTTTGTATCCAGACTGAGCAAGAAAATGATGTTACCTACCGTGAACTTCACAGACTGTGATCTAAGACCACAGCCTGATCAGACACTGATCTACCTGAGCTCAGAGACCACATGAAATGTAATAATGCCTCTCAGGACGTCTCTTACCCTGGGCATGCCATTCAAGCTCTTCCTGCCTCAGTCTACTCATCTGTAAAATGGCAGTAATAAAATCGCCTACCCTAGAGGATCATGTTGAATATTTAATGGATAAGGCGTGCAAAGCAGCTAGGTAGAGAAGTGTATGTGTGTGTGTGTGTGTGTGTGCTCAGTCATGTCTGAATCTTTGCTACCCCGTGGACTGTAGCCCACCAGGATCCACTATCCATGGGATTCTCCAGGTAAGAATACTGGAGTGGGTTGCCATTTCCTACTCCAGGGTATTTTCCCGACCCAGGGATCAAACCCGAGTCTCCTGAGTCTCCTACATTGGCAGGCGGGTTCTTTACCACTGAGCCACCTAGCTAGAGCAGTGCCTGGTGCTTGTTCAAGGAGATATTTAGTCGTGGAACACTGGAACGCTGTCAACAGAATAGCAGTGTCGATTTCGTATGAAGGACAGCAAGCCCTGCTGTTCTGCGTGCCCGGGTGCTGTTCCAGTGTCTTCCTCTGTGTCAGATGCTGCACCCAGTGCAGGTCACTATGACACGCGTCCCACGGTGACCAAGGTCCTCCAAGCACACTGCCAGCCACACAAGGGAGGGCGCTCCCTGTGACCCCAGCCTGAGCATTTGGACAGGGGAGTCTTGTCCAAGCTCGTGCCTCACTCAAGGTTACACAGCTCCACTTGCTGGATATGAAAGCCCATCTGTGTGGGGAGAAACAGAGATGCCTGAACACTATCCACTCCCTCTTAAGTGGAAAAAGATCACTTGTTGTTTCTGCTGAGAGAACCACAAGCTTTTAGTGTGTGGGAAATAAATGGAATGTGTTGGCTTTTTACTTCTGAAGGGAATTTATTTTTCTTCTCTTTTTTAAACTGTGTTGCAGGGATGTGTGAGCATTCTGTTTTTGGCTTCTGTCAGTGAACTATTAAGGTAAATATTGACGTTTAAGTCTAATTTCTAAATGAAGGGGAATAACACGTTTTTTTAAAGCAAGGACATAATCTCTTTATGTAACTGTTGCCATGGGGTAAGAGAATAAACCCAGAAAAATGCTCTTAAGATAGCTTAGGGTTTGGCTTTGCTTTTTCTTCTTTCTAATTTTCTCTTTCCCACCCCCTACTGTACTCATTTGTCTACTCTTCTCTGACGTTCCCCTCTCGTGGATACCACTATGGACCTCCGAAGTGGGGACATTTGTTCATTCAAGAAATGTTTCCTGAGGATACATCAGATCATTCTGCTGGGTTCAGAGGACAGAGCACTGAAACCAAAAACTAGTCATGGAAAAAAGTCAAGATGGACGTTTTAACTAAACATAAAATCTTCAGAGAGGATGGCGCCTGCCACCTGGCAGGAGCTCAAGATCTGGCTTCAAGAGAGGAGAGTGGGTGGTGAGACACACCATCCCAAGCTCTGTCCCCCTGGCTTGGCCATTGCCAGACCCCACGGCTGCCTCAGTGTCTTCATCCATAACCCAGATGGTACTGCCTGCACCGTCCTCTCAGAAGGGGTTCTGAGGTTTGAATGAGGTCATTCAGGTATATCCAGAAGGAGAGCAAGGAAAGTTAATCACCAGGCTGATCTGACTGAGGTCACACCTTAGGTTCCTCACAAGGGGGAGGTCACACCCCAGGTCCCTCTCAGGGGGGAGGTCACAGCCCAGGTCCCTCTCGGGGGGAGGTCACACCCCAGGTCCCTCTCAGTGGGAAGGCCTCACCCCAGGTCCCTCTCAGTGGGGAGGCTACACCCCAGGTCCCTCTCAGCAGGGAGGTCACAGCCCAGGTCCCTCTCAGTGGGAAGGCCTCACCCCAGGTCCCTCTCAGTGGGGAGGTCTCACCCCAGGTCCCTCTCAGTGGGGAGGCCACACCCCAGGTCCCTCTCAGCAGGGAGGTCACAGCCCAGGTCCCTCTCAGTGGGGAGGTCTCACCCCAGGTCCCTCTCAGCAGGGAGGCCACACCCCAGGTCCCTCTCAGTGGGGAGGTCTCACCCCAGGTCCCTCTCAGCGGGGAGGCCACACCCCAGGTCCCTCTCAGTGGGGAGGTCTCACCCCAGGTCCCTCTCAGTGGGAAGGCCTCACCCCAGGTCCCTCTCAGTGGGAAGGCCACCCCAGGTCCCTCTCAGCGGGGAGGCCACCCCAGGTCCCTCTCAGCAGGGAGGTCACCCCAGGTCCCTCTCAGGGGGGAGGCCTCACCACACCCTTAATCCCTCGAGGAAGACGTCACTCTAGATCAACTGTGCTGTCACTGTTGGTGGCTGAGGACCTTGAGAAAATACCTCCGTTCAGCCAGTCACCGTGACACTGGGGGCAGAGAAGCTTGGAGGTGAGAATAGTCCTGGCGGAACGTTTAGAGGCCGTCACACTCTCAGGTGTGGTGAATCCAGAGGCAGAGCAGGCACTCAGAGATCTGCAGACGTCCCCAGTCACCAGCAGGCCCTCCACCAACACTGTCCCACAGACAGACATTCTAGAGGACCCCTGACACATTCCCACAGCTCCCCCCAAACCTTCAGAGACACCTTCACGTTCACCCCATAGATGGTCTGTAGATATCAGTAGTCACACTCACATTTCGCCACACATTTCCCACTGTCACCACACAGAGACTTTGTAGACACCCACACATATTCCACAAACACTCCAAAATATACCCCCAAACCCATGTCAACAGCCCTCCACAGGTCTCCCACAGATTTCCCACACAGTCTCTAATTGCATCCCACACTCTCCCAAGTAGACACTCAGGAGTTCCCTAGAAAGCCCCCTGCCCTCTACACCCGACAGGCCCAGCACAATCACCTCCAATACGGCTCACAGGCCAGACCACACCTGGCACCCTGCCCAGACCCCCTGCTCATGGACAGCCACACATCCAGACCCGAGGCTCATGCACACATAGCCTTGTCCACACACACACACACACACACACACAGGCACAGCTCAGACACACAAGCGTGTCCACCCCTCTCCCTGCACTACCACTCCATCTTCACAGACACACTCTCAGGCTCACCTCACAGAAACACTCCTCCAGACCCATGAACACAGAAGCTCAGAGGCCCAACAAAAACAAAGACACAGACACCTCAGCTGTCTTCCAGTTGTCATCTTAAAAAATCAATAACAGTCCTTTAAAAGTTGTTTAACAACTGAGAATATGGTGTGACCCTCTCTGGTACTGGGGAAGGGGACAGAAATCCCCTGAAATGAGGTCAAATGGTGCCCATGAGAAAGCCAGCGAGGGGACACTTCCCGCTGTGCCCTTCAAGAGTGGCCAGCACCACCCTGGGGCCCAGGTGTGACTTCTGGGACCTGCTGGTCCCTTTGTCCCCCAGGGGCCTCGTTCAGGAGACAGTCTGTCCTGACCTCTTTCTCACGGGAGACTTCGTCCTGCTCCCAGAGACAGCTTTCCTCCCACACAGCCCTTTAGCTGGTCTCCTCACAATACAAAAGCAGAAGAAAAAAGAGGTGATGCTCTAAAAAAAAATCCTCAAATTCTCTTAGAAAAATAGGCGCTTCCACAGAGGAGTAGATTGTGGTGGCTGCTAGCAGGAGGAGGGGAGAGACAAGGAGATCAAAAAGAAAACCAAGAGGACGGATAAAGGGATTAGGATGCAAGAAATAGCTCAGGCCAGCTGGTGGCCATCTGGGGGCTGCGGGGAAAGGGAAGAACAAAGTTGCTGAGTTTCCAGCAAGTGGGTGCAGTTTATCGTGAGAGGAGGTTACTGCTTTGGGGAACAGGAAAGAAGCCAGAGCCATTTAAAAACAGTCGAGTGGTTTCCCTAAGGACTGGATTGCAGGTCTAAAGTAAACTAGTTAAGGGCATCATCATTTAGAGAAAAGTCAGGAGATGTCTGAGGTATGGTGCTATAGAGATCTTGTCTCTGGTTGTCAATGTGAAAATGGACAGTGGAAAATGGGAAAGAAACTTAGATGTACCTCAGATTAGACTTTTTTTAAAACCTCAAATAAGATCCTAAGGATGGTCAATGACTATAGGATAAGCCATAAATTATTGTAATCAATTATTTTGCTTTTGGTAAAAATTTTAGGTAAATTGAATGTATTTTCATAGAGGCTGTATATAGATGGGGCTTCCCAGATGGTAAAGAATTCGCCTGCCAATGTAGGAGACACAGGTTCCATCCCTGGATCAGTAAGATCCCCTAGAGAAGGAGTTGGCAACCCACTCCAGTATTCTTGCCTGGGGAATCCCATGGTCAGAGGAGCCTGGCAGGCTACAGTCCATGGGGTTGCAAATACATGGGAAAGAAATAAGTTATAAAATCAATATGTACTGGGCAATATAAAAAGACTGGTTCCACAGAGAGCTGAAGGTAACCTCACTGTGTCTTTGTCATCCACCAAAAATTAGCATGTCTTCCCCTTCCTCCTGATCCAATGTTGGTACCACTGAGCTCCCACATCCAAATAATTGGTCACCAAGTCCTGACAACTCTGTTCCCTTAAAAACTCTAACAGGAACCCTGCTTTCTTCTCTCCCCACGGTCACTGCCCCATTCAAATTGTCATTGTCAGCACAGCAAACCCTTAACTGGCCTCCCGAGCCCTAATATCACACCCCTGTACATCAACCTCCATATTTTCATAGGGTGGTTTTGTAAAAAAAGAAAAAAAAATCTAATTTCTATTCATTCTGTATTTGTTCTAGGTGCTAGGTATACAAAACAAAGACATCTGCCCATAGTTTAACAGGAGGAGAAAGACAATAAACATAACATTTTATATGATACCTTGGAAAGTAATAAATGCTGTGGAAAAGAGGAAAAAAGAAGCAGTATACAGAGGGTTGAGAGTACCGAGTGTGTGTGTGTGGTTTTAAGCAGTGTGGCCAGGATAGGCCTTACAGAGAGGTTGGTATTTACTAACAGGGGAGGGGATGAGCCCCAGGCATATCTGAAGGGAGAGCATTCCCTGCAGACACAATAGCCAGAGAAGTGCCCCGTGGGGAATGACCTGGAAGCCTTAAGGAGGAGCATGGGCCAGGGTACTGGAAGCAGAGTGGGTACAGGGTGAGAGAGGCAGGCATGAGCTCAAAGAGTGAGGGGAGGTTGGTCACATGGGGCTTGGAGCAGGTGGGTCTGCTGCAGGGTTTTGAGCAGTGGGTGACATGCGCTGACATCCATACTGAACAGTCACTCTGGTGATGATGATGTCAGACCAGGGGCAGCAGCAGAGCTTGTGAGAGGCCATGTTGTCTCTGTCTTTCTCAGAATCCTTCAGTGACTCCCCTCAATTTCAGATAAAATCAAAACTCTCGTCTGTGAGCACTTCAGGATGGGGACCTCACTTCTTTTTCCAGATTTGTCTCTTCCCGGCACTTTCAGCCCCCAAGCCCTGCCATGTTCTGGTGGCAGATGGGCTACTAGCAAGCAACTCATCTTTCGTGGAACCAGGCACCTGTGTAGGTGGTTTTCCCTGCTTGAAGACAGTGCCCTTCTGGGCCTTCACTGAGCATCTTCTCCTCAGGGGAGCTTTTCTCTCTTCTTGGAACTACACATCCCCAAAGCAGTCTATGTGTACTTCAGTGATTGGGATTATAGCCCTGAGTCAGAATATTCTGTCCCCAGTCTGTCTCTCTCACCAGACTGGGAACTTCTACAGGACTGAGAATAGAACTCTTATTTTTGAGTCCCTAGTAGACGTGGATGGATGGTTGAATGGATGTGTTGGGGGAGTGTGTAATTTCCTCGGTTCTGTCTCATCACAACAAAAATTGGAAGCAACGGATGGACCAGCGTTACAACCCTTGGACGGACCAGTGTTACAGCACCATGTTATATCTCAGCTTTATTTAGGAAGTAAAGGAAAATCCATCCTCGAGGCGTGAGGGATGCCCACTCAAAAGACGGAAAGAGAAGAGAGGCCCTGGCCCAATTTTGGTTCCTCTTTTCATATGTTTTTTCCTCCTCCCCCGGGGCCTGTTTTGTGTAAATTGGACCAGCCAGGAGTGCTGTTTGTTTTACCTGAGGTCCTTACTCTGATCCTCGGACCTTCCTTTGTTCTATTTTCGCAGGCTTTTCCCTTCTTTGTCTTTTACCACCGCCATTTTGGACTCTTTTTTCCTATTCTAACTATCTAACAGATGGATGGGTGGATGGATGCTGGCTCTTTCATCAAATCTTGACTTCTTGAGTTTTGTTTAAAATTAGTTAAGCAATAGAAATGCTTGAAAACTGACTGTAAGACATTAACTCGCTAACTTCTCCATGGAGGATGTGGCTGAACTTGAGAGCGTGTTTGCACATCAGCTACACATGATGACTGATGATGAATGATGGCTGGAAAGTTGTATATAAGAATAGTTTTTATAAATTGCACCTAATTTGCCCATTGACCAAATAATTTCAGACATGCTTTACTTTCTTGTTATGCTGTTCAATTAGCAGTAGCTCATGCTGTAACTTTTAAGTTCCTTATCTTTAACTCAATTCTCCCTGCCAGCCACTGTCAGATACATCGTTCAGCTGAAAATGATTGACTTCTGTTAGCAAATACCGAGGAGAATCCTTCAAGAACATGAGGGTCTTTCCACAATACCCAAGTACCTCTCAGCGCCTCTTGTTTTCTGGTGTTGGCCCTGTCTAGTTTGGGTTGGGCTTTAGGGTCTCCATTTTTATCTTGAGAAACGCTGGAAAATGCTGACTGTATGTGTTAGAGCAAAAGTGGATTTCTTCCCCACCACCTGCTGTTTTAGGGAGGCCCAGGAAGCAGTTGGCAGTGACTAGAGACTGACTTCTCATCACCTATAATCTTTTGATGACAGAACTAGAAGACAAACTTTCCCCCAGGTGTCACCTCTTCACCAAAACTCTCCCTCCACAAAATACACAGTGGGCTACACTGGAAAATGAAACAAAAACAAAAGCACGTTTCTCAGAGATATCTGGATATGAACATTACTAGATTAAGCACAATGTAATCAGAGTTTTAAATGAGTGGGAAGGCCCCAGGGAGGCACCTTATCTGACTTGTGACCACCCAGAGAAGCAGAAGCCTCTCTGCCACATCCCAGAGAGGCAGACTTCCACACTGGCCTGGTGGCTCAGTGGTAAAGAACCTGCCTGCAATATAGGAGACCTGGGTTCCATCCTTGGGTCAGGAAGATCCCCTAGAGAAGGGAATGGCCACCCACTCCAGTATTCTTGCCTGGAGAACCCCATGGACTCAGGAGCCTGGCGGGCTACAGTCCACGGGGTTGCAAAGAGTCATACACGACTGAACAACAAAACTTCCCACTTTTTGACAACAACTTCCAGGAAAGGGGAGCCCCTGCCTCACAAGACAGCCCCTAAAGCTGTGGATTATTTCCAGATATTAGAAAGCAGTCCCTTAGGTGACTCCAAATAGGCCTGCCACACTTCCAGGAAGCAGAGTAGGCTGAATTCATGCACCTACTTTAATTCCCTCCTAAATAACACTGGTCTCAACCATGGAAAAGGGATTTTTTTGTCCTGAAGGCACAGTCCCACAAGGATGGGGTGAATGAGAGGAAACGGCAGCAATAAAATTTGCAAGTTGGAAAGCAGATAAAACAAATGGTAAGTGACTTAGGAAGCCCCAAAACACTAAATCCTTGAGATCAGCTGTGGGAAAAACTGACAGTCAGTTCATTTCATAAGACAGAACCCACATCCTCACCCCCCAGGCCCAAGAATTAGCAGCACTGCCTCCTAGATCGCTGACAGCCGTACTCTTCCCTTCTAGGTATGAAACAACAATAAAATGCCTTTATTATCTTTGGAGAGACAAGATGGAACCCATTAAATAAGAAGACGCCAGTACAGAGGAAAATCCAGAGGGAAAAAAGAATTCCTGGAAATTAAAATTGTGATTTTAAATACTTAATAAAATGGTTGGAAGATAATATTTTCCCAGGAAGCAGAACAACAACAACAACAAAAAGCAGAAAAAAGTGAAATAAAGAGAAAAGATTAACAAAAACCATACAACCAGTCTGGGAAGTACAATATTCAAATACTATGCACACAAAAAGAGAAAAGAGAGGGAAGAAAATAATCCAATAGTTTAAGAACATTTTCCAAAACATTGAGAGCAAAGAGAAGATTTTTAGAAGTGTCCAGAGGAGACAAGTCAGCTCACCATGCAGAGGATCAGGACTCAGTAATGGATTTGAACTTCACCATAGGAGATCTGGAAGCTAGAAAGCAAAGCAGCAGTTCCTTCAAAAATGGAAGGAAAATTGTCTCCAGTGTGGCATTCTATATCCTGGTAAACTATTACTGAAATTTGAGGGTAGAATAAAGTCATCTGCAAAGATGTAAAGTTTCAAAAAGTACTTCCCATATAGGTATCCTTCTCAGGAAACCAATGAAGGATTTTCTCTGTAAAGTGAAGGGGAAAACTGAAAAGAAGAAGACCTGGGATAGGAAAACAGGAGATGCAATGAAGCAGAATAGCAAATAGCATCCTCAGGATGATGGGGAAGGAAGGCCCTGAAGGGCAGCAGAGTACATCACCCCAAATACGCCTTTTTGCCATAAGGATTATTTCAGGCTGATTATTTTTAAGAAACAGCAGGCACAGGAGGAGCTCTGAAAGCCAAGTAGAAGTTACCTTTTTGTAAGAGCATTTTACATTTATAAGGGGAATCTCCATGTGTAGGGGTGTCTTCCTGGCATGCTGCAGTCCATGGGGTTGCAAGAGTCAGACATGACTTAGTGACCAGACAACAACAACCTCTCTGTACTGAAGGGGAGGATGACCAAATCTCTAGAAAGTTGTATGAATGAAGAAGATGATGACTTAAATCTAATGACTTTACCATTGTTTACTGTGTTTTGCCTAATAATCTCCCATACCTGGCTCCCTCACACATATCTTCTTTACCTTTAGCTGAAGATGGTGTTTAAGGCAATGGCTTAGGCCATTTGGGGGAGTTATTCAGTTTTCCTGACTATCTCCCATATATACATATTCTTTTACTTGTTTGGTTTTCTCCTGCTATTCTGTCTTCTATTAGAGGGGAGGTCCCAGCCAAGAACCTTGAAGAATTTAAGAAAAATTACATTTCCTCCCCATCCAGACCTGAGATGGCAACTGCGTCCCAGGCATAAGGGTGGCCAGGGCCCCTCAGAAGATGAAACCAATGGAATGACTATCTGATGGAGCCAAGTATCTTGAGAAAAGATTAAGATGGTTGGTAAATACGAATGCTAAGTGTTCAGAAGTCTAAGCAAATGAAAGTCCAGAGTCATAAGATAATATCCCAAACTGAAAAACCAAGAAGAAGCACAGCAAGCATGCTATTTAGAGACAGGGAATAGATACCACATAGTCACCTAAAAGAAAGAAATGTGGAGGTTTTCAGGGATGGAAATGAAGAAAGTGGTCAGGCTTCTTAAACTTGCAGAACTATTTGATTCTTCAAACAACTGCATATAACTTTGTTGTTGAGTTGCCAAGTCATGTCCGACTCTTTTGCAACCCCATGGACTGTAGCCCCGCAGGCTCCTCTTGTCCATGGGATTTCCCAGGCAAGGATACTGGAGTGGGTTGCCGTTTCCTTCTCCAGGGGATCTTCCCAACCCAGAGATCAAACCCTTGGCCCCTACTGCATCTCCTGCATTGCAGGCGGATTCTTTATCACTGAGTATACAACTTAAATAAAAATAGTTTTTTTAAAAAAAGGAAAAGAGAAATAAGCAAAACATAAAAACATAACTTCCCCCCAAAATCCACATTTTCAAATACTTGAAAATGACTAGATTTTCCTTCTCTTGGGTAAACTGTTCTATTTTTCTCAGCCATCCTTTATCTGACTTCACTTCAAGATATCAGGTCATCCTGGCCTCTCTTCTGGAGAAAGGCATCACACAGCCCACCAACACTTTACTCACTGGCATCTTATCTTCCACTTTCAAGCCATGTATTCCTCATCCTTTCTCTCTCTCTTTTTTTTTTTTAACATTTATTATTTACTTGGCTGTACCTGGTCTTAGTTGTGGCATACAGACTCTTAGTTGCAGCCTGTGGGGTCTAGTTCCCTGACCAGGGATTGAACTGGGCTCCCTCCATTGGAAACATGGTGTCTTAGCCACTGGAACATCAGGGAAGACACTCCTCATCCTTTCTTTATAAATTGAGGTTTAAATCTAAACCCAAGGCTTTCATTCTTGCTAAATTTCATTTTATTGATTTTCTTTTGCATCCTAATTCTATTTGGTTAAAATAATTTTAAATACTGATAATACCCCCCAGTAGATTGGCGTTGTCTCTCTCTCAGCTTTGTGTCATCAATAAATTTAACAGTATTTCTCTGAATTTATCCAAGTCTTAGAAAAGATCATTGAACCCAGTACAGTGAGAACAGGGTCCTGAGTCACTAAACCTTCCCCAGGGTGGCATTCACCCGACATTTACCTTGGCACTTTGCTTTGAGTAGAGGTGTTTATTCATTTGCTCAAAGATGTAATGCAAAGACACTTTTGGGAGAGGCATGGAAAAGAAAAAGTACTGGTAATGATTCCAGGAATTATGCCTTCTAAAGAGTCACAGCAGGACAGTTCATAGTATCCCTCAGTTGCATTTGGATGAAAGGGTATGAATTTGTTGGAGCTTTGCCCTATAATGGATAAAGAGCCCCACCCCCTGCCCCCGCCCAGCCACACACACACACACACACACACACGAGTACTGCTAGGAATTAGAGTCCCACGTGTCATAAGCCTTCCACAGCCATGAAGCCAGGATGCTGTGCCCTTGCGGAGTGTGGAGAGGTGCCACACTTCACCACTTCTCAGGGGACCCGGACTGGGGGCAAGAGTCTTGAGGTTCCAGTTGCAATGACAGCCTCCTCCAGGCTTCTTTGGCAGTTCATGCTGGTGCTTGGATAAGTGTTAGATTATTTTTTGACAAGCTGAAAGATGAAGTTCAAGGTGAACAATTGACCGATGACACAAATGTACTCAAAACCATAAAGGCAGCACCACGCAGAACTGTTACTCTGATCTAACTAAACCAATTCAGAGTAGATGAAAAACTGATAAAGCAAAGACTATCTAAATCTCCCCCTGTAGATGCCTTCAAAAAGGAATAGCTTGTGTCAGAAGTATCCCAGGATATCTATCTGCTTTATGCTTGGTGGAGATTTTTTAAAAATACGTGATTTTTGTCTAAATTAAGAAAATATTAGTGGGTAATTCTGAAACTATTAACAAAATGAAAAATAAATCACAATCAAGTCCTTGTTTTAAAAACTTTGTCCTCATCAGTTAATTTACCCACAGGAGACTGAATTCATGTTTCTAAGCAGTAATTCCTAAGCATTTAAAGATTTTTCCTAAAGTTTTATCTCTTGAGGTGTGAATGCATGTTTTAAGTCAGTTACCTTTGATTACTGAGTACCATCACCATCTCCTTAATCTAAGTCTGTGAATTTGGCCGATTTTTCTCTTCTGACCTATATTCTGTCATGAAAATTCCTCCCCAGAAATAAATGTATCCAGAGAAAGGTAACATTGATGATGAATGGTATTATGGAGCGGTTAATGGAAGTGGGTCAGAAAAGTTCTTATCTGAGAGAAATTTAAGAGAAGATTAATTGACAGTAAAAGCGAGTTGCAGGATTCTCAAGGTACCACAAAGAAACATTCAGGCTGAAGAGACTTATTATTCACTTTACTGTTGGAAAGCAGGCACTTCTTCAAGTAACAATAGCAGACTTTGTTAACTGCTTCTCGAAAGCTGCTTTTTAAAGAGAGAAGTTCCATTAACCAGTGAGATCAGAGTTTGTTATAGAAGCCAAGTGAATCTAAACTGTAACAGAAATCTTAGAAAGACAGTACCATGGGCAAAATGGAGATTATCGAGTACCCAGGATTCGTTTCTGAAGTGCCTGTAATCTGAATGCAAACACAGATGGGCAACGGGTCTTGGGAGTTCTGAAGTGTGGGGACTGAAATCTACTCAGTCTATAGTTCTCTGACTCTTGGCTTAAGAGTGTAGGGGATCAGGGGGCTTGGATGGAAAGTTTGAGAAAACTCAGAAATAAAGAGCTTCATCAGGCAAAGACAGATGAGAAGGTGTGTCCAAGACATGAAGAAGTTCAGAATGAACCCCAACAGAAGTTCATTTGGAGAGGAAGTGAATGTTCATGTAGACTGCCCCTGAGCACTCTACAGCGTGAGGCAGTCCAGCAAGCATGATAACCAAACTGAGAGGTCGTGCTCAGCGATCACCAGTTTAGAGGGTCTCCTGTTGCTTTGATAGGACCGCTAATTTGTAAAAGATTCCCCAAAAGTAGCTTTTTAAATTTTTATTTTTGGCTGCACTGGGTCTTTGTTGCTCCCCGCAGGTTTTCTCTAGCTGTGGAGAGGGGGGCTACTCTGTTGCAGTACACAGGCTTCCCATTGCAGTGGATTCTCTTGCTGCGGAGCACAGGTTCTAGAGTGTGCAGGCTTCGACTCGCAGGCTCTACAGCATCAGCTCAGTAGTCATGGCACAGGTCTTAGTTGTCCCTTGGCATGTGCAATCTTCCCAGACCAGGGATCGGACCAGTGTCCCCTGCACTGGTAGGCGGATTTCTTTACCACGGGACCACCAGGGAAGTCCAAGATATAGCTTTTGAGTATACTGAAATTTTCAAGTTTAATACTTGGAAAATATTCAGAAGTAATGAGCAATTTAAATGAAAAAATGTACTGTCATACTAGCAATTAAAATGTGCAGAGAGAACTTTACTATGACATAACCTATAATAATAATAAAACACTAGATGAAAAAAACAGTTTTGGGACTGCTTTGGGAAAGCCAATGCACTTCTGTAATTGCTAGCAGTATGTACTAAAACATCTTGCCTACAGTTTTCAGTGATACATAGGTCACCATTCCAGGTTCCATCTACTTTAATATTTTCAAGGTCATCTGAATAACACCTCTGAGCTCTAAATAGTTCCACAATTCTGGGGCTTGTTAAACTGTGAGAACATCAATTGTAGACTGTTGTGTAGAGTTTTATCCATTAAATATGCTTCAAGCTGCAATCAGGCTGCCTAGGCTGGAATCCTGTTGCTGCCACTTGCTAACTATGGCAAATTATTTAATACCTTTCTGTGCCTCAGTTTCCTCCTTCTGAAGGAATAATAATAGAGCCTTAAAAAGGGAATAGTAATAGTGCCTATCACATAAAGTTAAGGAGTAAATGAGTTGATATATATAAATTGCTTAGAACACTGCTTGACAGATACTAAGAAGTTGATAAATGCTTGCTATTACAGAAACATAAAAAATAACTAATATGATAAAGGAGTTCTCTTTCTTTCATTAAAGAAATATCAGAATATAGATGATTGCTGCACTGGTTTAGCTTATCAATGGTGTCATCACGCACCTCCAATCTCTGTCATGTCACTTCAGCAGCTTTAATACGCTGGCTTTTTGTCCTTCAGCCCATGGCCTCATGGTCTCAGAATGGCTGCCATAGCTCCAAATATCTCACATCTCAACTGTGTTTAAAATCAGAAAGAACAATACCATCCAGGGGAGAGGGAAAAGTGAGATAGAAAAAGAGACTCTCTCACATTATTTTCACATTTTATGAAGGAGCAAAATATCTTCCCAGAGCACCTCAATTGATTTCACCTCATCTCATTGGCCAGAACTGAGTCACAGGATATCTCTGAAATCAAGAGCTCTCTGTCTTGGCTTTTTCTTTTTTCTTGGCTGCGCTGGGTCTTCATTGCTGTGCAGGCTTTCTCTCGTTGCATCTACTCTTTAGCTGCAGTGCATGGCCTTCTCACTGTGGTGGTTTCTCTTGCTGTGGAGCATGGTGTCTAGGGCACTTGGGCTTCATTAGTTGCTGCACATGGGCTCAGGAGTTGTGAGCTTAGCTCACATGGGCTTAGCTACTCCACAGCATATGGATCTTCCCAGACCAGGGATTGAACCATGTCTCCTGCTTTGGCAGGTGGATTCTTTACCACTGAGCCACCAAGGAAGCCCTCTGCCATGGTTTTGTTGGCAGAAAAAGGGGGAGACAGTGTCTGTTAGGGAGACAACCACGGGACCTCCACAGTTAATCATTCCTGTTATACCAGCTGCTTTGTTCCTGCTTTGGCTGCGGGAGGATGTTGTGTCTCTTAGAGCATTTGTGTGAATTAACCAATGATCACAGAGCTCTTGTAACATACGAAACCACTGATACCACCGCTAAGTTCTTCCCATATATGATAGGAAGATGAGCAAGGCCCACTTCTTTTGGAGATGGACCTTGACCTCAGTATCTTCTCCTTAAAGGCTGTTCAAATCCTGATTAGAACACACAGAGGTACCCAATTGAGTCCCTGCTCTCTACTGAGCCTCGTGGGGCTCCAAAGGAAGCATCCTGGCCTTTGGGTTGTACATACACGGATGAGAAAATAAGAGCAGCACACATCAAGCATGAGTTCCATGCTCAATTCTCCTGGAGTCCAGAAAATGGAGCAATCAAACGGTCTGGCATAGAGAGAGTTTCCCATGGAGGAGTTATTGAGGTTGCAGTGAATGAGAAGAGTTTACGAGCCAAGGAGAGGAGATTCCTGATCAGAAGGCTAGCCTACGAAAAAGCTCCTGGATGGAGTCAGCAGGACATGGGTGGGACATTCATTCTTTTTATATTTTTAAGGATCTAAAATTTATTTATACACACTTTATTCAACAATGTAAACTTTGTGTGGAGTATGCTCATGATTCCCATTCTGCATATGAAGAAGCTGAGGCTCTAGGGTGGTCCGTTTGCTTGAAATCATAATAGAAGAATGAGGGGGAACATTCATTCCTATTCTTTTGAGATTTTTTGTTTTCTCCTTAGAACTTGGAAGAAGCTGCCTGAAGTTGAGAACATGCCAAACATTAACCTTAATAATGCTGTGAACTCTCCAAACGTGAACTATATCTGCTGGCAAGCACACGAGGACTGGGTTACTCAGGTAAAAAGAAGAAGCAAAAGTAACTTGCAATGTGCCACACTACGTCTTTCTGCAGGGGTGTCACACAAGTAATCAAATAATAGTGTATGTATTCTTTAACAAGTCCTCACTGGTCCTGAGGTAACTTTATTAACTTAGCTAAACACAAAAATAAATGTCATATGATATACACAGAATGGCACAAAGAATGGTTTCTAGAAGTGAGTGAAAATCATCAATTTGAACTTGCTTGCATGTTTGTTCTGGGAGTTTCCACCCAAGATACCCTATGGGTCTGAAGACAGTAGGTTGTTCTCCATCTTGTAGGAGTGAGACTCACTCAGATGACTCGTGTCTGAGGACCCACAACGTGACTATAGGCTTGAGAGTTGTTCCCTAAGATTTCTACTGGCTCTGAGAAGCGAAGTTAGTGTTTCCCAAGTGTGTAAAAAGGCAAGACTTTGTCCTTTATGTTAAGACAGCCCAGTCTAACCAAGAAAAATGAAGAATGTGTCCACATAAAAACTTGTTCCTGAATGAACGTTCATGGCAGCATTATTCACAGTAGTCAAAAAGTAGAAACAATCCAAATGTCCATCAACTGGTGAACAGATAAACAAAATCTGGTATGTCCGTACAAGGAAATATTATTTGACAATAAGAGGAATGAAGTCGTGATACAAGCTGTAACGTGAATGACACTCAAACATTACACCAAGTCACAAAAGATCCCAAATTATGTGATTGCATTTATATGAAATGTCCAGAAAAGGAAAATCCATGGGGACAAAAAAGCAAATTCGTGGTTGCCTGCTGCTGCTAAGTCGCTCCAGTCTTGTCCAACTCTTTGCGACCCCATGGACTGTCTCCCACCTGACTCCTCTTTCCGTGGGATTCTCCAGACAAGAACAGGGATGAGGAAATAGTGGGAAAACAGGGAGTGACTGTTAATGTTAAGGGTGTTTCTTTTTCTTTTTTTAAAAAATTTTTTTGCCTGGGTCTTCATTGCTGCCCACAGTCTTCCTCTAGTTGCTGAAGACGGGTCTACTCTCCATTGTCGTGCATGGGCTTCTCACTGCGGTGGCTTCTCTTGTTGCAGAGCACGGGCTCGAGGGTGTGGGCTTCAGTAGTTGTGGTCCACAGGCTTAGTTGCCCAGCAGGGGTCAAACCCAGGTACCCTGCACTGGCAGGCAGATTGTTAGCCACTGGACCATCAGGGAAG
Organism: Bubalus kerabau; assembly: GCF_029407905.1. NCBI lineage: Eukaryota > Metazoa > Chordata > Mammalia > Artiodactyla > Bovidae > Bubalus > Bubalus kerabau. The sequence continues at coordinate 30,430,697 of NC_073635.1, read as the reverse complement.
TCCTGGCAGTTCTTTCTGAAGCGATGAAAATGTTTTAATATTGAAAATGGTGATGATGCACAACTCTGAATATACTAACAAAATGTTAAATTATACACTTTAAATTGAAAAACAAAGAAAAAGCCCAGAAGCCAAACAGAGTGGACATGCAGAAGGGAAAGCAGTGGTCCTTCGGGATTGATGGGGATCCTCCCCTGGGGGAGAATAAAGATCCCTCGTCTCTTTATAAACACATCAGGTTGAAACTAGGTAGTGAAGATGTTTAATAAAGAAGACTAATGTAAGAAAAGAAAGGTAGGGAATGTTATTGGGTGAATGGAAAAGAATCAAACATGTGCTAAGTGAAAAGGAAAATTAAAGGGGAAGAAAAATCAGACCTGGAAAATCTTGTCTAAAAGATTAAACCAACAAAGTTCCAAACACAAAGAGAAGAAACTAGAACACCATCCCACAATAGAAAGGAAATGTGAATTAAGAAAGCTAGGTACAAAAAAGAAAACAGTAATCTGACTGAACAAGCACACGCAAAGTTGTAGCGTAATTCAATGTGTTTCTCGAAAGCAGCTGGAACCAGGTTCTTTTTTCCTTCAATTTGTTTGAGGTACAGTTTACCTGAGGGCTTCCCTGGGGGCTCAGTGGTACAGAATGTTCCTACAATTCAGGGGGCCTGGGTTTGATCCCTGGATCAGGAAGATCCCCTAAAAAAGGGAATGGCTACCCACTCTAGTATTCTTGCCTGGAGAATTCCATGGACAGAGGAGCCTGGAGGGCTACAGTCCATGGGATGGTAAAGAGTTGAACACAACTGAGTGACTAATACTTTGTCCTTACTAGGACTTCTGCAGGTGGAAAAGGTGGCCTGAGAGGAGAGGAACTCCTCAAATCCCTCCCAACCTGTTTCCTTGCCCCCCAAGGAGTGACCCTTTACTCCCCACCCCCAACCCCACCCACCACCACCCCCATTCAGGGTCCTGCCTGAAAGCTCTGCCTCCCCATCCCCAGAGCACCTGCCACTGAGCCCAGCGCTTCATTTTCAAAGGCTGAGGAAAAGAGGTCATTACCCTTCCCAGTACGACGCAGCATAGCTTCCAACTCAAATCTGATTTACAGTGAAGGACACGCTGCTATCGTTATGAAACCCCTGCGGCTGTACAGGGAGCATTCTGATTTTCTTGGAAATACCTAAACGAGGCAGTAGAAACTTGGGCACAGTCTATCAGACAGGACACCCAGGAATTGCTTGTTCCTATACTAGTCTTGAGCGAGTATAAAGGCAAGTGAGCCCCCTGTGAGCTTGTCACCCATCACGCCGCCCACACTCAAATGTGCTTCTGTAAAGTCGCACCTGTCCTGTGAACAAGAGGCTCCTTTCTCCCTCTTGAAATGTGTGTTGAAAGAACACCTTAGATATTGTTATAGACTCTTACTTGACCTGGTGTGTGATCTTCAAATTAACATTTCTTTTTTTCATTTCTAGCTGAACTACTACGATTCTATCAAAGCTGTCATTTCAAGCTCCAACCACAAGCCCACTGCTCTAGTCATCAGTACTGCTTGCCCTTCTCTTAAGTTTCCCAAGTTCCCTTTCTGTGTGTCAGACCCTTGACTTTCTCCCACCTTTAGAATTTCTACATTGCAGCAGGCATCCCACACTTGGATAATAACTCCCAGTGCAGCTCAAAATGGGACATCCTCCCACTGCTGAGTTTTATAAGCCTCACTCTCAGCTGCCGGGGAGGCAGAGGGAGGGTGGGCAGGCCTATCCCAGCCTTCGCTCACACCCAGAGCTCGATCCATATTTGTATTTGTTGGGTTGAAATAAAAGCAAAATCCACTTTAGGCAATCTCAGGCCATACCATTTGAGCAGCCCTAAGGTGCTACATGATATTAAATATATGGTGGTATCAACATAAAACAATGGTCTTGGGGGCATTTGTATCAAGTAGGATTTGGAATATTTTAAGAATTCAAAAGGCACGCTTGATGTAACAACTGTCAGCAATGGCAAGAGGAAGACCCAGAACTTGAAGGCCTTTGGATTTTTCTGGAAGCTGGCCTTTGATTAAGTGAATTCAGAAAAAGGAGAACCCCAGTCCCTGTCCCTCTTCCAGGCCCAGATACACAGCGGTCTGGGCGTGGACTTGACCAGACTGATCTGGGGTCTTTGGAGTAGGAATCTGATGAGCCTGTGCTCTTCGCGTGGGAGTCATTTTGTCTGGGCCAACCAGAGGATGTATATCCTGGTGCTGGATGAACCCCAGGAGATTGGCTGATTTAGGTGTGACCCGGGAGCCAGTCTCTTCACATGGACCATTCCCCGGAGACCAGCTCATGGTCCGAAGTAGATGCAGCCTCTGACTGGTCCTGGGGCCTTCTAACTAGAACACTTACTGCCAGGCCCCGCACTAAGCTCCTTCCATGCTTGCTTTTATTTAATCCCCATCATGCGCTCGCTGCTCAGTGCTCAGATGCTCAGTCATGTCTGACTTTTTTCAACCCCACGGGCTGCAGACTGCCAGGCTTCTCTGTCCAAGGGATTCTCCTGGCAAGAATACTGGAGTGGTGTGCCATTTCCTCCTCCAGGGGATCTTCCCAAAGAGGGATCGAACCCAGGTTTCTTACATCTCCTGCATTGGCAGGCAGATTCTTTATCATAACCTTGTGAGTAGATCCCACTACAAGCCTCGTCTCACAGGTGAGTAAACTACAGCACAGAATAAGTAACTTGTCCTCAGGTATTGTTCAGGGATTTTTCTTTTTTTTGTCTGCCCTTGAAAAGAGCTGCAGGGCACTTGTGTACATGTCAAGTCCAAGAGGTATCCTATAATCACAATAGTATATTTTTTTACTTAATTTTTTGTTTTTTCTATTTTATTCTATTTAAAATAATTTTTCCTAATAACTTGGCACTTGAAAATCTTCTTAATTCTTCACACTTACTTTGTTAAACTTCATTCTTATCTTGTGAAGCTCCTGAAAGCATGTTGAAAAGCCTTGTCCACTAACTCAGTGTCACTGTCTTCATATTTAATTTGTCAAGGTGATACTGGTGATGATTCCTTACATGTGTTTGGCACTTACTAACTTATAAAGAATTTTCACATTTATTTCTCGGTCTTGGCTGCCCTTAGGGATCTTCTAGGGTACTTCATTAAATCTGATTACTACCTGGGTCTTGCCCTCAGAGATTCTGACTTAACTGGCCCCTGGGGGGGAGCCTGGGCATTGGGGCTTTTGTGGCGCAGGTGGACTATGCTGATCTCAGTTGCAACACGCAGGCTTCTCCAGTCGCAATATGCAGGCTTTAGTTGCCCTGAGGCATGTGGGATCTTAGTTTTACAACCAGGGATCAAACCTACATCCGCTGCATTGGAAGTGAAGTGAAAGTCACTCAGTCGTGTCCTACTCTTTGTGACCCCATGGACTATACAGTCCATGGAATTCTCCAGGCCAGAATACTGGAGTGGGTAGCCATTCCCTTCTCCAGGGGATCTTCCCAACCCAGCGATCGAACCCTGGTCTCCCGCATTGCAGGTGGATTCTTTACCAGTTGAGCCACAAGGGAAGCCCAAGAATACTGGAGTGGGTAGCCTATCCCTTCTCCAGAGGATCTGCCCAACCCAGGATTTGAACCGGGGTCCCCTGCATTGCAGGTGGATTCTTTACCAACTGAGCTATCAGAGAAGCATTGGAAGGTGGATTCTTAACCACCTGACCACCAGGAAGTTCCTGGGCATTGGGACTTCTAAAAGTTCTCCCAGTGATTCTAATATGTGGCCAAGATTAAAAGCACTGTCCAAGGACTGTGTCTGAGGCACCAGTATTTTTTAGATACTTCCCAGTGACTTTAATTTGCAGCCAAGGTTGAGAACCACTCACATGTATTTATTATTTGATCTTCACAGTAGGTGGTGAGGTATACCTGTGTGCACTCCCATTTTACAAATGAGGATACATAAGTTCAGAGAAGTTTGCCTATCAGGTCACTTAGCTGGAAGAGGTGGAATTGTGCCTCGACTTCAGTTTTCCTGACCCCAGTGCCAGTATTCCACCTTTCATTCCCTAGACTTGGACTGGTAAGGCCCTGCCCCTCAGGTCCTGGGATTTGTTTGGGGACAGCCTCATTTCAAAAGGACAGGGAAGCCTGGTGTGCTGCAGTTCATGGGGTCGCAAAGAGTAGGACACGACTTAGTGACTGAACAAAAACAATGACATTTCCAAAGGAGACTGTGACCCTGGAGCAAAATAAATCTCTGAATCCTCATCATCCACCATAGGGCGGTGAGAAAGTGTTAGCTGGCAGAGGCTGCCTTTGATCTCTGTGATCCCTGGGTGGGGTCCCTGTACACCTGGGCAGCAGCAGCAGCATTTCTACATGAGATCATCTCTCATTTGCTGCAATGATCTTCACCTTTCCCTCTTGACCGTCCTAAATGCCCTCTCTCTCTTCCTCCTAGATCCATTCCTGGCCCCACTCCTGGGTTTTAAGGGCCTGATTTCACCAAGCAATGAATTTGTAATGAATAAAGTATTTAACACCATCTTCAGCGACTCAGAAGTCAGCCACCCACGTCATGATGAGTCTTTCTTTTATGAAGCCTTTCAGCTGAGCTGTGCCTGAGCATTTCTGAGCTTTGCAAAAACTGAGATCTTAGAGTTTTTTTTTTCCTCCTTTCCTGTAGAATCTTGTTTCAGTGGCCACTGAACATCTTGGAGAATCAGTAATGAGTCATGTCCAAGGTCTCCACCGCCTGTGAAACACCTTCTTGCTTCTTCTTGACAGGAATCTGACAGGAACTCCATCTACCTCTGATTCACAGCCTTGGAACTCATATTATCTTTCAAGGAAAGCTCCCTTTATCAATTTCTGATTCACTGACATTTAAATCACCAAAGTGTTAGCAAGAGATGTGCTATAAGAAGTTTCTTGGGAATTTTCATTAGACTTTCTGGGAACTAGGAAATTATGATTTTCTAGAACAGTAATGGATATGAATCTTAAAAAACTGAAAGTCAGCCTTCAGAAACTGCTCAGAATTCAGTGTTTGTTATGGCAGAACAAAATTCAATGAAAGAAGGAGGGTCTCTGGGTTCCAGCCCCAGCTCTGCCACTCACAGAGCTGTGGCCTCAGGCCCTGGTTCCCTCTCCAGTTCAATAAGGAAGTTGGACGTGAGGGTCTGTCCAGCTCAGATCTGAAGATCCTCATTCTCCTGTGAGACCCCTGTCCATCCCCTCCTCCTCCTCACATCATGGAAAGCAGGGGCCACTGCAGTAGCTAACAGCTCTAAACCCGTGTGAAGTGTCTCTAGAGACCTAGATAACGCTAGTGCAGAAAGAATTACTTCACTTCGATCCCCTGTCCACACTGTCAGAGTTTCTGTGTGTGTTGGGCATTTATGATGTGCCTGGGATGGGACTAGGATGAGAATGTGGGCGAACCTTAGGAGCAAAATTCCTGGGAAGGGTTGTTTCTACTTGCCCTCTCTTTTCCCTGTCCTTCCAGTATTTCTAAAACCCACTCCAGCCTGGCTTTGTCCCTGCCATGCCACCAAATGCCCCTCTTGTTGCTGAGTCAGTGACCCGTCCTCATCCCACTTGTTCTCTTAATACTTGAAGCTGCAGGTCACTCAGCTTCCTTCCTGTATGCCTTTAAAAAATATATTTATTTATTTGGCTGCACCAGTTCTTAGTTGCAAGCATGTGGGATTAGTTCCCTGACAGGGGATTGAACCCAGGCCCTCTGCATTGGGAGTGTGGAGTCTTAGCCACTGTACCGCCAGGGAAATCCCCTGGTGTTTTGGCTTGAGAGATCCAGCCTTTCTTGGTTTCCCTTCCACCCAGCTCTTTGCTGGATGACTTCTCTGACTCCCTTACTTGCTCCTTCCATGATATAATGTCCAGGACCTAATGTTGGAGGCCCCAGAATTCGATCCTCAGTTCTCTTCTCTTTCACATCTGCATCACTCTCTTGATGATGTTATCAAATCCCAAATGCACATCCCCCTGAATTTCAGTCTGGTATTTCCCATTGCCTTGGACCTGTGTCTAAAGGATCTCTCCAACTAGGGTATCTCATAGACATCAAAGTTAAGCCCAAACCTGAATCTAGATCATCTCCCTCAGGCCGTCTAGCTCATCTCAGTTGGCTCTAAATTCATCATTCCAGTTGCTCGGCCAGAATCTAGTAGTCACCCTTGACTCTTCTCTCTCTCTCTCTTTCTCACACACAACCCATCCTGACCTGTTGGTCCCACCTTCATTATACACTCGGAATTTGGCTGCTTGTCCTAGCCCGACTACTACCATCTCATGAAAGTCACTGACTTCTCTTCCCTGGGCCACTGTTTCCATCCTGCCCCTGCAGTCTCCATGCATCAGCCAGAGATATCCTGTAAAACAAGAGATCTGATCTGTGCAAATCCTGCAGTGGGCGCCCGACTCCCTCAGTCAAAGCCAGGTCCTCCTGAGCCCCGCGTGTCAGCCCAACCCTTACATCTCTGGCTCGGTCTCCTACTTCCTTCCTTCAGTCTCTCTGTGCTAGTCATACAACCTCCCTGAATTTATTTAGGATCTTTTCACTGCTTCTTCTCTATGCCTAGAAAATTCCCCCTCAAATGCCTGCATTGCTCACTCTCTCAACTCTTTGAAGTCTTTGCTCAAACTTCTCAGTGAGGCCATCTTGTCCACGTTATTTTATAATGGAACAGCCCAGGCGCTGCCCTCAGCATTCCCTATTTTTCTTACCTTGTTCTGCCCTTGATTAATTCCATGCATTTAATCACCTCCTAATATACTATATGATTTATCTATTATGTTTGTTGCTTGTGGTCTGTCTTCATCAGAAGGCAAGAGCCTTGAAGGCAGGAGTTTTGTCTGTGTTAGTCATTGTTTTGTTCAAACACTTAGAATAGCACATGGCACATAAGTATGTGCTCAATAAATATTTATTTAATGGATTTCTTTGTGAAGTCAGAGTACATAACAAATCCATCTCTCTCCCAAAGCAGTGCTCAAGGCCACACACAGCAGGAAAGCTAAGATTCTGTAGTGACGAGCTTGTTGAGTGTTTCCTCCTGTGCCCTCTCCCCCCTGTCCCCACCCACCCACCCCCTACACACCCCCACAGTGTCCTACACCTGTGTCACTGCTCAGTCGGATATGTATGTGTCCCACACACTCACACACACACTCTTCCATTGTGCTATAGGACTCACCCCACCCCACCCCTAAATGGTCCCTAGAGACAGTAACCCCATCAGGAAGAAAGTAGATGGTTCACACCATCCCACAGTCCCCTTCAAATCAATTCTAGCTTCTATTTCTGGTCTGTCCCCTTCCGCAGCCCCTAAGGGGCCACCCTTTACATACTCCTGAACTTCAAAACTCAGCTTCAGGTCAGCCATCTGTCCCCAGACAGGATCGCCTCCAGCAAGAGGGAAAAACCTTAACAGGAGAGACCAACACGGACAGAGGCTCTGCGTGAGGCACAGGAAGTGCTTTCAAGTGCATTTGGTCCCTTGCAGTGAAGGAAGGCAGGAATTGCTTGCTTGTTTTCATTATTCATGAACATGAAAGGGGACACGTCTTGGTCAAGGCCATAGACAGACCAGGCTGGGCCTCGAACCCTGAGCAGCATTAGGTTCCACCTAGCGACGGCCGATCTGTGGGCTCCTGCCACACTGAAGAAACAGATGGAGTGAAGGGAAGGAAGTACAGGGAGGGATAAGCAGAGAGGCCACCTCAGAACAGGAAGAATAAGGATTTGAGCTCTGCGGAGGACACACTCACCTCAGTGCTGACCCCCTGGGATGCTCTACGCCCATGACCATGAAAGTGGCCTGTGGGTCAGCCCTGACATAGCAGCTGCAGTGACAGCCAGAATTCACCAGGACCCCAGCACCTGAAGCTTAGCTGCTACTTAGTGTGCTGAGATCTGAGCCCTCCTTGAATCTGCTCTCAGTTTCCATGGTGACTGCTTAAACTTTTCATCATCCTTCTTTCAGACCTTGGGGGAGAGCAATGCTCTCTGGTTTCCATGACAACCACTTAAACATGTATCTCTTTCTGGCTTGGTTGGAAAAGAACCGCTAGAGATCATGCAAATGAACTGGCTGCTCTCCCTTCACTTAAAAAAATTAAAAATAAACTGATACACCTGCTTAGATGTTTCAGCTCTCTGCTCACAACAAGAGGGGTGAAAGTGTTGAACTGGTGTTTGTGGAGGGTTTGCTGCATTGCTTTGACATTTCAAGTGCTCAGATAACGCAGGCTCACACTGTCATCTGAAGTAATTATGTACACTCAGCACTTGTCCTCCCCTCCCCTCTGCTTGGCAGATGAAAGAGCTGCAAGTTCAAGGCTGTGTACCTTCCCTGCTGCATGCTACAGCAGAAAGGAAGGATGGGGCCAGAGGGACCACCCGACCCAGCCCTTGGCCACTGTGGGGAGGAGCCATGGAGGGCAGGGTCTTCACCTCAACTCACTGTCCATAAACCAGCCAGGGATGACTCTGGACTCGGGTTATATAGCCTCAAATAATGGGGATGTCAGAGACCCCTGTTCAGAAATGACTCTGCTTCCCTGTTGGAATTCAGGGAAAGGAGAACAGCCACGGGACTCTGAAGCAGAGAAGCTCTGAAGTGGAAAGAGGAGGGCTCCCTTCCCCCAACTGTGACACCTGCCCGTCCTCCCTTGCACAACACGCCCTAACCCAGAGGCCCTGAGAAACAGCCACAGACTGAGCTAAAGCGTGTTTTAAAACTGGTCACCAACATGTAAAGTTCTGGCAATATCCAGTCAAAAATGGAGATTTCCCACTTCTATGGGAAAATGGGCAGGGCTGCCTCACGGGGGTCCTCTGAGCTGCAGTAGCACCACGCCCAGGAGGTGGAAGCCTCCAGTCGCCTTGAGGGAACTTTCCTGAGTAGCGTGTTCTTCTCCCTGAATCCTGGAAGAAAGCTGAGTTGTAATTTGTGCTAGCAGGCACAAGACCCAGACCAAACCGATAATCCTTCAGTCGCTTGCTGAAGTCACAGATGATGAAAGAGGATTCTTACTTGGGGGTAGAGGGATCGGGAGGGGGTTGGGGAGGGGGGTGAAGACAGTTAGTCTCCCACCTTCGTCCTCCAAGGTGCTTCAGGATCCTTGGACAAGGCGGAGGTCAAGGGGGAAGTCAGGCAGGTGGACGGGAGAGGCACTGGTGAGTGTATTTCGGATTTCCTTCATGATCATCTTCTGGTGAGACTATTTACCCCCTCGGGTCCTAAGACTCTTTAATCAATAGGAATTGATAAGCAGCCAGATGAGGAATATAGGCAAGGCTTTATTGGGATTTGGCCTACAGCAGGAGGAAGCAAAAACAAGTCACAGGTGCCTTGCTCGCTCCCCAGGAGGGGGCAAGCTGGCTCCTTAAACATGGTGAGGGTGGGGGCAGATGGGCAGGTCGGGCAGGAAGGGTGCCTTAGGTGGCCTGCCCACCCCTTGGTAGTGCTGTGTGCAAGGATCATGCACAGTACCCTACTTTTGCTCTCCCCACCTCAGAAACGGTGGTTGGTTTGTGGCCTTTTTGTATCTTATAGTTCATAATTGCCCCGATTGGGCTTTCATGTAGTTATTTTGGGCTTTCCTGGTGGTTCAGTGGTAAAAAATCCACCGGCAATGCAGAAGCCGCAGGAGACGTGGATTCAATCCCTGGGTTGGGAAGATCCCTTGGAGGAGGGCATGGCAACCCACTCCAGTATTCTTGCATGGAGAATCCCATGGACAGAGGAGCCTGGTGGGCTACAGTCCATGGGATCGAAAAGAGTCAGATACAACTGAAGTGACTTAGCACACATGCACTGACTTAGCACACACACGTAAGTTATTTTTAGCCTCTTATACTTTCTTGTACTTTTGTTGCTCGAGGAGACTTTTATCTAGATGCAAGAACTCTAGTCAAGGGTCCTAGGTCCCAGCCTGTCTCAAAAACAACGTCTAAAGCCTGCAGGAAGGCCCTTGATCATTTCTGTGTGACAATTCTGTGTGATGCTACTATTTTATTCTATTCTGTGGGTTCATAAGCCCAAAAGTCATTTGAGTCATTTGACTCAAATATCTGTCAGAATAGTTGTAAATGAAATTGGCTGATTAGTTAATGAAACCTGGAGGCCCTGATCTAGGAGTCAGATGGTGCTTCCTTGGCTCCAATGTGTTCTTGATGACAAGGGTTTAACCTCTCTCTGTGTAAGTTTCCTCACCTGAAAGGTAGCGGTAAAGGTGCTTACCCCACTGAGTTTCTTTGAGCCTCAAACAAGATCATGTATGGGGAGGCTCTGGCCCAATGCCTGGCACTCAGCAGAGATTTGGGGAAACCTAGCTTTTCTTACAATATCATTTTCATTCTTCAGACTATCTATAGTTTAACACCTGGGGTAAAAATGAAGAAAACACTGTCATCACTGAAAATGAGCCTGAGATCTTTATTTTTTTTTTATTTTATTTTTAAACTTTACATAATTGTATTAGTTTTGCCAAATATCAAAATGAATCCGCCACAGGTATACACGTGTTCCCCATCCTGAACCCTCCTCCCTCCCCATACCATCCCTCTGGGTCGTTCCAGTGCACCAGCTTTAAAAATTAGTAACTTGTCCAAAAATTGACTGATCATGTTGAGAAACTGTTTTGCTTCTCTGTGAATATTTTTAGGGTGCACTATGGGAACAACAAATGTCAAGCAAAAGATGAAAGAAATAAAGGGTGTTGGGGAAAATGTCAAAGCAAGAAAAGACCAAGCATTCCTCGGTTTGCCCCAAAGGCGAGCAGAATGTGATCAAATGGTTTTCTGCATCCACAAAGGAGTCAAGGCATTTACATTCTGCAAGGGAAAGAACTTGCTGTTGACAGGTGGAATGGATCGGATAATTAGAATCTGGAATCCTCATCTGCCTGGGTAAGTTTTCATTCTCTCTCCAGCCAAGGGTGCCCTTGACCTCATAAGTACAGGAAAGCAGGACTGAGGATCACTAAAAGTCCTGTTTAATTTAACAGCCCCTGTCCAAATCTGATCTCCCAGACACACAACCCAGGAAATCTCTGCTTGTGGCTATTACAAAGTCATTTTGGGGGGGTTAATAAGCAACTTATTTAAAATGCAAATATCTTGCAAAGACACGGAGATCATGTAGAACCTTGTAAAACCATCATTCACTCACAACTGGAAGGATTTTCTTTGATCAGATTGCTGTCTTCCCTACAATGAATGATGATCAGTTGTAGAGAACAATTAGGGATTTTGATCTCCAATCAGTGTCCTTTCTGTGCGCCTCACTCAGATCACCCTAAGCTTACCCTCACTTCTCTGCTGGAGTTGTGTAGCCCCATCTAATTTAAGGACTCCACCACCCCTGAAATATAGAAGAATTGACCTTAAGAAAACAGGGATTCTTCTGGAAAGCCTGGAAATGGGGTAGCCAGGGTAGCAAACTGTTTAATCAGAAGAGCAGCCTGTTGCCATCACCCCTTCAGTGTGTAATTATCATACTCCTGAGAGTGCCCCCCCTACCCCGACCTTCATGTGGGTCCCTGCAGAACGAGTCTCAGAAATGCTTTCTTGAAAATAACAGAAACTGTCACTTTACTGAGCACCTACTTGGTACCGGGCACTGTGCCCCATATTCATTCTCTCTAATCCTCACGTCAACTCCATTTACCAAGGAAGAAACTGAAGCTCAGAGGAGCTGAGTAATTTTGGGGTACTAATGGCAGAATCAGGATTCAAATGCAACTTGGTTGCTAAAAGCTATGTCATTTCTGTTGACAAGTGTTGAAGAAGGAAGGAGAGGAGGAAAATAGGGAGTTGATATGGGGTTTGGAGTAAGAACCAGTCACCTACAGAAAGCCCAGGTTACTGCTGAGCCTCTGCACAGACATCAGTGAGGCCTGCCAGGTGACCCCTGCCCCCGCAGCTGCTGGGCAGTGCTCCAAGGCAGTGAGCTCACGGACCCAGCCTCTGTCCCGCCTCAGTCCCTTTCTAGCTGAATGATCCTGAGCAAGGGCTGCAGCCTCCAGTCCCTCTTTGGAAATAACAAGAATATCCACTCCTGGATTAGTAGTAGTAGTAGTTGTTGTTCAGTCAGCTAAGTCATATGGACTGCAATCCCATGGACTGTTGCCCACTAGGCTTCCCTGCCCTACACTGTCTCCCAGAATTTGCTCAAACCCATGTCCATTGAGTTGGTGATGCCATCTAACCATCTCATCTTTTGTCGTCCCCTTCTGCTCCTGCCCTTCGTCTTTCCCATCATCAAGGTCTTTTCCAATGAGTCGGCTTTTCACATCAAGTGGCCAAAGCATTGGAGTTTCAGCATCAGTCCTTCCAATGAATATTCAGGGTTGATTTCCTTTAGGATTGACTGGTTTGATCTCCTTGCTGCCCACGGGACTCTTGGGAGTCTTCTGTAGATTAGCAATACAGATCGCAAATGAGACCATCCATAGAGAGCACTCAGTGCAATGTCTGATGCCTAATAAGAAGGAAAGAAATGGAAGGAAGGAAGGGAGGAGGAAGGAAGGAAAAAAGAAACATGATTTTTCTACCCACTTCTATTACCTTAGCCTCCTGTTTGTCAGAAGACTGAGAAAAATTTGCTTACTTCCCAGTGACATGGTTATAAAAAGACACTGTTCTCTCCTGTCAACCTCAGCCTAGCATCCCTTCTCCTTACCCCTCACCCTCGCACAGCACACACAGCCCTGCACCCTTCAGGGCCCTGCGATCCCTCAGAACTCCTTAAAATAAACTCTTATTAGAAAGACATTCACGCCAGATCTGAATACTGCATAAAGCAACAACCTGCGTGGAGTCTCTTCCAACCCCACCCTGCGCTCTTCCAAGCTTATTCCTTTTATAGCAGTATTGTCAGCCCTGGGAGAAACAAAGCCCAGGGCTTCATCTCACACCGAGTTATGTTGCTGTAACTGCATATTATCTGCTTCACTCCTTTTATCACACAAGATATATACGCACGTCGTTTCAGAGGGAGACATAACCCTCCTCAGGCTGAATAGAGCTGCCAGATCCGGGCCAAGTTTAGTCTTGCATTTTTATTTAGAAGCCTCAGCTAGAACTGCCTGGTGTTCATCTGTTCTTTTTCCATTCTAGAAAACCAACAGGTATGCTGAGAAGCCACACAGCTCCAGTGATTTACATCCATGTGTCTGCTGAGGATAACAAGATATTGTCCATGTCCACCGACAACACTATTAAGGTCTTTGCCCTGTTATGTTTTGATGTGTTATCCAATGCGGTTTCAGACAGAGAAGGTGTTCCTTTCATGTTTTCATTCCTCTCACTGGAGCCTTTGGGGCCTCTGATTAGCAGATGCTCAGATGGCATTTGCTTCCATGGATCTGCTTTTGAAAGGGAAAATAGGCAAGCAGGGGAAGGGCAGGCTCTCCGAGAACTTTCTATACCTGCTGTTTTGTTGGGATGAGTAAACGTTATAGCACTGAGCCCTCTGCTTACACTCCATCCAGAGATTCCTTGTGAGAATGCAGGTTGGGGATGGAGAGGGGGAGCTGGGGACAGAATGGGGACAGATGGAGTCAGCAGTCCTTTGCCTCTAGAGGTGATCATCTTGTCTTGCAGGACACATAGAGCAAGTGGGCCCTTTCTGAAATGCTGTCTCTAAGGCTTAGAATTTAAACCTTTCTGGCCCTGGCAGAGGTAGCAACATCCCTACCTTCATTTTGTTTGCCTTCATACCTCTTTTTATACCCAGAGTCCTCTCTGCCTCTAAAGCCCAGTCACTCTGTTATCTCTGGAATACACAGTTTTATAAATTAGAAAAGAAGAAAAACCTCACTGATTTGTTTCATCCATCACCTCATATGCTTTTCCAGTGAATATGACAAGTTTCCATGGCTCATCCACCTTCTTTTCTGGACTGTCACAGGGCCAGAGGATGGGTGTTTGGAGCAATGTGAGTTGCTGGAACCTCAGGACAGAGATCATACTCACTGCAGATACATAAACCAGCTCACTGACCCCTCACATAATAAATGATTGATAGACGCTGAGCTGAATTGTGTCTCTTCAAAATTCATATGTCAAAATGTTAACCCCCAGTACTTTAGAATATGGTTGTTTTTACAGATAGGGCCTATAGAGAAATTGCTGGGTTTTTGCTTAGTCACTAAGTCATGTCCAACTCTTTTGCTAAGTCATGACCAACTCTTTGAAACCCCATGGACTGTAGCCTGCTAGGCTCCTCTGTCTACGGGATTTATCAGGCAAGAATACTGGAGTGGGTCACCATTTCTTTCTCCAGGATATCTTCCCAACCCAGGGATTGAACCCAAGTCTCTTGCATCCCCTGCATTGGCAGGCAGATTCCTGACCACTGAGCAACCAGGGAAGCCCCTATAAAGAAATACTGAAGGTTAAATGAGGTCATATTGGTGGGCCCTAATCTAGTATGACTGATGTCCTTACAAAAAGAGGAAATCAGGACACTCAGACTGAGAGGCAACCTTACAAGGACACAGCAGGAAGATGGTCTTCTGCAAGCCCAGGAGAAAGGTCATTGAAGAATCCAAACCTTTCCATGCCTTGATTTTGGACTTAAACCTCTTACTTCACGCTGTACAAAAAAGTTAACTCAAAATGGATCATAGACCTAACTGTAAAAAGAGCTACACCTACCAAACTCTTAGAAGAAAACATGGGAGCAAATCTTCATGACCTTGGTCTAGGCAATGATTTCTTAGATATGGCATCAAAAGCATAAAAGGCTAAAGGAAAAAATGAGTTATTTCCTCAAAAATGAAAACTTGTGCTTTAAAGGGCAATATTAAGAGAGTGATTAGACAACCTACAGGATGAGACAAAATACCTGCAAACCATATATCTGATGAGGGACTTGCACCTAGAATACAAAGAACTCAGTGCTCAGCAATAAAAGCACAGATAGCTTATTTTTAAATGGGCAAAGGACTTGGACAGAAAGCCCTTTAAAGAAAATGTTCAAACGGCCAGTAACCACAGGACAAGATGCTCAACATCATGAAAATTCAAACCACGCCCATTAGGATGGCTAACATTAAAAGATAGATGATAACAAATGTTGGCAAAGAAATAGAGAAATTGGAACCCTTGTGGATTGCTGGTGGGAATTTAAATGGTACAGCCACTTTGGAAAACATTTTGGTAGTTCTTTCAATGTTAACCAGAAAGGTAATATATGACCTAGCATTTCCACTCCTGAGTTTATACCCAAGAGAAGTGAAAACATCTGTTCACAAAAACACTTACATATGGATATTCATAGCAGCATTCATGACAGCCAAAAAGTAGAAATAAACCAAATGTCCATGAACCGAGGAATGGATAAACAGAATCCGATCAGCCATACAATGGAATATTATTCAGCAACAAAAAATGGAAATGAAGCACTATCACATGGGACAACACAGAAAACATGAGAAGCTCTAAGTGTTATGTGAAAGCCAGTGACAAAGGGCTGTGTACTGTATAATTCTATTTATATGAAATGTCCAGAGTAGGCAAATTCAGAGACAGAAATGAGCTTAGTGCTTGTCAGGGGGTGGGGTGAGCTGGGAATAGGGGGTAGCAATTAATGGGCATGGGGTTTCCTTATGGAGGAATGAAAATTTTTCAAAGTGGCGATGGTTGCACAACTCTGTGAATATGCTAAAAACCATTGAATTGTATGCTTTAAAATGCAAATTTTGTAGTATGTGGATTAAATGTCAGTAAAGCTGTATTTTGTTTTGTTTTGTTTTTAAAGAAGAGAGCGAGTGAGGAGTCAAGGATGACACCAAGATTTTAGGTCTGTGATAAGGAAGGTGGTGGATGAGAGGAGTATAATGTCAGGAGCCCAGTCGTGGATGTGCTGGAGAGAGTCATCCTGAGAGAGGGGAGATGTCAGGGCTGGAGATACAAATTTGGGAATCAGCATTTAGATGGAATTTTAAGCCATGGAGTAGATGAGATCATAAAGGGAGCATGCTTTCCTGCTTAGTTGCGTCCAACTCTTGGTGACTCTTCAGAATACATCCTGCCAGGCTCCTCTGTCCATGGGATTTTTCAGGCAAGAGTACTGGAGTGGGTTGCCATTTCCTTCTCCAGGTGATCTTCTGGCCCGGGGATCAAACCCAAATCTCCTGTGTCTCTTACACTGCAGGCAAATTTTTTACCTGCTGAACCATCGGGGAAGTCTCATAAAGGGAGCCAAAGTGGGCAAAAGAGAGAAAAGCTCTAAAGACTGAGAACAGGGGCCCTGTGACACTCTGGGATTTTACTGTTTGTGGGGTCCAGCATGGCTCCTGTGTAGTGAGCTTAGAGTCCATCTCATGGCAATGAAGAACATATTTATATAAAATTAGGTGTTGAGATCACAGTCAGGGATACAACCAGGACCTAAACTCAATTCAGTCCTCCAAGAAAAACTGATTAAAATGGTAAGATTTATGGACTTTAGTTTTTTATTTATTTTGAAAATCAAATTCATCCAAAGGCATTCTCCAGGGCCACAAAGTTGGAGATTTCATATTTTTAATTCACTTTTTTTTTTTTTCAAAACTTGCCACCATCAGATAATCATAATTCTGTATGTGAGGACACGTCTTCTATCCTATTTCTTTTCCTAGTGCCTCTCCATTTTCTTCCAATCTAAACTCATGATGACAAGATTAGCATCTTGCCTGTGATGATTCAGGCATATTGAATCACTTCCCAAAGTATGTTTAAAATATATTGAAATCCTATCTTGGAAATAGGGTGTGTAATTTATTTCAGAATATATTATTCCTATCAAATAAAAACTAATCAACTAGGAAGCAAACAGCTAAATTTCTAGCATGCCTGATCAGATAGTCTTCATTCTTTGGTTGATTTTTTTTTTTTAGCCCAAATATTTCATGTCTGTAAATCATGGGGACCCACAAAATGTTTCAAGAGTCTGCTAGTTTCTGGCATTCTCTAAAGAAGAGCAAAGTGACTGATTCAGATTTCCATTTTCACTTGTTATTTTTTGTGCATTTAATATTGCACACCACAAACAAAGCTGTTTTATGTCAACAAGAATTAGGGTGGAAAGAAAGCTATTTCTTGGAAGGAAGATAGCATGGTATGTCAGTTAAGGTAAGGCTTGCCACTGTAACAGATAAACCCCTTTTTTCCATAGGTTGAAACAATGTAAATTTATTTCTGTCTATTGTAACAATCCAGCACCAGTGCTTCTGGTGAGGGGCACTTTTTCTCCCTTCAAGAACAGAGCTGTCAGGACCTTGCTGGCAGTCCAGCCATTCAGACTCTGTGTTTCCATTGCAGGAGATGCTAGTTCAATCCCTAGTCAGGGAACCAAGATCCTGTGAGCCACACAGTGCAGGCAAAAAAAAAAAAAAAAAATTACTGATGAACAATAATAGTATTATTCTAGCCATATTATACCATCTTCTAGCACTCCATCTTTTATTAAATGTTTAGATTCCTTTAAACAATTCTATAAGGCAAATGCTACTATTATTCTCCCCATTTTACAGATGAAGAAACTGAGGGAAAGAAAATGTAGTTATTTGTCCACCACCACACAGTGATTAGGCAGTACAGCTGGGATTCCAACCCAGGGACGGGGTGTTACGCTCTCCTCCAGTAGTCACCCTGAGGTTTCTTGCCTGTGTCCTCCAGGGATGGGTTTTAAGGATCAATAGGAAGAAATGGGGGCATATCTTGGGGGCAGCAGTAGCTCTGAGCCACAGATCAGACCCATACTGTGAGCCCCCATCGAGGAAGCTGTGTCTATGGAAGAGAAGCATCTCCTGGTGGGAAAGTAGAGCAGAACTCTGGGGAGTTTAGCTGCAGTTGCTGGGCAGCTTCATCCTGGCAGAAGGGCTCAGGACTTCGGTCCCCACTTCATGCTTCCTTGTCTGTGTGTGTGTGTGTGTGTGTGTTAGTCACTCAGTCGTGTCCGACTCTTTGCGACCCCATGGACTGTAGCCCACCAGGCTCCTCTGTCCATGGGATTCTCCAGGCAAGAATACTGGAGTGGGCTGCCATTTCCTTCTCCTTAGACAACTACTCTTCCTTTGGGGGAGTGGGAGGAGGGACAGTGCGTGAACTTTGCATAAGCCTAAGAGATCCCCCAACAGTTGATGGCTTTGGAAACCCAGCAAAACAGGCTAGTCAAGAGCTCTGATCACTTTTTTCTCACTGCCTCCTCAGATCTGGGATCTGGAGACCAACAGCTGCTTGTTCACTGCCTCCTCCAAAGCCAGCGGCATTCGGGGTGAGCCCGGGGCCTGCCTCTGTCTCCCCGGTCCCAGAGCTCTGTATGTGGCCGCTGGTATCCTAGCACTTCTGCACCTGAGGCTGAGGTAGGAGGGTGTCCTCTGGGCCCTGGCAGTCAGCTCTCCAGAAGGTTCTGCAGAGCTCAGTGCAGCTGCCTAGGACCTTCTACCTAACAATCCAGAGCTAAGGACTCTGTGGGAGCCCCGGCTATACGCCCCACACCCTAGAGCACATTGTATATCTGGTGAGCTCTCCCTAACATGCCCACTGCTAACTCTGACACCACCTCCCTATATCATCCTAAAGACTGAAATCCACCCCTTGAGCCTGTTCCACCCACCAGCCCACCCCCATAGGAAACTGTCCTACAAAGCCCGGGGCTGCTTACTCAGTCCTAAGGCATCGGCCTACTTGTAGTCCCACGGTCCAGCAGTGCCCATACCCGAAACCCCCGTCCCTCAGGCAGGGCAGCCACTCTAGGACACAGCGGGCACTGCCAGGTCATCACTCCAGCCAGGCCTGGAAGGCAGACTCTTCACTCAAGAGGCCAAAACAACCAGCTGAAAAACGGGAGCATCTCTGAGTCAAACTGCTGTTTGTTCTACATGGTATCACTGTGCAGAACAAACAGCCTGCTGGGTTGATTTTTTTAGAGCAAAGTGTCTGAAATTCCACCTCACGGCAAAAATAGCCTCTTCTCTAGCACCAACACTTGAATGCCAGATACTGTCTGCCAGTCCCTGCTCCATCTCTGGGGAGCTTGTGATGTTGACCAGGTCAGCCAAAAGCCTCCTGCGGTCTCATCTGTGACGTGTGGAGACCCTGCTCCCAAAAGTTCTAATCATCCTTATGCCAAGCCCTGCTTTGCCCACACTGAGACTCTTCCAGCACTAAGTCTGAGGTTGCGGGTCCCCCAAATCTCTGTGAGTAGCCCAGGCTTGGGGCTGACCATCGCAGGGCACTAAGGAGAGTGACGGTTGGTGACCAACGTTCGGTTCTTCAGCGTCCACTGCATGCCAGCCTTTTACCTCCTTCCCCGCTCTTTTTCCTCACAAAGTTTCTATAAAGGATTCCATTTTACAGATGAGGCGATGAGTGTAAAGGGATCGGGTGGCTTAAGAGGCAAAGTCCAAGGACACAGGCGAGCCCTATGCCCCTGGGTGCCAGTGGGAGGCACTCTGCAGGGCCTCCCAGGATCTGGCCTGGCCTGTCCCTGCTGTGAGGGAAAAGCACTGCCATTCAGGCCTGGGGACTCAGAACGGGATGATACAGTTTGTTTGTTTGCAGGAAGATGTGCGTTAATAGGGAAGAAGGTCCACCTTGCAGTTTCATGAAGTCACACTCCTTCTTGCCCCATCAAGGGGACATGGCATCAGTTCTCATGGTTAGTGGCTGCTCCTCATTGCAGACCTATCAGGTTATGTGAAGTCCTGGGCTAAGGACGTCACGTTGGCCCTCTTTGTCCGTGGGTGCTGCATCAGACATTCAACCAACTGGAGATGGAAGAAAAAAATTATTTCAATTCCAGAAGTTTCCAAAAAGCAAAAGGACCCCCAAAGTTGAATTTGCCACCTATGGCAACTATATATGTAACATTTAAATTGCATTGGTTTTTATAAATAATTTGGAGATGTTTTAAAGTATATAAAAGAATGTGCATGGGTTATATGCAAATATTATGCCATTTTACATAAGGGACTCAAGAACCTGTGGATTTTGGTGTTCTTGGGGGTCCTCAAACCA
This sequence comes from Bubalus kerabau, assembly GCF_029407905.1. NCBI lineage: Eukaryota > Metazoa > Chordata > Mammalia > Artiodactyla > Bovidae > Bubalus > Bubalus kerabau. The sequence goes on along the minus strand of NC_073635.1, from coordinate 30,410,660 downwards.
ATCCCCCCCTCAGATGCTGAGGGATGACTGTATATATGGCTTCTCATTTAATCCTCAAAACAATGCTTTAAAGTAGATACCATTATTCCTATCTAATAGATCATAAAAGTAGAGTTCTGAGCAGCTAAGTGACTTGCCCAAGGTCACAGACCCATCATTTGAGCTCAGGACCATCCTCTTAATCAAAGTAATCGACGTTTCATCCCGGGTATGCATGTTGTGCCCTCGGTTCAAGTTTTCATCCTCTTTCTCTCTGTTTTTCATGAACAAGTTCTCCCCATGAGCCTCACCCAGTGGTTTCCCACAAGGAGCCTGTGGTAGGCTGCCAGTACAACCCCACATTCAGGCAGGTGGTCAGCTGTTCAGAAGCATCTGTAAGTATCAAGCGTTAGTCTCTTTAGCAATGATGTGCTTGCAAGCGCGGCCCCACTGTCCTCACCTTCACGGGGCAATCTGTCTCTAGAAGTGAAAAATGAGAGGTTCGGGTCTGCTCTGCTGACCACCTGTAGTGTTTGGACACTCTTCCGTGAATGCTCACAGGGATGGAAGAGCCCACAGATTCTGCAGGGGCTTGCAGTGTGAGCTATTTGGAAGGACAGTCTGTCTGGTCCTATGGAATGGTTAAGACTTCATGGCAATGCTCTTGTGTGGATGATCAGTGTACCCCTAACCCCCTGCAACTCTAGTCTGGGAATGAGGGTTCACAACTTGCCGTCTACTTCCCCTCTCACCAGGGCTCATGAGGACCCTGCTGGCCCCATCCTGGAGGACCTGCACAGTGGCTGGCCCACAGGAGGGGCCATAATCAGCAATCATTGCTCCTTGAACAAGGAACTAGAGCACGGAAACACGGACATCCCACAACTTATGTTTTTCTGTCCTTGAGGCAATGGGAGGGCACATCCCAAGTACACTGGTGCTGCTGAAATGTTCTGAAATCTTCTAATATTAGTTCAATCACTTACTTTATTACTGACCTAGGCTCTAACATTGCAAGTGAGTGTCCCTGGCTGTGCAGCCGTGACCTCTTCCCTCATTCCTGCCAGAGCCTGGTGCACCCTGCCTTTAGGATTTACAGCATCAGGAGCATCACAGCCCGGACACGTCCTCTTCCTAATCACATTCACTTCAGCTGCACTCTCAGCATCTCTTCTTGACAAGCTTCTGCTCCAGAGATTAATGGTCACCATGGTCTTATTAAGTACCAAAAGAAGTAAATTACCTGATCTCTTGGTCAAAAATTTTTTATGATGACTCAGTCTCAGTTCATCTCAAAGAAAGTGGGTTCCTGCATAGTTGGGTTCCTGCATAGTTTGGGTTCAAACTTACGGAGAAGCATTTATTCTCCAGATTTGACTCCAAGGAAGTCAGTCTTATCATCCTTCTCAGCGTTCTGCACATTCCTGCCCCTGGGTCTGCACAAACTTTTCCCATCCCCACCCTGGAATTTCCTTCTTCCTGCTCTTTTCCTACACACACCTAAGCAACCCTTCAAGGTCCAACTCAAGTCCTGTCTCCACCAGGGAAAATTTGCCTTCTCCACCCTGACTTGTGTGGGCACCTCCCTCTTCCTGATCACCCCCTGAGCCTTCTGTATGGTGTTCTGCTCTGTTTCATGTGTGAGCCTCACCTCTAAACAATTTCTTCAGGTGTTTGAGGGCAGGAATCAGAGCACCTATGTTTCCCTCTTCTTTCCTTCTTAATCTGTCAAAAGCCTTCTTATTCTTTAAGGCACAACTCAGACACCATCCCCTGTAACAGTCCTAGATCCCCTCCCACATCCAGGCAGAATGAATGGCTCCATTAGTGTTTGGGCTCCTAATTCTATGCTAACACAGTCTGCCTCCCTCAATGGCATTATATTGATATGCAAGTCTCCCCCAGTGGTGGGTGGTAAGTAGAGGTTAAGTTGAGATATAAATACTCTACAATTATAACTGTATGTATTAGGCATATGCTAATCAATCAATCATGAGAAATGCTGGGCTGGAAGAAGCACAAACTGGAATCAAGATTGCCAGGAGAAATATCAATAACCTCAGATATGCAGATGACACCACCCTTATGGCAGAAAGTGAAGAGGAACTAAAAAGTCTCTTGATGAAGGTGAAAGAGGAGAGTGAAAAAGTAGGCTTAAAACTCAACATTCAGAAAACGAAGATCATGGCATCCGGTCCCATCACTTCATGGGAAATAGATGGGGAAACAGTGGAAACAGTGTCAGACTTTATTTTTCTGGGCTCCAAAATCACTGCAGATGGTGACTGCAGCCATGAAATTAAAAGACGCTTACTCCTTGGAAGGAAAGTTATGACCAACCTCGATAGCATAGTCAAAAGCAGAGACATTACTTTGCCAACAAAGGTCCGTCTAGTCAAGGCTATGGTTTTTCCAGTGGTCATGTATGGATGTGAGAGTTGGACTGTGAAGAAAGCTGAGCGCCGAAGAATTGATGCTTTTGAACTGTGGTGTTGGAGAAGACTCTTAATCCCTTGGACTGCAAGGAGATGCAACCAGTCCATTCTGAAGGAGATCGGCCCTGGGATTTCTTTGGAAGGAATGATGCTAAAGCTGAAACTCCAGTACCTCATGTGAAGAGTTGACTCATTGGAAAAGACTCTGATGCTGGGAGGGATTGGGGGGCAGGAGGAGAAGGGGACGACAGAGGATGAGATGGCTGGATGGCATCACTGACTCGTGAGTTTGAGTGAACTCTGGGAGTAGGTGATGGACAGGGAGGCCTGGTGTGCTGCGATTCATGGGGTCGCAAAGAGTCGGACATGACTGAGCTACTGAACTGAACTGAATCAATCAATTAATCAATTCAGTCACTGAGTCATGTCCGACTCATTGTAACCCCATGAACCACAGCATGCCAGACCTCCCTGTCCATCACCAACTCCCAGAGTCCCAAACTCATGTCCATTGAGTCAGTGATGCCATCCAACCATCCCACCCTCTGTTGTCTCCTTCTCCTCCTGCCCTCAATCTTTCCCAGCATCAGGGTCTTTTCCAGTGAGTCAGCTCTTCGCATCAGGTGGCCAAAGTATTGGAGTTTCAGCTTCAACAACAGTCCTTCCAATGAACACCCAGAACTGATCTCCTTTAGGACGGACTGGTTGGATCTCCTTGCAGTAATGCTGCTGCTGCTGCTGCTGCTAAGTCGCTTCAGTCGTGTCTGACTCTGTGCAACCCCATAGACAGCAGCCCACCAGGCTCCTCTGTCCCTGGGATTCTCCAGGCAAGAACACTGGAGTGGGTTGCCATTTCCTTCTCCAATGCATGAAAGTGAAAAGTGAAAGTGAAGTCACTCAGTTGTGTCCGACTCTTAGCGACCCCATGGACTGTAGCCCACCAGGCTCCTCCATCCATGGGATTTTCCAGGCAAGAGTACTGGAGTGGGGTGACATTGCCTTCTCCGCCTTGCAGTAATAAACACCCCTATACTTACTGAGTTAAATTATTGATTTAAGTATTTGCTGACCTTGCAAATCTGTTGCTGTGTGAAGTCTTTGTAGCATAGTCATGCCCATCATCACAATTCATGACATCTAGACTCCATTGCCCAAGATCTTGATAAGGCCTGAATTTATGAATACCACTATATCACATTGTATTCATTCATTTGTATAAACTGAGCACTAGGGACCACCAAATTGACGCCTTCAAAATGCTTATAAGCTGTACAATGAAGATTAATAGAGTTCAATTAAATGTTTACAATATATTACTTATGAACTGTAACTTAACACATGCATAGTTACATGTAATACCAAAGTTTATCAGAATAACAACTTTGGGGACTTCCTTGGCAGTCCATTGGTTAGGACCCTGCTTCCACTGCAGGGGGCACAGGTTTAATCCCTGGTCTGGGAACTAAGATCCCACCGTGCCATGGCAGTCAAAAAATATTTTTAAAAATTTTAAAGATTATTTTCATTCAAAGAGTGCTCAAGAGATGAGGCAAAAAGAAAGTAACTGCAAGACTGGAACAAGCTGGACTGAGCAAAGCTTTAAAGCTGAGGGTTTATATATCCTTCCCAGAAAATGTGTCATCTTTTCTCTTCAGTTTTGCTTTGGTGGTAAATAAATTTGGCTGCTCAAAATTCAATTCACACCTCTCTTCTCTGAGTTATATGGTCAGGAGATCTTTATCCAATGCTTCTAAATTTTCTGATCTTCTCAGTCAGTACTATGGACTGAACTGTGTTCCCCTCAAATGCATGTGTTGAAGTCCTAATGCTCGGTACCTCAGAATATGGTTGTGTTTGGAGACAGTCTTTAGAGAGATCATCATGTTAAACTGAGGCTATGAGGGTGGGCCCTCCCCCATCCAATCTGACTGGCGTTCTTATAACGAGAGGAAATTTGTACACATAAAGAGATACTGGGGTGCAGAGGCACAGAGGAAAGACCACGTGAGGACTCAGTGAGAAGGTGGCTGTCCACAAGCCAAAGAGAGAGGCCTCGAAAGAGACCAAACCCTGCTGGCAACTTGATCTTGGACTGTGAGAAAATGCGTCTGCTGTTTATAGCCCCAGTCTACAGTATTTTGTTATGGCAGCCCTAGCTAACGAACTGGAGAAGGAAATGGCAACCCACTCCAGTGTTCTTGCCTGGAGAATCCCAGGGATGGGGGAGCCTGGTGGCTGCTGTCTATGGGGTCACACAGTGTCGGACACAACTGAAGTGACTTAGCAGCAGCAGCTAACAAACACACTCATGTGAGCCAACTTGTATTAAAAGTACAGAAACCTTCAGAGTAAACACATATTTTTCATATCTATGACACTAAACCTCTAAATGTAAATTCTCTCTAATTTGATAGCCTGTCTCCAGCTACTTTTTTAAACTTCCTGTTACAGGTGGTGAAAGTATGGGACTTTGAAACGGGAAGACTGTTGTCTGAATTTACTGGGGCTCATGGCAATGCTGCAATCACCTGTCTGACCTTCGACTCCAGTGGAAGAAGGTATGTGCTTTCATCAGAATCTTCTACTGTTAGGCAGGATGACCCCTGACTTCTGTCCTGATGGAGGGTTCTGCTTTTTAGGCTGGTTTCTGGGGGCAGAGACAGCTGTCTGAAAATACGGAGCGACAGCAGTGGACATTGTCTGCACACTCTGAAACATGGGGAGTCATCTCCTACCAAGGGTCCCCATAAAATAATGACACACATTAGGCATTTGGGGCAAATACAGGAGAAATCAAATGAGACAGAGTCTAGGATGCATGTAACAATGTTATATCCTTTCTCTCTGGTATTTCGTTGCCACTGACTCTAAACTACTGGGCAGGAGGGACATACTTCACATATATGTTTGTGTTCCCATCTATAGCCTGTGCATTTGTTCCCTCACTGCCTGGTATAGACCTGAATTCTTTAAAAAGTTTAACCTGGGGCTTCCCTGGCAGTCTAGTGGTTAAGAGTTTGCCTTCCATCGCAGGGCGTGTAGGTTTCAATCACTTGTCAGGGGGCTAAGATCCCACATGCCTCATAACCAAAAACCCAAAATATGAAACAGAAGTAATATTGTAACAAATTCGACAAATGCTTTAAAAACAGCCAGGCTCCTCTGATTTCCCAGGCAAGCATACTGGAGTGGGTTGTCAATCCCTTCTCCAGGGGATCTTCCCAACCCAGGAACTGAACCCAGGTCTCCTGCATTGCAGGCAGATTCTTTATCCATGAGCTATGAGAAAAGCAACCCCCCCTCCCCGCCCCCCAAAAAATCTTTAAAATATTTAATTTTTCTAAACATTTTAAATATCACATAAGTCAAACATCACAAAGTCTAGATGAACTTAGATGAACTAAAAGCAAGTCTTTTTTATGTGTCATTGTGATCTTTTTTTCAAGTTTGCTTATTCCCTTTGTTCACGTGCTAGGTCTATTCCTGGTAAAATTTCCGCAATTCTGGCCTGTGAAACTATGAGGAAGATCAGAGGCAAATGTTCTTCAACTATCGGAGGAAATAAACAAAGTCCAAGTAAATAAGATAAAAACTGCTCAGCGCCATGTGTGTGGTTCCTAGTTTCGCCTTTGACTTCGTGAGTTTGTTGCTGGTTCGCTGTCATAAGTGTCAGGCACGCAGCAGGAGAAGGTGAGCCTCTTCCCACGGCTGAGCCAGGGCTGAATTGACCTTTTAGGGCAGTGAGAGCGGCATCAACTGTGTTTTGATGGCTTGAAAAGACACCTGCCGAGGTCCAGCCCCAGCTGATCCAGGGAGTTCGAAGGGGAGACGCCGTTGGCGAATACACTGGCTTTAATTAGATATTAATTAGAGATATAAAGAGTAATAGAATAGCTCAGTAGGAAAATTCAGTGGAGAAAAGAGGCTGAGTAGCTTGGTTTACGCGGGAAACCAGTAAAACTTCAAGACAAGAAGCTTGCACCACTTACGTAGGCCGCAGGCGTCCTTCCGTTCTCCCGAAGGAGAGGAGACGCTGAGGCCTCCCCGGTCGGATCTTAGAAGCCCAGGCATAGTTAGTAAGCATGGCGGGCTCCGCGCTCCAGATGGAAACTCAGCCAGAGTTTGAGAGAGAGAACGACATGGGGAGACCAGTATTTCGAGGAACTCATCCCATTCTTTATTTTCCAGGGTCTGTATTTATACACTGAGATGGTATACACAAGTCACGTGGGGACAGCAGTCCTGACTTTTATTAAAGTCAGGTGCTTCATACAGATGTATACAGAGGTCTTAGGGGTGTTACATCATCTTCTGGCCAGGGGGGCCTGCTGACAGTTTATGACCCTCTCCTTGTGACAGCGGTCAGTCAACCAGAACACTTATTTCTCCAGGGGTGATTATTTTTGAAACAGACACCACCTTCCGAAGGTACCAGATAAAGTTACATTCCTATAGGGTGAGGGTGTAGTGGGTTTTAGTTAAGGAAAGAATTAACTTAGCTTAAGGTCTAATGTGATTTATATAAAAGGTTAATACTTATTTCTTCTATATATTCATTAATGTGTGTAAGGGCAGGGGATGTGGAGACTTAGCAGTAAACATTGGCTCAACAAATGAAAAACCCTTCACCAATACAATTTCTAATCAGCCCACTATACTTATACTAATAGTTTTCTAACTTCTCTAAAGAACCTGATTTTAGAAGGTTTAAAGCATCTCGTACCTCTCACAGTTGGGAGGCTGTGAGCAATCACATGTGGCCAGACAAGCCTGTCAGGCAGGCTAGAGAACCTTCAGAGGAGTTTGTAGGTTGAAACACTCCTACCACGCTTTATTAACTGGAGCTCTAAGTTAACTCCTTCTCCGAAAGAGGTGGTGGGGGACAGCCCCCCGTAAAGTCAGAGGTGTAGGTGAGAGCACAAAGTAGTAAAGTAGGCAGGCTCTGGTTATGGGGGTAGATGCTCGAGAATTTCCAGGGGGACTCCTGAGGCTCGATCCCACCTTTGCGTATGTCGAGCCTCCTTCCTCATGACCTTTGCCACGGGTGGAGGTCCTCCTGCCAGCTCCCCGCAGACACCTAACTGTGGTCTGAAAACCAGAAAGTAAGTGTTGAAGTTTCCCCAGTCATCAGTTGGATTGAGCCAACATGTGTAAACTGATTCAAGAGCTAATATAGAAAAAATTTTTTATCTTATTTACTTGGACTTTATTTATACTCTTATGTACTTGGATTCTTAGTTGATAATATTATCTTTCTAGATGGAGACCAAGGTGAAGTCTGTGATTGTACCTACTTGGAAGTGAACCAAAATAAGTGAGTTACATTCAGCTTGAATATAAGAGAGACAACTTGGAATATTTGGTTGGGTATCCTTTTTGACACAAACTTTGTCCTAGGGAAGGATACTAAAGATAGCAAAGGGAATTTTCCAGAAGGAAATGTGTCAAAGAATTCCCCAAACTGTGGTTGCTCCCTGATGGCAATTTAGGCAACTCATCTCTTCCAGAATATTGGAAACAATTCTCTTCACATTTTGATAATGGTCTAGAGGTAGAGATAGGAAACAGTGCGTCTTCCACCAAATGCTTTATCAAGGAATAAATCACAAACTAGAGTAGCTAAATTCAGCAGCCATAAGTCAAAGAATAAAAATCCGATAAATTCCCTCCTGAACATGAAAGTGTTAAAAAGCAGTACTTGATCCATTTCTATTTGCGTCCTTGCCTCCATGGTTCAGCCAGGCTCTCAGGACCCAGTAATCCTCAGAAAGGCAGCTGCTCATGGAACAGACCTTGGGAACAACAGAGTATCCTGTTTCTGTTCCTAATCCTTTAGGAGCCAGTTAAAAAACTGACCCTCATTTACCAAATCATGTTTTATCTTGCTCTTCATAAAAAAACAGAAGAGGTGACTTTCTTGCTCTCTTCATTTGTCACATGAACATGGCAAAATCAAGCCACAGTGCTGATTCCATGCAAAAATTAAGCAAATGATAAGCTTAAGTATCAAAATATAACCATCTGTTATTGTTCTAGGTGTATCAGAGCAGTTGGATGGGAGAGAAGAATAGATGTGTACTTTGTAAGTGAAATGTACAGAATTATGATGTTTCAAAACCCTGCTTCAAACCGATATGCATCTCCCCACCCCACCCCCTGCTGAATCTTTTCTCTCTAAAAACAGATTTTTGGAGAAATTCTTTATACCTCTATCTGGTATAAGCCAAGCAGTAATACAGAAAAAAAGTGTTTCCTCCTTCCTTCTCTCCCCTTTTTCTCCCCATTTTTCCTCCTTTCTTCCCTTTAAAAAACTTGAGTTTTTCTCCTTCAGTTTCTTTAGTTCTTTTTTATGGGAAGAAGTGTAATGACACCACATCCAGTTCTATGTGTGGGGGTTTTCCCAGCAAGCCATTCTCCAACACCAGCTGGTACCCTACGGTTCTGACCCTGTCTGCCTGGGGAGAGCATCGGCTTCCATGGGGCAGAGTTCCCTCTTCCAAGACACAAGACTCCCGCCCCTCTACTTCAGACACCATCTGCAAGTCCTGCCCAACTGCCTATAGACTAGAAGGTTCAACAACCCTCTCCTTGGATTATTTTAATTTTCTTGAGCATCACACAGAATTTAGAGAAATACTTTGCTTAATGGATTATCATTTTACTACAAATGGATATAACTCTGGGACAGTCAGATGAAAGAGATAAGACAGTGAGGTATGGGAAAGGGCAAGGAGCCTCCCTGGTCTCATCACTCAAGAAACTGCAAGGTTTTAGCAACTCTGTGCCAGAATGTGGACAAAGCCCAAACAGATGGGTCTTATTATAAATCATGATATCACAAAGTCCTGGGTATAAAAGCTCTCGGGGGCAGAGAGGACATCTCCGGGGATCCAAACCAGGCTAGCCCCCACAGCTGCAGCTCCTCGCACCCTGCGGGTCTCCTCACCCTCTGTGCAGGTGGCTGTGCTCCCCTCTCCCTGCAGGGGCTTCCAGCTTCATCTCTGATACCCTCACCCCTAACTGAAGGTTAACCAGACTGTCAACTCTCTGGCTCTTTAAATTCTTCCTTCTCTCTCCCATCTTGTCTTTATTCCCTGTGAAAGTGTTAATAAGTCAATCGTGTCTGACTCTTTGCAACCCCATGGACTGTATCCTGCCAGGCTCCTCTGTCCATGGAATTCTCCAGGCAAGAATGCTGGAGTGGGTTATCATTTCTTTCTTTGTGCCCCAGTCCATCTCTAAATGAGAAGAGGAAATAAATGCCATCTCCAAGCATCTCTGTGGGGAAAAAATTCTTTTTTATGACTTACAGTTGGGAAAGGGAATTAAGAGACAGGGGAAGATGAAAATTCTGACTTAAAACTTCATTTTAAATCTACCTGTGGCATTTTATTTCCCTTGCTTGCTATGTTGATGGTCCTGAATTTCCAAAATCTTTAAACATTATAAGTTCTTTATTCATTTGAAAGTATGCTGTGTTTCACAGCCTAAGCCCAGCATCCTCAGATAATCTGCAACATGACTACCTGAGAGGTCTTGGCATTGAATTCACCCTTTGGTATTATAGATTCCTGGGCTGATGGCTTTTGTTTTAGCTCATGCAATAGCTATGGGTCTTATTATGGAGGTGAAGCTATGCAGACCATCCAAGGAGAGCTTGTCAGTTGGCATATGATTTGCTGAAATGCAATCACCCAAACGTCAGGAGTGGATTGCTTTTTATTCCCACTAGCACTAGGGGAATTTGCTTTGACATTTTGAAAATCTACATCACTGGTGGAGTGAGGGGTAGGGTTGTAAAATGTGCCAGCACCTCTCTCTGAAGCTGTGAGTGTGTTGGCAGCTCATTTCATTGCTGGTATAACGTCTCCTATTTGGCTTTGGATGCAGGACACACTGTGTGACTTTCATCACTTCCGGAAGCCACAGCCACACTGGCAAGATGACTTGGAGAGCCCTGGTCCACTGTCCGACTCTAAACCCAAACAGTGGCACTTGATGGGGATGTCATTCCCTCCAGAGGCTCACCCTGAGTCCTCTGGGCCTGCCTAGGGTGGTCACAGCATCTCAAGAGACTCTGGTGTGGTGGGACTCATGATTGGGTCCAAGTAGAGCCAGGAGCCCTGAGCTCCAGGCAGCTGCTTCTGCTCCACAGGAGGGATGGCCTGTGCTGTTTGGGGCATGAGGCCCAGGAGCAAGTCCGCACAGCTCTCCTTGAATTCAGCCTGGAGTCCTATTGTGCAAGAGTGGCAGTCCAGGACCTGCTGGGGATGACTTTCTTCAAGGAAGCATCCACTTCCTGCTTCTGCTCCAGTGCAAAACCACAAGCATTCACCATGCCATCCTTGGGTGGCCAGGGAACCTAAGCAATGATGTTCCTGCTGCCCCATGGCTTGTTAGGGACCCAGAACCAGGGAACGTCTTATAATTCTTATTAGCACTTAAACTGCCCCCAACCTTCTGCAGCTTCCCAGAGCCAAATGATCTCCCTCAAAACTGTCTGGATTCACGTTGTTGTAGTACAGCAAAGATGGATACAACATTGTAAAACACTTATCCTCCAATTAAAAATAAATTTAACAAAATGTCTGGATGTCAAGCCATTAAGACAAGTATTAAGAAAGGAAGGTCACTGTGCACAAGCATTTCCCATCAGCCAACCCCACCTTATGCCCTGTAAATATTCCAAAAGCCACAAGTCACTAGAATACAAAGTCATGAAGACAGACCTCGTCTGCTTTCTCCATTGTATTCCCAGGATGTAGCTCAGTGCCTAGCTTATATTAATAGGCTTTCATTCAACCAACATGTGTCAAACATGCGCCCAGCCTGTGCTGGTCACTGAGCTTGCAATGATGAGCAAAGTGGTCGTCACATGGTCCCTGCCTTTATGAAGTTTGCAGATGAGTGATTATTAAGTGAAAGAACAGAGTTTGCATAAAATGTCCCTAGGAAAGCCACAGCCACTGTAAGGGCAGAAATCATGCAAGAGTCAAGGAAGTATTAGTTCATCCAAATATTTATTCATTCAGTTATCAATTCTTTCAACCCCTACTTATCAAGCACGGATATAGTGCCGTCCTTTGTGGGTAGGCACACAGGATACAAACATGAATAAAGTGTGATTCCCAGCCCAGGGTCTCACAGACTGGAAAGGAGATAAACTAAGGAAGTAATCATTATACGATGTGACAGATGATGTAGTAATGGATGAAATACTAGAGAAACCCAGAGATGGGAACTACCAATTTTGCTTTAACATTATGGAGGATATTAAAAGATTACTAGGATTTTTCTGGGAGGCCAAGTAGGAAAAGGCAGTCTGGATGAGGGAGATGGGGAGAGGCCTGTCTGGAAGCAGGAGAAGCATGTTGTCTGGAAGGACTATGAATAGTCTGAGCGGCTGAAGATTCAGGTACAGGAGGGAAATGAGGCTGGAAGTTAAACCAGAGTCTGAAAGCCATCCAAGGCATGAAACTGCATTCCACAAGTAGTGGGGACCATGGAGGGAGAATCTCCAGACACCAGTGCTCACAGACCTGAGAAGGAGGTGAGATTTGGAGGCAGACTGTCGGGAGGAGAAGGTCATTAACTTTCTCTCCACGTGTCCTTCCCATCACCTTCCCAGCTGCTTTCAGGCAGAAGGAACATCTTAGCCGATAACAGACAGGTCCTCAAGGGACACTCTGCAGGAAGCACATGAAGACAAGGGAGAAAGAATATCATTTACAGTCCCAGGAGAAGTTGTCTTCACAATGGAACTGCACCCCAGGGAGAAAGTTTTAACTTTCAACCTTCAGCTGGAGAATAGTCAGGCACTCTTGGAGCTCTGCAGCTCTGGTCTGAAAAACAAAAACATTTTTGTTGTGTTTCTTGTCTTTCTTAAGCACGCATATACCCAAATCCTCCTTTCAAGGAGAGTAGGTAATTCCAGTTCCTAAGGGTACTTGTAGGCCACACTGAGGGGCAGAGGGGAGCCCTGGAGGAACTGAGCTGAGGGACTCCACACCCTGGAATTTAGACCTGGGGCTCATGGGAGGCCAGACCCCCTTGGCCAGTGCTTGGGTTCCATTGTCACATTTCCATCAACATCAGCCCCAAAGAGGGCTCCTTGCAAAGAGCCTCCTTGCTAGCACTGGGGGTGGTAAGGAAGCTGATAGATGTAGCACTTCCCCGGGGAAGGTGATGAAACTGACACAGGAGGATGCAGCTCCTCTCTGGCTGATCTGGGCTGGGCCACCAGGTTCCAGGGGTAACCGCAGGAGGAACGCCTCTTCCTCCTCTGTCCAGGCGTCAAATGCAGGCAAGTGAGCTGTGGGTGACTGGGGATTGGGTTTCTCACTCTGTCCCCTTCTCTCTTTCCTAGAACCATGGGCACAAGGAAGGCATCCTCTGTGTGGCTCATTGTCCACCTTCTCTCCTCGCCACCTCCAGTTATGATGGGGGGATTATCATCTGGAATGTCATCTCAGGCCATGTGTTCTGCAAGCTGAATTCCCCCAGCTCCTCTGATGGCACAGAAGATAGGGAAGGTAGGGGTGGCCTCCATGGCCACGCTGCATGAATCCGGCAGGCTCAGGCTCCTGGCAAGTTATCTAAAGGGAGCTCATCTCTGGAATGCTTCCCAGCTATAAGGGAGTGGCCTGGTTTCAGGTCTTAACTTGTGAGATGGAGATTTTCAGAGCTGGGGAAGGCAGGAGCGGTGGGGAGGAGCTTGAGAGTTCAGCTAGCTCAGTACACATCCCTGGGCCCCTGTCCCTCAGAGCCCATCTCACACACACCAGAAACTAACATAGCATTGTAAGTCAATTACATGTTTGTGTGCTTCAGTCATGTCCGACTCTTTGTGACCCCGCAGACAGTAGCACACCAATCACCTCTGTCCATGGGATTCTCCAGGCAAGAATACTGGAGTGGGTTGCCATGCCCTCCTCCAGATCTTCCCAACCCAGGGATCGAATGGGCGTCTCTTATGTCTCCTGCATTGGCAGGTAGGTTCTTTCCCACTAGCGCCATCTGAGAAGCCCCATTACTTGTATGCTACAAAACTCCCCACTGTCCCACTGCACTCTTCCCAATTCTTCTGCACAGGTCCTAGTTCTTCAAGGCTCTCTCTCTGTTATCTGCTAATGTGATCATGGGTCCGTTCACTCACTTATTCATTCAAAGAATACAGACAAGTTCCTGCTATGTGCCAGGCCTAGTGCTAGGTCTTGGGCTGGTAATCGCAACCCTCTCTCCCCAGGAGTCCTGAGCCATGTGGAAAACACACGTGGGGAGATCCACTTATCTATCAGTTCCATTGCTGGTGCTGCTGGACTGTAAAAGTGGCAGGAACCCGGAGCCACACAGGCAGCTTCTTACCACTGCTCTCTCCCCATGTCCAGAGTCCAGCTTCATCCTTCCCAAGTGGCCATCTGCAGATGCTCATCAGCCAACAGCCAGAGGTCCCACTCCTCACACCCATGGGCCCCAGCAGGGGAGACACAGACAGAAGTGCTGGGAATTTTTGCATAAAACTGGGGAGTTCCTGCATCTCCAGAAGCCAAACCAGCCCACCCTTAGAGAGCCATGACCCTCAGACTACGATCCCTGCTTTAGACATGTGATGACTTAGTAGCCAAGGAAAATCTCCAGTGACTCCTTGGATCAGAAAATATGTGTGAGCCGCTCCCACGGCTCACAAGGGAGCCCATGGGAGTTGTGTACCAGAGGCTAGAGAGACATGTGAGACCTGGTGCTGTACACACCGAGGGACTCACAGTCTAAATTCAGGCACAGGATGTGATGCTCAACAGGTTAAATGAGGATAAAGTGATGCAGTCAGCCTGCTGTGCTTGAGAGGCGCTCCGGAGGGCAGTGGTTAGAAACCGAAACCTTTGGACGCCGTGAGATTAAAAAGAAATTCTTACCTGTAGATTTATGATCCTGTCTATTTCTAGCCCCTTTGCTGCATATAAAAAAAAAAAGACCCTTCTGTGAAGCTGTTTCTGAGAGTGCCTAAGAGTTTAAAAAATCTTTGGGGAAAAAGTGGTGGCATTTCCTTCTAAAGGTTTATTTTCATTGCATTAAACTGAGAATTAAGTCACTGGCCAAGAATGCAGTGTTGACCTTTCAGCCAGCAGTTCTAATTTAAAACCCTTTTTGCAGCAACATTTATTGCTTCAAGTTATGTGGCCATTGGTTTTTGAAAAACTCCTCTTCTCTCCAAAAATGCAAAAGCCAGCCCTAGTTCCTAATTATTCACATTTCAACAGTGCAAAAAAATGCACAAATTAGGTGGAAGGATGTGAAAGTTCCTGCGGCCTTCCAGAAAAGAGCAGCACGGGCTCGGCCTGAAGGTCAAAACAAAGCACGGTGGTCCTTTTCACATGGGGTTGGTTAAGAGACCGCCGTCTTATTTGGAAAACCATCTGGACGAGTCTTCTGAAGTCATTCTCAGTGGAAAGGAGAGCTAAGAGAGAAAGGCAATTGTGTGAGCAAAGCTGATGAGCTGAAAATACATTCTTTCTGCCAACTTTTCTACATTTTAGCTTCATTCTCCCTTATGCATATTGAGAACTGTATGTCTTCTCCCACATCCAAGAGAAAGAATTTGAGAGTGAAAGAGAGAGACCAAGAGATTTCAACCAGGCTAAAATCCAGGAAATTTGTGAGCTCTCTGGAAGACTTTTTCTTCTCTTTTTCTTATTGTAGTAGAATACATGTGGGCTTCCTAAGTGGTGTTAGTGGTAAAGAACCTGCCTGCCAATGTAGGAGATTTAAGAGACATGGGTTTGATCCCTGGGTCAGGAAGATCCCCTGAAAGAGGGCCTGGCAACCCACTCCAGTATTCTTGCCTGGAGAATCCCTGCCAGACGAGCCTGGCAGGCTATAGTCCATGGGGTCACAAAGAGTTGGACACAACTGAAATGACTGAGCACACACGAAGAATATACATAATACAATATATACCATCTTAACTATTTTTAAGCGTACAGTTCAATGGTTTTAAATACATTCATATTGTCATGCAATCATACTCTCCATCCTTCCCCATAAATTTTCTTGAAACTAAAGGTCTTTATCTATCAAATAATGCCTCTCCCTTCTCCCTTCTCTTCAACCCCTGGCAGCTACTGTTACACTTTCTGTCTTTATGATTTTGATTACTCATGGAAATAGAATCATACAGTATTTATCTTTTTGTGACTGGCTTATTTTCCTTAGCATAATGACCTCAAAGTTCATCCATGTTGTAGCATATTGCTGTTTCCTTGCTTTTAAAGACTAAATAATATCCCACCATTTATATATGCCACAGTTTGCTTGTCCATTCATCCATTGATGGATAGCTGGGTCGCTTCTACATTTTAGCTATTGTGAATAACATTGCTGCGAACATAGTTGTACAAATATCTCTTCAAGATCCTGCTTTCAGTTTTTTGGGGTATATACCCTGAAGTAGAATTGCTGGGGAAAAAGTGAAGTGAAAGTGAAAGATGCTCAGTCGTGTCCGACTCTTTGCGACCCCATGAACTATACAGTCCGTGGAATTCTCCAGACCAGAATACTGTAGTGGGTAGCCAGCCGTTCCCTTCTCCAGGGGATCTTCCCACCCAGGGATCAAACCCAGGTCTCCCGCATTGCAGGCAGAAAACTTGAAACTGAACTGCTGGATCTCATGGTAATTCTATTTTGATATTCTGAGGAACCACCCTACTGTTTTCCCACATTGGCCCTGCCATTCCACATTCCCACCAACAGTGTACAGGGCTCCAATTTCTCCACATCCTGACCAACACTTGTTTTCTGTTTCTTCGATAATAGTCATCCTAATGGATGTGGGGTGGTATCTCATTGTGGTCTCATCCTTTCACCTGTTAATGGCTATTTTATATCTTTTTTTGGAAAGATGTCTGTTCAAGTTTTTTTGCCCTTTTTAAAAAATATATATTTAATTGATTTGGCTGCATGGGGTCTTAGTTTCATCATGCATGATCTTTCATTGCGGCACACAGACTCTCTAGTCATGGCAGACGGGCTCCAGAGTGTACAGACTTCAGCAGTTACAGCGTGTGCTGGCTTAGTTGCTCCAAGGCACATGGGATCTTAGTTCTCCAACCAGGGCTTGAACCCACGTCCCCTGCATTGCAAGGCAAATTCTTAATCACCAGACCACCAGGGAAACCACCCCCTGCCCATTTTTGAATCTGTTTTCTTGTCGTTGCTTCTTAGAAGTCTTCTTCTAAGAATATTAGTTCATCACCAGACAAATGATCTGCCGATATTCTCTCCCATTCTGCAGGCTGTCTTTTTACTCTACAGATGGTGTCTTTTGATGCAGAAAAAGATCAGTTTTCATAAAGTCCACTCTGTCTATATTTTTCTTTTGTTACCTATGTTTTTTGGTGTCATATCCAAAAAATTATTGCCATGTTCAATGTCATGAGGCTTTTCTCCTTTGTTTTCTTCTAAGAATTATCTTGTTGTAGGTCTTCCCTTTAGGTCCTTCATCCATTTTGAGTTAATTTTCACACATGGCATTAGATTAAGGGTCCAGACTTATTATTTTGCAGGTGGATACCCAGTTTTCTTAGCACCATTAGTGAAAAGACTGTCCTTTCTCCACTGAAAAGGGTCTTGACACCCTTGTCAAAAATCATTTGACCAAAAACATGGGGGTTATTTTGGGGCTCTCTGTTCTATTCCATTTTTCTACCCATCTGTCTTTATACCAGTACCACCCTGTTTTGATGACTGTACATTTAGTACAGTCAGTTTTGAAATCAGGAAGTATGAGAGCCCCCAGTTTTATTCTTCTTTTTCAAGATTGTTTTGGCTATTTGGAGGTCCCTTGAAATTCCATGTGAATTTTAAAATGAGTTTTTCTATTTCTGCCAAAAATGTCTTTGGGATTTGATAGAAATTGCACTGAATCTGTAGATCATTTGGTGTTGTACTCTCATTTTAACAATATTTTCTTCCAATTTATGAACATGGGATGTGTCTCCATTTATTTATGTCTTAATTTCTTTCAACAGTGCCTTGTAGTTTTCATTATACAAGTATTTCACCTCCTAGGTAAATTCCTAAGTGTGTTATTCTTAATGCTATTGAAAATGGAATTTTTTTCCTTATTTACTTTTCAGATTATTCCTTGGTCATGTATACAAATGCAACTGATTTTTTGTGTGTTGACTTTGTTTCCTGCTTCTTTGAGGAATTCATTTATTGGTTCTAAGAGACTAAGGTTTTTTACTTAGGGAAACTAATAATATTTACTTCATTTGTAAGTAATAATATTTATTATAGCAAAATATTTAATATAATTTTAATAAAATAATATTTAAATAGTGTTTAATAGTAGAATTATAATGAACATAATAACAATATGTTAATAATTACATAAATGACATGTTTGATTTTATATGTAATTTTCCTGAGTGCTTTTAATGTTTTATCTCACTTAGTGCTCACATTGATCCAGAGAGATAGGAGTTCTTGGACCCATTTTCACAGATGAGGAAACTGAGGCTAGAGACTTAACTAACAGCCATTATAACCGTTACCATTTGCTGAGTGTCCCTGTGTTCTGAGTACCTTAGGTTCAGTATCTCCATTCAGCCTCCACTGCAAAGCCATGGAGCACAATTCCCATAGAGTCTCTAATGTAATCTTCACTGAAACTCTGTGAAACAGGAAGTATTGTCTCCCTATCACAGGTGAAGAAAACAGGTTTAGGGAAGTGAAACGCTCCCTGAGCCCACACATGGGTAAGTGGGGAGGCTGTACATATGCCCATATCCCAGGACTCTGCAGCCCCCCACCCAAGATGAAGTGGGCAAGTTAGGGGGGGTTATCCTTCCTGCCCCTCCCCCTACTCACCATGTTCCCTCCCGCCACCCTGTAAGTCAATTCCCCAAGAGCCGGATAACCTGAGTGTAAGGCGACCCTTAGCCCAATCACTGACTGTGTGCCCCAGGCACCAGGGAGGACACCATGTAGGTGGCCCTCCATCTGCCTCTGAGAACCTTCAGCTCCCCCAGGGACAACCTTCAGTCCCTCAAGGACATCCCTCAGCCCCCTAAGGACAAACACAGAGCCCAGTATCAAGGGCATGGGCTTTGGATACAAACACATCTGGGTTTGAATGTCAGCCCCTCAGCTGTATGACCTCAGGCAATGCGGTTCTTTCTAAACCACACTCTCACTGCTTGGTAAAATCAAGAGATCACGTCTAACTAGGATTGTTGTGATCGCTGAATACGGTGGTGCTGAGACGTGCTTAGTTCCAGGTCTGGCACAGAATGTGTTCTAGGTGGGTAATCCAACTTGTGATCGTGGTCCACCTGAGGGCGGGCCTGAGTCTGCCACATCCACTGTGGCTTCCCAAGTGCACAACACAGCGCTGAGCTCAGAGTCAGGCCCAAACAAACGCTGTTGAACAATGACTAGCCTGGGTCGTGGGTGTCCTATGGCGCTAGACAAGGGAGCTGCTGCTGCTAAGTCACTTCAGTTGTGTCCTACTCTGTGCGACCCCATAGACGGCAGCCCACCAGGCTCCCCCGTCCCTGGGATTCTCCAGGCAAGAACACTGGAGTGGGTTGCCATTTCCTTCTCCAATGCATGAAAGTGAAAAGTGAAAGTGAAGTCGCTCAGTTGTGTCGGACCCTTAGCGACCCCATGGACTGCAGCCTACCAGGCTCCTCCATCCATGGGATTTTCCAGGCAAGAGTACTGGAGTGGGGTGCCATTGCCTTCTCCGAGACAAGGGAGCAGCAGCTCTTTATTTCACTCCAGCACCTACTCCATTGTTTACATTGAGAACTTTCCTTTCACCTCCAGTCGAGGCAAGTCACCCCAGAGCCCACAGACGCAAGGAGGGTGAGATGAAGAAGCTCCCTACCCATCTCCTAACACCCAAACAGCTATGTCTCTTGTGGTTCTTGGAGGTTTGCATCTAAGTAGGTCTGCAGGACTTATATGCAAGAGCAAATTTTGAGTTCTATATGCTAAGCTCTTGGAGACATTGGAGATGAGTGGGGAAAAAGACAAATGTGAGCCCTGTGTTGATGGTGCTTCAAGTCCAGCAGGAGGAGTGGATGGCAAGGAAGCAGGGAGGTGGGTTTAGAAGTTATTCCAACACCCTGGGAGACAGTGGAGGACAGAGGAGCCTGGTGTGCTGCAGTCCATGGGGGCCACAAAGAGTTGGACATGACTGAGCGACTGAACAGCAACTAATTCCCATCCAGGAATTCTAGAGAGTGGGGACCTCCTAGGAAATACCCATAGAGCTCCAGGCAAAGCCCCTGACTGCCCTACCATCTCTCTCAGCCCCTCCCTCAAGCCCTAACCAAGTTCCCCATCCTTGACTCTCTAAAAGCCCTAGGGTCCTGGGGCAATGCAGGGTGCCCTGGATTGCCTTCACATCTGACTTTACCCCCCAGCCAGGCTGGGCTGCTTCTCAACCAGCGAGGCCAACTGTGCTCTTGTGTATGCCTCGACCACTTCAACCCAGGTCCAGGGGCAGCTCTGAGACTCTGGGGCCCCGGGGCAATCACCAGAGAGGACGAGAGGAGAGCTGGGAGCTGCATGAGGAGCACAACCAAAGCCCTCTCCTTGTCTCCAGGCCCAGAAAGAAGTGTCTCCTGCCTCGCCTTCCTCAAGACTCGGGCAGCCAACTTGGAATCAGCCTCTGCTTCGCTGATGGCCAACAGGCCCCGAGGTGAGAATGGAGCCCACACTGGCCGTCGGCTCGTCTCTAAGAAGTGGCCACTGCAGGCCCGGGTTCCAAGAGGAAGGACCCCCCAGGCATTCAGGACTCGCCAGGCACTCCCTGGCCGACTCAGCCTAGCCTTCCAGCTGGGGGAGGGCAGCTTCCTCCCAGTCGAGTCTCCCTGCCTGCTGCCTCCACAGAGGCCTCTGGTGATTCCTGCAGGGACATAGGGCTCAAAGGATGTCATTTAGTGAGGTTAAATAAACATCAAATGTTTATTTAGCCAGGGAGGGGCAGACTGCCACAGCACCCACGGGAGGCCTGAGAAAAGAGCTGAGAGTCGTGTGATGAGGGTCAGCCTGCAGGGATGCAGTCATACCCAGCCTGTTTTGGCACCAGGGACCGGTTTTGTGGAAGACAGTTTTTCCATAGACTGGGAGGTAGGAGATGGTTTCAGGATGATTTATTGTGCAGTTTACTTCTATTATTGTTACATCAGCTCCATCAGGCATTAGATCCCGGAGGCTGGGGACTCCTGGGGTAGAGGACATTTCCTGAGGCCACTTCCACCACTAACTAGCTTGGTGATGTCACATAGATGACAGGACCTCTGGCTTCAGTGAACTGTAAGAAGTGGGCCAGTGTCCTGCTCCAAAGCACAGGAATTTTATTTTAAACAGTGAGTTAGAAGCAGCCACCTGTGTTATTCTGATTGCAAGAGCCCAGGCCCCAGGGCATTCGGTTGTTTGCAGTCTCCTCACTAGAGAAGGAGACTGCCTCCCCACTCGGCTGCCACTCTCAAGGGGACCGCCTCCTCCCGATGCCCGACCTTGGCCCAGCCCTGAAGCTTCTGGCCTGTTGGCACCAGGCGCCCTCCACCCTGGGCATCCCTTGCTTCTGCTTTACCTGTCAGCAGCACAGGACCCCCTCCCCTGAGAGAAGAGGAGGATCCCACAGTCTGTGATTTAGGGAGTTCCTGAGGCGAAGAGGTATGCACAGGGTTCCCACTTCACAGGCTTATTGTGAACACCCACCGGCAAAGCACTCAAGAATTGTGACTGTCAGGCCAAAAGAGGTCCCAGAGAATTCCTTCGACTAGGCAAGTCCCATAATGTGTTTAAAAGATGTGCCTACACACACAAGTGCCTGTGTGCACACATATGCACACACATTAATTGTCACCATAGCACAAACGTCCATATCTCACCTCCACAGCCCAAGGAAGCCTCCTCTGTCAGGAAGGCTGCCTGGAATAGTGGAGAAGGGAGAGGCTATTGAGACATTTAATCCAAAGCCTCCAAGAGGAGCCCCTTCCCCAGATACACACAGATTGATCATTCAGCTGGTCAGATTAAGCCAAGCAACCCAGGCACCACCCTAGAGTCCTGAGACTACGGTGCCTCTCAACAGAGACTCCCAGACTCTGACCAGAAGCTCCAGAACTGCAAAGCACCAACACCCAAAGGCCCTCCCTTCTGCTTCCCTCCTCCCAGGTTCTGTCACCTTCTGGAGGCTGTTCGGTGAGGCCCGTCCCATTGCAAACTTCGCTCCTGTAAGTTGGGTAGTGGGTTGGAAATAAATTCTATACCTTATGTTTGGGTTGGTTTGTTTTTTGACCCTTAAGTTGCTCGCTCAGTTGTGTCCGACTCTTTGCGACCCCATGGACTGTAGCTCACCAGGCTTCTCCGTCCATGGGATTCTCCAGGCAAGAATACTGGCGTGGGTTGCCGTTTTTGACACTAGCCTGTGTCAAAAAACTAGTGTCTCTCTCATTAAGGAGAATGTATTTCACTTGCTATTGTCTGACAGGTAAGCTTTACTGCTGATGGACCCTGTGTGTGTGTGTGTGTGTGTGTCTGTGATGGACCCTGTGTGTGTGTGTCTGTCTGTCTGTCTGTGATGGACCCTGTGTGTGTCTGTGTGTATATGTGATGGACTCTGTGAGTGTGCCTGTGTGTGTATGTAATGGGCCCTCTATGTGTGTGTGTGCATGTATCTGTGTGTCTGTCTGTGATGGACCCTGGGGTGTCTCTGTGTATATGTGATGGACTCTGTGCATGTGTGTGTGTGTGTATGTAATGGGCCCTCTATGTGTGTGTGTGCATGTGTCTGTGTGTCTGTCTGTGATGGACCCTGTGTGTGTCTGTGTGTATATGTGATGGACTCTGTGCGTGTGCATGTGTGTGTATGTAATGAGCCCTCTATGTGTGTGTGTGCGTGCATGTATCTGTGTGTCTGTCTGTGATGGACCCTGTGTGTGTGTGTGTGT
The DNA here is from genome assembly GCF_029407905.1 of Bubalus kerabau. NCBI lineage: Eukaryota > Metazoa > Chordata > Mammalia > Artiodactyla > Bovidae > Bubalus > Bubalus kerabau. The sequence continues at coordinate 30,388,279 of NC_073635.1, read as the reverse complement.
GTGTGTGTGTGTGTGTGTGTAATGATCCCTGTGTGTACGTGTCTTCAGTCTAGAGACAAAGCCCTGGTCAGCAGCATGGTGGTGACAGCGGGAGATGCCTGTGCCTACGTGGCTGACCAGTGCGGCTTTGTGCACGTCTATGACATTGAGGAGTACAGCCTGCAGGGACAGGAGCTGCAGCCTCCCACAAGTAGGCATGAGCTCTCCATGTGAGATGCTATGGTGAGCATTGCTTTAGTTTTAGTTAAATATTAGATTAAATAAAATTTAATGTTTTTCTAGAGAAAAACATTTTCATGGAAGTATTCAATATTGGCAAGGTGAGAGGAAAATGGCACTCATGCTCTTGGATGGAGGGTGAGTTGGTATATACTGTCCGAAGGGCGTAAAGGGCAAGTTAACAATGTGCATTAAAGCTTTGAACCAGCAATTCTACTTCTAAGGATTTGGCCAAAAAAAACAGTAAGAAGTATAAACAAAGACTTAGTTATAAGGTTGTGAATCAGCATATTGTCTATAAGAGAGGCAGAAGAAAATAATAGAGAAACCAAACTGTCCAGTGTAAGGGGAATAATTAAATATGTGATGGTATAGAATATAACACATTGAAATATCATTGAGTTTATTGTGTAAAGATGCCATATATGAAAATGTATTTATAGGGAGACTATTCATGACAAAATTGTTCAGTGAAAAATTAGGTCACAAAACAATAATGCAACCCTTGTTAAAATGAAGACATATACGGAAGATTGAAAGTCTGGAAAAATATACATCAAGGATGTAACAAATCCTTACCTCTTTGTACATGAGGTTTTGAAAAGTGAAAGTCACTCAGCGGTGTCCAACTCTTTGTGACCCCATGGACTATACAGTCCACAGAATTCTCAAGGCAGGAATACTGGAGTGGGTACCCTTTCCCTTCTCCAGGGAATCTTCCCAACCCAGGGATTGTACCCAGGTCTCCCACAGGCAGATTATTTACCAGCTGAGCCACAAGGGAAGCCCGCACTGAGGTTTTAGTTATGCTTTTATTTTCTTTTTTTAAATATAAATTTATTTATTTTAATTGGAGGCTAATTACTTTAGAATATTGTATTGGTTTTGCCATACATTGACATGAATCCGCCATGAGTGTACATGTGTTCCCCATCCTGAACCCCCCTCCCACCTCCCTCCCCATCCCATCCCTCTGGGTCATCCCAGTGCACCAGCCCCAAGCATCCTGTGTCATGCATTGAACCTGGACTGGTGATTCGTTTCACATATGATAATATACATGTTTCCATGCCATTCTCCCAAATCATCCCCCCCGCCACAGAGTCCAAAAGACTGTTCTATACATCTGCGTCTCTTTTGCTGTCTTGCATACAGGGTTATCTTCTTTTTAAAAATATGTCTTTTCTAATTTTTCTGGAGATATAATGCTTTGGTAATAACAGAATATGTTTAAAGTGTTAAAAGCCTTTCATACAGTTGTAGAAATGCTCATGTTTAGAAAAAAAATCAAGCAGCATGATAGAATATAAAATGAAAAGCAGTAGTTGTTTCTCTGACCTCCTCCATCACCCAGCCCAACTTTTCTGCATCCTAGCAACACTATTAATGAATTTCAATTTCCTTCCAGAAAGTTTCTATGCATGTGTATATATATAAAATATATACAGGAGCACATACACACACACCCACGATACATACTTTCAGGACTCATCTTTTCCTTTGTATCTTAGCCAGCTTTACATATAAGCATATTTAGGGGTTTTTCTTAGCATATTTGAATGGCTATATAATATTTCATTAAATATATTTCTATAAAGCCAATTTAGAGGCAAATATTCACCTACCTCCCCTTATTCACTTTTTCCTGTTCCACCACAGAAGAAGTTTAAATGCTAAAGTGTGAGAAATTGGAATTTAGAAGTAAGAGTGATTAGCCTTGCATTGGTCTTTACTCTGAGTACTGGGAACGTAGCTTTCACCAGGCTGTATTAAAAATTATCTTTTATTACTTTCCCACTCCTGCAGGCTTACCAAACCCTAAGTGCTAAAGGAAACTGTAGGGTGAGGACCTTGAACAGGCCCCATTTTATATATCTTTGGAGCTGGCATGGGGTCTTGCACATAGTAGATGCTTGATAAACTTGTATCAAATTAATGTAGCAAGACCGGCGACTTGTCACACCAGTACCTCTCTCTCTGCTAGACACTCATCCAGATCCAACCCCAACCTGCAGTGGCTGTTGCCCAGCGTCTAGCATCAGGGTGGGCCTCTCTCCCTGCTGGACCCTCATCCAGCTCCGACCCCAGCCTGCAGTGACTGTTGCCCAGCATCTACCATCAGGGTGGACCTCTCCCACCGCACTCAGCTGTGCTCTTTCCTCTGCTTTAGATGTGACATTCTGGCGGGCCCACATCAGCATGGTGACATTGTGAGTACCATCTATTTTACAGTTTAAGAATGTATAACAGAGTCAAAATACTTTTCCCAGCTTTGAGTAAATGGATTCTCTCAGAAGCCTTCTGAATTAACCAGAAGACAAGAGCAGTGCTATAATTCTGCTGCTGTGAGAACTGGATGTTTATGTTCCCTACACAGAGTAAAGGAAGAGATCCTAAGTAAGTTTTCTTATAAATGATGATTGTTTTCCTTGAATTGATCCACTATTTTAGTGTAAGTGTAGATACTTAGTATGTTTAAGATTTTTTTCACTGGAGTTAAAAGGAGTCAGTGCTGGCGTGGGGCCTGGACCCTGGTCAGAAGTTTCTTTCCAACCCGTTGGTGTTCCCACAGACCCATCAGTTCCCACAGTCCATGAAATGCTTCCAGTATATCTTGTCTGCTATCTTGGGACTGGAGTTGGGGCATCTGAAGGGAGTGTGGCATGGCAGGAGGCAGGGAGAGGCTGGTACCAAGAATAATCCAGGAAATGAACCTGGCTTCTATATTCCAGCTGTAAATAATGGGGTATTGACGCATTGAGCGTTTCTTGCTGGGGCAGCCTCAGTGCTTCTCCCTTGCCCTTTCATCTCATTAGTTTGGAGCTGATAGAAGAAGAAGAGCTTCTGCTCTCATCCTCCCTGGACCGCACCGTGCGCCTGTGGAGCAGGGATGGGGCGTTCATCGGTAAGGACCGTCCACCTGGCCACCAGTTCAGTCCCAGTCTGGGGCCTCAGTTGAAGTCTCCATCGGGTCGTGAATTCTCTGAGGTCTAGGGTGTTGGTCAGATTAGGCTGACATGATGAAATAACTGCCATAGACTGGGCCGCTTAAGCCACAGAATTTTGTTTGTCACGTGTGTGCTACCCTGGAGACTGGAAGGCTGAGATCAGGGTCCCAGCATGGTCAGGGGCTGCTTAGGGGACTTTTCCTGGTTTGCAGATGAGCTCCTTTTATGGACACCTTTTGCTGAGTCTTTTTATGGCCCGGGGGCTTCCCTGATAGCTCAGTTTGTAAATAATCCACCTGCAATGCACGAGACCTCACTTCAATTTCTGAGTCAGGAAGATGCGCTGGAGAAGGGATAGGCTACCCACTCCAGTATTCTTGGGCTTCCCTGGTGGCTCAGCTGGTAAAGAAAGAATCCACCTGCAATGCAGGAGACCTGGGTTCGATCCCTGCGTTGGGAAGGTCCCCTGGGGAAGGGAAGAGAGTTACACAAGAGTTAAGAGAAGACAGGTTACCTCCCATCTTATGCTTACTGTTTACCAATTTACTTTTCCAGGGACCTTTGGGCAGAGCAGCCCCTGGGATATTTTCACTCCTGCCTCCTGGAGCCACCCTAGAGTGCCCCATGAAGTCCTGACAGATCCCCAGAGCATGCCTGCTCACCCAGTGCTAGAAGGAGCTGTTCCTGCCACGTGCAGAGGAGAAGAACAAGACAAGGTGGTGGAAGGCAAGGCCAGTGCTGAGGTTGGTCCTGGCACATACAGTTCACCTGGGCTTGCTCATAGCTCCAGGCAGATTGGCACCGGTTATAAACTGCACCCTGAAAGGGTCAAGGCATGACCCAGAGAACCAAGTCAACTCAGTAATAAAAGCATATCCCAAGATCCTTCTACTGACCAGGGCCGGGGGGCTTACTGGTTCATCTGGGGGTAGTTGGAGCTGATCTCCCAGCATCACTTGACTGTCCCTCTTTTTCACCAGCAAAAAGGTTGTTGTCTGTGGCCTTGGAACACAGACAGACTCAGCACCATGCTCGACACTCTGTCACATCAGAGAGACAGACGCTGAAACTGCAGCCCGCAGCACACAGTCCCCATTAGGAAATACATTTTAACACAGGGCTTCCTGAGTGAAAGGAAGGAATAATGGGTTCAGTGCCTGGGTCCATGAAAGTCAATGTCAGAGCAAGAGATGGTGAAAAGACCCTGGTAGATGCAGTCTTGATTTAGAGCTCAGTAAAATATATGAATTTCCAGGAAATGCTTGCCCTTTAATAAACTGAAAAAAAGGTCATTTCATGAAGTATTGCTCACTGGTTATGTTACAACTCAAGGCAGAACACCTGCTCTGCCCACAAAATAATGTGTCTAGGATTTTGTATCTGCAGCCTCTTGGAATACTGATCACACAATGGATCCTCGTCACTGACATCTTCGTAGAGACACACTCAACATGGGGAATAGAGGGACCAGGCATGCATTGATCAAGAAAGCCTTCTGCCTTGACAGGGGCTCCCTCATTTCCCCATGTTGTTCTCATGAGCTTAACATGGTGCTTTCATAGCTCCGGGGAGGCTCAGAGTGCGTCTACATGGTACTATTGGCCTATTTAGAAATACAGTCATTTTGCTGTGCATTTGATATAGAGGGAAAAAAATGAGTTCATTAATTTAGATAGGCCCACAATTTGGAAACTAAAAGCGCAGAAAGGGGTGGGAAGAGAGGAAGGAAGAAGCAAATGAGGGAAATATGCTGATCAGCACAAAATCCAGGGTCCATGCTATACAGCACAGCAAACCTGGAGAAAATCAGACTGTGATGCAGGAAGCATCAGGCAGAAGGAGAGAGCGGGGATGGAGGAGGAGGAGGAAGCAAGACAAGGGGAGGGGGAGGAGAGGAAGGATACTCAGTTCAGCACAATCCAAATGTCCAACTCCTATGATGGGAAAGAGGGTCAAGCAACAGACTTCATGAGTGACCTTGATCTTGTGTAGGGAAAGCTGCTTCGACGTTTGTAGTTCTGTCCAGCTTGACTCCAAATGCCTCAGAAAACACTCTGTAAATTCTTTACAAGAAAAATGAACACACACACACACACACACACACACACACAAAGAACCTGAGGAGCTCTTACGTAGTATATCTGGAGGGGATGTCCCTGGCAGTCCAGAGGTTAAGACTCCACACTTCCACTGCAGGGGGCACTGGTTTGATCCCTGGTCTGGTCAGGAAACTAAGATCCCCCATGCCTGAGGCACGGTCAAACAAAAAACAAAGCCCCCCCCCCAAAAAAAAACAAACAAACAAACCCAAGAAGCAAAGTGTTTGAAGCGCTGTTTATGAGTTAGGGTTAACTAAGGTCTGCTCTGAAGTTCGCCCTCATTAGCTGTGTGAGCTCCAGGAATCACTTCCACTGATTTGTAAAATGAGGAGTGGGGTTGGCTGATTTTCCAGTTTCATTTCAGCCCTAAACACGTGTTTCTCTGCACATCTATTTTGATTGGATTCTGGATGTCTGGAGTGATTTTTCCCAGCATACCAGCCTATCAAACACAACCACAAACTAAAATTAGTTGACTGAATGCAGAAAACAATTTACCTGGAAAACATCACAAATGATTTTGAGAGTTGAGTGAAAGCTCAGGGGAAAATGTTCTTGTTATCTCATGGATTCAGCCAGCCAGGGTCTTGTTCTAACACAGAAATTCCATGTAACTGGAGTTAAACTTGCTCCCCGTCACAGTGTGATCCTGGGTTTCTCTTCCCAAATCTGCTCCATCTCCTTCCAGCCTGAAAAGACCTCTGATCCTCACTTTCCATGAGACTGCGTCCTTGAAGTGAAGGAAGACTCCTGCGGCGGGGATGGATTCGGCAGTGACAGGTGAGCCAGGCTGAAGGTGAAATAAAAGGCAGCCTTTCCTGGCTGAGGGATCCAGGCCACTCTGTCATCATCATGAGTCATCTGTCCCTAAGCCCCACAGCCTGTGAGTACAGCAAGGTCACAACTCAAATCTCACCAGTTTAATGTCCTGCCTGCTCAGCTCAAGACACTCTCAGAAGTCCCTGTGTTGTCTAGCCATCACGTGCAGTCAAGGGCTACCTCATAGGGTCTTTGTCTTGAGCTTTGTGGCTATCGTTAACTGCCCACCAGGCTGTGTGAGGCTGGACCATCTCACTGTTCCTTCCTTGGGAGCTCCGTGCAACCCCTGAGAGGGTGGGGGGTCTGGGCCTGGGCTTCCAAAGCTGGGAGAACCTGGGCACCACCTTCTCCCCAAACTGGAGCCTGGCTTCTAAAGAGAAGTAAGGGGAGTGAATAACAACTCACTCCAGTTCCCCAGGCCCCACACCGGGCTTCTTGAGGGCCCATCACCAAGGCAACTATAGAAATGATCCCTTCAGTGTTCCCCGCCACTACTCTCATCACGGGGCTAAGATCAAGGTCGTGCACCTGCATGAGGGATGACCCCTGCCCCCCACCTCAACGTTCCCACTTTCTCGGTGCAGTGGCTCCGTGGTCATGAGCCCAGGCCCCTTCTGTATGCCTCTGCCCCCTCTCAGCTCTGGCTTCCAGGTTCACAGTGCTGTATGGTCCAGACAGCTGCTGGGGCCTCCTGCTTCACCCACACTCCAGGCAGCGGGAAGAAATGGCACGCAAATCAGGGGTCCACGACAGAGAGGGTGCACTTTCCAATCAGATCAATCCCCTTTACTGACTTTTCCAGGATGTCCTGAACACTTCTGCTCATGTCTTGGTGGCCAGAACTTAGTCACATGGCCACATCTCCCTGCAGGAGAGGCTGGGAATTCTGTAACTAAGGAGAACGGCAGGAGAGGGTTAGGGTAGACAACTAGAAATCTCTGTTCTGGGAGGTCAAATAGTTAAATGCTCTGGATGCCATCAGAGTCAGAGGGTGTCATACATAGAAACATCATTCATCATGCATTTCACAGCAGAGTCTTGAATTTAAAATTTTATTTGGGAGACCACTTGGCTTATCAGAACATGTCATGGGCTTTGGTTACAGTCACAGGTGTGTCTTTGAAAACACTGTGACCTCAGGTGAGACTCCCTGATTGTACAATCAACTCCCTGACTGTACATCTGCAGATTTCCCTGTGGGTCTGTGGTCTCATGAGATGGTGAATGTTGCCAGTGTGTTGGAGTCTGAGACTGGGAAGGAAGGGGGACCCTTGGGGGTTTGAGGGTGTGGCATCACCGACAGCATCTTCCTCGATGGTGGCAGCAGGATCATAGACATCCTCTACATACGTCCCCAGGACCTGCTGTGGTCTTAGGGGCCTCAGAGTGTTAGCCTGCCCTGGCTGCTGTGACAAGATACCAGAGACTAGGCGGCTCAAGAAACAGACATTTACTTCTCACAGTCCTGGAAGCTGGAAGGCCAAGTTCATGGTCACCACCAATTCCGTTCCAGGTGCAGGAGGGCCTTCTTCCTAGCTGGCAGGCTGGCACTTTCTCTGTGTCCTCACAGGGTGGAGACAGAGCAACCTCTATCCCCTCCTCCTCCTGTGAAGCCACTAATTCTATCAGAAGGGCCCCAGCCCCACAACCCCATCAACCCTAATTACCTCCCAAAGGCCCCCACCTCCAAATACCATCTCATTGGGGGATAGGGCTTCAACATGTGAATTCGGGCTGGGACCCAATTCTATCCAAAGCACTGAAAGTGTGGTGGGCTGTCAGGTGGGGAAAGACTCCACGACACCATAGACAAGCAGCTCCCATGCAGCAGGAGGGGCCAGGCACACTCTTACACTCTCTGGCTTCCACCGTCTCCAGGTAGAGACAGCAAGAGAAGTCGGCTCTGAACTCAGAGCTGGTTCTGATTCTCAGTCAATCTTCAGTGAGGGGCTAAATGAGTGGAAGAGAAAGTGGGAGATGTGTGCAGTGAGTGAGGACAGAATGGGGCTGCTTGGAGGGCCCCAAACAGGAGGCTGAACGGCAGAAACCCTCTCACCCAGCTGGATCAATATCAGTGCTTGTTGGGTTAATTTAAAAATACAGATGTTAAAGCAAGGGGCCATTAAAACATGATATGTACATCCTGTAAACATTTTACTTCAATTTGCAAGAATAGAACGTACAGTCATCCCCAATCTTTTGATGTAGGGCCAAGGCTTTTTCTTCGCATAAGAGGCAAGTTCAACACAGTCTGCCATAAATGCATTATTTATCGTTTTCAGTTTCTGCTTTTTTTAAAGTAGAGCTAGAACTTAAAGATATTTGCAAAGCAATGAGAGAGCACTAGACTTCTAGTTTTTTCTCTTTATAATTTCCCTCAAGCTTTAACAGTTGTCTCATCTATCCTCAATTCAACATGACCCTTCATCTAGTCTTTTCCAAGTATTCATCTTAGTTTTCACAAAGTTCTTTCACACTAATCTCATCAATTTTCATTTTGTTTAAATACGTTTATGATCACAATAAAATGTACAACTGGCATTCACAAGTTTGGGAGCAAACACAGCTGATTCTTGTTAAGTACACGACTCAACTCCCAGCCTTTGGGAGCAGAAGTACCATCTAGCAGACGTGAGTGTCTAGAGCATTCTGTGGGCATTTCGCAGGGTGTTTACAGAGTCCGTCAGTCCATCAGTTCAGTCAACAGAGTGTCCACCACACGTGATCCCCTGAGCAGCAAGGAGTCCCTAGAAATCAGATGGATGCTTTCTGTGGAGAGTTTGGCCACAGCACGGAGGCCAGGGAGGGAAAACGTGGGAGGAGGCAGGTGGTGTCTTCATGGTTAGTCTCCCAGGTTAGCGCTACCTCACCTGCACCAGCTCCACCTCCGTGCAGCCCGACCTCCTCCAACAGCACCAGCCTCCTCCAGGGTCAACCCCTGTCCAGAGTCTTCCACCAGGCCCATAACTGACAGCAAGGTGGGGAACTGCTCCATGACTTGGCTTCATCCTCACAGGCTTCTGGGGACGTACTCCTTTTTATCTTTAATTTTATTTTGTATTGGAGTATAGCCAATTATCAGTGTTGTGATAGTTTCAAGCGAACAGCAAAGGGACTGGGTCATACAGGTATCTATTCTCCTCTTAACTCCCCTCCCATCCAGAATGCCACATAACATTGAGCAGAGTTCCTTGTGCTATACAGTCGATCCTTATTGATTATCCATTTTATTTTACTTTATTTTAGTTTTTAATTTTTATTTATTTTTGGCTGTGCTGGGTCTTTGTTGTTACACGTGGGCTTTTTTCTAGTTGTGGCGAGTCAGGGCTACTCTCTATTGGTGCGTGGGCTTCTCACTGTGGTGGCTTCTTTTATTGCAGAGCACGGGCTCTAGGGTCTACAGGCTTCAGTAACTGTGACAAGTGGGCTCAGGAGTTGCGGCTCCCAGGCTCTAGAGCACAGGCTCAATAGTTGTGGCTCATAGAATTAACTGCTTCATGACATGTGAGATCGTCCTGGATCAGGGATTGAACCCAGGTCTCCTGCATTGGCAGACAGATTCTTTACACTGAACCACCAAGGAAGCCCCTGGTTATCCATTTTAAACACAGCAGTGTGTACATGTCCATCCCAAACTACCTAACTATCCCTTCCTCCCATCCTTCCCCTCAGTAATCATAAGATCATTCTCGAAGTCTGTGTGGTGCATACTCCTTGTTATCTCTACCTAAAGATGAGGAAACCAAGCCTTAGGGATGAATTGTGATTTGCCTAAAGTTAAACCACTGGTCAATGGGAAGGCAGGAACATGGCCCCACCGTCTGTCCACTCCCTCACAGTGAAAGGACCAGGCCTTGGAGAAAGGCTTCTGTATGAGCATAGAAAAGAAGGAAGTAGAAGCTGTTGGCAGTGGGCAGATTACTGCGGAATGAGGACTCCTCCCCAGAGGGCAGCCCTGAGTGACGGCGTCAGTGTTACTCGCTGAGACACACCAGGGCCGGGGTTCCTGGAGTGAACAGGGGTAGAGAGGTGGCCAGGAGTGGGCGCTTTCCAGGCTGTGCAGGGTGAAGTGAGGCCAGGAGAGACAGATGGGGAGACCACCTCCACAAACACACACCAGGAGGCGAGTGGGTGACAGAGACTGCGCCTGGAACTCAGGGCTGGAGACACCGCTGGGCTCCCCAAGAAGCAGTGGGTGCTAACAGAGCAGGGTTGAGGGAAAGGCCAGAGAATCGGTGATTGGGTGCAGAGTTGTGCCTTAGAGACAAACCTTGTGCTGGTTAAGATTCCCCAGGCCCCGATAGGCCAAGTATGTGCTAATTTGGTCTCAAGGTTTGTGAGAAATTGTCAGTAGAAACTGTCAGTGAATATTTTAGGAAAAGTGTGTTCAGCATTCACTCTGCACTGTTTGCTGTGGTCCGCTCTGCTCTGCTGGGCACGGGGCTGTGATGGGACCCTGGGATATAGCCAGGAATGCAGAGGAGCCTGTGCCCTGAGGATCTGTGCTTGGGAGGGCAGAGGGGTCTCTCGGCTCCGCCCCTACTCTGCCTGGATATCCCTGAAGGAGGGTACAAAGCATTGTGGGAGCACCAGTGGCAGGGGTCGAGGAGGCCTCCTGGAAGAAAGGAGTTCACACTCAGACCCTAAAGACAGGAAGGGTGCAGCCATTCCAAAGGAAACCCTAAGAGAAGGAAGAGCTGCTACAACACAGGTGGACCATGAGGACATTATGTTCAGGAAGATAAGCCAGTTATAGAAGGACAAATGCTGTGTAATTCCACTTACACAAGGTTTCTAGAGTAGTCAAACTCACAGAAAGTGAAAAAGTGGAATGGTGATTGCCAGGGGCTAGTGGGGAGGAGAAGGGCAAATTCTTTTTTACTGAGTACAGAGTTTCAATTTTGCAAGATGACAAGTGTTCCAGAGATGGACAGTGGTGATGGTTGCATGACCATGTGAAAGCACTTAATGCCACAGAGCTGTGCACTTAAGGTGGCTAAGATGGTAATTTTATGTTCTGCGTTGTGTTAGTCACTCAGTCATGTCCAACTCTGCAACCTCATGGACTGTGGCCTGCCAGGCTCCTCTGTCCATGGGATTCTCTGGGAAAGAATACTGGAGTGGGTTGCCATGCCCTTCTTCAGGGTATCTTCCCACCCCAGGGATCGGATCCAGGTCTCCTGCATTGGAGGTAGAATTTTTTACCATCTGAGCCACTAGGGAAGCATATTTTACCCCAATTAAAACTTAGAGAGAGAGAGAGAGAGAGAGAGAAATAAAGGCAGAGCATGGCCCCAGGCAAGGCAGAAAGGGGAGCTTCTGGGAGCTCTGAGCTGGGTTGGCACAGAACTGGGCAAAGGTGACGGTGGCAGGGACCTGGACGTGAAAGGAAGGTGTTTGAGAAGTGGAAGTAGATGGCTTTTCAACGTGTTCAGAGATCAACAGGAGGAAAGACCTGGTGATGGAGGATCAAGTAGAAAGAATCAGTGTTTACATGTCTTTGCAAGTGGACAACCTGCTTTGATGATGGGGCCCACGGTGCTCGACCAGGGCTCGCGTGGAAGCAGGGGGCAGCAGTGAGCCCCCAGGTGCCTGAGGAATCTGCACTCACCTGCTTCCTTTCCTCCAGGCCGCCCTTGGAGCAGAGCAAGCCTCCCCGGGGCACACCTGCGCTGGGGACCCCCAGCATCTACCAGAGCCTCCAGTGCCACCAGGTCCCCTGCCTATCAGCACTCCCAGAGAAGCTGGATTTGTCCATCCTTGGTGCAGATATGTTTAACTTAGATTTTCTTACACAAGAAAAAGAAGGAAGTGAGGCTGCCCAGAAAGCGTACTGATCACATAGCAGTTTCCTCGTTTGAGTTCTGAAGAAACCAGCCTGCTGTTTTCTTTCCTTGGCAAATTCTTCTTCCCCGGTTAATCAAGAAGTCTGACTGAGATTAAGCTTTGCCCGACAGGGGCCAAAAAAGAACAAAACAAGAAATGATTTCAGCCAACACGGGCCTTTTCCCAAAGCAATTAGAGCTTGGACTTAAGCAAACAAATCAGATTCGAGGTCTTCCTTCCTCAGAAGCTGTTATTCCATGGAGTGAAGATTGCCCAGGACAAATGGGTCCTGAAACAGCTCCCCTAGAACCCTGAATATCACAACAGCAGCTGCCCACAGCTGGGCCGAGGACAGCAGGAGAGAGAAGGGAGGTGTTGAAAAGTAAATAACAGCTTTGAAAGCCTGCTTTGTGCCCGGCAAACCTTGGTTAAGATCTTAGATGGATCATCTCACTCACTCCTAATAGCAATGTCAGGAACGGATGCAGTTATTGTCCCATTTTTCCAACAGGGACACTGAGGCTCCAGGAAGCAAAGTGATTTGCCAGTGGTTCACAGTCAAGTAAATGATACAAGGAAATCAGAGCCCAGGCCCCTGACTATCAACAGCAGTGACTCTCGGAGAAGAGGGAATAACATCGGAGGGCCAATGGTCTCTCCTTTCCAAGCATGGCCCTAGAGCAGTCACTTCAGAGCTGTGAGCCATCTCAACAATAGTAGGAAAAGAATAACAACACAGCTGCTGCCGGTTACAGAGCGCTGATCTCTTCATGGACATCATTTAATCCTCAAAGCCGCCTGGAGAGGGTATGTCTGCACTTTACAGATGAGAAAATCAGTCCTCAGAGAAATTAAATACTTTGCCCAAAATCACACAGCAAAGGGATTAAAAGCCCTCAAAATTCAAACCTAAATTTGGCCCCAAACAGTGGATTATTAATCTCTACTCTGACTCAGAGCCATCATTTTACAAAGACCTTGTAGCAAAGAGAGCCCACAACCGCACAGCTGGGAAGCCTCCTGCCCACCTCCCCCAGTCCAGCATGTTCTAGAACCAACTCACCCGCCTTGGGTCAGCCCATGACCTTATCCTTCTCAGAGGGGCAGGATGGTGCTGTCCTAGCCAGGCCTATTTCACTGGACCTGGGCTCTACAGGACCAAGGAGAAGCATCCCCCCAGAGCATATACCCACTTCTAGACCATGCTGCAGATCTCGGGAATTTGAGATCTCATGCCCAAGTGGCCCCGAGTCCACGTTCAGAGCCTGAGCAGCTTCCCCAGGACCTGTCCATCCACAGAGTACTACACGGTCCCAGGCTCTCAAGGTGGCTGAGGGACGGTGTTTGCTGGGTGCAGACAGATATTGGACATTCTGGCTGGGGGGTGCCTGCATATTCATGCCGAGGTCCTCACGGTGCAGGGAGAAGGAGGGCCAGCCAAGGTCTGGGATCCAGGGGCCGACTGTCCGTGCGTTGCCAGATCCGCCATGGAACTATGAGGACCCCAAGAATTCTACATCCAAACTGGCCTTCCAGGGCGTCACGGAATGGCTAAGGTAGAAAGACCGAACACTTACCATGTATTAAATATTTTATTTAAGTTTGTTAACTTGACACTTAATGTTTAAAAACTGGGTCTCCATCTGTACTCTTGTCCTGGATCCCCCAAATACTAGGGGCGAGATTGCCCTGACTTCCTGCTCATTTATCAGACTCCTCTAACCCCACACCTCAAGAACTTAGGGACTTCAATCCCCCTTGACAGACCATCCTTGCCAAGACTACTGGATCCTCACTGGGCACTTTTTAGGACTCCCAGCCCTGCCTCCACCCCAACCATGACTGACAGTTCACATGTGTCTGAATTGCCAGCTGCTCTGCTACCAAGTTAAATTGTCTGATTTCCTCCAGGATCTTTCTGACCCAATTAGCCAGGAATCCAGACCTGGGCCCCTCCAGCTCATGCTTGTGGAGAACCTTCACATCAGTGAGGACTTACCCACAAGGAAATCCAAGCTAAACAAACTTAGGCCAATATATATATATATATATATATATATATATATATATATAGACTCCTAGAACTTCAGGAAAAACTATGACTAGGAATTTTAAAACCCCATCAGGACTGTCCTTCCAGCTCTCGCCCCTGCCATGCTGCCTGTCTTCTCTCTGCAGACCAGTTCCCTCCACGTTGCAGGAAACAGGGCCACAACAATCTCCAGGTTTAATCTGCAGCCTTAGTTTCACAGAGAGACGGACTTCGAGTTCTCTCAGGTTCCAAGTCCCAGATTCCCAGCAAAGGCACTGGCTGGCAGATCCCCAGGTCTGCACTTACTTCGGCCTAACCAACTGAAGTCTGGGGCTGGTTCCTTTAGAATGGCTCTTCTGGGGCTGCCCCGATGGTTCAGCAATTAAAACTTTGAGCTTCCAATGCAGGAGACAAGGGTTTGATCCCTGATCAGGGAATTAAGATCCCACATGCCACTGGGCCAAAAAATTAAAATTAAAAAAAAAAAAAAAAAAAAAACAGAGCCATGGGGATGAAAAGGCCCTGCGGTCACTGTTACCCAGAAAGAAAAGAACAGGACATTGTGTGCACAGACACAGTGTCTTAAAGTCTATGATCAAGTTGCATTGTCTCGGACTATGAGACTGTTTCTGTCTGCCTACCCCTTCCCTCCCCATCCCCCTCGGTCTGCTTTTCCTTCCTTCCTTCCTGACCTGGGTTTGAATTCTGAGTTTTCTCCTTCACACTGAATCCAGGCTCCAGAGGCACAGAGGGGACCCAGTCCCAGCTCTGGCATCAACTTGCTAATGGGCCAGAGCAAATTATGACTTTATCCTTCTGCCTTAATTTCTTCAGCTGTTAAAAAGGCAGTGGGGGAGCAGACAGGTTTCCCTTCTCTGTTTCTAGATCTTTGAGCAATCAGCCTAACTTGTCCAGACCTCTTTTTCCACCCTACTTTTCATAAACCTTTAAACTGGATTTCTATTTTAATGAAATATTCGTTTCTAATCCTTGATTTTTGAACCAGAGCATTTAGAGTTTAATCCTCAGGGTCCTAGCCTGCCTGCCTGGTACTGTTTTCAACTGAGAGCTCAGCGTTGTTTCGCTGAGGGCTGTGTTGCCTCTGTTAACTAATCCCATGAGGAAATAACACCATTATACAAAGTCAGCGGTGTTCAGAGTGAAACCTATCTTATAAATCAAGCCAAACAGGATTCCAGATGCTGCTTCCAATTGGTCTGGCCTTGTTGGAAAAAAACAGGGCAAAGTCATGAAACAAAGGAGTGAACATCTGACTTTTGTCTGTCCTGGCTCCTGAGTGGGGAATTGCCTCCTCCTCCCCAGATCTGACCCCAAGTTTGTGAGCCTGACAGTCCTGGTGTGAGTGACCTGCCATCAGTTATGAAGGCTAGTCAGGATCCTGGTGGCTAATCAGTGGTATCATAGGATTAGACTGTCTTCTCTCCTCCTGTCTGGACAACCCAAAGGAGCACTTCTTGGCTAAGCCTCAGGACACAAGCTGTTTGTTTTTTCTACCCCTATTTGGTAGAAAATAGGGCCCCATCAGGACTTGTGGGAGGTCAAGTGATTAGCACTTGGAGCTTCCACTGCAGGGGGCACGGGTTTGATCCCTGGTTGGGAGACTAAAATCCTGCACCGCTGCATGGTGCGGCCAAAAAGAAAGAAAAAATAACGAAAACAGGGGCCCATCAAGGAGGGACTGTGGTCTTTTTTCCACTTCAGATGCTCAGGAGGAGCCTGGCTACAGTTCCTGAAAGCGTGGTCAGGTCCCTCTGAGATTCAGGATGGGGCCAGGATCATTCTTCTAGATCCTGGAGACCACTCTGTGTTTCCTGAAACCTGACTGCTTGGGGACCCCTTCCAGGGACCATCATCATCTTCCCTCCATCCCTCACACACCACCACCACCCCCGCCCTTGCTGAGCTCAGGTGAAACCTGGGCCCACCCTCCCCTCGGTTTCAAGAACCCCAAGAGAATATTTTGTAGCTTATCACACCTTCCTGGACCTCCCATCCTGAAACTCACCCATCAGCCTCCCTTCTTCCTTCTACCTCCTATTCGTGGACTCTCATGAAGAATGATGCCATCTGTGTGCATCTTTATGACAATCAAAGGTGTTACTAGCTTAATTTTCCTAGACAAAACCAAAGCAAGCACACTGCATCTGGGAGATGTCTCTCTGGTGAAGCACAGGCAGGAAAACATTGCAAGAAAGATACAGGCAATATTTTTTTCTTTCACGGTGGAGCACTGTATGAACTGAATCATGGCCAGCCACAGATAACAAGTTCCAATTCCTGGAAGCTGTGAATGTGACCCTATTGGGAAATAAGTCTTTGCACATGTGTTTAATTCAGGCTCATGGGATGATTTTACTAAGGATTTTCCAGGTGGGTCCCCAAGGCCATTGCCAGGGTCCTTATGAGAGGCAAAGGGAGATGGCAGGGACACAAAAGGGAAAAGGTGAGGGAGAAACAGAGGAAGAGAGGGAATACAAGCCAGAGAATGCCTGGAGCCACCAGAGGCTGGAGGAGGAAAGGGAAATTCTGCCCTTGGAGGGAACCGGGGCCTACCAACAACTTGATTTGAGACTTCAGGCTTCCAGATCTGTAGGAGAATAAATCTCTGTTGTTCTAAGCCACACAGTTTGTGTTTACTGGTTACACCAGCCTCGGGAAATGAATACAGACTCCAAGGTTTCTAGAATGGGACATGGTTTTCCTTCTCAAGAATGTGAGAGGGACTTCCCTGTGGTCCAGTGGCTAAAACTCCATGCTCCCAATGCAGGGAGCTGGGGTTCAATCCTGGTTGGGGAACTAGATCCCACATGCCGTAACTAAAAAAAAAAAAAAAATCCTGTGTGCTGCAACTAAGACCTGGCATAGCCAAATAAATGAATATTTTTTTAATAAAAAAGAAGGCAAAGAATGTGGTATCTGGCCAGCACCTGTTATTATTTCATTTATTCCTTTAGTTAACATTTCACCTATGCATCAGGCTGTACCCTAAGCTCTGGAGGACATGGATAGTATAAGAAAATCTCTTCCTGTCTTAGGAGCACACAGCGCACTGGGAGAGAGAAATGTAAAGAGATCACTGTTATTGCTGTTGTTTAGTTGCTCAGTGATGCCTGACTCTTTGTAGCCCAATGGACTGCAGCACACCAGCTAGGCTCCTTTGTCCTTCACTATCTCCTGGAGTTTGCTCAGATTCATGCCCATTGAGTCAGGAGCAGACACAAAGGGAGCTCCCCAGGGAGAGTTAAGGGATGTTGGCAGGTTTGGCCAGGATTCCTGGGGAGAGAGAGGCCTAGGGTGGGAGTAAAGGGGTCTGGCTGTGGGAGGTGGGGCCAGTGAGGTGTGTGTGTGTGTTTCCTCTTCTGGGAGCTGCAGCCCCCTGTTCTGAGAAGTGACCTCCCCTCTACCCCACCCACCACTTTCAGGGCAGTGGCCGAGCTCTTACAGAGCCCACCCCTGGGCATATTTGGTCCCCAGGAGGGTCCCCATCACAAATGTTCTCTGGACTCTTTGACACAGGGAGGTATGTGTCTGCTGGGGGCTTCCCGTCCCACCCAGGAAGCAAAACTTCAGCAAGCACAGTGGGGAAGGGCAGGGGCTTCGTTTTCTGTGTTTTGCAAGCTCTTTAATGATGCACCATAAACCTGGAGGCCTGCTTAGTGTCATGAAGGCAACGGCCCCTCCAGAGGGCCCAGGGCTGCCGGGCAGAGAGAAATTCCAGGAAGACAAGCACTCCTGGTGAGCATGACCAGAACACATTAGCTGTTCGTGGGAAGTGTGTAGATCAGCTATGTGCAGGGCACACACCTATGTTCCATTAAAACAATAGCAATTGTCAAGCAGAGATCTTCTATTCTAGTTTTTAAATAATTTAAAAATGTTTTATGTTATATGGAGTATAGTTGGTTAGCAATGCTGTGTCCGTTTCAGGTGTACAGCAGAGTGATTCAGTTATGCATATACAAGTATCTATCCTTTTTCAAATTCTTTTCCCATATAGGTTATTATAGAATACTGAGCAGAGTTCCCTGTGCTATACGATAAGTCCTTGTTGGCCTAGATCTTATTTTTGTGGCTGTTAAGCATTGGGACTGTTTATGCCTGGTCATATATTGCATCCTAGTGGAAGAAAGTTTATGACCTTATCACTGGATCAACCCAGTGGCTTTTATAAAGATGTAATTTAACAAGTACATTCTACAAATTTTATATGAACCTTTTGGTTGATGAGCCACATGTAATGCTGCTTTTGTCTATTTAAGTGGATAGAAGTACTAACAAAAATTATTTGATAAAGACCATCTGCTAGTTCTTCTTCTTTTTTTTTTTTTTTTGCTAGTTCTTCTAATAAAGCTATCCTTTAGGCAAAACATTTACATCTAGTACTGCTATTTTTGCTGTTGTTTAGTTGCTAAATCGTGTCCAACTCTTTGCAACCCCTTGGCCTGTACCCTGCAAGGCGCCTCTGTCCACTGGATTTCCCAGGCAAGAATACTAGTGTGGGTTGCCATTTCCTCCAAACCTGCATCTTCTGCTTAGCAGGCAGATTCTTTACCACTGAGTCACCTATAATATTGCTATAAAATGCCCCAAATTCTGAAACAAGACTGGTTTCATTTTTAAAAAGTGTTGAGCAGATTATGAAAACCAAATGAAGCATGTAATCCCTGATTGTATCTTGAATCCAAAAAAATAGTTGTAAAGGACATTTGGGGGACATTGAACCTGATAATACTATCATGCCCACAAGAGAGTCCTCAGACTTGAAACCAGACTTGCTGCTGGGAAGACGAGGTCCCTATGCTAAGAGGCTTTGTGGTGAAGATGTTGGGTGAGTCTTGCAGTAACTGGTCCTGGGTTCAGCGCACTAAGCTTTCAACTTCTCTAAATTAAAAGGTGGAGCATTAAAAAAAAGAATGCTACTCTGGGACTGTTATCATTTGAAAGGAAAAGAAGATTATCAAAGCGACTCTTGCAGAGAAGGTTTTTATGTTAATAGACAATCCACCAATTCTGACAATCACCATCTTTGGAACTGGGAAGATATTGTCCCCTGTTTATGGACTGTCAAGTCGGCGTGATTCCCCAGAGACATCTGTGACCCCATCTGGCTTTCTGAACATTCCCTGGCCTGGAAGTGGTTAGCAGAGAGGTAGCCCTGGGCAGTGAAAGCAGATGCTGCGTTTCCACTAAACCCATAGTTAGTGGCTGGTTGGTTCACCGAGCAGGAAGAAAGGCATGAGCTGATTGCCTGTGTCATTTAAAAAGCCACACGTTCCACAGAAAACATTAAAGGGAAGAATTTTTTAAAAAACTGGTGTGTTTGTGTGTGTGTGCAGTGGTGGGAGGTGAGGAGTAAACAGGATATACACTGACGGTGAAAAAGAAAACTAGCAAGGGCCAGACAGAAGACAGAGCCCTCTGGTCATGGCTATGGTAACCTTCACCGGGTGTCTGCCCTGAGTCAACATCACCAATTAAAAGACGCTGGCTCCTTGGAAGAAAAGTTATGACCAACCTAGACAGCATATTAAAAAGCAGAGACATTACTTGACCTACAAAGGTCCATCTAGTCAAAGCTATGATTTCTCCAGTAGTCATGTATGGATGTGAGAGTTGGACCATAAGGAAAGCTGAGAGCAGAAGAATTGATGCTTTTGAACTGTGGTGTTGGAGAAGACTCTTGAGAGTCCCTTGGAGAGCAAGGAGATCAAACCAGTCAATCCTAAAGGAAATCAGTCCTGAATATTCATTGGAAGGACTGATGCTGAAGCTGAAACTCCAATACTTTCACCACCTGATGCAAAGAGCTGACTCATTGGAAAAGACCCTGATGCTGGGAAAGATTGAAGGCAGGAGGAGAAGGGGACAACAGAGGATGAGATGGTTGGATGGCATCATTGACTCGATGGACATGAGTTTGAGCAAGCTCCAGGAGTTAGTGATGGACAGGGAAGCCTGGCATGCTGCAGTCCATGGGGTCACAAAGAGTCAGACACGACTGAGCAATTGAACTGAACTGAACACCACCAAACACTTCTCTCCTTTAATCCTTACAATCACTTCACAGAGAGACAAACCCATCTCACAGAGGAAACTGCCCGGGGAAAACCAATGCCAAGGCCGTGCTGAGTGTAAAAAGTGGAGCCAGAAGGTAAAGCAACGAGTGCTTGATGAAAAAGCCACACAAACACTTACTTTACCATCCAGTGTGTGTGTATGTTAGTCACTGAGTCGTGTCCAACTCTTTGGACTGTAGTCAGTTAGGCTCCTCTGTGCATGGAATTCTCCAGGCAAGAACACTGGAGTGGGTCGCCATTTCCTTTTCCAGATCTCCCAACCTACGGATCGAACTTGGGTCTCCTGCATCACGGACAGATTTTTTACCATTTGAGCCACTGTTCAGTTCAGTTCAGTCGTGTCCGACTCTGCTACCCCATGGACTGCCAGGCTTCCCTGTCCATCACCAACTCCCAGAGTTTGCTCAAACTCATGTTCATCATGTCAGTGATTCCATCCAACCATCTCATCCTCCGTTGTCCCCTTATCCTCCCACCTCCAATCTTTCCCAGCATCAGTATCTTTTCCAATGAGTGGGTTCTTCTCATCAGGTGGCCAAAGTATTGGAGTTTCAGCTTCAGCATCAGTCCTTCCAATGAATATTCAGGACTAATTTCCTTTAGGACGGACTGGTTTGATCTCCTTGCAGTCCAAGGGAGTCTCAAGATTCTTCTCCAACACCACAGTTCAAAGCATCAGTTCTTCGGCGCTCAGCTTCTTTATAGGCCAACTGTCACATCCATACATGACCACCAGAAAAACCATAGCTTTGACTAGACAGACCTTTGTCAGTCAAGTAATATCTCTGCTTTTTAATATGCTGTCTAGATTGGTCACAGCTTTTCTTCCAAGGAGCAAGAGTCTTTTAATTTCATGGCTGCAGTCACCATCTGCAGTGATTTTGGAGCCCCCAAAAATAAAGTTTCCCCATCTATTTGCCATGAAGTGATGGCTGGAGGAAGCACAAGCTGGAATCAAGATTGCTGGGAGAAATATCAATAACCTCAGAGACAGATGACACCACCCTTGTGGCAGAAAGTGAAGAAGAACTAAAGAGCCTCTTGAAAGTGAAAGAGGAGAGTGAAAAAGTTGGCTTAAAGCTCAGCATTCAGAAAACTAAGATCATGGCATCTGGTCCCATCACTTCATGGCAAATAGATGGGGAAACAGTGGAAACAGTGGCTGACTTTATTTTTCTGGGCTCCAAAATCACTGCAGATGGTGATTGCAGCCATGAAATTAAAAGACGCTTACTCCTTGGAAGGAAAGTTATGACCAACATAGACAGCGTATTAAAAAGCAGAGACATCACTTTGTCAACAAAGGTCTGTCTAGTCAAGGCTATGGTTTTTCCTGTGGTCATGTATGGATGTGGGAGTTGGACTATAAAGGAAGCTGAGCACCAAAGAATTGGTGCTTTTGAACTATGGTGTTGGAGAAGACTCTAAAGTCCCTTGGACTGCAAAGAGATCCAACCAGTCCATCCTAAAGGAGATCAGTCCTGGGTGTTCATTGGTGGGACAATGTTGAAGCTGAAACTCCAATCCTTTGGCCACATGATGTGAAGAGCTGGCTCATTTGAAAAGACCCCTGATTCTGGGAAAGATTGAGGGCAGGAGGAGAAGGGGACAACAGAGGATGAGATGGTTGGATGGCATCAGCGACAATCAACATGGGTTTGGGTGGAGTCCGGCAGTTGGTGATGGAGAGGGAGGCCTGGCGTGCTGTGATTCATGGGGTCACAAAGAGTTGGACATGACTGAGCAACTGAACTGAACTGATGGGACCAGATGCCATGATCTTAGTTTTCTGAATGTTGTTGAGTTTTAAGCCAACTTTTTCACTCACCTCTTTCACCTTCATCAAGAGGCTCTTTAGTTCTTCTTCCCTTTCTGCCATAAGGGTGGTGTCATCTACATATCTGAGGTTATTGATATTTGTCCCAGAAATCTTGATTCCAGCTTGTGCTTCATCCAGCCTGGTATTTCGCATGATGTACTCTGCACTAGGGAAGCCCAACTGCCTTCTAACTCAGCTGGAGTCAAGACTCAGTACAGAGGGGGTTGTTTTCTGATTATCTGCACTTTACTTATTTTTAATAATAAAAGACAAAACCATATTTGTAGGAGATGTCTGGGATGGAGGATGTGTTTGTACAGAAGTTGTTGGGGTGAGGGGTAGTAAACATCTATAGCCAGTGAGAAAAAGCTAAGTACAGAAACACATAAATGGATAAGCACATCAGTTTATCCTTCAAATACAGCATCAATGATCATAAATGAAACTTCTAGTTCTTAGGGCTGAGATGTCAGTTATCACATAGGATGGCTCACAGTCCAGTGGTCCTTCAGTTCATACATTACAGTCATCTGGATGCTTCATTCCCATCCAGACCAATTCAGTCAGAATCTCTGAGGGTGGGTTCATATTTTTATAAGCCCCTGAGAAATTCCGAAACACAGCCAGTGTTCTGAATCACTATTTCTAATATATTGGTCAAAGAAAAGGCAAGCTTGTTTCTTGTTCTTCAAAGGAACAATTGCAATTGTCAAACAAAAGCATTCAATAAATAATTCCTCGCCTCCTTCTAATGCACTGATATTTTACTTTTTTTTCCTCTAGGAAAGATTCTGATCTTGATCAGGTTTGAAAACACCAGATTAAGAATATTTATTTAGTAAAGAAAAGCTGTAGTGTTTCATGTAAGTACAGGGTTGGAAAACTGGGTACAGCCTGGTGAAAACACAGCAAATGCTGAACATGATTGACCTTTATGGGTAATTTCAGAGAAAAGATACGGAGAACTCACATTTACAGTCTTCAGTGAGGATGAAACTGTGTGTTGACGGTGCTGATCAACTTCTCGGCCTGGGTAAGTGCATGCTATGGTCACTCTACTACCCCATACAGAAGAACGGGGGCTTTGGAGTCTGTCAGAAGTTCTGATTAACCTTTTAACTTGGTCAGATGACCTTTCACGTCGCCTTCCCACCAATAAAAGAGTTGAGAGAATTATCATGATCCCTGAGGAAGAGCACAGAGCCGGCTCACTAGAATGCATTCACTAAGTGCCAGTATACTTCCTTCTCTTTGTGTAGGATTTTGAAGTCCAAAGCCACTTTCCCTAGAGCTGAAGTCCTCAAGGGACAGGGTCATTTGTGGTTGTCTCAACAAGGGCTTCCAGTGGGTGGAGGGCAGGGATGCTGTTAAACGTGCCTCAGCGTTCAGGGTGGCCCCCACAACAAAGAACTACCTAGCTCATATAAACCACTGTGCATAATAAACAAGCAGAACACATCGTACAGCATAGGGAATCTAGCCGAAATGTTGCAACCTTAAATGGAATGTAAGGCGCACGTGTGTTCAGTCATGTCCGACTCTTTGCAACCCCGTGGACTATAGCCTGCCAGGCTCCTCTGTCCATAGGGTTTTTCAGGCACAAATACTGGAGTGGGTTGCCATTTCCTACTCGAGGGCATCTTCCCAACCCAGGGATCAAATCCACATCTCCTGCAATGGCAGGTGGATTCTTCACCACTGCATCACCTGGGAAGCCCCAGGATAAATGGAGTATAATCTATAAACATTTTGAATCACTATGCTGAACACCTGAAACTAATATTGTAAATCAACTATACTTTAAAAATTCAAGTTAAAAAGTCCATGATGAACAAAATATCCCATTTTTACATAAAAACAAGTTGAGTGTTAAATTTTTTAATAATTACCCAGATTAAAATATCAATAGAGCTAAGGCTGAAAGACCCTGCCTTAGAGGAATCCACATCAGAAAGAGACTCAGTTTACCTTCTCTAGATTTGGATGAGGAAATGGAGATTCAGAAAAGTTACACGATCTGCCTAAAAACCACAGTGCTGGAGCCAGTCGGGGTGGGAGCAGTAGTTTAGATTCTCGGATGAAAAACCAAATCTTTTCCTACCCCTAAAATGTGCTCTTTCCATTATACTGCCACTAGTCCTTCAGCAGAAAAATTAAGGGGCCCATGTTATACTACAATTCTAAGAAAGTAAAACCACCAGTGACCAACAAAGCTAAATTTATCCTAAAGTTTTCAGTTATACTACACATGCTTATATTGTTCAAAGACCACATGCAGACTCAAAAATAATTGCGCTCAGTTGCTTCAGTCGTGTCCGACTCTGCGATCCCACAGACTGTAGCCCACCAGGTTCCTCTGTTCATGGGATTCTCCAGGCAAGAATACTGAAGTGGGTTGCCATTTCCTCCTCCAGGGGATCTTCCCGACCCAGGGATCGAACCTGAGTCTCTTATGTCTCCTGCATTGGCAGGCAGATTCTTTACCACTAGTTCTCTTTTAGCAAGCACCCAGGGCTAGTAAAAATTAGACCACAACAAAGCCACTGCACATAGCAATAGCATAGGGAAACTTTCTCATCATCCTGCCCACTGGGAGAAAACGAATCTCTCCAAACATTAAGACTCAGTGTTCCCCATAAAACTATGACATGACTGTTTTGTGCTGATTACATAAAGTAAGATATTTCTTCACAGCAAACACAAGCAAGACAGAAGTCTGGATGTAAATTGATTAAGTGGTTAATATCAAAAAAATTTTCTCAAAAGCTGCTGATAAAAGTGAGTGGTCATTGATCACGTTAACTGTGAAATTTATTTTTACTTTCAGAAAGTCTAATTGTCCACAGGTTACTTCATAGAGGGGTATATTACATTTCTTTTTGATAAGGAATCAAGGACAATGGAAATCAAGTCAGTTTTGGGGACATTACCCAAGAAAGCAAGTTAATTGTGGCTTTACCAGTGTTTAAGATGAACCAGATTCAGTGTTCAAAGTTCAACTACTAGAATGACTAGACATTTCCAGAAACAGTCCTCAAGTGACAATATAAAGGAAAATTATAAAATCTAATCCTTCGTTAAATAGAACATTTATCCAAACTGATCTAGGTCCTGGGGATTCTAGGTGATTACTAGGTATGATATTAACAAGTACTCAAAATAGTCAACGTGACAATGTGTTCACCCCACAGCCAAAAATGCGGTTCTGAGGCCTGCAAACTGTAGCAAGTTGAGCCATTTTTTTGAGATTCTGCTTCGTATTTATAGAAAAGTGACGCTACAGAAAATTTCTGACCATTTACAACTGGGTAGGTACTTTCTCTATTATCACCAGGCGCTATTTGGGGATAGATAAAAGAAAAAAAAAAGTTTTTCCATTCATACTTTTAAAAATCTTTGTTTTTATGAGCTTCCTGATTGTACACAGAGAATTGTGTTCACCTCTCAACGGGTAAATGTATACGCACAGAATGTATGTTACCATGCATTAAGAGAACATAAGAAAAACCATGAAAACCCATAGATTACATATAAATGTAAGGTTCCAGATGGCAAGACTTAAGATATTACAAAGTGGTAAAATGTTTAACTACCTGGAGAATGGTTAAGATCCTTATGAAAGAAAGTGAAAGTGTTAGCCGCTCAGTCATGTTCAACTCTTTGGGACCCCATGGACCGTAGCCCAGCAGGCTCCACTATCCATGGGATTCTGCAGACAAGAGTACTGGAGTGGGTTGCCATACCCCACTTCTCCAGGGGATCTTCCTGACCTAGGGATTGAACCCGTCTCCTGCATTGCAGGCAGATTCTTTACCATCTGAGCCACAAGGAAGATTAAGAACACTTCATGAAAAAACTGATGTTTAAACATTACAAATGAGAATGAATATTCCATTCATGAAACACTAATGAGCAAATTTAGAGTGTGAAAGTTATCACTACACAAATGAAGACATGTCACTTAGGGTAGAATGGCTGTCCTGAGTGTAGGCTTTACACTCTGATCAACTTCCTATGTGATCTTGTAAATTTACTTTACCTCGTGGGTGGCAGCAGGTAGATGAACTCCACTGCTGGTGAGAGAGGGGACTGCTGCACATTGGTGTGCAGTGTGGTTGTCAGTTATCCACCCTAAGTATGCAGGCCTTCTCCCTACCCAACCCTCAACACAGCCTCAGTTTTGTCTTAAGTTTCACTGCAGCAGTGTTTAGCCTACAATAAAGCCCACCCATACTGGAACCAGTTAAAATATTTTTATGTATGGATCTTTTTATAATGGGACTCAGTATTACCAACAGTGAAGTGGCTTACACCTGACCAAGAATTTCCCTGGTGGTCCAGAGGTTAATAAAACTCCGTGTTTCCAATGTAGGGGGTGTAGGTTTGATCCCTGGTCAGGGAACTAGCTCCCACATGGCACATGGCCAGTCCAAAAGAGTATATGGAACACCTGATCATTTTTTTCAAATCCTCTGATACACAGAACTTTAAAAGACACACACCACTTTCAGGAAAGAAAGGCTGGAAGAATAACCATGAGTTTGTTTTTCTGGGTGGCAGATGAGTTATATTTAACTCTATAGTTTTAAAAATTTGTAATCAATATATGCTACTTTTTTATCAGGGTGGGGATCATTCTCATTTATAAAAGAAACAGCATATGTAGGAAACAGCAAAGAAGTTGGGTTTTCACAGTTTGTATCATGCTGCCCCCATCCCATTTTTAAATTAGTGACAAAACTGTTTAGAAATGACACCATAAGATGAACTTTATTTTAAAGCTCATAAGAGGCTTCACAATATCAGTTACAAACAGAATCAATGTTTCTTCCATGGTGCACCTTCACATGACAACGCACTGTATAACAAGAGAGATATTTTAAAGATTTTGTTCTGCATGCTGCGAACACATTTCACTAGCTTTTGCTTTTAGTCAATGGATTTTTAATATAATTAATACCAAAGCAAAAGTCATATTCTATTGGACAGAATTAAATTTTAGAAAGCCCTTATGAAATCAGACTTAGTCTTGTTTATAAACATCCACACCCACACACATGCTGCAATGGAGAGCAAAATGCAAGAAAACTACCTTGGCAGGAACAAATGCTTAAAGAGTTTAATCACAGCCCTCTTGAACAAGCAGTACACTTTATTTTCTCCAAAGACAAAAGTCAATTTCATCCTCAGTGATGCAAATGGTAATACTGCACAGAAGCTTAGTATGAATTCACAATTCCACAGGAATCTGAAAGTTACCAAGGCAATTTTCCCTTTTAGGATCATAAAGACTACAGACTTAAGCTTCTTCTTTTTCCATATAATACACAAAATTTCCAAACATCCTTAAAAAAGAAAATATAAATAGTCTCAGTATGTCATGTAGAATCACATACTATGGCAAAAATATTTTATTAATTGAAGGACGAAATTAGTTTCATGTCATCTAGTCCAAGTCCATATTAATGGAACTCTTCTCGTTAGGGTAACATTCTCCATTCTGATGTGGAGGTTCAGCACTGAAATTGTTTTTGCCGTCTAAGTCCTCCTCCTTTTTATCAGTACTCGGGCCATTTGGAGTTCTTTCCAGTTTGGGCGATTCGATTTTTGGTTTGGGTTGTGTTACGACAGGTTCACAAGTATTATTCAACTCCTAAGAAAGGAAAACAAAACTAATAATCAGGCTAACTCCAATGTTTTCAATTACTTTCCTACATACTTAAACCAGTATTTTTCAACCAACTCCAATCATAACGTATCTCAAAGACTTCTACCTGCTCAGTACATTTGCCTAAAACTATAGCTTGAAGCCTGATCTAGATATGTAAATATTCATCTACAATGTGTCAGGGACTTGCTAACTATTCAGTTTATTATTAACCCATTTACTCCTCATAGCAATTATTAAAAGGTATCAGTGTTCTTGCCTGGAGAATCCCAGGGACGGGGGAGCCTGGTGGGCTGCCGTCTATGGGGTTGCACAGAGTCGGACACGACTGAAGTGACTTAGCATCATCTCCTACAGAGGAGACGTTAAGTAACTTAACCTTAGGAACAGAAAAAGTAGTGAGCAAAGAGCTGGAATTCAAGCTTACAGCCCATGACCTCAAAAGCTCATGTTAACCATCTTTGTGTTTGAGTATTCTTCCAGAGAGAGCACCTTCCTTGGTTTTCTTACCAACTTCTTCAAGCCCCATGAACTCAGCAAGACGTTCCCTGATAAAATACCAACCAGGGACTCCCCCTGATCGCCAAGTTTCCTAGTCCCTTTTGACTATTTTTTCCCCTTGGCATTTAACACAGTCTGATACCCTTCCATACTTATTTATCAGCAGGTGACCTCCACACGAGTAGGGACTTTCCTTGTACATTGACAGTTTAACTCCTAGAACAACAGCTGGGCACATGGTAGAAGCTCAACAAATGTATTTGTTGAATTAAATGAAGAAATAGAAATTGGACGCAACTTACAAGGCCTTCCCACATTTTGTAATATCAATAACGAACCATTAAGAAATCTGATCTTGGGATGAGGTAAAAAGATTTAGAAAAAATGGCTATTTTCAAGATTCAAATCATTGCAACCAGAATCCCTAAGAAACCACAGCAGTAAACACTAGACAGTGATACTCACCTTTATTTTTGCTCTAATTTCCTGAGCACGTACAACAGGATCTTGATCAAGACTCTTTTTAGCCTGAGCATTCATGACATTATTCATCCACTCCATCACTTCATTAACAGACTTCTCAACCTTTTTCATTTCAGACTCATCAATATGGTTGTATTTCTCATCCTAAATAGAAAAACATGGCCATTCTGTAGAATCAAGTATTTAACAGTAACTAACATCTAACTGGACCCAATTCTCCATGAAGTTCAAATCTATCAATAACTCCTCGTCTTACACACCAAAACCTAATTTCTGACTTAAGACCATTTGTTCACAATGAAGACTCCTCCACTTAAGCAGCAGCTTGTAAATCCAGGGTTCATGTCTTCACTGGGTACAGAGACTTACATTATTTCTAAAGTCAGCTGCTATCTTGGCATAGTGCTGCAGCCTCTGTCCTAGTTCTTCAAATATTTTCGGCCTTTCTTCAGCTTCTTGAAACCGAACTTTAATTGGAGTGCCGATTTTCTAAAACCAAATGTGATAAATTAATATTCGCAGTAATTATATTTTAGAAGTCTACAGTCTGAAACACAAGTACCACTTTCCAGGGGAGAGAAGCGCCTACCATTAATTCTTCCAGCTTGTCAACATACGCCTGCTTAGCCTGGTCCTCCCCTTCTTCATAGAGCCAGTTCTCAGTCTCTGTGAGCAGCCTCAGAAACTTCTGATGATCCTACATACGGAACACGAAAATCAGTATTAGTGCCTACCTTACTTTAAAAGCTTTCATGACAAAACAGTCATCCTCAGAAGTGTTCAGTATCAAGCTCATCTTATTTCCAGGATGGCAAACCTGATTACCTGGATTCTCTTCACTGAAAAACATCAAGGTGCAAAAACATGCCACAGCTTGCTCCATACAGTGTTTTACACAGGGGAGGGGGCTAGGCTTAGGCTAGTCTCTCTTCACATAAGGATGTATGAAAATCTGTGGTAAACTGCTCTTATGGACTTAAAATAAATTTTAGAAGTTCAACTTTGCACAATTTGACTAAAATGTCGTCGTAGAAGAGCAATTTTCTTCCTATTCTCCGAAACAATTAGGTTTTGATTAGTAACTTCCTACTCACTTCCACAATCACCAAATACTGAAAGGGAACCAAGCCAAGTTGCTAGTTCAATCACTGCACACAACTGCCATTCCTAATGAACTCAGAAAGTATGTGGTTATACTCTAGCTGCAGGTTGAGTAAAGTTATACAAATCCACTCTGGATTTCTATAACTAGCCCAATTTTTCTCCAAGGCCCATCTTCCACAGACATGCTTCTGCTCTGGGATTTATGGTCCCTGACACACTCTGGAATGACTGGATGAACTAGTCTTATGGATAAAGCAATGACAGAGCAACCAAGGCTCTGAGGTCTTTGAAAATAAGGATTTTCTCCTATTTATGCTTCCACCTCCCCAATAACTGTGATGTTGCAGACTATGAATAAAAGTGCTGACAAGTTCTTTCTTCAATGGTAAAGAGTAAAGTCACTAGGATAATCTAGTATAAAACTGCACACTGCTAGTTAGCCTCTCTCTCTCTCCATGACTCTCTTTATATGATTTCTATTTCAAGTTACCTGTTTTCAAAAAGCTCAAGTTACACAATCTAGTAGAGATTTTAAATGTCAAATTTGCTATTAAGCACTTCAAAGTGAGATTATCTGAATAAACACAGCCCTAAACACACCTGTTCGCATATAAACTTTTCGTATGGTCCACACAGCTTGTCCCTGAACTCGTACACATACTCCTCCACCGCATTTTTAGCGTCGTTTCTCTCCTTTTCCAATTTATCCTGCATTATCATCTTACCCTGTCCAGAAACAGAAAAGGTTAATTCCCATCTTCTGCTAAATGCAACTGAACTTTAACTATTTAGATTCTGGAATTAATAAAGTCAACAATTATACAACCCCCAACCAAAAATCAGTTTTAATAGTTCTAATTTATATCTCATAAGATTCTTCCAACAATTCCTACGAAGTTCTTCATCTTCTAAATACACAGAATGAGGGTTTTTTGTTTTTAACATTATATAATAAATTGTATAGGGCTTCCCAGGTGGCACTAGTGGTAAAGAATCCACCTGCCAATGCAGGAGATGCAAGTGATGCAGGTTCGATCCCTGGGTTGGGATGATCCCCTGGACCAGGAAGTGGCAACCCACTCCAGTATTCTTGCCTGGGAAATCTCATGGACAGAGAAACCTGGCAGGCTACAGCCCAAGGGGCCACAAAGAGTTGGACACAACTGAACGCAATAAATTATGTAACTTTCACAATTCAGATTAACATTAAGGGAACAAAAATTATCTACTGTTTTTATACAATTTTGTTTGTTTTATGTAGTTATATGGTTGTTTCCTACTGGGATTAATACTGACCAATGTGTAACAGCCACACAATTTTGCCACCACATTATTGGTGCTAATGGTAAAGAGCCCGCCTGCCAATGTAGGAGACACAAGGAACGCAGGTTCAATCCCTTGGTCGGGAAGATCCCCTGGAGGGGGAAACGGCAACCCACTCCAGTATTCTCTCCTGGAGAATTCCATGGACAGAGGAGCCTGGCGGGCTACAGTCCATGGGGTCACAAAGAGTCAGACATGACTGAAGGTACTTAGCATGCACAAACATATTCTTTATCAAACGGAAACAGGGATTTATTATTAAATTTCTAAACACAATGGTCCCATCTCAGTAAAGGAAAACAGAGTCTCAATCATTTCACCTATTCAAACTACAGAGAAGTACAATGTATTTTAACAGAAATATTTAGTGTGGCCTGACTACCAATGGTATTGTGCTCTGTGCTAGAAGGTATCAGCACTCAATTGCTTCACAAGAACCTGGGCAATCAATTTTACACCAAGCAGAATGATCTATGATATAGATTTCTTTAATAAAGTTGCAAAAATATTAGGGAAAAAAAAAACTTGCTAAAAATATTTAACTAAAAACCATTAGTTTTTGGCTTCATTCTGCCCCTAAAAGTTGTATAAAAGAATTATAGCCATTTACCTAACAGGGCCAAACAAATAAATATATTCCAAAATAAAAATATTTAAGTGAAGTAATTACCTCTGTTTCAATATACATGTTCAGAAGGTCTTTCCCTAACTGCCAGACCAAGTTGGCTTCAATAGGCAACTCAACATTCACCACCTTTATTTTGGGTTTTTTAGCTTCAGGAGGTTGGTCAACTTTCTTCTCATTAGCCTTGGGAAGAGGGGTTAAAAAAAAAAAGAAAAGAAAAATTCTTAAATAGTTCTTGAATAACAGAAATATCCCTATCATACTTACTGAGGACTCAGGCAAAAGTGAAATCCCTAAAATCATAAAGCTGGAAGAATGTGTAAAATCATCTACCTCCTACCCACCCATCCATTTTAAATCAGGGCTGCAATCACACTTATACCTGCCATACTTCCCCCTTCAGGAATTCAACAGAACAATTTTCATCTCAAATTTAATCTCTCTGGCTAAAGCTTTTCTTCACAGGTCCTTAACTTTCTAATCCCTTTAAGCGATGTTTGCGACTTGGCAAAGTCAAAAATACTATTAAATTACCACTTCTTTAAATTATAGTCTATAATCTAATAGTAACCACAGATAAGACTCTGACCAGCTGCTAAGCATGTCAGGATCAACTCTATTCCTGTAATATATATTTGAATCCCTATATTCCAGCTACAATTATCAGTACACTGATGAGTGCCTTTTAAAATTCCCTGAATTTGGATATTATATACACACATATATATGTGTGTGTATACATTCATCTCCTTATTTCTACTATCTGCCTTTGAGTTGTACCACTTCTCATAAGCAACTCTGCAAGGTCAAAAAAAAGTTTTACAGTCTTAGAACAGTAAATGGAATGATGTAGCAAATGCTATGTTTACTGTTAAGTTTTTCCAAAATACGTAAATACAGGGCTAAAGAAGTAAGTATCTCCTATGGCCTTTAATTTTCCAAGATGTTCTTAGCATTTTCATTTCTGCAGGTTCTTCTAGACACAAATGACAAACAGCACAACTTCAGCGAACTCAGCTGTAGACCAGATGAGGAACCAAGGGGCATTTAACATGCACCCTGACTGGCTGCGATGGTAAAACAGCAACGGACGAGCCCACGAGGCACAACAGGAGCTGACACTGGGTAACGGGGGGAGTCATGAAGGATGCTAAAATTTCAGACTCTCTATAAAAGAAACTGGGACTTGAAAGAGGCTCAATGGCTTGACAATCACAAGGACAGAGACTGTTTTTCAGGCGTGTTTTCCAGGCTTCTGTTTCTGCGTTCCTGAGAGATCACTTGTCTGTGAAGTGCTGAGAGCTGGGTCACGAGGAGGATCCTGTCAGCCAGCCTGCCGCATCCCTGTCTTCTCCCCTCCAGTGAGCACGAGAACTCCCCCACCACCCCCACAACATACTGTGTGTGCTCTGGGGTCACGAAACCCAAGAAAGAAAAGCGACACCTACACCTGGCAGAAACACAGGGTGCAACAGATACTGAGAATCGAATGGACGACAGCCACAGGTATGGAGGTTAAGTGGGATAAGGCTAGCAGTACAACATTAAACCAACTGCTGACAAAACAAAACGGATCCGACATGGCATGGACAAGGGACCCTCCAAGGGTGATAATGGCCCAAAGGGCTTGGCTCTAGTGGTCCCGCTTATAGCTAGGAACATGAGATGCTAGGGTCGTGTTCTAACAGGCATGGAGACCACTGGCAGGAGCCAGTCAATGCTCAGCACTAGGTGAAGGGGACGAACACTGAAGTTAAGGGGCCATCGCTGCCAGACCATCCACACCCAACTCTTCAAGAGGCGGCGGCAGCTTCTTTGAGAAATCAGAATCAGGACCCCCGAGGGGATCAGTCAGGGCATGGGAGCTTAAAACCAGATACTTTTACTAAGAGTTACGTGTATTTGGACTGCAATGGACCATTCGGTAATTCATTTGAAGGTAAAGAATTCTATCCTCAGAATGAGAGAAAACCAAACTTCGAATGAAAGAATAATTTACATGCAACCTGCACAAAGAACGAAGTTCTGCAAAGCACAGATCTGGAATAACCATGGAAACTTATTACCAGATCATTGTAATTAGTTTATATAAATTTGACAGGCAATTTGAGAGGAGAAAAAAGTTGTACTAGACTCCTATAGCCCATGTATTTATCATCAGATGGCTTCGAGTGAAAACTCATCACGCAGCACTGACATGTCTCTGTTGGACGCTGGCATCGCAGGCACCCGCAGCACTAGACAAGACAACAGAAGCTGTGCATCCGCCCCGCGTGCCTGAGCGGCAGTTACTCAAGAGAAGCTTTCAGGTCCAAAAAGTAGAATAGTTCAGCTGGAGTACCTCTCACTGGTTTCAGTTGAAAAACACAGAAAATTAACAGGAGAGAAAAAATCCTATCTAGAATAAGGTAACTTGGTGCTTGCTCTTGAAACTGCAGATTGAATGATATCATTAATGATCACATGTCGCAACATTGTCTAATGGAATGAACTAGAAGAGTCACTCACTTTGTCAGCATCTGGGATTTTGTTTTCTTCTGAGGTAAGTTCAGGTGAAGGGGGAGACTGTGAGGTTTGATGACCATCAGTTTGTACCTGGGGCTGTGTTCCAGCTTCATTGTTGTCTTGCTGGATATTTTTCTGAAATGAAAGCCCAGGCACAAAGGATGTAGAAAGCAGGTGTACTTGTATAAACTGAAAAGGTATACAGGGCACCAAAGACAGTACACTCAATTTCCGAAGTCTTAATAGGTGGGGGGAAAAGATACTGGATAAAAGCATAACGAACAAGTATTTGAAAACTTCTTAGATATTGTAAACCTGTAAGAAATTCTTTGAATGATAACAGTTAATAGTTAAGTAACACAAGTAGTAGGCATTTTGACTGATGTGATGACAACATCTGTCCTTCAAGAAGCTCCCCTCTAGCACTGCACAGACATTAATTCTCAAAAGCAAGTAGGTTTACTCCAGGCCTCTCCCAAAACTAAGCTCCCAAAACCCAACTTCACCAGCAGCCATCACACATCTCAACGTATCCGCATGTCAGTGGACTGAGGAGTTATATAAAACAGCCAACAATCCATCATCTGGGAGCTCATCACTCCGGTTTAGAGACGCAAGACCCTCTCTGTCTCCACTCTCTTTCCATGACCCAACAGTCTACACCTCAAAAAAAATCCCAGGAAAAGAACAAATGCTACATGTTAGTAGATGCCTCAATCCCCCAGTAAATCAGAGCTTGTTATGATCTTAGAAGCCTGACGCATTGTAACTTTAATGACTGAAGTCTCTCATTAATTTTCTTCCAGAGTCTCAAGATCCTAAGGCAGACTGAAGTACCGGAAGCAAGGCATTCCTGGTGTATATACATCTAAAAGGTACTAAGAGATTGGATACAACAGGCATTAGAATAATGGTGTCTGTAGCCAGATGAGAAAGCACTGGTGTGTGGCACTGGTCATTTAATTCATTACACTGAAGTTTCTCCCGATGAGAACAAAGCTAAGGCTCAGATGCTCCTGTTCCTTAAATGTTCTAGGAATGGTCACAGTGGTTAACAGTTCTCTGACCACAGGGATGTCACACTTGCTCATAGGAACTAAAACACTGTAACTGCCTACCTTACCTCTTCATTTAAGCTATTTCTGGTTACTGTCTAGAAGTAAACTATAAGAGCTCATCTATTTTAAAGTTTCTTAGAATTCTTTGGTTGACCATGTAAAACTAGCACTTAGGCTAATAGAAGTCTCAATTAACATCATGAACAATTAACAACTTTCTAAACTTTAGTCGGATACTGCACTTCCTTCCTCTCACAACCCAGAAAACCATGTAACTACAAGCAAGTTATAAAATACCAAAACTGATTTTTGCCATATGACTAAAAAACAAACCAAACAAAAAAAGTTTTAGTATCTGCTATATATTTCAATGAACAGTTCTTTAGTCTTTTATTTCTTAATCATCAGTCAGCATTTGACTTCTCAATATGTGGCCTAGGTCTTAAAAAATATAATTCCAAGAAACTTTGCCCACTCTGAATCGAATTGTCACATGCTGGTTCAAATAAAGCCACACAGAATTTAACCGCAGTCCACCAAACTGCAGGCTGTACATTACCATCCTCTAGTAATCACTGTTGGCATCATTAATGAAAAGTTTAATTATCATGAAGCAAAATACACTTCAACCTTTTCCTACCCATCTCTTCAGGCTTAGAATTAAGTCAACTATATATTCAATCTCAAAGGCTTACCTACAAACTTACCTCGGCATCTGGGTTTTCTGGTGGCCTCTGATTCTGACAGTCCATGTCGGCTTCAAGAGAAGACACTTCGTTCTCCTCAGCTGGGACCTTCTCCACCATAGACGCTGTAGAGATGGTGAAAATGCCGTGGGTATTGACTCGTACTTTGACTTTCACTCGAGATTTTTCTCCATCCTTCTGTGCTGAAACATTCTGAACAATAAAGCGGCCTACAGCAAAAAGAAATCGACAATTTCAGAACCAAATCTAAATCTATCACGCAGACAAAGGCTAAGAAAGATTGCGATTCCAAAATTCCATTTTCTCTACCAACTGAGTTAGACTTAAGTCCTTGAGTATATAC
Organism: Bubalus kerabau; assembly: GCF_029407905.1. Lineage (NCBI taxonomy): Eukaryota > Metazoa > Chordata > Mammalia > Artiodactyla > Bovidae > Bubalus > Bubalus kerabau. The sequence continues at coordinate 30,352,102 of NC_073635.1, read as the reverse complement.
CAGAAACATAACCTTTTAAAATAGACTCATAAGTACAGTATACTTATAATACTTGGGATTAGTCTTAAAATGCCATGAAACCTTCCAAGGCAAGGGCACTCTCGCAACTTTCTATTTAACACTTCTGACACAGACACTGTGTGAGACACAGACCAGCCATCCTCGCCTCCTCCTACCCCACTTTACAGGGGAGCACAACCTCAACATGAAAATCCCAAGTATATGGCAAATGGTATCAAGCGCTTGCCTCATTCTGATTCTGTAGGAACTTCAGGGTAGGGTATACTGTTTTCTGACTGATCTAAACATTTTCTTCTGTTTCACATAGGAGAGGTGAGATAAAACCTGTTATCAAAGCCTAAAATTATGATGCACTCCAGAGCAGTTCCAGAGCATGACCGAGTAGAAATCAAGAGTGGTGACTCTGACCCAGACTTCCCGGGCTTGAATCTTGGCCCTGTGACGGCTGTAAGTCACTTCATCTACGCTTCTTTGAGTTCATAAGGGTTTATGGTGAGCACTTACTACGGAACCAGGTGCTACGTGTTAGTTATCACCTCTACCAACAGTATTGTTACTACAAATATCACTGAAAAAAACTAAGCGTTTTAAACCTATTATGTGCAGAACGCTACATGGGATTTAACAGTCTTGTATTTAAAGTCCTGTTTACACAAACACACAGAAAGTTACATTTATTTACTAGGTCAGTGAAATAGGTTGGAATAGACCTTCATTAATTATCAAATCACTAGGTTCAGGAAGTAACTGTCGTAAGATCCAGTTAAAGAAACAGCATTAACCACAGGGTACTCAAGAAGACTCACAGGAGAGATATGTAAGATGGCTCTCTAAGTCTGTGCAGGCTTTTCAGTTTTGGTGACAAAATGAGAGAGCTAATGCCAGGCTAAAGAGCTTAGATTTTATCCTCTGTTGAATGGGGACTACAATTCAGCCTGTCAAAATTTTAGTCTAGTCTATATTCAATGATTACTTAAACTCTCTATCAACAAATACAAGAATAAATTACTTAAAAATACAAAACCCTCCTGTGTCAGAACATTTTCAGTTTTAAGGATTAAGAAAGAAAACACAACTGGCCAGGTCAGACTCCTTCCAACAATTTCACTATGAAACAGTGCTGGGCAAAGGCGAGTCCCAACAGGCTCTAGCAATACTAGCATTTTACTTGGGAAAAGAGATACAAGATGCCTGTAGGTCTCCCACCGATTTTCAGTGTCACTTTGGGCCAAAATAGATGGACAGTGTCAAACTTCTCAAAGAAAAATGTACCCAAAAAATGTATTAAAAAAAAAGATTACAATACAAAGGTAGCTTTCGGAGATAGTTTCAACGGTTTCCAAGCCAGGTTTTAAACTGAAGTAATGTTCTGCAAGTAACATTTCACCCAGAGGAAAGGTTAATACTAAAAGTAGGTGATAATCTTCAAGTACAGATTGTATCAGAAAAGGAAAGATACTCAAGTGTCCACACACACACAAGTCATTTCATCTCTTTAGGCCAGTTTAGTCATGAATAAAAGAAGAGACTTCCCCATCTTCATTATTCCAAACTGAAACCGTCCTCACATTTTCAATTATGTTCCACTTCACGTTTTCACTGCATTCCACTCAACACTGCTAAGAGCAGAGTGTTTAAGCTGGTACACTACATCTTCAAAAGAATAAATACAATTAATTGCTTACCTATTTTTGCTTCTGGATATGGAACTCCTTGAGGATCAGAATAGAAAGCTTCCAGCTCAAAAGGTCCACTTCTTAAGAACGTGAGAACTTTGGAGAAAGGAGCAGCATGGTTTCTACTGAACACTTCATGGATACTAGGAGGAAAGCAAAGGTACTCAGTACTTCAAGGGTTCAAGCTCACTGCGCTACACAAACAGAACACAACCTAAAAGCTTTATCAACCCCATCTCACCAGGTATAACCCAAAGTGAGAGAAGTATTTTGTTAAGTTTGACTGCTAAAAGATCTCAGTTAATCAAACACTCTACCGTCAATGTCATGTGTTCATTTTTTTAATATATATTAAAACCAAGTATCTGAACATTATTTTCTCCTACTTACCCTTCAGCATCTTCTGAATCGTGGCTCCAGACCAGAGATATTGGGAAAGGAACTGCATCAGTGACAGAAAATTCTCTAACTTTAAATGCTGGGGAAAGGATTGCACACTTAAAAAAGAAAAAGAAAAAGAGATTGTCAGGAGCACATGAAAAATTCCACTCAGCTTCTAACATAAAGATCAATTCAAATAGGACGGGTAGGTTCAAATTCAAAACTGCTTACAGTGTATATATATGTCTTATTCATAAAGTATCATCCAAACACTAGATACAGAGATACATAACAGTGGCATTCACTAGATGAAAGATAAATAATACAACAAGTCATCCAATACTGGAAGATCCTTGTGTCCCCACAGCCTTATTGATTTATTGAAAAGTAACTCCCTGGTGGTGTCTAACTGGGCACAGGACTCTGCCAGGATGAGATCAAGCAGAAGTGGTTTGAGGAGTGACTCCCGGAGAAGACGCGAAGACGGTACCTGCAGCGCACACCCTCTGGCCACTGCTTCATCTGCATTGAGCGTCGTGCTGACATCTTTTCCAAAGAATTTGGCGATTTTTTCTTTCACGGCTGGAATTCGTGTAGTGCCTCCAACTATCTCGACAGCACTCACATCCTCTACTTTGAGCTGAGTTTGTTCCATCAGCAAATAAAGGGGAACTTCTATCTTCTGCAGTAAGTCAGCACAGAGCTCTTCAAATTGTGCCCTTGGCAGTTAAGAGGAAAACGTTAAGAAAATTGATCTTAAGGCCAATATCCTGTCCTACTTTTTAAATAATTCTTATCAACCCAACAAACTTTTTTCTTCTCAGACACCCTGAATTCCACATGGGCCAGGTTTAGCCATACCATAGTTAATAACTTTTTCCCCTAAAAATATACAAAATCCAGATGCAGGAGGGAGAATGAAAAGAAAATTAGTAACTACAGAAGAAATCACTTTTAAGATTTCCATTTTTAGTCCTTAATGTTTTATGTGATCCCATTTTCATTACAAAACATTTTTGGCCCAGAAATAATACTAAAAAGACTTCACTATGAGAACACTTAGCACAGATCTTCTTAAAAACCCTCTTTGCAGAAGCAATTCTAGTTCTAATGATGCTGACAGTCTTTCAGATAGTACAATCTTGAAATGTGGGCCAGGACTCAGAAGACCTCAGTTAGAACTGACACCCGGACTAGAGTTTCAGCAAGAAGTTCCTTCTATTTAATTTGTCAGAATTTGAGACACACCTGTTCATCTTTCCGGAAACATCTTTGTCATTCATGAAGCACTCGATGTTCAGTGGTAGGTCTGTGCTGTTAGAGCTCATCAGCTTTTTCAATTTTTCACACTCCTGATATAGACGAAGGAGTGCTCGAATTTTGGATTTTGCATCCAGCTTGTACTTAGTTTTAAATTCTGCACAAAAATGTTCCACTAACTTTGCATCAAAGTTTTTTCCTCCTAAGAAAGGATCAAAAGCTGTTCCCAGTACCTAATTTAGTTAAAACAACAAAAAATCTGGTTATTTTCAATCATATTTGTAACCAAAAATTTAAATGTTGCTAACTCAAAGACTAATAGGCTCAAAATTTTTATTTAAACTACAACATGAAACCCAAGTCAATTAGGATGTATGTCAGTATAAAATCCAAATGAAATGCTACATCTCTATGATATTTTTAATTCTAATGATCACATAGAAGATAATCTTAGAAAGTTTTTCTTTCCTAAGCAAGAACAATTAAGAGCATGCTAAGACAACTGCATTGTCTTTATGGACAGCAACCTTAAGAACAATTCTCTGTTAATAGCTTTATCCCAAACTCTTCATTACCCAAGAAGCTCAGTAGCTTAAAGTAACAACAATTGTCACACATTAATATCTGGGTCAGTTAGTTCCAATTTATGACCTTACCTTCAATTTTCCCTTGTTAAAGGCACAGGCAGAGACTTGAAAAGCTGAATGCCCCATATCAACAAAAACCACTATTCGAGGTTTCTCATCCAGGCTTGGGAGATCCTGCTTATAAATTCCATAATTCAAAGCAACTAAAAGGAAATCAGTATGTTTCAATACTTTGGTTCACATTCTTTCAGTAATTTCATAGTTACTGATATAATTACACATGCAGGGAACCTGACTATACTTCGACCAGTTAAAGGTGAACACATTTCTTTTATATCTGACTTCATACTTCATCCCTTTTAAATATATGAAGAGATGTGACAGAGAAGACATATGTAATACAAAAACAATGGCATGTAAACCACAAGAAACCACACACAGACAATATCAGACTCATTACGCAATACTTACATTTGAACCACAACCTGCTAGGAGACTGCTTATCCAAAAAAATTTAAGAATTTAATATATAACTATAGCAACTACAGTTCCTACCAACTGGATTCAAGGCAAATAACTGATCTACCTTAAACAGTCTATGGTTTGCTTTTTCTGAATTTTGAAACCACTGTGGATACTCAAGAACACACCTTTATCAATACTTTAAGAATCCTTAAAATATCTATTAAAAATATGCTAAACAAAGTCATATTTGCTTTGCTTGAATACACTCGGGTGTAACTGACTTTGAGTCCATCCTTAATCACAATTAACTGACACCAGCGCTACTGAGCACTATGCTCCCCATCGACTCATTCCTAGCAAAGTGCCCAGCAAACGGCACGGCTTAAATCAACATCTGACATAAGAGAAACGACCGACTCCCAACTACCAACAATTGGGAAACATATGAGGGGAAAAAAAGTTTTCCGCTAAATCAATAGTTGAGGTAGTTCTAAAACCCCATAATAAGGTTGTGGGAAAACTTGTTTCTCAACTATAAAAACAATGTAAGGAAATAAAAAAACTAAACCCAACACAACTAATTCAAAAGATTAAAAAATATACACAAGTGTTTCCTAATGAAAACAGATTCATCCATTTGACAAAGTTCCAACTTCTGATGAAAACAAGCATCTGAAAGACTAGAACTTTTGCTTTCAAATCTGTTTTTTAATAGGTGGTATTTCTACATGGAAGTGTTTGATAACAGGACCACATGTGTCTCAACTTTAGTTTCAACAGTATGTTAACTTTTACACAAAAACAGTTTTTTTCTTACCAGCTGTCATGTCATTCATGAGTCTTAAGCAGTTTAAGCCAACAATCTGCGCAGCATCTAAGACAGATCGCCTCTCAGCATCTGTGAAGAAAGAAGGGACCTGCAAACAAGAAGGGAAAAAACTTTAACTTACCTAGAAAACCAAAATACATACAAATCCCTCACAACCACCAGCGATCAATTCACAACAGTCCAGCTAAACAGGTGCCTAGCCATGTCATGAAAAAGAAGGACTTTAGATTAAGTTTCTGGCAAGTTCTTTAAGAAACAGTAACTACTTTTGAGAAGACTGCCCTATAATTTTAAGTATCAGGTTTATTATAACCAAATTTTAACCTGAAATAAAAACTAATCAAGATATTCATAAGATCTATTACCAGTTCTTTAACCAGTTCTTTAAATCTAACAAAGTTTTACATTTAAGTGGAAGAAATACTACTTCTAAAGTGGTCGTACTTCTACTGACATTTGGAAATTATTCTGCTAAGTCATCATTAAATGTAATTACACTATAAAGACTACAGAAATTTAAAGATAATACAAAGCTAATTCTAGCCACTGCCCTTGGGTTTGCTATTCGTTGGATTTAAGCATTAGTAGATGGGGTACCTTTTAATTCAGCAGACCTATTAAGATTACAAAAATGAAACTTTTTGTCAAAGCCTATTGATTTTTTTAAGAGGAAGAACAAAAAGCAGCTCAAGGGATAGTTTCTAACAGTGCTGTCTTCTACCTAGATGAACCCTCTTGATCACTTTCTAGGACACCATTTTAACTAGCACATTCTTCCAGAAGAGCATCTAATAATACATTCACATAATCACTTAACTGGAAAGTACCTAAGAAAAAACTTGGTACAGGAGCTTCCACATTTTATCCCTAAGTATCTATAAATGCTTTGGAAAGAGCGCCAAGAGCAAAGGTCTCTGCTCACCTTTCCAATCATAACCCTACTTTCTGCAGTTTTCCATATGAGGTTATTTAAAGGGAAGTGGGGGAGGAGGAAGGACCACTGACTCAAAACTATAACTTTGTGCTAAGTCACTTCAGTCGTGTCCGACTCTGTGTGACACTGTAGCCCGCCAGGCTCCTCTGTCCATGGGATTCTCCAGGCAAGAATACTGGAGTGGGTTGCCATGCCCTCCTCCAGGGGATCTTCCTGACCCAGGGACTGAACCCACGTATCCTGCAATAGCTGTGGGTTCTTTACCACTAGCACCACCTGGGAAGCCCCTCTCTAACAGCATTTCTCCAAGATATTCCTTTAGTAGAACACTTTCTGCATCTCTTATCTCAGGATTCTCTCATATCCCAAGGTGCATGACCATAAAGGCTCCTGATGGGTCTTGGGCAGGTCACCCTACCAAGAAAAGAGGGTTCCTGTCCACTGTAAATCCTCCTGAATAACTTAACAATCGACTGTCCATTGGAAGTAGTGAGTTTACCAATGCTAAAAACCTGGGTTCTGTCACTACTGGTTGGTTACATTTTTTTTTTTAAAGATATTTTTTATGTGGATCATTTTTATTTTTTATTTTAATAAAATATTCTATTTAATCCAACATATCCAAAATATTTCATATTCTTTCTTTTATATTAACTCTTCAAAACCTGGTGTGTATTTTATGCATACAGCACATCTCAGTTTTGACTAGCTCCTTTTCAAATGCTCAGAAGCCATGTGTGGCCACTGGCTACCATACTAGAGAATACAGATTTAGAATCCTAGTAATTTAAGGATATAAGAACCTTAAAGTCATTTAATCTTTACCATAATAAACTTCTGATTTTCACCACATGAAAATTCTAACCCAGAGGAATAAGTAAGTTACTGCCTCAGGTCAAATGATAAGTTCTCTTTTCAGAGTACATTACCCCATAATTTTTCCATTTATTGGACATCTTTAGGGACCATCAGGCATATCACCATTTGTGAAGTATATACTGGAAGCCTTGATAGAATTTTGCTAGCAGTTCAAAAACCTTTAAGGCATGAAATCTTTTTTGAGTGATGTAGACCATTTTTAAAGTCTTTATTGAATCTGTTACAATACTGCTTCTGTTTTAGGTTTTGGCTTTCTGGCCTTTAGGCATGTAGGATCTTAGCTCACAGAACCTGCACCCTCTGTGTTGGAAGGTGAAATCCCAACCACTGACTGCCAGGGAAGTCCCTAGTTAAAACTACTGCTCACCAAGAACTCACTGGTTCTCATGTGTGGGTGAAATCTCTCATGGACGTATACAATTGTCTCTCAATACAGTAACTAACTTTAGAACATCCTCCAATTTGATCAGCCAGTCTATATTTTCAAAAAGCCCAACAGGAAATTTTGATATGCACCACCACACAAAAAACTTTGCAACTTCTGCCTAAAGATAGCATTCAAACCTACTCTGCAATGCTGCTCATCACTGCAGTGATACAGTGCAGCAGAATTCTCATCTCTGGTAGCAGAACAGCTTTCACACATTTAATACTAAAAAGTAACATGAAGAAGGCAAATTAAAATAAAACACACTGCCTTGCTGAATTCTACTTACTGAAATAACACAATCTGTTACTGGCTTCTTGAGGTTGTTTTCAGCAGTTTCTTTTAACTTAGTCAACAGCATGGCTGTGATCTGCTCCACACTGAACAGATGTTCTTCATCCATGTACATCACCTGCGTTGAGGAAAGAAAATGCTCTCATTACTGCAGTCCTCAAAGCTACATGCTACTAATATTAACGTCCAAACATAATTACATATTCTCTTCCAGAAAACCTTTCTTGTTTTGGCTGTTTAAAAGGAGGAAAGGGAAAAAGAAAGAGAAAAGTGGATAGGAAAGCAAAGCAAAAGGAAAAAAGAAATACTCTTCCCCAGCGATGAAGAGGAGAAACAAAGCTGGGGCATGTTTTCCCCTACCCAAAGTACTAGACCAAGCACTCTAGACAGCAGTGAAGTTCCAATCTCACTGAAGAGATGAATCACGGAGACAAATATGATTTTGTGTAGATCATAAGACAGGAATGCCTCTGTAGTTTAAAAAAAGGTTTCTGCTTGTATTACACTAGAGCGCTCCAAACAACTGCGAACGAGCTACAGTGAACAGGCTGCTTTTGCTACGACAACACAATTTAGATTTCTTTAGACGCCAGAAATTCTACATTTTTCTAATTGCCAAGATGTTATAAGAAACACAAACTGAGTTTTATAGCAGTATATACCATCCGAGTTAATTCTTCAAGGATGATTTAAACATAGACCCATAGTTTAAGAAAAACCAGATGAAAAATAAAAGACCACCTTGTCCAATTAGAGAAACCAAGTTAAATACTTACTAAGAATTAAGTACTTTTCTCTGTAGATGAACTGAACAGTTTCTTAGTAAGGAATCTAACATTGTTCAATTAAATTACCTTTATTCCAACTCCACCATTTTTCATTGGAACCAGATCATAACTTAAGTTTTCCTTCTCCTTTTGAATGAAAGGGTCATTGAATGCTCGGCCATGAAACCTCTTAAAATTAGACACTGTATTGTTTGCATGAGTGATTTGCTGGGGAAAAAAAAAAAAAAATTAAATTCTAATTTCAACATCACTAGTTATAGCAATTAAAAAGCAAGTCACTTGTTCAACTCAAATCACCAGGATATAAGTACCTTGCCCAAGAGCCCTGAATTTCTCCACCAATGAATACACTTTATTTTCTCTCCTTTTCCTACAGAAATGCCAAGAGGGAAGCAGTGAGAGGAATACACACACAGGCTTCCAAATCTGCAAGATGAACTCAAAGGTAATGAAACTATCAACTAAAACTCGGAACAAGCCCCAAGAACTTTATGTATCACTTTATTTCATTCCTTTTCTCCCACTGCACTTGTTTTATACCTAACGAATAACTGAAAAAGGGTAATCAGAAAGCCCTAGAGTCCAATCACATTTTTCTACAAACGAGTTAACTGTTATAGTCTATTAAGTCGCTAAGTGGCCAGGATAAGTTATTCTGAGCCACAAAATGTATGGATTGCTACTTTTCCTATCAATAGCATGGAATATTAATAATATATACCAAAAAGCAGAAAAGGTAAGGATAGACAGTGGTTCCATGGTGTAAGGCTGAGCACTCTGGACTCTGAAAAGGTAAGGATAATTCAAACAGTTTCCATATGAGGAAATGCTTTCAACTGCTTGTAGGTATTTTTGATGGTTAGGCTCTGGATATACAAAAGTCACACTTGATAGCATACTTCACTCAAAGATGTCAGCAGTGGGAACCTTATTTAAAGCACAAAAATAATTACAATAAAAGACGAAAAACTAAGACTTCTAAAGTGACTAGTTTGCAAACAGCAAAAGAGTTCACTGTTTACTTCTGTCTCTGATCTACTTCTTATAAAGGGGAAAAATACAGCTTGGCAACACTAGCTTTCAAATAATATGGAATATTTCAAACAATGCTTATGTACTAACATTCCTTGTGATTCTGGAACTGAGATGACAGATGTCTAGTACCCTACAGGCTAGATCGAAGCCTCAGTGGATTCTCCTTGTGTAACAATGCAGTGGCTCTCAGGTCTGGGATGAGTCTTCTCTACAGCCAGCCAGGGAGGCTGCTACCCACCAGTCTCTCCCTTCTGAGTAGGTCACTCTGAGTGGCATGCCCATTTCTCTTCCCTGCTTTGTCTTTTCTTTCGTTCCTCTCTTCCAACTAGCCGTGACACAGAATTCCAGCGTTTATATAGAGTTTTGTTTCCTTTGTAGCAATACTATTTTTTGTATTTAAAAGAATTTTTTCAACCTTATTTTTAATTATGTAAATCTGATGTATAACCTTGTGTAAGTTTAAGGTATACAGAGTATGTTTACTTTGGTATGTTTACATATATAGGACTGCTTTCAGTCCCTTTCTTAGATTTTCATATTTATTTTTTCTCCCCAACCCCAAAAATTCGTTATAATGTGACCCTTAATGGGAGTCACATAGGTAAATTGTCAAGTCCTCTTAATAAGTAAAATTAATTCCAATAACTTATTTAGCCTAATATATCTAAAATACTGTCATTTCAACATGTACTCATTGTAGAAAACTGATGAAATGGTTTTCTTTTGTATTTCATTTTAAGCCTTCAAAATTGCATGTATTTCATACTCCACATTTTAACCCAGATTTTAGGCACATCTCAAGTGCTCAAGAACCATATTTAATGGCTACTCTATAGGACACCACAGGCCTAGACAACAAGTTCTCCTTAATTACTAAGTAACTTGAAAATGCTCTTAAACAGAACTCCTTAGAAGTTCCTTCTATAAAAGGAATCTTTAAGTCTTAAATGAGTATCATGAGAAACTTCACATGAAGGAATTTCATGTACCTCATTTTAAAAAATCAAATGTCTTAGCAAATAGGATACACATTAAAAACTAAGGTTGGAGGATTAGAGAGTTAAAGTATATCTTATTCAATAAAACAAAAGGAAGAGAAAAGGAAAATAAGGATGTAAGGGTTCATAAGTGGAGTAGGCAATGGCAACCCACTCCAGTATTCTTGCTTGGAAAATTCCATAGACACAGAAGCCTGACTGGCTACAGTTGATGCGGTTGCAAAGAACAAGACATGACTGAGCGACTGAACATACATGCAAGGGCTCATGAGAATTATTTGCATTATAGTCCACAAACTCAAAAACAGATAGGCTTAGGTATTTCATATTCTTGTATGTTTCTGAGATTTTACTTTTAAAACAACTTCTTTTAAAAATGATCAGAATCCTCTTGAACATACCTGATTTTTGGCTGCAACTCCAATTGTTCTGTTTTTTGATCCAAATGATATGACTGATCTAGAAAAGATGAAAAAAGCCTATGTTTCACAAATGTTTCTTAACTGACATGAGGAAAATTCTATAAATTTCCATTCTTAGGCAAGGGGGACACAATTTAGCACAAGTTTGGAGTCTAAAGCTTTGGTCAGCTACTCTAGGAGGGCCCAACTTAACTGCTACTCTGAGAATCCTATCAGTGGCAGCCATACTCCCACTACTCCAACCCCAGCTCCCACTCCAGACTGCTCAAGGCTCAGAGGACATTTTTCAAGAGCACAAGTACAAGCATAATTCTCCAGGCCCCACTGGTTAGGAAGTGGACATTTACTTTGAAAATGATTTGAACAGTTAAAGTGTATTATTAACTTGGTCCTAGACACCACTGACAAAAATATGGCAGTTACCAACTTCATAGAAATCTAAACATCACTATCCTACCTACTGCTGTTCTAATAAGCCATTTGACTCTTAGGAAAATTTTTATATAATGAGAAACAAGTGGGCCTCAATTATGCTTCTGGAATTTAAAATCACAAAAGAGGGTCCTATACAGAAGACTCTACTTGAGCAAGTCAAGTAAAAATGATGCAGAGCAAGTACCACAACAGAACCAAGTACAAATGCTGAGCAAAATGAATAATCAGTGACATTTTAAGTCAGCTTTTAAGAGATGAAGTGACTTGTAACTGTGAAATAGCCTTCAGAGCAGTGGGAACAGAATGGCAGCACAGAGCAGAGACAAGCACAAGTCTTGTCAGAAGAATGTAAGTGAATTAGGTTTCATATTAGAAGGCGGAAAAAGAGCAACAGTGCGATAGGAGCAAAGTGGGAATACACTGAGGACATTAAATACCAAGCCGAATCAAATTCAAATTTGCTATAATAGAGACATCTCAGACCTAAATCATCTGAGCAGGTGCTAAATAGCCTCCGAAAAGCCAGAGAACTGTTGGAGCAAAGGCTGGACCTTTAAAATACCTTCTGAAAACAGTCACTCCCAACTCAAAGTAAACATACAGTTGCCCGACGAATTTACTCATTTTCCAAGGGGAGAATAAAATTAATTACACCAAACAAATTAATAGTAGCCAATGCAGTTGAGTCAAACATCTATTATATAAAATATTAAACTCCAATACTGCCCTCCGCTTGTATTTTTTGAGAGACACATCTGTCATCTTTAGTTTCACGGTTATCTCTACAACCACAAATACAATTTTTTTCCTACAATAGCTTTGCTTCCTTTTATTGGACGAAAGAGAACAAAGATATAAACTGCCCTTAGGCATGAAAACCTGAGATTCTGTCTTTTTCCTTACTATATACTCCAATCAGAGACGTTGGCACAGCTAAAAAAAAGACTGTAGATGTATAAAAAGGCTGGTGCATGAGATGCTTAGGGAGTTAGTCTTCCCATTGGTACTGACACTGTCTCTGGGTATTTTCTCATTTCCATTCACTTTATAAATGTTCATCTGCACTCAAATATTGATAGAAGCCCAGTCATTTCACCTCTGGGCTCAATGCTTCATTCCTTATACATTATATTCAAAAATTAAGACCCTCTCCAAAAAGTTGCTTTTTAAAACGTTACCCTTTGCCCACCCCATGCCGCTGTAGAATATACCGTTTAATTCAGTGACAACATCCAGTTCTAGTGTACAAGTGTGCAATTTTTATTTTCTCTCCTTATTTAAGCTGTGCAAAAATTAAAAAAAAAAAAAAAAAAAAAACAAACAAACTAGAACACGATTCCTCTATAATGGCTTTCATAAAACGAGCAAAAAGGTCTTTTACATCTTTCACGAATGATCCAATCTTGAGTAAGAAGATACACTCATCTATCAGAGCAGTGAGTCTGTGGTCGCTAACAACAATCCACTGGCTCACAGCACAAGCAGCAGCATACAGGCTCTGGAAGCTTCCAGCTCATTTCGAGATTCACAATGCGGAAGAAAAGGCTCGGCAGCCCCAGCTCTGCGGTGCGCAAAGACAGGCTAGGAAAGAGGGGGACGAGCTGGGGGCGGCTCAGCCAGCTCCGAGAAGCCGGGTGGGGAAACGGGGGCGGTCGCGGAAGGAGCTGGCAGAGACTTCTCGCCAAGAAAAGCGAGCCAAGTCTCCGGCTTGGCCCCCGACCGGCTCCCAGGAAGAAGCCCGCCCGAAGTGACCACCCAGGGGAGACTCGATTCTCGGGCTTCCCTTGGCCCCCGCGAATCCCAGAGACACCCCTTCTCCGATATGCGGCTGCAGGCGCCCTCCCCTACCCGGCGGCCAGGCAGCCCGCATCCCGATCACCACGGAGAGGGGCACCGCTCCCAACACCGCGCTCCGTTTGCCGCCGGCGTTCCGCGGCCAGCCGCAAGCCTGGGTTCCCCGGGATCCCCAGCCCCCGCCGGCTGCCCCCACCACCAGGCTCCCACTTACGGGGTGCATCGGTCGCTGAACTCGTTGGCGATGGTCTCGATGCCCCCTGCCCGGGCCACCGCGATATAGCAGCTCTGTGAGCCCACGTCCAGCCCCACCACCGACATGGCCGGCTCTCGGTCCACCTCCTCCTCGGCTCGGTTATGAGTCTGGGTCTGCGTCCTCCTGGCCGCCGCTTCCTGCCCCGGCCGCACTCGGCTCCCGTGGGGTCCGCTCCTGTCACGCGGACGGACGGACACACGGACAGTCTCCCGGTCTGGCGCCTCCGGCTTCCCAGGGACAGTGGTGGTTCGCAGAGCAGTAGCCACGGGAGAAGGCGGCGCTGGGTGTCCGCGAGTCGCTCCGCAGCTCGGGCTGCCGGCCCGGATATTCCGCCGCTCGCTCACCGGCGCGACGCTGAACTACCGACCCAGAAGGGGAGGTCCCAGAGCCTCAGCCTTATGTATCTCACTGATCGGAACTTTCCAGAATCTGCGGCATTTACTCACCGGCGCCTCCACCGGCCCCTCCACGTGCTACTTCCGCTTCCTTCTTCTCGAGCCTTCTCGAAAGATTCTACCCAATGAGTGGCTGGTCCCTCTGGGGACGGCCGCCGTTGCCATGGCAGCCAGAAAGCCACTCCTGCGCTATTGGCTCAAGCTGGCCAGGCTGACCCGCCTACGCCCCCGCCCGCCCTAGCTAGAGGCTCTTTGCCGTCCTAATAAAATGGGCAACGAAGAATGACTCAAAAAAATCGTAATCTTCGTAATGTACAAGTGGGTGATGGTGTCTGGCCCTTAGATTGGGAGAGGAGGCTCAGGTGGCGGAGACACACACCCCCACTTCTGCGGAGACCCGAGACCCCCTTACGCTGGGGAGGTTGGCCAGCTGTCACAGAGCATGTCGGGAACCGTAGTCCAGCTGGGAGTCAGGGTCGCCTTGCATGCTGGGATGTGTAGTCCTAGCCGCGGTGCGTGGTGGGAGTCGGCTTTGTCTTGGGAGGCTCTAGGGAGAGGCCGTGTTTCTGTGCTGCTCTTGCGCGCTTTCTCCAGCTACAGCGTTGTTTTGTTTGCGTGCTTGTTCGGTATCTGCTTCTATTATTGTCTTGATTACGCCACAGCTGGTGAATTATGAATTGGAAGAAGGAATTTCCGTTTCAACTTCTAGTAACAATCCTAGAATTTGTGTTAAATGCTCTTGTATTCATCAGCGGCAGGATATTCTTTTGTGGAATAAAATGTCAGCGTTTTCGTTTTACTTTTTATAAGCGAATTTTAGGTGTGGCGTAATTTGGAAAGCTATCTGTGATACCACTTTCTCCTTAATTTTGCTCCATCTGACTTGAACAGACATTATTCTGCCCTGCCACTCCCAAGCCAAAATGATAAGTTTTGCTTTTCACTTGGTCTGAAACAGCTTTTGTTTTTTTCCCTGAAAAGCTATATCCCTATTACTTATTTTTTATTAGAAGGTGAGCATTAAAAACGGGGGGAGGGGGGCATGGCAGTTGGCTGTTATTATCGAATCTTTTATACCTTTCGGTGTCTTTTTAAGTTTGCTCTTTGCCGACTCTCAGATACATAGAGATATATGAAAAGGTAGAAATATAGACCTGAAGTTAGAAAAATTAAGAGTAAGGCAGTCTAGGGGAGCGGGGAGGATATATGTAATCTTACACCCATTCGCCTTCTTGTTTGGCAGAAACCAGTGCAACGTTGTAAAGCAATTATCCTCCAATTAAAAAAAAAAAAAAAAAAAAGCAACAACAGTGTGGCGGTCCTCTAGAGACAAGAAGGAGGGCCAGGTTTACCTTACAAATATAGTCAATTGTACCCGTTGGCTCAGACAAGCTAGATAATGTTACATGCTTCAGTTAACTCACCTTCAAGGTGGGAAGAATTTCATAAAGGTGATTGTATTCATAAATTTGAAAGTATAGTTAGCTATATTTATTTTTTGTTACTTTTTGTTTTGCCTCCCCTACCCCCTTTTTTTTTTTCTGCATATCAAAACCTTATATTGAAATCCGTGGGGACTTGCTTGGCTGTCCAATAGTTAAAGACTTCCCTCTTCCACTGCAGGTGGCATGGGTTCTATCCCTGATCAGGGAACTAAGATCCCTCTTGCCACATGTCATGGCCCCCCCAAAAATTTTTTTCCCTGGAATCATAGCACTTTTGAACAGAAATAGAACTTTGAGATTTTTTTTTTCTTGGTCTGCTTCCCACATTTATATGAGGAAACTGTTGTGCAGAAAAGAGAAAGGAACAGTTCTCGGTCTTTGGAGCCAGAAGAATTTGGATCAGGTTCAAATCCTGGGCAATACTGATATGCTTTATAATATAGCTTACAATACCACCAGGCCTCCTGAAGGTAGACTTTATGGGCATGAATCCTGGCCATATATATTTCTCAGTAATTTGCCAGCTCTGTGACCTTGAGATAATTACTAAGCCTTCCTGTGCCTGGCCCTACAGGATATGTGTAATGATTAAAAGGATGTGTAAAGCACTAAACATACGTCATTATTGCTTGATTTTCATTTAATATTCTTCATATTCTCCCTTGGGCTTCAGTTCAATATGGGTAAAATGGACATATACCTATCTTTCTGGGAGTTTGGAAGGGTAAGATATAAATAAAGCATCTAGTTTGGTAGTAGATACTCAGTTGTTGTTGCTTAGTCTCTACGTCTTATCCAACAATTTTGTAGCCTGCCAGGCTCCTCTGTCATGGGGTTTCCCAGGTAAGAATATTGGGGTGGACTGTCTTTTCCTTCTCCAGAGGATCTTCCCAACCCTTTTCTTCTGCACTGACAGATGGATTCTTTACCATTGAGCCACCAGGGAAGCTCAGATATTCAGAAAGTTGTTGTAGTAATGCTGCTGCTGCTGAGTCGTTTCAGTCGTGTCTGACTCTGTGTGGCCCCATAGACGGCAGCCCACCAGGCGCCCCCTTCCCTGGGATTCTCCAGGCAAGAACACTGGGGTGGATTGCCATTTCCTTCTCCAATCTGTGAAAGTGAAAAGTGAAGGTGAAGTCGTTCAGTTGTGTCCGACTGGTAGCAACCCTACGGACTGCAGCCTTACCAGACTCATCCGTCCATGGGCTTTTCTAGGCAAGAGTACTGTAGTGGCTTGCCATTGCTTTCTCTGTGTATTAGTAATACTATTCAAGAAAAGCAAGTGCCAGAACTTTGAGCTCAACTCATACTGTTGATGCCGAGTTGTACATTTGTATAGCCCTCTTGTATTTAATCAGCCTACTTATTTATTTATTGAAACAGGTGAATGAGTGGGGGCCATATGAACCATCATATGTATTATCTAATGATGCATTTATGACATGCTTGAAATCCTTATCATTTTTATTACCTTACTGTATTTTATTTATTTTGATTTATTATGTTTTTTATATATATACAATTTCTCACACTATTTCTATTATGGTGTGAGAAATTTTAGAATGAAACCAAATAAAAGTAATCCCAACAGATTGCTGTCATTGTGGATCCAGAGGTAAACAGGGAATAAAGGTGACTTTATCCTAAGTCTGCTGGTGGCTACCACTGCAGTTACTGGGTTTTTTCCCCCATATGTGTCTTAAAGAACAAAGAGGGTTTTCAAACCTGGAAACAGAAACAGCTCCCAAAGAGGAACAATGATGAGGACTTCCTTGGCAGTCCAATGGATAAGACTCAGTGCTTCCAATGCAGGGGGCATGGATTCTATCACTGGTCAGGGGACTAGGATATCACATGTTATGCCACATGGCAAAAAAAAAAAAAATGATAAAACAAAAATTCAAACATTAAGAAAAGAAAAGCCCAAATCAAAATCTCAAAAGATAATGTGCAGTAGATGTAAAGGGCTGTGATAGACTTCCTTGAAAGGAAGGAAGAGATGAGCAAAGAGTGGATATATAGGCAGAATAATATACATGAAAGTGCTCATGACTTTCAGCTTTTGATGTGAGCCAGTATGTTGTGGTCTCCTCTGTATTCAGCAAGGTGCCGAGTGCTGGAGGTTACAGAAGTATCAAAGTTGTTCTAAATCAGGGTGCCTTTGGTAAAGCTTCTCTGTAATGTCAGTACCTGAAATCTTGTCCGTTTCAGTCTCTTTCAGTATCTGCTTTCTAAAGGGTTTATTTTTTTTCCTTCTCATACATTAACTTGAACTGTATTCTTTAAAAATTAATTGGTACTCATAGATTCTATTTTGTCTTGTTTTTAAGTCCATCCTAAAGGAGATCAGTCCTGGGTGTTCATTGGAAGGACTGTTGTTGAAGCTGAAACTCCAATACTTTGGCCACCTGATGCGAAGAGCTGACTCATTTGAAAAGCCCCTGATGCTGGGAAAGATTGAAGGCAAGAGGAGAAGGGGAAGACAGAGGATGAGATGGTTGGATGGCATCACCGACTCAATGGACATGAGTTTGGATAAACTCCGGAAGTTGGTGATGGACAGGGAGGCCTGGTGTGCTGCAGTCCATGGGGTCTCAAAGAGTCGGACACGACTGAGCTGAACTGAACTAAGTCATGTTAGATCACCTAAAAATAGAAATACATGGAAAAATCCTGAAGAAAACCAAGACTATATGGGTTTTTTTTCTTCTAACCTACAAAGGATCATCATGTTTTATAACAAATGTGGTGAAGCTAAAACTTAAATCATGGGATAATGCTCATATCTGTCCCTCCAAGCTCTCTGAGACCCGGTTCCCTTGGAGCACACGAGGCGTTTCACACGACCTGGAAGCTTCTGTGCTTGTCTAGTCTATAGAAATCTCTTCCTCAGGTTCCTGGCTAGGCCAGCTCCTTATCACTCTTCAAGGCTCAGTATAAATCTCATCTCCCACAGAAGTTCCTGAATGCCAACCTATAAGCACATCACCCTTCCCCAAGGAATACCCAGTGTTTGTTTAGTTATTAAGGTGAACTTGGCACCAGAGGGTAGTCACTATTTGGCTTGAGCCAATCAGCACATTCATTCCTCTCAACCATAGTCATTGGTTCAAGGGTAGGCACATGACCTACTCAGCCCAACCAGGTGACTCTCAGTACCATCACTTAGAAAGTAGAGATGGGGGAACTTCCCTGGTGGTCCAGTGGCTAAGACTTCATACTCCCAGTGCAGGGGGCTGGGGTTTGATACCTGTTTGGGGACCTGGATTCTGCATGCCAAAAATAAGAGTGTGCATGCCACAACCAAAGATTCTACATGCTGCAACCAAGACCCAGCACAGCCAAATAATTTTTAAAGAAGAAAGATAGTAGGGATGGGAGCCTTACTTCTCTGCCCCATCCATCTTTGTGCCCTCCACCTCCTCCTGTTTCCTCCAGGCACGATCTTGTGAGGTTATGATGTCACAGTGATGTTACCATACTCAAAAGGAAGCTGCAGTGTGGAGTTGGATAGACATTGGAACCAGGGGCCTAAGCCAACCCCAAAACCCACCCCACCTCTGCTTTGAGTTCCATGAACCATACATTTCCTTACAGTTTAAGTCAGTTTGAATTGGGAGTTTGTTACCTGCTGACAGGCTTCTCTGGTGGCTCAGATGGTAAAGAATCCACCTATAATGTAGGAGACCCAGGTTCAATCCCTGGGCCAGGAAGATCCCCTGGAGAAGAGAATGGCAACCCACTCCAGTATTCTTGCATGAAGAATCCCATGGACAGAGGAGCCTGGTGGGCTACAGTCCATGGGGTTGCAAAGAATCGGACATGAATGAGCAACTAACACTTTATCTGCTGACAAAAATATCCTAATCTCTGTAAGGGAGGGCTTCCTTGGCTCTATTATCTGAAGTGTCTCCTGGTTACCCAGTTATCCTCTATTGTTAATCCATTTATTTCCTTTCCAGTGTGTACCACAAGCTGCAATTATCTTGCTTATTTATTTGTTCATTAACTAATTTTTTTCTTTTTCAATTGTATGGCTCAGAAAGTCATGACCTTGTTTCTCTTATAAATTTACTAGGGGAAAGGGATATGTATCAGTTTTCCTGTAACACAGGCTTTTTTCACCTGTTGACGTATTAGACCAGATAATTCTCGGGTGTGTGTGTGTGTGTGGAGGGTGTCCTGTGCATTATAGGATGTTTAGGAGCATCCTAGGCCTCGACCCACTAGACACCAGTAGTAGCAACTCTCCACCCCACCCCACCCCACCCCAAATTGTCCCTGATTAAGACCCACAGCTGTAAGATTTTATTTAAGCTTCATTGGTACAAAAAGGACATAGTCATTTTAAAAAAATATTTATTTATTTTATTTGGCTGACCTGGTCTTAGTTGCAGCATGCAGGAGCTGGTCTAGTTGTGGCATGCAAACTCTTAGCTGCAGTGTGTGGAATTGAGTTCCCTGATCTAGTTCCCTGACCCCAGGGATCGAACCTGGGCCCCTGGGAAGCACAGAGGCTTAGCCCCTGGACCATCAGGGAAATCCCTCAAAGGCATAGCCTCAGGACATGTTTTTGAGAGAAAACAAAGCAATGTTTGATTTCTGAACCACAGAGACTAAGAGATGGGAAGAATGATGACCTCATTATGAATGAAACGGGCAACGTCAGCTTCTATTTGGTTCAGTAGATGAGGAGGGGTAGGCTGCCCCCCATTTAGCTACAGGACATGCTGGTTGTTGTGAAAACGTGACCTGTCCACTCCAAGGAGTTCATTTCGACTGCAATTGAGAAGTATTTTTGCGATTATAAATTATTTCCCTCAGGCAAGTATGTATAACTCATCACCTTTCCTTTCCTTAGTTTTTCCTTGCTCTTGAAGTAATAATTTGAATGCTTGCACACTTGCTGAAAATTATTAAATAATCATTTCTGATTACCTTAACCATTCTGCTTTACTAGAAAAAAGAAAGAAATATAGCGTTTGAATAACCAGGATCATTGCTGCCTTACATTCTCATTTTTCACCCTGAAAACTAAATTCACATACCATAAATAGATCCCTTTTTCTCTTTTCTTTGTTTCTTCAACACGTGGGAGGAAAAGCAAAGGAAGAAAGAGGAGCCTGTGTCTGCTGTGTTCTGAACTATAATGGGGTCAAGTCTTAAAGATGAGTCATTTTAGTACAGACTGTTTGGATTTGCCTTGTTGAAAGGAAGCACCTTCCTTTCAACAAGGAAATAACCACCAAAATGTTGGTGGTGTTTTTTTTTTTTTTTTTTTTGAATCAGATAAATTCTGAAACCAGGATATTTCTGTGCTCCAGAGATGTTAGCATTTATGATGGATGCCATCGGTGGATGGCACGTTAAGTTCTTGAACCCAAGGGTGTATTCAGTTCCTCCCAATGAATTAACAATCCACTCAGGAGGGTGAGAGTGGTAAAGTGAATAGCATTTTTCAGGATTTGTTTTTATCAGTCATGTCGGGCTATTCTTACCTTGTTTGTACCACATGAAATGAAATCCCACCTTCAAGACACTTTGGAAGAGCTGGCCACCTGATGGCAAAGTGAAATCTTGGCAAGAATGGATAAAATCACTAACAGTCAGTTGTCTCATGGTGGACAACTAGAAAAGTGTGGAAGAGAGAAGAACTAAGGGTCATGCAAATTAAAATTACTTTGTGTGCTGTGCTTAGTCACTCAGTCCAGGGGATCTTCCCAACGTAGGGATTGAACCCAGGTCTCCCAAATTGTAGGCAGATTCTTTACCAGATGAGCTACCAGGGAAGTCCTTTAATTCCCTTTTAATTACAAAGCATAAAAAGCAAAAAGGGTATTTCTTACAATGCCAGTGTTTGTTTAGTTATTAACAACTAAACCCTGGCACCAGAGGGTGGTTACTGTTTGGCTTGAGTCAATCAGCACATTCATTCTCCTTGACCATAGTCATTGGTCAAGCACACCAGGCTTCCCTGTCCTTCACTATCTCCTGGAGTTTGCTCAAACTCATGTCCATTGAGTTGGTGATGCTATCTAACCATTTCATCGTCTGTCATCCTCTTCTCCTCCTGCCCTCGATCTTTCCCAGCATCAGAGTCTTTTCCAGTGAGTCGGCTCTTCGCATCAGGTGACCAAAGTATTGGAGTTTCAGCTTCAGCATCAGTCCTTCCAATGAATATTCAGGGTTGATTTCCTTTAGGATTGGCTGGTTTGATCTCCTTGCTGTCCAAGTGACTCTTGAGAGTCTTCTCCAACACCGCAGTTTGAAAGCATCAATTCTTCGTCACTCAGGCTTCTTTATAGTCCAGCTCTCACATCCATACATGACAACTGGAAAAACCATAGCTTTGACTGGATGGACCTTTGTCAGCAAAGTAATGTCTCTGCTTTTTAATATGCTGTCTAGGTTGATCATAGCTTTTCTTCCAAGGAGCAAGCATCTTTTAATTTCATGGCTGCAGTCACTGTCTGCATTGATTTTGGAGCCCAAGAAAACAAAGTCTGTCATGGTTTCCATTTTTTCCCCATCCATTTACCATGAAGTGATGGGAGCAGATGCCATGATCTTAGTTTTTTTGAATGTTGAGTTTTAAGCCAGCTTTTTCACCCTCCTCTTTCATCCTCATCAAGAGGCTCTTTAGACTCATGAGGCACTCCAAAATTATTGCACCTTCCTTCTGGCTGCCTTCTCCATCAGCAAGCGCAAGGGTTAAGGTATGTTCAGGGGAGCAAATGCTTCCAAAAAAACCAGTATTGCTCTTAGGAATCTGGTATTGCTGACTAAGGACCCTGAAACCAGCTATTTAAATTGTGAAATGTTAAGTGTGTTATTCCTGAGGCAGTTTGTAAATTGTTATTTTTTTTTTCTTTTCTTTCTTTTTCTTCTTCTTTTTTGGGGGGAGCCTCACCACAAGGCTTGCAGAATCTTGACCCCCCGACCAAGCACTGACCCTAGCAGTGGAAGCACCACCTCCTAACCTAGATTGCCGGGGAATTCCCTGTAAACTGTTATTTTTCATTAAACAAAAAATTAGGACACTCCACACATATGTTATCGCATTTTGTTTTATGCTAGCAAAATGTCTCTTCTGAGGAGTTCACCATTTATCAACTCTTTTCATTTTTTGACAGTATAAATTCTTCCCCTTTGTCAATTAAAGAAAGGCACTCGTCATCCAGCTCTACAGGGATTCAGTCATTAACCACTGCAGTTGCTGACCTTCAGTATACCTTGAAAGTTCAGGATAGAGATCAGGATGAAGCCCTCTGTGCTCTGGGAGAACTGGCAGAACAGGCCTTACCCACAGATATTTTTCAGGAGAAAATTTCATGAACCCAATTTCTTGCATCTTCTCATACTTAGAAAAGCACTAAAATCATTAAGGTATCTGTGCCTAGTGACTAGCAGTAACCTTTTATCTACCAAGATATGTGCTTAGTTGCACGTCCCCCTTCTTGAAAATCACATGAAACGGAGCAGGACCCTACGGTTCTCCCCACCCTTCCCATGTCTTCAGTCTGCCTTTTGTGTGTAGATAAACTTTAGCCAAAGAATAACTTTAATCAGAGAAGTGAGAAAATGCAAAAAAAAAAAAAAAAAAGGAAAACATTCCAACAAGATTAAATAATAAGAGTTTAGTCATTAAGCATAGTCAAGCACTTTCGTCCCTCCTAAGGGCTACAGATAATGTTCTGAGCCATGTCCTGTGAACTGTCTTATGGATACTGAAACCCCCATCAGGCAGAGAAATTAACTACATGATGACAAGACTGTGGACATGACGTAGCTGCCACTGTTCTGAGAGCCGGCCTCAAAGAGATGGGAGCAAACCGACCCCGGAACTGAAGGCTAACTGCACTTAAAACAGGATGCTGCTGCTCAGGCCTCCAATGACTAATTTCAAGATGACTGTCAGAGCTGACTGTGCTGTTTCTGCATGCAGCCACTCCCTCCAGCTATAAAAGTTCTTGCCCGGATTGTCTATGGGAAGCATCAGCCTTTGTACAGGAGTCCATGGACTCCACTGGTGACAGGCCTCTAAACTAAAGCAAACTTTCCTTTCCACCAGCCTGGCCTCTTTATTGGCTTTTGAGCTGTGAGTAGCCGGCTCCCCACTTTTGGTAACATGCTAAACTCCCCGCCTTTTACCTACTGGGAGCCGTTCCTCAGAGCCCTCTGAGAGGGTGGCTCCTGGGCCTATATCGTCCTCAGGAAGCCCCCAAATAAAACTGAAACTCATAGCTCTCAGGTTGTGCGTTTTTATTTCAGTCGGCACCTTTCTCTCTGAAGGGAGGGGACAGAGTCAGCCCAAGGCAAAAAGGAAAGTCTGTCTTTAGCTCCTGACTCCTGCTTTTCTAAACTTCTCTCCAGCTTCCTCACCTACTATGGGTTGTCTCTCCTAACTGTCCCAGAATGTAGGTCCCTGACCACCTGTGCCAAGGTTCTCAAGCCCCATATACATGTCCTGTTCCTGTCTGATTTCTTCTTGGCCTTACAAGGGCTTGAGGGGCCGAACCAGCAAAAGGCAACCCCCGTCCCATCTTACATCATCAGCTATTAAAAAAAGTGCCCCCTTTCTCCTAGAAAAAACCACAGCAGACCGTTTCCCCTGCCTCCAGCCCTGCACCGGCTTTGTTTCGTCTTCCAATGGTGAGGTCACCTCCTGAGGAGAAGTAAGACCAATCTCGGCTTATTACCACTGGGGCAGAGATGAAAGAAAGGACGTTTTTGTTTCTCGAGAGTAAAGAAGCCCCAGCCTTACTGTTGTGACCTATGACATGTCCTTGAGGATGGTGTTTGTCCTTGAACAGAATCAGAACTCTTCCTCAGGCAGAGTAAAGTGTGTCTATGAGTAAGGAAATGAGGGGATGCTTGGCTGCGAAGTGGGGAGAGGGGACTCCAATACTGAGGAGTCCTGGGCTATTTCCAAGAAGCATTCCATGTACCTTGTTGACTTTTTTTTCTTCTTTTTTTAAATTTTATTTTTAATTGGAGGACAATTACTTTACCCTTGTTGACTTTTTTCAATAAGATTGGGGCTCCGGGACATTCATCACGATGCAATAAAACTGACCTGGTCAGACCTTTGTGCTTTAAATATGTCTTTACAAGTTACATAATGAAAATGCCTGCTAGTATGTAATCTGACGTGTTTTCTCCTAACTAGTTGACTCTGCACTGTTAGCTTCACCTACAGTGGACAAATACCTTCCTCCTGCAAGGCCTTCAGTTCCACTTTGGACTAGAGATGTGGGGATGAAAGGCCTGAGGCCTTCCTGCTCTCAGGAAGCTAAAGCAGAAGAAGCTCTTAGAACAAGGTCCAGAGTCTGGCCAGCTGGGCTATGGATTCAGTGTTACAGTGAGGCATTTCAAGAAAATACCCTAGGCCCTGTGTCTAAGGTCTTTCTTTGAGATTGGAATGAAAACTGACCTTTTCCAGTCCTGTTGCCACTGCTGAGTTTTCCAAATTTGCTGGCATATTGAGTGCAGCATTTTCACAGCATCATCTTTTAGGATTTGAATAGCTCAGCTGGAATTCCATCACCTCCACTAGCTTTGTTCGCAGTGATGCTTCTTAAGGCCCACTTGACTTCACATTCCAGGATGTTTGGCTCTAGGTGAGTGATAACACCATCTTGATTATCTGGGTTATGAAGATCTTTTTTGTATAGCTCTTCTGTGTATTCTTGCCACCTCTTCTTAATATCTTCTGCTTCTGTTAGGTACTTACCATTTCTGTCCTTTATTTTGCCCATCTTTGCATGAAATGTCCCCTAGGTATCTCTAATTTTCTTGAAGAGATCTCTAGTCTTTCCCATTCTATTGTTTTCCTCTATTTTTTTGCATTGATCACTGAGGAAGGCTTTCTTATCTCTCCTTGCTATTCTTTGGAACTCTGCATTCAGATGGGTATATCTTTCCTTTTCTCCTTTGCCTTTCACTTCTCTTCTTTTCTCAGCTATTTGTAAGGCCTTCTCAGACAACCATTTTCCCATTTTGCATTTCTAAGGTCAGATGAATCTGGGGTAAGAGCTGGCATTTACAGCCTCTCGTGGGCAAATTACTTAATCTCTGTGAAATCGTACCTGAAATGTGGCTAGGAAACCTACCACACTGTGGTTGTGTGGAGACCAATTAAGTAATACAACATAAGCGAAGTGCCTGCCAGCAAAGGGAGCACGCTGAACGGCAGCTGTGGTTGTTATTGCCTTAATGACCTAATCTCCTGTCACCTAAGACACATCCTCGCTTCCTGCCTCTCAGAATCCTGCCCCAGCACAGCATGCAACAACATGTAGTTTCCCTACCCTCATCTTTCACATGGAGAAGGCAATGGCACCCCACTCCAGCACTCTTGCCTGGAAAATCCCCTGGACGGAGGAGCCTGGTGGGCTGCGGTCCATGGGGTCGCTAAGAGTTGGACAAGATTCAGCGACTTCAGTTTCACTTTTCACTTTCATGCATTGGAGAAGGAAATGGCAACCCACTCCAGTGTTCTTGCCTGGAGAATCCCAGGGACGGGGGAGCCTCATGGGCTGCCGTCTATGGGGTCGCACAGAGTCGGACACGACTGAAGAGACTTAGCAGCAGCAGCAGCATCTTTCACAGGGTGCCGCCTCTGTGGCATTGCTGCCTAGACAATCAACCATCAGGGATTTGTGCTCAAGGTACTGCCTCTGGGGATGAAGAGAGAGACCACACACCCCAGGGCCAAGCAACCCAGTCCTCCTGCACATCATGGGAGAGGATCGAAGACTGGCAAAAAGCCCCCCACATCACAATAGGGTTCTTACAATTTTAACAAATAAGCAAACGTTCAAATTTAAAATTTTATTTTGCCTTGTGGTACACAAACCTGCTCATTTCTTCCTGATAACAGTTATAACAAACAGCAGTAAAATGAGCCTGAAATGGATATGAACTCATTTTGCTGGAAATAGGCGATGACCTGGTCCCATGTTTGATTTGCCAGCCTTGGGACCTCTCCAAACACGTGGTGTGAAGACGAGGTATTAGTCCAGTCGCCTTGAAGGTCAGGTCAGACAGCACAGAGGAAGAGGGTGCAGATGAAGGGATCAGATGCTCCGCGGGTTACAGGGTGCTAAATGATGGGCTGAGATGCTCAGCACAGATCCATCTCTTCCAGGAACCAGGATTCCAACTGTCATACACTTTAGTCCCTTTGTTACTTACACCCTAGAAAATATTCCTACAATGTAATACATGCTTATGTATGTATATATATATATATATATTCATATATGTATGTGTATATATATATATATTCATATATATATGTATCTATTTTCAGAGTGAGAGAAAACAGAAAAAATAAGAGGAGACTTTTGACTAAGGAAAAAAAAGTCACAGATTTCTAAAAGTTAGATAGATCTGTGTTAATATCGTCACAGATAATTCAAAATCAGAGAACCAGATTTTAGCAGGGAGTTTTAAATGCCTCCTTCCTGCTGTTGAGAGATTCCTAAGAATATTCTGAATGTCGTAGATTTTAACTTTGTCAGTGTCCTGGAAAGATTTTTTTTTTTTTTAACATTTAATTGTATTACATTTCTCTTAAAGCCCTTTCCCCACTGTTATTTTTTAAGACATTTCATTTCTGCTTCACAGGTCACTACGGTGATACTGATACATTTTCTAAAGGACTATTACAACACCATGAACTGCATGGACTAGTCAGCCACCCTGCTCAGCACTGGAAATGTAGACATTCATCCATTCATCCAACAAATATCTGTGGAATTCTTTCCAAGTAAAGCCATTGTGGAAGACTGCTAACAGTTGATTTAAAGATCATTATCAACAAAAAAGTTTTTGTCTGCCTGCTGGGGCAAGGGATGCAGGGAGGAATAAGTGAAAGGCTACAGGGAAGTACGGGTGGGACCAAGGACTTAGGGACCAGAAAGAGAGCTATGCTCAAGCCTCAGTCTTCCTGTGTGACCCCAGGAAGCAGTGTAAGCTCTCTGATCCTCAGTGTCTTCCTCTTCAGAATGTGGATCCACCATCATTCATACAATGAACCTGTCCACTATGTGCTAGGTACCGGTCCTTGTCAAATTCATTTACTTACGCTCTCTTGTTAACTGCTGACCCCAGTGCTCCGAGACAACTGGCCACGAGGTCCTCAACAAATGCTAATTGATGTTCTCCTGTCCGTCTCACCTATATATTCATTTAATAAACTTTGAACCAAGCCCTGTGCTAGGAAGCCCTTGGTTTAAAGAAAAAAGAGATAAAGGCCACACCTCAAGCTTCCCAATCTAGTTGGAGACACAATCCATAAACCCATAAATTATCCAGTAATCATTGTAATGAGAGCACTGTGCATGGAACCTTATTGGGAATGGAACTGAGGCACCTCGCCTGGCCCGGGGCTAGGGTGTGGGGTCGGGGAGGAAGCAGGTGGCCCCGAGCCGAGGTGAGGAGGCTGGAGGAGGGATCCGCCCTCTTTCTGCCAGATATGGAAGAACCAGTACTTGTGAGGACCAGCAGGTTCAGTTCAGTTCAGTTCAGTTCACTTCAGTCGCTCAGTTGTGTTCGACTCTTTGCGACCCCATGAATCACAGCACGCCAGGCCTCCCTGTCCATCACCAACTCCCGGAGTTCACTCAAACTCACGTCCATTGAGTCGGTGATGCCATCCAGCCATCTCATCCTCTGTCGTCCCCTTTTCCTCCTGCCCCTAATCCCTCCCAGCATCAGGGTCTTTTCCAATGAGTCAACTCTTCGCATGAGGTGGCCAAAGTACTAGAGTTTCAGCTTTAGCATCAGTCCTTCCAAAGAACATCCAGGACTGATTTCCTTTAGAATGGACTGGTTGGATCTCCTTGCAGTCCAAGGGACTCTCAAGAGTCTTCTCCAACACCACAGTTCAAAAGCATCAATTCTTCAGCGCTCAGCTTTCTTCACAGTCCAACTCTGCCTTGACTAGACGGACCTTTGTTGGCAAAGTGATGTCTCTGCTTTTGAATATGCTATCTAGGTTGGTCATAACTTTCCTTCCAAGGAGTAAGCGTCTTTTAATTTCATGGCTGCAATCACCATCTGCAGTGATTTTGGAGCCCCCCAAAATAAAGTCTGACACTATTTCCACTGTTTCCCCATCTATTTCCCATGAAGTGGTGGGACCAGGTGCCATGATCTTCGTTTTCTGAATGTTGAGCTTTAAGCCAACTTTTTCACTCTCCACTTTCACTTTCATCAAGAGGCTTTTTAGTAACTCTTCACTTTCTGCCATAAGGATCTGCATATTTGAGGTTATTGATATTTCTCCCAGCAATCTTGATTCCAGTTTGTGCTTCTTCCAGCCCAGCGTTTCTCATGATGTACTCTGCATAGAAGTTAAATAAGCAGGGTGACAATATACAGCTTTGACGTACTCCTCTTCCTATTTGGAACCAGTCTGGTGTTCCATGTCCAGTTCTAACTGTGGCTTCCTGACCTGCATACAGATTTCTCAAGACACAGGTCAGGTGGTCTGGTATGCCCATCTCTTTCAGAATTTTCCACAGTTGATTGTGATCCACACAGTCAAGGGCTTTGGCATAGTCAATAAAGCAGAAATAGATGTTTTTCTGGAACTCTCTTGCTTTTTCCATGATCCAGCGGATGTTGGCAATTTGATCTCTGGTTCCTCTGCCTTTTCTAAAACCAGCTTGAACATCTGGAAGTTCACGGTTCACATATTGCTGAAGCCTGGCTTGGAGAATTTTGAGCATTACTTTACTAGCGTGTGAGATGAGTGCAATTGTATGGTAGTTTGAGCATTCTTTGGCATTGCCTTTCTTTGGGATTGGAATGAAAACTGACCTTTTCCAGTCCTGTGGCCACTGCTGAGTTTTCCAAATGTGCTGGCATATTGAGTGCAGCACTTTCACAGCATCATCTTTCAGGATTTGAAATAGCTCAACTGGAATTCCATCGCCTCCACTAGCTTTGTTCATGGTGATGCTTTCTAAGGCCCACTTGACTTCACATTCCAGGATATCTGGCTCTAGGTGAGTGATCACACCATCGTGATTATCTGGGTTGTGAAGATCTATTTTGTACAGTTCTTCTGTGTATTCTTGCCACCTCTTCTTAATCTCTTCTGCTTCTGTTAGGTCCATACCATTTCTGTCCTTTATTGAGCCCATCTTTGCATGAAATGTTCCCTTGGTATCTCTAATTTACTTGAAGAGATCTCTAGTCTTTCCCATTCTGTTGTTTTCCTCTATTTCTTTGTATTGATCACTGAGGAAGGCTTTCTTATCTCTTCTTGCTATTCTTTGGAACTCTGCATTCAGATGCTTATATCTTTCCTTTTCTTCTTTGCTTTTCACTTCTCTTCTTTTCACAGCTATTTGTAAGGCCTCCCCAGACAGCCGTTTTGCTTTTTTGCATTTTTTTTCCATGTGGATGGTCTTGATCCCTGTCTCCTGTACAATGTCATGAACCTCAGTCCATAGTTCATCAGGCAGTCTATCTATCAGATCTAGTCCCTTAAATCTATTTCTCACTTCCACTGTATAATCATAAGCAGGTTACTGCTTCTGAACTTCGGAGAAGGCAATGGCACCCCACTCCAGTACTCTTGTTTGGAAAATCCCATGGATGGAGGAGCCTGGAAGGCTGCAGTCCACGGGGTCACTGAGGGTCGGACACGACTGAGCAACTTCACTTTCACTTTTCACTTTCATGCATTGGAAAAGGAAATGGCAACCCACTCCAGTACTCTTGCCTGGAGAATCCCAGGGATGGAGGAGTCTGTTGGGCTGCCGTCTATGGGGTTGCACAGAGTCGGACACGACTGAAGCGACTTAGCAGTAGCAGCAGCAGCTTCTGAACTAAGAAAGGAATAACAATGATGTAAAACTACAAGCACATCACAGTGAAACATACTCTCTCTGATGACGAAAATGCAAGAATTCCAAGGAATAGCAATGGCTCTTCAGGAAATGGATCTGACCAAATAAAACCCATATGGTCAGACCTTTGTGTTTTTAATTAATTAATTTCTGGCCGCTTAGCATGTAGGGTCTTAGTTCCCTGACCAGGGATCAAACCAGTGTTGTTTGCAGTGGAAGCACAGAGTCTTAACCATTGAGTGGCCAGGGAAGTTCTTTTGTGTTTTTAAACATATCCTCACAAGTTACATAATGAAAATACCTATCAGCTTGACCTCTTTTTTTTTTAATCCTTCACGTTCTTATTCAGAGTCATCTGGATGAGCTCAGTTCACCTGGCTTTTAGAAGCGTGATAGAGTCACATGGTTGGCAAAAGCTTCTAAAGTTACCAAAACGGCACTTGTGTCCTGACTGCTTCTGGAGGAGGTAGCCCGCCACTCTCCTGACCTGGCTAGTTACAATACCCCAAGCCAAACCCAGTGCCCACCCCAAACGGGACCAGTGAATAGAATTCAATGGGCTCACGGCAGACACAGCATGGCCGCATCTGGGAGAGCAGGTGAGACATGAAAAAAAACCCTCTGTCGAAGCATGTGTGCGTTAAGAGCAAACCCAAGTATATCTGAGACTAGAGGAGTGGGAGTCAAAGTGTAAATAAACTGTAGAAGTGAGGATGCTTGTGCAGAGAGTAGAAATCCTAGAAATGTGAATTTATTCTCTTTGCCACCCAGGGGAGCCAGAGATTCATGAAAATCTTACACAGAGCTGCCTAAGTTAAGAGCCAGGGACTAAAAATGCACTATTTCAGTTTGGGCTTTTGCAATTGTAGGCAATGAAAAAACAACTAACCAACAAAAAAAGGAGAATTTATTGATTCACATAACTTAGAAGTTTTGATGTGTGTCTGGTTTGGGCTCAGCCAGCCCCAAGGGCTCTGGTGGGCTTGTCACAGCCTGCTCCGTCCTTCTCTGTCTCCCAACTGAGCTTTGCCCCATGATGCTTTCCTGCCATCCTGGGCCTTCCTCACTTGGGAGCAAAGCCAGGCCCAGCTCCGGGGGGAGCCAGTACGTACTCCTAGAAGAAGGAGAGAGGTGGGTGTTCTCATGTTTTCCAGATAACCTCCAAGGTCCCCCTGAGATAGTTATTTTGTATTTCATCTTCGTTTTACAAACAAACCTCAGGTGGATTAAGTAATTCTCCGAACTGTTAAGTGATTAAGTGGTGGCATGCATGCTCAGTCATTCAGTCATGTCCAAGTCTTTGCAACCCCATGGACCATATCCCGCCAGGCTCCTCTGTCCATGGAATTTTCCAGGCAAGAATACTAGAGTGGCTTGCCATTTCCTCCTCCAGGGGTGGAGGGAGGGAGGAGGGGTGGGGGTGGGCGTGGACACAAGAGGGTGTGAGGTGCTTTTAAGTAATTCCTCCCTTTCTTCAAGCACAGCCTAAGTCATAAAACCTTCTATAGAGGTAAGTCCCAAAGAATGGAACAGAATTTTCATTCCGTGGGAGGCACAAGTTATTATCTGGTGTAGAGCAGTTTGTGGGGATGGAGTGCGTGAGGTGAGGCTTCAGGAGTGTGGACGGGACAGCTCGCCTGTCAAAGCCCTCATGGAGCAGAGTTCGGCTCTCCACTGGGGAAGTGGGGCAGAGGTGGGGGGCGGTGGCCCGGAGGCTGCTGTCAGATGCCAAGGCTGACCTAGGAGGCTCTCTTACCTTCTGGGGACTCACAGCCTGCAGATGCTCATCTCCCTGTTAGTTGGGACCAGGTTGCTATATCTTGCGGAGGTTGGGGGAGCGCTGCCTTGAGTCCAGTAGAGGTGGAAACAGCCAACCAGGATGACTTTCAAGCCAGTGAGGGCAGGGACTTACCCGTGATCCCCGTGGGTGGGGGGTGGGACACACTTCTGATCCCTGGTCAGGGAACTAAGCTCCCCCAGGCCAGGAGAGGACTGACTGGAAGAACTGGAATTAACTGTGTGTAGAGTGACTGAACAGGGATCTAGAGGTCTCTAGAAAGCAAGGATTTTTTTTCATAAGAAAAGCTGACATTCTAACTTCTCCTTGAAAGGGGGAGAATGTTCAGGAGGACACTTGTCATTCTTCAGTCACTCAGTTGTGTCCAACTCTTTGTGACGCTATGGGCCGCCAGGCTTCCCTGTTCTTCACTATGTCCCGGAGTTTGCTCAAACTTCTACCCATTGAGTTGGTGACACCATCCAACCCTCTCATGCTCTGTTGCCCTCTTTGCCTCCTGCCCTCCGTTGGCCTCTTCCAATGAGTCGGCTCTTCGTATCAGGTGGCCAAAGTATTGGAGCTTCAGTATCAGTCCTTCCAGTGACTAGTCAGGATTGATTTCCTTTAGGACTGACTGGTTTGACACTAGGTAATCGCAAATGAGGGAACGTCCAGAGCACAGGTGACTTGGAGACAGATGAAAACTGAAGCTAGGCCTGGCTCTTGAAAATTTAATCCATCTGTGACTTGACTCTAGTTATTGTAAGAGCACAGCCCAAGCCTAAGAGTAATTGGTTTTATGCTACTGGGGCGTCTTTGGTTTCTTTTGATTTTACATGAGAATTATAAACTATTGTAACTTATTTTAGTTCTGAAAAAGAAGGAAAGAAAAAAAGATTGGGACTTCCCTGGTGGTCCAGTGGTTATACTCTGTGCTTCCACAATGGGAGGCACAGTTTCAATTCCTGGTTGGCAAACCACGATCCTGCATGCTGTGTGATGTTGCCAAAAATTGAAAAAAGGAACAGAACAATGATGCACACAAGACTTTTGTGAGTTGTGTTTGCGTTGGTAATATTTGGGATATCCAGCATTTCCAGGTCCCATCCTGCCTTAGTCACTTCCTTCAGTTTCTGCAGATAAAAGTTCAGGTGAAAGGGACCCCATTACTATGAGGCTCTTGCTTTAAACTCCAGTGTAGAAATCTATCGGTGATGGAGGAGACCCGTTTACTTTGGCCAGCAGCAGACCTGAGGGGCAGCCTGGGCTTTCCCCCTAGCCTTGATCCGCACAGATTTACTGCTCTACTAGTCATTCAACAAACACTCTTTGGGTGTCTACTACATGCCTAGCACTCTTCTAGGCACTTGGTTCTCATCAGTAAAGGACACACAAAAATTCTTACCCTCATGGAACTTATAGCCTAAGATAAGAAGGCTGACCCAGAAAAATGACAGCCTGTGGTAAGCACCATGAAGAAGACTGAAGCAGAGTAAGGAGGGAACGGGTGGTACAAGGATGTGTGTATGTGTGCGTGATGCATGCATGTGTATGCACTCCTACTTTAAATAGGGTGGTAACACGTGAGCAGAGGCCTGAAGGAAGGAGGGAGTGACATACAAATATGTAAAGGAAGGAATTCTGAGCGGAGGGAACAGTATACGCAGAGGTCCCGGGCTGCAAGCCTGGTTGGCATGTGCAAAGTGGAGCAAGAAGGCTAATGTCCCTGAATGGAGTGTCCAGGGCAAGAGTGACAAGTGAGGGGGTCTGAGAGGCATTAGGTGGGATTACGTATGATTGTCAGAGTCTTCATGGGCCACAAGATGATCTTTTATTTGCCCCTGAGGGATGTGTAAAGCCACTGGAGAGTTTGAGTAGAGAAGTGACAGGAGACTCGGGACTCTCAAAGGACTGCTCTAGGTGCTCTGTGGAGTCCAGACCAGCGCTGTGCAGTAGAAATATAACATGAGCCACAAAATGCGAGATATTTGTCATTTAAAATTTTTTTCTAGTAGCCATGGTAACAAGTAAAAGAAACAGGTGGAAATATTTTACTGTATGTAACTTAACCTAATATATCTAAATTATTAAGAGTACAAGCTGTGATCACTATAAAATTACTGTTGAGGCTGTTAACATTTTTTACATACTCAATCATCAAAATCTGGTGTGTGTTTCACTCTTACAGCATCTCTTTGGAATAGTCACACTTCAAATGCTTAATAGTCCTTTCTGGCTTGTGGTTACACAGCCAAAATTTGGTCTCTGTACTCTCTCACCCCTGTTCCAAATTGAATTCTGAAACAGAGTTTTGCAGGGAAGAAGTAGAAAAGAGTAGCTTTATTGCTTTGCCAGGCAAAAGGGGCCACAACAGGATGATACCCTCAAAGCTGTGCCCCAAACCTGGAGGGGGCAGTGAGGAGTTTTATAGTAATGGTTCAAGGAGGGCATGATCAGCTCGTGGGCGTTCTTCTGATTGGTTGGTAGTGAGGTAATGGGACTGTGTGTGAGCTCAGTCGTGTCTGACCCTTTGCAACACCATGAACTGTAGCCCACCAGGCTCCCCGTCCATGGAATTTTCCAGGAAAGAATACTGGAGGGGGTTGTCGTTCCCTTCTCCAGGGGTAATGGAGTCTGCATCATCAGCCTTCTGGTTCCAACCCATTTGGGGTCTGCATGCTGGTGGGCAAAATACAGTTAACGTCTCCCACCTAGCGGGGTGTTTCTGTATTTGCAAAACAGTTCAAAGATACTGTTCCATGTGTCCCTTGAGGGGGAACCAGGACCCTTCCCCAAGGCTCCACCATTGTTTTTTGACTCCATTGTCTCCACATCCCCTCCCTTCCCTGATTAGCACCTGTTTGAACCCACCTGTTGGAACTCTGGGAAGGTCCTGGAGGCTGAATGAAGACAGTTCTTGCAGAGGTGCAAATAAGAGAGAAGGGTGAATAAAGATGAGGCTGAGGGCATAAACACCCCAGGGAAGAGCAATCTAGAGAAATCACTCCTGCTCCCTAGCGCAGAGAGTAGAAGTTGATCTATCTCCCAACCCTGCTCCCCATAGGGAGGAGGAACTTTACTGGGAATAACTCCAGGTCTGACACAAAACACATTAGAAGAGTCCAAAAGTAGACTTTCAGCTTGGGCTGAGCATTGTAATCCCTTCCTCATCACACTCCAGCACCAGGCAAGCCCCACCATCTCTTGATCCCCAAATTATTTTGGAGACATTATTAACATAGCTGGTGTGCCCGACACACTGCCAAACAAACTGAAACATTGGAGTCTGGAGGAGAGAAAGGTTTATTACAGGGCCACGCAAAGAGATGAGGTGGCTCATGCCCTCAAAAGCCCCGGGTTTCCCAAGGGCTTCTGCAAAGTATTTTTAAAAGCCAGGTGGGGGGATGGGGGCTTCCCCCGTGGAAGAGCCCACCTGCCAATGCTGGAGACCAGCGTTCAATCCCTGGGTCAGGAAGATCCCCTGAGAAGGAAACGGCAACGTATTCCAGTGTTCTTGCATGGGAGATCCCATGGACAGAGGAGCCTGGCCGGCTATTGTCCATGCGGTCGCAAAGAATCAGACAGAGCAACTGAGCCAGAGAGCAAGGAGGGGTTGTGGGGTTGCAGGGTACGTGATCACTTGGTGCACAGTCCTCTGACTGGCTGATGGTGAGGTAACAGGGTGGTGTCACAGAGGTGAGCGTTATCAGCCCTTAGACTCCAGGAGGCCTGGGTCCCCACTGTCAAGTAGGTAACATCTTCCATTTGGTGGGGGGCGGGGAGGGGTGTTCATGTCTGCAAAACAGCTGAGGAAATTTGCATCAGGATACTATTATCTAGATACTTCAGACAGGAGCTAAAGTGGAGGATAAAGGGGAAGTCCTGTCCTGGGAAGGCCCCATAGGTCCTGCTTGACCATCTTTATCAGCACTCCTCCATGGGTGTGCCCTGGGGTTGGGGGACAGGCGGAAGCTCTGTTTTCTCTTTGAGGCCTGAATTTCCTGATTTGTGTTCTTGGTTAATCCCAAATGCATTTGATAGTCAGGCTGGGTCAACTGTATTTCTGTTCTTTAGAGGGGAGGCTGGGAGAGAATCCAGGGTTCCTCTCCCCACACCACATTTTGACACATTTGTTGTCATGAACCCTTTTTCTCATAAGAGATAAAAACTATATTTTAGTATGACCTTGGTAAAAAGATGAATCTATTAATATTATATATGAAAAAATTTCCTTTGACTTAAAAGTTATTTTTTTCTTCTGATTTTAAGACAACATAAAACATTGTCCTGGGCCCTTAAAAGAATTGTGGGCCCCAGATACCATGCCTGCTGCGCCCAATGGGGACATTGACCCTTCACCCATCCTCTCCCCTCACCCCCACCCCCAAGGGCATTTGAGTCCCTCGAGACCTTTATGATGTGGCCTCTGAGCTAGATGGACCCCTGGGCATGGGGCTAAGATCGCACTGCCACACAGTGTGGCCAAAACCAAAACTTTCACTTTTTTCCCCCATAGAGAAAGTTAAAGGAACATGTAAAAGATGTATTTCAAAAATATATATGTTTATGTATTTATATTTATTTATTTAGGCTGCATGTGGGATCTTTTTTTTTTTTAGTTGTAGCATGTAGGATCTAGTTCCCTGACTAAGGAATGAACCCAGGCCCCCTGCATTAGAAGCACAGAGTCTTAGGCATTGGACCACCAGGGAAGTCCTCAAAAGATGTATTATTTTTTCTTTTCCCCTAGTCTTCAAAATCTGGCCTAAGCAGTCACAGGCATTTGGTGAATTCTGCATTCTTTATTCAGCTGCTCAGCCCAAGCCAAGTTCAATAGATGTAACCCCTTCAATACCTTCCATGAGCATTCCTGGGGGGAGGGGTCACCTGCAGTTTGGTTCTCCTCCTTCCAGGTACCTTGTGGGATAGTTCAGTTCAGTTCTGTCGCTCAGTGACTGAACTCTTAAAAGTTCAGTCTTCTTGCGACTCTTTGCAACCCCATGGACTGCAGCATGCCAGGCTTCCCTGTGGGATAGTACTTTCCCTTTAAATTTGGGCATGGCCACGTGACCTGTTTTGGGCAACAGAATGGGAGCAGGAGTGTCATGTGTCACCTCTTACTGAAACACTTTAGGATAGCGTGACCATGCTCTCCTTCTCTGTCCTGGGTCCACCCTGTGGCAGGTGATGAGGTGGACATGCATGTCTCTGAGTGAGGACATGTTAGGTAGGTAGAATAGGGAAAAGGAGTCCAAAATGGTGGTGGCTTAAAGACAAGAAAGGTCCGAGGACCACAGTGAAGACTTCAGGCAGAACAAACAGAACAAACAGCACTCCTGGCTAAGCCCAATTTGCATAGGGCAGGCCCAGGTGGAGGAAAAAACATATAAAAGGAGGAGCCAAAGCACTTTCTCTCGGACTCTCTCTCCTGCGTGCGCACACGCTCTCGCTCTCTTGCGCGCGCGCGCTCTCTCTCTCTCTTGCGCGCGCGCGCTCTCTCTCTCCCGCGCGTGCTGTCTCTCTCCCTACGCACTCCTCCACTCTCTTCTCTTGGAGTCTTGGATTCTCCTGCTATCTTCTAAATAAAATGGAGCTGTAACATTGATTTGCCTAAGAGCTGTAACACGGTTTGTCCAAGATACGAGAGCTGTGATGCCCCGAGGGCTTTAATGTCCGTTGCTCCAAATCTTTGTTGTGACGAGACAAAGAACCGAGGAACATACACTCGCGTGACAGACACAAGAGAGCAGAACCCCCTGGTGTGATTGTGGACTCACAAAAATATTCACAACCTGAAAGTTGAGAGTTATGCCTTGTGAAATGAAAATATCTCCTGCCATATTAATAAACAAGAAACGTCACAGCTATCAGGGGTTTCTGGCCTCCAAATGTGAATGTACTGTGCTGTGCTTAGTCACTCAGTCGTGTCCGACTCTTTGCGACCCCGTGGACTGTCACCCGCCAGGCTCCTCTCTCCATGGGGTTCTCCAGGCAAGAAACTGGAGTGGGTTGCCATGCCCTCCTCCAGGGGATCTTCCCAACCCAGGGATTGAACCCAGGTATCCTGCATTGCAGGTGGATTCTTTACCATCTGAACCACCAGGGAAGCCAAATGTGATCCAAACTGTGATCCAGCAGAGGCTGCCACCACCACAGTGATTGCTGAAGAGCTGGGGGAGTGCAAGAAGCAAAGTGAATAAGGAAACAAGATTGGCCCCAGATATATGAGGTGCATATGAAAGGAATGAATTCACTGAGCCCAGAGGCTTGCATCTTCCGGTACATAAAACATTAAATTCTACATAAAACATTAAATTCCTTAACTTGATACCTGATCTTTGATGTTCAGACTGCCTACTCCCTTTGTTGCAAACTTATATATATCCTGACGTCCCTTCCTACCTCCTCTGAGCAGTTTTCTCAGAGCTATTGAGATGCTGTCTCCTGGGCTTGGAGTCCTAAACATTCCCACTAAATAAAATAACTCTCTACTTTCAGATTGTGACTATATTTTTCAGTCGACAGTTTTATTTGCAGGAATGTTCAGGACTTCAAGCCCCGGAGACAGCGTCTCAAGTGACCCTGAGAGAATAGTTCCGAGGAGGCAAGAGGAGGAGCCAGGTTGTTTGGCCATAAAGGGCATAAAAAAAATGATTCTTCATGAAAGAAAACCAGATATCCCAAGTTAAGGAATTTAGTGCTTTTCTATATATGGGAAGATGCAAGAATCTGGGCTCGCTGAAATCCTTCCTTTGATGGGTACCAGGTATCTGGAGCCAGTGTCCAGTTTCCTCTGGGCTGCAGACTGATGACTCTAGATGGCAGGAATTCTTCCCTTCCTGAGTTCCCTCAGAGCTCATCAGCTCACCACTTCCCGTGGCTGCAATTGCTAGTGACTATAGACCTAAGAGAAGCAGAAGATATTAAGAAGAGGTGGCAAGAATACACAGAAGAACTGTACAAAATAGATCTTCACAACCCAGATAATCATGATGGTGTGATCACTCACCTAGAGCCAGACATCCTGGAATGTGAAGTCAAGTGGGCCTTAGAAAGCATCACTACAAACAAAGCTAGTGGAGGTGATGGAATTCCAGTTGAGCTCTTTCAAATCCTAAAAGATGATGCTGTGAAAGTGCTGCACTCAATATGCCAGCACATTTGGAAAACTCAGCAGTGGCCACAGGACTGGAAAAGGTTAGTTTTCATTCCAATCCCAAAGAAAGGCAATGCCAAAGAATGCTCAAACTACCATACAATTGCACTCATCTCACGTGCTAGTAAAGTAATGCTCAAAATTCTCCAAGCCAGGCTTCAGCAATACGTGAACCATGAACTTCCAGATGTTCAAGCTGGTTTTAGAAAAGGCAGAGGAACCATTGATCAAATTGCCAACATCCGCTGGATCATGGAAAAAGCAAGAGAGTTCCAGAAAAACATCTGTTTCTGCTTTATTGACTATGCCAAAGCCTTTGACTGTGTGGATCACAATAAACTGTGGAAAATTCTGAAAGAGATGGGCATACCAGACCACCTGACCTGCCTCTTGAGAAACCTATATGCAGGTCAGGAAGCCACAGTTAGAACTGGACATGGAACACCAGACGGGTTCCAAATAGGAAGAGGAGTACGTCAAAGCTGTAAATTGTCACCCTGCTTATTTAACTTCTATGCAGGGTACATCATGAGAAATGCTGGGCTGGAAGAAGCACAAGCTGGAATCAAGATGGCTGGGAGAAATATCAATAACCTCAGATATGCAGATGACACCACCCTTATGGCAGAAAGTGAAGAGTAACTAAAAAGCCTCTTCATGAAAGTGAAAGAGGAGTGTGAAAAAGTTGGCTTAAAGCTCAACATTCAGAAAACAAAGATCATGGCATCTGGTCCCATCACTTCATGGGAAATAGATGGGGAAACTGTGGAAACAGTGTCAGACTGTATTTTGGGGGGCTCCAAAATCACTGCCGATGGTGATTGCAACCATGAAATTAAAAGATGCTTATGCCCAACCTAGATAGAATATTGAAAAGCAGAGACATTACTTTGCCAACAAAGGTCCGTCTAGTCAAGGCTATGGTTTTTCCAGTGGTCATGTATGGATGTGAGAGTTGGACTGTGAATAAAAGCTGAGCGCCGAAGAATTGATGCTTTTGAACTGTGGTGTTGGAGAAGACTCTTGAGAGTCCCTTGGACTGCAAGGAGATCCAACCAGTCCATTCTGAAGGAGATCAGTCCTGAGTGTTCATTGGAAGGAATGATGCTGAAGCTGAAACTCCAGTACTTTGGCCACCTCATGCGAAGAGTTGACTCATTGAAAAAGACCCTGTTGCTGGGAGGGGTGGGGGGCAGGAGGAAGAGGGGACGATGGAGGATGAGATGGCTGGATGGCATCACCGACACGATGGACATGAGTTTGAGTGAACTCCTGGAGCTGGTGATGGACAGGGAGGCCTGGTGTGCTGTGCTTCATGGGGTCGCAAAGAGTCGGACACGATTGCGCGACTGAACTGACTGACTGACTGATGACATCCTTGCTTATTGATTTAGTAGGAAATTTTCCATTTCTTGTTACCATTATTGGAGAAGAGGAATTTTCAGACCTTCTTATCATTTTCAGCCTCCCTCCCCATAGTGGGTAGAATACGTTAAGCCACATTTGTTCTCAGGCTCAAGCCCTTTAGCGCTTCTGCAGAAGGAGAACTTGCTTATCTGATTGGTTAGAATTCAAGATATCCCCTGGCCTGGGCTTTGCTAGTGAGCTGTGCTGTTGGTCTGAAAGGTCTGGACGGACAAGACCTACTCTCTCTCTTTTTTTTTTTTTCATGTGCCGTGCCCGCCCGGGGCACTGCCCCCTCCGTCCCCTCTACTCTCTTTTTTGTAATCTGCCTCCTCAGGACCTTGCTTGTCATTTCTGCCCATTTGATTGCCTGGGCAGGTGGACTTACTCTGTCCTACCAACCTAGTCATCACAGACTTGGAAAAGAAGCATTGGTAGCAAAAGGATTTACTTAAGATTCCTGGCCTCAAACATATTCAATCTGATTTGTCATTTAGATGCTAAGTCGTGTCCGACTCTTTTGTGACCCCATGGGTGGAAGCCCACCAGGCTCCTCTGTCAATGGGATTTCCCAGGCAAGAATACTGGAGTGGGTTGCCATTTCCTACTCCAGGGATCCTCCTGACACTGGGATGGAACCTACGTCTCCTGCATTTGCAGTTGGATTCTTTACCATTGAGCCATCTGGGAATCCCATTCAACCTTGTGCATCCAGCCTAACTCCAGCTCAGCAGTGGGGGTTGTTGTTCTACCAGTTCTTCGGCTAGTGTTCCTTGGGTTTAGGACACTTAGGAATAAATCCTGAGGGGGAAGGAGGAATTAACGGTCTGTTACCCTAAACACCAACTCAAACCCTAAACAGCTCCTTTAATAGCATACAATCTACTATTAATTTCCTTATCTCTCGAATTTCCCAAATGAAAGCAGCATTCCTAATAGCTCACCCATATTACTGTTTCAGAATAGCCATTATCAGAAATGTAATGTCCTGAGGGAGAAGTAAACAGAGAACAAAATAAAGAATAAGTGCTCAGTCAAGACCCTTTATGCACCTATTTCAAATTCACTTTTTAGAAAAATCATTAAATGATATGCTTTGGAGGCTTATTGGCAGGGAAATGAAGCCATAGAACAGGGTCTCCAATCTCTGGGATCTAATTCCTGATGATCTGAGGTGGAGCTGATGTAATAATAATAGAAATAAAGTGCACTATAAAAGTAGTGTGCTTGAATCATCCTGAAACCATCCCCCAACCCAGTCCGTGAAAAAATCGTCTTCCAGGAAACGGGTCCCTGGTGCCAAAAATGGTGGGGCCTGCTGCTCTAGAACATCCTACAGAGTCAACACTCACCGTCACCTCCCCATCAGGCAGCGTGCACTCACCTCATCAGAGAACTCACACGCTCAAATGTTAACATTAACAATGTACATATTAATACAACAACAATAACGTGTCTGATGAGCTGGGCCATCAGTTGTATAATTTAAACGACTAAAATAGACATCATGAAGGACCACAACATAACAGTATTTTTTTTAATTTTTCTATTTTTTTTAAACAAGTATTCACAGTCAGATAATTCTCGTAAGAAAAAACAATGAACCTTGAATGCCCAAACCGAATAAAATGTTCAGAAATGGGAATTTGACTATTTAAAGTATATTCCTGTTGTTCTGTTTTTTTCTCCAACGCAAGACTTGTGTGAATAACAGGGCTTTTGGCTTGGTTTGGAGAGAGTTTTACATTTGCAAATTAATGACCCAGTCCTCACTGAAATGGTAATGTCTGAATACTTCATTTCTAAAACAAACCCAGATCTGGAATTTTTAATAGCCTGGGCCTGAGATTGGTGTTCATTTGTGCCCTGCGGCATACTTCCAAGACTGACAGGAAAAAACCCAACTGAGCTCAATTGTTGGGACCATTTGAATGAAGGAGAGCAATTCATTTGAGGTTTACACTGCATTTTTTCAGTAAGTCATTTAATGCAGCAATGTCTACAATCAGCCACTAGTGAGAAATTATGGGAATTTTGAAGTATTTATAAAAAATGATTTATAATGTTATATGAGTTAATTCAACAGATATTTATAAGCACCTCTTTTGTGTCAGGCACTTTGTGGATACAAAGACAAACTAGACAGGGTATTTTAACTTTTTATTTTTGTATTGGAGTATAGCTGATTAACAGGCTTCCCTGGTAGCTCAGCTGGTAAAGAATCTGCCTGCAATGCAGGAGACCCCAGTTAGATTCCTGGGTCAGGAAGATCCCCTGGAGAAGGGATAGGCTACCCACTCCAGTACTCTTGGGCTTCCCTGGTGGCTTAGACGGTAAAGAATCTGCCTGCAATGTGGGAAACTTGGGTTTGATCCCTGGGTTGGGAAGATTCCCTGGAGGAGGGCATGGCAACCCACTCCAGTATTCTTGCCTAGAGAATCCCCATGGACAGAGGAGCCTGGAGGGCTACAATCCATGGGGTTGCAAAGAGTCGGACACGACTGAGAGACTAAGCACAGCACATAGCTGATTAGCAATGTTTTGACAGTTTCAGGTGGACAGCAAAGGGACTCAGCCATACATATACCTGTATCCTCCCCAAAGTCTCCTCCTATCCAGGCTGTCGCCACCTAACATTAAGCAGAGTTCTTTGTGCTATACAGTAGGTCCTTTTTGGTTACCCATTTAAAACATAGCAATGTGTACATGTCCATCCCAAACTCCCTAACTATCCCTCTTCCCATCTCCCCCTCTCCCGCCCCAGCCTTGCAACCAAAAGTTCATTCTCTAAGTCTGTGAGTCTGTTTCTGTGCAAAGTAAACAGGATTTTGAAAAAGAATTCTAATAGGAGGTGATAGATGCTATGAATGTGATAGAATTATGCCTAGAGGGTGTGGTCCCAGGGTTGGGGTGGAGGATGGACAGGAAAAAAAGTATTAGAACTTGTCTTTATCTCATACTTTAAGTTTTTCTATTTTTGTATGTTTTTAGATAGACATAATAGGTCCAATGACACACATAAAATTTATAAATAGACATAGGTAGCTATGGTATATAATTGGTCATTTAGAGAACACTGCTAAAGAAGACCAGAAATAGGAATCATTTGATCTGATGTGTGGAGGACTCAAAATAACGTTCCCAAATGAGCATATTTGATCTGAACGCCCCAGGAATCCTGGGCAGAAAAGTAAGGGGACCATCTTAGTCAGAAGAAAAGTATTGCAGTGGTTTTCACATGTGTGTGAGCGTGTGTGCTCAGCCATGTCCTACTCTTTGCAATCCCATGGCTCCTGGAGGAGCCCTCCAGGCTCCTCTGTTCATGGGATTCTCCAGGCAAGAATACTGGAGTGGGTTGCCATTTCCTCCTCCAAGGGAACTTCCCAACCCAGGGATCAAACCCTAGTCTCCTGTGTCTCCTGCAGTGGCAGGAGGATTCTTTGCCACTGAGTCACCCGGGGAAGCCCAATAACACTTTTACAAAATGTGGAAAGGCTAGAGAGAGCCCTGCATCTGTGGTGGGCTCATCCAGTGAGGGGAGGGAGGGGCGGACTAGGTAAAAGATGGAGAAGGACTTTGCCGAGTTCTCAGACCTGTGTTTTACCAAGTGCAATGGACAGGAGGGGAGGAGAGGGCAGGATGGCTAACCCTTGCTCCTGTAGACCAGTCCCTGGGGTCCTGTTCCTGGTGATGATGCTGAGTGGGTCTCTCTCTGTGGGAGGGAAGAAGGAATGAGAACACATGGCTCTCCTGCCTCACTGAACCTCTAAAAGGTAGTCCTGAGTAGGAGAGGGTCTGGATTTTTAATTCTTGGACCATAATGGTCCTCCAGCAATCTTTGGCCATATCCCTAACATTGATGACCACAGTGTTGATCTCAGACTTGGGGTTAGATAAGAATTATACTTGAACTCAGTCTTTTTTTCTTTTGGCTGTGCTGTACAGCACGTGGAATCTTAAATCCCCAACCAGGGATTGGACCCGTGCCCCCTCATTAATTAATTACTTTTAATTGGAGGATAATTACTTTACAATATTGTGATGGTCTTTGCCATACATCAGTGTGAATTG
The DNA here is from genome assembly GCF_029407905.1 of Bubalus kerabau. NCBI lineage: Eukaryota > Metazoa > Chordata > Mammalia > Artiodactyla > Bovidae > Bubalus > Bubalus kerabau. The sequence continues at coordinate 30,307,506 of NC_073635.1, read as the reverse complement.
GCCACAGGTATATATGTGTCCTTCCCCATCCTGAACCCCACCTCTCACCTCCCTCTCCACCCTATCCCTCTGGGTAGTCCCAGAGCACTGGCTTTGGGTGCCCCGAGAAGCAGGAATTCTTAACCACTGAACTTACAAGGGAGGCCCCCCAGTTATTGAGAGGTCCTTTAAATTCTGTGCCTGCCACGTTCCTTCCTGCAACCTCTTCTCTTCCAGCACCACTCCCTCACTTTTTCCCTGTTCTCAACCAACCCCTGGGTGCTTCAGTGAGTTGCTTTTGCAGCTTCTCTGAGCAGAGGTAAAAATGCATTCTCAGGATCTGTGGTCTCCTTCCTTTTCCTTCTCTTCTGTCCCTCTCAAACCAGGTGTTAGTGTACAGAACAGGGAAACACAAAACCAGGACTTGCCTCCTCTCAAATGCCAAAAAACCTGACTGATTTAAGCAAAGAGACTCCAGCATCCACTTGACTTAAAGCTAGTAAAATGCTATTTCTGAAAATTGTGTTTCAATTGTGTGAGACATTATCACGCCGCGGCTATTGTTATTGAAGTCAGAGAACTGTAAAGGAAATATATTTTTAGAAGAAAAGAGACGTAAATCATGTTTTGGTTCTAGGTTTTTTGATTAAATGGTGTCTGTATCGCGAAGCCTAGCATTTCTCTTGTTGATTAACGAGATGTCCTCAGGGTTCCGTGGCCGCCTTTCCGGGGTCTGGTCAGCTGCACCCGCCCCACCCAGGGACTTGCATCCTTACCAGCTCAGGGCCCACTCCTGGGCTTGCTACTGCCCTCTGCAGACAGCTCTCCTGTCTTCTCACCCCCGATGTCATCTTAGTGCCAGAAGGCACTGACAGGATGAACTGCAGCCCCAGTCTTTTCACCTTCCTGCAAGTGTTCCTCTTACTTCACCGATTGTATGTGTGTGTATGTGTGTTTATCCCTCCCCTTTTCCATTTCTATCACTTTGGGTCCTTTCTTCATTTTCCGACTTGTATTCAAACCCCACCTTCTCCCTGAAACCATCCTTGATTACTCAAGCCAGAGTTTTCTTTCTCCCAGGAACACTCACGACTGTTGGGGTCATCTGGATTTCTCCTCTAACTGCCTGGTGCCCTGGTTATTTGTGTGGTTACCTGGTATGGTTACCTGGTACCTAGTGAGGAGACATACACAGGTGAGACAACTAATAGCTTTTTATAGTTATAGATACAAAACTGTAGGTATTTATAGTTTGCTATTTTCTTTCTAGATATTTTATGAGTTTCTGAAGGGCAGAGGCTAAGTTCTGAAAACTGAATCTTTAGATTCCACATGTAATTGATATCATATTGTATTTGTCTTCATCTGACTTCACGTAGTATGATAACATCTAAGTCCATCTATGTTGCCACAGATGACTTCATTTCATTCTTTTTGATGACTGAGTAATATTCCATTATATATATGTATATGTATAAACATTATTTATCCATATATATGTCTCTATGGCTAAATAAAAGGATATGTAGAGTTCCCTGGTGGCCTAGTGGCTAAGATGCTGGGCTTTCACTACCATGGCCCAGGTTCAATCCCTGGTTGGGGAACTGAGATCCCACAAGTTGAGCAGTGTGGCCAAAAAAAAAGACATACAAATGAACTTATTTCTGAAACAGAAATAGACCCACCAATATAGAAAATAGTCTATATATAAAATAGATAACCAACAGGGAACTGTACTCAATATTCTATAAACCCCATAAGGGAAAGGAATCTGAAAAAGAATGTATATATGAATCATCATGCTGTACACCTGAAACTAATAAGATATTGTAAGTCAACTATACTTGAGCAAAATAAAAAACTGAACCTTGTTGGTACCCCTCACACCTGGCACAGCATCCTCAGAGCAGGTGTTGGGGTGTTCCAGGACGGAGGTGCAGAGGAAGGGTGGGTGGGGTGTCGTTCTGGGCTCAGCAGCACCCAGCTCTCCTCCCTTCCGGCTGCAGGCACTGTGCCTTCCCCACTCTGTGATGAAACCCGAGCAGGAAGCATTTGTCTGCTGGTGCTCTAGCAATGAGGGCCGTGAAAAGGAACTTGAGCTGAGATGGCAGTCAGCCCAGAGGTCACCCATGATGTAGAACAGGGGGCCTGGAGGGGCATCCGGGCAAGCAGCAGAACTGGCAGGACCGAGAGAGCCTTGGTAGCTGTAAGCCGTTGACATTTGCAGGCTGTTACCTAAGCATAGCATTGCCCATCTAATGGATACTTATTATTTAAATCCTTGGTGGTTAGGAAGTTAAATAGGTAATTGAGAGCCAAAGTGGGATACTTGGAAATTTGGCACCTTAAATGCAACAAATCTAAACTAAAACAGGGAGCAATTCAGGGCAAGAAGGAGGGTTTTGGGGTCAGACTGACCAGGGTTTGAATCCTGGCTCCTGCAAGTCATATGTCCTGAACTGGTAGTTGTCAAGCTTTTTGGTCTTAGGATCCCTTTGTACTCTTAAAACTTATTGAGGACCCCAGAGAACTTCTGTTTTTATGGGTCACATCTATGAATATTTGCTGTTTTAGATACAAGACCAAAGATTTTTAACTGATTTATTAATTCATGTAAAAATAATTATAGTGGCACTTTCCTGGCTGTAGAGTGGTTAAGACTGCATTTCTACCGCAGGGGGTGCAGGTTTGATCCCTGATCTGGGAACTAAGATCCCCCGGGGCCTCAAGGCATGGCCAGACCGCCCCTGCCCAGGCCAAACCCTCCCCAAACCTGTACTATACCTAGGGCTTCCCAGGTGGCACTAGTGGTAAGGAATCTGTCTGCCAATGCCGGAGACACAGGAGATTCAGTTCAATCCCTGGGTCTGGAAGATCCCCTAGAGTAGGAAATAGCAACCCATTCCAGCATCCTCACCTGGAGAATCCCATGGATAGAGGAGCCTGGCGAGCTACAGTCCATGGGGTCGAAGGATCAGACATGACTGAGCAACTGAGCATGCAAGCATGGTGCATATCACTCTATCGCATGTTAATATATTTTTGTGAGCAGCAACTTTATTTCCCCCCCAAATTCTTTAATATCTAGTTTAATAGGAGGTGGATTCTCATATTTGTTTTTTTATCTGTCGGGATATGCTGTTTTGGATGAAGTAAATGAAGATCCAGCTTTACAGGTACACAATTGGAGAATGGGTTTTTAATAATATTTCAATGAAATTGTGGGCATTTTTCAATATTACACCAAGATTCAAGACAATCAGAAGTTTCTTAAAGATTAGTTGCAACTTGAAACTGAAGTCTTATCAGGGAACTTCTGTATGGGGTTTCATTAAAACCCATTGGTCTTTTACTTTGAATGAAACTTTTTTAAAAACCCGTTCATGATTTTGTAACATCTTACATAGGTCCCTTGGAAAATAGTTTTCAGAAGTTGCAGGACTTACAAATGTTGACTCCTGTTGTTATACAATATCAAAACTTCACATTTATTAACACTGTCATTGATGTCACTGAAAAATCTTCACGGATGGGGAGGCTTTGAAGCTCATGGTAGCAGAAACAAATTGTCTAAAATTCAAGTTTCATGTCGAAGCTTATATCTTAATAGCTGTCACAAATAACATCAGCTGTTTTCTTTGAAGTGGAAGACTCAGTTTATTTTTGAGAAAATGTTTGCCTGGTCCCTAAGGGTGAATTACCAGTTTACGTGTCAGTCTGTCAAGTAAAAACCATGTTTTATGAAAAAAGCAGCTAGTTCAACTTGCGACTCAAGCATCGTACAGGAGCTTTTCCCTGAGACAACATCGTAGTTTGATATACAGAAGAAGGACTTTTATGTTATGCCTCAGTTTCCCCCACAAAATGTTAAAAAGATGTCTACTCAAGGGTGTAATTTAATAAAATTATTAATTTGTCCTGCCGCAGCAAGGGTCCTTTAAAGTGATCTGGCTTTTTTGTTGTTGCCACTGCCTTGATTAGTGCTAAGGCAATAATATTTTTTCCCATAAGTAGTTTTGCAAGATTGGTGGAGATTCAACCCAGAAGAAAAAGGTAACATTGTACTTAGTACTGTTATAAAAAGTTTTGAGCTTGTGAACCTGGGCATTCAAAAGAGTCCTGGGAACAAGAGGATCATAGACCATACATGAGAAATGCTGTCCTAATGTAAGCTGCCTGACCTCTCTAAAATAGGAATAAAGCTGTTTTATGAAGTAACTAAAATATTATTTAATAAGGAATAATGCATGGAGAGCACCTAGTATTGTGCTGGTATATAACAAGTGTTTGTTAAATGTTCACTATTACTATTAATGTTATCTGTTGATATGTGAGGGTGTAGCTATCATTTATAATAGTAGTAATGATGATATGCTTTCATTTTTTCCATAAACTCATTCCTTTGGCAGATCTCCTTGTAGTTAGTGGCTCCATCTGTCTCTTGTGGTCCTTCTCTCCACTCAGCCAGTGTCTACTCACTCACAGACACTGCTGATGTGACCTGTTTCAGGTCCTCAGGATGGTCCCTTCTCTGCCATTTTCCTGCTGCCACCAGCTGGCTTACAGAGCATGGTTTGGAAAGAGACTGCCGCCAAAGACAGTTCTGGCTGTTGGTATGCTGAAGAATTGATGCTTTTGAACTGTGGTGTTGGAGAAGACTCTTGAGAGCCCCTTGGACTGCAAGGAGATCCAACCAGTCCATTCTAAAGGAGATCAGTCCTGGGTGTTCATTGGAAGGACTGATGCTAAAGCTGAAACTCCAAAACTTTGGCCACCTCATGAGAAGGGTCTCTGGAAAAGACCCTGTTGCTGAGAGGGATTGGGGGCAGGAGGAGAAGGGGATGATAGAGGATGAGATGGTTGGATGGCATCACCGACTCGATGGACATGAGTTTGAGTAAACTCTGGGAGTTAGTGATGGACAGGGAGGCCTGGCGTGCTGCGATTCATGGGGTCGCAAAGAGTTGGACACGATTGAGCGACTGAACTGAACTGAAGTTTACTAATCTGTAAAGTGGGAAAAATAGTCTTTATATAGATTTTTTTTTCCTAGTGAAGATTAAATGAAATAATACATTTGAAAGTAACTGATACATATATATGTATAGCTGATTCACTTTGCTGTAAAAGTAGAAACTAATAGAACACTGTAAAGCAACTATATACTCCAATAAAAATTTAAAAATAAAAGTAAAAGATAAAGTAGCTGGCAGAGTGTCTAGCTATGGCAAATGTTCAGTGCATGTTAGTACATTTTAACTGTATAAATTCTTCCAACCTATGAGCATGGAATATCTTTTAATTTACTTGTCTTTAATTTCTTTTATTTATGTCTTACAATTTTCAGTGTACGAGTGTTTAACCTCCTTGGATAATTTATTCCTAGATATTTTTATTCTTTTTGATGCAATTACAAATGGAATTGTTTTTTTAATTTCTCTTTCTAATAGTTTATAGGAACATAACAGATTTTTGTGTACTGATTTTTTTCTTTTCTTTTTTTTTACTGAACTCCTTTATTAGTTTTAATGGTTTTCTGATGAAGTTTTTAGGGTTTTCTGTGAGAAGGCAATGGCAGCCCACTCCAGTACTCTTGCCTGGAAAATCCCATGGACGGAAGAGCCTGGTAGGCTGCAGTCCATGGGGTCACTAAGAGTCGGACACATCTGAGCGACTTCACTTTCACTTTTCACTTCCATGTATTGGAGAAGGAAATGGCAACCCACTCCAGTGTTCTTGCCTGGAGAATCCCAGGGACGGGGGTAACCCCAGTGGGCTGCCGTCCATGGGGTCGCACAGAGTCGGACACGACTGAAGCGGCTTAGCTTAGCAGTACAGAAAATCATGTTATTCACAAAGAGCACAGATCCCACTGTTGGTAGGAATATAAATTGGTATAGCCACTCTGGAAAATAGTAGAGTTTCTTTAAAAAGTTAAAAATAGAACTACCATATCTGGCAATTTCACTTCTGGATATTTATCTGATGAAAACAAAAACATTAATTTTTTTCAAAAACTCCAACTTGAAAAGATATGCACCCTATTTTCACTGCAGAATTATTTACAATGGTCAAAAGATGGAAATGACCTAAATGTCCATTGTTGGATGAATAGATAAATTGTGGTGTATATAGAGTGTTATTCAGGTATAAAAAAGAAATGAAATCTTGCTGTTTTGTGACAACATGGATAAACCCCAAAGGCCTTATGCTAAGTCAGATAGAGAAAGACAAATACTGTATGAACTCTCTTTTCTTTTAATTAGAGGATATTTTCTTTTCAATGTTGTGTTGGTTTCTGCTGTACATTAATGTGAATCAGCTATAAGTATACATATACCCCCTCCCTCTGGAGCCCCTTCCCACCCCCTGATCTATGTGGAAGTTAATACATGCATACTCCAAGCTCATAGACGCAGGTTGGTGGGTGCCAGAAGCAAGAGATTAGAGGGAGGGAGAAATGGATGGATATTTTTTAAAGTTTAAATAAATTGAATTTTAAAAATGGATCATAGTAAATAAAATATACAAAATTGCAAAAAAAAAAAAAAAGAAAGAAAAGAGGGATGCTTCCTGTTGCTCTTGTTGATACGCCTAAAAGGAGCAATTCCTGATCTTTACTGAGAACCAGAGGCTACGTGATTCTAGAAAGGAGAAAAGAACCAAGTGGATAATCTGTTTCTGGTCAGAAGTTTCTAGGAGATAGCTTTTTTTGGTAGAGAAGAGTCTACACCTTTTTCTATCTTCAAAAAACCAACAGCTTCAGATTTCTGGGCTTGTCCTGGGGGACTACAGAGATGGTAACCTCAGTTCTATTTCCTGGATCTTGGTTCAGGGATGATAGTCTGTAGGAATTTAGTCTCTTTGGGTAAAAATCGTGGTTCAAAGTGTGGCTTGCTAGAATGGGTTTCACTTCTAGTCTTGGAATAGCTTTGAAAGCAAAGGGAGACAGGCTCATCAGAGGCGTGGGAGGCACCCTCTGATTGTCATCGGGGTGTTCTTTCTGAGCGCCCGCTGCACGGGAGGTGTGGCCACTGGGTCTACTGCGAGAGATGGAGGTCTTTGCTGTCTCTTCTCCTATAGGCGGTAAGATTCCCCTTGTTTCCCTAAAGTTTAAGGCCTCAGGTGAAGTGACTGATTTCTTCCCTAGAGTCATGTGTGCACTGACTCTGGGGGAGTGGGGCATGGTTGTATGTGTGCTCAGTCCTTCAGCTGTGACCGACTCTGTGCGACCCCATGGACTGTAGTCCCCCACCAGGCTCCTCTGTCCAAGGGAGTTCCCAGGAAAGAATGCTGGAGTGGGTTACCATTTCCTCCCCCAGGGTATCTTCCTAACCCAGGGATTGAACCCGAGTCTTCTGCATATGCAGGTGGGTTCTTTACCACCGAGCCACCTGGGAAGCCCATGGGACAAGATTAGTGGATGGTTATATGATGGGTCTGATTATCACAAAGACCCAGTTTTAGACATTCTACTCCACTGTCAGACCTCAGGGTGGATTTTAGTTTGGGAAAATAACCCTCAAGGCATATGCATAATTCATAAGGCCACTTTTCTGTGTGCAGAGGAATGGTCCTCCTGATGCCGTGTGAGAGGGCCCTGAGAATGGGGAGCTGGAGTCTGTCCCCTGGTCTTTGCTGGCACCGGGCAGGATGCCCACGCCGGGCTGGGCAAGAAGCCTGCACCCTGTCACCACTGACCCCCACACCAGACACCTCTGAGCTTTGCGGTGTGCATGTGAGCTTCTGTCTAGATGCCCTTCTTTTTGCTCGCAGCCCAGAACCTCCTATTTCCCCTTTAAGACCCTGTCCAAAGGTCACGTCTGCTTTTCTAATAACCAAATCCTATGGCCCTGACAGAGTCTGTTTTCCCCTCTGTATGTTCCGAAGTGTTCCCACCTGTGCTATAGTGTTTCATTATGGCAGGAAAATTACTTCTGAACTTGGAAAAAAAAAGATTGTATTTATTTATTTGGCTGTGCCAGGTCTTAGTTGTGGCACGTGGTATCTTTAGCTGAAGCACGTGGGATCCGGTTTCCTGATCAGGGATTGAACCCAGGCCCCCTGTGTTGGGAACCCAGAGTCTTAGCCACTGGGCCACCAGGGAAGAACCACTTCTGAATGTTTCTCTCTTTCTCACTGGACTGGGAGTTCTTACACCCAGGGCCATGCTGTCTGCTTCTTTGTATCTGCCCCAGAGCTGAGCACTGGGCATGCCAGCTAGAAGGCGTTCAGTGGGTCAACGTCGGTTGAATGAATGAATGCAGTCCAGCCTTTTGGGCCTAATGTATAGTTATTAAGTGATCAGAAACCACCTTTGTAATAATCTCATAAACCTATGAGATTATTTGGTGATCTATGGTTTTCTCCATATAGTATTACGTTCTCCTTTAACATTTAGGAAATTCTTTTTAAAAATTACCAGTCCGTCTCAATCATGATACGATAGCCCCCGACCCCCAAAAGAGGTGACTCCCTGGTTCTGCCCTGCACAGAGCAAGGGCATGCTTTCAGGGGCACGTGTGGAGGTGGCACCTGGAATTCAGGTGAGTGAGCCCCAGGAAGAGAGTTTGACCGGCTCATTTTCATGGTCTTACAGTGAATGAGATGAATTTTTTTTCTGTTGAAAGGTCTCCCCTTAGTGGTTGGTGGTTCAGGTGGCAAAAGAGGCACGGAGGCAGATGGTGTGTTTCTGTGAACACTGGTGTCCCCACAAGCACGGCTTGTTCTAGGCAACTCTCAATCTGTGATCGGATGGGGAGGGAGCACTCTGAGCAAATCCACTGATCATGTGACTAGAGTAAGTGTAGAGTAATCCTTTTTAAAACGTGTGTTATGGAGCTCTGTGATGTGCCATTTATCTGTGTCTGCCGTGGCAAGGAAGCACGCCAGGGCAAGTTTACGATTTGGTGCTCTCAGCTGTATTTAGAGCTGTTTCCCACACCTTTACTACACATGGATGAAAATATTAAGCGCCTAGAGTTGCTTGTTATCAAACATGGGAGTAGATATGTGAACACATAGAAAGTAAGCTGCTTAATTTCTAGGTTTCTGTGTCTGTTTAAACACTGTAATGTTTTGTTTCGGTTTGAGTGGATTTTTATTTATGTATTTGGCTGTGCTGGTTCTTAGTTGCATCATGAGATATCTTTAGTTGTGGTGAACTCTTAGTTGCAGAATGTGGGATCTAGTTCTTTGAGCAGGGACTGAACTCAAGCATTGGGAGCACAGACAGAGTCTTAGCCACTGGACTACCAAGGAAGTCTCTTGTTTTAATATTTAATATCTAATATATGCGAGAAAGGTTTTCTTGGAAGAAAGCTGAACAGCTTTGGAAATTGGAAAACTTCTAGAACTCTAAACCAGGCAGGTGAATTTTAAAGAAAGATAGAAGGGATCAATGCAGTCAGTCATAAATTTGCAAAGCTTCACTAAAAAATGGAAGGAAGGAGTCTTACATTTCTTTTCCCTCCCAGAAAAATGGTGTTGACAGGGGGCCACAAACCTCGGCTGAATGGAACCAAATGGCACTATTTGCATCCACACAAAATATTCAATCTCCAGTTTTAAGACTTCAGTGTCAACCAAAGAGGAAAAAAAAAACAAACACACCATTGCCTCCAGACATCTTTTTCAAACAATTGTAGCAGCTGTTGTAAGGGCAGGTGACCATACAGGTCCCAGGCACTCAAGGTCAGACCTCCGGGAGAGCATTCACCTTTATTGGTCTAAAGACAGCAAACATTCAGCACCTGCTTCTCTGTCTCACCCACATCTTACTGGCATCCCTAGGGCCTGGCACTGGTCTTCACTTGATGTTCAGCAAGTGGGTGGATGCTGCATGTCCACGTGGAAGATACTGGTGTTCAGAGGGTGCTTGGTGCAGTGAGAGGCACAGAGCGGGCATCCAAAAAATATAAGGAAATAGGAATGAAAATATGGGCATGACCTTCAGGAGGCCACAGGTCGGTGAGCGCAAGCACTTGGTCCTGCCTCCTTCCTGGGAGGCAGCAGTGGGTTGAAGTTTCCGGGGTAGGCGCGCGCGCCCGCGCGCGTGTGTGTGTAGGTGTGTGTGTGTGTTCCACCTGGGGGACTTTGCCAAGGTTCCAATGTAATTTATTTTTTAAATAAGACTTTTCAATAAAATTACACCCTTCCTCTTCCATTATGGTGAACACTTAAACTTACATTTACACAAACTTCAATTAAAAGCCAAATTCCAGGCCTAAGGTATTGGCAACACTCCCTTTCAAAAGAGAATATGAAGTAAATTAGTTGAGCTGATTAAAAACACCTTCATCAAAGTAGAACTGTTGGTGCCAACAATATTAAGACTTGAATTATTGATTTCTTTTTTTTTTTAATAACAGATGGTACATTAGCAGGGAAGAAAAACGATTCTCCTTCCTCTGCTGCCCATCCTCCTTTTAGCTTCACTTTGGGGATAAGAAGGGACACTGATCTATTGCTGGCAATCGAGGAAAGGGAGGTGATGGAGCAAGGCAGGAGCGCACGAAGGCAGAGGATGGGGCCCAGGTTAAATGCGATGAAGGAAAAGGAGAAATGTAGACCGCAGGGAACAGAGGTCAGACCCCTGAAGGAGGCCGCTGTCCCCGCAGAGGGGCGGACACCTCTATCCGCAGCCCGGCCCCGGGGGACCTCCAGGCCACAGCCACGAGCCGGGCGGACGCTGGAAGCGCGCACAAGGGCGCTCCCGCTACCGGCCGCCAGAGGGCGCGTCCGGAGCCGGCGCGGGGCCGGGGAAGGGAGGAGGGGAGCCGCGGAGACGGGTCAGCCGCGGCGGCAGGGGCGGCGGCGGCGGCAGCCGTGCAGCTCCGCTCCCCGCGCGTTTCCCGTCCCCGTGCCCATATAGGGCGCGCAGCCCCGCCGCCGGGATGCTGCCGCCCGCCCGCCGCGGCCGCCGCCTGGCGCTGCCGGCACTGCTCTCACTGCTCACCTGCTCCCTGGGTAAGTAGCGGGCGGCCCAGGCGCGCACTGGAGAGGCGTGGGCTCCCCGGCTGCAGCCGCCCGCGCCCCGCGTCCGCGCCGGGGGAGACGCCGGGCGGCCCATCCCTGCCTTGCCCCGCGGGCGCCCGCGCCCCGCCGTCCCGTCCCCGCCGCGCCTGCGGCGGCAGCGCCCTCTCCCGGCGTCCCGGCCGGCGCCGGCTCTCCGGGACCCCGGGACCCCGGGGTGCGCCTGGCCGGCCTCTTTCGGCTCGCTGGGGTCCCGCCGCCGCTCCGGTTCGACTCGCGTCTCAGCGCTTCCTTCCGCCGGGAGCGGGCGGCCGGCCGGGCCGCGAGGGCGCGGCGCCCACCCCCACAGGAAGCGCGGAGTGAATGTGCAACTGCGAGAAACTTTGGAGCGAGGGAAGCGGCGGCCGCGGGCCCGCCCCCTTGTCTTCCGCCCGCGTCCCGCCGGCCCTCCGCGCCCCGCGCTGGCGGCGGAGGCTGGAGGCGGGCGGGCCGGCTTTGCGGCCCGCGCTCCCGCGCGCTCTGGCCCGCGTCGCCCGCCCGGCCCGCGCGGTCGGCCCGCGGTGCACCCCCCCACCTCGCCAGGGGCTCCCTGTGGGGTTCTCGCGGAATTGCCCGGGCCCCCGAGGCTGGGGTGTCCACCGGGTCCCAGCCCCTTCTACCGGATCCTTGACCAGGAAGGGAGGACCGGGTGCCCGGCTGGGCCTCTGGGTGTCGGTCGGGGCGCGGGGGAGGCTGTAGGGAGTCTTCCGAACCCTGCATCTTCCTGGGGAAGAATTAGAGAACTCTGCAAACAGTGCTTGTCTGCTGCTGCTGTAATGCCCCTTCCCATTTTTTCTTCCGTGCTCCTCGCAAGAGCATGCCCCCCCCCAATAAAATAATGTGATAAAAGTTAAAAAAAAAATCATTGCAATTGGCTTTCATGGTTGAGGTGTGTTCAAGTTTGAAACCTTGGAGGAAAAATATTCCTATTAGCGTTCTTGGGGTTGTTGTCATCTCAGACTTTTTGTTTCCAGCCTGTTAAGAGGCAGTGATTTCAGATTTTTAGAAATGGCAGAATGGTGCGATTTCGGAAAAGACGTAGCGTCATTGTGCACGGCTGTTTCGGTAGCCCACCGGAACCTTGGCAGCCGTTTCTACTTGGACTTAAAACTCTCGGAATGAGGACCTTGACTGTGTACCCCTGGCCTGTCTATAGCAGTTCAGTAAGTGTGGGAAAAGCCAGTGAAATTAATTGGTAATTGTTCACACGCGTGATTAAGTAACAATGTAATTAAAAATGTTTGGGCACCTTGGGCTGCGAAGGCTGTAATTGGCGGTGGGGGCGCTACTGAACTTGGCGGGGATCTGCTTTAGCAGAAGAGTGCATCGCTGGGGTGGGGGCGCCCGGAGAGGAGGGGAGGTTTGGAGGGACGATGAGACTCCCGGCTGCATCAGTTGGCCTGCTGCCTGGACGTTTTGCACCTCACCAAATGGGGTGGGTGGGAGCTGAAATTGGCGTTCTATTTATAGCTCTGCACTTTGTAACTGCTGTCCTGGGAATGTAATATTTGTGTGTAATATATTCACTATAGGGGCTGAAGTGCACACTTGTGTTGCTCTGTGGATCTGTTTTTCACTGCAGGAGAGGGAATGTCTGCACTCGATAATATATTACCCGACATTCAGAATGAACTAAAATGTCCACACGTTCTTAAAAGATGTGTTTTAGCCTTGTGAAATTGTCAGATAAGCACAATAAATAAGACATAAGACCTATTAAAAGGTCCCTGTGAAACATTTGGTTTTGTGAAGGGGATTTCATGGTCGGTATAGACAGAAAGCTGTGTTCTTCCAAATCTGAAGTAAATCATGAGTTCCTTTTACTGCGTTCTGCTTTGATGTTGTGGAAGGACAGGGAGAAATAGAAAGGTGTGGTACCCAGCCTTCATATGTCTTGAAATCAGGGTTCTTGGACTCCTGTTGAAATAGAGAGGCTTCCAAGGCATGAGAACAATTCAGACAGTGTAAAAATACCTGAAATATTCCCTGATTAGTGGACCTGACTGTGTATACTTTAGTTCTCACACAAGCGTAGTGTATTTATTTAAGCTTTCAGAGAAGTCAACAAGAACATTTATTTTAAACCCAGGTGGTTATACAGACAAAAGTCACTGCAACTTCAGTTCTAAAGTCCAGAGCCAAGACTAGACTCAGAAGATTTATTCATGCCTCTGGGTCAGCCACTATGTGGCTTCTCCTTGCTTTGAGTCTCGGTTTTTTCCCTATAAAACGGGAGGCATAGACTTGATAAAATACTAAAACTTTGCCATCTCTTACAGTGTCAACTGGTTTTCTTGTGGCAGAGTCTATCCTCTATCCCCCAAACCCTTAGTTTTTTCCTGATTCAAAAAACCTCTTAGGGGTCCCCAGGCCCCAGGCCAGGGGCTGGTGCTAGGCTGCACAGCAGGAGATAAATACCGGGTGAAGCTAAAATCATCCCCCCCCCACCCCCCGCCAGGGGAAAATTGTCTTCTACAAAACCGGTCCCTGGTACCAAACAGTTGGTGACCACTGTCTTAGATAATCAGCAGTGTTACAGACTGCGTTTTGTCCTTCAGATACATATATTGAAGCATTGATCCTCAATATGACTGTATTTGGAGATGTGCCTTTAAGGAGGTAATTAAAGTGGCTCTGTTGTAAAGAATCCACCTTCCTAGGCAGGAGATCTGGGTTTCTTCCTGGGTCGGGAAGATTCCCATGGGGAAGGGAATGGCAGCCCACTCCAGTATTTTTCCCTGGAGAATCCCGTGGACAGAGGAGCCTGATGTGCTACAGTCTATGGGTTCACAAAACAGTGGGACAGGACTTAGTGACTAAACAACAGCACAACAAGGTTAAAGGAGGTCATAAGGGCAGGGCTAATCTAGTAGGACTCTAAGAGGTAGAGACTCCAGAAATGCCCACAGAGAAAAGGCTGTATGTGGGCACGGGGAGAGCTCATCCAGCTTCAAGCCAAGGACAGAGGTCTCAGCAGAAACCAACCCTGCTGTCTCCATGGTCTTGGACTTCTGGCCACCAGAAGTGTGAGAAATAAGTTTCTGTTGTTTAAGCCCCTGCCCACCCCACCCGCCCATAGTTTCTATTATGGCAGCCCTAGCAGCCCTTGCCGACAAAGGTCTGTCTAGTCAAAGCTATGGTTTTTCCAGTAGTCATGTATGGATGTGAGAGTTGGACCATAAAGAAAGCTGAGCGCTGAAGATTTGATGCCTTTGAACTGTGATGTTGGAGAAGACTCTTGAGAGTCCCTTGGACTCCAAGGAGGTCAAACCAGTCAATTCTAAAGGAAATCAGTCCTGAATATTCATTGGAAGAACTGATGCTGAAGCTGAAACTCCAGTACTTTGGCCACTTGATGAGAAGAACTGACTCATTGGAAAAGACCCTGATGCTGGCAAAGATTGAAGGCGGGAGAAGGGGACAACAGAGGATGAGCTTGTTGGATGGCATCACTGACTCGATGGACACGAGTTTGAGCAAGCTGCAGGAGTTGGTAATGGACAGGAAGCCTGGCGTGCTGCGATTCATGGGGTTGCGAAGAGTCAGGTACGACTGAGCCACTGAACCGAGCAGACTAATAATACAGGGGATGAGGGGAAGGGTGGAGGAGCGGTGGCGGCAGCAGTGTGTCTGGTGGAAAGACATTTTCAGCGGCCCTTGCAGACAGGGGTCGCCAGTGAGCTGTCTGCAGGGAGTTCTGAGTGCGTCTCTTGGTAAAGTTGATTAAAAGTGACTGACCCGGCAGTGGTGCAGGCCTTCTGCCGTTTCCTCCTCCTTGTTGCCTGTTACGTGAATCTGATGGCTGGAGCTGCGGTGGCCATCTAGTGACCATGAGGTGACCTTGAAGACAGAACCGGTAGTTACAATGATGGAGCAGAAGGGATGGTACCATCTGGGTGCCAGGTAGATGTGGAGCACTGTGCCAACCCACCATTGCCTGTTTCCACACATGTATTGCGTGAGATAACAATCTGTCTTGTTTAAGCCTCAGTTGTTGGGTTTTTTTTTTTTACCTACATGCAGCCAAACCTAATTGTAATTGATACATCTGTGAAGAAGCTTATTTGAACCAATGATAATAGATAGTAGCATTTGTCTTTCTTATCCCTGTTTCTACTGAGTCAGGTTATATTTCTTAGCACCTGCCAAAATCAGGGATGATTTTCCACTCTGAGCCAGGTCTTGCTTGGATTCTTTTCATGACAGCGAATCAGACACGTTAGGACCCCAAGAATCACACCTGGCTCCAGGTTGCTTTGTGCTCTTCTGTTTTGGATTTTTAAGCCCTTCTCTTATTTCTTCAGCATTACTCAGATATTACCGGCACAGATTTTAACTGTCTGGGTGGATTCTTTGTTGTTGGACACCAAGCTGGTGTGGCCCCCTTGGTCACCAGCTTGATCCAGGAGTTTGCCTGTAGCCAGTAGTCAGGCTCTTGGGATGAGGGGGTGGAAGCAGAGGGAGGAAGAGCAGCTGTGTCAAATGTGGGTAGAGGAGGGGAGGAGATGTCCTGACCCTTGTGTTCAGTTCTTCTGAGGGAAACACTGTGGGCCTGGTACTTAAGTCATAATTATTGACCTCATTTGGACCATTAGGGGCCAGCTTTTTTTGCTTTTCGTTAGAAACATTATAATAGTTTACAGATGTTACTTGAGAAACCTATATGCAGGTCAGGAAACAACAGTTAGAACTGGACATGGAACAGACTGGTTCCAAATAGGAAAAGGAGTATGTCAAGGCTATATATTGTCACCCTGCTTATTTAACTTATATGCAGAGTACATATGAGAAACGCTGGGCTGGAAGAAGCACAAGCTGGAATCAAGATGGCTGGGAGAAATAACCTCAGATATGCAGATGACACCATCCTTATGGCAGAAAGTGAAGAGGAACTAAAAAGCCTCTTGATGAACGTGAAAGAGGAGAGTGAAAAAGTTGGCTTAAAGCTCAACATTCAGAAAAAGAAGATCATGGCATCTGGTCCCATCATTTCATGGGAAATAGATGGGGAAACAGTGGAAACAGTGTCAGACTTTATTTTTTTGGGCACCAAAATCACTGCAGATGGTGATTGCAGCCGTGAAATTAAAAGATGCTTACTGCTTGGAAGGAAAGTTATAACCAACCTAGATAGCATATTAAAAAGCAGAGACATTACTTTGCCAACAAAGGTCCGTCTAGTCAAGGCTATGGTTTTTCCAGTGGTCATGTATGGATGTGAGAGTTGGACTGTGAAGAAAGCTGAGTGCTGAAGAATTGATGCTTTTGAACTGTGGTGTTGGAGAAGACTCTTGAGAGTCCCTTGGACTGCAAGGAGATCCAGCCAGTCCATTCTAAAGGAGATCAGTCCTGGGTGTTCTTTGGAAGGAATGATGCTAAAGCTGAAACTCCAGTACTTTGGCCACCTCATGAGAAGAGTTGACTCATTGGAAAAGACCCTGATGCTGGGAGGGATTGGGGGCAGGAGGAGAAGGGGACGACAGAGGATGAGATGGCTGGATGGCATCACTGACTTGATGGACGTGAGTTTGAGTGAACTCTGGGAGTTGGTGATGGACAGGGAGGCCTGGCGTGCTGCAATTCATGGGGTCGCAAAGAGTCAGACATGACTGAGTGACTGAACTGAACTGAACTGAACAGATGTTACAGATTTTTAGTTCCTTGAGGCAGTACCAAGGGCTTCCCTGGTGGCCCAGATGGTAAGGAACCCACCTGCCAATACAGAAGACCTGGGTTTGACCCCTGGGTCGGGAAGATCCCCTGGAGAAGGACATGTCAACCCACTCCAGTATTCTTGCCTGGGAAATCCCATGGACAGAGGAGCCTGATGGGGGACTACAGTCCATAGGGTCGCACAGAGTTGGACAAGACTGAGGGGCTGAGCGCGCACACACACACCTTTCCCAGTATAAAGGAGAAGTCACAGTAGGCGTCAGGGATTCATTAGACCTCTTGACTGAGTCTCCCTTAAGGCCACGTCTCAGAGGTCTGATCACTAAGCTGCTTCCAAAGAAACCAGGTAAGGGCTGATTTGAACTACCAGAACATGTTAGTAAGTTTTACGTAGTATTAAAGGGAAAAACTGAACTCAGAGTTTCTTCATCTGTTCAGAAGGTGTTGAGCATCTAGTATGCGCCAGACACTGGGGTTGTTGCAGGAAGAACCCGATATAGCCTGTCTCTACCCTCATGGGGCTTGCAGTCTCGAAAGGGAAGGTGACACTGAACAGGAGCACCAGGGGCAGGCCCGTGGTCTGCCCAGTGCTGTGGTGGTGTCCAGGGCGCTGTGACAGGTGTTTCAGGGACATTGTTCTGTCGCTCAGTCGTGTCCGACTCTTTGCGACCCCACGGAGTGTAGCCCTCCAGACTCCTCTGTCCATGGGATTCTCCAGGCAAGAATATTGGAGTGGGTTGCCATGCCCTCCTCCAGGGGATCTTCCCCACCCAGGGATCAAACCCACGTCTCTTGTGTCTCCTGCATTGCAGGTGGATTCTTTACTGCTGGGCCACCAGGAATTGATGAGGCTTTACTGGAAATCTGGAGCTGAGGTTCTCGATGGGGAGTGGGGGTGGGGGCGGTCATCTTGCCCCCCCAGGGAATCCTTGTCCATACGGAGAGATTTCAGGACTGTCACAGAGGGTGGTTTGGCAGGGGCACTGCTGAGCAACCCACAGTGCCATGGGACATCCCCTTTCCCCTCAGAGAATCAGCTTTCCGGTCCAAACCGGCAGTAACGCCAGGCTGAGAAGCCCTGACATTTTTCAAGGCAGGGCCTTGGAGCTCAGACCTGAAGGGGAAGCAGAGCTCAGCTACCATGGGGAGGATGGAGGGGGCCAGGACAAGGCTCTGGCTGGAGGAAGCGGGTGGAGAAAGGGCGGGACTGGACAGGGGAGGGGGCTGGAAGGTCCATGGGCGCCTTGCAGACCAGCGTGGAGATTTTGGACTTGATCCTTAGAGTGGTGGGGAGCTGTTGCAGGGCCGTCATAGGGAGTGATGTGATTTGACTTAACGTGTTAAGAAACTCAAGCTGGTGGTTCTGTAGAGCAGGGATGGGCGGGGGCTGGTGTGGACGTGGGGGACGAGTGAGGAGGCTGCCAGAGTCAACCTGGCGAGAGCTGATTAAGAGTCAGAGGCGCGGTAGTTGACTGGTCCAGTGGGCCGAGAGGAGGGCCAAGGATGAGTCACAGGCTCGCGCTCTGAGTGTAGGTGGAGAGCAGAGCTGTTTACTGATACAGGATCTGATGGAGAAGGACCAGATGTGGTCAAAGGAAAAAATTGTTTTATTGTAGTTAAATATATATATAGCATAAAATGAATCATTTGAACCATTTTTAAATGTACAGTTCGGTGGCATGAAGTATCCAGACGGTTTTCTAAAGTTTGCTTTTAATTTTAGGGGGAGGCAAAGATGAGTTCTGTTTGGACAGGTTGAGTTTGGGATGCCTGTGAGATGCTCGGGTACCATGTCCAGTAGCAGTGAGATCCACTGAGGGTCTGGACCTCAGAGGAGAGGTCTGCACGAGAGAGATTTAAGGGGAAATTTGAGTTCATTTCTTTATTTTTTTTTTTATAAGAAGAGAGCCTTGATTGACAACATAAACATTTAAACATTTATTAATACTAAAAATGTCTGTGTAATAAAATTGGAGAAGCAAACAGGCTTTATCTGTAAAGCTGATCTGATGTAGAGCAGCAGGTTTAACCAAAACAAATGAGTTAAAGTATCATGAAATACGATTTGAATGCATCTCAACTAGAGCAGTGCCAATCTCTCCTAGGGATACAACTTACTTTCACTCCTAAAGGAATATTTTATGATCTTACAAGGTGATATGTTTTGGTTTACATCATTGCTTCCCATAAGAAGCTCAAGGCTCTTTACACATCACACTGAATTTATCTTCTCCAGATCCTCGAGGGTGGATAGGCAGGAGCTTGTTTGTCATTTATGAAATGAAGGAAGCAAAGGAAGATAAATGGCCAAACCCAGTTGGGGGAAGGGAAAAATAAAAAAAGACAGGCGTTCTGTTGCTTTGAGTGGGTGTCGGACTTCAGCACACATGGGAACACTTCAGGGTCTTAAAGAGTCTCCTTTGTTAAAATGCAGATTTCTGGGTTCCAGCTCCAGCTTTTGCTGGTTCAGGAGAGCCAAGACAAGGCCCCGGGGATCTGTGTCTTTAACAGGGCGCCAGGTGAGTTGTGTCTGCTGGCACGTTGCAGAGCCCTGTTGGGACCACCCTGGCCCAGGTCTGAACTAGGACTGTCACTGGTGGTTCCCGTGCACGTCTGTAGAATGTAAAGGTGATTGCTGGTTGCTTTGTCTTTTAAGGTGCGGTAAGGAGCTGTTATGGGGAAAGCAGAGTGTGGAGGTGAGGCCTGATACTCGGCATTCAGGGGCTCTGCCTTCTTGGGAAGGGAATGAGAAACCCCAGAATTGGAACTCAGAAGTCTTCCTCTGGTTCCAGTATTGTTTGGCAGATTTATAATACAGTATTGTTTGGCAGATTTATAAATGCTACTGGAGGGACTCTAGTACCTGGAGCGTGCGTCTCAAAACCTGGAGCAGTGGGCTGTTGGATCAAAGGTTTTTGGACTATAGATGAGTTCCTGGAATGTCTCAGACTGTGGATACTATGGATTCAGCGGCACTGACCACTGTGCTTTTGGGGACCCACTTGTTTTGTGTGGCTGTGCTGGGTCTTCGTTGCCACACAGGCTTTTCTCTGGTTGGGGGCTCCTCATTGTTGCAGTGCACGGGCTTCTCATTGCGGTGGCTTCTCTTGTGACCGCTCCCCGGCTTCAGAGCACAGGCTCGGTAGCTGTGGCCCTTGGGCTTAGCTGCTCTGTGGCATGTGGGATCTTCCCGGATCAGGGATTGAACCTGTGTCTCCTACATTGGCCAGCGGATTCTTTACCACTGAGCCACCAGGAAGCCCTGGGACCCACATTTTATATTTCAAAACTAAGATAGTAAAAGTCAGGCATAAAACGAGCCTGACAGTTGACTGCTGAATGTTCTCCAGCAGTGTAAAGGGAGTTGGACGGAGCTCTGACTTCCTGTGTTTGCATGTTAGCTCTCCTGGACCCCTTCCGGGTGTTCTGGGGGGTGGGGTGTGTGCACAGGGTTCTTCTGCCCTCACCCACAGCTCTGCCTGTGGACCCTGCTTATGACTTCGTCGCCAAAACTCTGTTTGAGTTGGAGTTTGCTTCTTTTCAGATCCTGAATGGCATATGGGTTTTCATATCATCTGTTTAAATGAGATATGAATCAAAGAAGCAAAAAATCTTTTCCTTCCTAAAATATATAATTCTTTCCTTTTTCTCTTTTCCCCCCTCTGTTTATTGTCCTTCCTGTACATATGCTAACCCTCTGGCATGTAGAGTATATTGGTCCTGGCAAATGTCGCTGCTGAGTGAGGGAAAGTCTGTGTTCCAGACTCCATTTCCCGCTGATTTCTGCGAGGAAACAAGGGGACGTGTTTCAGATGGAGTGAGATCCAGTGTGGGCAGTGGGGGGCTCAGGCAGGAGGAAAGTGGGGTCTGTGTGCTCCCTGCCATGGGGGAGCCTCGCCTGCCTTCATTTCTCCCAACTGGCTGCATCCTTTG
This sequence comes from Bubalus kerabau, assembly GCF_029407905.1. Classification (NCBI taxonomy): domain Eukaryota; kingdom Metazoa; phylum Chordata; class Mammalia; order Artiodactyla; family Bovidae; genus Bubalus; species Bubalus kerabau. Next base: position 30,286,908 of record NC_073635.1, on the reverse strand, counting down.
AAAAGATTGGGAATCCCATGGAACACAGCGAAGAGGTTCCCGACCCTGAATGTTCTCTACCTGCTGTGGTGTTGGAATGGTGCTGGCGTTGTCCCCAGAGCAGGGGATCTCTTTTCCCGAGAGTTTGCTGTTTATATTTGGTCCCTGAGCAAAAGTCTCTAGCTCTTGTGTCCATCCTTCTCAGGTGCTCTTAAGGAGAGGGCTCAGAAAACACCTCACATGCCTGCCTTCTCTCTGCCTGGCCACGCCTTTCTGTCTCCTTGGCAGTTTAGTCCCTGAGATGTTGGGGTTCCCCTGCTCCCGTCTTGAGCATCCAGCTTTGTGGCTCTGGTTCCACCATGCTGCGGAGACACTGAATGCGCTTCTGCGCTGAGCTGCACTGGGGACCAGGCCGTGATGGGGGTGTTGCCACTTGAATCCCTTGCAGCAGCTCGGGAAACTGGGAACCCTGTTGAGTTTTCCCACAGTCTGCTCACTGTCCTTTATCCTGTAGCATCTGAATGGCGCCCCAGGCTTACCCCGTTCATTGGATCCGAAACCTGGAGTCACCTACCCTCGTCTCACCATCGGCCCTTCCCTGCCCTCATCCACTCGTGGGGTCCGTCTCCAGACCTGGAGATGCTGCTGCTTCAACACCTCAGCGTGACTCTGGCTCTCCACCTGCTGTGCCTGGGAGTCACCTCACCTTCATTAGGTCCCTTAGCTCTCAGAGTCTGGCTCCAGCACCGTCCTGGCTGGTGTGTGTGTGTGTTATTTGTCTCTCCACAGCCCACCCCACACGCTGCCTCTGGAAACTGGTCTCAGGCACACCTTTCAGCATGGCATCCCCCTTCTCAAAAGCCTCAGAAAGCTTTCGGTGGCACTCAGAGTAAGACCGGACTGACCCCTTTCAGGATATGGCCCTGCCATGCCAGCCTCACCCCTGGCTCCAGTCACACAACACCCCTGCCCTGCCCCCCACCAAGGTGTCCATGCCCAGGTCACTCCTCCCCCCCCCCCCCCAGGTGCCCATGCTCTGGGCACGCTGGACGGTTGGACGTGCTTTGTGTGCAGAAGCCTGTTTCCAGGCCTCCTCCTCTTGTGCTTGGAGCCTCTGCTACTCTGCTTGGTGCTTTGCCCTCCCTTCTTCTCAGGGGCTCCCTGGGCAGCGGTGCCGTCAGAGCGCGCCCATCTGCCCTTGGCAGTTGACACAAGACTTGTCTGTGGGGTTAGACCTCCTTGGGGAGCCGCTGCTTCGTCATCGTCACCCAGCTCCTAGCATAAAGCCTGGTGCTTAACTCAGGCAGCCCCTCTTTGGTTTTCTGTTGAACACGCGAAAGCATACATTAATAATGATCCTGACAGTGGCTGCTCACACCCAGAGCCCCCAGCACGTGCCAGCAGGCCCCATTCTGAGCCCGTGTGGTGTGTTGCGTGGCCTCACCCATGAGCTCTTCAGCTGCTTTGATTCTGCCCTTCTGTCCTCAGCTCCCAGAGTCACGGGAGCTCCATGCGGGGTGCCCCCCGCCCCCACGTCCGCAACCCTGGAGACAGGGGCTTTGTGAGAGGAGCATGAGGAATGCAGGTGCTTGAGCAGACGCCTTTGTTTCTGTTCCCTCTGCTGCCAGGGATTATCTTCAAAGCAGGTCAGGGAACCAGTTAAATTGGCTGCAGGCCTTGCATCCCGGAGTCCAGGCCCCTTTGGAAGAGCTGGAATTAAACCTGGAAGCCCTAGGGAGCCGGGGCTGCCTGGGGCGGGGTTTGCCACTGAAACCTGTTATGTGAAGTAGGTCACAGCAAAGAACGGACCAGGGGGAGCCTTGAGCCTGGGGGCGCCAGCCAAGGCTTCTAGGGGTGGGCTCTGTCCCAGACAGCTGGGGTGGGGGCCCAGGATCGCCTGGTCCCATGGTGCTCATTTATTTCCTCCACTGACACCTCCTGAGCCTTTAGTCCTGCTGAACCTTCGCTAAACCCTTTCTGCCCATCCCACAGCTTTCCCATCCTGGCAGCTCTCCTCTGAGGGGGCCCCTTAGCGTCTTGGTGCTTTCCATGTTTGGTACTTAATTTGGTTTCTGTGATCAAGGTTACAGGAGTTGGTACAAGGTGAGTTGGGTACAGAAACAAAGCAGAGATGGGAGGCTCCAGGGGTCTTTTCTTGCCTGGGCTGGTCCTGCTTCCTCCCTCCCCTGGGGGGATGGACGGAAGACAGTTGATTAGTGTTGCCTAAATTCATCGCAATTAATTCCTCTCCTGTTTCTTACACTCTAGGGCCGAGGCTAGCCTATAAATCTCAGGCCCGGGATCGCTGTAAAATTTGATGTATCTCTCGGGGTAGATGTGCTCACACACATTCGTTGGCTTGAATTATCTAAAGTTATCATGAGAAAGGTCTTATTTCTATTGCCTGCCCTGATTTGCACTTTAAATATAGTTCCCTGTAGCAGTTACAGGAATGCATGTTGAAGATAGAAAAGGGAAAATTACTTTTTAAACAGCCGCTTGGCATAGAAGAGCATGATTTACCTTTTAGACTATTTCTCCAAGTGTGCATTAAGACCAAGCTTTCAAGAATATTTTTCCCCCTACTGAATCTGGAAATTAGTATGAAGCCAAACAGCAAACACTGAGCCTCTGGCAGCCACCCCTCCTTGCTGGGGTCTCTGCCTCCCTCCTGCTGTGGGAGAGTCCCACTCTGTATTCTTGTTATGGTTGTCGAAGGTGACAGATAATTTCTTACCTCACTCGCTAATTTTTCTCACTTTCCTCCTCTGTCAGCACCGTTTTTTCCTTCATTTCCACAAACTGCAAAAGCTGGGATTTTGTTGGTAAGGTGTTAGTCGCTGAGTTGTGTCTGACTCTTTGTGACCCATGGATTCCTGTGTCCATGGGATTTCCCAGGCAAGAATAATGGAGTGGGTTGCCATTCCCTTCTCAGGGGATCTTCCCAGACTAGGGATTGAACCCAGATCTCCTGCATTGCAGGCAGATTCTTCACCATCTGAGCCAACAGGGAAGTTGGTAGGAATTCTGTCAGTGATTCATTATTTTATATTTGGATTTGTTAATGAGATAGCGTATCCTGTGCCTTCAAAATGCATTTGGTTCCTTGATGATTTGCTTTATTTAGATTATGGAAATGCAAAGATAAAGCCAACTAGTGTTTTTCTTAATATTCATCTAACGGGGATTATCTTGCCATGTTCTGATTTGCTCTTATGCGTGCAAGTAACTGCATTTCTTATGTTATTGCTTTAAATATTATATAATTTATTTCTGTCATGGGAAAAAGGAGTTTTTAATTTCATAGAGTGATGGAGAGAAATATGTTTTGTTTGTTACTTGTTTTTAAAGGGTATTTTAACTTTTAGTTGTCATTTAGTGGCCGAGTCATCTCCAATTCTTTGGGACTCCATAGACTGTAGCCTACCAGGCTCCTCTGTCCATGAGATTCTCCAGGCAAGAATACTGGAGTGGGTTGCTATGCCCTCCTCCAGGGGATCTTCACGACCCAGGGATTGAACCGCGTCTCCTGAATTAGCAGGTGGATTCTTTGCCACCTAAGCCACCTGGGAAGCCAGTATATTTTTTGCAGAGAATTAAAATCTAGCTTACCCTTCCCTCAGTTAAGCCTTGCTGAATAAAAGTATGGTGTTTTTATTCCATAAAGACAAGGATGATTTGTGGAATTCACTTGATTTATGGGGAGCATCTTTCCTGAAGGTAATTCTTAAACAGTAACACTGTCAGCTAACATTAGCTGCTTGTTTATGAAAGGTAATGTGTTAGTAGTATTTAGAACCAATACATACTAAAGACACTTTTTCTTCAGTACAGAGTCTGTTCTGAAGGGCAAGGGCTTTTGTGTTGACACACTCTTCTTTTTCATAAGGCCACCTGGCCTTGGCAGAAAAATTAGGTTAAGACTAACCCTGCTTATTAGCTGAGGAGTCACTGAATTTGTTACATTGGGAAGGTTATTTTTTCTTGATAAAAGGAAATTCTAATCCAGAGAGCTTTGACTGTCTGTGCTCGGAATTAGGCATCCATGAGGTTGGGGGAGGGCTTCACCTGGTGGCTGCATGGTAAGGAATCCCTCTGCAAAGCAGGAGCCACAGGAGAGTCCGGAAGATTCCTTGGAGGAGGGTATGTCAACCCACTCCAGTACTCTTGCCTGGGAAATCCCATGGACAGACGAGCCTGATGGGCTACAGTTGGACATGACTGAAGCAACTTAGCATGCCATGCACAGGGTTGGGGGAGATGGATTTTTGAGGCTCAAGAGTCCTGTATTAGATTGACCACAGTTTTTACATCCCATAGGTTGACACACTGTTTCATTTTCTAGAATTCTGTGATGCTGAGGGGTGTTGATGTGTTGCAGCCTCCCTGTAAGATGTTTATTAATCCATTTTGGGGATCTTCTTGAGGGTTTTAAATGTGTTTGCTAGTTTAGAGATAAGTAAAACAAAACCGAAATATTAAATACCCAGAAGCAGAATGGTGTTTGATGTTAAATCTCTCCTCCCTTCTTAGAACTTTGTGAATGATTTGGGCTTTGCATTTGTCGTGGGGGGTGTGTGTGTGTAAAAAGTGAACTAGGCATCAATCTTAGTGACCATGAATTCAGTGGGGGCACTAAACTCCTTTGTTCTCCGGGGTTGGCGATGTCAGTGTAAGGAGACAGCCCTTAAATGATGGTTCGGGAAGACTTTCATTTGATAAATATTTATTGACTTTCTTCCATGTGCTGCCCCTGTCATAGGGGGCAAACAGTACATAAAACCACATTCTTGCCTTCATGAAGCTTACATTAAACTAACATAGAAGACAAGCAATAAACAAATAGCTGTAGATGGTGTCAGTGGTGGTAAGCGCTCTGGAGAAGAATAAAGCGGAGTGCAGGGTGGGGAAGGGGTCGGGGGACACTGCACTCTCCAGAGCCTCGTACAGTGCTACCTGGGATCTCAGTGCCCACAGAGAGGTTCATCTGGATATTACCTGCCTTCTGAAATGTCATCCTGGAAGTGGAAGTGATTAAACCACGTTAGTGATTTGCTTCCGAGTTTGAATATGTTTTAGATTTGAGGCAGTGGATGTCTGGGGCTGGGGTGGGAGGATTCCAAGCATCAGGATGGGTGGTCCTGTCTCCTGCTTCTGAGCAGGGTCTTCTCCGTTACCTAGAATCCTGTCCTGCCCACCCCCCAAGCGCCTTGCACTGCTCTGTTGTTCCCTGGAATTGTCTGGCCATCCTTTCCTACCTTCTTGCGCCACAGCGTTGTTTTCTCTTGGGAATGCTAATTGGAGAAAGCAGACTCTGAAATGCTTCCTCTTAGCTTTTCAGGAGAAACGCACTGTAAAGTTAAGGTATTATGGTTTTGTCTGGTTACCCTTCCTGACTGGTTTATCATTTTACTTCCTATTTCCCACGTGTTACTGTCAGATTATTATTATTATTTGAATGTAGAGCCTAGATGTGTCTCTGGGGATATCTTTGTCTATATGGGCTCCGACTCAAGGTCATTCTAAATGGGGAATGATTCTACTTCCTCTCTCTCCCCTGGCGCCGTGGCTTTAGCCGGGTTCTGGTAACTCTCCCCACGTGCCTGGAGCAGCCTCTGCACCACCACACTGACCCGAATCCACGGAGGTGGACAGCTTGCCCCAGATTTCGCTCCGCTGCCCGCCGGGCTCTGACAGGGATGTGAGAGTGGGAATTTGCACTTCTTCCCGGTGGAATCTCAGCAATTCCCCTTTGCTTTTGGAAGGCACCAGAATTCAGGTTTCTAGGAAGTTGTACTCTGTATGCCTCTGTCTTGTGGTTTAAAGCTACAGATACAAATGGTATCCTCTTTAGATGTAGTGTTTCCTTCGCTGGGAACCTGAGCCTGTTGACTTCACACCAGTGGATGCTCTTAGGTCTGGAGAAGGGCGGCCTTCGGTACTAGTTTGCAGCAATGCAGCTGCTTTTAAAACGAGCAAAATTTATTCTGTTAAAGTATATATTTTTTTTCCATTTTAAGCAAAACTGTTGAATATGAGAATGAATCTTAATTGCTGATTTTAATGTACAAATGTTTCTTATTTCTCCCTCCCCCCCCAGCTTTTGCTTTGGTTTCTGAAGATGTGAAGAAAGAGGCCATACAGTCTAAGGTACTAATTCTAAAATAAAATGTATTCTTGCTGTCTGAGATTTGTCTGTCTTTTCTTTAATGGGAGCTATAATGATTTCATCTTTCAATGAATTAATGAAATGTTGGTCAACATCGGTTTTTGAATCCACAGCAGCAACTCACAGATAGTCTTGCTTAAAAAAAACCTTTATTAAGGCAGATCCACTTGGTTTTAAATTTTATCTTAAGAAAAAAGGTGTTCGGATATGGAGCTAGACATTTTAGAAGTCTTAACTTGGATACTGTAGATTTTTTCTGGTCTTTCCACGTTTTAGGTTGTTGTTCAGTGGCCCAGTCATGTCTGACTCTTTGAGACCCCATGGACTTAATCTTGGACCTGGTTTTCCCAGCCTGTGAAACGTGTGCTGTGTCGGGGTCACAAGTCCCTGAGTGCTCCTCACCTTGAGGTGACATTATGTGAAAGAGCATCCTGGGGACTGGCTGAGACCCCAAAGGTGACCACCAGGCTCCTTGTACAGTCAGAACCTGAAATGAAGACGTGGGGGACCCATGGTGGGGGAACAGCATTTTTCCAAATCTCAGAGCTGCTCCTCTCCCATCACTGGTTGCATTCAAGAACTGCATCTAACTTTTGCCATTTGGGGTTGCATTAGATCAGTTTAGCATTTGAGAAAGAGAATATTTTTTAAAATATGAGTTGTTTTTGTCACATTAATTAAGGCTCAGTTGACTCTCTTTTTTGCCCCACAATTAGTATAAAAGCGTTTTTAAATAGAATGTTTCTTTTACCAACAGAGTGTGATCTGTTCTAACTATACCATGGGGTTCCCACACAAGGGAAATGAGGATAATAATTCCTTATGGTTTTGTGATTCTTTATGGTTAATAAAGCATTTCAGACGTTTAATTTGGTTTGCTTTTCTCAGTGGTTGTGTTATTGCTAAGCAAAGCAGATACTCGCATACAGAGCAGAGAAAATACTCGCTTAGAGAAGTGAGTTGATCGAGGTCACTTGAGTATTAAAAGGTGAAGTCAGAATCCACTTTCAGACTCCGTGAATTCTTCATGCTGTAAATTTGTATTACGTTGTCCTGTGCATTGTCAAGTGTTTGTTTGGCTATAATGAAGCTCATTATGAATTTAAGGGTTATTAATAGGGAATTAAAATTTTGTATAATAGATTTAGGAATTATAGCACATACTTTCAAATATAGGTTTTTACTCATCTTTCCAAAAGAGGAAATACATATATTTTTGGCCTTAAAAACTTATATGAATATAAGTAGAGATACGGTAAGTCCTATATCTTAGTGTCATTTTTTTCATGCAAAGGTATTAAAGTCCTTGAAAAGTGTCATTAACCCCATCTGTGCTTGGCTACGGAGCCAAAAAGCCATTAATCCCCTGAGGAGAGGCAGTGATGAAATGTCTACTGTAGCCCATGCCAAGGCTGGGAGACGGAGGAGAATCGATTTGTCCAAGGTTGTCTGAAGTCTGTCTGTAGATGAACCCGAGACAGGACTTAACGCCCTTGACAGTCATCATGTTCACTGGGGTGTCCTTGGCGTATCACCCTCAGCACACCTGAGAGCCGTCACTGTGGCCCAGAAGGCCGCCCTCCTTCCTGCCCACCCCACTGCTCATTGCAGTCAAGGGCCCTGGTTCCCTAGAACCAGGCCAGTCCTGCTCAGAGCTGGGGGCCTTCCCCAAGTCACTCAGCTCCCCTGGTTGGTGTCAGGAGGCTCCTCACGGAAATCCCGAGGCAGCCGTCACCCTGCCGTCCCGGCCGGGGCCTGCCCTCTGGCCCAGGTGCGTCTCCTGGCTCCCCGGTCCCTGGCTGTGTTGAATTCTGGCCCACCCCGGCTTTCCGTGGAGCCTGCCCTTCCCAGCTCATGCTACGCATGGCCTCAGCCAAGCTCTGAGGGTGACTTCGACCTGCCTTCCGTCCTGCGCTGGCCTGCGACACTGGGCCCTGTGGGACATAGGCGTGGAGCCAGGCTCTGGAGCCAGATTGCTGTGGTTCACGGTCCTTCTCCCACCCTGGCCCCCGGCAGACACAGCCATGCCCAGTTCCCTCATCTGGAACAGGACTGCCCTCACAAAGCGGTTTTGAAGATTGTGTGGTGTGTCTGCCACTGAGAGCAGTGCCCGTCCCTATTTACACGTTTACCTGCTGTGACAGCAAGAAAGGCCCCGTGCAACCTTTCTAGAAGTTTCCACACAGGGGTGGGTGGGCGGTTGTGATCAAGCTGAAGATGCCAGTTTAATTCTTTACTTAAAAGATTTCATAGCAAATTCTTGTGAGGCTTTTTTTTTTTTTTAATCTTCTTTTAATGAAGGATTTATAAACGAAGCATCACATATATGGATTGCAAGTGTTCAAATCTCTTGTGTTTTAAAGATAAAAGCTGCACTGAAGTTTGTCTTAGATCTCTGTTTTTCTGGCCAGGGTAGGAGCTGTCTGTGGGGTGCGTGTCCTGGTAGCAGATATCTTTCCTGTCTGAGTAGCAGTTCCGTTGACCTAGAGAACTTTTGATAGTGAGCACGTTTTGATGGATACTGATGGTGTTAGAAACACACAGCAGAAGAGATAATAAAACAAACCATGTGTTTCTTCTTAGGAAGAACTAAGCCTTTTCACAAGGAAAGCTGGAGACAGAATTTTAAATGTTCTGTCAATTAGTTCATTTACTCCAATTTTCTTTCTCAAAGGGGAAATTAATGAAGACCATTTTGGTTCCATTTCAGTTCACCTAAATCAGGCGATTCTTGGATATTTTATTTTTACAGTTTACAAATTGAGCCGTTTGAAATGGTCAGTCATTTCCTACCTATTGTATCCAGCAGTCAGAGCTGCAGTGCTTAATAACAGGAAGCTGTGGCATTTCAGTTGATTTTCTTTGGTTTTGCCAAGGCATCTGGCAGAAAGTCTAGCTCCTGTTCCAGCTTGGCTGGAATCATTGAGTTCAGGATACTTTTTATGTGCAACTTCCGGTAAAGGTGGCTTTTGTTGTAGGTATTATTAATACTTTTGCTGTTGCTGTTCAGCCACTCAGTCATGTCTGACTCTTTGATACCCCATGGACTGCAGCACGCCAGTTTTCCCTGTCTGTCACCAACTCCCGGAGCTTGCTCAAACTCATGTCCGTCGAGTCGGTGATGCCATCCAACCATCTCGTTCTCTGTCATCCTCTTCTCCTGTCTTCAATCTTTCCCAGCATCAGGGTCTTTTCTAATGAGTCAGCTCTATGCATCAGGTGGCCAAAATATTGGAGCTTTAGCATCAGTCCTTCCAATGAATATTCAGGACTGATTTCCTTTAGGATTCACTAGTTGGATCTCCTTGCAGTCCAAGGGACTCTCAAGAGTCTTCTTCAACAGCACAGTTCAAAAGCATCAAGTCTTCTGTGCTCAGCTGTCTTTATGGTCCAACTCTCACATCCATACATGACTACTGGAAAAACCATAGCTTTAATTATACGGTCCTTTGTTGGCAAAGTAATGTCCCTGCTTTTTAATATGCTGTCTAGGTTGGTCATAACTTTTCTTCCAAGGGGCAGGTGTCTAATTTCGTGGCTGCAGTCACCATCTGCTGTGATTTTGAAGCCCAAGAAAATAAAGTCTGTCACTATTTCCATTGTTTCCCCATCTATTTGCCATGAAGTGATGGAACCAGATGCCATGATCTTAGTTTTCTGAATATTGAGTTTTAAGCCAACTTTTTCACTCTCCTCTTTCACCTTCATCGAGAGGTTCTTTAGTTTCTGTTCGCTTTCTGTCATTAGGGTGGTGTCATCCGCATATCTGAGGTTATTGATATGTCTTCCGGCGATCTTGATTCCCACTTGTGCTTCATTCAGTGCAGCATTTCGCATGATGTGCTCTGCATATCTTTTAGCTTACTCTCAAAGTATGTTTCCATTTCATGATGCATGTTTTCTGAACAGTGCCTCTGGGGGAGGATTGGGCATGCATTACTGGAAGGTGTAAGGAAGGAATGCTGGAAAGGAGCCAAAGACCTGGATTTCAGTCCTGGCCTGTGGCTAGAATGGCTGTTAGATGTTGTGCAAATCCTGTACCTTTTCCGAGCCTCTTTTGTTTTATCTGCAGAAGGGGAATGTTGGATTGGATCATCTCCCATGCTATTTTTAGAAAATTGTAGTAGAAGACACATAAAATTTACCATTTTAGCCATTTTTAAGTGCACAGTTCAGTAGGGCTATGTATGTTCATACTGTTGTGCAAGCAGTCTCCAGAACTCTCTTCATCCTGCAGAACTGAAACTTTCCTCCTGTGAAACCACAGCTCTGCATCCCCTCCTGGCTCCTGGCCCTCCACCACCCCGTTTTCCATCTCTGAATTTGATAGCTCTAGGTACCTCACGTAGGTGGTGTCATACAGTCTCTATCTTTTTATGACTGGCTTATTTCATTTAGCATCATGTCCTCAAGGTTCATCCATATTGTAGCATGTGTCAGAATTCCCTTTCTTTTTTAAAAAAATCTACTTATTTATTTGGCTGTTTCGGGTCTTAGTTGCGGCACTCAGGATCTGTGGGCTCTTTGTTGTGGTGCACAAGTTTAGTTGCCGTGTGGCATGTGGGATGTTAGTTCTCCACCCAGGGATCGAACCTGTGTCCCCTGCATTGGCAGGTGGATTCTTAACCACTGGACTACCAAGGAAGTCCTAGAATTCTCTCCTTTTTTAAGGCTGGTTAATATTCCATTGTACCAAGAGGCCACAGTTTCTTTATCCATTCCAGTGCTACTTTTGGATCTGAAATTTCCAGTTTTCTATAATCTGTGTCTAGCAGCCAAAGGTGTGGCCTGGCAAGGAGGAGGCAGCCTGGTCAAGGGGAAGCCAAGGGCTCCGTCCCCGGGCTCAGGCTGTGCTCCTGGCCAGAGAGGCAGTGAGTCCACACGTGCCGACCTAGGATGCTAGCCTGGCCCTGGTTGAGCACATTTAGGGAAGTGGTTGAGCCTTCCAGTCTTCTTAGCAGCTCTTCTGAAAAGTATGTGTTTTATCATCGTTAGGTCAAGTGTCACTTGACCCCGAGGTGGGGCAAGCAGATCAGTACATAACTCTGAGGTTCTTCTCCACTCACTGTTATTTCTACCCCTGAGACACAGAGAATTTCAGAAAATGCTGCCGAAGGTGGCTGCTCTCCCGTCTGCAGTTACAGTCCCTCCTACATCCTGAGAGGACATGTCTCGGTGGCAGTATCTTGGCTTGTAAGCTGCTGATGTTTTGTTGATAACGGCTCACAACTGCATTTCTTGTTGCCGTCATGAGGGAAATGGAAGGATATTTGCCACCGTCCAATTGTCATAATTATAGCGTGTGGTGGTTGAAAATGGAAAGGGGCAATTAGAGGGAGAATTCCTTTTGCCAGAGGAGACAGTGAAGATGGCAGATTTAGCTGCTGACACTCTGCGCTTTGTGGAGGAGTCTTTGAGGAGCTGGTTTGATCAGGATCAGGTACATCTGTGCTCACGTGCCCACGTCCACGTTTCTGTGTTTGAAGCTCTGCCGCTCTGAGAGCCCCTTCTGTGCTCAGGAAATCTTGTGAGCCCCAGGCGGACCCCCTCCCTGCAGGGCTGCTTCTCAGGTAGGAGAGAATACAGTGGAGGCATTGCTGATGGCAGCATGTCTGAGCCCCCCAGATGATAAATACGGTGTTTGGAGGACCCCGTCTTCCCAAGGAACACACAGTCAGAATGGGTACAGTCCTGACGCGTTTGTAATGCTTACCATGTATCAGCGTTTAAAACGATCTCTCCCAGGAGCATTGTGAACCATTTTATACGAGAAGAAAGAGCCTCAGCTCAATTCGGTGACTTGCCCACCATCACGTAAGAGAGGAACAGCCCCATAGGAGTCTTCTGTTCTGATGCAGAAATATATTATTGCTGCTTTTCCTGCCTTAATTTTTGTCTGTTTCTTTAAGGAAGCACTTCCAAGCTCTCATTTTCCATGTCTTACCCCCAGATGTTAATATGTACCATACATGTTTAGTTCATGTATTGCTGTTTTTGTTTTCTGTTAATGTGACGAGATTGATCTTTTTCTCTTTTATTTAAAATACAGAATTTGGAGAAAAGTGATATATCAAAGAAAAATGACATAGGTGAGTAACGATTTCTTTTTTTTTAACTTAAGAGTTGATATCCAGGGGCTATTTCTTGTAAATTACATTTCAGTGAAGTGAATTTTTCTTTCTGATTTTATTTATGTGATAAATGTTGTTGGCCAAATACTTCGTCTTTTGCTCAGCCCAGTGTTTACCGTCACGAAGACACGAGAACACATTTCAGATGAACATGTTGGAAGTAATAATCCATGAGCTGGATTTGTTTCCCTCAGCCTCAGTGTATTGAGCTGCTGGTAAAGGGAGACTTCCGTGCTGGGGGGCCGCTGTAAGGCGTACAGCGGTGATGGAGACAGTCTGTTCTCAGGGGCGCACGCACACTTAGTTGGGAGGAAGGGTCAGCTGTGGCCTTTTTCATGTCCCCTCTGCCTGGAGCCGGGGCACCACTGCTGACCGGCAGGCAGCCTGTCCCCTGCGGGTCAGCGTGGTGACCACGTCTTCTGTCAAATCCTCTGGCGGAGGCGGCTCCTGGCTTCTCTGCAGATGCTGCACGTGTCTCTCAGTCCCACCCGCTCCCAGTCTGCACTCATGGCCTTATAAACCCATCTTTCTCCCCCGTGTATCGTCGTGAGCATTGTCAGGGTTGTGACCATGAGTTAGTTGTGTTTTTTTTTCTGGCTTCAGTTTTGGGAAACAGGCTGTAGGTGATGACGGGAGGGCGAGGCTGGCCTCTGTATGTTGGGTCTCTTCCCCAAGCGTGTGTACTTGGTCGTCGTGGGTCATCCCAGGACAGGTGATGGAGACTCGGGAGGTGAACCTTGGATGAGGGGAGAGGGACACACTTTCCTTCGTAAGGTCCTCGTTGCCTGGGCCTGGATTCTGAGGAGTCTGGAAGGTGGTAGTGGCCCTGCTGGGTGGCGGGGGTAGGATGGGCTGTGCTGGGGCCCAGGTGTACAGGGACCACAGGGGTGCGGGCTAGAGTCTTGGGGTCTTGAGAGCAGTCGTGTTTAAGAAGCCACAGTGATGCACTGCTTGTCTTCCCTACATGACAACACGACAATGCCCTGCCTGGTCAGCCACTCCTCAGGAGATTTAAAATAGAGATTTTACCTCTGCAGCCAACCCTGGTGGGTTTCGGCATTTGTCTGTGTGTGTTTTTTTTTTTTTTTTTAATTTACTCTTTTATTGAAGAATACCCTCTTTACAGAATTTTGTTTTCTGTCAAACCTCAACGTGAATCAGCCATAGGTATACATATATCCCCTCCATGTTTTTTTTTATTTTTTATTTTTTTTGTGGAAACTGCTGGGCCTCCTGTAGCAAATGTTTTTTTTCAGATTGATTTGTTTAGTTTAGGCCACACTGGGTCTTCGTTGTCACGCCTGGGCTTTCTCTAGTTGTGGCTGCGGGGGCTACTCTCTTGTGGCGCGTGGGCTCTAGGGTGTGTGGGCTTCCGTAGTTGCAGCACGTGGGCTCAGTAGCCGTGGCTTCCGGGCTCTGGAGCACAGGCTCAGTGGTTGTGGTGTGTGGGCTTAGTTGCACTGAGGCATGTGGGATCTTCCTGGGTCAGGGATCGAAGCTGTATCCTCTGCATTGGCAGATGGATTCTTAACCACTGAGCCACCAGGGGAGCCCGTAGGTGGTTCTTAAATGAACGGTGGTGCTGGTCTAGCGCATGAGTTTTCAGCATACCTGGGAAGCTCCCCGAGCAGGTGAATCTGCATTCTCGCAGTTGTACATGGCAGAGCTGGTAATACTTGACTTGGTATCTGTTCATCTGAAGAAAGACCCAGAGGGCTTATCTGCCACACCCTTAATGTGAGTTGGTGGGACGGATTGGGGTTGGGGTTTACTAAAGCAGCTGACCCAGCAGAATCCGCACCCCGTCGCGGTCTCATGGTCCACAGGGTCTGGTGACCGGCTCCAAGGGTGGGGTGGTCTTTTCATCTCTTTTGATCCAGTGCCTAGTCCGTACATTCACCAGTGACCATTGTTCTGGCCAGCATCACTGTGTGGCTCTCCGTGTGTGTGTGTGCATGTGTAGGCGTGCACGTATGTTTATCCCTCTGCCTCACATCACAGGCTGCTTGTCATGTAGCTTTTGTCTGAAGAACATCACGTTGATTTCTCATCAGAAAAATGCCAGCGTGTGGAAGTCCATGTTTCTAGTTACTTTCTGACCGAGACAGATTAGCACGTAGTGTGATGTTTGGTATGGTGTATACTTAGAAATGAGACTCCAAGAACCTTGGGTTGCTTTACCTGCGCAAAAGAGTTAATCCTCCTGTGTAGCCCTCTCCGGTTCTGTTTCCTGGAAGCTCTTTGCAGCCTCTGTCCGCTTCAGCACCGCCTGGGTCCTCTCCGCACTCGTGATGGATGTCTTTATCGCCCCTTCTCACCCGTCACACTCATCATTATTGTCAGGCATTTGGTGTGCCGCCCATTTATTGCTCATTCCTGGAGGAGAGACAATGACAGTCTGTCTTGAGTTGTGACAGTGTTTGCAAAAGGCAGATCACAGTGGGTTTCAGGAAGTATCAGCAAAGGGATGGAATCGTCTTATTTGATTCCAGTGACCAGGCTGTGGGAGCTTAAGAGTTGGGGGGCTGAGCCACGTGAATAGAGAAGACGGCTCCCGAGGTGAGCCCTGGGGTCTGGACTTGGTTAACATGCGATGAATGCAGTCTGCAGAGCTTAGGATGTATATCAGGAAATATTTATTGGTGCTGATACAAAGAACAGCAGGACAGACTTCCCTGGTGGTCCAGTGGTTAGGACTCTGCCCTCCCAGTGTGGGGGCCTGAAGTTCAGCTGGGCTTCCCAGATGGTGCTAGTGGTAAACAACCCGCCTGCCAATGCAGGGACATAAGAGACTTGGGCTCCATCCCTGGGTTGGGAAGATCCCCTGGCGGAGGTCATGGCAGCCCACTCCAGTATTGTTGCCTGGAGAATCCCACGGACAGAGGAGGAGCCTGTTTGGCTATAGTCCATGGGGTTGCAAAGAGTCGGACACGACTGAAGTGAGTTAGCACGCACACGTGTTCGATGGTTGGTCAGGGAACTAGATCCCACATGCCGCAACTAAGACTTCACATGCCACAACTAAAGATCCTGAGTGCTGCAACAAGACATGCTGCAGCTAAGACCAGATAAATGAGAATACATATTTTTTTAAAAAGAAAATACCCCATTTGGAAAGAAAAATAACAGCAGGAATTTAAGAACTAAACTGGACTAGGTTCAAGATGGAGAAGGCTGTGCGCTTCCTTCCTCCTGCAAGAGAACCAAAATCACAGCTAGCTGCTGAACAGCCATCAGCAGGAGGACACTGGAACCCACCAAAAAAAGATACCACATGTCCAAGGACAAAGGAGAAGCCACAACAAGACGGTGGAAGGGTTCGAGCACGATAAAATCAAATCCCATAGCCACCGGGTGGGCGACCCACGAACTGGAACACGTTAATGCCAGAGAAGTTCTTGCACTCGTGTGAAGGTTCTAGGCTCCACACCAGGCTCCCCAGCCTGGGGATCCCCAGGGAGTCTGACTCTGAAGGCTGACAGAATTTGATTCCAGGCCTGCCACAGGACTAAAGGAAACAGGGACTCCACTCTGGGAGGGTACAAACACATAATCAGACTGGACTCCTCGGGTTCTTGTCTGGAATGGGGGTGGGGCTGAATGCGGGCATCTGTCACTCACTGTATCAGGGCTATAGTGCCGGGCACACCTGGGTACCCCTTCTTCTCTTGCCTCATACAGGTAACTCCCCTATGTGTCCGTCCCTTGCCTCACTCTGCAGCCACTTCTAGCTGTAATCTTTGCTGGTGACCTGTGTTCCACTTGCTGTTGCAAACCTCTGCTGCTCCCTCCGTTGGGAAAGGGCCCCCTGGGGTCCCCAGGGCTCCGTGCCCTCATCATGTCCCCTGGGGAGGCCCTGCTCTCTGGGGTCCCAGGTGGCTCCGGGGCCCTTCCCCAGTTTGAAAGCTGTTACTCTATAGACCCGACAGAGGATGAGACAGTTGGATGGCATCATCGACTCGATGGACATGAGTTTTGAGTAAACTCCGGGAGTTGGTGATGGACCAGGAAGCCTGGCATGTTGCAGTCCATGGGGTTGCAAAGAGTTGGACATGACTGAGCAACTGAACTGATTCTCTAGACGCAGCCTGTTTGTGTGGCACATAGGTTCTTCCTAATCTGACGTGGCTGACACTGCCTTTCTCTCTGACTTCATCACTGGCTGTTCTCTTCATCCTTTTCTCAGAAATGCCTGATAAACCTCCCAGTCACCCATTTAGGGCTGCTGCAGAGATGAGGTGGGCTGAGGGCTCCGTGATAACCCAGTTCTTTCTCTGCCACTCAACTGCTCCCTTCTGTGCCTGCGTCTGCAGAAAACAGCTACATTTCAGTTTTATTTTTTAATTTATGTATATATGTATATTTTGCCGCATCCCATGGCCTGTGGGATCCTAGTTCCCTGCCTGAGCAGGGCTGGAACCTTCACCCCCTGCAGTGGAAGCATGGACTCTTAATCACTGGGACCACCAGGGAAGCCCCACTGCTGTGTTTTAAAGGAAACGCAGGGTGCATCCTTCCCAGAAGCTCTCCCTGCCCTGGCTCCCTGCCTCTAGGCCCCAGCGTCCCCGCCTGGCTCCCAACATGGAATGCTCCGTGTTGTCTCCTGAGCTGGACTCCTGTGCTGGAGCCGCGCTTGCATCCTTCCCAGAAGCTCTCCCTGCCCTGGCTCCCTGCCTCCAGGCCCCAGCATCCCCGCCTGGCTCCCCACACGGAATGCTCCGTGTTGTCTTCTGAGCTGGACTCCTGTGCTGGAGCCGCGCTTGCTCCTTTTGTGCCCTGGACTCTCGTGCTAGGAGAGGCTCAGTGTTCGCTGAGTGCACACAGCATGTGAGATCCAAGCGCATGATAAAAGGAGGGGGAGTGAATACAAGTCATGGCACAGGACCCAGGAGATGGAAAGGGGGAGAATTTGCTTCCTCTCTTTTTGCCAAGCCTCTTCCCCATGCGAAAGTGCTGCTGTGTGTGCGAACCGTGGAAACTTTGCTGATCTGGTAGAGGAGGCGGTGGGAGGTGATTCCTGCAGGGTTAACCTCTTGACAGGTGGAGCTGCTCTTTTAAAAAATTTATTGTGAATTATTTTGAACATACCAGGAGCTACAAAGATTCACATCCAGGTATCTACCTCCCAGATTAAGAGACAAAACATTGCGAACATGGCTGCAGCCTTTAAACCAGTATCTTGATTTTGGTGTTCATCACTCTCCTATAGTCTTTGTTTTTCCAAAAAATTTTTATTTTATTTTTGGCTGTGCTGGGTCTTTGTTGCTGTGTGGGCTTTTCTCTAGTTGCAGTGAGCGGGGGCTACTCCCTAGTGGTGTGCGAGCTTCTCGTTGCAGTGACTTCTCTTGTCTTGGAGCTTGGGCTCTAGGGCTCAAGGGCTTCGGTAGGTGTGGCTCCTGGGCCCTAGGGCACAGGCTCAGTAGTTGTGGCACACAGGTTTCGTTGCTCCGTGGCATGTGGGATCCTCCTGGAGCAGTGATCAAACCTGCGTCTTCTGCCTTGGTGGGTGGTTCTTTACCACTGAGCCACCAGGGAAGCTCTCCTGTAGTCTTTGCTACTTTCACATCAGTTAGATATGTGTGTACATGCGTATCATATAGCATATATCCATTTTATATAGATTTATGTTTATAGTTTTGAAAACCATTGATTTATGCCGTATGGTCATTACCTCCCGCATTTTTTTCAGTGTCTGGAGGGTTCATCTCCAGCTTCCGTCTGGGTTGTTCCATATACAGCTAGTTGATCTTTCTTGCTGTGTGAATTCCACTGTGTAGTATTCCAGTTTGTGTATCTTGTGAATGTCTGGTTTGCTTCCAGCTTTTTTCTTTTCACACAGTGATGCTGCGGTGAGCACTCTTGTTAACATATACGAGGGCTTCTCAAGGATGACATACCAGTGAAGTTTCTGGGTCATTGCAGATGTGCGTCTTCAGCTTTATTACACTTTGCAAAAATTATTCTCTGAGGTTTATTGACTCCGTTCTTGAACAGAAATAAACCTTGTTTCATTCTGATAAGTGAGTTATGTTAATGTCTCAGATGTAGTGGATCGGAAGTTACATTTCAGCTGAAGTAGAAGACACTTATTTGAGTGTTATCTGTGTGTCTGATTTGTAGAACCAGGATGCTGACTTAAAGTAGAGATAGTACGTGGAAGGTTCGAATTTATATAAACTCCTACATAGAAGGAATTAGGTCAAATTCAGCAGGTTGTTCAAAAAGCATGTTGGATCATTTTTAGGATTTGGATGGCTCACTGTGGGGCTGTTTGTTGTATGAATATTTGAGTGAGTGAATAAATGAACAAAACTGTAGAGCTCAACACAAGAATGGTAAAATACAATGGAATAAATAGAAACCAAGTTAGTGTCCTTGAAAAAAAAGAGTTAGTCACTCATTCGTGTCCAACTCTTTGCAACCCCATGGACTGTAGCCCGCCAGGCTCCTCTGTCCATGGGATTCTCCAGGCAAGACTACTGGAGTGGGTTGCCATGCCCTCCTCCAGGGGATCTTCCCGACCCAGGGATCAAACCTGTGTCTCTTTCATCTCCGGCATTGGCAGGCGGGTTCTTTACCACTAGCGCCACCTGGGAGTCGAGGTGTTAAAGGGAAGAGCTCACAGTGTGGGGAAGGTCCCCATATTGGTTTATAGTCAACCTTGCCAGAGGCTGCAACTTTATGCGGTGTCTGCCTTTGGCCAACACCCCTGTCTGGTGACAGGGTCCTGGCACACCTGCAGTTTCTTTCCTTCATCATGAGCTCGGAACCTGGGCAGGCCTGACATGCTTTCCCGATGTGGGGTCTGAGCCTCCCCCTCTGGAGGTGAGACCCTCCTCTGGTCCGTAGGGGTGACAGATCAGGGCTGCCTCCCTCCCAGCCCCGGTCAAGACCCTGACGACCCTGAACCCAGGCTTGACAGGCAGCTCATTCCCACTGCAGCCCTGTTGCCCTGCAGTTATGGGTGTTTTCCTGGAGACGAACTTCACCCTGGCCAGGTGCCCCCTGAGGTCCCTGCTGAGTGTTGCCTTGAGGGGCCGTCCAGAGCGTGCTTGCGGTCCAGTGTCAGTTTGCGCGGAGCTGCTGAAACAAGGTGGCTCAGACTGTGTGGCTTCCGCAGAGATGTGTCTCCGCGTTCTGGGGGGCGGGGGGTGGTTTCCTCTGAGGCCGCCCTCCTCAGCTTGAAGGTGGCCGTTTTCTCCCTGGGTCTTCACAGCAGCCTCCCTCTGTGTCTCTTGCCCAGATCGCCTCTTTTCATAAAGACACCAGGGTATTGGGTTAGGGGCTTCCCTGGTGGCTCAGCTGGTAAAGAAGCTGCCCTCAATGCAGGAGACCTGGGTTCAACCCCCTGGGTCAGGAAGATCCCCTGGAGGAGGAAATGGCAACCCACTCCAGTCTTCCTGGCCGGAGAATCCTCCGGATCAAGGATCCTGGTAGGTTACAGTCCTCTTTTAATAAAGGCACCGAGTATGTTGGGTGAAGACCTATACTAATGACCCTACATTAACTTGATTGCCTGTGTAAAGACCCAGTTCCCAATAAGCTCACGTTCTGAGGTCCTGGGGCTGAGGACACTTCATCCCGTGAAGCTTGGGGGTCGCAGTGCAGCCCCTAACAGGGAGGCGCATTGTAGGATTCTGTGTAATTGTTAAAAGGTTTCTTGCAAACACAGTGGGTTTTCGGTGACTGGGGAGGTGCGTGTTCTAGACATTTTCATACTTTCTCACATTTACATTTGCATACTTTGTGACAGATGCAGGAACAAATTCACAGTTTGTTACCAGACTGGGTCTAGTACAGCCAGCGTATTTACTTGCTAACTTCTAGGAAGGAAGTTGTAGAGATGAGTTTAAAAAGAGAGATTTTGTCACTAGAATTACATATAAATTGACTTTTTTTCCCCTACGAGTTTATTGCCTGAAGGCATGCCTTGTGACTGTTTTTTTCCTTTTCTTTTCATTTTGATTTGTTTTCAAGTTTATTTCAGTTGTTGTTTTAAAAGAAAAAAAAAAACCTGAACAAATTTTTTTGTTGTTCTAGATTTAAAAGAAATTGTATTTGTCATCCAGAGTCAAAGTAATTCTTTTCATGTGAAGAAAGCAGAACAGTTAAAACAAAGCATCCTAAAGCAATCTGCAGATCGTACACAGGTACGTAAAGATGACTTGGGATGTCTGATTTTTTTCTTGATACGTTTATGTTTTCCAAAGCTCTTGGTCCATAGAGAGTCAGTTCTATTTAGATAGAATACATCTTCTGGCTTGTTTTGCTGACTTAATATGGACTATCTGTTGTTTAAAATGCTCTAGTTAATTTCAAATGCTCTAAGTATCATGTTCTAAATTATTATATACATATTTTAACAAACATGTAAAAATGTATAGGACTAGCATGGTTTTATCATAAAATATGACAGAAAAAAGTGGAAGAAATAACTTTTTAAAGGTGGAGCTTAAAATAGCAAAGATAATTAATGTTCAAAATTTTGGTAACAGGTTCTAAGGCAGTTTTTATGTTGAAATAACATTTTCATTAACCTTTGTGCAGTAGTGCTTCTATGAGTTTCTTAATCTGTTTTTTGATTGGATATTATTAACTGAACTTCTGATTTGATTTATAATGTAATATCCAAGGAGGATTATGGAGAGAAAGATTGACACATCCAGGTTTACTTTAATAAAGTTTAAAATAAGCGTGAACTGAATTTAAATCTGCTCTGCATATTGTGGGAGGTTTGGGGCAAAGGAAGATCTACCCACGCGTGCAGCCATATAGAAGCGTTCCTCCTTAGCCAAGCAGAGACAGTCCCCCCAGCCCAGTACACTGCATGGCTGTGGCCTTGGCCTTCAAGACAGAAGTGCTTGTCTGCAGGTAAAAGCCATCAGAGTTCTTTGACCAGAGACCTGTGTGTTTGGCGGATGGCTTGCTTTCTGTCGGTGGGAGCGTGGAAGTAAAGGGTTGGCAATAACAATGGAAAACTGAACAACCTTAATGGTGTTCAACGTCGGGGCGCTGCTGGCAGTGAGGTTTATTGTGTTTGCTCTTTAAATGCTGTGTGTGAGAAATTCATCCGACCTCCCCATGTTGGATGAGGACAGATCCTGGTTCCTCTCCTTGGAGCATCAGCACTTCTCAAGGGACAGGAAGGGATTGCAGGCTGTAGACAAGTGGGTTTTTTTTGTTTGGGGTGGGGCAGTAATTAGAGATAGTAGCTTGATTAAAGTTCTCTTTTGTCTGGGCTTCCCCTATGGCTCAGCTGGTAAAGAATCTGCTGCAATGCGGGAGACCTGGGTTCGATCCCTGGGTTGGGAAGATCCCCTGGAGAAGGGAAAGGCTACCCACTCCAGTATTCTTGCTTGGAGAATCCCATGGACTATGGGGTTGCAAAGAGTCGGACATGACTGAGTGACTTTCAAATTATTATTTGTCTGGAAACTCAGCTTGGGGCAGTCTCTTCTACTAAACCTTTTCAGATTCCATCACAGAGGAACTCCTGTAGCAACCTTGCACGGCTGGTCTTCCCCCATGGGCTCTGGTAGAGGCGGATGCAGGGCAGCGGGGGGATGTGGAGGGGTGGGTGTGGGGTGAGGGGGTGGGGGCAGGGAAAGTGGAGGGGTGGAGGGGAAGCCAGGAGCCCACATAGTTCCTCAGTGGGGTCCAGGTGAGTGTTCATGGCACTGAACTCAACCAGGCCTTGGCAGTTACCCCAGACTGGAAGTCAGTGATAACATCAGGACAGAGTTATGCATCATTTGATTTCATGTATGGATTAAGGGCACAACTATCTCTGTGTAGCTTGTTCCCAGAAAATACCTTCCTTTTTGGAGAGGCAGATTCACGTGTGTTTTCTTTATTTTGTTTTCTTTTTTTGGCTGTGACTGCAACATGCCGGATCTTAGTTCCCCGACCGGGGACTGAACCTGTGCCCCGTCTAGTGGAAGTGCAGAGTCTTAACCACTGGACCGCCCGGAAGTCCCCTGTGTGCCTTTTAGATTATATACCTTGCATTTACTCCATCCTGGTAGTCCTCACTGTTAATGTGATTGGTTATATACTTTGCCAGCCAAGGCCACTTGATTAAGTATACCCCCAGTACTTCCTCTATTAGTTGCCAGCTCCTTTTTTGCTGTTTAATTTTTCATTTTTTTTTTGGCAAATGGGTACTTTTTTTGTTCTAATAGGCACTCATCACTGTCTCCCTACCTGTCTTATCCCCTTTGCTCTTCTGGGAAGAGTGTCTTCCCGGGAACCAGGGACAGGACAGTGCTCCCAGAACTTTGTTTACAGTGGGGAAAGGGCATGTGGGTACCTTTTGGAGGGAATCAATAGGGATTATTATTATTATTAAGGCTATGGCTTTTCAAGTAGTCATGTATGGATGTGAGAGTTGGACTATAAAGAAAGCTGAGCACAGAAGAATTGATGCTTTTGAACTGTGGTGTTGGAGAAGACTGTTGAGAGTCCCTTGGACTGCACGGAAATCTAACCAGTCCATCCTAAAGGAAATCAGTCCTGAATATTCATTGGAAGGAAGTTGCTGAAGCTGAAACTCCAGTACTTTGGCCACCTGATGCAGAGAACTGACTCATTGGAAAAGACCCTGATGCTGGGAAAGATTGAGGGCAGGAGGAGAAGGGGACGACAGAGGATGAGATGGTTGGATGGCATCACCGACTTGATGGACATGAGTTTGAGCAAGCTCCGGGAGTTGGTGATGGACAGGGAAGCCTGGCGTGCTGCAGTCCATGGGGTTGCAGAGTCGGATATGACTGAGCAACTGAACGGAATAGGGATTGTAAAATGTTCCTTCTTCTTTCCTGCCCCTTAGGCAGAAGGTGCTGTTAGGGGCTGGGAATGCCTGCTTCTTCAGGGATCTGGGGCTCACATGCAGGACCACTGGGTGCTTAAAACTGGCAGTAGACTCTGGGGAGGATGGTTACAGATTCTTGTCTAAACAGAGTGTGGCCATCGTGTATATGGATGGAGAGCGTGTGCATCTCCCGGGAGTGGAGGCAGGTGGCGGCAGCTGAGGGCATGGATCTGGCAGAGCTGTGGGGCCTCCCGTGCTCCTTACCTTTCACCAAGACGCCACACCAAAGCTTGCTAACTTTAGTCCCACCTCTGGTGCCAGCTTCATTTCCCACCCCTCGTCCCCTTGTATTTTGTTTGCCAGTAACTGCAAACTCCTTGGAGTCCCTGGGCCTGCCTGGCTATGCCAAGCCTCTGTGACCTTGCACAGAACCCCCTTCATCTTGACCAGCTCCCGGGGATGTCTTTCTGTGCAGCGTCTTGACCCACAGGGACAAATTGCTTCCTCCTTGGTTCTGCTTTTATTGTATGGTTTTCACTTTTGTACTGTTTTTGTTCCATCTCTCTTTTATAAATTTTGAGAGCAGAGAATGTCTTATTGGTTTTTGATCTTCAGAACCAAGCACAGAGCTTTCCATGTTCAGAACCTGAGTCCTCAGTGAATATTAAACTGAGTCCCTGAAATTAATCATCCAACTCTTTCCGTATTTTCTTTTCTATTGTAATAGAAGTTTCCTTTTATTTCTGTTACAGTATGGTCACTTTTTTTCTTAAACTGTTTTTAAAAATTGAAGTTTAGTTAATGTACAATGTTATGTTTCAGGTGTATGACAGAGTGAGTCAGTTATATAACTGTGTGTGTGTACACACCTTAACTTACACACACAGATAATTTTTTTTCAGATTCTTTTCCATTATAGGTTATTAGAAGGTATTAAATATAGTTCCCTGTGTTCCACAGTAGGTCTTTGTTGTTTATCTGTTTTGTATGTAGTAGTATGAATATGTTAATCTCAAACTCCTAATTTATCCTTCTCCCTTCCCCTTTGGTAACCATAAGTTTGTCTTCTATGTCTGTGAGTCTGCTTCTGTTTTGTAAATAAGTTTGCATTTTTTTTTTTGTTTGCACATATATTTGTCTTTGGCTTACTTCACTTAGTATGATAATCTTTAGATCCGTCCATGTTGCTGCAAATGGCATTTTGCTCTTCTTTATGGCTGAGTAGTATTCCATTCACTTTTCACTTTCATGCATTGGAGAAGGAAATGGCAACCCACTCCAGTATTCTTGCCTGGAGAATCCCAGGGATGGGGGAGCCTGGTGGGCTGCCGTCTGTGGGGTCGCACAGAGTTGGACACGACTGAAGCGACTTAGCAGCAGCAGCAGCAGTATTCCATTGTATATGTACCACACCTTCTTTCTCCATTCATCTGTTGATGGACACTTAGTTTGCATCCATGTCCTGACTATTGTGAATAGTGCTGTAACGAACAGTTTTGACTACACACAAACACACAAAGCTCACAGACTCGTATGAAATCACAGGTTCTTTGAAGGCAGATGCTCTGGCTTGTTCTGCTTTTAATTCTTTCATAGTACCTTTTGCATAGTGAATATTGAGCATCAGATCAGATCAGATCAGTCGCTCAGTCGTGTCCAACTCTTTGCGACCCCATGAATCACAGCACGCCAGGCCTCCCTGTCCATCACCAACTCCCGGAGTTCACTGAGACTCACGTCCATCGAGTCAGTGATGCCATCCAGCCATCTCATCCTCTGTCGTCCCCTTCTCCTCCTGCCCCCAATGCCTCCCAGCATCAGAGTCTTTTCCAATGAATCAACTCTTTGCATGAGGTGGACAAAGTACTGGAGTTTCAGCTTCAGCATCATTCCTTCCAAAGAAATCCCAGGGCTGATCTCCTTCAGAATGGACTGGTTGGATCTCCTTGCAGTCCAAAGGACTCTCAAGAGTCTTCTCCAACACCACAGTTCAAAAGCATCAATTCTTCGGCGCTCAGCCTTCTTTTGAATTGAATTCAGAATAAATGGAACAAATGAAAACTAAGCATTATTTTAAGTAAAGTATTTTATCTATTAAAATTATTTGTCTTAATTTTTAAATTGATTAGAGCCACCACCTCTTATATTAAATATAACAACTATTTTATTTCTCCCCAGGAAGCCACAGAGTTTAGGGAGAAGAGTAGACTAAAATGAGCGTGAGTCGATGCTTGGAAAGTGTGATCTCACGCTTAAGTGGATCTTTGAGAGACAGTATGGAAAAGAACCAGAGCATTCACTGACTGCTTTCAACGTAACAATGACTAAGGAAGATGGGAATTCACTTCCCCATAAACAGTCCACGTGAGGAGGGCAGGAGTAGGCAGCCCTGCTCTGCTTTCCTTCTGTCTGTTGCTTGCTGTGAGCTGAGGGGTCTTGTCCTTACTGCATGGTTGAAGCTGGCTGACACCCTTACTTTGCATCCTGGTGTGTGGAGGACAAGTAGGGATCTTTTAAGGATATGACCTTGAAGTTGTTGTTCAGTCACCAAGTTGTGTCTGACTCTGCAACCCCATGGACTGTAGCCAGGCTCCTCTGTCCTTCACTATCTCCCCGAGTTTGCTCACATTCATGTCCATTGAGTCGATGATGCCATCAAATCATCTCACCCTGTCACCTCCTTCTCCTCCTGCCATCAATCTTTCCCAGCATCAGTGTCTTTTCCAGGGAGTCAGCTCTTCACATCAGGTGGCCAAAGTATTGAAGCTTCAGCATCAGTCCTTCCAATGAATAGTCAGGGTTGATTTCCTTTAGGATTGACTGGTTTGATCTCCTTGCAGTCCAAGAGACTCTCAAAAGTCTTCTGCGATACCAGATTTCATTAGAAAGCATCAGTTCTTTGGCACTCAGCCTTCTTTATGGTCCAGCTCTCACATCTGTACATGACTACTGGAAAACATAGCTTTGACTGTGTGGACCTTTGCCAGCAAAATGATGTCTCTGCTTTTTAATACGCCGTGTGTCTAGTTTCAGTGTGCTCCTGCTTAATTTGTAGTGTCATTTGCTTTCACTATTTGCCGGTTAGATCGCCTGTTTAGCCAGTGACTTAGACGGCCACTAGGTGGCAGTATTGGTTTTACATTTAAAGACACCTAATTAAGCATCATCATCAAGAAACCCCTCTCCCCATCCCGTTTCCATGGTCATAGGAGGAGTCTAGACTGAAGCAATAGGAAAGCTCCCTTTAATTATCAGAAGGTATGTTTTTCTTATTCTGAAATTCGTTCCTAGCGTCAAAGCCAGCTGCTGCTGCTGCTGCTGCTAAGTCGCTTTAGTCGTGTCTGACTGTGCGACCCCATAGACGGCAGCTCACCAGGCTCCCCCGTCCCTGGGATTCTCCAGGCAAGAACACTGGAGTGGGTTGCCATTTCCTTCTCCAATGTATGAAAGTGAAAAGTCAAAGTGAAGTCGCTCAGTCGTGTCTGACTCTTCGCGACCCCATGGACTGCAGCCTGCCAGGCTCCTCCATCCATGGGATTTTTCCAGGCAAGAGTACTGGAGTGGGGTGCCATTGCCTTCTCCAGAAAGCCGGCTATGAGTATTGAAATAGTTATGACAGAACGTTGTTTTAGCACTTGGGTTTAATTTGCCCACAAGATCCAGGGTGTCCTGTTAGGACTTAAAGTAATTTCATCTTTGGGTTAACAAGTCTTGTGGTAGTTGAAATGGCTGGAACGATTTTAAGCATTTGTAACTGTACATGATGCTGGCTCATTTTTTTATCTTTGTAGAGTTCTTCATGTTACTTATACGATTGAGAGTCGTATTTATTCCATGGGTAGCATTTTGGAGATCCACAGATGGTTGAAAGTTCACATTGGGTCTGCAGACAGTTCTTTGAGCAGTGATAAGCTACCCTGACCTATAACTCCATGAAAATAGAGAAAGAAGATGCAGTGCAGAGAATTAAGTGCTGAGATGCACAAAGTATAGGGCAGCAGGGTCACTTTGAGAGGCAGGTAGTGGCTCCCAGGTTATAGCTTGACTGAAACTTGTTGTAAAAAACTGACATTTTTTTTTTCCTTTTTTAAAAAAATTAATTTATTTTTTATTGAAGGATAAATGCTTTACAGAATTTTGCTGTTTTATGTCAAACCTCAACATGAATCAGCCATAGGTATACATATATATCCTCTCCCTTTTGAACCTTCCTCCCATTTCCCAACCCCTCTAGGTTGATACAGAGCCCCTGTTTGAGTTTCCTGAGACATACAGCAAATTCCTGTTGGCTGTCTATTTTACATATGGTAATGTAAGTTTCCATGTTACTCTTTCCATATATCTCACCCTCTCCTCCCCTCTCCTCATGTCCATAAGTCTATTTTCTATGTCTGAAACTGACACGTTCTTGAGAAAGAATTGATGGCCTAGTCATCAGCTGGGGAAACTGAGGATGTCCGAACCCCAGGCAGAGTTATCAGGGCCTCTCCAGCCTGTGGCATGGAGTGGCCGGCTCCTCCTCCTCCGAGGGGCCAGCCCCATCGTTCGCCAGGTGTGTGCTGCGCCTCTAATGGGACAGGATGTCACCTGCAACCTGAACTTGATGTCTTCAGGTTGCAGTTTTGTTTTTTTCCATAGATTTGCCCACCATGAGCATTCAGAACAGTTGCTAAGTGAGGAAGGAATCACCGGTAAGTTTTATCATGTGAATATTTATCTGATACCCCAAAATATCTCTTCCTCCCACACCACCAGCTGTCTAGAGCTGCAGTTTATTTATTCATTACTCCTGTCGGGTTGCACTTGACTACGAAATCTGCCAAAAATTAAGGTGCAAAAATGTAATGGTTGCTGCAGTCGTGCATCTGCTTTTAGCTGTTCTCTTTTGCTCTGGCAAGTCGTCCTCTATGCCTGTTTTGCCTCAAGATGCTAAAATGCAGTCTTACTGAAAACACAAGACGTTTTTCATTCTTCTCATGTGACTGGAGGAACCGGGAGCCTAAGTGAACTTTCTGTCTGAGACTTATTACTGTACTTGGAGTTGTTACTGGAGTGGTGAAGCTGTTCTTGTTTTCTGAAACAATCTGGGTCATTGTGGGTTGTCACTCCCATCTCTAGGTTTGAAGCTTACAGTGCAGTTCATAATGGTTTTGAAGTCTATAGTGAGACATTTCTTCTAAAGAGGAAGGCAGCAGACTTTACCAAGTGCTTCCTATGTGCAGAGAACCATTCTGGATTGTTGTGGAGCAGTTTGAGAGGAATTAACAGATACTCCAGTTCCTTGAATTACTTATAGATGGTGGTGGTGGTTTTTCAGTCGCTCAATCATGTCCTACTCTTTGTGATCCCGTGGAATAAGATAGATGGTAACAATCTCATAATAGAAAATGCAGGAGACGCAGGTTTGATCCCTGGGTCAGGAAGATCCCCTGGAGAAGGAAATGGCAACAACCCACTTCAGTATTCTTCAGGTGCCTGGAGAATCCCATGGACAGAGGAGCCTGGTGGACTATAGTCCACGGGGTTGCAAAGAGTTGGATATGACTGAGCGAGCACACACATAAGTAGAAATTAAAAATCAAGTTAAGTCTATTAACCTATCTATTTGACAAATATTAACTGCACAATTCTAGCTATATTAGGTACTTTCAAACATCTCTAGGCAGTCCATGGGACCCTTGAAAAGACAATAGTCACGAAGCTGTTTAGGAAGCAGAGCGATGTGTAAAAAGCATGAGTGAATATAGTGCCGATAGTGCATGTGAAGCTTGAGGAGATAAAGAGGGAAGACTTGTGTCAGGTTGGGAAGGGGGGACGGGAATTGAGCTGGAGGGATGTTGGTTTAGAACCAGTCCATTCTGAAGGAGATCAGCCCTGGGATTTCTTTGGAAGGAATGATGCTAAAGCTGAAACTCCAGTACTTTGGCCACCTCATGCGAAGAGTTGACTCATTGGAAAAGACTCTGATGCTGGGAGGGATTGGGGGCAGGAGGAGACGGGGACGACAGAGGATGAGATGGCTGGATGTCATCACTGACTCGATGGACGTGAGTCTAAGTGAACTCCGGGAGTTGGTGACGGACAGGGAGGCCTGGCGTGCTGTGATTCATGGGGTCGCAAAGTGTCGGACACAACTGAGCGACTGAACTGAACTGAACTGAACGGATCTGGAAGATGTAGACATGAATCATCAGTATGGTTGGCTTTGGGGTGCCTAGAGACCTAGGGTTTTTTGGGGGGATAAGTAAAGTGTGTTTTAGCAGGAAGAGTGGTCTTTTTAGATTGAAATAGGTGGAAAGTAGAGCTGGCGAGGTGCGGGATGTGGTGGCCTAGTGTGGGGTTCCTGAGTGCACATCCCTAGAGAGAAGACTGCAAATTTGGAAGAAGTGCTACTGTTTTTCCTCAAATGTTTTCTCCCTGCATTACAGATGGAAGGGTAACGTGCAGTTAGAGAGCCTGACTATTTAAAGAGGCGCATGAACAAAAGCCAGGTGGAGGTGAGGCTGACGGAAGCCCACGAGGACAGAGTGTGTGACAGTCTCTGATTTAATCAGCACTTGAGTGTGTTCTGTCCTAAATACCTATTCCGGGTGGCGTCTGGGTGTCAATTATGTTATGACTTAGGTGTTTTGAACTTGAAAAAATTCCTCCTGGAGTGGATGTTTGTGGGAAAATTCTGTTTTTTTTTGTTTGTTTTATTAAATAAAAATGGGCACTGACACTTTGGTCTCTGTGAAGCCTCTATTGGAGAAGTTTGTGTCTGTGGTCTGTGTTGTGATGCAGAGACTGTCCAGTGAGAGGTTTTGCTTTTTTCTCCTCTCCTGCGTCCTGGGATCCAGTAACCATGG
Source organism: Bubalus kerabau (assembly GCF_029407905.1). NCBI lineage: Eukaryota > Metazoa > Chordata > Mammalia > Artiodactyla > Bovidae > Bubalus > Bubalus kerabau. Next base: position 30,256,971 of record NC_073635.1, on the reverse strand, counting down.
TTGATCCCAGATCATTTTTACTGCAGCTTCAGAAATGTATGAACACTTGCTTAAAATTATAGGAACCATTTTGTTCTCCTAAGGGATTTCTTTTTCAAACTTTTATTTATTTTCATTAACTTTTATTGGAATATGGTTGCTTTCCAATGTTGTGTTAGTTTCTGCTGTACAGCAAGATGAATCAGTTACATGTATTCATATATCCCGTTTTTTGGACTGCCTTCGCATTCAGGTCACCGCAGAGCATTGAGTAGAGCTCCCTGTGCTATACAGTAGGTTCTCATTAGTTATCTCTTTTATACATAGTACCATTGCGGAAACAGTGGAAACAGTGTCAGACTTTATTTTTCTGGGCTCCAAAATCACTGCAGATGGTGATTGCAGCCATGAAATTAAAAGACGCTTACTCCTTGGAAGGAAAGTTAGGACCAACCTAGATAGCATATTCAAAAGCAGAGACATTACTTTGCCAACAAAGGTTCGTCTAGTCAAGGCTATGGTTTTTCCTGTGGTCATGTATGGATGTGAGAGTTGTGTGAAGAAGGCTGAGCGCCGAAGAATTGATGCTTTTGAACTGTGGTGTTGGAGAAGACTCTTGAGAGTCCCTTGGACTGCAAGGAGATCCAACCAGTCCATTCTGAAGGAGATCAGCCCTGGGATTTCTTTGGAAGGAATGATGCTAAAGCTGAAACTCCAGTACTTTGGCCACCTCATGCGAAGAGTTGACTCATTGGAAAAGACTCTGATGCTGGGAGGCATTGGGGGCAGGAGGAGAAGGGGACGACAGAGGATGAGATGGCTGGATGGCATCACTGACTCGATGGATGTGAGTCTGGGTGAACTCCGGGAGTTGGTGATGGACAGGGAGGCCTGGCGTGCTGTGATTCATGGGGTCGCAAAGAGTCGGACACGACTGAGCGACTGATCTGATCTGAATAGTGTATATATTTCAAATCCCAATATCCCAATCCACAAAGGAGTTTCAAAATAAGATTGAATTGGAGGGCTTCCCTGGTGGCTCAGTGGTATAGAATCCGCCTGCCAATGCAGGAGACATGGGTTTGGTCCTTGATCAGGGAAGATCCCACGTGTCGCAGAGCAGTGAAGCCTGAGCACCAGAACTATTGAGGCTGTGCTCCAGGGCCTGGGAGCCACGACTGCTGAACCCTTGTGCTGCAGCTGCTGAAGCCCACACACCTAGAGCCTGTGCTCGGCAATGAGAGAAGCCGCCACAAAGAGAAGCCCGTGCACCGCGACTGGAGAGTGCTCCTGCTCGCCACAACTAGAGAAAGCCCACACAGCACTGAAGACCCAGCACAGCCAAAAATAAATACGTACAAAGATATTTAAAAGAGATTAAATTTGAAACAGTGAAGAAGAGAGGCTAAAGCATGGTGGTTGTTTTAAAGTAGGTTCTAGTAAAATAAAGACTCATGTATGTTTTGAAGACTCTGAAGTGTGACCCTTTACCTTAGCACCAGGCACAGGTCATGCTTGGTCGGGGAATCACTCTGAATGAGGAACAGGGAAGAAGTCCCTGCAGGACGTGGAGAGGGGGATGGGCAGAGCTTAGAATGAAGGCAGGACCTGGGGGAGGGGCAGAAGCACAGATGAATTATGGATGCATTTTTAAAGCATCCTCCAAATACAGAAAATTCAGAAGTGGATTAGGCTTACAAGGTGTGTTTTATTTTTTAGGTGGGTATGGTGCCCCGATTGGGCTTCCCTGATAGCTCAGTTGGTAAAGAATCCACCTGCAATGCAGGAGACCCCAGTTTGATTCCTGGGTTGGGAAGATCTACTGGAGAAGGGATAGGCTACCCACTCCAGTATTCTTGGGCTTCCCTGGTGGCTCAGCTGGTAAAGAATCTGCTGCAATGTGGGAGACCTGGGTTCAATCCCTGGGTTGGGAAGATCCCTTGGAGAAGAGAAAGGCTACCCACTCCAGTATTCTGGCCTGGAGAATTCCATGGACTGTATAGTCCATGGGGTTGCAAAGAGTCAGACATGACTGAGTGAGTATATTTCATTTTATAGCAGATGTTGGATTACATTTTCTGTTTTAGGCCAAAAGGGGCCAGACTAGCTGCTTAGAAATCTTTGTACTCTCCCTACCCACAATAGCTTAAAAAAAAAAAAAAAGGAAAGAAAACTTCATTGTTCAGAGACTACAAGATTGTGCATGAAGGAAAAAAAAAGAATGTACAAAACCAACAAAAGAGTTTATCAAGGTCACTAGTTTAAAAAAAAAAAAAGGGTCAATGTTTAAAAATCATTTGTATTTCTATATAAGCAGTGACAATTAGAATTGAAAAATGTTAAATGATATCATTTATTCATAGCATCAAAAAGCATTAAATACCCAGGGATAAATCTAATGAGAAATGTTCAGGATTCTACATTGAAAAGTAGGAGACATTACTGAGAAAAATTGTTGTTCAGTTGTGAAGTCATGTCTGCCTGTGACCCCATGGACTGCAGCACGCCAGTCTTCCCTGTTCTTCTCCCTGAGTTTGCTCAAACTCATATCCATTGAGTCAATGATGCCATCCAGCCATCTCATTCTCTGTCGTCCCCTTCTCCGCCTGCCCTCAATCTTTCCCAGCATCAGGGTCTTTTCCAGTGAGTCAGCTCTTTGCATCAGGTGGCCAAAGTATTAGAGCTTCAGCTTCAGCATCTGTCCTTCCACTGAATATTCAGGACTGATTTCCTTTAAGATTGACTGGTTTGATATCCTTGCAGTCCAAGGGAGTTCAAGAATCTTCTCCAACACCACAGTTCAAAAGCATCAATTCTTCAGCACTCAGCTTTCTTTAGAGTCCAACTCTCACATCCATACAGACTACTGGAAAAATCATAGCTTTGACTAGATGGACCTTTGTTGGCAAAGTGATGTCTCTGGTTTTCAATATGCTGTCTAGGTTTATCATAGCTTTCCTACCAACTAGCAAGCATCTATGGAGAAGGAAATGGCAACCCACTCCAGTGTTCTTGCCTGGAGAATCCCAGGGACGGCAGAGCCTGGTGGACTGCCGTCTATGGGGTCACACAGAGTCGGACACGACTGAAGTGACTTAGCAGCAGCAGCAAGCATCTTTTACTTTCATGGCTACAGTCCCCATTCACAGTGATTTTGGAGCCCAAGAAAATGAAGTCACTGTTTCATTTTTTTCCCCATCTATTTGCCATGAAGTGATGGGACCAGATGCCATGATCTTTGTTTTCTGAATGTTGAGTTTTAAGCCAGCTTTTTCACTCTCCTCTTTCACCTTCATCGAGAGGTGTTCAGTTCCTCTTTGCTTTCTGCCATTAGGGCGGCATCATCTGCACATCTGAGGTGGTTATTTCTCTCAGCAGTCTTGATTCCAGCTTGTGATCCATCCAGCCCGGCATTTCTCATGATGTACTCTGCATCATGCTGACTCTGCAAAGAGCCGGAGGCAACTGAGCGACTTGCGCTTCACTTCACTTCACTCTGCATATAAGTTAAGTAAGCGAGGTGACAGTACACACCCTTGACATGCTGCTTTCCCAATTGTGAACCAGTTGGTTGTTTCGCGTCTGGCTCTGTTGCTTCCTGACCTGCAGACAGGCTTCTCAGGAAAGTTAAAGAAAAATTAAAGAAAGCCTAAATGAACAGAGAAAACGCATACTCATGGATTGTAAGATTCAATAGTGTGTCCATTTCCCCTAAATTTATCAAGAGATTAAATGCAATCCCATTGAAAACCCCAGTAGGTGTTTCACTGGAAATTGCCAGGCTGACTCTAAGATTTACATGGAAATCAAATAACCAAAGTGAAGAGAACAGGCACTTCTAATTTTGTTGCCATCTTTTGTGGTATGAACTTTATTTAAAACCTGGCAGAATTATAACAGTACAAATAAATGATTCTTTCTGCTTATTCACAGAAAGTTTTGGAAATCACTGTTTTCTTGAGAAGAGTTAGGCCTTGGCTTATTAATTAAAAAAAAAAAAAACAAAAAAAACCCCTTATTTCCATGCAATAAGCCAGGAGAGCTGGGAGCAAAGCTTTTCATGGATTAGTGTGAAGAAGCTTGAGAAAATGGCATTGTGTTTTCTATTTTTAGATTTTTTTTTTTTTTTTTGTCGGCAAGGAGGTAGGGTGAAGCACTTCCTTGAAAGGTGAGCTGTGAGTCAAGTGGCTTTCACTAAGCTTCCCTATTTGTTGTTCAGTTGCTAAGTTGTGTCTGACTTTGCAGTCCCATGGACTGCAGCACGCCAGGCTTCCCTGTCCTTCACCATCTCCTGGAGCTTGCTCAAACTCATGTCCATTGAGTCGATGATGCCATCCAGCCATCCTGTCCTCTGTTGCTCCCTTCTCCTCCTGCCTTCAATCTTTTCCAGCATCAGGGTCTTTTCCTCTTTCAGCTGAGACCAATCAAATGCTTAATTTCTTAGTGAAGTTTGTTTTTTGTCATAATTGACAGGTGTTAGGTAATAAGTTTTTATTACATTGCTATTGAATAAGAATTTATGCATCCATTTACTAAGTCTTTGTGGAATATTGACTCAGGCAAGGCTTGGGCAAGATGCCCCAGAATGCAGAACAGTGAGACAGTCTGCTTCCTCAGGGGCTTGCTCAGCAGTGAATTCCTCACATCTTGTCATGAACATGCCTTTCTGTTTGGCCCCCAGCATTCGGACCCGCTCCCTTACCAGCAAATTCAACCCCATGTGAGTCTGGTGGGGGTGGGCTCAGCCCACTAAAGACATCAGAGGCCAGATTCAGGGTCTCCCCGGCTCAGGGAGGGTGTTGGACGTTGTAACTCAGGATTCTGAGTTTGGAGCCAGGACCCATAGATGTGGTCACTTAATTCTTTTTATTTTTTGGTCACACGGCTTGGCATGCAGGATCTTAGTTCCCCAACCAGGGAGCAGTGGAAGCATGGAGTCTTCACTGGACCTCCAGGGAAGTCCTGAAGTGCTCACCAGCTCTCCTTCCCCTGGTGGTGACATTGGTGGCCAGAGGCTGGTGGTGACGGTCAGGACCAGATGCGGCGGCAGCACATGCTGGTGTGTGGAGGTGACACCCGTGGGGTGACCTCTTCCTTGTGATTCCCTGTGGTCGGGCCCCTGCCTGAGCTGCCCTCCGGGAGGCCCATGCTGGGATCGAGGGACACTGTACGTTCCTTTCTGCAGCCACATCAGCAGCCACCATGAGAACACAGGCCAGGCAGCAGACTGCCCTGGTTGGAAAGTTTGGGTTTGTTGTGACATCTGAACTCAGCCTTGAAGTAGTGTTTGCTGGACTCCTGCCTGGGGTGGCTGCAGGGACTCCCACGGATGGACAGTGAACTGGGGTCTCTTGGGATGTTAGCAGAGGGCTCAGTCCATGGGCTCGCTAAGAGTCGGATACGACTGAGCGACTTCACTTTCGCTTTTCACTTTCATACATTGGAGAAGGAAATGGCAACCCACTCCAGTGTTCTTGCCTGGAGAATCCCAGGGACGGGGGAGCCTGGTGGGCTGCCGTCTGTGGGGTCACACAGAATCGGACATGACTGAAGCGACTTAGCAGCAGCAGCAGCAGCAGCCACTCTGAGCTCACACAGCACCCTGAGTTCCTATTTCGGAAGGTGGGCTTGGTGGGATTAGCGAGACTCCTAACACGTGGGGCTGGGGTCTGCAGTGGAGACCCTCGAGGAGGGTTCACGTCTACAGGAGTGACCACAGCTGACTTTTATTGAGTGCCCGCTAGTGGTAAAGAACCCGCCTGCCAGTGCAGGAGATGTAAGAGACTTGAGTTTGATCCCTGGGTCGGGAAGATCCCCTGGAGGAGGGCATGGCAACCCACTCCAGTATGCTTGCCTGGAGAATCCCATAGACGGAGGAGCCTGGAGGGCCACAGTCCATGGAGTCGCACAGAGTCGGACATGACTGCAGGGCCTTAGCACACACTGTCATCTTTATTTTACTTTGCGCTTGTGTCAGTGCACTCTGCCACTTTTGAAGCCTCAGCTCATCTAAGTTATTCCGTGGTTTCTGTAACTCTCCCCGTTTGCAGAGAGGAAACCAAGGCCTCGCGGGATTCAGCAACCTGCCCATGCTCCCATCCCTCATAAGAGGCGCTGTCAGGTCTACCTCTCAGTTCTGGCCTGTCTCCCGACACGCAGGTGGGGCCTTAACCTCAGGGCCAGGCAGCAGATCGCTGCAGCTGCTGTGTGCAAGTGACTCCATGCCTGTGCCCTCTCTCGCTTTACCTGGCTTTATTTTTTTTTTAATACCATTTTTTGTTGACAGTGTATTCTAGATTTATTTGCTTAATGCCTACCTCCTTCATTAGAACTTGAGATCCAAGAGGGCAGGGACTCTGCCTTGTGTTTGCACAGTTGCTTGCTATCATCCTGTAACAGTACCTGACACATAGCAGTCGCTCAACAAATACCATACAATCAATAATAATATTAGTAACCATCACATTCAAGCATGTGCCAAGTGCTTGGCATCTATTAACTCACTTGATCCCCAGGACTGTTGTTACCCTCGTATTAGAGGTGAGAGAACAGACCACAGGCAGGTCTGGGAACTTGCTCAAGGCTGCAGGGTTCAGAAGAGCTGGAGCTAGGATTCTGATGTAAGCACTTTGGCTCCAGAAATCAGGTTCCTAAAATGCTAAGCTTCACAGCCTTTCATGAATGAGTGAATGATTATTTAAAGCAGGTTTTATGAACCATAAAAATGTATTTAGTAGAGCATTTCAAAGTAAATAAATTGCATAAATTAAAATAAATTACATCAATGATGAGGTAATATTTTTCTCTTGTTAAGAAATGACAGTTAATGATTAAGACAAATTTCTGGGGGAAAATATATTTAATACAGGCTTAGGTTCTTGGAAGGTTTGTTATTATAGCATCACATGTAATCTGCTGGTCCACAAATGAATGGTGGGTTTTTAAAGGCTAGTAAATCTGTCTGATATATGTTCCCAACAAGATATTATACATCTCTATTATTATCCTCATAAGATATGCCTACTTCATATGGAAGAAATTATAACAATAAACAGATGTTAATTTTTGTCATGATTTATTTGTTAGTCTAAAAGCTCAGTTCAGTGCCTAAAAACTATATAATTGTTGGGCTTTGGAAATGCATTTGAACTGGGATCAGTCTTAAAACACAATTCAGTCCTTTAGAACGTTTGCCTAATACTGAATAAATGTCTTGGGTTTTGCTTTCTGAGCACTTGGTCTGAATAATGAGACTGAATTAGACCATAAACTCAGGTACTGCCAGGCTTATATTTTATATTAAGGTATGGGTGGCGCTAGTGGTAGAGAACCCACCTCCCAGTGCAGGAGACCTAAGAGACCCGGGTTCAATCCCTGGGCCAGGGAGATCCCCTGGAGGAGGGCATGGCAACCCACTCCAGTATTCTTGCCTGAAGAATCCCATGGACAGAGGAGCCTGGCGGGCGATGGTACAAGGGTCAAAAAGAATTGGACACAACTGAAGCGACTTAGCTCATATGCAAGGACAAGTTACACATTTTGGGAAATAGTCTGTTGGCAAGGGAAAAGGAAAGCATCACAGACTTAAATTAGTGGATTTTTTTTTTTTTTTCGAGAGAGAGGCAGAAGGACTAAAGTGGTCCCAAACCAAATTTGTCTAATAATTAAAGTTACTTATGACATTTAAAATATTAATCTGCTTTGATCTACATTCACATGTTGGCATTTTCATTCATACTACTGATATTTCTAGATATAAATTTTGAATGATTTCTCCCTCCATATCAAGAATAATGGGCTTTTTCCTCTCAGAGCATCTTCAGATGCTCAGCTGTGGAATCTGAACCTTTTCGTGAATGAAGATGATGAATATGTATGAGAGCCAGGTAACAAGGGAGAGTGTTGGTTTTGAATTTTTGGTTCCCAGTAATTATTAGTGTCTTTAAATGCGAATGTGCCTTGAGAAAAAAAGTTCAAAGCAAGCACTGTGGGACGGTCCTGTAGGCTTTCTGACTTCAAAGTGCTTATTAGGATAGAAGCAGATGCCTGCTAGAAATGTAGATTTTTGGTTCAATGAGACAAATAGAATTAAAGTATTTAAATTACCGTGATCAACTTTTCCGTTTAAAAACATTTTCCTTTTCTGTCATTTACCCTTATTTGATTATTTGTATTTTTAGTTCCCTTATGCTTGCCTCTGAAATGGTATTATCTCATTTTTGATAGAATTTTACCTTCAGCTTTTAGGTTTGAAATAGTAGCATGGTTATAAGTGTTCTTTAGGTTGGTGAGAGGCAGTACTCCACACATCAGTGCCTTTGCTATAGCGTCTAGCTTTTATTCCAAAGGGCTCTGTCGATAGAACATTTTCTTACTTTTCCCTTGATTTTTTGTTTGAAAACTCTTTCTTATTCAGTCAGGCATTACATTTTAAAAAATGGTCTTTGTCTCCAAAAGTGCTTTAAGCTGTCGATATGGTACTTAAAAGAGGTGTAAGTCTTGTAGTATGGATAGAACAGACAGAAAGAATATAAATTATTACAGTCTCAAGTGTTAAGAACTGAGATAAGATCATTTGATGGAACATTTTTTGTTACCTTTTAAATTATTTTATCTCAGGGAGCTAATAAGGGCTTCCCAGGTGGCGCAGTGGTAAAGAATCTGCCTGCCAATGTAGGAGATGCAAGAGACATGGGTTTGATTCCTGGGTCTGGAAGATCCCCTGGAGGAGAAAATGGCAACCTGCTCCTGTATTCTTGCCGGGATGATCCCATGGGCAGAGGAGCCTGGGGTACTACGGTCCATGGGTTGCAAAGAGCCGGACTGAGCACGCCCACACCATGCTAATATTTGGTTGGCCAAAAAGTTTATTTGTGTTTTTCTCTAATACCTTACAGAAAACTCTGAATGAACATTTTGGCCAACTCAATACATATGAATATGTGTGTATCTAAGTCTGGGTCTGTGTGTGCATACAGACAGAGAATACATAAACACACACACATACATACATACATATATACACACATATGTATATATAAAACAAGAATAAAAGCTATTGGTACTTTCTGAGGATTAATAGACAAAACTTTGTAAGTAAAATGTTATTGTTCAGTTGCCGAGCTCTCCTGTCCTTCACTATGTCCTGGAGTTTGCTCAAATTCATGTTCATTGTGTTGGTGATACTATCTGACCATCTCGTCCTCTGTCTCCCTTTCTTCCTCCTGCCCTCAATCTTTCCCAGCATCAGGGTCTTTTTCAGTGCATCAGGTGGCCAAAGTATTGGAGCTTCGGCATTAGTGTTTCCAATGAGTATTCAGAATTGATTTTCATTAGGATTGACAGGTTTGATCTCCTCTCTGTCCCCAGAACCCTCAAGAAAGGCTTCTCCAACACCACAATTTGAAAGCACCAGTTTTTCAGTGCTCAGCCTTCTTTATGGTCGAACTCTCACAAATGCCCTTGGCTTATTCAAGATCATGTTTTTGAGTATCAAGTGAGGACCTATTTTATATTTTGAGACATATTTGGAGATAGTTGTCAACATAGAACACTAGTTTTTTTTTTTTTTTTTCGTTTCATGATATTTAACACTAGTTTTTGAAATATTTCTATTTGGAGATGCAGAGGTACAGAAAACTTGATTGCCATTTTTGTGTTAACCAACTGAAGCAAATATGAAATCCAGGCATGTGATTTAGTAAACAAAAAGTAATGGAGATAGGAAAGATTGTAACCCACTAGTAATCCAGAGAGCTTATTTTAGTCTAGAATTTAACTCCTCCTCTGTACTGCCTAAACCTTTGTCTGCTGCACTTTTATCATCCTGACCTTTGCATCTTTCCCTGGCAAGGGCCCTCACAGTCTTTCTGCTGAAGTTACTTGTCTGGTGTCATAGCAATGCTTGTTGCCATCCCTTGTATATTTCCTGTAACTTGCTATATAACTCAGAAGGGTGGCTCTTGTTTGGAAACCACATTTTTGTATTTATTTTTGCTGAAAACAGATTTTTACTTAAAAGATAGTTTAAAGTGTATATGTAATCATTTCATCATTCTGACACAAATATTTTCATTTTTCTGGCTCCCTTATGCTCTCTGTTTTGTTTTGCATGGTTGGAGTTATGTCTGTTTTAATATTTAATGTAAAGACATTCCCATTGTCATAATGTCTTCATTATTATAATTTCATTTGCTACATAAAAGCGCATTTGCTACTTATTTTCTTGTAAGACTTCTTTTTTTTTAAGTGTCTTCTGTGTTTCTTTTCTAGCTAGTGCATATTAGCATGGTCCCAATTAGTTTGAGAGAACTCCAGAAAGTCGTGAAGGACAGGGAAGCCTGGCATGTTGCAGTCCATGGGGTTGCAAAGAGTTGGGACACGACATAGTGACTGAACAACAAATAATTATTTGAAATTTTAATGCATGTGTTAAAGTTATTAGTTATCTTCACACATGATTTTTTTCTCTTATATAATCCCCTATGAATATGTGTGTGGTATATATTTGTATATTTATGGCATATATATGTATATAGCATATAGCTATATATGTGTACATGTACAGATAGGGCATATATGTGTGCACATATGGCATATATGTGTATAAAACATACAGCTAGTATGTGTATATGTATACATATAACACATTTTGAAAGACAGTGAGAATTACTTCATTATTCAGAATCAACAGTAGGAAAGCCCAGAGTTATATCGGGTAGCTGCTAATTCAAACTTCAGGGTTTGCTTTTCTCTGTAACATGCCATATTGTTAGTGTGATGTAACCTTCAGTTCAGTTCAGCGCTCAGTCGTGTCCGACTCTTTGCGACCCCGTGAATCGCAGCACGTCATGCCTCCCTGTTCATCACCAACTCCCGGAGTTCACTCAGACTCACGTCCATCGAGTCAGTGATGCCATCCCACCATCTCATCCTCTGTCGTCCCCTTCTCCTCCTGCCCCAAATCCCTTCCACCATCAGAGTCTTTTCCAGTGAGTCAACTCTTCACATGAGGTGGCCAAAGTACTGGAGTTTCAGCTTTAGCATCATTCCTTCCAAAGAAATCCCAGGGCCGATCTCCTTTAGGATGGACTGGTTGAAGCTCCTTGCAGTCCAAAGGACTCTCAAGAGTCTTCTCCAACACCACAGTTCAAAAGCATCAATTCTTCGGCGCTCAGCCTTCTTCACAGTCCAACTCTTGCATCCATACATGACCACAGGAAAAACCATAGCCTTGACTAAATGTAACCTTAGGTTACTGTTTTTACATTTCATATTTGTACATGAAAGTTAAAAAATACTATATAAAATGAAGAAATAAGACATTTGATAGTTCAAAGATTTATATTGAAAATCATCTTTCTTAAATAATAAGCTTATATGAACTTCAAGAATGTTATGAAATCTACTTTAGTGTGGTAATATTTCAAATAGTTAAACATGTATCCTTAAAGTCTTTTCTCTGTAATAGTTACCTGGATATAGCTTGTATAAAGCACAGAATATGCTGGAATTTGTTGTGGGGGTGTTCAAGCATATTATATGTCTGACTTTTGGCTTGTCACAACTGCAAATAGATTGAATACTGCTTAATCGTTTTATATTTATAGCTTAAAAAATATGAGTCTCTATGTATATGTATATGCATGTATATATAGCTATAGTTGTGTCTATTTCTGGATCTTCGTTCTTACTAAGTTTATAGATTTTGAAATTCCATCATTATGCTGTAACTGTTGTTGCCTGAATACTTAAGGATTCTATTTCTAGTTTTCAGAACTGAAGCTCTTCATTATGATGGTGTTTTAGTGTTTTTAGGGCATTCTAAAATTTTTTTCTTCCCATGAGATAAATTGTATATTATTCCTTTTGTTTAGCCGAAGTGTTTTATTTTCCATTTTCCACACGCTTTCTCCGTTGGGTACACAGTAAAAGCTGTGTTTACACCTCTGAGATTTCCCTCACTTGCCCTGGGCTCTTCCCTTCCAGTCCTCTTTGCAGATATGCAAATTTCAGGGCTCCAGCGCTGTCTGGAGCCTAGGCACTGGGGAGTTTGTGTGGGCTCAGTTGAAGTCCTTCATTTCTAGTGGCTCCTGAAGAGAAGAAAAAAGAGTAGTATGAAGAGTAAAATGTCAGATCTTTAAAAATACCTGGTTTGAAATTTGAGTCTTTTAAAGAAATCTTTGTGGTCATATTGTATTATTTATTTTTTGCTTTGATTGTTGTTTCTTCAGGAAATGCCCACCGTACTCCTCCTTCACCAGCTGGCTCAGCAGGAAGGCGCGTGGACCATACTTCCATTGTTACCGCAGTACGTCGCCCATGAAATGTGCTCATTATTGGCATCTCTACCTGACACTTGTAGGCTCCCTTGTTTTCTCACTAAGCGTGTTTTTCCCGAGAGTCAGCAAGTAAAGTCATTGGATTCTATGACTGCTACCTTAATCAGATTTCTTAATGATTGATTCTTAATCATGAATAGCTTATATTTTTAAATGTTTCTTTCTTAAAAGATATAATATCAGTACATTTGATATTTTGAGACTGATTTTGAGATCTGTTGAGCTGGGGTTTGTCATGGAAAGTGTTAACTTGAGCTCTGGCTGTTCCACAAACCATTAGTATCTGGCTTTTCTATTAATATAAGTTGAAACTGTACATGGAAGAAAAATATAGGGGAAAAAATTCAGATTTCTTGCTATTTTATATGTCCTTTATTTACTTCCTGCTTTCTCTTCCTTAGTAAGTTTTAAACCTTGTTATAAACTCACTTTATAAAAATGATTACTAGAATCTTTCTTTTTCTCAGCTTTTCTGTAACATATAGCAGAAATTCATCATGGATTTTCTTCTGTGAAGAAGAGACAAGAATACAAATTGTACAACTCTTAGAAACACTCAGAAGATATGACCCATCAAAGGTAAATACAACTTCAAGTATTTTTATTTTGCATGGAGAAAGTGCTTAAAGCAAGTTTAATTTTGATTAAGAGGTTTTTCAGTCTAATAAAAACACTTAATTTAAAATTAAGAAGAACAAAATAGGCCGCTCTCACCCTGTGATATGCATCATATTATATGGAATGTGTATCTCTCTCAATAAACTTGCTTTAACTTTAAAGAAAAAAGAATGAAATAGCAGTTAAATATCTGGAAGCAATGTTTAATAATTCTCTTTGAGGTTTGGAGCTGTCAGACAGATGGAACTTACAATGAGCCATTTCTAAATGGAAAAAAAAAAAACTATATGTTTTACCAGTTTTAGAGAATTAAGAAAACTATAAACCAGAGTTAAGAAATAAGTTCCAATTGGTTATTTCTCTTTATCAACAACGACCATATATTGTTTTAGGTAAGAAATAACTTTGAGTACCAACCGTGTGTTGGGCACTATGATAGCAGGAGGAGCTTGGACAGACAGACAAGGGTCTTGACTGAATGGATGGTGCAGAGGAGCAGGGGGTGATGGACCATTGAAGAAGCAGTTACAGTTAAAAGTGAGACATCTTCTAAGGGAAACACTGGGCGTTGTTAGAAGTAACACAGCAGGGCATCAGATCTTATCTGGAAAGGTCATGACATAATGTGACATTTAACCTGAGTCCCATGGAGTGAGTAGGAGTTGATAGGAGAGAGAACTCTAAGCAGAGGGAACAGTATTTGAGGTCTGGAGGTGAGACGGAAATACCTTGTAAGAAAAGTTCACCCCTGCCTTCAAATTTTAACATTTTATCTCATGCAGATAGGATATTGCAGATGGATCATGTTTACCTCTAAGTTCTGAGTGCTGAACACAGTGTTTAACACTTACTAGGTGGTCAGTAATGGAGAAGGCGATGGCACCCCCATTCCAGTACTCTTGCCTGGAAAATCCCATGGACGGAGGAGCCTGGTAGGCTGCAGTCCATGGGGTCACTAAGAGTCGGACACGACTGAGCGACTTCACTTTCACTTTTCACTTTCATGCATTGGAGAAGGAAATGGCAACCCACTCCAGTGTTCTTGCCTGGACAATCCCAGGGACGGGGGAGCCTCGTGGGCTGCTGTCTATGGGGTCGCACAGAGTCGGACACGACTGAAGTGACTTAGCAGCAGCAGCAGGTGGTTAGTAAATATGTGTGTGTGTGTGTGTGTGTGTGTGTGTGCATGCTCAGTCGTGTCTGACTCTTTGCAACCTCATAGACTGTAGCCCGCTAGGCTCCTCTGTCCATGGGATTTCCCAGGCAAGGATACTGGGGTGGGTTGCCACGCTCTCCTCCAGGGGATCTTCCTGACTCAGGGATAAAACCTGCATCTCCTGTGTCTCCTACATTGGCAGGTGGATTCTTTACCACTGAGCTGCCTGGGAAGCCCTAAATATTTGTGTAGGACTGAGTAACTCTGAAACGTCAGCTAACCTGCTGGGCTACAGGCAGTGTCTCTGGAGAGTCACAGGCAGCTCTGCAGCTTTGTGGAGGGTAAATTAGGCTGTTCAGTTCTCTTGGAGAAGCTCAGGTTATGCCCTGATCACTTAATGGGATTCTTCCAATGTGGAATAAGCAGAATTGGGTCTTTTCTGGTATTGCTAGACACCCGCCCCACCCCTGTTCTGATGCCCACTCCAGAAGTGAATCAGATTCATTGAGGGTATGGAAAAGGAGCCATGGCTTCCCAGTGCCCGCAGGGTTTGTTGATGTGGACACACACAGAATTGGGCAACGGTGACCGTTAGGTTGGTTTCTCAAACGCTGGAAAGTTTGTTACTACAATAAAACCACTTGTCTTGATGCTTTTTAAATGCTGTGAGGACCCATTATGATTTCTTTTCATGCTTTTGATTTCTGGGAAAACACAGATATAATTGAATGCGAAAGTTGTTAGGTTAAAAAAATAATTCCTTCAAAGGAGAGAAGATTTATGAACGTGTCTCATCTGGTCTTTTCAGATGGTGCTGAGCAGTGTCTTTGTGCTGTGTGCCACATTTTATGTAAAACATTTGTTAGGCTTTTATGTTTTCCTTTGACTTGAGAAAAACTCCCAGCTCTTTTCTGGAATGTAGGAGTTTTAATCGCCTCCTAGTGTTTGCTTCACCTGGAGATTATTTTTTCCATTATCCATAGCTCTAATTCTGTACAGAAGATGGTGACTCATTCTACTTTTTAATGAAAATTGGAATGATAAATTTAAAAGTTCAGAGCAAGTTCATGAAAAGCAAGTACAGAACAGAGGTAAAATAAGACATTTTCTTCTTTTGTGAGCTCTACCACATGAAAAAAAGTCAAGGATGTTTTATTTCATTTAGAACTAGCACTAGGGAATAAAAATTACATGATGTTGAAGTTAGCTTAAACCAGTGTTTTTTTTCCCCCGACCATATGAAATTTTAGGAAAAAAGTATAAAACAAACCTAGTTTTGACACTGACACAAATAAACTATATTAAAATAATGTGTTAGAGTATCATTATTTCATTGGATTCTGACATTGTTTCCCTTCAATATCTTGTCATTCTCACTAATCAAATTTATGCTGTTATACAATATTTTAAATGAAAAACTTTAATCTTTATTAAAGTAATTAATCTCTGTTAATTGCCTTTCTGGGTGATTTCTATAAATTTCTATATCTTATTGAAGTCTTTCAGGTTTTTTTCCCCCTATAGTATGCTTTTATTATGTGTGCATTTGCTGAAATGTCTTTAATTTTTAATTCTTAATAGAGGTAAAACATGAGTGCTGGCAAAGAGTAATTCTAAGATACTAATAGAACACTGAGTTATTCTTTTACAGTTTGTCTTAATAGTCTTCATTAAGAAGCCATTAAGCAAATTACTGGGCTTCCCTGGTGGCTCAGCTGGTAGAGAATCCACCTGCAGTCCGGAGACCTGGATTCGATTCCTGGGTTGGGAAGATCCCCTAGAGAAGGGAATGGCTACGCATTCCAGTATTCTGGCCTGGAGAATCCCATGGACTGTATAGTCCATGGGGTCGCAAAGAGGGACACAACAGGGAGTGCTTCTTCACAGAATATGTGTTAATTTCTCCCTTGCTGCTAAGTCGCTTCAGTTGTGTCCGACTCTGTGCGACCCCATAGATGGCAGCCCACCAGGCTCCCCCGTCCCTGGGACTCTCCAGGCAAGAACACTGAAGTGGGTTGCCATTTCCTTCTCCAGTGCATGAAAGTGAAAAGTGAAAGTGAAGTTGCTCAGTCGTGTCCGACTCTTAGTGACCCCATGGACTGCAGCCCACCAGGCTCCTCCATCCATGGGATTCTCCATTCAAGAGTACTGGAGTGGGGTGCCATTGCCTTCTCCCAATTTCTCCCTTAGAGTAGTTTATAATATGCGTCTATGCTTAGTTGCTCAGTTGTGTCCAACTCTGCTACCCCAAGGACTGCAGCCCCAAGGACTGCAGCACGGACAGGCTCCTCTGTCCATACGGATTCTCCAGGCAAGACAAGAATAGTGGAGTGGGTTGCCATGCCCTTCTCCAGGGGATCTTCCCCACCCGGGATCGAACCCAGGTCTCCTGCATGGCAGGAGGATTCTTTACTGTCTGAGCCACCAGGGAAGCCCACTTTACAGTATAACCCCCCACAAAAATATTGAAAAACAGTCTTATATACTAGATAGCCAAACACTGCTATTAATCATTAAAATACACAAACATGTTCTGCATAAATTTATGTTTGGAACAGGAGAGTATAATAATGGAAGATTATTGAGAAAAGTGCTAAAATATACTGAAAATTGAAATGATAAAATTATCATTTATTTATGATGAAGTGTTTATTTTCTTTAAACAAGCTATATTTACACGGTATGTTTATGTGATGATTTTCATGTTGATTAATGTTTAGTCATTTGAATTTTCTTTAATATAAATTTAATTGGAGGCTAATACTTTACAATATTGTATTGGTTTTGCCAAGTACATGTGTTCCCCATCCTGAACCCCCCTCCCACCTCCCTCCCCATACCATCCCTCTGGGTCTTCCCAGTGCACCAGCCCCGAGCATTCTGTATCATGCATCGAACCTGGACTGGCGATTCGTTTCACATATGATATTATACATGTTTCAATGTCGTTCTCCCAAATCATCCCACCCTCGCCCTCTCCCACAGAGTCCAAAAGACTGTTCTATACATCTGTGTCTCTTTTGCTGTCTCGCATACAGGGTTATCGAGTCATTTGAATTTTTAAGAAGATGTTGAATTTTCTATCTTAAGCCAAGGTTATTTGCTTTATAATTACTTCCCTTGCCCAGTGGTGACTTCATATATCCATAAAGTGTTGGGAAGAAATCCTCGGGTAACTAGGAACCTAGACCTTTCATGTCTGCTCATTTATGACTTGTTGCTGAACTGACCCAGACTGAGACGGGGGGGTGTTTGAAATACAGCCATGAGCAGAAGAGGGCTCTTAGGAGACAGCACTGTCTCACTCCTGCTTTTATTTTCTGATAAGGAATAAGGAGGGAGGTCGTGATGGCTGGATAACAGAAAATACTACCAAGCTTTAGAACTTCGGGTACTTAACGATTCTGCTGACGTTTCTTTAATGGTTGCCTTTGAAAGCTCTCCCAGGATTGGTGCATCATTTAACACAAAACTTGGAGCACCTGGGGCAGGGGAGGTAGCCTGCAGATAGAGCGGAGAGTGAAATGGACACCACCCCAGGTCACAAGGAGGGTGTGTTCATAATGATGCAGGGGAGACGGGCGGTAGGCAGACCTGAAATACTGCATCAGATGGTATAAGTGCTGTGGAGGAAAGAACACAAAATGAGAGGGATGCCGGATAGGCTGGGGTGGACTTCCTTCTCTGTTTAGGGTATTTAGGAAGAACTTCACAGCTCACGTCAGCTTGAGCCACGTGTGAAGGAGCCAAGGGAGTGAGTTTTGTGGTCTCTGATCCTGTGCCCACGGCCCACATACCCAACAGGAGCTGCAGACTCACCTGGTTCAAACATGAACTCTGCATTCCCCTTTGTTCCTCTTCCACCTCAGTCTCCCGCATCCCGGAAATGGCATCCCTGTCTATCAGCCTTTCCCTTCTCCAGCGGGTCTTCCCAACCCAGGAATCGAACCGGGGTCTCCTGCATTGCAGGCGGATTCTTTACCAGCTTCAGCTACCAGCGGAAGCCCTGGTATCTCTTGTATTGGGGTAGGCCAAAAAGTCCACTTGGGTTTTTCTGTACAAACTCAAACTTCTTGGCCAACCCAGTATTATTAATGTCTGATATTCACTTGAATTCCTAATTTTAGCTATCGCATTATTCAGTTTTAGAAATTCTATCTGGCTCTTGTTTATAGGTTCTAGTTCTTAGGTAAAAATCATCTTTTAATCTATTTTCTTAACCATATTAACTATAGTTTAACTGCAAAATCTTATTTGTGAAGCTCTAGTTCTCATTTTTCTGTTTTTGGTGTGGTCCTGTTTCTTGGTGTGCAGGGTTAATTTTCACTAAATGTCAGCTGTTTGATGTGAAAAACTGAAGAGATTGTGGGTGGTATCCCTTCCTACAGGAACATTTGATCTTCTCCGGGGTTGTAGACCTTGTTTGGGTAGGTCTGTTTACAGACCGCCCTTATCCGTAGACCCTTTCCCCCGGTAGACCCTGTACTCCAGGCTTGGGCTCAGAACTACTGCTGAAGTTTCCCTCTGCTTAGATTTTAGCCACCTCACTGCTGTTTTCCACTTGGTTCTTCTGTTTTTCTCTTGGTTTTTGTGTAGCCTAGGAGTTGAAGGGAGATTGCAGGTAGAATTTTGGCATCACTCCTTTGGGATCCCTGTCAACCTCGACCTCCGTGGCAGCCTCCAGCTCCAGCTCTGTCTCTGCGGTGCAGCCAAACAGGAGCCCCCAGTTGCCACTCTCTGTTATGTGCTGTCCTTTGCTCTTGTTCAGTCGCTCAGTCTTGTCCAACTCTGCGACCCCATGGACTGCAGCACGCCAGGCTTCCCTGTCCATCACCAGCTCCCGGAGCTTGCTCAAACTCATGTCCATTGAGTCAGTGATGCCATCCAACCATCTCGTCCTCTGTCATCCCCTTCTCCTCCTGCCTTCAATCTTTCCCAGCATCAGGGTCTTTTCCAATGAGTCAGTTCTTTGCATCAGGTGGCCAAAGTATTGGAGCTTCAGCCTCAGTCCTTCCAATTTAATATTCAGGGTTGATTTCCTTTAGGATTGACGGGTTTGATCTCTTTGCTGTCCAAGGGACTCAAGAGTCTTCTCCAGCACCACAGTTCGAAAACATCAATTCTTTGGTGCTCAGTCAGCCTTGTTTATGATCCAACTGTCACAGCTGTGTATGACTACTGGAGAAACCATAGCTTTGACTATATGGACCTTTATCGGCAAAGGGATGTCTCTGCTTTAATACACTGTCTAGGTTTGTCATAGCTTTTCCTTTGCTCTGAGAACCAGCAAATTCCTCGAGGGTAAAGAAGATGAATATGAGGTTCCCATGGGTGGGCTCCCCTGCCCTCTGGGATGTTAACCCTCCCATTCTGTTTGCCTGTTGCTTTCCGATGCCCTCAATCATTTGCTCTAAGAATTTCTCCAGCTTTTGTATTTGTTCTTGGTGGGAGATAGGTCTGACCCAGGCTGTTCTCTTGTGACATATGAACCCTGGTCTCTCTTCGGCTTCTCTTTTGTACCTTGTTTCCCATATCCAGTATCTTCCAGCCACACCAGACTAAATTTTTTCATCAAATATATATCAAGTTTTGTTTTTTTTTCCCCACCTCCGGGACTTTATATCAACTGCCCCACCTGTTCATCCCCAGATGTGTGCTCAGCTTAGTGATCTTAAAGCTGAGTTCAGCGGTTATCTCCTAAGAGGGTCCCTCTCTTTCCAGGGTGGTCTCCGTCACTCTGTTTTATTTTCATTGTAGCACATGCAGTCACTATCTGAACTCATTTTATTTTCCTGCTTGCTTTCTGTCTCCCCACTGTTGTATAAGCTCTGTTCCCACCTGGTATGGGATAAATGTTAAAGTGAAGTGAAGTGAATTCGCTCAGTTGTGTCCGACTCTTTGCAACCCCATGGACTGTAGCCTATCAGACTCCTCCATCCATGGGATTTTCCAGGCAGGAGTGCTGGAGTGGGGCGCCATTGCCTTCTCCAGGGGATCTTCCCAACCCAGGAATGAACCCGGGTCTCCCTCATTGCAGGCAGACGCTTTACCGTCTGAGCCACCAGCCATCAATTTGTTAATTGATAACATAATAAATGTTAATTAAATGAATGAATAAAATAAACACTGATTCTGGCAGGAATTTTCTGTTTTCTCCTTCCTCTCATCTTTCAAGCACCAGAGGGTGGGGACCGCTCTGCAGCCATGGGCTCCATGCTGGCTCCTGCCATGTCACTCATGGCTCTTTCCTGACCCCTCGTACCTGGGAGAGTTACGGTCCCTTTGGCAAATAAACCTCTTGAATTATCCTAATTTGAGTGTGTCATCCTTCAGCCTACTGACTCTGCTTTGGTCAATAAAAATAATCGAACCCAGGTCTCCCACATTGCAGGCACAGCCTTTACCAGCTGAGCCACTAGGGAAGCCCAAGAATACTGGAGTGGGTAGCCTATCCCTTCTCTAGTGGATCTTCCCAACCCAGGAATCAAACCAGGGGCTCTTGCATTGCAGGTGGACTCTACCAACTGAGCTATCAGGGAAGCCAGTAAAAATAAATTAGTATATAAATTTCTACATTTGATTGTTTTTATATTCAAGTTGTATTCATAGACTATCACTTTGTTCCTAAATTCATTAAATAAATGTTGAACTTAACAAAAAAAAGGAACAGTTTTCTTTAATAGTATTTTGATAGGAAATATTCTATAAAATAACATTTTTGTGTTTATAATGTAATGACTAACATTTTGTTCATCCTGGTGGTGTGATCTTAAATTGCTTTCTTCATAGACAAAGATTATGCTGTATTCATTATCATATGAGTATCATATTTTTGTTAAAATTCTTTAAAAATATATAATCGGTGCTTGTGCTTTATCACTCAGAATATTTAACTAAAACTAATGGTACTTGTTTGTTTTGGGTCTTGCCTGAATGGCTTTTTAAAATTTTTTTTCTATCTTTATTTAACAGGAATGGTTTTTAGGAAAAGCATTACATGACGAAGAATCTACAATAATTCACCATTATGCCTTTTCTGAAAATCCTACAGCTTTTAAATATCCTGACTTGGCTGCTGGCTGGGCCCTTAGTATCCCACTGGTAAACAAGTAAGAATGTATTAGACTTTCTTTTCATTTCATTTTGTGTATGAATCACCTTTTATTTCACTAAGTCTTGTAACTGGTGGATCTGAGTGAGCTTTTTAGCAGAGACAGCAAGTGGTAGAGCAGGGAGACGGGAAGCAGGAGCCAGACACAGAGGCTTACTCTTCCTGTCTCAGGGCTCAGCTGCTCTGTGCTTCCTCTTCCTCACCTGCTGCAAAATGAGGTGAATGATGAACTGTGAGACTGAGGAGGCCCCATGAGTGCTCAGGACTGTATACCCAGGAGGGTGACCACTGCTGTCCCTGGACCTGGTGATCTCCAGGTGTGACTTTGTCAGTAAGGAAATGAATCCGCAGCATGCCTGTGGGGCTGGGTTGATGTCTGGTTATGTTCATGGATATATACACGAGTTTAAACGGGGCCCGGGCAGAAGATGCTGTAGATAATCATACCTGGCTATTTGTGTGATAATCCCAGTGATGCTTTTGTGATGTGAAAGGAGAAGGTAAATTGTAATTCAGGGGAAATATGGCTATTGACAGTCCTCTTAACCTAAATAATTCAGATTATTTGTGAGTTTTTGTTCTTTCAGGAATGGAGAGTTGATAATGCAAATGTGGTTTTTATTTCTACAAAGATTAAAGTGTTTCTATTATTTCTTACACTAAGTTCCCTGTTTCTAGGGGTTGGAGCCCTGAAAAGCTTTTTAGCCCATTGTAGATTAGAAGGTTGGAGAAGGCAATGGCACCCCACTCCTGTGTTCTTGCCTGGAGAATCCCATGGACGGAGGAGCCATGGGGTGCAGTCCATGGGGTCGCAAAGAGTCAGACATGACTGAACAACTTCACTTTCACTTTTCACTTTCGTGCATCAGAGAAGGAAATGGCAACACTGGCACTCCAGTGTCCTTGCCTGGAGAATCCTGTGGACAGAGGAGCCTGGCAGGCCTTGGTCCATAGAGTCTCAAAGAGTAGACGCGACTGAAGCAACTTGACATAAACGCACAGCTAGAGACTAAGGATTAGCATACTCCACGGTTAGAGGCTCCAGGGGACCTTCCCGACCCAGGGATTGAACCCGAGTCTCTTAGGCCCTGCACCTGGGATGTGTCTAGTTGGATCCTATCCAGTTAAATTTGATGGGGACAACTTAAGGTGTCCACAACCTCTGAACCATAAACAGCTGCCAGGGAACTTTAGGGCATCAGTTGGGACCAAACTAACTGACTCTGGAGACCTCTTTATTGACCTAAAAAATTAATCAAAATCAGAATTCTCTTAGAAGGCTCTGTCTTGTGTGGTTAGTCAACAGCGCCCACTGCAGGAATGTTTATTCTCCGTGTCTCCTTTCCTTGACTGATGACTCAGTAGGTAGGGCAACGATTTATAGTTACTTATGAATTTCTTCTGCTCAGTTCAGTTCAATTACTCAGTCGTGTCTCACTCTTTGTGACCCCATGGACTGCAGCACACCAGGCCTCCCTGTCCATCACCAACTCCCAGAGTTTACTCAAACTCATGTCCATTGAGTTGGTGATGCCATCCAACCATCTCATCCTCTGTCATCCCCTTCTCTTCCTGCCTTCAATCTTTCCCAGCATCAGAGTCTTTTCAAATGACTCAGGTCTTTGCATCAGGTGGCCAAAGTATTGGCGTTTCAGCTTCAACATCAGTCCTTCCAATGAACATTCAGGACTGATTTCCTTTAGGTTGGATCTCCTTGCAGTCCAAGGGACTCTTCAAGAGTCTTCTCCAACACCACAGTTCAAAAGCATCAATTCTTCTGTGCTCAGCTTTCTTTGTAGTCCAACTCTCACATCCATACATGACCACTGGAAAAACCATAGCCTTGACTAGAAGGACCTTTGTTGACAAAGTAATGTCTCTGCTTTTTAATACGCTGTCTAGGCTGGTCATAACTTTTCTTCCAAGGAGTAAGCATCTTTTAATTTCATGGCTGCAGTCACCATCTGCAGTGACTTTGGAGCCCCCAGAAATAAAGTCTGCCACTGTTTCCACTGTTTCCCCATCTATTTGCCATGAAGTGATGGGACCAGATGCCATGATCTTTGTTTTCTGAATGTTTAACTTTAAGCCAACTTTTTCACTTTCCTCTTTCACTTTCATCAAGAGGCTTTTTAGTTCTTTACTTTCTTCCATAAGGGTGGTGTCATCTGCATATCTGAGGTCATTGATATTTCTCCCAGCAGGCTTAATTCCAGCTTGTGCTTCTTCCAGCCCAGCGTTTCTCATGATGTACTCAGCACATAAGTTAAATAAGCAGGGTGACAATATAGAGCCTTGACGAACTCTTTTTCCTATTTGGAACCAGTCTGCTGTTCCATGTCCAGTTCTAACTGTTGCTTCTTGACCTGCATACAGATTTCTCAAGAGGCAGGTCAGGTGGTCTGGTATTCTCATCTCTTTCAGAATTTTCCACAGTTTATTGTGATCCACACAGTCAAAGGCTTTGGCATAGTCAATAAGCAGAAATAGATGTTTTTCTGAAACTCTTTTGCTTTTCCAATGATCTAGCGGGTGTTGGCAATTTGATCTCTGGTTCTTCTACCTTTTCTAAAAACAGCTTGAACATCTGAAAGTTCATGGTTCACGTACTGTTGAAGCCTGGCTTGGAGAATTTTGAGCATTACTTTACTAGCGTGTGAGATGAGTGCAATTGTGCGGTAGTTTGAGCATTCTTTGGCATTGCCCTTCTTTGGGATTGGAATGAAAACTGACCTTTCCAGTCCTGTGGCCACTGCTGAGTTTTCCAAATTTGCTGGCATATTGAGTGCAGCACTTTCACAGCATCATCTTTTAGGATTTGAAATAGCTTAACTGGAATTCCATCACCTCCACTAGCTTTGTTCGTAGTGATGCATCCTAAGGCCCACTTGACTTCACATTCCAGGGTGTCTGACTCTAGGTGAGTGATTACACCATCGTGATTATCTGGGTCATGAAGATCTTTTTTGTATAGTTCTTCTGTGTATTCTTGCCACCTCTTCTTAATATCTTCTGCTTCTGTTAGGTCCATACCATTTCTGTCCTTTATTGAGCCCATCTTTGCATGACATGTTCCCTTGGTATCTCTAATTTTCTTGAAGAGATCTCTAGTCTTTCTCATTCTATTTTTTTCCCTCTATTTCTTTGCACCGATCACTGAGGAAGGCCTTATCTCTCCTTGCTGTTCTTTGGAACTCTACATTCAAATGGGTATATCTTTCCTTTTCTCCTTTGCTTTTGGCTTCTCTTCTTTTCACAGCTATTTGTAAGGCCTCCTCAGACAGC
This sequence comes from Bubalus kerabau, assembly GCF_029407905.1. Lineage (NCBI taxonomy): Eukaryota > Metazoa > Chordata > Mammalia > Artiodactyla > Bovidae > Bubalus > Bubalus kerabau. The sequence goes on along the minus strand of NC_073635.1, from coordinate 30,232,481 downwards.
CATTTTTGCATTTCTTTTTCTAGGGGATGGTCTTGATTCCTGCCTCCCGTACGATGTCACGAACCTCCATCCATAGTTTATCAGGGACTGTGTCTATCAGATCTAATCCCTTAAATCTATTTCTCACTTCTACTGTATAAGCATAAGGGATTCGATTTAGGTCATATCTGAATGGTCTAGTGGTTTTCCCTACTTTCTTCAATTTAAGTCTGAATTTGGCAATAAGGAGTTCGTGATCTGAGCCACAATCAGCTCCCAGTCTTGTTTTTGCTGACTGTATAGAGCTTCTCCTTCTTTGGCTGCAAAGAATATAATCAATCTAATTTTGGTGTCAATCATCTGGTGATGCCCATGTGTAGAGTCTTCTCTTGTGTTGTTGGAAGAGGGTGTTTGCTATGACCAGTGCGTTCTCTTGGCAGAACTCTATTAGCCTTTGCCTTGCTTCATTCTGTACACCAAGGCCAAATTTGCCTGTTACTCCAGGAGTTTCTTGATTTCCTACTTTTTTATTCCAGTCCCCCATAATGAAAAGGACATCTTTTTTGGGTGTTAATTCTAGAAGGTCTTGTAGGTCTACATAGAACTGTTCAACTTCAGCTTCTTCAGCGTTACTGGTTGGGGCATAGACTCGGATTACCGTGATACTGAATGGTTTGCCTTGGAAACAAACAGAGATCATTCTGTTGTTTTTGAGACTGCATCCAAATACTGCATTTTGGACTGTTTTGTTGACTATGATGGCTACTCCATTTCTTCTAAGGGATTCTTGTCCACGGTAGTAGATATAATGGTCATCTGAGTTAAATTCACCCATTCCAGTCCATTTTAGTTTGCTGATTCTTAAAAAGTCAACATTTACTCTTGCCATCTGTTTGATCGCTTCCAATTTGTCTTCATTCGTGGATCTAACATTCCAGGTTCCTATAGCAATATTGTTCTTTACAGCATTGGATCTTGCTTCTATCACCAGTCACATCCATAACTGAGTGTTGTTTTTGCTTTGGCTCTGTCTCTTAATTCTTTCTGGAGTTATTTCTTCACTGATCTCTAGTAGCATATTGGGCACCCACCGTCCTGGGGAGTTCATCTTTCAGTGTCCTATCTTTTTGCCTTTTCATACTGTTCACAAGGTTCTCAAGGCAAGAATACTGAAGTGGTTTGCCATTCCCTTCTCCAGTGGACCACATTTTGTCATTTCTTCTACTCAAGTCACCAGAGAAACTGGTTACTTAAAACATCTCATGATACTCACTTTCTTAAGCTTTCTCATCAGAAATGCTTCCTCACTGGAAATATACTCTGCATCAGTTGCATCATTTGCTCAATCATGTCTGACTCTTTGTGACCCCATGGACTGCAGCAGGCCAGGCTTTCCCGTCCATCACCAACTCCCGGAGCTTGCTCAAACTCATGTTCATCGAGTCGGTGAAGCCATCCAATCATCTCATCCTCTGTTGTCCCCTTCTCCTCCTGTCTTCAGTCTTTCTCAGCATCAGGGTCTTTACTAGTGAGTCAGTTCTTTGCATTAGTGAATGTTGAATTAACACTTTCCAACGTTTCCTGGTGATCCATCTAATGTGTTCTCCTAACCCTAACATCAATTTTTAAAAATTGCATTTTTGGATAAATGCTTGTTAATTTTCAATAAGGTGATTTCTTCAAATAAGTGTTACTACAGAACACAGTTATTGGTTTCTTCTGTTGTTTTTCTACCTGCAAACCTTATCTTGATTTTCTCCAATATCTTACTCTGTTGACTTATCTCACAAGTGGTATTAGAAAAGTCAGTAGGAAGTTTTCCTAATACAGAACTGAGAGGTTCGCCGTTTGTTGCAAGTTTCCAGTCTAGCTGCTTGTGTGATTAGAACTGAAAGCTGAATGTCGAATGTCTTATTTGCCAGGAACTGAATATTTAATGAAGAAATATTTTCATGAAATAACTGGGATTTCTGGCCTTGCTGGTTCCTGAAATTTGCATTTGAAAAGCCCTCGAGTATAGCCCTTGGTTGTGTATAGAAGAATGACACCTGGGCCCCATCGCTGGGACTTGCCTCTTCAGTTAGATGAATTCCCCCTGCGCACGTTTAGAGCTGGGACTCCTTTGCGAGATGACTGGGCTAGGCTGCGGGTATCCCATGCAGCTGACTCATCCAGGGGAAGTTCATGATATTGATTAACCATCACTGGTTCTGGCAGAGTCCATGGGTTGCTAAAGGCAGCCACTTACAGATGCCAGCGTACACACTGATCTGTCTCCAGTCAATCAGTGCTCATCTTAAAGAGAGTCTGTCAGTGGCTGGCACTTTCTGTCCTTCTCTGGTTTTCCTCAAAGGAAAATGTACAAGAACTGAATGAGAAAGAAACTTGGAAAGTCAGGAGTAGAGAGCCTGTTTAGGGTGGCAGTTCAGAGGTGTTTATTGTCTATTGAGGGGCAGGGGTGGCATGGCCGTCTGACATTGGCATCTGATCACAGCCCCTGTTTCTTGCCTGTGGCGGTAAGCTCAGGTATGACTTGTTTTTGGTCTTTGGAGTCTGAATATGGTCTGATCAGATTTTGAAGGCACTTGTCATGAGTCCAGATTCCAAAGTTAACTTGAAAGAGTTTATTTATAAAAACTGGCTTCAACCAAGCAGAATTCGAGCTGGGCAAGATTCTGTGCCAGGGCAGGTTTTTTCCTCTTAATATATATCAGGAATGTACTAAGAATGCAGTCTCTTTATGTAACATCCTCACCCACTCCTGCTCACGGGTCCGTGCGCAGATACCCAGCAGGAATGTGACAGAGATTCTTTCGGGCTTTTTTAGGACTGTCGGCCGTCAAGCCACATTCGTATCAGCTGTAAAAACCAGTGCTTTATAACTAAACGTCAATTACAACCTGTGTCTTCCTCCTTTATCTCTGTATGACACAGGGCATCTAAAGCCTGTGCCCTGTGACAGCCTGGAGGGATGCGGTGGGGAGGGAAGTGGGGGGGTTCAGGATTGAGGGGACACATATGCCTGTGGCCAATTCATGTTGATACATGGCAAAAACTAGCACAATATTATATTTATCCTCCAGTTAAAATAAAATTTCTTAAAAAAGAAATATTTGTGCTTCAGCCAGGCTGAAAACTCAGTAAGGACTTTGAAAACTTTTCTTTTTAAAATCACTGTGATTTCTTTGCAGTTAAAATATTTATTAAGTGAAAGTGTTAGTCGCTTAGTCATGTCCAACTCTTTGCGACTTCATGGACGCCAGGCTCCTCTGTCCATGGGATTTTCCAGGCAAGCATACAGGAGTGGGTTGCCATGCCCTCCTCCAGGGGATCTTCCCGAACCAGGGATCGAGCCCGGGTCTCCTGTGTTATAGGCAGATTCTTTAGCATCTGAGCCACCAGGGAATATTTATTAGGAGGTTTGTAATTGAAATGAGGGGTCCTACCTCTAGTCCTGTAACAAGCATAGAACCGTGTGGCATCTGAGTGTTCTTGGTAAGTGTGTAATTCTCTCTCTCAGCTTGGAATCAAGGAATACACTGGTATTTGCTCTCACCCATCCAGGCTGCTCACTGAGCACTAGGTTTGGGGGGCAGTGGGCCGCGTTGGGGTACACAGCAGGAGCCGTGTAGAGGGTGTTGTGGAGCTGCTGTGTGTGATGGATGAATGGGCTGTGCTTCCCACTCTGGGAGCAGAGGAAGCTTCTGTTTAGTCTTGAGGGAAAGTCTGGAAGCCCAGAAAAGGCTGCCAGGTGAAGGTTGGGTCGGGGTGAACTAGGCCAGGGGTGTGCTCTGGAGGTGGCAGGAGGGTGCTGAGGAGCCAGGGATTCTAGAGCCTGGTGGGGTTTGGGGCATTATTCTGTGTTGAAAAGAGCCATTAATAATTTTTTGAAGCAAGAAAATAACTTGAAACTGTTATTCTTTCCTGCAACCATCTGCTCTCTCCCCCTGAAAACTCCACAAACTGTAGTTCATCAGGGTCATTAAAAACAGGAGACTGAAACGCAGCAGCTTGTGTTTCCTTGTTGTGCAAGCTTCTTTGCTTTTCCTTTCTGTTATTCAGTCAAGGATTATCAAGAGTTCACACACTTTATGGCTTTTTGAAAGACATTTATTGTGTCATATTGTGTTTTATGTTATGTTTTCCAGGTGTTCAAACAGTGAAACCTATGTTTGCAACAGGTCTTACCTTCATTTCCTGGTGCACAAATAATTCTGTTTTCATAGTCCTTTGCCTTAAGGAAATGAAAGTCTTACTTTTACCTTAAAATTTCTATTTTTGTTTTCAAATATTAGAAAGTCTCAAGAATGTATTATTCTTGTTTGATGCCTGTTTTGGTTTTTAAAAAACCTCACATTATCTCTTATTTTCTAGGCTTACAAAGAGATTAAAGAGTGAATCCCTGAAATCTGACTTCACGATAGATTTAAAACATGAGGTGGGTCATGAATTTGTTTGCTTAAAAGTCTTTGTAATCAAGAAACTGTGTCTTTTTAAATGGTAATAAGATCATACACATTGATAATTACCTTAAACATAAATAGGTTTAATGCACTAACCAGAAGACAAAGGCTGGCAGATGAAAACCCCCGCGTCTTTGCACTTCCACTTAGCACATCACTCCACGTAACCCCCCAAACTGTAGGTAATTATTTAATAGTGTTGCTGCTGCCGCCGCCAAGTCGCTTCAGTCGTGTCTGACTCTGTGTGACCCCATAGACGGCAGCCCACGAGGCTCCCCCATCCCTGGGATTCTCCAGGCAAGAACACTGGAGTGGATTGCCCTTTCCTTCTCCAATGCATGAAACTGAAAAGTGAAAGTGAAGTCGCTGAGTCTTGCCCGACTCTTAGCGACCCCATGGACTGCGGCCCACCAGGCTCCTCCATCCATGGGATTTTCCAGGCAAGAGTGCTGGAGTGGGGTGCCATTGCCTTCTCCATTTTATAGTGTTAGGTTAATCATATTTCCATTATGGCTGTTAATCGTAATTATTTTTTGTCTGGCTACTCATTGTGAAAACTGATAAACATCTTTTACTTTTGTGTTTATGTAATATTATTCACTTAATACCATTATATTATGATTGGTTAACAGAAAATAGTAGAATTCTATATTACTAAAGTGAAAGTGTTAGTCACTTAATTGTGTCTGACTCTTTGCGACCCCATGGACTGTAGCCCACCAGGCTCCTCTGTCCATGGGATTTTCCAGGCAAGAATACTGGGGTGAGTTGCCTTCTCCCCTGGAGAAGGATCTTCCCGATCTAGGGGTCAAACCTGGGTCTCTTGCATTGCAGGTGGGTTCTTTACTTCCTGAGCCACCAGGGAAGCCAGAGGTGAATGTTTAAAAAACTTGCCAAAATGTCATTAAAATACCTCTGGTCTAATTTGGTGCTTTGGTTGCTCTTACGCCTCCATCGAGTCTCTGTGCTGGCGCTCTACAGCAGGATGGAGCCATCTGGTCCCCTGGCACTTAGTGGACACTGGTCGGTAGGGATCCTGAGGCAGGTGGCAGGCATGCCATCGTGAATCCAGTAATCTCTGATCATCTCTCTGTGCAGCTTATTCGTGGGTACATCTGATGGCCAACCCTCCTTTCCCTCCAGAGAATTATGAGTCTTAGGACATTGGGGTCAGTCATGACACATAACTCAATCCAGCAGCACAGGCAGCCTGCCAGGAGCAGAAAGGGCACTCGAAGGATTTTCATTTCAGGGGTGTTTTTAAATTATGAAAATACATGTCAGAAATCATTCTTTTCCATGAGAGGGAGGGAATGACTGGTTGAAAGCCAGGGTCTGTCTAGATTTTTAATGAATAATCAGCTCAGGTATAGATCCCCAGGTTTGGGAGCTTATGGAACATTGAATAACATACATAAAAAGAAAAAAAGCTCTTAACATACCTGAAAGGTATAACCATCAGTCAGAATATCTGTGTTTAAGAGAGAGAGCTTGACTGGTTGCCTGGATGTGTCTCCCCAAGAGGACCCCGCTTTGTTCTCACCAGAGTGAATAGCTTTCTTGAATCCTCTCCCTCGCCCCCTTTTCTTCATTATTTTATAATGTATGAATGTGTCTCTGAATATATACTGTATAGTTTTGTATTCTTCTGGGCTTCATATAACGGAGAAGGCGATGGCACCCCACTCCAGTACTCTTGCCTAGAAAATCCCATGGATGGAGGAACCTGGTAGGCTGCAGTCCATGGGGTCGCGAAGAGTCGGACACCACTGAGCGACTTCACTTTCACTTTTCACTTTCATGCACTGGAGAAGGAAATGGCAACCCACTCCAGTGTTCTTGCCTGGAGAATCCCAGGGACGGGGGAGCCTGGTGGGCTGCCGCCTATGGGGTCACACAGAGGCGGACACGACTGAAGCGACTTAGCAGCAGCAGCAGGGCTTCATATAAACAGGACTGTACCATGAATATGATTATAATTTGATTTGAAACTCATCTGTGTTGCTGTGTGCAGCTTTAATGAATCTATCATCGCTTCCTGCAACAGTCTGTCTCGGGACTGTACCGTGGTGCCTTTGCCCAGCCTCCTGGTAGTGGGCCTCTGGGTCACTACTGGCTTTTTGCTATTACAGTCACTGCTTCTGTGAACATTTTTTACACGTGTCACAGTGATCATCTGTAAGAGTTTCTCTACAGCAGAAGCTTTTAGATTGTTTTGTGATTGGGACTCACTTTAAAAAATACGTTTTTCACTGTGACTTAGTGTACTTGTGTGTTGTTCTTGTGTTTTGTTATTGATTTCCAGCTTAGCACGACTGGTCTGTATAACAGTCATTTGAAATATTTTTAGGCTTAACTCTAAGACCAGATTCATGTTCAGTTTTCACAAATGGAGAAAAGGATAAACGTGCTCTGATTGGAGGGTATATTATTCTCTTCATATCTACTGGGGCTTCCCTGGTGGCTCAGATGGTTAAGAATCCACCGGCAGTGCAGGAGCCCTGGGTTTGACCGCTGGTTCAAGAAGATCCCCTGGAGGAGGGCATGGCTGCCCACTCCAGTATTCTTGCCTGGAGAATCCCATGGACAGAGGAGCCTGGCAGGCTAGAGTCCATGGGGTTGCAAAGAGTTGGACACGACTGAGTGACTCACACTTTCACTTATATCTGTTAAAGAAGAAATAGATACATCAGTTAATCCTGTGTGCTTTTCACATATCTCCTCCCTCTCTCCCTTCCTTTTTTTTGTTTGGTCTGCTTGATACGTCATCTACTAAGGGAGGGTATGAAACGCCTCCCTCTGAGTGCAACAGTGTCTCATTGTGGGGCTGCCTGCTCTTGCTATTTATAGTCTGGGGCCATGTCACTAAGAAGTATGCGGGTTTAGACTTGTCATGTTCTCTTGGTAAAGTTTTCTTTATCTCTAGGAATGCTTGTTGCCTCAGTGTTCATCTGTTGACAGGAACACTTCCATACTAGCTTTCATTTGGTGTTTGCCTCATAAGTGTTTTTCATCTTTTTTCTTTCAGTACTTCCATGTCCTCATCTTTTGATGTGTTTCTCTTGAAGAGGATATGCTTATCTTTTTCTCCCAGTTTGACAACCTTTATCTTCAAACCACGTAGAAATTTACATTGACATTTTTCAGGATTTGTTGTCGGTCGCTTAGTCGTGACTGACTCTTTTGTGACCCTGTGGACTGTAGCCCACCAGGCTCCTCTATCCATTGGATTTTGCAGGCAAGAATACTGCGGTGGGTTGCCATTCCCTGCTCCAGGGGATCTTCCCGACCAGGGATCGAGCCCATGTTTCCTGCTTTGCACCTTTGTTCCCCCTCCCATTTTTCTTTTTCTAACCCTAACCCTTTTGGAAGTTCGGTCTCCGTGTCTGTTTCTTAACGGTTATTTTAAACATTTTAACATGCATGCTTAACCTTGTTGTTTAGTCATTAAGTCTTGTCTGACTCTTTGCCACGCCATGGACTGCCACATGCCAGGCTCCTCTGTTCTCCACTGTTTCCCGGAGTTTGCTCAAATTCATGTCCATTGGATTGGTGATGCTTACCTAACCATGGCTAATTAATCAATATCCTGAAATTTAAGGACCTGAGAATGTATCCCTTTCTCAATTTGATGCTCTTTTGTCCAGTAGCTTTGTTCTGTCGTTCCTTTTAAATCTGCAGCTCAGATGTTGTCTTTACTTTATGCGGTTACCATTTGCATTAACTCAAACCCTGTATTTCCTCACTATTTTGTTTTGCTTCTGGACCCTGCTAATGGAGATCATTGTTATTCTTCCGGAAGTATATCATTCAGAATTTCCTTTTTAGTGAGGTGGCAAATTCTCAGGTTTCCCTGTAAAGATGCTTTATTTCAGCTTTGTTCTTGAGACATAGTCGCATTGTGTGTTGGAGTCTGGGTTGTGAGCCTTTTTCTCATCACAGCAGTGCCGTTCCCCTGTGCCCTTTCTTCTGTTACTGCGGTTGTGTTGGATAATAAGCCATCACTCGCACGTGGGTCCTTTGTAGCCAGTCTGCTGTTTCTCTGGCTGCTTTTAAGATTGATCTTTGTCTTTGGTGTTCTGTGGCTTTCACTTGTTCAGTCACTCAGTCGTCTCTGGCTCTTTGCGACACCATGGACTGCAGCACACCACTCTTCCTGTCTTTTACTGCCTCCCAGAGCTCACTCAAACTCATGTCTATTGAGTCAGTGATGCCATCCAACCATCTCATTCTCTGTCACCCGCTTCTCCTCCTGTCCTCAATCTTTCCCAGCATCAGGGTCTTTTCCAGTGAGTCAGCTCTTCACATCAGGTGGCCAAAGTATTGGAGCTCCAGCTTCAACAACAGTCCTCCCAATGAATATTCAGGGTTGATTTCCTTTTGGATTGCCTTATTTAATCGTCTTGCCATCCAGGGGACTCTCAGGAGTCTTCTCCAGCACCAGAGTTTGAAAGCATTAATTCTTTGGTGCCCAGCCATCCTTATGGTCCAACTGTCACATCCATACATGACTACTGGAAAAACCATAGCTTTTACTGGACGGACCTTTGTTGGCAAAGTAATATCTCTGCTTTTTAATACTGTCTAGGTTTGTCATAGCTTTTCTTCCAAGGAGCAGTTTCACTATGGGGGGTGTGTGTGTGTGTGTGTGTGTGTGTGTGTGTGTGTGTGTACAGAGTTTCCCTGGTGGCTCAGACGGTAAAGAATCTGCCTACAATGTAGGAGACCCAGGTTCAATCCCTGGGTCTGAAAGATCCCCTGGAGAAGGGAATAAATACCCACTGCAGTAGTCTTGTCTGGAGAATTGCATGGACAGAAGAGCCTGGCAGGCTGCAGTCCATGGGGTCACAAAGAGTCAGACATGACTGAGCGACTAACATATATGCACACACATACACCATATACTTTATTTTCTTGGGCTCCAAAATCACTGCAGATGGTGAATGCAGCCATGAAATTCAAAGACACTTGCTGCTTGGAAGAAAAGCTATGAAAAACCTAGACAGCATATTATAAAGCAGAGACATTACTTTGCCAACAAAGGTCCATCCAGTCAAAGGTATGCTTTTTCTAGTAGTCATGTATAGATGTGAGAGTTGGGCCATAAAGGCTGAGCGCTGAAGAAATGATGCTCTTGAACTGTGGTGTTGGAGAAGATTCTTGAAAGTCCCTTGGACTGCAAGGAGATTAAACCAGTCAATCCTAAAGGAAATCAACCCTGAATATTCATTGGAAGGACTGATGCTGAAACTGAAGCTCCAGTACTTTGGCCACCTGATGCAAAGAGCCTACTCATTGGAAAAGACCCCTGGGAAAGATTGAAGGCAGGAGGAGAAGGGGATGACAGAGGATGAGATGGTTGGATGGCATCACTGACTCAATGGACATGAGTCTGAGCAAGCTCTGGGAGATGATGAAGGACGGGGAAGCCTGGAGTGCTGCAGGTGCAGAGTTGGACATGACAAGCGACTGAACAGCAACACCAGTGTGTAGACGCAGACTATTTTTTTTCTCCTCTTACTTAGTATTCATTGGGCCTTTCTATAATAGAATTGTTAAACAATTAAAAAAAATTCTCAGCCACTGTCTTTTCAACTATTTTCTCCTTCCCTCTGTTACTCTTTCTGGAACTTTAGATATATGCTAGAGGTTTGCACTTCTCTTTCATGTTCCCCATCTCTGTTTCTTGCTGCGATACAGTTCAGATAATTTGGGGGGCTTCATCTTTTAGTTCCCTAATTTTTATTCAGCTGTGGCTATGATAGGCTGCTTATCCTTACCATTAAAATGTTCATTTTCAGCTTGTATTTTTCATGTCTGATGTTTTAGATATTTCTTTTTCAAATTTGCTTTCCTGTGTAATCTTCCAGAAATTTTGCTCATGTTTTAAAGTTTTTCTTTATAAAAATGTATGAAACAATAGTTTTTATAATCTCTGTGCTTGATCACTCTGATCCCTGGATTCTTCTGGGTGGGCCTGGTTAAGCTGTGTCCGATGGCTCTTGCTCTTCATCTCCTGTCTTTGTTCTACTTTCTGTGATCTTTCTGAGTGCTCTTGCTCCTGAGGACTTCACCTGTGACAGTCCGCGAGTCCTATTAAGGTTGTGGGCTCCTCAGTAAGGCTTTGCGTTAGCTTTTGCCGACTTGCTAGCGACTCAGGGCCACTCTGTTTAAGGTATTTTTGGACTATGTAGGTGACAGATTAGGGAGGCCTGGCTCTTGGTTACAAAATCTCAGGATAGCTGGAGATGATTTTTCCCTATCTAGTGTCAAAGTCCCAGCTTCATGTGGGGGTTTGCTGTTAGACACCCCTACTTGGGCGAGTCATGGGCTTTATTCTCTTTAACGCATATCAGAACCTCAGCATGCCCAGGACCCAGGTGGTGCCTGCGAGGAAAAGTGACCCTCAGGGACCGTCTCTCCCAGGTTCTTACTTTCCAGTTTTGTCTTTGTGAGCTCTACATTTTGTGCCAGTTTAGCAGCACATTAAAAAGCTTTTAAAGATATTTTATGCAGTATTTTTAGATAGTTTCAGCCCGTTGGTTATTCAGGGTGTGTAATTACCATCCTGCAGGAAACCAGAGTCACGATGATCTTATGTTTTATCTTTCTCTGTGATGCTTTAGAATCCTTAAAATAGCTTCCCTCAAATTGCTTATGACAGTTTTGAAATCTTTTGGAGGTCGGAATATTGATTCTCTTTTAAAAGAATTAATGTATTGGCCGCACAGAGTCTTTGTTGCTGCTCAGTGGCTTTGCTCTGTGCTTTTTGCAGTGCACGGGCTGCCCGTTGTGGGGGCTTCTCCTGTTGCACAGCACAGGCTCTAGGCCTGCGGGCTTAGTTGCAGCACATTGACTCGGTAGTTGGTGCACGGGCTTAGTTGCCTTGTGGCACGTGGGGTCTTCCTTGACCAGGGATTGAACTCCCGTCCCCTGCATTGGCAGGTGGATTCTTAACCACTGGACCACCAGGGAAGTCCCCCAGGATATTGATTCTTAATTGTTTATGGTTAATAAAAGATTTGATTGCTCTACATGGAATTATTGTCTTGGTGTGTGCTGTGAAGTCACTTCAGTCATGACAGACTCTTTGCAACCCCATGGACTGTAGCCCCACCAGGCCCCTCTGTCCATGGGATTCTCCAGGCAAGAATACTGGAGTGGGTTGCCATGCCCGCCTCCAGGGGATCTTCCTGACCCAGGGATCGAACCCGTGTGTCTTACGTCTCCCGCCTTGGCAGGCAGGTTCTTTACCACTAGCGCCACCTATTGGGAAGCCTGCGGAATGCTGCCATGTAAATGCGGTTCAGTGTGATGTTCTCTAGAGAAGGGGAGGTGTAGCTTTCCCTGGAGACACGGCGTACCTCCGTGCACGGTGGTGTTGGCTCTCATTCACGCCGGTTTCCTGTGTGACAGATCGCGCTCTACATCTGGGATGGAGGGGACGGACTCCCGCTCACGCCCGTGCCCGAGTTCTGTACAGACACTGTGGGCTCCTCCTGCGCCACCTCGTTCCAGTCTTCCCTGCCGCTTTGTGTGAGTAACAGGAGGACAGCTTCCTCGTGTGTCAAAGGGAAACATACATGCTGTGCATGATGTTGCCCTAGCAGTTCACACACTGATCAAACACCGTCACTTGCCACGTGCCCGGAGAGAAATATATATCACGTTTCTAGGGATGATAGCCCCGTAAGGTAAGCACCATTGTTACCCTATTGGACACATGAGAGGGGGGCACCCCGGAGCTGCAGAGGCATGTCCCCTGAGTCAGTTCTTTGGCTGAAGGTATAGCACAGAGCTGCTGCAATTCCTGGTGTATTTCCTAGAAAGGCAGTGTCAGACATTTCCAGTTGTTCCCAAGCCCTCTCCTGAAGCCCACCTCTACCCTCCTCTCAGCCAGCAGCCCCACCCCGACCTCACCTGAGACTGTCCAGAACTTTGAGAATGCACCAGCTCATGGTGGGCCCTCGGTCCAGTCCCCAGGATGAACCCAAAGACCATGGACTCAGCTGGGTGGTTAGCAGCCCTTCCTCGTAAGGAAAAGCAGGTTCACAACCTCACATGTTATCCGTTATTTCCAAGTCATTGACACAGAAGTCTGGGTTGCAATTTCAAAGAGGAGTATGTGTATTCACACACACACACAGTAGCAGTGGGAGAGAATCTGTGCTGGTGGCATAGTACTTGAGAGGGAAATGTCTTTCCAGACTTTGTGCTTGCTTGTTCTCTAATGTTCTTCTGGAAAATCTGGAAGGGTTGACCTCCTAGTGCCTTGAGTGGCATGACGAAACTGCAGTTGCATGTCGCTGTAAACCAGCCCCAAATAATGCGGAATCAGGATTGAATGTCCCTACAGCCCTGAGATGGTGATAAAGGGGTCAGCCCCCGCCCTGGCCCCACTGTGAAGTGCCCACAGCCTAGGGGCTGGATTGTCCACAAGCCCCTCTGTGACCCCTTCATCTGAGCGACCAGCCTGGGCTGGAGCCAGCGCCCCCACCCCCGCGAGGTGTTTGACGTAATCCTGCCTTTGGCAGAGGACAGAGCACCGCTATTGCCTAGACTTGCATGGACCATTAAGGGCCATAAAAATACTGTAAACATCAAAGTGAGGCCAGGCTCCCTAAAGGGAGTCATCTCTTACTTTGCACTAAAACATCCTCCTACTTCTCTCTCCCTTTTAAAAAAAATTTTCACCAGCTGGAAAAAGGAAAGGGAAGGTAACCAACACTTCCTGGGCACCTGTGATGTTCATAGTAAATAGTAGTAATAAAAGCAGCTGTGCTGGTGGTTATCATCCCAATTTCCTGAATGAGCTGGAAATTTAGAGGACATTCGTCCAGCTGATACACGGGGGATGGCACGGCTGGGATTCTGGTCTCCGTCTGGCTATGAGTGAGTGAGTGAAAGTCGTTCAAGTTGTTTCTGACTCTTTGCGACCCCATGGACTATACAGTCCATGGAATTCTCTAGGCCAGAATACTGGAATGGGTAGCCTTTCCCTTCTCCAGGGGCTCTTTCCAACCCAGGGATCGAACCCAGGTCTCCCGCATTGCAGGCAGATTCTTTAGCAGCTGAGCCACCAGGGAATCCCAACAATACTGGAGTGGGTAGCCTATTCCTTCTCCAGCAGATCTTCCTGACCCAGGAATCCAACCAGGGTCTCCTACATTGCAGGTGGATTCTTTACCACCTGAGCTATCAGGGATGACCCCCCAGCCCTCCACCCCCCACCCCACTGGCTGAGCAAAGCATTTGTGGTCCTCCAAGATACAGTCGTGCCCTGAAACTTGATTCTGGAGACAAGTTTGATGTCCCTGACATTGGTGAATTTGAACTCAAGAGCATGTGACAACTAATTTGGGTGTGCTGTTAAGATACATCGACTCATGTATGCATTTTTTTTTTTTTAAGGGAAATCCAGTGAAGAAGGAGGATATTTTTGTTGCAGTGAAAACATGCAAGAAGTTTCATGGTGATAGAAGTATGTTTTTTTTTGGATTATTCATTTTTATTGAACTTTAAAAATCCACACTGCCTTTAAAAAAAAAAGGACAAATCAGATATGAGCTCAGCTCAAGAAGGGGATAATGACAGATATATTATTGGAAGTGCAAGCAGTTATATAATCAGTCTTCCTCCTCATAGCACTTCAATCACCAAGATCAATTAGAAAAGACAATTTTGTGTTGCAACATGAGAGGCCGTGGCCCTTCTAAGGACTGATTAGAGCAGTGTTTTAAATTGGAAATGGAAATGCTCAGCTGTGGCAATCTCAGAGACTGTAAGTGGATAATAATCCATTTTGCAAAACAGTGTCCTGTTATGTCCAAGTGTGGACTCTGAGCTGTGAAGAATGAGAGGGGATTTCTCAAGGTAACGGAATGTCAGAGAGAATGTCTTTCTCACGCCGTTCCTTCTTTTTATGTTTATTTCACACTCACACATCAGAACTTGTAAGTAAGGATGTGTATTTGCTCAAGTGTAGATATACAGAGAAAAGTAAAAAATGTTTGTCTTACAAGCCATGGTTCCTTCTTAAGGAAATCCTGCACATAGATGTTTCTATTTAATTTTTTGATGCCATTCCAGAATTCTGCATTATGATGATACTGTTTTTTAAAAAGCCTATTTATAAATACATAATTTATCTGTTTTTTCACCTTCAAACAACACTTTTCTCAAGTTGAGGATTAGACAGTCTTTTGCATTTTCTAATTTTAGCACATATTTTATTTTTTTTCCATGAAAAGACTCTCAGTTTTACCAAAAGTGTGATATTTATAGAGGAGAGATTTCTAAACCAGCTGTCATTTTTGTGGGATTGGAGCTAAGTGGGGCATTTATATAATTTATGTGATAATATGATATTTACAAATGATGCTTTAAAGAGGAACATATTTTACAGATAAAAGAATATTATAATTTTGAATTATGGCATTGTTTAAGACACTGACATCAATTCAGGTCTGGTTATAGTCAACACTATCTTAAAAGTACGTTTGCTATAAACCTTCATGGTTACCTAAAATAGTCACAATAAATTCTAAGTCCTATTAAAATCAGTCTAAATAAATATATGCATTCATTATACAAGAATTCCTAAAATACTATTAAAAATCAATATAGAACTTAAAAATTTCATTTTTCATAAGTTTAACCTAGGTTTAATATCCTTTTGTTTTTTACATAATCTGGAGGGACGATTTTTGATAAATACCTTTCATTAAAAAAGTGTCAAGGGAACTGAACTAGACTGCTTTTCTTCTTTTTTTTTTTAAACAGCAAGCAGAAGTGCTCAAATTGATTTATTTCATCTTGAAGCTGCCTTTGGAGTATATATCAATGTTAGGAATGGGGGTGGTGGTATATTCTCTTTTGAAACACATTTTTCAAGTTGGCAGTAAAGTGGTAAAATTAGGGATGGTCTCTGTTGTAGTTTTCATATTCTACAGAAATGAAAAAAAGAGTTAGCTAATTATTTTATTTTATTTTATTTTATTTATTTATTTTATTTTTTTAAATTTTATTTTATTTTTAAACTTTACATAATTGTATTAGTTTTGCCAAATATCAAAATGAATCCGCCACAGGTATACATGAGTTAGCTAATTTTAATTTGGTCATTCTGAGTAATCTAGTTTAAGTTCAGTTCAGTCGCTCAGTCGTGTCCGACTCTTTGCGACCCCATGAATCACAGCACGCCAGGCCTCCCTGTCCATCACCAACTCCCGGAGTTCACCCAGACTCACGTCCATCAAGTCAGTGATGCCATCCAGCCATCTCATCCTCTGTCGTCCCCTTCTCCTCCTGACCCAAATCCCTCCCAGCGTCAGGGTCTTTTCCAGTGAGTCAACTTTTCGCATGAGGTGGCCAAAGTACTGGAGTTTCAGCTTTAGCATCAGTCCTTCCAAAGAAATCCCAGGGCTGATCTCCTTCAGAATGGACTGGTTGGATCTCCTTGCAGTCCAAGGGACTCTCAAGAGTCTTCTCCAACACCACAGTTCAAAAGCATCAATTCTTCGGCGCTCAGCTTTCTTCACAGTCCAACTCTCACATCCATACGTGACCACAGGAAAAACCATAGCCTTGACTAGACGGACCTTTGTTGGCAAAGTAATGTCTCTGCTTTTGAATATGCTATCTAGGTTGGTCATAACTTTCCTTCCAAGGAGTAAGCGTCTTTTAATTTCATGGCTGCAGTCACCATCTGCAGTGATTTTGGAGCCCAGAAAAATAAAGTCTGTCACTGTTTCCACTGTTTCCTCATCTGTTTCCCATGAAGTGATGGGACCGGATGCCATGATCTTAGTTTTCTGAATGTTGAGCTTTAAGCCAACTTTTTCACTCTCCACTTTCATCAGGAGGCTTTTGAGTTCCTCTTCACTTTCTGCCATAAGGGTGGTGTCATCTGCATATCTGCAGTTATTGATATTTCTCCCAGCAATCTTGATTCCAGCTTGTGCTTCTTCCAGTCCAGCATTTCTCATGATGTACTCTGCATAGAAGTTAAATAAGCAGGGTGACAATATACAGCCTTGACATATTCCTTTTCCTATTTGGAACTAGTCTGTTATTCCATGTCCAGTTCTAACTGTGGCTTCCTGACCTGCATACAAATTTCTCAAGAGGCAGATCAGGTGGTCTGGTATTCTCATCTCTTGAAGAATTTTCTACAGTTTATTGTGATCCACACAGTCAAAGGCTTTGGCATAGGCAATAAAGCAGAAATAGATGTTTTTCTGGAACTCTCTTGCTTTTTAGATGATCCAGCAGATGTTGGCAATTTGATCTCTGGTTCCTCTGCCTTTTCTAAAACCAGCTTGAACATCAGGAAGTTCACGGTTCACATATTGCTGAAGCCTGGCTCGGAGAATTTTGAGCATTACTTTACTAGCGTGTGAGATGAGTGCAATTGTGCAGTAGTTTGAGCATTCTTTGGCATTGCCTTTCTTTGGGATTGGAATGAAAACTGACCTTTTCCAGTCCTGTGGCCACTGCTGAGTTTTCCTAATTTGCTGGCATATTGAGTGCAGCACTTTCACAGCATTGTCTTTCAGGATTTGAAAGAGCTCAACTGGAATTCTATCACCTCCACTAGCTTTGTTCGTCTACTGCTTTCTTATTTTGCATAAGGTTATGATAATCCTTTCAGATATTTATCAAATGCTTTTATATTTCAATTTTGAGTCAAAGGTTTATAAAAATTATAAAATCTTCCAAGTCTGTTAGGAGCATAAAGACCAAACCTCCCCAAACCAGATGTACTGATTTACTGCTGTTAATTGGGTCTGGGGTCATTGAAGCCTGAGATCCAAAAGATATCTTGAGAACTTCGCAGTGGAGTTGCTGTGGCAGGCTGTCTTTAAACTTGGACCTGTTTGTTTGAAAAGATAGTATAGGTGGCTGGATTTTAGGGATCCTGATGTCCATGTTGCCTGATGGACGTGAAGTCTGCCAGGCCAGGGGGCTCTGGCCCCCCTTTTGGAAACCTAGTTCTGTCACCAGTTGGTCAAGAGAATTACCCGTAATCGTATTAGTTTTAGTCAACAATGCCACAGTAACTGATTCTAACTGCTAATCCTTTTTTTTTTTTAAACACATTTTCTGGTGTTTTTCACATTTTTTTTTGAAAGTTGCAGTTTATGTATTTATAGTTGGCTGTTCCAGGTCTTCGTCGCCGGGTGCAGGCTTTCTCTAGCTGCGGCGATCGGGGGCTGCTCTCTAGGTGTGGTGCAGGGCTTCTCACTGCAGGAGTTGGGGGCACAGGCTCTAGGGCGTGGGCTCCGCAGTTGCGGCACGTGGGCTCCGGAGCACAGGCCTGAGCAGTTCTGGTGCATGGGCTTAGTTGCCCCACGGCATGTGGAATCTTCCTGGACCAGGGACCAAACTCATGTCTCCTGCATTAGCAGGTGGATTCTTAACCACTGGACCACTAGGGAAGTCCCTTTCACCTGTATTCTGTCATCTGATTTCATGTTGACGGCTCCATGTGATATGGTTATTATTGCTGTTTGCTTGATATTGCAGAGAAAGGAAGCTGACCATGGGACGACACACTGGCCCAACTTCTTGCAGACTGAGCAGGGGAGCGGGGCTCAGGTTTTCTGGCCGTGAACCCCCAGTTCCTTCTGCCACAGCAGAGCTGCGCTGTGACCTCTTTGTGTGTGTGTGTGTGCTCAATCACAGTCGTGTCTGACTCTTTGCAACCCCTTGGACCCCATGGGAGTTTCCAGGCAAGAATACTGGGGTGGGTTGCCATTCCCTCCTCCAGGGGATCTTTCCTGACCCAGGGATTGAATCCACATCTCCTGCATTGGCAGGTGGATTCTTTACCACTGTGCCACCTGGGAAATTTTTTGGATGTGTTAGGAATGTAACGCTTGATAAATAGTATTTGATAGCTGTGTTGATTCTCTGCTGTGCTCAAGGTCAGATCTGACTTGGCTGGAAGCAGTGACAGGAGGCTTTTTACTTTCAGTAGCAGTGAAGACAGCCAGGACTTCAAATCTACAGATGATCTGAAACACACACGGAGCTGGGGAGTCATGTGGCCCCCCGTCCTCGCATATTACTGCGGCAGTCAAGCAGAATGCACGGACTTGGGGCTTTGTTTTTTCTTTCTGTACGCACTCTGGTAGAAACACTTGAGGTTACAGAAACCAGACAACAGTGAAGGAAGAAATAAACAGACCAGGCTGTGCTTATCTCTGAGCAGTTGAGTGCGCTGTCATTGACTTCCCTGGAGGTGGTCTCACTGTCTATGCCCTGGGTTCTGACTGGAGTGGACGCTCGTCACGCCCCAGTCCTGGCTCCTCCAGGGGTGAGGATGTGAGGGAGAGAACAGTCCGGCCAAGGCTGTGGTCAAGGTGAGGGAACGTACACACGGAACTCATTTTTCATACTCTTTTGGAAGAATCGATACAGCCAAATTTCAAAATTAGAAAAAAATTATTTTACATCTTA
Source organism: Bubalus kerabau (assembly GCF_029407905.1). Taxonomy (NCBI): domain Eukaryota; kingdom Metazoa; phylum Chordata; class Mammalia; order Artiodactyla; family Bovidae; genus Bubalus; species Bubalus kerabau. The sequence goes on along the minus strand of NC_073635.1, from coordinate 30,213,576 downwards.
CACTTTTTTTTTTTCCTAACAGTAAAGCAGACCTTTACGTAACTACTTGTATCTTGATTCTGATTTAGATGAATTAAAGCATCTTAGGACACAGTTAGCAAAAATATACTCTGTCTCTTGGCTTAAGAAAGCAGTACATGTCAACAGCATCAAACGAGCATGGTTTGCTGAGATGCAAGTGGTTGGTAGGGTTTTAAAGAAACTTTGGAGGTATTATATAAAGCAATGAACTGCCATAGCATGTGAGGTTAGGTTTAAGCGAGGAAAAGCTCTCTAGAGTTAATAAAGCAGCTTCGTTGCTTCCTCTTGGGTTACGTGTCTTTCCTCATGTGATGTGAACTATCAGCAAAACGTTACGGGTCTTGTGTGTCCTTCAGCCACGTGCTTCCTGTGTGGGTCCCACTTATGTCACGGCAGCCCCCGTTTCTGTTTGTCAGCTGGTGGGTTGTGAGGTGTTCCCCCTCCTGCTGTCTCCCTCTAAGTAGAGAGGTTAAATTGCCATTTGCTCAGCCTTTAGTTCCTTATCACAGCCTCCGGAGCTCCTAAAATAAACATTTGACATCTTTCAGCTTAAAAAAAAAAAACTGGTATCTTGACTGTATTGATCTTCTCTAGATGTGAACATACTGATGCTAAAGAGTGTGTTCCCTCTGGTTGGAGAGGTTTACTGAAAACAGGAGGTTGAATCAAAATGCAGCCAGCCAACTGGCAGGCCATATCCTGTGTTAGATGAAGTCAGTGGATTAATTATTTTCTTAAGTTAATTTTTATTGGAGTTTAGTTGCTTTACAACTTGTGTTCCCACTTTACAGATGTGTTCCCACTGGATAGCAAAGTGAATCAGCTATATGTGTACACATAGCCCCTCCTCATGGGTTTCCCTACTATTCAGGTCATCACAGAGCACTGAGTAGAGTTCCCTGTGCTATACGGTAGGTTCACCTTCAGTTCAGTTCAGTTGCTCAGTTGTGTCTGACTCTTTGCGACCCCATGAACCACAGCACGCCAGGCCTCCCTGTCCATCACCAACTCCCAGAGTCCACCCAAACCCATGTCCATTGAGTTGGTGATGTCATCCAGCCATCTCATCTTCTGTCGTCCCCTTCTCCTACTGCCCTCGATCTTTCCCGGCATCAGGGTCTTTTCAAATGAGTCAGCTCTTTGCATGAGGTGACCAAAGTATTGGAGTTTCAGCTTCAATATCAGTCCTTCCAATGAACACCCAGGACTAATCTCCTTTAGGATGGACTGGTTGGATCTCCTTGCAATCCAAGGGACTCTCAAGAGTCTTCTCCAACACCACAGTTTAAAAGCATCAATTCTTCGGCGCTCAGCTTTCTTTATAGTCCAACTCTCACATCCATACATGACCACTGGAAAAACTGTAGCTTTGACTAGACGGACCTTTGTCGGCAAAGTAATATATCTGCTTTTAAATATGCTATCTAGGTTGGACATAACTTTCCTTCCAAGGAGTAAGCATCTTTTAATTTCATGGCTGCAGTCACCATCTGCAGTGATTTTGGAGCCCAGAAAAATAAAGTCAGCCACTGTTTCCCCTGTTTCCCCATCTGTTTCCCATGAAGTGATGAGTTCAGATGCCATGATCTTCGTTTTCTGAATGTTGAGTTTTAAGCCAACTTTTTCACTCTCCTCTTTCACTTTCATTCAAGAGGCTCTTTAGTTCTTCACTTTCTGCCATAAGGATGGTGTCATCTGCATATCTGAGGTTATTGATATTTCTCCCGGCAATCTTGATTCCAGCTTGTGCTTCCTCCAGCCCAGTGTTTCTCATGATGTACTCTGCATAGAAGTTAAATAAGCAGGGTGACAATATGCAGCCTTGACGTATTCCTTTTCCTATTTGGAACCAGTCTGTTGTTCCATGTCCAGTTCTAACTGTTGCTTCCTGACCTGCATACAAATTTCTCAAGAGGCAGGTCAGGTGGTCTGGGATTCCCATCTCCTTCAGAATTTTCCACAGTTTATTGTGATCCACACAGTCAAAAGCTTTGGCATAGGCAATAAAGCAGAAATAGATGTTTTTCTGGAACTCTCTTGCTTTTTCCATGATCCAGCGGATGTTGGCAATTTGATCTCTGGTTCCTCTGCCTTTTCTAAAACCAGCTGGAACATCTGGAAGTTCATGGTTCACATATTGCTGAAGCCTAGCTTGGAGAATTTTGAGCATTACTTTACTAGCATGTGAGATGAGTGCAATTGTGTGGTAGTTTGAGCATTCTTTGGCATTGCCTTTCTTTGGGATTGGAATGAAAACTGACCATTTCCAGTGCTGTGATCACTGCTGAGTTTTCCAAATTTGCTGGCATATTGAGTGCAGCACTTTCACAGCATCATCTTTCAGGATTTGGAATAGCTCAACTGGAATTCCATCACCTCCACTAGCTTTGTTCATAGTGATGCTTTCTAAGGCCCACTTGACTTCACATTCCAGGATGTTTGGCTCTAGATGAGTAATTACACCATCGTGATTATCTGGGTCGTGAAAATCTTTTTTGTACAGTTCTTCTGTGTATTCTTGCCACCTCTTCTTAATATCTTCTGCTTCTTTTAAGTCCATACCATTTCTGTCCTTTATCAAGCCCATCTTTGCATGAAATGTTCCCTTGGCATCTCTAATTTTCTTGAAGAGATCTCTAGTCTTTCCCATTCTGTTGTTTTCCTCTATTTCTTTGCATTGATCGCTGAGGAAGGCTCTCTTATCTCTCCTTGCTATTCTTTGGAACTCTGCATTCAGATGCTTATATCTTTCCTTTTCTCCTTTGCTTTTGGCTTCTCTTCTTTTCACAGACAGCCATTTTGCTTTTTTGCATTTCTTTTCCATGGGGATGGTCTTGATTCCTGTCTCCTGTACAATGTCACGAACCTCAGTCCATAGTTCATCATGCACTCTATCAGATCTAGTCCCTTAAATGTATTTCTCACTTCCACTGTATAATCATAAGGGATTTGATTTAGGTCATACCTGAATGGTCTAGTGGTTTTCCCAATTACTTTCTTCAATTTAAGTCTGAATTTGATAATTAGGAGTTCGTGATCTGAGCCACAGTCAGCTCCTGGTCTTGTTTTTGTTGACTGTATAGAGCTTCTCCATCTTTGGCTGCAAAGAATATAATCAGTCTGATTTCGGTGTTGACCATCTGGTGATGTCCATGTGTAGAGTCTTCTCTTGTGTTGTTGGAAGAGGGTGTTTGCTATGACCAGTGCATTTTCTTGGCAAAACTCTGTTAGTCTTCGCCCTGCTTCATTCTGTACTCCAAGGCCAAATTTGTCTGTTACTCCAGGTGTTTCTTGACTTCCTACTTTTGCATTCCAGTCCCCTATAATGAAAAGGACATCTTTTGGGGGTATTAGTTCTAGAAGGTCTTGTAGGTCTTCATAAAACTGTTCAACTTCAGCTTCTTCAGCATTACTGCTTGGGGCATAGACTTGGATTACTGTGATATTGAGTGGTTTGGCTTGGAAACGAACAGAGATCATTCTGTCATTTTTGAGATTGCATCCAAGTACTGCATTTTGGACTCTTGTTGACCATGATGGCTACTCCATTTCCTGTGAGGGATTCCTGCCACAGTAGTAGATATAATGGTCATCTGAGTTAAATTCACCCATTCCAGTCCATTTTAGTGCGCTGATTCCTAGAATGTCGGCATTCACTTTTGCCATCTCCTGTTTGACCACTTCCAATTTGCCTTGATTCATGGACCTGACATTCCAGATTCCTATGCAATATTGCTCTTTACAGCATCGGACCTTGCTTCTATCACCAGTGACATCCACAGCTGGGTATTGTTTTTGCTTTGGCTCTATCCCTTCAATCTTTCTGGAGTTATTTCTCCACTGATCTCCAGTAGCATATTGGGCACCTACTGACCTGGGGAGTTCCTCTTTCAGTATCCTATCATTTTATTTAACTTATATGCAGAGTACATCATGAGAAACGCTGGACTGGAAGAAACACAAGCTGGAATCAAGATTGCTGGGAGAAATATCAATAACCTCAGATATGCAGATGACACCACCCTTATGGCAGAAAGTGAAGAGAAACTAAAAAGCCTCTTGATGAAGGTGAAAGTGGAGAGTGAAAAAGTTGGCTTAAAGCTCAACATTCAGAAAACAAAGATCATGGCATCCGGTCCCATCACTTCATGGGAAATAGATGGGGAAACAGTGGAAACAGTGTCAGACTTTATTTTTTTGGGCTCCAAAATCACTGCAGATGGTGACTGCAGCCATGAAATTAAAAGACGCTTACTCCTTGGAAGGAAAGTTATGACCAACCTAGATAGCATATTCAAAAGCAGAGACACTACTTTGCCAACAAAGGTTCGTCTAGTCAAGGCTATGGTTTTTCCAGTGGTCATGTATGGATGTGAGAGTTGGACTGTGAAGAAGGCTGAGCTCCGAAGAATTGATGCTTTTGAACTGTGGTGTTGGAGAAGACTCTTGAGAGTCCCTTGGGCTGCAAGGAGATCCAACCAGTCCATTCTGAAGGAGATCAGCCCTGGGATTTCTTTGGAAGGACTGATGCTAAAGCTGAAACTCCAGTACTTTGGCCACCTCATGCGACGAGTTGACTCATTGGAAAAGACTCTGATGCTGGGAAGGATTGGGGGCAAGAGGAGAAGGGGATGACAGAGGATGAGATGGCTGGATGGCATCACTGACTCGATGGACGTGAGTCTGGGTGAACTCCGGGAGTTGGTAATGGACAGGGAGGCCTGGCATGCTGTGATTCATGGGGTCGCAAAGAGTTGGACACGACTGAGCGACTGATCTGATCTGATCTGATCTGATCATTTTGCCTTTTCATACTGTTCATGGGGTTCTCAAGGCAAGAATACTGAAGTGGTTTGCCATTCCCTTCTCCAGTGTACCACATTCTGTCAGATCTCTCCACCATGACCCACCTGTCTTGGGTTGCCCCACGGGCATGGCTTGTTTCATTGAGTTAGACAAGGCTGTGGTCCTAGTGTGATTAGATTGACTAGTTTTCTGTGAGTATGGTTTCAGTGTGTCTGCCCTCTGATGCCCTCTTGCAACACCTACCGTCTTACTTGGGTTTCTCTTACCTTGGGCGTGGGGTATCTCTTCACGGCTGCTCCAGCAAAGTGCAGCCGCTGCTCCTTACCTTAGATGAGGGGTATCTCCTCACCGCCATCCTTCCTGACCTTCAACGTGGGATAGCTCCTCTAGGCCTTCCTGTGCCCGCGCAGCCACGGCTCCTTGGACGTGGGGTTGGTCCTCCCGGCTGCCGCCCCTGGCCTCGGGTGTGGGGGCGTGGGGGTAGGTCCTCCTGGCTGCGGCCCCTGACCTCGGACATGGGGTAGCTCCTCTTGGCCGCTGCCCCTGACCTCAGATGCGGTGTAGCTCCTCCCGGCCGCCAACTTGGGTAGCTCTTCTCGGCTGTTCCTGCACCGTCGCAGCCTGGCGCTCTTGGCTGCTGCCCCTGACCTCGGACATGGAGTAACTCCTCTTGGTCACTGCCCTTTGGGCATGGGGTCCTCCCGGCTTCTGCCCCTGACCTCGGACGTGGGGTAGCTCCTCTTGGCCGCCCGCGCTTAGTGTGCCAGTCGCAGCCGCCCCAAGAGATCGCTAGTCTTTCCCATTCTGTTGTTTTCCTCTATTTCTTTGCATTGATCCCTGAGGAAGGCTTTCTTATCTCTCCTTGCTGTTCTTTGGAACTCTGCATTCAAATGGGTATATCTTTCCTTTTCTCCTTTGCTTTTGGCTTCTCTTCTTTTCACAGCTATTTGTAAGGCCTCCTCAGACAGCTATTTTACTTTTTTTGCATTTCTTTTTCTTGGGGATGGTCTTGATTCCTGTCTCCTGTACAGCGTCATGAACCTCTTTGCATAGTTCATCAGGCACTCTGTCTATCAGATCTAGTCCCTTAAATCTATTTCTCACTTCCACTGTATAGTCATAAGGGATTTGATTTAGGTCATACCTGAATGATCTACTTTCTTTACTTTCTTCAATTTCAGTCTGAATGTGGCAATAAGAAGTTCATGATCTGAGCCACAGTCAGCTCCTGGTCTTGTTTTTGTTGACTGTATAGAGCTGTTTCTTTGGCTGCAAAGAATATAATCAATCTGATTTCAGTGTTGACCATCTGGTGATGTACATGTGTAGAGTCTTCTCTTGTGTTGTTGGAAGAGGGTGTTTGCTATGACCAGTGCGTTCTCTTGGCAGGTTCTCCTTAGGTATCTATTTTATGCATAGTATCAATAGTGCATATGTGTTGATCCCAATTTCCGATTCCTTCCCACTCATGGACTATTTTTCAGCCATAAGAAGGAATGAAATTAGGTCATTGTAGAGATTGGCTGGACCCTAGAGACTGTTGTAGAGAGTGAAGTAAGTCAGGAAGAAAGAAGTATTCTGTATTAATTCATATATGTAGAATCGAGAAAAGCTGTACTGATGATCTCATTCACAAGGCAGAAGTAGAGACATGACGCAGAGAACAAATGCCTGCAGTAGCTTAATTCCTGATGAAAGTTCAGTTCTCTCCCAGCTGCCGTGCAGGTGGAGACGGGGGCCAGAGTGCCCTGACGCTACTGTGTCAAGTAGCCCTTCCGTCTTACAGACACCCGATCCCCAAACCAGGAATCGGAGCACAGCCTTGGTGTTGTCACTAAGCCTCTCCTAAGAGGAGAGAAACCAGGGCTTTCCTATGTGCTCACTGACTTCACACCGAGACAGAATGTCCGTTTGTCAGTTGGAAAACGGCGGATTCCTCAAATCAGAACAGTCATGCACATCTGGTTGTGTGGTAGATTTTGCTCAAGGGTCAATTCCTTTTCGTTTGTAATCAGAGTTTTGCATGTCAGCCCATCAGGAGTAGAAAGGACTTCTCTGCATCTCCTGCTTCTCAGTGGTGCAGCCAGGTGGAAGATGTATGCCATCTGGGCAGATTTTTTTTTTTTTTAATAGTACAGTTCTTTTTACTTTATCCTAATTTTAAATTATCTGTAGCAAACATTCTTGAAAGTGACATTCACTATTGTTTTATTATGTGGGAGGAAGTACGCTTCTCAGTATTGAAAATGAAATAGTAGATCACGTTAACTATATTGAAATATTTTCTCCAAGTTTAATATCTTTAGGAATAGAGTGTCTTAATATAATATGAAATATAAATAATAGAAAGAATTCAGTTATTCTCTATTCAAACAGTGATGATAAAATAGACCAAAATGTCTAAAGTTTTAAGCAGTTTTGCATCAATTCTGGTTTAAGATAGTCTTCATCTGCTGTTGTAGGAGACTTCACCTTGACTTCAGTTCTTTGCACAGGCATTACAGTGATGAGGATTGGATAGGTGATAACATTGTTCACTGTTGGATGCTTTTGGGGTTTGAGACTCAGAACACGTTGCTGTGTTGAAATGGTCGGTCCATTTTAAAATGATTGGTCATGGTGGTACTGGTTTCCCAGATGGCGCTAGTGGTAAAGAACCTGCCTGCCAATGCAGGAGATTTAAGAGATGCAGATCTTCCCTGGGTTGGGAAGATCCCCTGGAGGAGGAAATGGCAACCCACTCCAGTATGCTTGCCTGGAGAATCCCATGGATGGAGGACCCTGATGGGCTATAGTCCATGGGGCCACAAAGAGTTGGACACGACTGAAGCAACTTAGCATGGTCTTGTACAAAGGCTGAATCGCTGATAGAGATAAAACTCCTTCCTTTAAACCAGTTCCAGAAAGAGCCCTCCGCCTTTTGGAATCCCCAGAGCACCCAGTCTTCAGTCAGCTATTCACTGAGCACTTACTGTGTCTCAGGTTGTATGGGGTGCTGGGCTCTGAGAAATTCTTACCTCTGGTAACATTTCTGTTTCACCTGTTTCAAACCAAAACAGGAAACAAGTAGGTTAGGTGTGTTGTTCAGTCGCTCAGTTGTGTCTGATTCTTTGTGACCCCATGGACTGTAGCCCGCCTGGCTCCTCTGTCCATGGGATTCTCCAGGCAAGAATACTAGACGTTCCCTTCTCCAGAGGATCTTCCTGACCCAGGGTTCGAACGCAGATTCTTTACCATTGAGCCACCAGGGCAGCCGGTCTTGTCTGGATAAGTCCTGCTTATTATGTGCAAAGCCAAGGGCCAACACAGGGCCAAGCTTGGGTTTTCTTGTGCTGGAATTTGGACAGAATAAGAATTTTTCCTTTTTTCTTTTATTTTCCCTTAGCAACCTTATCTATTATTATTATTATTATTTCAAAATTATTTATTTTTAATTGGAGGATAATTTACAGTGTTGTGTTGGTTTCTGACATACATCTGCATGAACCAGCCGTGTCCCCTCCATCCTGAGCCTCCCTCCCAACTCCCACCTCATCCCACCCCTCCAGGTTGTCACAGAGCACCAGGTTGGGCTCCCTGTGTCATACAGCAGCTTCCCATTCGCTATCTGTTTTACATATGGTAATGTATATGTTTCAGCACTACCCTTTCAATTCCTTCCACCCTCTCCTGCCCCCAACCTTATCATTTATGGATCTTTGTCAATTCTGGCATGGAGAAATCTTTATATCTGCCTTTTTTTATGATTGCAGAAAATTGTATTTTAATATATAAAATAATATTTAGTGGCTTAAAATAGGTAATTTGGAGGTTACCATAGCAAATGTCCAGAATTCCTAAGTCTCTTCTTTTTTAAGAGCTGGTAAATAGTGGACTATGGAATGATGGACTTTTGTATTTTCTGTATATGGGCTATCTGAGTTTGTCTTCCAGTTTGCTGACTGGCATAGCTAGACACTTAACTTTGACATTGCATGGGTAGTTTTTGCATATCATTTATTTTTATTTAGGTTGGGGGAAAAATATAAATGATTTAATAAAGGTTCAAAATATTGACCTGAAGATTTGGTTCATCAGAGTTGAGATTCTTAAATCAACAGTATAAAATCTAGTTTTTTTTATGTTGATGATCTTTTCTATTAAAACAACACTGGAATCCCTTTAAAATTGAGATGCACAGGTGGTAACTTTAAAAAAAATTATAGAAGAAAGCAATTACTGAGATAGTTGGTCAAGTGAATTAGTGTCAAATCGTGGTCAAGTCGGGTGTGGAGTCACAGCTAACTTTGAGGATCTCACCCTAAAGTACAGAAAATCAGCCAAGTTTTCTGCTGTTTGTGTTTATTAAAATAATTTACCTGTTCATGATACAGTTTTAGAATCTGCAGTGGTTTTCAATTTTATTTCTTCTACGCTTTCCAAAAGTGCAACACAATACTATCAACCATCACATGTAGTGATTTTTTAAAAATTAATTAATTTATTTTATTTGGAGGCTAATTACTTTATAACATTGTGGTGGTTTTTGCCACACATTGACATGAATCAGCCACTGGTGTACATGTAGTGATTCTTAATGGCAGGGTCGTGTCCTTTATAGGGTCGGGTGGTCCTGTTGGCATCTTTGGGTGGAGACATGTGTACTTTGAAAAGGTTCCCCCCTCCATTGTGAGGGAGGCAAGTATACATCTCAGCTAGAACCACACAGAATATTCCAGGCCCTAGAAGTAATTGTATCCCCACACCCCTAAAAAACATCTAAAACTCCAGTTGTGAATTTCAAATAAAGCAGCCTGGGGAAAGAGAAAAATTAGTTAAAATTAACTTCTACACAGCAGTCTAATCCGACTAGACAATGTATCTTCCTGTGGAAGCAGCAATGAGGAGGGCCTGTGCTGTTGAGGTTTCTCAGGGTAGGAAGGGAGCACTAAGCCTTGGAACACCTGGAGAAGAACACATGCTGTTTCCCTTCCTTTCTGGGAGGTCATCCCGTCACTCGGGGGTTCCAGCTTCTTGGGTGACTATGCCAGTGATGGTCCCCTCTCTGGTTTTTTCAGTCCCCATCGTGAAGCAGACTTGGGCGGGGCAGGCAGGTCACCTCGAATACTACAGTGATTACGCAGACAGCTCCATTCCGACGGTGGATCTGGGGATTCCTAACACAGATAGAGGTGAGTCCTCGGTCCTGACTGATCCTCTTACTCAGAGTGTCCATTCTGTAAATATAGTAGCTTAGGATAAAAATGAAGTATTTTATAAATACTGTAATGTTCCCCTTGTGTAAGTTTCTTTCCTTCCTCCTCACATCTTTATCCATGGATGTGGACCGATTCTTGCAGTTTAAGCACTGCTTTTAGTATTAACAAAGGTTCTAAGTTTTTAGTTGGTCATACGTAAGTGATCGACATACATGACGATTATGCACATGACAGTTACGGTAGACTTTAAGCACAGAGTTTTTGTACCTTCATAATTCACTGTGGCCATAATGGGGTGCCTGTGTCTTAGTCACTCAGTCGTGTCCGGCTCTTTGTGACCCCATGGACTGTAGCCCTCCAGGCTCCTCTGTCCCTGGGATTCTCCAGGCAAATTACTGGAGTGGGTTGCCATTCCCTTCTCCAGGGGTCTTCCCGACTCAGGGATCAAACCTAGGTTTCCTGCATTGCAGACGATTCTTTACCATCTGAGCCACCAGGGAAGCCCCCCTCCCAGAGTTAACTTTTCATATTCCCATGCAAAGTGTCTCTTCATTCAATTTTAGCCATTTATTCAGCCAGTATTATCATCCGACTGTGGTGTGCTGGCCCCTGCTAGACACTGAGGGAAACAGGAATGAAGCTGATGGTTTCCATCTTCCAGAAGCTTATGGTCTGTTATGGTCCAGGATGCATTTCGTTTGTACTTCTGAGAGGCACTTAACCACATCCTACATGGGACATACATAGTATAAGCTCATATACGTATATATAAGTAAATTGTTGAAGTACACTTGTTTTTCTCTTCAGATTGCAGGCTTTCTAATTCAAAACATTTTTTATTTCAAAAAATTGGAAGTATAAATTTGGCCACCTCACCTTCAGATGCTCTTTACGCATCTTAATTTTTATCCATTGTTCCTGCCACATTTTTCTTGAGTTTTCTGGTTCCCCCCAAACCTTTTTATGAAAAAAAGAGTAGTAAGTTGATGATCTTGTTCCATAGAGTAATTTATCTTGGTTATTTTATGATACTGTCATTCATAATGCCTTGATTGATAGAGTAGAATCAATATGCCATCCTGTAGTATTGATTATTCTGACAAGATTAGTATATATATCACTAAGTCTGTCTGTTGCTGTCTGTTTTGGAAAAATGATTTCAGATTGAATTTTCTTTTTTTTTGTTTATCTTGCTTTTTAGACTCTAAATTGACTCTAATACTCATAAATTGATGCATTCTTGATTTGTTTTATTTTCAGTCTGACCTTATTATTGCTTATATTTATGTTCTACCTTATCCAAAAGGAATTTGAGATGGCTTTCAAAAATATATACCATAATGTACTAAAATGTATTATGGTAACCATACTATAATGGTTAAAAATACATAGAGTGATCAAGAATAAGAAAAGTAAAGGTTAGTTGAGTGCTTTGCTCTCTACTGTGTCACTTAATACTTTCTTGAATTGAGGGGTTTATTCTTATTTATCCACTTGCATTCTCTTCCCAAGCATTTAGTGCTGTCCTGGCCTCAGCATTTTGCATTAAAGGTTTGCTATCTTGGCATCTAAGGGACTGTGCCTCTGATTGCACTGTATCTGTAGTGTACATCCTAGAGCTGGCCACCATGTCTGGCGTATTAGAAACATAATAGCAAATATTTACAAAATAAATAATTGACAGTATAATATTGTATCTTGCACCATTGTTTCCCTAAGGTTGTGATGCCTGAGGTTCTAATGTTTCTTTCAGAATAAGGTGGTCTAAGGAAAGAAGCCAGGCTCCTGTAATTTCTGTAAGACTTAACAAATTTCTTATGTGTCTGGAGTGAACTACAGCGTTTCCTGTACCTGACTTTGTGTAATTCCCCTCACCTCTCTAGGTCTTCAGTCTCTCATGTATGAAATGAATGACTGACTTCATGATTTTTATCATTCCCCCTGGTTCACTAAGTCCATGGAAATTAGAAAAGGCTGGTTTTCAAAATTTCAAATTCTTAAGTGAATACCAGTGTTTAAACTTTGACTCACAATGTGTTAAGGAAAGTAATACATTGTAAGTTTTCTTCTCACCTTTCCTAGGTCATTGTGGAAAGACATTTGCCATTTTGGAAAGATTTCTAAATCACAGCCATGACAAAATACCGTGGTTGGTCATTGTGGATGATGACACATTAATAAGGTAAGGGGCCCTCTTGTCCTCAGGTGGCTTTAAATTCTACATGTATTCATAGTCAGAAACTAGGGTGGGTACTTCTGCTGCTGGCCAGCATGTAGAAACAGGGACTGGATTTTACCCTCACATCTGAAACACGTTTCCTACCCCTGCCCCCCCCGCCCGCCCCGCCGTAAAGGACACATTATCTGAAATGAGTTATTTTTAAAACATGGACAGTAGTATAATATGTATAATAATTCAAACCTAAATAATTCAAAACTAAAATAATTTTAATGTTGAAATCAAACATCAGTCATATCACTAAATGTGAGTGGGTTTAGCTCACCTAACAAACTTTTCAAAGTGCTTCATAAAACAAACCCCAAATCTATGCTTTATACGAAAGACACATAAACATAGTCGTTCAAAAAGTCTAATGATAAAGGGATGGGTAAGGTTTGCCAAGCCAGTGGGAACAATAAAAATAAAAAATTCAGTTCCCAACTCAAGCTAGGAAAAGAATCACAAAGTCAACCCAGATAAACAAGGAAGAAAATAATAATAAAGATACATGCAGAAATAATGAGGTAGAGGTCAAAAAATCAGAGGATCAAACTAAAGAGCCAAAATTTTGGTTCCTTGAAAAAAAATTAACAAATTGTATCAAGTGATTTCCAGTAGATACCATTATGTGGAAAAAGCCAAGTGCATAAGAGTGTATTCTGTTTGCTTCCCTGTGTGTAAGAAAGAAGGGGAAATAAAACATACCCATGTGGACTTAGCTGTTCAAAAACAAAGTGGGCAGATAAACTGGAAGTCCATGAAGTAGCTCCCACAGAGGGGTGGGTGGGAGCGTGGGGTAGATGGAGTTGGGGTATGTGTGCCCCTTTTCTATCTCTTTGTTTAGTTTTGACTTTGGGAAGTGTGCTCATATTTTACCTATTGAAAAATAAAATGAATCTATAAGGATGGGAAAAATCAATAAGGATGAGGAGAAAGCTTAAACAAACTAACTGTATTTCAGATGAAAACATAATCACACTGAAGGGAAAATATAAAGCAAATACTGCTGAAGATGGGTTTTAGAGACACACCTTCAGGGGTAGAGAAGTGGGGATGCCAAAGAACTCCTGAGATTTCAGTCGGTCTGGTTTTTGTCATGAAGCAACTCTGAAGGTACATTAGGTAGGTTGTAGGACTGAGTAGATGGCTAAGTGGTAATAGTGTTGGGTGGGAGCCATGGTTCTCACTGTGGAAGGACATGGCATGGGCCAGGTCAAGCTGATAGGCTGGAAGACTGGAAGTAGAGAAATCTCCAAGAATTCATAATTTCTATTAGACTCATGGTTTTTACAGTGTGTGTGTGTGTGCACATATCTTTCTAGTTCTTCACACCAAAGAAGACCAGATACAAAGATCCCCAGTAGCACTGAGCAACTAATGAACAGAACTAATACTACAACTTTCCTACTAAAAGGAACCAGGCCTTCTCAGAGAAAGAGCTGATTTTAAGGTTGAGGCAAGGAAGATATAGGAAGACATTTTAACTTTTTTTTTTCTTATGCCAGAGAGTTAGGAAGTGCTTAGGAAAAAAAGAAAGAAAGAAGAGTGCATGTTAAGAGGACACAGGAGCAAGCTTGAAGAGGTTCCTGTTGGTGGAATCTGGGACAAGAAAGAGCATTAGTGTCATTGAGGATGATAATGGATTATGAACCATGACAGTTAGGAAGCAATGAGTTCATGCTTATAATAAAAAAGTAATGAGGCAGATCTGGCTCCATAATAAAATACCAAATAATAAACAAAATAATTTATGTTAAACAACAGAAATTTATTTCTCATTTTGGAGGCTGGGAAGTCCAAGATCAAGGTGCTGGCGAGGCAGCTTTCCAAGGCTCTTCTCTTGGTTTGAGGGTGGCCACTGGCCTAGTGTGTGCTCACGGGACCTCTTCTTTGTGTGCCATGGAGAGTGTTCTCTAGTGTCTCCTCTCATATGGACACAAGTTCTGTCGCATCCAAGTCCTACCCTGGTGACTTCGCTGAACCTCCTTCTAGGCCCTGATACCTTATGGGGAACCGTGTTGGATTCGTGATCTCCAAAGAAGAAGATTTAACTTTGGGATCAGGGACCAGGCTTGATCACTCAAGAGCTTTTGTGCAGCAGAGTTTTATTAAAGTATAGAAGGGGACAGAGAAAGCTTCTGACATAGACATCAGAAAGGGATGGAGAGCGCCCCCCGCCCTTGATAGCCTAAGCAAGGGAGTTAAATACTTTTAAAATTAGTTATTGCAATAAATCGAAAGAATGTCTCAAGGTTATAAACATCTTAGTAGACCCACTCCCATAATTTACATTTTAAGATAACAGATTAGCCAGAAGGTTTTCAGAAAGGAGAGCCTGTCCTCAAGCAGGATACATTGTTGTTATATGATCCTTGAAAAGTGAAGTTGCTCAGTCCTGTCGGACTCTTTGCTGATCCCGTGGACTGTAGCCCACCAGGCTCCTCCGTCCATGGGATTCTCCAGGCAAGAATACTGGAGTGGGTTGCCATTTTCTTCTCCAAGGGATCTTCCCGACCCAGGGATTGAACCCAGGTCTCCCACATTGCAGGCAGACGCTTTAACCTCTGAGCCACCAGGGAAGCCCTATATGATCCTTAGTACAGAGTTTAAACTGAGTTGTTTGTTGTGTAATCATCAGTTCTGGGCTTAAAGGAAGCATTTTATGTGACTGAGGCTAAGGAATGTAGAGGAAAGAAAAAAGATATTTGTCCTTTCCTCCTCCTTGAAAATTCCAGAGCCCTGTCTCCGCTTCGAGAGCCCCAGACCCCTTTCTCCTCCTTGGGGACCCCGGACTTATCAACCTGCCTAGGAATTGACTCTCTCAGCCCCATCTTGAAATATAGTCATGTTGGGAGTTAAGGCTTCAGCATATGAATATTGTGCATGGGACACAGTTCAGTCCACAGGTTCTGGCTAGCAGGGAGCGAGGAGTTCTGACTGGTTGATGGAGCTGGAAAAGTCATCTCTCTGACACCGTTAGAGTAAAGACTGATTCAGGCAAGAAACTGACGGATGCCAAACTAGGGATAAGTTTTGATGAGGACCAGGATACGCTAGTGTTAGAGTGTCTGCTGGAGACTCTGAGAAACAGCAAAGGCAAAATAGCAAGTGTCCAGGGGAGACCCCGGGCAGCACCGTATGATCAAAACAGACACTCCCAGTGGAGGACAGGCGGATGCCGCAGGCCAGACGGCGTGCCTTCTTTATCCCTGCAGCTCCTGAGAATGCGTAACCTTGCCTTTGTTATAAGGAAACATCAGACAAACCCAAGATGAGGACCAATCTATTAAAAGGGGGGTGGGCATTTATTTTTTAAAAATACCAGTGTCATGAAAGACTAAAAAAACCGAGGAACCATTAAAGGAGATGAAACTGAGAATAAAGTGAATGATAAATAAATGCATTTTTCTGAGCAGCTCATGGATATTCCCACAGCCCTGTGGAAGCTGTCACTGTTGACACACAACAAGGAGGCATAGGGGCCGGAGGTATAAACAGACAGACACAAAAGGCCACGGGTTAGGGAAGCCCCCCTAGAGGAGGCCGTAAGTACAGTGCAGTGGTGTGCCACAATCTGAAGGCCCCCTGAAAAGCTTTGCTGCCCAAATTCCCTTCCCGCCTTGCCTTCACCTGCCTGCCAAGGACTCATCTGTACTTTACAGGTTCCGTTTTTAGCCATCAAGTATTGTAACAGACACCAGCGAGGTCTGAAAAGGTACACTGAGGAGTTCTTTCAGTGGGGAGCAGGCCACTGGCCACCCTCCTTCCTTGCCCAGCCACACTGCCCATCCACGCGAGGCGGCCACTGCTGGTCAGGGCTTGTGAAAATGGGAGCACGCTGCCCATCCACACAAGGCGGCCACTGCCAGTCGGGGCTTGTGAAAACGGACGGGGTGGACCCTTGTTTCTCAGTTTCTCTCCAGTTTCCAGTGATGCACAGTGTACATCAGGTTTTTTTCTTTTTTCTTTTTTTAAATCTTTCTTCTGTAAGTCTCCTGAATCTCATCTCTGTGACTGAGAGAGAGTATTGCAGAGTATAACCAATGGGGTGTAAGAACAGTAAAATATGTATTCTGCAGACACATTTGAATTAAGGAACTGTCGCTTCTGTTCCCTTGGGAATCTTAGCATCTCCAGGCTCCGGCACCTGCTGAGCTGCTACGACGCCCGTGAACCCGTGTTTCTGGGAGAGCGTTATGGCTACGGGCTGGGCACCGGTGGCTACAGCTACGTCACGGGAGGAGGAGGGTAACTATAAGCTTGGCTTTCTGGAAATTGCACTTCTGTTTCTGGGATGCAGGGGTGTGTCTGTGCCACGGGCTCTAGGCTGATACCTAAGTGCTCTGTAAATGGGGGGAGCTGTTACTATGATAGGAACGTGAACATTAAAAAGAACCCACAGTGAAGAACATTTTATTCCTTGAAGAAATTATATATATATAAAGTATGTATATATAGATGACATATATATATGAATGTCAGGGAAGTTGGTAGAAATGTGCGTGTAGTAGTGATTGCTTCTAGGCGGCCAGTTAGTTTTGATTGTCTGTTTGAATGAAAAAAATTTTGGGTATAGATTTTCATTTCAGAAAATAATTCATTAGACTTCTTAATTATCCAGTGCTTATTGATTGTATTTGGGGAAAAGAGTAGTTACAAAAGTTTAGATTTAAGCAATTATGGGATATTTGTGTGGGATTTATGGGTTTTAAATATAGTTAAGAATCAGTGCTTTTAGGTAAGCTTCTGCCTAATCTCTTATGGGGAGAGATTTTGATTTGATTTGTGTAGGTGAATCAGTCAAGCAGTTAGCCTGTTCTGTTGTTTCTATAGTATTTGCTGCTGGGTGTTTAGGGAGAATCTTCTTATCCACTGTAGTGATTTACACGTATTCAGCAGGTTTTGTTGAGTATCCACTATGTGGTGGGCAGCATTCACTGGATTGTAGGTTTCTGAACCCTCGGACTTTTTATTCTTACTTGGCAATCCCCTAGGTTAAAACCGGGCCTACGACTACAGGGTGGTCTTCCAGGGGTTCCTGTTTTGGTCTGGCCTGGTTAGTGGTGACTGAAGTATGGTCGTGGAGGTGGCCTTTCCGATTGATAACCAGGCCTGGGCAAGTTCTGATCTTTGTTGATCTACCTGAGGCCATTAGCAGTAGGAAGTAGGGGTCCACCGAGGCCTTGGAGAAGACATTAAAGCATCAAGCCGAGGAGTGTTGAGTTCGTCATCATTTAAGAAGGTTCCAGCTCTTTGCAGCCTTGTGGTAATGCATTAGTATCCTGGGTGAGGGGCTGGTGTCCATTAAGCCAGAGTTTCCCCTTTTGTAAAGGGTAGTGAGGGACAGGGAAGCCTGGCATGCTGCAGTCCATGGTGTTGCAAGGAGTCGGACACAACTGAGCGGCTGAACAACTGTGCTTTGTACTTGGGTCGATATATTTTGCAGCAGGAATGTGTTAATACTTTGACCCCAGAAGGGGCAGAGCCATAGCCTCCTGGTCCCCCCGCCCCTCGTCCTCCTCCCCGCTGTGCTGTTGTCAGAGACTCTCTGTGGTCCTCTCGCTGCCTGCTCAGAGGCTGCGCTGCCTTCCCGTTGCTGTTAGTCTGGACTCTCCTCTCCTACTGCAGGCATCTGACTAGAAGATGATCGCTCAGATTTCAACCAGACTCACACTGACCTGGATCGGGCCTCACTTTTAACCACTTCTCGTTGGCTAACCCCTAGCCCCCAGGTGCTCGAGACCCGGCCTTGGGGCTACGTCTCTAACCTGTCTTTCCTCCTGCCTTCCCACCCCCAGACCCTCTCGCCCGGGCAAGGCTCTTCCCTGGAAGCCGGCTCATCTAGGCTTCCACTCACTCATCTCTTCAGCAGTTCCTTAGGTTAGCGTGATTTGTATCTTATTTGGGTTTTTCTTTGCGGGACCAGGGGAGTGGAAGTCTTTTGCGCCCTTGTACAGCCCCTCATTTCCATTGGGATAAAGTCCAGTTTCCTCACTGGGGCTCACCAGGTCTGCCTCTGTCTTGGCAGATGCTGTTCTATCATCTTAGACTCATTTCTCTGCGCCCTCATTCTGAGAGAATTCATGCTGAACCTCTTTCAGTTCCTCAGAGGCACTGTCTTTTAACGCTTCCCTCATATACGGCGTCTGCTGGTCTCTTCATAGCACAGTTCCCCACCCCGCCCCCGCCGCCTTCCGCCTCTGTCACCTGGCTAATCCTTCTGCTTCTTGTGGACAATATATCATTCTCAAGCCCTAAGCTAGTCTGGCTCCTGAATCTGGGTTAGATACTTTGCTCATATACACGAAGCACATTATGCCGACCATTATCATTTAATCGCCTATTTACTTTCCTGTTTTCCACCCAAATTATGAATTATTTGAAGGCTGCACCTGCATCTCATTTCTCATTGCATCCTCACTGCCTGTCGTGGAGATGCAGTTTTACAGGGTCCAGGGGACAAATGAATAAGCAGATGCATGAACACTGGTACTGATCTTTATATGACTAACATGGACCAGTGTCATGTTCTGTTCATAGCAGCACTTCACAAAGATGCAGAAACATTCTTCATGAGATTGTCTCATTTCTGCCTTTGATAAAAGCTGCAGGCATAATAGTTTCTCTGATGTTACAAGAGACTTTTCTGATGATCTAGCTTAAGAACCAACATGCTTTTTTTCTAAACAGCAAGTCAGAATCAATCAATGGCTTTTAAAAACCAGTTAATGGATCACAACCAACATTTAAAAATAATGAAATATAGAACAGAACAGAATAAAATAGATATATTATGTAGCAAATGTTATGTGTATTTTTCAGTTTTACACACATACACAAAACATAAATGGTTACATATGGACTGTGTTTCTTGTTTCCTCACTGTGGTTTAGAGTCGAGTAAGTTTTTGAAAACCATTGCTTTAAATTAAGCCCCAGTTATCAGGGATAACCCAGGAATGTGGACTCCAGTGATGTATGTGTGGAAAATGAGACCTTTGCACTATTAGAATCCAGCTGTCTGTTTTCCACTTTGTTGCTTACTCCTTGAAAGTTTGGGTAATTAGAGATAATTAGTTCAATAACTGTTTTCTTAAAAAGTGCTTACATATGTTTGGGTATGAAGCTGTGCTCAGGATGTCATTGGTGATCTGGCTCCTCCTTAGAAGAGGCCTCGGCTCTGTTGCCCAGAGAGGCCACCATGACCTGTTCATCTGCTCAGAGCCCAGCACAGGTCTGGCCTGTTTCTGACACACTTCTGCAGGTGTCTTGATTTGCAGGTATGCCCTTGGCAAGTCCCTGACTCCTATTTTAGTCTTCCTTATTTTAAAACTATTTTTAAAATTACTGTATTGTATACTAAAGGAAGTCATATCATTAGTCTTATAGCCTTTCAACATCTTTTTTATAATTAACATTTTTTACTTTTATTTTTTTAACTGATGATTTACACAGTGTTGTGCTCATTTCTGCTGTACAGCAAAGTGACTCAGTTATATAGCCATTCTTCTCAAATATTCTTTTCCACCATGGTTTATCCCAGGAGACTGGATATAGTTCCTGTGCTATTCAATAGGACCTTGTAGTTTATCATTCTAAATGAAATAGCTTACATCTATAAGGAGAAGATGTTCAAGCTGGTTTTAGAAAAGGCAGAGGAACCAGAGATCAAATTGCCAACATCTGCTGGATCATGGAAAAAGCAAGAGAGTTCCAGAAAAACATCTATTTCTGCTTTATTGACTGTGCCAAAGCCTTTGACTGTGTGGATCACAATAAACTGTGGAAAATTCTGAAAGAGATGGGAATATCAGACCACCTGATCTGCCTCTTGAGAAATTTGTATGCAGGTCAGGAAGCAACAGTTAGAACTGGACATGGAACAACAGACTGGTTCCAAATAGGAAAAGGAGTACGTCAAGGCTGTATATTGTCACCCTGTCTATTTAACTTCTATGCAGAGTACATCATGAGAAACGCTGGGCTGGAAGAAGCACAAGCTGGAATTAAGATTGCCGGGAGAAATATCAATAACCTCAGATATGCAGATGACACCACCCTTATGGTAGAAAGTGAAGAGGAACTAAAAAGCCTCTTGATGAAAGTGAAGGAGGAGACTGAAAAAGTTGGCTTAAAGCTCAACATTCAGAAAACGAAGATCATGGCATCCGGTCCCATCACTTCATGGGAAATAGATGAGGAAACAGTGGAAACAGTGTCAGACTTTATTTTTCTGGGTTCCAAAATCACTGCAGATGGTGACTGCAGCCATGAAATTAAAAGACACTTCCTCCTTGGAAGGAAAGTTATGACCAACCTAGATAGCATATTCAAAAGCAGAGACATTACTTTGCTAACAAAGGTTCGTCTAGTCAAGGCTATGGTTTTTCCTGTGGTCATGTATGGATGTGAGAGTTGGACTGTGAAGAAGGCTGAGTGCCGAAGAATTGATGCTTTTGAGCTGTGGTGTTGGAGAAGACTCTTGAGAGTCCCTTGGACTGCAAGGAGATGCAACCAGTCCATTCTGAAGGAGATCAGCCCTGGGATTTCTTTGGAAGGACTGATGCTAAAGCTGAAACTCCAGTACTTTGGCCACCTCATGCGAAGAGTTGACTCATTGGAAAAGACCCTGACGCTGGGAGGGATTTGGGGCAGGAGGAGAAGGGGACGACAGAGGATGAGATGGCTGGATGGCATCACTGACTCGATGGACGTAAGTCTCAGTGAACTCCGGGAGTTGGTGATGGACAGGGAGGCCTGGCGTGCTGTGATTCATGGGGTCGCAAAGAGTCGGACATGACTGAGCGACTGGTCTGATCTGATCTGATCTGATAAAGAGAAGGAAATGGCATCCCACTCCAGTATTCTTGCCTGGAGAATTCCGTGGACAGTGGAGCCTGGTGGGCTGCAGTCCATGGGGTTGCAGAGTCGGACATGACTGACTAGCACCTACATCCATAACTCTAAACCCCCACTCCATCCCTCTTCCCCCCTTGGTAACCACAAGTCTCTTTTCTATGAGTCTGTTTCTGTTTTGTAGATAGATTCATTTGTGCCATATTTTAGATCCCACATAAAAAGCGCTGTCGCATGGTATTTGTCTTTCTTTCTGACAACTTCACTTAGTATGATAACCTCTAGTTGCATCCATGTTGCTGCAAGTGGCATTATTTCATTTTGTTTTTAATGACTGAGTAGCATTCCATTGTGGGTGTGTGCGTGCGTGTGTGTGTGTGTGTGTATTGCATCGTTTTTATCCATTCATCTGTTAGACGTTTTAGTTTCCACGTCTTGGCTGCTGTGAATAGTGCTGTGAATGCAGAGGTGCACGTCTCTTTTGAATTATAGTTTTGTCTGAGTGGGACTGTTGGATCATATGGTAATTCTAATTTTAGTTTTCTGAAGAACCTCTATACTATTTTGCATCGTGACCACATCAGCTTACATTCTTACCTACAGTGTGAGAGAGTTCCCTGTTCTCCACACCCTCTCCAGCATTTGTTATTTGTAGACTTTTTAATGATGGCCATTTTGACCAGTGTGAGGTGGTGCCTCGTTGTAGTTTTAGATTCTCATTTCTGTAATAATTAGCGATGTTGAACATCTTTTCCTGTGCCTGTTCGCTATCTGTATGTCTTCTTTGGAGAAATGTCTGTTAAGGTCTTCTGCTCAGTGTTTGGCTTGTTTTTCTGTTGAGCTGTATGAGCTATTTGTATATTTTGGAGATTAAGCCCTTGTTGCATCATTTGCAAATATTTTCACCCATTCCATAGGTTGTCTTTCTTTTATGACTTCTTTGCTGTACAAAAGCTTGTAAGTTTGATTAGGTCCCATTTGTTTATTTTATTTCTGTTGTCTTGGGAGGCTGACCTAAGAAAAATCATTGTAGCATTTATGTTGGAGAAGGTTTTACCTATGCTGTTTTCTAATTTTATGGTATCTGTCTTACATTTAAAGTCTTTAAGCCATTTTGAGAGTCACTGATGAATGCTCGATTTTTAAGAGAGGCAGTTCATGGTGAGTTTTCACACTTGCAGTTCCCTTTTGTATAGTTCACAGCACCATTTTTCTCCTTGTACAGCCCTATTTCCTTGTATCACCTTAAATAAAGAGCTTCTTTTTCGTCTTGTCGTACTCCATCCAGTCTTGTGACATGTCAGCAAAAGCAGGGAGTCTTCCATGTTGCTGCGTCACCGGCCGTGGTCACTGGTGCTGGTTACACAGTTCTGAACTGAGCCCCGCTGAGCGGGAACGGATGCGTTTGCATCGGGGACTGTGCTCAAGGGCTCTGTCCTCTTTCCCTCCCTCAAGAAGAGCTTTACAAACGCGGATCAGCAGACCTTTATTGAGGACTTACTGTGAGACCCTCTATTTGACGATGGGAATATATGGATACATAGATAGTTTTGCCGTCAGTAAAGTCTTTGCTTATAGGGAATGAACTTGTGAATCATTTTAGTCCTATCAGCTCTTGGGTTATTCATGATACGAAAACATCTAGTACTACTCTAGGACCAGAAGGGAAACTAGAAACTGATCTGTGCTTAAAAAGAAGAGAATTTATTGCAGGAACTTGGTACAAGGTATTGGAAAGGGCCAGAGGACTAAAAGGGAGCTGGTGGCTTTACCCAGAGCTCAGTAACTCCAGGAAGCACTGTTGTTCCCGAGGCTGGAGGAGCAGAAGATGCTGGATTTGGGAGCTGCTGGCACAGGTTGCTGCGGCCACCGCTGCTGTCAGGCTAGCAATGCAGCACCCGGGGCGGGCCCGGGACTGGCTGCCACTGCTGCTTGGGAACTGTCCCTAGAGCTCTGCCAGCCTGTGCCAGCGTTCCTGGAGCCTGTGGCTCCTGCATGCCCAACACCTGCCTCTGGCTAGAGACCAGCTGAGCCAGGAGCAGACGGCCTCCTCCAGGGATGTGCCCCTTGTTGTCAGGATGAAGCTGGGATGTAGCTGGCCAGGGAGTCTGGAGGGCACTGCAAAGTCCCCAGCTTCCTGCAGCGCTAGGGAGAGCGCAGAAAGG
The DNA here is from genome assembly GCF_029407905.1 of Bubalus kerabau. Lineage (NCBI taxonomy): Eukaryota > Metazoa > Chordata > Mammalia > Artiodactyla > Bovidae > Bubalus > Bubalus kerabau. The sequence goes on along the minus strand of NC_073635.1, from coordinate 30,190,310 downwards.
CGGGGACAGTGTGAGTTCCACTGGGAGGTGCCCGGCGTATCAGGTCAGGCAGCATTTTAGCACCAGTGGAGGCCAATCAGTCTCTTTCTCCCACCACCCTTCTCGAAATCACCTCATGGAGGCTTCTGTGAGCAGGAATCACGTGGACCACGCATATTTTCCAGTTAGATTTGATCTCATTGTCAGTTATCACCTGTATGACTTAGGTACCTTGTATATCCGGGTCCATCTGCCTGCTGGGGGAATGTTGGCAGATTTTGTTACTGATCTCATTAAGCATGTGTGAACTTATGAACTCTTCTAATTTTCCAGTGACATACTAGAAAAAGAATACTGCCTATTTATTTGTGTATAAGATATATATGAAGAAATACGCTTATTAAATAACTTAAGAGTGATTTTTATGAAACACTACTGATGTTGACATCTTTATGAGAAACGTGGCTCTCAACTCTATTTCCTCATTTAGATGACCAGTCGCAAGGCCCTAACTGCCTTCTCTGTCTGCTCTGGCTTCCCCCAGAATGGTTTTCAGCAAAGAGGCCATCAGGAGACTTCTCGCCAGCAAGTGTCGCTGCTACGGCAACGATGCTCCAGATGACATGGTCCTAGGCATGTGCTTCAGTGGCTTAGGAATCCCCGTGACTCACAGCCCTCTCTTCCATCAGGTGAGAAAAAGGGTTTTAGTCCCACCTCAGAGCGGGAGATGGGGATTTTCTTCTCACTTGAAGATCCTACTTTTTTCTCTTCACGTATTCTTCTGGAAACAGTCTTAAGAACTGTGTAGACAGGCTCCAGGCGGGGACATCTTTAACTAGACCTGTTTGTCCAGAGGGTTGATGCTGTACCTGTACAGCATGAAGACAGAACGCAGAAACATGTGCAGAATGAAATGGTGTTTCACCTGCATCCTTGCATGCGGGACCAGGCAGAAGCCGTTCCTTCCCCCCACCGCCTTTTGCGTTAAAAAAAAAATTGATGGCATTTAGAAACTATCAGATGCTATTTAGAAATATCAGGACTGACCCAATATTGTCCTGCTTACCACCGAGTGTTGGCAGTTCTCCACTGGCCTCAGTCTTTATAGCATTGGCTGCCTTTTTATTGGGCTTTCTCCCCTTTGGGTGCTATTAAACTAATTAAATTTCAGTATAGTATCTCAATAAGCATATATTCTGGGGTTTATAGAAGAGATGAGGTTATGTTCACAATGGGTGGTTGGCGCTAATAAGGTCACCATCCTGCAATGTGGGGTAAGAAGGAAATCCGATTACAGTATTTTTACATATTATGTAAAATTTTACAAAATAACCATAGCTCACACCCATTGTTGAGAAACTCAAAGCTTTTTGAAATTGGAAATATCTAAATGCACATGTATTTTAAGTGTCCTCCCTTACATTGAAAATAGAGTTGTCATGCTTATTCAATAACCAGTAGCCATACAGAGACTTGGGCATGACAGAAATAGCCCTGTAGGAGAACTTGAGCAAGGCACAGAGAGTGCCTAAGTTACCAGCAAAGGCAGAACCCATTTTTTGCGTTCTCGAGGACTGCAAGGAAGGATTAAAAAAAAGAACTCTACAATAAGAAATGTCTGAGAAGCCACCTCCTTGGTACAAGTCGGAAGGTACTTGGCCATCTTTTAAAACCTTGAGCCTATATGTGATGTTCTGAGGACTTAGAAAAGCAGGTTATCCTCTCTGACCCCTCTCTCTTGTTCTATCTCATAATGTTTCACTCACAGAGAGGAAGAACAATGAAAACTGTGGGTGTATAAGGGAAATAATTTGTCACTGGTAATATCACAGTCTTGGGGCTTCCCAGGTGGCTCAGTGGTAAAGAACCCGATGCAAGAGTTGCAGGTTCGATCCCTGGGTGGGGAAGATCCCCTGGAGGAAGGCATGGGAACCCACTCCAGTATTCTCGGCTGGAGAAATCCCATGGCCAGAGGAGACTGCTGGGCTACAGTCCCAGGGGCCGCAGAGAGTTGGACACGACTGAGCACACAGCACACATCACAGTCTTAGTTTTTTATAGCAGCTTCTTTAGGGAAGAATTCATTAGTAAATGAAGCGGTAAGGAGAAAAGAAAGAAGGAAAATAATCAGTAAATAAAAAGTCCTTTGAAAGTAATTTAAAAAGTGTTGTTTCCCAAACATTAAAACTCATGATTTTGCTAATTCACATAATACATTTTAAACCTTTCCAAAGTCAAAAAGTGTGCTCAAAACCCATCCTCCCCAACAGACACTGCTTTATCGTCCAATTCTTAAGCCTCTTTTAAGAGAGTTTGCCCTGATTTGGACATTACTTTCCATTTGTAATGTTTGAACACTGGAAAGAGTTGGACATGACACGTGAGTGACTAGTACTTTCACAGAAGAGAGTGTATCTGTTCATATTGAGAAAGAGGAAAAAAATCTAGGATTCTTGGTGAGTTAGAGTGGGTGTGTGGAAACAAGCTGGATTCAAAGTTGCCTGGGCCCCATTCCTTCTCTTTTGAGTCAGGGAAGGTTATTGTGAAATCACAGGTTCAGAACAGACCTCAAGGAGTGTGTAGTATAGCTCTCTGTTAAAAACAAAGTGTCTACAGCATGTGGTTTTTCTGCGGTTCCAAAATTATATGCCACTAATGGGTATAACTGTGGTCCGTGTGATAAGATTGATTGTTTTCTGTGATTATGGTTTGTGTGTCTGCCCTCTGATGCCTCAATGAATCAGCCTTGTCTAACTCAATGAAATTAAGCCGTGCTGTGTGTGGCCACCCAAGATGGGCGGGTCATCGTGGAGAGGTCTGACAGAATGTGGTCCACTGGAGAAGGGAATGGCAAACCACTTCAGTATTCTTGCCTTGAGAACCCCATAAACAGAATGAAAAGACAAAATGATAGGATACTGAAAGAGGAACTCCACAGGTTGGTAGGTGCCCAATATGCTACTATGGAGAAATAACTCCAGAAAGAATGAAGGGATGGAGCCAAAGCAAAAACAATACCCAGTTGTGGATATGACTTGTGATAGAAGGAAGGTCCGATGCTGTAAAGAGCAATATTGCATAGGAACCTGGAATGTTAGGTCCATGAATCAAGTCAAATTGGAAGTAGTCAAACAGGAGATGGCAAGACTGAACGTTGACATTCAAGGAAATCAGCAAACTAAAGTGTACTAGAATGGGTGAATTTAACTCAGATGACCATTTTATCTACTACCGTGGGCAGGAATCCCTTAGAAGAAATGGAGTAGCCATCATGGTCAACAAAAGAGTCCGAAATGCAGTACTTGGATGCAATCTCAAAAATGACAGAATGATCTCTGTTCGTTTCCAAGGCAAACCATTCAATATCACAGTAAACTAAGCCTATGCCCCTGGAGAAGGAAATGGCAACCCACTCCAGTGTTCTTGCCTGGAGAATCCCAGGGATGGGGGAGCCTGGTGGGCTGCCGTCTCTGGGGTCGCACAGAGTCGGACACGACTGAAGCGACTCAGCAGCAGCAGCAGCAGCAGCAGCAAGCCTATGCCCCAACCAGTAATGCTGAAGAAGCTGAAGTTGAACGGTTCTATGAAGACCTACAAGACCTCTTAGAACTAACACCCAAAAAAGATGTCCTTTTCATTATAGGGGACTGGAATGCAAAAGTAGGAAGTCAAGAGACACCTGGGGTAACAGGCAAATTTGGCCTTGGAATATGGAATGAAGCAGGGCAAACACTAAGAGAGTTTTGCCAAGAGAACGCACTGGTCATAGCAAACACCCTCTTCCAACAACACAAGAGAAGACTCTACACATGGACATCACCAGATGGTCAACACTGAAATCAGATTGATTACATTCTTTGCAGCCAAAGAAGGAGAAGCTCTATACAGTCAGCAAAAACAAGACCGGGAACTGACTGTGGCTCAGATCATGAACTCCTTATTGCCAAATTCAGACTTAAATTGAAGAAAGTAGGGAAAACCACTAGACCATTCAGGTATGACCTAAATCAAATCCTTTATGACTTATAGAGTGGAAGTAAGAAATAGATTTAAGGGGCTAGATCTGATAGACAGAGTGCTTGATTAACTATGGACAGAGGTTTGTGACATTGTACAGGAGACAGGGATCAAGACCATCCCCATGGAAAAGAAATGCAAAAAAGCAAAATGGCTGTCTGGGGAGGCCTTACAAATAGCTGTGAAAAGAAGAGAAGCCAAAGCAAAGGAGCAAAGGAAAGATATAAGCATCTGATTGCAGAGTTCCAAAGAATAGCAAGGAGAGATTAGAAAGCCTTCCTCAGCGATCAATGCAAAGAAATAGAGGAAAACAACAGAATGGGAAAGACTAGAGGTCTCTTCAAGAAAATTAGAGATACCAAGGGAACATTTCATGCAAAGATGGGCTTGATAAAGTAGAGAAATGATATGGACCTAACAGAAGCAGAAGATATTAAGAAGAGGTGGCAAGAAGACACAGAAGAACTATACAAAAAAGAGCTTCATGACCCAGTGATCACGATGGTGTGATCACTCACCTAGACCCAGACATCCTGGAATGTGAAGTCAAGTGGGCCTTAGGAAGCATCACTATGAACAAAGCTAGTGGAGGTGATGGAATTCCAGTTGAGCTATTTCAAATCATGGAAGATGATGCTCTGAAAGTGCTGCACTCAATATGCCAGCAAATTAGGAAAACACAGCAGTGGCCACAGGACTGGAAAAGGTCCGTTTTCATTCCAATCCCAAAGAAAGGCAATGCCAAAGAATGCTCAAACTACCGCACAATTGCACTCATCTCACACGCTAGTAAAGTAATGCTCAAAATTCTCCAAGCCAGGCTTCAGCAATACGTGAACTGTGAACTTCTAGATGTTCAAGCTAGTTTTAGGAAAGGCAGAGGAACCAGAGATCAAATTGCCAAGATCTGCTGGATCATCAAAAAAGCAAGAGAATTCCAGAAAAACATCTATTTCTGCTTTATTGACTATGCCAAAGCCTTTGACTGTGTGGATCACAATAAACTGTGGAAAATTCTGAAAGAGATGGAAATACCACACCATCTGACCTGCCTCTTGCGAAACCTATATACAGATCAGGAAGCCACAGTTAGAACTGGACATGGAACAACAGACTGGTTCCAAATAGGAAAAGGAGTACGTCAAGGCTGTACACCCTGCTTATTTAACTTATATGCAAAGTCCATCATGAGAAACACTGGGCTGGAAGAAGCACGAGCTGGAACCAAGATTGCCGGGAGAAATATCAATAACCTCAGATATGCAGATGACACCACCCTTATGGCAGAAAGTGAAGAGAAACTAAAAAGCCTTTTGATGAAAGTGAAAGAGGAGAGTGAAAAAGTTGGCTTAAAGCTCAACATTCAGAAAACTAAGATCATGGCATCCGGTCCCATCACTTCATGGGAAATAGATGGGGAAACAGTGGAAACAGTGTCAGACTTTATTTTTGGGGGCTCCAAAATCACTGCAGATGGTGATTGCAGCCATGAAATTAAAAGACGCTTACTCCTTGGAAGGAAAGTTATGACCAACCTAGATAGCATATTCAAAAGCAGAGACATTACTTTGCCAACAAAGGTCCGTCTAGTCAAGGCTATGGTTTTTCCAGTAGTCATGTATGGATGTGAAAGTTGGACTGTGAAGAAGGCTGAGCGCCGAAGAATTGATGCTTTTGAACTGTGGTGTTGGAGAAGACTCTTGAGAGTCCTTTGGACTGCAAGGAGATCCAACCAGTCCATTCTAAAGGAGATCAGTCCTGGGATTTCTTTGGAAGGACTGATGCTAAAGCTGAAACTCCAGTACTTTGGCCACCTCATGCGAAGAGTTGACTCATTGGAAAAGACTCTGATGCTGGGAGGGATTGGGGGCAAGAGGAGAAGGGGACGACCGAGAATGAGATGGCTGGATGGCATCACCGACCCGATGGACATGAGTTTGTGTGAACTCCGGGAGTTGGTGATGGACAGGGAGGCCTGGCGTGCTGGGATTCATGGGGTCACAAAGAGTCGGACACGACTGAGCGACTGAACTGAATGGGTATGGCATGGCCAGTGAATCTTGTGAAGAAAATTGTCAAAGTAACCATTTGAGGACTCGGGAAGTCAACCAGAAAGCATCGAGAAGCGTGAAATCCTGAAAAACTACTATAGTTTGGGGGTAATAGCAACAGAGTCTGAGGCCTTTCTGGCTGAAACCCCCAATCCTACCTGATTTCCATCCCAGCTTGATTAGAGAGAGCAGCAGTTTGACCAGTATGGGCCAGGTTGGAAAAAAAAACAAGTTTTCTGTCAGGGGGTGAACTTGATTGGGAAAGAGATGAAAACCACAGGTGTGCCAGCTAAAATTGTCAAACTTGGGTAGGAAACAAACAAGAAAAACCCACATCTTCACTGGCCTGAGATTGTAGTTTCAATTATGGTGAAGAAATTTATTGTCAGAAGTTTATATGTAATCCCCTGGACATAAGAGCCTAGTAGGGCTAGATGGCTTCCCTGGTGGCTCATCGGTAAAGAATCTGCCTGCAGTGCAGGAGATGTGGGTTCCATCCCTGGGTTGGGAAGATCCACTTGAGGAGAAAATAGCAACCTACTCCAGTTTTCCTGTCTGGGGAAATCCCATGGATAGGGGAGTCTGGCAGGCTATCTAGTCCTTGGGATCACAAAGAGTCGGACTCGACTGAGTCACTAAACAAGGCAGGGCTGGATAAGCCAGCCACAGTTCTCTGGCCCACTGGGAAGCTCTGTGCGTGCACGTGGGATGGTGATGAACCTGAGAGAAAGTCAAGGCCAAGGCATGTTTGAAAATCCACTGAAGTTTTGAACGTCCTTTGCAATCCAAATGTAGACTGAAGCTTTATGGACTTGAGATGTCTGAGTCCAATCTCTGCCTATAGTATAATCTAATACAGTTGATTAGATTAAGTTGCTCAGGCATAGGAGTGACTTGTAGAAAATCATACTAAAAAATGAGAATTAAAGCTTGAGGAAAAAAGCAGCCACACATTCCAGGGAGAAGGCATCTATGGTATAAGTTCAATTAAGTTAGTCTTTTATAAAGAGTAGTAAAAGTGAACAAATTTGTGAGTTGCTATAACACATTATTTAAAATAGCCAGTTTCCAACCAATTATGGTGAAAGTTGCAAAGAAACATATTCAGGGAGAAATGTAGTCAACAGAAATGGACTCTGAATGGGACCAGGTATTAGATTTGACAGACCAAGGCTTCAAAGCACCTAATTAAAAAATTAAAAAAAAAACTATAATCAAATAATTAAAGGAAAATATTACAGTAACTCAATGAATAGCAAATCTTAATAGAAAGATAGAAACTTTAATAAAGAACCAGATGGAAACTCTATAGTTGTAAAACCCAACAAATGAAATGAGAAATTACCTAAATGAACTTAACAGTAGATTGGAGATGCAAAAGAAACAATCAGTAAGTTTGAAGGCAAATGAATAGAAATTACCTAATCCAAAGAACAGAAACGAGACTAAAGAAAAATGAACATGTCCTCAAAGTGGTAAAACATAAAGTATATCAACATACATTTAATGGGAGTTCTTTTTAAAAAGAGAAGGGAGAAAAAAATGGGACAGTTTTTTTTTTGTTGTTTTTTTTTTAAGAAGAAAGAACATTTTCTCAAATGTTGTAATGAGACGCAATCTGTTGGTCTGAGGAACTCAACAAGGCCCTTACAGGAGAATCTGGAAAAGATTACACATGAACATGTTCAGTCGTTGAAAAACAATGACGAAGTGAAAACCTTAATAAAAAAACCTAATGAAAATTGAAATTAAAATGTTATTGGCTAATGTCTCATTAGAAATAATAGAGACCTGAAGGCAGAAAGAAAAGGAAGAATTTAACCAACAATTTGTATCAGTAAAACTATCCTTCCAAAATGAAAGTGGAATAAAGACATGCAGTTCAGTTCAGTTTAGTTCAGTCGCTCAGTCATGTCCGACTCTTTGCGACCCCATGAATCGCAGCACACCAGGCCTCCCTGTCCATCACCAACTCCCAGAGTTCACTCAAACTCACGTCCATCGAGTTGGTGATGCCATCCAGCCATCTCATTCTCTGTCGTCCCCTTCTCCTCTTGCCCCCAATCCCTCCCAGCATCAGAGTTTTTTCCAATGAGTCAACTCTTCGCATGAGGTGGCCAAAGTACTGGAGTTTCAGCTTTAGCATCAGTCCTTCCAAAGAACACCCAGGACTGATCTCCTTTAGAATGGACTGGTTGGATCTCCTTGCAGTCCAAGGGACTCTCAAGAGTCTTCTCCAACACCACAGTTCAAAAGCATCAATTCTTCGGCGCTCAGCCTTCTTCACAGTCCAACTTTCACATCCATACATGACCACAGGAAAAACCATAGCCTTGACCAGACGAACCTTTGTTGGCAAAGTAATGTCTCTGCTTTTGAATATGCTATCTAGGTTGGTCATAACTTTCCTTCCAAGGAGTAAGCGTCTTTTAATTTCATGGCTGCAATCACCATCTGCAGTGATTTTGGAGCCCCCAAAAATAAAGTCTAACACTGTTTCCCCATCTATTTCCCATGAAGTGATGGGACCGGATGCCATGATCTTAGTTTTCTGAATGTTGAGCTTTAAGCCATTACCAGATAAACAAAAAGTGAGAAGAACTTTTTGCTAGCAGACATTCCCTTCCCTTAAAAAAAGCTAAAGAAAATCCTTTGGGCTGAGAGAAAATGATACCATGTGGTACCTGGAATATATAAGCGAGTGATTAAGTACACTGGAAAGACCATATGTATATACATGCTTGTGTATATATATACACGTGTATAAAAAATTAAGAAAAATGTGAGCATAAAATATCTGTATGTGTATATACACATATCTTTCCACAAGCACTGGAACAAAGGGAATCACTTTGCAGTACACCTGAAACTAACGCAACGCTGTAAATTAACTATATTTCAATTTAAAAAATGGTATAAAAAACTAAAAAAAAAACATACCGTGCAAATCACAAGAGAGCTTGAGTGGCTATAGTAATATTAAAAACAATACATTTTAAGAACAGAAATATTAACTAGACAGAAAGTGGGACATTTCATGACAAAATGTCAATACATCAAGAGAAAAAATGATTATAATATAACACGTGTTTATAGCTAACAGATCTTCACATTACATGAACTAAATGGAATTGAAAGGAGAAACAGACAAGTATTAGCTACTGGTCACATAAAAAACATTTCATTTGACAATAGAATAAACTTTCTTTTTCAAATGTATATGGAATATTCTCTAGGATAGACCAGAAGCTAAGTCATATTGTTTTGCCCAATATATTTAAAAGGATTGAAAACATACATAGTACACCCCCAAGAACAGTGGAATGAAATTAGAATCAACAGAAAATGGAGACATTCCCCCAGTATTTGGAAATTAAACAACATGCTTTAAAATAACCCTTGGGCTGAAAAAAAAATAATCATAGGAAAATTAGAAAATGAGAACACAACATATCCAAAAATTTGAGTTCAGCTATCGAGTGATTAGTAGGAAATTTATAGTTTTAAATATGTTGTGCTGTGCTTCCCTGGTGGCTCAGACAGTGAAGAATCCACCTGCAGTGCAGGAGACCCCGGTTTGATCCCTCGGTCGGGAAGATTCTCTGGAGAAGGACACGGCAAACCCACTCCAGTATTCTTGCCTGGAGAATCCTATGACAGCGGAGGCTGGTGACCTTTGGACCCTGTGACCACAGGGTCACAAGGAGTCAGACACGACTGAACGACTAACACTCTCACTTTCACATGATAGAGTGTTAGTAGGAAATTTATAGTTTTAAACATGTTGTGCTGTGTTGTGCTTAGTCGCTCAGTCATGTCCGACTCTCTGCGATGTTAGGAAGGAACAAAGATATTAAATTACTAGTCTTAAGTTTCTACATTGAGAGCAGAAGAATATAAAATCAAATCTGAACTATGTGGAATAAAAGAAATATTAAAGATCAGAGCACAAATAATGAAATAGGAAACAGAATATCAGTTAAACCAAAAATTAGTTCTGGTCTGATTAACCTTTAACTAGCTTGACCAACAGAAAACCAGTTGTTCTGTTTTTGCTGTTGTTTGTTGGTTAGTTGCTAAGTTGTATCCAACTCTTTTGTTACCCTGAGGACTGTAGCCTGCCAGGCTTCCTTGTTCATGGGCTTTCCCAGGCGAAAATACAGGAGTGGGTAGCCATTCCGTTCTCCAGGGGATCTTCCCCACCCAGGGATCTATCCTGAGTCTCCTGCATTGCATCAGAGAGGATGTAAGTTGCCAAACCCAGAAGTGAAAAAGGGGCATCATTATATACCCTACCAAAATTATACCAACAAATCAGACAGTTTAAATGAAGTGGAGAAATTTCTAGAATCACACTTTTTAAGCAAGTCTATTTCTTAAGAAATAGAAAATGTATTTAAACCTTTATACATTGATGAAACTGAATTCGAGAAGCAGCAAGAATGTTTCCCAACTCAGTTTATGATGCCACAGATGTATGCTGTATCCCCAGGAGCAAGCACTAAGAAGATCACTTAAAAAATAGCTAAAAAATTAACAAAGGGATTAAAATGGGATATCACAAAAGTAAACCAAAGGCCAGCATTTCTCTTGAACACAGATGTAAAAATTCATAATAAAATGTTAACCAGCAAATCTAGCAAAGTGTCAAAATTGTTGCTTGTTTTTCACACTTAAAAATGAACTGTTGGGAGATACAATTACATCTAAAAGGAAAAAATAAATCCATAATACCTTTGCCTCTATTGACGCAGATTCCAGAAGTGATTGATTGCATCTCAGGAGTCATCCATGGAAGTCAAGTGCAGGCTTATTAAGCATTCAGTTCAGTTCAGTTCAGTCGCTCAGACGTGTCCGACTCTTTGTGAAATCATTTCTGATAAATGAGGTCACGGAAAAGAACAAGACAAAACCGGAAAAGTAGAGTGCACCCAGAGCAGCATCTGTGATGCTCAGAAGTCTGTACTGCCTCTGATAATCAACCTCTGGGCTCAAATACCAAAGAGAATCGACACAGGCAGAGGGGGCGCTGTGTACACAGAGAGAGAGATGGCTTAAAACTGCAGGAGGACATAAGTTGGGCAAAATGTAAACCTTATCTGTAGAGATGACAGCTCGCTGAACAGTGCAACAAATGGAGGTTAAAACTATTTTAGACGCTTTACAGCTGTACTGAGCTATGATTTACATCCCATACACAGTTCTCACACAGTGATGGTGTGAATGGCAGCTTGAAACATCTTAGCAAATTTCCAGAGTTAGACCATCACAACCCTGGTCTTATGGCCCGATAGTCAGGCCCCCCACACTTCCCTTGAATGGCTTTGCAGCCATTCCCCACTGCATTTGCAGACCCAGGACACCACAGGTTCGCTTCGTGTCTCTACTGCTGTTACTGTTCAGTCACTAAATTGTGTCTCTTTGCGACCCTATGGACTGTAGCATTGTCCTTCATTATCTCCTGGAGTTTGCTCAGACTCACATCTATTGAGTCAATGATGCCATCCAGCCATCAACCATGTGTCTCTACAGTGCTGCCTTTTCTAGACCTGTCCTTGTCCCTGATGAGACCTGTGTTTCCCTTCTCTGAAAGACATATGCTTGATTCCACATCAGAACATCAGAAGAGCAACAGGAACCCCCAGAACGCTTTGCCCAACCTCGCCATACACACACCATGTATGGCCAGAGTTTCTTTAGACCTGGGAAGTAAGTTTTTCTGCCTCTCTGCAGAAGTTTTAATAGTAACTTCAATGACTTATCAAGGAAACCTTTTCATATTACCACAGTTGATCTCTCAGGGGCATGGCTGTGGAACCTAGGAGCAGAATGCGGCTGTGTTTGGAGCATTGTGCTGGGGTTAAGGAAGTAACTGGAGATGCAGAAGCAAAGAGCCTAGAGGCAGATTTTCCTGGAAAGGATTCTCCTCTTTGCTGTTAGATTCCCATAACCAACACCAGCTCTGGAAGGAAAGCAGTCGATCCACACATTTAAATGTTATTCTAAAGCAGGACTGTTCCCGGTGAGTGAGAGGGTGCGATTCTCTGTTCTGTCTGCAGGCGCGGCCCGTGGATTACCCTAAGGACTACCTGTCTCACCAGGTTCCCGTGTCTTTCCACAAGCACTGGAACATCGATCCCGTGAAGGTCTACTTCACGTGGCTGGCGCCCCGTGAGGAGGACCGAGCCAGACAGCAGAACCGAAGAGGCCTCAGAGAGGAGCTGTGAAGCACGGAGCCCACGGGCACGGGTCGGAGGCCGAGACTCGAGCTGTCCTGCTGGGCTGCGTCTCGAGGCTCACCTGTACGTGACACACGGCGTTGCAAGCGTCCTGACTGCAGGTGGACGTGTGATGTGGTCATTTTTGAGTTGGGGGCGGGGAAGAAGTCATAGAGAAAATAGATTTTTTTTCTTTTCTGGGGAAAAAAAATCACTTGCGTTGGCATTATGCAGTTCTTGTAATACACAATGATTACTGTGTATTTTTCAAGCTGTGAAACAGCAGCTTTATTTCTGTCACAGAAAAATAAATGGTACCAGAAGTCTCCTTCCTGTCCTCACTCTTCATTATAACGGACGTGTCAGCTGGGCATGAGGCTGGAGAGACGTGACTGTCTTCACCATTATACATAAAATAAAGAAGAGAAGGTGTCTTGACCTGGATCTTACCATGGGGCCAACTTTTAAACCATACTATTGATGATCGAAATGATTTCCTGGTAACTCAGTAGGAAGACTGCTATATTAAGGATCATTCGTAAAACATCATAAAAGTCTAGCAAATGAAAAAAGCCCCTGGAGTCTGTAATCAGGGTTGTTATGTTTTATCTGTTTTTCTGTTTATGCCTCATAAAAAGAGAATAAGAAGTCTTCTGCGAGAGTTTTCTGCTTCTTTAGAGGTTCATCTGTGTTCTATTTCTCCCTGAAGCCCTATTTTTATGACCTACTTATAACACAAAAGTGTACTGACTGCTGCCAGAAAAGTGTTCTTAGTATTTAAAAAACAGCGTTGTATTTTATTCAAGTCACTGAGTTCTGTGTAAAGTCTCAGCAAGTATATTAAACTAATTGTACCTGGTATTTTATTCTTATTGTATATTACGTAATGACTCCAGACTCAGAAAGGACCTCCCCAGTGTCAGGGAGGGCTGCATGGTGATTTGGCAACTTCCCAGGGTTCTCAAGGAATTAAATCTGCAAACAGTACTTTGAAACTGCACTAATTTCCACATCATCGCTTTAATATATAGTAATTTAATACACTATTAATTTTTAAAGCTTATTCTGTATTTGACATTTAATTATATAATTCCATTTTCTAAAGGTCTTTGCACAAAATTTGATTTTACTGTGTCTTAAACTAATTTTGGCATAGTAAAATACTTTTTAAAAAATAAAAATTATTAATTTTGTTTATAATGTTTTTATATCCAAGCATAGGGTCTTAAAGCTGTGCCACCAAACGTACCCATGTGTGTGTTTTAACGATACATTTTTCTTGCAGCTTATAAGGATTTCCAAAACAATGCAATAGTATTTATCATTTTTCCAAACCAGCCAATACCAAGACTGGTGTGTTTTCAGTGATAACTGAACACACTGGATTCATTTCTCTGAAAGTGGATTTTGTGGTCTGTCCGGGGAATGGATCCAGCGTGATCGGTTGGGTGAGACGCGCCTGAAGGATTTACGCGTCTGGACGCCACGGCTGATGACGTCAGCACGCTGTAGCTGGGATTCCCGTCGCTGTCGCCGTCGTAGCCACCTTCGTGGTCCTGTAGTAACGCACCTGGAGGGCTGGGCTGCCTGACCCTGGAGAAGAGCCTTCAGCTCCTACTCGTGCCTGCCGTCGTCACACTCAGACGACAGTGTGTTCCTCTGACAGGACTGAACGTGAAGCATCTCTACGTGAAGGGCCTCATCAAGCTTTCTCTGTTACGATGACCTGTGCCTTCTGCTGATACCGGGGCGCCTCCTCTGGTACTTTTAGGTATTCTGTTAATTATGTTTACTTTTTGGAACTGTGTAAGCCTAACAATAAGTAAAAGGACTTTGCCTAAGTTTCTGATTTCTCCAATGTATTTATGAGTCCGAGTGGAGTGGGAGTGGGGAGGGCCATGGGGAAAAGGAAATAATGAAATCAGAGGAGGAAGTTGGCAGCTGGGTAAACACAGTTTTTAAAAAGAAAACTAAAAACCTATCCTTTTGAAAGGATAACCATGGACATTGAAGATGTATTTACACATGGTCTATAAAACCATTATCTATTTTATTATATAATGAATTGGAAATATGTTGAACTGATTCTCATAGAGTTCGTATCTTAAGAACTAGCTTTGAATCTGAACTTTCCTGGACAGACACTGTCCTTTGCATATTTTCTGTGTCTTTTAAATAGGAATTTACTTCAAATGGCTATTTTAATACTGGGGTATCACTGTCAAGGAGTTGCAGGTGGAGTCACTAGAATGCCATTTTTGCTTTTAAGCCACTTCTGCTGATAGAGCCAAAACAAGCTTCCTGACTAAACAGGACTTTTACATTTTGTAGCAAAACAGAAATCCAAACATAAACACAGCCTTTACAGACTGTTTGGGAACAAAGGGCCATGGGCATGCGACTGCCAGTGATGCTTGGCATGGGTGTGTACGTATCAGTGCTGAGTTTCATGATTTACTGAATACCTGCAGTACTTCCACAAACATATCCATTGCGGTTATTTCTGTATTTTCCTCAAAAATTTATAACAGAGTAGACATTTGTAAGAATGTCTCTGCTGTCTTCCATTCATAATCAGAGATGGAACTTACCTGGACTAAAATGGATCAATCAGTAGATTCATTCAGCAACTATTTCTTAAACCCTTACTACATGTCAGACCTTCCAGGATGACCCTTGCCTCTTGTCTGCCCTCCTCACAGTGTTACCCCGGCATCCTTGAATGCCTGGCACACAGTAGGTGCTATCATTTTATGTCCTCAAGCTTTCTATCAACATGTCACCTGCAAAATATGCTTTCCTTCTATCTATAGTAAGTGAAGGCTTTGGGACTTCTCTGGTCCAATGGCCAAGACTCCCTATGCAGGGGGCCCGGGTTCCATCCCTGGTCAGGGAACTAGACCCCACATGCCGCAACTAAGAGTTCACACACAGCAACTAAAGATCCTGCATACTGCAACAAAGACCCAGTGCAGACAGATAAATAAATATTAAAAGAAAGAAAGGGAAGACTTGGTTTCTGGCATTAAGTCTTTTAGCACATGTTTTCACTTTAAAGACACATATTCCTGGAAGGAGTTGGGGTAGGTACAAGGGAAAAGGACATAAACCAGTAATAAGATGATTTATAATAATAATAAATGCTCTAAATTAGACACTGAGAACAGGGAGACAGAACCGGGTGGGGCTTGGGGACTCCTTTGGATGGAGTGGTCAGAGAGGGCTGCTGAGAAAGGGATGCCGAGTGAAGACCCCACCGAATACACAGTCAGGAATGCAGAGAGAGATGCACGCAGTGTCTAGGAAGGGGGGACGGCAAACCTGAAGGCTCTAAGGTGGGGACAAATCTGGCATGTCCAAAAACAAGAGCAAGCCTGTGTGACTGCTTGGCTGTTGTCACAGTTATCATTAAACATCCAGCTGATGTCAAATAAACAGTTGCTATGGAAGTCTGGAGCTCAGTGCAGAAGTCAGAGCCAGCGTTATAATTTCGGGACTTACCAGTAATTTTTAAAGATTTTGGAAGCCCACAGGACTGGACAAGATCGCGTTGGGAGAGAAGGAAACCGAGTCAGCCTGAGCAGGAGGGTCAGGGGGATGGAAGGGAAACTCGGGACAGGTTTGTGTAAAGGAAACCAAGGAAAGAGCCTTCTGAGAAGCAAGTGGTCGTGTGTCACATGTTGCCAAGAGGCCCATTAGGAGAGGATGGGGAAGGGACAGCGTGACCTAGCAGCATGGGAGTGACCTTGACGAGATGGCTCCCGGAAAGGCGGCAGAGTGGGAACTGAGATGCAGAGAGCAAGAATAAACATTTGGAGGGGTCTATCGTCATCAAGTCGCTCAGTCGTGTCTGACTCTTTGTGACCCCAGGTACTGTAGCCCACCAGGCTCCTCCATCCATGGAATTTTCTCGGCAAGAGTACTGGAGTGGGTTGCCATTTCCTTCTCCAGAGGGTGAGCAGTCTATAGTTAGTTCTTTTTATGATTTAAAGACAGGCTAAGTAGTTTGAGGGAAACCATGGGATCTCTGGAGTTTTTATTTTAAGGTGGGAGATTCTAGGAGACGTCAATGTGAGATGCGAGTGATAAGTAGAGGGAAAAGGATGAGAGATTGGACTGGCGTCCTGGTGACATGGAGGGGGGGATCCACAGAGTCCAGTGCAGGAATCTTGACAGGAGGGTCTACTGTCAAGAGGAAGGTTGTTCGATTTGCTGACATGAAGATGTGGGTACTGACACTGATCATTTCTGTTAAGTGTGAGACAGGGTTGTTTGCTGAGAATGTCTGACTTTTTACACAGGTTTACTTCACGGAAATGGCAACATTAATAACAACGACGATGATGGCAACCACTTATGTGATGCTTATTATACTTGGCACGATTCCAAGTGTTTCACACATTATGTTATTGAGCCTTCACAACAACCTCTGAAGTGAATACTAGTGTGTTCCCCAGTTTATACTGGCGGTAACTGAGGCACGGATTTAGTATCCAGCCCAAGGCCACACAGCTGCTAAGTCAGTGGCAGAGCTGGGTTTTGAACCCAGACATTTTGGCTCTAGAGTTTATTCATATAATCTCTTTGCTCCTTCACCTCTGTCAAGAACATGTAGCCTCTTCCCAAACCATGCATCTGGTTCTAAAACACTAGCACAGTTAAAGACCATGAATCCAAGAGTTAGGGATTCTAACCCTAACTGGTGGTCCAGTGGCTGAGACTCCACGCTCCCAATGCAGGGGGCCTGGGTTCCATTCCTGGTCAGGGAACTAGATTCCATGTGCCACAGCTAAGAGTTCGCATGCCACAACTAAAGATCCCATGCAGCCAGATAAATGACTATTAGAATCCAAGAGTTAATCATGAAGTAACTCTACAGAGATGAAAGGCAAGTATGATTACATACCAAATTACAGAAGCAATATGTACTGGGCGGTGAAAAAAGGAAAAAACTGGCTCACTGAAACTGAATTTTGAATTTTTGTTCTAGAACTTTGGAAAACAATACCTCTGGTAAGAGTTACGATCCTTATACACTGTGGCCCAGAAGGTCTCCCCTGAGGCACATGCCCTAGTGAGACACATCCTTGCCCTGATAAGCTTGAACAAGAATGTTCAGAGTAGCATTGGAGAATTGGTAGGTTCTGGAATGTCTTTACAGTGTCACATTATGCTGTGGTTAGCATGGGTGAAATACAGCTACGTGACCCGTCTCAATGTTAAGCAAGTTTTAAAAGATCACAGAATAAAACTTACAGTTGGATCTCCTTTATGTAACTTGAAACTGGAAAATGAAAGAATAAATGTATATAGATACACATCTAAAAAAATTAAGAGGATAGACAAAATTCAAGATAGTAGTTACCTCCCCGTCTCTAAATCCTTTTACTTAATCACCCCTCATCTGAAAAATTCTGTTTCCCATATGACATGACTGTCCAGGGGTTAGGACGTGGGTATCTGGATATCTTTTTGGGGAGTGTCATCAGCTCACCACAGTATGTGAAGTGACACTCTGGCAGACGGGTGAGTCAGGGGAATCTGAGGATGGCCTGCCTACTCCTTCTTTCATTCACTCATTCATTCACACTTGACAGATATATTTTGGGCAACTATCACAGCCAGGGGGCTTCCGTGGTGGCTCAGACAGTAAAGAATCTGCCTGCAATGCAGGAGATGCAGGTTTGATCCCTGGGTTAGGAAGATCCCCTGGAGAAGGGAATGGCAACAACCCACTTCAGTATTCTTGCCTGGAAGAGCCTGGCAGGCTATAGTCCATGGGCTAGCAAAGCGTGGGACATGACTGAGAGACTAAGACCTCGTGCCAGGCATTGTGCTGAACACTGGCTCAGCGATGCCACCTAGATTATCTCTTACCAGCAAACACACACACAAACACACATTTATTTTAAACAGCTAGCCATTCTTTGGCTTCCCTGGTGGCTCAGACGGTAAAGAATCTGCCTGCAATGCGGGAGACCTGGGTTTGATCCCTGGGTCAGGAAGATCCCTTGGAGAAGGGAATGGCAACCCACTCCAATATTCTTGGCTGGGAAATCCCATGGACAAAGGGGTCACAAAGAGTCAGACATGACTGAGTGACTAACACCTTAACTTCAGTCATTCTTTACACAGAGAAGAAATTAGGCTAAAGACCAGCCTGAGGGACTTCCCTGGCGGTCCAGTGGTTAAAAGACTCTGAGCTCCTACTGCAGGGGGCATGGGCTTGATTCCTGGTCTGGGAGCTAAGATCCTGCTTGCTATGTGGCCAAAGAAAGAAATAATGACCTAAAGATCTGTCTGGTATTATTCTGGGCTTCTCTGCCCGCAAGTCTGCTGGATATTTTCAGACATTCCCAAACCTAGAATTTCTTTTTACTAGATTACCTTCCTGTCTTATTTCCACACCCCCTCCCCACCCCACCATCGAGTTTCTACTGATTTTATAACCCAAATTGGGAGTTATTCTGCTCCTTTTTTATCAGGGCAGGATGAGCACAGGGTTAAACGGTCCTGTGCTGGCCTCATTATTATGTGACCTCGGGCTGGTCACGTCATGTCTCTGGGCCTCAGTGTGGTAATGAAATGCAGTTTGAACTTTAAAATGCTATGATTCTACTATCTAAATAGAGGGCCCCTATCACTAACTATCCCCCATAGGTGCTATTTCCACATCTGTGCTCCATCCTGAAAAGACCTTAATCTCAAGACTTAATTACAATGAATTATCTGCTCTATCAATCTGGAAAATTTTGTCAGATTGAGTTTAATCAATTTGAAGTACATCTGACTTTCATTCACGGATTCAGAAACAAGGAGAACTGTAATAAGGGTTTTAAGATAATTTTTTATGGACACAAAAGTTAACTTTGGCTCACTCAATCGATATTAAGTTTTCTCTTATGTTTTAAGGTTCTGGAGATGTCATGGTAAGCAGAAGCAGACAGTTTATTGTTCTTGCAGAATTTATCACCAAGGGCACAGATTGGAATAAAAAACTACTGGGCTTCCCTGGTGGCTCAGAGGTAAAGACTCTGCCTGCCTTTGTGGAAGACATGGGTTCAATCCCTGGTCTGGGAAGTTCTCACAAGCCACGGAGCAACTGGAGCCCATGCACCACAACCACTGAGCTGCAACTACTGGAGCCCTAGAGCCCATGCTCTGCAAAAAGAGAAGCCACCTCGATGAGAAGCCTGAGCACCACAATGTAGAGTAGCCCCCAGTCACCACAACCAGAGAGAAGCCCTCACAGCAACAAAGACTCAGCACAGCCGAACAGAAATCAGACAAACTGCTGCTACTAACTCACATGATTATGAACTTTAATAAATGCTGACAGGGATTTGGGCTTTGATTTGAGATACAAAAATAAAAAGCAGTTAACCAGGTAAAGGGTCAGGAGGAGAGCATTTTAGGAAGAGAAACAGAAGATGCAAAGGTTCTGTGGTGGCGGGATCACAGCTTCTCGGAGAAACTGAGGAAAGCCAGTGAGGCTGCCGTGCTCTGGGGTTGCATTTCACGGCCCGTGACTAGCTTTTCTCACAGACCTCTCCATGCGCTCACTGTTCCATAACAGAATCCCACAGAGTGTTCACTGTATGTATGTTTACACTGTAATTCATCTAAGGATTTCTCCAGTATCGGTTATTTTGATCATTTGCCATTTCCACACTTTGGATTCATTTTTATAAGGGATTAAATAGAAGCTTGCTCCTTGGAAGAAAAGCAATGACAAACCTAGACAGTGTATTAAAAAGCAGCGACACCACTTGGCCAACAAAGGTCCATATAGTCAAAGCTATGGTTTTTCCAGTAGTCATGTACAGATGTGCGAGTTGGTCCATAAAGAAGGTTGAGTGCTGAAGAATCGATGCTTTGGAATTGTGGTGCTGGAGAAGACTCTTGAGAGTCCCTTGAACACCAAGGAGATCAAACCAGTCAATCCTAAAGGAAATCAACCCTGGATATTCATTGGAAGGACAGAGGCTGAAGCTCTCATACTTTGGCCACCTAATGTGAAGAGCTGACTCATTGGAAAAGACCCTGATGAAGGCAAAAGAAGAGGGCAGCAGAGGATGAGATGGTTGGATGGCATCACCAACTCTGGACATGAGTTTGAGCAAACTCCAGGAGATAGTGAAGGACAGAGGAGCCTGGTGTGCTGCAGTCCATGGGGTCGCAGAGAGTCAGACACAACTTAGTGACTGAACAACAGCAAATATGTGGAATATAAAATATGACATGAACATATCTACAAAACAGAGACAGACTCACAGACATGGAGAACAGATGCACTAGTACTAGTCCATCCATATAGGATGGATAAATAACAAGGTCCTGCTACATTTTTAGCACAGGGAACTATATTCAATATCTGTGACAAACAATAATGGGAAAGTGTGTGTGTGTGTGTGTGTGTGTAAATCACTTTGGTATACAGCAGAAATTAACACAACACTGTAAATCAACTATACTTAAAGAAGTAAATCAATGTGATTAGTTTTATCTGTTTGGGAATGCTGTTTGCATTTATCAATTAGTTTTCCTTTCATAGTTGTATAAGAGCTATAACATAAATTGTCATGGACTGAACTCTGCATGCTAAGTTGCTTCCGATACTTTGCAACCCTGTGGACTGTAGCCACCAGGCTCCTTTCTCCGTGGGATTCTCCAGGAAAGAATACTGGAGTGGGTTGTCATTTCCTACTCTGGGGGGTCATTCTGACCCAGGGATTGAACCCAGGTCTCGAACCCAGGTCTCCTGCATTGGCAGGTGGGTTCTTCACTGTCTGAGCCACCTGGGAAGCCCAAAGTCATAAAACTTGGATTTTAATCCTGACTGTACAACTTACTATGTAATACTGAACAAGTTGATTAATCTCTCTACACCTCAGTGTTCTGTAAAATGCATAGAACCATAGTTCCTACCTTTTAGGGTTGTTGTGAGGAATAGATGAGTTAAATGATATAATCAATGAGAATACCCAGCACAATATATAGAAACCTACATTTAAGCTGTGTCTTGTTTGAAAATTATTCATGCCATTTTGCTCCTTATCTTCCTAATTCTGATAAATTTCCCTAGTAAAACAAAAAAATTATTGATAGAGCCATATATCTAACTTACAATTTTTCTGTGCTATTTGTAAATAGCTCTTATAATTGAAAAAAAAACTTAGAAATAAAGGATATAGGACATTTTTAAAATTTCCAAGCAGAAGGGATTTAGTAAAGTTGCCAACAAGAAATCTTGGGGGAAAAATAGCATGAGCTATCCTTGGCAAGATTTAGCTTGGGTTGCTAGTTCTAACAAAGGTGCAAATTATTTGCTTGGAAAGCTGCACATACCTTTGGTATAGAAGAGTTGTAATGGGGATCACTTCACATGGTTTTCCAAGGACCCAAAGGATTAGTTAAAAATTCAATTTCCTTTTCGCATTAGGCAACAGAATCATAAAACTCTCTGAAAACATAATACCGTAAAACACCTACTTGGACTTTTGGGGCGCTCTGTAAACTATATACCCAAAGTTTCAACTTCCAACTGGGAGGAATATGAGATGGACATGGGAACTTTTCACCTAGCTGAGGATTTGCCATCTGTATTAGATTCCTACTGCTGCTGTAACAAATGACCACAACTCAGCAGCTTAAAACAACATCAGTTATTAGCTTAGAGTTCTGGGGGTCAGATGTTTGGAACGGGTCTCACAGGCTCATCAAGTGTCGTCAGGGCTGCTTTCCTCCGGGAGCTTCCGGGGGGGACTCATCTCCTTCCCTTTAAGTGCGGGATCTATTTCCCTGCAAGCCCCGGATGCCGCCTGCACCTGCATCCCTCGGCTCCTGGCTCCTGCTTCCATCTTCAAAGACGGCAGCGTGTCATCATGTTTAAACCTCTCTCCACCTCTGGCCCTCCTGCCTCCCTCTCACTGGGTCCAGTGATTACACTGGACTGACCGGGAAAGCCCATGATACCCTCCCCGTCTCAAAGTCTTTACCTTCATCACATCTGCACACCTTTTGCCACCTGAGGTGACATGTTCACAGGCCCTGAGGGATGAGGATGTGGGCATTTCTGGGGACCGTGGTTCTGTCCACCACACCATTCGAGGCTCTGTTCTTCCTTGAAGTCAGATTTACTTGGGTGTGTTTCTGTTCTGTGCTACCTTGGGCTCTGTGGATGATGACGCTACATGTGTGACAAATGCTTTCTCTGCCAGATCAACTCTGCATGCATTTTTGTATAACTTGAATGCAACCAGGATTGTCCTAAAACTGTTTTTAGTTTACAGCTGAACACACTTCTCCCTGTCATCACACAGGACACGTGGAGCCTACGGACAAGAGGCCCCCTGACATTTCTGCAACAGCTCATCATGTCGGTTTGCACACGATCATCACCTCCTGGTGTTCTCACATTTTGTTACGGAAGGTGGAGCACCTCAGAGAAATGCTGGCAACAGGGTGACATGAGAACCGCCTGGTGATGGCTGGAAGCCAGCCTCTTTTGTCATGCTACTGTTTCTTACTATTTCCAAGGATAAGGTCTCTGGATTGGCCCTTAAGTTGCTCAGCACTAGCTAATTTAGAAAATTTCCACAGTGGATCTTTAGGAACTACAGGTAAGGGAAATGACCTTATGGATGAAATCATAGCTAAATTTAAATAGACTTCCAACAAACAGTTTTAGAAGCCTTTGCAAAAATTGAGTTCATTGCCACTTTCATGGGGAATTCTATTCCAAGAGATGATTTCAACTGCAATTCCCACTAAGAGTGAAAAATGGATTTAAACAGGGATATTCTGAAAAGCACAACTTAACAAAAAAGTTCTGCTTTTGCATTGTGTGCCATGAATGACACGAGCCCTCACTATGAGACTTACGAATGTGTTTTTCTGGCAGGAAACCTGGGAGTTCAAAAGAAGAAAAGTAACTGTCTGAGAAACACGTGCATCAGCCCAAAACCAAGGGATGGACTTAGAGACACAAAGCACAGCAGCAATGACACTTTTAATGATGGTCTTGCAAGATTGGGTGTCTGGTGGGCAGGCACCCTCAGGGCAGTTACAACAAGCAATTTGTTTCCTAACACGCAGGTCCCTCCCCCCAGTTCATCATTGGCTGAGTACTATGGGATGTATAATCTTCCTAGATGTCACCTAAGTTTCATTATTTCCTTACAGGGTATCGTTCTTTCTCCCTTCCCAACTTACATTCTCATTTTTCAACCAAGATTTTCTTGCTAGTTTGTCCGTTCCCCAACATCCTGTTTACCTAGGGACCCTCCAGGTACATGAGCTGCATCACATCCACAAGCCATCAGGCAAGTTCACGGCCAGGGCACAAGCCACATGTGGAGTCCTGTCTCTTCAGGATCCAGTCTGATCTCCCTCCCCCAACCTCAACTTTATCTAAAGAGTCCAGGCTCAATTTTATCTAAAGAGTCCAGGTCTAAAGAGTCCAGGCATCAATGTTGTCTTCAAAATGGACCATTCAAGTTTCTATTTCTTACAACTGTTTTCAAATGATTGCATTTAAGTTCTATTATTTGCACTTTGAGGGAGCAGAGAACCAAATACCAAATCCCTGAGGAAACTGCCAGGCATCTGTGGGCCATGTGGTACCTCAGGTCAGATCAGACAGGCCCACAGAGAGTTAGGAAGGCTCGACTGGTAACAGCCAACTGTGGGGAGGGAGAGCACAGGCTAGAAAAACACTGTGATAAGAGACAGAACCGTTCCCTGGAGATACTGCTTCTACAGAAGATGGAGGAGCCAGATTCCCATGGTGACTCTGAAAAGAAAAGGGAGAAGATTGGGTGGCTAGTCACTGTAGCACACACAAAAATCACCTCAGAAGAGAAGTCCCTACCAAGTACAGAAATACGAAGAACAAGCCCGTGTTACTGAACGCTAGAGGAAAAAGAAAATATGCTGGTGTCTTTGGGGGTGTGGGGGTCACTTTAAATATTTTCCACTTTTCCCAGTTAGGTGCCACCTCCTGGCGTCTGCCACCCCTGGGACCCCATAATTCACACTGCATTTAGAGACTCCAGCTGTCTGGTAGTGGTTCCCACTGCAATTTCTGCCCAAGAAGAGCAACCACACAGAGTACGGGGATGCTGTGGCCCCCTACCAAATCCATCGTCCACGATCATGGTAATGTTAAGGTAGTTAGAACAGAAAAACGAGTCCAAGATGGTGGCTAGAAGAACCACTCATTGGGTAAACGAAAGAAAAAGGCTGTGAAAGAGGAAGCCAAGGACTGGTCTGAGAACCTCTGACAGGATAAACATGCCCCAAACAGCTCCCCTCCTCTGATTGGCCTTAAGCGTATGCCCCTTGGCATTCCCTTCCCTTATTGGTGGTGGGTACAGCCCTATTTTGCATAAGGCTGAACCAATCGGGCTCCAGAGAGAAGAGACAGAACCTATAAGATGGGAAGCAAGAGGGAGCCACTGCTATGAGGTCAGTCCCGGTGCACTATCTGCTGCCTACTGGAATTGTAACTAGTCTGTTGAGACAAGAAACTTGAGGGTACACTGTCTGCTGCCTCTTTAATAAATCCTGCCTACTTGAGCTATAATTAGTTGTTTCAAATGCTTGCTAGGATGAGACAAGAGCAGAGAAATCCCATCTGCTCTAGTTGTAGGTTAGTCTGTCGTTTCAAATCTTTGTTACAACAAGACAAGAGCCAAGGGAGATGAATAAACTGAACTGACAGTAATAGTGTGCTCTCTGGTCCCACTCAAGGTGGGAGAGCAGGGTCTATATGATAAATCCACTTTAACATTCCAACATCCCTCAATCTTGGATGCCTTTCTCTGCAGTCCACCAAGGCAGTCCTGGCATATGCCATCGTTAGTCCATATTTCAGACAATCCACCAAAAAGAGCTCTTCCTCTCTATTCCAGCTGAAGCATTGTATTCAGAATTGTGCTTTGCAAGCCCATCTCAGCCTTATCCAGTTTTACATTCCTTCCACTGTGATTTCATGCCCTTGAGATCCATTCCCACACAGACTGTTTTCTATCTATATAAATGGGAATGATCAGAGAATTCTTTTGGTATCACACAGCCTCAAATATTGAATGTCAGGGAAAATAGCTTATAAAGGACTCGACTACAATAAATGATGAAATTTGTGGATCAGCTCCTACGTTAAATTTTCTGAGTTTGATCCTTGTGCTATTTATGTACTTGTTCTTAGAAAATACATACAAATCTGGGCAGAAACAGCCTACTAATCCTCTGCCGCTAGTCGTTTCAGTCATGTCCGACTCTGTGCGACCCCATAGACGGCAGCCCACCAGGCTCTGCCGTCCCTGGGATTCTCCAGGCAAGAACACTGGAGTGAGTTGCCATTTCCTTCTCCAGTGCATGAAAGTGAAAAGTGAAAGTGAGGTAAGTGTCCAGCTCTTCATGACCCCATGGACTGCAGCCCACCAGGCTCCTCCGTCCATGGGATTTTCCAGGCAAGGGTACTGGAGTGGGGTGCCATTGTCGTCCTCTAAAACATGGCTAAACATAAACCGCATACTTACACTTAGAGCATTATTGTTTGTGTAGCCCTTAAAAGGATTTTGAAAAATTACATTATTCTTACCTTTTCAAGTTAACATTTAAACTATCTCATCATAAGCTTTCCAAGGAGAATAAGATAAAGATGATTCTGTGAACTTTAAAAAAAATTAATTTATTTTTAATGGAAGGATAATGAAATCTAGAAAGATGGTACTGATGATTTTGTGAACTTTTAATATCTTGCTAAGAGTATTTTTTAACAAGTTAGTTTTAAGGCAATCTGACTCTTTCAGGGAATGGAAGTTTGACTTAGCTTTACACTTGATTAGAGTCCAGTCATTTTACAATTTTACATTTCTGTAAAATTAGAGGTTAGCTTGTATAAAAACAATAAGGTGCATTGATTTTTCTTCCGTCTGCTAGAGCAGATAACCTTAAGGGTCATGATTTTAATGCAATATAGGAATTAGCCAGCTTTGTTTCTAATTTAATAGTCTTGTTTCATCATTCCTTCTCTTACTAACTACATAAAACCCCCGAGTCTGATAACTTTTAAAAAATGGCTGGGCCTTCCCTAGCCATACAGCGGTTAAAACTCGGTACTTCCATTGCAGAAGGTGTGGGTTCAACCCTTGGAGAACTAAGATCTTGCATGCAAACCACCCGCTCAATATACCCCCGCCAACAAAAAAACTTTGTCTCATGTTGGTCCCTTCTTTAATGGGTTAACTAAAGTGTTGATTCATCTGTTTGTATGGTAATTATGTTCTTAACATTTTGAGTTACACTTTGACAGTTCAAATAGTCATAAAACATGTAACTGCAGTATACTGTAAAAAAATTTTAAACTGCTAAATCACCCTTTTGATCCATCCAAATGAAATCCAAATACAAAAGTGATTTAACACCTATCATCATTCTCTAAAAAATAGAGAAATGAGCTCATTTTTAACAAGCTGAAGCTTAAGTCACTGTTTTTCCTCCTTAAACTCATGCCCACAATTCTCAAAAGTCATTAATAATCTTATCATACTTCTTGGCAAAAATGTATATATATATAAATTATTTTTAAAATTTTCCTTTGACTCTAAAGATATAAACGTTAAAATAGTCTCAATTGATTTATCATAATTATTATGAAAGCACAATAAGTCAAAATAAGAGTTTTGTATGAGATGTTTTGATAGTTATTGATTATAAGAAAGTATTTTATTGGAAACTCAGCTCAGTGAAATTAGTGGAGCTTTATATAATGTTTCTATATATTCAAAGATGAATATTACTTTTTGTTATTTTAATTTTGCTAATCTAATATGTAAGCACCTCAGTAAGTAGATGGAAATGGAAATATTATCAATATTAGAGTACTGTCATTTAATTCTTTGAAATCCTCTGAGTTACATGCCAAAAATTACAATGTAGTTTATTCATACAAAATTATGTTTGGTGATCTGTCAGCTAATAACTCCATTGCATCATCCTTCAATTTTGTTGACAGCAAAGAACTGGAAACCACCTGATTTACATAAAGATTTCTAGCTGGTCACTTCCCATGGCTGATACCAAAATTTTGAATGGATCTTTTATTTTGCGCCTAGGGGGCTTTCTCGGAGAAGGCAATGGCAACCCACTCCAGTACTCTTGCCTGGAAAATCCCATGGATGGAGGAGCCTGGTGGGCTGCAGTCCATGGGGTCGCTAAGAGTCGGGCACGACTGAGCGACTTCACTTTCACTTTTAACTTTCATGCATTGGAGAAGGAAATGGCAACCCACTCCAGAATTCTTGCCTGGAGAATCCCAGAGACAGAGGAGCCTAGTGGGCTGCCGTCTATGGGATCGCACAGAGTCGGACACGACTGAAGCGACTTAGCAGCAGCAGCAGCAGGGGGCTTTCTACCCAGAGCAATGCATCCTAGTGAGATTAGGGGTAGTAGAGTGCAGGCCTTTCTTTTATAGAGTGAGAAGGGAGAAGTGAGAACTCTGCCCTGAAGTACAGAGTTCAGAGCACGGATGCAAGTGCAGGTCTGGAAATGAATTCTGTTTAAAATCCCAAACCACTTACAGTTTGAAAGCTGCTACTCCAGAGAACTTAGCTCACAGTTTTGTGATGCTGCCAAGCAGGATTCCCTTAGCCACCAATACTGAGCTTTCCAGGGGTTTAAATGACTTCCCGGCACAGGTGTACTGAATCCATCCACCGTGCCATTTGTGCAGTTAGCCAATGTAATTCCAACAAGAAACTCATAAAATGAAGAAAACACAACCTAGAAATTTGTATCAGCATTTGACAACAGTTTTTTGAGGTAAGCACTTTAAAAAAGATGAAAAATATTCTCTGTCTTCAGACACTAATGGCAATGTTTTATTCTGACATTAAAGCACAAAGTCATACTGACTCATCTGCCTGGAATTAAGATGCAGAAATGTCGTATCACATCCCCAGTGATATGAAGAAAGGCAGTCAGTCAATCAGAGAAAATTAGCAGAATGTTTCAAGAGTCTACTTAGAGCTATCATCATTTGCCGGAAAACATCAGTTTAAACCATACACAAGGGGAAAGATAGGTAGTCCCTCCCCTTCTTCTTCCAACAATCTCTCAAGAAGCTTGTATTTAAATTTCAGTGAGCGATCTTTGAAATGTAAAGGAAACAAGTTTTTATATTCTCTTGCTACTGCTGCTAAGTCACTTCAGTCGTGTCCGACTCTGTGCGACCCCATAGACGACAGCCCACCAGGCTCCCCCGTCCCTGGGATTCTCCAGGCAAGAACACTGGAGTGGGTTGCCATTTCCTTCTCCAATGCATGAAAAGTGAAAGTGAAGTCGTTCAGTCGTGTCCGACTCTTCTCGACCCCATGGACCGCAGCCCACCAGGCTCCTCCATCCATGGGATTTTTCAGGCAAGAGTACTGGAGTGGGGTGCCATCCACTTGCAAATCATTTCACTCTACAGCCTCACATGGGGCTTCCCTAATGCTCACACAGTAAAGAATCTACTTGCAATGCAGGAGACCTAAGCTCGATCCCTGGGTCAGGAAGATACCCTGGAGAAGGGAAAAGGCAACCTACTTGCTTGGAGAATCCCAGAGGAGCCTGGTGGGCTAGTCCATGGGGTCACAAAGAGTCAGACACAATTGAGCAACTTTCACTTACTCATGTAGAAGTCAGGGCTAATTTAATTAATTGGAAAAAAAGCAAATACATATAAAGCTCCTCAAACTCATCCTAAGGCATGCAGTGTTAACTTGTAGATGAAAGTCTTTGCTATGAGATTATGTATTTTATACACACACACACACATATATTCCAAGATTTCAGATTAGAGTATTTATCTGCCCTCTGATGTTATGAAGGAAGGCTATTTTAATGCAAGAAAATGAATATGCTTCCTTGGCATGGACCAGGGGCCCTTGCCGGTCCCCATCTGTGAGGGGTCAGTGGTGAGCACACTCGAGTTTCCTTCTCCTCTTGGGACTCACTCGTCATTATGCTAAACTAACCCAGCTGAGAGAAATGAGGAGACGATAGCTTCCTGTGCCTGCTGATGGCTTCCTGTGCCCGGTGGCCGAGGGGGAGGGCACAGCAAAACACCCTACTCCCCTCACCTCTGACCTAAGGAGCAAGGAAGTGGGAGGCAAGCATTGAACCATTCAAGTCTGTATGAGTGAGTCCCCGTGGAGAGGAGGTCGGGCTGTTCTCCTAATTCTTGGCTTTCACCATCTCCAGATGGGACTTTGAAGGAAAATGATCCATTACACCCGACCTTTCATCCTCCCCACTAAGCAAGTGGCTTGGCCTGGGACGCGGATGGAGGATGAAAAAAGCAAGCCATGACCGAACAGTTTGCCCCAAACATTTTCCCAAATGCTTCAGAAATTCAGGAAGTTTACGAGGTTTCTAGTGAGGAAAGGGAAGGTTTCTCTTTT
Organism: Bubalus kerabau; assembly: GCF_029407905.1. Classification (NCBI taxonomy): domain Eukaryota; kingdom Metazoa; phylum Chordata; class Mammalia; order Artiodactyla; family Bovidae; genus Bubalus; species Bubalus kerabau. The sequence continues at coordinate 30,160,595 of NC_073635.1, read as the reverse complement.
TCTTGAATAAACTTTTTTGTTTTGTTTCATCTGGTGCTCTGAATCCCTTGACTGCAGAACTGAAGAATGCCTTCCTCTAGTTAGTTAACGGGTTCGTTTTCAGGCTTCTTCAACTTAAGAGCTTTAAGTCCTCACCTCTCAAGGGTCGTCAGGATTTCCTGAGTGGCTTTTAAAAATGCAGATGCTCAGGCTCCGTCCCTGCAGAGTCGGTGACGACAGGTGTGGCCTTGGGACCCTCCACAGCACAGCAAGGACTGAACTCTAGACACGCGGGCGCTCTGAGACGTCCCCTCACATGACTCGGATAACAGTGCCGGGAGGGCGCTGCTGTTCACTCCTGGGAAGAGAGGCCCACGGTCTGACGTTGTGTGGCCTGCTCCGTTTGTTTTAAGGATTTCTGCCAACCTTAAATGCAAGAACACCTTCCTTCTGCTCCCAGTTACGCTACGAAAAGCTATTTTGCTCCTGAGGCTCTAACTTAAGAGATACTTTGCTTTTTGTTTTTATAAATAAGAAACATCTTGTAATTGTTTCTGATTATAAAGATGTATGTTCATTATTAAAAGCACAATGCAGAATATATAAAGAATATAACCGTCTGAAGAAGATAAAAGGCACATGTAATACGTGCACCTGAAAAAAACCGCCATTCACACATATCGTGCAAAACACCACTTCATGTCTGATCACAAAGTTGGGATCATATGGTATAAATGGGTTTGTTACTTGATTCTTTCACGTAATAACATTTCGGGAAGATGCTTAAGGTCAACAAATAAATACAAAACCATGTATGTGTGTGTTTGCTCTCATGACGGTGTAATATTCCACCACACAGATGTACTGTAGTTTATTCAAAGAACTGGATTTTGATTTCACTGACTTTCTCTAATTTTCTCTTTATTTTCTATTTCCAGCTTCCCCAGACATGATTTCATTTCCCTCTAGACAACAGACTCGGGGCAAAAAACTTGATCCAATCAGGATTTGAGGTGATTTGAGGGGAACTTCAGGCTTTCTAAGGGCTGTCCTTACATCTGGGGCTTGGCACTGCAGGATCTCAGGCTAAAAATCTGAACTATTCATCAGGGCCCTTGTTTCCTGCCACACCCTGATGTGCAGTTTTACCTCCTCAGCTCTGTTAGACTGTTCAGACTGTTTAATCAGGCAGCCTCTTAGCAACTATTTTCTGCTTACTTTCTTGGCTGCTAGACCCAGACTCATCTATGGTGTGGCAAATTCCTCGAGGACAAATGCAACACTCAATAGTACAGATCGTCGGGGCTCACTTTTCTGCAGTTCCCTTTACTTTACGATCTTGGCACCTCAAGCCCTGGCTGCCTTGCTAACTGTGCATTCACTTCTGCCTCCAAGCTCGAAAAATCTCCAGGCAACTATTCTCTGCCCGGTCTCAACCTCCTGCACAGAAAATGAGCCTTTCCTTGAGGGTAAAGGGGACCAAGAAAGGTCAGCCCACCCCAGAATATTGTCGTTATTAACTTTGGGCTCTTAGCTCTTCAATATTAATTTTCTTGGGCTGTGCAACAAATTATACATAAACATAGAGGCTTAAAATGACACACTTTATTTCACAGGTTCTTAGGGTCAGGAATCCAGACACAGCTTAGCTGGGTCCTCTGTGTCCACTAGAGGCAGGATTGCCTCTCAAGGCGAGACCAGGGAAGGTTCCGCTCCCAGGTACACTCAGGAGTCACACTTGTGGGCTGCAGGGCTGAGGGCCGTTCCCAGCCAGCTTCTGGCCACAGTCCCTCTGTTCCCACCCCATGAGCTACTCCCCCGAGGCTGCCTGCTCCATCAGCGTCTACACGCTGAGAAGCTACACGCTGGGAGAGCTTGCTAGCCAGGTGGACCTTACAGTCTCACGTCGTGGAATCACAGAGTGACAGTCCGGCACTTTTGTGATAACGCTGGTTAGAGACCACTTAGAAGTCACACCTGCACTCAAGAGAAAGGGATCGCACAGAGGCATAGACTCCATAGCTGGGGACCATCTGAGAGTCCACTATCCTGGCCTGCCTGCCCTGGCCAATTTTTGATGACCAGATTCAAAAGCTTTCCCCCACCCCTCAGTTTTGTTTTTATAGTTTTCTTGGTGGAAAGTTGGGTTTAATACAAGTTACTCTATCAGTGCTGCAAGCAGAAAAGTATACATGAACTTTTTTGTGGGAAGATACACATAACATATAATGCACCCTTTTAACCATGTTAAAGTGTACGATGTAGCGGCAGTTAGTTCACTCTGCAGGGCGTGCAAGCATCACCACTACCTAATTCTAGAACATATTCATCATCGCACACGGAAACCCTACACCCATCCATCGACTCCACTCCCTTCTCCCCCAGGCCCTGGAAACCATAAGTCTGCTTTCCGCCTCTATAAATGAGCCTATTCTGAATATTTCATGTTAACTGAATCATACAATGTGTGGCCTTTTGTGTCTGGCTTCTTTCAGCATCACTGAAACCAAGGATCACTCATGTTGTAGCATGGTGTCCAGACTTCTTTTCTGTGTATGGCTGAAACATGTAATTGTATGGATATGCTGTGGCTACTTTTAATTCACACAGATAAATTCGGCTATAGATCTCATTGTGCTTTTTACTCTGTTTTGATTCAGGAACTTAAAAAAAATTATTTTCTTTGAGGTATAATGGTCAAGCGTTACAACTGGATGAGCTTTGATAAATGTATGCATTTATGAAACTACCACCGCAATCCTTATCACACAGAACGCTTTGATCTCAATGTTCTCGTGCGCCTCCTGTAGACAAGCGCGTTGGCCTACCAGGGGCCCGGGACAGACACTGATCTGCTTTCTGTCACCACAGTTTTGCTTTTCCCAGAATTTCATATAAATGAAACCATTCAGTGCAGCATCCAATGATTGGGGCTTCCATGGAGAATATGGAAATTGGAGAGGAGAAGTTATCAAAGAAACAATTTTCCATTACAAAATTCCCCAGGGAGATAGAGAGACTTCAATGTTATAATTAAAAGGTCCTATTCTACGTCTAGCATGATAAATAAAAAACAAAACATAAAGCAACACATAAGAACCTCTGACGCTTAGACGCAGCCATGTGAAATTTAACAGAACAATAAAGGGCCGATCTGAAAGATGAAGAAAACCACAGGACTCCTACGGGAGGGAGAATAAGATGGGTGTCAAGCAATACCAGATGTTGGAATCAAAAGGATCAGTGCCTTGTAAGTGCTGAGAGTAAGTGATTCGGAACCTAGGATGCTATACAAGCCACACTGTCAATCAAGTCTGAAGAGCCAGTAAACAAACTATTAACTATGCCAGGATGCAGACATTTTATTTCTCATGTGCTGTATACTGCTTCTTAGGAAGCCCTCGTGTTCCAGCCAAATGAGACAGTAAACAAAAGTCCCCTTCTCAGCTCAACAGGAGGGGTTCCAGAGTTGACAGAACAAAGCAGGTTTAGAGAAAAACCAGTCCAGCTTGCTGCAGGAAGATGGACAACTCCAGCGGGGGCACTCTCCTGGGGAAAAGGAGGTCCATATGGCTTACAGAACTACTGAGAGGCGGGGTGAACTCAAGAACGTGATGAAGGGAGGAAACACTAGAAAGGCAATTAGATACTCCATAAAGTAAAAGCTGTAAAGGAGACACACGTGATCGTAACACACTAGCTCTGCAGTGAACAGTCTCTACACAGATAACAATGTCATTATTTTACTGATATGGAAGACCTTAAAAATCCACCTACAGACAAAGAGGAGAGCAATTAATTTTTGTTCCAAATAGCATACAAAGCGTGTAGAAGTGCTTATGACAAGGGGGTGAGGAGTGCGAAGAGGATGTGATGGAAGGATAGGAAGGCTGTATGCTCATATTACAACCTGAAGTGTTGACAGATAATGTCTAGAGCTGATGTTCTAAGAAACGGAAATTTAACTCTACTATCTGACGTTAAGAAATGTAATTAGCAGAGAGATAAATAGGTGATATAACTACATTGGGGGCAGGAGGAGAATACAGGTAAGGGGATCCCTAAATTTGCTAAGTAAATAATGATAGTAAAAAGTATATCATCTAACTAGCAGTGTTTTAAGTGAATGGGTGTGTGTGCGTGTGCATGCTGAAAGATGGGCTTGGTGTGTTTGGGAAGTCAGAAAAATAAACACTGCATATATCTTTCATTGGGGCACTATTTTTATGAACATTTTTGGTAAATAGTAAAGCATTTGGTAAATGGTAGATTAAAAAAAAAAGCATATCATCTAGAAATACACTGGCAAACACAAGAAGAGTTAGTGATGCCTGGGGGTCTGAACTAGGGAGTAAAGGACTAGAATAAGAACTTCCGCTTTTCAGTACCTTCCCTCTGATTTTTAAGACTATGCATATGTGTTATTTTTTATAAAATGTGAAAACACAAACATTTCAAAGGCAAGGTAATTTAAAAGATGGTACTGACTTGAGAACTAAGGTCCAGATTTATGAAAAACTCAGCAGACTGTAAAAATGAGTCAGATTTTACCGTAGGTTATGATATGATCTTAAAAAATTTTTATCCAGGGAAAGACTTACTACACTTTGCAAAAAACAAAGATTCCGAGGCACTGGGTGACGTGGTTTAAGACATGAGACAGGTTCCAGCAAGGATGCTGCTGCCCTGGAACAAGGCAGAGGGGATGAGGGCCTGGGCCAGAGCAGTGAGCACTGGGGGTGAGGAAGGCTGGCGGGGGCTGTGTGGGTGTGCTGGGGTGGGAGGTGAAGAATCAAGGGTTGCAGGCGGGCTGACTGAGGCAGCAAGACGATGAAGGCTTTAGACTTGGTCATAATGCACCTGAAATGAATCAAGTGGCCTTGGGAAGGTCACTGGGTCAGGTAGAAACAGGAGTGTATGGCTCTGGAGGGAGGGGTCAGGCAATAATACAAATCTGCCCAGTGTCCACTGAAGCCATGATGGTGGGTTAAACGGCTCAGACAGCGCTCACAGGAGCAGCCTTGGCCAGGAAAGCATCACCAAAAGCATCTGATCACCACGGCGCGTGGAGTGGTGGCAGCATCCTGGGGCTGGACGCCTCAGTGGACACCCAGCCACCTGGCTCGGGCACACCTCTCCTGGCCGGACCTCCTCCTTCAAGCCTCAGCTTTTACTCTTCGTCTCAGAACTCCTGCCATAGACACTGTGGGAGACTCCTTTTATCTTCATGTTCTCTATCACAATTGTCTTGTGTGGCATGTAATGAGCAGTTTATTTAGTGGCCAACAGAATACACAGGCTGTGAAAAATAACCAGAAAAGCAAATGAATTTTTCATTTAATTGTTATGTAGGTAGAATTTTAGGTGGAGAAATGAGGGCAGCTGGTTCTCTCGGTCAGTGTATTTACTGGGACTTATTTTCCACGTAGTGCTGGGCCATGCTGCCTTGGTTGTTGATTTCAATACAGGCAAGGTATCTCTTTACCTCTCACAGAATAACTTCAGAAGCAACTAGATATTTGGAAAAAGTGACAATGGTCTGAATGTTAAATAATAATCTGAACAATTTATTGATACGCTTAAAGGGAAAAACAAGTGGAATTAAAGTGTTCAACTGCACTGCAATAGGCAAGGCTTGATAACTGTCTCCTTGGAAACCAATTACTGCTTGACTTCCTGTGGCCACAAAGACGAGGAGAACTGGGGGAACATAAAAACCAAAGGAAACTTTGAGTTGACAGATGGGTCATAAACATCAAGTTTTCTCAGTGGAGGCATGCATGCAGTCTCCTGCAAGATGATCTATACCAAACGCTTGGGCACACGGCTTCCAGATATCAAATACGTCATGAGATGGCTTACTCTCCTCCACTCTGGCCCAGCATCCATCCTCATTACTGCAGACTAACAGTTTGATATTGCCTTCATTATTCCACAGTACCTGATTTATATATTTTCATCTTAAATGGGTCCACATAGATAGTGGTTTGGATCATTTTGTTGACCTGAGGTTGAATGATATGTCATTTGAGTCAACAGACACACTCACACACACACACACACACATAAATGGATAAGAAACAAAGGTAACCAGAAAATCCACAGCCAGCACAACCATCTAACAAAGAAAGGATCCTTCATTTGGCATTAAGTTCATTTGGCATTAAGTAAGCCAAACTCTGGGCTTCCTGGGTGACGCTAGTGGTAAAGAATCTTCCTGCCAATGCAGGAGATGCAAGAAATGCAGGTTTGATCCCTGGGTTGGGAAGATCCCCTGGAGGAGGAAATGGCAACCCAGTATTCTTGCCTGGAGAATCCCATGGACAGAGGAGCCTGGTGGGCTACAGTCCATGGATCACAAAGAGTTAGACACGACTGAGCACACAAAACAAGCCGAGCTGTCCCAGACAGGAACGATCATTTTTCAAATCAACCTGTACAGAAAGAAACAAACATTTGAACTCTGTGGTTTTAACTGACCAAACAAGAAAGTTCACAGAGGAGACAATGGGAAGTCCAGTCCTGTTGTGGCGCATTGACGCTCTTTAGTGTTCATTCAGGAGTCCCCTTTGGGCTGACTGGGTTCACCAATGAATTTGGATAATATAAAATTAGGTAGCAAGAGAATGCTGCAAGACCGAATTTAAACACTTGATAATTTTGCAGTTATGAGAGCCACTGTTCTGTGTCATGGTCTGGAATAATGAATCACAGCTTTGTTTAGACAGCAAAACAACTTGAAACCAAAGAATTTGTTTTAGAAACCCACAAATACTGAGTCTACTTCCTCACGACACCAGGAACCATTTCAAACACACATAATGATATATTTGGAACACAGGCAATCAGGTTAAACAGGATCATCCAACTAGGAGTTTTCTATTAGTATATCTGATGCTATTGATTCCTTGGATTTGGTTGTCTGCTAACCTCTTAACAGATCAGGCGGCAGCAGCTCACATGGGTGTGGACACTATGGGAGAAAAATCTTAAAATCTAGAAAACATTACAATTCATTTAGTTTCCCCCTCCCCTAGAGAATCAGAAAAACAGAAACAACTGTTGTTAAAATCTGAGTACTTGAGCATGATAGCCTTGGCAAACTGTTCTGTAGGAGTACCTTTTGGAGAGTCACTGTTGTAGCAAAAATAGAAATCAAGGCCTAGGCATCAGAGTTGTGGGGTTCAAATCTGTCCTTTATTGAAGTCAACATTAGCTTAGTTTCACTTCAGAAAAGTTACGAGTCTTTGATCTGTCATACTGACTCAAAAGTCAGCAAACTCTTCTGCCTGGTTGAATTCAGAGAACAGCGCATTGTCTCCATCTAGAAATTCAAGGGCTTCTTCCCTGGCTTAGCGGTAAAGAATCCACTTGCACTGAGAGTGCCGGAGACATGGGTTCGATCCCCGGTCCAGGAAGATCACACATGCCCTGGAGGAACCAAGCCTGTGCACTGCAACCACTGAGTCTGTGCTCTAGAGCCTACAAGCGCAACTCCTGAAGCCCTTGTGCCCTAAAGCCCTTGGATCTGCAACAAGAAAAGCCATGGCAATGAGAAGCCCTCGTACTGAAACTAGAGAGTAGTCCCCACTGGCTGCAATGAGAGAAAAGCCTGTGCGGCAGCAAAGTCCACGATAAACATTTTTAGAAAATTTAGAAATTCAAACCCTTTGAACTACTGCCAATTTAAATAAGTAAAAATTGCTATCACTCTCCCCCAGCCTATTTACAATATCTATAATTCAGGTAAGAAAAGACATATTGAAACTGTCAACATTTACAGGGTAGGGCAGTGGATTTTAGGTGATAGCTGGCAATGCACAGAGTAGAAGGCTTAGGAGGAGGGGGAGAATACTAAGAGGGCAGGAGAGAAGAAAAATTAACAAGAGATGCTGAGTTTTAGAAAGAGCGGGAAAAAAATGTACAATTTTATTGAAGTATATTTGACTTACAATATTACATTAGTTTCAGTGTACATCACAGTGACTTGATATTTTATATATTACATACCACAGGAAGTTTTATAACACTGACTCTATTCCCTGTGCTGTACATCACAATCCCTGTTGTTGATGTACTCCTAGGTTGCTGCAAAAGTAATTGTGGTTTTTGCTGTTTGATATTGGAATACATTCTAAATAATGTATGTTGGTTATGTTATATATCATTTTAATTTGCATTTCTTGCTCTATGTTTTTTTGCTAATAACTTATTACTTGCTCTTTATTTCATGTTTAATTTAGACTATGGATATGATGTTAGACAAAAAGCAAATTCAAACAATTTTCTTATTTGAGTTTAAAATGGGTCATAAAGCATTGGTGGGTCAGTGGTAGAATTCTCACCTCCCAAAATGGGTCGTAAAGCAGCAGAGACAACATACAACATCAGCAATGCATTTGGTCCAGGAACTGCTAACGAACGTACAGTGCGGTGGTGGTTCAAGAAGTCTTGCGAAGGAGACGAGAGCCTTGAAGATGAAGAGCATAGTGGGTGGCCATCGGAAGTTGACAATGCAACTGAGAGGATCATCAAAGCTGATCCTCTGAGAACTACATGAGAAGTTTCTGAAGAACTCAACATCAACCATTCTATGGTCGTTTGGCATTGGAAGCACATTGGAAAGGTGAAAAAGCTTGATAAGTGGGTGTCTCGTGAGCAGAGTGCAAATCAAAGAAATCATCACTTTGAAGTGTCATCTTCCCTTATTTTACACAACAACAATGAACCATTTCTTGAGCAGATTTTGATGCGCAACGAAAAGTGGATTTTATATGACAACTGGCAATGACAAGCTCAGTGGCTGCACCTAGAAAGAAACTCCACAGCACTGCCCAAAGTTCAACTTGCACCAAAAAAGGCTCATGGCCACTGTTTGGTGGTGTGCTGCCCGTCTGATACACTATAGCTTTCTGAATCCCGGCGAAACCATTACCTCTGAGAAGCATGCTCAGCAAATAGATGAGATACATCAGAAACGTCAACTTAGGCTAAAAAGACATTTTTCTTTTTTTAAAAAAAGACTTATGTTTTTACCAAGATATCCTTTTTGTCTCCCCTCCAAATCTGGCAGGCCAAGAAAAAGCAGGTGCGTAATTCTAGATCTAAAACTAGGAGTCGTCATTGGACTGGAAATCAAAACCGCAGAAAGAGCAGGTTGAGAGAACCTTACAAGAATCTCTGCTGAGAGACAGTAAGTTAGACAGCCTGCCTGCAAGCCCCCTCCCCCATCCCTCCCCTGAGCGCAGGTACCGGGCCTTCTGACATGGGCAGAACAGGGCAAGGGAGTCCAGCACACTCAGCGCCCGGGGCCAGTCAACAGCTACACCCACACCTGTCCACCAAGGGAGGAGCTTTCAGCTCCCATTGGGAATACAGTCTGGTGTGGCGACAGGCTCCTGATGGGAGAAATGTCTCGAGTCTATGTTGACTCTCACTGGCTAACCTTTCCTGAAGACTAGGCCAAGCCGGCTGAGCACACTGGAGCTGGACAAGTCTTGGACCAACTGCAGGTAGGGACACCCACATTCATTTTCTCCCTTTCTCTCTCCCTCCTCTCTTTCAGCAGGGTTTTTGAGCCCCTGATGTGTGCCAGATCACTGTTCTTGGCACCCAAGATGGCTAGGAAACCGTCAAGGAGCTTCCATTCAAGAGGAGGGAAATGGAAAATTAAGGTCCAATTTATTTTTCAGATTTAAAAAACCTCTATGAAGGAGAATAACTTGTAGGAAAGCGGGTCAGGAAGACCCTTTCTGATGAAGTGACTGAGGGAAAGTGGCCCTACTGTTAAGGAAGGAGGGGAGGGGACCTTCTTTGTCCCGTGACTTAGCCAGCTACTGTTTCATGGATGCTGACAGAAGACACATGATGCTGGGAGACAAAGGACTTTGTTTTTCATGGCACAGAGAGCATCAGGAACTCCACATGTCTGTGTCAGTTCCTTTCACTTCCCGGTCCCACAGGGTGACATGTGGATGTGGTGAGCACCGTGGGCTGGCATTACATGTGAGGAACTCGGAGCTCAAAGAGCCCTGATCTTTTTAAGGAGCTCCAAGCAAACTGGCCTACTGCTGTCTTAGGAAGGCATTGTGTGTATTACATTGGCCAGTAAACAAACCTGCCCCAGGCTCCAGAATGAGGCATAATTCCTGGTTCCTAAGGCTCTGAGCTTTCCAGACATCCTTCAAAAGATGGTCTGGAAGAAAAGCTGTCAGTGCCTCAGCTTGTAAGACACACAACAGACTGGAGTGACCTGTCTACCCACGATGCAGTTCTAAGAGATGATGGCCACCAGTAGGGCCAGACGGGTCCCCCCTTGGTTGGGCGGGCCTTACGACTGCTTCCAGCCAATGAGCTGTGAGTGGCTGTTACTGACATGGTACATTCCGGAGCCCTCTTTTCACTCTGGCTCAGGGATGTTTGAGACAGTGGCTGTTCAACCAGTCTGGGTCTCAAGGGGTTCACAGGGAGCAGAACCCTCAACTAACCTATGATCAACATGGAACATAAACAAAAATGAAACCTTTGTTCTTTAAGTCAGAAATTGCCAAACTTCAACCCACAGGCAAAATCTGGCCTGTAGTCTGTTTTTGTGTTGTCTATGAGCTCAGGAATGCTGGGGTGATCTTTTTGTTATGGTTTCAGATAGATGAAGCTCCATTTTTAATGTATGACATTTCCCTCTAAGGATGTAAAAGAGTTAGGCATCTGTTGCGACCCCATGGACTATACAGTCCATAGACAGCAAGGAGATCCAACCAGTCCACCCTAAAGGAAATCAGTCCTGAATATTCATTGGAAGGACTGATGCTGAAGCTGAAACTACAATACTTTGACCACCTGATGCAAAGAACTGACTCATTTGAAAAGACCCTGATGCTGGGAAAGACTGAAGGTGGGAGAAGGGGACGACAGAGGATGAGAAGGTTGGATGGCATCACTGACTCAATGGACATGAGTCTATCAGGAGTTAGTGATGGACAGGGAGGCCTGGCATGCTGTAGTCCATGGGGCTGCAAAGAGTCAGACACGACTGAGCGACTGAACTGAACTGAACTGATGAGCTCAGGAGTTTTGTTTTTTTTAAATGTCGTGAAGAAAAAGCAGCAGTAAACAGAGAATAACATGGTTCAGAGTCCTGCATGGCCTGCAAAGGATAAAACATATACTCTTTGGCACGTAATAGAAAATGCCCTGCAATCCATGGTTGACCTGGCCAATCTATCTGATGTGGAAGAAAATAAAAAATATATAAGGGAAACAAAAATAAGAAAAGTGTTGGAAAAAGCAGTCAGTGTCAAAGGCTATTGTATCAATGGAATAAGGTGAGTTTCTGAGGCGTTGTCATTGGCTTTGAGAACATGGCAGTTACTGGGGGCTTGATAAGTGCAGGTCCGTTTGGACCTTCAGGGACAAAAAAAAAAAAAAAAAAAAGACCAATTGGAGTGAGGAAGTTGAGTCTCAAAACGAATACAACTGTTATCAAGGTTCACTGTGGACAAGGAAAGAGATGTGACAGGAATGGGCTGTGGGGTCAAAGGAGAGTTGCTTTTAAAGACGGGAGAAAGCAGGGCCTCTGAATAATCTCAAGGATCAGCCAGGTGGAGGAGGAGCTGGCCTAAGAGAGCAGGAGAGATACGAGGTGACTGAAGGAGTGAACTCCAAAGAGCAGAGAGGAAGTGATATGACCTCAGTGGGAGGACCCGCCATCATCAGGAGGAGGATCTCTTCTCCCGTTGCAATAGGAGAAAAATGAGTCTGCAAATGCAGGAGGACCTGTGGCTTCAACGGTGATAAGACTAGGGAGTTCTTGTCTGATGACTTCTATTTTTCAGTGAAATATGAGGCACGTTAGGGAGGGAGAAAGCTGTTGAGAAGAGGGTAGGGGACATTTGAGGGGAGAAGAGAAAATTGAAATGTCTCAGAGACTGAGGGGACTCAAGCTCCTAATGAGTAATCAGTGAGGAGGGCTGAGGCACCTTTTGAGATGATCATAAATTTAAAGTCAGCGTGACAGTCTGGCTTTGCGACATCTCCAGCAACTTTTAGTGTCTGGGTGCCAAGGGGAGAAAGTCAATCTTTTGATTCAAACATATTTGGAGTGCAACCATTTGAGTGTAAATGAAAAACAGAATGTGCTGAGCTGCTCTGGGAGTTTTTTAAGGGCTTCTTGAAGGGTCCCTCCAAAGACGCGCTAAGCTGACCACTAGGCACCCTACTTCAGCACAGTGGCCAAGGGTATGTGCTCTGGAGCCAGAGTGTCCCAGCAGAAATCCAAGCTCTGTCACCTGTAGACCACAACCAGGCTATTTAACTTCATTCAGAACAAGGTTAGTGGTTGGACTCACCTCATATGATGGTGGTGAGATTTATATAAATGAATTCTTCTAGTAAAACCTTCAGAACAATATCTGATCCATAGGAAGTGTTCCCACATGGTCTTGGTATTTAGCTGTATGCCACAATTTTCAGGTGACCTAGAAGCCAGATTAATATTAAATTTGCCAAAACCCTGCCTAGAAAGCTTGTGCTGTCCAGCCTTCATTTAAGCCAGGCTTTCTCCCTCTGGGGAACAAGAGTAAACACATTGAGAAATGAAGGTGTTCCCTAAGGCTCAAGTCCACTTTGAAATGCTGAGTCATTTGCAGAATCTTTTACAGGGTGAGACTCTTCACACTGAGTGCTTTAGACTGGCATTCGCAAGGGAGTATTTCCTGGCATTTTACTGGAAAGTGACTCTGAGGGACAAAGTGGAGTGAGCCAGGGACTAGCAGAGGCATTTTCCTACACAGCTTCCTGAGGTGAGTGGTTGGGGAAGACATCCACTGCACGGGGCTGGCCCCTGCAGGCAGAGCAGAAAAGACCACATGCCTGCATCTGTCTAATGTGATGAATGTACTGGAATCAGGAAGAGAAGCCTCTTCTTCCTGCGATGTCCCTCCATAGCACTTTACTGACAGAGCTTAACATCATGCTTGCTACAAAGGAAAAATGCTAAAATGGTCCTGCCCCAGGAGGCACAGCAGGTAATGGAGGATGGACTAGGGCTGAAGGATGAAGGTAACTTGAAACTTGTCCAAAGGGCACCAGAAACACTGATAACATCAGTCTAATGAAGGTCCAGAAATGACTCTACCATCTAGCTGCTGCTTCTGTTATATTTGCCTAAGAGGAGAGATTTAAAAAACCAGACCTGGGGTAAACCTCCATGGAGGAGGCGGCGGCGGCGGTGCCTGCGGCCGCCTGCTCTACCACCTGAGCCGTGCTTCACTGCCGCTGCCACCGCGTCGCAGCGGCCATGGGACCCGTGCTCCCCGAACTCCCTGGGGACGGCCATGGCCAGGCGGGCGGTGGTGGCCGGTGCAATCCCGGCCCCCTGCTGCCCCCGCCCAGCCCACGCCTAGAGGCCTCCCTGGAGGCCGTGGCCAGACAGTCGCCAGGTCTAAACACAATTAAGAAGTAGAACTGCCATATGACCCAGCAATCCCACTGCTGGGCATACACACGGAGGAAACCAGAATTGACATGAAGAGACACGTGTACCCCAATATCCATCGCAGCACTGTTTATAATAGCCAGCACATGGAAGCAACCTAGATGTCCATCTGCAGACGAATGGATAAAAATCTGTGGTACATATACACAATGGACTATTACTCTGCCATTAAAAAGAATACATTTGAATCAGTTTTAATGAGGTGGATGAAATTGGAGCCTATTATACAGAGTGAAGTAAGCCAGAAAGAAAAACACCAATATAGTATACTAATGCATATATATGGAATTTAGAAAGATGGTAATGATAACCCTGTATGCAAGACAGCAAAAGAGACACAGATGTATAGAACAGTCTTTTGTATTTTGTGGGAGACAGCGAGGGTGGGATAATCTGGGAGAATAGCATTGAAATATGTATATTATCATATGTGAAACAGATCGCCAGTCCAGGTTTGATGTATGAGACAGGGTGCTCAGGGCTGGTGCACTGGGATGACCCAGAGGGATGGGATGGGGAGGGAGGTGGGAGGGGGGTTCAGGATGGGGAACATGTGTACACCCATGGTTGATTCATGTCAATGTATGGCAAAACCACTACAATATTGTAATTAGCCTCCAATTAAAATAAATAAATTTTTAAAAAATTTAAAAAAAAAAGAGCTTCTACAATCACAGCAGATGAAGATCCACTAGTAAATTGATCAATATTTTTGGCTGGCCCTCCAAAGAAAAGGTTAGGAAACTGATGGTCCAAGTAAGTTAGGTGACTGGCTTACATTACACAGCTTGTAAGTGAAAGAGCCACTATATGACCAGAAAAAATTCATAGGGCTCCAGAGCCCGCCCTCATTTTCCTCATCTGTAAATAATAATTTGGCCACCTCTGTGACATCAGATGTTCCAGATTAAAAAAACATGAATAATAATTTTTAAAAATGAATAAGCCTGCTTTTTCCCATCTAAAGAAAGCCCCTCTAAGTAAGCAGCTATGACATGTGTGCCTCAGGAGTATGGGTATTACTGCTGTGTGAAACATGCTGATTAAAATCATTGTTTCTGGAACACAAAAACAAAAACAAAAACAAAATCCAGACCTAAGCAGCCTAGTCTATAGTTCAATTGTCAAGATCAGGGTTATTAGTGAACTGTTTGCAGAGCAATGAGTAAGTTAGCCCGAGAGAATAGACATGGCACCAGTGCTGAAGGTGCCATGTCGTTAACGCTCAGTCGTTAATTAATGTTAGGTTTGGAGATTCATCTACTTCTCTCATAGTTAACTAAAAGAAACAAAGATGTATAAAATTTTATTCACATGCTCTTCTGTTTTCTTCTGACTGAGCAATATTCCAGCTGCCAAGATTTCCCTTCCAGCAACCTGTCCATCATCAATTCTTTTCCACTTTGACTCCTCTCCTCTCTTAACCAGTTTCAGAAAAAATGTAAAATAGGGAGCCCTCTTTCTAGGGCTACCCCTAGGGCATGTGGCTGTTGGAAAATATTTTTGCAGAGCGCCTGTCTGTATATAAACAACTTGATCAAAAACGCATTACAAAATTCATGGACCCATGTCCATGAATAATGGGTAGAATAATGGGTAGAAAAGAAGGACTTATTGATTATCTTTCCATTAGTGCATGTGAAGATCCTTTGTCCTGTGTACTATGTGAGTGTCACTCATCACCCATCAGTGTCTCAGCCCGATTCTGGTGGCCCGATCTCATGTGATCCTGTGGAAGAATTGCTGTGCCAGCCGGCGGGAGCACCCTGCTCTCCAACCTGTCCTTCTGGGACTGCGTTCCACTCCAGAGCCAGGGGCCGACTCTATTAGCATGACTTCTGGAGCCCCAGAGGACTTCTGGTCTACCCCACACAGGGAGCAGAGGGCTGGAGTGTGCTCCTTAGAGAGAAGAGATGAGGACTGGACCCATGAAGGCCACAGCCTGGGCTTGGGACACCCAGTGCGGATAACATGGTGGGCCCCAGCAGGTACCAGGGGTCATCAGGGAGGGCCATCTTTCATGGAGGGCACTCCATTCACTGGGTCCTGGGGCCTGGAACCAGCCACAGGATGCTGCTTCCCTTATCCAAAGGCTTCACTGCCTCTTTTCAGGTCTGGCTCACTGCATCTTTGACCATGGAGACAAAATTCACTCTCTTTGTTGTAACTGGAGATATGCAAAGCGGCTGAGCCATAGCTTGTCACACAGTGAGCTCGTGGTAGGGCCACAACCCTGGTCCCCAGGCCAGTGACCACTCACTCTTTCACGCCATGTGGCGTCTGATGTTCTCTTGCTCCTTCCCTGCAACATTCAATGCCTCTTTCTGTTTCCTGGTATTATGGACTGAAGGTCTGCATCTCCCCACTGTCCGTACCTGAAGTCCTAAACCCCAGTGTTGCTGGTTTTGGAGATGGGACCTCTAAGGAGGTGATTAAGGTGAGATGAAGTCATTCGGATGGGGCCCTGATCCCAAAGAATTAGTATCCTTCATTCATAAAGAAACATAAGGCAGCTAGTGCACGCTACCCCCAGTAACAGGCACCAAGAAGAGGCCACATGAGGACATAGTGATGAGGCGGCTGTCTACAAGCCTGGAAGAGAGGCCCACCAGAAATTGAATTTTCTGGCACCTTGATCTTGGACTTCTGGCCTCCAGAACTGTAAGCAGATAAATTCCTATTGCTGGGGCCACCTGGCATTTTGTGGTATTTTGTTATCGTGGCCTTGGTTTCCTAGGGGATGTTCACCCCCTTCCAAAACCAACTTCCAGATCCCTCTCAGCAAATCTTCAAATTCTACCCTTGTCATCTCAGTCCTTCAGAAGCTTGCCTTCAGTTAGCACCCTGATACATAAACCCACAACGATGGTTATTAACATCATAGCTTCTAGCTAAGATATTTAATCAGGACTACTTCTGGATAATCCCCTAATTCCAAAGACTGGTTTTAACAGTGGGCTTGTAAAACATGAGGACAATCAGATTGAGGAAGTCAACTGCTTATACAGGCCTCCCAGCGGGCCCTTGAACCCCTGTGAAAAGCAGCTGCCTTCTCTCTCATGAAGGCCTCAACCCTAACTTCCAGACTATAGCAAGCCTTTTGCTTTCAGTATCCAGGTGAGGAAAACTTATATTCCTACAGGGAATAGGGAAAATAATTCTACTTAAAAGTATCAGTCATTCATTACTGTATCATTTATTTGAAATTAGGCTATTACATATCATGTTTCATTTGAGTAACTGAAATGGAACTTAAGTACTAGTAATACATTGGGTTACAAGTGACAGGAAAATTAAACTCACAGAATCTTAATAAGAATTTATTTTTCTCTTAAAAGTAGGCAGATTCTGGCTTTGCTTTAGCAGCTTAAAAACAGGGACTCATTCTCTTTATACATTTTCACCTTGTCATCCTCAGCGTGTTGGCTTTTGTTCTCCTGATTGTGCCTCATGAACAAAAGTGACTGCTGCAAACTCAGAAATCATCCTTCATTCGAGGCTGAAAAAAGGGAGGACATGTCAGAACTGTGCCCAGTGGCCTCTACTAATTGTTAAAGGAGGCTTAGAAAGTAGCTATTTAGTTTTTTAACCTAATATAGTTGCTGAGTGAGCCATGACTGGAAGAAATTAATTTGTGCTTAGAGATGGTGCTTTTCACAAAATCAACTGTTAATGCTAAAATGTATGGAGTGATATTTGTACATGATATCTTGGAAGTTTTCTGTAAATAATTCTAATTGAGAATTACTTCCTTTTCTCCAATTATAAAACTTGTGCTTGTTTGACTTGCCTGTAGCTAAGATACAGAAAGCAGTGGCAGGTCATTATCCCCACCACAACAAACAGAAGAAACTGAAAGAACTGCAACAGAACACGTTTTAAAAAGAACATCGGCTACTGGGAATAAAATAGGTCTAGTCGCTAGGAGTCGGACACGACTGAGCGACTTCACTTTCACTTTTCACTTTCATGCATTGGAGAAGGAAATGGCAACCCACTCCAGTGTTCTTGCCAGGAGAATCCCAGGGACGGGGAAGCCTGGTGGGCTGCCGTCTATGAGGTCTCACAGAGTCGGACATGACTGAAGCGACTTAGCAGCAGCAGCAGCAGCAGAGGAACTGAATGCCAGAGTAGAAAGATCTCCTTTCCACTCTGAATGCAGATCTGTAGCTCTCTTCCTACTTCAGGTATTTGACAAGTGTGTGCATGGGCTCAAAACTGGACTCAATATTGCACAGGAACTATGAAAGAATAAAGAGAAACAGAGCTTTTGAGGGCTGGTGTGAAAGCCAATTCTGGAGCATTCCTAAAGCAAAGACACTTTTTTCCTGCTGATTTCTTGTCATGGCAGCTTTAATGAGTACTTTGGTGGTAAGGGAGGTGCAAGCTGAGCTTGCAAGGAGAACAAAGTTCCTTGCACTCTGAAGGAGCACAGATGCCAAGATCATGCTGAAGAGAGAAGTGCAGGATAAACCAAGCACACCTCTCGCCCTTGAGACATCTGAACCAGAGGTGAATTGACTGTAACAAAATCTACAGCCTTTCCCCAGTGCCACTGCTGGCTCCATCATGCTGATCGGCATTTTATCTTACCCTGGCTGCCTGACACAGGAAAGGGCAAATCCTCTCTGGGGGGAAAGAACACTTACTTCAGTCTTTACACAACTTTTACACACACAGTTTCTGGCAAGTAAAAAAAAATAATTACAATACTTGGGGGGAAAAGGGGGACAATCATGAGAAAAAAAAACCAGGATAAACTGATGACCCAGATATTATATTTAACAGACAAGGTTTTATGACTATTATAATCATGCTAAAGAAAACAGGGACAGAAGATGAACAAAACTGATGACAAGATCTTGGGAGAACTTCAACAGGGAAATGGAATCTGTTTATCTATCCCAATGGATACTCTAAACTCTGAAAAATGTAAAGAACTTATTGGGTGAATTTAATATGGCATCACCAACTCAATGGACATGAGTTTGAGTAAGCTCCAGGAGCTGGTGATGGAAAGGGAAGCCTGGCGTGCTGCAGCCCGTGGGGCCTCAGAGTCGGACATGACTGAGTGACTGAACTGAACAGTACACTAAACACATGAGAAGACACACGTACTGAACTAAAACTTGGGTCAATGAAATTACCCAAACTTTTAAATAAGCACACAGAGACAATGGAATTTAAAATAAAAATCAACATAAAAAAACTTGTGAAGAACATTGTCAAATCACATATGTGGCTGAAGTCCTAAAGGAGACAGGAAATGGGGTGAATGCAGTATTTGAATTTTCTAAACCTGACAAAAGATCTCAATCCACAGATTTAAGAATCTCAGTGCATCCCAAGCAAGAAAAATGTAAGTCAAACTGAGGTATATCACAAGCCAAATCCTGAAAACTAACGAGGGAAACTAACTAAAGGGGGCAATCTTTAAAGTAGCCAGAGGAATTAAAAGACACATTAACTTCAAAGGAACAACAATCAGATTGATAAACTTTTTAACAGAAACTCCAGGATGGGATCCACATGGCAATTCAATATGTTTAAGGTGCTAAAGGCTCTCATGTTCTTAATTCTGGGGAAGCTATCAATTAGAAAGGAAGATAGTAAAATAGAAAAATAGATATCTGAAGACAAAAATCTAGACAATTCATTTCCAGAAGACCTACAGTTAACAAGTACTAAACAGAAGTCTTCTAGCTGAAAGGAACAACCTGTGAAGGAAACAGAACTGCAGAAAGGAAGGAAGAGCCTTGGAAAGGATAAATTCGTGGCTGGATATATAAGAGCGTTGACCATTTAAACCAACAATAACAAGGACTTGTGGGATTTAGATCCAATCTATGACAACCCAAGTGCAAAGGGCAGAAGGGAGTAAATTTAGCTGTACTTGTTTACCATTTTACTCATGAAGAAGTAAAGTTTATGAGAGATGTAGATAAATCAAGAATGCAGATGGTAATTGCTAGAGTAATCACGAAAAGCAGAAGAAAAGCTAAACACCTAGCAGAGGAGGGATAATGGAATGTTAAAATACTTAATCAAAATAATCAGAAAAAGGAAGAACATATGAACAAACAGATGTGACTGATAGGAACTAAGTAAAACCACACAAATCCAACAATATCAGGAATTACCTTAAAAATAGAAACTGACTAAAAACTTTCATTTTAAGAATGAATTTTATACTGGGTTAAACAGTAACATTCAACTTTATACTGTCTAAAAGAAATACACTTTAAAATATAAAAAAGCCCTTATAAGTTGAAAACAAAAGGATGGAAAAAATAGGCAATGCACACATTGACCTATGGGGCTTCCCTGGTTGTCCAGTGGTTAGGACCCAGCACTTTCTCAGAGGGGGTGCAGGTTCAGTTCCTGGTTGAGAGCCCACATGCCAAGTGGCGGTCAAAAAAAAAATACCTTGTTTGCAAAATTAATAGCAATGGAGGACATTTGAGGCGAAAATACTATTAAAGGCAAACATTTCATAAGCATAAAAGGGAAAATTTAACAGGAAGACATAACCATTTTAAATGATTGCATCTAATAATATAGCTTCAAAATACTTAAAGCAAAAATTGAATGACCTAGAAGAGAAACAGACAAATCCATCCTTGTAGTTGCAATTTTTAATAAACTCTTTGTTTTACAGTACAAGCACACAAAAAATCAGTGAAAACCCTCAGAAAACTAGAAATAGAAAGCAAATTCCTCAATATAAAAAGGATGTCTATAGAAAATGCAGTTATCAGACTAATGTCACCAAATTGAATTATTTCCCCCCTAAGTTTAGGGAAAAGACTAGAGTTTTTTGTTGTTGTTGTTGTTTTTTTAAATAAATACTTTTATTTTAATTTTATTTTATTTTTAAATTTTACATAATTGTATTAGTTTTGCCAAATATCAAAATGAATCCACCACAGATATACATGTGTTCCCCATCCTGAACCCTCCTCCCTCCTCCCTCCCCATTCCATCCCTCTGGGTCGTCCCAGTGCACCAGCCCCAAGCATCCAGTATCGTGCATCGAACCTGGACTGGCAACTCGTTTCATACATGATATTTTACATGTTTCAATGCCATTCTCCTAGAGTTTTGACTCACTATTCAACACTGTTTAGGAGATCCCACACAGCACAAGACCACAAGGAAGATGGAACTGCACAAAGAATGGAAATAGAAAAGTAAAATTATATTTGGAGATGAAATGACTGTATTCAGAGAAAATCCAAAGACACTTAATAAGTACCATATCTAATGAATTTATCAAGATCACCAGATATAAGGTTGACATAAAAATTAACTGCATTTCTACACACCAGCAGCAGTCAGAAAATAAAATTAGAAAAATAATGTTGTTTACAATAATATAAAAAATATCACCTCCCTAGAAATAAATTTAATGAAATAGTTGCAAGACCTCTACACTGGAAGCCATAAAATGTGCTGAGAGATATTTAAAAGGAACTAAATAGAGATTTATCATTTCACATACTGAAATATTCAGTATTATTAGGACTACAACAATCTCAAATTTATCTACAGATTCAGTTCCAATCAGAATCTCAGATTTTTTCGTGTGTAAAAGTTGACATGCTGATTTCTAAATATACATGGAAATATAGCTAACCTAGCATGGTCAGATCAATCTTGAAACAAAGTCTGAAGATTTACATGACCAGATTTCAGGACTCAGCAAAAAACTCATAAAAAGTTATTGGCAGAAGGATATAAATTAGACAAACTGAATGGGATACAATCCAAAAATGGGTGCACACATATGTGGGCACTGTAAGACAAAAGCAGTAAGTACGATTCACGAGGGAAATTATGCAGAGAAATCAGGTCTGTCTGTGGAACTATATGAAGCAGCCACGTAGATTCTGGTGGATGACAGCATACAAAGCTTAAACTGAAAACACAAAGGAACAATGGTCCTCAGCTAGGGGAGACATTTGGGGGGGGTTGCTGGCCGTCACAATGGTGAAGAGGCACTCCAGACATCTGGAGGCCATGGATGCTGCCAAACACGCTGCAATCACAGGAGAGCCCCCCACAACAAGGAACTGTCGCACCCAAAATGTGATCAGTACCACCAAGGCCGATAAGCCCTGGTCTGGAAGGAAGAACAGAAGACTCTTTGTAACCTCAGGTGGACAACCGAGTGGTGAACAGATCATAAGAAAAACTGTCCATAAAATAAAGAATGGACAAGTTTGGTTTTGTTTGAATAAAGCCATTTTTTCTATCAAAGAAAAGGATGAGGTAAGTTACAGACTTGAAGACGAGCTACGTGATCAATCCACACTTCGGACCAGGACTCTGGCAGGCAGACTCTAAAAATGGTCCCTCTAACCCCTGATTCTTGGGATTCAGGATCACACCCTTGGGCTATCTTCCCTGGAGTTGTGTGTGAGGTGGCGGGGTAACCTGGGATATGTGTGAGCGTGCTCCGTGAGCCTGCGAGGAGACACACTCCCTGGCTGGCTAAAGGAAACAAGTCTTCTGGAAAGGAGGGAAGAGCAGGCTACAGGTGGCAGCGGCAAGAGGCTGAGGCCCGCAGGCCGGCCGACAGCCCACGTGGACCGGGCACAGCCGACAACCCTGAGCCCGGATGCATGTCCTTCTGCAGATGAACCCCGATGAACCCACAGCCCCGACCAGCACCTCGACTGCAACCTTGTGTGAGGGCCCTGGAGGGAAGGCCCGGGGGAGCCAAGGCCAGACTCCTGGCCCATGTGAACCCTCAGGCGGGAAGCACGTGCTGTGCTGTGTCACCGGGTGTGCTCTGCAGTAACACGTGCTGCAGATGCACAGCCAGGGTGCCGCCTACATGTGCCTGACACAAACACCACCCACCCAGCACGTCCACAGCACTTGAACCACCCTTTGGCAGGAATTCCAGGGGCTCATAAACACACATTTTCGGTGCTCAGCGTCACTCATATCATGCCATCACAAGGGAAAGCCGCAACGAGACACACTACATGCCTACAAGGCTAAAAGGAGAAAGACCGCCAATTCTGAGCATGGACGAGGATGTGAAGCAAACACTGAATTCTTGGGAAGTATTGCTTAAGAGTTTTAAAAGAGCAGCCACTTTGGAAAACCTTTCGGCAGTTTTTACTAACAAACCAAGCATCTGCGCCAGGGTTCCACAAATGGCAGCCCATGTGCCAAATCCAGCCTGCCACCTGCTTTTTAAATAAAATTCCATTTATGACTTGCAGAGCCTGAAGTATTTATCTGGTCCTTTACAGAAAAAGTGTGTGCTGATCCCTGGTCTACACTATGTCTCAAACAAGGCCCTTCCTGAAGGCAACATTCCGCAAAATGCATGTTCGAGGGAGTTCATTTAAGTTTTATACTTTAACAGCTTCAAGCCAGGAAGGGAAAAAACCCGAAATTCCCACCAAGAAAATTCCCATATATTCACATATGGAGTACTTTACAGCAATTAAAAGGAGCAAAGTATTGGTAGATGTAACATGTATGATGCTCTCACAGGTTGAGCAAAAGACACCAGACACAAAAGAGAACCATGTAGTTCCATTTACATGAAATTCAAGAACTAGTAAAAATATCTGACAGAAACTGGCACAATGGAAACTGCTGGTGGCGGGGTACAAGGTGCCTAGGGGAGTCTTCTGTAGCATTGCAAAGTCAACGTCGTGACCAGTGCGTAGACACTGGTTACCATGGCCCTCAATTAGAAACTGCACGTCTCCTACTGAAGAATATCTGGAAAGTGCAACAAAATTTAACCAGACATTGAAAAAGCAGGCATGTTACCAGCATTTAGAAGGCAACTACTCTCAGGATTTTTCTTTACTTTTTTCTGGTCTTTTTCTTTTTCCTTTTAACGGTTTCAAACCTACTGAGAAGTTGCAAAAATAAAACAGCCCTTTCACCCAAGTTCCCCCTTACCACTATGTATTCTGGGATGTATGCCTCCCTACCTCCAAACAAGAACGCTCTCCTCCACTGCCACAGGGCTTCCTTTTAAAACAAGACTGTCTGAAATTAACCAGAACCCCAAATGGTACTTGATCATTTTTCTGACGATGCACAGTGACTCAACATTAACTAGTATTTAACCGGAGCTAGGAGGGGAGGGAGCCCCCACCCACAGGCCGCGTCTCACAAGAGTACACGTGGGTGGGGACAGGGCATTTGTCCTAACTGCAAAACCAAATGTTAAGTTTTGGTCTCTGGTTTGATTTCAACATTGCATTTGGTGGCAAGCAGCGTCACTGGTGCAGAAAGGCTCTGGAGGATGCTGACCGCAGTGCACGCCCATGGCCCATCTGTTCTGGAGGCTGCAGACTGGCTCCTAAGCAGTGTTTTGTCAAACATTCTCTTCAGGCCCTTCTGAAGTATAAAATAGTCCCCACACGCCACAGCCCTCAGGTCACGTCTGCTTTACAGGGTGTCTCAAGGGTGACAATCCTAAAGACCCTAAAGGAAATCAACCCTGAATATTCACTGGAAGGACTGATGCTGAACCTGACGCTCCAATACTTGGGCCACCTGATGCAAAGAACTGACTCATTTGAAAAGACCCTGATGCTGGGAATGATTGAAAGCAGAGAAGGGGATGACAAAGGATGAGATGGTTGGATGGCATCACTAACTCAATGGACATGAGCTTGAGCAAGCTCCGGGAGATGGTGATGGACAGGGAAGCTTAGCGTGCTACAGTCCATGGGGTCACAAAGAGTCGGACATGACTGAGTGACTGAACAACAACAGCAACAAGGGTCACAGGCTTTTGTTCATCCTCCAATAGGGTCTCAGTATTAAAGAACCATCGGAGAGGTCAATGTCAGTCGCCATAAGTGAGAAAGGAGTCTTTGGGTAAGGGGTGTTTCAAGGGCCCACTCTTCTGATCATCAAATGATACAGAAAGCCCTGAAAGCCAGATGAGGTGTGCATCTGTGGACTGGTTGGGAGGTGGTAATTTGCCATAATTATCTTGCCCTGTAGTATCAAAAAGCCCGAGAGCAAGTGGCTGTCTGCCAACCCGAGCCGCACCAGCATGGGGAGTGGGGACGACTGGACACCTTCGGGGTGGATTTCCTTGTTGGAGAGACTGGCTCTGCCCAATGGCTCTTTCACTGACAGCACGATTGTTTGTGTGGCTGAAGTCCTTCTGTGCCCACTTTACATATTTCGTGTTCAACATTGGCCTCAAATTCTCTACCAGGGTACTGGCAGCACTGTAAGTGGGTCTCACAGCTGCTGGACAGCACTGCCCGTTTTAATTCAGATGCTCAAATATTTCTAGATTTGGCCTGTGGGGGCCCCCTTCAGGCTGGCTCTTAGTCTTTTCGTTCTTATAATTCTTGGAACCTTTTTGCATTTTCTGGCAAAAAAAAAAAAAAAAAAATTGTACTCTTCCTAATCCACTGATGGGATCAGCTATTCCTCTGAGGAGCTCTGGTTCTTTTTGTGAAGGAGGACATTTAGAAGACAAGTCTGATCTGAGCACTCAAGTGTGCTCATTGCTACTGGGTTTCCATTGCTTCTAGGCCTGGCCAGCAGATGGAGATGAAAATGCACACCTGTACACAGATACAGACATAGATAAAAACATCCACATACCCACAACACCTGTAACTGTTTCTATATCTATCTGTACATGTATGTATCAACCATTCTGGAGCTGACACCAATACATCTAATTCTGATTCAATACTAGTGTTATTTCTAGCCTTGCTCTTTTCCATGTTGGTGAACCCCCTCTCAGATCTGATCAGAAGACTTTTTTTCAACTGAAGTTTAAGTCGGTGGGAGGACAGTCAAACTTGTGAGCCTGGGTACCACTGAGGCAACAGACACCACACGGGAGTAGATCATCAGTGGCTTTCTGTAACTAGTTTATGCATAGCTCAGCTTGTCTAAGCAGAACAGTTGCTGAGTCCATAAAGGCTCAGTCACTCTTGCTGCACAGACTGAAGTAGGATGTGGTAGGACCCAGATGTGGGCATTGGCAATAGCAATGCCAGGACCCAGGAGGTAAAGAGAGGTAAGCTCCCACCCCTTGCTGCCGGGAGCCACCACGGGAGATCCCACTCATGACAAAGGTCATGCAGAGAGGACCTGACAGGCAAAGGCAGATCAGGACTCTAGGGACTCCCCTCGACCTGCTTGAGCATCTACCCCAAAACCAGAATCTGTCTGTCTACTGTTTATTATATCATGCCTTTCACCAACTCTTCTGACATTAACAGGGGGCTATCCCTGATCACCTTTCTCTGAAGGAAATCAACTTATAGCTCTAGTTAATAAGTCCCCTGGGCATAATAGGAGTGTTTCAATTCAAAC
This sequence comes from Bubalus kerabau, assembly GCF_029407905.1. Lineage (NCBI taxonomy): Eukaryota > Metazoa > Chordata > Mammalia > Artiodactyla > Bovidae > Bubalus > Bubalus kerabau. The sequence continues at coordinate 30,134,788 of NC_073635.1, read as the reverse complement.
CTCTCAGATGGCTTTCTAACTTGCCTGACAGGTTTATCCAGACTCTTACAACTATGCATGTGATTGTTTATAGCCTCCCAACCACGAGAGGCAAGGGAAGCTTAAGATAGTCTAACAATATAGAGCTTCTCAGGGAGTTAAAAATTATTAGAATAGAACTGGCGGAGGATTTCATTGTTGAGCCAATGCTTGCTGCCAAGTCTCCATATCCCTTACCCATTGTGTCCTTCTGCGTATATTAATTAATATAGTTGGTGTATAGGAAAAATAGGTAGTAGCCTTGATGTTAACAACTTTAGACCCTCAAGGTAATAAATTCCTTCCTTGTTACACCCCACCACACCTTTGCCCTATAGGAATGCAACTTTATCTAGTGCTTTCGGGGAGTGGCGCCAAACTTGAGAAAAATCACCTTTGTAGAAAAAAAGTTTTCTGGTTGATCAACCTTTATCAGAGGAAAAAATGTTAACAGGCCTCCTGGCCAGAAGATGATGTAAATCACCTAAAGCCTTTTGCATACGATAGGTTTGCAGAAAGAAAGCCTGGTCTCAATAAGGGTCAAGGACTGCTGACCTTGCATGACTTTGCACCCCCCTATTATCCTCTATGTACAACTGAGGATATAAAAGTTCCTTTTAAAAATAAAGTTGCGGGCCTTGCTCACCAAAGCTTGGTCTCCCCGTGTCATTCTTTCTTTCTTTCTTTCTTTTTCTCTCTTTCTTTCTCTCTTCTTCTTTCAGGATGACTCCTTGGAGCACAGGGGCCCTCGGAGTTCACTTTTTTTGCCTGGGCTTCTAAGACCTGATCGGGAAGGTGCCCTGTGTCTTCACCGGGGAGAGGGCATCCTGTGTTCTCACCCCACCGAGAGGGCACCTGCGGCCTCTGTGAACAGAGCAAGTTCCGTGTCAGGAGCTTTATTGGCTTTCTGTGTAAACCAAGGAAGATCAAGCCTCTTTCTCTCCCCTTTACTTTTAACTCTTTCTCTCTCGCTGATGCCATCATCCTGAGGGTATCCCTGGATCCTGCTGGGGCTGGACCCCGGCACCCTACTCCTGAAGGAAGTGATTCTTCACACTCAGTCTCCAGCCTAACATTGGAAGGCTCCAGACTGCACTGGCCTACAAGGGGTAGGCCTGTTCCTGGCACTCTGGGGGCCTCCTGCAGCATCTGGCGGCTTGTTTCAAGATTAAGTTTATCAGCAGACCCCTCCCTCCTCTTCAGGCAGCCAGAGCCTGACTCCTCTGCTCTCCGAGGGGCATCACGGTGAGGAGGCTGGATTGCTCGGGTCACATTCCAGAATCTAAACCAGAGACAGCAGTGATTAGCCTGCTGCTAGAGCTTGGCTCACATTTTGTTTAAGCCATTTTTTTTTTCTTTTTAATCTTGAGTCTTCAAATAAAAATCAGATTTCTGACTTCTCTTGAAAAATATGAAGATGTGACAACAAGGGCCCCACGTGCTTATGCATGGACCCTCAGCTCGAATTGAGGAGGGGCATGTTTCCCCAGGGCTCCACGTGCCCCCACCAGGTCTCCTCCCATTGCCCTTCACCGTGGGAGAGTCTGCTCTGCATGGCTGATGCGGTTCGCTGCATCAGAGGGTGTGGGAGTTTCTCTTGCTTTGTGTCTGCCTTGATTCCACAGTCTTGTTTCAGGGCCACCTTGAGCCCACCAACCTTTTGGGAAGCAGAAGCCCAGCACCCCATGGCTGAGGCCAACTTTGGGCCAGTTGGGAGAGATGAAGCCAGGAAGAATGGTGGTGTACACCAAGACTGGACTTCAAGTTCATTTTTGAGACCAAAGTGGAAAAGAAACCAGGCTCCCAGAGCATATCTAACTGCCCAATCCCCCATGTACCCAGTTAGCAGAGGAAGCACAAAGAGCTGAGGGACATAGAGAAGTAGGCTCAAGCCGCACTGTTTGCTTTTCTGGGTGCACACTTGACCCCATTTCCCAGACAGCCCTCTGGTCAGAGTGGGGTCATGTGAGAGCCAGGCAGACACCCTTGTGGATAGCAGTGATGGACATAAACTTCTAGCCTCGCCCTTATTCCTCCTCCCTCTCCCCACCTTCCACTCAAAAGCTCTTTCTTTGACTAAGGAGTCACAGATTCAGCAGAAGATTCTGAGGTCCGGAGGATGGATGAGCTGTGGGTGAGGAGGAGCCCAGGTCCCTGCCATGATCACGCAGAGCAGAAATTTCCTTCTCTACCTCCTCATTGGACTCCAATGAGAGCAAGAAATAAAACATCTATGGTTTTAAGCCATTGAGATTTGGGGGTTAACTGTTAATCATTGGATTCCAATGAGAGCAAGAAATAAAACGTCTATGGTTTTAAGCCATTGAGATTTGGGGGTTAACTGTTAAAATAGTGTGTCCTGACTAGTAACACTGGCCTTGACTAGTACACAGAGATTAAGGGTTTAACCAAGGTACTTCCAGAAAGTTCAGTTTCTTTTGCGGTCAAACTTCTCAAATAAATGTTACATAACCAAATACTTTCAAATTGCTTCCATCTAATCATAGCCTTTTTACCAATAATCTGGTTTGTGTTTCTGTGGTGCACTTGCCAGAAATTTTAACTGCCAGATCCAAAATACTTTCCAGCTCTCATTTTACTTGTGCTCCTGTGGTATTGGACACTGTCAACCATACTCTTTTTCCCAAAGCTCCTCCTGCATCTCTCCCCACGCCCAAGAGGTAGGCTGTTCCATCCTCCAACTCCACCACCCCTCACTAGCGTGTGACCCTGGGCATGTCTTGGGTTTCACTTGGCTCACTCACTTGCGGGCTTCGCTTGAGAATTCCATAAGATAATGTGCTGCTCACTGAATGAACGCAACAAGTAAATGGTGGGAAAGCCCACTGAATGTTAGCTGCTGTCGCTGTTATTAATCACACAATGTCTTTGCTTTTCTTCTCTTGTCTCCTCCTCTGTAAAATGTTTTGGCTCTTTTTTCCCTCTCTGCTCCCTGACTGCTGGCTTTTCCAAAGCTTACTGTCTCGAATCTTTTCACATCTCCTTTCTCCTCTGTGACTGACAAGTTTTTTATGTCAGGTTCTGAATGTTCTACCAAGTTTTATTTCCAGTCTGGGTTCCCTATACCTCTTCCATCATGGGTCATCAAAACAATCACACATGCAGAATAGACACACACAGAACAGACGGGATTCAGTGCTTTCCTCTGGGCACACCCCCATCAGAGACTGGATCCGTAAGGAAGACTCCTTGCAGACCTGAACTGTCATGTGAATGGCACCCCACTCCAGTATTCTTGCCTGGAAAATCCCATGGATGGAGGAGCCTGGTGGGCTGCAGTCCATGGGGTCGCGACTGAGCGACTTCACTTTCACTTTTCACTTTCAGGCATTGGAGAAGGAAATGGCAACCCACTCCAGTGTTCTTGCCTGGAGAATCCCAGGGACGGCAGAGCCTGGTGGGCTGCCGTCTATGGGGTCGCAAGGAGTCGGACACGACTGAAGTGACTTAGCAGCAGCAGCAGCAGGTGACCCAGCCATGGCACAGCCCGATGATCTGGCAGAGGTTCCTGAGAGGACTGTGGCTGCTCACTAACTTCCAAGACCTTCCTACCCTTCAGGGTTCATGACTCGTGGTCCCCCTAGTCTTCTCTCCCAAATGCAGCCCATTCAACGATTATTTCAGTTGACTTTTTTTTTTATGGGATGCAGCAAAAGCACTTTTTTTTTTTTAATTTTATTTTATTTTTAAACTTTACATAATTGTATTAGTTTTGCCAAATATCAAAATGAATCTGCCACAGGTATTCCCAGGGTATGAGCCACACAATCTCTGACTTAAAAGATACTTCTCAAAAGGAGACTAAAAATTAATTTAAAAAACAAAACAACCAACTCTGTTGGGAATTCCCAGAGCACATCAGGAAGCCAACAGGCTTGGGGAAGCCGGCTGTGGAGAGACCTGGGGCTTGGGTCAGCTCAGCTGCCTCCAAGCTCACGTGCACACTGGGCTGAGCCCAGTCTGTGAAGTTCCCTCAGCTGCCATGGGAGGGGGCTCAATGGGAGCAGAGAGGAAGGAGCCCCCACTGCCTGGAGCCCCCCTCCCCCAGAGGCAACTGGGGGCTCAATCAAGCCAGAAAGGGAGGAGCCAGCTCCCTGAGAAGCAAGGAGGTCTGTGTGGTGTCCCAGGAATTAAGACATCTGAGAGGTTTCACAGAGATTGGCTGGTCAGCTACACGAAGTGATAACATGTCTAAGAGTGTGCTCATTCATAGGGCAAGTCCATTCTAAGAGAGTTTTCTGCATTACTGGCACCTACCTAAGGGTTTTGTGTTGGACAAGTCCTGCTAAGATCAGTTAGTAGCAGTGAACAAGAACAGACACGGTTCCAGCTTTTGTGACCGAGGGACTGGAGGGGCCGGGGGTACTCACAGCGAATGGAGACCTAGGAGGGACAGCCAAGAGGGACAGGCATGTGCCTCTGGGCTGAGGGACCGAGAGCATGGAGCAGGAGCTGGTGGGGAATTAGGTGGTTCTGAGTCCCTTAGGATAGCTCTCCAAACAGAAGAAGAATGCTCAAGAAACTGTCCAAGAGGGAGCCCCGGGCATGTGAACTAAATAGAGAACCCTCAGAGGAATCTGGCCTCTTGTTCATGGGTTCATGGGAGTGACTTTGGGAAACAGTGCTGGAGTGAACTGCTTCCTGTCACTCAGATTCCACAGGAATAAACAAACTTGGCACCTTTAGAAGCGCTTTCAAAATGTTTTGAAAGGAAATGCTGGGCTGGGGGTGGGGGTGGTAGGAATCTCTGTGCCCACTAAAGCTCAGCAGGAGGATGGCGTGTGCATGGGTTGGAGCCCTCAATGGGATGACTGTGGTGAATTACAAGGCTATCTGCCCCGTGGCCATGGGCGAAGGCCGTGGAGCAGAGAGCGCACAGTGGACGTCCAAGACCCAGGAGCGACGAGCAGACTTGCTTTGTTTAACCTACGCAGTGTTAACAGAAAAATGAGGAAGTTGCCAACATTTAAAAATAGGTGGATGTAGCATAAAACATGGATTTCTAGCTTCTTTTGAGAAAATGGAGAGTCTGAGCAAATAAATTGGCTGCACATGTGGAGCTGTGTATTTCTACACCACGGCAGATTCATCCATTGATATCATCTGTATGGCCCTTGCAGAGACCTAAGTTGGTAACCTTTTGCTATGGCAACTGATCATTCAAGCAGGTACTTTTTTTTTTTTTTTTTTTTGGCTGAGAATAAACAGATTCTGGGGCTTCCCTGGCAGCTCAGCTGGTAAAGAATCCACCTGCAGTGCAGAAGACCCTGGTTCAATTCCTGGGTCAAGATCCCCTGGAGGAGGGATAGGCTACCCACTCTATATTTCTTGCCTGGAGAATCCCCCTTACACAGAATAAATAGAATGCTTGGGGCTGGCCTTGTCTCTGTCCACACTGGTTCCTTGCAATATCCAGAGTCTCTCTGTTGCTTCTGCCAGAGCTCTGCATGTGCCCTTTTGGCCACGCTGAACTACATTTCCCGGAATTCTCCTTACCCCATGCTTCCTGTCAGCTCAGCTTTGAGGAGATTCTCTCCACAGTTCGAGGACAGAAGGGGGCAGCCATTTTGTAACACACACACACTTTCCAATCTGTTGATCCATCTTTCTGGCCTGAAGCAGCAATGTGATCTGCAACTGCTCTCCTGTCCGCCTCCCCACCCCTTCCCTATCCTGGAAACTTCTTCCAGGTTCTCTGACTCCTGGGTAAGCTGTCCCTGATGAAGGACCTTGGCCTCTGCAGGATACTTGTTACCTAGGTCAGAGGCAACAAAACCCAACGTGGGTGAGCTAGTCCTTGTGCCCGTGGGGTTCCAGCCTACTCATGACCTTCCTTCCTGACCACCAGCTTGGAGCTCTGGACTCTACAGCAATAGATATGGAGACAATTTTGCAGAGACTACTTACTGAACCACCATGAGTACGTAAGCCAAGTCCCTTGAATAAATCCACATGTATTTATGTCTCATTAGTTTTGCCTCTCTGAGAAAACCTTGATGACACTACACAATACTGTTCTCTGTTGCTCTCCCAGGGCACAAGCCTTTATCAAGGCTGGAGTCCCAGGGTCTGGGACAGGGCCTGCCGACATATATATCTATAGCCTCTCCTCACTAAGGCCCTGTGTTACCCAGTCACCTTCCCAGAGACGTGCCATGCTGTTCTGTGCAGCTCCCCACCAAGGCAGGATCTATGACTTGAGCCCCTTTCTTCGTCTGGTAGGGATCCCACTGCATGACTCTGTCCCATTGCCTTCACCCTGGAGTATCTAATGACACTTCTCCAGTGATCTCAAACAACAGGAAGAAGGCTTGACTTCAGGCCACTTCTGCTTTTAACCTCACTGAGGAAAGCCAGTGCAACCTCTTACTTCCACGGAGTTGAGAGGTCCGCGAGTGAGGAATAAAATAAAGGGAAACAGCATAAACACTCCAATAATTATCCAGCACTGAAGATGTGGATGGATATGTGTTCCTTTGCTGGTGGTTCCTAAAGCCAGCTAGTCATTCCCAAATTATATACCTGCTAGGGTTGGGAACAGGGAATCTATTTGTAATTTAAAAAGCTCTGTCAAATGGTTCTTTTATGCACAGATGAATGAAAAGTAACTGTCTTCTACCATATTATCCATATTCAATGCCAATTCTCTGAGTGGAACATTCTGATGGCAGTGGATAGCAGATAACAATGATTACCCTAAACTAGGATCTGGTGTGTTGGCTACTCCATATGGCTAAATATGCATTTGAGTGTTCTGGAAGCCATGAGAGGCAGTATCTTATCCAATATTCTTATGTAATTGGGAGACAACCTCATGTGTGGGAGAACACAGCACTGGGGATTCTAATCAAATGAATACATTTTAGGGTTAGGTCTAGACATCACTGGGGCTGCACCTCACAGACTTGGGGGGAGGGGGCCAGAGTTGGGGGCAGGCTTCACTTTTGCCTTAGTGCCTCCTGGGGCAGAGGGGAGGAAGCATTCTTGCAGCTGTGGGTCAGACTGCCTGGAGCTGCCCTGGCAGAATTCTAAGAGGCTAGGGGAGTTTCAGTTCACTGGGGAAAAGAAACACAAAAGAAACAGGCAGAAGCATGACGATGGTAATGGAGACTGGTAAAAAAGTAAAGCCTGTCTGGAACACTGCACTGAGCTGGGTTTCAGCAATAGCATGCCTGATGGACACGAGAGCCACAGGGCCACGTGCGACAGTCAACTGGCCAGAGAGACCTTCTCTGTGAAGCAATGGAGTTGCCAAGGGAGGTTGTCCAGAGGAGGTTGTAGGAAATTGAAGACAGAATAACTAAAGATAAAAAGGTTGAAACTGACAAATAAGAATGTCCCCCTGTCTTATGCTAAAACACATTTGAAGAGGGAGTCCAATGAAGTCTTTACAAAGAGATGATTGAGTCCGTGCTGCATTCTGGGAACTTTCCCCCAAACTTTCTTTGATAAGCCAACACCATCACCTAGTGCTAAGAGCTCCAGAGAAGAAAGCCCCATAATGTGTGGGTGCCAGACCCCAGCCCAGACGGGCGCCTGCACAGTGGGCTGGAGAGAACTACTCACACAGAGGAGATGGAACTCAAGAAACTAGTTTCCAAACTAATACTGTCTCATCTGAGGAGGCTCCTGTGAGCACCAAAGAGGGACTAGACAGTTTTGTGAAATCCGTGTAATAACAGGAATTTGGGGTGGGGGGAGCTCATTTTGGGTATCCAATTTATTGAATTCAGCTTCTTGCCAAGGAAGCTGGTCTCAAAAGAAAAGCCATTTTCTAGGCGGGCTTTTTAAAGGAATGTTCTCTGCAAGTCCCTGCAACAGCAAGGGTAGGAAGCTATGTGTAAAGATGGCTTTAATCACCTGCTACACTGGCTAAACCAGTAGAACTCCCTGGAAACAGTCTCCGACATGAAAGAGATGGTTGAGAAAGAAGGCTCTCCTGCTCCAGTGCTACCTGGAAGCTGAGTCACAGCCATGAACATTGGTGAGCAGGCAGAAGAAATCAAGAGCTTAATTCTACTGGCCTGGAGGTTATACATTAGTGGTCAATTAACACAGCTCTGTTGATTACAGAGCCAGCAGAATCGTGGCTTACCTCTGCCTCTGAAAATACTGAGAAAACACACAAAGTTTTCTCCCCCAAGGTTTATTTACCATATGCTAGTGCTGCCCCTTGGCTTCCCCTCTGCATAACTGACAAAGCCTAAGCCTGGCCGTTTAAGATGTTTAACAAGTTAGCGATGAGAGGTCAGGACAAGGGAAGTGGGTCTGGTGCAGACTGGCTATGGGAAGGAGCCCAGTGGGCCCTGAGGAAGTGCTGAGTCAGCCCAGTGACTTTGTAGTTGGCAAAAGTTACACCTCTATGGGCAAGTTGAATTTTGTTGAGGGCTAATTTTGAAAATGATAATGAATTCTTAACTGAGAATGTATTGGCAAGTGGCATTTAGGATTTACTTAAATAGCCAACTTGCTGGGTGCTTAAAATACTGTGCAGTAACCTTCCACATCAACTAGCCAGTTTCCTGCCAGCAGGGAATCATCATGGATGCCCAAACCAGACTTGGTGTCCTGGGGGCACACAGCGCTGAAGTTTTAATTTCCCAAGAAGAACGCTTCGGTGTGGAAAGAACTTGTAGTGAAAAGTGAAATGACAATTCCTTGACTGCTTCAGAATCTCCACAATGACTGTGAAAAGTGTACACAGCAGATCCTCGAATCACGCAACAGAAGATCATCCAAATTTTTATTCTGTTTTTTCCTCTTAGAATTGAGTATTTGTGCAGAAAAGCATGGTTTATGCCAATAAGAGAAGTTTTGAGAAAGCCTCTCCCACACCTTTTTGAAACCCAGGCTGAAATCTCTTCCCTTGCCGCAGATGGTAGAGACGAGGCTCAAGTCTATCAAACTCCACTCCACGTCTTGCCTGACATCCCTGCTCTGTTTCTGTCTGCAGAGTCAGGAAAATGTCTAATGTTTAATATCTGAATACAATATTTGATGTGTACACAGTAGAAGTATTCAAACCTCAAACCAGTATTGAAACCAAGTGTAAACTAAGACAATGGTTTCTTGATCACAGACTGGAAATGAATGTAAACTCTATTTTTTGTGAAGTGTGTTTTAAAAACTCCTGCCCCAAGATCACTGTTCAATGGGATCAACTGTCAAATTTATTCTAGTACAAGACCAAAAAAAGGAGAAGCCTGTCTAGTTACGGGAGGAGGTGTGACAGCGGCTTTAAGGCTGTATTCTATGCTAAACTATATGATACTGTTCTTAAAAGAATCTATAAAAATTGCTGGGCAGCTTTCTCAACAAAAGGTGTATACAACAAAAGGGAAGAAAGCAGGGCCCCCAAATAAGGCTCTTAAATTGTTGATAAAGAGAGGGGAGAACTAGTATTCTGTTAAGATTCAAAAAGAACTTCGTTTCAATAGTCTTCACCTGACATGATACTTATTTTTCTCAAAAAAAAATAAAGTCCCTTTTTGAATTGTCTTCCTGCATATATTTTTACAAACATTGTTTCCTTCATCTCTGTGATATCTTACTGTTTAATTTAGCAACTTCTGCAGCATGGATTAGATGTTAACTTACTATATTAATGTGTGAGAGGAAAAAAATTATTTAGAACATGGGAACTTTAATGAACAAATGTTTATTTTCTTTAAGTTTTGGAGTATAATTGTGTTTGGTGTTTTTTGGTTGTTCATAAAAAGGAAATTAAGTCTCATTCTTCTAAATATTAAGGAAGAAACTGTTACAGATGCAAACTTCAGAAAAATAACGGGGGAGGGCAGAAGCACCAGAATATTTACTAGCAAAGTATATTTTTTCTTTGTTGCTTTTTTAATAGTGGCAAGAACTGGGCAGGACTCAGGAAGTTCTAGAATATGTAATAAATTTTACTTTAAAATGAGAATGTGATTTTTTTTTTTGGGGGGGTATGCTACTTTTGATAAAACTTAAGTGATTTGCAGGGTGGTGGTGGTGGTGGTGGTGGTGGGGTGATGGATATATCTAGTTTCAATTCCCATTATCTTTACCAATTGTTCCAGACATAGGTGAGGGTTAGCTGGGTTAAGGGTCCAAGGTTAAGTCAAGGTTACAGTGTCCTGATTTGAGGCAGAGCTGTGGATCAGACTGAGACCTCAGTCAGAGAAACTGCCTCAACAGTCAGTCTCTGAGCCACTCTTGAATTTTAAAGTGCCCCAGAGTTTTTTTATTTTTTGAGTATTTTGATGGAGTACTGATAATTTATATATTCAGTGTGTTTTAATCAATCCCAGTCATTCTTTTTGATGCTCACAGTGTCCCAGATTTAATCACTGGGGGCCTTCAATTGGCTACTGTTCATTTGGCATTACCATTAGTATCTGGGTACTTCTGTGCTTTTCAGAACAAAGCTCACTTTCTTCATTCCCTATCCCAGACCTGTAATCAGTCAATTCTTGTTTAGTAGCATGAGAATACAACACTATTTTGAAATCAAACTCGACACCGATGGGAAGCCAAAGGAGACAGAGCATTATCAGGTGACATACGTGCGTTAAAACGTTAAACTCGAATCTGGGTGAGGTTTTAGCACCTTCTTCCAGTTTACTTGGAAATGCAGGGAGCAGAAAATAAGAGTTAAATAACATGGGGATGAAAGCAGCAGACAAATCCAGACTCTTAGGCCACCTATCAGATGTGTGGCCTGGTTTCTTCAACAAGTCAATGTCACAAACAATGTGGGGAAGACTGTCATAGATTTGAAGAGACTTGAAACACGCAAACATAGGGTCGTTACTTGAATTCCATTTTCCAAGAAAAACTATAAAGCCATTCTGGGAGTTGCTGGGGAACTTTAATATAGATTCACAATTAGAAGATACTAGACAATTATTAATTTTTTGGAGTATAACAATGGTATTGTGATGGTTCAGCTAAATATTTTTTGGTAATACAGGCCAAAATGTTTAAGGGTAAATTTAATGACATCTGTAACTTAAAGTGCTATATAACTATCTATTACACATTTAGGAAGAAGATATGGTAAATTCAACAACCGTTGAAGGAATGTTGGACCTAGGTGATTTATTGCACTATTTTCCTTTTCCATAGATTTACTTTTTAACTGCTAAAAAAAGTTTTAAAAAAGGGATATAACAAACTCCCAGCCTTTGGGACACAGGAAGCTTTTTGCTCCTGAGAACATCATGCCAAAGTTTCTTCCTGCCTTTCCTGCCCGGGAGATGGTACAACCAGGCTTCCCAGCCTCCAAGTCAGAGGTCTTTCTCATCTCCTCTTCCTTCTTCAACCTTTTCATTCAACAAGTACCACACTTTTTTCCAATTACCTTTTCCAAATATACTGTGGATCTGCCCCACCCGTGGCCACTATCCCAGGGTAGCCCAGGACTGACCTCCCTTCTCAGTGATCATCTGCTCCTCACATCAGTTTAACTCAGAGCCATCTTTGTAAAGTGCAACTCCAACAGCGCTGCCTCTCGGTGACTCCCCATTGCTTAGAGGATAAAGTCCAAGCCCCTAGCATGGTGTGCGCTGCCGCACCTCCCAGCCCCGCTCCAGCGACATGGAGCTGGGCTTGCGGGGTCCCCTCTTTTGATGCCCTTTGCATCCTCCTCTGCCCCTGGCCAGCTCCTCATGGGCATCCTGGAATTCCTGAAGGCAGGAGTCCTCCTTCCCCAGGACAGCTCCTCAGACCCCCTGCTACCTCACTGGGCTGCAAAATCCCCCATAATAGCATGTTTACACTGCTGTTACTCTATCTGCTCGCAACTGTCTGAGGTGTGTAGGGACTGGAGCCAAAGTGTCCTGCTACCCACCTATCCTTGTGTGACCCTGGGCAAGTAACTTAGCCCTCTCATGCCTGCCACCTGGTCTACGGAGTCAGGGTCATAATACCAGAACCTAACTTACACAGTGCTGAGCATGAAGGGAGCCCAGACGTGTCAATCTTGGCAAACAGTGCCTGGTCCATTACAAGCACTCAATAAGCGCCAGCTATTAGTATTATCTCCACTGTGTTCCTGTTGTTCCTGTCTTCTCACTCCACGGTGAGCTCCGTGAGATGAGAGGTGGTGTTTATAGATACCGCCATGTGCCAGGCACGGTGTTAACTGCCTGCACCTCATTTAATAATCCTCACAGATGAGCTGAGTGCCAATCCTTTCTCCCCGCTCCTGTCTACCCCTCCTTTCCTGCCTCCTTCCTTGCCCCCCTTCCCCTCCCTCCTTCCCCTTGCCCTTCCTTCCTTGCATACACATTTTAGTGCCTTGTGTGTGCTGTCGGGAGCCAGCATGGGAGTCCCCACCCATGACAAGGTCATGCGGGAGAACTCTGATGGGCAAGGCGAGTCAGAGCTTGAGGGGGGGCCCCCCCACTGGACCTGCCTGAGCGTCTACCCCAAAACCCAAATCTGTCTGTTTTACTATTTTACGACTTTCACCAACTCTTCTGACATTAACGGGGGGCTATCCCCGACCACCTTTTTCTGTAAGAAAATCAACTTAAAACTCTAGTTAATAAATCTCCTGGGCATAATAGGAGTGTTTCAATTCAAACCCCTCTGATGACTTTCTAGTTTGCCTGACAGGTTTGTTCAGATTCACAGCCTCCCAACCATGAGAGGCACGGGAAGCTTAAGATATTCTAACAATGCAGAGCTTCTCAGAGAGTTAAAATTGTTAGAATATAACTAGTAGAGGATTTATTTGTTGAGCTAATGCTTGCTGCCAAGTTTCCATATCCCTTACCTAATGTGTCCCTGGGAGTGTACTGATTAATATAGTTGGTGTATAGAAATGTAAGTAGTAGCTTTAATGTTTGTAACCTTGGACCCTTGAGTTAATTCTTTTCTTGTTATAGCCCACCACACTTTTGCCCTATAGGAATGCAACTTTATCTAACGCTTTTGGAGGGTGGAGCCTGACTTTAGAATAATCACCTTTAGAGAAAAATAAGTTTTCTGAAGAAAGGGTCATAAAATGTTAACAGGCCTCCTGGCCAGAAGATGATGTAAATCACCTAAAACTTTTGCATATGATAAGTTTGTAGAAAGAAAGCCTGGCTTCGATAAGGATCAAGGACTACTGACCCTGCATGACTCTACCCCTTCCCCCATTATCCTCCATGCACAACTTAAGGTATAAAAACTACTTTGGAAAATAAAGTGCAGGCCTTGCTCACTGAAGCTTGGTCTCCCCATGTCGTTCTTTCTCTTTCCTTTTCCTTTTCAGGCTGATATCCCCTGGAGTGCAGGGGCCCTCTGTGTTCACTTTCCTGCCTGGGCTTCTAAGACCCACTCGAGAAGGTGCCCAGGGTGGGGCACCTTCTGCGAATCGAGTGGGTGCCTGCGGCCTACGTGAACAGAGCAAGTCCCGTGCTGGGGCTTTATTGGCTTTCTGCGTAAACCAAGGAATATCAGCCTCTCTTCTCCCTTCTATTTTCTTAACTGCAAAATTCTTTCCTTATCTCTTTATCTATCCTTTTAATCGCCGATGCCGTCCTCCCGAGGGAACCCCTGGATCCAGCCAGGGCTGGACCCCGACAGTGTGCAGTCTTTCCTAGTGTACAGATGAAGACACTGAGGTACAGGAAGGACAAGGAGCCTCTCCACAAGCACCTGAGCCAGTTGCACGCAGCCCCTGGGCTGAGCTGCACTGCCTAACTCAGAGGTTGGTGTGTGCACCACTGGACCAAATGTTCTTTGCACCCACAGCACATAGCATGTTGACGGCTACTCACTGCTCACTAAGTGTTTGTGAAATGAACGAATGAATGGTTAGTAAACTAAGTTACAACAAGGGAAAGAGGAACATAGGGAACTCAGGTTTGCGGGTGGGCACGATAGGCTCTGAACATGCAGGTGAGAAGCCTGCCCAGGAGATATCAGGGAAGTCCAGGCTCAATGGCAAACCATGGTGGAGTGGAGGCTCAAGAGGGGACCAGTGAGGACATGCGTGCCCTGTCTGTCCTTCAAAAGGCAGTCCCGCATTTTATTGAGAATTCACCTTAAACTGAAAAATCTGGAAAAATCTTCATTGAGGTGAATATTCCCTTGTGGTTGTTGTGGAATTGTCAGCATTTTGGGGTGGCTCCCTTCTTATCTAACTCCATAATTCCTCAAAGATTACTCCAAGATGATGTCAAAAAATAATTTCTTGAAGATTACTCCAAGATGATGTTTAAAAATTCCCTCATGATTTTAGCTCTTCTGAGCAAGGATTTAAAGTAGTTGCTACGAGTCCTCTTATTACTTCCATAGTGGAAAGGCTTTTCTCCTACCTTCTCTGGGATTTTTCAGTTTCAAATTCATTCTCTTTGATGGTGTTACTCAAGGGGAAGGCCAGTCTCCACTGGGTGGGGGCGGAAGGCCAAGGTCACGTCATCAGGAAGCCTTCCTGAGTGCCCGCTCTGGATCAGGCCCCCAGTCTCCATCGCCGTCATGTTGGCCTACATTACACAGTTCTAATAGCATTTTCTTTCTCTGAAATTACCTGAAGTCACAGACACTGAGTGTTTCCAGTCCCTCCCTCATGGAATGGAAGCTCTCTGAGGGCAGAGTCTGGAACATCCTTGCTCACACTACTGGGTGGGTTGGAGGTGCCGGATAAAAACTGCTGAACAGATGAAATGGGGACACATGTGGCGTGGAGAAAGGAAGACGCAGAAAGAGGGGTACAAACACATGGGAAAGAGCCCCAACGTGGCCCCATGGGCCACACCTGCTGTTGGGGCTTTAGCTCCTATTTTAATCAAAAATAGAATGCCTTTTACTCCATTATTCTACTGTTTTCTATGCTGCTTCATCACCGCCGCTGGCCTGTGGGCTCCGAGCCTGGCAGTGCTTCCTAAGTCAGTGTGTCCTGTCACTCATTCACTCGTCCCCTGATTTCACTTGCTCGAGGGGATGGAGTGCGACTCCAAGCTGGGGGGTCTGGGAGCTCAGGGTCCTCATGCGGCAGACAAACGAAGAGGGACCACACATCGCAAGACTTTGACTTCATAATTCTGCTTATTAAGCCTGAAACACCAAAGAAACACTTGCCTTCTCTCATTGGCCTGGAAGGCTCTATTAGAAGCTGTTAGCAACAGGAAAACGACCCACTCTCGGTGGCCCAACTGCAGCTCCCAAAGAGACCTTCATCAATCTTCTTAGAATTTTTATTTAACTACTTTCAGAAAACATCTCACTGATCAGTCTTTTTTTTAAAAAACGAGGCTAGAAGTTTATATTTCTTTGCATTATAAGTGGAGTAATTTATGTTCCAAATTTGAAATAGGTAACAGTCCAAATTCAATGACAACACTTTCCATTTTTCATGTTCATTGATAAATATTTTTAAAATGTCATTTAAAAAATATGTGTTATTATTTGGTATAAAAAGACCTGTCATGCTCAAACTATGTGACATATGGGGAAAACACTGACTTCTTTTAAGAGAGCCACTGTTAGTATAAAAAAAAACCCTCTCATTTATTAACCAGATTCCAGAGTATCAGGTGCCTACTTTAAAGACGATATTCACACGTGCTATTTAGAATTCTATGCCTGAAGCGTCCATGAACATTATCATGGAATTATGAGGTCTGTTTTAAAATGCATCCTGTGTGTCCACCATCACCTCCATCTCCTCCACATGGCCCGCTGTAACCCTGACTCCCACCCCAGCCTCCTCCTCCCCTTCCTCATCTTCGCTCTGGCCACACCATTATGTCCTTGCTCCCATCACCCTCCTCCACCTCCCCTACCTCTTTCCACCTTGTCTGCGTACACCACCATCAGCCCCCAGTCCCTCTGCATTTCCCGCCACGTGGACATTCCCTCAGGCGGTGAATCAGGGTCACTCAGCTTTCCTTGCCTGTCGGGGGGTGCTGCCTACTAACTCTGTGCTGTTGGTGTGTGCAACCTTCCAGCTTGTGCTATTACACGACCTGCCGACGGACCGGCAGAAGCAGCACAAAGATGGGACAGCGTGATTGGCCGTCTTAGTTACGCAAAGCTTAAGCTGGCAAATTCTTTCCACGTCGTTTCTTTTTACCTTGTTCTGTTCCAAAGGGCTGTACTGTCACATCTAATTGCCTCATTAATATCTGAAAATGGTGTTAATTTCTTATAAAAAAAAAAAAAAAGAGGGGGGGTGGAATCATTGGTTTCTTCCAGTTGTTTCATCTATTTTGAGTTTAAATAAAGTTTTTACAATTGTTTTTCCAAACAGCATTCCTGGACTTTCGAGAGCTGACTCTTCACCTTTGACTCCGTATGGTTTCAACGTAAGAGAAATGTGAGGAACGAGAGATCCTGGTGAGCCAGAGTTATCACAGGCAGCTGGAATGCTTGGCTGCACTTCATTATTTTTCACAAAATGACAATCTTTCTTATTCCTTAACATCTGCTAGGATTATAGATTTGTTCTGTAAAACAATGGCAGTTTGACAAATATTGTATATTAATGCATGTCTAAGGAATCTGGAATAATGGTACTGATAGGCTTACCTGCAGGGCAGGAATAGAGACGCAGATGTAGAACACCAACTTGTGGACACAGAGCGGGAAGTAGTGGGTGGAAAGAATTCACAGAGTAGCACTGACATACATACACTCCCATGTGTAAAATCTAGCTAGTGGGGAGCTGCCGTATAGCGCAGGGAGCCCAGCTCCGGGCTCCGTGATGACCTAGGGAGTGGGATGGGGGAGGGAGGCTCAAGAGGCAAGGATATAGGTACACTTACAGCCGAGTCACGATGTTGTACGGCAGAAACCAACAACGTTGTAAAGCATTTACACTCCAATTAAAAAATTAAAAAAAAAACAAAAAAAACAATAGCAATTTGAAACATCACCCTCTAAAAAAACGTAGTCATTAATATTTTCTAATGTCAGATCAGAAAGCAGACATGCCATTTCTTTTAAAAAATCACTTAGCTCAAGTTTGAGGTTTTCTGTACCATTTCTTCCAGTCTTAGAGACCCCTCCTTCCACCCCACACAACAGGTCTGTCTGGGAAACTAAACAAATACACACATGCCAGCCTCCAGGGGACAGTCCCTCTGCTGCTCTGACAAGGGCTCGCCCTTCACGAGTCGGCACCTCGAGGTGCCCAGCATGACCCTGAACAGCATCATTTTAGCATCTAGCTCAGTCATCTCGTGGTCCTTTCCAGGGGACATTTTCATGATGTCGGAGGATTTATCACAGCATCAATTTGTCTCTTCTCTAGTTTGTCTACATCACAAGGCTACATGCCCCATGGGGACTCATTATATTCTAGTATCTGGCATGAAAATATTTGTTGAATAGATAAACCATTAGATGCTATGTAGGAATGGCATGCTTTGTTCAGTACCTCTTGTGGGCCTCTTGAGATTAGAAAGGAACAGACAATGAAAAGGTGAAGCTATTGGATGATAAGAGTTTCTTCACTGACAAGAGTTCCCATCCCAGAGCAACAAACTAGCACAGTCAGGAAGTTAAGACCGACAGGTCACCAGGCTGGGACTGGACAGCGAGCACTGGAGACACAGCCAGCGCCACACTTAGGGACGGCACGGTGAGGCATGACATGCAGCTGGGCGCACGGTATCCGAATGGGGCTGGAGGAGCCCCGCAGGGAGGACAGAGAGTCCTCTGACAAGAGCCGCATGGAGGAGAGTCTGATTAACTTACGGTGTCTCCATCTGCAGCTGAAAAGGTGACTGAGCCTAACTTCAAGTGGCCACAATGGGGATAAAACAGTGGGATAAAAAGGGGCCAGAAATGTACACAGGTCCAGAAACCAAATTAAGGTTAGTACTGCACATATCCAACTCCAAAGAGATCAATGTCCATGGGAAATGTTCCAAGACAATTCAAAGCACGGCTCTAATCCATCTGGGGGGCACTCTGCAGCCCTGGCCGAGCTCCCGGGGTACTGAGAATGTGCATCTGTCCGCCACATTTCTCCAAAGTGTTCTAGAGACTCTGGGAGATTCTCAGCACCTGTGGTTCAGGAGAGGCTCCAAAGGGGAAATTCTCCCAGGAAGAACCGGGCCAGCCAGGGGTCTGTTCGGAAGACCAGAGTTGCCCCCTCCCCAGAGTTCTCACCATTCTCCTGTCACTATTGTGCTGATTACTCTGTTCTTAGTTAAATCAGGGGAGCAGTGGGAGAAAGACAAAAACAAGATCCCATCGGGGTTGGCGATTCAGTGTGACAGCGTATAGCAACCCTGAGCTCATCTAGAATCGGGCAACCATAGAAGAGAGGAGAAATGTGGAAATATTGTACCTCAGAGCCTTAAGACTTCGAAGCTGCCAGCTTCCCAGGCTCCTCTGGAGATCTGACCCAACTACCTGCTCACCCTGGAGACCCTCCCCCTCGCATCTTGCAGAACCTGCCCTTCTCTCGGTCCTCTTCCTGATCCACGGGCAGCTCATTGCCAGAGCTTGGGACGGGTTCTTCTCACTCTGCCTGATAGTCCCACCCCACTACGTCTCTGCCCCAGGGCCCTTTTTTTTCTCTTTTCACTCTATGCTTGGCTGCTGGACAAGCTCACGCATAGCATGACTTCAGCTACCATCTGTATGCTCATGACTCCCCAACGTTTATTTGTTCCTTTCCAGATCTCTGTTCTAGGTTCCTGGCTAAACAGACCGCCCTGCTGAGTGTGCTCCTCAGCCATCTCAAATCCAGCATATTTCCTGCTTTCTCTCACCACCCAAACCTGTCCCCTCAGCCCCTGGTCTTTCCTGGGAGAAGCCATGAACGAAGTCACCCGGAACCCATCAGCTTCCATTGTTCGCTCCTCGGCCTAGCATCAAACAGCAAGTTCTCTTGCCTTTGCCCCTGAAATCCATCCCTTCTCAGCCTTTCTACTCCTGGGCTGGTAGAAGTCGGCTTCTTTTCTGGTTGCCAATCTCCATCATAACCCTCTGGCTCCATCTCTGTTGCTACTGTTGTGAATTTTCTATGGGAAAATAGAGGATTGGCTCTCCAGTTTTGCACTGAGTTCCCTGGCTACCAGACCCTCTCCTGGGACCTCGTCTTCTCACAGACAGGCTCCCACCACTCTGCCTGCCTTGCCTTCCATTTCCCACACAACATTCCTGCCCTACTATTCTTCTACTTACTTTGGCATGAAATGCATGTCTACATCAGACCATCACGAACTTGAATGTGAGCAAACGTGACTTTTTTTAATACAGAACTCAGCTTTGCTTGAGTTGGCCTGGGCTCCCTCGGGTTACGGCCAAACGCCTTCCCACCAAACTGCATCTTCCTTTTCCTGATCGGACTCCCCCGCTTCTGGCTCAGGCTTCCTCTCAGAATTCCAACATCTCCTCAAAGGCCTGGGAACAGGCCTGTGATGAGAGAGCTGTGCTGCTCTCCTCATCCTCCTCCCCCTGGGGCGGTGCCCCTCCCCTCGCCGGCCCAGGACAAGGAAGAAGCCCTCAGAATAGCCCATCCTCAACACGTGTTACTTTTCTGTGAGTTCACAAATCTTTCGTTTGAAGGGCTGTCTTCAGCAGTGACAGCCCAGGCTCCCAGGTTCCCACACTAGTTCATAGACCTGTAGGATGCCCAAGTATCTGAAGGCCACACCACTCAGAAATGGACCTTTCAGTTTCTCTTTGAAGCTGTTGGTCTGATGGGAATGGAATCCCGGTCCAATCAGAGATACTCCCATTTGGCTCCCACCCTAGCTCAGGGTCTTGGCTAAGTTCAGGGGTTTTACAAAAGGATCCTCTGGGTCATTCGCTTGGAGAGTTCTACTGTGATGTCCACTGTTGCATTGGGCCCACAGCTGCTGGACCACACAGGCTGGGAGTGGAGTGTCCCTGGGGTCCCCCCTTTCACCCCCTTTCTGCTTCATCGGTATGCTGTGTCTCAGCCAAAAAGGAACCAGCTTCGGATTCTTAGCAGTTTTTCGAGGCTGTCCAAGGCGACATCTTTTTGCCTACTCCTTTCACTCATCCATCTTTTGGGGTCTGGTCACTTCCTGCAGATTCCCCAGGAGATAGGGGCAGGTTCCTGCTTCGTATGGTCCCTTCTTCAGACCTCCCAGGGCTTGACTGGGAAAGTGAGGTCTCTTCCAGAGACCCACGACCTTGGCCTCACACCCGCCCCACCCCCCCCAACTCCCTGCCCCCTTTCTGCCCTGGAGAGGTGCCTCCTCTTGTCACTGTGGGGGTGGAGGGCAGTGAGTGGGGAGTCCTGATCCTACCCATCAGGGTTTCTCCCTAATCTTTTCAAGCCAAAGGCCGTTCAATTCCCATAAAGGTCCAGGCTCTTGCAGCTCCAAAGGTAGGAGGAGGACACGCGTCCTCTCAGCCCTCCATGGTCTCCTCTCTTTGCTGAGCGCTGTGGGCCCCATGTCTCACTGCTGAGCAGCGTCAGCCTGGGGACGGCCCTGCATCCTGGCCCTCTGCTGCCTCTGGAGTGTTGTGACGCCAGGCCCATGAGTGGCGCGGCTGGCTGGAGGATCATGGGTCAGGTCCTCCCTTGGAAGGGACGCATGTCCTAATGCTTGACCTCTGTTGCCTTACAACCTTGAGCCGGGACTAAGGGAGCATGCGTATCATCTAAGGAACCCGTTTCAGGATCCAATTCAAGAGCTGGGCTTGCTCTCCGTCTGCCTCGCTCTCCCCTCTCCCTTTTGCTCTTTTCCTGTTTGGCACTGACAAGCCTCTGAGGCAGGGGATCTGCTTGAAAGGGAACACAGAGAACGTCAAGGCAAATGAAGCCGAGTGGCCCCCAGGGGCCAGGGTTTGCCTTCTCAGCTGGGTGTTTGCTCTGCTCACCCAGGACAGATGAATATGGGAGCCATGTGCTTCTTCTAGGAGGAGGAGAAAGGGTGGCTGTAACATCGCAGGGCTCGGGATAGGGGGCGGGAGGGGGGAGCTTTCAAGTATTTCTCTCAAGAAGCCCCTGCAATTAATTGCTTGTGGATCTAAAAACATGGCTGGAAATGCTACCAACCATTGAAAGCAATCTGAGGACAGAGCAGAGAAGGAGACCCCTGGAAAGGACAGAGCGCTTCCTCACGGGCTCCCCTGCTCCCCCAACTCTTGCTGGCTGGCGACCTGACATCTACTGAGCGCTTGCTCTATGCCAGCAGACACTTCATAAGAGGCCCACACTAACTAAACCATTCAATCTTCACAACAACTCGAGGAGGTAAGGACTCAGAGGAGGAAAAGTGAGATGCTGAGATGTCGTGGCAGGACAGCTGCCACCCAGGCCCTTCCATCACCATCTGTCAGCTGCGAGGAGTTAGCTCCCCGAGCTCTTGCCCCACACTGTCGCTAAGGGCAGAGGAGAATGAATTTATGTCACCACATCCTTCCCGCCGCTGACCACACTCCCCTCCCCACCAACCCCCCAAACCTTACTCCGGGCCCGAAGCTGCCCCAAGGCATGGAGTCTGTTTTGAAATCTTGTGTTTTGTCTTAAAATTCAGGCAGGTTACTACGTGGTATGTCCACGTTTACTTCTGGACTTGCCCCCTACGGACACATGGCAACAACAGGCTCAGGATGACAGACCAGGCCCGGGCCTAGCAGACCAGAGCTGCCTTGCGTCTCTGGAGGATGAAGTCCGGGCCAGCAGGGGGGACAGCAGAGGAGCTGCTCCCCCCCGGCCCCCCACCCCAGCCTGAGCTCCCAGGCCCCACTCTCCCCCAGCTCGAGCTCTGACCAGGAACACGCACTGGGCTTCCCCCGCAGGGTGTCCCCGCTCCGTGTCACTCCACACACACCGCAGGAGGCTGGCCGGCACCCTTGGGTGGACAGCCTCCTGACTTGTCACCCGTAGCCTCTCCATGAACCCTCCCTGCTCTTGGAGCTGGGAACCCCAGCCAGGCCCAGGCACCGAGGGGTCTCTCTGCATCAGGCCGTGGGAACCATTCTGCAGTTCTAACGATACTGAACTGTTGACTCCAGGCAAATATCCACATTTTATCTAGTGACTGGTATGCCCCCAACCTTCTGTCACTTATATCCACACCTAAGCACCCTGATTTTTTGGGAAGTGTTAAGAGTACCGGGGTTATGAGCATAGGGGTTCTGGGGACAGAGGGGATGCCAGGCAGTAGCAGTGTCCACAGGACTGTGCACGTGGCTCATCACATGGTCACTGGCAGTCACTTGTGTCCCCAGAGCCCTGGACCGCAAGCCCCATGTAGCTGTCTCCCCCTTGTCTGTGTGGCCAAGAGCCAGAAATTGGAGAAATGGTTCAAGAATCCTCAGCCCCCTGTGCGGAGACATGTGTCCAGGCTGGGAGGAGCCATGTTCTGCCAGCACTTGCTCTCCAGGGTCACCAGATGACAGGGACCTTCCAAGTCACTGCTCCTTAGGGGCAGGGGGACTATGGCATGGGCAGGGGGCTGGGGGAAGAGGGTTGGTATGTCACTTGAGAGCCAGAGGCCGCTGACTCCACAGAGGGAAAGTCAACCGTATGCCTCTGTTTGGATACAAAAACAGAAACCACTTGAAGTGCTTTAAATAAACTCTTCTGGCCATTTCAGACACTTTTCTTTATCTGACCCAGCAGAAACATTACTTATGTCAAATCAAAACACATGCTGATAAGCAATTCAAGTCATCATAGTGACTTATATCTTGCTAGCATGCTCCTTTAAAGAAGGCTGTCAAGAAGGCATCTTTGAATTACCATCTCATACACTAACCCTTCACTGCTTCCTCTACGGGGGGGTGGCACGGGGGTGTGGTTTTGTCTGAGCAGCTGTGTCAGTAGCGAGCTGGCCTTGGAGGGCACAGCCCTGCAGGGCTGCAGCCCTGCAGGCTCCAGGTAGATCCATCAACACACATGTAATTTGGACCGATATTCCTTTCTCACCTTGCTAAGACAATGTGTTCATCTGTAGAATGGGCATAGTAACATCTTACCAACAGGGGTGCTGTAGGGCGCAAGTTCAGTACCCGGCCTTGGCCAGCACTTAGTGGCTGTGGTTTGTACGTTTACTGCCCAAAGTCCTACAGTTACTAAGATATGGGCGAGGGGGTTGGCTCTTAGCTCCTGTGCTCTGTTATTTTTTAATTTTTTTATATTGTAAAATAAAACAACATACAGAAAAATGCATAAATCCATGCAGTTTAACAAGTACGTGTAAAACTGATACCTGTGCCCACTGCCGAGGCCAAGGAAAAGCCCTGAATGCCACCCCGCCCCTCCCTTCCGTCTGGGGCCCTCCCTGATGGCCAGGGGTCTCCCTGCCCCTCGCTCCAGGCAGAGCCAGAATGGCTCCCTGGAAAGAGAAGTTGTGCATGAGCCACGTTCCCCACAGCACAGTACTCGGGAGCTTCAGAAGGTCCCTAAGGACAGCTCGCCCATCCCGCTCCCCACACAGAGATGGGGGTGGCTGAGCTCCCCACGGGCTCCTTTTTCAACTACACAGAGTGATGAGCTCGCCTAGGAAGCCACCGTCCAATTCTCCTTTGTTTCCATCCTCTGGAAACATCCTTCCTGTCCATCCTTCCTGACTGGAAACCAAGCTCTGCTGGATTTCTTTGCTCCCAGTGCCTCCAGGCTCAGTTCCCTGGCCCCAGCACCACCCTTGCGGAGAAGACAATGGCACCCCACTCCAGTACTCTTGCCTGGAAAATCCCATGGACGGAGGAGCCTGGTGGGCTGCAGTCCATGAGGTTGCTAAGAGTCGGACGCGACTGAAGTGACTTAACAGCAGCAGCAGCAGCACCACCACCCTTGCAGAGGGAGGCAATGGGTAACTGCCAGGTATCCTGGCAGACTGCCTAGATTCGGGTACTATGTCCAGCAAGGATTTGTGCTCCTGGCCCTTAGAGTACTAATTCTTGAGTTTGGTTTAATCTTATTTTTTACTTTGGTCTCAAGAACAAAGTTTATCTCAGGATAAGACTGTTCATTGTGAAAAGCTTCCCCTTCATTCTCCCATTTAGTATCAACAGAGCACCTCTGTGGATGGCCAGAGGAGCGGGAGGCGCCAGGCCCAGTCCCTAACATTTGGACGTGGGGTTTTCTGGGTGGGGTGGCAGTGGTGGGTGATCTTATCAAGAGCCACCCCAGCCCCTGGCCCAGTGCATAGCCCTCAGCAACCACTCAGCTGCAGGAGTTCTTGGGCCCCTGGAGCTGGGGACCCTGGGTAACAACCTATAGCTGGATCAGAACCTTGCTTATACAAATGGGGCTTTGAGGGATTCTTCAGGAAGTAATCCTGAGACCTCAGTATGACATATCCTTCTGTTAATGACCCATCCTGGTAGTCTGCAGTAGGTCTGTAAACGCACTGCTCTACAGACAACGTCAGCTATCTGGGCACAACTACACAGCCCTGGGTAGTAAACACCAGTGAGAGACGCCCGCGTTACATGGAGTGGAGAGGCTTGCCAGGCTCGCCTGCTGACCCAGAGACATCTGAGTATCTGTCTTACGGTATTTGTCCCTCCTCACCCCAGGCACACCTAAATCATCACTCAGGCAGGTCCATATACATATAGGCCCTTTCAAGAAGCAAATCCTTGAACTGTAGCAAATGTTTAGTAAAAGTGTTATGAATTAAAGTTGAGTTATACAAGGCTGTGTTTCTTGGCATTAAAAGGGAAAATTGAAAAATTCCGATTAACAAAGGTATTTTGGCAATAACCAATAACCAGCAAAAATTCTGAATTCTTACTATATCTGGTCCTGAATTTCAACAGTTGAAAAGCAAAAGTTTAGAGGCAGAGAGAAGAGGTATTGTGTCCAGATGCAAAACTACTTTCCTATGAAAGTACAGAAAGCACTATGATAGATTTTCTAAAAATCTACGGGAACTTGGAAAACTATTCAAAATGAATCAGGTGAATTGCATTCATTATTCCCCCTCAACTGTCTTCTTGTTAATTTGGCAAATGAGAAAATTAAATTACCTTTTTGATGAATTAAAAGTATCATGTTAATATTTCTGTCTAACCTTTTACAAAGTTAAGACCAAGCCAAATCAAAGACAGATGGAGCAATCACATCCCATCTCATTAGTGTACCACAGAAGGCATCAGGAGCTGCTGTCCACTGGAGACAGAACTTGGTTCACAACACGTCAAACCTTCAAACTGACTTGGGTGGGGGTGGGTAATCAAGACAGAAATACGACAGTGTTTAGAATGGCAAGTTCCATGTTGGCCTGGAAAGTCACTACAGAACTGTAGTGTGTAGCAGTTAAGAGCTAGTAAGTCTTATTCTTCCCACCACCAATGCATTCAGGTGTGTTTTGGCAAAAGTGCATATGAAGTCAAGTCTAAAGAAAAGGAGCGGCAGAGTAACGGCAGGAGCAGGAGGAACGGAATGCTGAAGACACGGAGATGAGGGCACGGCTGGAAAACAGAGATGAGTTGGTGACAGCAGGGGTGAGAGGTGGGAAAGACAGGAAATGGGAAGGAGGAGCCAGGGCCATCCAAGCAGGATCTGTAAGCCAAGATAAGGAATTTGGACTTCATCCTAAGAGCAATGGAGGACCTCTGAGGGACTTTAAATAGGGAAGTGATAAGGATTGGACATGCATTTTAGAGACTGTGCCTGCATTAAGGAGAAGAGATGAGAGGGAAGAGCAGTCAGGAGGGCATTACAGGTAAAAATGAGAACATATACTATCCTTCCATGTCCACATTTCTGAAATCATATACCAAAATCTGAAATCATATAATAAAGTGAAATATCAGATGGAAATGACAAATTGTAATTTTTGATAACTTTGGTGACAAATTTTATCCAATGGAACTTGACTATGGGATCAAAATCCCTGTGTCTCAGGCAATTTCTGCAATGCTGTCTAGCATCTGTCTAAAGCAGAAGAGATTTAGGATGTGATGGTCATGTATATGACTAACCTTTCAAAGCACTTTTGGATCAAATAGGTTTTCATTGTTAGGGATAATGAATTTTTATGTCTCTTGATATTTCTGGGAAACAAGTAATAGCCCAAGACCTAGGAATCTTCATAATCTCTAGATCTTGATACATGGTTGAATTCATGGCTTATTTTTGCTGGAAAAAAAAACAAAACTGTTTTTCTTAATAGGAAGAACTTATCCTAACTAGGTAGCTTGATTTTTTTTTTTTAATCCTATCCTGAAAGATTGAAGAATGCTGGGAAAGAAAATGACTGAAGGTCATCCCAGTAAAGGTTAATGAGTTTGTAGAATTTTGGAGCTTGGGATTGAAGGTTTTTCTTTGGTCAAGAAAAGTATAGCATTCATTTCAGTTTTTCCCTCCCTCAAACTTGAGGGCACAGTGTGTTCTGATTCACACTATTATCTATGTTATGTAAATAATTACGAGATATGTTCTAGGAATAGCTGATAAGAATGATTAAAAATGCTGTCTCTAGCTTTCTTAATGTTTTAAAAATCATTCTGCTTTCAATTTTTCAATTGCCATAATAAATCTCTCTTATTCCTGAAGGAAATCATGGGAGAGGAAATTCAGTTGGCTTTCCTTTGAGAAGGGAGATAAACCAAGACTTCCAAGACAATCTATCACTTAAAAGACATCCAGAAAAATAAAAGCTGTCTCGAGCTATCTACTTTGTCAATTTTCTCCAAAACGCCAATTTAAACTTTGAATAATACAGTCAGTCGGCTTCAAATAAGATTAACTAGATAGATTCTAAGTGGATAGATTCTCTGCAGGCACAGCTTCAGGCAAACTCATTTTTCCCTTTTCTGACGTCTTAGTCTAACCTCAAAGTGCCAGACCCGGGCATCCTGACAGTCTTGACTGGAAGGTGTCTGCTCTCCTTGGTTAGTGCCTGGAAGCCTGGCTTCAGTGATTTCCTGCCTCTGAGAGCTGGACATGCAATAGCACCATCAATGTTGATCCTCTGACCTGAACACTGGAGGCAGTTAGGAGGAATATGGCAGTTTTAGAAAGAAAACTCAAGGCTGGAACACCTCCATATTGGTGGATTGGTTTGTTCTTCCTGTATTTTAATCCAACATTTATTGAACAGCTACATGTATGCACTGTGTCAGTAACATGGGAAGTTTAAAATATATGTAAGGACCATCTCTATCTCCCTAGAAGTTTTTAACAGCTGGGGAGATGAGACACATATTAAGCAGTAAGACTGTGTTTGCAAATGAAAAGCGAAGCAGACTTTTGGAGCATGGAGCAGGACAACAGGTGTATTTCAAAGGTCAAAGAGGTGGGGAGGAAACAGATGATGGAGTTACAGAGGAAGGCTTCGGAGGCAGATGACAGAGGAGAAAACAGCAACCCAAGCCAAAACACAGAGGCCCGAGAGCAGTTAGCACAGTCCGTCTAGGCTTTCTCTCTGTAGCAGCAAGAGTGATCAGACGGGGAGCAGGACAGGAGATCACACTGGGAAGGAAGGCTTGGGCTGGACTGTGATAACCCGTGTTTCCTACCCAGGAGCCTGATCTAACATATCAGCAATGGGATGTCATCTAGGGCTTTCAGTGAGAGGGTGGCATTCACCTCATACATGTTTTTTTTTAATTAAAAATGACTTTTAAGTTAAAAATGAAAAGAGAAGAAGATGACAAAAATGAGGATGCTCTTACACCAGACGCTAATGTCTTTCTTAGAGCTAGGAAGCTCTTCCTTCAATGCTGTCCAACATGCTAGTAAAAGAACCAGATGAAGAAGTTTCTGTCCTGTGCTGTGTAAAGGAATCTCAGGATTCTTTCTCTGGTGGTCCCTGAGTCTTGGGAGCAAGCAGCTTAATGAGCTTTGGGAGTCAGGAGACACAGAAAAAACACAGCAACAACGGCTTTCACAGGCCACACACACATGGCAGGTGACATAAAACAGCTGAGCCATCTCAGCAGCAGCTGCCTGTCCCCACTGCTGGATCCCCAGACCCACAAAGTTCCCAGGAATCACCCTCTCCAGGTCTGCCCAGCCTCCCTGAAATTTGGATAGCGAGTCAAGATTGGAAAGTCAGTGACCCGCTCAAGTTCACTCAATCAGGCAGAATAAGAACCGGAAGCTCTTGTGTGCTTTCTTTAAACATCAAGGGTCCTTATCCGATATGAATCTCCCATTTCTATTTTCCACACTTTTAACTCAATTTTGGAGTTCAACGTCTCAGCTACACTTTCCAGATCCTTCTCTTCCTGTGAACCCTCTAAAGGGGACCACAGGGAGGGGGAGCAGGAGTCCAGGCCCGGTAGGTGAGCAGGTTACTCACAGGTTAGGTTATCAGGGTACTGGGTGGCAAGTTAAGAAACAAAGAAGCAGAACAACCAGAGGCATGCAGTTAGGTCTGAGGATCTGCTCTGTGGAGCTTTGCATTAATTACAGGCACAAAATTGGCAAAATACACTTGCCATCAGCTATTGCGGCAAGGGGATGGGGCTGGAAGGCTAAGGAAGAGGCTTCATGGCCTTTGGCTGTGTAGGAAGGGATCGTTGTCCATGCTTTGGCTTCGTGGGGACACTTTTCACCTCCACTTTCAAGCAGGAACTGACTTTTCATGTTAAGTACACATTAAACTCTATCCCCATTTTTTGTCTGATGGGGATTCTTTTGAGCTGAAGATCAGCTCCTGAGCTGCGTTTGGATCACATTACTGTGGCATGGAGGAAGTGGCTGGGTACCAAAGACAAAGCAATTGCCAAAGAGAACACAGAAACAGGCACAGCAGGCTTGGACTGGAGAGGCAACAGCAACCTCGCAGGGCCCAGTGTGGGGAAGCAGAGGCCAGGAAATAGTTGGGACGGGACGTCACACACAGGAGCTGTGCTGTGAGCACCTGTATGAGCCAAGACCAGGATTCAGAAAAAAAGACAAAAGAGACAGCTGGTGAAGAGGACGCACACACGGGGAAGAGGATGCAGACTGGACCGGGATGATGCCCTTGTCCATTCGGGCTAAGAGTCACCACCCATTCCCAGTGGGGAAGAATTCCAGGTTCATACCCACAACCCCTCATACAATCCTTCTTAAGTTCAGAGCCAACTTCACCTGTGGCCCAGGGCACCACCCACTCCGCATTTGTGGTGACCCTGCCACGCTCCCTACTCCGGGCTCCCACTTCTTTTCCCAGCAGAAATCCTATTTTTCCCTCTTCAGGAGCCTTCTTCCAAACTGTTTTGCAGGACTTTACAGGGCGCTTTCATTTGTCATCTGAATATCCCTACTTCCAGGAAGGTTAAGTTCACTTTTCTTCCAGAAGTACCTGGAAGGAGTCATGGGGGTTTGCTTCAGAAAGGCCCCCATACTTTTTAGAGACGCCCCCACCCCTAAACAGGCCCAGCTGCCCACACTGCCGCCCAGCCCCGCTGGGTCACCACTCCACTCCACTCGCGTTCCCCGGACCACAGCCCTCCTGTCTCTGGAGCCCACTTTGCCCCTGGGGAAGGGTAGGTGGGGAGACAAATTGGCTCAGGCAGGCGCAGGCTCTCCCTGCCCTGTCTGTATTCACAGGGATTTCCTCGCAGGACTCCTGAAGTTTTTCCCTGCAGTCTGATTTCTTTTGGGGACACCCAGTCCAAGCGGAAACATTTGAATATATATCGCTCTCCTGCTCCTACAGAGCTCCCGCTCCATCAGGCGCATCAAGAGGAATGACTGCACACTGGTCTCAGTGGCAGTTAAGAACTTTCCCAAAGTTCTATGGCAGTTAAGAGGGGAGTCTGCCTGGAGCATCATAGCTGACCTCTGGGTCAACGGTCCTGAGTTCTAAGCTCCTCAGCTCCGGTCTTGGATAAAAAAAAAATGCCCTTTCCCATGCATGTAACAAACCTCATATAATTTTCATTTCCAAGTATTGTGTTCAGTCATACCCAGTATGTTGTTTTGCTATTTTCACGTAAAATACCGAGTTAAGGAATGCCAGGAAATTCTCTCTGCCACACTTGGATTGGCTAGACCTTTAGACTAGGTTCCCAGGGTTGACACGCCCAAGGTGGGCAGCACTGTTGGGCTAATGAGGATCATTTCTGCATGGGGGGACACAGGGCCAGCAGGGAGAGGTTGTGAGCAAAGGGGAAAGAAAGGGCAGGGGTCAGAACATCAACAAGGGCCGCAAAGGGCTCAGAGTTCTGATACACGTGCATAAGGGCAGGAAAAGCGTGCGATTTTATCTTTTTATGAGGGACACTGATGTGCAGTTTTTTTTTTGTATCAGTTTTGGTATCAGGTTAATAACAGCATCATAATATGAGTTAGACAGTGTTTATTTATGCTCTGTTTTCTAGAAAAGATTGTATAGAGTTGGTGTTAATTCTTCATGCATTTGGTTGAATTCTGCCATGAAATCATCAAGGCCTGGAGATTTTCTTTATGGGGAGTTAAAATTTTTATGAGTTCAACTTCTTTATTTAGTTACAAGGCTATTTGAATTATCGATTTCATTTGGGTGACATTTGATAGTTTGAGCTTTTGTGTATGTATGTATAATTACATATAACATTATATTAGTTTCAGATTGCAATATAATGATTTGATATTTGTATATATTGTGGCATTATCACAACACCTGTCACTATACAGAGTTACAAATACCTTGTATGATGAGAACTTGGTAAATTTACTCTCTTGGCAACTTTTAAATATGCAATACATTATTATTACTATAGAGAAGGAAATGGCAACCCACTCCAGTATTCTTGTCTGGAGAATCCCATGGGTAGAGGAGCCTGGCAGGCTACATACAGTTCATGGGGTCACAAGAGTTGGAAACAGCTTAGTGACTAAACCACCACATTATTATTAACTAGAGTTACCATGCTGCAGGTTACCGTCCCTTAACTTACTCATCGTATAACTGAAGATCTGTGCCTTTTGACCTCCTTCACATATTTTTCCCACCCTTCGCCTTTGGCAACCACGAATCTAGTCTCTGTTGTGTGTGTGTGTGGGGGGGGGTTTCATTGCTATTGCTGCTATTTTAGGCTCCACATATTTCTCTTTGTCTGACTTATTTCACTTAACAAAATGCCTTCAAGGTGCATCAATGGGGCCACAAATAGCAAGACTTCTTTCCTCTTTACAGCTGAGTAATATTCCATTGTGTGTGTGTGAATAAACACACACACACATACCTTCTTCATTCATTCACCTACAATAGACATTTAGGTCATTTCCATATCTTGGCTATCATAAATAATGCTGCAATGAACATAGGGGTATATCTATCTTTTTGAGTTCGTATCTTTGTTTTCTTCACATAAATACTCAGAAGTGGAACTGGTGGATCATTAAAAAAATTTTTTTGGCAAGCTCTAAACTGCCTGGGCTTCTCTGGTTCCGTTTTTCCATGCCTCTGGCTAGGGCACTGGCTCTGCTCCTCTCAACACGGAGCTTCCGTCACTGAGTCAAAGCTGCTGTCCAGTGTTCTATGTCCCAGCCACTGGGACAAGGCAGAGACTCTGGAGTCTTTTAAAGACATGGCTTGGAAGCTGTTCAAATTGCCTCTCACATCCTGTTGTCAGAACTGAGTCTTTTAGCCACACCTATCTGCAGAGACTAAGGAATCCATTCTCCAGCTCGATGTCCATACGTCCAGCTAAAACTTGGGTGTTCTGTTAGTAAAGGAGAACAGGCATGCAAACACAGGGGCAGGGGTTCACAACCAGTTAGTGACATGAATATTCAGGCGTTCAGCTTTAGAAGACAATGCCAAATTGTTTTTCAGGATGGTTAAATCAATTTACACCCGTCAGCAGGACAAAAATTTCCATTAATACACATCCCAACAATAGCTGTTACCACCAAATGTCTTATATATTTATTTTTAACCCATTTAACAGGTATATAATATTTCATTATGATCTTAAGTTGCAGGTCCTTGATTCCTAATGAAGGTGAATGTCTGTCAATATTTTCCCTTTAGTGAAATAAATTAGTTGTTCAAATCTTTTGCCCATTCCTTCCCACCCTAGCCCCAAGATTTTTTTTTTTTTCTGTAGGAGATTTTTAGATTTCGTATAAAATTTTAAATACTGATCATTTGTCGGTTATGTGTTGTAAATATCTTCTGCTTTTAGGGCCTCTCCTTTCACTTTATGATGTCTTTTGTTTAACCTAAGCCCTTAATTTCAAAAACATAATTTTGAATATTCTGCAGTTAGAGCTCTAAGTCTTGTTTAAGATGAATTTCCCTACTCAAAGATTGTAAAAATGCTCTTTCATTTCCTTCTAGAATTTTAACTTTAGTTAAGCTATTAAAATATCTAGAATCAATTTTTTGTAAGGTATGAGATAGAAATCCAATCTGGCCTGTCTTTCCTGTGGATGTGAAATGCCACTTTTACCACTTAACTTTCTATGGAGGTGTGAGTCTTCTTATGAGCTCCACACAGATCCATTGACTGATACTCCATCCTTGCATCCAGTGAAACAATGTTCTACTTTACCATAGACTCCCAATGAGTTTTGAGATCTGGTAGGTCAAGTCTTCTCAAGCATTTTCTGGCTACTTTTTTTTTTCTTTTGCTATTTTTTTCCCCCCTACATTCTATTCTTTCAGAATAAATTGTCAAGTTTCTCTAACAAAATGTCAGTTTGGATTTCAGCAAGCATTGCAAATAATGTACAAATAAACTGGTGGAAATTGATTTCTTTACAATATTAACAAATTTACAGTCTTTACAAAAGTGCTGATATCTTTACAACACTGAATCTATTGAGTATCTTTTCATTTAATCTTTAATGTCTTTCAATAACATTTTAATATATTCTCTGAAAAGGTCTCTGTATACAGTTTGTAAAATTTATTCCTAGGTATGCTTTTTTTGTTGTTATTAATTTGGTTTCACTTTTAAAACTATTAGGTAGTTAGAATAGGAAACAGGAGTCCAAAATGGCGGTGGCTAAAAGACAAGGAAGAGAAAAGCCCACAAAAAAGAACAAAGGAAGGTCCGAGGACTGGAGTGAGGACCTCAGGTAGAACAAACAACACGCCTGGCTAGCCCAATTTACATAGGGCAGGCCCAGGGGGAGAAAAAACATATAAAAAGAGGAGCCAAAAGGCTGGGGGTCTCTCTCCCACATGCTGGTGCGCTCCCCCACTCTCTTTTCTTCACGTCTTTGGGTTGACATGCTCTCATGCCTCGAGGATGGATTTTCCTGCTATTTTCTAAATAAAATAGAGCTGTAACACAGAGCTGTAACACTGATTTGTCTAAGAGCTATAACATGGTCTGTTTGAGACCTGAGAGCTATAACATGGTCTATCCAAGACCCGAGAGCTATGACACGCCGAGGGCTTTAATGTCCGTCACTCCAAATCTTTGTTGTGACGAGACAGAACCGAGGACCATACACTCTCCTGACAAAACTATAATTTCTAACTTGTTATAGACATTGTGTAGAAGTGAAACTGACTTTTGAATATTAATTTTAAACTTGGTTACCTCTGCTGCTGCTGCTGCTGCTAAGTCGCTTCAGTCGTGTCAGACTCTGTGCGATCCCTACCAGGCTCCCCCGTCCCTGGGATTCTCCAGGCAAGAACACTGGAGTGGGTTGCCATTTCCTTCTCCAATGCATGAAAGTGAAAAGTGAAAGTGAAGTCACTCAGTCACGTTCAACTCTCAGCGACCCCATGGACTGCAGCCTTCCAGGCTCCTCCGCCCATGGGATTGTCCAGGCAAGAGTATTGGAGTGGGGTACCACTGCCATTTCCATGGTCACCTCTATTATTGATTAATATAATTTGTAGGTTGTTGGGCGTTTTTATGTACACAACCTGATGTGAATAATGACATTATTCTAATGTGTCATTTTCTAATTACTCTAATGTGTCATATTCTAATTCCTTTCTAACCCTTATATTCTTTGTTTCTTCTTCTTGTTTTATAACAGCTCTGGCCAGAATCATGAGAACAGTGGAATGGGTATGGTGGAATTGGGCACCATTTTCTTACTCTTGATTTTCAAAGAAATGCTTTTAATGTTTCACCCTTATGCCATTAGGTTAGGTTTTGAGTGGATAACCTTAATCATAATAATAGCATTCCCTTATATTTCTTGAATTTACCAAGAGTTTCTTTTTTTCTTTAATTGTGAATATGTGTGGAATTTTATCAAATGTACTCTGTGCCCCTACTGAAGTGTTAAGTGACGTTTTTCTGTGTTAATGTGATGAACTATGTTTAGAGTTTTGCTTCTTTTTTTTAAAAATGGTAACCATTCCTGCACCTGTAGAATAACCCCTACTTGGTCAGAACGTAGTATTTATTTTTCATATTACTGGACCTAGTATACTCTTATCATCATGTCTAAGATTTTTTTCCATGTAGATAAATGAGTGATGTCATTCCATAATTTTAATTTATTATACAGTACTTGTCTGACTTTGGTGTCATAGTTCTCTGGCTCTTAGAGATAAGTTGAATAACATTCCCCTAGTTTTCTGTTTTCTGGAACAGTTTATATAATATGAAATTTCTGTCCTTGTAGACAATAATGAAAATTCTGGAGTTTCAGGAAAAAAGTTTCAGTCTACCAATATGTGCCACAAGCACTGGAGTTTTCTTATACCAGCATATTAAATATTATATTTAAAATACGATAGTTTTGGAGAAGGAAATGGCAACCCACTCCAGTTTTCTTGCCTGGAGAATTCCATGGACAGAGCTCTGAGCCTGGTGCACTACAATCCATGAGGTCACAAAGAGTCAGACACGACTGAACAACTAAGCACAAGGTAGTTTTAGATAGTATAAACTGTACTAGCTCTCCAATTTACTATAACTTTACTGAAAGAGCTTTTGATTTTTGGCATCCAAATGAGGAACATGAAGGTAGTCCACTGGAGAAAGTTCCAGTGAGTCTGGTATATGCAAATGATAATGCTGGTAGCTGTTTCACTTGGGTTGAACAGACTACAAAAACCATCATCAGAATCTTCTCTAGTCTCAGTATATGCATATTCATGTGTTTTAACAACATCCAGACCCTGTCCAGATAGTTTTTTTATTGTCATGCAATTTCTATTTTCTTTTTCATAGGCTTTGATCCTCTCCAAAATAAGTCTCAGTCTTTGATCTCCCATCAATCATTGTGCCCATCTGTCCAATTTTTTTACCTTGTTTATTGTAGCCAAGTGTTGTTGTCTTGTATTGGACACTGCTTAAGTTTGCAACAAATGTCTGAATTATTGCTTGTAGGCTAGAATTTTTGTTTATGGGTGATTTACAACAAATTTAGATCTCTTTTGTGATTCAATTTTGAAAATCATATTCCCAGAATGAAATTTTAAAAAATAACTTTATGGAAGTATAGCTGATTCAAACGTTGTGTTAGTTTCAAATATACAGCTAAGTGAATCAGTTATACATATACATATATCCATTCTTCTTGAGATTCCTTTCCCATATTGGTTATTCAGATCAGATCAGCCGCTCAGTTGTGTCCGACTCTTTGCGACCCCATGAATCGCAGCACGCCAGGCCTCCCGGTCCATCACCAACTCCCGGACTTCACTGAGACTCACGTCCATCGAGTCAGTGATGCCATCCAGCCATCTCATCCTCTGTCGTCCCCTTCTCCTCCTGCCCCCAATCCCTCCCAGCATCAGAGTCTTTTCCAATGAGTCAACTCTTCGCATGAGGTGGCCAAAGTACTAGAGTTTCAGCTTTAGCATCATTCCTTCCAAAGAAATCCCAGGGCTGATCTCCTTCAGAATGGACTGGTTGGATCTCCTTGCAGTCCAAGGGACTCTCAAGAGTCTTCTCCAACACCACAGTTCAAAAGCATCAATTCTTTGGCGCTCAGCCTTCTTCACAGTCCAACTCTCACATCCATACATGACCACAGGAAAAACCATAGCCTGACTAGATGAAACTTTGTTGGCAAAGTAATGTCTCTGCTTTTGAATATGCTATCTAGGTTGGTCATAGCTTTCCTTCCAAGGAGTAAGCATCTTTTAATTTCATGGCTGCAGTCACCATCTGTAGTGGTTTTGGAGCCCAGAAAAATAAAGTCTGACACTGTTTCCACTGTTTCCCCACCTATTTCCCATGAAGTGGTGGGACCAGATGCCATGATCTTCGTTTTCTGAATGTTGAGCTTTAAGCCAACTTTTTCACTCTCCACTTTCACTTTCATCAAGCGGCTTTTGAGTTCCTCTTCACTTTCTGCCATAAGGGTGGTGTCATCTGCATATCTGAGGTTATTGATATTTCTCCCAGCAATCTTGATTCCAGTTTGTGTTTCTTCCAGGCCAGCGTTTCTCATGATGTACTCTGCATATAAGTTAAATAAACAGGGTGACAATATACAGCCTTGACGAACTGCTTTTCCTATTTGGAACCAGTCTGTTGTTCCATGTCCAGTTCTAACTGTTGCTTCCTGACCTGCATACAGATTTCTCAAGAGGCAGATCAGGTGGTCTGGTATTCCCATCTCCTGAAGAATTTTCCACAGTTTATTGTGATCCACACAGTCAAAGGCTTTGGCATAGTCAATAAAGCAGAAATAGATGTTTTTCTGGAACTCTCTTGCTTTTTCCATGATCCAGCGGATGTTGACAATTTGATCTCTGGTTCCTCTGCCTTTTCTAAAACCAGCTTGAACATCAGGAAGTTCACGGTTCACATATTGCTGAAGCCTGGCTTGGAGAATTTTGAGCATTACTTTACTAGCATGTGAGATGAGCTATTACAGAATATTAAGTAGAGTTCTCTGTGCTGCACAGTAAGTCCTTATTAGTTATGTATTTTATATATAGTGGTGTGTATATATAGTGGTGTTAAACTCCTAACTTTTCACTTCCCTCCCACATTTCCCTTTGATAACCATAAGTTTGACTTCAAGATCTCTGAGTCATTTCTGTTTGTAAATAACTGCATTTTTTCTTTTTTATTAGATTCCACATATAAGTGATATCATATAATTTTCTTCGTCTGACTTCACTTAGTATGATAACCTCTAGGTTCATCCATGTTGCTGTAAATGGCATTAATTCATCCTGCAATGGCACCCTACTCCAGTACTCCTGCCTGGAAAATCCCATGGACAGAGGAGCCTGGTGGGCTGCAGTCCATGGGGTCGCTGAGGGTCGGACACGACTGGACGACTTCACTTTCACTTTTCACTTTCATGCATTGGAGAAGGAAATGACAACCCACTCCAGTGTTCTTGCCTGAAGAATCCCAGGGATGGGGGAGCCTGGTGGGCTGCCGTCTATGGGGTCACACAGTCGGACACGACTGAAGTGACTTAGCAGCAGCAGCAGCAGCAGTATAACATTGTATATATGTATGACATCTTTATCCATTCCACTGTAGATGAATATTTAGGTTGCTTCCATGTGCTGTTTACTATAAACAATGCTGCAGTGAACACTGGGGTGCATGTATCTTTCTGAAAGGTTTTCTTCAGATATATGCCTAGGAGTGGGATTGCTGGATCATATGATGGTTCTATATTTAGATTTTTAAGGAACCTCCACACTGTTCTCTATAGTGGTTGTACCAATTTACGAATGCACCTACATTTGCTCCACACTCTCTCCAGCATTTACTGTTTGTAGATTTTTGGATTATGGCTATTCTGACCTGTGTGAGGTGATAACTTCATTGTAGTTTTAATTTGAATTGCTCAAACAATTGGGGTCGCAAAGAGTTGGACACAACCGAGTGACTGAACTGAACTGAAAAATTAGTGAGGTGGAGCTTTTTTTCATGTGCTTTTCGGCCTTCTGTATATCTTCTTTGAGGAAATGTCTATTTAGATCTGCTCATTTTTTGATTGGGTTGTTTGGCTTTTTTTATATTAAGTTAATGAGCTTTCTGTATATTTTGGTGATTAATCCCTTGCCAGTTGTTTTGTTTGCAAATATTTTCTCCCATTCTGTGGGTGGTTTTTTCACTTTGCTTATGGTTTCTTTTGCTGTACAAAAGCTTTTACATTTTAGCTAGGTCCCATTTGCTTATTTTTGCTTTTATGTTCATTAAGTGGATCAAAAAAGATCTTGCTTCAGTTTATATCAGAGAGTGTTCTGCCTATGTTTTCTTTTAAGAGTTTTACAGTATCTGGTCTTTATTTTGGTCTTTAATCCATTTTTAGCTTATTTTTGTGTATGGTGGTAGGAAATGTTCTAATTTCATTTTTTTTACATATATCTGTCCAGGTTTTCCAGCATCACTTATTGAAGAAACTGTCTTTTCTCCACTGTGTATTACTGCCTTTGCAATAGATTAGTTGATCACAGGTGCACAGATTTATCTCTGGACTGTCTATCCTGTTCCATTGATCTATATTTCTGTTTTTGTGCCAGTATCATACTGTTAAAAAAAAAATGAAACCATTCCCTCTAAGATCAGGAACAAGCCAAGGATGTCCACTCTTGCCACTTTTACTCAACACAGTTTCGAAAGTCCTAGACATGGCAATCAGAGAAGAAAAAGAGATAAATGGAATCCAAATTGAAAAAGAAGTAAAACTGTCATTGTTTGCAGATGATATGATACTATCCATGGAAAATTCTAAAGATGCTATCAGAAAACTACTAGAGCTCATCAACTGATTTGGTTAAGTTGCAGGATACAAAATGAATACACAGAAATCACTTGTATTTCTATATACTAATAACAAAAGATTAGAAAGAGAAATTAAGTAAATAATCTCATTTACCAGCACATCAAAAAGAATAAAATACCTAGGAATAAACCTAAGGAGGAAAAGACCTGAACTCAGGAAACTATAAGCTGCTGATGAAAGAAATCAAAGATTATATACACAGATGGAGAGATATACCATGTTCTTGGATTGAAAGAATCAATACTGTAAAAATGACTATATTACCCAAAGCAATCTACAGATTCAATGTAATTCCTATTAAATTACCAATGGCATTTTTCACAGAACTAGAATTTAAAAATTTTAAATTTGTATGAAAACACAAAGACCCTGAACAGCCAAAGTCATCTTGAGAAAGAAAAACAGTGCTGGAGGATTCAGATACCTGACTTGAGACTGCACTACAAAACTACAGAAGGATATCTTTGAACTATCCTTGAATAATCCTTTCACTAACAGAACTTTTCTCCAGATGAAACTTCTGCCTGCTTCAGCTGAATGAAACTTTAGTTTCAGTTCAGTTCAGTTTAGTCGCTCAGTCGTGTCCGACTCTTTGCGACCCCGTGAATTGCAGCACGCCCGGCCTCCCTGTCCATCACAAACTCCCGGAGTTCACCCAGACTCACGTCCATCGAGTCAGTGATGCCATCCAGCCATCTCATCCTCTGTCGTCCCCTTTTTCTCTTGCCCCCAATCCCTCCCAGCATCAGAGTCTTTTCCAATGAGTCAACACTTCGCATGAGGTGGCCAAAGTACTGGAGTTTCAGCTTTAGCATCGTTTCTTCCAAAGAAATCCCAGGGCTGATCTCCTTCAGAATGGACTGGTTGGATCTCCTTGCCATCCAAGGGACTCTCAAGAGTCTTCTCCAACACCACAGTTCAAAAGCATCAATTCTTTGGCGCTCAGCCTTCTTCACAGTCCAACTCTCACATCCATACATGACCACAGGAAAAACTATAGCCTTGACTAGACGAACTTTTGTTGGCAAAGTAATGTCTCTGCTTTTGAATATGCTATCTATATAAAAGATAGATTTGCATGTCTTTCAAAGACATTATATATTGTTTACGTCTGTGGAAAAATAAACTCAAGAACCCAACAAAATTAAAAGACACACTACTGTTATAAATTCTCAATAGCAAAAATGGAATTATATTTATATCAAATATATAACTCATAGTCAATTTTCAACTGAACAAATGTTGACAGTGCCTGTGGTCCACTCTAACATATGATTTAAATAATCTGTTTCTCAAAAGTGTGGTAGAAAGTGCCCATAAAAGTGAAAGTGTTAGTCACTCATTCATATGCGACTCTTTGTGACCCCATGGATTGTAGCCCACCAGGCTCCTCTGTCCACGGGATTCTCCAGGCAAGGATACGCGAGTGGGTTGCAGTTCCCTTCTCCCGGGGATCTTCCTGACCCAGGAATTGAAGCCAGGTCTCCTGCATTGCAGGCAGATTCTTTACTACTGCCTCAGCCACCAGGCAGAACTTGCCCATAAAACCACGTAAGTTACATACACACTTGTGCGTACTCAGTCGCTTCAGTCGTGTCCAACTCTGCAACCCTAAGGACCATAGCCTGCCAGGCTCCTTTGTCCATGGGATTAATCAGGCAAGAACACTGGAGTGGGTTGTCGTTTCCTCCTTCAGGGGATCTTCCCTACCCAGGGATTGAACTTGGGTCTCCAGTGCCTCCTGCATTGCATGCACACACCTGGCTTCATGTAATAACTGGGGAAAACTGAGTAACGTCTCTAATCCAGTTAGGGCTGAGTTTGATGTTGCACTACAGTTATGAAAGGTAACATCACTGGGGAAAGAGGGTTCACAGAACTCTATTCAACTCTATTTTGCAACTTATTGTAAGCTTAGTTATTTCAAAAACTAAAAAGTTAGTAAGAAAACACACAGGCCTGCTGCTTGATACTTTCATGTATTAAAAATGTTTTTTTGGGGGGTCATAAAACATATAGAAAGCATGCTGCATTTACTTCTCAATTCAACTCACTATTGCTCATATTAATTAGGAATGGAGTCTTAAAAGACTTGTGTCAAAGAAGCGGTTTTCACATTTCTCTTTCTCAAACTCTGCTCTTAGAAAATCTGATCTCTGTGAAAGCAAGAATCATAGGTATTAAAAAAAAAATCCCAGGGAGGTTAACCTACAGTTGTCTGTCATCCATCTTAACTTTACATTAGTATAATCTAGGTTTGACTGCAATTAAAGAGGTAGCAATGAAAGCGATGCCCACAGACCTTCATAAAGATGATAGCTTAATCCATGAATAAGAAGGAGCATTACTGTAGCAAATTCTATTGCAGGTGTTACACTCTCAGGTTTATAATACTAATTTAAAATCACTTTGATTCCTCTGGTGCCAAAGTGTCACCATTTCATTCTGATCCCCGGAGTTCCAAAGATAATCCTGTGCTTCAACTTGAAAGCTCTCTGTCTGCTCCCAGGTGTAGAGGCATCTTTGCAGCTGACTGGAGGAAGGGTTTTTTTGGTCACTTCTCCCGTCTGGGCTGCACTAAGTGTCATCTCTCCCACCATGTGGCCCTCCTTTTGTCATTGCAATGGATGGCTAGGCAGCTGTTAATAACGGGAGTCTATCCAGAAACACCATAATCAGAGACCACATTCAACAGCAGCTCAGAAAGTAGTGACTAATGTGAGGCTTTTAGAGCCTATTGAATGTCATCCTTTTCAAAGAGGAGAGTCAAAGTGACTTTTTTGAAAAAAGTCACTTTGTGAAATGACACAGTTCTCTATCCACTCTTTTTTTCCCCCTGAGATATAAAGGGTCCAGTTTCATTCATGTGTTTATTAAAAAAAAAAAAGCTAATAGATACTTCAAGTCATCGGGCTACTTTAAATTCTAAAAGTCTCTAATGTTTTGAAGTTGAAATGGCAGAAACATTTTTATACACTTGGTGATTTCTTTTTCTTTCATGGGTTTCCCTGGATATCTCAGGCTGGTCAACCATATTTATGTGCCTGAAATCCTTGTGACAGACACCACAAGGATGGGAGAAGAAACTTAAGCACCAGTGGAATATCTGATGCTGCCACCGGTCTCTGAGACAGAAAGAATGAGCATGCTCTCCTGTGCCTTTGTAGGGAGGAAAGAGAGTCAGAGGGAACATGAATTGGGGCAGTATTCCAAGATGACAGGTCTTCCCACATGGTTCAGTGGGTAAAGAATACACCTGCAATGCAGGAGGTGAGGGTTAGATCCCTGGGTCAGGAAGATTCCATGAGGAGGGCATGGCAAACCCACTCCAGTATTCTTGCCTAGACAATCCCTTGGACATAAGAGCCTGGTGGGCTACAGTCCATAGGGTCGCAAAGAGTTGGACACGACTGAAGTGACTTAGCATGCACGTACACATTCCAAAATAATCACCACCCACCGGGCCTCAGACTTTTATGTACACAGCAGGGGCTGACTCAGTCTTAGTTTCTTCAATCTTCCACCAAGCTTTTGTTGATTTTCATTTTCCTCACACATATACCATTTCCTTAGATTCCCAGGGAGCAGGCCATTTGGTGGAAGAAAGTTGAGTACCTCTAAAGGAATTCAAATAAATTACTTTTTTAGTATTGTCATCTACTTCATTAAAACTTGACTTTGTCTAAGTCACTTTTAGGAAAAATAATTCTAATATTTGACACATTCCTTATATTTAGCCTATAAATACAGAATCTTATTTCCAATGACTCATCTTTGAGAAATAGATGACATTTTATAGACAGATAAACCCATGCTCACCAAAGACCAGGATCCTGATTTTAAACTCCCAGACCCCACTAGTTCCCAGCTATCCTTGCCACCCTTGGTTTGACCTGCATCATCTCCAGCCTCTTAACTTTGAGCAAAGGGACCACCAATGACCTTTGTTTCAGAATCCCTTGTTTCAGAGGCCAGTCACTGGCAGCTGATAAAATATAAGTAGAATCCTGTTTTGGAGAAGGCAATGGCACCCCACTCCAATACTCTTGCCTGGAAAATCCCATGGACAGAGGAGCCTGGTGGGCTGCAGTCCATGGGGTCGCTAAGAGTCGGACACGACTGAGCGACTTCACTTTCACTTTTCACTTTCATGCATTGGAGAAGGAAATGGCAACCCACTCCAGTGTTCTTGCCTGGAGAATCCCAGGGATGGGGAAGTCAGGTGGGCTGCCGTCTATGGGATTGCACAGAGTTGGACATGACTGAAGCGACTTAGCAGCAGCAGCAGTAGCAGCAGAATCCTGTTTGACTTTTAAGAATGACAGGAAAAAATTGAGACTGATGGCTCTTATCTTTGCTGGATTTCAGTTTAAAAATGTGAAGACGTGTTTCTCACCATCAGAAGATTCGCTAACTACGGGGTCTGAATGCATGATTATTATTGTACTCTGATGG
Organism: Bubalus kerabau; assembly: GCF_029407905.1. Taxonomy (NCBI): domain Eukaryota; kingdom Metazoa; phylum Chordata; class Mammalia; order Artiodactyla; family Bovidae; genus Bubalus; species Bubalus kerabau. The sequence continues at coordinate 30,091,824 of NC_073635.1, read as the reverse complement.
TTAGACGCAGAGTCGTGAGTAAGGATCTGGGCCACAGGATGGAAACAAGTGTCACCGTGTGGCCATGCCTCCCCTGGCCCCCTGCAGAAGATGCTCCATTAAACCAGGAGCCAGCTCAGAGCTCTTTTATCCATTGCTCCAAGGGAGACACAGCTGTCCAGAGTTGACCCTCCAGATAAAACCCATCTGCCACCCCTGAGCTGACAGCATGTATAACCTGGAGTAGAGAGTTCACCGAACAAACAGGAGTTAAAGATTCATAAAGACTAAAAGAGTAAAATGATTTCGGAACTACAGGAAATGATATTTTTAATGAGATAAAGTCAGAGAAAACTTACTGACCTCTTGCAGAATGTCTGAGGGACGATTTAGTAAATGGATGAGGGAAAGGACATTTAGAAAGGGGAATCCTCTCCACCTTTCTCAAGCGTATTAGATATTCACAGGCCAAATGTAAGTGGTTGACCATTACTTGCTCTCTGTGTTTTGTCAGTTTGGCAAACAGATCAGTAATTGTGTGGCAAGTCAGCAGTCAATACGTGCGTCTGCATACTGTGTGCTACATAGAGAGTAAAAATCACTAGGCATGAGTATTATTTAATGTTGGATAATGCAGGTGGTGCCAGGTTCTACCTGCCAATGCAGGAGAACTAAGAGACGATGGTTCAATCCCTGGGTTGGGAAGATCCCTGGAGGAGGAAATGGCAACCCACTCCAGTATTCTTGCCTGGAAAACCCCATGGACAGAGAAGCCTGGCGGGCTACAGTCGATGGGGGTCACAAAGAGTTGGACACGACTGAAGTGACTTAGCACAATGCAAGCTGCTGCTTCAACACAAATGACCGTCCTTTTTAGTGAGGGACATTAATTTCTTTTTCTGTTAAAGCTTGACATCTAATCCCAAATATAAGGCAGTGTGCATGGCAGTTAAGAACACAGACCCTGGCCTCAGCTCTGCCCTTTATGGCTTTATAACATTGGGTAAATTACTCCACCTTTAAAAATGAGGAAAATAATACCCACATCATATTGTTATTAAAATTAAATGAATTCATATTTGTACATTGCTAGAATAATGGCTGGCAAACAGTATCGTCAGAGCTTATTAAATAAACAAATCTCTTCTTAAAAGTGTGTTAACATGCAGTAATTGTAGATGTTATCAAGTCTAGTTGAATTGCAATAAATATACTTATTTCTATCATTTAGCTAAAGAAACTAAGTAAGACCCAGAAAAATAAAATATCTTGTTTAAGGATCCAATACCTGGCAAAACTGAGATACTTAAATCAATTTACATAGTACACTGCCAAGGAGGAACACACACCAGTTCTCTTGCTTCCCTAATTAAAAAAAAAAAAAGAATCATTAAAAGATAAGAAAGAGATGGGGAAATAGACTGAGATTCCATCATTTATGCCCTGACAATGTAGGCCAGCACCTGTCTGTGTGGTTGGATCAAAGTATGTGACCACAGACCCTCCCTTCTGCTGACTCACCCTGCCTCATCAACAGAGACTGGAGATGAAACAGACATAGGAGGTCCCCACAAGGCCCACCAATTATACAGGAGCATGACCGACACGTGGAGAAGGAAATGGCAACTCACTCCAGTATTCTTGCCTGGAGAATCCCATGGACAGAGGAGCCTGCTGGGCTACAGTCCATGGGGTCACAAGAGTCAGACACAACTTAGTGACTAAACCACCATGACTGACATGAGAGTGACGCTAGCGGGCAGAACCACTGTTTCCTTCGCCCCGGGTAATGGTGCTCAACCCTGCTAATAACTGGATTATTTCTGTGTGCCATGTCACCTCAAAACAATGGTAGACCAAAAGACCACCTTAGCAACAATTCTATTAAATATATATGCTCTAAGCATACCAAATAAAAGATAGTGATCGTTAAATTGAACAACAACATAAAAAGCCTCAGACTCAGACATATGTGGTCAAGAGACTCACTTGAAATATCCTAACACAGATAGGTTAAAAGTAAAAGGATGGGAAAATGTGTACTAAGCAAACACTTACCAAAAGGAAACTGGGTTATATCTATTTGTACTAGACAAAGTGGATTTGAACAAGGAAAATTACAAGAAAAAAGAGGCCTCATTACATAGTGACAAGGTGAATGCACTGAGAAGACATATCATCTTTAATATGTATGCACACACAGAAAAATCAAAACCAAAAAAACATTAAGATACAACTGGAAGAATGGCAGGGAGAAATAAATCCACAGTCATAGTTGGAGGCTTTCAGTTTCCTCTTTGAGCAATAGAATAAGGAGACAAAAAAATCAGCAAGACCACAGAAGTATCAAACAATATCACTCCACTGAAAAACAGCTGAATACACATTCTTTTCAAGTGCACAAGGAACACTTGGCAGGACAGACCACATACTGGGTCATAAAACAACTGTAACATAGTTTTAAAAAATTAAGTATGGAAACCATACAAAGTATATTCTCTGACCATACAGGAATTAATCTAGAAATCAACAACAGAAAAAATATCTGGAAAATCTCCAAATTCTTAGAAATTAAATATTTCTAAATAATCCATGGGTCAAAGAGCAAGTATCAAAGGAAATTTGAAAAGATTTTAAATTAAGTGAAAATGAAAATAAAACATATCAAATTTGCGACATAAAGCTTAAAGTAGTGCTTAGAAGAAAACGTGCCATTAAATGCATGTATTAGGAAAAAAGAGGCCTCAAATGAATACTGATTCCATCTCAGGGAATTAGAAAAGAAGAGCAGAATAAACCAAACTTATAAGAAATAAATAAAGATAAGAGCAAGGGACTCTTGAGAATCCCACAGAGAGCAAGGAGATCAAATCAGTCTATAAGGAAATCAACCCTGAATATTCATCGGAAGGACTGATGTTGAAACTGAAGCTCCAATACTTTGGTCACCTGATGCAATGAGCTGACTCACTGGAAAAGACTGATGCTGGAGAAGATTGAGGGCGGGGGGAGAAGGCAGCGACAGAGGATGAGATGGTTGGATGGCATCACTGACTCAACAGACATGAGTTTGGGCAAACTCCGGGAGATAGTGAAGGACAGGGAAGCCTGGTGTGCTGCAGACTATGGGGTCACAAAGAGTCGGATACAACTTAGCGACTGAACAACAAAGGTAAGAGCAGAAAACCATAAAATTGAAAATAGCAAAAAGGTAAAATTAAAAATAGCAAAACAATAGTGAAATCAATAAAACCAGAAGCTGATTCTGAGAAAAGCTCACTAAAATTGCTAAACTTCTAAACAGACTGATCAAGAATATGAGAGCAGAAACATATTACTATATTAGGAGTGAGAGAATGTTACCACTACAGACCCAACACACATTAAAATATTACAAGGGAAACTGTGAAGAACTCTAATCACGTACATTCAAAAACTTACACGAAATGGAGCAATTCCTTGGAAGACACAAACTGCCAAAACTCACTGAAGAAGAACAGATACAGTTCTATATCTGTTAAAAAAAAGGTGAAGTCATAGTTAAATGGCACAAGTCAGTATGGACTAAACAAAATAACTAAGATCAACCTGGGGATGCAGAACTCTTTATTTTTTTCCTGTAGTGAGGAACCAACTGGTTCCCAAATCTGAGATTTTTGCTGTTAGTTTATTTAGGGAAAGGGGCCGAGTAGTAGGCTGAAAACTACAGATTTTGAGCAAATGTCTTGATATAGGAGACTGATACGATAAACTACTCTAAAGATCTTAGTCTCCTTAAGGAGATTATTTTAGCAAATGTGTTAGGGAACAGACATCTACTGGACTTCCCTGTTAACTCAGATGGTGTAAAAAAAAAAAAAATCTGTCTGCAATGCAGAAGACCTGGGTTCGATCCCTGGGTTGGGAAGATCCTCTGGAGAAGGGCATGGCAACTCACTCCAGTATTCTCGCCTGGGGAATCCCAAGGACAGAGGAGCATGGTGGGCTCCAGTATAGGGGGTCGCAAAGAGTCGGACATGACTAAGCGACTAACACGCTGGAATAGACAGAATCTAGAGACAAGAATACTAGGAGACTGTCAGCAAAATGTACTGGTAAAGATTTGAGCGAGGCAGGCAGCTTTCAAAAATGAATCTAAGGGGCACATCCCTTGTGGCAGGTGTGAGGACTGAGCTGCGCACCAGGATCCAAGGCCTCGTGGTGAAAGGCTTTTTTTGCGGGGGCCCCACTGCCCAGACCGGCTCCTTGGTGGAGAGAAGATGGGGAGTGGGGTGGGGGCCGGGACAGCGCCATCACTGCCTGCGGATGTGGGGCCCCGAGTGACCCCAACTTCAAGAACAGGCCACGACAACGAAAAAAAGAAGTAGAAGCTTGCCAAGGAGAGAGCTGGGCTTTCCGAGCTACCTGACTTTAAAGATGCTGAAGCTGTTCAGAAATTCTTCCTAGAAGAAACACAGCTTGGTAAGAAGGACTAGCTCAAGGTGAATATGAGAAGGGTGTGTTCCACCTGCCGAGCAACGGCTGTGTGTGGGGACTGCCCCAGCAGTCGCGGCAAGTGTTGCACCAAGCCTCTCCACCACCAGTGTTCCAGGCGACTCTCACTGAGCACCTGACAGTTAGAGAGTTTTAAGTGCTTGGGGCTTCGCTAAAGATGATGTGGAATGAGACACAAATGTCGACATAATGATCTCGATTAAAGCATATTTTTAAAATCTTAACTCAGAAGAATGATCAGCTCTGGGGGAAGAAGGGCAGATAAAGCCTGTTATGGACTGTCCTCCAGACTGGAGTCTCCCAAACTTAATTTTCACTTGGTGTAGATCCATTTGTCTGTTTTATTTTTCCCAGTGAAAAGTGCATTTTTGCTAGAGGGCTTTTCATTTTATAAATACACTCTGAATTACTGAAATATGCATTCTGTTTATTCCCCAAATGTGTAATTAGAATGTACATATAACATCCCATTCAGTTCAGTTCAGTTGCTCAGTCGTGTCTGACTGTGACCCCATGAACCGCAGCACACCAGGCCTCCCTGTCCATCACCAACTCCTGGAGTCCACCCAAATCCATGTCCACTGAGTCGGTGATGCCATCCAACCACCTTATCCTTTGTCGTCCCCTTCTCCTCCTGCCCCCAATCCCTCCCAGCATCAGGGTCTTTTCCAATGAGTCAGCTCTTTGCATGAGATGGCCAAGGTATTGGAGTTTCAGCTTCAACATCAGACCTTCCAATGAACACCCAGGACTGATCTCCTTCAGAATGGACTGGTTGGATCTCCTTGCAGTCCAAGGGACTCTCAAGAGCGTTCTCCAACACCACAGCTCAAAAGCATCAATTCTTCCGTGCTCAGCTTTCTTTATAGTCCAACTCTCACATCCATATATAACCACTGGAAAAACCATAGCCTTGACTAGATGGACCTTTGTCGACAAAGTAATGTTTCTGCCTTTTAATATGCTGTTTAGGTTGGTCATAACTTTCCTTCCAAGGAGTAAGCATCTTTTAATTTCATGGCTGCAGTCACCATCTGCAGTGATTTTGGAGCCCAGAAAAATAGTCAGCCACTGTTTTCACTGTTTCCCCATCTATTTGCCATGAAGTGATGGGACTGGATGCCATGATCTTCATTTTCTGAATGTTGAGCTTTAAGCCAACTTTTTTCACTGTCCTCTTTCACTTCATCACTCTTTAGTTCTTCTTCACTTTCTGCCATAAGGGTGGTGTCATCTGCATATCTGAGGTTATTGATATTTCTCCCGGCAATCTTGATTCCAGCTTGTGCTTCCTCCAGCTCAGCATTTCTCATGATGTACTCTGCATATAAGTTAAATAAGCAGGGTGACAATATACAGCCCTGATGTACTCCTTTTCCTATTTGGAACCAGTCTGTTGTTCCATGTCCAGTTCTGTTGCTTCCTGATCTGCATACAGGTCTCTCAAGAGGCAGGTCAGGTGGTCTGGTATTTCTATCTCTTTCAGAATTTTCCACAGTTTATTGTGATCCACATAGTCAAAAGCTTTGGCATAGTCAATAAAGCAGAAATAAATGTTTTTCTAGAACTCTCTTGCTTTTTCCACGATCCAGCGGATGTTGGCAATTTGATCTCTGGTTCCTCTGCCTTTTCTAAAACTAGCTTGAACATCTGGAAGTTCACAGTTCATGTATTGCTGAAGCCTGGCTTGCAGAATTTTGAGCATTACTTTACTAGCGTGTGAGATGAGTGCAATTGTGTGGTAGTTTGAGCATTCTTTGCCATTGCCTTTCTTTGGGATTGGAATGAAAACGGACCTTTTCCAGTCCTGTGGCCACTGCTGAGTTTTCCAAATTTGCTGGTATATTGAGTGCAGCACTTTCACAGCATCATCTTTCAGGATTTGGAATAGCTCAACTGGAATTCCATCACCTCCACTAGCTTTGTTCATAGTGATGCTTCTTAAGGTCCACTTAACTTCACATTCCAGGATGTCTGGCTATAGGTGAGTGATCACACCATCGTGATTATCTGGGTCGTGAAGATCTTTTTTGTATAGTTCTTCTGTGTATTCTTGCCACCTCTTCTTAATATCTTCTGCTTCTGTTAGGTCCCTACCATTTCTGTCCTTTATTGAGCCCATAACATCCCATTACTTACATTAAAAATATCCAGTGCTCAGTTTTGAAAGATAGGCCAAAAAAAGTGTAGAAGAAAACTGAAGAATGCACTTTTTTTTTTTTTTTGCTGATACATTTTGCTGTACATCAGAAAGTTGGCTGGAAACTTGTGTTGATCAAAACTGAGCACTAAAATAGATTATTTCTTTCCATTTAATCTCTTAAATATGTACAACGTGCTGCTCTAATAACAACTCCACCCCCACCCTTTAAATGTTTTCTTTAAATCAGTGGGTTTGATGTGTTCTGGATATTTATCTCCTTGTATTTTAGATACATGTAGTTGCAGATAGCCCCAGGAATTAGATCTCTGTGCATTCTTATCCTGGCTGAGTAAGCTTTACCAGTTAATGTCTGTCCACTTGCCTCATATATAAAGTGAGGAAATGGGTCTGCTAATTAAGCTTCTAATTCCTTTTGTTCTGTGCATCATTTTCAAAAATCTCTTTCTGAGGGAAATACCTGTTTGGGCAGCCAGTACTTGCGTTTGTTTATACTCAGAATTTTGCATGCTTGCCTGACTTAGTTGGTTTGAATTGGTTAGTTGAATTGGTTTTTTAAAAGGTATAATGTGTTGATTTTCAGTGAAATCATGGTTCTGTCACTACTTTTGTAAATTAACCTGAAATGTAACCTTCACGGTAACTGGGATGATATGCTTGTAAAAGTGTTCTCTTTCGCTTTTATCCTTAGTGTACTTCCTTAATCCCCTACCAACCCTTATCTTGTATGAGAATAATGTGTAACTTTGTGGCTGAAGACTTGAATGAAGATAATGGGACCTTTTATTCTCTAAATAGTGACATATTACCTTCAGCCACAGACTCAATATTAGACCTAAGAATAAAGATCCTAGGTATTAAAAAAAAAAAAAAAAGGAATGTGAGGGATAAACCTAAGAATTGGTATAGTTTGTACAAAACCACATGTTTATTTTTCTCCAAGTAAGTTATTTTTCTATAAGAGATAATGTATAGCTATGCTTTGGGGGGTAAAAGGCAGTACATAGTAAATATTTCTAAAGCATCTGGAAAAAGCTGCCTAGTTTAATACCCCTTTCCCTCATCTGTTTAAGGCAGTTTAACATGGTTTGAACTGGTTGCATTTTCCACAATGATTTTAGGTGGTTTTTTTTTGACATTAAAATGACTCCAAGCAGAAAATGAGAACCCTGAAATAGAGGCAGAATAACAAGTATTACTTCTGTTCCATCAAACATAGAATTTAAATACACAATTAAACTGCTCCTGTTTATATGCTTTATCATTAAAATCTTCTTACCCTATACAAAAATCGAAATTACCCGACGGAAAATAACCAATTTGAGACTGAATGAAATGAGCCTGGTGGTCCCAGGGACAAGCACATTTAGCCAAGGAGTGTCAGTAAAATCCATTTTTATGTGTAATTTTGAAAGTAAGCCTTTAGGTCAGCAATGAGTTTGTGCTTGTGCCGAGAACTCAACAAATGTGGCCAAGAGAACAACTCTAGCATAATGCTTTCAGTGCTTCAGACTTCAGCCCCATCTGTTTAAACATTTCTGCAGTGGTGCCCAGAACAGCTTGTTGGTAGCATCTGGGGCATTTTCAAGGGGCAAATTTTTCTAAGGGCCAAATCAGCTTTAAAATATTCAGAAGGAAAATGGGATGGTCTTCTAAATTCTTGCTACTCGAAGCATTGTTCACAGATAAGCACCGACCTATCCTGGAAGTCATTTCATCTGGAAGAAATGCAGAATCTTGGGCCCCATTCCAAACTACTGAATCAAAATGTCACTTCATTTTATCAAGACCTCCAGGTGACTGGTATTGAAATCTGAGACATGGTGGTTTAAGCTCTTTGAGCAGTTTTTTTTGGAGGGGAGAGGGTTGAGGGATGAGAGGATAAGGGCTGTTTTATTAATAAGAAGTAAGTGCTGATTCTTTAGGTGGAGGCTTGGCATTGCAACTGTGTGCCCCAAAGGAAAAGACCTCATTGAGAACAGCCTCTGCTGCCAGCCATGCTCAGAGGTGTCGCCTCTACTGTGGCACAGCAGAGCTCCTGGAGGCCTCTGGGATGCTTGTCAAGTTCAGAGGCAGGAGTTTCAGTATCAGGCAGGTGGTATTAATGCTTTCTTTGTGTATACTGGGTTGGCCAAAAAGGCCATTTGGGTTTTTCCATAAGATCTTGTGGAAAAATCTGAACGACCTTTTTGGCCAGCACAATACACAGATCTACATGCTTTTTGTAACTTGTTTTGCACATATAAATTAACAACTCTCTTCAAGGGGCTGACCCATCAACACTTTTATCAGACCAAGATAAAATGATTAGATCTGTTAACAATCTGACTTTTCAATCACACAAAAACCCAGCTCTTTCCCACGGGAGGGACACAAGTGACTTCCTAACCCACGATCTGGAGAGATGCCGAGCAGTGTTTTCAGGGTCCAAATTTGGTCTTTTTCCAATTTCCAAAGTGCAGTTCTGAGCCCAAATCCCTGGACACATATAGGGCTCTGCCAGTAACACCCTGTTCAGGAGCAGGGAATCCATCCCGTTTCAGTCTCTGGCAGTCAGGACCTCTCTGCTTTGTTTCAAGATGAATCTTCTGGTTACATCTTTGTACACTTTGTTCTCAGGGATCTTTGTGGAAAGAAGAGGCAGACTCAGATGTTCTAGAGGAGCCTGGCCTAGCAATTCTGTGCATGACGGAGCTCTGAGCTGGGCTTGGGGAGGAGCCCTCGCTTCTCTGCTGGAACTTGTGTCTCCTCCCTGGAGCAGCTCCTTTCATGACCTTTAAGCTGGTTCATCAATGTGATTCCCTCTAGAGATGACTATACAAAGTGGCATCTAAATGTCCAGTGATGGTGGTTTAACCATCTGCTTTTATTGATGGCTCACCCAGTCAGTCATTTCAGGGCTGCCTTATGCTCTGCTTGGATATTTATAATGTCCTTCACTGAATCATTCTTACAGGTTCTGAGGACCCTGGTGATGAATTACCACATGGAAACTACACAGACTCCCTGCCCCCCCACCCCCACCCCCACATCCCCACTGGAGACAGTGAGGAGCAGAGGGAGGAGTCCTGGCTCTGAAGCAAGATGTGCTGATGTGAGCCTCTGAGCTCTCGTCTCCTCGTGGTGCCGTCCTGGGTGGGTTACTTAAGCCTCACTGATCCTCGGCTTCTCACTGTGATGGGGAAAAATGGTATCTACTGTACAGCTGTCCTTAAGGATTAAGAGAGATAATACTCATTTAGCAAAACCACAAGCACTTAGGGAATCAAGAGGACTGTGCTCCGTTTCTGGTCGATGGTGAATCTCTCAGCCTGGTTTCCCCAGAAAACAGCCTACGGCAAAACCTAAGTGCTAAAAGCTTTGCTTAGACTTTCCCGGTGGCTCAGCCTTAAAGAATCTGTGTGTCAATGAAGGAGACCCAGGTTCAGTCCCTGTGTCAGGACGATCCCCTGGAGAAGGAAATGGCAACCCACTCCAGTATTCTCACCTGGAGAATCCCATGGACAGAGGAGCCTGGTGGGCTACAGTCCATGGGGTCTCAGAGTTGAACACAACTGAATGCACGCATGCATGTGCACACACCCCTTTGCTGAGGACACACTCAAGGGAGGCAGATGTGAAGGGACCAAGTGAGTGAGGTAGGAGGAGAGAGGCAGCAGGTCAAAGGCGTGCGTGCCAAGCCATCCAGACTTTACCAGAGAAACATCCTGGCAGCTCAGAACACATAGGACACCCCCAGGGAGGGTGTGTGGATGCACTGGGTTCCCACACAGCTCCTTGGGGAGGGGTAAAGGAGGAGAATCCATCTGTTTGCTCCCGTCTCCTGTTGCTGACTGGCCAGTCTCCTCCTCTTCTCCACCACTGGGTGTCAGTTGCCCCACATTTCTGGGAAGTTCTGTCCCAAGAGCAGCGACATCGAGCTCGTGAAAAGGCCTGAAGTAGCAACTTTTAATGCCCGCCTCTCTGCAATCTGGAGCCTGGAAGACCCCTCCTGGAAAGCCAGTGGGGTGCAGTGGGGGTGCCAGTAAGGCCCTGGGATTTGTAAAGAAGCAGTAATGGAAGCACAGGGGCAGGTGGGGAGGGCCCGGCGGTGAGGTCAGAGGCTTGAAAGGAGGCATGGTTGGTTGGTCCTGCCTCCAGCAACACGGGAGATGGGGAGAAGCCACTTGCTGCAGCAGGACCGCCTGCCGGGCAGCCAGGGCAGTGAGGAATCAGCCTCCAACAGGAGGACGGGGACAGAGCTCAGCGAGCCCCTTTGGTAAGGCTGTACTCACAAGAGTACAGCCCCTCTGTACTCACAAGAAAGCCACTGGTGCCAAGTGATCTTCCTCGGGGGTCACCAGTAGCATGAAGCAGAAAAACAAGCCCAAACAAATCTGCGCAGTGCACCCTGGGTCTGGTATCATGAGAGCAGGATGTGGGCTTTCACCAGTCTATGAACATGGAAGGATGCGAAACTGGCTCATGACAGACACTGTTTGGGGGATTTTTAGTACAGGCGGCACTAGAGGCTACCTGGTGAACCGCTCAGTGTATATGCACATGGGCTTTTAGAAAGTAGAAAAACACTTCATTTATCAAAACTTAAAAAAATCTTGTCTCATACTTCATCTACAGAAACAAGCCAAGTGCTGCCTCCTTAACGACGCCCCATAGAAACAGAAGCTGCAGTAGGGGGGGGTCACAGTGTACAGGCCTCGACTTGCAAGCTGGGCTACCTGTCTTTGAAGTCTAGCTGTGTCACCCAAGAGCTGTGTAACCTCAGGCAAATTAAGCCCCTGTGACTCAGTCTTCTCCTCTACGAAGTGGGAGTGGACACAACCCCCTATCTTACAGGGTTGTGGTGGGACACCACCTGTAAACCGTGGTGCCTGGAACAGAAAGAGCACGGTGTGCACTGGCCTCTACTATTAAATGAGTGACTCAGTATATAAGAGGAGTTTTAAAGCTCAAATTGTGCTACAATGCAACAAGAAAATTCTGAAAAACAACAGTCTACAAATGCCCAAACTTCAGAAATGATACGATTTGTTCTTGTGTTAGAATGGTGTGTCAGTGCTTTCTATGGGATGCTATGTTGGTCATGGGCCAGTCCTTGGTCTCATGAGGACTTTCGCTGTCATTGTGTCTATCCCATTTTTCCCTCTGGCATTTGATATATCTTTGCCAAATCCTTGAAACGGCTGATGCAGTCATTTCCTTCCTTCAAGGCCACGGCATAGGTGATGACCACTAAGATCAGTCAATAAGATTACCTGACTGGTGCACCCAGAGCCACCTCTTTAGCCTCAAATTGGAGACTGCATCTATGCATTTTGTCCACGTTGAGTTAAAAATGAATGTATCTTGCTCTTACATTGCTACGTGACATATCAGAATTCAGTAGCACATAATTAGAAAAGTGTTCCAAACTACCAGTTTCTTTGAATACCGTACTTCACAATAATTCAGAGCCCTAAGCATCTTTATCAGTTATTTTCAAATGATTTCTTGGAGGAAGGCTGGCATTTCAACACTGCATGACTTTTCTCAACTGCTCTGAAAACTGCATTCAGATGCACTCCAAAACTACTGAGCTTGCATCAAAGAATTCAGCCTTACAGCAAAAAAATGGCCTTTTCAATAAAAGTGATAAAAATAACTTAAATTGCCAGGGTGCCCTTCTTCTGAAAAACTCATAAAGCCTTTATGTGATTTGGCGAAGGGATTTTCATCCAGAAGAGATGGCATTTGATTAATAAAGTTTCTCAAAGTTTAAATATATTTCTGAATATCTTTCTCATCTGCTGCAGCTGTATTTTCAGATGCAACTCATTTCAATTTAAATTTACTATGACACACATTTGTTTTGTTTTGCTTTTTAAAAAAAACACAAACAGTAGAAGAGCTGAGTTCCTTTTCTTAGTTCTCTATGGCTCAGTCTCTCGGGATAACAGTTTGTTCCTGAGTCCTTTCATCTTGTTCAGCCACTCCCTGTTTCATCCTTCCCCTTCACTTCGGGAGCGGCCCCAGTGGGCGCTGATGAACAGACCCAGCGCTGATCCACCAAGACTCTGGGCCCCCAGTAACGGCCTTACTTTTTAATAGACTGTCATATTCCACTGCCCAGCGTTCAGATCTCTGAGCTTGGCTTTTCCAGGAAGCTAAATCTCTACCTTCCTCCCATTGTGTGATGGTTAAGACTCTTACCTGTATTCTTGGTCCATCTGAGTGCCTCACACATAGATTTGTGATGCTACCAAATCCACTGACATTCCTATACCCCGGAGTTCTCAACTTCTCAATGGTTTTCAACATTTCTTTAATTTCATCCACATTATCCAAAATTGCCAATTCTTCTTTAAATGTGTAATATGAAAATGTTTTCTATTTTTCAGAATCTTTATTTTTTTCTAATAATATATGTAATATATGTTCACTGTAAATAAAATTTAAATATCCATATGTAATTCCACCTCAAGGAAATGAATGATGCCCGTACGTTTTTTCAGTTTTGCTTTTGATTTAAAAAAAAAAAAAATCAAAACTGGGATCATACTTGACTGGAATGAAGTTTAAGAAAAATCGGAACTTTTTCTTAAAGTGCACTGGATGTTGCCCACCAAGTATTTACAGATTTTCTATTGATTTAAGAAATTTTATATACTTTTGTGAACATTTCCCCAGCTGTTATTACTTTAAAAAAATATTTTCGAAAAACTGCATGAGTTTGCTGTTTGAAAGCATCTGAGGGTTTAGGCTCTCCTAAGTGCTCATGAAACTTTAGTTCAGTGAGAGCTTGTGTTGCCTGTGATGTCACAGGAAGGAAAATAACAGCGGATCGTGGCCCCTGGAAAGTTAAGGGACAGTTACAAACATAGCTGACTTTGGTTTATGAGTATCAGTCAGGTCTCTACACAACAAAACCAATACGATACACACACACACACACACACACACACACACACACACACATATGCACACACACTTTTTTTTTTTTTTTTTTGTAATAAATTGGCTCACATAATGGTGAGGGCTGGCAAACCTGCAGATCAGAAACTCGGGCAGGGTTTGCATGTCAGTCTTGAGGTGAAGGGAAGTGGAATACTGTGCCAAATTCATCACTCAGTGATCCCTTAACTAGTTGCTCTTTCATATAGTCTGCAACCAGGCACTTTTAAGACTAAAAGCCCAGAAGATGCTGTCTTAACCAAAAGTAAACTGATCAAAAGCTGTCTTGAAGAACAATCCAGAACTCAGAGATGTGCTTAAAGTCAAGTATTCCTTCCTGATTTTATTACTGAATCTATGTCAATTTAAGTAATTTCCAGTTCTAAATGATTCTTATTTTAAAGGCCAAAACTCCACATTAAAATCGATCAACACTGCTGCTGCTGCTGCTGCTGAGTCACTTCAGTCATGTCCCACTCTGTGCTATCCCATAGATGGCAGCCCACCAGGCTCCGCTGTCCCTGGGATTCTCCAGGCAAGAACACTGGAGTGGGTTGCCATTTCCTTCTCCAATGCATGAAAGTAAAAAGTGAAAGTGAAGTCACTCAGTCGTGCCCGACTCTTAGCGACCCCATAGACTGCAGCCTACCAGGCTCCTCCATCCATGGGATTTTCCAGGCAAGAGTACTGGAGTGGGATGCCATTGCCTTCTCCATCGATCAACACTACTTACTACGAAACATTTAAGGAATAGGTTAATTCTGTCCTGTTATACTATCCAACAGCAAAAAGAAATGAAAATCACCCCCATTTATTTTACAGACCTGAAGCCATAGCTTTAGGTTTCAAGAAGCCATGGCTCTGTCATGTCTTCACTGCTGTTACTAGTGTGTGTGTGCTCCATCGTGTCTGATCTTTGCGACCCCGTGGATTATAGCCCTCCAGGCTCCTCTGTCCATGGGATCCTCCAGGCAAGAATATTGGAGTGGGTTGCCATTTCCTTTCATTTGGGAGCAAATCAGGTCTTTCACAAATGCTCAGGGCTCTGCACAATGTATTACAGAAAGAAACTTCAGAATAATCTGTATTATGAAGTACATGAAAAAGTTCCTGTAAACATCAGCCAGATGAGTTCAGAGCTTATCAGCCCAGGCACTGGCATAGAGAAAGCAGAACTGATGCCATTCAGGAATGAGATGTGTCTGGAGAAGTCAGAAGATGGACAAGGGAGTTTAGCGTTTGGGCAAGAGTGGGATGGAGATGGTTTGTGACAAAATCTAAACCCCAGAGCAAGACACAGGGCTGGTTGATGAAGAGAAGACAAAGCACGTGTGAGCCAGCAGCTCCACTCACAGCGCCTAAGAAGAGCCGAGGCTGATGTTCCCCAGGGAGCGGGTACTCCGCAGGGCAAGGGTCTTCACCAGGAGGTGGAAGAGAATGGTCCATAAATGCTTTGGGAGAATGAGGAGAACAGTGACCTCACTGCCTGACCCCAGGAACAACTACAATGATAATCATGAAGATGGACTATTAACAGTTATTGTTTCTCGAGGGCTTATTAAGTAGCAAATGTTGCATATGTATTTTTTAAAATTAGAAATCTAGCAGTCTATTCACACTAAGTCAAATCAGTGGAATCAAAATATCATACATTTTTTACTGAGGCAAAAATTCCTAAGTTTTCTAAAAAAAAAAATATATATATATATAAAATGCACATTATTTAGATATATGTATACAAAACAGAGCATCACAAGGAGGCTGATACCGAGAGGATAAATAACCAGAGGAATGACTTACACCTCCACACACTGAGGGAGGGAGCACAGACTTGTGGTGCAGGTGCGGGGAAATTCGGTCCTGATCACTGTCAGAACCTGTGGATTCTAACGTGGATCAAAACAAAAGACAGCAGAAGATCAAGTGTTAGGTTGTTGACCCAGATAAGGAACCTAGGAGCAGAAAGGGGAAAGAGGGCAGAAGGCAGAGTAGCAGCGCTTAGAGAATCTGTCTACCAGGGCCTCTTTCACATGTGGTCAAAGGCAGAGCACAGAGAGTGGGGCTGGAGCCCACGAAAGACACCAGGTCAGGAGGAGAGCTGGCTGGCTTCATTTGTCTCTCCAGAGAGCTGGCATCACTGAATATATATATATATATAGAGAGAGAGATATTTTTTTTTTGGTTCCCATTGACTATATGTATTTTCCCCCCAATCTCTCATAAGGATAAGGCTTCTGGAGTCTTACATGTTATTAGCAAATATGTACTGAGTCTCTACTGTGTGCTAATTCTGGTTGGTGCCCTGAGGGATACAAAGATGTAGAAAACAGGGCCCGTGCTCTCAAGAAACTTAGGGGCAAGAGGAGAATAAAGGTCATAACAAGTCACGTAGTAACATGAGGAGTTAATGTTGAGACACAACAGAGTCATAATTAAGTACATGGCACCTGGTAAGTAAATAGTACAGATAAATAGTTGTCTGGATCCAGAGAAGAGAGGAAGACCCAACTGCCATGAGAAGGTTTTAGTGGGCCTGTGGAGGAGCTTTAACGGAGCACGATGACCTCTGGACAAGTCAAGAGCAAAGAGCCTTCCAGACCTGGAGCAAGACACTGGCAAAGTCAGGGAGCAGGCAGCCAGGAAGCCAGAGGCAGCAGGCCCGAGCTAGGAGTGCCTTGAAGGCCGGGATACAGAATCAAAGGAGCAGGACGTGTCCTGGGTGCGGTGAGAAGCTGGGCGGGTGTGAGCCCTCACTCTGTAAGTTGATTTCTCCTTAGAGGACTGTTCTTTAAAACAATTCCAGGTGGTTAGCTTCAGGACACTCACAGTATCCAGTGAATTAGAGCCACTGATGAGGACCAGACACGAGGCTCAAGGCCAGAGTCTGATAGTTGTTAGCAACTGCTATCTTGTGAGCTGGAGCATGGGACACCAAGAGCCTATCCAAAGGAACGCCTAACTTAGATGGGTTTGCCTTGTATGTTAAATGAGAGGTTTTGGAGTAGACCTAAGAGGAAAAAATGCAGTATGCAAAACTGGGAGTTTATGGATCCACAAGAAGCAACTGGGCAGGGCATATGCTGCAGTTGACTGGTTCAAATCAGCCCGGGCAGGTGGCCATGTTTCAGAGATTTGGTCCTTGTGAGCTCTTGTGGCTTGAGGACAGGCAGGCCTGGTATATCTGGCTTCAAGCTCATCACAAGGCTACACAAACATGCTAAGCCAAACTGGGAATGGTGACATCCCTCTTATTCTTGCATCCAAGTTGCACTGATGGACAAATGGCCATAAAGATAAGAAAGTGTTGTGTGCATACAGGTGTTAAAACACATACACCAGACAATGACTAATGTGCGCCCTTACCTTGGAGTGCCCAAATGAAGACAAGCCACTTGAGGTGCAAGGAATGGTACGTGAAAACAGAATAAACTTCCCATTTCAGATGTGGACAGATTAGTTTGTGAAGTTAATTGCAGAAAAAAATGTTTATCAGTCTTCATATGACTTCTTCAAAGCCCTCTGTCTTAATTTTGTCACCACATTTCTATATTTGGGTTTTGGTAACTTCCTTCTCCTTATTCTGATTTTTAAAGAATGGTGAAAATTATGCATTCAGATCAAAAGCCTTATAATCCCAACTTCCTTCTACATACCATCAGAATACTTAGGCTCTCTCTTTGTTCTTCTGTTACTTTTCAGCAAACCCAATGTTATCTTTTAATTCATTTTCATAAGTTCAGCTAATAATCAGATCAGTCAATTATATGGGAGGAAGAAACACATAGGTAAAATTGGGAAAAATAGATATGGAAAAGAGGGGAAATACACTAATCAAAATTGCTTGCTTAGTAAAGCCTTTCCCCCCACCCCCCATCTGCAAACATAAAAGTACATCTCAGTTCTGCGCCCTCACAAAGGATTCTGAAACTTAAGTGAGAGGTATTTTGAAAATTAATTGAGCTTTCCAGGTTCTTACAGGCAACTTTATAGCACACTCAATGGAAATGGAGACGCAAAGAGGACAGCCCTGTCTCTTCATTATTCTCACCCTTGCTCTGGGCATGCTGGATGGATCAACAGCCTGTCAGAAACCTATTTGTAACCATCTTGCTAGGTTCTCATTATTCCCTATGGAAGAGGCATCGAAAGAAGGAACAAATTCTTGTATCACCCAAAGTCCTATCACTTGACAATGACCAGAGAATTAACAGCAAACCACCAGTGAATGAAGCCATCACTACGAACCATACCCCAGATCACTCCTGAGTTATTTCTCTGAAGAGTCTGTGAACTGATGTTTAGATTTCTGTCAGCACCACAGAAAGCATCTATGATGCACTTCATGGAGTACCAGACTGGACCTGGGCGCTGCTCCTGAGCCCTGCTTTCCAGCCACACGACGGCACTGATTCACGCTGTGTGGAAAAGCACAGCACGCAGACCTCACCGTCTGAGACAGGCAGCACCTGGGCGATGGACATGGGTGTAACCAATTCTTAACAATCACTGTTTAGCTCAAAAAGTGAGCAAAATGTCTGATGTGGGGAGGATGAGAGGTCTGAAGTTTTGGGGGAGAGATGGAAGTAAGCTCTGAAGGACAGGCTGGGATAACACATTCAGTAATTAAAGGTAAATAAGTACCCCTCTTCTAGGAAATGAGTCAGGATTTGGAAGAAGGGGTGTAAGTTTTATGATGTGCTGGAGCAGAGAGAAAAGAGCTTAATGAACTGTGGAGGGGGACAGAAAGAGTTCCAAATGTCAATGAACTGAATCAGGACCAAGGAGCTCCACCTAGCACATGTCTGTCTACCGGAAACATTATGGTTTAAACATTGCTCAATGCTTGATGCCTCAGAACACACTGTGCCTGTCATCTGAGAAGGTCAGTTTCATTTATCTCCTTCCCAGATCTCAGGAAGCCATGTGGCTGACCCCCCTCCATCGACCCCAACCCTTTCCAGGATCCCACATGGGACTATTCTCCAGCCACACTGGACCATTCTGCAAACCCAAACATGCTTTCAGTGGCTTCACTGCACGTGCTCTTG
Source organism: Bubalus kerabau (assembly GCF_029407905.1). NCBI lineage: Eukaryota > Metazoa > Chordata > Mammalia > Artiodactyla > Bovidae > Bubalus > Bubalus kerabau. The sequence goes on along the minus strand of NC_073635.1, from coordinate 30,073,212 downwards.
AGGGGATCCTTTCCTCTCTCGAACCACCCTTCTCTTTGGACCTTTTCAATGCTTATTAAATGTCAACTCTTTACAAAGGTTCTCCTGGCCCTTCTGTAATTGCTTTCTCCTCTGGACACCTATACCATTTTCTATTTGTAATGAAATTCAACCCATTTCATCATATATTATGGTTATCTTGCCCCAATCTGTCCCCATTTCCAACAGATGATTAACCATGAGTATATGGATTTTTACTTCAATTTTCTTTAGATCCTTGCATGTACCTAGCACAACTTGTACACAGGACATTTGTAATACATTCCGTTCAGTTCAGTTCAGTCACTCAGTCATGTCTGACTCTTTATGACCCCATGGACTGCAGAACGCCAGGCTTCCCAGTCCTTCACCATCTTCCGGAGTTTGCTCAAACTCATGTCCATTGAGTCGGTGATGCCATCCAACCATCTCATCTTTGGTCATCCCCTTCTCCTCCTACCCTCAATCTTTCCCAGGATCAGGGTCCTTTCAAATGAGTCAGTTCTTCGCATCAGGTGGCCAAACTAATACATAGTTGGTGAGTAACACTGTGCTGGAATTTGGTGAATGATAATGAATCAGTGGGCTCCCTTTCTGTGGAGAACTCCTTTAGGGGAAGAGTAGGGCCAGGCTCCCACACAGCATGGGACTCTAGAGGCCAGATGCTAAGTGGGGGTGGGACGGGTTTGGTGGTAGGGGGTGCCGAATACGGGGTTGCGGGAATCCGCAAGGCGGTAGTGCAGGGCAAAGTCAGAGTGGGGAATGGAAAAGGGAGTCCAGAAGCAGTGTCGGTTGAAGAGGCAGCAGCCAGCTGTTCACCACGAGTAAGCCCGCTGGGCAGAGGATCGGCTAGAGGTGTGTCTCGGGAGCTTTCTCATAGTCACCAGAGCTGAAACGCTGGGATCTGGTTGAAGGGTTAAGCAGAGTAAGCCCTTTAGGACGCTGTCCTCCTTGGGTGTTTCATCGTCTGGGATGTCAAAACTGGGTGTGTGCTGCTGTCTTAGTTCAGGTATCTTCAACGCAGTTTGGAAGAAGTTCTTTGGTGGCCATCTTCATGACCTAGTTAGAGTCAGTTTTTCTTAATTTTCCTTTTAGCAGCCTTCTAAGCATTCTTTTAATGCTCTGTGATCTATACCTGGCGAGCAGCTTTCTCTAAGCCTCATAAGACTGAGTGGGCTGGACGTGCCGCATTCGGGGGACCTTTCCTGTCAGAGACAGAAGGCCTGAACTCACCAGCCTCCCGGAAGCTGGTTGTCAGCTTGTGTCTTTGGACTTTGATTTTTTTTTTTGGAGGTTCTAGATCCAGTGATAATGAGGAGGTATGGTGAAAAGAGCTCTGACAGTAAATACCTAACACAAGCCCCACTTTTTTCACTGAAAAATTTTGTAGTTTAACATTAGTTTCTGTGGACTTCAAGTACCTTGCTTTTAAAATGAGATAATAATGCCAAGTAGTTCTGTTAATAAAATCCTGCAAGTCATGAACTTTTTCTTGAGGTTTTATTTCTTGAATCACTTAAGTTCATTAATATTTCTCAAGCACCTGTTTGTGTGGGACCCTGGGCTGAAGTGCCTACACGCCACACCTTGGGCTTCTTATTCCATCGGACCAATCTGTCTTGAGGTACCAGTGCTTTCTACGGTTCCAGCAAGTCTCTGCAATCTAGAAAAATATTGATCCTGAAACCATAGGTATGTGTCTCATTACTTTATAAGCACTTTTGTAAAAAGAAGATGACGAAAAGCACTACGTGATGATGCTGCCCCAAGGATGAGGTAAGACATGAGTTAGGAGGGATGCGTGAACTGTGAAGGGCTGGGGAAGAGTCAGCGGCAACCACGACCACTTATTCTGCAGACTCGGCAGTCCCTCCACCAGTCCTGGTCTGAATGAGGCTGAGAGAAGGAATGGGCAGGGGTTCCCATCTGGCTGGTGACGCTCCAGGCGTCTGCCCTCTAGCGGCGGTGACGCACAGCCTCTTTCTGGAAGGAGAGCCCTGAGAGACCAGGGGAGGCGTGTCACCGTGGGTAAAGAAGTTCTCAGCAGGGAAACAAGGCTTGTTCTCACCCTTCCCTCCTGGAGGAGGCCAGCCCACTTCCCTTTACTTGTCTGCAGTCCCAGGTACAGGGCAGGGCACAGGCTTTGGGGGTAAACAAGCTCAACGCTGTCATCTACCATAGATCTGAGCCAATTCACTTGAGCTCCTTTAGCCTCAGGCCCATCACGTGCATGACAGGGAAGAACAAGCCTGCCTAATCTGAGCTGTTGTGAAGGTTAAATGAGCTGATTTATGTAAAACAGCCGACACAGTATCTGGCAGGTATTAAGCATTTTTTTAAAAGGCTTTTGTTGCCTTCAGATTTGCCTTTGGACATTGTCTATGATTTAATCATTTACTGGAGCTATTTATTGAGTGGGTATCAATAACCTCAGATATACAGATGACACCACCCTTATGGCAGAAAGCGAAGAAGAACTAAAGAGCCTCTTGATGAAAGTGAAAGAGAAGAGTTAAAAAGTTGGCTTAAAACTCAACATTCAGAAAACTAAGATCATGGCATCTGGTCCCATCACTTCATGGAAAATAGATGGGAAAACAGTGGAAACAATGGCAGACTTAATATTTTGGGGCTCCAAAATGACTGCAGATGGTGACTTGCAGCCATGAAATTAAAAGATGCTTACTCCTTGGAAGGAAAGTTATGACCAACCTAGACAGCATATTAAAAAGCAGAGACATTACTTTGCCAACAAACGTCTGTCTAGTCAAAGCTATGGTTTTTCCAGTAGTCATATATGGATGTGAGAGTTGGACTATAAAGAAAGCTGAGTGCCAAAGAATTGATGCTTTTGAAGTGTGGTTGGAGAAGACTCTTGAGAGTCCCTTGGACTGCAAGGAGATCCAACCAGTCTATCCTAAAGGAAGTCAGTCCTGAATATTCATTGCAAGGACTGATGTTGAAGCGGAAACTCTGATACTTTGACTACCTGATGCGAAGAACTGACTCGTTAGAAAAGAACCTGATGCCAGCAAAGATTGAAGGCGGGAGGAGAAGGGGACAGAGAATGAGATGGTTGGATGGCATCACTGATTCAACGGATGTGAGTTTGAGTAAACTATGGGAGTTGGTGATGGACAAGAAGGCCTGGAATGCTACAGTCCATAGGGTTGCAAAGAGTCGGACAGAGCGACTGAACTGAACTGTATGATAGCTGGATTCAACCCTTTGGACATAGACAATGGTGAGCAAGCTAGATGCAACCATTGTCCTCAGGGTGCTTGCAGTCCAATAGGGTTACTGAGTGAGAAATGACAATAAAGGGTAATAAATGCCATGAGAAAGGGCGTGCAGAGTCCTTCCAGTGCTCCACCCTGGGTGATCCTCTCCTCGCTGTGTATGGGTTCCTGGGCGACCTCATTCATTCTCCTGGATCCAAATAATGACTCCCAAGTAGAGACCTCCAACACAATCCTTTCTAGACAAACCCAAACCATGTCTACTGGATCTCTCCTCTTGAGAGAGGAGTCTGAACACCTTCAAACTCAACATGTTAAAAACAGAACCACCCTGGTCCTGAGCCACCACCACCTGCAGTCCCTTGCCCGCCCAGACAGCTGAGCCCCCTGTGAGGCCTCAGCCCCCTGGTCTGCCTCATGTCACCTCAACAGCCTGGCCCTGGTTCTACTCGTGCTTCCTCCTATGTATCTCTTGAATCCCCCAGTTATCTCAGTTCCGGCTTTGAAATGGTCATTAAAGAGCAACTGCTAACTTTCATTGGACCTTTTTACTATGTGCCAGGTTTTTTTTACCATGTCCTTTAAATGTATTCCCTCACTTAATACTACTGAGCAAGCTCCAGTGACGTTGAATGTTCCTCCTGTTTCTATAGATAGAGATGAGGTACACAGAGGCTGAGCAGGCTGCAGAAGGTCAGGCGGATGCAAGTAAAGGAGCCTTGTAGCATGAAGCAGTGCCATCAACCAGCCACTCAGTGCTCATCCAGGCAGCTTATCACCTCTTCCCTGGATTTCTACAACAGCCACCACCCATGCCCTCTTTGAAGTTTCACTTCACCCCAGAGTGATATGATGTTTCTACCCGAAGTTCTTCAGTTGCTTCTGTTACCCTAAAAGTCCAAAGTCCGTAACAAGTGTTTTGAGGTTATTCTCCATGAGGTTACCTCTGATGACTTTTTACGGCCTTCTCATGCCTGCCCTCCCCTCCCCCCCCCCCCCCCCACACACACACAGCCCTAAAACACTTTCTAGAGTTCCCACACACAAGCTTTCTTTAACTCTGGTTCTTCTCACATTTCTTCTCTTTGGAGAGTCTTACTCTCTTTATGACTGACCTGACTCCTTCCGTTCAGTCTTTCCCCAACCCACGCCCCAGAAATACAATATTTTTTTAGTTAAGTTTCAGTTAGATGCCTCTCCTTCTAGGAATGCTCCCCAATTCCCCAAGTCAGAGTGAAATGGGGCAGAGGGAACAGTAATGGCTCCCCAGTGATATCCATTTGTGAACCTGTCACCTTACACAACAGAAGGGGCTTTGCAGATGTGATTAAGTTATAGATACTGAAGTGGGACGATCAGCTGGGGCCATTAAGATGGATCCAATGTAATCACAAGGGTTCTTATAAGAGGAAATCAGGAGAATCAGGATCGGAGAAGGCAATGTGACAAGGGAAGCTGAGGTCAGACTGAGGAAGCCATGAGCCAGGGAACTCCGGGAACAGGCAAGAATGTACATATTTCCCTAGAGGCCCTACTGAACACAGCTCTGTGGATAGCAACAGCACAATTTAGTCCAGTATGACCCATTTAGATTAAACTGAAAATTTAGATAATAAATTTGCCTTGTTTTAAACCACTAGGCTTGCGGTAATTTGTTGCAGTAGCAACAGAAAACCAATGCAGGTTTTCCACGTGGTTCCAGGCCTTTCTTTTCTATGTCTTAAGACTCCTAAAATTCTATTTTAACAGTCTGATCATGTGTTTCTCTCTCCCTCACAGCCTAAAAAGACCTGTAAGGTAATATACTGAATCAATATTATCCCACTTACATTCTCAAGGACCAGGATGGTTCTTGGATCATCAGTTCAGTCGCTCGGTCATGTTTGACTCTTTGCGACCTCATGGACTGCAGCATGCCAGGCCTCCCTGTCCATGACCAACTCCTGGAGCTTATTCAAACTCACGTCCATCGAGTCAGTGATGTCCTCCAACCATCTCATCCTCTGTTGTCCCCTTCTCCTCCAGCCTTCAATCTTTCCCAGCATCAGGGTCTTTTCAAATGAGTCAGTTATTTGCATCAGGTGGCCAAAGAATTGGAGCTTTAGCTTCAGCATCAGTTCTTCCAATGAATATTCAGGACTGATTTCCTTTAGGATTGACTGGTTTGGTTTCCTTGCTGTCCGAGGGTCTCTCAAGAGTCTTCTCCAACCACAGGTCAAAAGCATCAGTTCTTTGGCACTCAGCTTTCTTTATAGTCCAACTCACATCCATACATGACTACTGGAAAACCAATAGCCTTGACTAAACAGACCTTTGTTGGCAAAGTAATGTCCCTGCTTTTTAATATGCTGTCTAGGTTGGTCATAACTTTCCTTCCAAGGAGCAAGCATCTTTTAAAATTTCATGGCTGTAGTCACCATCTGCAGTCATTTTGGAGCCCAAAATAAAGTCTGTCACTGTTTCCATTGTTTCTCCATCTATTTGCCATGAAGTGATGGGACCAGATGGCATGATCTTCATTTTTTGAATGTTGAGTTTTAAGCCAGCTTTTTCACTCTCCTCTTTCACTTTCATCAAGAGGCTCTTTAAGTCCTCTTTGCTTTCTACCATAAGGGTGGTATCATCTGCATATCTGAGGTTATTGATATTTCTCCCGGAAATTTTGATTCCAGCTTGTGCTTCTTCCAGCCTGGCACTTCACATGATGTACTCTGCGTAGAAGTTAAATAAGCAAGGTGACGACATACAGCTTTGACCTACTTCGTTCCCAATTTGGAACCAGTCTGTTGTTCCATGTCCAGTTCTAATTGTTGCTTCTGGACCTGCATACAGATTTCTCAAGAGGCAGGTCAGATGGTCTGGTATGCCCATCTCTTGGAGAATTTTCCACAGTTTGTTGTGATCCACACAGTCAAAGGCTTTGGCATAGTCCATAAAGCAGAAGTAGATGTTTTTCTGGAACTCTCTTGCTTTTTCAATGATCCAACTGATGTTGGCAATTTGATCAATGGTTCCTCTATCTTTTTTAAATCCAGCTTGAACATCTGGAAGTTCAAGGTTCATGTACTATAGAAGCCTGGCTTGGAGAATTTTGAGCATTACTTTGCTAGTGTGTGAGATGAATGCAATTGTGCAGTAGTTTGAACATTCTTTGGCATTGCCTTTCTTGGGGACTGGAATGAAAACTAACCTTTTCCAGTCCTGTGGCCACTGCTGAGTTCTCCAAATTTGCTGGCATGTTGAGTGTAGCACTTTGACAGCATCATCTTTTAGGAGTTGAAATAGCTCAACTGGAATTCCATCACCTCCACTAGCTTTGTTCATAGTGATGCTTCCTAAGGCCCACTTGACTTCACATTCCAAGATGTCTCGCTCTAGGTGAGTGATCTAGATAACACCATCATGGTTATTTGGGTCATGAAGATCTCTTTTCTATAGGTTTTCTGCGTATTCTTGCCACCTCTTCTTAATGTCTTCTGCTTCTGTTAGGTCCATACCATTTCTGTCCTTTATTGAGCCCATCTTTGCATGAAATGTTCCCTTGGTCTCTCTAATTTTCTTGGAGAGATCTCTAGTCTTTCCCATTCTATTGTTTTCCTCTATTTCTTCACATTAATCACTTAGGAAGGCTTTCTTATCTCTTCCTTGCTATTTTTTGGAACTCTGCATTGAGATGGATATATCTTTCCTTTTCTCCTTTGCCTTTTGCTTCTCTTCTCAGCTATTTGTAAGGCCTCCTCAGACAACCAGTTTACCTGTTTGCATTTCTTCTTCTCGGGGATGGTTTTGATCATTGCCTCCTGTACAATGTTATGAACCTCATAGCTGGATATAAATTAATATTTATTTGTTAAAGGAATGTTTGTCAAATGTCAAATGTCAAATAGAAATGCTGTAATTGATTTTCTTTGCTTCTCAGAGAATAATCTGTAATTAGAAGGTAAGTCAACCATATGTTTTCTTACTTATTGGAAAAGACCCTGATGCTGGGAATGATTGAGGGCAGGAGGAGAAGGGGATGACAGAGGATAAGATGTTTGGATGGCATCACCAACTTGATGGACATGAGTTTGAACAAACCCCAGGAGATAGTGAAGGACAGGGAAGCCTGGCACACTGCAGTCCACGGGATCACAAAGAGCTGGACACATCTTAGTGACTGAACAACAAGAACAACACACTATATGGAAGGAGCTATAGTTACTGCTTTTCCTTCAAGGGATCATTCTTTTTTTTTTTTAATTTTATTTTTAAACTTTACAAAATTGTATTAGTTTTTCCAAATATGGAAATGAATTCTTAATTTGGGTTGGAGTCACTTGCATTTGCACACCTTGAAACCAACTCTCTCATAAAGTAATGTGTTGCTTTGGCACTCCTGCAAGCACCAAACCTCTTTTTAAAAATATTATTTTTAATTGGAAGATAATTGCTTTACAATATTGTGTTGGTTTCTGCTATATATCAGCATGAATCAGCCATAGGTATACATTTGTCCCCTCCTTCTTAAACCTCCCTACCACCTCTCACCCCACCCCACCCCTCTAGGTTGTCACACAACCCCCGTTTGAGCTCCCTGAGTCATACAGCAAATCCCCACTGGCTATCTATTTTATACATGGTAATGTATATGTTTTCACGCTACTCCCTCCATTTGTCCCACCCTCTCCTTCCTCCCCTTGTATATAAGTCTGCTCTCTAAGTCTGCGTCTCCACTGCTGCCCTGCAAACAGGTTCACCAGGACCATCTTTCTAGATCCCATATATATGTATTAATATTTGATACTTGCTTTTCTCTGCCTTCCTTCACTCTGTATAATAGGCTCTAGGTTCATCCACCTCACTAGCACTAACTCAAATGTGTTCCTTGTTATGGCTGAGTAATATTCCATTGTATGTATGTACCACAGCTTCTTTATCCATTCCTCTGTCAATGGACATCTAGACTGCTTCCATGTCCTCGCTATTGTAAATAGTGTTGCAATGAACATTGGGGTAACATGTTTTTTTCAATTATGATTTTCTCATGGAGGCTTCTTTTTAAAAGAAGCTTAAAATAAAGAGCATTCTCACCCACCATCCTCTCCTCTTTGAACCCTAAGGTCAATGACCTCAAACTACTTATGGCTGACAGGTGAGTAAGAATCATTTTGGGGAGCTGGTAAAATGAGACCTTCCTTGATCTTAGCCTTGACCTGTAGTTTCAGGATCTCCAAAAGGGGTCTGGTTCTCCAGGTGATTGTGATGCAGATCCAAGCTGGGAACTTCTGAGACTCAACCCTACACAAGATGAAGTGCAACCATCACTTCCACCACTAGATGTCAGGCTTTTACTCTGCACTCTGGGTAAAGCTGAGAAACTGCCTAGCCTTGCCCCTCCCCCTTCAGCTCCCACCTCCAGGGAAATTCAATATGTTTGGGGCCAAGTGCTAGGACAGGTGCTCTCATATGCATCATCCCACTGAACCTCTCAACCACACAGCAAGTCAGGCATTATCCCCAAGCTACAGATGGAGAAACTGAGGCCCAATGAGCTAACCAGTAACTGGCTGAACTGGGGGTTAATTGCAAAGCTCACGTCCTTTCCATTTACCCATGCTGCTTTAACCTGTCTGGCCTGGACAGCTGACTGTCTTGCATGCAGGAGGAGTTCAGGAAATATTCGTTTAACAAACAGACGAAAAACTTAAGCCAAAGAGCAGATCAAGGTGAAATCTCCAGGTGCCTCTTAAAGAATTTTAATAATTTATTAAATAATTTATAAACTATTTTTATTTCTATTTTTATAGAAGGGCAAGGATAAATTTAAAAATGAGTTATACATGGCACCTTTTACATTATCTGGTAGTCTTTAGAGATAAACAAGGCAAAGTCCAATGTTGGACGTGCCAAAAAAAAAAAAAAAAATCCTATTCAGGATAACCAGTGTGGCCACCTGCAAAAGTGGATTATTGTGAGGCTTGGAAGAACGGGTCCCTCTAGAGCTGTGGCTTCACAGTTCTGTCCTTCAGAGGCTTCTGTTCCAGGAGGTGTGTCAGGAGGCTCCTCAGTGGTTGGTGAATGTGTGTGTGAGTGCCTGTGTGTGTGTGGAATCTGGGACAGATCAGAGAGACAGGATATTGAGACCTTTCAGCCCCCATTTCAAGGAGAACACCCACATTTTATTGACTTTATGGGTCTGTACTTCACATAAGAGTCAGCTTTTAAACATGGTTCCTACCATCAGCAAGTAGAAACTATTGACTGATAAGCAACTGTAGTATTCTGAGCAGAATTCTAATCTGCATTAGCAATATGTTAAACAAAATACTTTGTACTTATTCTTAAGATTTTTCAGTTAAGGAAAAAATGTTTAAGGTTCTCAAGAAAAAAAAATAAGTCACCAAAACAATTTGCCTTGGAGATCCAGAAACTGTTTAAGAAAGGTCCAGACAGAATTAGTCCCCTACCTACTCCATTGTTTTATTTGCTTGCTTGTTTCTGTTAAAAGCAAATAGGACGTATTAGTAAATGATGGATGGGACTAAAAATGAAACACCCTCCTTTTTAGCAACTGTCGTGAGCCAGGGACATGACTGCGTGCCAGAACACACGAGGCTCTGAAATGCACGGACTGAGGGGAGTGACATGGTGGACTCGTGAGCTGGTTGCTTAGTATTCCCTAAACCTCCTTCCTCCCCCTGTGCCCCGATTTTAAAGACTGTTAGACTCCCATATACAAATCACAGCCAGATCTTTTTTGACCCACCTCCTACAGTAATGAAATCAAAACAAACATAAACAAATGGGACATGCTGCTGCTGCTGCTGCTGCTAAGTCGCTTCAGTCGTGTCCGACTCTGTGCGACCCCATAGACAGCAGCCCACCAGCCTCCCCCGTCCCTGGGATTCTCCAGGCAAGAACACTGGAGTGGGTAGCCATTTCCTTCTCCAATGCATGAAAGTGAAGAGTGAAAGTGAAGTCGCTCAGTCGTGCCTGACTCTTAGCGACCCCATGGACTGCAGCCCACCAGGCTCCTGAGTCCATGGGATTTTCCAGGCAAGAGTACTGGAGTGGGGTGCCATTGCCTTCTCCGAAATGGGACATAATTAAACTCAAAAACGTTTGCACAGCCAAAAAACCATAAACAAGATGAAAAGACAACCCTCAGAATGGGAGCAAATATTTGCAAACAAAGCAACTGACAAGGGATTAACCTCCAAAATATGCAAACAACTCATGCAACTCAATATTGCAAAAAAAAAAAAAAAAAAAAAAAAAACCCAACCCAATCAAAAATTGGGCAGAAGATCTAAATAGACATCTCTCCAAAGAAGGCATATAGAAGGCCAACAAACACATGAAAAGATGCTCAATATCACTAATTATTAGACTATCACCTCACATCAGAATGACCATCATCAAAACATTTATAAAAACTTTCTGGAGATGGTGTAGAGAAAAGGGAACTCTTTTACACTGTTGGTGGGAATGTAAATTGGTACAGTCACTATGCAGAACAGCATAGAGGTTCCTTAAAAAGCTAAAAATAGAACTACCTAGCAATCCCACTCCTGGGCATATATCCAGAGAAAACCTAATTCTAAAAGATACATGCACCCCAATGTTCATTATAGCACTACTTTCAATAGCCAGGCATGGAAACAACCTAAATGTCCATAAATAGGAATGGATAAAGAAGAAGTGGTACATATATACAATGGAATATTACTCAGCCATAAAACGGAACAAAACTGAGCCATTTGCAGAGATGTGGATAGACCTAGAGATTGTCATACAAAGTGAGTCAGAATAACAATAGTAAATACAAAAGTAAAAAAAAAAACAGTAAAAATTCCAAGTAAATGTATAATATCACTTACATATGGAATCTAGATAAATGGTAAAAATGATCTTATCTGCAAAGCAGAAACAGGGACACAGACATAGAGATCAAATGTATGGACATCAAGGGGGAATGGGGGAGGGGATGAATGGGGACACTGATATTGACATACATACACTGTTGATGCTATGCTATGCTATGCTAAGTCGCTTCAGTCATGTCCGACTCTGTGTGACCCCATAGACGGCAGCCCACCAGGATCCCCCGTCCCTGGGATTCTCCAGGCAAGAACACTGGAGAGGGTTGCCATTTCCTTCTCCAATGCATGAAAGTGAAAAGTGAAAGTGAAGTCTCTCAGTCGTGTCTGACTCTTAGTGACCCCATGGGCTGCAGCCTACCAGGCTCCTCCATCCATGGGATTTTCCAGGCAAGAGTACTGGAGTGGGGTGCCATTGCCTTCTTCGTACACTGCTGATACTATGTATAAAATAGGTAACTAATGAGAACCTACTGTATAGGTCAGGGAATTCTACTCAGTGCTCTGTGGTGACCTAAATGGGAAGGAAATCCAAAAAGAAGGGGAGACATGTAAACATACAGCTGATTCACTTTGCTGTACAATGAAACTAAGAATACTGTAAAGCAAATATAGTCCAATTAAAAAAAAAAAAAAAAGTAAAGACTGTTAGGTAGGAGCTATTGTAAAGACTGGGATCAGCACATGGAGCCTGTATGATTCCTACCAAGTTCCCCTCTCCGAGCTGCTTAGGATCAAAAAGAGAGGAAAAGTTAGAAAAAAAAAAAAATCAGTGTTGAGTACAGTTTGGAAACACTTGGCTGGAATAAATTAGAACCACATTTCCATCACCAAGGTCCAACAAGCAAAGGAAACCACCTTTCTCCTCTTTGGAAACGAGATGCTGTCAGAGTTTTGGGAACATTGAGACACAGAGTTTTGGGAACATTGAGCTTCCAGGCACAGCTGTGACACTAGGTCCCACCAGGTCTCTGATGACCCTTCTGCACTTACCTCCCCTTGACCTGTACCCCTTCTCATCCCTTCACAAGGCACCAAGTCTTTTAGGAAGGTGGAAGGAGACAGCACCATTCCCTGGAGATTTTGCAGACATCAAAATTTCCCTGGTAAATTTGCAATGACCATCTTGGTCCTCAGGACAAATGGGCAAAACTGAGGCTTTTATGTTTTCGGGAATGAAGGCCATTGACAATACTGGTTTGCAAAACTAAACAGTTCTGTTTAGAACAGCTATTCTTGTTGTCCTACTTCCTTATATTCTCTAGTGCTTATAAATTTCAAATGTATGCACTTGCTTATTCTTGCATATTTGACCATTCTTTAAAAAATGCTTCCCCGGTGGCTCAGCTGGTAAAGAATCTGCCTGCCAATGCAGGAGATGCAAGAGATGTGGGTTTGATCCCTAGGGTGGGAAGATCCCCTGGAGAAGCAAATGGCAACCCACTCCAGTATTCTTGCCTAAAAAATTCCATGGACAGAGGAGCCTGGCGGGCTACAGTCCATGCAGTCGCAAAGAGTATGACACGACTGAGCCCACATGCCTAAAAAATGTTGGGGCTTCCTTGATGGCTCAGTGGTAAAGAAACTGCCTGCTAAGGCAGGAAATACCAGTTCAGTCCCTGATCCGGAAAGATCCCACAGCCCTCGGAGCAACTGAGCCCAAGAGCCACAACTATCAAGGGCCCGGGAGCTACAACTACTGAAGCCCGAATGCCTAAAGCCCATGCTCCACCACCTTAGAAGCTCCAAGCCACCTTAGGAGATGCAAGAGGTGTGGGTTTGATCCCTGGGTTGGGAAGATCCCCTAGAGAGGGAAATGGGAACCCACTCCAGTATTCTTGCCTGGAAAATTCCATGGACAGAGGAGCCTGGTGGGCTACAGTCCATGGGTCACAAAGAGACATAAATGAGCAGCTAAGCACACTTATCAAGACAGTGAGGAGCTGGGAAGGGGTAGCTGGCAGGTCGGAGGGAGGCAGGGCCTCCTCCAGGGTGTAGGAGGAGCTTAATATCTGAACACTCTGGGAGCCTGGATAACTGGGTCACCTTTCCCTCTATTTCCATCCAGCAGCCAGTCCAGGTCGGTGAGTCAGCAGATGAGTTAGCACCCAGAGTGCCAAAAGCTGCTTAGAGTCACTGAAAAAACTCGGTTTGTTACAGTTGTAGATCAGTGAAAACTGCTATCAAACTTCTACGCAAGACTCTGTTAAGTATTTTTTCCTCCCTCTCCTTCCCTTTTCTAAGGATTTTGGAAAAAGAAAATTTTAAGTACACAGAGTTAGGATGGAGAGGAGAGGCAAAGATTTAAGTTATTTTAAAGGGAAGTGGATTAAAAGAAAAGATAGATTTCCAGTTTAAAAGCGCTGAGTGAGTGTAAGGACAATGGAACATATAAAAGTCTTACTCTTCAAACTCAGAAAGTGATAGTTCATTGGCTTAATAGATTTTCAACCTAACCAAATTGCATTTTAAAAATCAGCTAATGCTATGATTTTTCCAGTGGTCATGTATGGATGTGAGAGTTGGACCATAAGGAAGGCTGAGAGCTGAAGAATTGATGCTTTTGAACTGTGGTGCTGGAGAAGACTCTTGAGAGTCCCTTGGACTGCAAGGAGATACAACCAGTCCATCCTAAAGGAAATCAACCCTGAATATTCACTGGAAGGACTGATGCTGAAGCTCCAATACTTGGACCACCTGATGTGAAGAGCCGACTCACTGGAAAAGACCTCGACACCAGGAAAAATTGAGGGCAGGAGAAGGGAGCGACTGAGGATGAGATGGTTGGATGGCATGGCCAACTCAATGGACAGAGTTTGAGCAAACTCCGAAAGATGGTGAAGGACAGGGAAGCCTGGCGTGCTGCAATTCATGGGGTCGCAAAGAGTAGGACACAACTTAGTAACTGAACAACAACAACACTGTCTTTCTCATGACAAGAATTTTTACCTCAGTTTTTTCATAAGCCTCAAGTTTCTTTACCTTTAGGTCGGCTTCTGTAGTATGGAGTTTGGTATGAATGCGAGTCATTCTTCAACTTTTTGCTATGTCCAAACCTGCTATCCAGAAGGCTATCCTGCCTTCTGAATGCTAATCCTGGGATCTGAGCTAGAAGAGATGCCACAAATCACCTGGCTTACTCTTTGTGTTTTACGGTTGAGGGAATTAACCCTAAGCCCAAGATGTGAACCAACTTCTTCCAACATCATACTGCTGGCTGGCGGCAGTGCAGGGCGTAAGTACGCAGGCGTAAGTACGCTTTAGTCTGGACTGCTGATTTTTCTTTGTAATATTCTCATGAAGCTAAAGCAATTCACTGACCCTTCAAAACTTGCTTGATAGTAGTGGAAATATTGAGGGTCACCAAGTCACCCAAGGGGCAAAGGGCCCAGAATGTGCTAGAGATAACTCTTGCCTGGTCACAATTTTGTCTACAGCTGTCCCCAACCGGTATTACATGTCAGCTACAGGAAAGTTGTTCCCTAAGGAGGTATAGCTCTGCTGTGAGGTGTGAGGTGGCTACATGCACATTTCAGAAGGTCCTTTGCACTAGGGTTCACACACACCGCCCTGGCATTTTCCCAGCAATGCTGTATTCTAGCTGGGAGGTGGTGAGCTTCTGGGACCACCGCGGACATAAAAGGAAACTTGCGGAAGTGGAGGCAGAGCCCTGGAGGGCTGGTTGATGGTTGACCAGGTTGTGGCTTGTAGGACAGGAGGAAGAACAGCCTGTATACATCTATGCAGTGGTCTGGGTTTGAAGAAACCTCCATGGTAGACAGTTGTATACACTTTTGGGAAAAGAAATTCGACAGCGTGTTGTTTACATGTTTACAGTGCTGTTGGAAGTGTTGTTAATCACAGCCCTGGGCAGATTGAAGATGATGTTTAAATTCTGGGCCCTGCCAATCTGAGTGTTTGGGAATGGAAAGAGATGAGTCCTGAAAGGGTGTATTTCCATATTCCACATTCCGTATCTGGAAGTTATCCACGTTGTGGTTCAACAAACCATATATGAGTCTTATGAATGCTTCATGCTTATTTGGGGGGACATTCCCCTTGTGAAATACATTTGAAACATCCATGCATCCTCATATTCTTCTGGAAAACAGACAAGTGGGACCCATCCAGCTCCTCTCTTATCAACCACTTCACTCCTCTCTTCCCAAACAACCAAACCAAGCTTCAACACATATCACCATCAACAGACAGGAAGCAGGGCCAGGGGGCCGGGGGGGGGGTCTTATACAGCGGACAAGCACGGGACTGGGGCTCAGGAGGTCAATGACAGGACCACCTGCACTGCCGCCAGCCAGCAGTATGATGTTGGAAGAAGTTGGTTCACATCTTGGGCTTAGGGTTAATTCCCTCAACTGTAAAACATGAAGAGTAAGCCAGGTGATTTGTGGCATCTCTTCTAGCTCAGATCCCAGGATTAGCGTTCAGAAGGCAGCAGAAAGCCACAGCCAGAGGGCAGCACAGTGAGGGCTTCCCTCGTCTTCTCAGGGAGACCATCTGCACGTTGTGATTTGCAATAAAGAACTTTCAACGGGTAGACGTTTGCCAGCAC
The DNA here is from genome assembly GCF_029407905.1 of Bubalus kerabau. Lineage (NCBI taxonomy): Eukaryota > Metazoa > Chordata > Mammalia > Artiodactyla > Bovidae > Bubalus > Bubalus kerabau. Next base: position 30,057,523 of record NC_073635.1, on the reverse strand, counting down.
TGTGACTACAGCTTCCAAAAGGAAAGGGGGAGAGAAAGGGAGGACTGAGACTAAAACAGGGAGAAGAGTTTATGACTTACCAAGAGAAACAGGTAAGGGACATTTATGCTGAGCTGAAAAACTATGTGTGTGTATCAAAAAAAATCCACTCATGGTGTGTGGATGAGGAGCTGAGGTGGAGAAAGATGATAAAAGATTTTTAAACAGGAGTTTGATCCAAATCAATCGACACAGTATTGTGTTTAAAGCAGTCCACAGTACAGAGTGCTAGGGCAATAAGAACTTCTGGAGGGCCAAGTTTACTCAGATGGCTTTAAGCCTTTTAAATTTTATAATTCATTTTTAATGGGAAACTTTTAAAAGTGTACATGCCCTTGTTTTCTGAGACAGAGCACACTAACTCGAATACACAATAGAGATAATCCTTGGGTGCATAAGTATCAGTCATAACTCACTCTGTGTTTAGTTTTTTCATTATAACTGCAGACTCAGATGTAGATTCAGATGGTAGATTGTGGGCTGATGGTCCTGAAATGTGTTTTTTGTTATTACTACTTGGGAAAATCCCTGGTATCAATGTGCATAATACTTATTTGCCTCCTTTTCATAAAGATGGCTGAGGCCATGACAGCTAAATGAATTCCTGAGTAGTTTAATGTAGCTGCCTCGCAGAACATCAATGATCTAGTTAAGGCAATCTTTCTAATTGTCGCTGTGTGTGTGTGTGCTAGGTTGCTTCAGTTGTGTCCGACTCTATGTGACCCCATGGACTGTAAGCCTACCAGGCTCCTCCGTCCATGGGGATTATCCAGGCAAGCATACTGGAGTGGGTTGCCATGCCCTCCTCCAGGGGATCTCTCCGGCCCAGGGATTGAACCCGCATCTCTTATGTCTCCTGCATTGGTAGCTGGGTTCTTCACCACTAGCGCCACCTGGAAAGCCCCCTAATCGTCACTATTGGTCCCTTTTACTTGTAAACTCTGTTCAGTTCACAGTTAACGCTCTGATCACAGGCTCCTCGTCAGTCCAGGCCATCCTCTCTCAAGGTCACTGGAAGTGCTTCTCTACATTTACTTTCAACAGGGCTTTTCACTTTGAGCTACGAAACTGCTTTAATATCACAGCCAATCAGGGTCCTCTTTTCCTTCTGGCCAGTAAACCAACCTAGTGTACAGTGTTCATATAATCTTTAGGTACTGGACTCAAAAATTGGGGTTATTGACAGGTTCAAGAGCTGGTGTCTTTTTGCTACTGAGAAAATTAAAATCATTTACATGCATGCTCAGTCACTCAGTTGTGTCTGACTCTCTGTGACCCCATGGACTGCAGCCCGCCAGTCTCCTCTGTCCATGGGATTTCCCAGGCAAAAATACTGGAGTTGGTTGCCATGCCCTCCTCCAGGGGATCTTCCTGACCCGGGGATCAAATCTACAGGTCCTGGGTCTCCTGCATTGGCAGGCGGATTCTTTACCACTGAGCAACCACACAACGCATCAGTACATCAGATATTGTTACATGATCTAAATTGTGTTGGATTTGTCTCTATGGTACAACCCCCAACCCCTCCAAGTATAACAAGCTTTCCCTATATGAGCTCCGATTCCAATGGTCAGTCTAGGCCCCCAAGGTCTGAGGATGGTGGACAACAGTGGGATCAGTACTCTTCACAGTGCAACTTGGTGTCCAAGGTAGGTAGGTACTTCTCAAACAAACAAAAAAACCAATCCCGAGACCACGTAACTGATAAGGAGTTACTTCACTAAACTCTGGGTTACTTCACTAAACTTTAGATACAAATTTGTCTCAAAACAACCTATGACTTAAAACCAAAAGAGTCACCTTAATAACAAGCTCAGGGTAGAACCTATTAGAACACCTAATGGTTTTCTACTTTCCTATTTACTCAGGAAGTATTTAGTTTGTCACATAAAGGGCATAATATTGGAATTCCTTCCTCTTTATTGTGTAGTTTAAAGCTTTCTATCAGTTATTGTTTTGTTTATGCATACTTTAGCTCTCTCCTTGTAAATTAATTTCAAATGTATCACATTTTGCTATTAGCTTTTTTTTCAGTTTCAACTGATGTATTTATTTTGTCTGGAAAAAGTGAAAGTCACTCAGTTGTGTCTGACTCTTTATGACCCTGCGGACTATACAGTCCATGGAATTCTCCAGGCCAGAATACTGGAGTGGGTAGCGTTTTCCTTCTCCAGGGGATCTTCCCAACCCAGGTCTCCTGCATTGCAGGCAGATTCTTTACCAGTTGACCCACAAGGGAAGCCCAAGAATACTGGAGTGGGTAGTCTATCTCTTCTCCAGCAGATCTTCCTGACCCAGGAATCGAACCCTGGTCTCCTGCATTGCAGGTGGATTCTTTACCAACTGAGCTATCAGGAAAGCCCTATTTTTTATTTTGCCTGGACTGCTATATAAAAATTCATTAACATACAGTCTACATTATGATTGGCTTTTCAGGTGCCAGCACTCTCTGAAAAGCAACACTGCTATTTGCATTTATAGTATCACATAAAAAGCATATAGTTCTATATTCATCAGTACATTTGTTGCATTTTTCTATTTGCTGTGTCTATATATTTATTTTTAACCATATAGTTTTACACCTTTTGCCAAGAATTGTTGGGATATTGTTACATCTAGAGATTATGATTTTTGTGTTGGTTCTAATAAATGGAATGATATTTTTATGAGTAAAATAAAATAATGTTTCTCCTATAAAACCACAATAAAATCACTTTCAAAAGTTAAGTGTGATTTAAAAAATACTGAATTTTCCCCTCAAATCTGGAAGTGTTTTGTAGTCAAGCATGTCTCTAAGCGTCTCTTCAGTACGTGCAGAAACAAATGCTACCACTTTTACTTTCATTTGTTGAATGTTTAGTCACTCTGGGTGATTGCCTGTGAGAGACACCCCCACTTCAAAAGCCTTGCAGTCCAAACCTCTTCCTGGCACATCTTAAGAACTGACACTCACAGAAATTCACACAACACATGAATATGTGGAGTGTTCCAGAAGCACAGGCTGCTTTGCATGTTTTACATCAGGGTTTCCACCCCAGTGTTTTCCTAACCAGACATCTGATGGCAGGAATAAGACAGCTGTAACTTTAACATTTTAAGTAAACCCACTTGTGAAGCACTGTCCCACAAAGTAGAAGAGGATCTTTTATCCCAGAAAATTTTGACTGGAGTTCTTAAGCAGTTGCAATGTGTGATGGTGACTTTCACTTAGTGATTTAAAAAAAATTCCCAGTTTATTTATTTTTATTTTATTATTTTTAAAAATTTAATTTAATTGGAGGCTAATTACTTTACAATATTGTATTGGTTTTGCCATACATCAACATGAATCTGCCACGGTTGTACATGTGTTCCCCATCCTGAACCCTCATCCCTCCTCCCTCCCCATACCATCCCTCTGGGTCGTCCCAGTGCACCAGCCCCAAGCATCCTGTATCCTGCATCGAACCTGGACTGGAGATTCGTTTCATATATGATATTATACATGTTTCAATGCCATTCTCCCAAATCATCCCACCCTTGCCCTCTCTCACAGAGTCCAAAAGACTGTTCTATACATCTGTGTCTCTTTTGCTGTCTCACATACAGGGTTATCATTACCATCTTTCTAAATTCCATATATATGTGTTAGTATACTGTATTGGTGTTTTTCTTTCTGGCTTACTTCACTCTGTAGGCTTACTTCACTCTGTATAATAGGCTCCAGTTTCATCCACCTCATTAAAACTGATTCAAATGTATTCTTTTTAATGGCTGAGCAATACTCCATTGTGTATATGTACCACAGCTTTCTTATCCATTCGTCTGCTGATGGACATCTAGGTTGCTTCCATGTGCTGGCTATTATAAAACAGTGCTGCGATGAACATTGGGGTACACGTGTCTCTTTCAATTCTGGTTTCCTTGGTGTGTATGCCCAGCAGTGGGATTGCTGGGTCATAAGGCAGTTCTATTTCCAATTTTTTAAGGAATCTCCACACTGTTCTCCATAGTGGCTGTACTAGTTTGCATTCCCACCAACAGTGTAAAAGGGTTCCCTTTTCTCCACACCTTCTCCTTCATTTATTGCTTGTAGACTTTTGGATCACAGCCATTCTGACTGGCGTGAAATGGTACCTCATCATGGTTTTGATTTGCATTTCTCTGATAATGAGTGATGTTGAGCATCTTTTCATGTGTTTGTTAGCCATCTGTATGTCTTCTTTGGAGAAATGTCTATTTAGTTCTTTGGCCCATTTTTTGATTGGGTCATTTTTTTTTTTTTTTTTTGGAATTGAGCTGCAGGAGTTGCTTGTATATTTTTGAGATTAGTTGTTTGTCAGTTGCTTCATTTGCTAATTTTCTCCCATTCCGAAGGCTGTCTTTTCACCTTACTTATAGTTTCCTTTGATGTGCAGAAGCTTTTAAGGTTAATTAGGTCCCATTTGTTTATTTTTGCTTTTATTTCCAATATTCTGGGAGGTGGGTCATAGAGGATCCTGCTGTGATGTATGTCGGAGAGTGTTTTGCCTATGTTCTCCTCTAGGAGTTTTATAGTTTCTGGTCTTACATTTAGATCTTTAATCCATTTTGAGTTTATTTTTGTGTATGGTGTTAGAAAGTGTTCTAGTTTCATTCTTTTACAAGTGGTTGACCAGTTTTCCCAGCACCACTTGTTAAAGAGGTTGTCTTTAATCCATTGTATATTCTTGCCTCCTTTCTCAAAGACAAGGTGTCCATAGGTGCGTGGATTTATCTCTGGGCTTTCTATTTTGTTCCATTGATCTATATATCTGTCTTTGTGCCAGTACCATACTGTCTTGATAACTGTGGCTTTGTAGTAGAGCCTGAAATCAGGCATGTTGATTCCTCCAGTTCCATTCTTCTTTCTCAAGATCGCTTTGGCTATTCGAGGTTTTTTGTATTTCCATACAAATTGTGTAATTATTTGTTCTAGCTCTGTGAAAAATACTCGTGGTAGCTTGATAGGGATTGCATTGAATCTATAAATTGCTTTGGGTAGTATACTCATTTTCACTATATTGATTCTTCCGATCCATGAACATGGTATATTTCTCCATCTGTTAGTGTCCTCTTTGATTTCTTTCACCAGTGTTTTATAGTTTTCTATATATAGGTCTTTAGTTTCTTTAGGTAGATATATTCCTAAGTATTTTATTCTTTTTGTTGCAATGGTGAATGGAATTGTTTTCTTAATTTCTCTTTCTATTTTCTCAGGAACAAGACAAGTGTGCCCACTTTCGCCACTACTATTCAACATAGTTTTGGAAGTTTTGGCCACAGCAATCAGAGCAGAAAAAGAAATAAAAGGAATCCAAATTGGAAAAGAAGAAGTAAAACTCTCACTGTTTGCAGATGACATGATCCTCTACATAGAAAACCCAGTTTAAATTTGCTTCTATTTAGCACATTTTTGTGTTTCTTTAAAATCATTTTTACTTCTGCTTCAAATTCAGGCATACTCAGAAAGGGGAAAAAGTGATTTGCTTTTATGATGGTGTAATACGGTGCAGAAACATCACATACATTTATAACTTGAGATTTATACCACTAACGAATTCCAGAAGAGATCTAAGGTGCTATGTGGAGACATGGGTTTTGCTCTTATCTGGGCGCCTTGAAAATGTAATTTATGCTGGTGTTTTGTCCCATATGTTTACCACTCCTTGGCATTTGGTGATTAATGTCTGTAAGTGGAATAAAACTTATACTGAAGGCATAAAACATCCTCTCATCTGTGAGGTCTTGGCAAGCACTGAGACAACTGCAAGAGGAAATACTTTGAAATTGTACACTAGGCGCAAAAGAGCTTAATGGCCATTTTAATTTTAAAGAGGAACTCAGACCGAAAGATAGGTGTGTGTGTGTAAGTGTGTGTGTGTGTGTGTGTGTGCGTATGTGTTCAGTCCTGTCTAACTCTTTGCAACCCCATGGACTGTAGCCTGCCTGACTCCCCTATCCATGGGATTCTCCAGGCAATAGTACTGGAGTGGGTTGCCATTTCCTTCTCCAGGGGATCTTCCCAACCCAGAGATTGAACCTGAATCTCCTGCACTGGCAGGTGGACTCTTTACCACTGCTCCACCTGGGAAGCCCTTTACGAGCTGAAATATAAAGTCATGTTTTAAAGGGCATTTCCACCAGGAACTGTCCAGGCCTTCCCTTCTGCACTCTCTGTGCAAGTCACACTTCATCCCCGGCATCCCTCTGGGAAAAGGAAACACAACACAAGCCAAGAAGGAAGGGTCATACTGGCACACCATTCATGGTCCATTTAGGAATGAGGTGACAACTTTACATGTTTTCATTTGCATGGTGTCATATCTAAAGACCCAGGGAAAAGGTCAATCAGACAAGTTTGACATCGTGTAAACAATGCACCTTTTACATTAATCTCTCTTCCTAATCTGGTGTTACACGTAGGGTAGTAAAATAAGGGGGAGGGGGAGGAGGAGGAAGGTAAGACTGAAGAAGGAAAGACTGCAGCAGACCTCCGTGTTGGGGTTGGGAGGCAAGGGACTTACCACACATCTCATGGGTTGGCTGATGGTGGACAGCTGGTTTTCAACAGGACAACTGTATGCTTCAGCTCAGTAATTTCCTTTGGCAGAAAGACAAGCAGCATCCTCACCACTTCTCGACTCCATTTCCGTGCCACCCGCCCTGGTACCTCTGTGCGTCCCTGCTTCCTCTGGCTACTTCTCTGGGACACAGCTCCTACCAAGTCAGGCACAGAGGAGAAGCAGCTGTGTGGAGGGAGGGAGGAGGTGTTGGGTCAACACTGGAGGCTCCTCTCTGCAAGCCTGGCCAGCCTGCAGCACCAGTGGGGACCGTGGGCCTGGCCCTGGAGCATCAGGAGGCATGCCTACAAGGGAAATCAGCATCACCTGTGCTTATTACAGACTCAACTTCCTGGGCTCTCCCGTGGGCCATGGAAACCGCAACCTCTGTGGGTTAGGCCCAGGAATCTGAATTCCTCATCACCTCCTGAAATGATCTGGATGACCCAGATCTGACACCCACCAGGCTCTCATCTGGACTGTCTCTTGCTGACCATTTGTCACTGACACTACGCTTCCAAGGTCACTTGAATTTGTCCTGCTTTATCCCCTCTGAAGAGAAGAAACCCCGAGTCACAGATGTCCGACAAAACTCTCTAAGAGACCGTCCTCATCAGCACTGACATCCTGTCTTGGCAAGCACGGCATGCAGGTGCGTCCGGGTCATGGCCCGATAGCTGCTAGGCTGGGAGCAGAGCTGGTCCCACCACAGCCCAGCAGCTGCACCCTGCTTGCTGTCACGAGGAGGCTCACAGGCAGGCCATGGCCAGGAGATGGGTACTAGACAGAGGCAGGGAGAATCGGGTCAGGCTGGCAGGAGAACATGGGGGAGGACATTGGGACGGTCAGGAAGCTGGGGCAGGAGCACACTGGGTCAGAGTAAGCCAGGAGTCCAGCAGGTCAGAGACAAAGTCCGCCTTCCTGAGGGGGAGCAGAGCTCTGCAGAGTGACCTGCACTGCTGGACCTCTGGGGCGTTCTGGGGGAGGCAGGAAGTCTGCCACCCTGAGAAACTACTGACGTGAAGTCCTGGAAATGCAGCCCGGCCTCTGAGACAAGCCAAATCCTTCTTGGAGAGTCTTTTCTTCGCAGCTCAGAGTGTAACAGTCTCTCTGGACCTCAGTTTTCTCATCTGTAAGATCTGGGTGCTGAGTTGGAAAACCTCTACTTGATCTTCTAGCTCTGTTTCTACAGAAACCAAACAAAATATTGGGTTGACCAGAAGGTTCACTTGGTTCTTCTGTAAGATGTCATGGAAAAACTTGAATGAACCTTCTGGCCAACCCAGTAAATAAATGAGACAGGAAACAATGAAAAGAAATTTTTACACAAGATAGGAGGGGAGGCAGAAGTTTCTGGAGAGGTGAGAGTCACTGAAGGGAGGAAGGAAAGCCTGGCTAAAGCCAGATAAATGGGGCAAGGATGGGAGGGATGTGCCCAGAGTTCAAGGTCCACACTGGATCTGGTACCACAGGAAAAGGTGGGACTCAGCTTCAGACCATCTAAGGTCAAGTCACAAACCAAACTGCTCAATGCAGCCACTGCGAAGAACATCGTCCAAGCAAAATGACTCAAGGTCCTCAGCCTACTTTCAAGACGATATTGTTACTTATGTAAAAGATGCCCCTGGCAGTATTCACTTTGCTCAAATTCTTAGCAGTGTTGTGCACTGACCTTTCAAATAGCAGGCATGCTGTTCACAGTATTTTTTTAGTTTATTTATTTTTAATTGAAGGATAACTGCTTTACAGTACTGTGCTGCTTTCTGCCATACATCAGCATGAGTCAGCCACAGGTACACATATGTCCCCTCCCTCTTAAAATTCCCTCCTACCTCCCACCCCATCCCCCACTCTGGGTTGTCAGAGTCCCGGTTTGAGTTCCCTGACTCATAGCCCATTGGCTATCTATATGGGAGTGTCTATGTATTTTTAAAAGTTTGAATAAATGGAAAGAAAATCCCATGTACATGTTCTGTGCTGTAGCTTCGAGTTGCCCGGAGCCCTTCAGTTTCCCATGTGTTTCTAGTTCCCCCGGGCAGAGAACTGCTTCTGGCGGAGCTACGGAACCCTCCAGGCAGGCGGCACTGGGTTCCTTCAGCAGGGACACAGCTCTAAGGGGCAGGACTCTAGGAGTGCCCCTTCTGCTGCATCTTAGCCCCCAGGGACCTAGAGACTCAGCCAGGAATGACGCCTCCTCAAGACCGTGCACAGAACCCTCCTTCTAGAGCTTGACTTTGCCCTGGACTGGACTGTGCAAAACCCATCGGCACCATCTCTCCCCTCAGACACAGTGGCTGACACCTCCTCTCACCCTCAACTCTCTCCTCTACAGCTCCTGGCAACACTGAGAGCTTTGTCCCTGTCCACCCTGGGGTTTAGGGGACCAGGCTGGGCCCTCACGCCATGAGTTTCATAAGAGCACCCAAGTTTGTTCATGGAATGCAGCCCCTATCCCAGCTGCACCATCCTTGCCTTGGTCACAGAAATGGGCTGGAGGAGAGTGGAGGGAGCAAGTCACTTCTCACCACTTTAGAATCCTGATTCCAGCACAGTGGGGTGCACACACTTTTATAGAACTGAGTATCCCTAATGGACAGAAAGAGGACGCATTTCCTCTTAGAAAGCTTTCCGAGATGGCTGCTGAACTAATGCTGGAAGAGCTGAAGCAGACTCAAAGCAAAGTCTTTCATAGGTGTGAGAATAAAAGGGTGAGACTTCGCAGGTGGTTTCTTCTTGTGAAAAGCAGCCTTATCCTCTCTGCTTTGGCTTCCCTGGTGGCTCAGATGGTAAAGAATCTGCCCACAATGCAGGAGATCTGTGTTTGATCCCTGGGTCAGGAAGATTCCCTGGAGTAGGACATGGCCACCCACTCCAGTATTCTTGCCTGGGAAATTCCATGGACAGAGGAGCCTGGCGGGCTACAGTCCATGGGGTCGCAAAGAGTCAGACATGACTTAGTGACTAACCCACAGAGACACCACCGCTGCCATCCACAGCACTTGTCTCTCTTCAACTTTGTTCTTACTGGAAATTAAATATTTTTTTAAAAAATTTTGACAGTTTTCATTTTCAAGTTCACAGTTCGTTCTTTTTCATTGCTAATTGTACCTGTTTCATTTCTTACTTTTACTTAATGGAGTTTGTTTTTAAAAAGTTATGCTTTACTTTTTGAACACATTTAGCGTACTTATTTGAAGAATCCCAGGGTTAGTAGAAGGAAAGAAATCTTAAAAATTAGAGCAGAAATAAATGCAAAAGAAACAAAAGAGACCATAGCAAAAATCAACAAAGCCAAAAGCTGGTTCTTTGAAAGGATAAATAAAATTGACAAACCATTAGCCAGACTCATCAAGAAACAAAGGGAGAAAAAGCAAATCAATAAAATTAGAAATGAAAATGGAGAGATCACAAAAGATAACACAGAAATACAAAGGATCATAAGAGACTACTATCAGCAATTATATGCCAATAAAATGGACAACGTGGAAGAAATGGACAAATTCTTAGAAAAGTACAACTTTCCAAAACTCGACCAGGAAGAAATAGAAAATCTTAACAGACCCATCACAAGCACGGAAATTGAAACTGTAATCAAAAATCTTCCAGCAAACAGAAGCCCAGGTCCAGATGGCTTCACAGCTGAATTCTACCAAAAATTTAGAGAAGAGCTAACACCTATCCTGCTCAAACTCTTCCAGAAAATTGCAGAGGAAGGTAAACTTCCAAACTCATTCTATGAGGCCACCATCACCCTAATACCAAAACCTGACAAAGATCCCACAAAAAAAGAAAACTACAGGCCAATATCACTGATGAACATAGATGCAAAAATCCTTAACAAAATTCTAGCAATCAGAATCCAACAACACATTAAAAAGATCATACACCATGACCAAGTGGGCTTTATCCCAGGGATGCGAGGATTCTTCAATATCCGCAAATCAATCAATGTAATACACCACATTAACAAATTGAAAAATAAAAACCATATGATTATCTCAATAGATGCAGAGAAAGCCTTTGACAAAATCCAACATCCATTTATGATCAAAACTCTCCAGAAAGCAGGAATAGAAGGTACATACCTCAACATAATAAAAGCTATATATGACAAACCCACAGCAAGCATTATCCTCAATGGTGAAAAATTGAAAGCATTTCCTCTAAAGTCAGGAACAAGACAAGGGTGCCCACTTTCACCATTACTATTCAACATAGTTTTGGAAGTTTTGGCCACAGCAATCAGAGCAGAAAAAGAAATAAAAGGAATCCAAATTGGAAAAGAAGTAAAACTCTCACTGTTTACAGATGACATGATCCTCTACATAGAAAACCCTAAAGACTCCACCAGAAAATTACTAGAACTAATCAATGACTATAGTAAAGTTGCAGGATATAAAATCAACACACAGAAATCCCTTGCATTCCTATACACTAATAATGAGAAAACAGAAAGAGAAATAAAGGAAACAATTCCATTCACCATTGCAATGGAAAGAATAAAATACTCAGGAATATATCTACCTAAAGAAACTAAAGACCTATATATAGAAAACTATAAAACACTGGTGAAATAAATCAAAGAGGACACTAACAGATGGAGAAATATACCATGTTCATGGATTGGAAGAATCAATATAGTGAAAATGAGTATACTACCCAAAGCAATTTATAGATTCAATGCAATCCCTATCAAGCTACCAACAGTATTCTTCACAGAGCTAGAACAAATAATTTCACAATTTGTATGGAAATACAAAAAACCTCGAATAGCCAAAGCGATCTTGAGAAAGAAGAATGGAACTGGAGGAATCAACCTACCTGACTTCAGGCTCTACTACAAAGCCACAGTTATCAAGACAGTATGGTACTGGCACAAAGACAGGAATATAGATCAATGGAACAAAATAGAAAGCCCAGAGATAAATCCACGCACATATGGACACCTTATCTTTGACAAAGGAGGCAAGAATATACAATGGATTAAAGACAACCTCTTTAACAAGTGGTGCTGGGAAATCTGGTCAACCACTTGTAAAAGAATGAAACTAGAACACTTTCTAACACCATACACAAAAATAAACTCAAAATGGATTAAAGATCTAAATGTAAGACCAGAAACTATAAAACTCCTAGAGGAGAACATAGGCAAAACACTCTCTGACATACATCACAGCAGGATCCTCTATGACCCACCTCCCAGAATATTGGAAATAAAAGCAAAAATAAACAAATGGGACCTAATTAACCTTAAAAGCTTCTGCACATCAAAGGAAACTATTAGCAAGGTGAAAAGACAGCCTTCAGAATGGGAGAAGATAATAGCAAATGAAGCAACTGACAAACAACTAATCTCAAAAATATACAAGCAACTCCTGCAGCTCAACTCCAGAAAAATAAATGACCCAATCAAAAAATGGGCCAAAGAACTAAATAGACATTTCTCCAAAGAAGACATACAGATGGCTAACAAACACATGAAAAGATGCTCAACATCACTCATTATCAGAGAAATGCAAATCAAAACCACGATGAGGTACCATTTCACACCAGTCAGAATGGCTGCGATCCAAAAGTCTACAAGTAATAAATGCTGGAGAGGGTGTGGAGAAAAGGGAACCCTCTTACACTGTTGGTGGGAATGCAAACTAGTACAGCCACTATGGAGAAGAGTGTGGAGATTCCTTAAAAAACTGGAAATAGAACTGCCTTATGATCCAGCAATCCCACTGCTGGGCATACACACTGAGGAAACCAGAAGGGAAAGAGACACGTGTACCCCAATGTTCATCGCAGCACTGTTTATAATAGCCAGGACATGGAAGCAACCTAGATGTCCATCAGCAGATGAATGGATAAGAAAGCGGTGGTACATATACACAATGGAGTATTACTCAGCCATTAAAAAGAATACATTTGAATCAGTTCTAATGAGGTGGATGAAACTGGAGCCTATTATACAGAGTGAAGTAAGCCAGAAAGAAAAACACCAATACAGTATACTAATGCATATATATGGAATTTAGAAAGATGGTAACAATAACCCTGTTATTGAGACAGCAAAAGAGACACTGATGTATAGAACAGTCTTTTGGACTCTGTGGGAGAGGGAGAGGGTGGGAAGATTTGGGAGAATGGCATTGAAACATGTAAAATATCATGTATGAAACGAGTTGCCAGTCCAGGTTCGATGCACGATACTGGATGCTTGGGGCCAGTGCACTGGGACGACCCAGAGGGATGGTATGGGGAGGGAGGAGGGAGGAGGGTTCAGGATGGGGAACACATGTATACCTGTGGCGGATTCATTTTGATATTTGGCAAAACTAATGCAATTTTGTAAAGTTTAAAAATAAAATAAAATTTAAAAAACAACAACAACAAAAAAACCACAAAAATATTCTACAAAACTGAGTCTATAAAATACCCTACAACATTTTGGTGGCTGACTTTTGTTGGCTGTCTTTTTCCAGATTTCAGAATGAGTTTGTCTTCCTCACACTAGCAGAGGTGCCACTGCTTTCTCCTGCCCTCGGGAGTAGGAAGGGGCGTTGAGTCAACAGCAATAGCAGCTGGAAACAGCAGGGCCCTGCAAGCCGGCAGGAGTGGGCTCACTGCCTCATGTACCCTGAGCCCTCAGGCTGCTTTTTGAGATGCTCGGCTCAAGGAGGAAGGTGCACACGTTTTCCTTTGTTGTTGAGTGTCTTCACGATGAGGGAGTGCCCTACCTCACCTGCCTTCGTGCTCTGAATCTGGCTCCTGCCACATGTGTGATGGAGAACTTTTGAGTCCTTCATCCTGCGGAACCTCACCTCCTGGGTGCCCAGACTCAGAGCCCAGCAGGCTTTCAGTTTCAACCAGCCTCACCCTCTGCACCTCCATTCCATCTCTGGTCCAGGATAGTATTTCTCTTGTTTTAAATTCTGGCTAAGGTCTTTTGTTTCTCTCTTTAAATATGTTCCCCGTTACTGCTATACTTTATTTCTCTATACTCTTATTTCTCTATTGGTGACCTCAAAGACTGAACACGTGACTATACCTCCAAAAGTGTGGTTATGTTTCTGCTTTAACTTATGCAAATCCTGCTATGCCTGCATGCATTTTACAAAGATTTGTTAGTTCCTTAATGTGGAGTTCATTGTTCTAAGTTCTATGTGAGTGTGTATATGTGGGGGGAGGCACAAAATACTTTGACTTCTAGGTCCTTTTAATTTAATATGGAATTAACTCTTATATTCAAATAACTATAACGTGGACCTTGCATGTCATCTTCTGAACCAAAAATCAGAATGCACAGTCTAATTGTATTCGTAACTGTCATCTTCCTAATCTGTTTCCTCGTCTAGAAAACTTTGACAATAATAACACCTACTATTTTGAGTAATTTTCAGGATTAAATAATACAATCCAAATAAAGCACTTATTTAGCTCAGTATCTCAAAGAAGGCAATGGCACCCCACTCCAATACTCTTGCTTGGAAAATCCCATGGACTCAGGAGCCTGGTGGTCGCAAAGAGTTGGACAGGACTGAGCGACTTCACTTTCATTCTTCACTTTCATGCATTGGAGAAGGAAATGGCAACCCACTCCAGTGTTCTTGCCTGGAGAATCCCAGGGAGGGGGAGCCTGGTGGGCTGCCGTCTATAGGGTCGCACAGAGTTGGACGCGACTAAAGCGACTTAGCAGCAGCAGCAGGCAAACTATTTTCATTTAGAAAATTTTCTTCTCTAAGTCAGATAGAGAGAAACAACATCATAGATATCATTTATATGTGGAATCTAAAAAAAAAAAAGAAAAATGGCACAAAGGAACTTATTTACAAAACAGAGTTACAGATGTAGAAAACAATCTTATAGGTACTGGAGGGAAAGTGGGGGAGGGATAAAGTAGGAGATTGGGACTGACACATACACACTACTAGATATAAAACAGATAATTCATAAGGACCTGCTATATAGCACAGGAACTCTACTCAATACTCAGTAATGACCTATATGGCGAAAAAGTCTAAAAAAGAGCATGTATAACTGATTCACTTTGCTGTACAGTAGAAAGTAACAACATTGCACATCAACTGTACTCTAATAAGAATTAAGAAACAAATGAAAAAAATTTTTTAAACTAAAATTTTTTTCTCCCCAGTTCTTGCCATCCCTGTGTGTCTCCTTCAGCATCGATTCCTGTGCATCATCATCTCTGCCGGGGAGGGACTTCTACAGAATTACACACCCAAGTTAACACAGGAAAGAAGCTGGTTTGTTTTGAAAGGGCTCCTATCTGAAGGTGGGCGCTCACCATCCCCTTTTTGGGTGAAACCAGGGATAGCTTCCTGGGGTTCAGAAACAGGGTCCTGTGACAAAGAGGGTCCTGGGGGTGGGCAGAGGAAAGAAAGGAGAAAAATCAGGGAGAAGGACTTCTTTCTGAGAAAGCCTCTGAAAAATGACCAAAGGGAACCGTGAAGAGAGACTTATAGCCATCCTCTTGGCTCCAAGAGGAGCTGTGACTGACGGGATTCCTTCTGCTAACAGGCTATCCTTGGACCCTGCAGAAACGGCCGCGTCTTGCCAGTTCTTTCAAAGACACAAGTGTGGTCCCAAGCCTGGTACCTGGGGGCAGCAGACCCTGGACCACTGCAGGCTGACGGAAGAAGGCAGCGCCCGTCCGATGCATCTCCATAACTCGTGTGGGATCTCTGGGCCCAAGAAGTGTCCTGGGAGCAGATCTTTCACAAAATATTTAAAGTGGTGGCTCTTATGAAAAATCTAAGATGAACAGACACTAAGAAATCTAAGACTGGAGTAGACAGCACAGAAATCGCTGGACAGGAGATGGGAACGAGCAGCTCCTCTCTGATCAGAAAAGCCTGTGAGTCTCCGATCAGAAAGGCATGAGGTCTCCCTGAGAGAGTTCAGCAACTTAAAACTGGAATCAATGATGTGCCAAGCACTGAGAACTCAGTTTTACTTATTTTTCCTGTTTTACAACCACAAAGACAGTTGAAAAGAGAAACAATGTTGGCTGCTGGCCTGTTTCACTGATGAAAATGAGATGGCAGTGGAGGAGATAAAGGCCTGGACACATGGCCAATTGCCCCTGGGTCACACCCAGCAAGTCAAGTTCATCTGGGTGAACACAGAAGAAAAGAGAAAACTTGAATGTAGTCCATGATTTAGAATGGATTTAAAGAAAAAAGTCAAACAGTCATGCTCATTTTTCATAATCTCGGTGTCATAGCAAGAATATTTTTGATGTACCTGAACTTCCGTAAATTAGAACAACCCTTCTGAGCAGTCACCTTATTTCAGCAGAAAGCAGGCAGCATTAAGACTCATTTTTAGAAGTTCTCTTGGATTTGGTGAGGGGTAGATGGAAATGGCAACCCACTCCAGTGTTCTTGCCTGGAGAATCCCATGGACAGAGGAGCCTGGTGGGCTGCCGTCTATGGGTTTGCACAGAGTCGGACATGACTGAATCGACTTAGCAGCAGCAGCAGCAACAGCAGATAGGAAGTGGTAACAGCTCTGGGTTTTGCTGAGTCCCCTTCTGAGAATGTTTATTGAGGGCCCTATATCCCCAGGTGGGCTTCCCTGATGGCGCAGTGGTAAAGAATCTGCCTGTAATGCAGGAGACTCAGGTCCAATCCCTGGGTCAGGAAGAGCCCCTGGAGAAGGAAATGGCACCCCACTTCAGTATTCTTGCCTGGAGAATCCCATAGAAAGAGGACCCTGGTGGGCTACAGTCCATGGAATCACAAAAGAGTCAGGCATGACTTAGCAACTAAACAAAAACATACCCCCAGGCCATGTCCTAAGACCTCCCCAAGTGTGGTGGGGCTTCCTTGTCCCCCAAACGCCAGATGCTGACATGCGACTGCATTTGTACACTCATGTCAAGAGCTGACGAACATTTTAATTTCCTCCAAAATTTCTCTTCTCCCCAACATTGCAAATGAGAAAATACAGAGGGAGTTTTCTGCTTTCTGGGATTTTGCAGGAGTGATGCCCTGGTGTCTGGGAAGATCTGGAACATGGCTCGGCTGCCAGGCTGGGTACAGACAGGCCCACAAGGCTTCTAAGGACTTGGTGGGGGGAGAGGGGGCTGTGCTCGCGGCTTCAGTGTTTGAATTCAGTTTTATGTTTTACTCCAGGAGATTTTCAAAGATGTGAAGGCCCCATCCAAATGAAGCACGGCCGTTCCAGTGAGTCTCAAAGGGAGGAGGGAGACTGAAACATCATGACCGTGAGGGTTCAGAGATGCAGGGCTGAGGCCATGAAACGCCTGGCTCTGCCAAACCCAAACTTGAAGCAAAGCAGCACTGAGGTGCTTTCGGCCAAACCCAGGCCCAGAACAC
The DNA here is from genome assembly GCF_029407905.1 of Bubalus kerabau. NCBI lineage: Eukaryota > Metazoa > Chordata > Mammalia > Artiodactyla > Bovidae > Bubalus > Bubalus kerabau. The sequence goes on along the minus strand of NC_073635.1, from coordinate 30,040,572 downwards.
CTGCCCAGATATGTGAGGTGGCTTAGAATTGATCTCAAAGTTGACCTGTTTCTCTAGATTACCTCAAATACTGATACAGCATCAAAAGAGAACCAAGCCTCGAGCTGGATGACCAAGGATTCCCACTGGAAAGAAGGTCATTTTTCCACTCAACCATTCTAACCGAAGGGTCTTTCATAGCATTATGTTTAAAATATCATAGGATCAGTATTTAAAAACAGGTTTTTTGGAGGCTTCCCCTGGTGGCTCAGTGGTAAAGAATCCACCTGCCGAAGAAGGAGACATGGGTTCGATCCCTGGTCTGGGAAGATCCCACATGCCTGCGTGCCCCAACTATTGAGCCTGTGCTCTAGACCTCAAATGTCTCAATTACTGAAGACTGAATGCCTAGAGCCCATGCTCTGCAACAAAAGAAGCCACCGTAATGAGAAGCCCAAGCACCATAACTCAAGAGTAACCCCCACTCTCTGCAGCTAGGGAAAAGCCCGCACAGCAACGAAGACCCAGAACACTAAATAATTTATATATATGTATGCTAAAGCTTCGTTCTAGATAACACACTCCCTAAAAAAAAAAAAAGATGTTTTTCAGTGTTTTTAAAAGTGTCACAATCCATTAATAACTGCAATTTGTTAATTGTCCTGATTTCTTCACTTTTCATCTTCACTGCTCCATTTTACATTCACTGTTCTCAATCCTATCTTTTTCAGGGATGTCTTAATTTCCCATTTGCTTGCCACTTTTTGAGTATTGTGGCATTTTGATGATTTTGCTTTCATTGGTTTGATGTATTTCTTTGTTCCTGTATCTTATCCCTGTGTTGAAGGCTCTATGTCCTTTCATAATTCATCATTTTGGAAAAATAGGCTTTGATATTTTCCAACTCTTTCTTTTTTCTTTAAAATTACTTGCTACCTCATGTTTTTAGAATGATGCTTTTGCCAGATCTCAAGTACTGCCAAAAGGAATCAATTAACATTTTCTCTAGACTTTATCTTGGAAATAAAAAGATAATAAATAAATTTCTCCATGCTACAAAATAGAACATAAGATTCTCCTTGTCTTAACCATAGTCAATTCAGATTTTGTATTTGAAAATAACCTCTAAATACAGAGAAAATTTCTAAACAAAAGAAGGCTATTAAGAAAAAAACTCAAGAATTACTTTCTATAGTCACACAATACAGGAGAACAATCATGTGGTAGCCAGATTATTAGAGGAATACTTTCTTTTTTTCTTTTACTGGTTTAGACTGTACAAAAACTCTAACATTTAAAATAATACTATCCTGTCTGAATGACTGAAAGCAGAATATTCTTGACTGCATTAAAACAAATATGAGCTTTTCATGCTTATGCTTCCATACCCATGTCTGCTTGCAGATGTTAGGAAAATTATTAAAATATATAGTGAAAGAATGGAGGTCTTGTTACATGGAATTCCCATATCCTCATCTGTGATAAGATCTCCTTAGGTATGGTGACCTTAGAAAAAGCCTTTGTAAGGAATCAGGTCGCAGAATAAATGCTGATGTGAAACCCAACTAACTACAAGGTAAAAACATTAATGAGACGTGATCTGCTTAATTTTTCCTCTGTAGTGTTGTCATTTTAATACCAGAAGTTTAAAGGCAGTTTCTTTTTCCTTTATGAGTATCCAGAAGCTATAAAGTAAGATATTAACAATGGAGAAGATTTATCACCAGTTACATGTGCTCTTATGCTCAGTTGCTCAGTTGTGCCTGACTCTTTGTGATCCCAAGGACTGTAGCCCATCAGGCTCCTCTGTCCATGGAATCTTCCAGGCAAATAATACTGGAGAGTGTTGCCATTTCCTACCCTAGGGGATCTTCCTGACCTGGGGATCAAACCTGTGTCCCTTACATCTCCTGCATTGGCAGGCAGATTCTTTACCACTGAATCACTTGAGAAACCCAAAGTTTTGTATGAAATTATCCATTTCAAGAGACCTGATATAGTCAGATACTACAGTGATGTTCCTGGACAATTGAAAGATTTTTTGTTTGTTTTGTATAAAACCAACACTATCTCATTTATCCAAATATGCTACAGCCAAGCAGAAATAGGCTTATAAATATTTCCATCATTAATAACTACCCATATCTACTTGTAAAGTCCTCAGTGTCTGCGAGATCACCTACTTAAGTCTTCTCTTTATACTTCATTTAAAAAAATATTGTCTTTTAATTTCTGTTTTTCAAGTAGGAATATATTTTTCAATGTAGGAATATATTCTCTTGAAAAATTTAGACATGAATTAAGCTAGTATTCCTCAGCCCTCCATTTCCAACCCTGGTTCCCTACCCAGAAGTAACCACGGTTATCAAGTCATTGTATAAAATTCCAGCCCTTTTATTTCTTCAATGCATTTTCATCTATAGCCATACAGTCATTTGATCGACTGGGCCCCAAAAGCATAATGACAAATATCTCCCCACTCTTGCAGTATTTTTGTATTGCCTCCAAAGGAGGAAAAAAAAAACTAAGTGAAAAATAATGTTTAAATCACTACCAAATTTAATATTGTCGAACTTAGTATTCGTGAACAAGTCATTACATTTGAAAAGATTGGGTTCCCCTCACTTTACAAAGGTTCCCAAATAGAAATGACAGTCATTGAAAAATCATGGCTAACTGCAAACTAAATAAATTGCTTGTAACCAAATTTTTTCACAAGCAAAAATAAAAAAATTCTTTATCTTTTTGCAACAAAAATTTACATTTAATTTGAGAAATACATTCCAAATGCAGTGTCTTCAATATTTAAGATTGGTTAGGGCCTACAAATTTCTTAAATCAGCCCTGTACCAATATATAGCATTATTTAGGGTAAGTATGTATTTTTTTTTTAACTTGCTTTATTCACGCAAATGGCTTAGGGATTTTAAATATGAGGAGATCTATATCCACATGGTAGCTTTGTAACTGAGAATTCATATTTCACAATGCCCATGGGGAAAAGGAAGGTGTGATGGTGGGTAGTTATCAGTGGGAATCAGTGGACAAGACTGGTACTCAAAAGACTATCAAGCATAAGCAAGATGAAGAACTGTGTGATTACAAATAAAAGCCCTGAAAAAAGCAGGTATCACAGCACACAGCAGGCAGCCTACAGCGGGGAGAACCCACCGCATGGCAGATGGACTCACCCGGTCACTCGCTCATTCCACCAGTACATGCTGCCGAGCCCCTGGTGTCTCTCCTCACGGTACCAGGCCCTGGAGTGGAGCTCCAGCACACTCTATAGAGCTACACCATATACACTATGTGTATCAGCACGCTATACATGGACTCACCCTCATGGAGCTCAGAGTCTCACCAGAGGACAGACATTACAGAACAACACGTGAAGATGTAATACAGGGGAAGGAAACAGGGTGTGCTAAGCAATTTTAAGTGTCTGGCAAGCTCCCCTTGAGGAAGGAAAAGTTAAGCCATAGCTGAGGGATAAGTCCGATTTTGCCCAGTCACATGGAGGGGTCAATCTGGAATGGGGGGGAAGTGGCATTATAGGCTAAGACTAGACTGAGCGACTTCACTTTCACTTTTCACTTTCATGCATTGGAGAAGGAAATGGCAACCCACTCCAGTGTTCTTGCCTAGAGAATCCCAGGGACAGGGGAGCCTGGTGGGCTGTCGTCTATGGGGTCGCACAGAGTTGGACACGACTGAAGCGACTTAGCAGCAGCAGCAGCAGCACTCGGGAAGTCCTAAAAGCAAAAGGAAAGATGAAAACAGGAAAGGAGGCAGAGAAGACAGACAGATGTCAGGGTCTGGAGGGCCTTGAAAGCCTGGTAAGGAGTTAAGTCTTCTACCCAAGGTCAACAGATGGTCTTTGAAGGGTTTTGAGCAGGGCTGCGGCCTGGTCAGATCTGTCTCCTAGCAACAGAACTAGAGTGGTGATTGTGTGATGGATGGATTGGAGAGGAGCATCCTGGAGAAGGGAGACCAGTGCAGAGGTTGTTACAATAATCTGGATGAGGGACAAAGAAGGTCTGCACAAAGGTGATGGAGAGAAGTTCACTGATTCAGGAGAAAACAAGAGGCAGAAGCACCAGGACTGAGGCTGGGGAGTGAGAGACCAAGACTGAGTTTCTTGACTCCAGAGATGAGAACCAGAGGGGACTACAAATCATCTTTTAGCCTGACTGGTGAAGGGTATCACCCATTCCTTAGCAGGAGTAAACTAGAGAATAATATTAGAACCTGGTTCTTTGCCTGTAAGTATGAATGGTAAAGAGCAGGTGCTTTCATTCCAGAGCATAATAGTTAGTCATTTTCAAGAATATGTTTTTTGTTATTTTTATCATCTTAAAGATGACACTATGTGGCTAAATTTGGGTCTCCCACTTTACAATGGGCTTCCCTTGTGGCTCAGACAGTAAAGAATCTGACTGCAATGAGGAAGACCCTGGTTCCATCCCTGGGTCGGGAAGATCTCCTGGAGAAGGACGTGGCTACCCACTCTAATATTCTTGCCTGGAGAATCCCATGGACAGAGGAGCCTGGCGGGCTACAGTCCATGGGATCCCAAAGAGTTTGGCACAACTGAGTGACCAACACTTTCACTTTACAATTGGGCTTCCCAGGTGGCGCTAGTGGTAAAGAATCCACCTGCCAATGCAGGAGATGTAAGAGACTCGGGTTTGATCCCTGGGTTAGGAAGATTCCACTGCAGGAGGAAATGGCAGCCCACTCCAGTATTCTTACCTGGGAAATTCCATGGACAGAGGAGCCTGGCGGGCTACAGTTCCATGCAGTCACAAAGAAGTGAACACGACAGAGTAATACTTCTTCACTTTTTTTTGAAAGTAAAATGAAGCAGGTAATATCTGCCCTTCTAAGCTCAGAGCACTGTAATGAGAATCACGGGCATTTACACATGTGAAGTCAAAATAGAGAATGTATCCAAATAGAAACACGTCTCCTTAGCTCAGAATACCATATCAGTACTCATGCGGTTTTGCTTACCCTTAACTGTAAAGTGTGTGTGCTCAGTTATGTCTTGCTCTTTGTTCTCATGCCCCCAGCTCACGTAAGAGGTCGGAAAGGACCTGCTGGGAGAGAAGTGGCTGCTGTGGGTGCCTGACGCAGAGAGGCCGGGAGGAAAGGCAGGCGCACCAGGCTGGGTCAGGAGAGAGACCCACAGCCCAGAGGCAAAGCTCCTGTGCTATCTGTGCTGAGCCGGCACAGGCGTTGTTTGTCAAAAGACACCCAAATGGGCTCAGAGAAACACACGTGTTTTGAAACGACTACATTTTCACTCTGAAGAGCAGTGTTACCTTAGGCGCCTCATTTTGAAAATGGTGTTTCTAAGCAGGGCTGAGGTGAGCAAGGAGTCTGGGTGTCCCTGCAGGGCCAGCGCTCAGCCCGTGTGAGCTCAATGAGCTGCACCACCAGCTGAACCTGAGTCTGACCCTAAGCCCTCCTCCAGGGGCGCTAGTGCTGACCGCCAGCCTCCCCATTTCACCGCGGGCTGCTCAGCAAACCTGTAACTGAATGAGGGCTCTTTGAGGGCCATGGACATACTTAGTAAGATAGTTTTCTGAAATTCTGTTTTTAACAAAACAATTATTCACATAGCTCAAGGTGAGTGTGTGTGTGTGTGTGTGTGTGTGTGTGTGTGTGCGCACATATGCATGCGTGTATGCTGCTTGAGTTTTTGCATTTTTGCTTTGATTTTTTTAAAATATGACTACTTACACAAGTAAGATATTCGACTAACTTTCTCTAGTGGAAAAATCTGTTTCAGTCAAAAAGATTTAGTTTAGAACATATGCAATACATTACATCTCTTACTCAGCAGGCCATGTGAAAAATAAGTGATATACTGCATGTTCTAAATAAACAAAATCATTTTTATGAAAAACCCTTTTCTTGAGCACATGCTCTTCTGTATTATGTACCAAAGGTCTCAATCAAGTTACCACTACTATTTTAAGAACTGTCTCAAATATGTAGGCAATTCAGAGTCTCTAAACTGAAGAAAAAAGGTTTCCTTTCTCCTAGTCTTTCCTTCTGAGTTTTTTGGGAAGACATTTCGGAATGGCTTGGTGACAATTTTGCTTGGAGAGCATTTCATGGTCAATTTAGAGTGCATAAATCTTATTGCTTTTTCTATTTTTAAAATGTCAAATCAATTACTGCCTTCCGAAGCTGCCAAGCCTGCCAGCAGGGCTCACACTTGTGCCGTCTCCTCTTGGCCCCTGTGGGTCCTGGATCAGAATAAAGGGATTGGTCCAGGTGGCTCTCCCGGTGGCCCAAGTTTGGAGGCACAGTGATGCTACACGCCACACACGTCCCACACAGGAGATGGGAAGACCGGGCTCAGTGGTCCGTAGAGAGATGCTTGACATGGAACTTTGATTCTACACCAAAAGTCTGGGAGCTGGCAGTCTTTGAGCTGCCCACAGAAAGTTTGTTTTGTCCACACAGTGCTTTTCTTTTAAAATTAATTTATTACAAACATTTTAATATTGTGATATTTTTATATTAAAGTTTGGATTTCAGCCTTTCAAGAAAAATCAGAAGATCTACATACATGGGATCTCCATCCCCCCATGGGAACAACAACCCTGTCTAGATGAGGCCCATGTTCTTTCCTCTATGAGGCCCCATTCCTCATGAAAGGGAAAGTTGCTCAGTTGTGTCCGACTCTTTGCGAACCCAGGGACTATATAGTCCATGGAATTCTTCAGGCCAGAATACTGGAGTGGGTAGTCACTCCCTTCTCCAGGGGATCTTCCCAACCCAAGGATCGAACTCAGGTCTCCTGCACTGCAGATGGATTCTTTAGCAGCTGAGACACCAGGGAAGCCCAAGAATACTGGAGTGTGTAGCCTATCCCTTCTCCAGGGGATCTTCCTGACTGAGGAGTCAAACAGGGGTCTCCTGCATTGCAGGCAGATTCTTTACCAGCTGAGCTATCAGGGAAGCTCTAGTTACCAGTAATATTTTCATCATGGGGCTTGCACTGTTGTATTTCTCACACCAGACTGGCTTGCTATTTATGTTCGGCAGCGAAGGACTGCGCGGAAGCACGGCTGAGAGGAGCTACCCCTCGCCCAAGGTCAGGGGCGGCGACAGCTCAGGAGCGGCCTAGAGGAGCTACCCCATGTCCAAGGTCAGGGGAGGCGGCTGAGAGGAGCAACCTCCCATCCAAGGAGCTGTGGCTGTGCGGGTGCAGGAGGGCTGACAGGAGCCACTCCACGTTCAAGGTCAGGAGGGGAGGCCGTGAGGAGATACCCCTCGTTCAAGGTAAGGAGCAGAGGCTGCGCTTTGCTGGAGCAGCTGTGAAGAGATACCCCACGTCCAGGGTAAGAGAAACCCAAGTAAGACAGTAGGTGTTGCAAGAGCGCATCAGAGGGCAGACACACTGAAACCATAATCACAGAAAACTAGCTAATCTGATCACACGGACCACAGCCTGTCTAACTCAGTGAAACTAAGCCATGCTGTGTGGGGCCACCCAGAGTGGGCCGGTCATGGTGCAGAAGTCTGACAGAATGTGGTCCACTGGAGAAGGGAACGGCAAACCACTTCAGTATTCTTGCCTTGAGAACCGCATGAACAGTATGAAAAGCCAAAATGATAGGACACTGAAAGAGGAACTCCCCAGGTCAGTAGGTGTTCAATGTTACTGGAAATCAGTGGAGAAATAACTCCAGAAAGAATAAAGAGATGGAGCCAAAGCAAAAACAATACCCAGTTGTGGATGTGACTGGTGATAGAAGCAAGGTCCGATGCTGTAAAGAGCAATATTTCATAGGAACCTGGAATGTCAGGTCCATGAATAAAGGCAAATTGGAAGTAGTCAAACAGGAGATGGCAAGAGTGAACGTCAAGATTCTAAGAATCAGCGAACTAAAAAGGACAGGAATGGGTGAATTTAACTCAGATGACCATTACATCTACTACTGTGGGCAGGAATCCCTTAGAAGAAATGGAGTAGCCATCATGGTCAACAAAAGATTCCGAAATGCAGTACTTGGATGCAATCTTAAAAACAATAGAATGATCTCTGTTTGTCTCCAAGGCAAACCATTGAATATCATGGTAATCCAAGCCTATGCCCCAACCAGTAATGCTGAAGAAGCTGAAGTTGAACGGTTCTATGAAGACCTACAAGACCTCTGAGAACTAACACCCAAAAAAGATGTCCTTTTCATTATAGGGGACTGGAATGCAAAAGTAGGAAGTCAAGAAACACCTGGAGTAACAGGCAAATTTGGCCTTGGAGTACGGAATGAAGCAGGGCAAAGGCTAATAGAGTTTTGCCAAGAGAACACACTGGTCATAGAAAACACCCTCTTCCAACAACACAAGAGAAGACTCTACACATGGACATCACCAGATGGTCAACACTGAAATCAGACTGATTATATTCTTTGCAGCCAAAGATGGAGAAGCTCTATACAATCAGCAAAAACAAGACCAGGAGCTGACTATGGCTCAGATCATGAACTCCTTATTGCCAAATTCAGACTTAAATTGAAGACAGTAGGGAAAACCCCTAGACCATTCAGGTATGACCTAAATCAAATCCCTTATGATTATACAGTGGAAGTGAGAAATAGATTTAAGGGACTAGATCTGATAGACAGAGTGCCTGATGAACTATGGACTGAGGGAGGTTTGTGACATTGTACAGGAGACAGGGATCAAGACCATCCCCAAGAAAAAGAAATGCAAAAAAGCAAAATGGCTGTCTGGAGAGGCCTTACAAATAGCTGTGAAAAGAAGAGAAGCAAAAAGTAAAGGCGAAAAGGAAAGACGTTCCCATTTGAATGCAGAGTTCCAAAGAATAGCAAGGAGAGATAAGAAAGCCTTCCTCAGCTATCAGTGCAAAGAAATAGAGGAAAACAACAGAATGGGAAAGACTAGAGATCTCTTCAAGAAAATTAGAGAGACCAAGGGAACATTTCATGCAAAGATGGGCTCGATAAAGGACAGAAATGGTATGGACCTAACAGAAGCAGAAGGTATTAAGAAGAGGTGGCAAGAATACACAGGAGAACTACAAGAAAGAGCTTCACGACCAAGATAATCACAATGGTATGATCACTCACCTAGAGCCAGACATCCTGGAATGTGAAGTCAAGTGGGCCTTAGGAAGCATCACTACGAACAAAGCTAGTGGAGGTGATGGAATTCCAGTTGAGCTCTTTCAAATCCTGAAGGATGATGCTGTGAAAGTGCTGCACTCAATATGCCAGCAAATTTGGAAAACTCAGCAGTGGCCACAGGACTGGAAAAGGTCCGTTTTCATTCCAATCCCAAAGAAAGGCAATGGCAAAGAATGCTCAAACTACTGCACAATTGAACTCATCTCACATGCTAGTAAAGTAATGCTCAAAATTCTCCAAGCCAGGCTTCAGCAATACATGAACTGTGAACTTCCAGATGTTCAAGCTGGTTTTAGAAAAGGCAGAGGAACCAGAGATCTAATTGCCAACATCCTCTGGATCATCAAAAAAGCAAGAGAGTTCTAGAAAAACATCTATTTCTGCTTTATTGACTATGCTAAAGACTTTGACTCTGCGGATCACAATAAACTGTGAAAAATTCTGAAAGAGATGGGAATCCCAGACCACCTGACCTGCCTCTTGAGAAATCTATATGCAGGTCAGGAAGCAACAGTTATAACTGGACATGGAACAACAGACTGGTTCCAAATAGGAAAAGGAGTACGTCAAGGTATGTATTGTCACCCTGCTTATTTAACTTATATGCAGAGTACATCAAGAGAAACTGGGCTGGATGAAGCACAAGCTGGAATCCAGATTGCCAGGAGAAATATCAATAACCTGAGATATGCAGATGATACCACCCTTATGGCAGAAAGGGAAGAGGAACTAAAAAGCCTCTTGATGAAAGTGAAAGTGGAGAGTGAAAAAGTTGGCTTAAAGTTCACCATTCAGAAAACAAAGATCATGGCATCTGGTCCCATCACTTTATGGCAAATAGATGGTGAAAACAGTGGAAACAGTGTCAGACTTTATTTTTTGGGGCTCCAAAATCACTGCAGATGGTGATTGCAGCCATGAAATTAAAAGACGCTTACTCCTTGGAAGGAAAGTTATGACCAACCTAGATAGCATATTCAAAAGCAGAGACATTACTTTGCCAACAAAGGTCCATCTAGTTCACGGCTATGGTTTTCCAGTGGTCATGTATGGATGTGAGAGTTGGACTGTGAAGAAAGCTAAGCACCGAAGAATTGATGTTTTCGAACTGTGGTGTTGGAGAAGACTCTTGAGAGTCCCTTGGACTGCAAGGAGGTCCAACCAGTCCATCCTAAAGGAGATTAGTCCTGGGTGTTCATTGGAAGGACTGATGCTAAAGCTGAAACTCTAATACTTTGGCCACTTTATGCGAAGTGTTGACTCATTGGAAAAAACCCTGATGCTGGGAGGGATTGGGGGCAAGAGGAGAAGGGGACAACAGAGGATGAGATGGCTGGATGGCATCACCGACTCAATGGACATGAGTTTGAGTGAACTCCGGGAGTTGGTGATGGACAGGGAGGCCTGGCGTGCTGCGATTCATGGGGTCGCAAAGAGTCGGACACGACTGAGCGACTGAACTGAACTGAACTGATAAGCATTTAAATTTGTGACTCCTAGTACATTTTATTTTAAAACCCTGATTTGGCTTTAATTTAGTTGCTTTAAGCTAACAGGAATTAAGTTCCTGTTCTAGACTTTATATGCAAGCATAATCATTCATTCATTCAACCTTTCTTGAGAACTTGCTGTGTTCAAGGCATCGTGCTCTCAGTTCAGTTCGGTTCAGTCGCTCAGTAGTGTCCAACTCTAGGGACTGGGATACAACACAAAATAACTCCAGTCCCTGCCTTCATGATTTTATAGTCCAACTATAATATCATTATCATAATAATATGATTACCACAGTCCAATTCAATTATAAAAATGGCAAATATTTGCTATGGGTAGGTAAACAGTTTTTACAGGACAAAACCTTAATACTATGTAAAACAACCAAGGAAAGTTTCCAACCATGAGACATGCTCTCTGCTTTTGGGGTGAGTGGATGCTGTGATGCTTCATGTACACTAGCACTGCAGAGCTGGGAGACGTCAGGCAGGAATCACCTGTAATACTTGCTTTCTGAGATGAGGATTCCACCGTAAAGCTACAATGAACCATCCTTTGATGACTGTGACGTCATCTCATGGTATCACAGGGCCCCCAGACTGTCTTCAGAAGCAGGTGTCACTGTGCTCTTCTGTATCACTGGGCAAGCCCCTGGTCTCTCTGGGCCTCACCATCCCTTTCTGGAAATGATCTCTAAGGTCTCTTCTAGCTCTCAGACTGATGATTATGTATGAAAGGGCTAAAAACATGTGAGAAAGGATTCAGAGTATCAACAGGGCACCAAAGAATCTTTGAAGAATGGGTTAAGTTTGGTTAAGGAGAACTTTTAAAGTCTGGGTCTTAAAGGAATTTGAGGATTCAGTTTACTGGAGAGAACTTAAGAGAGTATCCTTGGTTGGAGATAAGGGAAAATAGGCAAAGACATGAAACGTGGGTCACGATAATAAAGGACCACAGGCAGACCACAGGGCACCAGCTGACGGGATGGAGGGCACCAGGGAAAAGCAAAACAGAAGCTCAGAGTGAGGCCTGTAAACTGAAGTCATTGTATCCTAAGGTAGAGAACTCAGTCTTGACACAGTAAGAAGGATTTAGGTAGTATTTTAAGATGATTATTTAGACAACTATATAGACCAGTCTAGTGCTTTCCCACCACCATCACCCTCAACATCACCGACTGTTTTCAAAGCCATTTAGCACCTGGACAAAGCCTCCTCAGTTACTATGCAACAACGGCCTATACCCTTCATGTCTTAAAATACTTAGTCACAACCTAACGTCAACTGAGCAGACAGAAACTGTGATTGAAATAAAAGCATAATTGTAAATTACAAAGATGAGCCAATACTCATCCACCTCAAACTATTCCAAACAACTGAAGAGTATGGAAACATTCCCATGTTTCTATAGGACCAATAAGACCCTGATACCAAAACCAGACAAAGACACTAAAAAAACAATAAAACCACATGATCAGCTCAATAGACAGAAAAATCATTTGATAAAGTTCAACATCCATTCATGAGAGAGTGCCAAATCCTAACCACTAGACCACCAGGGAACATCTAACATTCATGATAAAAACTCATTCGTACCCAAGTTGGTATAAAGGGACATATCTCAACATAAAAAAGACCATTTATGACAAACTCACAGCCATAGCACACTCAGTGAAAAGATGAAAGCCTTTCTTTTGGCTCTGTCTTCAAAGACAAAAGAAAGAAAGGCAACAATAAACAAAGTGAAGTGAAGTGAAAGTCGCTCAGTCATGTCCAGCTCTTTGTGACCCCATGGACTATGCAGTCCATGGAATTCTACAGGCCAGAATACTGGAGTGGGTAGTCAGTCCCTTCTCCGGGGATCTTCCCAACCCAGGGATTGAACCCAGGTCTCCCGCACTGCAGGCAGATTCTTTACCACCTGAGCCACAAGGAAACCCAATGATAAACAAATGGGACCTAATTAAATTTAAAAGCTTTGCACAGCAAAAAAAAAAAAAAACCCTTCAACAGACCAAAAAGACAAGCTACTGAGTGGGAGAAAATATTTGCAAATGATATGGCCAAGAAGGGGTTAATATCCAAAATCTATAAATAGCTCATACAATTCAATATCAAAGAAACTAACAACCTAATTTAAAAATGAGCTGAAAACCTGAATAGATATTTTTCCCAAAGAAGATATTCATGTGGCCGACAAGCACATGAAGATGTTCAATATCACTAATCATGAGAGAAATGCAAACCAAAACCACAATGAGATATCACCTCGCATGTGTCAGAATGGCACAAATAACAAATGTTGGTGAGGATGTAGAGAAAAGTAAACCCTCATATACTGCTAGTGGGAATGTAAACTGGTGCAGCCACTATGGAAAACAATATTGAGGCTCCTCAAAAAACCAAAATTGTACTACTATATGATCCAGCAATTCCACTCCTGTGTATATATCTGAAGAAAACTAAAATACTAATTGGAAAAGATACATGAACTCCAATGATCATAGCAGCATTATTTTTAGTAGCTAAAATATGGAAGCAACCTGATATCCATCAACAGATGAACAGATAAGAAGATGTGAGATATATATATATATATATATATATATATATATATATAATAGAATACATATATATAGAACTGCCATACTACCCAGCAATCCCACCACTGGGCATACACACTGCTGCTGCTGCTACTAAGTCGCTTCAGTTGTGTCCGACTCTGTGTGACCCCATAGATGGCAGCCCACTAGGCTCCTCTGTCCCTGGGATTCTCCAGGCAAGAATACTTGGAGTGGGTTGCCATTTCCTTCTCCAATGCATGAAAGTGAAAAGTGAAAGTGAAGTCACTCAGTCATGTCTGACTCTTAGAGACCCCATGGACTGCAGCCTATCAGGCTCCTCCGTCCATGGGATTTTCCAGGCAAGAATACGGGAGTGGGGTGCCATTGCCTTCTCTGATACATACTGAGGAAACCAGAATTGAAAGAGACACGTGTACCCCAATGTTCATCGCAGCACTGTTTATAATAGCCAGGACATGGAAGCAACCTAGATGTCCATAGGCAGATAAATGGATAACAAAGTTGTGGTACATATACACAATGGACTATTACTCCACTATTAAAAAGAATGCATTTGAATCAGTTCTAATGAGGTGGATAAAACTGGAGCCTATTATACAGAGTGAAGTAAGTCAGAAAGAAAAACACCAATACAGTATATTAACGCATATATATGGAATTTAGAAAAATGGTAATGATGACCCTAAATGCGAGACAGCAAAAGAGACACAGATATAAAGAATAGACTTTTGGACTCTGTGTGAGAAGGCGAGGGTGGGATGATTTAAGAGAATAATATTGAAACGTGTATCACCAGTCCAAGTTTGATGCATGAAATAGGGCACTCAAAGCTGGTGCACTGGGACAACCCTGAGTGATGGGATGGGGAGGGAGGTGGGAGGGGGGTTCAGGATGGGGGACACATGTATACTCATGGCTGATTCATGTCAATGTACCGCAAAAAACACTACAATATTGTAAAGTAATTAGCTTCCATTAAAATAAATTAATTAATTTAAAAAAGATTATACAAAAAGATGTGATATATTTATAGAATATATATATGATAGAATATTACTCAGCCATAAAAAGAATGAAATTCTGCCATTTGCAACAATGTGGATAGACGTAGAGAGTATTATGTACAGTGAAATAAGTCAGATAGAAAGAGACAAACACACTATGTTATCACTTATATACATAGAATCCTCCCAAAATATGAATGTATATAACAAAACAGAAACAGACTCACAGATACAGAGACCAAACCAGCAGTAGCCAGTGAGAAGAAGGAAGGAGGGAGGGGCAAGAAAGGGGTATGGAAATAAGAGGTCCAGACTACTATGTATAAAAAGATAAGCAATAAGAATATACTGTATAACAGGGAAATACAGACACTGTTTTGTAACAATTTTAAATAGAGCATAATCTATAAAAACATTGCATCACTGTGTATACTGGAAACTAATACAATCTTGCAAGTCAAATAAACTTCAGTAAAAAAAGAAATGAAGTCATGAATGCAAGCAACCTTACAGATCGATATGTATCTTTAAGAGTCAATGGCTGAAAATTTTTCAGCAGTCTACGGTCTGTTTCAATTCTAGGTAACTTGCCATCGCCAGATACTCTTCCCCTCCTCCTACGTTAAGAAAATAGGAGAATCCGTCAACAACAGATAAAAGAAAGAAGCAGAGATAATTGATTTTCAGAGTCTCTGATATAAAATACAATCTATCTGGATTTTTATAAGTGGCAGGCAGGGTCATTTTCCTTTCCAGGGCCATTTTCCTGGATTCAAGAAGTTTGAGATTGAATTTTCTCAAGTCTCTCACCTCTTTTAAAAGTGAAAAATGAAAAACAGAATAGTACTCTTCTCTGCTGGCAGAGGAGAAGTGAGGTCATAAGTGCCAAAAGATGATTTCCAAAGTAAGAGGATTTGGAACAGAAAGAAAACATGACTGTCGTATCAGCAAGCACTCCAAAGCACAACCTGAGTAATTGTGCCTTTCTCCCGTCCTTCACAGTATCTTCAGAAGCAATTTTGTTTAATTATTTTATGTCTTCTGATTTTGAAAATCATTAACTCAGCAGAATGCTGGCCATTGGAAGCAAACTCTAAGCTAAATTTAGAAATTCCTTGGAAAAAATACCCAGTGCCTATCACATATATATATATATATATACATGTGTATATATATATTTATATGTATATGTATGCTTATCATATATATATATATATATATATATATATAGTTGCTCTTATTATGCAAGATATCTTATAAGCTGGCCTTTGTGGATTTTAAGGAATGAAGTGATCCCATCCCAGCTCTGAAGAAAGCCCAGAGGGTACTTAACTCATGACAACATCTCAAAGCAAAGGAAAAGGGGAGTCACTTGAAGGTTTCAAAGGACCTATAGTGATTTTGGTGGGAAAATAGAAGATGAATGACAGGGAATTTTCACATCATCTTAACTGTTTGGAGCACTGCTTTGATACTTTGAAAATATTTATGGTGTGGGTGGTACAAAATCAATCACTATATCAGGTTTAAAGCTGGGACAGTTGCTGTAAGCAGAATTGGTTTGTGCCACTGAAAATTGGAAGCGCGTGGTACTAGAACACAGAGAACACTTGTGCTTTCTGGGACCACACCTGCCATATCAGAGGTGTGTCTACTTGCTCCAGAGGACAGATCAGGAGCTTACTCTATGTAAGCAGAACTTTGGAAATAAAATCAGGTTTTAAAGGAATGAGGGATCTTCTATTTAAACAATTTGACTTCTCAATCCACTTTCTCAGTTCAGTTCAGTCAGTCATGTCCGACTCGAACTGTAGCACGCCAGGCTTCCCTGTTCATCACCAACTCCTGGAGTCCACCCAAATCCATGTCCATTGTGTCGGTGATGCCATCCAACCATCTCATCCTCTGTCGTCCCATTCTCCTCCTGCCCTCAATCTTTCCCAGCATCAGGGTCTTTTCCAATGAGTCAGTTCTTTGCATCAGGTAGCCAAAGTACAGGAGTTTCAGCTTCAACATCAGTCCCTTCAGTGAACATCCAGGACTGATCTCCTTTAGGACAGACTGGTTGGATCTCCTTGTAGTCCAAGGGACTCTCAAGAGTCTTCTCCAACACCACAGTTCAAAAGCATTAATCCACCTTCTATATCATCTCTAAAATGATCTTTTTCATAAAGTTACAAATCAGAGCAGGCCACAGTTGCTCTTGCTAAAAACGTTCAGTGACTTCCTATTACTGACACCTAATCTCTCTCCAGAAACTTCAATTTCCACGCTCCAATTATAAAGATCACAACAATCTTTTTGCTTCTGTGGCATCAAGTGAGGATTACTCCTAATTTCACATGAGTCCTTCAGTTATTATATCTAAGTGGTCCTCTAGATTGGGCCAGGTGGAAACCATGCAACACAGTTTTAATACCTGCTTTCTTTTCTAGTTTGTC
This sequence comes from Bubalus kerabau, assembly GCF_029407905.1. Taxonomy (NCBI): domain Eukaryota; kingdom Metazoa; phylum Chordata; class Mammalia; order Artiodactyla; family Bovidae; genus Bubalus; species Bubalus kerabau. The sequence continues at coordinate 30,023,906 of NC_073635.1, read as the reverse complement.
ATCCTTTAGGAAAGCTATCTCTTTTGGTCTGGTGAACCCATTCATTTCCTCTTGAAGCATCCCCCTCTTTTTGTATACTTGCTCAATATCTGTAACATTTAACTGTCTTGACAGCTGAATTCATAAAGTGAGCCTCTATTACAACACTTGAGAGGGACTGTAATTATGCCAGAATCAATGACTTCGCTCCTGCAGTGTACTCTGAGATCTACGAGGGCAGAAGACCTGTTTTATACAGCTTTGTGTCTTTAAGTGCCTGAAATACACTCTGCACTAAACAAATATCTGTTAAAGAAATGAATGAATAGAGCAACAGTGAATCCTTTTCTAAAATGAAGAAGCTCTTTTTGTGACAAAAATAACCACACCCTGATCCATTAGGTTTGAGTTTGGATATTTATCTGCTAGCTTTCTGTTCACTGTAGTACAATATGTCACATAGCTTCAAAGAGCACAACAGGAAAAATGTCTCAGCTATTCCTATGCCTGATAGAGATTTATCCACTGGAACATCACAATGACTAAGGAAAGAGAAAACAAAAGAAAATCCTAGGCTTCAATTTATTCTGGTACTGATTTTCAAACTCTTTCTCTTTTCTTTTTACCAGACTGGAAAAGATGTAGTACAACTGTCTGATTTGAGTTTCCTCCTCATCCCTAGAAGGGGTAACATTAAGCAGAGGCTGGTGGGACTGTGGGGCAAGTGGTCCTTGGTTGGCCATCACCTCCTCTCCCATCCTCTTCAGCTATCTGGGTTTAGCCTACGCCTCCTGAAGAAACACCTGAAATCCCCTCCTCCAGGAGGCTGCCTCTGAAGAGCCCCTCAGTGCCTATGTTCCCGTTCTGAACACAACTGTATTGTATTTGCTGTTATATTGCTTTGTAAACATTCTTAAGCACTTCATATGTCTGTGCAGGGTTGCTAGTTATAGCGAAGCCTTCCTCAGGGACATGTGTGCAGTTTCTGTCTCTTTGATGTCCTTTGTCCATGCCCAAAGGCAAGCAGCACAGAATTCCTCTAATGCTGACAAATGAAGATTTACATCTGTAGGAAATACACACCGTGTCCTCAACTTCCTCCTCACCCCCCTTAACCTCCAGTAAAGTGATAAATGGAATATTTAATTCAGATTTCTTTTTTCATTTAGAAATGTTGTAATATCTCTTAAAATTAATTGGAAATCCCAAAATTCCAAAAATAAAAATTGTATGATACTGTGTCTTAAAACCAAGATAGAACAAATGTTGTGCTAAGTCAAGAAGCCTGAATAAGAACAGGACTCTGCTACTAGCATAGAGCTGGTGGAAAGATTATTTAAATAGGATGAGAACACTTTGGAAAGAGCAAGCCAGTACCTTTGAAGTGTCTTCATTTCCTTTCATGTATTGTACAGGACACACGGACTCAGTGGTATGCTAGTAAATTGGCTCCCCAGGAGAAAAAAGACCCCAAGCTATTGCATCTACTCGGAGAAGGCAATGGCACCCCACTCCAGTACTCTTGCCTGGAAAACCCCATGGACAGAGGAGCCTGGAAGGCTGCAGTCCATGGGATCACTGAGGGTCAGACATGACTAAGCGACTTCACTTTCACTTTATTGCATCTACTGACTTCTGTGGTATAAATACTCCCACCATGGTGGTGGTGCAGTGGTAAAGAATCCACCTAGCAGTGCAGGAGACACAAAAGATGTGGGCTCAATCCCTGGGTCAGGACTCCAGCTTTCTTGCCTGGAGAATTCCATGAACAGAGGAGCCTGGCAGGCTACAGTCCATGGGGTTGCAAAGACTTAGACATGACTGAGCAGGACACTAGACCATGCAGGTATGACCTAAATCAAATCCCTTACAATTATACAGGGGAAGTGACAAATAGATATAAGGGATTACATCTAATAGACCAAGTGCTTGAAGAACTATGGATGGAGGTTCGTGACACTGTACAGGAGGCAGTGATCAAGACCATCCACAAGAAAAAAAAAAATGCAAAAAGGCAAAATGGTTGTCTGAGGAGGGCTTACAAATAGCTATGAAAAGAAGAGAAGTGAAAGGCAAAGGAGAAAAGGAAAGATATACCCATTTGAATGCAGAGTTCCAAAGAATAGCAAGGAGAGATAAAAAAGCCTTCCTGAGTGACCAGTGCAAAGAAATAGAGGAAAACAATAGAATGGGAAAGACTAGAGGTCTCTTCAAGAAAATTAGAGATACCAAGGGAACATTTCATGCAAAGATGGGCTTGATAATGGACAGAAATGGTATGGACCTAACAGAAGCAGAAGATATTAAGAAGAGGTGGCAAGAATACACAGAAGAACTGTACAAAAAAGATCTTGATGATTCAGATAACCACAATGGTGTGATCACTCACCTAGAGTGAGACATCTTGGAATGTAAAGTCAAGTGGGCCTTAGGAAGCATCACTATGAACAAAGCTAGTGAAGGTGATGGAATTCCAGTTGAGCTATTCCAAATCCTGAAAGATGATGCTGTGAAAGTGCTGCACTCAATATGCCAGCAAATTTGAAAAACTCAGCTGTGGCCACAGGACTGGGAAAGGTCAGTTTTCATTCCAATCCCTAAGAAGGGCAATGCCAAAGAATGCTCAAACTATCACACGATCACACTCATCTCACAGGCTAGTAAAGTAATGCTCAAAATTCTCCAAGCCAGGCTTCAACAGTACGTGAACTGTGAACTTCCAGATGTTCAAGTTGGTTTTAGAAAAGGTAGAGGAACCAGAGATCAAATTGCCAACATCCGTTGGATTATCAAAAAAAGAAGAGAGTTCCAGAAAAACATACACTTATGCTTTATTGACTATGCCAAAACCTTTGACTGTGTGGATCACAATAAACTGTGGAAAATTCTTTAAGAGATGGGAATACCAGACCACCTGATCTGCCTCTTGAGAAATTTGTATGCAGATCAAGAAACAACAGTTAGAACTGGACATGGAACAACAGACTGGTTCCAAACAGGAAAAGGAGTACGTCAAGGCTGTGTATTGTCACCCTGCTTATTTAACTTATATGCAGAGTACATCATGAGAAACAATGGGCTGGAAGAAGCACAAGCTGGAATCAAGACTGCCAGGAGAAATATCAATAACCTCAGATATGCAGATGATACCACCCTTATGGAAGAACGTGAAGAGGAACTAAAAAGCCTCTTGATGAAAGGGAAAGAGGAGAGTGAAAAAATTGGCTTAAAGCTCAACATTCAGAAAACCAAGATCATGGCATCTGGTCCCATTACTTCATGGCAAATAGATGGAGAAACAGTGGAAACAGTGTCAGATTTTATTTTTCTGGGCTCCAAAATCACTGCCGATGGTGACTGCAGCCATGAAATTAAAAGACACTTGATCCTTGGAAGAAAAGTTATGACCAACCTAGACAGCATATTGAAAAGTAGAGATGTTACTTTGCCAACAAAGGTCCATCTAGTCAAGGCTATCAATTTCCAGTAGTCATGTATGGGTGTGAGAGTTGGACTATAAAAAAAGCTGAGCACTGAAGAATTGATGCTTTTGAACTGTGGTGTTGGAGAAGGCTCTTTAGAGTCCCTTGGACTGTAAGGAGATTAAACCAGTAAATCCTAAAGGAAATCAGTCCTGAATATTCATTGGAAGGCCTGAGGCCGAAGCTGAAACTCCAATACTTTGGCCACCTGATGCGAAGAACTGACTCATTTGAAAAGACCCTGATGCTGGGAAAGATTGAAGGCAGGAGGAAAAGGGGACGACAGAGGATGAGATGGTTGGATGGCATCACTGACTTGATGGACACGAGTTTGAGTAAGCTCTGGGAGTTGGTGATGGACAGGGAGGCCTGGCGTGCCGCAGTCCATGGGTTCCAAAGAGTTGGATGCAACTGAGCGACTGAACTAAACTGAAGTGAACTGAACTGAGCAGGAACAGGAGTAATCAATGGATTAGTGACCAGTTTGCAAAATTCATGACTATTTAATAATTGCTTTTTGATACAGGCCAGCTTTAGCCCACTACTGCATATGCCTGGACACTGAGGTTAGATACTGGATTGCTACTGCTGCTGCTAAGTCACTTCAGTCGTGTCCGACTCTGTGCGACCCCATAGACGGCAGCCCACCAGGCTCCCCCGTCCCTGGGATTCTCCAGGCAAGAACGCTGGAGTGGGTTGCCATGTCCTTCTCCAATGCATGAAAGTGAAAAGTGAAAGTGAAATCGCTCAGTCGTGTTCGACCCTCAGTGACCCCATGGACTGCAGCCCACTAGGCTCCTCCATCCATACAGTTTTCCAGGCAAGAGTACTGGAGTGGGGTAGTAAAAAATAACACTAATACCTCAGTGTTACTTTCAATGTAGCAAATCAGCCATTTTCAATGTCGCAAAGGGAAGATGGCCTCTAACTCTCACCCAAGTCCTTCTACTGTTATATCTATGAGGTCTTCTAGATTTGAATGCCATGAATGTAGGGGAAATGTGATGATGAAAAACAACACACTGGTGTTTTATTAAAGTATTTGCTAGAGTTTTGCCAAGAAACTGCACTGGTCATAACAAACACCCTTTTCCAACAACACAAGAGAAGACTCTACACATGGACATCACCAGATGGTCAACACTGAAATCAGATTGATTATATTCTTTGCAGCCAAAGATGGAGAAGCTCTATACAGTCAGCAAAAACAAGACCGGGAGCTGACTGTAGCTCAGACCATGAACTCGTTATTGCCAAATTCAGACTTAAATTGAAGAAAGTAGGGAAAACCACTAGACCATTCAGGTATGACCTAAATCAAATCCCTTATGATTATACAGTGGAAGTCAGATATAGATTTAAGGGCCTAGATCTGATAGATAGAGTGCCTGATGAACTATGGGATGAGGTTCATGACATTGTACAGGAGACAGGGATCAAGACCATTCCCATAGAAAAGAAATGCAAAAAAGCAAAATGGCTGTCTGGGGAGGCCTTACAAATAGCTGTGAAAAGAAGAGAAGCGAAAAGCAAAGGAGAAAAGGAAAGACATAAACATCTGAATGCAGAGTTCCAAAGAATAGCAAGAAGAGATAAGAAACACGTCTTTAGCGATCAGTGCAAAGAAATAGAGGAAAACAACAGAATGGGAAAGACTAGGGATCTCTTCAAGAAAATGAGAGATACCAAGGGAACATTTCATGCAAAGATGAGCTCGATAAAGGGCAGAAATGGTATGGACCTAACAGAAGCAGAAGGTATTAAGAAGAGATGGCAAGAATACACAGAAGAACTGTACAAAAAAGATCTTCACAACCCAGATAATCATGATGGTGTGATCACTGACCTAGAGCCAGACATCCTGGAATGTGAAGTCAAATGGGCCTTAGGAAGCATCACTACAAAAAAAGCTAGTGGAGGTGATGGAATTCCAGTTGAGCTATTCCAAATCCTGAAAGATGATGCTGTGAAAGTGCTGCACTCAATATGCCAGCAAATTTGGAAAACTCAGCAGTGCCCACAGGACTGGAAAAGGTCCGTTTCATTCCAATCCCAAAGAAAGGCAATGGCAAAGAATGCTCAAACTACTGAACAATTGCACTCATCTCACACGCTAGTAAAGTAACGCTCAAAATTCTCCAAGCCAGGCTTCAGCAATATGTGAACTGTGAACTTCCTGATGTTCAAGCTGGTTTTAGAAAAGGCGGAGGAACCAGAGATCAAATTGCCAACATCTGCTGGATCATAGAAAAAGCAAGAGAGTTCCAGAAAAACATCTATTTCTGCTTTGTTGGCTATGCCAAAGCCTTTGTATGTGTGGATCACAATAAACTGTGGAAAATTCTCAAAGAGATGGGAATACCAGACCACCTGACCTGTCTCTTGAGAAATCTGTATGCAGGTCAGGAAGCAACAGTTAGAACTGGACATGGAACAACAGACTGGTTCCAAACAGGAAAAGGAGTACGTAAGGCTGTATATTGTCACCCTGTGTATTTAACTTATATGCAGAGTATATCATGAGAAACGCTGGACTGGAAGAAACACAAACTGGAATCAAGATTGCCGGGAGAAATATCAATAACCTCAGATATGCAGATGACACCACCCTTATGGCAGAAAGTGAAGAGGAACTCAGAAGCCTCTTGATGAAAGTGAAAGTGGAGAGTGAAAAAGTTGGCTTAAAGCTCAACATTCAGAAAATGAAGATCATGGCATCCGGTCCCACCACTTCATGGGAAATAGATGGGGAAACAGTGGAAACAGTGTCAGACTTTATTTTTCTGGGCTCCAAAATCACTGCAGATGGTGACTGCAGCCATGAAATTAAAAGACGCTTACTCCTTGGAAGGAAGGTTATGACCAACCTAGATAGCATATTCAAAAGCAGAGACATTACTTTGCCAACAAAGGTCCATCTAGTCAGGCTATGGTTTTTCCTGTGGTCATGTATGGATGTGAGAGTTGGACTGTGAAGAAGGCTGAGTGCCAAAGAATGGATGCTTTTGAACTGTGGTGTTGGAGAAGACTCTTGAGAGTCCCTTGAACTGCAAGGAGATCCAACCAGTCCATTCTGAAGGAGATCAGCCCTGGGATTTCTTTGGAAGGAATGATGCTAAAGCTGAAACTCCAGTACTTTGGCCACCTCATGCGAAGAGTTGACTCATTGGAAAAGACTCTGATGCTGGGAGGGATTGGGGGCAGGAGGAGAAGGGGACGACAGAGGATGAGATGGCTGGATGGCATCACTGACTCGATGGATGTGAGTCTGAGTGAACTCCGGGAGTTGGTGATAGGCAGGGAGGCCTGGCGTGCTGCGATTCATGGGGTTGCAAAGAGTCAGACATGACTGAGCGACTGATCTGATCTGATCTGATCTTCTTATTTTGCAGCAGCTAGCAGAGTAAGATTTATGGTGGCCACCCAGTTAGAACTCAGTTAGAATGCTTCCCAGATAATTATTTTACATCCTAAGTGAAATGCAGAAAAAGTAATACTGATTATTATTACAGCTGATGTCTAGTGAATGCCCATGATGTGCCATGTGTTTGATGTATATTAAATCATATATTCCTTCCTCACAACCACCTCGAGCAGACATGCAATCATCAGGCCCCAGGTTATGCAGCAGGAAATGGAAGCCCAGCACACAGGAAGTGGGATGTAGTCCTAGGCAGCCTGGTGTCAGCAGTCTGGCTGTACCAAGAAAGGTTAGTAGCTCCCACTTATTCATCATCTTTAAACCTGTCCTCCCAGGGGCGAGCTGGCTGCATTTATCACAATGCAGTTATATTCCATATCCTTGGCTGTACAGCAAGGAGGAAGCCTGGTTGAAATTTTCTGCTTATTAAGAGAGGAAGCTAACTGGTTTCTACTAATGACTCATAATATTCGCCTCATCATCTAATCTTGATTTAGACTCTTCTTTTTTCCATATGGCAATTGCAGATCCCTCTGCACTGGATATGGAGCAGGGTAGAGAGTATTTCTCCAAAACCCACTGAATTAAATGGAATAATACAGCCCTATTGCACAAAGTGAGCCACTCCTGCTTTTTCAGTCCCTGGCCCTAAACATGAGTTTTCTTACTTGAACTTTGATTTTCATATTATTGTGAATTTCCTGTGCCTAGAACTTCACATTGTTTTCTTTAGTTACACCAAGACCAACAGAAGAATAAAGTAAACATTAAGTGCTAAATAGATTGGTAAGGAGGGTCATGGTGCAGATTTGGGGGAGAAGCCTGGTGCCTGGTTTTTTAACAAATAGTGGTTTATAGAGTAGAGGTTTAGAGGATTGGGAGTTGGAGATAATTTTTACAGCAGAGCAAAACTTCTGAGAGGCTAAGGTGCAATTATATTTTCCCAAGGAAAAAGCTGAGAAAAACTGCTCGAAGAGACTACGTAAGCGGTATCAATACATTACCTTTAATTAACAGCTACAGAAAAAGAAAGCAGTTGTGCAAAACTGCTTATCGTCCTGGTATATCATGCCCTGTTTGAAACTTCTCTATATAAAGCTGAAGGAGTTGGGAAGATTGGGGCTCAAGGTGTTCTGTAGGAGGACCCACCCATCTTTTACTTTGCGGAACTGTTAGGGGAAACACCCTGACTGAGACCGCCTCCCTGGCCAGGCACCATAGTAAGCAGTTGTATGAGCAATTATATGACAGGAGATCCCGGTACGGAAAACAGAGCTAACAAGCCACCACCAACTGGACGAACACAGGAAAGGTCAAAAGGAGATGCCATGTGTCCTGCCACCTCCCAGAATCCTTCTTGCTGGCATTCATCTTGGCTGAGCAATACGTGCACCACCAGGAAGGACCCTGAGTCAGAATGACTGGCCAGAGACAACCTGGAAACTAATCCGATCACCATAAAACCAAGACTGAGAGTCACGTGGCACAGCAGTCCTCCTGGGTTCCCTTACCCTCCTGCTCTCTGCCCGGGCACCCCTTTCCCAGTAAAGTCTCTTGCTTTGTCAGCATGTGGGCTTCCCAGATGGTGCTAGGAGTAACGAATCCACCTGCTAATGCAGGTTCGATCCCTGGGTTGGGAAGATCCCCAGAGGAGGGCATGGAAACCCATTCCAGTATTCTTACCTGGAGTATCCTATGGACAAAGGAGGATGGCGGGCTACAGTCCATAGGGTCAAAAAGAGTCAGATATGACTGAAGTGTCTTAGCAGCATATACGTGTCTCCTCAGAAAATTCATTTCTGAGTGTTAGACAAGAGCCCCCTTTCAGACCCTAGAAGGGGTCTCCCTTTCTACAACAAAAGGATTCCCCACACTTCTTCAATGCACACCAGTGAAACGTTTTCCTGACTATATATGTAATGCAAGTTGCCTAGAACCTTTCTGCAAGCAGCCAAACTTGAGAAAGTTTGATTTGCCTTGAGACCTATCTGAGCCTGCAATGCTACAAGCCATAGCAAGGTTTAATTCTAGTGGTATTTTAAAAACTGTCTCTTCTAACATGAAAAGATGCTCAACACTGCTACACTGCAAATTAAAATTACAGAGATATTACCTCCCAGCGGTCACTATGGCTATCATCAAAAAGAACACAAATGACAAATGCCGGCAGGGACACACAGAAAAGGGAACCCTCAAAACTCTTGCACACTGTTGGTTGGGGTATAAATTTGTATAGCCACTATGGAAAACAGTACAAAGGTTTCTCAAAAAACTAAAAACAGAAGTACATTATGATCTGCATTTGCACTCCCGGGTATATATCGGAAAAAACCCAAACCATGCATTTGAAAGAACTATGTACCCCCATGTTCATAGCACCATTATTGACAATTGCTGAGATATAGAAGCAACCCAAGGGTCCATCAACAGATGAATGGATAAAGATGTGGTATGCATACACAATGGAATATTAGCCACAAAAAGAATGAAATTTTGCTATTTGAAACAACATAGATGGACTTGGATGGAATTACGATAAGTGAAATAAGTCAGAGGAAGACAAATACTGGTATGGCATCACTTACACGTGGAACCTAAAAAATACAACGAACTAGTGAATATAACAAAAAAAGGAAGCAAACTCACAGATGTAGAGAACAAACTAGTGGTTCTTAGTGGGGAGACAGGCAAAGAAGGGTAGGAGACTAAGAGATATAAGCTATTATACATAAAATAAACTACAAAGATATATGTGCAACACAGGGAATATGGCCAATACTGTACAATAGCTATAAATGGAGCATAACATTTACAAATTGTGAATCACTATATTGTACACTTTTAACTTATGTAATATTATTTATCAACTATTCTTCAATAAAAAATTTAAAATTGCCAGGTCTAGACAATGATCTCTGCTTCCTCCTTTCTTTTAACAATCTTATGTTAGAGTTACGAAATCCTTAAAACTACTTTTGGAAGAAAATGATTATATAAATAATTTTAAAAAAGCAATTCAGTCTATACCATAAGACTTTTCCCTATTTAGTTTCTGAGTTTCAGAAATACCTGATTAGTAGTTGCAAGTCCTGAGCAGTATGGGTAAAAATAAATGTTCTAATTTGAGTCTTTCTGGTTCAGTTAGGGACAAAGGCAATTTAAGTAGTAACTCAGTGTTATACATTATGGAACTATATAACATGAAATGTTTTAAAAAACATTTCCAGTTATAGAAGAGGTTTTTATATGCTGAAGGCTAAATTATATTTGTAACTTATTTCCATTTTTATTTTGTTAAGCTTTTCCAATTTTTAATGTTTCTTAATGCAATATATGCACAATGTTAAAACAATAAATGAGGCTTGGCACATGACTGGTATTCAATAAGGTTCTGTTTAATGAGTGCACGTGTGTGTGTGCAGTCGCTCATTCATGTCTGACTCTTTGTGACTCCATGGACTGTACCGTGCCAGGCTTCTCTGTCCATGCAATTTCCCAGACAAGAATACGGGGATCAACCTGTATCTCCGGCGTCTCTTGCATTGGCAAGCGGACTCTTTACCACTGTGTCACCTGGGAGGCCCATGAATACATGGATTAAAGAATTATAAGCCCTTCCTTAGCCCTAATGAGTTCCAGTTCCCAAAGACAATACTTTAAAAAAAAATTTTTTTTTAAGACTTCATTTTTCTTAGAGACATTTTAGGTTCACAGCAAAACTGAGATAATAAAAAGACTTCCCTTATACCTACTCCCACCCATGCACAGCCTCTTTACCAGATGGTACATTTATTACAACTGATAAACCTACACTGACACATCATAGCCACCCACAAAACCCAGTTTACGTTATTGTTCACCGCGAGAGTTACACATTCTATGGGTTTGGACAAACATATAATGGTGTTTGTCTATCATTTTGGAATATTTTCACTGTCCTAAAAATCCTCTGCGCTCTACCTATTCATCTATTCCCCTTCTTCCCCATCCTCTACCCCAAGGAGACATTCAAGCTTTTTTTAAAAAATTTTTATTTAAAATTAAAAGATGTTTTCTACAATTTTTAAAAGTTACTTTGTATTTACGGGGCTTCCCAGCAGGTGCTAGTGGTAAAGAATCCACCTGCCAATGCAGGAGACTCAGGAAATGCAGGTCCCATTCCTGGGCCAGGTAGGTTCCCTGGAGGAGGAAATGGCAACCCACTCCAGTATTCTTGCCTGGAAAATGGGCAGAGGATCCTGGCGGGCTACAGTCCATGGAGCCTCAAAGAGTCGGATAACTGAGCACACACACACACTTTTCATTTACAGTTATTACAAAGTGAAATCGCTCAGTCGTGTCTGACTCTTTGCTACCCCATGGACTGTAGCCCACCACACTCCTCCGTCCATGGGATTTTCCAGGCAAGAGTACTGGAGTGTGTTGCCACTGCCTTCTCCAGGGGATCTTCCCGACCCAGGATCAAATCCGGGTCTCCCGCATTGTAGGCAGATGTTTTACCGTCTGCAGCCACCAGGGACTCCCTGTGTTGTATAATACTTGAGGCTAGCTTGCACCCAGTAATCTGTGCCTTCCACTCCCTCACTTCTTTTCTGCCCCTTCTCCATTCTCTGTATCTGCGAGTCTGCCTCTTTTATGTTATATTCACTAGCTTGTTGTACTTTTTTAGATTTCACATATACATGAAATCATACAGTATTTGTCTTTCTGACTTATTTCACTTAGCATAATGCCCTCCAAGTCCATTCATGTTGCTGCAAATGGCAAAATTTTGTTCTTTTCTACTTGCATAATGACCCATTGGTCATTTGCATTTTCTCTTTGGAAGAGTGTCTACTTAGTTCTGCTTATTTTTAAACTGGGCTGTTTGTTTTGCTGTTGAACTATATGAACTGTTTATAAATGCTGGCCATTAATCCTTTATCGGTCATATAATTTGCAAATACTTTCTCTCATTCTGTAGGTCATCTTTTCATTATGTCAAGGGTTTCCTTTGCTGTGCAAAAGCTTTTAGGTTTAATTAGGTTCCATTTGTTTATTTTTGCTTTTATTCCCATTACTCTAGGAGACAAATCAAAAAAACATTTCTGTGATTTATGTCAAATAGTGTTTTGCCTATGTTTTCTTCTGGGAGTTTTATAGTATACAATCTTTATTTGGATTTTTAATCATTTTGAGTTTAGTTTTGTATAGGTGTTACAGAATGTTCTAATTTCATTCTTTTTAAGTAGCTGTTCAGTTTTCCTAGCACCATTTCCTGAAGAGACGGTCTTTTCACCATTGTACGTTCTTGTTTCCTTTGTTGTAAATAAATTGACCATAATGGTGTGGATTTATTTCTGGGCTCTCTATCCTATTCCATTGATCCATGTATCTGTTTTCACTATCTCCATAGTTTTGCCTTTCCCAGAATGTCATATAGTTAGAATATACAGTTTGTAGCCTTTTCAGATTGGCTTCCTTGATTTATTAATATGCATTTAAGACCCCTCCATGTCTTGTCATGACTTGGTAGCTCATCTGGTTTTGGTGCTAATATTTAACTGTTCAGATGTGCCACAATCTATCTGTTCACTTACTGAAGTACATCTTGATTGCTTCCGTGTTTTGGCAGATAAACACCCATGTGCCCGTGTGCAGGTTTTTGTGTGGACATAAGTTTTCAACTCTTTTGGGTAAATTCCAAGGAATGCGACTGCAGGACTGACTGTACGGTAATGAAGGATGGAACCACCACACTGTCTTCCAAAGCGGCTGTCCCATTCTACATCCTCACCTGTAATGAATGAGGGTTCCTCACCAACATTTGATGGTGTCAATCAACTTTCTGGATTTTGGCCATTCTAATAGGAATGAGTTTTCTTTTACTAACATGGTTTTGAAATTTACTTATGTTGCAGCAAGTATTAGTAGTTGATTCCTTTTTATTACTGAGCAGTATTTCATTGTAGGGATAAATACTAAATAATCTTATTTACTCATCATTGGTGGACATTTGAATTGTTTCCAGTTTTAGGTGATTGTGAATAATAAATAGTGTAAATGGTATAAATATCTGCATTCATACTTTGGGTGGCCATGATTTCCATTTCTCTTAAGTATAAATTAGGGTCATATGGACAGTTTTATGTTTAACATTTTAAGGAAACTGTCAAGTTGTTTTTCCGAGAGACTTTCTGCTCTTTCCACTCCCACTAGCACTGTATGAGGGCTCCTGGTGCTCCATGTTTCTGTCTTTCTGATTATCATCATAATAGTGGGAGTAAAGTGGTATCTCATTTTGGTTTTACTTTGTATTTCCCTAATGATTCATGATGTTTAACATATTTTTATTTACTTATTAGCTATTCATAATAGCTTCTTTGGTGAAATGTCTATGGAAATCCTTTGTGCAGTATGAGAAACAGTGGGAACGTAAGCATAGTTGTGCCAGTTTCCCTTGTCCCAAGTCCCATGGGTGATACGATGGGCCGAGAAAGCAGCTCTGCCTGCACTGCGCTGCACAGGAGTGGAGGAAACCAGGACTTAGGGTTCAGCATCTTTTGTAACAAGCAGCCAACAAATCAGTAGCAGCCCTGGAGCGTGAGTGGCTATGTAGTCATCTTTCAGTGGTGCGTCCACTTAGTGGCTGCAAGAACTGCTGCTTTCTATTCCTTCTACTTTAATTTCTTTCTCTTCCACACTTTCCTTTTTATTTTATTTTTTCAAGTGTTTAAGCTGAGAGGGCCTGCTTGCATTTAATGTCTCAATTATCTTTTAAATCACTTTTGGAAACGTTTTTCCCTCCCTTTCAGAAACATTCCAAGGACAGTAAGTTTTATATTTTATTTAGATACTGTGTTTACTCTGTTGGATTTCCCCCTCCATCACCAAAGATAAATGAGTAACTCCCATACCTCAGTGGTAGTTGATAAAAAGATAGGTGCAAATTTCAGGAAGAAAAAAAAAGGGAAGAGAGAGGAGGAGAGGAAGGACAGGGGAGAAGAGAGGAAGAAAGGGAAGAAGGAAGAAAGAGAACAATTTCTTATAGTTTTAGGAATTAAGTTTCTCTGTAGATCCTCTTCTGACACTGTATTCAAGAGATCTTAGGAGAATTCTTAGTTTTCTGTGCTAAACAGGGGGAAATGCAAGATTTTCTTGAAAGATGTCATCGATGACAAAAAGGCTATTAGAATCCTACTCCCACGATAGCTTCATCAACAGCAATGCAAGTCTCTTCTTCTCCCTCTTGTTCAAGGCCAGCTGCTCTCGAACAATGTAAGGCTAGGCACATGCAATAACTCTGCAATAAGTTCTCAGTCCTGATACCAAAGAAGTTCTTTATTAATGAAATGAACTGAATTCTAACTTAATAATTCAAATGTCTTTATCTCAACAAATATTTACTAATTGCTCCTGTAGGAAAAACACACCTTGACCAAATGAATAGGTTCTGTAGTTTTTAATAATAGGAAAAGCAGCAGATTCACAGATATAGAGGAGAAGACAATGGCACCCCACTCCAGTACTCTTGGCTGGAAAATCCCATGGATGGAGGAGCCTGGTAGGCTGCAGTCCATGGGGTCGCCAAGAGTCAGACTCGACTGAGCGACTTCACTTTCACTTTAATCTTTCATGCATTGGAGAAGGAAATGGCAACCCACTCCAGCGTTCTTGCCTGGAGAATCCCAGGGACAGGGGAGCCTGGTGGGCTGCCGTGTATGGGGTCGCACAGAGTCGGACACGAATGAAGCGACTTAGCAGCAGTAGCAGCACAGATATAGAAGACATACCAGTGATTACCAGTGGGGGTGTGTTAGGGGGAGGGACAATATAGGTGTAGGAAGAAGAAAGAGGTTATTATTTAATTATGTGAAATCATGTGTATGACATTTTTGAAAATTGTAAGCACCATAGAATTTATAGCATCTTTCACTCAATAAAACATCAAAATAGGAGATCCATATTCTAAAGTTCTTTTGTGCGTCCTTGAATGACTGTGTGCTTCAATACAGTAGGCACGGATAGAGAAAACACTGAAATAAAAGAAACCTGGGGAAGACTGTAGACCCAAGCATTGTGGCCAAGGTGCTGGCAGCCAAAAATGAATGTAAGAGAACGTAATGGACAGTGTCTGCTTCAGAGGCTATTCTCAGAGCTACCTTGTTTTATCTTAAGTAACTCATGCATAGAATAAATATTCCAACTCCAAGGGTGCATGTGTTCTGGCTTCACAGCCTTCAGGATCTGTAACTCTACTAAGGACATACTTCTCAGAGCCTCAGTTTCCATGTTCCTTAATCAAGTATGACTTGATTATGGACATGAGTTTTGAGGGCAGACAGAATTCAAGTCTGATTCCATTGTACACTAATGATTTAAATATGGGTATATTACTTAGCTGAAGCCTTTTTAAATATTTGTTTTTATTTTTGTCCTTAAGCTGTGAAATGAGAATTACAAAAATACATACTGCAAAAAGTTGTGAGACTGAATTAATTTAATCTATTTAAAGCACTCAGCCTCAAATCCTGGACAAATTGCCCTTAAGTGTTACTATTATAATTATTACCTCAAGTTTCTAGCATTCTGTCATAATATCTAAAGAGCAGTTGTAATAATAGTAATAAAAAATTAAACATTCATTAGAGGTGATCAGTAGCATGCATCTGGGTAATTATGAGCTGTTTTTGCTCACCCATCTATAAACTGTTGGAATAAAATGGTCTTAACCAAATATCCTTGAGGCTGTCTCTGCTAACACTTAAAGAGAAGAGGTGATTTGTGGTGGGCCTTCCTGGGGCTTACCAAAACCGAGTTCTTTTGTATTGCTGGGACTTTATGTCTTTCTAATAAAGACTTTATTTCTAGCTACCAGCTTGCTCCTTGGAAGAAAAGCTATGACCAACCTAGACAGCATATTAAAAAGCAGGGACATTACTTTGCCAACAAAAGTCCTTCTAGTCAAAGCTATGGTTTTTCCAGTAGTCAGGTATGGATGTGAGAGTTGGACCATAAAGAAAGCTGAGCATAGAATTGATGCTTTTAACTGTGGTGTTGGAGAAGACTCTTGAGAGTCCCTTGGACTGCAAGGAGACCCAACCAGTCCATCCTAAAGGAAATCAGTCCTGAATGTTCATTGGAAGGACTGATGCTAAAGCTGAAACAATACTTTGGCCACCTGATGTGAAGAACTGACTTATCGGAAAAGACCCCAATGCTGGGAAAGATTGAAGGCGGGAGGAGAAGGGAACGACAAAGGATGAGATGGTTGGATGGCATCACCGACGTGATGGACATGAGTTTGAGTAGGCTCCAGGAGTTGGTGATGGACAGGGAAGCCTGGCGTGCTGCAGTTCATGGGGTCGCAAACAGTCAGACAGGACAGAGCAACTGAACTGAACTGAACTGAGCAGGCAGGCGGGGGGCATGTGACTTGTTCTACTTGATGACACGTGAGTAGAAATACAGTGTCTCATGGTTAGAAGCAGATTCTGTGGGTCTCACTCATGATAAATGATGAAACCAGAGGATCTAAGCAGGTTGGATTAGTGGTCACTGAGTGGAGAGCAGCTGATTTGAAGAGTCAGCCACACTCAGGGTGGACCGCGAGTGAAAACCTTTTACTGTGTAAAGCACTGAGATGATGGGGCTGTTTGTTACAGCTGCATAACTCAGGCAATCCTCATTAATAGATTATGAAGCTCAAAGTTACTCTATTTTTCATACTTTAAATTCAGAACACCTGATGCAAAGAGCCAACTCAATGGAAAAGACCCTGATGCTGGGAAAGACTGAGGGCAGGAGGAGAAGGGGGCAACAGAGGATGAGATGGTTGGATGGCATCACCGATTCAATGGAAAAAACCCTAGGAGATAGTGAAGGACAGGGAAGCCTGGCATGTTGCAGTCTGTGCGGCTGCAAAGAGTCGGACACAACTGAGCAACTGAACAACAACAACAAAATGTTGTTATATAACACAGAGGTCACCCAAGTGGTGGCAGAGCTCAGACTAAAATCCTGTTTCCATATTTCCTTCTACTACACTGTTCTATGATATTCTATACCCACAAACCTGATTTGCAGGACTATTGTAAAGAACATAGGCAAGGTAAATAAGGTGCCTAGCATGAGACCTGTCCCATGGCACACAATTTAAAAAATGGTAACTAAGGTTTAGATTCCCTGTTTTCAAAACCTATTTTATATTGCACTATGTTCCTGCCTGTGCCAAACATGCTAATTAATGACCTTTAATTTTGAACCACTATTAAACTAGGAATTGATCATGTATCTCAATTTGGGAGCAATTACATTTTTACAGCTTAGATTGCTGGCATGGAATCTATACTCCACTCCATTTATTAATACATCTATTTAACACAAGAGAAATGCCTATCCATTTTTCAAACAATGACAGAAAATTCATTCACATTTTATGCAGAAACTTTGAGAGTTTATAAAAGCAGAAGCCAAATTCCTGGGAATTCTTTTATCATCATCACTTCTTGGTCTTAATTCCTTTTTAAAAAAATTTATTTATTTTAATTGGAGGCTAATTACTTTACAATATTGTAGTGGTTTTACCATACATTGACATGAATCAGCCAGGTCTTAATTCCTATAACCATGTATCTCCTCCAATCTTCCTTATCCTTACTGGTGAGCTTTTTGTTGTCCCTCTTGTCTTTTGAAAGATGCATTATCACATCATTGTAAATTCCTTTTGGCACATCTAAGATGACATCTGGCTCTGGCATAATTCAAGGACATCAGAAAGCATTCAAACTATTAATAGAAATATACTGCCTTCAGGTTAGAAGGCGCCTTGGAGGTCATCCAATGCAGAGTCCTGAATTCTCATTTAAACAATGCCTCAAAAATGTTGATTCTTAACACTCCCCACTCCTACAGCTCCCACTTGATTCTGCAATCACCCCTACACATCCCGCTGAAAATTTTTTTCCTACTATTACACTCAGGGACGGGAGAGCCTGGTGGGCTGCCGTCTATGGGGTTGCACAGAGTCGGACATGACTGAAGCGACTTAGCAGCAGCACACATATTATTCTCAATTTGATACTATTACACATTATATTAGCTATCTGTTCCTTTACTTAGAGCTTCATATCATCCATAGAGATGATAAATAGGACTGTTTAACTTCTTAACTGAAATGTCGAACTGGGGAGAGACCCTAGCCCTGACAGAATCAAGATAGAGATAGCCTAATGGCCACAGAGGTCTCCCTTCAGATTTTCATTAATAATGAGCAAATAATACTTTCTAGGTACACCCATTTTCTACTATTAATAATCACTAAATCCTACTTCTAAAACTGACAGTAGCAATGTTTTAAAATGAAAGCCAATGCTAAGGCATTTTGAAAACTTTTATTACAGTTTGTTTTAAGGCTGAAAAAAATCCTGCAGAGTTTAATTATAGTTAATTTGTTACTCAGAAATTCAATGGAATCAAGTAGGGTGAAGTGGAAACATTTATTGCAGCCTTATTCATAACAGCCCTAAACCAGAAATAAATCAAACATCATGTCAACAGGAGAACGGATAAACAAACTGTGGTATATTCAAATACTGGAATACTACTCTGTCAAAAAGAGGACAGAAATAATGACATGTGCAATGACATGGATAAATCTCAAAAGCGTTAACAGTGAGTGACATAAGCCTGATCCCGTCTGTATGACTTTTAAGAAAAGACAAGACAATTTCTGGTGATATAAGTAAAAAAAAATTTTGCCTTGGCATGAGGAAGACTACACGGAAGGAGGCACAAGGCAATGTTCTTGGAAAATAGGAAAATTCCGTATCTTGATTTTGGATAGACTTACATAAGTATGAACATTTCTTAAAACTAAATGGAATGTTAAAGATCTATGTGTTTATGTGAATTACACCTATACAACAGCAGCAGCAACAAATACAGTGGTACACACAAATTTGGAAAAGCCTGAGATGAAAATTAGAGACAGTATCACTGACATATCACAAACTTCATGGAATGTCTACGCCAATATATAGTTTGGATGGTGCAACACTTAGGTTATAAAGATCCTATACACTATCTTAGAAAAGAAGTTTTGTACAGGTGGGAGAAGTACTGGTAAGCCTCCACTATCTCTTGGTTACTACTAGAAACACTGCTAAGAACAGACTGTGGACCTACCACTTAACTTGCAGCTGGAGCTGCAAAGACATGAAAATTCAATTCAAATACAGAAACCACATGTGCAGAGAATCAGGAAGACCGAACATGGGAAGGCAGGACAGGAACGAGGTATCTCTACTATGGCTACTTGCACCCCCTTTCCCAATACGCAGGAGAACTGGTTAAGCCTCAAGTTTCTTCTATGAAGACTTGGATGGGTATCTCAATTAATTCCTTACTGACTTCAGCTCAATTACTACATCAGTATGATCCAATATTTTTAGTACGCTGATTATATAGATGGCCTCCAAATACAAAACATAGAAACAATAAACAAACAGAATCATGCTTTACAGATCGAAATAAATAAAACCTTATTCTAAAAATTGAGACTGTATTTCCTTTTATGAAAAAAAAAAACAACAATGATTAAAAGATAACTCTGGTGGAATTTTCAAAGATTAAAGGAAGATCAAAGAATCAGACAGGAGAAAATGTCCAGGTTATCAACAAAGAGAAACAAGTCAAGACGGTCCCAGAGTGAACCTCAAGAACAATAAATGCTAGCAGGCGATGGAACAAAACCTAAAGCTCCCAACAGAAAAAGACTGTGACTGAAGTTGATGTGTGAGGACCACAGAACACTGTTCTCAGATGGTCCAGGGAAGGAAACAAATTTAAAGATGTCAAACTTAGTGTATAGTTACATGTGACAAACACTATATGTTGGCTCACTCGATGCTGATTTCGATCCCCTTTGTCTTCTAATTTACAGAGGCTATAAAAAACAAAACACACAAATAAACAAAAAACCCTAAAACCCTCCTGTAGTTTCGTGAACTCTCTTGCTGTAAAGATGAGCCCGTAGCCTGAGATACTGCCTCTTCCTGACTTTCCATCTTCATGCAAATGAGTGTGTACTGGCTGGAGCTGCAGAAGCCGTTACATTTGATGGAGCAAGAAGAGAATTCTGAGTTTCTGACAGCATCACGAGCAGCTGAAACACCCCTGGGCTACCCATTCCTCGACTTCTTACTGAGTGAATAAAATAATGCCTTCCTTGTGGTAAGGATTTTTGTTACAGTTGAATACCATCCAAACTGATATATTACAACATTAAAGTTGCCTACATCTGATATAAGAAAATATACAGATCTACTGGGCAGAAATACAATCCAGAAAACCCCAAAACATACCTTGCTATATATAATAGATTATATATTCTAAGGAAGTAATAAGCAAAGTATCATATATCACTTAGTGGGGGGTGACTTACAGGAATCACTTCCACTGGGTAAAAATATCCAAGCTGTATATAACATACATTAAGTTCATCAAGGCAATACACATAAATTATAAAATTATAACAAAAATACATTTAAAAATTCAATATACACTAAACAATTTTTTTAAATCTGATCTCAAACTGGAGAAAGAACTTCCCAAATATAAAATCACTGAAAAAAAACTCACCAACGAATTTGACTCCTTGAACAAATATGACTATTTCGTATACATACATAAACCTAAGTCTAAAAGTCAAACAATACACCAGAAAAATATTTGCCTTGAATGTTATAAGCAAATGCTACTTTTTCTTAATATATAAGGAAAAATGAACAGAGGCCATTTCTAGGACAATTCATAGAAGAAGAAATGCAAATGACCAATAAGCCCAAAGCATGTCCAATTTCACTGATAAAAAAGACATCTGAGATAAAACAAAGTAATGAGTTGCTTTGGGTTTTAGGTTATCAAAGAATGTGTCATAAAAAAATAATTAGAAGTAGGAACCAAAATTTATGTATGTCTGATTGCCACCTCAGTTGAGTTACTTTTATTGGACTCATACAAGCAGTGATTTTAACATAAATTTGAATTGCAAAGTATTGCTTTTAATGTCTTAAAATTATTCTAGGTGCATACTTCAAACAAAAACTACTTTGCATGCAGAAGACTGCCTGCCATACACTTGGCCACACATTAGGTGATGGCAATAAAGTCTATAGAAATTATCCTGGTCTTAAAATTTTCAAAACTAGGAGAGATGGCATGACCAAGTGAGTATTGTGAAGGACTTTTGCTCAGGCCTGAATAGTTACATGTCAAGAGCTCAGACAGAAGACCAAGAGGAACTGCATAAGGAAAAACTTGGACTAACTTTAACCGAATCGGAAATGCAGAAAAATCCTGATATTTCAAAAATATATCTCAAAGGTATATTTTCAGTTCCAAAAGGGATGAAGCAGTAATGATTACAGGCTGCCAGCAGTAATAATCCCTGCTGGCAGGGATTGCTGATGATGATAGCACAAAGCAATTTATAACAATATTTAAATTAAAGCAGAAGGCTTACAGGAATGCATTATGAGTCATATATATATTTCTTTTAATCTGTTTTCAATTTGTTAAAAAGGAAAATTTGTACACTTCTCTTTTCTTGGTAAAAATGTTATTAAATTGATAATGTGTCTTAAAAACAAAAGCTTCCAAGATCAAGGAAATAAGATACACACGTAGAGATAGGTCCCTAGGAGGACAAACAGCAAAATGTTGATTATAGTCATTTTGGGTTATAGGATAATGATTACACTATGTTTTCTTTTTCCTAGTTATTTTCTTTCCCAACTTTTCATGATGAAATTTTTCTTTCATAAAATCAGGGTAAAGAAAAATATTTTTAAGTGACTGAAATCATCTATAACCACTTAATTCTTATTCTGGGTAAAGCAAATATTCCCAACTCACCTTTAGTGTAGTTATTATTATCATTATTTCTTACCACTTTTATATTTCAAGGCTGAGTCTTTATTTCTGGCTTCTGTTTGCTGGCTTATAAATGGTTAAGTTCCCAACTCAGATCAGTTGCTTTACATAATCTTTATAAATACTCCTTTACTGTTGTTTTCTTCTGTTGGCACTGATCTCCAACGTGCTCCAAAATATTATTTCTGTGTCACCCAAACTTGTGTTTACTCTCTTTATCACAACTCAACGTGTCAGTTTCTCCTACCAGATTCTCCTCATTAATGTCATGCCTTTTTTAATGTACTTCTTCTTCATTTATATCAATGGATATAAATAAGATGTGTAGATAAAGATACAGGTACAGATATAGATATGGATATGGATAGAGTCACCACATACCACCGAACCAAACAGACTGCCAGAGATTTCTCTAGAAAAGATGGGTTTGTTCAAGCTCAGCAGAGAATTGCGATTTGGGGTCTACAATTTGGGCTAAGTGGGCCACGGTTCAGTTCAGTTCAGTCACTCATTCATGTCCGACTCTTTGCGACCCCATGAATCGCAGCACGCCAGGCCTCCCTGTCCATCACCAACTCCCAGAGTTCACTCAGATTCATGTCCATCGAGTCGGTGATGCCATCCAGCCATCTCATCCTCTGTCGTCCCCTTCTCCTCCTGCCCCCAATCCCTCCCAGCATCAGAGTCTTTTCCAGTGAGTCAACTCTTCACATGAGGTGGCCAAAGTACTGGAGTTTCAGCTTCAGCATCATTCCTTCCAAAGAAATCCCAGGGCTGATCTCCTTCAGAATGGACTGGTTGGATCTCCTTGCAGTCCAAGGGACTCTCAAGAGTCTTCTCCAACACCACAGTTCAAAAGCATCCATTCTTTGGCGCTCAGCCTTCCTCACAGTCCAACTCTCACATCCATACATGACCACAGGAAAAACCATAGCCTTGACTAGATGGACCTTTGTTGGCAAAGTAATGTCTCTGCTTTTGAATATGCTATCTAGGTTGGTCATAACTTTCCTTCCAAGGAGTAAGTGTCTTTTAATTTCATTGCTGCAATCACCATCTGCCACATGCATACACAAAGGAAGCAGAATGCTTTTATAGGGAGGGAAAGGAAGTTGGGAGGGCTAAGTAAACAAAGGATCCATGGCTTTTTATTCGGTGAGTCCTTTCTAGGAAAGAAGTGTCTTTCTTCTTGTTGGGCTCAGCAGTGCTGCAGGGCATGAGAGCTCCCCCTTCTAGTCTCCTGATGCTGCTAAGCTGCTTCAGTTCAGTTCAGTTCAGTTCAGTCGCACAGTCGTGTGACTCTTTGCGACCCCATGAATCACAGCACACCAGGCCTCCCTGTCCATCACCAACTCCTGGAGTTCACTCAAACTCATGTCCACTGAGTCGGTGATGCCATCCAGCCATCTCATCCTCTGTCGTCCCCTTCTCCTCCTGCCCCCAATCCCTCCCAGCATCAGAGTCTTTTCCAATGAGTCAACTCTTCACATGAGGTGGCCAAAGTACTAGAGTTTCAGCTTCAGCATCATTCCCTCCAAAGAAATCCCAGGGCTGATCTCCTTCAGAATGGACTGGTTGGATCTCCTTGCAGTCCAAGGGACTCTCAAGAGTCTTCTCCAACACCACAGTTCAAAAGCATCAATTCTTTGGCGCTCAGTCTTCTTCACAGTCCAACTCTCACATCCATACATGACCACAGGAAAAACCATAGCCTTGACTAGATGGACCTTTGTTGGCAAAGTAATGTCTCTGCTTTTGAATATGCTATCTAGGTTGGCCATAACTTTCCTTCCAAGGAGCAAGTGTCTTTTAATTTCATGGCTGCAGTCACCATCTGCAGTGATTTTGGAGCCCAGAAAAATAAAGTCTGACACTGTTTCCACTGTTTCCCCATCTATTCCCCATGAAGTAATGGGACCAGATGCCATGATCTTCGTTTTCTGAATGGTGAGGTGTAAGCCAACTTTTTCACTCTCCTCTTTCACTTTCATCAAGAGGCTTTTGAGTTCCTCTTCACCCATAAGGGTGGTGTCATCTGCATATCTGAGGTTATTGATATTTCTCCCAGCAATCCTGATTCCAGCTTTCTTCCAGTCCAGTGTTTCTCATGATGTATTCTGCATATAAGTTAAATAAGCAGGGTGATAATATACAGCCTTGACATACTCCTTTCCCGATTTGGAACCACTCTGTTGTTCCAAGTCCAGTTCTAACTGTTGCTTCCTGACCTGCATACAGATTTCTCAAGAGGCAGGTCAGGTGGTCTGGCATTCCCATCTCTTTCAGAATTTTACACAGTTTATTGTGATCCACACAGTCATGTGTCCAACTCTGCGTGACCCCGTAGATGGCAGCCCACCAGGCTCCCCTGGCCCTGGGATTCTCCAGGCAAGAACACTGGAGTGGGTTGCCATTTCCTTCTCCAATGCATGAAAGTGAAAAGTGAAAGTGAAGTCTCCCAGTTGTGTCTGACCCTTAGCGACCCCATGGACTGCAGCCTTCCAGGCTTCTCCATCCATGGGTGTTTCCAGGCAAGAGTACTGGAGTGGGGTGCCATTTCTGGTCTCCTAAGTATATCTAATTTAGGATTCTCTTCATTAATCTCTTACAAGTAATACAGTCCCAGTGCAATGTAGGTACAGGCTGCTGCAGTTCATAGGGTCACAAAGAGTCAGACACAACTGAGCAACTGAACTGAATACCGTCCTCATGCAATGTAGGTAATTCTGAACATCTAACTAGTGGGGCTGAGTTTAATTTAATTTCGCTGGGGTAAGGCCTGGGGATCAGTATCTTTTAGATTCTATTGTTCCAGAGTTGAGAACAATTGAACAGATTCATCTCTATCAAAGTAGCCTCCTTATTCTACACCAACACTTCTCATGCTTTCATGTACAAAGAAATCACCAGAGATCCTGTTAAGATGCAGATTCTGATTCAGCCAAGTCAGACCTGAGAGTCCACGTTTCTAACAATTTTCCAAGTGATGTGATGGTACTGGTTTACAGACCACATTCTGCAAGGAGGTAGACCACACTATAGAAATGCAAAGAAATCACATGAGACATAGTGAAAATGGCATTTAAAAGATTGCGACAAGATGGAAATTATTCCACCATAGGGACATTATTTATTCATGTCAAGTATCATTGGATGATAGCTCATTAGTCACTCATTGAGTCATTCAGAAATACTGATTGAGAGCCTACTGTGTGCCAGACACTGTGCT
Source organism: Bubalus kerabau (assembly GCF_029407905.1). Classification (NCBI taxonomy): domain Eukaryota; kingdom Metazoa; phylum Chordata; class Mammalia; order Artiodactyla; family Bovidae; genus Bubalus; species Bubalus kerabau. The sequence goes on along the minus strand of NC_073635.1, from coordinate 29,998,882 downwards.
AAAACACATCTAAGACAATTATTAGGAAGATCATCTAAGTGTTTACCACTTAGACACTATGCTCTAAGAGTCAAATCAGGAATGATGACAGGCAGAGATTTACCTGCTATTATATGAAATACCAGGCTGGATCAATCAAGGGCTGGAATCAAAATTGCAGGGAGGAATATCAATAACCTCAGATATGCAGGTGATACCACCCTAATGGCAGAAAGTGAAGAGGAACTAAAGAGCCTCTGATGAAAGTGAAAGAGGAGAGTAAAAAAAGCTGGCTTAAAACTCAACATTCAAAAAATGAAGATCATGGCATCTGGTCCCATCACTTCATGGCAAATAGATGGGTAAAAAGTGGAAGCAGAGACAGACTTTATTTTCTTGGGCTCCAAAATCACTGCTGATGGTGACTGCAGCCGTGAGATTAAAAGACACTTGCTCTTTGGGAGGAAAGTTATGACAAACATAGACAGAGTATTAAAAAGCAGAGACATCATTTTGCTGACAAAGGCCTGTATAGTCAAAGCTATGGTTTTTCCAGTAGTCATGTACAGATGTGAGAAATGGACCATAAGGAAGGTTGAGCGCAGAAGAATGAATGCTTTCAAACTGTGGTGCTGGAGAAGACTCTTTGAGAGTCCCTTGGACAGCAAGGAGATGAAACGAGTCAAGGAAATCAAGCCTGAATATTCATTGAAAGGACTGATGCTGAAGCTGAAGCTCCAATACTTTGGGCACCTGATGCAAAGAGCCTAGTATTGGAAAAGACCATGATGCTCAGAAAAATTGAGGGCAGGAGGAGAAGGGGACGACAGAGGATGAGATGGTTGGATGGCATCATTGACGCCCTGGGAGCTAGTGAAGGACAGGGAAGCTTGGCGTGCTGCAGTCCATAGCGTTGCAAAGAGTCGGACACAACTTAGTGACTGAACAACCACATGGACTGAACCGTATGCCACCCCAGCCTCAATTTATATGTTGAAGCCCTCACCCCGATGTGATAGACCCTTTGGGAGGGGATTAGGGTCAGATAAGGTCATGAGGGTGGGGCTGTCATGAAATTAGTGTCCTTAGAAGAAGCAACAGAACGCCAGGCCTGGCAAGATGTCTGCCTGCAAGCCAGGAAGAGAACTCTCATCAGAACCTGTTCACACCGGTACCCTAATCTCAGACTTCCAGCCCTGGAAACAGAGCGAGAACATATGCACATTGTTCAAGTCAACGAGTCTATGGTATTTTATTACAATAGCTGAGCAAATCAAAACAATGGTGAAGGGATATGGGCGCTGACAGTGGCAATGTTTGCTGAAGGCATCTGCAGGGAACAGTTTACTAGTTTCTCTTAGTTTGTTTTTCTCAAATGCTACTACAAGTTAATCTTATCGTTCCAGGGATTTGAGCTTTTCTGAAAACCAGCTGTGTAAAATCCAGCGATAATCAGATGAGTATATATAGTGGGAGTGGGCTCCTGGCAGGAACAGAGATAATCAACTGCAGAGAATTTTAAAACAATATTGAAACTGATAGAGGTTTGTCTTTTAATTATCAGGAGGCAATAGTGGTAAAGAATCTGATTGCCAATGCAGGAGACGTTAAGAGATGTGGGTTTGAGCCCTGGGTCGGGAAGATCCCTGGAGAAGGGAATGGCAACCCACTCCAGCGTTCTTGCCTGGAGAATTCAATGGACAGAGGAGCCTGGCAGGCTACAGTCCATAGGGTCACAAAGAGTTGGACACAACTGAAGTGACTTAGCTCACACACACCATGGCAGTTCTAAACAGTGTCAGTTATATTCTTCCCTCATGGGCCAACTGCTCTACCCCAACTCCTTACCTTGTTCCTCATGTATGCTGACAAAACCAGTTTTTAAGAGAACAAATCACTTTACAAGTCACTTTTGCACCCTCCAAGGTTTTGGATCTGCAAGGGGTCTGATGAATGAAGAATGGCTGCACCTTAACACTTTTAATCATTCATTCACACAAGCAATCCTGACGCCATATACAGCAAACGACTATGGTTACAGTTAGGTGATCATTCAGTGTGTGAGTGGGGAGTTGTAGGTGACCAAGTAAGAGATGATTTTCCACATTGCCTATGATGGTTACGAGCCCATGGGCAGGTGAAGCCTCTTCATACTCTATTGTGTGTGTATGGATGCACAAATAGTGAACACTGGTATCCGTCAAATGTGTTCGAAAAATGTAGTCAAATGTGGACAAAAAAATGTGGTCCACTGGAAAAGGGAAAGGCAAACCACTTCAGTATTCTTGCCCTGAGAACCCCATGAACAGTATGAAAAGGTAAAAAGATAGGACACTGAAAGATGAACTCCCCAGGTCAGTAAGGTGCCCAATACGCTACTGGATATCAGTGGAGAAACAATTTCAGAAAGAATGAAGAGACGGAGTCAAAGCAAAACAACACTCAGTTCTGGATGTGACTGGTGATGGAAGCAAGGTCCAATGCTGTAAAGAGCAATATTGTACAGGAACCTGGAATGTTAGCTCCATGAATCAAGGCAAATTGGAAGTGGTCAAACAGGAGACGACAAGAGTAAATGTCGACATTTTAGGAATCATTGAATTAAAATGGACTGGAATGGGTGAATCTAACTCAGATGACAATTATATCTACTACTGTGGGCAAGAATCCCTTAGCAGAAACAGAATAGCCATCATAGTCAACAAGAGTTTGAAATGCAGTACTTGGATGCAATCTCAGTAACAACAGAATGATCTGTTTGTTTCCAAGGCAAACCATTTAATATCACGGTAATTAAACCAATGCTGAAGAAGCATTACTCTTTAGTTCTTCTTCGCTTTCTGTCATAAGGGTGGTGTCATCTGCATATTTGAGGTAATGCTGAAGAAGCTGAAGTTGAATGGTTCTATGAAGACCTACAAGACCTTCTAGAACTAACACCCAAAAAAGATTTCCTTTTCATTATAGGGGACTGGAAGTAAAGAAACACCTGCAATAACAGACAAACTTGGCTTTGGAGTAGAGAATGAAGCAGGGCAAAGGCTAATAGAGTTTTGCCAAGAGAATGCACTGGTCATAGCAAACACCCTCTTCCAACAACACAAGAGAAGACTCTACACATGGACATCACCAGATGGTCAACACTGAAATCAGACTGATTATATTCTGATTATATTCAGCCAAAGATGGAGAAGCTCTATACAGTCAGCAAAAAAAAGACTGGGAGCTGACTGTGGCTCAGATCATGAACTCCTTATTGCCAAATTCAGACTGAATTGAAGAAAGTAGGGAAAATCACTAGACCATTCAGGTATGACCTAAATCAAATCCCTTATGATTATACAGTGGAAGTGAGAAATAGATTTAAGGGACTAGATCTGATAGACAGAGTGCCTGATGAACTACAGACAGAGGTTTGTGACACTGTACAGGAAACAGGGAGCAAGACCAACCCCAAGAAAAAGAAGTACAAAAAGGCAAAATGGCTGTCTGAGGAGGCCTTACAAATAGTTGTGAAAAGAAGAGAAGCAAAAAGCAAAGGAGAAAAGGAAAGATATACCCATTTGAATGCAGAGTTCCAAAGAAGAGCAAGGAGAGATAAGAAAGCCTTCCTCAGTGACCAGTGCAAAGAAATAGAGGAAAACAATAGAACGGGAAAGACTAGAGATCTCTTCAAGAAAATTAGATATACCAAGGGAATATTTCATGCAAAGGTGGGCTCGATAACGGACAGAAATGGTATGGACCTAACAGAAGCAGAAGATATTAAGAAGAGGTGGCAAGAATACACAGAAGAACTGCACAAAAAAGATCTTCACGACCCAGATAAACATGATGGTGTGATCACTCACCTAGAGTCAGACATCCTGGAATGTGAAGTCAAGTGGGCCTTAGGAAGCATCACTATGAACAAAGCTAGTGGAGGTGATGGAGTTCCAGTTGAGCTATTCCAAATTCTAAAAGATGATTCTGTGAGACGATGCACTCAATATGCCAGCAAATTGGGAAAGCTCAGCAGTGGCCATGGGACTGGAAATGATCAGTTTTCATTCCAATCCCTAAGAAAGGCAATGCCAAAGAATGTTCAAACTACCACACAATTGTACTCATCTCACACACTAGTAAAGTAATGCTCAAAATTCTCCAAGTCAGTCTTCAACAATACGTGAACCATGAAGTTCCAGATGTTCAAGCTGGCTTTAGAAAAGGCAGAGGAACCAGAGATCAAATTGCCAACATCCGCTGGATCATTGAAAAAGCAAGAGAGTTCCAGAAAAACATCTATTTCTGCTTTATTGACTATGCCAAACCCTTTGACTGTGTGGATCTCAATAAAATGTGGAAAATTCTGAAAGAGATGGAAATACCAGACTACCTGACCTGCCTTTTAAGAAATCTGTATACAGGTCAGGAAGCTACAGTTAGAACTGGACATGGAACAACACACTGGTTCCAAACAGGAAAAGGAGTATGTCAAGGCTGTATCTTGTCACCCTGCTTATTTAACTTATATGCAAAGTACATCATGAGAAACACTGGGCTGGAGGAAGCACAAGCTGCAATCAAGATTGCTGGGAAAAATATCCATAATCTCAGATATGCAGAACACCACCCTTATGGCAGAAAGTGAAGAGGAACTAAAGAGCCTCTTGATGAAAGTGAAAGTGGAGAGTGAAAAAGTTGGCTTAAAGCTCAACATTCAGAAAACGAAGATCATGGCATCTGGTCCCATCACTTCATGGCAAACAGATGGAGAAACAAAGGAAACAGTGGCAGATTTTATATTTTGGGGGCTCCAAAATCACTGCAGATAGTGACTGCAGCCATGAAATTAAAAGACATTTCCTTTTGGAAGAAAAGTTATGACCAACCTAGACAGCATATTAAAGAGCAGAGATGTTACTTTGCCAACAAAGGTCCATCTAGTCAAGGCTATCTTTTTTCCAGTAGTCATGTATGGATGTGAGAGTTGGACTGTGAAGAAAGCTGAGCGCCAAAGAATTGATGCTTCTGAACTACAGTGTTGGAGAAGATTCTTGAGAGCCCCTTGGACTGCAAAGAGATCCAACCAGCCCATCCTAAAGGAAATCAGTCCTGAATAGTTATTGAAAGCACTGATTCTGAAGCTGAAACTCCAATACTTTGGCCACCTGATGCGAAGAGCTGACTCATTGGAAAAGACCCTGATGCTGGGTAAGATTAAAGGAGGGAGGAGAAGGGGACGACAGAGGATGAGATGGTTGGATGGCATCACCAACTCAATGGACATGAGTTTGAGTAAACTCCGGGATTTGGTGATGGACTGGGAGCCCTGGCTCCCTTCCATCCATTGGGTTGCAAAGAGTCAAACACGATGATCAACTGAACTGAGTATCCGTCAAAGCCTCTAGTTATTGGGCTGCCCATGTTCCACACAGCCATTCAGACACCAAATGACTATTTTCGTCTTACTGTACCATCGTTCCCCAAGGGTACTGATCTCATTCATCTAAGGGAGTTGGGTCACTGTCTTCTTCCTGTCTCAATCCCCGGGATGTGGAGGGCAAGTGATTTATTTTTTAGTAAGAGACAAAGGAAAAGTGTATCTCGCTTACCCTTATATTTCACAATCTAAAATATTTTCTCAGGTAGCGTGGGAAAATACTGAGAAAATTTTCTCAGGTAGTGTGAGAATATGGCATAATCTCACAACACCAGCTTAACAGAGGCTGCACACGTGATCAGGGATGAAATGTCCACTAAGTCCTCCCCACTCTTTGTACTCCAAGGATAAGAAAACCGCCTATTTAAATAATTCATCAGTGAGAAACCAGCCCCATATAAAGTATTCACTGCTATATCCAACAGTAAGAGAAACTGAGAAATGTAGTCTCTAGATTCACAGCCATGAACCCAGCGTAAGATGAATCACTATGGGAAAAAGGGAGAATTAACCTGGGAGAACAGATAGTAGCCTGTCATAAACAGCAAGTATCCACAGATTTTATAAACATGCATTTTTCCTCAGCTAAAAAGATAAGAAAGACTCAGCCCATAGCTAAGATGCAGGTTTAGTCCCAGCTTCAAGGGACAGTGAAATTGACAGACTAGTAAATATGTATTCACACAGACATAATGAGGTCAAAATGTTCTGATGAAATCAGAATTCTGTATTTGCATTTTATTTCCACATGATGTTCTTCTTGACAGATGAGGAGAAAGCTTATTTATTCTTCCGAGTACAAGAAGAATGCAAACTATTAACATACAACAACTTAACACTTGGAAAACATACATTTAAACATAAATATAATTCACTGTAGCACTTAGGTTTCCTTGGAGACTTCAGCCCAAGGTCTACATGAATCAAGGAAAACATTTTTAGATGGAACAACAATGTACAAAAACCAAGGGTAAGTCTTCCTGTCCTAATGCTCTTCACTTAAATACACAGAGATTGATCAGATTACTCAGGGTGGCCACTATCTCTGTTGATCGCTGGCATTTCCTTAGTTAAGATCAAATCAGTAATCAAAAACTCAGCTTCATCTTGTGTACTTTATCTCAAACCTAGGAACACAACAGTTCACTGTCAGGCGTAATACTGAATATACTGCAAAATGCAAACTGTCAAAATTTTCTACGGACTTATTAATTCCTGTTATTTTGGCATGTATCTGTTGTTTACCATATGACTGCCCAGAGTGAAGCTGTTTTTACATTAGTTCACATATGCTGGTTAAGAGAAGCATAAAGAGCTTAAGAAGCATTAAGCTTCTACTTAATAAAAATGATTAAGATGGTAAATTTTATATGTATTTCACTGCAATAAAAAACAAAAAAAGTGTTTTAAGTTCCTAAGTTTACTGCAATTTGTTATACAGCAATAGAGAACAAATACAATTACTACATTTTCTTAGATGAATAAACTGCTTAGAGTGTAAATAACTTATTTAAGTTTAAATGGCTGATTAGTTGACAGATATGGGGTTTGGACCCAGATAGTTAGAGGAAGCGGAGAAGGCAATGGCAACCCACTCCAGTACTCTTGCCTGGAAAATCCCATGGATGGAGGGGCCTGGTAGGCTGCAGTCCATGGGGTCACTAGGAGTCGGACACGACTGAGCGACTTCACTTTCACTTTTCACTTTCATGCATTGGAGAAGGAAATGGCAACCCACTCCAGTGTTTTTGCCTGGAGAATCCCAGGGACGGGGAGCCTGGTGGGCTGCCGTCTATGGGGTCGCACAGAGTCGGATACGACTGAAGCGACTTAGCAGCAGCATTAGCAGTCAGAGGAAGAGTCCAAGATTTTAATCTCCCAATATGTATGCCTGTCTTTTAAAAAATGTTGTAAATAGAGTAGAGAAGGTATTTTAATCTTTGAAAAAGGTCATGACTTTAATAATTCACCATCTTTAGGACATGATATTAAACACATTTTCTTCTGCCTTCAGTATGTTTTGTATCTATCTATTCATGAGGATGGGTTTTTCAAGTTTTATAATAATAAATTATTTTGCTTTCATAGGACATTATTCATAAGGAGATCCAAGTAGATTAAAAAACCACACTGTTTTTTAAAAATAGTAGTAGTGTAATGAGATAAAACAGAGAAGGTGATGGCACCCCACTCCAGTACTCTTGCCTGGAAAACCCCATGGATGGAGGAGCCTGGTAGGCTGCAGTCCATGGGGTCGCAGAGAGTCGGACACAACTGAGCGACTTCGCTTTCACTTTTCAGTTTCATGCATTGGAGAAGCAAATGGCAACCCACTCCAGTGTTCTTGCCTGGAGAATCCCAGGGATGGGGGAGCCTGGTGGGCTGCCGTGTATGGGGTCGCACAGAGTCGGACACGACTGAAGCGACTTGGCAGCAATGAGATAAAAACTGGTCTTAAAGGTAAGTGCCAGATGATATAGGGCGAAGTATCTCTACTCACACAAGGAATAAAGTTACTATGGTTGTTTATATATTGAAGGAGCACATATGAAAAGTCTACAATGGCTCCCTCTCGCACACAGAATAAAGTATAATTCCCTAGGCAGCCGCGATACGCAGTTTCAGCTTTACTTTCAACAACTTGTCTTCATAAGCCCTCTATTCCTGACTACTAATGATTCCAAAATACCTGCTGCTTTTCTGCGTCTATACCTCCGCTCACACTACACCCAAATGAAATTAGCTTCCTCTTCACCTCTGCCTCTATAGTTTATTCTTTAAAATTCTTTAAAGCAGAGCTCAAACTCTACCATGTTGGGAAAGTATTTCAGCACAAGAACCCCTGCTGGAAATGGTTTCTCTCTCCCCCATCTCTGTGGATGTTCACTCTCTAAACAGATTCATCATTTACTTTGTAAAATTATTAGTATTTGATTCAATCTTGAATATTTATGGCATTTCCAGACACAGTGCCAAACTGCAGAGAAAGCAGTGAATGACACGTAGACTCTGCCTTCGAAGAGTTCTCTCTCAGTTGATTCATAGCTATTAAAGAGATACTGATGTATAGAACAGTCTTATGGACTCTGAGAGAGAGGGAGAGGGTGGGAAGATTTGGGAGAATGGCATTGAAACATGTAAAATATCATGTATGAAACGAGTTGCCAGTCCAGGTTCGATGCACAATACTGGATGCTTGGGGCTGGTGCACTGGGACGACCCAGAGGGATGGAATGGGGAGGGAGGAGGGAGGAGGGTTCAGGATGGGGAACACATGTATACCTGTGGCGGATTCATTTTGATATTTGGCAAAACTAATACAATTATGTAAAGTTTAAAAAATAAAATTAAATTAAAAAATAAAAATAAAAAATAAATAAAATAAAATAAAAAAAAAGAAAGTTCACACACACAAAAAAATAGCTATTTGCAGAACAGGCACCTAAGATTTCAAAGTAACTTTCTAAAATACAAATTAGGCTTTAAAATAGGAAAATTGTTCATAATTTAATGTGAATAACAAACATTTACTTTAAAAATAAAGTTTGAATTTTAAATGAAAATAAACACAACTCTCTTACAGAACAAAAAATAGACCCAAAGGCTCTCAACCTATGCTCACAAGGTCAGTACTCACCTCAAAGTCAACAAAAATGGAAAGGAAAAATATCTGGGACTGGGACACAAAATCTGAACAGGTTAGGGTTGAAACAGAAAAGTGTCAGATAAGGAAATAGATTACATTAAAAAAAATCTTTCTTCATTAAAGGTGATAAAAAAAATAAGGAGGATTCATTATCAAAATATCTCAAGTCTCCCTAAATCTATGTATATAAAAGCAGCAATGGGTGTTTTCCCAGAGCTAGTGAGGTAGATTCTAAATTTCATGTAGAAAAGAAATTAAAGAGGTTGTCTCTACCAGATAAAAAGCCAATCATGAATATTGTAATTACCCGACATTTAGAACAGAAAGCCCAGAACATATTATCTTGAATCAATGAGGAAAACACCAACTTCTCAAACGAGGATTTTGTTTGACTAGATGGCCACCTAAAACAACTAAAGTTGAGTACCTATTAACTACTCACAAATTCCAAAAGGTCTGTGATTTACATGTAAAAAATGAGATTATAGCTCTGCTCAGGGAAGACAGAATAGATGTACTTTGCCCTATTCCTCTTCCTAAGTGCAACTAGAAACCTTCCACATTATATACAAAACCAAATAGAAGATAATTCTGAGAGGTGGAGAGAGGAGGCAGACCAGCTAGGAAATCGGGGACCAACAGAATGAAACAGAGGCACGTTTCATGGATTTTCTTTGTGCCTCATATATTCTAGACTTGGAGTTAATGAAGCTGGCAACCCAGAAACACCAATGACTTCAGACGAAAAAAAAAAAAAAATCCCAAAAAAGCCCACTCTCCTGCCAAAGGATCAGGACAGGGGCAGCCTAGCAAGATCAAAACTCTGTCAGATAATAACTGCTCTACTCTGGCCTAACACCACGGAAAATACTGTGCCCCCTCTCCCACCCATGATAGCAAAGGCTGAGTGGGGAATTTAGGCTCCCATCCTTGCCGGGCTACAAAGAGGTGTTGTCAGGGAACACTCAACAGGGAGCTGGGACTTCCAGCCCCACTGGATGGTAATAAAGGCCCCAAAGCCCCACGATGTCAGTGGGAACCACCGTGGGGAGACTGGAATTCCACCTCTACTTGGAAGCAACAAAGTTCCCTCCCTAACCGCCCCCCACCACCACTGCACAGGGCTAGTGTCAGGGGAGGCCGAGGAGAGAATGAATATGCTTACCACTGTCCAGTTCCCTGTGATGCAACTGGAGGCCATGTGGGGAGCAGGAATGAGGCCCTCTTATCCCAAGAGGGTCAACTTATCAAGATGATATAATAATTATAAACATGTGCACACCAAACAGTAGAGCTCCATAGTACGTAAAGCAAACACTGGCAAAAGTGAAGGGAGAAACAGGCTTCCAGTAATGTAGTACCACTGTCAACAAGGTACAGAACTTGTATACAGGTTAGTAAGGAAACGGAGGACCTGAATAACACTGCTCAATCAACTCCAACACCCAAAACAGCAGAATACACATTCTTCTCAAGTTCACGTGGGACATACTCCAGCACAGATGGTATGTTAAGTCATAAAATGCGTCTCGATACATTTAAAAACTTACTCAGCGTCTTCTCTAACCACAATGGAACAAAGCTAGGTAAAAACAAAGCTATATAAAACCCAGAAAACTCACAAACACGTGGAAGGTAAATAACATAATCTTAAACAACCAGTGGGCCAAAGAATAAATCACAAGGGGTATTAGAAAATACTGTGAGACAAATAAAAACAAAACACAACTTAGTGGACTTTATGGGAATCAGTGAAAGCAGTGCTCAGAGGTAAGTTCGTGGTTGTAAACACCTGCATTAAAAAAGAAGAAGAACAAGAAAAAGAGGGAGCTCAAATCAATAACTTTACCCCAAAGGAACTAGAAGAAAAACAGCAAACTAAATACGTAATGGCAACAACATTTGCTGGGAGAGGCGTACCTCTTTGTACAGCACTTGGGGAAATCTTATCCTAATGACCACGATTAATGTCTAAACACTCATGCGCCCACATAAAGCCTAATTCTCGTCTACCTGTGGTCTCTTGCATGAAAATGCTGCCTTAGCGCTGTCATCGATCACAACCGTGTAATTTAGTGGTTAGCAAACTAAAAGGAGGCCCACAGAATGCCTCTGTATGGTCCCTGAGTTAAGACTGGGTTTTTACATTTTTAAAGAGCTATTAACAACAAACCAAAAAAACCCAAGAAGTACATGTGCCAGAGCGTGTATGTGGTCTGAGACGCCTAAAGCATTTACTATTTGGTCCTTTGTAGAACAAGTCTGCCACTTCCTCAGCCATGTTATATTTTGCTGACAACCTTCAAGTCTTGGTGGTTTATAAAAACAAAGGTTTCCTTTTCACTGAGTTTATATGTCAGTGATGGGACAGTTATGGTGCAGCTCTTCATTCTACGTGTCTTCTTCGTTCTGGGATCCAAGGTGTAAGAGCAGAGCCTGTCTGGCAAAGGGAATCAAGCAAAGGCTGAACCAATGTTGGCTCTTACTGTTTTCATACTTAGATGGGGCACAAATTCCCTTGGTCAAAGCAGGTCACATGGCCAAGTCTTATGACATTGCAGCAGGAGAAATACATCTCCTCTCCAAGAAGCATCATCCAGAAGAGGCTTTTTCTAAGGGGCCCAATAGAGAGAGGGCAGTGAAGAACCAAAAGCAACAACACAGCCTATTGCAAAAGGTTAAGTGGAGACAGCGTTAAAAGTGTGCTAGTTTCTCAGTCGTGTCTGACTCTCTGTAACCCCATGGACGGTAGCCCACCAGGCTCCTCTGTCCATGGGATTCTCCAGGCCAGAATAATGGAGTGGGTTGCCTTCTCCAGGGGATCTTCCTGACCCAGAGATAAAACCAGGTCTCCTGCCTTGCAGCTGGATTCTTAACTGTCTGAGCCATCAGGGAAGCCCAAGTGGATATAAAGCCTGCTCAAGTCACCACATATTGTAGAAGGGTAAATGCAGTAAGTAACTTTAGACGTCAGTAAGCTAAATACACATGTAATTTCCAGGGTAGCAACTAAACAAATAGAAACAGACAAAATTTCTAAACCAGTAAATATTTAAATGGCAAAAATAAAATAAAAATCAGCTTAGAAAAAAAGGAAAAGAAACTACAAATATATCGAATGTACAAAGTAAGACAGAAACTTTAGCTCCAAAATCTCGGTGATTACTTTAAATGTAAATGTGCTAAATGCTCCAGTTAAGGGACAGGCTCTACCAGTGCTGTTTCTACCCTGGGGTCTGAACAAAGCTACAGTTCAATGGACACTGTGTGGCTGTGAGCAAATTATATTAGTGGAAGTCTGATTATTGTGCACCAGTGAAAACCACAGTTAATATTTATTAAATTTATCAATCATCTATAGCAGTCCTTACAAATAGCTGTGAAAAGAAGAGAAGCGAAAAGCAAAGGAGAAAAGGAAAGATATACCCATTCGAATGCAGAGTTCCAAAGAATAGCAAGGAGAGATAAGAAAGCCTTCCTCAGCGATCAATGCAAAGAAATAGAGGAAAACAACAGAATGGGAAAGACTAGAGCTCTCTTCAAGAAAATTAGAGATACCAAGGGAACATTTCATGCAAAGATGGGCTTGATAAAGGACAGAAAGGGTATGGACCTAACAGAAGCAGAAGGTATTAAGAAGAGGTGGCAAGAATACACAGAAGAACTATACGAAAAAGATCTTCACAACCCAGATAATCACGATGGTGTGATCACTGACCTAGAGCCAGACATCCTGGAATGTGAAGTCAAGTGGGCCCTAGAAAGCATCACTACGAACAAAGCTAGGGGAGGTGATGGAATTCCAGTTGAGCTATTTCAAATCCTGAAAGATGATGCTGTGAAAGTGCTGCACTCAATATGCCAGCAAATTTGGAAAACTCAGCAGTGGCCACAGGACTGGAAAAGGTCCGTTTTCATTCCAATCCCAAAGAAAGGCAATGCCAAAGAATGCTCAAACTACCACACAATTGCACTCTTCTCACACGCTAGTAAAGTAATGCTCAAAATTCTCCAAGCCAGGCTTTAGCAATACGTGAACCGTGAACTTCCAGATGTTCAAGCTGGTTTTAGAAAAGGCAGAGGAACCAGAGATCAAATTGCCAACATCCACTGGATCATGGAAAAAGCAAGAGAGTTCCAGAAAAACATCTATTTCTGCTTTATTGACTATGCCAAAGCCTTTGACTGTGTGGATCACAATAAACTGTGGAAAATTCTCAAAGAGATGGGAATACCAGACCACCTGACCTGTCTCTTGAGAAATCTGTATGCAGGTCAGGAAGCAACAGTTAGAACTGGACATGGAACAACAGACTGGTTCCAAATAGGAAAAGGAGTACGTCAAGGATGTATACTGTCAGCCTGCTTATTTAACTTATATGCAGAGTACATCATGAGAAACACTGGGCTGGAAGAAGCACAAGCTGGAATCAAGATTGCTGGGAGAAATATCAATCACCTCAGATATGCAGATGACACCACCCTTATGGCAGAAAGTGAAGAGGAACTCAAAAGCCTCTTGATGAAAGTGAAAGAGGAGAGTGAAAAAGTTGGCTTAAAGCTCAACATTCAGAAAATGAAGATCATGGCATCTGGTCTCATCACTTCATGGCAAATAGATGGAGAAACAGTGGAAACAGTGTCAGACTTTATTTTTTTGGGCTCCAAAATCACTGCAGATGGTGACTGCAGCCATGAAATTAAAAGACGCTTACTCCTTGGAAGGAAGGTTATGACCAACCTAGATAGCATATTAACAAGCGGAGACATTACTTTGCCAACAAAGGTCCGTCTAGTCAAGGCTATGGTTTTTCCTGTGGTCATGTATGGATGTGAGAGTTGGACTGTGAAGAAAGCTGAGCGCCAAGACTCGTGAGAGTCCCTTGGACTGCAAGGAGATCCAACCAGTCCATCTTAAAGAAGATCAGTCCTGGGTGTTCATTGGAAGGACTGATGCTGAAGCTGAAACTCCAATACTCTGGCCACCTCATGCCAAGAGTTGACTCATTGGAAAAGACCCTGATGCTGGGAGGGAACCGGGGGCAGGAGGCGAAGGGGACGACAGAGGATGAGATGGCTGGATGGCATCACCGACTTGATGGACATGAGTTTGGGTAAACTCTGGGAATTGTGATGGACAGGGAGGCCTGGCATGCTGCAATTCATGGGGTCGAAAAGAGTTTGACACGACTGAGCGACTGAACTGAACTGATAGCAGGCGCTACATTAAACATGAATTAACTCACAGCAACCTTATGTAGCTACCATCCCCATTTTATAAATGAAGAAACTGATACTTGTAAGTTGGAGTCCCTAGCCCAAATTCACCCACAGAACCTGAGATAGGTTTGAGCCCAGGCAGTCTGCTTTGCTGCTCACATATCTTCTAAGTTTGTGGTTCTCAAAAGAGGGCACACGTCAGAATCTCGGGAAGGCTTTCTTAAAGATCCCCAGGGCTCCTAATTCCGTAGATGTGGAGAGGACCCTGAGAATCTGTACTTCTGCTGTATCTGGGGATGCCACTGATGCTGGTCTGGGGACCACACTTTGAGAACAGCTAGGTGCTCAAAGGATGCAGGAGTGAGCTCTAGCTCAGATCTGTGGTTCTCCCCTCACCTCCTGAACCTGGTGTCTGTGTAATCAGGCATGCTAACTCGCTTCAGTCGTGTCCAACTCTTTGTGATCCCCTGGACTGTAGCCCACCAGGCTCCACTGTCCATGGGATTATCCAGCGAAAGATACTGGAGTGATTTGCCATTTCCTCCTCCAGGGGATCTTCCCAACCCAGGGACTGAACCCTAGTCTCTTAGTCTCCGGCATCGGCAGGCAGGTTCTTTACCACTCGGGCCACCTAGGAAAGCTGTGTAGTCATATTCACCCCCCAACAACCAGCTAGATGCAAACCTGGCCAAAAAAAAAAAAAATCACATTCACGTTCAGCCCATGACTGGATGCCATATGGCTCTTGTTTTCTCTTCTCTAACATTTTTGATAATTAATGGCTACATAATGATTCGTAATACTCCTAACAGCACAGCAGTGGAGCAACTGCTGTTTTCACCACCTGGCCCCTTTCAAGTTCCTGCAGCTCAAGTCTCCACGCCGTTTAAGTACGGATGGACCCCTGAAGCACAGCAAAGCGACAGGTATCAGGTACAAAGAGAAGCTTGTCTGCCTTTCCAATACTGCTTTTCCACAGAGCCTGGCACTTCTCTTCTTCCTCTGGGGCATGGAAGCCTCACAAGTATCTCCACTGGGGCCGCTGTGTGACTTCTGAAATAATTTATTTCAGACAAGTTAGCAAAGGGCTCCTCTGGTCAGTAGAATTTTGCTGACGCCGCTGCTCACTCTGACACCTCGCCACCCACTCTTCTTAGTTCTTCCTCCCTTTTCTGAGAAATAAATGAGATACCAGAGAGATTTACTGGCCTAAGCTCTGCATGCTGTCCCCTTGCCTCTGCAAACATGCCTCTGCTTCTCACTGATGCTTCTTCTTAAAGGAGCCCCCTGCTTTTGTTCACTGAATCCTCTGCTTATATGATGAACAGAACGACTACAAAGTGACTGCAGGGCTACGAGCTTACACTTCAGCGCTGACAGTTTCTGCTTTTAGACTAATGGTGTCTGCAACATATTGCCTGACCTGGCACACAGGTAACATACACCTGCACTGAGTGCTTAAACAGTTCACATGTTGAATTCTCATTTCTCATCTACCCAAAGGTCTGTATAGTCAAAGCTACGGTTTTTCCAGTAGTCATATACAGACATGAGAGTTGGACCAGCAAGAAGGCTGAGTGCCAAAGAATTGGTGTTTTTGAATTGTGGTGCTGGAGAAGACTCTTAAGATTCCCTTGGACAGCAAGGAGATTAAACCAGTCAATCCTAAAGGAAATCAGTACTGAATATTCATTGGAAGGACTGACGCTGAAGCTCCAATACTTTGGCCACCTGATGTGAAGAGCTGCTGCTGCTGCTGCTGTTGCTAAGTCGCTTCAGTTGTGTCCGACTCTGTGCGACCCCATCGATGGCAGCGCACCAGGCTCCCCCGTCCCTGGGATTCTCCAGGCAAGAACACTGGAGTGGGTTGCCATTTCCTTCTCTAACTCACTGGAAAAGACCCTGATACTTGAGGGCAGGAGGAGAAGGGGGCGGCAGAGGAAGAGATGGTTGGGTAGCATCACTGACTCAATGAGTTTGAGTAAGCTCCAAGAGATAGTAAGGATAGGGAAGCCTGGCATGCTGCAGTTCATGAGGTCACAAAGAGCTGGAAATGATTGAGCGACTGAACAACAACAATTACCCTATCAGGTAGGTACTACTATGTCAATTTTACAGATGAAGAAATCAAGGCTTGGAAAGATTAAGTAACCAAGGTCACACACCTAAACAGCAGAGCAAGGTTGAAAAACCAATGAAAACCTAAATACATTTTACTCCAGAGCACTCAGCTGCTTCCCATTTAACTGCTGGCCCCATTAGCAGTGAACTCACATAGTCACTGTCTACACACTGACTCCAAATTCTGGAGCATCTTAAAACTGCCCTCTCTTTCCATTTCATCGTCATTGCCATTTCAATGTTTAGGGCAGGGACTTTCACATCTACAGACAAAGGTGTAGGTGGGGAAAGTGACTCCACTTATTAACATTACGGGCCCCCTAGGACCACTTACAAGTCTATCCCCCTTATCCCCGGTATCCGCTGAAGGCTTCCTCTGGCCATGACAACAGAACTGCTGGTTTCAGTTTCCTGCCTTCAAATATTCTGGCCCCATGGGCCTGCGGCTGTTGATTTCCCCCTCGGAGGTTTCTGACAACCCTTTGCTGGTGCTTCTCTAGACGGGGAAGAGAGGAAATCTATCCTGAATTTTTAGAAGGACCTTTAATTAGTTTCACATCCAAGTTGACATTATTCATTTTTCCTAAGCAAAATTACATGTTGCTGGCAGGCAGGTAGAGGAGGAAGTTGCCTGGGCCTCTCATTTTGGCTGTTCGCTCTGTTTCCCAGAGACCCAGTTTCATGTTTTCAAAACTTGAATAGTAAAAATCAAACTTACCAGGAAACACAACACCCTTAAAAGAAAAGAACCAGGGGAAACCAGATAGCTTCCTATGCAATGGGATTTCACCAAGTTTCCTGATTATGTCTGATTTCAACTTTTAAAAACCACCATAGATGGCGGTGTTTATTTTCCATGTTTCCATTTCTGACATATGACCCTCATTTGGGTGAAAAATAAGCTTTCTTTCTTGTCCCTTTGAGTGAGCCTCTTTCTGCTACTACAAAAGACAAATGAAGAAAAATGGGCTATATTCATGATCAAAACTGAGAACATACATAAAATCATGCTGTTCTGTATAAGCTTGTATTCTACAATTTCTTAACCCTTTATTGAAGTAACACACACACAGAAAATGCACAAAATGTAAACCAGCATTTTAATGCATTATCACAAAAGAAAAGCCTGTGTCCTCACCAAGACACAGACAATCTCTTATGTTCTCCCCACTTACCACCCCTTCTCTCCTTCCCAAAGGTAATCAGATCTTGACCTCTGCTAATGTAATTTAGTTTTGCTGATTTTGAATTTTATAAAAATTGAATCTTATAATGTGCATTATTTTGTGTCTGACTTCTTTCACTCAGGAGTGTATCTGTGAGATGTATCACACTCACAAATGTTACATGTTGTAGTAATTCATTTTTACTATAGTACAGCATTTTGTTGCTTATTACACACTTTATTTATCCAGTCTGATGCTGAATGATATCAGGGTTGTTTCCTGTTTAAGCTTCACCCTAGTGATAATGCCATGAACATCCTGGTACCTGTTCTTGACTCATGTTTGTATGTATTACCACAGGGTGTATATCAGGAGTGGAACTGCTGCGTTCTGGAGAATCTGTGCATACAACTTTATCAAATAATCTGGAACTGTTTCCCAAAATGGTCAGACCAATTTACACACCCACTGGTAGGTATGAGCATTCCCCTTATGCCACATCATTACCAACATTTAATACTGTTGTTCCCAGGTGCTGGAAGGGATCCATCACTTTGATATCAATCTGATGTTTACGGAGCTTCTGCTCTACATGACAACAGAAGAACAGCCTTTGTAGGAGTCCTTTCCCCAGTAATTTCAGAGACTCCAGGGAATGACTGTGCATCTTATGGATATTTCATGGTTGTCTAGCGTGAAAGATGACCTATATCTTTCTCTAGACTAGCCCTCCCTCCACACCCTGCAGGTCTCCTCTTTTGCAACTCCAAGGACTATACCCTGTCAGCCTCCCTCTGTCCATGGAATTTTCCAGGCAGGAATACTGCAGTGGGTGCCATTTCCTATTTCCGGGGATCTTTCTGACCCAGAGATCGAATCTGTGTCTCTTGCATCTCCTGCATTGGAAAGTGGATTCTTTACCTCTGTGCCACCTGAGAACCCCAACATTCTGTATTCAAAGTATATTTCAAAATTCCTGTGGTTTGAGAGACGTCTTTATCCAGCTTGATAACAGGAACCCCTTTAAATAGATTTGCTTCTCGTCTCTCATAACCTTCATGCTCATACATACTTATCACCTTGAGGAGCCACCCAATTTCCTACCAGACTCCGGTATGACAGAACTTTCACAGGGAAGGTGAAGACTGAAATCCACTATTGTTTTATCTGTGTGGTTTCCGTGAGACAAGGACAACACATGACAGCAGGTGCCCTGATGCAAACTGGCTCTGGGGTGACAGGACTAGTGGCAGCCACTGTGGGTGTGCAGAGATGTTTGAAGTTGGAGGAATGAATACAGAGTGCCTAACAGGTATTGTCTAAGTGATTGTGACATAAGTTATGCTCCAACTGTGAAACTCCAATAAAGCCCATAAATCCAGGCCAGTGACAAGGAAGCCCCAGACGCGGGGCCACTCCGCCCACTCAGTACACAGGCCTCAGTGAATTTATGGTAGCTTTGTCTCTGACTCCTTTCTCCCATTCTGGAGATGAGTTCCTCTCTTTAATTCTATCCTGCAAAATGTGCAGGCTAAAACTGCCTCACAACCTTATCCATCATTAATCTTCAGATTAATTTCAGCATTTGGAAATGCTAAGATGCCAGAACTTAAAAAAAAATATACAACTTTGCTGTCTGTTTTATTCATCACTGGCATCTTCGTCTCCAGAGATAAGTGCAACATTAATCATAAGTTCAGGGAAGCATTTTCCATGTTGATTTAAGTGGGTTTATGGCGGTCACTTATAAAAAACAGTATGAAACATTCGCTTATTATTCTGCATATAATAAGTTGCTAAAAGGTTATTTTTCATTTTATGGTCTTATAACTCAGGCCATAGTTTTAGTCCTTAATTAAAGAGTGATTAAGAAACAGCAGTTTCTCATTCACAGGAAAAATTGACATAATTTACTTACACAAAATTGTTTATAAATGCAAACAGTACAAAGGGAAAGGCAAGAGAAAGGAAAATTTGACAATGCATTCTGCACACCAAGTCTCATAGAACAAATCCTGAATGAATGAATGAAAGAAAAGTCTCATGTAGACACTGGCTATAGACTTCTGTGTTTTACATTGAGCAAAGTCAAGTCTCAGGAGGATGGTTTTCTCTTTACAATCAAATTTGCAACTTGGTGATCACTGTCTAATGAATTACCTAAATCACAGGGTCTCCAACAGGCTTCCTTTTGGTGCTATTGGTGAAAGGCATCTTCTAACTAGTTATGTTGGCATAAGTGAGTTTTATATGGTTTACCAATACTTGAAAAGGTTCTCTTTCAATAAATTTACTTGTTGGTTTTGTGTGTTGCCTTAGGGGAAACTTCTGTATGACATGTTGAATAATAAGATTATACCAGGAATCTTGGTTTTATTCTGAGCTTTATTGCAGCTTTCTCTAGGATTTCCATTTTAACTTAGATGTTGCCAATGGCTTAAAATAGATATAATTTATATTATCTTATGAAAAACTATTGGGATAGCCAGCCTCTAAAGACTCTTGGCCTCAGGTAGTCACATCTCTGTACAGCAGTCTCCTACCACACTGACTAAGGCTGATCCGAGCAACCAATAGGGATATTACAGAAATGATGCTTTGTTGACTTCTGGGCTAGTTCATAGAAAACAATGAGACTTCTGCCTGATGATTTTTTTCTGGATCACTCACTCAGAGGGAATCTGTTGCCATGAGGTGAGGACTCTCAGGTAGCACTACAGTGGTCAGGGGTGGAGGTCTTGCATCCCACCAGCACTAACTCGCTGGCCTGTGTGTGGTCACTTTAGAGGTAGAGACTCTGGCTCACACTAGCCTTCAGATGACCGCAGTCCTGGCCGGGATCGTGGGTGCAACCTCATGAAAGCCCTTGAACCAGAATCATGCAACTCAGCTGCTCTTGAATTCTTCACCCACAAAAACTTTGTGAAATAATAAATGCTTAATAATTTAAACTGCTAATTTGGGGTAATTTGTTATCCAGTAACAGGCTGCTATCATGCTTTCAAAAACTCATTGGAAAAGACCCTGATGTGGGAAAGATTTGAAGACAAAAGAAGAAGAGGGTGGCAGAGGATGAGATAGTTGGATGGCATCATCAACTCAGTGGACACGAATCTGAGCAAACTCCAGGAGACAGTACACGACAAGGAAGCCTGAACTGCTGCAGTCCATGGGATTATGAGGAGTCGGACGCGACTTAGTGAGTGAACAACAACAATTTAAATCAGTAATGGTAACAACTACTCTGAATGTCTTTTCAATATCTATTGAAGTGGTTCATTTTTGTCTCATATTTTATCAGTCAAATGATGTTTTATTTCATTAGCTTGCCTAATATTGATCCTTTCTTTTCTAAATAAAGTCTTCTCAATTATGGCCGATTATTATTCTAACACACAGTACTCTCTAATTTTATTTTCTAGTCATTTACTTGAAATTTTATTTATGCATTTTAACAAATGAGATTGGCCTATACCTTTCTTTTCATTAAAATAAAGATTATCTTGCTTTTATAAAATCATCTTTTTCTCTATACTGTTACTAGTTAAAGGGAATCATCTGTTTTTTGACAGCTTAAAAGAGCTAGACCATGAAAACCTTTCAGCCCATGACCTCTGGTTGTACTTTCTTTCATAACTCTCTCAAATTTCATCATACTCAGTGGTCTATCCTGTTTATACCTGAATCAATTTTTAAGGTTTATGTGTTACAGAAAATGTTAACTAAACTACTCAGATTACTGGCCTATATGTCTATTTACTTTCAGTATCATTTGTCTTATGATTTTTAAAAACCTTCCTGAAGTAAGAAATGAATGTGAAGAAACTGAATTCATGGGCAGAACCGAACATCCAAGGGGAGGGTGGTCAAGAGTAGAAACCAGCCTCGGGAAATGGCTTAGCTGTCTTGCCCAAGTAAGAAATGGATTCAAGAAACAAATGAAAGGTTCAGAAGGAACTGGATCGGTAGGGTTCTTGGAAAGCTGGGAAGCTAAACTAAGAAGGCACACTTATATATCTTGCTTGCCACTCACTCCCCAAAAGAAACAAGCTTTTATTACTGACAGTTGAAGCAACTTATATGGACGCATCAGGCCCCTGAGAGGAATCAGCTGTATGGACGCCAGCAAGCTTAGCACTGTGGGGCACCAAATTAGGAGGAAAGTGGAAAGTACTTTGGTATCTCCTTTATAGGATGGGTGACATCTGCCCTCATCCCTGTCCCGCCAGCCTTCTGCTCACAGCTCACTCCTGGACAGCTTACACCACATTCACTCTTCCCACTAACATCTTAGAGGGATAAAGGTTTCTCCTTGGCCTGTGGAGTTTAGAGCTATTTGCTTCCTGAATGGTTCGGACTGGCTGAACTTGGTTGTTTGCTCAGCACTTGCAGCTATACTGAGAAAGGTCTTTGACAGAGTCATAAAATTTCCCTCCAATATATAACCATCCTGAGAATTCCACACAGTCAAAGGCTTTGGCATAGTTAACAAAGAAGAAATAGATGTTTTTCTGGAACTCTCTTGCTTTTTCGATGATACAGTAGATGTTGGCAATTTGATCTCTTGTTCTTCTGCCTTTTCTTAAAACCAGCTTGAACATCTGGAAGTTCACAGGTCACGTATTGCTAAAGCCTGGCTTCGAGAATTTTAATTATTACTTTACTAGCGTTTGAGATGAGTGCAATTGTGCGGTAGTTTGAGCATTCTTTGCCATTGCCTTTCTTTGGGATTGGAATGAAAACGGACCTTTTCCAGTCCTGTGGCCACTGTTGAGTTTTCCCAATTTGCTGGCATATTGAGTGCAGCACTTTCACAGCATCATCTTTCAGGATTTGAAATAGCTCAACTGGAATTCCATCACCTCCACTAGCTTTGTTTGTAGTGATGTTTCCTAAGGTCCACTTGACTTCACATTCCAGGATGTCTGGCTTTAGGTCAGTGATCCCACCATCATGATTATCTGGTTGTGAAGATCTTTTTTGTATAGTTCTCCTGTGTTCTTGCCACCTCTTCTTAATACCTTCTGCTTCTGTTAGGTCCATACCATTTCTGTCCTTTATCAAGCCCATCTTTGCATGAAATGTTCCCTTGGTATCTCTGATTTTCTTGAAGAGCTCTCTAGTCTTTCCCATTCTATCGTTTCCTCTATTTCTTTGCATTGATCACTGAGGAAGGCTTTCTTATCTCTCCTTGCTATTCTTTGGAACTCTGCATTCAAATGGGTATTATCTTTCCTTTTCTCCTTTGCTTTTTGTTTCCCTTCTTTGCACAGCTATTTGTAAGGCCTCCTCAGAGAGCCATTTTGCTTCTTTGAATTTCTTTTTCTTGGGCCAAAGCCTTTGACTGTGTGGATCACAATAAACTGTGGAAAATTCTGAAAGAGATGGGAATACCAGACCACCTGATCTGCCTCTTGAGAAACCTGTATGCAGTTCAGGAAGCAACAGTTAGAACTGGACATGGAACAACAGACTGGTTCCAAATAGGAAAAGGAGTACATCAAGGCTGTATACTGTCACCCTGCTTATTTAACTTATATGCAGAGTACATCATGAGAAATGCTGGGTTGGAGCAAGCACAGCTGGAATCAAGATTGCCAGGAAAAATATCAATAACCTCAGATATGCAGATGATACCACCCTCATGGTAGACAGTGAAGAAGAACTAAAGAGCCTCTTGATGAAAGTGAAAGAGGAGAGTGAAAAAGTTGGCTTAAAGCTCAACATTCAGAAAATTAAGATCATGGCATCTGGTTCCATCACTTCATGGGAAATAGATGGCAAAACAGTGGCTGACTTTATTTTTCTGGGCTCCCAAATCACTGCAGATGGTGATTGCAGCCATGAAATTAAAAGACGCTTACTCCTTGGAAGGAGTTATGACCAACCTAGACAGTATACTAAAAAGCAGAGACATTACTTTGCCAACAAAGGTCCATCTAGTCAAGGCTATGGTTTTTCCAGTGGTCATGTAAGGATGTTAGAGTTGGACTATAAAGAAAGCTGAGCGCCGAAGAATTGATGCTCTGAAGTGTGGTGTTGGAGAAGACTCTTGAGAGTCCCTTGGACTGCAAGGAGATCCAACCAGTCCATCCTTAGGAGATCAGTCCTGGGTGTTCATTGGTAGAACTGATTTTGAAGCTGAAACTCCAGTTCTTTGGCCACCTGATGCGAAGAGCTGACTCATTTGAAAAGACCCTGATGCTGGGAAAGATTGAGGGCAGGAGGAGAAGGGGATGACAGACGATGAGATTGTTGGATGGCATCACCGACTCAATGGACATGAGTTTGGGTGGACTCCAGGAGTTAGTGATGGACAGGGAGGCCTGGTGTGCTGCAGTTCACGGGGTCGCAAAAAGTTGGACATGACTGAGCAACTGAACTGAACTGAGAATTCCATCAAAGGATAATCTCAGTTTAAACAGAAGTAGCCCTCCCCGCCACTGGAATCCACCGCACTTGGCATTTCAAGCTAGCACGCTGACGCGCTGACACATGGGGCACACGCTCCAGAATCTTTCTAACTCTGCAGTGCTTTCTCACTCGTTTCCTGCCACTCTTTCCCCCAGCAAGAAACAAAGACACAGCCTCCTACTTCAGCTTCCGTGGACTGGCCTTGGACCCTGATGAATGAGCCCCTCTCTTCCCCAGCTCTGCCAGCACTTCCACACCTGGACTTCCCCTGAAGGCATCCTGTTTCCCTAACTTGTCAGTGATAAAACTTCCTATGTTGTCTGCTCACAGCTGCGGTGGAAATGGCACACAGTTCTTCCCCTTGACTATGCATTCTCCCAAGCCATTGAGTGATAAGGTTCTCCTTTGTTCCTGAGGCCCAAGGCTTTAAAAAAGCTGTTGTTTCACCATTCAAGACCAACAAATGATTTTAAAAATCATTCACTTAGAGGTCTTGTGGTCACCACAATACATGCTAATTCATTTCTTACACTCTGTACCACCTGGTAAGAACCTGAAATGCTAACACTTAGGTGATGTAGGTGGTAAAAAAACAAGCCTGGCAATGCAGGACATGAAACAGACACAGATTCATCCCCTGGGTCAGGAAAATCCCCTATAGGAGAGCATGGCAACCCGCTCTAGTATTCTTTCCTGGAAAATTTCATGGACAGAGGAGCCTGGTAGGCTACAGTCCATGGGTTTGAAAAGAGTGGGACGCAACTGAGCACACACCACCACCATGCAGCATCTAATCACCGCCATGACTCTAAGAATTTCCTTAAAATTCCTGGGCCTATTTTCTCATGGCCTCTTTCCAATCAACTTGATTAGTACCTTTCTGAGGAACTACCCATCCTGAAGAGCCTGCCGCTGCAAACCATGTCCAACAGTGTCTCTGCAGAAATGACTTCTCTTCCTGCAGGTCCAAACAGTCTGCTTAGGTTATAGGCTATTGACATCCTTCACTCTTTAATGAACAAGTCCTTGTGACTGAGATCACTGGCGTGTTCTCCAAGCAGCAGAGAAGCCAGGAAGGAGGACCGTGGGGTGTTCGGACAGAACCGGGAGCATGGACTTGGACTCAGATTCTGTCTCTACTGCTCACCAGTCAACAAGTGTCCTTGGGGAGTTTATGTCCTCTCTCTCATCCTGAGTTTCCATGACTGTAAAGTGGCATGATGATGATAATACTTATCTCCCAGGGTTGCTTGTTTGTTTTTTTTTAATATAAAATGACACACTTGAAAGTGATTTTAGAAATCATGAAACATCAGAGGATAACTACTCCTCAGCTCCTGTGCTTGCAGAGGAAGATGGAAACACCACGTGCCTTTGTTTATGTGCCATGTTCACAGATTCTGCTCCCTGGAGAGAGTTCGAGACATGCCTTATGTCAGGCTACAGAACCACAGATCTAATAGATGAGTTTGTGCTTTTATCCTCTTTCTTGGATGTGGGCCTGCAGTCTTGCCCAGGGTATGGCTGATTCAGCCACAGAATGTCTGCTAATTAATTCTTCATCTCTGAGGTGGTTATGTTCTCTTTCTCACTTTTAATTTAGTTTGCTTTGTGTTCCTGCTTTGCTATTTTTTTATTAAGTTCTCTAGAAATTTTATTTTAATGAAATTAAACATAATCAGCTTTTGGTTCCATGTATTTTACTACTTTCAGTTTTTCACTAATTTTTCCAGCTTCATTTTTTTTTCTTCCCTGTTTTTAAAATGATTTGAATGTTTAATTATTTTCCTCCAAAGGCATTTAGTCTTTCCTAAACTAATAATCTTAAAATCACAATTATACATAGGATACTTATATTTGCAAATAATTGTTCTTTCCTGTTAGTCATAAGACATGACATAAGCAATGATACCCCTGTTGTCTTATGGGAAATCTATAGGGTATTGAGTTCCACAATGATCTTTAGCAAGAAAGATCATTGCTTACATTTGTTTTCTGTCCAGTACTAAGTTTTTCTGGGAGAATATAAGACAGTACTTGGCGAACTGCAGCTGTCATGCCTTCCCTCTTTCTCTGTGTCAGGTCACTCTTCCCTGCTGAATTGGCATTCTCCAGCCCGTGCATGACACTTAGAATAGCAAATACAGCTAGCCCTCCCTATCTGCAGGTTCGCCATCTGTGGATTCAATCAACTGTGGACTGGGACTTTTTGTTGTTGTTGTTCTAGAAAGTTCCAAAAAAAAAAAATTTGAATTTGCCACACTCTGGTGATAACTTACATAGCATTTACATTGTATTAGGTATTGTAAGTCATCTAGAGATGATTTAAAGTATACAGGAGGATGTTTGTGCATTATATGCAAATACTACGCCACTAACCACTTGAACATCCATGGACTTTGTTATCTGTGGGTTTCCTGAAACCAATCCCATATGGATACTGAGGGTAAACTGTGCAGTTCAAATACAAACTGCCACAAAAGTGAGAAAAGGTGCTAATTCTCATTATTAGTAGGAAAATGTGAAGGTAGCCTGTTTTGTTAGCAACTTTGGATTAACTTCCTTTGATTCTGTTACCAGCAGATGACAGATGAAAATGTTAATCCATTTGGGTGAATTTGTACCTCTCACTTTCTGCCATAAGGGTGGTGTCATCTGCATATCTGAACTTATTGATATTTCTCCCGGCAATCTTGATTCAAGCTTGTGTTTCTTCCAGTCCAACATTTCTCATGATGTACTCTGCATATAAGTTAAATAAGCAGGGTGACAATATACAACCTTGACATACTCCTTTTCCTATTTGGAACCAGTCTGTTGTTCCATGTCCAGTTCTAACTGTTGCTTCCTGATCTGCATACAGGTTTCTCAAGAGGCAGATCAGGTGGTCTGGTATTCCCATCTCTTTGAGAATTTTCCACAGTTTATTGTGATCCACACAGTCAAAGGCTTTGGCATAGTTAAAAAGCCTCTTGATTAAAGTGAAAGTGGAGAGTGAAAAAGTTGGCTTAAAGCTCAACTCAGAACACTAAGATCATGGCATCTGGTCCCATCACTTCATGGGAAATAGATGGGGAAACAGTGGAAACAGTGTCAGACTTTATTTTTGGGGGCTCCAAAATCACTGCAGATGGTGACTGCAGCCATGAAATTAAAAGACACTTACCCCTTGGAAGGAAAGTTATGACCAACCTAGATAGCATATTCAAAAACAGAGACATTACTTTGCCAACAAAGGTCCGTCTAGTCAAGGCTATGGTTTTTCCTGTGGTCATGTATGGATGTGAGAGTTGGACTGTGAAGAAGGCTGAGCGCCGAAGAATTGATGCTTTTGAACTGTGGTGTTGGAGAAGACTCTTGAGAGTCCCTTGGACTGCAAGGAGATCCAACCAGTCCATTCTGAAGGAGATCAGCCCTGGGATTCCTTTGGAGGGGATGATGCTGAAGCTGAAACTCCAGTACTTTGGCCACCTCATGTGAAGAGCTGACTCATTGGAAAAGACTCTGATGCTGGGAGGGATTGGGGGCAGGAGGAGAAGGGGACGACAGAGGATGAGATGGCTGGATGGCATCACTGACTCAATGGACGTGAGTCTGAGTGAACTCTGGGAGTTTGAGATGGACAGGGAGGCCTGGCGTGCTGTGATTCATGGGGTCGCAAAGAGTCGGACACAGCTGAGCAACTGAACTGAACTGAACTGAACTGTACCTCTCAGTTATAAGGTGAAGGATATGCCTCCTTGTACCATGTGTTTCATCATCAAAAAGCAATACAGGTATTGAGGAGTATGCTGCTGCTGCTGCTGCTAAGTCACTTCAGTCGTGTCTGACTCTGTGCGATCCCATAGATGGCCACCAGGCTTCCCCGTCCCTGGGATTCTCCAGGCAAGAACACTGGAGTGGGTTGCCATTTCCTTCTCCAATGCATGAAAGTGAAAAGTGAAAGTGAAGTCACTCAGTCATGTCCGACTCTAGCGACCCCATGGACTGCAGCCTACCAGGCTCCTCCGTCCATGGGATTTTCTAGGCAAAAGTACTGGAGTGGGGTGCCATTGCCTTCTCCGTTGGGGAGTATGAAGCACAAACTATTGCATGTAAGATAAGCTATAGGAATATACTGTACAAGCACAAACGGATATACTATACAACACAGGGAACATAGCTAATATTTCATAATAACTGTAAATATTTTGTAACCTTTAAAGCTGTATTAAAAAATAAAAATTTTTTAAAAGAGAAAAATATATACGGTCCTCAAGGAGGCAGAAAGTGTAATTTCTGCAAGGTTGCCCTGTTCTCTATGTAATGTACTCACATCACAACAACAAGCCTTTTGGCTGCAGCACAAACAGAACTTACCACGTGTCTTACACTCCCGATTCCGTTTTCTAAGACAGCCTCTGGCTGTTTAGCTACACATGAACACACACAAGAAATGGGATAGCGTCTGCCCTAGTTTAACCACATCCACCACATTAGAAAGAATAATTAGCTAGAATTATTAGCTGTCCAGTGAATTTTCTAAATTTCTTATAGAATCAGCGGTTTGCTTTCCTCTATGAGCTATTATACTTGATAGCCTGAATCCACAAAGTACTGGGATGCAGCATTAAGAGACGTCTGTCTATTAAAAGGAGAGAAGCCGCAAAGCAGAGGACCCCTCCCGTGACTTCTTTCCACAGTGTATACACCACAACAGTCTTCCCATCCTCCAACAGCTGTTATTTTTAGCACCCAGGATCACTGTGAACACTCTACCCCTCTGGGCAATGTTCTGCATTCGCATCAACAGTAACTGAGGCAAAGCACTGCTGACTCTCTGCCAAGGCAAACCTTTCACTGCTGCTGCTCCCCAGGAACCCTACTTCTGGGGTCTTCTGAGGGTTAGAAACAGGCCTTCCTGGTCCAAAATATTTCTTCCACTGACCTGCAAATATGCCTGGAGGCCTGAACTGAATGTAGACCTTATGGTATCTGAAAGGAATAACAAGTGAGCTATAATATTAGCTGGAGTTAATGGATCGCTCCTTTCTCCTTACGGGCTTCCCTGGTGGCTCAGTGGTAAAGACCCCGCCTGTCAATGCAGGAGATGCAGGTTCCATCCCTGGGTTAGGAAGATCCCGGGGAGAAGGGAATGGCAACCCATTCCATTATTCTTGCCTGGAGCATCCCATGGACAGAGAAACCTGGGGGGCTACAGTCCATGGGGTCGCAAAGAGTCGGATCGACTGAACGTCAACAATTCCTTTCACCTTGGCAGAAGAGATGAGACTCTTAATGGAAAGATTTTCAGGGCAGAAGAAGTCGGTGAGCTCTGGAGCTTGGAGCAACTTGGGGTCAGGCCTGAAAGCTGTTTAACCATTCAGTTCACTAATTAAATGTTGCCCATCTATTGCGTGCCAGGACTCTGTCAGGTGATGGGGTTACATCATTAGGTGTCATCAGGGGCCACGTCAGTAGCTTTGGTGGTGCAAGGAGATGACACAGCTAACCAGCCACTCTGAAAAGCATGTGGGTTGAGGAGCGCGCCCCTGCATTTGTGCCTGAGGGCACCTGGCCAGGCTGGGTGAGACTGGCCCTGAACAATCACCTCTTCCATTAGCAGGCGGTTTCTGGCTGTTGAATCCCCAGCCCAAGTACCAGCAGTGCCTCTCTGTACTTTTTGCTCACTCGCTTACCCTCAGCCAGAAACATCTATCCTAGAGCACCAGGAGTGCACCTTTTCTTCTTAGCTCTGGGTTATTCACAAGAATCTTGAAACAAATCTGTCACAAACACTTTCTAGTGAGCTCACCACAGAATGGTGCTAATTCTTCCCAAAACCTTCAGGAAGCAAAGTGCTATGATATCACCTTAATTAAAAATAAATTCTAATGAGATACTTGATGCAGATGCAGAAGTACCTCCTGGTGACATTCACTCCAGGCTTTGAAATTAATTCTAAGGCCCACTGGCATTTATCTTTGATTTAGAAAGGGGAAAACTGCTTTCCTTTTTCTTCTTTAAAATTTATGTAACTATTACAGAGGGAAAATTAGAGTGCATGAAATACAAAAATTGAATTATAATCCAGCGCAGCACATTTCCTTTTCCAGAAAGTCAAATGTCGTCTGCCTATGAGCTGATGAGCCTCCGTTGGGATCCTTAGACTTTTTTTTCCTTTCTACCTACAGTCTTCAAATTAAATTTTCATCATTTAAGGAACTCTGGTTGTTTTCCTTTTATGCAGGCTATGCCAAAACATAGGTTCTCTATGAAATAAGTTGGTTACATGAATATATTGCCAAGATAGGATTAGGTGCTCACCAAGAAATGGATGGAAATTACTGGGGAAATACAATTCAGGCATTTGATGATGATGATGAAAACCCAATATTACTTAAAGTGGAGCATGAACCATTGGGTTTAGAAATTAGGAGGCTGCTGGTGACTTTTCTAAGTGTAATAAAAGCATTTCTTTCTTTGATAGAATCATCTGAACCTTAAGTGTACTTTCTATCAATTTTAATTTTTTTCTGATTGCAATTGGTATTTTTAAAAAATGTATATAAAAGGGCTTGGCTCACTATATTCTAGACTTATGAGAGAGAAGACTCAGTGAAGTTTGGTTTCTGTCTTCACATTGTTCAAAGTTTATTTTCTAGCCTGGTCTACAAAATTAGATTGAAATAATTAACTTCTGTTAATTATTTAATAATAATCTGTTTAATAATTTTAATCTGTTTCCTACAATAGAGTGCTTATTCACCATCTGCTGAGGTGTGTCCAAGAGAAACAGATTTTATTCAGTATTATTCCAATGGGGAGAGAAGCTTCAGTGAAGCTGAGTTTAACTCCAAATACAGCAAAAACAGCTGGGGATTTGTAGCCAGGCAGAATGGAGGGGGGCAGTGGGTTGAAAATGACTAAGAGTCAAGAGTAGGGGGATTCTTGCTAAACTGGTCAAACGGTATTCTTGCTGAAGGGAGCCATCATCAGTGGCGTGGAGTGAGGAATTTAATCAGGTGTCAAACGTGTGGGGACTCTAGCTAAGCAAACTTAGCAGTATTTTTGCTAAAACTGGACTTGGTAGGCCAAAGACAGAGACCAAGGAGGAAGCCTAGTTAAAAAGGAGCTCAGAGGAGCCTGCCTTAAAGTTTGGTCAAGGAGAGAGTCTGTGGGGTGGCAAATAAGTACCCTCTCCCTGGCCCGCTGCAGTCAATTAATGGTGCTTGCCTAGGGGCACTTCAGAAGAATACTAGTGTTTCCCCTGGGTCTGGAGTCAATTAACCCTGGTGCTTTCCAACTGTGGTGCTGGTGAAGACTTTTGAGAGCTCCTTGGACAGCAGGGAGATCAAACCAGTCAACCTTAAAGAAAATCAACCCTGAATACTCATTGGAAGGACTGAAGCTGAAGCTCCAATACTTTGGCTACCTGATACAAAGTCAACTCATTGGAAAAGACCCTGATGCTGGGAAAGACTGAGGGCAGGAGAAGGGTTAGACAGAGGATGAGATGGTTGGATGGCATCACCAATTCAATGGACATGAACTTGGGCAAACTCCAGGAGATGGTGAGGGACAGGGAAGCCTGGTGTGCTGCAGTCCATGGGGTCCCAAGGAGTTGGACACCACTGAGTGACTGAACAACAGCAGCAAACCCTGATACAGTGGGGCACACACAACCCGTGTGGGTGGACTTCAGTTTCAAAAGAACATCAAATCTTTCATTCTAAAAGGGGCCACTGCTCACAAAGACTGGTTCTCCTTGTCCAGCGTTTCTCAAACCTGAGTGAGAGTCAGAATCACCTAGACGCCTGTTATTCAGGGAAGGCTGGGCCGGCCCCCAGAGTTTCTGCTCCAGGAGGTCTGGAGGTGGGGCCCAAGATTCAGCATCACTAGGAAGTTCCAGGTGATGGTGATGCTGTTGCTTTGGGGAACCACTGTGCAGGGACCTTTCTCCACCTCAGCACCTCTCCTTGAATGAGCTGCTGGGAGTCAGCCCGAGGGCACCCATATCTCCCCAGATACAACGCCTACCCATTAACTGCCCGATGAGCGAGAGCAGGTGTGTGCAGACACAAGTATTGGGGAGGTGGTGACTGGCAAGGGTATCTTTGCCAACAAACCATGCACTCCCTTTACTGGACAGGAAACAATGTATGAGGCAGAAGCAGGTAGACATCTCCATGGAGAGCAGGGGGCTGTGCACCAATTCCTCTTCAAGTATTCTGGAGAAATGAGGTAGGTATGCTTATGTCAGGGGAAATATGTGCTGCATTGCCAGCCGCCCTACTGCCTGCAGACTGGGCTGCATCCCTCCAGGATGTCAGCTCTCTTGAAGTGGAGGTGAG
Organism: Bubalus kerabau; assembly: GCF_029407905.1. Taxonomy (NCBI): domain Eukaryota; kingdom Metazoa; phylum Chordata; class Mammalia; order Artiodactyla; family Bovidae; genus Bubalus; species Bubalus kerabau. Next base: position 29,966,581 of record NC_073635.1, on the reverse strand, counting down.
TTTAGAGCTGAGCTCTGTGAGGGAATTTTCCTGACCTTCTCCCTCACACATGGCCCGCTGGGTCACTTATAGTTCGAATCGTCAGTTATTAGTCACAGAAATAAAACTGGGATCAAGTCAAGCTGTCTCAGTTAACCCCTCTGCCACATCTGTGGATATTTTAAGCTCATTCTGTTAAGCAGCTTTGAATTCTTATCCTAGAGCAATTTCTACCATATCTATTTGATAATAAGATTTGAACCCTGGACTATACTTCATAGTCTAAAAGGCCATGGATTCATCCAAGGAGCCTTTATTATGAACCATGCTTCAAAGACAGCTTTCACATATTCTCTCCCTTCAAAATTCTTCCAAGGTATATATTAGAGCTTTTATTTATCCCCATGTGTCTTAATTTCACTTTCTTTTTATCCTCTCTGCTGCATTTTGGTTGATATTATACTTCTCTATAAATTTACTATTTTTCGCTGTCTATACATCTATTTTTCTTTGCGCTTTTGTGTCCCAATGGCCATATGTTTAGTTTTAAGACGATCATTTCGGTTCTGTCAAAGATTTGCTCTTTTTTTTTGTTTTTTCATGCCGTCAGTATCTTATCCCATTTCTGTCTTTAAACATCTTAGGCTTGTTTTAAATTCCCTTTGATATGGTGCTTTTGCCTTCCAGTCTTGGTAAAGCATATCTTCCAGCAATCTCTATATTTCTGAGTCTCTTTGTTTTGCTTTCTTGTGTCACATTGCAACTTTCATTGTATTACTTTTTACTGTGAGAGTCTCTTCCTTGGGCTGTTTTCCGTGGGAATCCCCTGTGTGCTGGTTATGGCTTCATCCTTACAGAGTGCTTTGTGTTTCCCGTGTTGGGAACACAGTGCGCTCACTTCGGCCAGATCTCTCGTGTTAGGCTCTTAACCTGGTGTCCTTCTTATGTGAATGCAGACTTCACGCCGATGTGCAGTGCAGGAGTACGGTTCAGATTTCTCATGAGTGGTTATTTTTCTCCCGACCTCCTCAGGGAAGGCAAACTCCCTATAACCTTTCCACACACACGACAAGTTAAAGGGAGTGCTTCCTGTCTGGGGACGCACACCCTGGGGTCAGAATTCACTCCCCACCGGCCCTCATCCCCATGTGTCAGGTCCCACACATGGAACCAGTTCTCTGGCTTCAGTTTCCACTCACCTTTCTGACCTGGAGTTTCCTGTTCATTTCTAGGTTTTGAGCTGACTGATGTATTAACAAAAAAATTTTTTTTGATCATATTCAGCATGTTTATGTTCTAAAGGTTAAAAAGATGTTTTCTTTTTTCATCCCTGCATCAGTTCTGTCAACTTTACTGACCCCCAAGACTTGAAGTACTGGATCATTATCCATGTCATCCCTAACAAGGTTTGCTTCACTTAACATAAGGTGCAAAAATCCTGACACTAATGTTTCCTTCTTTTTGATTGTCTCTTCCACTTTCTCCCTTTTGCATTTTGCCCATATCACTCCAGCTGGAGGGCCTTTCCTGGTATGTGTCTTTTGGTGGGGAGAATGATTTTCATTTCAATCTATGTGATAAAGGATTCTCCACTGGGCCAAACACATTTTCTGCCCTATTTAATATCACCTCTTTCCTGGCAGCAGCGGCTCAGAGTTTTTTAACTTTTCATCCTTTCACATCCAATATTGGGTAGACGAGACTTCCACATACTTTATCTCATTTGACCCTCTTAAAGTCCTGCATTGTTACTATTATCTTAATTTCATAGCTTGGAAAACTGGGCTTCCGGGGATAATTAACTTGTCCAAGGTTGGTAACTAACAAAGTTCCCCTTCCTCCACTGAGGAGGAACCCTACCTAGAAGGACAGCTCGCAAGCAGCTTTACTGGCCCTACTCCTCTCCTGGTATTGTTGTTGTTCATTCACTCAATAGTGTCCAACTCTTTGTGACTCCATGGACTACAGCACACAGGGCTTCCCTGTCCTTCACCATCTCTGAGAGATTGCTCAAACTCATGTGCATTGAGTCGAGGATGCTATCCAACCATTTCATCCTCTGTCACCTCCTTCTCTTGCCATCAATCTTTCCCAGCATCAGGGTCTTTTCCAATGAGTCAGCTCTTCGCCTCAGGTGGGCAAAGTACTGGAAGTTCAGCTTCAGCATCAGTACTTCCAATGAATCTTCAGGATTGATTTATTTTAGGATTGACTGGTTAGATCTCCTTGCAGTCCAAGGGCCTCTCAAGAGACTTCTCCAACACCACAGTTCAAAAGCATCAATTCTTCGGCGCTCAGCCTTCTTTGCGCACATCCATATATGACTACTGGAAACACCATAGCTTTGACTATACAGACTTTTGTAGGCAAAGTGATGTCTCTGCTTTTTAATATGTTTTGTCTGTCACAAGCTTTTCCTTGTAAGTGTACAGGGCTCCTCTCAGCCAGAGAACTTCTATTTGTAAACCTGCTCAGAGAAGCTTCTGTGTGATTGTGCTCTTTGTTTTGCATATCTGAAGCAAAACCAGAATTCCCTGCAGATGATTATAATAAAAAAATGATTCTGAGAAATGCATTCATTTGCTCTCTGGAAAGCTGTGTGTCGCAGTTTTAAGCTTCTTGGATTTATTATCTGAAATTTCTAAGCTTTATCTTTTGGCACTGACTGCTACAAAATTATAGAAAATGGCTTTAAAGACTCAATGTATTTACACAAAGATGTGTTAGTGTGATAATTCTGTGTCAAGGAATATTACATATTTTAATCTTCAGAAATTCAATTGGTATACTGATGTATCAAGGAATATTACATATTTTAATCTTCAGAAATTCAATTGGTATACTGATGTAAAATTCATAAAATTGAAATTGCTTTGGCTCTGGTCTTCATAATAAAAGTGTTGTGATGCCTTTAAAAAAACAGCATTAATGTCCTATCTTGAGACCTCAGTTCTCCTTGTCATCTTTGTCCCTCTCACCCTGCGATAAGTGATCCCCTGAAATGACCCAATGTTGTGTGCCTTCTATCTTGTTTGTCTTGTGGAGTTAATAACGAAGGAGCTACAGGCAGCCTTGGGGGACAGCTCCCATTTCTTTTTGGTGTCCTCAGGGTACCTTATGAGGGCACTCCTCTGTCCTCTTCTTCCTTACTTTTTACACAGAAAAGGGAACTGCAAGGTATTTTCACCCTCCCTGTATTTGTTTTGTGGCTTCAATAATATGAAAACTAGAATTTTCATAACATGCAGCAGCAGGGGTTTTTATTTTAAAGAGAAGAAAAAAGAGGAAAAACACACAAACCGACAGTTAAACCCACAGCACCCAAAAACCTTCGGTTTTACTTCTCTTAAAAAGAGAAAGGTGCTCCAAAGATTTTCACCTCTGGGTCTTAATGCATGAAGATGTTTCTGACGCTTCGGAAGGGTTTGATGTTTCATAGTTATGGGTATATTTCTGCAAACTGTTTTGTTCTAATACTTTATTCAATGTCAGTCTTCCTATCTGCAAGTTCAGTTATAGCTACACTTTAACATCTTTTTAGATCTTGAGAGCACTCATTGTTACAGACTGAATGTTTGTGTTCCCCACCCCCAATTCATATTTGAAACCCAATCCCTGATGTAACAATGGTGTTTGGAGGTGGGCCCTTTGAGAGGTGATTAGGTCATGAGGGTAGAGGGCACTAATGGGATTAGTTAGTGCCCTTATGAAAGAAGCCACAGAGCACTCCCTTGCCCCTTCTGCCAGGTGGTGGTGGTATTCAGTCACTAAGTCATGTCCGACTCTTTATGACCCCATGCCTGGAGCACACCAGGCTTCCCTGTCCTTCACTATCACCTGGAGTTTGCTCAGACTCATGTCCATTGAGTTGGTGATGCCATCCAACCATCTCATTTTCTGCTAGGTGAGAACACAAGACAGTGTCTATGAACTAAATGAACTAGACCTGGGGGTCTGTCTATAAGCAGACCCTCACCAGACCTAATCTGCTAGTTAAACAAGAGGGAAGCCGGCAGAGCACAAACTATAAAAGAATGATACAGCCTGAGGACATGACATAAATTGATCAGAACCAAACAGGTCCAAGATGGCAGATGAGCTGACTTCAGTACATGCTCACTGTATCACATCAGCTAAATGACACACCCACCAGCACCATGACAGTTCCAAGGTCGACTAAACACCAAGTGGGTGGCAGCCCAATTCCTAGAAGTTCCCTTCCCCGAAATAGTTGGAATACTCCTCCCACTCATTAGCCTATGAAATTACTCAGCCCATGAAAACTAACTATACCATATTTTAAGGTTACTCTCGACTTGTGTAATGGCTCACGCTGTCTGTGGAGTGCATTTTTCTCCAAACAAATCCACTTCTTTGTTGTTTTGTTGCTAAGTTGTGTCCAACTCTTTTGTGACCCCATGGACTGTAACCTACCAGGTTCTTCTGTCTGTAGGATTATTCAGGCAAGAATACTGGAGTGAGTTGCTATTTCCTCCTCCAGCAGATCTTCCTGACCCAGGGATCAAACCCAGGTCTCCTGCACTGCAGGTGGTTTCTTTACTGCAGAGCCACCAGGGAGACACTTCTTACCTATCACTTTTTTTCTCATTGAATTCTTTCTATGATGAGACATCAAGAACGTGAGCTTCATTAAGTCCTGAGACCAGGTGTGTGACCTCAGTTAGAAGACCATGAGTTCAAGTCCCAGGCTGGGGCACACAGTTTCAGCTTCACTTTGATTTTGCATTTCCCAGCCTTCAGAACTGTGGGAAATAAATTTCTTTGGTTTACAAGCCACTCAGTCTATAGTCCTTTTGGTATGGCAGCACAAATGGATAAAGACACTTACCCTGCTGCTCTAGGGAATTCAAATCTTATACAAACTAAAAATTTCACCTAAATACCACTGACTAGATAAAGAAAAGAAACAGATGATGATCTTTAATTATTGCCTTCAGACAATGTTCAGCAACATCTGCCCGCTCACTGTGCTGTAAAATGTTTTTAGGGGAGGAGGACTGTCTCAGCACTATATGCTTACTCTGGTTAGTAAGGATCGATTTATATGTACCTCTGTGTGTATTGTGCTATGCTCCCCAACTCCTTCTGTAAGCTTCTATTTCATTTTGTCAGTTCCAGGATATGTGTTCTCAAGAAAGGAAATTTGGGACGCCTGAGTTTGCTCTGCATTTATTTTCTTACTGTTAATCTTTGGTGATTCTCCCTCTATGAACTTACTGAAAACACTGGGTAATACATTTAGGAGAAGAATGTCAAAATGTGTATTGTATTGCTGAGAGAATTAAAATAATCCTCCAGAGGAAACATCTGACACACACACAAATATCTTAAGCCTCATTTATAACAGGAAAAATAATTCCTTGGAAAAAAGTGAGGAAAGCACAGAAAAATAGGGTTTTGGACTCTGCCCAAGACAAACCAAATCAGAGAGATTAATTATAAAGGCGTTTTATGGTTTCTGCATTAGAAAGGAAGAAATGGCCAGGTCAGAAGTGGTCCTCATTTTTGCAGGAACATACAGGAAGCAGTGACTTGCTCTGATTTCTAGTTGTCTTTCCAAGTACTTTTTCTAATGAATTTTTTCCAAGTCAGTAATTCACATGACTTCCGGCCCTCCCATTCTGCTCACTGGACAGCACACAGCAAGGATGAGTGTGGCGTCAGGTCAGTAAATCTGTGGTGGGCCAGGTCCTCAGTCCACAACCTTTAAATCACGCTCTGACTGATCTACAGCCAGGGAGCTTGGCTTTTGCCATTTCCAAATATAGAGCATTGATTTCTTAGCCAATACTTTAACAGTTAATCAAGAAATGTTTATTTATGGAGCACCTTTAATTTGTTTTTCACCACTTGGGCCTGAGCAAGAGCTAATCTGACTGGAGAGATGCATTGGTCAATATGTAGTAGACACGAAGTAATGAGAGAGCTGTGCAAACCAACATCAATACAATTAATGTCGTAGAGAGGAAACTCTCTTTGGGGTTCACAGACAAGGGGATCATCTAGGAAGGCTTCAGTCATGAAAGAGGTTCAGTGAGCCAGGGGCAAAGAGAGATGCATTATTGGCCAGCAAAAACAAGTAAAAATATGCTGAGGCAAGATCTGTGGTGTGTGGTGGTAAAAACACAGCCTACTTAGGGAAAATGAGCCTAAGGAGAAGTGTGGGCCATCCTACACCTTCACCCTCGTGCCCTGACACAAATCTCCACACAACTTAAGCTCAGCCATTTTTGGCCACTTGCCATTATCTTTATCCTTTTATTTATTCATCTTCTCATTCAATAGCTCGGGGAGTGTTTATAGAATGTTCATCTTATGCTGATATTGTACCAGTCACTATGGGAGCAAGGGTGAGCAAGGGGTCATTCTATCATGGTGGTTACAATCATGGGTTTTGTAGTAAAATAGACTTGATAAAGGTCTGGTTCTGCCAGCTACCACCTGAACAAATTATTTAATCTCTCAAAGCATCAATTTTGTAATCAGGAAGTATGAATATCTTATGTGATTTTTTTAAAGACTTTTTAAAATGAGAACCATTTTTTAAGTCTTTATTGAATTTATTGCAATATTGTTTCTGTTTTATGTTTTGGTTTTTTGGCAGAGAAGCATGGGGATCTTAGCTCCCTGACCAGGGGTGGAACCTGCACCCCCTGCCTTGGAAGGCAAATCCTTGACCAGTGGATTGCCAGGGAAGTTCCCCTTATGTGGTTTTTATATTTAGTATGTTTTTGCCTAGCCTTCCTTTCTCCTTATCAAATTTCCTTTAGAACTGCAGACCAAGATGGTGATAAGGAGAATCCTGAACTTCCCTCATCCCTCAGATAAACTGAATGTATGGCTAATCGCTGTAATTTCCTTTGAGAGAAATTCAGAAACTACTTTGGTGATGCCTATGCACTGGACCTGGCACAGTGCCAAACAACTGGTAGGGGATCCCCAACTTCCAGCTTCCCCTTGAGGAGCAAAGGGTCTGGACCACATGTCTCTTACCCCCACTTTTAAGGCTCCCACCCAAGGGACAGGACCCAAAAAACCTAGCTCTGAAAGCCAACAGAGCTTGTGTTCAGGAGACCCATAGAACTTCAGCAGTGAAGCAGCAGTTCTCATCTCATCCTCTGCCCCCCAGATGAGATGGTTGGATAGCATCACTGCTTCAGTGGACATGAACTTGGGCAAACTCCGGGAGTAGTGAGGGACAGGGAGGCCTTGAATGCTGCAATCCATGAGTCAGTGCAGAGTCAGACACGACTTAACAACTGAACAACAACAAGGCAGCTCTTAGTGAGGGCACAAGCATTCAGCTTGGTTTTTCCTGCTAGGGCTCGGGGCACAGGAAGCTGGCAGAGAAGTGTATCTCTCAGTCTCCCCTGACAGAGGCAGCCTGCCTATGTTACATGCTGTTTTGCTAATTAGTGCCCATCCAGCTGCTAGCAAAAATTCTCCCTGGCTCCCAGAAGGTCTGGTGCACATTTCCCTTGACTTCTCTCTTGGGCTTGCTCTAACAATAAAATCAGGTCACCAGCAACTCTCTCCAAGGAGCTTGTCCAGGTATCAGTTCAATTCAGTTCAGTCGCTCAGTCGTGTCCGACTCTTTGTGACCCCATGGACTGCAGCACGCCAGGCCTCCCTGTCCATCACCAACTCCTGGAGTTCACTCAAGTTCATTTCCATCGAGTCAGTGATGCCATCCAACCATCTCATCCTCTATTGTCCCCTTCTCCTCCTGCCCTCAATGCTTTCAAAAGCATCAGGGTCTTTTCCAGTGAGTCAGCTCTTTGCATCAGGTGGTCAAAGTATTGGAGTTTCAGCTTCAGCATCAGTCCTTCCGATGAACACCCCGGACTGATTTCCTTTAGGATGGACTGGTTGGATCTCCTTGCAGTCCAAGGGACTCTCAAGAGTCTTCTCCAACACCACAGTTCAAAAGCGTGAATTCTTTGGCACTCAGCTTTACTTATGGTCCAGTTCTCACATCCTTACATGACCACTGGAAAAACCATAGCTAAGACTAGACAGACCTTTGTTGGCAAAGTAACATCTCTGCTTTTTAATATGCCGTCTAGGTTGGTCATAGCTTTTCTTCCAAAGAGCAAGTGTCTTTTAATTTCATGGCTACAGACACCATCTACAGTGATTTTGGAGCCCAGAAAAATAAAGTCTGCCACTGTTTCCATTTCTTCCCCATCAATTTGCCATGAAGTGATGGGACCAGATGCCATGATCTTAGTTTTCTGAATGGTGAGGTGTAAGTCAACTTTTTCACTCTCCTCTTTCACTTTCATCAAGAGGCTCTTTAGTTCTTCTTCACTTTCTGCCATAAGAGTGGTGTCATCTGCATATCTGAGATTATTGATATTCCTCCCAGCAATCCTGACATCAGCTTGTGCTTCATCCAGCCCAGCATTTCACATGATGTACTCCGCATATAAGTTAAATAAGCAGGGTAACAATATACAGTCTTGACATATTCCTTTCCCGATTTGGAACCAGTCTGTTGTTTCATGTCCAGTTTTATCTGCTGCTTCCTGACCTGCATACAGATTTCTCAGGAGGCAGGTCAGGTGGTCTGGTATTCCCATCTCTTTCAGAATTTTTCACAGTTTGTTGTGATCCACAGAGTCAAAGGCTTTGGCATAGTCAATAAAGCAGAAGGAGATGTTTTTCTGAACTCTCTTGCTTTTTCGATGATCTAACGGATGTTGGCAATTTGATCTCTGGTTCCTCTGCCTTTCCTAAAACCAGCTTGAACATCAGGAAGTTCACAGTTCACATATTGCTGAAGCCTGGCTTGGAGAATTTTAAGCATCACTTTACTAGTGTGTGAGATGAGTGCAATTGTGTGGTAGTTTGAGCGTTCTTTGGCATTGCCTTACTTTGGGATTGGAATGAAAACTGACCTTTTCCAGTTCTGTGGCCACTGCTGAGTTTTCCAAATTTGCTGGCATATTGAGTACAGCACTTTCACAGCATCATCTTTTAGGATTTGAAATAGCTCGGTTGGAATTCCATCATCTCCACTAGCTTTGTTCATAGTGATGCTTCCTATGGCCACTTGACTTCACATCCCAGGATATCTGGCTCTAGGTGAGTGATCACACCATCGTGATTATCTGGGTCATGAGGATCTTTTTTGTGTAGTTCTTCTGTGTATTCTTGCCATGTCTTCGTAATATCTTTTGCTTCTGTTAGGTCCCTATCATTTCTGTCCTTTATTGTGCCCATCTTTGCATGAAATGGTCCCTTGGCAATTCTAGTCTTTCCCATTCTATTGTTTTCCTCTATTTCTTTGCACTGATCACTGAGGGAGGCTTTCTTATCTCTACTTGCTATTCTTTGGAACTCTGCATTCAAATGGATATATCTTCCCTTTTCTCCTTTGCCTTTCACTTCTCTTCTTTTCACAGCTATTTGTTAGGCCTCCTCGGACAACCATTTTGCCTTTTCGCATGTTTTCTCCTTGGGGATGGTCTTGATCCCTCCCTCCTGTACAATGTCATGAACCTCCGTCCATAGGTCTTCAGGCACTCTACCAGATCTAGTCCCTTGAATCTATTTGTCACTTCCACTGTATAATGATAACAGATTTGATTTAGGTCATACCTGAATGGTCTAGTGGTTTCCCCTAATTTCTTCAGTCTAAGTCCAGGCATAGGTGATGAGAAACTGAAATAGAAAGATGAAAAGGAATGATGGGAAGAAGAGAAAAGAGCTGGAAGAGGGAGTTACCCAGATGTAAGGAAAGTAGGTAGAGACTAAGGCAGTGAGTACTGGGAATGAGACAAGAGACACTAGCAGGCATGGGGCATGACAAAGGCAGCAGCACATAAGCTTCTGTCTGGCTATAGAGACCTTAACCGATGTAAGTCTCTCCATGTGAAGTCATGGAGAGAAGCAAAGCCTATGTGACCAATGCAATAGACTTAGACAATGCACAGTAAACAGAGAGTGGGGAAGTCAGCCACAGAACACCTGTCATGCACGTTATGAGGCAGTGATGCAGTGATGCAGCTCACTGGGTCTCACTGTTCTCACAGAATCCATGTAGTTGTTCTACAGAATCTTGTACTATATTTTACTCCATATTTATTTACTTTAATCCAGCTTTTTATTATGGGAAGCTCTGACCTTTTCCTGGGATTCCCAGGTGGAGCTACTGATAAAGAACCCCAGTGCCAATGCAGGAGACCTCAGAGACGTGGGTTTGATCCCTGGGTCAGGAAGCTCCCCTGGAGAAGGAAATGGCAACCCGCTCCAGTATTCTTGCCTGGAAAATCCCATGGACAGAGGAGCCGGCTGGGCTACAGTCCATGGGGTCACAGAGTCAGACACGACTGAAGCTATTTGGCATGCCCATGCATGCTGATATTTTCCAGGTAATTTGGTTGATGGGATAGCTCTTCTCTGACTTTGGCTGGACCTACCTAATATGGGAGGTCTCAATATCCAGGGCTCCAGGGGTAGATGTCATATATCTAAAGCCCTTTGTATTTAGGTTCAGATCAAAGCTTGACTCCCTGTATGCTCAAGAAATACTGATTCAGTAGTATCTTTAGGAATGTCTTTATTATAATCTGTAGAGATTTAGAGAGGGGTGTGGAACCCAGACAGGAGAAAAGGTCTGAGGATGACATCCAAGTTTTACATTTGTCTAAAGAGATTGATTGTGTTTCTGGTAGAAATATAGACTCTGGGGTAGGGATCAGGTTGCAGGGAGAGGGAAGATGGTGGGTCTCAGGCTCACAGATCTTCCAATCTAAACCATTTCCCCTTTAGTATTTTCATGCCTCTCCATATTATCATTACTATCAAACTCTTATTTTCTTCCTGTGCTCATTAAATGGCTAATAGTAGTGCCAGAGAATGAACAATGCTCTGAGTCGTGTTTTAATTTCAAATGGTCATAAGCAGTTTCAGTTCACTTAAGCATCTTATAATCAGCAACAACAGAAGAAAACAGAAAACAGAAAAACTGCTATTTCAAATCTCAACCATTACACTGATTTCTTAATGGTGGATGTAGGAAAAAAGATCCATGTTACAGGGAGAAAGCAATTTTAAAATAGCAGGTTTACTATATGATCAGTTGCATCCAGAATGATTTGCAGTAAATACAACTAAGGAACTATCATGAACTGTCTCCTATGTGTTTTTCACTTTTTGCAATTATCTAAAACTTTTCTCTGAACAGTGCTGTTCACATAAATATGAAGGTTCACACTTTCAGACAATGTCTTGTTATAAAGCTATTTGACATCATAAAACTTTATCTCTTTTCATCAAAAGGAAAGAAAGCAGGCACAGATACACTGGACACCATCTAGTAATGTCACCAAAGGTCTCTGTTGAATTTACGGTCACTCCTCAGTATCTGCTAAGAAGTGGTTCCGGGACCCCTGAGGATACCAAAATCCATGGATGCTCAAGCCCCTTACATAAAATGGCCCAGGATTTGCATGCAGTGTAAGCACATCCTCCTGTACACTTTAAATCTCCTCAAGATTTATAATAGCAAACACAATGTAAATGCTATGTAAATAGTTGCCTGCACACAGCAAATTCAAGTTTTGCTTTTTTTGAGCTTCCTGGAATTGCTTTTCCAAATATCGTTGATCCACGGTTGGTTGAATCTGTGGATACAGAACCCCTGAAAATGGAGAGCCCACTGTACTAGACACTTTTTTCTTTCAGTTTTATTGAGAGTCAGTTTTTAAATCAGCACATAGAAGGACGTACTTTTTCCATCCCAGGGTCCTCAGTATATTTATCACGGCTGTTATAAATTTTTGATCTGATACGTCCAACATCTCTGGCGTATCTGAGTGTGGCTCTAATGCTTCCTTTGTCTCTCCAGCTTTGTGTGTGTGTGTGTGTTTTAGTATGCTTTGAGCTGAACATGATGTACTGGGTAAAAATAACTGAGGTGAATGAGCCTTTAGGGTGAGGTTCTTTGTATATCCAGGTAGGAGTCAGGCTGTGTTTACCATCTGCTCTTTTCTGCAGCTGTTGGAGGCTGAGTTTTCCTCTGATGTCATTGCTTTTTATCTCCCCTGTTGTCTTTTGGTTTCCCTATAGGTTTCTTCTTAAGTAAGATGAGGCATGCAGTTCTTCCAGGTAATGGCCCATTGTCATACATATGAGACCCCACTGATGCAGTGTTAAGGTGGACAGGCATACCTTATATTATTGCACTTAGCTTTACTGTGCTTTGCAGATGTTGTGGTTTTTACAGACTGAAAGTCTATGTCAACCCTGTAATAAGCAAGTCTATGGGCGTGAATTTTCCAACAACATTTGCTCACTTTGTGTCTCTGTGCTGCCTTTTGATAACTGTCACAATATTTCAAACTTTTCCAGTATAATTATATATGTTATGGTGATCTGCGGTCAGTGATCTTTGATGTTACTATTGTCATTGTTTTGGGGAGGCACAAGTTGCACCCATATGAGGGGCTAGACTTAATAAATGTTGGGTGTGTTCTGACTGCTCCAACTACCAGCCATTGCCCCATCTCTCCCCCTCTCCTTGGGCGTCCTTATTCCCTGAGACACACCAACGGGAAATTACAGCAATCAATAACCCTGCAACAGCCTCTCAGTGTTCAAATGAAAGGAAGGTCACATGTCTCTCACTTTAAATCAAAAGCTAGAAATAATGAAGCTTAGTGAGGAAGGCAGGTTGAAAGCCAGACAGGCTGAAACCTAGGTTTCTTGTGTCAAAAGTTACCCAAGTTGAGAATGCAAAAGAAAAGTAACTTGAAGGAAATTAAAAGTGTTACTGCAGTGAACACATGAATGATAAAGGGGGAAAAAAGCAGCCTTATTGTTGATATGGAAAGTTTAGTAGTCTTGGTAGATCATACCAGCCACAACAGTCCCTTAAGCCAAAACCTAATGCAGAGCAAAGCCCTAACTCTCTTCATTTCTAGAGTAGAAGGCAGCTGATGTTTCTGGGTGGCATCTGAATTCTGTTTAGAGTGAAAATAGTCCAGGGGTTAAAAATCTGCCTTGCAATGCAGGGGGGTGGGTTCAATTCCTGGTGGGGGAAGTAAAATCCATAAGCCAAAGAGCTACTAAGCCCATGTGCCATAGCTAGAGAGTCCATCCATGTGACGCAATTAAAGATATGCATGACGCAAAGAAGATCTGGAATGCCACAATTAAGACCCAAAGCAGCCAAATAAATAAATACAGAAATATTTTTTAAAAATAAGTTTAAAAAAATTTTAATTAAGAAGACAGTAACCAGCTGATGTGGTTTTTCTCCTATACTCTCTGCCTTACTGGAGCAGCAGTTATTTAAGTATAAATGAGGTAACAGCCTGAGGTCAAAAGCTCACACACTGAGGGTAATGAAAAGACAGGTGGAAAGAACCCAGGTCTCTGAAAGTATCATTCAACAGCTGAACAAATATCAATAACCACCTACTCACAGAGCTGTTATGTAACACATGTGTGTGCATGCTAAATCGCTTCAGTCATGTTCAACTCTTTGCAACCCCCTGGGACTATAGCCTGCCAGGCTCTTCTGCCCATGGGATTCTCCAGGCAAGAATACGGGAGTGAATTCCCAGGCCCTTCTCCAGGGGATCTTCCCAACCCAGGAATTGAACTGGCATCTCTTGTGTCTCCTGCATTGGCAGGCAGATTCTTTACCACTAGAGTCACATATAAACAACAACAGATGGTATTCTTCTATTTGGCTCCACATATTCATCAATCAGTTCAGTTCAGTCACCTAGTCATGTCTGACTCTTTACGACCCCATGGACTGTAGCACGCCAGGCTTCCCTATCACCAACTCTCAGAGCTTACTTAAACTCATGTCCATCGAGTCTGTCATGCCATCCAACTATCTTATTTTCTGTTGTCCCCTTCTCCTGCCTTCAATCTTTCCCAGCATCAGGGTCTTTTCCAGTGAGTCAGTGCTTCTCATCAAGTGACCAAAGTATTGGAGTTTCAGCTTCAGCTTCAGTCCTTTTAATGAATATTCAGGACTGATTTCCTTTAGAATTGACTGGTTTGATCTCCTTGCAGTCTGAGGGACTTTCAAGAGTCTTCTCTAATACCACAGTTCAAAAGCATCAATTCTTACATATTTATAGATGACAGTGTACTATTCTCAGAAGCAACGTGCTACAAGTTGGTTTCAAGCCATAGACTGTGGACAATGAGTAAACAAGAAGACAGAGCAGTCATAGGTGAGGATCCGAGCACTCCAGGTTGGAAAGCAGTGGCCCTCACTATGAAGTGTCAAAACACTTGGCCAAACTGCCATCTGCCGAATCTCACTACACAGACTCTTTGCCAGGCTAGCCAAGAAATACTACAGAAAACATCAGCAAAAAAGGTGTTACACAGCACTTTCTCTGACTCTTAAAATCACCCACCCCATTTATCGTAACTGAATTAGTGGATGAAACATACATAAAATTCAATAAGTTATAGATAATAGAATTAACTATTATTAGATTAGAAGAATTTACATTAGCTATGTAAATTTTGAAGTGTAACTTAGAATCCAGCTTATCAAGTAAGAAACTGACCCCAGGGACAGCTTAGATTAGTGAATTTCTGTTTTTAGTTCTTGGGTAAGCTGGTATTTGCTTATCTGACATCTCCACCAAAAGTTGGGCAGGCAGTGCTACCAATTAACTGTAGTGGTTGACAGCATTTTAGAAACATGGGTCTCAGGAGAGAGGAATTCATCTTTCTGGTGAACTCATATTTTGGTAATTTATCTTTTTCTGAGATCAGTGAATATGGCAGAAGATCCAAATCAACTCACTTGCCTGCTTGCTTGTCACCAGACACCTCTCAGAAAGACACCTCTGGAGAGAGGTAGAGAGGACGACACCGGTGCAGAAGGGTCTCCTCTACACACTGGTGTGTGTGGCACAGCCCAGGAGACTCAGCCACGCATGGCAGGGCTGGACTGATGGCCCACAGCACAAGGCCTGGAGACACAGGGCACAGCACAATGCAGCCGGCATGGGGCTGTCCCCAGGAGACGGCAGGGCCAGTCCATGAATAAACAAAACCCAAATGCTGGAGTCCACCAACCCCAGAGGAAAACGGACACTCAGTCTTAAATCAAAGCGTCAACAAAGCAGAAATTCAACAAACTTGTTCTATTTCTGACTGGCTGCTCTTAGCCAAGACAATTCAGTCTATCCATTTTGTCCTTGTGTTTGAGTAAGTCTCTGACACAGCAGGTGTTTATTACAATGGACTGGATTAAAATGCTACTGTGCTTTTTTTGTTCTCATTTGCATGTAAATTCTCCTTTTTTTTTTTTTTTTTTTTAATGGAGCATGATTTGAACCATGAGACAGGAAGAAGATCAGAGACGGTCCTTAGGAAAGTCAAGGAAAGAAGCAATTCTGAACCAAAGATGCTCACAACGGCATACTTTTCAACTTTAGAACATTTTGTGCAACTTTGCACCAGTTATTGCCAAAGGATATTTTTCCTTCACCTGTTTAACAACTTCATTTATGCTTTACCCATCTTAGCCACTGATTGAGTAGAAATTCTTACCCATTTTCCGAATGAAACAAATACCACAACTAACGGATAGAACTTTTCTGGCCAGGGAGTAACTTGTATGCGCTTCCGGTCAGGCTGATCACAGGAATGGAAAAAAGACTGCTGCATTGTGCTCAGCAAATTAACCACCCTGCAATCCTGCTTCTGCTAGATGGGATTCAAGTAGCTGATGGCACTGAACAGTCAGCCATGTGAATCCTATTGTATGACAGACCCCTCAGAGTCAAGAAAACACTTAAGATGATCAAGAAATGCTAAAGAAGAGTCATGGAGCCATTTTTAAAAGGTGACTGTGAGCACAGTGCAATACCTTAACAAGAAAAAGAAAAAAAAAAAGTGCCCTATAACTGGATATTAAGTGGACTCTGAGTTTTCCACAAGGCAGAGAAGAGAAGAAGAATATGAACAAGATAGTATTTTTACATTACCATGTGGATTTTTTTTTCTTCTTTTCCCTCTGCCCTCTCAATTTCCAAGGGTTGACTCTTGAGTTTATGGCTCTATTCAGGTGGTGGGGTAGGGTGGAGAACTAGCATTGCCTGGCAAATGTGTTTTCTTTTGGCCTGTATTTCCAAAACCCTAAGCTCAAAAGGAGAGGCTTCACCCATGTAGGATAAGAAACTCTCTGCAGAAGTAGGAGTGAATGTGGGGACCCTCACTCCAAGCCTGACAGATTCTCCTTGAGATGAGAGAGAGACAGAGACATCTAGGAGTCCACGGGGGCTTCCCAGATGGCTCGGCAATAAAGAATCTGCCTGCCAGTGCAGGAGATGCAGGTTCGATCCCTGGGTTGGCAAGATCCCCAGGAGAAGAAAATGGCAACCCACTCCAGTATTCTTGCTTGGAGAATCCCAAGAATAGAGGAGACTGGTGGGCTACAGGTCACCAGGAGATGGACACGACTGAGCATGAGCATTTACTGGACATTTAATGGGGATTCAGAGAACAGAGCTTCTCTGGACTCCATTTCTCACTAATTTCTCCAGGGGAAAAAAAAAAGCCTCTGGAGGGATTGCTACAAGGTATGGTTAGGAAGATGGGACCAGGCAACCAGAATGGTGCAAGGCAGCAGGGGGACCCAGTAGTTGGAAGCAGTGGAGTCTGCACAACAATGACCGATGACCAGGGTGTCCCTGGCCCCCAGGGCTTCAGTGCTGCATTAGACCTGTGATGCCCAGAGGACCAAAAAACAAGATGAGCTCAAGGGCTTCAGATGCAGGAACAGAATGCACCAGACCTCTATCACCCTCCTGCCATGTTGCAACTGGTGCAGAATTTATTTTGAGCCCTCCTGGGCAGCATGGCCTGTCCCTGTCCCATCCCCTATAAGGAAAGGTATTTGTCCTGTCCTTCCTTTGCCCCATGTAAGGAAAGCACATGTACCTCATCCAACCAGCAAATGAGCCACAAGGTTTCTACCCTGGTCCTTTGTTCCTGGCTATAAAGTCAGGCAACTGACCCATATTCAGGGTCTGTTCTCCCTGACCAGCAGGAAGCTGGCCTGCTGTCCCAGAAGCAGCCCCTATGCACAAATTCTATTCTCTTTCATTCTCTCTCATGTCTGGAAATTCTTTTCCATCCTGCACACAGACACTGACAAGAACCATGTGGCGGGAATGAAGCACTGAGAGTATCTGAGACTCCACTAAGAGATTAGAAATTAATTTGTGTGTGGGAGAAAGTTTAAGTTCTATTTCTTTCATCTAGAAGCTTTTCACTGGTTTCATATCCAGAAAACTGTCCCCTCTCTGGGTATCCTTATAACCTCCACCTGCCCTGACCCCACCCTACTCCTCAAACCCAGTTCAGTTTCAGTTCAGTCACTCAGTCATGTTCGACTCTTTGCGGCCCCATGAATCGCAGCACACCAGGCCTCCCTGTCCATCACCAACTCCCGGAGCTCACTCAAACTCATGTCCATCGAGTCAGTGATGACATCCAGCCATCTCATCCTCTGTCGTCCGCTTCTCCTCCTGCCCCTGATCCCTCTCAGCATCAGGGCCTTTTCCAATAAGTCAACTCTTCGCATGAGGTGGCCAAAGTATTGGAGTTTCAGCTTCAGCATCAGTCCTTCCAATGAACACCCAGGACTGGTCTCCTTTAGGATGGACTGGTTGGATCTCCTTGCAGTCCAAGGGACTCCCAAGAGTCTTCTCCAATATCACAGTTCAAAAGCATCAATTCTTCAGCACTCAGCTTTCTTTATGGTCCAACTCTCACATCCATACATGACCACTGGAAAAACCATAGCCTTGACTAGATGGACCTTTGTTGGCAAAGTAATGTCTCTGCTTTTGAATATGCTATCTAGGTTGGTCATAACTTTCCTTCCAAGGAGTAAGCGTCTTTTAATTTTGTGGCAGCAATCACCATCTACAGTGATTTTGGAGCCCCAAAAAATAAAGTCTGACACTGTTTCCACTGTTTCCCCATCTATTTTCCATGAAGTGATGGGACCAGATGCCATGATCTTCGTTTTCTGAATGTTGAGCTTTAAGCCAACTTTTTCACTCTCCTCTTTCACTTTCATCAGGAGGCTTTTTAGTTCCTCTTCACTTTCTGCCATAAGGGTGGTGTCATCTGCATATCTGAGGTTATTGATATTTCTCCTGGAAATCTTGATTCCAGCTTGTGCTATTTCCAGCCCAGCATTTCTCATGATGTACTCTGCATATTGTCACCTCAAACCCAAGGTAACCAACATTTCTGATTTCTAATTCCATCAATCAGTTTGGACTATTAGAGACTTTCTTATTAAAAGGCATCATACAATCTCTTCTCTTTCATGTCTGGCATCTATTCTACAATATTATGCTACAGTTTTGGTTTGTGATTTTTATTGTTAAGTACAATTCCACTGTAATAATATACAATTTATTTGTCCATTCTGTTGACGCTCCTTTGGGTTGTTCCCTATTTATGGTTTTACAGGATAAAGTGGCTTCAAAGATTTATGTACATGTCTTTTGTTTAAAAATGCAATCTTAAGTAAGTCACACATCAAAAAAGAAACTACAATGAATGATGAAGAAAGTCAAACTTGGAATTGACTTACACTGAAAGCATTATATAAAATTTGTGGGAATGCAATAAAAACAGTGCTTTGAAGAAAATTGATAGCCTTATATGCTATAATTTATCATTTACAGTCACAGAAAAGGCTATAGGCTAAAAAATTAATGATTAGGGATTTAGTACTGGCCATGGGGGAGTAGCAAGTAACTTATTCTTCTGCTGTAAACAACTATAAACCTGTATAAAATATGGGAAAGCAACCATTTTCAGGCAATGGACAATAAGCAGCACAAGGTTATGATCTTTGAGAAAAGGAAACACACAGTGAGCTCGATATTCGTGCTGGTTTCTGCTGGGGCACTTCCTAAACGGCAGCAGAGACATGGTGCCGAAACAGAAGCTGTTGAGGGCAAGGTGGCTGACTCTGCGCTGGTGCTGCTATGGGCAAGGCTACGGAAGACGAAAGCCACACAAACAAAGAGCCCCAGAAAAGTGCACTGAAACACCCTGGAGACTGTAAGCAGACACTCAGCTGAGTGTGGGCAGAGCGAGACTCTGGGAGGCTCAGCAGAGAAAGGCAATATGCGTATTGGCGGGGCCGGAGGCTCTGTGGTGGCATAAGGCAGGGAGACCCTGGAGTTCTGAGCGGCTTGTTAATGCTTTTCAGCCACTCTTGTAATTTTATACAGATGACACCTGTAAGGATTTATCTAAACATTCACCCTTTTACTGTCTACCCTTCGGTCTTGCAACCCCAACTGTCCTTTTGGAATCATTTTCCTTCTCTTTGAGGGCTTCCTTGATGGCTCACACAGTAAAGAGTTCTGTCTGCAACTCGGGAGACCTGGGTTTGACCCCTGGGTTGGGAAGACCTCCTGGAGAAGGGAAAAGTTACCCATTCCAGTATTCTGGCCTGGAGAATCGCAGAGTCTTTTCGACGTCAATAACGTAAGAGTTCTTTTGAAAAAGTTTCTTTGTAGTAGACATTCCCCTTTACAGATACTGTAAATTTATAAATAGCTTGTGTTGTTTTTATTCCTGAGTTAGTATTGTGGAATGCTGGGTTCTGGCTGACTTATCCTCACTACATCTTGTAATTTTCATTCCGCTGTATTTTAAGGTCCATTTCTGCCATTGATAAGTCTGCTCTCATGACGCCACAGTCTGTCCTCTCTCTGTAACTGTTCCTAAGATCTTCTCTCCTTTGGTGTTTGCAGATCCTCTGCAGTCTTTCTACGTGTGGGCTTCTCTTTAGTATCCTTCTTGAGATACACTGTACTTCTTCAGTTCTCTTAGATGTCATTTAAATTTTGCAAAATTTGCAGTCATTTTCATTTAAACTATTTCCTCTCAATTTTCTCCCTTTAACCTCCTGAGACACCAATTGCTTACAAGTTAGAATTTTTCACTCAACCCTCCTTGTCCCTTAACCTTTCTTTCATATTTTCCTTCTTGTAATCTCTCTTCAGTAAATTCAGCTAAATTCTTCAGATACATCTTCTCCTTGGTTGTAACTAATCTGCTGTGGAACTCACTCACTGTGATTTGACATCAACAATTCAGTTTTCCATTTCCTAAAGTTTTGATTCCGTGTTTTTTTCAAGTTTCTATATTGATTCCCTGTATTTTTTTTATAACTATGTCCTTTATATATTTATACAACTCACAGCAACTGTTCTGCATTCTGTATCTGACTCCTGTAGTCCACAAACTTGGGGTAACCTAAATTGGCAACCTAACTGATTCTGCAATTTCCACTCGTAGCCTGTCTTCTCATGTATGTGGTAATTACTGTTTCTAAGGTCATGCTTGATTTTAGTCATTTAGGCCAGAGAAGAGAAATTGCACTCATATGGGAGACTGCTTCTTCTGAAGGCAGCACCCTGCCCTCTGGCTCCTCACTGTCCCAGTGTCCCTTTTGGGAGAAGACACAATGCATCTTCCTCCAAGTGATCCACTGATCTTCTTCCAACAAATATTTATTAGCATCCATAACGTGCCTGGCACAGTTTGAGATGCTTGGCTTGTAAGAAGACCACTACAGGCCAAATGTTAATTGCTTTGGGAAAAACTAAGGCAGGACAGGAGGACAGAATGTGCTTAGACTTGGAGAGATGTTTTGCGATCTTTGAATAGGGTCGGGGAAGCCCTGCGTGAGAAGACAGCATCTGGCCTCAGTGAGAGGAGGGAGCCAGGCACACAGATGACTGAGAAGTGAGCATTCTGATGGAAGCAGCAGCAGATGCCAAGGCCCTGAGATGGAAACACGTCTGATGTGTTGGAACAGCTACAAGAGATCAATGTGGCTGAAAGGGAGTGAGGGAGCGGAAGAGTGGTAGGAGACGAGGTCAGAGAGGAAGCAACAGCAAGTCCTCAGTGCTTGGCAGGTCACTGCAGAAATGCAGACCTCTACTGTGCATGGAATGGGAAGGCACAGAGGTTTTGAGCAGGACAGTGACATGATCCATTAGGATCTAACAGGCTCACTCTGGGTTCTGTGTTAGCAATCACTTGTGGAAAGAGTGAAAGGGTGAAGCAGGCAGAAGGGTTAAGGCCACAGTGATGACACAGGAGAGAGGACAGTGCCACTGGCCAGGGAGACAGCAGCAGCAGCCGCCGGAAGCAGCAAGACTCTGGATACTCTGATGGCCAAGCCAACGTGCTGTGCTGATGAACTGGATGTGAGCTGAGAGAGAAAAAGTGTAAGACAGCTCTGAGGGTCTGCACGAATGGCAGATGGAGTTAAGATCTCTTGAGAAGGCAGAGGCTGTAGGAGAAGCAGATACACGCTGTAGGAGAGAAAGGACAGATGAAGTTTGAACATGATATGTTTGAGGTATTACCAGATATCTGAACAGAGGTGTCAGGTAATTAGTCAAATACATGAATCTAAAGATCAGGGAGAGGTCTGGGCTGGAGATATGAATTGGACTCTTCAGCATATGACAGTATTTAAAGCCAGTTCAGTTCAGTTGCTCAGTTGTGTCCCACTCTTTGCGACCCCATGGACTGTAGCACACCAGGCTTCCCTGTCCATCACCAACTCCTGGAGTTCACTCAAATTATGTTCATTTAGTCAGTGATGCCATCCAACCATCTCATCCTCTGTCGTCCCCTTCTCCTCCCACCTTCAATCTTTCCCAGCATCAGGGTCTTTTCTAATGAGTCAGTTCTTCTCATCAGGTGGCCAAAGGACTGGAGTTTCAGCTTCAGCATCAGTCCTTCCTATGAATATTCAGGAATAATTTCCTTTAGGATGGACTAGTTGGATCTCCTTGCAGTCCAAGGGACTCTCAAGAGTCTTCTCCAACACCACAGTTCAAAAGCATCAATTCTTCGGCACTCAGCTTTCTTTATAGTCCAATTCTCACATCCATACATGACCACTGGAAAACCATAGCCTTGACTAGACGTACCTTTGTTGGCAAAGTAACATCTCTGCTTTTTAATATGCTGTCTAGGTTGGTCATAACTTTCCTTCCAAGGAGCAAGTGTCTTTTAATTTCATGGCTGCAGTCACCATCTACAGTGATTTTGGAGCCAAGAAAAATAAAGTCTGCCACTGTTTCCATTTCTTCCCCATCAATTTGCCATGAAGTGATGGGACCAGATGCCATGATCTTAGTTTTCTGAACGGTGAGGTGTAAGCCAACTTTTTCACTCTCCTCTTTCACTTTCATCAAGAGGCTTTTTAGTTCCTCTTCACTTTCTGCCATAAGGGTGGTGTCATCTGCATATCTGAGGTTATTGATATTTCTCCCAGCAATCCTGATTCCAGCTTATGCTTCATCCAGTCCAGCATTTCTCATGATATACTCTGCATATAAGTTAAATAAACAGGGTGACAATATACAGCCTTGAAATACTCCTTTCCCGATTTGGAACCAGTCTGTAGTTTCATGTCCAGTTCTAACGGTTGCTTCCTGACCTGAATACAGATTTCTCAGGAGGCAGGTCAGGTGGTCTGGTAATTCCCATCTCTTGAAGAATTTTTCACAGTCTATTGTGATCCACACAGTCAAAGGGTTTGGCATAGTCAATAAAGCAGAAATAGATGTTTTTCTGGAACTCTCTTGCTTTTTCAATGATCCAACAGATGTTGGCAACTTGATCTCTGGTTCCTCTGTCTTTTCTAAAGCCAGCTTGAACATCTGGAAGTTCATGGTTCATGTATTGTTGAAGCCTGGATTGGAGAATTTTGAGCATTACTTTACTAGCATGTGAGATGAGTGCAATTATGAAGTAGTTTGAGCATTCTTTGGCATTGCCTTTCTTTGGGATTGGAATGAAAACTGACCTTTTACAGTGCTGTGGCCACTGCTGAGTTTTCCAAATTTGCTGGCATACTGAGTACAGCACTTTCACAGCATCATCTTTCAGGATTTGAAATAGCTCAACTGGAATGTCAATTATAGTGAAGCACTGTCTCAGCAATCTGCTTCTATGGTAGCTTGGTGCAATGTTCTGAGGGGTTAGGGAGAAAGTGACCATACTTTCCAAGTGAAAAGTCAGCATGAACTAACAGAAACTAGAATGCTGGGCCTTATACTCCCAGGGAGGCCTCAAATTACACGACACCTCAGTAAACACACTTGGCATCCTAATCTCTGAAACCCATTTACTAGTTTAAAGAACAAATTCTATGTCTCAAAATAGCCCTCTTTGAAATTTGTATTTCTTGTCAAAATCTAGCTTGAGGAGGAATACTTCCTTAATTTCAGTTTCTTAAATTATCCTACTTGTTTTAATTAGAGATCTACTTAAATCTTTGATTTCATAACTCCAAGTTATTAGGCTGAATGAAAGTGAGTTTTTATGAAACAAACATTAAGACTCATCACATTAATATCACTACATTATATAGACTGTTTTATGTATATACTAATTCACAAAAACGAAAAACGAGCTACCAGGTTCATTTACCTGTAGGCAGTGGTATGCTTTAAAACTTTAATGACTGGCTTTCCACATAAAATTCCTTACTTGTAGAATTTGCCAGTTTCTGTGGTGTAAATACTCCTGTCCTATCTGACTTCTAATCAATGACAGCACTGAACACGGAATCAGGAGATGTGGAAAAGCAGCGTCTGTGTGCCAACGCCTGCGTATCGCCGCGCGTCTCCATCAAGAGGCAGTCCTACGTCTTCTCATTAGAGAGATGTTTCATTATGTGATGATCACATCACAGCAAACACTTTCGAGACTGATTTGGTTACTTGGAGTTCTTTCTGATTCATATGAATTTTGGAGTTGCTTTTTCTGTTTCTATAAAAAATGTCACATGAATTTTGATACGGACGGCAATGAAGTTGCAAATTGTTTTGTACAATGCGGGGCCTTTTAACAATATTAAGTTTTTCAATCCATAAACACAGGATGTCTTTCCATTTGTTTGCGTCTTTAATTTCCTTCATCACTGTTCTGTAGTTTTCAATGTAAAAATCTTTCACCTTTTTACTTAAGCTTATTCTGAACTATTTTATTCTTTGATGCTGTTATAAGTGGGGCTGTTTACTTACTTTCATTTTCAGATAATTTATTGTTACTGTACAGAAATACAACAAATTTTTGCATGTTGATTTTGTATCCTACAACTTTACTGAGTTCATTTATTAGCTCTAACAGATTTTTGTGGAGTTCTTACACATATAATATATACATATTATATATAAATATCTATTAATATATAAAAGATCATTTCATCTGCAAACAGGGAAAATTTTACTTCTTCCTTTCCAATTTGGATGCCTTTTATTTCTTTTTTCTTACCTAACTTGGCTCTGGCTAGGACTTCCAACACTATATTGAACAGAGGTGCTGAATGTGGGCACCCTTGCCTGCTACTGATCTTAGAGGAAAAGCTTTCAAATGGGACCACAAATAATTCTGAATAGCCAAAACTGTGTTGAGAAGAAAGAACAAAGCTAGTGGCATCACATGTCCTGGTTTCAAAATACATTAAAAAGCTACCTCATATGCAGATGACACCACCCTTATGACAGAAAGTGAAGAAGAATTAAAGAGCCTCTTGATGAAAGTGAAAGAGGAGAGTGAAAAAGTTGGCTTAAAACTCAACATTCAGAAACTAAGATCGTGGCATTTGGTCCCATCACTTCATGGCAAATAGATGGGAAAACAATGGAAACAGTGACAGACTTTATTTTCTTGGGCTTCAAATCACTGCAAATGGTGACTGCAGCCATGAAATTAAAAGATGCTTGCTCCTTGGAAGGAAAGCTATGACCAACCTAGACAGCATATTAAAAAACAGACATTACTTTGCCAACAAAGGTCTATCTAGTCAAAGCTATAGTTTTTCCAGTAGTCATGTATGGATGTGAGAGTTGGACAATAAAGAAAGCTGAGTGCTGAAGAACTGATGCTTTTGAGCTGTGGTGTTGGAGAAGACTCTTGAGAGTCCCTTAGACTGCAAGGACATCAAACCAGTCTATCCTAAAGGAAATCAGTCCTGAATATTCACTGGAAGGACTGATGCAGAACCTGAAACTCTAATCCTTTGGCTACCTGATGGGAAGAACTGACTCATTAGAAAAGACCCTGATGCTGGGAAAGATTGAAAGCAGGAGGAGAAGGGAACGACAGAGGATGAGATGGTTGGATGGCATCACCGACTCAATGGACATGAGTTTGAGTAAGCTCCGGGAGTCGGTGATGGACAGGGAGGCCAGGCCTGCTGCAGTCCACAGGGTCACAAAGTGTCGGTCACAACTGAGCGACTGAACTGAACAGTAATTAAAAACAGTACGGTCCTGGCATAAAGATAAGACAGATGGATCAATGAAAACATAAGACCTAAAACCATAAAACTCCTAGAAGAAAACATAGGATAAAAGCTTTTGGTCTTGGCAATGCTTTCATAGATATGACACCAAAGGCACAGATAACAAGAATACAAAGCACAAGTGAGAAAATTAAACTACATGAAAGGAAATAAAAGTGAAAAGGAGTTAAAAAATAAAATTAAATTAAAACAAACAAAAAAAAAAGTGAAAAGGCAAACTATGAAATGGGAGAAAATGTGTGCTAATTATATCCATTAATGTGTTAATTTCCTAAGTATATAATGAACTCCTACAATTCAACAGCAAATAACCAATAACTCAATTTAAAAATGTGCTAAGGACTAGAACAGACATTTCTCCAAATACCAAAAAAGCATACAAAAAGGCACTCAACATCACTAACCAGGGAAATGCAAGTGAAAATCACAATGAGTTACAACCTCATACTTCTTAGGATGACTATTAAAAAAAAAAGACAGATAGCAAGTGTTGGCAAGGATGTGGGAACTCCTATACTCTGTTGGTGGGAATGCAAAATGGCGAAAATGTTACTACGAAAAACAATATGGATATTCCTAAAACAATTAAAATTAGAAGTACCATATGATCCTGCAAACTTACTTCTGGGTGTTTATCCAAAAGAACAAAAATCAGAATCTCAAAGAGATATTAGTGTTCCCTCATACACTGTAACACTATTCATGCTAATCAAGATGCAGGACTTAAATAGACTTAAATGTCCATTGATGTATGAATGAATTGAAATATGATATATATACACACACACACAATGGAGTATTATTCTACCTTAAAAAAGAATATTATTCCACCTTATTTTTTTTAAGATGGTGCATCATTCTACCTTAAAAAATACTATTATGCTACAACATGGATGAATCTTGAGTCATTGTATTGAATGAAATAAACAGGTCAATCCAAAATAGATAAAACCAAAATGGCATTTGTTTGCTCACATCACTGGTAAAGTCATTTTGTAATTTCAGGCACAGTTTGATGAAGATGTTCAAAAGATGTCATCAAGTATTTCCTCCTCTCTTACACTCTTTGTCCTCTCCCTGTCTCTCCATTTCTCAGCTCTATTTGACTCTGCTTGTCATCACCTAATTGGAGGTCAGACTCTGTATAAAATGATGCTCATGACTGCTCGGCAGTTCTTTAAGGTGATGGTCTCAGAAAATGAGATCTCTCCTCCCTTGTCGCTTATTCTCAGCATGTGAATCAATCCCAGAATCATCCCTGTTGGATGAGATGCTCACTCCTACCCTGGAGGAAATGGCTGTGCCCACGGAGATAAAATATTCTACTGTCCAGCCTGAGTCATGTGCCCATACTGCCACAGTCATAGGGAATTGTCATACAATGCCAATACTACTGCCGCTAATACCAGTTCACTTGTGTCCACAAACTCAATCAGGAACAATTTGGCCATAGAAATAAATTCCCTCTTATCAGTGAATTGATAAAAGTATCAATTATATGTCAAAAATATCAAGAATATACATATGTGCTGGGAGGGACCTAAGAATAAAAATGAAAATAGCTATGATACTTTAACCAGACTTTGATGATTATTCTGTAATCATCAAAACCCTTTTACTATTTTGACTGGGCGTAATGAATTTCAACAGAAAAGTAGGAATATGGTGCTGGTGCTACTTAGTCCTAGTTTACACTTAGACTCTATTTTAGAACTCAGTTATCAATCAGATCTGTACATCTCACCAAGTATATTCAAAGGAGGAGACATTAGTGAGCAATATATTAGAACTGGAAAGGAAAAGTAACTCGGGTTCAACATCCCTCTTCCGAAACCCTTGGAGTCATAGGTGCCTTCATATTTAGAATTTTTCATCAGTGTTCTAAAGCAGCATCAGTAATCAAATACATTAATAACTCTGCATAGAAAATGCATGAATATTTATACAAAATGTGGATGAATTAAGACCAACTATAGCCTCATGTCAGCTAAGGTCAAATTTCACAGCCAAATGAGCTACGAAAAGATTTTCAATTTTTGAGCTTTATTTTTTAAATCCTGGAAATGCAGATAAGAGTTTGAGAACCTACACTGAAAAGGAGAACTTTGTTTTTCAAAAGCTCTACATTGTCATTGAGTGATTTTCTTTTGGGCTTTTATAACAGGATCTAAAATGATTGTAAATGCTGTAATTAACTTCCATTATCAAAAAAAGCAAAAAAAAAAAAAAAACCCACTTTATTCTTTAAGGCCATCTGCTGCTAAGTCACTTCAGTCGTGTTGGACTCTGTGCGACCCCGTAGACAGCAGCCCATCAGGCTCCGCCGTCCCTGGGATTCTCCAGGCAAGAATACTGGAGTGGGTTGCCATTTCCTTCTCCAATGCATGAAAGTGAAAAGTGAAAGTGAAGTTGCTCAGTCGTGTCCGACTCTTTGCAACCCCATGGACTGCAGCCTACCAGGCTCCTCCATCCATGGGATTTTCCAGGCAAGAGTACTGGAGTGGGCCATCTAGCCTGTACAAATAATAATATACAGAAAATCAGAACTACAAATTATGCACATTTTCAGCACATCAAAATCAGAACATCAGTGTCGTTAAGATTTTCAGTCAGTTCAGTTCAGTCACTCAGTCGTGTCCGACTCTTTGCAACCCCATGGACTGCAGCATGCCAAGCCTCCCTGTCCATCGACAACTCCTGGACTTTACTCAAACTCATGTCATCCAGCCATCTCATCCTCTGTCGTCCCCTTCTCCTCCTGCCTTCTGTCTTTCCCAGCAGCAGGGTCTTTTCTAACGAGTCAGTTCTTCCCATCAGGTGGCCAAAGTATTGGAGTTTCAGCTTCAGCATCAGTCAGTCCTTCCAGTGAATATTCAGGACTTATTTCCTTTAGGATGGACTGGTTGGATCTCCTTGCAGTCTGAGGGATTCTCAAGTCTTCCCCAACACCACAGTTCAAAAGCATCAATTCAAAAGGTTAAGATTTTGACTATCTATAGTTCCAAAGGGAGACTGCAGAAAAGTAGGAAATCATCTATGATTATGTTGTGTTTTGTGGAGAAGGAAATGGCAACCCACTCCAGTGTTCTTGCCTGGAGAATCCCAGGGACGGGGGAGCCTAGTGGGCTGCCGTCTATGGGGTCACACAGAGTTGGACACGACTGAAGCGACTTAGCAGCAGCAGCAGTATGTTGTGTTTTGGGGTGTGCATATGAGGCAGCTGTGAAGTAAATCTTTCCTTCTCTTTAATTCTATGGCACAAATTAAGAAACTTTTCAGTTTCAGAAAATTAAAACATCCTAGTGACTCACTGCTAACGGCTTCATTTCTTTTACTCTTTGACTTGTCCCCCCAACTCAAGACAATTATATACTTACCACCTATTCACATCCCCTCTCATTTGGGGAGAACTGGAAAAAGTCATCTAGACTTTTATTTGAAGCATTAAGCCATTCTGAAGCAATAAGTAGGACTGTCAGAAAAGTTCTGTGTGTGCAGTTAAAGAACATCAGTCAGTTTCACAAGTAACAACTGAAAGATCTAGATAAAATTCCTCACTTAATGATTCTTTTTTTTTCAGTGTAACTCAGCTCTCCCACTGGGGAACTTTATAAAATATATATAAAGCAAAAAGAACAATTCTTGGCAGTGAAATTTTATCAACTGCTTCTAAGCAATTTTCTTGAAGTGATGTGGGGCCATTTGGGGAATTTTTCTGACCCTCCAATATTTAACAAATATATCAGCTTGACACTGAGCTAGACATCAGGTCTAGAGAAGCTGCTATGCTCTTTGAAAGAAAGTTCACTTCAGTTGCTCAGTCGTGACCGACTCTTTGCAACCCCGTGGACTGCAGCACGCCAGGTTTCCCTGTGCATCATCAACTCCTGGAGCTTACTCAAATTCACGTCCATTGAGTCGGTGATGCCATCCAACTATCTGATCCTCTGTCGTCCCCTTCTCCTCCCACCTTCAATCTTTACTAGCATCAGGGTCTTTTCTAATGAGTCAGTTCTTCACATCAGGTGGCCAGAATATGGGAGTTTCAGCTTCAGCATCAGTCCTTCCAGTGAATATTCAGGACTGATTTCCTTTAGGATAGACTGGTTTGATCTCCTTGCAGTCCAAGGGACTCTCAAGAGTCTTTTCCAACACCACAGTTCAAAAGCATCAGTTTTTTAGAGCTCAGCTTTCTTTATGGTCCAACTCTCACATCCATACATGACTACTGGAAAAACTATAGCTTTGACTAGACAGACCTTTGTTGGCAAAGTAATGTCTCTGTTTTTTAATATGCTGTCTAGGTTGGCCATAGCTTTCCTTCCAAGGAGCAAGCATCTTTTAATTTCATGGCTGCAATCACTATCTGCAGTGATTTTGGAGCCCCCCCAAAATAAACTCTGTCACTGTTTCCATTGTTTCCCCATGTATTTGCCATGAAGTGATGGGACCAGATGCCACGATCTTAGTTTCTGAATGTTGAGTTTTAAGCCAACTTTTTCACTCTCCTCTTTCACTTTCATCAAGAGGCTCTTTAGTTCCTCTTTACTTTCTGACATAAGGGTGGGGTCATCTGTGTATCTGAGGTTATTGATATTTCTCCTGGCAATCCTGTTTCCAGCTTCTGCTTTATCTAGCCTGGCATATCGCATGATGTACTCTACATATAAGTTAAATAAGCAGGGTGACAATATAACAACCTTGATGTACTCCTTTCCCTATTTGGAACCAGTCTGTTGTTCCATGTCCAGTTCTAACTGTTGCTTCTTGACCTTCATACAGATTTCTCAGGAGTCAGATCAGGTGGTCTGGTATTCCCATCTCTTGAAGAATTTTCCATAGTTTGTTGTGATCCACGCAGTCAAAGACTTTGGTGTAGTCAATGAAGCAGAAGTAGATGTTTTTCTGGAACTCTGTTGCTTTCTCCATGTTCCAATGGATGTTGGCAATTTGATGTCTGGTTCCTCTGCCTTTTCTAAATCCAGCTTGAACATCTGGAAGTCTCAGTTCATGTCCTGTTGAAGCCTACTTGGAAATTTTTGAGCATTACTTTGGGCACATGTGAGATGAGTGCAATTGTGTGGTAGTTTGAACATTCTTTGGCATTGCCTTTTTTTAGGATTGGAATGATGCCGCCATGCCGGTCTGGACGGGAGAATGAAAAACTGACCTTTGAAAGAAAAGTGTTTAAATTCCAACTGAAAACTCGGAAGATGACTTTTGGAAAGCAAACATGTCAATATATGAGACTTTAAAATATTTAAACCCCTCAGCCAGAAATGATAAAAATAGACAAAGGCAGGGAGACAAACAAAGAGAGATGCTTCCTAGTGTTATTTATAGTAGCAAAAAGACCAAACGGCCCAAACACAACAAAAGGAGGCTTTTATAAGCATTATGTTCATCCCAGGTAATATAATACAGTTATTAAAAGCCATCTGCAAAAATCATAACAGGAAAATACTCATAATGTCAAGCAGAAAAATAACAGAACCCAAAATATATAATAAAGTGTTACTTTAGTCATCAAATTTTCCCTCAGTCCTGGACTATTCCCACCAGCAAACACACCTGCTCTACTAAAATGATCAACTTGAAAAACAATCCCATAAGCATCCACATCAAGCTCCTAAATCATTTCTCTGCTCCCCTTCACAGTAAATTTTCTTCAAAGCACTGTCTGAATTTGCCTTCTCTCCGGAACCTCCTCCAATCCGGATTTTGCTTTCACTGTTCCACCAAAATCCACGCCCTGACCGCTGTCAGCTCCATTCCTTGGGGACACAGCCCACCAGCAGTGTCAGACACAAAGGCTAAGTTCCTCCTCCTCGACTTGCTCTCTCTTCTGGATTCTAGAACTTGCTGTCTCAATCCTAACTTTACTGGCCAGCCCTTCTCACTCTCCTATGCTACATGAATCCTCTCTCCCGTCTGTCTTGCCATCTAAACACTGCAATGCCCTGGGGCTCAGTCCTCCAGCTTCTTTTCTAATAAACATACATACTTCAGTTCATTGGGTCTTATGACTACAAGTGCCACCTAGGTGATGATTCTCTCCATGACTACATGACATCTCTACTTACAGCTTCTACTTCCCTGACTAATTTGATTCTCTCGCGGTCTTCCCCATCTCAGGGAATGGTTTCTAATTGCTCAGGCCAACAACTCTGGATTCATTCTTGTCTCCTCTTTTCCTTATACCCCAATATCCAAACCATCGGATGTGTTCGACTTTCTGCTTTCAAACCACCCGCACCAAATCTTCCCACTCTTCTCACCTGCACCACTGCCTTCCAGGAGTGAGCCCAGCCCCTTACCTCTCACCTATTATTTATGATATCCTCCAATGGATGCCCCTCATTTCCTGACCTCGTCCTCTCTTGCTCTCTCCTGAGGTCCTTTTCCAGAGATGCCACAGTGATCTTTGGAAAGGTTAAGTCAAATCATGTCTTTGTTTCTCTGCTTAAGCACTTAGAAATCTTCCCACCTGCACTTGATATTGTGGGTTGACACTCAGCATTAACTCTGAACTTCTCCAGCACACAGGCCTTAAAACTACCTTGCAGTGAGTTCTGGACTATGTTAGATTCTGTAGGTTAGGATGAAGGCAGATCTGACACAGAGGCTATCAACGACAGCCACTTCTTCCCTGCTGCCAGTAGAAAGCACTGTCATGGGTGTGTTTTGTTTTTGTTGTGTTTTCTGCACGGCAGCTCAGTGTCTAGGGACCAGTGTGCTGGATGCAGATGGGCAGGTGCAGAAGCAGCAGCTTCTGGCTCCCTGACCCCAGTGATGGCCATGTGCTCCAGAGAAGAGCACCTGCAGCATCAGTGAGCCCCTGACTTCCTACCTTCCCAACCCTGGCAGAAGAGCGGTGTCCATGGCATGCCCTTGTGAGGGAGTTTTTCTGGAAGGTACTCCCAGAGATCCACTGAGAACCCATTCCTCCAACATTTCCAAAGATTTTATAAGCACCAAATCCACTGAATTATATCTTCTTTTTGCAGGTGCCTCAGTGGTAAAGAATCTGCCTGCCAATGTAGGAGATGCAAGAGCTGTAGGTTCGAATCCTGGGTCAGGAAGATTTCCTGGAGTAGGAAATGGCAACCCTCTTCAGTGTTCTTGCCTGGAAAATCCATGGACAGAGGAGCCTGGCGGGCTATAGTCCATGGGGTCACATAGTTGGACACAACTGAGTGCACACAGCGCTCCTTTGATAAGCCAGAGGTTTCCATTCTCTGAAAGTAAATACAGCATCACAACACAGTCAATTCCCAAATCCTTACTCTCACTCATGTGACTCTATGTCACCCTCTGGTCTAAGACCTTCTATGGTCCTTCTTGCTCATTCTGCTCCAAAAACACATACAGAAAAATAAACATACTGTTAAAAGAAAACAGAACAATTGAAGATTCAGCTACTGAGTTTCATTCTCAGTCACTTAACAAATACACCAATATCCACAGTTTTGTCATAACCTCCAGGAAAGCTAGACCTTTCCCATCTAGAAGGGTAAAAGGTAGGTTTTAGATCCAGGGGTAGAACTGAACTGGTGAGTGCGGTGAAGGCAGGTGGGGGAAAGGGGAGCAGAGGATGCTCCCGGGAAAGTAAACAGGACAGATGATGCAGCTGAGAGCCCTGGCTGCTGAAGGAAAGCAGCAGGGGCACGGCCGGGAGGCGAGAGGAAGCCGGGGGGATCCAGGAGCAGCAGCCTGCGTGACGGCAGCAGAGGAGCCGCAGAAGGAACAGAGAAACAAGGGGAAGAAATGTGGAGGCTGCGGTCTTCGCCAGAGTGTGGCCAAAATTCCGCCGCCTTGCACATCCATCCCCTCTTGCCTCCATGAGGATTCCCTTTTTAGACTGGAGCATCATCATGCACACCAAGTCTGCATTTCTAAGACTCCAACTTGGGCTCAGTCAGGCCAGTGAGGGTGGTGTGGAAGCTTCTGGAAAGGAATGAAGTGAACCCTTTCTCCCCGCTTTTACTTCCTTCCCCACACCAGACGCCGTCTTGGTCCCTGAGGCAGCTCAGGAAGGCGGGTAAAGAGACACATAAGAGCCTGCCTTGTCTCCTGCCTCTAGAATTTTCTGTTCTTATTTTGGTTTGCATGTGAGGAAAGTATAAAGCCCTGTGTGGTTTTAAGTCACTGTTACTTTGGGATTTCTTAAACTTCCCAGCTGAACCTAAACCTAACACACAATGAGACACCGAGTTTAAAGATTTCTGAAGTGAACCCTTGTCAGGATGTCCAGGCCCTGGCTGTGAGAAGCACAGGAAGTGTTAAGTATATTTCCAACTATGCAAAGATTTCAATTAGATTAAAATCTACACCCTGGTAGCTTTCATTAGTTTCCTTAGTCTTTCCCTAATATGTCATGCCAAATAAATTTAGGTTTATTCTTTTCCCTCATGACACCTGAAAGCAGCAACTGGGGCCCAAGTCATCCTTTTTACAGGCTGCCCATTCACTGGTTTGTGGAACTCTCTGAGTGCAAAGCTACGCCTCTCTGCACCATCCTGCGTGAAACTGCCTCTGCA
Source organism: Bubalus kerabau (assembly GCF_029407905.1). Taxonomy (NCBI): domain Eukaryota; kingdom Metazoa; phylum Chordata; class Mammalia; order Artiodactyla; family Bovidae; genus Bubalus; species Bubalus kerabau. Next base: position 29,932,675 of record NC_073635.1, on the reverse strand, counting down.
CACGGCCCAGTGAGCCCGTTCCCATCTTTGAGAGTGAGGTCTGGACGGGGACACGGGGTACAGGCGGGTGTGAGCAGGCTATTATCTCCTTCCCTCCAGGTGACATGCTTCTATTATTACTGTCTCTGCCTTTTCCAGCAGAGACTCCACATTTTCCATTCACATGAAACCAGTTTTGACTGGAACGTGTGTCTTCTCCACCCAAAATGCTATTAAAGGCATCGTCCCCAATTTCTACTTAAGTAGTTTTTATATTTTTCAAATTCAAGTGCACAGTCTCACAAAGCCAGCACCATTAAATTTCACCTTGTAAGATCTGACTCACTGCTTCAGCCCAAGGAGCTTTCTGGAAATCTAATTCTCACACCCATCCCCTCTGGGTAAGCCTCGTGCTACTGGCACCTTTGATAGGCCAAGGTTCTTCATCTAACCCTTGAATCAAAAGATTGAACAAGACACCCTGTTCCTGGAGAAGGGCTTTCCTCCCAGCTGTCATTCATCAACCAACTCAGAGTTTAGAGACTCTAATTGGCAGCGAGTGATTGTTCTCCTGATTGTATTCAGGATTTCTTAGCACAAAAAAAGGAAAGCTTAAGAAATATTCCTAAAGGAAATCATTTGGCCACTCAAGGGTTTTTGGAGCTGCTGGGAGTTATAGACTCCATGTCTGAGTGTCCCCAGAATTCTTACCCCAGTGTATGGAGACAGTATATAGAGGCAGGGCCTTTAGAAGGTAATCAAGTTTAGATGAGGTCACGAGGGTAGAAACTCCATGATGGGGTTAGTGCCTGCAGAGTAAGAGCAAGAGATACCAGAGCTTCTGTTCTCTATGACCTGTGAATATAGCAAGAAGGCAACCACCTGCAAGCCAGGAAGAGAGTCCTCACCAAAAAACCAACTCTGTTTCCTTGACCTTGGACTCCCCAGTCTCCAGAACCATGAAAATGTCTATTGTCTAAAGCACCCAGTGTATTACAATGGTCCCAAACTGACTAACAGGGATTTCCAACCAGTGACCTTCTCAAGGTGCCTCTGGCTCTCTATTGTCAAACCTCTGACATGTCAAGGTCTTTGGGAAACTGTTGTCTGTGACAGTGATTCATGTATTAAGACGGGGTACTGAATGACATGCCTGCGTCCTGCAGGAGGCCCCGGGCATGGAACGTATGCCCACACAGAGGAGGCAGTTGTAAAAGCTCATCCTATTTTAAGGCCTCACTCTGGAACTGCGCCAGTGATCACAGGAATGTGCCCGGAATTTCTGCCTCTTCGTTTATATGCCACACAGATTTGGATTCTTGTTCCTACTTTGTATTTCTGCCAAGAGAAGCCAACTTAGGCATGTTTCGAAGGGTGTGGAATTTCAGTTTCACTAGCCTTTGTAAGGGAAAAGCATTTGAAATTTACACAGATCATCATAAGGGACAGAATGTTAATTTTTGTCCCAGAAATAACTTTCATGAAGAAAAACAGTTGCCTTTTCAAAGGCACTTATTCTACCCAAGCATTCTCGTCTTTTAAAATGCTAAAGCTGTTGAACTTTCTTATTTTGACACTGGAACAAATTTAATCTCATACACACAGGCCTTGAACCCAAGGAGATTTCAAGGTGGCAGGGTGATGAACATACCTTCTTCACTGGCTCTCGGGGCATTCAGGCAAAAGAAGGTACGTGGAATGAAAACTAAGAGGCTGATAAGGACACATTCTAGTTCTGTGTCCTCAAACAGTTGAGAGCATGTGGGATCCAGAAGCTGATCCAATGACTATATCCCTATTCTAGGGTCCTCAGGACAGATGGAAAAGTGGCTCAGGCACAGAAGAGCGGGGCAGGAGATTCTCTGATCTGGGATTCCCTCTGGAACCCAATCTGGTACCAACTGTGATCCCAGCCCAAGGCTATGCTGGGTGGAACCATTATTCAGGGCTTTCTTTCATGTAAACTCTCCTGGAATCTCACCTTGAGCTCCTCTCAGGTCACATGTATCCTATGGTCTCCCAACAAATACTGGGGATGGCTGTACCTCACTCTGAACCATTCAAGCCAGTCAACTGTCAGCTGCACAGATTTACTAATATGACCTCATTTAACAGAAGCCCTATGAGGTGGCTATGATGCAGGATGTGAAGGTCCTATTGATGAATCAGTCAGTCTTCTCAAGGTTACCCAACTAGAAGCAGATAAGCAGATGAGCCAGGACTTGGAGCCAGGACTTGAACCCAGGACTGCCTGCCCCCAATCCTAGTTCCTTTCACCACACATGCTGCCTCTACTTGCTCTGAGCAGCAGGATTCTTCTATTTCAATTTTGCTCCTGGAATCTGGGGGGTCAGAGTAACCTTGAGAAGCAGAGAGATGGTCTAAAATATCTGTCTGGTCCTGCCGAGCATTTCTTTCTGACTCATGCATGCTTCCTTCTGAATCTGCTTACATAACTCAACTACCTCAAGGTCTGTAATCTTTGAGCTTTGACTCGGACCTGACCTGGAGGCTGATTCTGCTAAGGGGGAGACAACCTGCTCCACCTCAAAGGGAATATGAGAGTCTTTCCGGTTCATACACGTTTGTAGTTACATGTGACCACTGGCTTGGTCAGTGTGCTGGCCATGGGTGAGGGGCCCCCTCCCTTCCAGAATGCCAGGACCAAAGGAAATTGGGATCAACGTGAGTGTGGGTTGAAAGTTCAAACAGAGACATTATATCAACGCACATTTTTTCATGGCGTATCGGTATTTTGTCCTGAAAAACATGGAGCACCTTCTGACAGAACCATACAGATAGGCATTAATTTCTGCAGTTGGGCTCCAGGAATAAAAACAGCAAATCCAAATGCTGAAAGAGGCAGTGGCTCCATGAGGCATGGCTGAGCTGATAGGCTCTACCCACCAAGGAGACAGAGACCTGGACAGTCTAAGAGTGGTCTTCCTGTCTCACAGTGATTCTGCTGCTCCTGTCAGATTTCCCTGGACCTAGACCTGCATTTTTTTTTTTTTTCATTCGTCAAAACCTATTTTAAATACTAACCAAAGGGATTGTGAATTCTTAAAAACCTCGCTAATAGATGAATATCAGAAGTTTCAAGGAAGGAGACATTACCAGTCACATTCAAATGGTTTCAAAATACATGGTGGGAAATGCGAAAAGAAAATCTCATATGAGTTTCGAACTTGAAACCTACAAAGTAGATCCAGCATGATAAATCAGACAAAAGAGAATTAGCCCAGCTTTTCCAAATCCTGATTGAAAATAGGAATAAATCCAAACTTGGGAACTGTCTCCATTTTGCTTGGGCTGCCATAACAAAGTACTATAAATTTAGTCACTTAAATGACAGGAATGTATTGCCTCACAGTTCTGGAGGCTAAAAGCCTGAAATCAAAGTGTCAGAAGGGTTGGTTACTTCAGAGGGCTGTGTGGAAGTTTTTATTCGCCACACTATTGAAAGTCCTAGCAATCAGACAAGAAAATAAGCAAAAGGAATCCAAAGTGGAAAGAAAGAAGTAAAACTGTCACTGTTTGCAGGTGACACTACAATATGAAATTCTAAAACTGTACCAAAAACCTCTAGAACTCATCAATGAATTCAGTAAAGCTGCAGGATACAAAATTAATATACAGAAATCTATTGTGTTTCTATACACTAACAAGAAACTATCAGAAAGAGAAATTAAGAAAATAATCCCATTCACAATCACATAAAAAAATACCTGGGGATATATATAACTAAGGAAGTAAACGAATCAGATTGGACTATTTTCTCATACCATATACAGAAATAAACTCAAAATGGAGTAAAGACTTAAACGTAAGATATGAACTATAAAACTTTCAGAAGATAACACAGGCAGTATGGTCTCTGACATTGGTCTTAGAAATGTATTTTTTTGAATATGTCTCTTCAGGCAAGAGAAATAATAAAACAAAGAAAGTGAAGTCGCTCAGTCATCTTCGACTCTTTGCGACCCCATGGACTGCAGCCTACCAGGCTCTTCTGTCCATGGGATTTTCCAGGCAAGAATACTGGAGTGGGTTGCCATTTCCTTCTCCAGGAGATCTTCCCGACCCAGGGATTGAATCCGGGTCTCCTGCATTGTAGGTAGAAGCTTTACCATCTGAGCCACCAGGGAAGAGAAGCAAAAGCAAAAATAAACAAATGGGACTACATCAAACTAAAATCCTTTTGCATAGCAAAAGAAACTCAATAAAACAGAAAGGCCACCTACTGAATGGGAGAAGCTATCTGCAAAAAATATACCCAACAAGGGGTTAATATCTAAAATGTACAATAACTCATACAACTAATCATCAAAATACGACCCAACCAAAAAATGGGCAGAGGACCTGAATAGATATTTTCCCAGGGAAGACATGCAGTTGGCCAACAGGCACATGAGAAGATGCTTAAGATCATTAAAAAAATGCAAATGAAAAGCACAATGAGTTATCACCTCTCACCTGTCAGAATGGCTATTATCAACAAATAAAAAAGTGATGGCAAGAACATGGAGAAAAAGGCACCTTTGTAATTGTTGCTGGGAATGTAAACTGATACAGTCACAGTGGAAAACAGTACAAGATTTCTCAAAATATTAAAAATATAACTATCATACAATAGACTAGTTGAAAATATAACTATCATACAATTCCACTTCTGGGTATTTATCTGAGGAAAATAAAAACACTAATTCAAAAGTATATATCCACACCTATGTTTACTGCAGCATTAGTTACAATAGCCAAGTTATGAAAGCAATGTAAGTGCCCATCTTCAGATGACTGGATAAAAAAGATGTGATTATGTATATATACATATATGTGTGTGTGAGTACACACATACTGGAATATTACTCAGCCATAAAAAAGAAATGAAATCATGCTATCTGCAACAACATGGAAGGACCTAGAGGGTATAATGCTAAGTGAAGTCAGTCAGAAAAACAGAAACAAATACTGCATGATTTCACCTATACATGGAATCTATAAACAAAACAAATGAACAAATACAACTAAACAGAAACAAAGTCATAGATACAGAGAACAGGTGGTTGCCAGAGGGGAAGGGGCTGGGTAAAAGAGAAATAGGTGAGGGAGATTACAGGGTGCAAACTTATTATAAAGTAAATGAACCACAGGTATGAAATGTACAGTGTATGAATATAGGAATAATTATCCAATATCTTTGTTTGATAACAGGTGACAACGAGACTTATCATGGTGATCATTTTGAAAAGTACACAGACATCAAATAATTAAATTGTGTACCAGGAACTAACATAATGAATATCAATTACACTTCAAAAACAAACTCATAGAAAAAGAGGTCAGATTTGTGGCTACTACAAGTAGAGGGGGGGATGTTCATAGCAGCATTGTTTACAATACCAGGACATGGAAGAAACCTAGATGTCCATCAGCAGATGAATGGATAAGAAAGCTGTGGTACATATACACAATGGAGTATTACTCAGCCATTAAAAAGAATACATCTGAATCAGTTCTAATGAGGTGGTTGAAACTACAGCCTATTATACACAGTGGAGTAAGTCAGAAAGAAAACACCAATGCAGTATATTAACGCATATATATGGAATTTAGAAAGATGGTAACAATGATCCTATATGTGAGACAGCAAAAGAGACACAGATGTAAAGAACAGACTTTTGGACTCTGTGGGAGAAAGCGAGGGTGGAATGATTTGAGAGAATAGCATTGAAACATGTATATTATCATATGTGAAACAGATCACCAGTCCAGGTTCAATGCATGAGTCAGGGTGCTCAGGGCTGGTGCACTGGGATGACCCTGAAGGACGGGATGGGGAGGGAGGTGGGAGGGTGGATCAGGATGGGGAACACATGTACATCCATGGCTGATTCATGTGAATGTATGGCAAAAATCACCACAATAGTGTAAAGTAATTAGCTTTGGATTAAAATAAATTAAAAAAACAAAAAGAAGTGTGTGTGGGGGGGGTTAGTCAAAGGGGAAATGAATGAAGGAGGTCAAGAGGTATAAATGTCCAGTTATAAGATAATTAAACACTTCCTGGTGGCTCAGATGGTAAAGAATTTGCCTGCAATGCAGGAGACCCTGGTTCGATACCTGGGTCGGGAAGACCCCTGGAGAAGGGAAAGGCAACCCACTCCAGTATTCTTTCCTGGAGAATCCCATGGACAGAGGAGCCTGGCAGGTTACTGTCTATGGTGCCACAAAGAGTCAAACATGACTGAGCAACTAACACTTTCACTTTCAGTGATGTAACAACTTGATAAACAATATTCAGCATTGCTGTATGTTACATGTGAGAGTTAAGAGAGTAAATCCTATAAGTTTCCATCACAAGAAAAATGTATCCTTTTCTATTTATTTAATGTTGTGTTTAGGAAATGATAGATGTCCACTAACCCTACTGTGGTAAATATTTCACTATATAAGTAAGTCAAGTCATTATGTTGTCCACATTACTTACACAGGGCTGTGTACCAATTATACCTCAATAAAACCAGAAGGAAAAAAAAATAAAGTGCAGGTGAAAGTGAAAAAGTAGATCAGAGAGCATCGGGAACTCGGGCTATTGTTTAGCGGGTACGAGTTTCTTTTGGGACTAATGGAAAAGTTTTGAAAATAGTGGTGATGGTGTCACCATACAGTGACTGCAATTCATGCCACTGAATTGTATACTTAAAAATGGTTAAAATGGCCAAGTTTGAGTTATATATAGTTTAGTGTTTTTTTTTTTTTAATTTAAAGATACCTTAAGGAAGACACAGTAATCAATGTCTATGAGGGGGTCAAAGTGGAGAGGAAGTACACCCATTACATATTTTTAGCTCTAAGAGGAAATAAGTAACGGTGTTCCAGTAACAGTATTTTATTACTATCATTACAATTATCACGCTCTTGCCCGACTCCCGAGCTCATTCCTCCTAACATTATGATGCTACACGTACAGTGGGCACTCCTGAATGTCATCACGGGAGGCCTTAACTGGGTCTGAATGATGGAAAGGAAGCAGTGAATGACAGTGAATTCTTTGCACAGTGGAGCAGGGATACATATTAAGGAGAAAATCTAAGGTTTTATAGTTCACCTAGTGAGTTGATAATAATGCTGAATAAGCAACCTACTTCTATTAACTAGTCCTGCGAGCTCTCTGCTTTTCTACACACAATTACTTCCACGAAATTCCCCTCACTTCTGTATTGATTTGGTCCCCTGCGTGGTTGCTAACTCCTTTCTGCTACTTTCTCGAGGGGGAAAAGAAAATCAATTCAGAGTGGCTGGAAGACATTTGGCTTTATATAAAAGTGATCGATGGCAATAAATTTCATCTTTGTTATTCTCTTGTTCCAAGAGGCTGAGCTTCAAAAAGCTTTGCAGAAAAGAAACAGATGGTGAAGAGAAACATAAGGTAATAGTTCCCTCCAGGGGAGGGGCTCAGAAGAGCTTTGTGGATCATTCACGGCCGTATTCAGAATGCAAATGGGGAAATAATCTGAGTTTTAGTGAGGACAAAGATTAAGAAGCCAAGAAAAGTAGACTGACTATTGTTTGTGTAATATGTGTTTTTTAAAACAGACTCAGTTGTGAGCCTTTAAAGCAAATAATCATGTGTGCTGGGTGTTCACTGGACAGCCTGGTAACTGACTTGGAAGCTTGGGAGATGGATGCTCCAGTTGGCATCTTTATATTTCCAAAGGTAGAGGGCAGGTTTCTTGGGAAAGAAGATCAGAAACATCACCTTGCTGTACATCTGAAACTAGCACAGCACCGTAGTCAACTATACAGCAACTACTGCAGTATTTCTGAAGCATGTGATGAAAAAGGGATACATCCAGGTAGTGAAATAAAATTTCTAGTTTTCAATCCAAAGAGGAAAAGTTACAATCTTAGGCAAGTTAAACTGAGAATTTTGTATTAGGAAATAAGGTCAACTTTCAGATACCAGTCTCTCATGACACTTGTTTGATTTAAATGCTTCATCACTAGTGGCAAGACTGGACCACTCACACTGCTGGTGAGTCAGATATCACACAATGTCCAACTCTGCAATGCAGAGTCCCTGAACCCCACAGTGTCTTCAGAAATGCACATTTCCTTCCTTGGGTGTGTTACTAATAAGACCCTGGAATGGGACCAACTAAAATTGCTGGTGTTGAGAACAATTCACCCCTAGATAAAGAGGCTTTGCTACTTCCAAGTTCTGGGACCCAGCCAAGATGCATGTGAACATGGAATGGTTTGCTCTTGGCTGCCTCTGAGAGGTGGGAAACTTTTCTGAGGGCGAGATTCTTCATGGAGTTGCCTGGGTGCTCTGTGTGTGAGCATCAGAGTGTGGGGATAGCTTGTCCAACTACTGGCCTCTGCAGGAGGTTCATGGGCTTTTAAACTAGGAAGACCAGGGTTAAGTAGGGATTAGTGGTGCTCATCTGGCTTTCCCAGGTGGTGCAGTGGTAATGAATCTGCCTTCCAATGCAGGAGATGCGGATTTGATCTCTGGGTCAAGAAGATCCTCTGGAGAAGCAAATGGCAACCCATTTCAGTACTCTTGCCTAGAGAATCCCATGGACTGAGGCGCCTGGAGAATTACAGTCAGTCCATGGGGTTGCAAAGAGCTGGACACAACTTAGCAACTAAATAACAACAAAACAAAAGTGGTGCTCATCAGTTTCATGTGCTGCGGAGAACAGGAGGACCTGCTCTCGGAGAAAGCGGAAAGATACTGCAAATCATTCTGCTAAGCTTGGGGAAGGCAATCCCATCTCCTTGGACATGAAGGAGTACCCAACAAGGAAAAGAGAATGGAATAAATTTAGAAAGAATACAGGGAAATCAAACTAAGGTGGAAGAATATGGTACCTACAAGAAAGAGAAGCCTCTCACTGTCACAACAACGTCTGGGGCTATGCATCAGGCAAAAGTCCTCAGAGGTGATTAAGACCTCCAAAGAGAAAGCTATGGTTTAAGTAACATGGAATATTAAGAGGAAGAAGTAAGGAGGGCTTCTGTCACAGACGACAGAGAGGAGGAACAGGTGAGTCAGGGCAGCTGGTGACTCCAGAGAGATGGCTTCAAATAGCCTAGCTTGGCCAATCAAGGGACTTGTGAGAACACTGGGCTCCGTTTCCTTCTTTTATACATGAGGAACAGAGGAACTGGAGAAGGCAATGGCACCCCACTCCAGTACTGTTGCCCGGAAAATCCCATGGATGGAGGAGCCTGGTGGGCTGCAGTCCATGGGGTCGCTGAGAGTCAGACATGACTGAGTGACTTCACTTTCACTTTCCACTTTCATGCATTGGAGAAGGAAATGGCAACCCACTCCAGTGTTCTTGCCTGGAGAATCCCATGGACAGAGAAGCCTGGTAGGCTGCAGTCCATGGGGTCGCACAGAGTCGGACACGACTGAAGCGACTTAGCAGCAGCAGCAACAGAGGAACTCCTGAAGTCTCATGAGCTCAGTTGGCACAAACCTATAATCCCTTAATCCTTGCTAATTTGGCTCAATAACCCTGCCTTGGTTTTACCACTGGACTCAAGGGAACTCTTTTTAAGGGGCATGTACCTTGTAGGGATCAAAACCATCCCCAAGAAAAAGAAATGCAAAAAGGCAAAATGCTTGTCTGAGGAGGCCTTACAAATAGCTGGGAAAAGAAGAGAAGCTAAAGGCAAAGGATAAAAGGAAAGCCATTTGATAAGAAAACTTTCCTCAGTGATCGATGCAAAGAAATAGAGGAAAAAAAACAGAATGAGAAAGACTAGACATCTCTTCCGGAGAAGGTGATGTTACCCCACTCCAGTACTCTTGCCTGGAAAATCCCATGGACGGAGGAGCCTGGTAGGCTACAGTCCATGGGGTCGCACAGAGTCGGACACGACTGAAGCGACTTAGCAGCAACAGCAGCAGAGATCTCTTCAAGAAAATTAGAGATACAAAGGGAACATTTCATGCAAAGATGGGTACAGTAAAGGACAGAAATGGTATGGTATACCAGAAGCAGAAGATATTAAGAAGAGGTGGCAAGAATACATAGAAGAACTACACAAAAAAGATGGAGATAATCACGATGGTGTGATCACTCACCTAGAGACAGATATCCTGGAATGTAAAGTCAAGTGCCCTTAGGAAGCATCACTACGAACAAAGCTAGTGGAGGTGATGGAATTCCAGCTGAGCTATTTCAAATCCTAAAAGATGATGCTGTGAAAGTGCTGCACTCAATATGCCAGCAAATCTGGGAAACTCAGCAGTGGCCACAGGACTGGAAAAGGTCAGTTTTAATTCCAATCCCAAAGAAGGGCAATGCCAAAGAAGGTTCAAACTACCACACAATTGCACTCATCCCACACACTGGTAAGTTCAGTTCAGTTCAGTCGCTCAGTCGTATCCAACTGTTTGCGACCCCATGAATTGCAGCACGCCAGGCCTCCCTGTCCATCACCAACTCCTGGAGTTCACCCAACTCATGTCCATCGAGTCGATGATGCCATCCAGCCATCTTATCCCCTGTCTTCCCCTTCTCCTCCTGCCCCCAATCCCTCCCAGCATCAGGGTCTTTTCCAATGAGTCAACTCTTCGCATGAAGTGGCCAAAGTATTGGAGTTTCAGCTTTAGCATCAGTCCTTCCAATGAACACCCAGGACTAATCTCCTTTAGGATGGACTGGTTGGATCTCCTTGCAGAACAAGGGACTTTCAAGAGTCTTCTCCAACACCACAGTTCAAAAGTATCAATTCTTCAGCACTCAGCTTTCTTTATGGTCCAACTTTCATATCCATACATGACCATTGGAAAAACCATAGCCTTGACTAGACGGACCTTTGTTGGCAAAGTAATGTCTCTGCTTTTGAATATGCTATCTAGGTTGGTCATAACTTTCCTTCCAAGGAGTAAGCATCTTTTAATTTCATGGCTGCAATCACCATCTGCAGTGATTTTGGAGCCCAAAAAAATAAAGTCTGACACTGTTTCCACTGTTTCTCCATCTATTTGCCATGAAGTGATGGGACCAGATGCCATGATCTTAGTTTTCTGAATGTTGAGCTTTAAGCCAACTTTTTCATTCTCCTCTTTTACTTTCATCAAGAGGCTTTTTAGTTCCTCTTCACTTTCTGCCATAAGGGTAGTGTCATCTGCATATCTGAGGTTACTGATATTATACACTAGTGAAGTGAAGGAGTCTTTTGGGCCTAGAAAAGAAAACAACAGTTTCAAAGGCCCTTGCTTAATCATCTAACTTTGGAGAAAACAAAACAGAACTTTAGGTCCCGCCCTGATGCTCCAGGCCGGTTGCATCTATCTGGGAATTATCACCCCCTGTCCAGAAACCTTCCACCCCCCATACCTGCCCAGAAGACTTATCATCCCCTGTCCGGAAACCTTCCACCCGCTACACCTGCCCAGAAGACTTATCACCCTGCCCAACTACAAATGCCATCTCAACTAAAGAATACCCAAAACATCCTGCCTGATTAACATTTCCCTTATCACTTCCACAACCTCCCTATAAATATGGAGCCTCCCTGATCCCTCTCAGCCTGGTTGTTAGGCCAACTGTCACCCCTCCTTGCCTGAATAAAGGTAATCTACTTTTGTTGAGGTTGTCTTTCCTCTTTCTGCCTCGGGCCGAACTATACCTTACATAAAGTAATGCTCAAAATTCTCCAAGCCAGGCTTCAACAGTAGGTAAACCGTGAACTTCCAGTGTTCAAATTAGATTTAGAAAAGGCAGAGGAACTAGAGATCAAATGGCCAACATCCGTTGGATCATCAAAAAAGCAAGAGAATTCCAGAAAAACATCTACTTCTGCTTCATTGATTATGCCAAAGCCTTTGACTCTGTGGCTCACAACAAACTGTGGAAATTTTTCAAAAGATGGAATACCAGAGCACCTGATCTGTCTCCTGAGAAATCTGTATGCAGGTCAAGAAGCAACAGTTGGAACTGGACATGGACTAATAGACTGGTTCCAAATCAGGAAAGGAATGCGTTGAGGCTGTATATTGTCACCCTGCTTATTTAACTTATATGAAGAGTACATCATGAGAAATGCTGGACTGGATGAAGCACAAGCTGGAATCAAGATTGCCAGGAGAAATATCAATAACCTCAGATACATAGAGGACACCACCCTTACATCAGAAAGTGAAGAGGAACTAAAGAGCCTCTTGATGAAATTGAAAGAGGACAGTGAAAAAGCTGGCTTAAAACTCAACATTCAAAAAACGAAGATCATGGCATCTGGTCCCATCATTTAATGGCAAATAGATGAGGAAACAATGGAAAAGTGATAGACTTTATTTTCTTGGGCTCCAAAATCACTGCAGATGGTGACTACAGCCATGAAATTTTAAAAGACATTTGCTCCTTGGAAGGAAAGTTATGACCAACCTAGACAGCATATTAAAAAGCAGGGACATTACTTTGCCGACAAAGGCCCTTCTAGTCAAGGCTATGGTTTGTCCAGTGGTCATGTATGGATGTGAGAGTTGGTCTATAAAGAAAGCTGAGCGCCAAAGAATTGATACTTTTGAACTGTGGTGTTGGAGAAGACTCTTGAGAGTCCCTTGGACTGTGAGGATATTAAACCAGTCAATTCTAAAGGAAATCAGTCCTGAATGTTTATCGGAAGGATTGATGCAGAACCTGAAACTCCAATCCTTTGGCCACCTGATGCGAAGAACTGACTCATTGGAAAAGACCCTGATGCTGGGAAAGATTGAAGGCAAGAGGAGAAGGGGATGACAGAGGATGAAATGGTTGGATGGCATCACTGACTCGATGGACATAAGTTTGTGTAAGCTCCAGGAGTTGGTGATGGGACAGGGAAGCCTGGCGGCTGCAGTCCATGAGGTTGCAAAGAGTCAGACACAACTGAACAACTTAACTGAACTGAACCTGCAGGGAAGAATGGCACCTCTATCTGCCAAATATTCCTAGAGCGTGTAGGAATCACAGCTCAGACCAATTGAGCAGTCACTTCTGCCAGGCACCGTTTCAGGCACTTTTACATGTTATTTCATTTCATCCTCACAATAAACCTATCAAAAGGTTACTATTATTATTCTCTTTTTTTTTTTTTTTTACAAATGAGGAAACCTGGGGTATATGCCAGGAGCTAGGGATAGAAAAGATTAATTTTGTGTAGCATCTTCTGATTATAAAGGGAGGTTACGGTTAAAGTATTCTTGCAACATACAGAAGTTGCCATTTTCTCAAAGTATTTGATCACTCAAGAAAATCACATAACTAAGTAATTGTATTAAAAAGAACCAATTACTACAGCCATAAAATTCATTTCATCACAGTAAAAGAGCCACATTCAAGCATATTTGGAAATAGCATATCTCCTTCTATAGCTATATTCTTTACTGCTTTTGTTTTCCGAGCCTGACTTCACTTTTATATTTCAGATATACTAATTGTGCCTTGGGGGGTTGAAGCCATAAAGTAGAATATCTATCATTTTTCAAGCAAGAACATCCTTTAAAAAATGTTACTAATTGCTAAATGGTCACATTTATTTCTTGCAAAATTACTCAGTAATAAATTCAAGCCAAACACTTGGAGGAAAAAAGGGGGCTAGAGTTCTTCCACTTAACATTTTAGTGGTTGTATGCAAGTCTTTTACCAAAGGAAATGGCAACCCACTCCAGTATTCTTGCCTGGAGAATTCCACAGACAGAGGAGCCTGGCTACAGTCCATGCGGTCACGAAAGAGTCATACATGACTTAGAGACTAAACAACAACAATGCAAATCTCTTAGGCAGTATAAGCCCACTACCCCTTCCCATCCACTTTCTGCTTCCCTATGAGGCAAATGTCAGCAGAGAAAATTCTGAGGAATAGTCTGGTCCAGCAGCCATGGATTGGGTGGACACTTTAGAAGGGGCACTACTTACTTCTCTCCATCACTGTGGCAGAATGTTGATTTGGTGGCTCTCAATGAGCCATGCTCCTGGTATTCACACCCTATGTGCCCATCCCCAGTGGGCTTAACTATTTATCTAGTTTTGGCCAGTGGGACATTAACAAGTGTGAAATACATGGAGATCTGATAAGCTCCTGCACTTAGGGCTTATACTCTGAATATACTGCTTTCTGAAACCCAACCACCATACTGTAAGGAAGACCAAGAAGACACATGAAAGGAAATAGGTGGAGAACTGAGCTCTCTGATTGAAAGCTCCAGCTGGGGTTCCAGTTTGTGGCCTGCACCAACTGCCACCCACATGAGTGAGGTCATTCAGACCTTCCAGCAATTCACCAGCCACAGTGGACACTGTATCATGCAGAAGAACCAAGCACTCAATGCACGGAATCACAAGGAATAAACTGTTCTTTATTTAAACCAGTGAGTTTTGGAGTAGATTTTTACACACCAATGGGTAACTAAGACGAGCCTTCCTGCACCCTGCTAATTCCCTTCTGGATTAATGTCATAAAATGGTAAAAAAAAAACAAAACAAAAAAACTCCATGTATCAAGTCACTCCATTGTATGCTCCAAACTCTAACCAGAGGAATCTTTCTAAAAACCATCAATGGCTCCCTAGGGTCTTTAATATAAATTCGAGGACTTCCCTGGTGGTCCAGTGGTTAAGAATCCACCTTCCAATGCAGGCCACATGGGTTCAATCCCAGATCCAGGAGGATTCCAAATGCCATGAAGCAACTAAACCCACGTACCACAATTACTGAGCCTGTGCTCTAGAGCCTGGGAGCCACAACAACTGAAGCCTGTGCTCCACGAGAGAAGCCACTGCCATGAGAAGCCCATGCACCACAACTAAGAGCAGCCCCCAGTGGCCACAACTAGACAAAGCTCCTGTACAGCAACAAGGACATGTGCATCCATAAATAAATAAATTATATACAAAGTCTAGCCTATAACATGGAACATGATTATACTATGACCCTTACTCATCTCTCTAATCTAGCCAATTACTTCACTTCAGACCATCCTTCCTGTTCCGGTTACAGTGAACTGTGCGCCTTGCTCTACCAAGGGCCAGGCTCTCAGGAACCATCCTTCCCACTTCTACCTTTGCAGCTCAGGACTTGGACTGTGTGCATCTCCCCAGGATTCTTTAGCACTCTGCTTACATCTGCTTACCTGCTGCACTGAAACTATATCCTTTCTTATTTCTCTTCTTGCTAAACTGTAGACTATTTGAAGACCAGGAATATGTATTTCCTTTGGTCTGAATATCTGTGTGCCCCTAACATTCATATATTGAAATCTTAATGTCCAATGTGATGTTCTTAGGAGGTTCTTAGGTTATGAGAATGGAACCCTCATAAATAGGGTTAATTGACCTTATAAAAGAGATCCCAGCGAGCTCTCAAGCCTATGTATACATACCAAGAAAGCACTGGCTATGAACCAGAAGAGGGCTTAACACCAGAGTCTGACCATGCTGGAGCCCTGATCTTGGACTTTCCAGGGGAAGGCAAGAGATAGAATCAGATTTCCTTCCTGACAATAGGTGATGCCAGAAACCCAAATGTGATGGGTGATGTGTGAGGGGACCAAACTGTTGAGAATTATAAGAGATGTTCAGTCTAACTGCCAATAAAAAAATATGAAGAGGCTTCAAAACTGGAACTCCAAAGAGTTAAGAACTAAGACAATGAAATCAAGTGAAAACACAGGATCAAACAGGTAGACCTGGTGCATCTGAGCTTTTGCACCAAATTCTGGCTGAAGTTGAGACTTTGGCTTTGTCTACTGTAGAATGGCAAGAAATAAAGGGGAGAACCTGGCTTCAAGGACAGGAGTAGGTCAGCTGCTATCAGACCGCTTAAATACACAATGAAAAAAATTATAAGTCTCATGGTCTAAGAAGGAATAGATCTGGGGATCAACAGGGCAAATTTTTAGAACTGGAGAATATTTAGATACCATAAGTATATGAGGTCACTCTTGGAAAAAAATGCTTTGAAGGCTTATCTCTATTAATTGCATCTTAAATGCTCCAATTAGAGACTTCCCAGGCTACTTATGATGCTGTTTCTTTAGGATTAGAGGCATCTAAAAAAACTTAAATGGGTGTGTCTCAAAAGCCTGGAAAGCTAATTAGAGAGCACTAATCCTAACCACTAGACCACAAGGGAACTTTGGAAAGCTAATTAGAAATGCAAATTCTAGGACTTCATTCAACAAGCTTTGAGCTTCAGAGTGAGTAGGGAATCTTCATTTTAATCCAACACTCCAGGCAATCTTGGTACAGGACATTTTTGAGAAACAGTGACTTAATAAGATTTTCTGACACAAGAGCTTTTGAAATTCATTAGCATTTATGAAGGCATACATGGATAAATAATTCTATATTCCTGTATCCCCCAAATTCAATCCTCTTTACCATGCAGCTGGGGTAGCACAGTTTTACATTATACTTTTTTCTTGCTAAAAATCTCACTTTGTTCTGGAATACATCATGGAAGAGGGACTTAATTTCATTTCCAGTTTTACCAACTGAGAATGAGACACATGATAATCCAGCTGCCCCAAGCCTTTCTAGAAACAGTCTGGAGAATACACAGAGAAGCACACAGACACACCAGATATTTAAAATACAAATATTAAAGAATCTTTCTGGAAGGTTGTTTTTCACTTCTGACCCATGAAATTCCACAAAGATGAGGACTGGAATATTTCCTGCTCTATCAGTAAACAAGGATGTCACGGTCATCAGCTATTGCAGCCCTCCAAGGCACTCAGGAAGGAGAATCCCAATCTTCATAGCCATCAGGCTGCAACCATGCCCTACAATGAGCCTAAGGGGAGTTCAGGATGTGAAAAACACAGAAAGCTGGCAGTTGAGACGCATATGAAAGGAATGATTTCGGTAAGCCCCAGCCTCTTGCAGCTTCCCATACATACTAAATTCCTTAATTTGGGATATCTGGTTTTCTTTAATTAACAATCATCTTTTGATGTTCAGACTACCGGCCCTTTGTTGCAGAACTTCTATATATCCTGGCTTCTTACCCACCTCCTCGGAGCAGTTCTCTCAGGGTTACTTGAGATGCTGTCTTCTGATTTTAAAGTACTAAAAATTCCCATTGAATAAAACATAACTCTCAATTTTTTAGGTTGTGAGTGTTTTTTAAGTCAACAAAGACAAGGATTGCTTTTATGAATCAACTCACGTCAACACGGGCAACTAGATGCAGAAATGTCAGTGAAGACTGCAAAATTAAGGAATTCAGGCAGAATCCTATACTTTGGGTGCAAAAGGAAAAGGAGGCAGATGCTGAAAGGGGGCAGAGAGGGCTACATCACTGTCACACAGAGAAGAACTGAGGCCTATGTGACACATGCAGTCAGCATTTCAAGGCCAGGGACGCAGGACGGTTGCTTAGCAACTGCTGTTCTTCCTTCACTCCCAAGTGGAACGTGTTTTTTGTGAGTTCATTTGCCATCCTTTCTCCTGTCTACAGACCAATCATTTAGAAACTGTGCTCTGCAATAACTCTAACAGTACATCAAAAATAACTTTTACATGATTCTTTAGTCAAGGAGAATAGAGTAGGAGACTTTGTTCACTTATGCAAGGGATCTGTGATGGAATCCATTCTTGAAATGTGTACTGTATTCAGTTCTGCTCACAACAGTTTAACCAAGAAGAATAGTGACAAACTGAGAGATGAAGGTGAGGACTTATAAAAATATTTTAAGTATGAGAAATGTCTGAGAAAGTAGAGTGTGCATATATACACACATGCACGTATACATGCACACATTTAATCTTTAAAATGCTATTATGAAATGTATTATTCCAAGAATTCTAAGATGTATATTTTTTCACATTTCGACAATCTGAGATCATTCAAAGAGCAATGACGCAGATTAATAACTAGAAAACCAGTATCGCTGCAGGCTCTTGTGTGACTCATCTGGGTTACGTGCCACTCTCTGACTTCCTACAGTAGGCACTGCTTTTATTCTTTTATTTACTACTCCATTTCTTTTTGCTATAATCATATTTCATATGTATGTATCTTCACCAATACAGTCTTTTAATTTTATGCTTCTAAGACATGATAATTGATATACTCCAGTCTTCCGTAAATTTCACTTGACACTGTTCCTGGGATTCATTCATGTTGTCTATAATACAATCATTTCTACTACTCTTCAGTACTAATACACCAAATTTATCTGTTTTATACAGAGGATATCTGGATTGCTTCTAGGTTTTTTGCTACTATAGACAAAACTGTGGTAAACATTCTCATTCATGCTAAAATCTATTAATTTCTAGGCTTTCAATAGGCTCAGGACATAATTCAATGTATTATGTGTACTACATAGATATTCTAGTTTATGGGTGACTTTCTACTTTATCCACCCATTCCAGTCCATCTTAGTTCGGTGATTCCAAGAATGTTGATGTTCACTCTTGCCATCTCCTCTTTGACCTCTTCCAATTTACCTTGATTCATGTACCTAACATTCCAGGTTCCTATGCAATATTGCTCTTTACAGCATCAGGCCTTGCTTCTATCATCAGTCCCATCCACAACTGAGTGTTGTTACGGTCCATGAATCAAGGCAAATTGGAAGTGGTCAAACAGGAATGGCAAGAGTGAACATTGACATTCTAGGAGTCAGCAAACTAAAATGGACTGGAATGGGTGAATTTAACTCAGATGACCTTTATGTCTACTACTGTGGGCAAGAATTCCTTAGAAGAAATGGAGGAGTCATCATAGTCAACAAAAGAGTCTCAAATGCAGTACTTGGATGCAATCTCAAAAACGACAGAATGCTCTCTGTTCGTTTCCAAGGCAAACCATTCAATATCACGGTAATCCAAGTCTATGCCCGACCAGTAATGCTGAAGAAGCTGAAGTTGAACAGTTCTATGAAGACCTACAAGACCTTCTAGAACTAATACCCCCAAAAGATGTCCTTTTCATTATAGGGGACTGGAATGCAAAAGTAGGAAGTCAAGAAACACCTGGAGTAACAGGCAAATTTGGCCTTGGAGTAGAGAATGAAGCAGGGCAAAGGCTAATAGAGTTCTTCCAAGAGAATGCACTGGTCATAGCAAACACCCTTTTCCAACAACACAAGAGAAGACTCTACACATGGACATCACCAGATGGTCAACACTGAAATCAGAATGATTATATTCTTTGCAGCCAAAGATGAAGAAGCTCTATACAGTCAGCAAAAACAAGACAGGGAGCTGACTGTGGCTCAGATCATGAACTCCTTATTGCCAAATTCAGACTGAAATTGAAGAAAGTGGAGAAAACCTCTAGACCATTCAGGTATGACCTAAATCAAATCCCTTATGACTATACAGTGGAAGTAAGAAATAGATTTAAGGGACTAGGTCTGACAGACAGAGTGCCTGATGAACTATGGACGGAGGTTCGTGACATTGCACAGGAGACAGGAATCAAGACCATCCCCAAGAAAAAGAAATGCAAAAAAGCAAAATGGCTATCTGAGGAGCCCTTACAAATAGCTGTGAAAAGAAGGGAAGAGAAAAGCAAAGAAGAAAAGAAAAGATATACCCATTTGAATGTAGAGTTCCAAAGAATAGCAAGGAGAGATAAGAAAGCCTTCCTCAGTGATCAATGCAAAGAAATAGAGGAAAACAATAGAATGGGAAAGACTAGAGATCTCTTCAAGAAAATCAGAGATACCAAGGGAATATTTCATGCAAAGATGGGCTCGATAAAGACAGAAATGGTAGGGACATAACATAAGCAGAATATATTAAGAAGAGGTGGCAAAAATACACAGAAGAACTGTACAAAAAAGATCTTCATGAGCCAGATAATCACGATGGTGTGATCACTGACCTAGAGCCAGACATACTGGAATGTGAAGTCAAGTGGACCTTAGGAAACATTACTACGAACAAAGCTAGTGGAGGTGATGGAATTCCAGCTGAGCTATTTCAAGTCCTATTTCAAGAAAGATGATGCTGTGAAAGTGCTGCACTCAATATGCCAGCAAATTTGGAAAACTCAGCAGTGGCCACAGGACTGGAAAAGGTCCATTTTCATTCCAATCCCAAAGAAAGGCAATGCCAAAGAAGGCTCAAACTACCACACAATTGCACTCATCTCACACGCTAGTAAAGTGATGCTTAAAGCCAGGCTTTAGCAATACGTGAACCGTGGACTTCCAGATGTTCAAGCTGGTTTTAGAAAAGGCAGAGGAACCAGAGATCAAATTGCCAACATCTGCTGGATCATCGATAAAGCAAGAGAGTTCCAGAAAAACATCTAGTTCTGCTTTATTGACTATGACAAAGACTTTGACAGTCTGGATCACAATAAACTGGAAAATTCTCAAGGAAATGGGAATACCAGACCACCTGACCTGCCTCTTGAAAAACCTGTATGCAGGTCAGGAAGCAACAGTTAGAACTGGACATGGAACAACAGACTGGTTCCAAATAGGAAAAGGAGTACGTCAAGGATGTATATTGTCACCTTGCTTATTTAACTTATATGAAGAGTACATCATGAGAAATGCTGGGCTGGAAGAAGCACAAGCTGGAATCAAGATTGCCAGGAGAAATATCAATAACCTCAGATATATAGATGATACCACCCTTATGGCAGAAAGTGAAGAGGAACTAAAGAGCCTCTTGAGGAAAGTGAAAGAAGAGAGTGAAAAAGTTGGCTTAAAGCTCAACATTCAGAAAACGAAGATCATGGCATCTGGTCCCATCACTTCATGGCAAATAGATAGGGAAAGAGTGGAAACAGTATCAGACTTTATTTTTTGGGGCTCCAAAATCACTGCAGATGGTGATTGCAGCCATGAAGTTAAAAGACACTTACTCCTTGGAAGGAAAGTTATGACCAACCTAGACAGCATATTCAAAATCAGAGACATTACTTTGCCAACAAAGGTTCGTCTAGTCAAGGCTATGGTTTGTCCAGTGGTCATGTATGGATGTGAGAGTTGGACTATAAAGAAAGCTGAGTGCTGAAGAATTGATGCTTTTGAACTGTGGTATTGGAGAAGACTCTTGAGAGTCCCTTGGACTGCAAGGAGATCCAACCAGTCCATCCTAAAGGAGATCAGTCCTGGGTGCTCATTAAAAGGACTGATGTTGAAGCTGAAACTCCAATACTCTGACCACCTGATGCGAAGAGCTGACTCATTGGAAAGACCCTGATGCTGGGAAAGATTGAGGGCAGGAGGAGAAGGGGACGACAGAGGATAAGATGGTTCGATGGCATCAACCAACTCAATGGACGTGGGTTTGGGTTGACTCTGGGAATTGGTGATGGACAGGAGGCCTGGTGTTCTCCAGTTCATGGGGTCACAAAGGGTCAGAGATGACTGAGCAACTGAACTGAACTTCTACTTTATTACACCACTTTTATTATTGGGAGTTTCCTGCTACCCAAGTATATATGTATGTATATATATATATATATATATATATATATATATATATACACACACACACATATATATATTAATCTTTCTTTTATACTGTACATGTATATTTTGTCTTAAAAAGTTTTGCTACTCCCCAAATATGAAAGACATTCTCTCATATTTTCTTTGACATTTTTACATTATTTACTTTTCAAGTTTAAAATTTTAATCCAACTGAAATTGATTTTTGATTTGTGAGATATGGCTCCAATTGCAGGTTTCTCCACATGAGTAACCAAGTGGCCCAGCACCTTTGAGGACATCCTCCCTTCACTGACCTGCCCTGCCACACTGGCAAGTATCTTTTCCATATCTGCATGAGTCTATCTGTGACCCCTCTAATCTGCTCCATTAATCTCTTCACTGTTGCTACAGTGCCATCGTCACAAGGTTGCACAGTGAATCTTCATTCTGGTAAGGCAGTTTCCCTCAACCTACTATTTGAGAGTGTTTTGGATATCCTTGGACTTTGCTTTTGCACACACATTTTACAAGTGGCTTGTACAAATTCCTCAAAAAAAAAGAAAAAAAAAAAACAAACCTTGCTGGGACTCTTTTTGGAACCACTTTGAATTTATAAATCTATTTAAATGAAAACTATCACCTCATGTAAATCTTCGTATACATGAACACAGTGTCTTTCTTTATTTAGATCTTTTTTACTATTTCTCAACAAAGTTCCATAACAATCTGCACAATAGTCCTGCACATTTTTCATGCCATTTATTTTACAATGACTATTTTGGATGAAGAATTAATGCTTTCGAATTGCGGTACTGGATAAGACCCTTGAGAGTCCCTTGGACTGCAAGGAGCTCAAGCCAGTCGATTCTAAAGGAAATCAATCCCGAATTGGAAGGACTGAAAGCTGAAGTTGCAATACTTTGGCCACCTGATGAGAAGAGCTAGCTCATTGGAAAAGACCCTGATGCTGGGAAAGACTGAAGGTAAAGGATAAGGGGGAAGCAGAGGATGAGATAGTTAGCTACCATCACCGATTTGAAAGATGTGAATCTGAGCGAACTCCAGGAGGTGGTGACACACAAGGAAGCCTGGCGCTGCAGCCCGTGGGTCCCACAGAGCTGGATGAGACTTAGTAACTGAACAAACAAACAGAAAACTTTGGGCTGTAATAAATTAGATCTTTTGTAAAATGATATTTTCTAACTGTCTCTGCTGTATAAAATGTAATTTTTTGCAAAATGATATCTAGAAGCCTTGCCAAAAACCTCTTATTTTATTTGAAAGTCATTATGGATTTTATATGTAGACAATCATAACTTCCATAAATGATGACATTTATTTCTTCGTTTCCAATCCTTATATAACCTTCATTTCTTTTTCTCATCTTAATGCACTGAATGAGACATGAATTCAATATTGAAAAGAAAACAATGAACAGTTTTGACCTTTTCCCAATAATGAATGAAAATGTTTCTAAAATCTCATAGATTTTAATATTTTAATAAAAATTTTAGTTCTATTTTGGGAGGATATACTGTAGATTTGGAACCTAAAATGAATTGATTTGATTTTCCAATTTGTTTCCCTTTTTTTAAATCACCACTCATGAGTCGGATTTGTCTTCCATTTTCCTTGTGTGTAACATATATAAAAACTTATTAGTAGCTTCATAAAATGTATTATGAGGAAGAATCATGTGCATCATATGAAAAGTAGAAGTTACCTTACTGTTATGGTACTTTGCATATAGCATTTGTGTTTACCCAAATTTGTTGATTAAAGAAAGTGGCAACTGGTCCCAGTTGCCAAGGGTCTCAATGATGCTGAGGTGCATCACTGAAATCTGAGAATCTTAGGAACTGAGTTACTTTTTAAAAGTTAGTTAAAGTAACTCAGAGACTACTGTATAGGCCCAGTGGATCCCAGATTTGGGCTTTAGAGCTTTAAATTTTAATAGAGGGGAAGAGACCTCCACCATGAACATGGCTGCGTAAAGGCAGTGTTTTTTCTCTCCTCCTCCTAGAAGTCATATGAAAGCCAACAAGGAGAAAGGTGGGGTGAGGGGGGTGGGAGACAAACTTTGTTTTCAGTAAAATTAGAGTACAGTTATCTGTACAGTTCAAAGTATGTGAGGATGCCAGAAGGAGCTTAGACTGAGCAAAACCAAGTAGAGATGTAGAGAAAAATCATAAAAATGGCTAGAGATTTCGGGGCCAAGAAAAATATACTTTCTGAAGCTAAGAGGCTCACTCTGATGTGCAAACCTAATAGATATGTTTATTAATGGGAGTAAGAACTGGGGTTAGCAGGAATATTTGAAGTCTCTCTGGACATGGTTTGGCTTGGAGAAGGAAAGGATAAAAGACTAAAGAAAGAATAACATGGAAGAGCCATTTTAGCATAAAGCAGTTTGTGTTGTTGCTACTGTTGTTTAGTTGCTAAGTTGTATTGGCTGTGTGGCAGAGAATGAAAAAACATTTAGGATATGAACCCTACATACACACGCTACCCCTACACATACATGTGAGCACATGCACATGTACAAACGTACCTACTCATTCACACACATACTTACATGCATGTATGCAAACACCCACCAACCTTCAGCAAAACCCAGTCCAAGAAAATTTTATTTGGATGAGTTATAAGAAAAAGTCACTAGAAATGCATTGAATCAATGAGCATAAAATAAAAATATTGGGAAAACAGAAAACTTTAGGACAAAGAGTATTTCTCATTGAAAAATATTGCTACGTAGCAAATAAAAATCATGTCCAAATATTTCATATGAATTTCAAAGAACTTAGTAACGAGCAGCTTCAATGAAGAAATACAGTAAGGTAACAGAGGATGAAATAAAAGTTGCAGAACTCTGGAGACAAATAAGAAAAAATGAAAACTATCACAGAAATGAAATGTGAGTTAGTACATGGGAAAAGTGATACTGTAAAAAGCACAAGTGACACAGATGATATGAAAAGTGAACGATGGAAAATGGAAATAAAGAGATAAAGAAAATGGTACACACACACGATGAAAGCTAAAGCAGACAAAGGTGACCCAATTTGTACGTAATTAGAGTCCTAAGAAAGAACTGAACAAATAAAGGTATGAATCTTTAAAGGTATACTGACACTTGAAGCTACGTAAAGACAAGCTATTTTTATTAAAATATCAAAAGACTTTGAAAAAAATAAAAATATATCAAGGAAAATTCTTGAAATAAATGGAAACTTGGTACATTATGTGTTGGAAAACTTGCCTCTCAACATTCAACACTGAGACAAAAATAAAGCAGAGAGACCCCACAGAGTAAAAAGCTCATAAAATAAACTCTAAAAAAGAAAACATAATGTGAAATATGTTGACAGAACTGAGATCAAATAAAACTCTAAATACAGACAAAGAGGAGCTTATACATATATAAAATATGGCTCAGAAAAGTTAAAAATAAAAAGGATGAATAAAGGAGAATTGGGCAATGCAAGGGCTTCCCAGGTGGCATGGTGATAAAGAATCTGCCTGACAATGCAGGAGACACAAGAGATGACGATTTAATCCCTGGGTCAGGAAGATCCCCTAGAGTAGGAAACAGAAACCCGCTCCAGTATTCTCGCCTAGAAAATTCCATGGACGGAGGAGCCTGGAGGGCTACAGTCCCTGGGGTCGCAAAGAGTCGGACCCGACTGAGCACACATGCGCACAGCACAGGGCAATGCAAATACATTAATCAAAAACAAGAGATTACTATCTTAATAGGAAACAAAGTGGGATTTAGGTTTAAAAAAGAGGACAAAGAAGAGAACTCTATAATGCTTAAGAAGATGTGAGATTATGAGAATCAGTGTATTAAATAATGAAGCAATTATGTTAATAACTGGAGAGGGAAATGGCAACCCACTCCAGTATTCTTGCCTGGAAAATCCCATGGACAGAGAAGTCTGGCAGGTTACAGTCTATGGGGTCACAAAGAATAGGACACAATGACTAAACAAAACAATGTTAATAACCAGAAAATCAAGAAGAATAAGACCATCCAACAGAAAAATGGGCAAAATACATAAAGTATTAACAGAAAAGGAAATACAGATAGCTCTTAAACATAGGAAAATTTGTACATCCTCTTTCTTAGTAATATAAATATAATATAAAACTGTACAGATAAACCATTCTCCCTTATTAGGTTGGTAGTAGTAGCGTTAGTTGCTCAGTTGTTGCTCAGTCATGTCCAACTCTCTGCGACTCCATGGATTGTAGCCTGCCAGGCTCCTCTGTCTAATGGGATTTTCCAGGCAAGAATACTGTAGTGGGTTGCCATTCCCTTCTGCAGGGGATTTTCCCCACCCAGGGATTGAACCCAGTCTCCCACATTACAGGCAGATTCTTTACCATCTGAGCAACCAAAGCCATTTGGTTGGTAAAGAAACCCAAAGATTCACTGCATGTGGAGCTGTGGGGAGACAGTCCTTTCAAACACTTCTTGTGGTAGTGAAAACTGGTAGACCCCTCCTACCTCACTGCTCTACAGATGACAGTCTGTCAACCTCAAACCACCTTCTCATTTATCCTCAGACCCAGCAATTCAGCTTCAAGGAACCTGTCCAGATTAGATATAAACTTGCAGGAGTACTAAACGACAAATATGCTGGTTATTCACTGCAGCACTGTTTACAGTAGCAGATTGGAAACAGTCCTACATTCCTTAATAGAAAGCTGCTTAAATAAATAAGAGCGTGTTCCTGCTTTGAATTCTAGGCCACTATTAAGAAAGAATGAGAAATACTTCTATATACCGATACAGACAGAAAAAACCCTCTAGTATAATATGTTTATGTGAAAGAGCAAGGGGCAGAGCAGTGAATATTATCTTTTGTCTAAAAGAGGTTCAGAGAGGTAAAAATAGTATTTATATATATTAATATATACACACGCACATATATGCATAAAGAATCACAAAAATAGAAATCATCACAGAGGTAGGGTACAAGGGAAACCATTCACTTCCTTCTTATCTTTAATCGTTTAATCATGTGAATTTATTACCCATGTAAAAATTAATTTAAAATATGATAAATATAAAAGGGAGATTGTCACAGTCCTGCCAAGTTTATATTTTTATATTTTTCCAAGAAATGATAATAAAAGACTTCTACCATCCATAACTATTACAACCATAAAGTAAAGGACATCTTGAAACAAACAAAAAAACAATAAAGAATTATCATTTTTAAAGAAAGTCTTTTAAATTGACAACATTATTGTCTTTTTCACACATCACTGTGGACCATGTGCACATCATCACCACCTAGCACTGGCCATACAGAAACCTGCAGAAACCACTAGCACGAGTGATGAGAACAGGCTGGATGGCAGCAGGGTGGGAAGGAGGCCCAAGAAGTAGGAGATGTATGTACACATACAGCTGATTCACTTTGTTGTACAGCAGAAACTAACACTGTAAAGCAGTCATAATCCAATTTTAAAAAAAGAGCCCTGCTAAAACCCTTGTCAACCCAGGATGACATGCCCAAGGTTGTGCCTCTGAAGAATGAATGACATTAGAGGCTTTATAACTATCGTGAATGGGGTTTCCCAGGTGGCGCGAGTGGTGAAGAAGCCATCTGCCAATGAAGGAGATATAAGAGACACAGGGTCGGGAAGACAGCTGGGTCGGGAAGATCCGCTGGAGAAGGGCATGGCAACCCACTCCAGTATTCTTGCCTGAAGAACCCCATGGACAGAGGAGTCTGGTGGGCTACAGTGCATAGGGTCGCAAAGAGTCAGACATGACTCAAGTGACTTTGCACACATGCACAAAATTATCATGAATATTACTAAAATAGTCCAACTGAGTTGTTAAACAAATTAATAAGCAAATAATAAGAAACCCCTGGCAGGGACATCAGTATCCAGAGATGCTACATTATTTTAAATGCCTAGTTTTCAACAAAAAATCTGCAAAGAAAGAGAAGTGTGACCCATCACAAGGAAAAAACACATAATAGGCAATGTAAACTACCTCTGAGAGGGTATAGATGTTAAATTTAACAAAGACTTCAAAATAGCCATTATACACGTACCTGGGGAGAACTAAAAGTGGCCACACTTAGAGAAGAAAGGTGTGATGACAGTGTCTCAAACACAGAATATCGAAAAGAGATACAGCTTATTTTAAAAATGAAATTCAAGAATTGGAAAGGTCAATAACTGAAATGAAAAAATGTACTAAAGGGATCCCACAAAAGATTGGAATGGCAGAAGAAAGAATCAGCAAGTTATTTTAATCTTCAAATAAAAATTATGTAATACAAAGAACAGAGAGAATAAAGAAGGAAAGAAAAATGAACAGAGTTTCACAGAAATGTACAGCACCATTAAGGAAGCCAACACGTGTAACGGGAGTACCAAAAGGAGAGGGACTAGAGAGGGATCAGAAAACATATCCAGAGAACTAACGGCTAGAAACTTTCCAAATGTGTTTTATAGTACACACACACACACAAACACACACACCCAAGAAGCTCAGTGAAGATAAAGACAAGGAGAAAATCTTGAAAACAGCAAGAGAAAGGTAACTCATTTTGTACTAATGTACCCCAACAGATAAATAGCTGGCTTCTCATTAGATACAACAGAGGCTGCAAGGCAGCATGATGCCACATTCAAAGTGCTAAAAGGAAAAAGAAAAGTGCTAAAAAGAAAAGAAAAAAAAAAACTATCAACTAAAAATCTTATTTCCAGAAAGAGTGTCTTTCAAAAATGAAGGTGAAATAAATATATTCTCAGATAAACAGAAACAGAGAATCTGTTGCTATCAGACCCTCCTTTGCAAGAATATTAAATATTCAGGCTAACAGGTAGCCCAGACAGTAACTCAAATACACACAAAAAGTGTGTGCACACAAGAAGTGAAGAGCATCAGTAAATGTAATTATGTATGACAGTTTAAATTCACATTTCTTCCCTTCTTCTTCTGATTCAAATACAAATGGTGTACAATAATATGGATTGTATTCTTAGGCCTATATATATACAAAGGTAACATATTTGACAATCGCAGCACAAAGGAGTTAGGTGAAAACAAAGGTTTATTAGAATAAGAAAAATGACACAATATGATAATTTGAATCCACAGAAACAAATGAAAAGGCCAGCAATGGTAAACAGGAAAATTATTATAACAAGCTATACATATATACTCCCTGTCTTGCTTCTTGCAGCTTCTAGACATGAAAATACATGAAGTAACAATTATAGCAATGTATTATTAGGTTTGTACTATGTATAGATGTATTATATATAAAACTAACAGCACCAGAGGATGAAAAGGAACTCTATAGAACTGTAAATGCAGAGGCTTCCCTAGTAGCTCAGAAGGTAAAGTGTCTGCCTGCAATGCAAGAGACCCGGGTTCAATCCCTGGGTCAGGAAGATCCCCTGGAGAAGGAAATGGCAACCCACTCCACTATTCTTGCCTGGAGAATCCCCATGGACAGAGGAGCCTGATGGACTACAGTCAATGGGGTCGCAAACAGTTGGACACGACTGAGTGACCAAAACACACACACACATAGAACTGTAAAAGAGTAACATTCCTGCATCTCACCGGAACTTAGTGTGTATATCTGAAATAGATTCTGATGAGTTAAGATGTGCATTGAAAAAAACAGTGATGTAGGAGCCCCACCACTGCTTAGCCACAAAGATCAACAATCAGACATCTATCCACAAACAGAAACAGCTCCAGTAGAGCTCGAGTCTACTCAAGAAACTTCAGCAACACAGTGAAACAGAAATACCTGAGAATAACTGCAGAAGAGAAGGCAGGCAGGCAGCTTTGTTTTGCCTGCTGCATCCCATCCCCAAGCCGGCACTGCTCAGCACCAAGACGGAACTTCCCAGCCAGGAAGAGTTACCCTTGCCAGGAAGGAAGAGTTGAGTGAGTGACCAGTTTCCCTGGTATGAATCATATTTAAAAGTAATCTGGTCAACAGATGGTACTGGGACAACTGGATATCCACATGCAAAAGAATGAATTTGGACCTCTACCTTACACAGTATGTTAGAACTGAATCTAAGTGAAAGAACTAAAAACATAAGAATCTTAAAGCAAAGCAGTAAATCTTCATGACCTAGAATTTCAATAGATTCCTCTACATGAAAGCAAAGGATGATTTAAAGTTTATCCTGTTTTAAATTAGTACAGGCATCCCACTTTCTTTTGGTTACTATTTGTATGAAATATATTTTTCCATCCTTTCATACTCAACTGATTTGTTCCTTGTATATAGCATATAGCTGGACCCTTCATCTTTTTATCCATTTTGCCAATCTCTGTCTTTTGATTGGATATTTAATCCATTTACACTTAAAATAATTATTGATAAGAAGGGACTCGATTCTGTTCCTTTACTATTTGTTTTCCCTGTATCTTATAGCTCTTTGCCCCTCACCTTTTGAATTTTATGTTTAGTTTTTGCAGTAAAACATTTTGGTTCCTTTTTCTTTTCCTTTTGTGTATGTTCTACAGCTAATTTTCTCTGTACTTATCATGGTGATTACATTTAATATCCAAAAATTTTAACATTCTAATTTTAATTCATACAAGCTTAACTTCAATAACATACAAAACCCTTCCTATCAGCTCCATCCCCACACACTTTCAATTATTGATGTCACAGAATTACATCTTTACACACTGTGTGTCCAAAAACACAGACTAGTAATCGTTCTTCTTTATGCATTAGTCTCTTAGATTATGTAGAAAACAAAATGTAGAAAATGGCTTCAACAATGCTATCGTTTAGACTATTTTTAATGTATTAGTCTCAAATCATGTAGAAAACAAAAAGTAGAATTACAAACCATTGCTACAATATTATTTTATATAACTGCCTGTGCATTTACCCTCACAGAGATGTTTATTTCTTTATACAGCATGAGTGTCCTTCTGTTTCAGTCTTCAGGACTCTCCTTAGAATTTGTTACAGGGATCTAGTATTAAATTCCCTCAGCTTTCATTTATCTGACAATATCTTAATTTCTTCCTCAGTTCTGAATTACAGTTTTGCTGGATATGGGATTCTTGATCTATAGGGTTTGGTTTGGTTTCCCTCTCAGCACTTTGAATCAGCCAGCCTTCTGGCCTCCAAACTTTTTGATGAAAAACCTGCTGATATTCAAAAGCAGAGACATTACTTTGCCAACAAAGGTTCGTCTAGTCAAGGCTATGGTTTTTCCTGTGGTCATGTATGGATGTGAGAGTTGGACTGTGAAGAAGGCTGAGCGCCGAAGAATTGATGCTTTTGAACTGTGGTGTTGGAGAAGACTCTTGAGAATCCCTTGGACTGCAAGGAGATCCAACCAGTCCATTCTGAAGGAGATCAGTCCTGGGATTTCTTTGGAAGGAATGATGCTGAAGCTGAAACTCCAATACTTTGGCCACCTCATGCAAAGAGTTGACTCATTGGAAAAGACTCTGAAGCTGGGAGGGATTGAGGGCAGGAGGAGAAGGGGACGACAGAGGATGAGATGGCTGGATGGCATCACTGACTCGATGGACGTGGGTCTGAGTGACTCCAGGAGTTGGTGATGGACAGGGAGGCCTGGCGTGCTGCGATTCATGGGGTCGCAAAGAGTCGGACACGACTGAGCGACTGATCTGATCTGATCTGATTCTTACTGTGATTTCAGCTCCATTTGTTACTGTTGCTGATTCAATTTACTGTGTGCCTGTAAAAGTTAATTACCAAACCAGTGACAGAAAGAGTAACTGGTATTTGGCCAACTAGAAATGAAGGTTGGAAGTAAAGTGAGAACTCTGGGCTAAATTCTCATGCTAATTAGTGGTCAAGGAAAATGTTCTCATTTAATAAATCCTGTTATCCAATCATTTATATCACATTTGGCACAGATCGCAGCCCCTACAGATGGTTATACCTCAGTCTGGGTTGTATAGACCATGAAAAATACACAGGCTGCTGCACATGGCACCCTGACATTGGTTAGACAAGACCTTCAGCTGACCTCCCCATGCTCTGATGCCAGACAGGGTATTAAGCAGATGCTCCTAACTACATCTGCCAACATCTATCCCAGAAACCTGACTCTCCAAAGCTCACCGCATGTCTCACGTTAAGCCTGGTCCATACTCCTTCCAAACACAGCACAAAGTGATCAGAAGGATGGGCCTCTGGACCACATGAGGATTATGAAACAACAGGTGGGCTGGCTGCTGTGAATGTGCCCACATGTTTAGAAGAGCAAAGCCAATCAGGCATAATCTTTGATGGTCACATTTGCCAGATCGCTGATGTGGCATGTACTGCTTCCAGCCAACACTTGGGGAATCGCTGAAATAATTAAAACTAATGGTAAAGACTACTCCCATCATTCTCTAAATATACCATAAGACTGGAAACACTGATCTTTTAATTTTTGTTTCTGTCATCAGCTATCTTTGCCACCTAAAAGAGGTAGAGGTACCCCAGCACAACTTTCAGCTGCGCACTTCAGATTAGAAGGGAATATGCCTTATCATTGCCACTCTCATATCACAAGTGCTAAAAAGAGGGCCTCTGTGCACCCCTTCCTCTCCACATGCACTGACAGAGAACATCCACGAGAGAATTAATGCACAAATCGAGTGGTCTACAGATAAGGTAGCAGAGTGTCCTGGGATGAACTAGAAGTTTAGAGATCTGCTCCTCCTCCACACTCCCTGCAGCAGTTCAGTCTGCCCTCTGCATCCACAGGTTCTGCATTCACGGATTCAACCAAGTGTGATTCAAAAAAAAATCCCCAAAGTTCAAAAGCAAAACT
Source organism: Bubalus kerabau (assembly GCF_029407905.1). NCBI lineage: Eukaryota > Metazoa > Chordata > Mammalia > Artiodactyla > Bovidae > Bubalus > Bubalus kerabau. Next base: position 29,900,461 of record NC_073635.1, on the reverse strand, counting down.
TGAGTTGCCATGCAGACAACTATTTACATAGTATTTACACAGTATTTGTAACTAGTCACACAGCATTTGCATTGTTTTAGGTATTATAAGTAATGTAGAGATGATTTAAAGAACATGGGAGGATGTGAAGAGGTTGGAGGCGTATCTCAGAGGTACTGCAGTTTGGTTCTAGACTGCTGCAATAAAGTGAAGATCGCAATAAAGCAAGTCACACAAATTTTCTGATTTCTCAGTTCTTATCAAAGTTACATCTACAGTATACCATAGTCTATTAAGTGTGCAATCGCATTATGTCTTAAAAAATCAAAGAATATACCTTAACTGAAAATACTTTACTATTAAAATATGCCAAACAATTTCAATAGTAACATCAAAGATCACTGACCACCATAACAAATATAATAATGTAAAAGTATGAAAATTTTCAAGAATTATCAAAACATGACAGAAACATGAAGTGAGCAAAGGCTGCTGGGAAAATGGTGCTGATGCAGGATTTCCACAAACTGTTCATTTGTAAAGAATACAACATTTTGTGAAGCACAATAAAGCCACGGCACAATAAAACAGGGTGTTGTATACACAGATCCTGTGCCATTTTACACAAGGGTCTTGAGCATCATGGATTTCAGGATCTGTGGAGGGTCCTGGAGCCAATCTCCGTTGGACATTGAAGACCAACGGCACAGAAGACCTCCCCCACACCCCGCCCCCACACTCTGCAAAGCTAGCTGAAGGACACCAGTCTGCTAGGCTGAGGACACCGCTGCCCCCAGCTGCCAGCAGACCTGAACCTTACCGAGCTGTGAATGGACTGAAGATCACTGAATTGACAAAGGCTGTGAATATCTCAGAGTTGTGCTGAAATCAACCGATAAAGCATTACCGTTAGGTTCATGTTTGGTATGGAAGTAAAACTCTGATGAAGCAGCTCCAAGAAATATCCAGCGTCCATGTTTTTCCCTCACTGAAGCCTCTGACCTGAGTCCTGCTTCAGATCCTGATCCAGACAGTGGGAGCATCACCCCAGAGTAAGCTTTTCCCCAGCCTCAGGGAAGATAAAGACTTCTTTCTCTTTTCCCAGAGTTCTCACTTTATTATACATTTCCAGGAGTCTGTTAGTTACTCACTTTTTATCAATACATCAAATAAAATGACTTCTGAGACAATGGTAAGGACTATACAGCTATATTTGCAGGCATTGATATTTTGATTGGAAAGAATCAAATTAAGCACCACTGAAACTCCACATCTTTTTGAAATATTAAAAATACATCTAAAAGGGAAATACTATGATTCAATTCAAATAATATGATTCATATTAGGCAAATACTATAAATAAAATCCTCAATACTATTGAAAATAACCAACCTGGGGTGATAAAGTGAATGAAGGATGAGGAGAGGTTCCCAAGAAAGCCAAGGGTCATCTGCAGTGGACTGGATCTGCAATCAACAACCTAAGAGAGCAAAATCTTTTCTGCAAATGAAGAAACTGAGGTTTAGAAAGATAAAGTGACTGCCTAGTACCATCTAGTAACATATCACACAGCTATCCAAATTCCTCCTAGAGAACAGTCTAGATAGCAGTGGCATTTTCACATTTGCCTTCTTGCCTATTTTTCTTCTCAAGAGAATTTACTATATGACAAGTATTTATCAGGTTTTATATTATTCCCTGCTGCTGCTGCTGCTAAGTCACTTCAGTCGTGTCCGACTCTGTGCGACCCCACAGACGGCAGCCCACCAGGCTTCCCCGTCCCTGGGATTCTCCAGGCAAGAACACTGGAGTGGGTTGCCATTTCCTTCTCCAATGCATGAAAGTGAAAAGTGAAAGTGAAGTCGCTCAGTCATGTCCGACCCTCAGCGATCCCATGGACTGCAGCCTACCAGGCTCCTCCATCCATGGGATTTTCCAGGCAAGAGTACTGGAGTGGGGTGCCATTGCCTTCTCCGATATTATTCCCTAGTCCAAATCTATTAAGTAGCCACTTGTATTCTCATTACATAGGTGAATGCGAGCAAAGTAATCTGCTTAAAGTTTCTTAGCTATTAGTGGGGGAGCTGAGTAAGAACCAGGTCTGTTTAACTCCAGTTTGTGACTGATTCCCTAAACTATATTTCCTTCCTAACCAGCAAGTTTGTGGTTAATTGCTTCAGGTACAAATTGATCAGGAACATTAGCATATTGCAGTTCATGGGGTTGCAGAGTTGGACATAACTGAACAACAACAATTAGGTTTGAAATCAAACGTTATGGAGCTGTCTCAGCTTCAGATAGGGGGAATAAAACTTCTGACTGAATGCACTCAAACTTTCTCCCTGGTTCAATCCACAGGCTACCCCAAAAGCAGAATTTGCTAAGAACTGTAGATACAGAGCTATCAGTTCTGACTGCCTAAATCCAGAAGAGCACAGGGTCTAGTCAATCATTCCACAATTATTTACAGTGGGAAGTTGGTGCCACAAAGAGTTCCCCAGGAGAGGCAGAGATGGATCTGGCCTCTTAACACTACAGCTGGAAGCGATTTGAGGGGTGACTTAGTCATTAGACTTGTTCTCTGATGGGGCTATGAGGCAGTCTGGCCGCTTCACTCTGCTGCACTCCCACTCCCGGCGATGTTTTTAATATCTATGCCTAAAGTTAACATGCAGTTCCCAAAGCCATAGTCTTCTGTAAAATGTTCACTCTTCAGAGAACATTCATTTCCTAGTACTTAAGAGAAATATTTACGTTCCCAAGGGGGCATAATCAGACATCATCTCTGGAAGCATTTTCACAAGAAGTTCAACACGAGAGACAACACAAATACCCACCAGTAGAACTGCTACATGAATTGTTATATAGCCATACTATAGAACATTTGGGTAGATCTGTATAGTTACTTGAAAATATTCCCAAAATATACTATTAAGTGAAAATGTAAGTTACCAAAATGCATATGTATCACAGGATCCCCTCTACACAAACCAACACAAAAATGAAGCTTGTGTATTTGTGCACAGTTAGCCCTCCATTTCCATGCATTCCACATCTGCAGATTCAATCAACCATGGACCAAAAGTACTAGGGAAAAAATTCCAGAAAGTACCAAAAGCAAAACTTGCACTTGTTGTGCACTGGCAACTATTTACACACCATTTACATTGTATTTACAACTATTTACAAGCATTTACAAGCACAGGTATTATAAGTAATGCAGATGATTTAAAGTACATAGAAAGCGATGTGTACAGGAAAATATTACACCATCTTATATAAGGGACTTGCACATCTGCAGACTTTGGTACCCATGGGGGTCTTGGATTGGCAGATGCTCTGTCCTCTACCTTCTCTCTCACACAAAGTTGAGTCAGGTACCATGGGAAAGCCTATTTTTCTTGAATAATTTAGGTAGAATAGGAGTCATACATATAACCAAGACAAGCCTTACTCAGTAAACAACTCCCAAATCACCACTTAATTGGCTATAAATCGGTAGCTGCTTCAGAGGACACAGCTCATCCACCTCTTCCCCACCCCCCAACAACTAGTTCTTTCAAAAATAGAATTATTTGTACTTTAGGTTGTCCCACTTCGGAGATGAGGATAAGCTCATCTTAGTGGTAGGGGAGACAGTTACATGATTGAAGCAGAAGTATGTCTCGTTTCCTCCCTCTTCCCCAACATGAATCTATGTATTACACTGAGCATCCAAAGAGAATTCCACATGGATATTTAGCATCCACATTTGGGGGATGTCCAGCATCTGCACTCTCTTCCCACATTGGGGAAATGCCCAGAATTCCCCACTACCTGGAAGAAGAGTCCTGCTTCCCATCATAGAAGGTGGGTGTTAAACTAGTGGTAAAGAACCTGCCTGCCAATGCAGGAGACGTAAGAGATGTAGTCTTGATCCCTGGGTTGGGAAAATCCCCTGGAGAAGGAATAGCAACCCACTCCAGGATTCTTGCCCTGGAGAATCCAATGGACAGAGGAGCCTGGTGGGCTACAGTCCATGGGATCGCAAAGAGTCAGACACAATTGAAGCACACAATATTATTATTAAAGTACAGTTAGATAATAAACTTCATTCCAAATACTGAAACTCTGGACAGTGGGCCATTTTCCCACAATTAGTGGGGAAATGTCACAATTTCAATCTTTTAGTTTTATAAACTATGGATTAAAATATAAGGTTGAAGGACTTCCCTGGAGGCTCAGTGGTTAAGATCATAAGCTTCCAATGCAGGGGGCACAGGTTCCATCCTTGGCTGGGGAACTAAGATCCCACGGGCCACATGGTGCAGCCAAAAAACATAAAATATAAAGTTGAAATCATCAACATACCCTTTACAAAGCAGTAGAAGAGGAGTGGAAATAAAGAGTAGTTCAAATACACAAATATGTATGTGCTTCAGTAAGAAATAATTTATGTATATGTTCAGTTCAGTTCAGTCGCTCAGTCGTGTCTGACTCTTAGTGACCCCATGAATTGCAGCATGCCAGGCCTCCCTGTCCATCACCAACTCCTGGAGTTCACTCAAACTCACGTCCATCGAGTGGGTGATGCCATCCAGCCATCTCATCCTCTGTCGTCCCCTTCTCCTCCTGCCCCCAATCCCTCCCAGCTTCAGAGTCTTTTCCAATGAGTCAACTCTTCACATGAGGTGGCCAAAGTACTGGAGTTTCAGCTTTAGCATCATTCCTTCCAAAGAACACCCAGGACTGATCTCCTTTAGAACGGACTGGTTGGACCTCCTTGCAGTCCAAGGGATTCTCAAGAGTCTTCTCCAACACCACAGTTCAAAAGCATCAATTCTTTGGCTCTCAGCTTTCTTCATAGTCCAACTCTCACATCCATACATGACCACTGGAAAAACGATAGCCTTGACTAGACAGACCTTTGTTGGCAAAGTAATGTCTCTGATTTTGAACATGCTTATCTAGGTTGGTCATAACTTTCTTTAAAGGAGTAAGCGTCTTTTAATTTCATGGCTGCAATCACCATCTGCAGTGATTTTGGAGGCCCAAAAAATAAAGTCTGACACTGTATCCACTGTTTCCCTATCTATTTGCCATGAAGTGATGGAACCAGATGCCATGATCTTAGTTTTCTGAATGTTGAGCTTTAAGCCAACATTTTAACTCTCCTCTTTCACTTTCATCAAGAGGCTTTTGAGTTCCTCTTCACTTTCTGCCATAAGGGTGGTGTCATCTGCATATCTGAGGTTATTGATATTTCTCCCAGCAATCTTGATTCCAGCTTGTGCTTCTTCCAGCCCAGCGTTTCTCATGATGTACTCTACATATAAGTTAAATAAGCAGGGTGACAATATACAGCCTTGACATACTCCTTTTTCTGTTTGAAACAAGTCTGTTGTTCCATGTCCAGTTCTAACTGTTGCTTCCTGACCTGCATACAGGTTTCTCAGGAGGCAGGTCAGGTGGTCTGGTATTCCCATCTCTTGAAGAATTTTCCACATTTTATTGTGATCCACACAGTCAAAGGCTTTGGCATAGTCAATAAAGCAGAAATAGATGTTTTTCTGGAACTCTCTTGCTTTTTCCATGATCCAGCGGATGTTGGCAATTTGATCTCTGGTTCCTCTGCCTTTTCTAAAACCAGCTTGAACATCAGGAACTTCATGGTTCACATACTGCTGAAGCCTGGCTTGGAGAATTTTGAGCATTACTTTACTAGCGTGTGCTGCTAAGTTGCTTCAGTCGTGTCCGACTCTGTGCGACCGCATAGACGGCAGCCCACCAGGCTCTGCCGTCCCTGGGATTCTCCAGGCAAGAACACTGGAGTGGGTTGCCATTTCCTTCTCCAATGCGTGAGAGAGAAAAGTGAAAGTGAAGTTGCTCAGTCGTGTCCGACTCTTAGCAACCCCATGGACTGCAGCCTACCAGGCTCCTCCATCCATGGGATTTTCCAGGCGAGAGTACTGGAGTGGGGTGCCATTGCCTTCTCTGTACTAGCGTGTGAGATGAGTGCAACTGTGCAGCAGTTTGAGCATTCTTTGGCATTGCCTTTCTTTGGGATTGGAATGAAAACTGACATTTTCCAGGCCTGTAGCCACTGCTGAGTTTTCCAAATTTGCTGGCATATTGAGTGCAGCACTTTCACAGCATCATCTTTCAGGATTTGAAATAGCTCACAAATGGGAACAAAAAAGACATGGGGATATTGGTGTTGACTAATTCTGATTGTCAAGAGAAAAAATACTCTTAATACTTGACACTCTTAATGGTAGAGAGGAATTTGGACAGAACTCCAGGTAATCTACCACTTCCTGTTCTACCAAGTCAAGCCTTAAGAATTAATGGATTTTTGACAATCCAATCTAGGTAGAATATTCGTGGTTCAGATTCCTTACCTAATGAAGTCACCATACATAATAATGAATCTGAACAGCCAGGCTAAACACAGTGGAATTGGTAAAATAGAAAAGTCATTAAAGAAATATGACCTTCTGACAAATGCAGAATGCATTTATTATATATGGTGACTTCATTAGGTAAGGAATCTGAATCACGGGTATTCTACCTAGATTGGGTTGTCAAAAATCCATTAATTCTTACTGCTTGACTTGGTAGAACAGGAAGTGGTAGATTACCTGGAGTTCTGTCCAAATTCCTCTCTACCATTAAGAGTGTCAAGTATTAAGAGTATTTTTTCTCTTGACAATCAGAATTAGTCAACACCAATATCCCCATGTCTTTTTTGTTCCCATGTGTTAAATGGCAAGAAGAACCTGAAATGATCAGGGGGAATCCTCAAGTCTCAATTCAAAGGAGCTATTTTTTATGTTCCCTGGTGGAAATATATTTATAGTCAAAGAGAATAAGGCTGTTTAGCCCAGGTAAAAGCCTCCATCACCGGTGTCATGTTCTCTTTATTCAGGAACCCACTAAGAGTATTAGAAAGATTACGAAATATACGTTCACAAAGCCAGACATTTTGGCTGATTAGCACTTGAGTGCTTTGGGGAAGAATATTCATGTGGAACAAATTCTTACACTCTGGTCCTTTTCAAAATCTGAACTTCATAATTCTCCCTGCAAGCATGCTTGTCATCAGGCCTCCAAATCTTGTTCCACGTTCTGATCTCCCCAAAGAATCGTTAAAAATAATGAGTGATTGACTGTAGGGCCTGAGGTACTCTCTCCTTTCAGGCAAAATACTTAAAACATACATTGGGAGGAATTTCACTTTTTCCTATGTTTCAGAGTCACCCTGGTTGGGTCTGTGATTCTATAGAAGTCAGCTTATAAGAGCTCACAAATCAGGCAGGGTCTTTTACAATTAAGGTTAAATTTTCTTTTCTCTTCCGTCAACTGGTTATAGAGAGGAGAGAATTGCTGAAGGAGTACAGGTTCCAATTTTGAGATTCTAGGATAAGAGTCACTTTAACTATGTGTGATGTTATTACAGGGTTTCTTCCTCAATGGCACCTGGTCTTCTGTGGACTCAAGATATTCTGGGCCTTTGAAATGATTTAGGTCTGAGAACTGGGTGAAGAGCTAGGACTCTCACGGTGATTCAAGCCAGGTCTTCAGGCAGCAGATTTGACATGTACAAATCCCTTTTTCAATTTGTGTGCTGCTTCACTGCACTGGTTCCAGAGACCTCCCGATCACCAAGACTGACCGGCACATTAAATCAAATCGAAACCACATTCTAGGTCAGACATCTCCAAGTACATTTATGACACATCCCTCATGCTTTTCTGTGGTGTATAGATTTGTAAGACTTCTCCTCCTGGGTTAGAGTCTGTCATAGATCCTCCTTGCTATGCTGCTGTGAACCTCCAGCCATTGGCATGCAGGTCAGAGAGCATGATATACACTGATTTTTGCCTTTACAGCATATCATTACTCTTCAGAAAAGGTAGATATGGCTAACAGATTGGAAAACTGGATTCTTGGCTGATAAGGATCAGCAGAGGTTGAGGTAATCCATGTCTCATGATTCCTCCCTTATTTTTTGTTCCAGGTCATGGATCCTCAGTATTTCTCACTTGATTCTTGAGCTCCTATTTGGTGACCTGAAAAAGCCAATAAATCAACAGATTTTTAATTTTGCAGCTAAGATAAAACTGTATAGGTTTTATTTATTTATTTAACCCTGATGGCCTTAAGAATTGAGGGGGTTGTTTTGCCTTTTTTTTTTTTTTTTTTTTAAGCATGGTCATAGAGAGTCATCATTTTTAAGTCAAAGATAGATAAACATTTAGAAATAAGTCTACCATTCTCTTTCTTCAGCTGAGTGGCTGAAAAGAACTTTGAAGTCAAACCATGATCCATGGATCAACTGGCCCAGGACTGGATCAATAACTGAGAGCTTCTCTAATATTTGCCCCCTACTTTTAGTGGACACCAGTACTCGTCATGGAAAATCCCATGGACGGAGGAGCCTGGTAGGCTGCAGTCCATGGGGTCGCTAAGGGTCGGATACGACTGAGCGACTTCATTTTCACTTTCCACTTTAATGCATTGGAGAAGGAAATGGCAACCCACTCCAGTGTTCTTGCCTGGAGAATCCCAGGGACGGGGGAGCCTGGTGGGCTGCCGTCTATGGGGTCGCGCAGAGTCGGACACGACTGAAGTGACTTAGCAGCAGCAGCATTTTAAATAAATACCAGTGATATTTTAATTAGTTTTTTGGCCACTGAGTGCCGTAGCAGTCAGATTCCCATCCCCAAATATAGCTGAATTTTCTCTGCCTTCAGCCCCCACCAGGTCAGATAATCTCAAATTGCCTGATTGTCTTTATTTTTTTTTTTATTTTATTTTATTTTTAAACTTTACATAACTGTATTAGTTTTGCCAAATATCAAAATGAATCTGCCACAGGTATACATGTGTTCCCCATCCTGAACCCTCCTCCCTCCTCCCTCCCCATTCCATCCCTCTGGGTCATCCCAGTGCACCAGCCCCAAGCATCCAGTATCGTGCTTCGAACCTGGACTGGCGACTCGTTTCATACATGATATTTCACATGTTTCAATGCCATTCTCCCAAATCTTCCCACCCTCTCCCTCTCTCACAGAGTCCATAACACTGTTCTATACATCAGTGTCTCTTTTGCTGTCTCGTACACAGGATTATTGTTACCATCTTTCTAAATTCCATATATATGCGTTAGTATACTGTATTGGTGTTTTTCTTTCTGGCTTACTTCACTCTGTATAATAGGCTCCAGTTTCATCCACCTCATTAGAACTGATTCAAATGTATTCTTTTTAATGGCTGAGTAATACTCCATTGTGTATATGTACCACAGCTTTCTTATCCATTCATCTGCTGATGGACATCTAGGTTGCTTCCATGTGCTGGCTATTATAAACAGTGCTGCGATGAACATTGGGGTACACGTGTCTCTTTCCCTTCTGGTTTCCTCAGTGTGTATGCCCAGCAGTGGGATTGCTGGATCATAAGGCAATTCTATTTCCAGTTTTTTAAGGAATCTCCACACTCTTCTCCATAGTGGCTGTACTAGTTTGCATTCCCACCAACAGTGTAAGAGGGTTCCCTTTTCTCCACACCCTCTCTAGCATTTATTACTTGTAGACTTTTGGATCGCAGCCATTCTGACTGGTGTGAAATGGTACCTCATCGTGGTTTTGATTTGCATTTCTCTGATAATGAGTGATGTTGAGCATCTTTTCATGTGTTTATTAGCCACCTGTATGTCTTCTTTGGAGAAATGTCTATTTAGTTCTTTGGCCCATTTTTTGATTGGGTCATTTATTTTTCTGGAGTTGAGCTGTAGGAGTTGCTTGTATATTCTCGAGATTAGTTGTTTGTCAGTTGCTTCATTTGCTATTATCTTCTCCCATTCTGAAGGCTGTCTTTTCACCTTGCTAATAGTTTCCTTTGATGTACAGAAGCTTTTAAGGTTAATTAGGTCCCATTTGTTTATTTTTGCTTTTATTTCCAATATTCTGGGAGGTGGGTCATAGAGGATCCTGCTGTGATGTATGTCGGAGAGTGTTTTGCCTATGTTCTCCTCTAGGAGTTTTATAGTTTCTGGTCTTACGTTGAGATCTTTAATCCATTTTGAGTTTATTTTTGTGTATGGTGTTAGAAAGTGTTCTAGTTTCATTCTTTTACAAGTGGTTGACCAAATTTCCCAGCACCACTTGTTAAAGAGATTGTCTTTAATCCATTGTATATTCTTGCCTCCTTTGTCAAAGATAAGGTGTCCATGTGTGCGTGGATTAATCTCTGGGCTTTCTATTTTGTTCCATTGATCTATATTTCTGTCTTTGTGCCAGTACCATACTGTCTTGATAACTGTGGCTTTGTAGTAGAGCCTGAAGTCAGGTAGGTTGATTCCTCCAGTTCCATTCTTCTTTCTCAAGATAGCTTTGGCTATTCGAGGTTTTTTTGTATTTCCATACAAATTGTGAAATTATTTGTTCTAGCTCTGTGAAGAATGCTGTTGGTAGCTTGATGGGGATTACATTGAATCTATAAATTGCTTTGGGTAGTATACTCATTTTCACTATATTGATTCTTCCAATCCATGAACATGGTATATTTCTCCATCTGTTAGTGTCCTCTTTGATTTATTTCACCAGTGTTTTATAGTTTTCTATATATAGGTCTTTAGTTTCTTTAGGTAGATATATTCCTAAGTATTTTATTCTTTCCGTTGCAATGGTGAATGGAATTGTTTCCTTAATTTCTGTTTCTGTTTTCTCATTATTAGTGTATAGAAATGCAAGGGATTTCTGTGTGTTGATTTTATATCCTGCAACTTTACTATAGTCATTGATTAGTTCCAGTAATTTTCTGGTGGAGTCTTTAGGGTTTTCTATGTAGAGGATCATGTCATCTGCAAACAGTGAGAGCTTTACTTCTTCTTTTCCGATTTGGATTCCTTTTATTTCTTTTTCTGTTCTGATTGCTGTGGCCAAAACTTCCAAAACTATGTTGAATAGTAATGGTGAAAGTGGGCGCCCTTGTCTTGTTCCTGACTTTAGAGGAAATGCTTTCAATTTTTCACCATTGAGGATAATGTTTGCTGTGGGTTTGTCATATATAGCTTTTATTATGTTGAGGTATGTTCCTTCTATTCCTGCTTTCTGGAGAGTTTTTATCATAAATGGATGTTGAATTTTGTCAAAGGCTTTCTCTGCATCTATTGAGATAATCATATGGTTTTTGTTTTTCAATTTGTCTGATTGTCTTTAAAGCCTATTTACTGCCTACAACCATTTCTTTATCTGTCAAGTTTCTGTCTCAAGTGGATTCCAGAAAAGAACAGAAAAATGAAATTACGAAGAGACTACTGAACAGCTTTCACCCAACAAAAGACCCAGGCTTAGAAAACCAATAGAAATGAAGGTGAGGAGTGATCAGCATTACACTTCCTGCTTCTCCAACTTTCCATCAAGAAAAGACTGATCATTAAGGACACCACTCTTGCCCACCACTGTCACCACTGGCAACAGATACAAGATGCTATAGCTGTACCCCTGCCTCCAGTGACGATGGAAACACACTGCTGTTGTTTCCTGCCCCCAGAAAGGATTCCCTAGGGTTCCTCCCTCTCTGTATGGCCTTTGATTCAAGATCTAAGGCTGATGCTTCTGATGGGTAAACCAGTACTCTTTACACTCCCATGCTCAAACTATCAATACAAGGGAAAAGAAAATCCATAGCTGGAATTGTCAGCTTTCATAGGGGTAGGCTGTGTTTGCTTCCCACACAGACTTACAAGGTAGGGAATTTTCAAACATAGGCATTTAAGGCTTCCCTGGTAGCTGAGTGGTAAAGAACCTGCCTGCCAATGCAGGAGACGTGGGTTCGATCCGTGGTCCCAGAAGATCCCACATACCCCGGAGCAACTAAGCGTGTGCACAACTACTGAGCCTGTGCTCCAGAGCCCAGGAACCACAACTACTGAGCCTATGTGCTGCAATTACTGAAGTCTGTGCACCCTAGAGCCCGTGCTTCACGAGGCGAGAAGCCACCACAGTGAGAAGCCCGCACATGGCAACTCCAGCCCCCACTCATTGCAATTAAAGAAAAACCTGCACAGTAACGAAGTCCCAGCACAGCCAGAAATAAAATAAATTGTTTTTAAAGTTTAAATGCCAGATAAACAACAACAAAAAAAGACAAATGTCAACTACATGGAGGTGGGGAGGGGCAGTCAATTGATTTCTTGTGTCAGGGAAGCTGAGGATCACATGAAATCAGAACTGAAACTGAATTCCATCAATATCCCAAAGCATGAGGCTCTGAACCCCGGCTAACGTTTCCCTCAGGGACAGAAAGAAATAGATGTACAATTACGGTTATTTTTTAAATGGTAAGTTTTTTGTTTTTTTTTTCCCGTACTGTGGTTATGGTTAAAGTTATATAATTAGAGTTTTCCTGCAGTGTTCATCATTTGATGACAAAATAGAGACATTCTGGCCCTTTTCCTTGGTTTTTATTTCTCGGTCTGGAAGAGAAAAATGGATCTGACTGCAAGTGATTCATCTGGTTTTTCCCTTTCTGTGTTGTTTTGATCTTTGTTCTTCTATACTATATCATTTCTGCAAGTAGGGCCTATTTTTAAAACTCATAGTTTCCACATTAAAAACAAAAACTTCATACTATTTCTTTTTTAGAAATGAGAGAAGTCGATTTTCTCCTAAGGAATGTTCAATTACTGTCACAGTCGAGTCAGAGGACCTGCCTTTCATTTGTCTCCCTGACAAGCACTGCTCCTTATGAAGAAATCATCCTCGGGCCTCTCCTATTTTGGAACAAAGGGCATTCAGGGAGCAGCTTACTCAAAAGTTTATTTTTCATTCAGGGAGAATACTCTGTCTTCCTAGTTTTACATCTCCGGTATTTCTAGTTCTCCCTTTAGTGCTGGAAGGCTTGTTCTTGCAAATATCTGTGCACACATCCAATTTTCTCATTACATACGTTGCACTTATATAATGTCCCACATTACCACAATTTCACAGACAAAGAAGCAGACATCCAACGGGATTAAATAACTTGCTTAAGCAAACAATGACCTTGCAAGCAGCAAGGGGCATAATCAAGATTCAAGTGTGGTTTTCTCCACCTCACCTTCCTGTGCTTCCCAATCTAGGTGGGCGTGACAACAGGGACATGCTCAGTAGATGTTTCCTGGACACAAGAGGAGCTAAATAATTAAACCAAATGCATCAAAACATGTTTCATGTTCTCTGGATAATCTCTGGTTACATAGGTCTGGGAGACTTAATCCATTGATTAAAATTGCTATTGATACTTACTGCTGCTACTGCTGCTGCTAAGTCGATTCAGTTGTGTCTGACTCTGTGCGACCCCATAGACGGAAGCCCACCAGATTCCCCCGTCCCTGGGATTTTCCAGCCAAGAACACTGGAGTGGGTTGTCATTTCCTTCTCCAATGCGTGAAAAGTGAAAGAGATACTTACTGAGTGCTAGTTAAATATCCAAGTTTCCTGGAAACTGGAATTCACTGGCAGTCCAGGTAATTTTCATCAACCAAAGAAGTTTCAGAAACACTCTTTTCAGCTATAGGAAAACAAGAAGCTCTGGGGCCAGAGGGATAGGGTTAGATGTCATGAGAGACTCAGTGTACATCCTGAACCATTTCATCTGGATCTCAAGAAGACGTGAAAACATCAGATACCTGGCAAGACTGTCCTTTCCTGTTATTGCAGTAGTCCCTATCTTTGCCGATTTTTAAACAAAACACTAGATGATTTCATTTCCCTTCTCATCTGTGTATGTTGGTATTCTGGAGACATGACCTAAAGTCCCACAAAAGTATTATGCTTCTAGCTCTGTACTGTGTACCTACTGGGCTTTCCTGGTGGCTCAATGGTAAAGAATCTGCCTGCCAATGCAGGAGACCTGAGTTCAATCTCTGTGTCGGGAAGATCTCCTGGAGAAGGGAATGGCTACCCTCTCCAGTATTCTTGCCTGGAGAATCCCAAGGACAGAGAAGCCTGGTGGGCTATAGTCCATGGGATCGCAAAGAGTCGGACACGACTGGGCAACTAAACAACAACAACAAGTACTGATCAAGTCATGTATCGGTGTCTGAGGGCTGCCATAACCAAGTGCCATACACAGGGTATTCTATAAAAACAGAAACCTGTCTCTCTCACAGTTCTGGAGGTGAGAAGTCCAAAGCCAAGGTATGAGCAGGCCATGCCCTCTCTGGAAGCTCTAGGGAAAGCTCCTTCCTTGTCTCTCATAGTTTCTGGTGGCTGCCAGCAATCCTGGCCTATAGATGCAGTTCTCCAAGTCTTTGTCTCTGTCTTCACCAGGATTTCCCCCCAGTGTATCCCAATATCCCTCTTCCTAGAAGGACACCTCATCTTGACTGCATCTGCAAAGACTATTTCCACTTAAGGTCATGTTCACAGATTCTGGGTGGACATGAATTTGGGAGGTGGGGACACTATTCACCCCAGTATGGCAGTTAAGAAATACTAATTGAGGGCCTCCCTGGTGACTCAGTGGTAAAGAATCTGCCTGCTGATGGAGGAGACACAGGCTTGAGCCCTGCTCCAGGTAGATTCCACGTGCCTCGGAGCAAATAAGCCTTCAAACCACAACCATTGAACCAGCCTTCAAGGACCTGGGAGCCACAACTACTGAGACTGAGCTCCCTAGAGCCCATGCTCCGCAAAAGAGAAGCCACCACAATGAGAAGCCTGTGCACCGCAACTAGAGAGTAGCCCCACTAAAGAAAAGCCCGAGCAGCACCAAAGACCCAGCACAGCCAAAAATAAATACGTAAAAAAAAAAAAAAACCTAATTGAGAAAAGGAAGAACATGTCAAAGTCTTATGTTAACGGCCAGCGCCAAGAAATGCAAGGCCTTTCTGTGTGGAGTGATCTCCCTCTGTCCGAGTTCAAACCAACATCATTCCACTTCAAGCAGAGAATACAAGCAACTCTCCCCATGGGATTCTTTCTGTGATTTTCCTTCAGAGAGTTATCACATGTTATAGTGAACTGTTTCTCTGACATGGTGAACTAGATGCACACTTGCAGTGTTAACAATTTTCCCTGCTCCACCCTTCATATTTCTTCATTCTCACGGAAGTGATGCATTTTTTCCAGATAACTAGCTTTCCAGAATCCAGTAAGACTTCTCAATTGCCAAGGATGTGTACTGAGTACTATTGCTGGGGAGCCCCTAACCAGGTCTGTTGCTAGAAGAATTCAACTTACAGGATGAATTCCCCTCTCCATAATCTTCCCCCTCAGATACATGATTTACATGAAATCTGTTTCAAATGAGCTCACAGGCATTGTCAGAGAAAGAAAAAGATGAAAAGTTGTCTGAAGAGGGGTGTGTATGTGTGTATGCATAAAACCACTGTGAGGCCAGGTCATATCCACTCCTGAGATTTGGGCATGTCTAGGCTTATAGGAGTACCTGAGGATCCTCCTGAGAAAGGCAGCCAAGCCCAGTCAGACTGGCTTTAGTTTTGGAGATAAACATGATTCAGATTGGAAGACCCACCCACTGCCCAGGTGGTGTTCCTGGTAAAGAACCCTCCTGCCAATGCAGGAAACATAAGAGATGGGGTTTCAATCCCTGGGTTAGGAAGATCCCCTGGAGGAGGGCATGGCAACTCACTCCAGTATTCTTGCCTGAAGAATCCCATGGACAGAGGAGCCTGGTGGCTACAGGTGGATATATATCCACTGCCACAGGGCTGGGCTCTTTTCAGAATCATGTGATGGAGGGGGAGTGTGCTAAAAGAATTAGATATAAAACATAAACATTTCTTTAAAGTCCCTGTATCATCCTTAAGCAAAGGCTAATTGGTTTAGCTGCTAAGTCGTGTCTGACTCTTGGACTCTTGCAACCTCATTGACTATAGCCTGCCAGGAGCCTCTGTCCATGGGATTCTCTAGGCAAGACTACTACAGTGGGTTGCCATTTCCTTCTCCAGGGGATCTTCCCAACCCAGGGATGGAACCTGTGTCTCCTGCATTGCAGGCAGATTCTTTACTAACTGAGCTATGAGGGAAGCCCAAAGGCTAATTAATGGGTGCAATTCAAAACATGGTCTGCAGACCAGTGCCAGCTTGTGATAAAGTGAACACACAAACCGGGAGTGTTTAGATGCTCCCAGTTGACAGTGCTGCCACATCAAAGCACAAGACCCATGGATTTGTCTCAGTGAACACGGGGGAGCCTACAGGTACTAACATCATTCACCACTCATTACCAGAAGCACCAACATAAACCACAGGACCTAATGGGAGGCAGAGGGATCCAGCATTCCTTCGTGGTCTAGAGCTCCTTCCAGCCTTCTCCCCTCCTACCTACATACTCTGACTCTGTGTCCTCTGCTTACCTTAAGAGTCACAAAATGATTTCTGCAGCTACAGACATCATAGCCTTAGACCAAAATCCCCACAAAGGAAGGAAGGAAGGAACACAAAGGTTTCTACTTTCTAAGGTCCTCTCTTCTTCTTTAGAAGAAGATCCCACCCCATCCCTGGAAGCTCCTGGGAAAACGTTCCCTCACATTGCTCAGCTGAAGAGGAGGCTGAGATACTAAGTTTTTAGAAAAGAGTAATGAGAGTACCATGACTGTCTTCAGTTCAGTTCAGTTCAGTCACTCAGTTGTGTCCAACTCTTTGCAACCCCACGGACTGCACCATGCCTGTCCATCACCAGCTCCCGGAACCTACTCAAACTCATGTCCATTGAGTCAGTGATGCCATCCAACCATCTCATCCTCTGTCATCCCCTTCTCCTCCTGCCTTCAATCTTTCCCAACATCAGGGTCTTTTCAAATGAGTCACCTCTTCATATCAGGTGGCCAAAGTATTGGAGTTTCAGCTTCAACATCAGTCCTTCCAGTGAATACTCAGGACTGATTTCCTTTAGGATGGACTGATTGGATCTCCTTGAAATCCAAGGGACTCTCAAGAGTCTTCTCCAACACCACAGTTCAAAAGCATCAGTTCTGCACTCAGCTTTCTTTATAGTCCAATTCTCACATCCATGACTACTGGAAAAACCACAGCCTTAACTAAATGGACCTTTGTTGGCTGATTATAATACAGCCCCTCAGACTGACACGGGGTCTGCCCTTCTCAGAAATCAGAGCATTTTCTCCTGCTCCCTGAAGTAATTATGGTTCTGTTAGAGAGGAGGAGGAAATGATTGCTGAGTAGACAATAACTAATTTCTGGGACCCTCCATTAATATATGAGCTCCATGTGGGTTAATATGGCTAATCCTCAATGGTCAGCATATTTCTGGTATATACTGGGTTCTCATGACAACCAAATACAAAGACAAAACTAATGTATTCAGCCCATCACCTAAATGCTCGGTCTTTACAATATCACAGGTACAGGTATTTAGCAGCATTCTTCCCCCATCTCCTTGTCCCAGTTCTCAACTACCATAGGCATCAAATTGTTTCACTCAAGTTTTCTGGAAGCAATAATACAGACTCTCAATCATGACTCAGAAAGTGCTTCTACTTTCCCTCATTTAAAAAAAACCATCTCATGCAGACTTTCTCAGTGGTCCAGTAGCTAAGACTCTGTGCTCCCAATGCAGGGGGGCCAGGTTCGATTCTTGGTCAGAGAACTAAGATCCCACATGCTATGCAATGTGGCCAAAAAATTAAAACAAAAACACCAGAATATTGGAAATAAAAGCAAAAATAAACAAATGGGACCTAATTAAACTTAAAAGCTTCTGCACAACAAAGGAAACTATAAGCAAGGTGAAAAGATAGTCTTCAGAATGGGAGAAAATAATAGCAAATGAAGCAACTGACAAACAACTAATCTCAAAAATATACAAGCAACTCCTGCAGCTCAATTCCAGAAAAATAAACAACCCAATCAAAAAATGGGCCAAAGAACTAAACAGACATTTCTCCAAAGAAGACATACAGATGGCTAACAAACACATGAAAAGATGTTCAACATCACTCATTATCAGAGAAATGCAAATCAAAACCACTATGAGGTACTATTTCACGCCAGTCAGAATGGCTGCTATCCAAAAGTCTACAAGTAATAAATGCTAGAGAGGGTGTGGAGAAAAGGGAACCCTCTTACACTGTTGGTGGGAATGCAAACTAGTACAGCCACTGTGGAGAACAGTGTGGAGATTCCTTAAAAAACTGAAAATAGAACTGCCTTATGACCCAGAAATCCCACTACTGGGCATACACACCGAAAAAAACAGAATTGAAAGAGACATGTGTACCCCAATGTTCATCACAGCACTGTTTATAATAGCCAGGACATGGAAGCAACCTAGATGTCCATCAGCAGATGAATGGATAGGAAAGCTGTGGTACATATACACAATGGAGTATTACTCAGCCATTAAAAAGAATACATTTGAATCAGTTCTAATGAGGTGGATGAAACTGGAGCCTATTATACAGAGTGAAGTAAGCCAGAAAGAAAAACACCAATACAGTATACTAACACATATATATGGAATTTAGAAAGATGGTAACGATAACCCTGTATGCGAGACAGCAAAAGAGACACTGATGTATAGAACAGTCTTTTGGACTCTGTGGGAGAGGGAGAGGATGGGATGATCTGGGAGAATGGCATTGAAACATGTATAATATCATAGTATGAAACGAATCACCAGTCCAGGTTTGATGTAGGATACAGGATCCTTGGGGCTGGTGCACTGGGATGACCCAGAAGGATGGTACGGGGAGGGAGGTGGGAGAGGGGTTCAGGATGGGGAACACGTGTACACCTGTGGTGGATTCACGTTGATGTATGGCAAAACCAATACAATATTGTAACATAATTAGCCTCCAATTAAAATAAATAAATTTATATTTTAAAAAAAGAAAAAAATAATAAAGCAAAAACAAAAAAAACATTTCTCTTCAAATTCTAAAACCCTAAAACTGACTTTGCTTCATCAACAATCATTGAAAAATCATAAGTCTTAAATCTTGCAATTTCAGCTTTGGCAAGCAGAATTGTTTAGCCTGGACAAACTAAAAACCAAAGACTTTTCTTGGACCCACACAGGGAGGCCACAGGGCAAACTGATGCTCATGAAATCTGCAGAATCAGAGAAATTCAGATGGTCACTGCCAAGAACGGCTTACCTGGAACAGAAGCTCCTGGAGTTCCCACAACATGTAAACAGAAATTTGGGTGAACTATTAGAGGCTGAGTGTGCACCAGCTTGAAAATGATAATTTCCTTGGGACTATGATGGGGAAGGGAGAAGGCAATGGCACCCCACTCCAGTACTCTTGCCTGGAAAATCCCATGGACAGAGGAGCCTGGTAGGCTGCAGTCCATGGGGTCGCTAAGGGTTGGACAAGACTGAGTGACTTCACTTTCACTTTTCACTTTCATGCATTGGAGAAGGAAATGGCAACCCACTCCAGTGTTCTTGCCTGGAGAATCCCAGGGACAGGGGAGCCTGGTGGGCTGCCGTCTATGGGTCGCACAGAGTCAGACACGACTGAAGCGACTTAGCAGCAGCAGCAGCAGCATGATGGGGAAGGGGAGGGCAGCACACATTTTATTGGCTTTATCTCCATGAATCCCACGAGCTTCTCTGATAAAGATAATCTCCCAGCTCTGGCATTGGAGATTAGAAGTAATGCTCATGAAACTGGCCCAGACCTTTTCTATAACATTCTTCTCTCCAGGGGGAAAGACTCTACCAGAAACTTGTTCTAGAGCCAGTTGGGGTTGGGGGGGCTGGTCATTTCTCTGATTCCTGCCCCCATTCAACCTTCTTGTCTTACCTAAGGAGCATGGCAAGGGAAAGTATAAAACCCCTGTGATCATGGGCTACAGACAAAGGCCCAATGAAACAGACTTAACAGGAAGATTCAAGAACATCCCTTCTCCCAGATAGACCACCACATGAACAGGGCCCCAGTATAATATGAGTGAGTTACAGCTGAAAGGGCTGTAGGACATGGAGAATCCCAAAATCAATAAGGGAGACAGAATCAAGGATGCTAAAAGAACTGGAAGGACCTGGCACCTACAGCAAACAGCAAACACAGCTCAGCTCCCAGAAAGACCTCACATTCAAGGCCTACTGAACTCAATTCCTATTACCCAATGCATCGATCGAATCCTGATTTCAACATAAAACTACAAGTTACTCCAAAAGGCAAAGAAAAAAAAAACACCTGAAGAGCCAAAGTAAATATCAGAACCAAATTCAGAAATAACACAGATATTACAATTGTTCAGTCATTAAAAATAAGTCTAACTAATATGTTAAATTCAAGATGTTTCTTACACAGAAACTCTTAAGAAAGAGCCAAAAGAAAAACCTAGAACCGAAAATACAATAATAGAAATGAAGATTACCTCGGATGAGCTCAACCGTAGACTCCTCACAGCCAGTCAATGAGCTTAAAGATAGGTCTGTATTTCCCAAACTGAAAATCAAAAATAAAGTAAAACATTAATAAAAATAATAATGAACAGAACAATTAACACAAGGTGCAACTATTCATAATGGGAATATCAGATACACAATAAAGAGAAAAAAGAGTCAAAAAAAATTAAGAAATAAAAGCTGAGACCTTTAGAAAATTTATGGGATCCACCGAACCACAGACCCAGGAAGCTCAGACTAACCACTAAACAAACAAACAAACAAACCCACAGGCCCACCCCCGCCTAAGAAAAGACCCTAACCGAAAAGCCCATGCCTAGATATATCTATTAAAACTGCAGAAAACCAAAGACCAAGAGAAAATCATGAAAGAGCCCAGGAGGTGTGAAAGTTCAGTGGGTCCACCTGACCTGCAGAGGACAGACAGCCAACTGCTCCTGGAAACCAGCAACATCTGTTTTCTCCCTTCACCCCCGGATGGCCTGCAAGCCCTCAGATGGAGCTAGGCCTGGGCAGGAAGAGTGGGGTTTCCTGGACTGCCAACAGGGCTGGGCTGGGGCCATAGGGGCTGAGTGGTCTGGGGTGCGACGGAGGGCTGTGACTGAGGCCCTGAGTTGCCGCGGATAGAGGATGGACTAGATTCTTCCAACAGGGCACAGCCCTCATGCCCAAGGGGCTGCCTCCACCACCTCTCTCCCTAGAAGAGGCCTCACCTCGCAGGACCTCAGGCTTCCATGAGGGCCTGCTGGGAAGCCCTACGATGAGAAACACCAGAGTGTTCTGGGTGCTGGTGGGGCCTAGGCCCAGACTTTCTATTTGCAAGGGTTCCAGCTCACGCCATCCATCAGGTAGACTCCAAACCTATTCAACAGGGCAATGTCTACCCTTCCCCATGGCCTTCACCTCAGGGGCGGGCCAGGTGTCAGGCAACGCCTCTGGACCAAAGCCCAAGCCGCCCAGGCAGGATGGTCCAGGACCAGCAGGAGCCACCCACTGAGCCTGCATGGCAAATCTGGAGCCTTCCACCCTTTAGTGGGAAACCCCAGGGCCCGAGCCAACCCCCTGCAGGATGCAGCAACCCAAACGTGCCATGCCATTGCACTCCCTTGGGGGCTGGTTGTTCCTCTGGCACCTGCGAGGTGGCCTGGGTTCATCCCAGGAGACCTGTATCCAGTGAATTGTTCTTCAGAAGTGAAGGAGAAATGAAGACTTTCTCAGCCATACAAAGCACTGAAGGAGTTCATGACCAGCAGAGCTTCCTTGAGAGGAATGCAAACTGAAGGGAGAAATGGATGGTCCTGTTGTTAATATTTGGAGACTATTACCCAATCTCAGTAATGGATGGGACAACCAGATAGAAGATGGGGAAAGAAACAGAGAGCTTGGACAACACAATAAAGCAACTAGAACTAATACACGTATCAGTGAAAGTCACTCAGTGGTGTCAGGCTCTCTGCAACCCCTTGGTCGCACAGTCCAAGGAATTCTCCAGAATATGAGAATTAGTATTAGCCAGAATACCAGAGTGAGTAGCCTTTCCCTCCTCCAGGGGATCTTTCCAACCCAGGGATAAAACCCAGGTCTCTCACATTGCAGCTGAACCACGAAGGAAGCCCAAAACACATATACAGAGCACTAATCAAAAACAGTACAGTAACCTTTCAAGTGAACTGAAAGAAATTGGAACATTCACAAGTGTGTGAAATTAACATATTCTTAGCCAATGATTTGGGCTCCCCTGGTGGCTCAGTGGTAGAGAATCTGCCTGCTAATGCAGGAGACTCTGGTTGGATCCCTGGATGGGGAAAATCCCCTGGAGGAAAAAATGGCAACCCACTCCAGTATTCTAGCCTGGGAAATCTCATGGACAGAGGAGCCTGGTGGGCTACAGTCCATGGGGTCGTGAAACAGTTGGACATGACTTAGCAACTAAACCACAACAAACCAATGACTTAAAGACAGGATGAAAAAGGATATTAGAAAATAACTTAGAGATAAATGAAAATGAAACAAAGACCCAACAAGTTATAGTATGCAGCAGAAGCACTGCTAAAGGGGAAATACATGTTACAGATTTATATGTATGCACATATATGCATATATATTTATGTATAATTTATATATACATTTAATATGTAACATTTAAATCGGTTCAGCTCAGTTCAGTCACTCAGTCGTGTCTGACTCTTTGCGACCCCATGAATCACAGCATGCCAGGCCCCCCTGTCCATCACCAACTCCTGGAGTTCACTCATGTCTATTGAGTCCATGATGCCATCCAGCCATCTCATCCTCTGTCATCCTCCTTCTCCTCCCCCTATCCCTCCCAGCATCAGGGTCTTTTCCAATGAGTCAACTCTTTGCATGAAGTGGACAAAGTATTGGAGTTTCAGCTTAAGCATCAGTCCCTCTGATGAACAGCCAGGACTGATCTCCTTTAGGATGGACTAGTTGGATCTCCTTGCAGTCCAAGGAACTCTCAAAAGTCTTCTCCAACACCACAGTTCAAAAGCATAAATTCTTTGGTGCTCAGCTTTCTTCACAGTTTAACTCTCACATCCATACATGACCACTGGAAAAACCATAGCCTTGACTATGACTAGATGAACCTTTGTTGGCAAAGTATAATATCTCTGCTTTTGAATATGCTATCTAGGTTGGTCATAACTTTCCTTCCAAGGAGTAAGCGTCTTTTAATTAAATGGCTGCAATCACCATCTGCAGTGATCTAGGAGCCCAGAAAAATAAAGTCTGACACTGTTTCCACTGTTTCCCCATCTATTTCCCATGAAGTGATGGGACTGGATGCCATGATCTTCGTTTTCTGAATGTTGAGCTTTAAACCAACGTTTTCACTCTCCTCTTTCACTTTCATCAAGAGGCTTTTGAGTTCCTCTTCACTTTCTGCCATAAGGGTGGTGTCATCTTCTTATCTGAGGTTATTGAGATTTCTCCCGGCAATCTTGGTTCCAGCTTGTGCTTCTTGCAGCGCAGCGTTTCTCATGATGTACTCTGCATAGAAGTCAAATAAGCAGGGTGACAATATACAGCCTTGACGTATTCCTTTTCCTATTTGGAACTAGTCAGTTGTTCCATGTCCAGTTCTAACTGTTGCTTCCTGACCGGCATATAGGTTTTTCAAGAGGCAGGTCAGGTATTCCCATCTCTTTCAGAATTTTCCACACTTTGTTGTGATCCACACAGTCAAAGGCTTTGGCATAGTCAATAAAGCAGAAATAGATGTTTTTCTGGAACTCTCTTGCTTTTTCCATGATCCAGAGGATGTTGGCAATTTGGTCTCTGGTTCCTCTGCCTTTTCTAAAACCAGCTTGAACATCCGGAAGTTCGCGGTTCACGTACTGCTGAAGCCTGGCTTGGAGAATTTTGAGCATTACTTTACTAGCATGTGAGATGAGTGCAATTGTGCGGTAGTCTGAGCATTCTTTGGCATTGCCTTTCTTTGGGATTGGAATGAAAACTGACCTTTTCCAGTCCTGAGGCCATTGCTGAGTTTTCCAAATTTGCTGGCATATTGAGTGCAGCATTTTAACAGCATCATCTTTCAGGATTTGAAATAGCTCAACTGGAATTCCATCACCTCCACTAGTTTTGTTCGTAGTGATGCTTCCTAAGGCCCACTTGACTTCACATTCCAGGATGTCTGGCTCTAGGTCAGTGATCACACCATCATGATTATCTGGGTCGTGAAGATCTTTTTTGTATAGTTCTCCTGTGTATTCTTGCCATCTCTTCTTAATATCTTCTGCTTCTGTTAGGTCCATACCATTTCTGTCCTTTATCGAGCCCATCTTTGCATGAAATGTTCCCTTGGTACCTCTAATTTTCTTGAAGAGATCTCTAGTCTTTCCCATTCTCTTGTCTTCCTCTATTTCTTTGCATTGATCGCTGAGGAAGGCTTTCTTATCTCTTCTTACTATTCTTTGGAACTCGGCATTCAGATGCTTATATCTTTCCTTTTCTCCTTTACTTTTTGCTTCTCTTCTTTTCACAGCTATTTGTAAGGCCTCCCCAGACAGCCATTTTGCTTTTTTGCATTTCTTTTCCATGGGGATGGTCTTGATCCCTGTCTCCTGTACAATGTCACGAATCTCCATCCATAGTTCATCAGGCACTCTATCAGATCTAGTCCCTTACATCTATTTCTCACTTCCACTGTATAATCATAAGGGATTTGATTTAGGTCATACCTGAATGGTCTAGTAGTTTTCCCCACTTTCTTCAATTTAAGTCTGAATTTGGCAATAAGGAGTTCACGATCTGAGCCACAGTCAGCTCCCGGTCTTGTTTTTACCGACTGTATACAGCTTCTCCATCTTTGGCTGCAAAGAATATAATCATTCTGATTTCGGTGTTGACCATCTGGTGATGTCCATGTGTAGAGTCTTCTCTTGTGTTTGTTGGAAAGAGGGTGTTTGCTATGACCAGTGCATTCTCTTGGCAAAGCTTTGCCCTGCTTCATTCCGTACTCCAAGGCCAAATTTGTCTGTTACTCCAGGTGTTTCTTGACTTCCTACTTTTGCATTTCAGTCCCCTATAATGAAAAGGACATCTTTTTTGGGTGTTAGTTCTAAAAGGTCTTGTAGGTCTTTATAGAACCGTTCAACGTCAGCTTCTTCAGCGTTACTGGTTAGGGCATAGGCTTGGATTACTGTGATATGGAATGGTTTGCCTTGGAAACGAACAGAGATCATTCTGTCGTTTTTGAGATTGCATCCAAGTACTGCATTTCGGACTCTTTTGTTGACCATGATGGCTACTCCATTTCTTCTAAGGGATTCCTGCCCGCAGTAGTAGATGTAATGGTCATCTGAGATAAATTCACCCATTCCAGTCCATTTTAGTTCGCTGATTCTTAGAATGTTGACATTCACTCTTGCCATCTCCTGTTTGACCACTTCCAATTTGCCTTAATTCATGGGCCTGACATTCCAGGTTCCTACGCAATATTGCTCTTTACAACATTGGACCTTGCTTCTATCACCAGTCGCATCCACAACTGGGTATTGTTTTTGCTTTGGTCCATCTCTTCATTCTTTCTGAAGTTATTTCTCCACTGATCTCCAGTAGCATGTTGGGCACCTATGACTCTGGGAGTTCCTCTTTCAGTTTCCTATCATTTTGCCTTTCATACTGTTCATGGGGTTCTCAAGGCAAGAATACTGAAGTGGTATGCCATTCCCTTCTCCAGTGGACCACATCCTGTCAGACCTCTCCACCATGACCCGTCCATCTTGGGTGGCCCCACATAGCATGGTTTAGTTTCATTGGGTTAGACAAGGTTGTGATCCATTGATCAGATAGGCTAGTTTTCTGTGATTATCGTTTCAGTGTATCTGCCCTCTGATGCCCTCTCACAACACCTACCATTTTACTTGGGTTTCTTTTACCTTGGATGTGGGTAATATTTATATACATTTAAATTATATATATTACATATATATTATATCTAATATATGCATATATATTTATATATGTTACATTTAAAAAGTTAAACACCCCATCTAAAAAAGCTATGTGATGTATGATTCCAATTAGATGACACTGTGGAAAAGGCAAATCTATAGATGTGGTAATCAGGTCAGTGGTTGCCAGGCACTGGAAAAGGGGTAGAAGGTTGATTAGGTAAAGCATAGGAAATCTGGGGGGAGGGAGGTAGTGAAACTATCCTGTATGATACTTTAATGGTGAACATAAGACATTATGTTCAATAACCTCAGATATGCAGATGACACCACCCTTATGGCAGAAAGTGAAGAAGAACTAAACAGCCTCTTGATGAAAGTGAAAGAGGAGAGTGAAAAAGTTGGCTTAAAGCTCAACATTCAGAAAACTAAGATCATGGCATCCGGTCCCATCACTTCATGGCAAATAGATGGGGAAACAGTGGAAACAGTGTCAGACTTTATTTTTCTGGGCTCCAAAATTACTGCAGATGGTGACTGCAGCCATGAAATTAAAAGACGCTTACTCCTTGGAAGGAAAGTTATGACCAACCTAGACAGCATAGTAAAAAGCAGAGACGTTACTTTGTCAACAATGGTCTGTCTGGTCAAGGCTATGGTTTTTCCAGTAGTCATGTATGGATGTGAGAGTTGGACTATAAAGCTGAGTGCAGAAGAATTGATGCTTTTTGAACTGTGTTGTTGGAGAAGACTCTTGAGAGTCCCTTGGATTGCAAGGAGATCCAACCAGTCCTTCCTTAAGGAGATCAGTCCTGGGTGTTCATTGGAAGGACTGATGTTGAAGCTAAAACTCCAATATTTGGGCCACCTGATTCAACACACTGACTCATTTGAAAAGACCCTGATGTTGGGAAAGATTGAAGGCAGGAGGAGAAGGGGTCTACAGAGGATGAGATGGTTAGAGGGCATCACTGACTCAATGGACATGAGTTTGGGTAAACTCCAGGAGTTGGTGATGGACAGGGAGGCCTGGCATGCTGTGGTTCATGGGGTCACAAAGACTCGGACACAAATGAGCGACTGAACTGAACTGATAAGACATTAAGCATTTGTTGTTAAAAGCCAGAGAACTTCAGAGACCAAAGAGAAAACCTTAATCTATGCATATTTTTAAAAAGTCATTTAGGAGATCTGGGATCCCAGGATGAAATGCAGAATGTGACAGAAGAATCTAAATGCATTATGAATGTATGAAACAACTTCATTGAAGAAAGTGGAGGAATAAGATGCCAACCTAAATAACTTTGGAAATGAATGGTTGTTAAGACTCAAGGCAAAAGGAATTATACATAAGGACTGTACTCTAGCTGATAATGTTTTTCCCATGGGGTATGGTTTAGCAGTTCTAAAACCACCATACTGGAACAGAACAATTAAGTAAATGGATGCGAAACAGTGAGGGCCAGGGTTCTCACTTGTGGAGTGGGAAGTGACAGATGAATAGGAGGACTGTGAGAGCGGACTAGAAATGGAGATGTCAGTATGAATTCATGTGTAACTTATTACAGGTATAGCTGATTACATACAGGATGATTATAGACATGTGTGTATATACACAAGTTGGTATATACACATGTATCTCCTTGCCCTGTCAGCTGAGAGGGCCCAGAAGTAATGGCAAACACTCCAGTGGCAACTGGCACACCTACCACCCTGATCTTGGTTTCTAATAAAATTATCCAATAAAAGAAACCAGAGTTCCTTGTAGACATGATTGATTCTGGAACTGGGCCAGAAATTTGCTAGATGAGCCTACAGCATTTTAGTTGGTACCAAAAATTAAGAAAGTTCAAAATTTTTAAAAAATGCAATGATAGAAGTATATAAAAAGGACCTAGCAGCCAACTGAAAGAGTTTTCCAATAACTGAAAAGGGAAAATTTGAGCAACAAAACAGATATAGTAGTGCAAAATAAATATACATGACTCCACAATAATAAAACTGATTAAGTAAATGAATAAGGAGGATAGACCATTCTCCTAAACAGAAAAATTCTAACTAATTTATGTGCACACTCTTACTCTCAAGAAAATCAAACATAAATCACTACCCTTAAGTGTGGGCTTCACACAGTGACTTTCTTCCAAAGAGTACAGTATGGAAGGGGAAAAATAAAAATTAATTATGGTTAGTGGAGAATCCTGACAGACACTACCTCAATCTGGTGATGAAGTCAAGATCAAGAACAGGTTATACTGATGGTATGTACCATGCATACGATGTGATGAGAATGGGACTTTACTTCTCTGGTTTTCCTCCCACAAACACATTTTAATTTTAATTTTAATTTTATTTTATTTTTAAACTTTACAATATTGTTTTGGTTTTGCCAAACATCGAAATGAATCCACCACAGGTATACTTGTGTTCCCCATCCTGAACCCTCCTCCCTCCCCATACCATCCCTCTGGGTCGTCCCAGTGCACCAGCCCCAAGCATCCAGTATCGTGCATCGAACCTGGACTGGCAACTCGTTTCATACATGATATTTTACATGTTTCAATGCCATTCTCCCAAATCATCCCACCCTCTCCCTCTCCCACAGAGTCCAAAAGACTGTTCTATACATCAGTGTCTCTTTTGCTGTCTCGTACACAGGGTTATTGTTACCATCTTTCTAAATTCCATATATATGCATTAGTATACTGTATTGGTGTTTTTCTTTCTGGCTTACTTCACTCTGTATAATAGGCTCCAGTTTCATCCACCTCATTAGAACTGATTCAAATGTATTCTTTTTAATGGCTGAGTAATACTCCATTGTGTATATGTACCACAGCTTTCCTATCCATTCATCTGCTGATGGACATCTAGGTTGCTTCCATGTCCTGGCTATTATAAACAGTGCTGTGATGAACATTGGGGTTCACGTGTCTCTTTCAATTCTGGTTTCCTCAGTGTGTATGCCCAGCAGTGGGATTGCTGGATCATAAGGCAATTCTATTTCCAGTTTTTTAAGGAATCTCCACACTCTTCTCCATAGTGGCTGTACTAGTTTTTATTCCCACCAACAGTGTAAGAGGGTTCCCTTTTCTCCACACCCTCTCCAGCATTTATTGCTTGTAGACTTTTGGATCACAGCCATTCTGACTGGTGTGAAATGGTACCTCATAGTGGTTTTGATTTGCATTTCTCTGATAATGAGTGATGTTGAACATCTTTTCATGTGTTTGTTAGCCACCTGTATGTCTTCTTTGGAGAAATGTCTATTTAGTTCTTTGGCCCATTTTTTGATTGGGTCATTTATTTTTCTGGAATTGAGCTGCAGGAGTTGCTTGTATATTTTTGAGATTAGTTGTTTGTCAGTTGCTTCATTTGCTATTATTTTCTCCCATTCTGAAGGCTGTCTTTTCACCTTGCTAATAGTTTCCTTTGATGTACAGAAGCTTTTAAGGTTAATTAGGTCCCATTTGTTTATTTTTGCTTTTATTTCCAATATTCTGGGAGGTGGGTCATTGAGGATCCTGCTGTGATGTATGTCGGAGAGTGTTTTGCCTATATTCTCCTCTAGGAGTTTTATAGTTTCTGGTCTTACATTTAGATCTTTAATCCATTTTGAGTTTATTTTTGTGTATGGTGTTAGAAAGTGTTCTAGTTTCATTCTTTTACAAGTGGTTGACCAGTCTTCCCAGAACCATTTGTTAGAGATTGTCTTTAATCCATTGTATATTCTTGCCTCCTTTGTCAAAGATAAGGTGTCCATATGTGCGTGGATTTATCTCTGGGCTTTCTATTTTGTTCCATTGATCTATATTTCTGTCTTTGTGCCAGTACCATACTGTCTTGATGACTGTGGCTTTGTAGTAGAGCCTGAGGTCAGGTAGGTTGATTCCTCCAGTTCCATTCTTCTTTCTCAAGATAGCTTTGGCTATTCGAGGTTTTTTGTATTTCCATACAAATTGTGAAATTATTTGTTCTAGCTCTGTGAAGAATACCGTTGGGAGCTTGATAGGGATTGCATTGAATCTATAAATTGCTTTGGGTAGTATACTCATTTTCACTATATTGATTCTTCCAATCCATGAACATGGTATATTTCTCCATCTATTAGTGTCCTCTTTGATTTCTTTCACCAGTGTTTTATAGTTTTCCATATACAGGTCTTTAGTTTCTTTAGGTAAATATATTCCTAAGTATTTTATTCTTTCTGTTGCAATGGTGAATGGAATTGTTTCCTTTATTTCTCTTTCTGTTTTCTCATTATTAGTGTATAGGAATGCAAGGGATTTCTGTGTGTTGATTTTATATCCTGCAGCTTTACTATATTCATTGATTAGTTCTAGTAATTTTCTGGTAGAGTCTTTAGGGTTTTCTATGTAGAGGATCATGTCATCTGTAAACAGTGAGAGTTTTACTTCTTTTCCGATTTGGATTCCTTTTATTTCTTTTTCTGCTCTGATTGCTGTGGCCAAAACTTCCAAAACTATGTTGAATAGTAATGGTGAAAGTGGGCGCCCTTGTCTTGTTCCTGACTTTAGAGGAAATGCTTTCAATTTTTCACCATTGAGGATAATGTTTGCTGTGTGTTTGTCATATATAGCTTTTATTATGTTGAGGTATGTTCCTTCTATTCCTGCTTTCTGGAGAGTTTTTATCATAAATGGATGTTGAAATTTGTCAAAGGCTTTCTCTGCCTCTATTGAGATAATCATTTGGTTTTTATTTTTCAATTTGTTAATGTGGTGTATTACATTAATTGATTTGTGGATATTGAATAATCCTTGCATCCCTGGGATAAAGCCCACTTGGTCATGGTGTATGATCTTTTTAATGTGTTGTTGGATTCTGATTGCTAAAATTTTGTTAAGGATTTTTGCATCTATGTTCATCAGTGATATTGGCCTGTAGTTTTCTTTTTGTGTGTGTGGGATCTTTGTCAGGTTTTGGTATTAGGGTGATGGTGGCCTCATAGAATGAGTTTGGAAGTTTACCCTCCTCTGCAATTTTCTGGAAGAGTTTGAGTAGGATAGGGGTTAGCTCGTCTCTAAATTTTTGGTAGAATTAAGCTGTGAAGCCGTCTGGACCTGGGCTTTTGTTTGCTGGAAGATTTTTGATTACAGTTTCAATTTCCATGCTTGTGATGGGTCTGTTAAGATTTTCTATTTCTTCCTGGTCGAGTTTTGGAAAGTTGTACTTTTCTAAGAATTTGTCCATTTCTTCCACGTTGTCCATTTTATTGGCATATAATTGTTGATAGTAGTCTCTTATGATCCTTTGTATTTCTGTGTTGTCTGTTGTGATCTCTCCATTTTCATTTCTAATTTTATTGATTTGCTTTTTCTCCCTTTGTTTCTTGATGAGTCTGGCTAATGGCTTGTCAATTTTATTTATCCTTTCAAAGAAGCAGCTTTTGGCTTTGTTGATTTTTGCTATGGTCTCTTTTGTTTCTTTTGCATTTATTTCTGCTCTAATTTTTAAGATTTCTTTTCTTCTACTAACCCTGGGGTTCTTCATTTCTTCCTTTTCTAGTTTATTTAGTGTAGAGTTAGGTTATTTATTTGACTTTTTTCTTGTTTCTTGAGGTGTGCCTGTATTGCTATGAACTTTCCCCTTAGGACTGCTTTTACAGTGTCCCACAGGTTTTGGGTTGTTGTGTTTTCATTTTCATTTGTTTCTATGCAAATTTTGATTTCTTTTTTTATTTCTTCTGTGATTTGTTGGTTATTCAGCAGCGTGTTGTTCAGCCTCCATATGTTGGAATTTTTAATAGTTTTTCTCCTGTAATTGAGATCTAATCTTACTGCATTGTGGTCAGAAAAGATGCTTGGAATTATTTCATTTTTTTTTAATTTACCAAGGCTAGATTTATGGCCCAGGATGTGATCTATCCTGGAGAAGGTTCCATGTGCGCTTGAGAAAAAGGTGAAATTCATTGTTTTGGGATGAAATGTCCTATAGATATCAATTAGGTCTAATTGGTCTATTGTATCATTTAAAGTTTGTGTTTCCTTGTTAATTTTCTGTTTAGTTGATCTATCCATAGGTGTGAGTGGGATATTAAAGTCTCCCACTATTATTGTGTTATTGTTAATTTCTCCTTTCACACTTGTTAGCATTTGTCTTACATATTGCGGTGCTCCCATGTTGGGTGCACATATATTTATAATTGTTATATCTTCTTCTTGGATCAATCCTTTGATCATTATGTAGTGACCATCTTTGTCTCTTTTCACAGCCTTTGTTTTAAAGTCTATTTTATCTGATATGAGTATTGCTACTCCTGCTTTCTTTTGGTCCCTATTTGCATGGAAAATCTTTTTCCAGCCCTTCACTTTCAGTCTGTATGTGTCCCCTGTTTTGAGGTGGGTCTCTTGTAGACAGCGTATGTAGGGGTCTTGTTTTTGTATCCATTCAGCCAGTCTTTGTCTTTTGGTTGGGGCATTCAACCCATTTACGTTTAAGGTAATTATTGATAAGTATGATCCTGTTGCCATTTACTTTATTGTTTGGGTTCGAATTTATACACTGTTTTTGTGTTTCCTGTCTAGAGAATATCCTTTAGTATTTGTTGGAGAGCTGGTTTGGTGGTGCAGAATTCTCTCAGCTTTTGCTTGTCTGTAAAGCTTTTTATTTCTCCTTCATATTTGAATGAGATCCTTGCTGGGTACAATAATCTGGGCTGTAGGTTATTTTCTTTCATCACTTTAAGTATGTCTTGCCATTCCCTCCTGGCTTGAAGAGTTTCTATTGAAAGATCAGCTGTTATCCTTATGGGAATTCCCTTGTGTGTTATTTGTTGTTTTTCCCTTGCTGCTTTTAATATTTGTTCTTTGTGTTTGATCTTTGTTAATTTGATTACTATGTGTCTTGGGGTGTTTCGCCTTGGGTTTATCCTGTTTGGGACTCTCTGGGTTTCTTGGACTTGGGTGATTATTTCTTTCCCCATTTTAGGGAAGTTTTCAACTATTATCTCCTCAAGTATTTTCTCATGGTCTTTCTTTTTGTCTTCTTCTTCTGGGACCCCTATGATTCGAATGTTGTAGCGTTTAATATTGTTCTGGAGGTCTCTGATATTGTCCTCATTTCTTTTAATTCAGTTTTCTTTTTTCCTCTCTGATTCATTTATTTCTACCATTCTATCTTCTAATTCACTAGTCCTATCTTCTGCCTCTGTTATTCTACTATTTGTTGCCTCCAGAGTGTTTTTGATTTCATTTATTGCATTATTCATCATATATTGACTCTTTTTTATTTCTTCTAGGTCCTTGTTAAACCTTTCTTGCATCTTCTCAATCCTTGTCTCCAGGCTAGTTATCTGTGATTCCATTTTGATTTCAAGATTTTGGATCAATTTCACTATCATTATTTGGAATTCTTTATCAGGTAGATTCCCTATCTCTTCCTCTTTTGTTTGGTTTGGTGGGCATTTATCCTGTTCCTTTATCTGCTGGGTATTCCTCTGTCTCTTCATCTTGTTTAAATTGCTGAGTTTGGGGTGTCCTTTCTGTATTCTGGAAGTTTGTGGAGTTCTCTTTATTGTGGCGTTTCCTCGCTGTGTGTGGGTTTGTACAGGTGGCTTGTCAAGGTTTCTTGGTTAGGGAAGCTTGTGTCAGTGTTCTGGTGGGTGGAGCTGGATTTCTTCTCTCTGGAGTGTAATGAAATGTCCAGTAATGAGTTATGAGATGTCTATAGTTTTGGGGTGACTTTGGGCAGCTTGTATCTTGGAGCTCAGGGCTGTGTTCCTGTGTTGCTGGAGAATTTGCTTGGTATGTCTTGCCCTGGAACTTGTTGGCCCTTGTGTGGTGCTTGGTTTCAGTGTAGGTATGGAGGTGTTTGATGAGCTCCTGTCAATTAATGATCCCTGGAGTCACGAGTTCCCTGGAGTCAGGGTTTGGACTTAAGCCTCCTGCTTCCAGTTATCGGTCTTATTTTTACAGTAGTTTCAAAACTTCTCCTTCTATACAGCACCATTGATAAAACATCTACGTTAAAGATGAAAAGTTTCTCCACCATGAGGGTCACCCAGAGAGGTTCACAGCGTTACATGGAGAAGAGAAAAGGGAGGAGGGAATTAGAGGTAACCCAAATGAGATGAGGTGGAATCAATAGAGGAGAGAGTGGGTTAGCCAGTATTCACTTCCTTATGTGCACTCCACAACTGGACCACTCAGAGATGTCCACAGAGTTATACAGAGAAGAGAAGAAGGAGGAAGGAGACAGAGGTGGCCAGGAGGATAAAAGGGGGAAATGAAAAGGAGGGAGACAGATCCAGCCAGTAATCAGTTCCCTAAGTGTTCTCCACCGTCTGGAACACATAGAAATTCACAGAGTTGGGTAGAGTAGAGAGGGGTTAGGGAGGAGACACAGGCGACCCGGTAGAGAAAAAGGAGAGTCCAAAGGGAGAGACAGCAGTCAAGCCAGTAATCTCACTCCCTAGTGAAAAATGGGTACTGAAGATTGAGTTCTTAAAGGTACAAAATTGGTAACAAATACATAAAAGCAAAAATTAAAAATCTAGAGTAGAGTTTGGAGTTTCAAAAATGCAATGTTAAAGAAAAGAAGAAGGAAAAGAAAGAAAAAACAAAGTTGCAAAAATTATAAAGAAAATATAGGTACAAAATTGATAACAAATACCAAAAACCTAAAGTTAAAAATCTAGAGTAGAGTTTGGAATTTCAAAAATACAATGTTAAAAAAAAGAATAAGAAAAAGAAAGAGAGTGAAAAAAAAACAAAGTCACAAAAATTATAAAGAAAATATAGGTACAAAATTGATAACAAATACCAAAAAGCATAAATTAAAAATCTAGAGTAGAGTTTGGAATTTTAGATATACAATGTTATATAAAAGAAGAAGAGAAAGAAATAGAAAAAAAGTCACAAAAATATATTAAAAAAAAGGTACAAAATTGATAACAAATACCAGAAAGCTAAAATTAAAAATCTAGAGTAGAGATTGGAATTTCAAAAATACAATGTTAAAGAAAAGAAGAAGGAAAAAAAAAGGTCACAAAAATTATAAAAAATATATATATAAAGTTCGCTTTAAAAAAAATAGGGTCTTTTTTTTTTCAAAGTAATAGGTTATAAAAGTGAAAATTAAAGGAATAATAGAGGAGTTCAAAATTTTTAAAAAATTAAAAAAAAAGAAAGAAAGAATGATAGTAAAAATATATCTAGGACTTTCTCTGGTTTTGTTGTGAGTATTGTGGGGTCAGTTCATTTTCGGCTAGTTCCTTGGTCCGACTTATATTTCTCAAGATCTATAGGCCCCTTCCTATGTAGTCGGTACTAACCACAGGGTTTTAATCTATGGCCTGTAGCTTCCAAGGTGGTTCCCTCTTTTATAGCTTCTTCTGTTTGCTGGTCTCTTCAGTGTCTGGTTTCCGCCCTGACACAAAGGGGACGGTGGTGGGCACTTTTTTTTTTTTCAGGCTCACTTGTTCAGTCGCGCTGTGGGGAGGGAGGGACGCTGCAAACAAAAACACTGGCGTGTGCTTGCAGTGCCTCAGCCACACTGGGTCTGCCCCTGCTCACGGTGCGTGTAGCCTCACTGCCCACACTGCTCAAGCTCTAGGTTGCTCCACCAGGAACCATCCGTGGCCAGCCCTGGGCTGCTTGCACCTCCCAGGTCCAAGCCACTCAGGTTCAGGCACTCGGGTAGTCCTCAGAGGCGCAGACTCGGTTGGGCCTGCGCCACAAACACATGTTTAGTCATGAGAAGAATATAAGAAAAATCCCAAAATATGTGGACAAAATATGAGATTGGTTAATTCTCAAAACTGTCAAGGTCAGCCTGAACAAGAAGGTATGAGAAAGTATCACAAGCATGATCTCATGAAAGGGACTTCCCTGGCAGTCCAGTGGTTAAGACTCCAAGTCTCCAATGCAGAGGGTGTGGGTTTGATCCCTGGTCAGGGAACTAGGATCCCACATGCCAAGTGGTGCAGCCAAAAAGAAACTTGTTAACAAAAATAAAAGAAAAAAAATCACATGATAAATAAATGTAGCATGAAATCATAGATAGTATCCTGCAACAGAAAACAACATTAGGGAGAAACAGAGTAGATTTGAATAAACTATGGGCTTTAGTTAAAAATAGTGTTTTAATATTGGTTCATTAGTTGTGACAAATGTAGCACACTAACATAAGATGTTAATAACAAGGGAAACTGGGTGTTATATATATGGAAACTCTCTGTATTATATTTGCAGTCATTCTGAAAATCTAAAGCTGTTCTAAAATAAAAGTTTCATTTTAAAAAATTTCTTCCTGATATCTGAATGTAAGTTGCAAAGTAACAGATAACCAAAGATCACTTCAGTAATAAATGTTATTTATATACATATCACACACATTAAGCATTTATATACATATCACACACATTAAGCATTTTTTTAATGATTGACTTTTAGGTTGAGTTTCACATGTGTTTTAAATAACATTTTATTTCATTTCTTTAAAGACTTAATTTAAGTAACAATTAATTTTACATTAATTGAATCACATTGAGGAAAGTAATTATATGAAACCAGACTGTTCAAGAAAATTTAGAACGACATAGAGATGACCACAAAGTCAGCAGTTGCTCACATCCATCAGGAATGCCAGCAAACACCCTGCCCAGTCCTCCAAAGATGTGGTTCTTCAGGGCTGTGCCATTCAGTAGCCATGCCCCGTGTGCCCTGAAAGGAAATTCTCCATAGGGACCCACATTAGAATCTCCATAGCATGTCTGTTTTCCCCTCACAATGTTTCTTGTTCTTTTGTCTTAAGGTTGCGTCTAAGAGAGACTGGTTTATTTATAAGAGTGCAAATTTTAAAAGCCTTCTGGAATTTGGAAAAGGCTTGTCATTTAAAACCCCTATAAATCAGATATGCTCTATTCTATGAAAAACAAAAACAAAAACAATACCTTCTACATGTTCTTTCTCATAAGATATGCAGCATCAACAATTTGTTAAATGTGATTCTTTCAGGGAGACTTTTGAATTTAGCCTCTAGGTTCCAGAAAATTAAGACCTTACTCAAGTGTATAAAAATTCCTTTGATTTTTTTTTTTTTTGGAAACATTTGTGCTCAAAATTTCCTGTAGTATTTTTTTGTTTGTTTCATTGGAAATTAGTTGTATTGTAATTTTATCAACTGAAGTTTTCATATGATTTTAATTCACATAAAATTATGTGAATTCACATAAAATTAATCTTTTTAGAGTGATTAACTGAGTGGCATCTAGAAAATTCATAATGTTGTACAACCACCTTTATCTAGTTCTAAAACTTTTCTACCATTCAATGTAAAACTGTACCCATTAAGCAGTTTTTTTCCCATTTCCCTCTCTTCCAGCCCCCAGTAATCTCCAAGTATCTTCTGTCTCTATGAATTTATCTCTTCCCTGGTAGCTCAGAGGTTAAAGCGTCTGCCTTCAATGCAGGAGACCTGGGTTCGATCCCTGGGTTGGGAAGATCCCCTGGAGAACGAATGGCAACCCACTCCAGTATTCTTGCCTGGAGAATCCCATGGACTGAAGAGCCTGGTGGGCTACAGTCCACAGGGTTGCAAAGAGTCAGACATGACTGAGTGACTTCACTTTCAAATATTACATATACATGGAATCATACCATATGCTTCACAGTGTTTCTGGAGGCTTGAATATTGACTGGATTTTACTTTGTGATTCTTTAACTCAACTCCTTAAGAAACTTTAGATTCTCTTATTAAATAAATGATAAACAGCTTGGGTATTTTGTCTTTTTCTAACTAATCAATAAAGAACTGTCTTTGTTCTCTGCCTTCCCAATAGCAAAATTACAATTCAATTACAATTATAAACCAGATTTCACATACAAGGTACTGCTTTATATGTCTGCATTTCCCCCTCTGCCTCCCATTTTCATATATTTGATGCTTATTTAGAGAATGACAATAGATTGGAGTCACATGAAAAGCACACGTTAATGATATACAAATTTGCCATTCCAAATCTTCCTAATAAAAATCAAAATATTTGAACAACCTTTAAAACATCCAATTTAAACAAACTTAGGAATCGAAGTATTGGGGGCATATATCACCTATAGCTCTACCTATACAGCACTAAGCAATATGGACTTTCAGATTATGTGACTCAGAGGTAATAGTCACTAATTCCCAACATAGAGATGACCATAAAAATAGTTCCATGTCATGGCTGCCTCTTCTTCTAAAATGACACCAATAAGTGGTCTATTTTGTTTGTTATATTACTGAAATTTTCCAGGTATCTGTTTTATATTCCCTGGCAGTGCCTGATGCTACAATATTTTCATTTCTTCCCAGATCAAGCCATACACCTAAAAGCCCTTTTGGAGGTAATTTAACAAACATATCTATGCTCTTTGGCCATAATGATATTTTCATGACAGCTCTTGG
The DNA here is from genome assembly GCF_029407905.1 of Bubalus kerabau. Taxonomy (NCBI): domain Eukaryota; kingdom Metazoa; phylum Chordata; class Mammalia; order Artiodactyla; family Bovidae; genus Bubalus; species Bubalus kerabau. The sequence continues at coordinate 29,862,269 of NC_073635.1, read as the reverse complement.
AAATTTTATTCCAGAGGAATGAGGCTAATGATAGGAAATCCATGAAGATTGTCTGGGGAGATGTTTTGGAGTAGGCTGACCTTTTAAAACCTTTCAAATCTTCATCCTGTCCTGTTTAGATTTAGGGTTGACTAATTCGAGATATATATAAACCTTATCTTTCTTTCTTATGGAGACTTTTTTGCCTTTAACCAAAGAAAGATGAAAATATGAATTCTTATGATTATGGAACCAGGGACCAATGGCCTTCTTGATCAGCACTATCAAATCTAAGTAATATAAACTATGTTTATATTGAAACATAGTTTAAAAATTTCTAGAGGTCACATTAAAAAAGAGGTAAAATTAATTTTGACAACATACTTTAACTCAATATCTCTGTATTATCATTTTAATATATAATAAATACTTTAAAATTCTCATCAAGATATTTTAATTCTTTTTCATACCGTCTGAAATCTTGTTCATTTTACACTTACAGCACATCTTGATTTGGACTAGCCACATTCCAAGAGCTCAATAACCACACATGTCTAGTGGCTACCATCTTGGATTGGGCACTTACAGATACAGTGGTGATTAACAGGGAGGACCTGGGCTTGAATGGTTTAAGAGGTGGAGTGAGCATGATACAGTGGGGAAAATGTGAGGGTTCAGTTACCAATATTCAAATTCCACCTTCCACAATTAATTAATTAAGAAGCTTTAGAACTTTGCCTTGAATGTTTGCCAAATATTCATGTGGTACAGATAAGATTAAATGAGATAATGTGCATAAATCTTTGGCTACACTGCAGATATGCATTAAGTCTTATCTTGACTCCTTCAGAGAGAATATATCCTATGAATTTACTAATTTTGCAGCATATCTCTATTATCATGCTGCAGACTGTAGCCCACCAGGCTAATCTGTCCATGGGGTTCTCCAGGAAAGAACACTGGAGTGGGCAGCCCTCTCTTCTTCAGGGGACCTTCCCAACCCCGGGATCAAATCCAGGTCTCCTGCATTGCAGGTGGATCTTTACCAACTGAGCCACCAGGGAAGCCCCATATCTCTGTTGACTAATTACTCAACTGTTGTACATCAGTGAAAAAAACAATTATAGCTAGAAAGTAGAGGAAGACAGACAACAAAGACATAAAATATGTTGTAGTATTTTAGAAGGTGAGACAGGAAAGGGAAAATGTGCTAAAGGAAAAATAAAAGCAGTCAAGTATGAAGAGGACGTGACATCATTTTAAATAAACTGGCCAGGCTAGCTGAGGGGGAGACATTTGGGCAAAAACAGAAAGAAGGTGAAGGAGTTGACCATGTAGCTTTCTGAAGGAGGAGCCTGCCAGGAGGGGTCAGCTGGAGAAAAGACCCTGAGGTGGGTTATTCCTGGAGTGTTTGAGGAACAATAGGGAGAGTGTATGGCTGGAAGGCAGGGAGCAAGGGGAAAGAGGTAAGAGATGAAGTCAGAAATGTTCTGATCGTGTGGAGCTTGTGAGCCACTGTAAGAATTCAGGTTTTCATTCCAAGTGAGATAGGAGCTACTGCAAGATTTTAAGTAGGGACCGACATACTCTGATTTCTAATTTTAAAGCATCACTCTTACAGCTGGGTTGAGAACAGGCTATGGGTGGTAAGGGTGGGGGGCAAGGGTGCTAGTAGTAAGGGAAGAAGCACAGAGACCCATGAGGAGCTACCACAGTAACTGAGGAGAAATGATGGGTGGCTTAAGTGGTCATGGAAGTACTGAGAAGTGGTGAGTCTCTAAATCTATATTGAAGGTAGTATCAACAGGATCTCCTAATCATTTGGTTGTGGTGTGTGGGAGAGAGAAAAGCATCAAGAATGACACCAGCATTTTTAAATGATCCAACTGAACGTATTTACAAAGCAGAAATAGACTCACAGACATAGAGAACAAATTTATGGTTACCAAAGGGAAGGGGTGGGACGGATAAATTAGGAGTTTGGGATTGGCAGATGCATACTATATATATAATAGGTAAACAACAAAGACTTCCTATATAGCTCAGGGAACTATATTAAATGTCATGCAATAAACTATAATGGAAAAGAATATGAAAAAGAACACACACACACACACACACATATATATAGGATGTATCAGTTCAGTTCAGTTCCATTCAGTCACTCAGTCATGTACGACTCTTTGCAACCCCATGAATTGCAGCATGCCAGGCCTCCCTGTCTATCACCATCTCCCGGAGTTCACTCAAACTCACATCCATCGAGTCGGTGATGCCATCCAGCCATCTCATCCTCTATCATCCCCTTCTTCTCCTGCCCCCAATCCCTCCCAGCAACAGGGTCTTTTCCAATGAGTCAACTCTTCGCATGAGGTGGCCAAAGTACTGGAGTTTCAGCTTTAGCATCATTCCTTCCAAAGAATCCCAGGGCTGATCTCCTTCGGGATGGACTGGTTGGATCTCCTTGCAGTCCAAAGGACTTTGAAGAGTCTTCTCCAACACCACAGTTAAAAAGCATCAATTCTTCAGCACTCGGCTTTCTTCACAGTCCAACTCTCACATCCATACCTGACCGATGGAAAAACCATAGCCTTGACTAGACGGACCTTTGTTGGCAAAGTAATGTCTCTGATTTTGAATATGCTGTCTAGGTTGGTCATAACTTTCCTTCCAAGGAGTAAGTGTCTTTTAACTTCATGGCTGCAGTCACCATCTGCAGTGATTTTGGAGCCCCAAAAAATAAAGTCTGACACTGTTTCCACTGTTTCCCCATCTATTTCCCATGAAGTGATGGGACCGGATGCCATGATCTTCGTTTTCTAAATGTTGAGCTTGAAGCCAACTTTTTCACTCTCCACTTTCACTTTCATCAAGAGGCTTTTGAGTTCCTCTTCACTTTCTGCCATAAGGGTGGTGTCATCTGCATATCTGAGGTTATTGATATTTCTCCCGGCAATTGTGCTTCTTCCAGCCCAGAGTTTCTTATGATGTACTCTGCATAGAAGTTAAATAAGCAGGGTGACAATATACAGCCTTGACGTATTCCTTTTCCTGTTTGGAACCAGTCTGTTGTTCCATGTCCAGTTCTAACTGTTGCTTCCTGACCGGCATATAGATTTCTCAAGAGGCAGATCAGGTGGTCTGGGATTCCCATCTCTTTCAGAATTTTCCACAGTTTATTCTGATCCACACAGTCAAAGGCTTTGGCATAGTCAATGAAGCAGAAATAGATGTTTTTCTGGAACTCTTGCTTTTTCCATGATCCAGAGGATGTTGGCAATTTGACCTCTGGTTCCTCTGCCTTTTCTAAAACCAGCTTGAACATCTGGAAGTTTGCAGTTCACGTATTGCTGAAGCCTGGCTTGGAGAATTTTGAGCATTACTTTACTAGCATGTGAGATGAGTGCAATTGTGTGGTAGTTTGAGCATTCTTTGGCATTGCCTTTCTTTGGGATTGGAATGAAAACTGACCTTTTCCAGTCCTGTGGCCACTGCTGAGTCTTCCAAATTTGCTGGTATGTTGAGTGCAGCATTTTAACAGCATCATCTTTCAGGATTTGAAATAGCTCAACTGGAATTCCATCACCTCCACTAGCTTTGTTCTTAGTGATGCTTTCTAAGGCCCACTTGACTTCACATTCCAGGATGTCTGGCTCTAGGTCAGTGATCACACCATCATGATTATCTGGGTTGTGAAGATCTATTTTGTACAGTTCTTCTGTGTATTCTTGACACCTCTTCTTAATATCTTCTGCTTCTGTTAGGTCCATACCATTTCTGTCCTTTATCAAGCCCATCTTTGCATGAAATGTTCCCTTGGTATCTCTAATTTTCTTGATATATATATAAAACTGATCACTATCTGTACACCTGAAACATCATAAATCAACTATATTTCAATAAAATAAATCACTTTTTAAAAAAAGAATAAAGCAATAGAAGCTATTTTCATTACAAACCATGTAGAATCACATATCCTTGTGCAGCTTTGCTAAAAATAAAATAATAAATGATAAAAAAATAGGACATGATCTAATGATGCAACACTTTTATGCTTTGAGTCCTTTCAGAGCTTTCAGAGATCTGCTATTCCAAAAGCCATCTTCCAAACCACTACTAGAAGAACTTTCTAAAACTTGCTTGCTGCTGCTGCTGCTGCTGCTGCTAAGTCGCTTCAGTCGTGTCCGACTCTGTGTGGACCCCAGAGACAGCAGCCCACCAGGCTTCCCCGTCCCTGGGATTCTCCAGGCAAGAACACTGGAGTGGGTTGCCAATTCCTTCTCCAAAACTTGTTTACATTTTGACTATCTCCAGAGATCCATTTTGAACATTTTGTCACGAAGTTTTCACACATCTCTTAAGCAAAACAGAAAAGTTGGTGTTCAAAGCATGGAGCTGTCATGGAGGCTAGAGCCTTGAGGGAAAAGAGAAACCCCAGAGAGCTAATGGGAAGTGAACCAATCTTCCCATAGATTCCCTCAGTGGGGAGTGAGGGGTGGGGTCAGCTCTGGCAGAGGCTGCTGTAATTGTTACTGACTTGAAGAAAGATACTCTTTGGGTCTGGCCACTGATGGTTCCTTGCCAACTCCATGGGCCACAGACAACTGCCGACAGACCCACATGTGGCCCATGTGGTAGCCTCTGGGGCCATTGGAGTCAAGCAACGATCTTCAGGTGACCAAAACAGTATTCATTCTTCACAGCTCAGCTGGAGCTGGATAAGGGATTCACTTTTTCGTTGTTCCACTGATCTTTAATCAGAAACCTATAATTGTTCAATTTGGCAAAGCAATGAATACAATTTTTTCTAAAGGACAAACTGGAAGGGAAATAGCCTAGGAGTGCCAAGTTGATTTGATGCTAAATCAAGGCAAGGATGTACATTTACAGTATAAGTAAAATTTGAGTTTCAATGATGAGAAAAAGAAATTCAATCTGCTGAAGTCATTGAGGCAAACTAAAACAATCAACAACAACAAAACACATACACACAAGTAAAAACAACAACAGAAAAGAGAAGTGTATGTTTGCTTCATCAAGTCCAGAAAGATAAGACAATTAGAAAAACTGTAAAAAGTTGTAATCAGTTGTGTGTCCCTTAGGGAAGAAGGCACAGAAATGTCTGTTTCCAGCTACACAACGTCTTTTCCATGAGAATAACCATGCAACCACAAATCTTTAGAGTATGCATAAATGAATAGATAAAGAAGTAGGTAGATATAGAGCTACTCAAGAGAGCAGAACAAGAAGTCGGAAAAATGACAAAAGGGGAAAACTATTAAGTACACGGGGCACTGATACTGTGGTGGGAGAAAACACCAATACCTTGCTATCAGAAGGCTCAGGAAAAAACAAACCCCAGGGCAGCAAATCCACGAGCAAAGCCAGGAGCCAGAGTAAACAGCAAAAACAGTTCTTTTATTGGTGCCAGAGGGGGTGAAGATTATTACTGCAGGAATCGCTCCAGTCGACGAAACTTCCTACACAAGCATCCATTTTTTCTGAACCAGATAATTTGGAGATGGCTGCTGCATTCTAAGAGTATGACACAGAAATTCATCTTTTACATAGCAAACATTTCTAATGACTTTTCTGCTTTTGAGCACAGCTAACCTACCTAGCAGGAAATAACTGAATTGGGAGAATGGTTGACAAGCAAGTGGCTTTTCTAAAACTCTGGGGAAGGGGGGGTTGTTGCCGACTCTTTCCGAAAAGATGGACTGTAGCCCACCAGGCTCCTCTGTCTTCCACTATCTCCCAGAGTTTGTTCAAATTCATATCCATTGAGTCGGAGACACTATCTAACCATCTCGTCCTCTGTCACCCCTTTCTCCTCCTGCCCTCAATCTTCCCCAGCATCAGGGTCTTTTCCAATGAGTCAGCTCTTCCCATCAGGTGACCACGGTATTGGCGCTTCAGCTTCAGCGTTTGCACTCATTTTCCAGCCTGAGAAAATAGCAGAATGCAATGACTATGTTCCACAGTGTCACCTAGTGGCCTTGAGGGACAGGATCCAGAACCCAGGCAAATTCCGGTAAATGTACATACAGTCGGCTTCAGAAGCCTATCATTTCAGAGAGCAGCCTTCTCCCTTGATTGGAGGAGTGGGTGGAACAGGATTAATAGCTAGTGGACCAGGATTAATAGCTAATCTTGTGGCTCAGCAGTGAGGCTAAAATTCCCAAGCCTGACCTCCACTGTGTGTTTCACAGCACTGACCTAGGTTGCTTTTATAAACCTAAAACTACAGCTTTGAAATCACGTTTCCATTTACCTGATATGAAACATCTCAGTCGGGTGTCTCTGAGATTTCTGAGAACCACATAGAGAAAATACCAAATAAATAGATGTGTGAGTTTATGCAAGTGTCATTTCTGAGTTGTGTGGATTTGTGATTTGTACACCTAGGAGTAAAGAACCTGCCTGCCAATGCAGGAGATACTAGAGATGTGGGTGCGACCCCTGGGTTGAGAAGACCCCTTGAGGAGGAAATGGCAACCCACTCCAGTATTCTTGCCTAGAGAATTCCATCGACAGAAGAGCCCGGTTGGCTACAGTCCATGGGGTTGCAAAGAGTGGGACAAGACTGAGCACATACACACAAACACAGCTTCATTCTCAGGTTCCAGTCTCAGTGTATCTCCAGACCAGTTTGTCACTAGATGAAGAGATCTCAGGCCTCACTGATGTGGAAATCTTTAGTTTCTCCTTTGTTTTCAGAGTCACTGCAACTGACTTGCCTGCCTGTAGCCTGGACCCTGCAGAATTTATCACTCATAGAGCTGCTAGTCCACTTTCTAAAACAAATGCGATTGTGCTATTCCTGGCCTCAAATCCTTTATGGCTTCCTCTTTGCCCTCCACAGAAAGTTCAGATTCTTTAAGAGACATGCAAGGCCCCAGGCTTCACCCCGTTTACCTGCCAGGTAGAACCAGCCACTGCTGTTCACACTCCACACTGGGCCAGTCTGCGTCCTATGGGACCTCTGGGTGCTGGCTCATGCTCTCAGTGCTACAATACCTGTCCCCGCTCCCCTTTACCTGGTATTCCTGTGCATCCTTTGACCCTCCCCAACCTCTAGCCTGGGTTAGTGGCCTCTCCCACACTCCCCGAGAGAATCCCACATGATCCATAATGTGACATAATACTCCATTTGGTAATTACTCTTCCATCTAACTACTAACTCCTGGAGGATCTGACAAATCCATCTCTCAAGTGCCTGGAAGACTGCCAGGGACAATAGTTACTCTAGATAAATATTCAGATAAAAGAAGGCAAGAATGAGTAAATCAATGCCCTACTTCTCTGTCCCCTTAGTGCCAATCAACTTAGTTCCAAACATAAATGGGATCTGATGCTTAGTGGGACATGCCTGTGACTATTAAACCACAGAGCCATAGACAAAGAAGAAGACACATTCTAAAGAGAGCCCACAAGAAAAGCTAGACATCCGTCTCTCACCCCAGACCCTATTGCAACTAACCACCATCTACTTTTGGCCCACCTCCTCACCCTAGGCAGGTATCCTCTAAGAGGTCCAAGGAGAGGCAGGAGAGTGGCCATCATCAGCCTTATGGGGGACTGTGGTGTCCCTGTGGGATTTATCCCACTGCCTCTAGTATCACGTAAGGGGGAGAGCCCAAGCCCTCCCTGCCCCATACAGGTGTGAGGAGTGCCAGCCAGCAAGAAAGGAAGCCCGGCTCTTGCTCCCCAGCTGGGTGCTGGCTGAGTGTGGTGAGAAACTTTCTGGGAAAGTCGGGGGTGTTCTCGGGAACAGGGATGCAGAAATATGGAAACTGGGGTTTGTTTCTTAGCTGGTTACTTCCAAATGCAGGAGGCTTGATGGTGGTGGTGGTGGTGGTGGTGGTGGCTTAGTCGCTGTGGCTAACTCTTTGTGACTGTAGTTCCAAGGACAGTAGCCTACCAGGCTCCTCTGTCCATGGGATTTTCCAGGCAAGAATACTGGAGTGGGTTGCCATTTCCTTCTCCAGGGGATTTTCCCAAACCAGGGATCAAACCCATGTCTCCTGCATTAGCAGGCAGGTTCTTGACCACTGAGCCACCAGAGAAGCCCCTATGTTAATATTACATCAAGTAAATTGTTTAGTAAGCAGAAAGGGGCTTTATTGAACTAGATTAGTGTGCCTGGGACCCACTCCAGTACTCTTGCCTGGAAAATCCCATGGGCGGAGGAGCCTGGTAGGCTGCAGTCCATGGGGTCGCTGAGGGTCGGACACGACTGAGCGACTTCACTTTCACTTTTCACTTTCATGCATTGGAGAAGGAAATGGCAACCCACTCCAGTGTTCTTGCCTGGAGAATCCCAGGGACGGGGGAGCCTGGTGGGCTGCCATCTATGGGGTCGCACAGAGTCAGACACGACTGAAGCGACTTAGCAGCAGCAGCAGTGCCTGGGAAGAAAAGGACAGGAGGATACTGTCCCTCTAATTCCTTAGGTTCTTTGGTACCATGAAGGAGCTCGAAGTAGAGGACCAGCCACATGGGGAAGGGGTCCTCAGGAACAGAAAGGGCCAGAGGGACACAACACCGTGTGCCCATCCACAGAGACCACTGTATCAGCAAAGAAAGACTTGAGCTAAAATCTGCTGAAGGGACATGAAGGGACCACAAGGTATGCCTTCAAAGAGCATAGTTGGCGGTAATACTCAGAGAAGAGAAAACTGCTCATGTGCAGACTCAGTCTGCAGACTCTTCCCTCCTTTAATCACACCTGGACTCCCAACCTCTAGAGCTATTGGAACCAAATTCCAAGGAGGCACTGATTAAATCCTCCCTCCTCAGCACATTGTTCATCAGCCTCTTTCCTGTCTCATCTTACTCTGCTCATATCTAACCACGTTCATTTGAGTTAAGGCACATATGACTGTGTGTGAGAAGAGGACATTTAATTCTTAAATTTCTTGAGAAGAAAAGTACTTTTCAGTAAAAACGTTACATCAGCATGCAGAGGAATTACTTCCAAAGTAACCCTAACTTCGTGGATCTGTGCATGAAAGTTCTTAAGTATCTTAAGGTAATTACTTCACCTTTGAAAATTTCTATTTGGAATTATTTTCACTCTCTCGTAAACACAAAATTCACTCTGATTCCTTTATGTGTACCTAAGTTGAGGAGACCTCTATTTTGATCAATTAATTCAGATAGGAACTCCTTCTACACTGCCTTTATGAACAGGTTGGTGGTTTAGATACTTCACTTTTCCTAGTGGAAAACACCACCAGATGCTTGGAAAAACTCCCAACAATTTGACAGATAGTGATGATTTCCATTTGTTGAAATTGGTTTCTCTTTATTTACTCCCTATCAAATAGCAGTTGAAAAGAATTCTTAGTGCCAATGATGATCCAAGGAAATAATAATTTAATATATTGGGCTGGCCAGAAAGTTCCACCCTCTGGAAAAGCCCAAAGGAACTTGTTGGCAAACCCAATATTTTGAATAAATAAGAGAAATTTTTTATATTCTTTTCATTTGTATCAAAGTAGGAAAGTTGTGTAATAAAATGCTATGTAATAAAATGTGGTTCTTTGTGACGCTATAGACTGTAGCCCGCCAGACTCCTCTGTTCATGGAATTCTCCAGGCAAAAATACTGGAGTGGGTTGCCATTCCCTTCTCCAGGGGATCTTCTTGACCCAGAGATCAAACCTATGTCTACCTGCACTGCAGGTAGAGTCTTTACCATCTGAGGCACCAGGGAAACCCAATAAGATGTGATATAAAGCTTTATTTCAGATCTTACAGAAAAATTTTGGAGGCAATAAATTTTTACAGTATGTGTCTAGTATTCTTGTTAAACTAGTAATAACTCTAGTAGCATATGGAAATTTTCTCTCAATCTCCTCCCCAAAGAAATTTATATAGAGTCCTTTCTTTAACATTCATATGAAACAGAGACTTAGTGGGCTTTGTAAATCTTTTGAGTGGCCTCTATGAACACCTTCATAGAAGATAAACTCTGGTTCATACAAGAATGGTACTTTTGCCATTACTGTTGGAATTTCCTTGCTTGTGCAAGCTACTTTGTGAAATGTGAAGAAGCCTCTCATATATTGTGCAAGTCTCAAGATAACAACTTTGGAAAGATCCAGAGGGTAGAGTCAAAGTATTCTTCCCATTATATCTGCTGAAATGCTGAGCATTAATTGCTCACCTATGTTTGACTTATAAAGTATATTCCTCATGCTCAGATTTTGGTTGGCACCAAATTGAGGTATGGAATTGGGTCTTGTATTCTTGCTCTCTCTTGCTCATTAGCTGAATGATTATGAACTGAATCTCTTTTTCTGGGCCTCAGGTTTTGCAATTATGAAATAAGCCTAACTAGATGATTTCCAAGATCTCTCAATTTTCACAGATTCTGAAAGTGGTTAAATGTATTGTTATGTAAAAATTATACTTTACATCAACAGAATATTGTCTTTTCTTGAACCTCCAAATGATGCTACATTTCAATGATTCAGAATTTGCATGGTGTGCTCTCTGCAATGTTTTTGACCCTGTGCAAACTAAAAAAAAAAAAAAAAAAAATACAATCATTGAATCTACTGGCAAGAAGTATTAATCATATTTTTCTTTGAGACGAGGACCTAAAGAAATGTCTGTGAGATTAGCACTTGATTATAATTTCAGTTATACATCCTCTGGCCAACATTTCCCAAAATGTATTTTCAAACTGCCTTTATGAAGAAGTTGGTTGCTTAGAAATTATTTCACTTTTCATAGTGAAAAATACCACTCGATACTCAGAAAGGCTTTAAATGCCAGTCCTGATGGACAGTGGTGATTTCCATTAGTTGAAATTGGTTTCTTTTACTTTATTTTTAGCTCTACAGTGGGCTAACAGATATTTACTTTTTAAAAAGAAACCACCACAATACTGCAAAGTAATTATCTTCCAATTAAAATAAATACATTACTTTAAAAAACAAATAAACAAAAAAGGAGTCTTGGGACTTCGCTAGCAGTCCAGTGGTTAAGACTCTGAACTTCCAATACAGGGGGAAGGGTTCAATCCCTGGTCGGAGAGGATGCATTGACCAGAAAACAAACAAACAAAAAACAAATGAAAAGGAATCTTGTTGGCAAATGATTTGGAGAGATGATGGATGGACAAAGCTAGATTCAGATGATTAAATTTTCTAATTTGATTTTCATTCTCTCATACAAGAGTGGTTGTCGCTGTTGTTTAGTCGCTAAGTCTATGTCTGACACTTTTGCAGCCCCATGGACTGTAGCCCACCAGGCTCCTTCATCCATGGAATTTCCCAGGCAAGAATACTGGAGTGGGCTGCCATTTCCATCTCCAGGGAATATTCCCAACCTAGGGATTGAATCCACGTCTCCCGCTTGGCAGGCAGATTCGTTACCATGGAGCCACTTGAGAAGCCCACACAGAAGTAGTGTGTCCTGTAAAGGGAGGGGCCTGCTGCCGTATCAATAGGTAACTCCTGGCCACGTCACCTAAACCCCCAATCTCGCTCTCACAGTGGATAATAAGACAGTGAGAATTTTGGCCGGAGCAAGTCTTTCTGCACCAGAGATATACACACTAAGTCAAACTAATTTTGTTTTGAGAAGTAGGGCAGATCTTGAGCCAGTCCAAAAAATGTTCAATTCATAGTTCAGTTTAAGCCATTCCCAGTTCTATTTAAAGAAGGACTCTTTACAAAGCAGAGCTAAGTAAAAATGGAAAGAATTCTTTCTGGAGGCAGTGGGTTTTGGTCCTGGGAAATGTTCATGCAGATGCAATCAGGAATTACAGGAACCACGTACCCTGAGCATTTCCCCTGGGAAAGGTAGGATGTGATTTTCGTTCGGGATCTGAACATTGTGAAGAGCATGATAGGCTTGGTGGCAGTGCTCTGCCATCCAGTCATTTTGCTGGGAGTATAGGTTGATACACACATGGTGGCGGGTTGGGGGGACAGAGCTTATCTGTATGGCCTCAGGCTCAGGCTGAATACAAGCCAGGGAAAGGAGTAGCATCCTCCCAGAGGTCTCGTCCTAATTCAGCAACTGCCCACCTCTACCACCATGGACACCTGGCCCAACCTGGCTCCATGTACTGTTCACAGTACAAAGCTTAGCAACAAGGCAGCAAAATTTGGAGGTTAAGAGCATGGCCTTTGGAGCCAGACTCCCTGGGTTGGACTTCTGAACAGATGGGAACTTTCTGTATCTTAGTTTCCCCATCATAAAAAGGACGTGATCTTAAAAGCTGCTCTGGAGTGTCACTTTGAGAGATGAGTGGGTTAGTCACGTCAAACAATTCACAAATGTCATCATAATAAGTAATACTTAGCACTTCTACAGTAGATATAATTTTGGAAGTAGTATTTCCAAACCTATTACCTTACTTGAACCTCATACGACAACTCGATAAAATAGGTAGGGCAAATGTAGAGTAGTATGCTTTTTTTCTTCCCTGATTTGAGGATATTGAGTGACAAAGCAGTTGAGTGATTCAGGTAGTTAAGAGCTTTAGAATCAGGGAGAACTTCTTCTGAATCTGAGTCTACCACCCACTAGCTCGGTGTCCTTTAGCAAGTAATGTAACCTGTGTGTTCCTTTATTTACTCATCTCTAAAATGGGAATAAAAATAGTAACTACTTAATAATGTTGTGGTGAGAAATCAAAGAGTCAGTACATGTTAAGCATTTATAATAAAGCCTGACAAGTAAGAACTAGTATTTTTTTTTTTTTTAATCTTTTGGCCACTCTGCACAGCCATGTGGGATCTTAGTTTACCAACCAGGGATTGAACCCTTGCCCCTGCATTTGAAGCACAGAGTCTTAACCACTGAACCACCAGGAAAGTCCCAAGAACCAGTCATTTTAATTGCTGTTTTTTATTATTTCTCCCCTCTGATTAGTTATATTCTTTTCCTATTGCCCCAATTCTTGGTATAGTACTTGACACATAAATTATGATCAATCATACTTTGTTGAATGAAAATGCTACAGGACTTCAGAAGAGAAGGAGATCTTGCAACCTGGGGAAAGTCTAGAAGGTTTTATGAAGGAGGTGGGGCTTGGGTTGGTTTTGTAGATAGCTAGAACTTACATATGTGATAAAAAAGAAAGTTTAGTATTTTTGTAGGTGACAGAAGAGACTAATATATGAGTACTCCTGGATTACATATTTCACCTTTTTCTTTGGGTTTAATGAATTCTACATTATTTAATTTCTCCCATTTGTAGTTAATTGATGGCAAAACCTATTTAAACTGCATTATAAAATGTAGCTTTATCTTACACATATCTTGTGTGCTTGCTGTAAATTCCAGCTAGCATAGTCAGAAATCAAACTGAATTTATCATCATTATAAGAAATGGAAAAAAATCACACTGAAATGCTTTAGGGATATTGTTCAGCTGCATTATAAAAAATAACCCACAATAATTTCACAGAGAGCATTCATTTTATCTAAGTTTCAGTTTTGCTAAATGAGTCCAATTACAGCTCTATTTCTCTTAGTAGCTTGGGATTTTTTTTTTTTTTAATGGTCTCCAGGCAAAACATCTATGTTTAATTTGCCTGGAGTGAAACTCCGTCTTTAAACGTCAGAAACTGTTGAATTCACCATTTGCTACCAGCCCTAAAGCACCTTGATTTCTTTGTTCAAGTATCTGCCATTGACAGTCAGGGTGCATTATGCATACTGTAACATAATTAACACTGAGGGTTTTTCAGAAAGTAAAAAGGGTTTCTTTTTCCTCTTTTTAACTCTATACTTGTAGCCCTTCCCACACCATGCCACAATAGCCAAACAGAAGAGGAAAAGCACAGGAAGCCAGCTGAACATTCGATCTCTCTCGTGTTGGTGTCCGGATCGTGTGGTCATTTCCAATGCTCCAGATGATTAACACCTTGTCATGTGACACCCACACCTTCGGACTTGACCTCTCCCAGCTGCTCTTTGTCGTCATCTCTGGACCCCTCCCCATTCTCTTTTATCCTTTGATGATTTTACCAACTGTGCTCCTTCTTGCTCCTGTCATCATTCTTAACAACTTCAACATCCACATAGACAACTGATTTCAACATTTTAGTCTCTCAAATCCTTGGGTTCTTTGCTTCCAATGATGTGTTCACTTCTTCCCATCTCAGCATCTCTTCTGGAGTCTTTAAAACCTTCTACCCTTGACAATCACATCTTTTCCTTCCAGCTCTCACTACCCTGAGTATCCACTCCAGAAATTCTCAGACCTACCCAAGCACCGACTTGATCTTTCTTTCTATCAGCTTCCCCTTGGGTTTGTGTCCCTTCTTATTTCGCGTAGATTCCATAGATCGTAATTAGAAACATAACCCCCTCACTCTTCCCTTCCTAACCTCACTAGCCTTGTAAAGCCAAAACCCTACGTAAGCCCCACTATGCATCTGCTTCCCACCTGCACCCAAGCAGCTCAACAAATGCTCCATCAAATACACAAGCAAGCAGACTCATATCTCCTTAAGTTTATACTGACAACTCAAATGAATATATTTTCTACTATGTGTGCTTGTTCATTCTCCAAAAAAATAATTTCCTGTATTCTCCTTTCTGTTCATTTCTACTCGTTACACACACACACACACACACACACACACACACACACAACTCACACACACATAAAAAAAGTATTTCCTTTTTGCTGAAATCTTTGCAATTACCAGTGACCTGGCTTCACACCCTACTAGAAGAAATACACAATCAGTTAGGCACAGTACTGATTCACTTTACCTGGATGAACCTAGATTAAGAACTTTTCTCTTAGGTACAGTGATGGATCAAGATAGAGAACTTGTTTAATAAAAGCATAATTACACTTTTTTTTGTTTACCTGAGGCTTGTGAATTGAGAACATTATATCTTCAGTAAAAGCAGAATACTTGAGTGTCTTTTAAATCTTCATTAAAATATACTTTTAAATTATTGCTACAAGAGAATATAAACACAAGAGAAGACTCTACACATGGACATCACCAGATGGTCAATACCAAAATCAGATTGACTATATTCTTTGCAGCCGAAGATGGAGAAGCTCTATACAGTCAGCAAAAACAAGACCAGGAGCTGACTGTGGCACAGACCATGAACTCCTTACTGCCAAATTCAGACTTAAATTGAAGAAAGTAGGGGAAACCACTATACCATGCAGGTATGACCTAAATCAAATCCCTTACAATTATACAGTGGAAGTGACAAATAGATTCAAGGGATTAGATCTGTTAGACAGAATGCCTGAAGAACTATGGACTGAGGTTCCTGACACTGTACAGGAGGCAGGGATCAAGACCATCCCCAAGAAAAAGAAAAGCAAAAAGGCAAAGTGGTTGTCTGAGGACGGCTTACAAATAGCTGTGAATAGAAGAGAAGCGAAAGGCAAGGAGAAAAGGAAAGATATACCCATTTGAATGCAGAGTTCCAAAGAATAGCAAGGAGAGATTCGAAAGCCTTCCTCAATGATCAATGCAAAGAGATAGAGGAAAACAATAGAATGGGAAAGACTAGAGATCTCTTCAAGAAAATCAGAGATAACAAGGGAACATTTCATGCAAAGATGGGCACAATAAAGGACAAAAATGGTATGAACCTAACAGAAGCAGAAGATATTAAGAAGAGGTGGCAAGAATACACAGAAGAATGATACAAAAAAAAATCTTCATGACCAAGATAACAATGATGGTGTGATCACTCACCTAGAGCCAGACATCCTGGAATGTGAAGTCAAGTGGGCCTTAGGAAGCATCACTATGAACAAAGCTAGTGGAGGTGATGGAATTCTTGTTGAGGTATTTCAAACCCTAAAAGATGATGCTGTGAAAGTGCTACACTGAATATGCCAGCAAATTTGGAAAACTCAGCAGTGGCCACAGGCCTGGGAAAGGTCAGTTTTCATTCCAATCCCAAAGAAAGACAATGACAAAGATGCTCAAACTACCACACAATTGCACCCATCTCACATGCTAGTAAAGTAATGCTCAAAATTCTCCAAGCTAGGCTTCAACAGTATGTGAACCATGAATTTCCAAATGTTCAAGCTGGATTTAGAAAAGGTAGAGGAACGAGAGATAAAATTGCCAACATCTGCTGGATCATCAAAAAAGCAAGAGAGTTCCAGAAAAACATCTACTTCTGCTTTACTGACTATGCCAAAGCCATTGCCTGTGTGGACCACAACAAATTGTGGAAAATTCTTCAAGAGATGGGAATATCAGACCATCTGCCTGACTCTTGAGAAATCTGTATGCAGGTCAGGAAGCAACAGTTATAACTGGACATGGAACAACAGACTGTTTCCAAATAGGAAAAGGAGTACGTCAAGGCTGTATATTGTCACCCTGCTTATTTAACTTATGTGCAGGGTACATCATGAGAAATGCTGGGCCGGATGAAACACAAGGTGGAATCAAGATTGCTGGGAGAAATATCTATAACCTCAGATATGCAGATGACACCACCCTTATGGCAGAAGGCGAAGAAGAACTAAAGAGCCTCTTGATGAAAGTGAAAGAGGAGAGTGAAAAAGTTGGATTAAAACTCAACATTTAGAAAACTAAGACGATGGCATCTGATCCCATCACTTCATGGCAAATAGATGGGGGAACAGTGGAAACAGTGACAGACTTTATTTTGGGGGGCTCCATCCAAAATCACTGCAGATGGTGACTGCAGCCATGAAATTAAAAGACGCTTGCTCCTTGGAAGAAAAGTTATGATCAACTTGATGTAAAGTGAAGTCGCTCAGTCATGTTCAACTCTTTGTGACCCCATGGACTGTAGCATACCAGTATCCTCCATCCAGGGCATTTTCCCAGCAAGAGTACTGTAGTGTGTTGTCATTTCCTTCTCCAGGGGATCTTTCCAACCCAGGGATCGAACCCAGGTCTCCTACATGGCATGCAGACACTTTACTGTCTAAGCCACCAGGGAAGCCCCCTAGACAGCATATTAAAAAGCAGAGACATTACTTTGCCAACAAAGGTCCGTCTAGTCAAAGCTATGGTTTTTCCAGTGGTCATGTATGGATGTGAGAGTTGGATTATAAAGAAAGCTGAGCACCAAAGAATTGATGCTTTTGAACTATGGTGTTGAAGAAGACTCTTGAGAGTCCCTTGGACAGCAAGGAGATACACCCAGTCCATCCTAAAGGAAATCAGTCCTGAATGTTCATTGGAAGGACTGATGCTGAAGCTGAAACTCCAATACTTTGGCCACCTGATGCAAAGAACTGACTCATTTGAAAAGACCCTGATGCTGGGCAAGACTGAAGGCAGGAGGAGTAGGGGACGACTGAGGATGAGACGGTTGGATGGCATCACCGACTCAATGGACATGAGTTTGAATAAAGTCCGGGAGTTGGCAATGAACAGGGAGGCCTAGTGTGCTGCAGTGCATGGGGTCGCAAAGAGTCGGACACAACTGAGTGACTGAACTGAACTGAACTGTGCTCCTATGTGATTGAATAAAAAGAAATCCAGCATTATCTGAAAGATCAGTGGCAACTAAAGATGACCCTTATGTCCTTTAAAGTTTGTTCTTGGATTGATCTCCTTGATATTTTATGGATGAAGGTACATAGATGCTAAGAAGTTGGAGAATAAAACTAATATGCTGGATGAAAAAATGTTGGAAAGATTTAATTTGCCAAAACAATGGGCTGAGACAAATAAGATACAATTTAATAAGGATAAATATAAAATCTTTCATTTACCTTTAAAAACAAATCTGTAATATAAAGCAGGATGGACAGCACTGCATTAACAGAAACAAATCCACAGACTAGGGGATTCCCAGGTGGCTCAGCAGGGGACACAGTTTCAATTTCTGGGTTGGGGAGAGCCCCTGGAGGAGGAAATGGCAACCCAATCCAGTATTCTTGCCTGAAGAATCCCATGGACAGAGGAGCCTGGCAGGCTGCAGTCCATAGAGGCTGCAGGGTCAGACACGACTGAGCATGCACATGCATGCACACATGCAACTGCACAAAGTAGTCTTTCATTAATAAAGATATACATTAATCATACAAAAATTTATGTTCATCACAAAGAAAACAATAGACCAACTATCCTAGGCACAGACTAGACCTCAGCTGAAAAACTAAATTTAATTCTGGGGACTTAATTTCAAGAGAAAGTTATAATGTCTACAGTACACCAAATGAAGGGGAGATGAGGTAATGAAGAATGAAGAGAAGTGAAGTGAAAGTCACTGCCGGGGTCCAGCCCTGGTGGATCCAGGGAATTCGAAGGGGTGACGGCTTCGGCAATCAGGAAACAACAGCTTATTTAAATGTTAATTAAAGATATAAAGAGTGGCCGGGAGGACCAACCCCATGTCCAAGGAGCCGTGGCTGCGCGGGCGCAGGAGGGCCTAGAGGAGCTATCCCACACTGAAGGTCAGGAAGGGTGGCAGTGAGGAGATACCCCTCATCCAAGGTAAGGAGCAATGGCTGCACTTTGCTGGAGCAGCCGTGAAGAGATACCCCACACCCAAGGTAAGAGAAACCCAAGTAAGACGGTAGGTGTTGCAAGAGGGCATCAGAGGGCAAACACACTGAAACCATACTCACAGAAAACTAGTCAATCTAATCACACTAGGATCACAGCCTTGTCTAACTCAATGAAACTAAGCCATGCCCATGGGGCAACCCAAGACGGGCAGGTCGTGGTGGAGAGATTTGACAGAATGTGGTCCACTGGAGAAGGGAACGGCAAACCACTTCAGTATTCTTGCCTTGAGCACCCCATGAACAGTATGAAAAGGTAAAATGATAGGATACTGAAAGAGGAACTCCCCAGGTCGGTAGGTGCCCAATATGCTACTGGAGATCAGTGGAGAAATAACTCCAGAAAGAATGAAGGGATGGAGCCAAAGCAAAAAGAATACCCAGCTGTGGATGTCACTGGTGATAGAAGCAAGGTCCGATGCTGTAAAGAGCAATATTGCATAGGAACCTGGAATGTCAGGTCCATGAATCAAGGCAAATTGGAAGTGGTCAAACAAGAGATGACAAGAGTGAATGTCGACATTCTAGGAATCAGCGAACTGAAATGGACTGGAATGGGTGAATTTAACTCAGATGACCATTATATCTACTACTGCGGGCAGGAATCCCTCAGAAGAAATGCAGTGGCCATCATGGTCAACAAAAGAGTCCAAAATGCAGTACTTGGATGCAATCTCAAAAACGACAGAATGATCTCTGTTCGTTTCCAAGGCAAACCATTCCATATCACAGTAATCCAAGTCTATGCCCCAACCAGTAATGCTGAAGAAGCTGACGTTGAACGGTTCTATGAAGACCGACAAGACCTTTTAGAACTAACACCCAAAAAAGATGTCCTTTTCATTATAGGGGACTGAAATGCAAAAGTAGGAAGTCAAGAAACACCTGGAGTAACAGGTAAATTTGGCCTTGGAATACAGAATGAAGCAGGGCAAAGACTAATAGAGTTTTGCCAAGAAAATGCACTGGTCATAACAAACACTCTCTTCCAATAACACAGGAGAAGACTCTACACATGGACATCACCAGATGGTCAACACCAAAATCAGATCGATTATATTCTTTGCAGCCAAAGATGGAGAAGCTCTATACAGTCAGCAAAAACAAGACCGGGAGCTGACTGTGGCTCAGACCATGAACTCCTTATTGCCAAATTCAGACTTAAATTGAAGAAAGTAGGGAAAACCACTAGACCATTCAGGTATGACCTAAATCAAATCCCTTATGATTATACAGTGGAAGTGAGAAATAGATTTAAGGGCCTAGATCTGACAGATGGAGTGCCTGATGAACTATGGAATGAGGTTCGTGACATTGTACAGGAGACAGGGATCAAGACCATCCCCATGGAAAAGAAATGCAAAAAAGCAAAATGGCTGTCTGGGGAGGCCTTACAAATAGCTGTGAAAAGAAGAGAAGCGAAAAGCAAAGGAGCAAAGGAAAGATATAAGCATCTGAATGCAGAGTTCCAAAGAATAGCAAGAAGAGATAAGAAAGCCTTCTTCAGTGATCAATGCAAAGAAATAGAGGAAAACAACAGAATGGGAAAGACTAGGGATCTCTTTAAGAAAATCAGAGATACCAAAGGAACATTTCATGCAAAGATGAGCTCAATAAAGGACAGAAATGGTATGGACCTAACAGAAGCAGAAGATATAAAGAAGAGATGGCAAGAATACACAGAAGAACTGTACAAAAAAGATCTTCATGACCCAGATAATCACGATGGTGTGATCACTGACCTAGAGCCAGACATCCTAGAATGTGAAGTCAAGTGGGCCTTAGAAAGCATCACTACGAACAAAGCTAGGGGAGGTGATGGAATTCCAGTTGAGCTATTCCAAATCCTGAAAGATGATGCTGTGAAAGTGCTGCACTCAATATGCCAGCAAATTTAGAAAACTCAGCAGTGACCACAGGACTGGAAAAGGTCAGTTTTCATTCCAATCCCAAAGAAAGGCAATGCCAAAGAATGCTCAAACTACCACGCAATTGCACTCATCTCACATGCTAGTAAAGTAATGCTCAAAATTCTCCAAGCCAGGCTTCAGCAATATGTGAACTGTGAACTTCCTGATGTTCAAGCTGGTTTTAGAAAAGGCAGAGGAACCAGAGATCAAATTGCCAACATCCACTGGATCATGGAAAAAGCAAGAGAGTTCCAGAAAAACATCTATTTCTGCTTCATTGACTATGCCAAAGCTTTTGACTCTGCGGATCACAATAAACTGTGGAAAATTCTGAAAGAGATGGGAATCCCAGACCACCTGACCTGCCTCTTGAGAAACTTATATGCAGGTCAGGGAGCAACAGTTAGAACTGGACATGGAACAACAGACTGGTTCCAAATAGGAAAAGGAGTTCGTCAAGGCTGTATATTGTCACCCTGTTTATTTAACTTACATGCAGAGTACATCAGAAACGCTGGACTGGAAGAAACACAAACTGGAATCAAGATTGCCGGGAGAAATATCAATAACCTCAGATATGCAGATGACACCACCCTTATGGCAGAAAGTGAAGAGGAACTCAAAAGCCTCTTGGTGAAAGTGAAAGTGGAGAGTGAAAAAGTTGGCTTAAAGCTCAACATTCAGAAAATGAAGATCATGGCATCCGGTCCCACCACTTCATGGGAAATAGATGGGGAAACAGTGGAAACAGTGTCAGACTTTATTTTGGGGGGCTCCAAAATCACTACAGATGGTGACTGCAGCCATGAAGTTAAAAGACGCTTACTCCTTGGAAGGAAAGTTATGACCAACCTAGACAGCATATTCAAAAGCAGAGACATTACTTTGCCAACAAAGGTTCGTCTAGTCAAGGCTATGGTGTTTCCTGTGGTCATGTATGGATGTGAGAGTTGGACTGTGAAGAAGGCTGAGTGCCAAAGAATTGATGCTTTTGAACTGTGATGTTGGAGAAGACTCTTCAGAGTCCCTTGGACTGCCAGGGGATCCAACCAGTCCATTCTGAAGGAGATCAGCCCTGGGATTCTTTGGAAGGAATGATGCTAAAGCTGAAACTCCAGTACTTTGGCCAAAGAGTTGACTCATTGGAAAAGACTCTGATGCTGGGAGGTATTGGGGGCAGGAGGAGAAGGGGACGACAGAGGATGAGATGGCTGGATAGCATCACCGACTCGATGGACGTGAGTCTCAGTGAACTCCGGGAGTTGGTATTGGACAGGGAGGCCTGGCGTGCTGTGATTCATGAGGTTGCAAAGAGTCGGACACGACTGAGCGACTGATCTGATCTGATCTGATCAGTGAGGAAATTCAGTGGAGAAAAGAGGCTGAAATAAGGATAGCTCAGTGAGGAATTTCAGTGGAGAAAAGAGGCTGAATAATTCAGCCAGAAGGTGAGAGAAAGAACGACATGGGGAGACCAAGTTTCGGTGAACAAGGCCTGCACTTTATTTTCCTAAGTAGTTTTCATACCTTAAATTATGCATAGAGGATAATGGGGGAAGGGGAAGAGTCATGCAGTAAGCCAGGCTTTCTTCCTGCAAACTTATCATATGCAAAAGTTTAGGTGATTTGCATCATCTTCTGGCTCGGAGACCTGTTAACATTTTAAGACCCTTTCTTCAGAAAACTTATTTTTTTCTAAAGGTGATTGGTCAGGAGCCACCCTCCAAAAGCATTAGATAAAGTTGCATTCCTATAGGGCAAAGGTGTGGTGGGCTATAACAAGAAAAAGAATTAACTCAAGGGTCCAAGGTTACAAACATTAAAGCTACTACTTACACCAATTATACTAATTAATACACTGCCAGGGACACAGCAGGTAAGGGATATGGAAACTTAGCAGCAAACATTGGCCCAAAAAGTGAAAAACCCTTCACCAATACAATTTCTAATCAATCTTTTAACTGCTCAAAGGAATCTGTATTTAGACAGTTTAGAACATCTCATGTCTCTCACAGTTGAGAGGCTCTGAGCAATCACATGTGGCCAGAAAATCCTATTCAGGCAGGCTAGAGGACTTCCAAAGGAGTTTGTAGGTTGAAACACTGTCACACCCAGGAATTATTAACTGGAGCTGTAAGTTAACTCTTTTTTCAGAGAGAGGTAGTGGGGGACAGCCTCCCATAAAATCAGAGGTGTAGGTGAGAGCACAAAGCAGAAAGTAGGCAGACTGTGGTTTTGGGGGTAGATGCTCGAGAATTTCCAGGGGGACTCCTGAGGCTTGATCCCACCTTTGCATATGCCGAGCCTCCTTCCTCATGACCTTTGCCACGGGTGGAGTTCCTCACGCTGGCTCCCGGCAAGTCGCTCAATCAGACTATACAGTCCATGGGATTCTCTAGGCCAGAATATTGGGGTGGGTAGCCTTTCCTTTCCCCAGGGGATCATCCCAACCTAGGGATCGAACCCAGGTCTCTCACATTGCAGGCAGATTCTTCACCAGCTGAGCCACAAGGGAAGACAAGAGTACTGGAGTGAGTAGCCTATCCCTTCTCTACCGGATCTTCCCGACCCAGGAATTGAACTGGGGTCTCCTGCATTGCACGGAGATTCTTTACCAACTGAGCCATCAGAGAAGCCCATGGAGAACTTCATGAAACACCTCTCTGAGAGCTATATGGGTGGATCCTGTACTGACTGAAGGGCAAATCCAAGGCTGTCTGGCATAGGGGAGTCTGGAGTCCTTCATAAGCAAGCTCATATCAAAGCTTCGTCAGTGATGCACCTTTTAAACTTCAGTGAGTTCCTCTCATCTCCAAACCTCAGTAACTTCATTTACCAAAAAAAATAAAAATTACGAGATAATCTTATTAACAACTGCCTCACTAAAATGTATGAAAACCAAATGAGATAATCCATTTAAAGCAATTTGCCCATTCCTGTGAGCATGCTAAGTTGCTTCAGTTGTGTCTGACTCTCAGTGACCCCAAGGACCATAGCCCACCAGGCTCCTGTGTCCATGGAATTCTCCAGGTAAGAATACTGGAGTGGGTTTCCATGTCCTCCTTCAGAGAATCTTTCACACCCAGGAATGGAACCTGCATCTCTTTATGTCTCCTGCCCTGGCAGGCAGGTTCTTTACCACTAGCGCCACCTGGGAAGCCCTGGCCCATTCCTAGTAATAAATGTTAAATAAACATTTGTTCTTGGGCAAGGGAAGAGCTGGCAGAACTGGTAGAACAATAGAGTTCAAAGTTGGTGCTTTCAAAGTTCAGTTACTTTTTATGTTCAGAAAATATTGCTCTATTTTATCAGTTAATTTGGGAGGGTTTTGTTGTTGGTTTTTCTTTTGTATGTCTTTATTGAATTTGTTACAATATTGCTTCTGTTGTTTATGCTCTGATTTTTTGGCCACTACACACAGGGGATCTTAGTTCCCTGACCAGGGATTGAACCCCCTGCATTGGAAGAAGCCCTAACCACAGGACTGCGGGAGAAGGCCTTATTCTTTTTCTCTAATGCAGACGATCTGATCCTAGTTAGGGGGAAAAGTTGAAAGGAACAGTGTGTTGCTGAGCCAGAGAGCAGAGGGAGAGAAGCATCTGAAAGCATCAGGTGTAAAGTACCCAGAACCACGAAGCGGTGACAAACACATGGGGCGGGGGGGGGGGGGGGGGGGGGCGGGGGACGGGACATCGTCAGGCACTGCTTGGTTTCTGTCCCCCAGGGCCTCTTCTGGAAACTTCTGCTTCCATCTGGAGGACATGGTTTTGTCTTTATGAGCATGGGGTGTCCTTACCTGCTGCACGACAGGGACTGCATTGTGAGCTTGGGGACAGAACGTGACATCTGGCGGAGAAACTCAAAGTGGCCCTTTGACTTGAGCCCCGGCCGAGCCAAGAGCCTTTCCGTATGACCGCTGCAGGATCACGCCTCAGTAACTTACCGGTGCAACAAATACGGAGCTTCTGTCATCAACCCTCTGGAGCTGGGCCACAACCAAGCGCCTTCTGCCCTGTGCCTGCTCTCACCAATGGAATGAGACTGAGTTCGGTTCCAAAGGCAAGGAAAGCGTTCTCCTCAGATCAAAGAGTGAAGACGCGCGACCTTCCGCTCCAGAGAAGGTGTTCTCGTCGCCCACCACCGGCAGTTGCTTCGTTTATGGCCGCCTCTACCGCCCGCAGGGGAGGGGTAGTTTTGCCGAGGCGCGCAGGCGCAGCTGGGCCGCTCAAGCTCCTGTCAGGAGGCGGCACAGCCTCTCTGCACCGCCGCCACCATCTTGGATGGAGTTCGGTGCGCAGTGTCTGTACAGGAGCCCGAAGCTGAGGCCACCGTGCAGCTGTTTGGCACCAGGAACGCAGGTCAGCAGGGCCTGGGCGTGAGACCTCTACTCGCGGCACCCTGTAAGGCAGTGAAACTAGGCTCAGCATAACGGAAAAGGAAAAAAGGATTAGACTTTATTTTGTTGTTGTTGTTCAGCCAGTAAGTTGTGTCTGACTTTTTGCGACCCCATGAACTACAGCACTCAAGGTTCCCAGGCTCCTTTCACTGCCTCCCAGAGTTTGCTCAAATTCATGTCCATTGAGTCGGTGATGCCTCTAACCATCTCATCCTCAGCTGCCCCCTTCTCCTGCCCTCAGTCTCTCCCAGCATCAGGGTCTTTTCCAATGAGTCGGCTCTTCACATCAGATGGTCAAAGTGTTGGACCTTCCGCTTCAGCATCAGTCATTCCAATGAATATTCAGGTTGATTTCCTTTAGGATTGACTGGTTTGATCTCCTTGCAATCCAGAGAACTCTCAAGAGTATTTTCCAACACCACAGTTCAAAGGCATCAATTCTTCCCCACTCAGCCTTCTTTATAAACACTTTTGTTAGCTACATTCTATTTTTACTTCCTGGTGTCATCCGAGCTACATCCCTCCTGCTGATGTTAATTGTGTTCAGTTAAGTCGCTCAGTCATGTCCGACTCTCTGACCCCATGAACCGCAGCACGCCAGGCCTCTCTCTCCATCACCAACTCCTGGAGTCCACCCAAACCCATGTCCATTGAGTCAGGGATGCCATCCAATCATCTAATCTTCTGTTGTCCCCTTCTCCTCCTGCCCTCAATCTTTCCCAGCATCAGGGTCTTTTCAAATAAATCAGCTCTCTGCATCAGGTGGCCAAAGTATTGGAGTTTCTCATGCTCTTTTTAGACTTGCCCTGTGGGAGAAAGAGAAGTGCTAGACACTCCTTCAGGAAGAGCCCAGCCTGCAAAGCTAGCTGACGCCTGTCTGTGGTCCCCAGGACCTCCTCTGAAGGGCTTCTGGGCACCTTTCCACTCTCCCTTGTGTCTTCAGCCTCCCGCTGTCTGTTTCAAAAGTGCCTTTCCTGCCTTCTTCTGCCTCTGGCCCACATCACACACCATTCTGTCCTTCAGAATCAAGCTTCTCCAGAGAGTGGTCCTCACAATGCAGTAGATGCAGTAGCATGGACTGTGTAGTGTTTTTCAGGTGGATGGTGATATACATTTATCACTGTGTTTCATGCTTGAAAAAGATGAATTGTGAAGTGGACTACTGGGTTCATGAGTTACCTAAAATGCTTTTTTTTATATATTTAAATATTTATTTATTTGGCTGTGCCTGGTCATAGTTTGGCAGGTGGGATTTTTTTTTTTCAAGTTGTGCCATTTCTGCACGTGGGATTTAGTTCCCTGGCCAGCAATAGAACTTGGGCCCCCATATGTTTCGAGCACACTGTCTTAGCCACTGGACCACTAGGGGAGTCCTCCTGATGCGCTTTTGAAAGTATCAAATAAGCCAAAAGAAACAAAGAGTGGTCCCATGAGTTGCTGTTGTTTTGTTACCTGGTCCTTTCTTATCCCCTGGAATGTGGCCCTCTCCCCACCACGCCACTGAAACTGCTCTGCCAATGTGACCAGTGCCCTTCAGGGTCTGTGCTTGCTTCGCTGGAATTCTCTGCCATGTTCGATGGAATTAAGGCTCCAGGACTCTTGGCACCCTTTCTTATTTTCTGGACAAACTCTCTCCTTCCTAGTTGGCCTCTTCATCTTTTCCCCCAGAATCTCTTTTTTCCTACTTAACCACCTGTTACTGGCCTTATGTGCAGCCACTGAAGAAGCTCATCTGCTTGCCTGTGAAGAGGTGCAATGGTGGGAAAGGGCGAGCAGCAGGGCTTAGAAAGGGGACTGGCTGGAGCAGGGCTGGAAATTCTCCTTCCCAAGGCTGCCGCTCCTTCTGTGAGGACAGGAAAGTGGAAGCAGTGAGTACAGCTGACCCCCCTAACTCAGGGGTTACAGGCACCAACCCTCTGGTCAGTGGAACATTCAAGTGTAACTTTACAGTCAGTCCTCTATGTCCATGGTTCTGCATCCATGGATTCCCCCAGCCCCTGTACTGTAGTACTCTAGTACATATTTATTGGGGGGAGGAGAAATAGTGTATATATGGGCCCTTGCAGTTCACATCTATGTTGTTCAAGGGTCGACTGTATATAAAATGTGTGGTATATGTTGCTTTTTGATAACTGGATAGAGTCTTAGACTTCCAGATCTCAAAAGATGTAGGCAGGAAGGCATAGAAGGCATAGAAGGGGAAGAGACTTTACAAGTATAAACATGTGGACCTGGCTTGAGAGGAGGCCTCAGCTTCCTCAGGGGTCTTATCCCCAAAGCAGGCTGGAGTCAGCCTTTTCCGCACCATGACAAAACAACCATGTCTTAGTTTATTAAAAAGTCAACTGAGTGCCTGCAAGAGGCGCCCTGACTCTTGTCTCCAGATAAACGACCCAGTGTAGAATGGAAGCAGGAGATTGTCTCTTCCTTTCCTCCTGCTCCTACCTTAAGCTCAGAACAAACATCAGTTTTCAATTTTTCTTTCCTGCCCAACCCCTCCAATTTCCAGATTGAAATCAGTGGGAGAAGGTGCATGCATCAGGTCATTTCACAGGGAGAGAAGCAGGCAGGAGAGAACACGGGGGGAAATGCTTCTTTTAACTCAAAATGCCGGTCTAGTCTCTAGCTTTCCTACCTGAGGCCTCTACTCCTGTCTTGTGAGGTCTGAAAAGGACTGAGGACTGAGAGGCAGGGGAGAAGGATAAAGGAATCTATGTTTGCATGGTTCCAGAAGTCCATCCTGAGGGTCCACTCAATCAGTGGCCTGTCTCCAGGGCCTGCTCCTCTCCCTTCACCAGGTAATTCCCACCCTCTCCAGAGGCCACCCCAGGCTGTGCTGTGTTGCTCTGCCTGAATGTGGACTTAGGCACACTTGAGGACTCAACTAATGCTTGATGGCAATTAATGGAAGACTTGCAAAACAGCAAGTGGAATTTGAAGCGGAAATAAGATGAACGTCTTGGCCCGTTTGGGCAGTTATAACAGAACACCACAAACTGAGTGACTTCAAATTTCTCACAGTTCTGGAGTCTGGGAATCCTAGATCAGGGTATCCAGTTAGAGCCCACCGCCTGGTTTGCAGATGGCTGTCAGAAACACACAAACATTCATTCTGTAGCTATGACTCTTTTTCTCAGTGTCTGCATGTTCCAGACCCTCCAAATGGGTCCTTGTAGTTATATCTTTTCTCTGACCCTGGCATGATGCTAAATCTTGCCCCTTACATGGGCAGTGGGCATCTCCTTGACAAATTTCCCTCCTGCATAGTGTCTAGCTTCTGACCTACAGAAATGGACAAAGACTTCCTGATAGATATAAGAGTTGGATAAATGGAGAAATTCGCTGTGTTCTCAGGTGGAAATACTGAATCGTTTAAAGATAATGACCCTATTATTTTAAAGGGTTACCATAATTACAATTTTAAAATCCCAACAGATTTTTGGAACTTTATAAATTGATTTGATTGCAAATTATTGAAAAAATAGACAGGCAAAAAATGCTTGAAAAAGATGAATTATGAAATGAACTACTGAGTTTCAAAATCCCTTTTAGAGAAAGCTAGTGATGATGAGGATGACAAACTATCATTTGTTGAGAGCTTGTGATGTGCTGGGCATTATGCTAACCACTTTGTGCAATTTATTTTTTTTTTCTGTTCTAACTGTAGTGCTGTGAAATAGGCACTGTTATTACCCATATTTTACGGATGAAGTGACAGAATGAAAGTGGTTGTTCAAGATCAATAACTTGTTCAAGATCAAACAGCTAATCCGGATCTGCCTGATTCCTAGGCTTATTGCTTCACTCCTCTTCACCGACATGGAACCCACATGCTGCTGATTAAAGAGCAGGCAGATGGAGCAATAGAATAAAACAGAGTTCTCAGGGTAATTTTCTTAAAAATTATGAAGTTAAAAATTATGAAATAAGACACAAGGAAAACATCTATGAAAGTAACCAGGCAAAAATTTAAGCCTATATTGTTACAAACACATACACATAGTATACATACAAGTGAAGGCTTAAAAAACCAAAATGGCAGCAGATATAACAAAGAGTTGGAAAGGGGTCAAAGTTAGAATTGCAGTCCACAGCTGGAAAAGAAAAGCAAGTGCAAGCAGAAGGGAGTCAAGGGTGAAAGAAAGTCCAGAAACACTTGGAATCAATTTCTAACTCAGTATCAGCTGCCCTTTTGACCTATTGGCTGAATGCATCGAAGATAAACCAGAGGATATGTGAGAAGTCATATTAAAACAGTAGCCACTCGTTTTTACCCACTAAACTATCTCCCCTTCTAGGGTTCCACAGCCCCAGCCCAGAACAGAGGAGTGACCCCCAAAGGATTGCCATCCTCATGTGTGAATGTGCTCAGTCCGTCAGTCATGTCCAACTCTTTGTGACCCTATGGATTATAGCTCGCCAGACTCTTCTGTCCATGGGATTTCCCAGGCAAAAATTCTGGAGTGGGTTGCCATTTCCTTCTCCAAGGGATCTTCCCAACCCAGGGAGCGAACTGGTGTCCCCTGCATTTGGAAAAATTATCATTTAACTTTGTCACGTTATTATTATATATAGTATATTTATATTATTATTGTCACTTACCCTTTAACAAATTATTGTTATTCGTCCTTTGACAGACTATGGTATATTTATCCAGTGATTTTCCTTTATTCAACTTATGGAGAAGTTGTGTGTTTGTTCAGTGTCAGGTTTTGTTTTGTTTTTGAGACTGAAGTGTTGTTCTACGTGGTGAGGCCTGAGCCCCGGCATGGCTTGGGGATGGAGCAGGCCCTTGGTCTGGTGTGCAGGCTCTTAGTCCAGGAGGACAGGTCTGACTTGACCCATCCACCCTCTGGAGGGTAGTGACGTGGGCTCCAGTGGTTGGCTTTTGCTGCTGTCCAGGGTGTGGCTAGGGCAGCCTGACCACTGTCAGCACAGCCCACTATCAGCACCTCTTAAGCGGGTATCACCTCTGCACCCCACGGGCTGATTGATGGCCGGCCTTCTCTCTTCTGGTGTCTGAGATTTCCCAGGGCTCTTTGGGTATCCTGTGCACCCGTTTCCTGGGTGAGGTCTCTCCACTGCTTGTGTTGAAATGGGGGCAGTTTGCTTGCATTACAGCTATACAGTCTAAAAACGACAAAGTATTTTCCACTTGTTCACAGGGACACCCCTAATTTTTCAGGGCTGATAGAGGAGTCCTCTTTAAAAAATAATAATTCTTTACCAGTTTCAGTGGGATCGGGGAAAAAACAAGGCAAATCAGTGAAATAAAATAATTGTCAATCTCATTGTTTCTAAGGTGTTGTGTAAATAGCAATGATATCACCTTCGTATGTGTATGATTTTTTTTTTTTTTTTTTTGGCTGCTGTTCCCTGTGTGGCTAATACTCTGTGACCACTATCAGCAGGAGCCCACTGCTGACTGATGTCAGTGAATATAGGAGTAAAATTGGAGCAAAATCTCCCTAGTCCCATAGTGGAATTACTGGTCCATGTATATTGTCATATTTATGTCTCTTAATACGTAATTGCTAAATTGCTTTTTATAAAAGGTCAGTTCCTTTTCCAGTGCCTTCAGTGACAGATGAAAATGTGAAATGCCAAGACTCTAGTTTATCGTGAACATTTTTCCTCCCTAATTTGGTAGCTAAAATAGTACCCACTGCTTATTTTAATTTGTCCTTCTTTTATTATTTTGAGGAAGAGTCTGTTACCTTCACATTAGCTGCAAGGATGCTAGCAAGCTCCCCTGCTTGCTGGTTTCACCTGTTCCATTTTATTAAATAGCTTCAGTTCTCTTGGGTGATGGAAACCTGGTGTCCACTGTGACAGATCTGAAGATCTGATATTTTTCCTCCAGTTGATTCTTATTCATATTTTTCAAGTCAACGGAAGCCTCTGTTTCTCCCATTTCTTACCTCATGTGACTGCTGTTGCTCTGTTTCCTTTTCTCCATTTCCCCAACACACTCTTCATACCAGGGGCAGCGAAAGGAGGGGCGGACTTTTGCAAGGAAACAAAACGTCTCAGCATGGCAAACAACCTAAAGATTAGATGTAAGCCATCTCCATCATAAAAGGGCACAGCCACTCCTCCTCCTGGGAATGTGTCTCTGGTCCCTTGCATACTTGGATGCTGGCTTCCTTCATCTGACTGGCCTGTCTCTTCCTGACCACACCTTGTCAACTTCCCCTTCTAGAGCCCTTAGTCTGGGCTGGGCTCCTTGCCTTGTGTTTCTCTGAGGCTTATAGTCCCCTTCTATACTCACTTCTACTTGGCCATATAGATTATTATTGTAATATAATAAAATATTATTATATTTTAATAAGCTAGAATGATCCATTTAGTGCTTACCTAAGCAAAATGCAATTTCCCCTCCCTAGTATCTATGCCAATCACTTTTAACCATTATTTTTTTTTCACTCTTTTCCTCCAGCCATATTTCCTTTTGTCTGTTTTCTGGTCCGGCTCTTCACTTGTTTCTACTGATGTCTTAATGTTTCTCTTATTGCTTAATGCCCTTTTTTTGTTCACTTAAAGATTCCTGAATTAAGAAAAAAAATCATAATTAACAGATGTTCTCTCCACAATAAACAGAAGGTACTATTTCTTAGTTTCCAAAGAAAATTACTTTTTCATAGAAGAATCAATAAATCTTTCAAAATATTATTACATATGTGGCTTCAAGCTACAAAACAGAAACTCAAATCTCATTTTATATATATATATATATATCAGAAGAAATTTTCCATAGTTGTGTTTATTTATCTCTGGCTGATCTTGGTAATCAATACCACATTGTTACCCATAAAAAATACAATAAATAGTCAACATCTGAACTTTAATAGGCAAAACAAACGTCTTTGTTTTGATTATTAGACATATTTTATTTTGAACCTTATTCTGAATAATTTGAAAATAATCTAATTTTAGAAACTTCTCTATAAAACTCAAATCTTTGGCTGTGTCTTTCCAGAAGTTACCTCATCTTGATGTTTATTATATCTCAGATGAAAAGAGGTAGATTTTTAGAAAATGCAGTTCATTGTTATTGTTGTAATTCATTCGTTAAGTCGTGTCCAACTCTGCAACCCATGGACTACAGCATGCCAGGCTTCCCTGTCCTTCACTGTCTCCTGGAGTTTGCTCAAATTCATGTCCGTCGAGTCGAGGATGCCATCCAACCATCTCATCCTCTGTCACCTCCTTCTCATCCTGCCCTCAGTCTTTCCCAGCATCAGGTTCTTTACCAGTTGAGTCAGCTCTTCACATCAGGTGATCAAAGTATTGGAGCTTCAGCTTCACCATCAGTCCTTCCAATGAATATTCAGGACTGATTTCCTTTAGAATTGACTGGTTTGATCTCCTTGCTGTCCAAGGTACTCTCGAGAGTCTTCTCTAACACCATAGTTCGAAAGCATCAATTCTTTGGCCCTCAGCCTTCTTTATGGTTCAACTCTCACATCCGTACTTGACTATTGGAAAAGCCATAGCTTTGACTTAGACAGACCTTTGTTGGCAAAGTGGTTTCTCTGCTTTTTACGCTGTCTAGGTTTGTCATAACTTTTCTTCCAAGGAGCAAGCATCTTATAATTTCATGGCTGCAGTCATACTGTCCACAGTGATTTTGGAGCCCAAGAAAAGAAAATATGTCACTGTTTCCACTTTTCATAGCCAGTGCAAATTAATAATAAATGCTCATACCCTTTGCCAGCATTTCTCAAATATACGTACAGTGACCCTTTGAAGAAAGCAAAAAAAATTTAAGAATGATACACAAAGGCAGACTATAAAGAATCAATGGGGAATCAAAATAAATAGTAGATAAGTGCCATAAATATAAATATTTAAATATATTTTACAAATAAAAAATCAAATCAAAATAAAGGGGTTGTCATAGCAAGAACTTGAAGGTGGAAGTAATTCTCTGCCACCAAATCTCTGTGACTATTAGCAGGCTGCAGAAGAATAAGGAGGCTTCACATGCCATCTCCGAATGGGGGTTAATAAATTCCAGCCTTTTCTGGAGAGGTCCCTCCCACCATCCTAGGCGGAAGATTCACCAACTGACTGTTCTTTATGTGACTCTATCCAGCAGACAGCCTGCCAAAATACAGCAAACCTCTTACCTGTCAAACCTTTCAGCTCCTTGCTTCTGCCCGTATGTACAGGAGTAATTCATAGAAACTGAACAGACCTGCCGAATATCTGCAGGAACTTTGAAGTGCTTGGAAGGAAACGATAGATCTTAAAAATATAGGTGGTATTTTCATGTTTTCTTTAACTTTCATTCAAAGTGAAGAGAAGAGCAATAAGATAGAAGTGAAAACTTGTTTTTATGGCTGCTGTCAGGGAAAGGGATTTGCTAAACATGCGCTCCACCACCACACACTACACTGAACTGTGTTTGCTTTTCTAGATTACAGCTCAAACTTCCCAAACAATGGGTCTTAATAAAGGACAGAATGATTATCCTGAAGACCAGGGAAAAAAGCATTTTCCCCCACTTTCATCCAAATATACAAAGGCTAATTATGTGATTAGGAATGCTCATGAATCAATTTGGATAAATTATTTTTGTAACCTTTGGTATCTGGAGCCATACTAACTTGTGAGAAGATAAATAGAAGTGTAATTAGTATTCTTATTGTTGGTGAATATATTCTTTGTTTCTGAGCCTGCAACAAAGGATGTTGAGATCCCAGCACCCACTGTATCATCTCCCACATCTTGGTCTTTGCCAGGTCGATGGGTGGCTTTTCCTCTCTTGCTGAGTATATAATGTTGTGGTTAGGGGGGAATGTCAGGTGTGGGGGTGTGAGGCACACAGAAAACAGAACAGGTTTGTCTCCTGCTGTCTTTAGCACCTAGTACAGTTCCAGGATCTACTTTCTATGGATATGGTGAGGATGAGTGGAATAATGGGAAGAATTATATAACATTGTGGAAAATAAAACCCTATTTCAGGGGTCAGATGAGATGGTTTCAAATTCCTTCACTTCCTAACATTACAACTTAACAACAATCACTTAACCTTTCTGTACCTCCAGTTCTTCAGCTGCAAAATAAGAATGCTCATAACAGTCTCTTGTTTTGAAATGTTGCCTCCATACCAAAAAATAGGATAAGTCCAAATTCCTTATCAGTATGTATAAACTTCATGTTTTGGCTTCAGACTAACCACTGCTGGCTCTTAAAACCTAATGCACCTTCTTCTCCTAGCATATGACCTATTCCTGTAGGACCATAGGGTAGAGGAGGATCCCTTAATAACGTGCACCTGTTAGACAAGGTTGCTCTTTATCCTTCTGCCTTATAAACTCCTTCTCACTCTTACTGTTGTTGTTCAGTTGCTAAGTCATGGCTGACTCTTTGCAACCCCTTCACTCTTAAGTTTTTCTCAAAATCTCTTCGCGTTTCTGATGTCTCTGCTTCATGGGAATGAGATGGATCCACTCCTCTGAGTGCACAGTGAACTCTGAGTTTCCTGCTGTCTACCAAACATCTGTTTTACGCTCTTTTTGCTTTAACTTGTAAGCATCTTGAGAGCAAAATATGTTTAATTTATCTTGTCTACCATCTCTGGCACTGTAATGGTACATAATGGGCTATTATTTAGTGTTGAGTGAATTAAGTTCTTCCAAGTGTGTTTTTTAACATGTTTTCTTAAAAGTTAAACAATGTGACAAATAGTCTTATGTAAGAGTTTATACAGTAGCTCAGTTTGATCAATGAGTGAAGTGAATGAATCTTCTTACTATTGAACATCTTCACTGATGTTCAGTTCTGTACCTTGAGGCAGGTTGATTCTAACTTAACTCATAGAGGAAGAGACACAAAAAGCCAGTAAACATATGAAGGAAAAGGTTCAACTGAACTAACAAAGAAGTTAAAGTATAACAACAAGATACAAAAAGAAAACCCAATAGAATAACTGAAAAAAAATTAAAGATATATAATTCTGGCTAAGGTGCTGTGAAGCAAACTCTTATACATTGCAGGTGGGAATACTGTTCTAAAATTTCTGTAAAGCAATCTGATAATATGTACAAAGAGTCTTACAAATCTTAGCTGTTCTGCATAGGCAACTTCTAAGAATCTCTCACAGGGAAATAAATAGAAGTCATGACAAAATACTGTGCCTGTAGGTACTCTGCATATAATAACAAAATTTGGAAACAATCCAACTGGGAAGAGTTAAGCAAGTTATAATATGTCCATGCAAGAAATGTTATGTAGCCACTGAAAATTATGACTATCTAGAGTCAGTAATACTGTTGAGAAATGTTGAGGATTACTAGGGCATCATGAACTTTAGCATGAGGATGATGGTGCATAAGCAGTCTGTAATGGCAACAGCACCTCTGTTTGGTATCTTTTATTTTTTTCTGTACTACATTTTTCCTGTTTAGTTTCGGTTTTCTTTAATGAGCAAATATTTTGTTTAAAAATTAAAGCATTAGTTTAAAATTTAAAAAAAAACTGAGCTTATCAGAGAGCTGCAATCATGGCCTCAAGTCATTTCTTCCATAAATGGATCCTCTAGCCATCTCCCCTTTAAGAGCACCCCTCAGGGAAGGGCTCACTAACATTTAAGCTGAACTTTGAAGAATCAGAAGGAGTTTGTTAGGCGAGAAAGTAAAAAGGCATTCCAGGCAAGGGAATGAATGGCCTTGGCACAGGAGATGGGATATCTTTTGAGATCAGTCTTTAGGTATTGCAGAGTGGGATATGAGAGATGGGTCTGGTATTGACAACAGGTTCATGGAATGTAGGGCACTGGGGTCTGTGCTATGGAGTTTGGACTTAAGCCTGCTGTTCGAGACAAGCCTGTGGCTGAGGAGTTCTGCTCCTATGTACATACCCAACTAAGTTGCACACATACGCTCACCAAAAGACACAACTGTGGATGTTCATGGAGCGCCTGTTTGCAGTGGTCACAAACTGAAACGGTCCAGCTGGTCACATGTGAGGGATGATGGATGAATCTTGATGTAGTGTTCGGTAGTGGAAAACAGCAAGACTGGATGAGGTTTAGTTGCAAAATGTAGTTGAACTTTGCAGTTTTGGTGTTGAGTGAGGGAGGCTACTCACATAGGGGAATACGTGTGTGATTCCACAGAATTCCGTGTGCGGAGAAAAAGAACAGGTCAAAGACACGTATGCTCTTGGAAGTCACCATGGTGATTGCCCTTGTGGCAGGGGGCAGTGCTAGGAGGGAGACACTAAGAGGGGCTGTCTCTGGTGCAGTGTGCAGTTTCATAAGCAGTGTTTGCAGATCACAATGTGATCTGTGTTTGCATCCACTATGTGAAAATATATTCAGCTGTACAATTAAGATTTGCATACTTTTCTGCATGTCACATTTCCACAGTATTTACAAAAATAAAATACAGTAAAATAAAACCAACTCTGGAATAACTTTCCTTTCCTGCTTCTCCACTGCAGCATACATAGTTGGAAGCCCTTGCTTTCTGACTGTCAAGGTCTGAAGGAGTCTTCTGCCTTCCTAGCTCCCTTTGTAGTCAGTCAAAGAGCCCCAACCACTCAGGGCTCCAAATGATTGCTCTGACATCTACTTAATCAATATATTAGCATGGGGAGGAAAGTGCTTAAGTTTACCTTAGACCTGAGATGATGACTGGTCTAATCCAGGAAAATCTACAGCTGCTTATCTGATTTTAGACTTCCTCGTTCATACAGATTTTGACTCTGTCCCTGAGGATTGATACTGTGACGAATCGCACCCCTCACACAGTCCAAATTACAGTGCCTGGGGTTCATCATCAGGCCAGACTTCTATATATATTGCCAAGTAATCCAGATGTTTTTTTCCTATTTCAGTTTAAAAGTTGTAATGCTTTCTACATACATATTCATAATGGATTCCATTTCAAGCAGAAATGATGGACCAGCCCCTGCAAGGTGGTTGGAGAATATCTTACCCAGAAAGGAAATACATTAAGGTCATGAAAGCCCTTTGGAGCATCCAAGTCTTGG
This sequence comes from Bubalus kerabau, assembly GCF_029407905.1. Classification (NCBI taxonomy): domain Eukaryota; kingdom Metazoa; phylum Chordata; class Mammalia; order Artiodactyla; family Bovidae; genus Bubalus; species Bubalus kerabau. Next base: position 29,825,462 of record NC_073635.1, on the reverse strand, counting down.
CTCCGTTTTTTGGACTTCCTTCCACTTTCTAGAATCCTTCCTTCAGATATTTTCTTTAGATAAAGTGGCCTGTGATGACCTCAGCACACCCTGATGGTTCCTCCAGATAATATGTCCTCAACACAGAGGAGCCATGTGGTTTATTGAGAGCACATGTTCCCCACTGTCATCACTCAAGCTGCTGGCCGCTCTGTGTGCCAAAGCCACAGGCAATGCCAAAGCTGTTGAGTCAGAGAAATTGCTCCCCAATATCGACATGCCAACTCTCCTCTCAATAATATACACTGCTAAGTCGCTTCAGTCGTGTCCGACTCTATGCGACCCCATAGACGGCAGCCCACCAGGCTCCCCCATCCCTGGGATTCTCCAGGCAAGGACACTGGAGTGGGTTGCCATTTCCTTCTCCAGTGCATGAAAGTGAAAAGTGAAAGTGAAGTCTCTCAGTCGTGTCCAACTCCTAGCGACCCCATGGACTGCAGCCTACCAGGCTCCTCCGTCCATGGGATTTTCCCGGCAAGAATACTGGAATGGGGTGCCATTGCCTTCTCCACTCAATAATATAAAGAGGGCTTCATTTGCTCATGAATTCATTCACTTAGCCCCTCCAACATTTCTTGAACGTCTACTGTAGCCAAGCATGTAGCAGTAGGTATTGAGGATAGATAATGAAGAAAATGGTCACAAACCTTGGCCTTGAGGAACTTCCATTCTAAAGAGACAAGACTGGCAACAAAGAGGTAGACATGTGAAAGGATTGTGGGTGGAGAGAGGGCTGGGAAAAGAGAAAGCAGAGAGAGGGGAGATGGCAGGAGGACCTGGATGTTTTGGGTAACCCAGTCAGCAGGGCGTCTCTGAGCATGGACCTCAGTGAAGGGAGCTTTAACTCCACCAAGATCCAGGGAAAGAGCATTCTGTGAAGGGAAACAGCCACAGAGATGTGCACCAAGAAAAAGAATCAGCTTTGCTCATTAACCACAGAGCCCAGATAACTGGCTTTAAATATCTGACAAAGAAGAGTCAAAGCCTGGTTAAACTGGCTTTCACAAAGCAAGCAAGTCCTTAGAGACTTCCCAGGTGGCTCAATGGTAAAGAACCCACCTGCCAATGCAAGAGATGCAGGTTTGATCCCTGGATTGGGTTCCTCGAGAAGGAAATGGCAATCCACTCCACTATTCTTGCCTGAGAAATCACATGGACAGAGGAACCTGGTGGGCTGCAGTTCATGGGGTACCATAAAGTCAGTCAGGACTTAGTGACTAAACAATAACAAGCAAGTCATTCCTGATTTTCCTGTTTTTCTGTGGCTTCCACTTATACCTTGGAGGGGTCAGAGGCCATACGAGGTATGTAGAGGTACAAGGAGAATACATTCTAGACAATGAAATAGAGAAGAAGTTGGTGGGTGATGTCCTACAAAGCATGACCTGGCAGTGTGTGCTTCCTCTCTCTGCTGCTTTTATGGGCTGAACTGTCTGCCCCACCCCACCCCCATTCATATGTTGAGGCTTTAACCCCCAGCCCCTCAGAACATGACTATTTGGAGACAGGGCCTTTAAAGAGGCAATTAAGGGTAAATGAGGTCTTGAGGTGAGCCCTGATTGAATATCACATAAAAAGAGGAGATTTGGTCATAGATATGTACAGAAAGAAGACCATATGAGCACAGAAGAAGACGGCCGTCTATAAGTCAAGGAAAGGAGACCGAGAAGAAATCAACCCACCTTGATCTTGAATTTCTACCCTCCAGAATTGCAAGAAAATAAATTTCCGTTTTTTAAACTGCCCGGTCTGAGGTGTTTTCCTAGGGCAGCCCTAGCAAAAATACTACAGTTGCCCATTAATGTTTAGACTTGGGAAATGACTTAAAACATTGAAGAACTACCTTTGTAAATCAATCTTAGTATCCTACAATGTTCTGGAACTTTATTGGTAAATCAGTCCAATAAGTCTCAGCTGTACTTATTTTCCAAGATCAGTTGAAAAATCTTTAATCAGAGGGTAAAACAAATGGAGTGCCAAAAATGTCAACTTTTGAAGATATTAGTGAATTGCACTTGTTGAAAACAACACATTTTCTGGCTTTTCCTCTATTAAAGCTGAGGAGGAATTGAACAGATTAAAATTAAATCCAGTTATGCCCTGTATTTAATTTTGGAAATTTATGAGTTTTGAAACATCTTGACTTGTAGGAAGAGCCTTTTGATGAAGCTCCTTTGTACTTAATTGGATACATTTATGTACTATCAGGAGTAAATAGAATAGAGGAGGCATGCAAATTTTTAGCCTCTAAATTTGGCAAAACAATAATTATAAAGGCAACCTATGTCATGACTTTTATTTTTTTAAATGTGATTTAAAACCATCAACAAAATGAAAATTTGGGGGAGTGGATGGGAAAATATTTACAAATCCTATATCTAATAAAGGGCTAATATCTTAAAGATCTAATGAACTCCTACAACTCATTTTGAAAAAAATTTAATTGAAAAATGGGCAGAAAATCTGAAGAGACATTTTTTTTAAAGAGGACATCCAAATGGCCAACATGTACATGAAAAGATTCTCAGCAACACTAATCATCAAGGAAATGCAAGTCAACAACCACTGTGAAATATCACCTCACACCTGTTAAAATGACTATCACACACACAAAAAAAGAAATAGCAAGTGTTAGCAGAAAGTGATGAGAAAGGAACTCTCATACACTGTTGTAAATTGATGCAACCATCAGGGAAAACAGCATGGAGTTTCCTCAAAAATTAAAAATGGAACTACCATATAAGCCAGCGATTCATATCTGGGCATTTATTCAAAGAAAACAAAAACACTAATTCAAAAATATTTAGGTAACCGCACATTCATTGCAGTTTTACTTACAATAACCAAGACATGTAAAGACCTTATGTGACCACCTTTGGATGAATAAATACAGGAAATATGATACATATACACACACAATGGTACATATTCAGCCATAAAAAAGATTGAAATATTGCCATTATTTCACAACATGGATGGACTTTCACAGTGTTACACTAAGTGAAATAAGTCAGATAGAGACAGACAAATACCATATAATCTCACTCATATGTGAAATACAAAAACAAAGAAACCAAGCTCATAGATACAGAAAACAAATTGGTAGTTGCCAGAGACAGGAAGGGAGTAAGGGCTGAAATGAGTAAAGATGTCAAAAGGTACAAATTTCTAGTTATAAAAAAAAATAAGTCATGGAGATGGACACCACATTGACTGTGGTTAGTAGTTCTGTGTTGTGTACTTAAAAGTTGCTGGGAGAATAAATCTTAAAAGTTTTTATCATAAGAAAAAAAAAGTTTGTAACTGTGCATGGTGAAGTATAACTAGACTTAGTGTGGTGATAATTTCACAATATATACAAATATCAAAGCATTATGTTGTACACCTGAAACTAATATGTTGTGCATCAATTATACCTTGATTTAAAAAATATATATGAAAAAGAAAGATACTCTTAATGGAGACAATTACCTATGAGAATATTTGTTTACCCAGGGATTGAGCGAACCTATGTCTCTTATGTCTCCTGCATTGGCAGGTAAGTTCTTTACCACTAGAACCACCTGGGAAGTCCTATAATATTTATACAGATCAATATTAAAAATAAACTAGGACAAATATATCCTTCATTTAGCAAAATTTTCTCTGAGCTTGACACTTGGCATGTTTCCTGGGTCCTCACCTACCAATGGGCTTCCCTGATGGCTCAGTAGTAAAGAATCCACCTGCAATGCAGGAGACGCAGTTTCGAACGTTGGGTCAGGAAGATCCCCCAGGAGGAAATGGAAACCTGCTCCAGTATTCTTGCCTGAAAAAATCCTATGGACCAAAGGAGCCTTGGTGGGCAATATTCCAAAGGGTCACAAAGAGTCAGACACGTCTGAGCACTTATGCAGGCACCTACCCCACTCTTACCCCCAGGTGGTTTATAAAAGTTAGCCAATTTTAAAACATGAAATCAAGTTTGGGATCTTGCTTCTGAATGAACTCTTTGATTTGTGAAAAAAGTGCACAAAGGTGTCTCTGAAAAACACACAGTTTTCCTTGATTCACACTCTTATAATACTCCTGATGCCAGATGAATGGATTTGTTCCCACACCCACCAATTCTCCCACACCAGCTGGATGGTTTATAATTCAATTCATTTCTGACACTAAACAGATTTATCACAGACCCCACCAGATTGCCCCCTACTCCAGATCAGATGCTGGTCACAAGCAGTGAGTCCCCAGGTTGGTACCACTTATGTCCTTCTTGGCTAAAATTAGAGATTCCCACCACCTTCTCCACTGGTTAAGTAATTTGCTAAAGCAGCTCATGGAACTCAGGAAAACAGTTGACTTACTATTGCTGATTTATTACAGAGGATATTTTAATGGATACAAATGAACAGGAGAGAAGAGACACAGAGGGTGAGATCTGGTAGAGTCCCAAGCAAAGGAGCTTCTGTCCTATACAGTTGGAGAGCATCAACCTCCCAGCCTGTAGACCTGTTCACCAACCTGGAAATTTCTCTGAACCCCGCACTTTTAGGGATTTTTTTAAAATGAGGGTTTGATTATTTATTAACTCAATTGCCAGCCCCTCTCCCCAAAGTGGGAATTGAACCTGAAAGTCCCAAGTTTCTGATCATGGCTTGGTCTTTCTGGTGACCAGCCCCAATTCAGGAATCTATCCAAAGTCACCTCATTAGGACAAAAGGCACTCTTATCACAAGGAACTTACAAGCAATTTAGGAGCTCTGTGTCAGGAATCAGGAGCAGAAGCCAATGGATATTTATTTCCTATTATTTCACAAAAAGTTTGTCCCACTGTCAATGTCAGCAGTGCCTGCCTTACCCATTCACTCTCTTTCCTTTTTGTTTCACAAATTATTTAACAGCTTATCACAAGGGAAGGTGACATTGGAGGAACAGCTATAATAAATTACAAGAAATTCCACAATACACTTAAGGTTCCCTGCCCTTGTGTGCCCCTCCCCCAGAGCCCTACCAGTGGGTGGTCTTAAGGAAGGTCTGCAGGACCACTCCCCTCAGGGAGCCTGCCAACAACCCCTTTTCCTGCTAAGGAATGAGGAGGGGGATGGTCATACTTGTTCTGTTGACTCTGGTGGATCAGCTGAGAACAGGAATTTAAAAGTGATTTGTTACCTCTAAAAACCTCTATTGAGATGCAATGAATTGGTATTTGGTTTCCAAAGCAGGTTTCACTACTAGGAGGGAAAATGTGTTGATATTTCCTGTCAACATGATCTTGGCAGTCATCTTCCTCATTAAAAATGACTGAGTTGACTTTCACCTCTAACTTGAACTCCTTGGGATTGGACAGCATTGCTGCATTTCCCAGTGTATTCCTGCTGGGAATACTCAGCAGGAGTTAACTCAGGTTAACTCAGCCACAAAAGAAACTTAAAAAAAAAAAAATTATTTATTTTTTAATTGAAGGATAATTGGTTTACAGAATTTTGTTGTTTTCTATCAAACCTCAACATGAATCAGCCATACATGTACATATGTCCCTCCGTCTTGAACCTCCCTCCCATCTCCCTCCCCATCCCAGCTCTCTAGGTTGATATAGAGCCCCTGCCTGAGTTCCCTGAAACATACAGCAAATTCCCATAACTAAAACATGGAAGCAACCTAGATGTCTATTGACAGATGAATGGATAAAGAAGTTATGGTACATATACACAAAAGAAACTTTCAAGGTTCACTTCTGCCGAGCTGACAGACCAAATGGAAGTCACGTATCCTTTCCCACCACAGCGGGAGGATAATCATAAACATGAATCTTTATAATGGGGCCAGTGCATTAGGACAGAGAGCTGAGATGCTTGGGCAGTGCTGAAGTGACCTTGAGGAGGCCATCTGAACTCTGTCAGGCTGAATTTGTCACCTAGTAAAAAAGTGGGGTGAACAATATTAACCCTGCCTATTTCAGGGTTGTTATGAAGATTAAACAAGGTCTGTAAAAACACTTGGCAAAGTATAAAGTGGATGATAGAAGTGAAATACTATCAGTTATTTATTATTATATAACTGAATTACTAATTAGAAAAGAAATTGAGTTGAAACTGAATCAAAAAGGTGTTTCTCATATCATAAAAGACAATGTTTGGGGAGATCATAAAATAACAGTACCAACAAACCGTGGTGTAAATGTATTATCTCATTTACTGCTTATAAAACAAAGCTCCCAAGATTAGGGGAAAATCTCCCACTTCTTTAAACTTGAGATCAGACATATCTTTAATATTACAATGAGCAAACAATGATGGAAAAATGACTATAGCTGGGTCACTTTAACCCACCTTGGGCATCAAGGTGTCTGCCTTTGACCCGTTTAGAACTTAAATGAGGAATGAGAACATATACCCAAGAGAGCAATTAATGTATATGGTGGTGGTGGTGGTTTAGTTGCTAAGTCATGACCCCATGTACAGTAACCTGCCAGGCTCCTCTGTCCATGGGATTTCCCAGGCAAGAATACTGGAGTGGGTTGCCGCTTCCTTCTCCAGGGAATCTTCCTGACCTAGGGGTTGAATCGGCATCTCGAACCCATGTCTCACGCATTGCAGGCAGATTCTTTACTGCTGTGCCCCCAGGGAACCCCAGTTAATGTATATAGGCAGCAGTAAATTATATACTGTGAACAAAAATTGCCTCAGAAATTGAGAGGAGGGAGAAATCTCTGTGAGCTGAGAAATTTAGAGTTTTGATAAGAAGGCAGTGGGACTTTTATCAGATCTTAAAGCACACATCATATGTAGTTGGACATACATAGATTCCTAGGCAACCACTGCCGGCAAGGAGAACAGTATGTGAGCAAAGGTAATGGGTGAAAATTCACGGGTGCATTTGAAAAATGCACCCGTGAATTTAGGGTGAGTGCCTGGAGTCAAGGAAGCATGAAGTGGCCAAAGGAAAACAGGGTTGGGTTACAGGTGTTCCCAGATGTGCTTTGTCTTCATTGATAACTCCCTCTGGGGATCTTCCATTCCCAATTTCAGCCCCATCCCAGTCATCACTCCTGCCCCGTTTGCAATGACACCCAAGGGAGTCCCAGTTTGCACATATACCATCTCAAGTTAGGAAATGACCTCTAGGGAAGACACCTCAAAAGAGGAATATTCTAAGATAATACTTGTGTCAGAGACTTTTTCCAATCATAATTAAATATCTTTTGGTTTAGGACATGCCTGTTCTTGACTTAAATAACACTATTATGCTTAGAATCAGAATGCTATTTTCTTAGAGTGTCCCTCTCTCTTCAAAGGTTAAAAATAAGAATAATCACTCTTAGTATTTAAAATAAAACTTTTAGAGCCCAGTAACATTGAGAAAAGAAGCAAAGCAAAAGTTTTGCTTACTTCAATGCTGCTATCTTAAAATCTGTTTTGGTGCTTTTGTAATAATGATGTTTAGCTAGTTCATCAAGCAGTTATGGGCAATACAATAATTTTTTTCTATGAAGAACTTATAATGTCAAAGGGAGAAATCAACCAAGGTTTAAAAATAATCTTTTTTTGTTTTCTGAGAACTATAAAACAGTCAATTTACTCATGGATTTATCAGTTTACTCATGGATTACATAAATATTAAGATTCTTTTTAGCCAATAAACTTAAATTCTTTTATGGAATTAAATTGGAACTAAAACTTGCTTCTGCTGCTGCTGCTAAGTCACTTCAGTCGTGTCCGACTCTGTGCGACCCCAGAGATGGCAGCCTTCCAGGCTTCCCTATCCCTGGGACTCTCCAGGCAAGAACACTGGAGTGGGTTGCCGTTTCCGTCTCCAATGCGTGAAAGTGAAAATGAAGTCACTCAGTCGTGTCCGACTCTTAGCGACCCCATGGACGGCAGCCCACCAGGCTCCTCCGTCCATGGGATTTTCCAGGCAAGAGTACTAGAGTAGGGTGCCATTACCTTCTGGGGGAACTAAAAACTATTGGAATCTAAATGTATTTGCACTCCATGTTGTATTAATTTAAATGAGGGAAACGGTAAAAGAGAAAAGGAAAAAGGACAAAATAATGAGAGGTGAAGAGAAACACAGAGAGTAAAGAGGAAGATTGATGGAGGAAATATCCCTTGTTTACACAATAAGTAAATGTTTTCGGAGAGTCTCCTCTGTGACTGGACCAATGCTAAAAAGGAAGAAGGAAACAATAAAACAAAAAATATATATATATTTTTTTAATACAATGAAAAAATAAATAAAGGAGAAGCCATGTAGTTTCTGGACCAGAGGGAGTCAGGGTAAAGTGCTGTTCTCTAAGGCTGTGCTGTCTGAGGTCGTTCTGTCCTTCAACATTTTGATGAGTTAAAACATGCGGTCCATTGGTCTCCCAAAGCGTTGTTAAACCTTCACCATCATTAAACCCTCACAGACTCCTCTCAAAATGGAATAATCCCAACAAGTAAAAGTGCCCTGAAGGCTGTAGCAGCTCTTGTCAGGCCCACACTCACATGGGGGATATTTGCCAAGATTCAGATGAATGAGAGCTGGGGCCACATTTGGCCCATGGGCTGGAGACTTGCCAGATCCAAAGTAATCCAGTATGTTTCTCCAGCAAATATTATGCAGTATGTGATCGTGTCCTGAGTTCAGAGTTCCATGTAGTGAAAAATTATCATAATCAAAAGTTATATATTCATGGATGCCAACCTGTTTAGATTCCTAAAAGACACATTAAATGAAAAGTGTTCAATTATTCAATATAATTGGAATATATAATTATTCAAATACATAATTGGTGCCTGTTATAAAATCCAACAGACTCAATTTACTAAAATTAGTACTTAAATGATTTTTAAACTACAGAACTAGTTCAACATATGCTAAGGACAGACTCTGAAGACTTATTGGATTTTCAGTGTTTCTTTCAGCTAAAGAGGTTTTCTGGTTTATTCTATGGCCAGACTTTCTGGATTGTTAACACTTATTTTGCTCTTTCAGTTTCTTCAGACTCAGAGGATTTTTTTTCCCTCTCTCCCTTCCCCCTCCATCTTCTCCTTCTGTCCTGCATGCTCTCTCTCTCCGCTTTTCTCATACATGCATGCACATATTCTCCTCTATTTCTATACTTTTCTGTTAGCAGTGGCTTCTGAAAGGTAAAGAAAACATGTCTGAGAATGCAAACCAAAGAAAGATGAAATATATTCTGCTTTGAAATATTGGAGAAAATTTTTACAGAGCTGAAACCTTCTGATTTAGCAAAAATATAAATTTCACATCATTTATCATTCAGACCTTTAAGCTAAAATGAGAAAAAGGATTGTGTAGATTTTTTAAATGTATTTTCTTAGAGCTTATTTGATTTATTTATTTATTTTACTGGAACTACAAAATCTTTCTTTACATAAATTATTTTCAATAATATGCTGTATCATGAAATATGGTTTTCCTGTTATTTTAGGATCAAATGTTTTCTAGAGAAAAGTATTTTTGGTTTCATACTGAAAATCAATCTCTTATTGACTCAATGGAAAGAAATGTATTCTGCAGATACTATTGTTGGGACTGCAGCTATCTCACTTTTCTGTTATACATTAAGAATTTGAAGTTTTGGCAAGATTTTTTGACAAGACAAATTCCCTTAGAAATTCTATAATGTGGGATCTCTGTAACAAAATAGAACTCAACTAGCGGCCCCTGGTTTGTCTTCTGCCAATCTGTCTTAAGGGCTTCCCTCATGGCTCAGCAGGTAAGGAATCTGCCTGCAATGCAGGAGACACAGGAGACTCAGGTTCGATCCCTGGGTCAGGAAGATCCCCTGGAGGAGAAAATGGTAACCCAGTCCAGTATTCTGGCCTGAAAAATCCCATGGACAGAGGAGCCTGGTGGCCAAAGTCCATGGGGTTGCAAAAGAGCCAGACACTACTGAGCGACTAAATGCATAACACAGCCTGTCTTTAAAATAGTCATGAAAACAAGAACAAGGTATAAAGTTCCTGCCCCAATAGAAGCTAGAAATGTGGATCAACATCTACAGGAAGAATTCACCTATTGAAGCTGCAGATGGTAGGAGATTGGGAGTAGGGTAAAACAATATGGCATCTCACATGTCTCTCTGTGAAGTCCCTGCTGCTGCTACTGCTAAGTCGCTTCAGTCGTGTCCGACTCTGTGCAACCCCATAGACGGCAGCCCACCAGGCTCCCCCGTCCCTGGGATTCTCCAGGCAAGAACACTGGAGTGGGTTGCCATTTCCTTCTCCAGTGCATGAAAGTGAAAACTGAAAGTGAAGTCGCTCAGTCATGTCCGACTCTTAGCGACCCCATGGACTGCAGCCTACCAGGCTCCTCCATCCATGGGATCTTCCGGGCAAGAGTACTGGAGTGGGGTGCCATTGCCCTCACCATTATAGGGACTTTGCTGGGCAAGTGTGGACCATCAGTCTTTTCAAATCTCTTTTTTTAGGTAAATGAGCTCTTTAACAAACATAGCAAACCCTTCCCTTCTTAGAACAGCTCTTTCTGTTTAATTTAGGGACTGTAATTTCCAATGATACAATAGAGCCATGGATAGAAGTGCCAGGAGTTGTTCAATATAATTCATCATATTTTATATATATATGTATGTGTGTGTGTGTGTGTGTGTATATATATGGAGATCCAACCAGTGCATTCTGAAGGAGATCAGCCCTGGGATTACTTTGGAAGGACTGATGCTGCAGCTGAAACTCCAGTACTTTGGCCACCTCACACTAAGAGTTGACTCATTGGAAAAGACACTGATGCTGGGAGGGATTGGGGGCAGGAAGAGAAGGGAACAACAGAGGATGAGATGGCTGGATGGCATCACTGACTCGATGGACATGGGTCTGAGTCAACTCCAGGAGTTGGTGATGAACAGGGAGGCCTGGCATGCTGTGATTCACGGGGTCGCAAAGAGTCGGACACGACTGAGCGACTGAACTGAACTGAACTGATATGTGTATATATATATATATATATATATACATACATATATATATATGTATATATATATATATACACACACACACATGACAAGGACTGTGTTAAGAATTCAGGATAATATGATGATGAAGTCATAGTCTTTGCTATTGAATATAGTGGTTAAATGAACATATATAAATTACAATATAAAAAGCATCCTATAAGAGGCTCCCAAAGGCCTGCAAGCTAAGGAAGGGTCTTCAGATATTGCAAGTTGACCACTGCAATATCCCTTCTCTCTTTCCTTCTTAGTAACTTTTTGTTGCTGTTTTTGAGTCACTAAGTCATGTTTGACTCTTTCCCACCCCATGAACTGCAGCATGTCAGGATCCTCTGTCCTCTTCTATCTCCCAGTTTCCTCAAACTCATGTCCATTGAATCAGTGATGCTATCTAACCATCTCACCCTCTGTCGCTCCCTTCTCCTTTTACCTTCAATCTTTCTCAGCATCAGGGTCTTTTCCATTGAGTCAGTTCTTCACATCAGGCGGCCAAAGTATTGGAGCTTCAGTATCAGTCCTTTCAATGTATGTTCAGGACTGATTTCCTTTAGGATTGACTGATTTGATCTTGCAGTCCAAGGGATTCTCAAGAGTCTTCTCCAGCACCACAGTTCGAAAGCATCAATTGTTTGGTGTCCAGCCTTCTTTATGGTCCAACTCGCATCTGAACATGACTATTGGAAAAAACAGCTTTGACTATATGTTCCTTTATTGGTAAAGTGATGTTTAGCTTAGTTAAGTTTAGTAACATAGCCCTGCTTTTTAATAGTTTGCATGTTTCCACATGGAATGAAAGACTGCTGCTGCTGCTGCTAAGTCGCTTCAGTCGTGTCCAACTCTGTGCAACTCCATAGACGGCAGCCCACCAGGCTCCGCCATCCTTGGGATTCTCCAGGCAAGAACACTGGAGTGGGTTGCCATTTCCTTCTCCAATGCATGAAAGTGAAAAGTAAAAGTGAAGTCAATCAGTCGTGTCCAACTCTTAGCAACCCCATAGACTGCAGCCTACCAGGCTCCTCTGTCCATGGGATTTTCCAGGCAAGAGTACTGGAGTGGGTTGCTGTTGCCTTCTCTGGGAATGAAAAGACTACATCTCCTATATTCTCTGTGTGGCTTGAGTCCTGGTTGACACAGCAAATCTACCTGGCCAGTCTGGAAAATCAAATTTCCAGAATTTTTTTATGTGAGAAAGAGTTAAATTTTTATTTTTCACCCTTACGTGGGAGTTTAGCAGGTAAACCTAAATATGATACAAGGGCTAGTCAGAGGTGGAGAAAAGGAAGAAAGGGCTGCTTTAAAGATAGAAGCAAGAGATGGAAGACCTCCAGGAGCAGTGCACTCTGCTATTGTGGTTTTTTTGTATCCTACTTCTCATAAACGAAGACCTAAAATCACAGAGCAACTGCTCCTCATTCTAAAAGAACCACAGTAGATAAATGAAACCCTGGTCTAACATATTTAAGAGAAAGATCAGCATATCAATACATCAATCAGCATTCCCGTATGAAAAGAACACAGGTGAGGGGGGTCCCATGAAAAAGCACCAGTTGTTTACATGACTGCTGGAAAAACCATAGCTTTGACTCTACGGACCTTTGTTAGCAAAGTGATGTCTCTGCTTTTTAATATGCTGTCTAGGTTTGTCATAGCCTTTCTTCCAAGAAGCAAGCATCTTTTGATTTTGTGGCTGCAGTCACCATCTGCAGTGATTTTGGAGCCCAAAAAAATAAAATCTGTCGCTGCTTCCACTTTTATTTATTATTATTTATTATTATTATATTTTTTCTTTCATTACCTTTGCATTTTGATTCATAGTTAGAAAGTCTTTCCTTACGTTAAGGAAAAAATCATCCCTACTGTCTTCTAGTGCTTCTGTGCTTTCAGCCTTTACTTTTTGATCTCTAATCCATTTGCAGTTTATCTTATGTTCAGTGTGAGATATAGACTTGAGTTTATCTTTTTTTCAAGTTGCTCACCTATTTTCAGGTCTCTCCCTCCTAACTCTGTTTAATCAGTTCACACCACTGCTTGATCTGTCCCCCTAAAGCCTAGCTTCCCTCACATGCCTCTCTTGCTCAATGGCCACAAATAACTTCTTGTCACCTTCTTGTCATCTTTGGACTTCTTGCCATCAAGTCCAAAGGCTTCATGCCAAAAAATTAAAGCACTCCGTAATATGTACCATTGGACATATCCAGTCCATCTCCGGAGAAGGCAATGGCACCCAACTCCAGGACTTTTGCCTGGAAAATCCCATGGACAGAGGAGCCTGGTAGGCTGCAGTCCATGGGGTCACGAAGAGTCAGACACGACTGAGCGACTTCACTTTCACTTTTCACTTGCATGCATTGGAGAAGGAAATGGCAACCCACTCCAGTGTTCTTGCCTGGAGAACCCCAGGGACGGGGGAGCCTGGTGGGCTGCCGTCTATGGGGTCGCATAGAGTTGGACACGACTGAAGCGACTTAGCAGCAGAAGCAGTCCATCTCCATAATCCGAGCATGTAATGACTTTCCAGTCTTTTAAACTTTCAGTTCAGTTCAGTTCAGCCGCTCAGTCACGTCCAACTCTTTGCAACCCCATGGACTGCAGCACTCCAGGCCTCCCTGTCCATGACCAACTCCCAAAGTTTACCTAAACTCATATCCATTGAGTTGGTGATGCCATCCAACCATCTCATCCTCTGTCATCCCCTTCTCCTTCTGCCCTCAATCTTTCCTAGCATCAGAGTCTTTTCAAATGAGTCAGCTCTTCACATCAGGTGGCCAAAGTATTGGAGTTTCAGCTTCAACATCAGTCCTTCCAGTAAACACCCAGGACTGATCTCCTTTAGGATGGACTGGTTGGGTCTCCTTGCTGTCCAAGAGACTCTCAAGAGTCTTCCCCAACACCACAGTTCAAAAGCATCAGTTCTTCAGCACTCAGCTTTCTTTATAGTCCAACTCTCACATCTATACACGACTACTGGAAAAACCATAGCCTTGACTAGACAGACCTTTGTTGGCAAAGTAATGTCTCTGCTTTTTAATATGCTGTCTAGGTTGGTCATAACTTTCCTTCCAAGGAGCAAGCATCTTTTAATTTCATGGCTGCATTCACTTTAGTGATTTTGGAGCCCAGAAAAATAAAAGTCAGCCACTGTTTTCATGGTTTCCCCATCTATTTGCCATGAAGTGATGGGACCAGATGCCATGATCTTAGATTTCTGAATGTTGAGCTTTAAGCCAACTTTTTTACTCTCTTCTTTCACTTTCTTTTTTTTTCTTCTTCTTCTTTCACTTTCATCAAGAGACTCTTTAGTTCTTCATTTTCTGCCATAAGGGTAGTGTCATCTGCATATCTGAGGTTATTGATATTTCTCCCAGCAATCTTGATTCCAGCTTGTGCTTCATCCAGCCCAGCGTTTCTTAGGATATACTCTGCATAGAAGTTAAATAAGCAGGGTGACAATATACAGCCTTGACATACTCCTTTTCCTATTTGGAACCAGTCTGTTGTTCCATGTCCAGTTCTAACTGTGGCTTCCTTACCTGTATACAGGTTTCTCAAGAGGTAGGTCAAGTGGTCTGGTATTCCCATCTCTTGAAGAATTTTCCACATTTTATTGTGATCCACACAGTCAAAGGCTTTGGCATAGTCAATAAAGCAGAAATAGATGTTTTTCTGGAACTCTCTTGCTTTTTCGATGATCCATCAGATGTTGGCAATTTGATCTCTGATTCCTCTTCTTTTTAAACTTTAAGAGCTAAAATTTATGTAAATAGATATATGAATTGCTATATGAGGTATATATTTTTAAATTTTATTGTATATAAACTATTAGTAAAGTTTTTAAAATATATAAATATATATCCATTATTGTACCTAACATATTTTTGTTTATATTGATTATAATAAAAGAATGAGTTATAAGTTATTTTCTCCTAGTAAGATGATATTTTACAAAGTACTCTGTTCAGTCCATGATCCATTTAGAATCCAGAGGGTCCAGCCTGGGAAAGTTGTACAAACCACATGTCCCTAGTTTATAAAGAAACAGAGTTGCATTTAATATTTTAATTTGGGGGGGGTGGTCCTTCTATGTATCTGTTTTATTCACTAGAGACTTCACTGTTACATTTGGCAATAGTTGTAAATTATAATTCTGAACAATCCTTAACACAGTTGCCTTGAAGGGTTTCAGATTTGTTTCTGAAAAACTTCAACAGCAAAAAACTTTAGGTAAAAATTGCACAACTTACGAATAAGGAAATGACAAAAGAACTCTGCTATATGGAAGTCAACATGGTTCCTTACTAAATATTTCTTGAGCTCCAGCTCATGTAAATGTCTCAGTAGTCCATAATGATGTAAGCTTTGATCTTCCTCAAAAACAAGCAACCAAGCTACTCCTGGGAAAACTGCTGTGTATCATTGAGCTGTGTCATGTTCTGTTGACAATTTTCTGTATATGATCCTGCCCAGTATGGTCATGTGACTTCCTGAGGAACTGGTTATTAACCATATCAAACAGAAAAATAACACTGGCAGATGTGAGATGAAAAAAACGTGTAATTATTATTAGCATATTTTTGGAAGAGAAGCTTTTTCACTCTCTGAGCTTTCCGGAACAGAAAAGAAAAAAAAAAAAAAAAATACATACTATATACAGTTCTGGAGCTTCCCTTTTCTTCCATGGGCTTACTCTTAAGTATGTCTGTGTGCCATGTGCTCAGTCACTCAGTCATGTCCAATTCTTTGTGACCCCATGTATTGCAGCCTGCCAGGCTTCTCTGTCCATGGGGATTCTCCAGGCAAGAATACTGGAGTGGGTTGCCATGCCCTTCTCCAGGAGATCTTCTGAACCCAGGGATCAAACTCAGGTCTCCCACATTGCAGGCGGATCTTTTACTGTCTGAGCCACCAGGGAAGCGGAAACATCTCATTATTTTAGCCTATTTTTCTTCATTGTTCTCCAATGTACATGTTCACTTCATAAGTTTTTGTTAACAGTTGCTCTGCTACTTAGTTCCTTTCTCTTGGAGTACTTGCTTTTCAAATACCTCCCTCTGTCATCCTCCTAGGTCATATTAAGTGGTACTAGTGGTAAAGAATCCACCTGCCAATGTAGGAGACACAAGAGATGCAGATTCGATCCCTGGGACTGGAAGATCTCCTGGAGGAGGGCATGGCAACCCGCTCCAGTATTCTTGCCTGAAAAATCCTACGGACAGAGGCGCCTGGAGGGCTACAGTCCATGAGACTGCAAAGAGTTGGATTGAGTGAGTCTATACAAACCATCTTTTATCTAGCCCTGTACTTGGCCCTACATATTTGAATTCATCAGCTTGATTCTGGAGTTAGCTGTTGTATCAGATCCCACAAAATAAAGCTTTTCAGTATTTTCATGGAGTTTAGTGTTTACTCTCATTCGTTTGCTAGGTTTATGTGCTTTAGGTATGGATTCTAAAATCTAGTACTATTATATTGACAGGCTCTAGCTAATTTCCTGCATATGTACTTGGGAATATGCACAGGTGCGTTTTACTTACCTAGTTTCAGCTAATATCATTAGTATTGGTATTGTCATTGTGGTATTGTCATTTTTCTTTTCTTAAATCTTTCACTTTGGCTTACCCAAATGGAGACAGTATGCTGGCCCCATAATGAATGGTCATTAGATAGTAATCTGAAATTAGCTGTATGTAGCCCTGCTGCTGCTACTGCTGCTAAGTTGCTGCAGTCGTGTCCGACTCTGTGTGACCCCATAGACAGCAGCCCACCAGTCTCCCCCGTCCCTGGGATTCTCCAGGCAAGAACACTGGAGTGGATTGCCATTTCCTTCTCCAATGCATGCAAGTGAAAAGTGAAAGTGAAGTTGCTCAGTCGTGTCCAACCTTCGTGACCCCATAGACTGCAGCCTACCAGGCTCCTCTGTCCATGGGATTTTCCAGGCAAGAGTACTGGAGTGGGGTGCTATTGCCTTCTCCAGTATATAGCCCTAAGGCCTTAGAATTATAATGACTTTTAAATAAAGCTTCTAATAAATATCTTCTCTTATATGTAGCAACTCGTGAAGTCATGAAGTCACTCAGTTGTGTCCAACTCTTCGTGACCCCATGGACTGTAGCCCACCAGGCTCCTCCATCCATGGAATTTTCTAGGCAAGAGTACTGGAGTGGGTTTCCATTAACTAAATGATTATGATTTTCTAATTTTAACTTATCAATTTCTTTAAAGTATTGTAGCTAATTATTCTACGAATGAGACTGTTTCAAATACCATACCTCTTTCCTGAATTCTAACTTCTCTACCTGTTGACACTCCTTTCTGGATGTTCCTCAGGCCCCTTAAGGCTTCCCTGGTGGCTCAGATGATAAAGAATCTGCCTACAATGCAAGAGACCTGTGTTGGATCCCTGGGTCAGGAATATCCTCTGCAGAAGGGAGTAACAACCCACTCCAGTATTCTTGCCTGGAGAATCCCATGGACAGAAGAGCCTGGTGGTCTACAGTCCATGGGGTCACAAACAGTTGGATACGACAGAGTGACTGACACTTTCACTTAAAGTTTTGGGCTTCCCTGGTGGCTCAGATGGTAAAGAATCCACCTACAATGGGGGAGACTGGGGTTCAATCACTGGGTTGGGAAGATCCCCTGGAGAAGGGAACAGCTATCCACTCCAGTATTCTGACCTGGAGAATTCCATGGACAGAGGAGCCTGGCAGGCTACAGTCCTTGGGGTCGAAAAGAGACAGACACAACTGAGTGACTTTCACTTTCAGGCCCCTTAAGTTCAACACATGGAAATACTCACTCAATACTGTCCCTGATAACCAGTGGCTCAGTTTAGAGATCCTGAGAATCCCCTGAAGTCTCTCTCTCTCCTGTCCTTCCATTGTTCCCTTCAACTTTACCTCCTAAGTGTATCTTAGATTTGTTTCCTCTTTATCCAGAAATTAGCTGATTTATTGCTTTGTGGGGTCTTGCTTCTGCTCTGTCCTGTCTAAGACCAACAGTTTAGGCACTCATCTGGATACTGCATCCAACTGTCAGAATGTAAAGTTATAGGATGAAGAAACAGTGCACAGATCGGTGTTTATATGCAAGCAAAAGGCAAAAGAAGAGAACAGGATGAGGATAACGGCTGTTAGGAGCATTCAGGCTGGTTTGAGGACGTTGGTAGGCTGTGCTGGGTTTGTGCTTTTATGATCCTATAAAAGGAAGGGCTGGCATAATGAATTCGAGAAGAATTTAGATAAAAATGATTTGTGGATTTTCACTTTACATCAAAGATCATTACCCAGCAGTAGATATGATTGTATTTTGTAAATAAAGGTCCATTCACTCAGAGTAAACTCAGTATACAGGCTTAAAAGTTAAAACATTCACCAAATAGTGTTCAAATTTATTTTATGTTACCTGAAGTTTTAAAATGGAAGGCACTTAGAAACCATGGTACACAAGCACTAGAAAATAGCATCTACTAACTTATTTAAGCTCAGTCATATTTTATAGAATTTCAGAAAGCAAAAGAACTTAGGAAATATTCAGGAACCATTTTGTGAATACTGAAGGGAATGTCACCTCAGCAAATAATAGCTGCATAATTTACTCTAAGAAACATGGGAATCAGGTATAATGTAGAAGACATTCCAAAAGAGGAAAATTACTTCAAATAAAAATGGAATTTGTGCACTAATTGATTCAATATATATAGCACATCAATTCTTTGGCACTCAGCTTTCTTCACAGTCCAACTCTCACATCCATACATGGCCACTGGAAAAACCATAGCCTTGACTAGGCAGACCTTTGTTGGCAAAGTAATGTCTCTGCTTTTTAATATACTGTCTAGGTTGGTCATAGCTTTTCTTCCAAGGAGCAAGTGTCTTTTAATTTCATGGCTGCAATCACCATCTGCAGTGATTTTGGACTGTGATTTTGAACTGTGGTGTTGGAGAAGACTCTTGAGAGTCCCTTGGACTGCAAGGAGATCCAACCAGTCCATCCTAAAGGAGATCAGTCCTGGTGTTCATTGGAAGGACTGATGCTAAAGCTGAAACTCCAGTACTTTGGCCACCTCATGCGAAGAGTTGACTCATCGGAAAAGACCCTGATGCTGGGAGAGATTGGGGGCAGGAGGAGAAGGGGATGACAGAGGGAGAGATGACTGGGTGGCATCACTGACTCGGTGGACATGAGTTTGAGTGAACTCCGGGAGTTGGTGATGGACAGGGAGGCCTGGCGTGCTGCGATTCATGGGGTTACAAAGAGTCGGACACGACTGAGTGACTGAACTGAGCTGAATATAGCACATGCCACTAACCCAATATCTTTAGTTTTTGTCCTGAAAACCTAAGGTCAGGATGAATGACTTCCAGATCCATCTCTCTAAGTCAGGTTTTGTTGTTTTGCAACCAAAACAGCAACAAAAAAATATAAAAAATCTCAGTGGCTTACAACCACAAACATGGATGCCTTGCTCACGAGTCTGTGGGTCATGTGTGGCTCTTCTGGGCTCGGTTGGGCTCAGGTTCAAGCCTGCTGCACGTGGCTCTCACTCTGGCTAAGGAGTAGGGAAGCTAAGCCACACCACACAAGACATTTAAAGCCTCTCCTGGAATGCAGCACATGCTACTTCTGGTCACATTTTATTGGTCAAGAGGCAAAAATCAGTGCAGCAGAGAAATACACACTCATTATGAGAGGTTCTGCCAAGTCACATGGCAAAATGTGGAACAGTGCATAATCCTTTTGCAGACAGTGGAATAATTGGGAATGCTAATCTGATGTAGCATAATATCTCTCATATGCGTCTTTATGGTCTGGCTATGTATGCGTGGCCAGGAGTCTCTCAGTTTCACTCGGGTACAGGAACCAGTTTTACTTTCTTCTGCCATTAGCCTGACTGTGGACTTAGTTGCTCCACACCATGACATGACTTCTTAATCTCTCAGTTTGTTCTATTCAAGTTGTGCATGGCACAGATTTCATCCAGTGATCTTTGCAGTTCAGACAGATTGCTCCCTTCCCTGAAAAGCCACTGAACTTCTTACCTGCACCTTTCATTTGGAGTCTTACCTAACTTTTCAATATATCTAGTGCTCCCTTTAAAATACATTTTTCCTAAGAATACAGTTTTTAGTTGCCAGTCATTTTCTCTCAGAATTTGAATGCTATTGCATCTATTGTGGCTTCCATCATTGTTGTTGAGAAGTCTGTTAGCATTCTAGTTTTCCCTGTGTAGCTCATCTGCTTTTTCTCTCTGCTTTATTTTAAAGCTTTCTCTGTATATTTGATATTACCCAATTTTAATGCCAAATGTCCAGATGTGGATTTATTTTTATTTGCACTGCCTACTAGACATCATTCTTCCTATATCTATAAATTTTATATTTTATCATTTCTAGAAAATTCTCAGTCATTACCTCCCTAAATGTTCTCCTTTATTCTTACGACTTGTTCTTTCTGGGACTCTAGCTGCATGTTGAAACTTTTCATGCTTTCCTCTGAAGCTTTTAATTTCTTTAGTTTTGTTCATTCTCTGTTTATCTGTACTAAATTCTGGATGATTTCTTTACCTCTTTATTCCAGTCTACAACTTTTTTTCCTCAACTACTTCTTAATGACTACTTTTACCCGTACATTGAGTTCTTAAGTTCCACAAATATGTTGTTTGTTTCTAAAAATTCTGTTTCTTTTGAATGGTTTCTTATTTCTTACTTATTTTTGTGATTCTGTGTGTTTCTTTCTTTAAACATTTTATATTCCATAACTGATAATTTCAATATATGAAGCTCTTGGGGTTCTGAATCTGTTGTTTTTATTTGTGCTAAGTGTTACCCAAGGGTGCTTGGTTGATCGTTGATAGTGAGCCAGTAGTTGGTCGACGTTAATCTGGGTAAACCCCGAGGAACTAAACTGAGGATGTTTTCTACAGAGTTCGTGTTTCTATTGCGCAGTGCTGGAGGGTGACTCTGACGGTGCATGGCTTAGTCCTCTGGGGAGGCTGAGGCTGAGCTCTGAGACCTTGCCACTCCCCCAGTTTAAAAGTTGATCTTTCAGTTGGCATCTGCTTTGTTTGTAGGCATATCTTGCCTTTTATGTTTGTTTACTGTTCTGCATTGCCGTTTCAGCATTTTTGCTTTTGTCTTGTGTTTTTCCTTTAGGCTTGATTCTCCTCATTTTTAACACTGCAGAAATGTAATGAAAATTGTTTTCGTGCAAGAGCTTTTATTTTCAAGCAAGAAGGCTTTTCAGAGACTGTCTAATCTACCCTCCTGCTGGGAGTGGTTGTCTCTGTGATATTTTTTTACTCTGGGTTTATAGCTATGCTCCTATTCACTGAGCTTGCCAAGAGCTTGAAGTTCCCAGATAAATGGAGCATGACTTAAATTATTTTAAATGTAAAGTATTAGAGTGAGAATACGTAACTGAGACTTCCCTTCTCAAAACGGACCCTATATGAGGACTGATTTGCTCAACTGACTGACATTTTATGCTAATGAGGTTGTGTGATTCAGTTAGGTTTGTTCTGCCTACAGAGTAACAAGTAGGTCTGTTACCACTGCTGAAAGGTTACTCAAAATATCAATCTTATTGAATGAGGAGTTAATGATGTATCTCATGAAGAGGGACTAACGTAATTATAATCCTAATCCTAATCCTAATTATAGCTGAATATCTAAGGTTTTGGAACTTCCCCAGTGGCTCAGTGGTAAAGAATCTGCCTGCAGCACAGGAACCGCAGGAGATGTGTGTTTGATCCCTGGGTTGGTAAGATTACTTGAAGGATGGCATGGCAACCCACTCCAGTATTCTTGTTCTGTTTGACCCTTTTGTGACTCCATGGACTGTAGTCAGCCAGGCTCCTCTGTCCATGGGATTTCCCAGTTAAGAATACTGGAATGGATTGTCATTTCCTTCTCTAGGGGATCTTCTCAACAAGGGTCAAACCCACATCTCCTGAATTGGCAGGTGAATTCTTTACCACTGAGCCACCTGGGAAGCCCAGGTAATTATCCTGTTAGTGAATTCCCTTGAATTAGCCAGAATTACATTGAATTGTGCTATTTATTAAATACTATATTTATATGAGCTTTTATACTGTTATTGCCAAAAATGTGAGTGCTACCCACAGGAGCCTTTCATGAAGGAATAAGTTGATTCAGGCAAGGATCAATAAAATACACTTGTGCAAGTTTGACGTTAACATCCAGGGATAAATCAGTTTGTACAAGTCTTCCTCTCTGCATGAAGCACTCTCTGGAGCTTCTGTACCAACTTTGTCTCCAAGGAAAGAGTCAATCCATTCACCCTTATTTAAACCCCTATATTATATCCTTGTATACATTTCAACCATTTGGGTTTCAGTTCAAGATACTGGATGCTCATACTAGGTAAATCAAAGTTAAAACTTATTAAATGAAATATCTTACAATACATGCACTTTTGGCTTTTAGAAACCAATAATGAGCCTAAGACGTTCTTAACTATTATTTATAATTATGGAGTTCTGAATTATTTATGTTAATATTAGAAAGATTGAAAAGCTTAACACAAAAGGATGATGATTCAATGTTTCAACAATTTAAATCTATTTCTAAGACTTAATATTCAAGAAGAAGTCAAAATTAAGTGCTTTGAAATCTTGACATTTCTTCTTTCTCCAAAAATTGTGTTTTCATGAAATATACATTTAAAACCTCAAATAAATTTGTGATGGACAATTCATGGTATTTAACTGCACTTAAAAATTTATGCTTAACATTTCAATACCAGACACTAGCACCCCTCATTTTGACAGTAGAACACAAAATATAGGAAAAATTCATCACTCTGAATTTTTTTATGAAAACTAAGGCAAATTTTATGTAAAAAGACCTCAAAATTAGTGAAGAAAAAGGGTGCTTGAAATGTAACAAAAACCTTGAACTATTTCTTTTCATCATTTCCTTTATTCTTGCTGCTCTCTCTTTTGGTTTGAAAAATAAGATGAGAATACAGCTAAATGTATCTGGAAGGAGTCTTGGAGAATTTAGCTCATTTCTTATAAGAGAAAAGAACTAACTGCATTATGTGATAAATGAAATATTTTCTAGTTGAAATTCCCTTTGAATCTTTATTCTATCAAAGGCTGGAATGAAAGAAAGAACAATGAAAACCCCATTTCTTATGATTTGTGATGATGTAGCCAGTCATCACAAGATAGTTTTTCAGTGTTGTTGTGACAGAATTCATAGCAACATATAAAAGTATCATTCCCTTAGAAAATCCTCTGTCCAAATCACAACTACGAAATGTTTAGTATGTCTACATAGACATTTCTCAGAATTTCTTAGACGATGAAATTCTACAGTGTCCTTTTGTAGACTCTTTATCATTAGACTAGGATCAACTGAATTCTATGACCAAAGTCTCTTTCTCTAACTTACACTGACTATGCTGCTTTAAAAGCTGCTTTCAGGATGTAAGATCTGAATTATAATTAATATTTTCTAATAGACATGAAACACGGGATTGAAAGCAAGAATAAAAGTATCCATTTTTAAAAAAGGAACATAATTATAGAGGAAGTAAATGAAGTTTAAAATATTGTGTGAATGTCTTACAGTTAGTAAGTATTAAACACAGGGCCATATATCTTAGTTATTACTATCTTTCTGTATGCCATTTGAAAACATTTAAGTGCATATGAATGGAAGCAGATATTCTTCGTATATTTGCCAGTGAGTAGCTTTCTGTTAGTTGTTTATTGAATGAAAAATATGCTTGCAAAGAGTTTCGTCACCTATTCAGTGTAAACCTATTTCCCTCCCTATTGGAGAACTTCTATATACGATTGGATTTAAATTAAGAGCAAATCTGTGTTCGCTTTGGCAGCACATATACTAAATTAGGAGCAAATTGTGCTACATGCTTTAATGGGAAACTTTTTTAGAGTGATTTTTTTTTTAAATGTTTTTTATAATACCAGAGTTTTATGTAAGTCTCTCTGTACGTACTATAATGAATTAATGATCAAGAACACAACTGTAGATTTGAAATAAAATGAAACCAAACAAAAAAAAGAATGAAAAAGATAGGCTGCATAGTGACAAAGACCGTCTCCTCTCGTGCCAGTAAAGTTCTAGCTGTGAGCATGCTCAGACACAGGGGAGGCACCGAAGTCAGTATATCAGAACTCCTTCTGAGGTATAAGGAGCATACATCTAATAACTCAGTTGCTGTGAACCCATTGTTACGTTTCTGGTATTAAGTGTCTCTTCAGCCGCAGATTGATTGCAATGTTCCTTCTACTTCATTTCATCGTTCTGATGGATGTCAAAGGTAAGGCTGCTGCTTTCTCACTTAAATGAGTGCAATTCCAAAAGAACAGAATATTTCTACTTAGTTCTATCATATTTATAATACACTCATTGCAATGTTTGATGAGCAGACCTCCAGTTTGCATTGTCATTGTCATTTTCACTAGTTGCTTTGTAGTCTCATCCTAGCAGTTTCTAGATGCAACAGATTTTTCGTGGAAACTTGCCTTTTAAATGTGGTTAAAATTGTAGACAAGATAGCTTAAAAAAAACAATGATGAAGAAATCAATGATAATGGAGAAACTTTTTTAGTATTTGAAAAAATGTACCACATGTTAATAAATTAAAATTTTGCCTTATGAAATTTCAACCTGTTGAAATCTGTTCATAAATTTTATATAGTTGTTATATTTCATTATTGCTATATTTCATTATTAACATAATTAAATATTGCTATATTTAATAATATATTGGTATATTTCATTATTAACATAATTAAACTGGAAACTGCAAAACCAAAGACAAATCTAAAATCAATATTTCTCCCTAAGAGCAAATTTAGATAAAAGAAAATAATTTAAATGAACCAAAGCTACCTATTTAGATAATTCTCCTTTCTGTTTTTAATTTTTAAACATTTTCATTTTAGCCAGACTGCTCACTTTCAAGTTGGTGGCATTTTTATTGTATAGCTGAGAAAAAAAAATGAAATTTAATCTTTACCTGGTTTTAAAGAAAAATATAGACTTGTTTTGCTGTGAGCTTGTACACCTCTAAGTAAATAATCTATTCATCATACCCAAGGCATGTGGGTTTATTACTAGTACTTATTAAGGATGTTTTTAGGTTCATAGGCTTTCTTAGAAACTTTTAATAAACCTCTGAGAATGAAGTTAAAATTTGAAATTGTATTTCTTTTCTGAGAAATTTGTTTTAGGTTTAAAAATTTTTTTATTTTATTAAATGAATTCAACTGCATATTTTAAATATTGAAATAAAATGCAGTATTTACGAGCAGTTATTTAAGAATATCTACAGATAAAAGATTTTTAATATTTAAATTTTAGCTTGAATTTGGAATACTAAAACTTTTTTCAAATTATTTTAAAATATTTTAATACACGTAGCATGAGTTTTGTCATATTTTAATCTTTCTTACATGAAAACTTAAGTGTCATCTAAGGAGAAACATTATATGAACTCATTTTGCATGAAATACAATTGTAGAAAGGAGTCTACTTCTTGATTTAAGGTCTTCTTCCTTCAGAAGTTAATGCTCTATACACATTTGTAATTTCAAATTTTTATAATCTTTAAGAATAGACAGTTTAAAATAGGTTCTTGTATTCAACACATGTCATAAAGGTTATCTATGCCCTTAAAAATTCTTGAATGTACAGATATGTAACTATGGTTAACCAATTTTACTAAAATACTTGCTTATGGTAATGCATCTAAATTGATTTGCTTTGGAAAAGCAAAATCTTTATCTATTACCAAAGTAATGTTTTTAAGATTAACCACAATGTAATGCTGTTCTTTAAAAAAGAAGGAAAAATTTAAGTAGATAATTGTTTTTATTTCTAAGTAAATGCCATATTTAAAATCCATAGTACAATCTAATAAATATTTATTAATTATAATTCTCTGGAAATTTATATTTTCTAATTTTATATTACTTTTAAACCCTTTATATTTAAAATCATTTACTTTCAAAGTTAGATATGTTAATGCTTTGATATCTTACTCCTGCCTATAAAAATAATTTGGTATATATATCAGCAAAATCTTTTTCTTTTCCATGATAAAATTATAATTGTTAGTTAAAGCAGTTAAAATTACACAGTTAAAGCAATAAAGTTGTTTATAATAAACAAAGGAAAGTCATTTAAAATTATAGGAGTAAAAATTGCTTTTTAAATTTAAATGAATATTTGTGATAGATTCTAAGACCAGATCTAAATAAAAGGAAAAGTTAATAATTATATGATTTGTCTTTTCTCTTCTGGCCATAATCACCCTTGTGTGCCTAAAGAATGAATGATATGGCTATCTTAAGCTACCAACATTAGTTAATCAGTCAAGATAACAGATCTGATCATCACTTTCTTCATATATTTTATCATCAGTTCATTTACTTGTATTGTTAACCAGCTTCAAACTCCTTCCCCATAAAAATTTTATGGGCTAATTATGAGCAATATTACAAACTAAAAACATGGGCTGGGAAATTGAAAGCATGAAGTACTGAGAATGCTACATGACAACTACCAGTTGCTACTTATTTAAATAATTGAAAAAACACAGTCATCAAAAGCAGAGCTAGAGCTTTGAGGAGAACAGTATTTGACTGCCCCCTAATGGACCAATTCAAATCTCAACCCTGTCCTTTCTAAATCCTGTCAGTTCAGCCCTTGAGAAAAGGGCTGAGACTGTGTCTTGAGAAAAGGTTTATGAACTAAATCTTAATTTCACACAATTACATCCATGCTGCCAATAGCTGTGAAAATCAGTTATACTGTGGGCCAGTCATACTGAGAGGCTGAAGCAGCACTGCTAATGAAAATTCACCTGCTTCAGGGCTGAATGGAGCCCACTGTGAGGGAAGAGGAAAAATAGCAGAAACCCAGAAGGGAAGGTCATTGGAGATGTCTCTAAAGGCACTACCTAAAATACATCTCCCAACAGATGTTATTCATTTGTTCATCTTACCGTGAATGAATATGACCCAGTGTAATAAAAGAGTTTTAAGGATTCTCACTTGAAGTGACAAAATTGGCTGTCACCTGAATTTTAAAGACAAAAATTGGGATGTTGCTTTCCAGTAAGCTGATATTGAAAAATGGCACATTTCATCCTAAGACATTGTGAATAAAATTCAGTTAACTAAGGATAGTTTTTGTGTACACAGTTATATGATGATAAATAAGAAATCATAAGAAATAATAGTGGAAAATAAGAAATCAGAAAAAATAGTGGAAAATTTACACAAGAAATCATAGTGGGGGAAAAAAAGAATTCATAGTGGAATTAGCCGAAGCATTTTTAAATGCTTCATTCACATACATCCATCCCTCATCCTTATAATTCTAGATCTTCAGTAGCATAGAAAAAAAATAAGTTTGCAATGAATGTTCTCATCAGTGGCATATCACTTTAATTTTTTCCCCGCCTCAGGCAAGTTCTGTGTGAATAGAATATGTGCTTGGTAAGGGGAAGATATTTTATCTCCCAATTCCCCAGGCATGAATTTTCTCTTTTTTGAAGGCCTGGACATTTTCATGACGTTGGAGGGATTTTCCTCCTGCTCATTTCTCCCTATGAGCGATCTCAGAATTGCATCAACATAGTTCATTGGAGTGTTCAGTTCTGAGCCGTAGTTTATATGAGAATCTCAGGGACTTTTCCTTGTGGGTGATCAAGTTCCGAATCTCATACCCAGTTTGCAGAGATACCACCACTGATTTCCTTCCTGGCCAGTATTAAAATCACAGCCTTGGGTGGTCAGCAGAGGTAACTTATCCCCCACGCATTGTCAGGGGCTGTACCCCAGCAGGTGGCCTCATGCAGGTCCCAGCTTCTGCTGACCGGCTGTGTCCAGCTGCTTCCTCAAGCCAGCCTGGAAGCCAGATCTAACTGCTCTTACAGAGCTTAGCTTCTCTCACAGCAGCAGCCTTTTCTCTGGTCACCTTCTATGGAGATTAGCTTCGATAAACTAAATTTTTCAGTGAAAAGGCAGAGTTGTCAGTCGGCCCTTGTGTCTTCGTAAAAGTGAGTGTGGTGGGGAGCGTAGTTGGGGTTTGCTCACAATAGATCATCTTAACCCAAAGCTCAGAAAAGAAGGTAGTTTTTAATTCTTCTGGTGTTGCTTTAATCAGAGACTGGACACGGAGGGCATACACAACAGAGATTTGGAATCATGAAGTGCTACACCAGTGGAAGGGATTAGGACAGGAGTGGTGTGGATGCTAGATTTAGGGGTGAGCCGACCTGTGTTCAAGTTACAGCCCTCATCCTCTGCAGTCTTAGACCTTCTGCGTCCCAGACAACCTCTGAGCCTTGGTCGGACATTCGTGCAATTATTAAACTCTCAGAATTATTGTATCATTAATCCTAAGTCCTGATATATAGGTAACCAGTTCTCTCAACTCGTCTTCCTTCTTCAAGACACAGCTGGCTTTTCCTGTCCTTTATTGTCCCCATGTGTGTTGGAGAAACAGCTTATCCATTTCTACACACATATACATACCCATCCACACTCCTGGATTCTTACTGAAATTGCTTTGAACCTATACATCAATTTGAGAGAAGAATTAACTCCATTTATTTAGGTCCTTAATAGCTATCAATAACTTTACATACTTTGCACAAATGTCTTGCAAATTTTTCTTAGATTTGATGCTATAGTAAACACTGTTAATGCTATTGTAAAAGGCATTTTTAAAAATACTTCATTTTTCAATTGTTTGTAATTGATATAGAGATATTAAATTGACTCAACAGAAACCCTTTATAAACTCTATAACGCTAATAATGTATTAGTTTGAATTTGTTAATGTTCACACTGATATCATTTGTGAATAGTGACAATTTTATTTCTTCCAGCATGTATATCATTGACTTGCTCACCTTGCTTTACTACATTTGCTAAGTCCTCCAATGCAGACCACCCCTCCCCCCTCCACACACACAAAGTGTTTATTTATTTGGCTATACCAGGTCTTAGTTGTGACTTGAGGGATTTTTAGCTGTAGTATGAGAACTCTTAGCATGTGGAATTGAGTTCCTGGACCAGAGATCGAACCTGGGCTCCCTACATTGGGAGCTCGGAGTGTTAGCCACTGGACCACCAGGAAAGTCCCCAGTGTAGTCTTGAGAAGATGCAGTAATAGTGGATATCACTGCCCTGTTCTCAACCTCCAAGTGAACATCTCCAAAAATTTCCCATTAGGTATATTATATGCTATGGATTTTTATAAATATCCTTAATAAATCAAGTAAGTTGCCTTCTATTTTTAGCTTGCATAGTTATTTTAAAGTCAGGATCTGATCATTTCCTCTCTGGATCCTCTGTTGTAAGCAAAGTTAAAGACAAGTGACACAGTGGCAGAAAACATTTGTGAGTTATAGAACAGAGGGGCTAACCTCGGCAAAGAATTCTGCTTGCATTGCCAGATTCAGTTTTCTCACACAGAGTTCCAAACACTGTGTTCCAGGCCACTGCTGTCAGGAATGAAAGTTTCACCCATCCATGAGCAAAAATAAGTTAGTCTTTTGTAAAGCTAAATGTATTCCTTTCAAGGGACTGTCTTTTCTTCTGTGCATATATTCTCTCAGATTTTTAACTATAAAAAATACTGTTTTTCTTATAATAACTATTCTAATAATCATAATTCAGGTTTTTTTTTTTAATGTTCTTGTTTGACAAACTAAAATATTAGTAACTCTTCACAGGTCCCTCTAAATTCTTTAACTGACTTGATTCTGACCTAATGCATATCGGTGACATTCAGGATATTGATGAAGAAAAAGGAGCCAACACATTAAGGAGATGGGATGGGACTAGAGGAGGACCATGGAGAGTGTGGAGAAGAAGGAAATAAGCCAGGACAGTGAGACATCACAAAGCCAAGGAAGAAAGGTTTCAACCTGGTGACTGTGGCTGGCTCGGTCAAATGCTGGCAAGAATTAAGCAAAATTAAGACTATAAAACATCTATGGTGTTTAGAAATAAAGAGGACATTAGTGATTCCAGTGGGAAAAATTTCAGTGGAGCAGCACAGCCAAGACTGAATGCTGTGAACTGAGAAAAGAAAGGGTGGTAAGGAACTGGAAACATTGGCTAATATGATTTTTCTGGGAAATTTAACTTTGAAGGGAGAAGAGTGTCTCAGCTCCAGTAGGACTGGGAGTTGGTTAGTTGATTGGTTGGTTGCTTGCTTGCTCAGTTAGTTAGTTGGTTGATTGATTTGTTTGTTTTGAAGGTTAAGAGGTGATTGAGTAAGATTAGTGTTAATGGAAAAGCCAGTGGAGAGACAGGGATATTGAAAATACAGGAGAGAAAGGAGATAATGCCAAGAGATGCTGAGAAGAGGAGATGAAGTGGAATATAAGACACAGATGGGAGCTGTGTCTGAGGGCAGGAAGGGAGCCATTCAACCTTTGTGCATCATAAAGGGCACACCATCCAGGGCCTCAGCCTTGGACCTTGTGGCTCCTACACAGCTCAGCAGTAGCAGCTGTGTGAATGGAGCCCCGCACTTGTGCGAGGTTCATCCTGCCCGGTCGTACGCAGCAGTCTAGGACACAGGTCAGTATGTAAGTTGGAGTGACACAATTTGAGAGAGTTACCACCAAGAAGAATAGCCCATGAAAGTCCCTCAAGACAGAGCAGTCAACAAATCAGAGAGGGTTAGAAGAGAGAGGTGAAAGGAAAAAGGTATCATCTTTTCTCCTCTCCACATCTCCCATGCCAAGTTTCCATCAAGTTTCACCCCATCTCCTTCATAATAACCCTTTCCACATTCTTCTTCCATTCACCCATCACAGTGTTCATTCTCTTAAGTTCATTTTACACGGACAGGTTTTAGGAAGAAGTCAGTCTCTTACAGAACAAGATGTGGATTTAAATAGTAAAAGACCAGATACGAACCTAAAAGGATGCATCCCTCAAAATGAAGTTTAAGCAGTGAACCGGTCAGTAGAAGAGATCTGTTGAAAAGAAGTCTTTCCTGTGCCTTTAAATACCTTAGAGCCCATCAAGAGCCATGATGTTCAGTGCGCCACCCACATAAAAGCACCCAGCCCAGGGGGACATGGGGTGGAGATCCATCCCTTGTAAGGATAATGTTGGCAATTTAGAATTCTTTTTTTTTTTTTCCAATTTAGATCAATACATATTGAACCAATACTCTATTCCACATAGTTAGACATTGTTTTTGGAGGAGGAAATGGCAACCCACTCCAGTGTTCTTTCCTGGAGAATCCCAGGGACGGGGGAGCCTGGTGGGCTGCTGTCTATGGGGTCGCACAGAGTTGGACATGACTGAAGTAACTTAGCAGACATTGTTTCCCCAAATTTGTCCAAACTTCAGACAATAACCTGAGGAGGGAGCTGGGGTGATAGTTTCTGCAGAAAATCTGTGAGTAGGATCATGAAGAACATTCACCAGTTGGAGGTGGTCAGTTTGTCTCAGGAGAAAAGAACAGAAACTGGGGACTTAGAGAAACTCAGTTAAGGCCAGTGTCTGAAATGGGAAGAAGGTGGAGTCAGTGTGTGCATAAAACTGGATCCGAATTCTGCACACACTCACTGATGTGTGTGTGCCAAATTTTCCTTCAGTCGTGTCCAACTTTGTGACCCCATGGACTGTAGCTCACCAGGGTTCTCTGTCCATAGGATTCTCCAGGCAAGAATACTGGAGTGGTTGCTATGCTCTCCTCCAGGGGATCTTCCTGACCCAGGGAGTGAACCCGCATATCTTATGTCTCTTATGTCTGCCGTATTGGCAGGTAGGTTCTTTACCACTAGTACCACCTGGGAAGCCCATATTCACTGATAGGGCCTCACAATATTGTCAGGGCTGGGAGGACCCAACAGTGGAGTAAAAGGATAAGATTTCTAAGTTTAGAAAACAACCGCCAGGAGGCCAGTTTCTCTCCACTCAACCTTAACATAGACTTCCCTTGTGGCTCAGTGGGTAAAGAATCTGCCCGCAATGCGGGAAATCTGGGTTCAAACCCTGGGTCTGGAAGATCCGCTGGTGAAGGGAAAGGCTACCCACTCCAGTGTTCTGGCCTGAGGAATTCCATGGTTTGTACAGTCTTTGGGATCACAAAGAGTTGGACATGACTGAGTGACTTTCACCTTAACATAACGGCTTTTTTTTTTTTTTTAAAGAGAAGATTTTACTAGTTTCCTTCAAACAAATAATAAATCCTGTGCCCTGAAAAGGTGGGGTGTTAATGGAGCTCAGACTCTTCACAGAGGTCAGGGGGGCCTCCTGCAGGTGATCTCAGCGACTGGGCTGGATTCACCTTTGCTTCGCTGCGTGGCATTGCTGCTCCTCTTGGAGATCCTGCCACCTGAGCTCCAGGTGGGGATGGGCAGTGTCGTGTCTGCCTTGTGGACAGAGCACATTGTAGGCACTCAGCTGACGTTTTCTAGATGTTAAATAAATGCTCCTTCCCGTGATGCAGTAACTGTCTCTTTAGAGTCAACAGCAGAGGCCTCATCTCCATCTGAATTCCACTAGGAGTAGAGAAATGGCCTCATGGGCCAAGATCCCCTGGGCTTCCTGTGGGTGGCGTCCCCCGTCCCTGGTGGAGACGTGGAAAGAGCCTCAGCCAGGACACCAAGCTGAGAGGATAAGGACTTCCTTCCACAGCATGCAGGACGAGCGTTGGCAGAGAATCCAAGAAAGCAGAGAGGGACTCACTCATCCCCATCAAGTCAAACTGAGTACCTCAAAGATCATTCTCATCTGTTTTTTCCCCCTCAAGGAAGGGGTGAGCAAGCAGTAAAGTATGTCCTTAGGCAGCAGTCCAGTTGGCTTCAAAAAGCTATCAAGGAGTCATTTCAGAATCCCTTTGCACAGACATGTCTAGAATATTGACCAGAAGAGAAGAGAGGAAGACTATTACAGAGAGATTCTCCCCTCAGCTGCACGTTTGGCAGGGGTCCCATATAAAAGCTATTGACACAGCTTTTATGTAGGCACCCTCCATCTTTATAATCCCCGAGTTTCAATAAAAACTATCTCCACTTGCACAGATGGCAGCAAGAATAGACAGCATGATACGCTGTCTACAGACCGGTATTGGCTCTTTTTCAGTACATGCCAACTATAGCAAGGACTTTTAATCATTTTAAATTGTATAATGACAGAATGATAAATGATAAGCACTTTGAAGACTAAACAATATTTTGTCATCAGAATCAAAACATTAGCCTCAACTTTGGAAATTTCACATTTTAAAGGGGTTCTTCCTTCAACCCTTCTTTTATTCCTAAATGACCTGTTAATTCATTTAAAAAATTAATGAGCACCAACTAAGTACCAGGTACTAGGTTAGATAATAGAGATTCATGATACAGAGGGCAAGGGGGTAGGTAGGGAATAGATTTTATTTCCCTTCAACATACAATTTATATTGTTATGCTGTTTTCAGGAAGATTCCATTCTGGGGTGAAAAATGGGAATTTTTAGAAATACAGTTGGTAAGGTTCTGTTTTTACATGGTCAGTCTTTCCCCTCCCCTTCCTTCACCCATACTTGGTGAATGTAGCCTATTCTTTTCCCCAAGGAAAAGGAAACAACCTTGATCCTTCCTGTCTTTGACCCTGGATTGTTTGTCTCACTCGGAATGAGTCTGCATCTGTGAGATGGACATTTAATGGGGCCAGCCCTCGGGGAACTCAAGGTTATCTTCATAATAAACCCCATGAGAGAAGACAGTGTTCTGCCTTCAGAATATCCTACACAGCCTCAGCTGTCTATTTCAAAACTGTCTTTAAAACCAAGTGCTTAATCACCTCTTCTAGATCAATTAAAAGATATTATTAGAAAATTGCAAGGATATTTCTATTGCCTAATCATTTACAATCCCCCTTCAGCTTTCAAGAGGTTGAGGTTACTTAAAACAGAAACCATGTATGTCACATGACTTTTAAAATAATAACATGAAACAGTAGGAGAAGCTTTATTATAGTCCTGTTATTTCTCTCATAGAAGTTGTATAAAAAGATCATGCAATGCTAAGGCCCAGCAAGGTTCCATCTAAGTTCTATGTTTTTCACCTTGCATTGCAATTGCCAGTGAACTGTGGTGTTGGAGAAGACTCTTGAGAGTCCCTTGGACTACAAGGAGATCCAATCAGTCCATTCTAAAGGAGATCAGTCCTGGGTGTTTTTTGGAAGGACTGATGCTGCAGCTGAAACTCCAGTACTTTGGCCACCTCATGTGAAGAGTTGACTCATTGGAAAAGACTCTGATGCTGGGAGGGATTGGGGGCAGGAGGAGAAGGGGATGACAGAGTATGAGATGGCTGGATGGCATCACTGACTCGATGGACGTGAGTCTGAGTGAACTCCGGGAGTTGGTGATGGACAGGGAGGCCTGGTGTGCTGCGATTCATGGGGTCGCAAAGAGTCGGACACGACTGAACTGAACTGGACATTAACCAAGGGTCTTCCATGGGCCAGGCATTCTCCAGCACTTCATAATCACTAGCTGGTCTGCTTCCTGGGATATTATCATTAACCCAGTTTTAAATATGAGAAAACTAAAGTTTACAGCTTGCTCAAAGTCACATAGCTAGGGAGTGGCAGAGAGAGTTGTAATCTGGATCTGATGGTCTGCAGAGTACTTCATTACTAATGAACATTTTAAAATAGTGATTCACATCCCGTTGGTGGCTCATGAGATCAACTTAGTGACTTGTGATGCCTTTTTAAGTGAATGAGATAGAATGGTAATGATCAGAGTTTATCCACCATAGTAAAAGGTAAGTAATATTTGAAGAAATTTTGTTTTCTGTGTGTGTGTGTATGTGTGTGTATTTGTATGCCAAGTTTTGATGTGATGCAAAATTTATTTCTAACTGTGAGTTACTATCTTAATCTTAAAGCTGCTTCACTAAGAAATACTGACTCTTACTCATTCGTGTTCCAGGGCTTCCCAGGTGGCACAGTGGTAAAGAAACCGTCTGCCACGGTAGGAGACCCAGGTTCGATCCCTGGGTTGGGAAGAACCCCTGGAGGAGGACATGGCAACCCATTCTAGGATTCTTGCCTGGAGATTTCCATGGATAGAAGAACTTGACAGGCTACAGTTCATGGGGTCCCAAAGTCAGACATGACTGAAGTGACTAACACTTTCACTTTCATGCATGTTCCAAACACAGGAGGACTAGTTTTTATAAAGCTGCCCTCTGTAGAAATCTTTGTAAGAAAGCAGTTAAGAGATTTAAAAATCTATGAGCTTTCATTGATTTTTTAATCTATGAAATCCTTTCCGTGTATGAATAGGCTTAACAAGCCAACCTTCAGAGCCTCACAGCAGAGAGTTTTCCTAAAATAGTCAGACCTGACTGGTCTTATGCCCAGTTGCTCACAGTAAATCATTCATCGATCACTACGGAAAAGGCAAAGAAAATATGTTCTGCTTTTGTAAAAACAAAAACCCAGTGGGGAGAAAAGAATCCAAGGGCCACGCTCCCCACTGAGGGAAGGCCTCTTGGATGCAGCAGGTTCCATAGGAGAGTGAGCATCGCCACATCTCAGTGTCCCCATGAAAGACCAGATGCTGGTCCTTTATGTGTTTGCAGGGTGGTGAGGGTCGTCAGGACTAAAGCTCAAAATATCCAATAATCTACTCATGCTCTCTATCAATATCACCAAAAGCTTGACATGTAGTATAACTCAGACCTAGCTTTAGCGTCTGTATCAAACTCCTGCCCATTTACAAATGGCATGATTCATTAAACAAGGAGGGTCAGCAGGCACGACTGACTTTAGGAGAGTGAACACTCTGGCGGGAGAACACTTCATCACAATGCAGCATGGGCTGGGAGGACTCAGAGAGGGCATTTTCCCAAGGACCAGAGTAGAAGTGCCCTTCATATGCTCAGCAGCCATTCATTATTTTTGTTACTGTTGTTTAGTCGCTAAGTCCTGTTTGAGTCTTTGCAATCCCATGGACTGTAACCCACCAGGCTCCTTTAACCATGGGATTCCCCAGGCAAGAATAGTGGAGTGGGTTGCCATTTACTTCTCCATGGGATCTTCCTGACCCAGGGATCGAACCCACATTCCCTGCATTGGCAGGCAGATTCTTTAATGCTGGGCCACCTGGCAAGTCCACATTCCTCATCTTCACATGGAGAGAGTAATACCAACACAAATGTGTTAGGATTAAGTGAAATAATTAGGAAATACCCAGTTCACAGTAGATGATGCTCCCCAAAGGTTAGATTGTCTAGTCCTCTGCTGTATTAAAACACGCCATAAAGTGTGAAAGTTAAAGTGTCTCAGTTGTGTCTGACTCTTGCCAACACCATGGACTGTAGCCTGCTAGGCTCCTCTGTCCATGGAATTCTCCAGGCAAGAATATTGGAGTGGGTAGCCATTCCCTTCTTCATGGGATCTTCCTCACTCAGGGATCAAACCCTGGTTTTCTGGTTTGTAGGCAGATGTTTTACTATCTGAGCCACCAGGGAAGCAAAAAGCACTGGACCCCCAACCCAGGGAAATTCGTAGCCATGATGCCAACCTTCATGGGCATGATTAGGAAAACTTTGCCAACATCCCTTGTTCCCTTGAATTAGTCATAATGAACTATAGCCCTGCCTGAGAATGCACTCTCCTTAAATCAATTTATTTGAAGTTTCATCTTGCACTTTTCCCCTCTACATTGTACATTTTATACCTTTGACTCATTTGTTTTGCAACTGGAAGTTTGCACCTCTTAATCCCCCTCTCCTATTTCTATCTAACCTCTATTCTTTTTTTTTTTTTTAAGTACATGACTCCTAAATTTTTATTAGATATTTGCAAAAAAAAAACCCACATATCTTTATTTTCTGGAAAATATTCTTTAAAACTTGAGAGAATGGCTCTCACATCTATATTTCTGGAATCTCTTTGGTCATCCTATCTACAGATAGAGTAACTTTCCAAATATTGATTATGTTTCCTTTATGCACTTTCTCATTCAATCCAGCAGTTATTCAGCTCTCATTCATTTTCTTTTATGTTGTCTGCACAAGGAGAAGACTTTTAGATCATCCTCATAGAGGACTTATGCTCCTTGAAATGCAGACTCCTGATTCTCCCTAGCATGATGGTTAAAAATGGGCCTCTGGGGTCAGAGAGATGATTCAGATCAATCTGTGTGATTTTGCATTTCGCTTCCCTAACCCTGAAACTCTCGAATCTTCTCCAACACCACAGTTCAAAAGCATCAATTCTTCAGCACTCAGCTTTCTTCACAGTCCAACTCTCACATCCGTACATGACTACTGAAAAAACCATAGCCTTGACTAGACGGACCTTTGTTGGCAAAGTAATGTCTTTGCTTTTGAATATGCTTGTCTAGGTTGGTCATAACTTTCCTTCCAAGGAGCAAGCGTCTTTTAATTTCATGGCTGCAGTCACCATCTGCAGTGATTTTGGAGCCCAGAAAAATAAAGTCAGCCACTGTTTCCACTGTTTACCCATCTATTTGCCATGAAGTGATGGGACTGGATGCCATGATCTTAGTTTTCTGAATGTTGAGCTTTAAGCCCACTTTTTCACTCTCTTCTTTCACTTTCAAGAGGCTCTTTCATTCTTCTTCACTTTCTGCCATAAGGGTGGTGTCATCTGCATATCTGAGGTTATTGAGATTTCTCCCGGTAATCTTGATTCCAGCTTGTGCTTCCTCCAGCCCAGCATTTCTCATGATGTACTCTGCATATAAGTTAAATAAGCAGAGTAACAATATACAGCCTTGACGTACTCCTTTTCCTATTTGGAACAAGTCTGTTGTTCCATGTCCAGTTCTAACTGTTGCTTCCTGACCTGTATGCAGGTTTCTCAAGGGGCAGGTAAGGTGGTCTGGTATTCCCATCTCTTGAAGAATTTTCCACATTTTATTGTGATCCACACAGTCAAAGGCTTTGGCATAGTCAATAAAGCAGAAATAGATGTTTTTCTGGAACCTCTTGCTTTTTCAATGATCCAGTAGATGTTGGCAATTTGATCTCTGGTTCCTCTGCCCTTTCTAAAACCAGCTTGAACATCTGGAAGTTCATGGTTCATATATTGCTGAAACCTGGCTTGGAGAATTTTGAATGTTACTAGCATGTTGGAGAAGGCAATGGCACCCCACTCCAGCACTCTTGCCTGGAAAATCCCATGGATGGAGGAGCCTGGTAGGCTACAGTCCATGGGGTCGCTAAGAGTCCGATACGACTGAGTGACTTCACTTTCACTTTTCACTTTCATGCATTGAAGAAGGAAATGGCAACCCACTCCAGTGTTCTTGCCTGGAGAATCCCAGGGACGGGGCAGCGTGGTGGGCTTCCGTCTATGGGGTCACACAGAGTCAGACATGACTGAAGCGACTTAGCAGCAGTAGCAGCAGCAGCATGTGGGATGAGTGCAATTGTGCAGTAGTTTGAGCATTCTTTGGCATTACCTTCCAACCAGTCCATCCTAAAGATTAGTCCTGGGTGTTCATTGAAGGGACTGATGTTGAAGCTGAAACTCCAGTACTTTGGCCACCTGATGCAGAGAGCTGATTCATTTAAAAAGACCCTGATGCTGGGAAAAATTGAGGGCAGGAGGAGAAGGGGACGACAGAGGATGAGATGGTTGGATGGTATCACCGACTCAATGGACATGGGTTGGGTGGACTCCAGGAGTTGGTGATGGACAAGGAGGCCTGGTGTACTGCAGTTCATGGGGTCGCAAAGAGTCGGACATGACTGAGCGACTGAACTGAACTGAACCCTGAAACAGGAAGGATATTATCACCCACACATTGATTGAAGGTATCAGTTCAGTTCAGTTCAGTTGCTCAGTCATGTCCAACTCTTTGTGACCCCATGAACTGCAGCACTCCAGGCTTCCTTGTCCATCACCAACTCCCAGAGCTTACTCAAACTCATGTCCACCATGTTGGTGATGCCATCCAACCATCTGATCCTCTGTCGTCCCCTTCTCCTCCCACCTTCAATCTTTCCCAGCATCAGGGTCTTTTCCAGTGCCTCAGTTCTTTGCATCAGGTGGCCAGAGTATTGGAGTTTCAGCTTCAGCATCAGTCCTTCCAATGAATATTCAGAATTGATTTACTTTAGGATGGACTGATTGGATCTCCTTGCAGTTCAAGGGACTCTCAAGAGTCTTCTCCAACACCACGGTTCAAAAGCATCAATTCTTTGGCTCTCAGCTTTCTTTATAGTCCAATTCTCACACCCATACATGACTACTGGAAAAACCATAGCCTTGACTGGATGGACCTTTGTTGGTAAAGTAATGTCTCTGCTTTTTAATATGCTCTCTAGGTTGGTCATAGCTTATAGTCGAGATTACCCACTGTGCAAACTACCCAGTACACAGTAAGCCCAATGAGTGTTACCTGTTATTATGTAGTATTATCTCTCCTTATTCCAATGTGGTCCTGAATTTCTCTCTTATTCACACTTCATCTTTCCTTCTGCATGTGTATTTTCATTATGTCACCTCAAATCCTTCTTATAAAGGATTAATGAGTAAATAAATCCATCTATTTGATCCTGTTAGCTCATGGTTTTGCTTTCCTGTTTCCAGGGGGTGAACAAGTCTTTGATTCCATACACAGGTAGGACAGTAGCTTTGACTTTGTTCACTCTTGCTTTCCTGAAGCAGATTCATAACGAGCCTTGATTCCATTCTTGGTAGAGTTAATGTTTGGTATGATGGTGATTATTTTAAATGTTATAATTAAGAACATTAC
Source organism: Bubalus kerabau (assembly GCF_029407905.1). Taxonomy (NCBI): domain Eukaryota; kingdom Metazoa; phylum Chordata; class Mammalia; order Artiodactyla; family Bovidae; genus Bubalus; species Bubalus kerabau. Next base: position 29,785,694 of record NC_073635.1, on the reverse strand, counting down.
TCAGAGAAACTGTAAACTAAGAGTAACGCCAGAAAACTGAGCTCATAGAGCTTTGCAAAAATTAAACAGGATAATATGAAAAGAGTTTGGCCATATCAGTAATTTCTTCTCATTACTTAAGATTCCTGTCCCCTCTTTCATGTAGGTTATGCCCTGACTGAAGGCAGTACAATCACTCCTTTGTGCCCAAAAGGATATTTTCCCTGTGGGAATCTCTCCCAGTGTTTGCCTCGTGCTTTTCACTGTGACGGCATGGAGGACTGTGGGAACGGAGCTGACGAGGAGAACTGTGGTGAGTCCACTCGCTCAGCTCCATACGGACACGCCCCCTTGTGAACTCCCCAGAACTGTGTGTGGATCAAATGCTAACAGTGATGAACTGGAAGAGGTGATTTGGTATTCTGTAGGGAATCCTATTGCGACACGACTAAACAACTCCTCTCCAATGGATTTGTGATAATTACCTGCATCTTCCTATTTAGAGGTGGCTTGAATCAGAAACACAGTATGATTAAAAAACAAAATAAAACTATTTTAAATCCTACTCAGATACCCATATTTTAGTTTTAAATGGCTTAAACGATGACCACTTCCTTCTGGCTTGGAAATTGGGTTCAGTTGCAAGAATATATAAAGCGTGAATAGATCTTCCTAGAGAATTAAATTATTCAGTAGACCTATATCGTGTCCACTGTGTCCTCCCCAAGTCAGCAGGACATGACAGGCTCAGGGGAGACAGGCGCCTCACCCTTGCGGGGTTCACAGGGACCGTGTGAACAAGGATGTGAGCAAACTTGTACCTAAATAAATAATTTAAGAGAGTAGTAAGCCCCATGAGGTATGCAGATCAGGATAGTGGGAGAGGAAGTGACTTGGGGTAAAGGCTACTTTAAAGACATAGCCACAAAATCCCTTGCTGAGATGATGACATTTGACTTGCAAATGAAATGAAAGAAGAGGAAAACCATGAAATACTCTGGAGGTACAGAGTTACAGGCAAAGGAAACAGCAAATGGAAGGCCCAGAGGCTGAATGAAATAAGATAGCTGTGTTTGTGGGAAGTAAAAGCCAGACTGAGATGGGCGGAGCGAACAGGATAAAAAGGGTAAAGTGGTAAGAGAGGCCAGACCAGAAAGGTCTCACAGGCCACTTTAGGTCTGTGTATCAGGACTGTATATGTCTTCTCATCTAACCTGTGCATTTTGCCCGTGGAGAAACTGATGCCCTGAGAGGTCAATATGTCTAGTTAGTCATAGAGTAGACCCTAGGACACAGGTGTCCTGAATCTGGAAGAATCGTGTGTGTTTTCTACCTCACCAAACTGCCCCTCCTTGGCACGGCCCAGCTAGCAAGCAGGGGTGGCAGCAGAGTCCAGGAGTGCCTGGTGTCTGGCTCTAGAATCTGCTCTCATGCCCCTGGGGACTCGTGCACACTCCCGGCACCTCTGCCTTCACCACCTGTGCATCACTCCTCCTCAGCCTGTAGGATAGAGTTCAGGTGTCCCATCCTCACCTGAGAAGCTTGGCTTCCTGGCCATGCCTCCCGCCCTGAGGCTGTACCACTGTCTAGGACAAGCACCCTTTCTCTCTTTTGCTATCGCATCCTGGTGTGCCTGGATGATGGTACTAAAGACGGCCTCGTCTTCCCACTGTACTTCTCTCACTAGCCAGAAACACCTTGCGAAGGGTTCTTACAGGCATCTTACTTGCTTTGGTGTCACCAGAGCCTAGAACAGGCAAGGACAGTCAGTGCTCAGGAGTGGAGCAGCTCTCTGGCTGCCAAGGGCAAGTCACTCACGTTTTTGCCCTCTCTTCTTCAACTGCTTGGGAATCTCAGACCATGCATGTTGTCTGCCTCATGGGAGTTCTCCAAATGCAAATTAAGTAATTCATGTAAAGACACCAATAGAATAATTTTAAAAACTGTTGAGAATATTAATAAGAAATAAAAATAAACTAAACTTTGCAGGGATCTGCAAAAAGGTACCTGTGGAAGGAGTTCCCTGTGGTCAAGTGGTTAGAATTTCAGGCTTTCACTGCTGTGACTTGGGTTCAGTCCCTGGTCAGGGAACTGAGGTCCCACAAGCCACACAGTGAAACCAAAAAAAAAAAAAAAAAAAAAAGGCAGAACAGTAAAGGGACCTGTGGGCAACTATTTAAATTTACTTTTCTATTTATATAAACTTTAGGATTCTGCATCATATTGTATGTTTTATTGCCTCTAACAGCTTATGCTAATGCTAAGATAATCATATTTCAAAAATCAATCCTTCTTTTTTAAAAAGAATATGTTTTCATTGCTAAAAAAGAAAAGGAAACCTGGCAAATAAGCAGATCATATCATCTGACATATTGAGAAAATATTTTTCTCATCAGGACTAGACAAACTTTATTAAAAGGAACTTCATTTTTGCCTTATTAAAAAAGTCAAAGGACATGAATTTTATCAGAATTCATTACATGTATCAAGTAGGTATCTACATACACATATACAGATTATGTTTTCTTCTGAGGATCTCAAAACTAAGATCAAACATTTAAAATGTCAGCATTAGAAATCGATGATATTTTTCAAGGTGGATACACGTATGGAAAATAATCATCATATATTTAAAATATTTGTAATTGCAGAAACAGACAAAACTCGAGATGTTTGCCTGCTTTTTCTTCCTTACCATTGTCGTTATCTTTCTATTACTTAAAACTTTAAGTTGATTTCATGATCAGATTTTTATATTTTTGGTTTGTAATTTGATATTTTATTTATAGAATAACTGACACATGTTCATCACCGTGTGTTTCACAGGAGACACTAGTGGATGGGCGACTATATTTGGCACAGTCCATGGAAATGCTAATAATGTGGCATTAACACAGGAGTGCTGTAAGTGGTATTGGTTCGAAGATTCAGTATCAGCTTTGCGAGCAACATGATTTGTGGTGCATGGATTTACCTGGGTAGTGTCTTTCATTCCCTTAAGAATCCCAATTTCAGTTCAATGTGTTTCAGTGGTCAACTGGTCTATTATCTGTTCGTGGGACTGAAAAGAGAGAAAAAGGAAAACAACATGCTCTATTCATGCTTCCTCTGTGTATTAGCCTGTGACTGCACGAATGCATAGGTACTGAATACTTGTGACAAGTAATGAAGGTCTTACTCCCTTCAATCACCAACTTCTTTTCAGCCCCTCTGTTGGGCACTGAGAGGGCAAGGATAGCTAAAGTGTGTCCCCAATCTTCAAATACCTCACACGGTTCCAGTAGAGACAGTTCCTTACAGAAGCAGGAGTGATACAATATACAATGCTGAACGGAAGGAAGAATGTTTGCACAAGGGGGTATGGAAGCCCTTGGGGAGAAATGATGTCTGTGCCAGGGAAGGTGAAAGATCCACAGACAAAGTGACACTGAGATGGACTCAGAGGTCCTTGGATGGAGGGAAGAGTAAGAGGTAACAGAATGAGCAGCGGAGCGTGACCTGCAAAGCAGCAGGGTAGGAAGTTCAGAGCCTGCTTCCCGATGCCTTTCGCATCGGTTCGCAGAGTGTAAGATGTAGGAGCAGGAGGTGGACCCAGAGGGTGGGACAAACCTGTAGGGGGCTCTGGGTGCACAGTTCAGAGTTTGGCCTCTGTCCTATCGTAGAATTATCTCTCTATATATACACAGATTATATTATATACTATATATTACACACAATATATAAATGGATAGATAATTATAGTGTATATATAGTTACATACACACATTAGTATGTATACATAATATACATGTATAAAGTACATACATTAAGTTCTACACTATTACATACTTTATAATATTAGGTCATAGCTACCACAGTATATAGTTTACTATATTCAAATATACATAAAATTAGAAATCAAAAAAGAGTAAGTTACAAAAAATGAAAAATAAATATATGAAAACTCTAGCGTCTTCTTCCTGAGCCACAGCGGGTCATCTTGTACACACGCCATTGTGGAGGCCATTGCTGTCCACATTGGGCAACCACCGAAGTCGTGAGCTTACTTCCATTTAATGAAGAAGAGGAACCACATGACAAGAAGTGTATAGACCAATGATTCTTGCACCAGAATTATAAAGAATGAGTTAGAACAGTGTTCTCAGCTTGAGACATGTATGCCCCTGGAGAACATTTGGCAACGTCGGGTACATTCTGCGTTGTCACTTAGGGGAGGGGTGGGTGACTGCTGGCTTCTGGTGAGTGGAGGCCAAAGATACTGCTGAACCTTTTACAATGTGCAGGACAGCACCCACGACAGAATGACCTGACCCAAATGTCAATCTTGCCAGGGTTGAGGAGAAAGCTTGGTGAAGGAGACACTGAGCATTACGTTTCTTGCAGCATTCCAGACTAACACTAAGAATCTGAGCCTAGAAAACACCTCTGGGAGGAGTGAGGTAGGGAGGGCAGCAAGAGGCATTTCATAAGAAGAATCCAGAGGTTGAGGTGTGACTGACCTGCAGGTGAGGGAGTTACGCTCACATTTCTGGTTTAGTCAATTGGCCCAGCTTTGACTACACGCAGTTCTTCTATTGGTAAATAAAGAGTTCCCAACCCTAGTAACGTAATCTAGTAATGTAACTACTTCAATGTCAGTTAAACATTGAAGTAAACATTCTGAAGTCATCTTTAAGAAGTTGAGATCATTAGCATCAGCCTATGAGCAACACAGAATATTTTCTAAAAGTTTGTACACTAGAACGTGTCTTTTGAATTAGGCAGGGACTCAATAAAAGTTTGTTGGGTTTATTAAAAGTCAGTGAAATTGATTTTAAAAATAAAGTTTGAATAAAAGTGATCTAGAGGAAGCAGAGCAATCAGAAAGGACTTATAGTCAGAGTTAAATCAATAATAAATATAAAAAATTGCAAATAACTCACTTTTTTTAGCTCCGTCACAGCCAAGTACCATCATATGCCCCATAAATCTCATTCCCCAAGACTCTCTCTCCTCTCTCTTTTCTCTCTCTCACACACACACATGCACATGGTAATTGTTCTGCTGACCCACTTGGCCAGGTTTCTCCATAGATTTCTCACATGCTGTTATTTTAATAATTAACATCATTAGTAATTATATATAATAACAAATAGAATTACATGATGATGTTTATATATTATTAATATATCGTTACAAATCTTAATAATTATAATATGCCATTATATTAATAACTTCCTCCTTTGGAGTCAATCCTAAATCATTTTTCTTCCCTCTGAATGCTTCAGATAGATGGAGCTTTGGTTTTCTCTGCTTTATAGCTTCTCTACCACTTTAACTTCATCGTAATGGAAAACTAAGAACCAGAATAACAGGGTATCTGAGTTGGTTGGTTTTAGTAAGACACAATGGTGGCTATGGAAGAATCTGCATCTAACTCTCATCACAGCTCTAAGAGAAGTTTGAAAGGAGGGAAATAGTTGAACTTAGCTTTAACCAACAAGCATTTATTGAGCAGCTTTTCTGAGCCATTCAATTAAGTGAAATTGACTTAGTTATACCCATTAAATATTTACTCAGCCACACTCACAGTTTTCATTGAGGAGAGCTTAATTTTGCTTCACTATATACTTTTTAAAACACTATTTAAACATGTTTGTGATTTCTTTCTAATCTCTTGTTAAATGCCTCTAAAATGACCACTGGAAGCTAGAACTGAAATGAATACCACATGAGCCTATATTCAACTAGAAGAGATTTCTTATTTGCTTTTATTTGGGGCCTGAATAAGTTCATTTAACAAAATGTGACTGTTATACATTCAATGGAAAAAGAACAATGTCAGTTACCAGAGATAAAGTCATAACTAAAGATAAGTATTTTTTCTTATTGAATCATTGCTCTTTTTGTCCCCTAGTTTTAGATCAGTACCCACAACGCTGTGTGTGCAAAGGAACTGAGTTGGAATGTGTAAATGCTGGCTTGAAGTCTGTGCCAACGGTTTCTAGCAATGTGACATTACTGTGAGTAGCATTCAAATCTTGATATTTGCTCCTGACCTCATATGAAAACCATACAGTCTAATCTTTGTTCTGTTTTATGCTACTTGTGTATTCGCAAAATAATAGAAAACCATCAGCCATCAGAGAATTCTGCATGCTTCTTCTCCCGGGGAAAAGTGTTTTAAACACTGTATGTTGGATTATCCGGGTTATCTTTAACTCACAAACTTCTGGAATTCTTATTTCCAATTACTTTCCAATTTATGTATTATTACTAATATGCCAGTACTATTCAAGTGAAAATAAAAACTTGGGGGAAAAAAGGAAGAGCACTTTACATGTTCTATCTCGTTTTAAATAGTAGTAATTTGTCCCAGACTTTAAAGGTGTAGAAGATGCGTGAAGATGACTCTGGCATAATCAATCATGGAGATTTTTTTTTTTAACTCTGCATAGATATTTGGAGAGCCTCAGAAAGTTGTTTGCAAATATATCATAATTTGGGCACACATGAATTGGTTAGGATTTTTGTTGTTTTTTGGATGTGTTTGCTGTGTTTTGTTAAATTGCCTACAGAAGAAAAAGTTAAATCACCATAGATGTTCCAGTCTAGTATACTAGCTGGCTAATGTGGTCAAATATTTGCAAGCTGCTTTAATTTTGCTTTATGGATTTTTCATTCTCGTGAAAGTTTTCATTTATTATGGGCATTTTCAAATGTGTGTGAAGTAAAATGGAGCATGATAAAATATTCTCAAGCATGTAACTTCTAGAAAAGAGATTGGTTAGTCATAAATTCCATAATAAAGTCTTCTTTACATGTTGTTTTAGGTCTCTTAAGAAAAACAATATTCACAGTCTTTCAGATAAAGTTTTCATCAAATACACAGAACTTAAAAAGATGTAAGTAGCTTTTAATAGTGTTTTTATGAGAAAATCTATGAGATGTTTTGTTTAAGATGTTTTTAATCTGAGAATAAAATGAAATATAAAGTTGATTACCTTTATCATTAAGGTTATTTTTCTAAATGTAATTAAGGTTAGACATTAAAGCATTGAAAAGTATGCTTTCTTTCCATTTCATAATTTAAACTAACAACTGATTTTATTTAACCTTTGTTTTAGAGTTAAATTGGAGTTGCGATCAAGCATCTCAGTAAGAATATACATAACTCCACGCTCTTACTTCAGAGCATTTGGAAAATGACATTGTAGATTCAGAGATACTAGATGTGCTTTTTAACCTGGGAGAGTGGTGGCAGAGACAGGAACTATCAGATCATTTAAAATGCATCATGATGGGGTCTAGACTGTCAACCAGGATAAAAAAGAGCAAAAACATGATCTTGGTCAAATCAGTGAAATTAATATATTTGAGGAAGTGAGTGAAAGTCGCTCAGTCATGTCCAACTCTTTGTGACCCCATGGACTGTACAGTGCATGGAATTCTCCAGGCCAGAATACTGGAGTGGGTAGCCTTTCCCTTCTCCAGGGGATCTTCCCAACCCAGGGACTGAACCCAGGTCTCCCGCATTGCAGGCAGTTTCTTTACCAGCTGAGCCACCAGGGAAGCCCATATTTGAGGAAAGAAAACAATAAACAGGAAACAGTCAAACACAGAAACAGAGCATCAAGATGCTTCCAGCATCATCAAAGAAAGAAAACCGGGACCTGAGAGATAAAGTCCCTAGACACAGTCTCCAGTGAGGGGCAAGGAGGGACGGTCAGCCTACACCATAATGCCCATGAACTTTATTGTGATGCTGTCCATATCAGGATGGAAAATCTCTTTGCTTTGATTCCCTGCTCTTCAATCAACCTTATGATGATTACATTAACTTCCTAAATTATTTACACTCAAGTATTTGGAAAGTTACCTTGGATGGGGAATAAGACTGTTCCAATTAGTGGAATGGGATACACCCGATTTAAATAAAGGGATTAAATATTCAACCTCTTGAGAGTTCGGTTACTTAGTGTCAGTCCCTCTGAGCCTGAGTCAATCACTCGGATAATGGAGAGGTCAAATTTCTACAGTTGTGGAGATGATCGTCAGGATAGATTAGAAAATTAGCAAGACAATGTTGTAAGGTCATATCATCGTCTTAGAATTTTTGCCCTTTAACATTCATAATAGAAGAGAAGGTTTCTAGAAATGTGATATATGTTAAATTCCAGGACTAAAAAGAATCTGACTTTTTTGCTGATACTGGACAAATGTACTTGGTTTGAAGTGGTATCAATAGTTCTATGTTCTCATGAGTCTTTAGGTATAGACTCACTCATACAAGAAATGAAGTCCCTGAAGGAAGTCCATTAGTGAGAAGAACCTTGTGTGAGCATGAAGAATTATGCCTGGGTTTGATGGTAGCTTCTGTGATTCCCGTCTGCAGTGAGCTCCTTCTGTTCCATCCTATACCATGTGGTCACGTTGTCATTGTTCCACTGGAGTAGCTGTGCATTGACTCTAGGGTTCCATATTCCTCTAGAGAAGAAATCTTAACAACACTGCTTCTGGTCTTACTGGAAATGCTTAGAATCACAACCTGTTCATTCTATGAATCAATATTGCCCTTGAGCTCACTGAATAGTGCTTAAGGGAAGAAAAATAAAATAGCACTAGCAGAGAAGAAGGAAAAATATTCATGTTTTAGAGTAGCTGTTTAAATCTATTATCTAGAGTCATAGAAGTCTTATGAATTTCTAATTAAATCTTATCATTTATTTATAAGGCAACTGAAGTTTGCAGCAATTAAATGACTTACCTAAGCTCTATAGCTACTTAGCAGAAGAACCAGAATTACAGTCCATATCTTCTTCTTTATTATTATTATTATTTAGTTTACAATATTGTATTGGTTTTGCCATTCTGATGCCCAATGCAACGTTCGTTTTACAACACAATAACCAGAAACCTAGAGGTGGAAAGAAATTGTTCTAGTACCTAATTGAATCTTCTACCGACACATACTCTTCTGTCCCACACCGAACTCCATTCTATACTTTTGGTCCCCAATTTAGGGGAAGCTGACCTCTGGTGAGGCTCACTAGAAGATCAAGCAAAGAGGTTTAAGGTAGGACTTCTGAGGGCAAGTCTTTCCCTGAACCACTGATCCACGCTTTGTTCCGTGTCAATACTTCTTCCTCAGCAGCTGGTAGCCCACGGAAGGGAAGAACATGGAAGCACTAATTTGCACATACAAGTCCCAATTTTTCCTGGTTAAAAAAAAGTTGAGATTTTTTTTCCTGCCGGATTGCCCTGATGAGCTGTAAAGTTCTGCAGTTAAGTGTTTAATTCTGCTTTTTCTGAGAAAACTTAGGTACCACTGAGTACCTAAGTCATAACCTGAGTATCACCCAGCAGGAGTTCCCTTAATGCAAGCTGCTTTTTGATGCTTTCTAGGTGAATTTTATTCTCCCAGAGAACCAGAGAGAAAAGAATTATTAGAGTCTTATCATTAAACATTCACCAAGTGTCTTTTACGTGCAGGGTACAGCATGGGAGACAAAACACAATTCCTTACATTTAAATATCATTTTTTAAAGTTGACAAAAGACTTCCAGGATTTGGAATTCTCACTTGGACTTTGTCTCCAAAGTCTATGAGGTGAGATAAACAGCATTAGATCCCTTTCAGGAATGAGGACACCATCCTTGGAAAAGAAAGATTATTTCCTTGATGACTCAGATGGAAAAGAATCTTCCTGCAATGCAGGAGACCCGAGTTCAATCCCTGAGTCACAAAGATCCCCTGGAGAAGGGAATGGCTACCCACTCCAGTATTCTTGCCTGGGAAATCCCATGGACAGAGGAGCCTGGCGGGCTACAGTCTATGGGGTCGCGAAGAGTTGGACATGACTGAGTGACTACCACTTTCACTTTCTTTCAACCAGCTGACAAGTATTAGAATATGGCTTTAAAGCCAAACCCTTGACTATGGTCTCCTGGAAATCCACCCACATGGGCCAGTCTCAGTATATTGTTACTGTCAGTGAAAACGCCCAGAAACCGAACCTTGGTTGCACAATAACAGAAGTTCTTCGTAAGCATTATTCAAATATTCTAAAGCCATTCATAAGCTCAGCAACTCTTCTTTAAATCCTTTCCTCCCATCTATTTTTTTCTACTTCTCAGCTCCTCCTGCCACTCTTCCCCCAAACTCCCAGGAAAACCGCTACAGTCTCAGGCAGTCCCCTGTCCTGTCCAGTCCCTTTTTCTACCAGTCCTGCATTTCAACAGTCCAAACAACCAATGAAACTAAACATAAACCATCCCCAGGAAAGGGTGTCCAGGGAAGGAAGAAATCAGATGGACATGCCCAGAACTGTCGGTAGAGACAGCAGGAGGGGAAGTGGTAGCCTAACCCACATTTTAGTGCCTTCTTTCAATGAATAGTTGTGGATACCCATCAGGCGTCAAGGATATAGTGGTAAACAACACATCTGAAAAGTTCTTCCCTCAAGGAACTCAACTTCCAATGGAGAAAGACAAAAGTGCAGTGTGTGTTAGATACACAGCGATTATGGGGGAAAAAATAAACCAAAAAAAGAATTAGAAGGTGCTGAAGGAAAGGAATGCTATTAAATTGTCCTGCCATGTAACTATTGTTGTTGTTTGGTTGTTAAGTCACGTCTGACTCTTTACGACCCCATGGACTGCAGCATACCAAGCTTACCTGTCCCTCACTATCTCCCGGAGTTTGCTCAAGCTCATGTCCATTGATTCAGTGATGCCATCCAACATCTCATTCTCTGTCAACCCCTTCTCTGGCGCTCGTTCTTTCCCAGCTTCAGGATCTTTTCCAATGAGTCACCTCTTCGCATCGAGTGGCCAAATATTGGAGCTTCAGATTCAGCATCATTCCTTCCAGTGAACACTTGGAGTTATTTCCTTTAGGATTGACTTGTTTGACTTCCTTGCTGTCCAAGGAACTCTCAAGAGTCTAATCCAGCACCACGATTCAAAGGCATCAATTCCTCAGCGCTCAACCTTCTTTATGGTTCAACTCTCACATCTGTACATGACTACTGGAAAAACTACAGCTTTGACTAGACAGATCTTTGTTGGCAAAGTGATGTCTTTGCCTTTTAATATGCTGTCCAGGTTTGTCATAGCTTTTCTTCCAAAGAGCAAGCATCTTTTACTTTTGTGGCTGCTGTCACTGTCTGCAGTGATTCTGGATTCCAAGAAAATAAAATCTGTCACTGTTTGCACTTTCCTCCATCTATTTGCCATGAAGTGATGGAACTGGATGCCATGATCTTAGTTTTTTGAATGTTGAGTTTTAAGCCAGCTTTTTCACTCTCCTCTTGCATGCTCATTAAGAGGCTCTTTAGTTCCTCTTCACTTTCTGCCATTAGGGTGGTATCATCTGCATATTTGAGGTTGTTGTTGCTATTTCTCCCAGGAATATTGATTCCAGCTTGTAATTCATCCAGCCCAGCATTTCGTATGAGGTACTATGCAGAGAAGTTAACTCTACTACTGCCCAAAGTACCTGTAAATCTTTTTGTGATTCTGAGAGTTACCCCATGAGACTGATCAGAACACACAGTCTCCTACCTAATTCCTCTGATATTCAAAGCTAGCCATTATCACCATGCCCCCCACCAAAGGTCTCTCCCCTAAGCAGCCTCGAATCCTTAACTTCTTCTCCTAAGGACCTGATTTCAAATCTGTTTGTCACTCTGTGTATGATCACTTACATATTCCTTACATATAGTATCCAGAATAAATGTAACGTTATCACCTGTAGGACACCTACAAGGGCAGAATAGGGAAAGCTAGCAACCCTTCTTTTCTAAACTGCATATGCCCTAAGGTTACATTTGTTCTTTTTGTGGCTGCTTCATACTCTTTAACTCCTACTGTTTGTGTCCCTAAAATTCCTAATCCCATGCCACATGGGTTAACTGAACAAGTGACGGCTTCTCCATCCTGTACTTGTGCACTTAGCATCTGAGAGCTAGTTGTGGGCCTTCAAATTTATCCTGGTTCAGTTTCATCCTGTCAGATTCAACTCTTCTTACCAGACTGTGAAGATCTTTTTTGGCTCATCCCAACAGATTTACTACTCGTCCCAGCATTCTGTCATCTGAAAATAAGATGAGCCATCTTCACCTAAGTCATGGAGTAGAATACCAAGCAGGATGCTGCGAGATCTTCTTTCCAGATCCCTTCATTATCATCATCACCATCCATCAGACAATGTGTCTTGTTCTTTATTTTGTCTATAAAACCTCTTGATCACTGCCTGGTAGACATATAAGCAAAGTCAGCCACATTTTTATCTGATCAGTATTTCAAAGTAGAAAATCAAGTTGATCTGACATGTCCTGTTTCTTGGGAACTGCCCTGTTCCTATTCTCTCTGAGGTGCTCACAAGCCCCCATCACAAGATCCTGTCCTGTGATCTCACCTAGAATCAACCTCAAGCTCATCCAGCTGTAGCTTGTGAAATCTACTTCCTTTTTTGAAAAATCAAAATGCCATTTGCCATCTTTAATTTTCAAGCTGCTCTCCTCTTTTTCCAGATTCCTTAGCCATTGATCATGACTGAGTATTCACATTTTCAGTGTTTTCTCAGTGTCTAGGAGAAATTGTCCAAACAACCGGGTTTTAACTCATTTTGGTTAACGTATTCTATCCTCTTGGGCTTTCACTCCCACAACCCCATATCCTATTTATTCACTTCAGTTCTGAGATCATCTTTTTTGACCAAGAAGACAAGAACAATATAAGAGTTGAGAATTTATATTTTCTTAGTATTTCACCATATTGTAAAACAGGTCCCATACCACAGGCTTGGGCTTCTCTGTAAACATTTTTCTTGTTTCTAAAATATAACTAGAAATTCATCCCTATTTCTCACAGTAGTCTTCACTGTCTGAGTTTTGAACAAGCCTTAGGTCATTCTTTCCATTATGATTCCATTTTTATGAACCCCTAACATTCCCCTTGGATTTTGAAGGAGGCCCTCACTGACCATCACACCCTCCTCCTGAACTGGATGGTCCCTCTGGTTCCCTCACAGCACCAGGTACCACCACTGCCACCACCCCTCATGGTCAACTGTGTTGCAGCATACAGAAGGGTCAATGAGTATTTATTGAAGGGTGTTCATTGCAAGGGTTGATGTTGAAGCTGAAACTCCAATACTTTGGCCACCTGATGCGAAGAGCTGGGAAAGATTGAGGGCAGGAGGAGAAGGGGACAACAGGGGATGAGATGGTTGGATGGCATTGCCGACTCGATGGACATGGGTTTGGGTAGACTCCGGGAGTTGGTGATGGATAGGGAGGCCTGGCATGCTGCAGTTCATGGTGTCGCAAAGAGTTGGACATGACTGAGTGACTGAACTGAACTGAACACAGAGGGCGAAACAGAAGGTAGGGAGCATCTTCAGCAAGGAGGACCCAAGAAACATGAACAGAAAAACTCAAAGGCTATTAGGAAGAGAGTGACTGGGCAAGTTTGTCTAAAGGAGGAGTTACCATAGGAAATGGTGGAGTATATGCTGGAAAGGTCATTGAATCATGATGCTAGGGCCTTTGAATGCCAGGCTAAAGAACTGGGGCTTTATTCTGTTTGTCCCAGGGAAAGACCTTCATGGATACACATTTTCAGTTGTATTGAGCTAATAAATCTGGTATGCATTTTTAAGTTGTATTGGGATATATCCTAGGGAGTCACCCAATTTAGTGTCAAGTGGGTCTCTGGTCTTGCATGCTCTAAATATTCACAGTGAAATTGAGGTCATTGAGGCATCCAGAAAAATAAGTTTCTAGTCAAAAAAAAAATTAATTGCTAGATGAACAGATGTCACTCAACTTACTTGAATCCTTTTATTAGTGATCAGTTTATTCATTTTAATAATTTGTTAAACTTTCTAACTCTGGGTGATAAGAAGCAATTTAAGATGAACCTTCAGAGAAACAAAATACCATGTATGAGCTTGACCATAATACTTTATGACTGCTACCATGGAAACCAACAGCAGTTCCTCTCGCTGGGACATAAATTTTACGTAAATTGGACTTCCTTCTTAAACTGGGCTCTTGTTCAGTGCAATCATTGGCAACACAATGTAACTCAAGGAGTCTGCCTGGCTCATGAATTCAAAATGTGGCATTTAAAAAATAGCCTATAAACATGCATGTCATTAAAGCATTTATTTGCTTTAGTTTCAGGTACATAAATTCCTGGCGTTTCTGCTCGAAAAGTCCTGACAGCTGAAACAGCAGGAATTCATGAACCAGTAAGTTATTCTTAGAAAAGCCGCTCAGTATAAAGGATATCAGACGGGCTCATATCTCAGCTCTGAATTAAAAGAGGACATCACTTGCCAAATTGTCCCATTTCCAAATTTCCCCCTCACATTCACCAAGTTACTATTCTGTAAAAAAGAAAGCAGATACTGGAGGATCAAGCTAAAATTCAGCAGCCTAAGTCTGAAACAAGGGACCTGGGACTCTAGTTCTCCATAGGGTGCCAGCAAACTGACTCAATAGAAGATTAGAGGCTGTTTATTATTTAAGAAATTGGGAATCTTAACTCATGTCAGTGAAGGCAGATAGACTGAACACATCAGGTGAGTCACGCAGCTCAAAAGCACAAGGTCAGATTCACAATGTCTGACTGCCCCCACCTCTTCAAGATTAACAATGTGTAGGTAAAATGCACAGTACTGCACTTTTGACTTAATGATCTTAAATGAAATGTTGCAGAAATAGCACTAGTTAGGTGGTAAATTTTATATTTAAGAGAAACTTCAAATGCACATACTACTGTATACTTTCTCCATTTTCATTTGCTATTGTAATATAATTCACCATATTAGCTTTAATGACATCACTCCAGGGGCTCTGAAAATGCTAAAATAGATATTGATCTCTTCTGTTTTAGAACTCTAAAGCAAAAGCAGAATTTATGCTACAACGTGAAGCATCTCCTGATAGGCACGTTGCATCAGAGAGGGAGGAATGGAATGGCACAAGTGCTTACTGGGTTTCAAGTTCGCTTTGTAGCATTGAAATTGATGCTTTGCATGCCGCTGTAGCTGTAATGCTTGTGCTCTGTGACACCCATATTTTCCACATGGTGGTACACAGAGAAAATGACAATATTTGTTTGATTCTGGGGGTATAAGATGGGTTTGTTAATAACTGGAAGCTAATCTTGGCTTTACTTTGCCACCTTGGAGAAGGAAATGGCAACCCACTCCTGTATTCTTGTCTGGAGAATCCCATGGAGAGAGGAGCCTGGTAGGCTAGAGTCCACGGGGTTGCAAAGAGTTGGACACGACTGAGCAACTTCACTTTCACTTTCACTTTGAGGACTGAGGGCATCAACCTGCCCGCACACCTGTAACATTCATGACCCAAAGGCTGGGAAGCTCTGATGAGGAATAATCGTGGCATAACAAAATTCAGAATAGAGCCAAATGCCGAATGAACAAGGCCACGATCTACCCAGAGTTTTGCAGTGAAGGAGCATAACAATAAGAAAGTGTTGTAAAATATTTTAAGAACCAGGAATTCCCTGGCCATCCAGTGGTTAGGACACCTAAGCGTCCATTGCCGGGGGCACGGGTTCAATACTGCAAGCCACGTGGCAAAACAAACAAAACAAAACCTCAGGAACCAAAACAAATCAAAACAAGAGATAGGGAAGCTACTCAGAAGATTATACAGACATTAGTTACTATTAATAGAGCTATTATTTCCTGCCTAAAGATCTTTAGAAAATATGAATTCAGGGCTAACCTCCCATTGTTTAATGAGCACAGGAAATAGAAATTATTTACTCAGATACTCCTGAAAGAGGGCTTCCCAGGTGGCTCAGCAGGAAAGAATCCACCTGCCAAGACAGAAGAAGAGAGTTCAGTCCCTAGGTTGGGAAGATCCCCTGGAGAAGGAAATGGCAACCCACTCCAGTATTCTTGCCTGGGAAATCCCATGGACAGAGGAGCCTGGTGGTCTACCATCTATGAGGTCAGGTCACAAAAGAGTCAGACATGACTTAGAAACTAAAACAAGCAACAAGCTCATGAAAGTGCTATTATCAAATCCATGCGCTGTTGCTAGATTGAGGTTAAGTAGATCATGACCCTGTGAGCTAATCTTGGTGCACTGGTCCCAGTTCAGCCACTTGTGACCTTGAACACCTCTCTAATTTGCTGTGTGCTTCTCACTCTGCATCTTGAAACAGATCAAAGTTAAGACTTGCCCTAACCTTTTTTCATGTGAGTAGAATGAAAAGAAATGAGGAGTTGAAGGGAAAACTCTGGTACTGAAAGAGTGAGGAAGCTCAGCAGTGAGAACCTGGCTAATCTCACTTGATGGGCAACTCCTGCAAGTCAGAGAAGAAAGGTCACCAGGGTGCCAGCAAGACTGGCTCCTTGCTCACACACAAGGCACGGACTTTGGTGGGTTCAAGTCAGAGATGCCGGCATCTCACGGCACGGGTGCTCTCAGAACATCAGGCGCTGGCTAGATCCACAGCCTTCTCTCACAGGCGGTGCTCCTACCTCCCAACGTGAGACTAGGACTTAGGACTTTATGAGCTGGTTTCACAAGTCATCTTTAGGTGAACAAAGTGGACAGCACATTCAACAACCTAACAAAGTATGAGCACCCTAATCACATGACTCTCCTATCTCATTCGTATCAGATTCCTCCAGAGGAACTGTATTACATATATATCCAGGAAAGCATTCTTTGGATTACATAACCTGCAAATACTGTGAGTAACTTTTTCATAATTATATCTTGAGTACAACTTTAAGTAAAGATTAAAAGGGTAGAATGATATTTTGTTAAAGGTTTGGCTGTGGATGTAAAGAGGGAGCGATAGGTTTTCAGAAAGTACCTAGAATAGTTGTTACACTGAAAGAATTACTAAAAAAAAAAATCCTAGTTTTACCAGAAGATAGATATGAAGGCTGTCTTTAATCTTGTCTCCTCAAGTTTGGGTCATTTCTACAATATTTTATCATATTTTTTCTAACCCTTGCTAACTTCACCTTTATGGGGCTTCCCTGGTGGCTCAGTAATAAAGAATCCTGCTGCAATGCAGGAGATGCAGGTTCGATCCCTGAGTTGGGAAGATCCCCTGGAGGAGGAAAAGGCAACCCAGTCCGGTATTCTTGCCTGGGAAATCCCATGGACAGAGGAGTATGGTGGGCTACAGTCCATGGGGGTCACAAAGAGTCAGACACAACTTAGTGCATACTTTCTTAAAACAACAGTGTACAAAGGAGGTGAGCTAAAGCAAAAATCACCTCACACGTTTATCCTACTCTTCCACGCTAAGGTCATATAATACCCCAGTGCATTATTTTTGGCCACTTTCCTGGTGCTGGCCCTGGTGCTTGTCACACTGGGCTTGGGATCATCTGTATCTCCTGGTTGTCCTTGGTTTTCTCCCCTTGCCCATCCAGTTGAGTGCTGCCAGAGACAGATGTCCATACTTCATAATCGTTAACAGAGGCTCGTATTCTAATTATATGTGACTAAAATGGAGTATTAAGTTTGCCTCATTGACTCACCCATCCTATTTGCAGATATCTCAACCACAACTGCATTACAACTCTCAGACCTGGAGTCTTCAAAGACTTACATCAGCTGACTTGGCTGTAAGTATTCTAGCTTTTCTTCTCTGGGATCACAGTCCTAATGATACTCATCAAGGCTCATAGTTTCCATCTATTTATGTATCTTGCTTATCATCCCAGTTTTTCTGCTTGTCACATAATCTGGAGCACGTTGCTCTGGCAGTTCAGATCATGGCATGCCAGATGGTAGCTGTGTGAAGAGACATCAGTGCTGTGCTTTCTCAGGTGGGCTTCTGTGCCCAGCGGTAGGCTTGCTAAGTCATCCATCCATCTAGTGTTTACCTGTAACAGGAGTCTCAGCCCAGCTGTCTGTTGGCCTTCTGGCCCAGATAATTCTTTGGCTGGGCCGGGAGGGTGGGGTGGGGGTGGGGCGGAGTGGAGGAGGGGTGGACGGGTGGGGCTGGTCCTGTGTGTTTTTGGATGGTCAGCACTCTCTGTGGTCTCTACCCCACAAGATGTCAATAGTACTGGCTCCCAGAGTCGTGCCAATCAAAAATGTTTCCAGACCATCCCAAATGTCCCCTGGGGGAAAGAGTGCCCTCTGTTGAAAACCACTGACCTAGAAAGTAAGCAAGTTGAGGACTTTTAGATTTCTAGAGAATGTATAGAAACAACTGAAAACATGAGAGCTTGTAGTGTTTCATCACTTACCTGGCTGAGCCACCAGCTCCATCCCAGGGAGTCTTTTATCAGAGGTCCACGTTTTCATCAGGGGAGATAAACAAGGGCAGTTAGAAGGCTGTGTCCGTTTTCCCATTTTCTCTAGGTCAGCCTGGTCCAGAGGAAAAGCCAGGACTTCAGTTTCATCCAGATCCTTGTGTATGCCATAGCCCTGTGCTTTATGTTCCAGGCAATTTTCTTTTTTTTTTTTTTTAATTTTACATAATTGTATTAGTTTTGCCAAATATCAAAATGAATCTGCCACAGGTATACATGTGTTCCCCATCCTGAATTTCCTAGGCCTCTTTTTCCTCTTTATTTTTTTTCCTAATGCCATTTTTGTAATTAAACTTTTTATTTTGTATTAGAATATAGCCAATTAACAATGTTGTGATGGTTTCAGGTGAACAGAGAAGGGACTCAGTCATACATATACAGGTATCCATTCTCCCCCAAACTCCCCTCCCATCCAGGCTGACTCATAACATTGAACAGAGTTCCCTGTGCTATATAGTAGGTCCTTGTTGGTCATCCACTTAAAATACAGTGACTGTATTGACTATAGCCCCCCAGGCTCCTCTGTCCATGGGATTCTCCAGGCAAGAATACTGGAGTGGGTTGCCATGCCCTCTTCCAGGGGATCTTCCTGGCCCAGGGATCAAACTTGCATCTCCTGCATTGCAGCAGGATTCTTTACCACTGAGCCACCAGGGAAGCCCCTTAAATATAGCAGTGTAAACTATAATTATAATTCCTTTTTTTCTAAGAGGGATGTTGTGAGAATTATATATGTAAAGTGCCATATGCAAAATGCTTGTCATATAGTAGGTGTTCAGTGAGCTTCCTTCTCAGAATCCGACCCTCAGATTCCTCCAAGGGCAAGGGGAAATGGTAGCTGGCTTTGAAGGCAACAAGAGAAAAGAAGTCATATTTCCCCTTATAGTAATTTTTTCCTAGGAAAATACCATATAGAGTTTAAAACAGTGATTTGAATTTGTAAATCTTTTCACTCTTTCACCCTCAAAGCTCCCAATAAGTTTGTTTGCATTCATTTAAATTCCATGAGTCTAAGGAATCACTTCCTAAGAATTCTTTTTCATTCATTCTTCATTCAGTCAATCAGTAGGTCAAAGCATTTATGGAGCCCATAATCAGCCAATAAATAAGAACAGCTTGTCCGGACCCATGTATCTAGAGGCAGAGGGTCTTAAGTCCAAAGGGAGGTGGATGAAGGGAATGAAGACCACCAGGATGGACTTGATAAGTGCTGGGGGAAGTGGGGGTTTGGAAGAAAGTGCTTCTCCAACCACAGTGGGGAGGAAAAGCTCTCTGGGAAGAGACATGAGCCAAGTGTGGACAGACAGGAAGGAGGAGAGCAGGTGTTGGGGGAGGCAGGATTGACATGACCTTTTATTTCTTCCTGGTTGTATTTCACAAACGTCTCTAACATTGGAAATGTTTGTGATGTGTTTTGTCAGAATTCTAGATGACAATCCCATAAGCAGAATTTCACAGCGGTTGTTTACTGGATTAAATTCCTTGTTTTTCTTGTAAGTATTCATCTACCTTTCAATCCATCTGTCTATGAATTGCAATGACATCTAAAACTAGCTTACGAAAAAGAGCTTTAAGAAAATCAAGTCTCTAAGATTTCTATTTGTCTAAACATTTGCTGTATTTCAAGCCACAATTACTGTTGCTACTTCCTGGCCGTGGCTCATGGCATATTTTAAGCCTACTAGTTCATTTCCTTTTAATCTCCTTTCATTCCTTTTAGTTTTAAGGCATGTTTTCATTTGCCATGGTTGACCAAAGATAGTATTCATTTTTATCTTCTTACTACATTTAAATCTGTCAGAATCTCCCCAGAGTTCAGCTCCAGCTACATTTTTTAACAAAGGAAAATGTGTCTTTGCCCAGCAAGAGCCACTGAAAATTCCAAAATCTTTGTCTTAGCAACTAAACTTTTCTCATCATTACATTTTCCGTGTTTATTAATAGACTGGGATGGTTTATCAGCAAGGGATTATTATGCTCCTTTACAACTGATCATATAGCATCGTTAATTTTCCATTTGTGAAAAGCAATATCATAAATTTCCATTTGTGAAATGGGATATCACAATATCATAAATTAATCGTGCAACTTAATGTTCTCATGAGTTGTCTTCTTCCCCAAATGTCCCCCCTCCCCACTGTCATCACTTCTTAGATTTAATGCAGTTTCCAATGTGACCTTTTAATGCCATAAATGATTAGCATTTCTCTTAAAGGGAAACTTTGGATGTATGATGCTGGAAATGATCGTAACTTTGAAGTTTACAAGGAAAATTACCATGAACTTCAAAACTATTACCCAATATACTTTTGTTTCATCTCACAAAGTCATACTGTTTCAAATTTATTCCTAGGTCATGTATCACACTTATACATTCATAGTTTCTCTGACATCTGCTCCCTTATCCATGCCTCGTGTGTATCTAGAGACCATTTTGAAGGGGTAGTTATGTTTATGGTTTTCATCCTAATATATTGATTTTAACATGCAAGTTTTCCAGTTGTGGAAATAGTGAAAACACCGTCCCTAAAGTGGCATGTCATTTTGTCTCTAATCAACCTCTTCTGCGTGTAAAGGTCCATGGTGAACAACCACTTACAAGTCCTTCCGAAGCAGATGTGCGCCCAAATGCCTCAGCTCAACTGGATGTGAGTATAAGCTTAGTGGCTGATTTATTAATCGACCAGATTCAGAAAGCTAGCCCTGCAGTTAATTCACAATTACACAGAGAGCTCATCTGTGCTTTTATTTCTAAAACCAAAATCTGATCATGTCCCTTCTGGGCTTAAAACCATATTATATATAATTTTATTTATTTGGTTGTGCTGGATCTTTGACATTGCACTTGGACTTTCTCTAGTTGCCTCATGCAGGGGGCTCCTCTCATGGCAGTGGCCTCTCTCATGTGGAGCACGGGCTCCAGAGGACAGGCTCGCTGCTTGTGGTGCACGGGCTTAGTTGTTACACAGCATGTGGAATCTTCTCGGATCAGGGATTGAACCCATGTCTCCTTCATTGGCTGGAGGAATCTTATCCACTGCGCCACCAGGGAAGTCGTATTTGGACTTTCAAGGGACCACAGTGTTTATTTGTAATTGCTATATTTTAAGAGCGAAAAAAAAAGTTGAGTTCCCTCAAGTCCTCCAAGATGGTTTAAATAGGAATTTTTATTAAGGTTAAGTTAATTAACAATAATGTAGACATTTGAAACATTAAACATCAGATGTTCTAAGATGCAAAAAGTAAGATAGGATTTTAAAGGCAATCCAAAGGAATTGGTAATTTTAGTGTGAGTGTGAGGAAGGTTCAGAGGCAGCAATATAGCTACTGTCTGGACCTGGAAGACTGTAGGACGCCGATCATAAAAAGAATTAGGAGACTTGGCAGAACAGCCGACCCTCTCATTCCTCGGCGCTGCTGGGAGCGGTCATGTCAGGGTGTTCCTGAGGTTGTTCCCTGACGACGTGGCTGCTGCTGTCATAAGGCTCACCTGCGTAATCTCTCCCCCAGGGCCACTCCAGCATCAGCAGGCATCACAAATAGCTCAGGGACGTCAGATAGACGGCTGGACCTCAGTCCTAGGGTTTCTGATTTAGTGGGTCTGGGAGAGCCTGGGAATCTGAACTTTTCACAAGCTCCCATGTGATGTGGAGGCTTGGTCCTGGGCACCCTTGGAGCAGCTCTGCTTTCAGCGTCAGCACCACAGAGGGAGGTAGAAAGAATGGACATTTTCTATCACATGGCTTGGAGTCTGCATCCTGACTCTGGCATCCAGTATTTGGAAGGCAAACTAGACTGAGTTTCTCCTTCAGCAAAACAGAGACACAGATATCCACCTGATGTTGGGAGGACATGAGAATTTAACCATCTGTGATGCCATGGCTAAGTGTCTAGGAATCCGATTCAGGCAGATCTGAGTTAGAGGGTCAGTTCTACCACTCAGTAGCTGTGCGACCACAAGAAAAGTGAATTTCCAAAGTCCTCAGATTCCTCAAATTATTACCTCAAATGGGAGGTAATAATGCCAGCTTCTCAGGAGGGTGTGTTATGCATGCGGAACAGCCCCTGACACTGTGAAAGCCCAATAAATGGAGTGGCTGCTATTATGGTGGCAGCATTATGAGAATTAATAGCATGATATCCAGCATAGGGAAACATTCACTAAATAGTGGGCTGCCCTTTTGCTCAGTTTTTTTTTTTTTAAGTTCTAAAATTAATTGGAAGGGGAAAAGAAGCAGAATGTTAATTATACTGATCATGCAATAATTAGGAGGAAAGCCTAAAAAATTGGAATGAAGTAAAAATAAAGTTTGAAACTGTTACATCACTGACAAATGGCTTTAAACATATGATTTGTGCAGAAACATTAAAAAAATTTTTTTCCCTCCATGCCTTTTAGGGATTTGGAAGGCAACGGGATAAAATTCCTCACGAATTCCACCTTTCTGTCGTGCAGTTCTCTCACAGTGCTGTAAGTATACAACAGTGAATGAGGGGAAATCTAGCAGCTTTGGAAATCAAAAGAAAACATTGACAAGGAATTTCAAAGTATGTTTTGTTTACAGCCTTGGTCTGAAACTACAGTACTGGAAAATGCACACATGGATGGTGGGGCCAAGCCTTATGATTATCTGCCAACCATTTAAGCTTCCTTCTTTCTGAGGGCAGTCGTTATTTCTGTGCACCCCCCCAGCTGACCTGGTACCATGGTCACCAAGGAAATGAGATAATGTGTGTGAAAGTGGTTAGTGTTGCTGCCAGTGACACATCACTTAATATTTCTCTCTTTAAAGAAAAAAAGTTTATTCTAAAGAGAAGAATTTCAAACATATTCTGGTTGGGCAAAGATTCTGATTGCTGTTTTGTGTTTTTTACGAGGGCAGGAAGGCAGATGGATCAGTTAATTGGCACATTTGCGTGGTAAGCTTAAAAACCCAAAAATGTGCTTTTGCTTTCATCACAGTTCTCCATATATAGTTAGTGCTCAGTAATGTTTGTTGCTTGGATGGGTAGTTGGAAAAGAAAAATCATTGTATATCCGTTTGTGGTGGTCCAACCACTTTTCACCAACAGAAAGAGACAAAGCTATTGCCAGGTTACAAATTAATCAATCAGATTGAAGATTAGCATACTCAGTAAGGAAAGAGGGTGTCCCACATAGGAGATGGGTAATGAGAGAGAGCTCTGGAAAACTAAATGAATGACACCCACGCCTTCTATTTCATAGCTCCATGTAGCTTTTGAGTCACCTTCATACTCATTTGGTGACTTCCCTGGTGGCTCAGATGGTAAAGCGTCTGCCTACAATGGGGAAGACCCAAGTTTGATCCCTGGGTTGGGAAGATCCTCTGGAGAAGGAAATGGCAACCCACTCCAGTACTCTTGCCACAGACAGAGAATGTGGTAAGCTACAGTCCATGGGGTCGCAAAGAGTCGGACACAACTGAGAGACTTCATTTTCACACTCATTATCTCATTTGTTAACACCTCTGTAAGGCGGTCAGTCGCCAACCCCCTCTTTTTTGCCATTTGTCCTGGAAGATTCCATTTCAAACAGAGGAAATGTAAAACCAGTGTTCCCCCACCCCCAATTTAAAATCAGTTTGTGGCCCAAATGGGGTTGGTTTACGCTTTGCTCTTTCTGAGCCTTCTTCTTGTAAGGAAGGTGCCTTGCTCAAAGATCCTCTCGAAGCCTTCTCTGAGAATCATTAACAGGGCCCAAATTTGACATTCTGTGTGTGTATGTTGGGAAAAGAAAAGCTTTCTAAAATAATCAGAATCCAAACAAAGTACAGCTCTGTAGCCCACGCTTGGCGCCTCAAGTTCCGTGTGGCAGCATGTCCTGGAGCCAGTGAGCACATGGAGACACTGTCAGTGGGAAACTGCCGCCTGTGTCCCACTCCAGAACATGCCTCACCTTGAGGTTTATTAAATTACAGCCAGATCAATGGCATTTCCCAATGAGAACTGATTACTACAGCAGACTCAGACCAACAGTGCTGACTCTCACCATGTCTTACAGGTTTCTGCCTAGAAATCAAATTGGTTTTGTTCCAGAGAAGACATTTTCTTCATTAAAAAATTTAGGAGAACTGTAAGTAGCATTGTCTACTAGGAAAAATATGATTGCTTCTTCAAGATTACAAATTGAAATGACTAGTGAGACTGCTTTTTCACTAGTAGCAATCAAAATCCTGTAGACTGATATTCAAAATCAATTAAGAAAACCAGCACTATCCTGAAAACAAATTAAAATCAGACAGTGGGCTTGATATGGATTTAGCCTACTCTGATTTCCCTGCCTGTTTTCTTTGGGTGATTTCATATATGTGTGTGTTTGGGAGTAAATACGTTTTCCATGGCCCCTTAAACTCACAGATTGTATCGCTGACAGCTGGAGTACAATTAATTCTCTGTTGAAGTTTGCTGAATGAATAATGGACTGAATGAAATAATATTAATTAGCTATAACTAAGCAAAGGAATGAACATGCTTATTATCCCTTAAGAATTTATGACTTCTAGAAAAAAATGAAGCAAACAGAAATGTCTAGAAAGATGAAATAGTATTAATTAGTTATAACTAAACAAAGGAATGAACATGCTTATTATCCCTTAAGAATTTATGACTTCTAGAACAAATGAAGCAAACAGAAATGTCTAGAAAGAGGATTAGGCTCACTGAAAAATATTCAGAGAGCTCATGTACATTTTTCCATTCAAATATATATTTTGTAGATCTAAGCCTTTTGAAAATCATCTGTCTTGCTATTAATTCATTGCTGCCCATGAAGTAGGGCATCACTGGAGTTTAAAATTGTCTGTGACATTACAAATAGGGTAGAGATCTCCTCCTCCTGATCTGAAGTCTAAAAAATGGAAATCCATTTCTTAATCATCTTCTCCCCCATTCTTTATACCGTGTTTTGAAATCCAGAAAGGATGAGAAAAATAGTTCAGTAAGAGTAATTTGAAAAATACTTATGAATAAGATAATTTAATCTAATAATGAGCATCATAAACCAAACCCACACATATTTATTAAGTGCCTACGAAGTACATATCACTGTATTAGAACTAAAATGCTACCATTTTATGGCAAAAAATAAAAGACAGGTCACTCCTTTCTCACAGAGGAATTCCTAATCAGACCTTGGAGGATGGATGTGGATTTGGGTTATAGGAGTGAGATGGAGGAGTAGCCCAGGACAAACAAAAATGTGTTTTTATACAAACTTAAGAAAACAGTGGTATGAAGTCCACATTTGGAAGATTTTCCTAATCCTCCTCTTATTCTACACTTAGGCAAAGCGCTCCCTCAAAAAAAGAGCCTAATTAAGAGATGCTAGTTTTCCTTTTTTTAGCACCACCAATAATTCATTCCAATCCAGACAGCATCAGCATGATGGAAGAAATTCAGAACTAAATAGAATGAACTTGAACAGGGCATTTATATTTCTTAAGCTGACAAAAATGTCAGATAATTTTACTGTGCCTCCATGACCATAAACCCCTCCTGGAGAGGAATAAGTCCATGTAGGTGAGATCACTCAGATCCTTTTCACGCAGAAGACTACTTTATCTCTCAAGGTAGCACTTGGCAGGACGTTTTCTAGGTGTATGAGGTCGTCGTCCTCTTGCTCTGTTGTCAGGCTCCCTCTGATCTGTGCACACCTGAGGCTTTCCTCTGAGCCGCGGCCCACATGGGCTCCTTGCACCTGGAGCACCAGACCAGAACACCAGCTGGCAGTCTGTCTACACTTGGATGTCATGACAGCACCGCAAAAGCCATCTTTTGAAGTTAATTTACAGATGACCCTTACCCCACAGCTTGCTTCTTCCCCTCGACTCTCCCGTCTTAGTCAAATGATCATTCTTCCTGGCAGCCTGGCTGGAAGAGTGCTCCCTTCCTTCTACCTCTCTTGACATTTGATATCTCTTGATATCCCATCAACCCGTAAGTCCTGCCAGTGCCTCCTTAAACCCTCAGCAGCTCTCACCTGGTCCAGGGTCAGAGGTCCCCCTCCTCTCAATCTCTGCCTTTTCGTTTTATCTTTCATTCTTCTAACAGAATTACCATACCATAACCCAGAGCATATTTTGCCACTGTCCTGTTTAACATTCACCCTGCTTGTTGCCTGTGATAAGGCAAAGTCTTTAATGAGGATCTCAAACATTAATGTTCAGAGAAATCACAGGGGATTCTGGCTTTAAATGCATATTACCAGGCCCCTTCCAGAGATTCAGGCGTGATGGTTATGGAATGGCCCCAGCAAGGTGCTCTTCTTACAAGCATCCTTGATTCAGATGCCTAAATTGTACTCTGAGAAATGCTGCCTTGGGAAGTATTCTCAGCCTTCCCATTTTGACTCCACTCTCTTTTCTGGGCTCACCTCCTTTATGTCTTGCCATCCTTTCATCCACACTAGACCACTTACTGACTCCTGATGGTGTCACCAACTTTTAGCATCTGTCCTCTGGTCCCACTTCATCCTCACCTGAATACCTGCTCTCCTTTGACTCCACCTATACAAATCATCAGTTCAGTTGCTCAGTTGTATCCGACTCTTTGCAGTGCCATGGACTGCAGCACGCCAGGCTTCCCTGTCCATCACTAACTCCTGGAGCTTACTCAAACTCATGTTCACAGAGTCGGTGATGCCATCCAACCATCTCATCCTCTATAGTCCCCTTCTCCTCCCGCCATCAATCTTTCCTAGCATCAGGGTCTTTTCCAGTGACTCAGTTCTTCGCATCAGGTGGCCAAGGACAAAGTATTGGACTTTCAGCTTCAGCATCAGTCCTTCCAATAAATATTCAGGACTGATTTCCTTTAGGGTGGACTGGTTGGATCTCCTTGCAGTCCAAGGGATTCTCAAGAGTCTTCTCCAACACCACAGTTCAAAAGCATCAAATCTTCAGTGCTCAACTTTCTTTATAGTCCAACTCTTACATCCATACGTGACTACTGGAAAAACCATAGCTTTGACTAGATGGACCTTTGTTGGCAAAGTAATGTCTCTGCTTTTTAATATGCTGTCTAGGTTGGTCATAGCTTTTCTTCCAAGGAGCAAGCGTCTTTTAATTTCATGGCTGCAGTCACCATCTGCAGTGATTTTAGAGCCAAAAAAATAAAAGTCTGCCACTGTTTCCACTGTTTCCCCATCTATTTGCTATGAAGTGATAGGACCAGATGCCATGATCTTAGTTTTCTGAATGTTGAGCTTTAAGACAACATTTTCACTCTCCTCTTTTACTTTCATCAAGAGGCTCTTTAGTTCTTCTTTGTTTTCTGCCTTGAGGGTGGTGACATCTGCATATCTGAGGTTATTGATATTTCTCCCAGCAATCTTGATTCCAGCTTGTGCTTCATCCAGCCCAGAGTTTCTCATGATGTACTCTGCATAGAAGTTAAATAAGCAGGGTGACAATATACAGCCTTGAAGTACTCCTTTTCCTATTTGGAACCAGTCTGTTTTTCCATGTCTAGTTCTAACTGTTGCTTCCTGACCTGCATACAGATTTCTCAGGAGGCAGGTCAGGTGGTCTGGTATTCCTATCTCTTGAGGAATTTTCCATAGTTTGTTGTGATCCACACAGTCAAAGGCTTTGGTATAGTCAATATAGCAGAAGTAGATGTTTTTCTGGAACTCTCTCGCTTTTTCGATGATCCAGCGGATGTTGGCAATTTGATCTCTGGTTCCTCTGCCTTTTCTAAATCCAGGTTGAACATCTGGAAGTTCACAGTTCACATACTCTTGAAGCCTGACTTGGAGAATTTTGAGCACTACTTTGCTAGCGTGTGAGATGAGTGCAATTGTGCGGTTGTTTGAGCATTCTTTGTCATTGCCTTTCTTTGGGACTGGAATGAAAACTGACCTTTTCCAGTCCTGTGGCCACTGCTGAGTTTTCCAAATTTGCTGACCTACTGAGTGCAGCACTTTCACAACCTCATCTTTTAGGATTTAAAATAGCTAAACAGGAATTCCATCACCTCCACTAGCTTTGTTCATAGTGATGCTTCCTAAGGACCACTTGACTTTGCATTCCAAGATGTCTGACTCTAGGTGAATGATCACACCATCGTGGTTATCTGGGTCATGAAGATCTTTTTTGTATAGTTCTTCTGTGTATTCTTGCCACCTCTTCTTAATGTCTTCTGCTTCTGTTAGGTCCATACCATTTCTGTCCTTTATCGAGCCCATTTTTGCATGAAATGTTCCCTTGGTATCTCTAATTTTCTTGAAGAGATCTCTAGTCTTTCCCATTCTATTGTTTTCCTCTATTTATTTGCACTGGTCACTGAGGAAGGCTTTCTAATATCTCCTTGCTATTCTTTGGAACTCTGCATTCAAATGGGTATATCTTTCCTTTTCTCCTTTGCCTTCTGTGTCTTTTCTTTTCTCAGCTATTTGTAAGGCCTCCTTAGACAACCATTTTGCCTTTTGCATTTCTTTTTCTTGGGGACAGTCTTGATCCCTGCCTCCTGTACAATATCATGAACCTCTGTCCATAGCTCTTCAGGCACTCTGTCTATCAGATCTAACCCTTTGAATCTATTTGTCACTTCCACTATATAATCATAAGGGATTTGATTTAGGTCGTACCTGAATGGTCTAGTGGTTTTCCCTACTTTCTTCTATCTAAATCTGAATTTGGCAATAAAGAGTTCATGATCTGAGCCACTGTCTGCTCCCAGTCTTATTTTTGCTGACTGAATAGAGCTTCTCCATCTTTGGCTGCAAAGAATATAATCAATCTGATTTCAGTGTCCACCATCTGGTGATGTCCATATGTAGAGTCTTCTCTTGTGTTCTTGGAAGAGGGTGTTTGCTATGACCAATGAGTGCTCTTGGCAAAATTCTGTTAGCCTTTGACCTGCTTCATTTTGTACCCCAAGGCCAAATTTGCCTGTTACACCTGGTATCTCTTGACTTCCTACTTTTGCATTCCAGTCCCCTATAATGAAAAGGACATCTTTTTTGGGTGTTTGTTCAAAAGGTCTTGTAGGTCTTCATAGAACCATTCAACTTCAACTTCTTCAGCATTATTGGTCAGGGCATAGACTTAGATTACTGTGATATTGAATGATTTGCCTTGGAAATAAACAGAGATCATTCTGTCGTTTTTGAGATTGCATCCAGGTACTTCATTTTGGACTCTTTTGTTGACTATAATGGCTATTCTGTTTCTTCTAAGGGATTCTACAAATCATTAAGCTTTGCTCAAACACTCTATAATTTCCCACGCCAAGTTTGATGAGTCCTTCCTCTGTTTTTAATCTGTACTTCCATAGTAGCCCTTGTTTCTATCTTTTCTTATTTTATAATCTAGTTTTTAAATTCTAAGCTTTTTTAGAGAATGAATTTTCACAGTTATTTGTAACTCCTGTATATCCATCAGGAGCACCATACATCAGAAACAGATCTTTTGTTTGACTCCTAGGCAATTTCATATCTGTTTCACTTTAACACCTTCTCTGGCTCAGAAGGATATTTTGGACTCGAAAAGATTCCTAATTCCTTCTTTACCCTGACAAATCTTGTTTTCACATTCTCTAGAAACGCTTCCCTGCGATTCTTTCTGGATTGGACAGCCCTATTAGAGTCAGATCTAAAGTCTCAATTTCTTCTAAAAAAAAAATAGCACCATGTAAAAATAGACGAAAAATATGTGAACTTATCCATTCAGGATTATCTGGGTGGATATTACATGGTCAAAACTCTTAGGTGGAATGCAAAATACGTGGAAGACACTGGTCTTGACCTCAAAAAGCTTCTAATGTAGTTGGGTAAACAAGATATCACGTATGTGAACCAAATAGGAATCGTAGAAACAAGGAATGGTTGAAGGTACAAAAAGTACCTAAAACAGAGGAAACTAACGAAAGTAGACCTTGAAGCTAGATTGGGAATGTGTTGGAGAGGAGCTGAGAGGAAATTCCAGACTGAAACTGGATAAGCAGAATGTCACCCGTCTGAGAGTGGTAGAAAACATCCCCATTTTGGCTGAATCACATGGCTTAGTTGCGTAACAAGCTCTCAGATTGGTTAAAGTGGATTGTATTTTCTGTTATGTCAAAGGGGATGATGAAGTTGTGAGGAGTAACAACTATGGCATTTATTTTCATTGTAATTGCTTTGGGATTTTCACTGTCACCAACAGGGACCTGTCGAGCAATATGATATCGGAGCTACCACCCCACATTTTCAAAGACCTGAAATGTCTACAGAAACTGTAAGTTCTTCTTCTCACCCCCGTCATCAGAGTTAAATGGCAACATCTTGAGTTTCCAAAATAATAACATCCTGATGCTTCTTTCCTCCTCCCTTCTAATGGTACAAAAGGAATCTGTCGTCCAATCCTCTTTTGTATCTCCACAAGAGCCAGTTTGGAAGTCTTAAACAACTTCAGTCTTTGTAAGTGAAATGTAACAGTATGTTGATTGTGATGTTAGTGGGTTGCTTTACTCAGAACCACCTTTATTTATAAATGAGTGTTTGGCACACAGGAGGGCTTTTACTGTGAGCATGCATTGTCAGACAGTTGTGAATATCATGGTTATCGAATGACAAACAGAATCTCATTTTTTACCATTCAGTGTATAAAGACCATTTCTGGGTTTGAAGCTACACACAGCTCCTTCCTGAAAACAGGATTCTCATGGAAAAATCTCATCTACGGTTCTCACAAAGATTTAAATTTGCAATAGTTTCATCACTAAGTAGTTGGTTAAAAAAATTTTTTTAAGACTTCTCTACTTTTTCCCTTTCTTCTTTCCTACAGCAATCTACTTGATATCAATCTGCAGAGCATGCTTTTTACTTTTCAAACAGTAAATAAAAATTACTCCACAAATATGAACATTCTGACAAATAGCAGTGTTTTACAATTTCAAATGTACTAGATTTCAAATGGTGCCAAGAACTCTGCCAGTTAGTCCTAAAACCTCAACAATTCCTTTCCTATAAACAGCCACTGTTGATCAAAGCTTTTCTTTGTCCCCCACAAAGGACATACTACCTTACCTGATCTCAGCCAAAAGCTTTTCTTCATTTAATTCCAAAAACCATTCCTTAATACCACTTTTTATTCTTGATAAATAGTTTTCTATTGGAAATTAATAGAAGATTTAGATTCTCTCTCAGTAGGTATTAGTGAACATCCAGTGATGAAAAAGTCTTGGTTCCTGCTCTCAAGAAGCTAGAATATTAAACACATATATGTATATATATATATGTGTATATATGTATATATATGTGTATATATATATGTATATATGTGTGTGTGTGTATATATATAGGAATCATATGCTTATATGTATATATGTGTGTGTGTGTATATATATATATATATATATATGCTCCCCTGGTGGCTCAGACTGTAAAGAATCGTCCTGCAATGGACCTGAGTTCGATCCCTGGGTTGGGAACGTTCCCTGGAGAAGGGAATGACTACCCATTCCTGTATACTTGCCTAGAGAATTCCGCAGACAGAGGAGCCTGGTGGGCTATAGTCCATGAGGTCGCAAAGAGTCAGACACAACCAAGCAACTAACATGATGATGATAATATATATGTATTACATATATATATAATATATATATATGTATATATAATACATTATTCTTAAGTATAAGAAAAAGGCCTGAGGATGTGGACCAAATGATTTTCCCTTCACTCACCACATACTGAATTCTAAAAACCAAAATATTATTACACATCCCGCCTTTCTGAAAGATAATTCAAAGTAGTAATTTACTACTTTGTAAATTTATTCCATATGTCTCTTTCTTCTTTTCTTTTCTTTCTTTATTGCTTCATTTCCTATTCTCTAAAGATTCATTTACACATTTATTTTACAAACATTTATTGGCCAACATAATCATAGCACGGTCTTGGGCACTCAGTATACAGTAGCCTCTGCTCTTTTGAAAACTACAGGGCATTCACCAAATAATCACATAACCTGTGTAATGGTGAAGCTATGATAAGTCCAAAAGAAAGCTAGAGATCAAAAGAAAGAAAAGAGAGAAAAATTCTTTAAAAAGGACTCCAGAGTTTTCTGTAGGAAGGGCCCTGTTCAGGAGTAATAGTTGTTCCCCAAGTCTCATTTCTGACCATTAAAGTCCTCAATGAGCAATGGACAACTTGGAACCTTGTCAAGAAATCCTTATTCTGATTTGCCCAAAAGAAACTGAATGAGAATCGCGCATTTTTCAAAATAAGCCTTAAAAGGAATAGGTTTCTGTCTTCCTAGATTATCCTCTTTCTACCTACATTTCCTGAGAACATGAAGACTCCTCTAAATCATGTCATCCTAAAGAGTCTTCAAAGAATCCACATTTAAAGAAGCTTCTGGATAAATGAGGAGTGTTGGGGGTTACCATTGGAGCCCCCTGAGGACGTTTTATGAGGCTGGAGGAGTGAAAGGAATTATGCTTCCCACTGTGGTCTGAGAAAGCAATTGCCCTGAATCAGAGTTCCTCTTACCACTCTCATGGTTTTCCACCTTGAAGACACATAGGCCAGGAAGAAATGACTCTATTTAAATCTGGTTTCTGACAAAACTCACTTAGGTAATGTTCTCAGGTTGAAAATATCAGCCCCTATTTGAAATCCTGTAACTCATATTATTTGGTTTATGAGATCAAGCTACAGAGCCAATTTCACAATCAGACAAATCACAGCTGCAATTTTTACATCAAAAAAATGAATGAAAGTGTTTTATTAGAAGGTAGTTCTGCATGTGAAAGTGACAAAATCAACTCCAAGTTATGGGAGGCATAAATAGAAATGGCAATTTTCTAAAATGGTTTATTGAAAAATTTTCATCCTATTTTGAATTGATAACAGAAGATTTTGAAGCATGGTTTTTAAGATTGACAAAGAAAACAATGATTAAAAAGTTAAACCCTAAAATCAAGAAACCTATTGTGCCTATTTTCCAGAGACCTGGAAAGGATAGAGATTCCGAATATAAACACATGGATGTTTCAACCCATGAAGAATCTTTCCTACATGTATGTATGTATGAAAGAACAGAGAAGAAAATATGGTGAAATGTTACAGATGCTCTAGTGTAAACTGTCTAATGTATCACTGCAATGTGTTTTTATGCAAGAAAAAGTCTTTTTTATTGAGAACTTTTTAATTTTGTCACCTTTGGTCCCTGTTCAAATAGAGTTCAATATTATGATGTGCCGACATGAATGACACTTCTCTCTGGAAACACGCTGTTTATCCAATTGAGGCCCAATAAGAGATCAGGGTACCAGAATGCCACATATTACACAAGATGAAGTCACTGGCTAATGGTACTCAAGAGACCTGGAAACATTAATTCACCTCACATGAGTGAGCAGTCGGCCACTCTAAGATTTGAGCCCTTAGGAAGAAAGATGCTATATAAATTCCAGGTGTTGTTTCTGTTACTGAGTGCACTGCAAAATGGAGGTAATTCATCTTTATAGTAGTTTTTGATAAGTCACGTTAATATATTTGGCTAAAGTGCACTGTGTAAGTTGTGTTAATATATGTGTATATGACATGATCATTTCTTTATCAACTGTGTAACCTATATGTTCTGATTTCAAAAATTAACCCTTGTCATCCACAACAATAGGGAGGATTCGATGTAAGATATCAAGTTGGGTGCAGCAAGTGGCTGAAATGGTTAGTGTGAAGGTGCACTTTGGGGAGAACATTTTGTTTATGTTTATGCAGCAGGACTGATTACCCAAAGACAAGTATTCGATGTACATCCAAATGGTTTTCATAACTTCTCCTTCTGTGGCTCCAGTAGATAAATATTTAATGAGGCTAGCGTTTCCTTGTTGCGGGCAGAATGTGAGGTCTTCTTAGAAAAGAGAAATTAAACCTTTGTAGAATTTGATGGAGAAGCAGCTGCTTTAAATGTGAACCTTGGGTTGAGGTCAAGAAGGACCCAACAATTAACAGAAAGTGTGTGAACGTGGTTCCTTCCCTACTAAGGGACCTAGTGATTCTCCTTTCATCTTCCTTGTCCATCGTTTATTGAAATACCTCCACCTGCCCACCTGCCCTGGTCACAGCGGGCAGAGAGGCTGGACCACTGCTATTTGAGGACTGGGGTACCTGACACAGCCAGAGCTAAACCATTCATCTGCTTGTCTAACACATGTGTGTGCCCAGGGCCTCCCTCAGGCCAGGGGGAACACAGGGATCAGCAGGAGAGAGAAGAATCTGCCCCATGGAGCTTCCATGGAGCTTCGGGAGCCAGAAAGTAAACTAGGAAACAAATAAATGATGAAGAAATGCTGGGAAGGAAAGTATTGCGAGTTCAAGGGATGGAGGAAGGGAATGTGGATGGTTCCCCCAGAAGTCAGAGATGTGACAGTCAAGCAGTCCTGAATGGAGGGAGGCAATTCTGGGGGGAGGTTCTTGCAGGCAGAGGGAAAAGCAAAAGCAGCACACTGAAAAGAAGGTGAACCTGCTTGTCTGAGAATCAGAAGAAAGCCCACGTGTCTGGGTGGAGGGAACATGGTCAGGAAGTGGTGAAATGATCAGGGTAGCCAGGGGTCCAATCACAGGAGGCCTGGAAGCCAGGCAAAGTAAAGCTTTCTTTAACGTGCTAGTTTAGCAAAATTGAATGAACAGATAAAAAAAAAAGAAAAGATTAGATGAGAAAGGAAGCGAAAGAAATGGTAAATGAATACAAAAATAGAACGGGTTTTATGGGAGAAAATCCTAAAAATAACATGTTTGGAGAATGACCTTAAATCCAAATGACCTCCCCAGTTTAAACCCTTGAAGATTGCACACACTTAGATCATAAACACACCAATCACAGATGAGCCTGTATTTTCCTCTCGAAATGGTTTAAGTCCTTCCAGGCCCTGACCAGGAATCTGTGTAGCTGCTTCTCCTACTCGCTACCATGAGACTGAATTTTCCTAGTCTCACGGACCCTCCCTTCCTGCCCCTACCAGGGAAAAGAAGGCTAGTTTAAGGGAATAGACTTAAAAGTAAGTATGTTTTTAGTGAGAATCTTAACATCCCAAACCCAAGCCCCTGAAGGTTTGTTAAATATCAGTTTCACAATGGCCATCAACTTCTTATAACACCCCCAGAGAACCACCCAATGTGGCAGGGAAAATTAGAGCCCTGGAGACTTCCCATTCTCACGTCCTTGCCACAGATCCCGTGTTCTTCAGGTTCTTCACCTTAAAGGAAGAACACTGCCTAGAGTAAAGTAATACTGAATGAAGAACTCTGTCCTCCCATAATCACCACTAAACAAAAATAACCGAGCCTAGTGAAGCTGCACACCTTCCACAGCTGCAGCCCCAGAGAGGACTGCACCTGTCATCTCTGTGTCATTGCTGTTAAGTGACTCTTTTTTCCCTTTGACTTTAGTTATTTCAAAAACTTTCGATACTGCTCCTATGCTCCCCATGTCCGAATATGTATGCCCTTGACTGACGGCATTTCTTCATTTGAGGACCTCTTGGCTAACAATATCCTCAGAGTATTTGTCTGGGTTATAGCTTTCATAACCTGCTTTGGAAATCTTTTTGTCATTGGCATGAGATCTTTCATTAAAGCTGAAAACACGACTCACGCTACGTCCATCAAAATCCTTTGCTGTAAGTATATTTCCCGTGTAAATGGATTAAGGGTATCTTCAGTGTGCTGTGCTCTAGATTACATCAGCCTTCAGCAAATGGCATTTAATATGAGTTACATATTCTGGGAAATTTTTTTTTTAAGTATGAAAGTCCTATTGTTCTCTTTGGTTACCCTGTTCTGGATTGCATGAGTCTGCAGTGATTTATGTCTTGGAAATGAAGTAACAGGGAGTCAATGAGTCAAGGGATGGATTATAGAAGGACAGGTTGTAGGTTACAAAACTGTGCTTTGTTTAACCTTTAATTGCAGTAACATCCATGTTCCTCAAGCCTAGAAAATTACTCCCTTTATTAAATATGTAAGTTATATTTTTTACTGTTTAAAACCTAGATTCCCTACATGACCCTATGGACTGTAGCCCACCAGCCTCCTCTGTCCATAGGAGTCTCAATGCAAGAATACTGGAGTGGATTGCCATACCCTCCTCCAGGGAATCTTCCCGACCCAGGGATCAAACCCTGTGTCTCTTATGTCTCCTGTATTGGCAGGCAGGTTCTTTACCACTAGTGCCACCTGAGAAGCCCAGGCTCCCCACAACCCTAATTATCTCCCTACCACCACTTTTTCAAAATTATAAAGATGCAGTGCAGTACTTTAGAAATAGTACACCTTTTGAAGTCTGTTGACTCCTAAGTACTATTGTGGGTGTTTACGTTAGTTCATTTAGTACAGTATAGAGGAAGCAGATCTAATCAGAAAACGAAGACAGAGATGCTGAAACTACCGACACACACTCTGTGATTCTTCAACAGGTGCGGACTGCCTGATGGGTGTGTATTTGTTCTTCATTGGCCTTTGTGATCTAAAGTACCGTGGGCAGTATCAGAAGTACGCGCTGCTGTGGATGGAGAGCTTACAGTGCCGCCTCCTGGGCTTCCTGGCCATGCTGTCCACTGAGGTCTCTGTCCTCTTGCTCACGTACTTGACCCTGGAGAAGTTCCTGGCCGTTGTCTTTCCCTTCAGTAACATTCGTCCTGGAAAATGGCAGACCCTGGCCGTCCTCATCTGCATCTGGATTGTGGGGTTCTTAATAGCTGTGACTCCATTGTGGAAAGAGGATTATTTTGGAAACTTTTATGGGAAAAATGGAGTATGTTTCCCACTTTATTATGACCAAACAGAAGATATTGGAAGCAAAGGGTATTCTCTTGGAATTTTCCTAGGTAACTTATTTCTCATTTCCTGGACAAACATCATTTTGATAGAAGTACCTCAAATTTCAGTAAAGCCATATTTGTCCATTTCAGAAAGTAAGCAAATATAGTTAAGACTGTCTCCTTTTTTTAAAGGAAAGTTCTTGCTGCATATTTATAAGTTTTTATTTAAATTTTTATTAAAAGATTTAGTATTAAAAACAAAAACATACTGTCAGGATCTCCAAATGATCTTTTTTATTATCTGTGAGACCCTTTGATTTTATGTTCATACACAATGACAATGATCTGGAAGAATTCCAGTTCACTGCCATGTCCTGTGACCCTTCCAAGTTATTTGAACTCATTTTTTCAAAGTCTAGATATGAGCCAAATAAATAATAATAACAAAATTCTTGAAATTCACTAGCAGGAGATTATTTGAGTGGAAATGCCAGAAAGGTTTATTGCCTTTCATAAATGCAGCCCTAGAGTCAGCAACAGAAGGGTGCTTTTCCATTTCCTTAATTCTCCCTAATTTGTTAGAAAAGAAAACCCAACTTTTTCTATTACAAGTGAATGAGAAGTTTAGCCCCTAAAGATTAAAAAAATGTTTTATATTGTCTAATAGGTATCTCTCTTGTTTAGCACTAAGGCCATCTCCATGTTCTGTCTTTAACCAGGGCTGTATCATCAATTCAGTTCCCCCTTCGCATCTGGTCCCCTCATCTAAGGAAGAAATAAGCTCTGTCATCCTTTCTTTTTCATCAAATGTTTTTTCTTCAAAATATGCCTCTGACTTCTCTTTCTTTCAGTCTCTACCTGCTGCTGTCACCTTTCTTTAAAGCCTTATGACCTTCACCCTGAATTATTACATTAGTCTTTACTGGTGTTTTGGCCTCTGGGGTCTTTGCTCTCCTGTTTATCTGTTCACCACCTGAGTATCCAAAGGACTGAGCATCCTCTGCTTGGAGACCTTCAGGAACCCCCTACAACCAGGGTTAAGTTTAAATTAGTCACTTAAAAGCCCATCACAAAATGGCCCTAAGCACCAGTCCCAGCTATTCTGGTCCTATTCCTTCTCCCTCTGAAAAAGAAAACACTTTATTTGCACCATTTTAATAATACTTCTCACACACAAGCCTATTTGGTAGTTGTGTTTCATGGCTATATCATGTCTGCCGTATTGTAAGCCATTCCCAGTATAGGTGCACTTCAGGGAAAACTTCCCTCCCCAACACACGCATAGCCACACACACACACACACACTAACTACCTTATATTCATGGATTCAAAAAGGATTTATTGAGCACCTACAATAGGCCAGGCACGGTTCTGGGTACTGGAGATCAAATAGATTGGTCCCCTCAGACCTGCAGCCAGCAAGGAGGATGAAGACAAGTAAACACGTCCTCGTGTCACCGGCTGACAGAAGCCAGGAAGGAGGAGTGCAGACTGTCCTAGGAGCCCAAGACCTGAGGACCGGGGAAGGCACCCCAGGAAAAATTAGCCCAAACGGAGGCCCAAAGCATGAGGATACACGGGCCAAGTGAAGGCAGACATTGTGTTCCAGGAGTCAGAGACCCGCAGCCAGGGAACAGGCCCAGATACAGGGCAAAAGAAGCTTGTGTGGCTGGATCTTGTGGTGGAGGTGTGGGGTGGTTGACAGGGTTTAGCACACGCGCGCACACACACGCACACACACATAAATATCATCTGCATTTACACAGCTTATGTGTGAGACATGGAGATAGTTTTGCTTAAAAATAAGAATTATAGTTTTTAAATAATTTTTAAATTTTAGAATATGTTTAGATTTAGAGAAAAGTTGCAAAGACAGTACAGTTTCCTGTATTCCAGACATGCCTCACCAGATCCCACTGTTGTTAACATCTCACATTCCTATGGTGTTTCCAGAACATACACTTCTGAACCTTTCTATAGGTCTGTTTTCAGGATTTGTACCAGAGAAACATCTTTTACAGTCTTTTTTTTTAATTCTTTCTGATAGCAGACCTAAGATCAACCAATATTGTGAAATCCAATTGTATGGCTTTGTAATGAGATTCCATGCGAAATGTTTTGGATAAAAACAATGAAACACCATGAATTTATAGTATTTTTCCCTAGACTTTACTAGTCTTACATACAATCTACTCAGATGGACGTTTTAAAACAACTTTGAAATTATATGGATATTTTACATTCACTATAAGGAATAAGATGAGCACTCAGGATTTTTATGGTAGCAAGAATATAACAAAGTGACCAAAAAGTCACTATCGTGGGATAAGTGACTCTAAAGCAGTAATTCATATAGTTGACTTTTTAGTTTTTCTCTTACTCTTCTTTTTTCTAAAACAGTCTAAAGAGTTCTGAATTTTGGTTTAGATTACTGTGGACAATCTGAAGGAAAATAAAGATTTTCTTTTGTCCTAGGTATTATTTTTATTTAAGACCAATAAACATGAGAAATAATGTTTCTGATGCTATTATCTTCTTGATATCCCAAGGTTGTCTTAATCATATTTATAAGATAAAGGAATAGGGCATATTGATTTTTTGATATGTACATGTGATTACAGTAATCCCTTAAGGTTTGAATTTGCAGAGAGATAAAAAATGAAGTAGCCTTTTTCCTGCTTTAAAAAAGCTACAGATTACTTCATGATAGACCTAGATCTGAATTTCAAAGTCTATAATTCTTGGTAATGTGTTTATGTATTTGAAATATCTTTTTGATCTGGCGAACCCAGTGCCTTTATTCCAGTTTATAGCCGTGAGTTCAGGGTTTTACCTGATTACCACTTGGCTAATACAAAGAATGGTTCTTGGAAAAGGCACCATACCAAACATCTAAGTAATACAGTATTTCTGCTGTTGATGTATACACCCGAGATGTTAAGAGCTGTGCTTTTCCCAACAGGTGTGAACTTGCTGGCTTTCCTCATCATTGTGTTTTCCTATACTGTCATGTTCTGTTCCATTCAAAAAACTGCCCTGCAGACCTCAGATGTGAGGAGTCACATGGGAAGAGAGGTGGCTGTCGCGAACCGTTTCTTTTTTATAGTGTTCTCTGAAGCCATCTGCTGGATTCCTGTATTTGTAATTAAAATTCTTTCCCTCTCCCGGGTGGAAATACCAGGTCAGTCCCTTCTATGATTCCCAAGCACGTTGTGTCTTCTTTCGTCCTCTGTTTGATGAGGCCAGAATACAGGGTCTTACGTGTAGTGAATTCTCCACAAATCCCTACAGCTTGAGTTATGATTTCCTCAGTGTTTATATAAGCATATATATACATATATAAATAAAATATATTATATATTACATATATATATTTATATAAATAAAATAAATATATATGTGTATATATATAATTTTATTTGCTTTTTACTGTTCTGGCCTTCCTTGCTGTGCGGGCTTTTCTCTAGTTGTGGCGAGTGGGGGCTCCTCTCGAGTTGCGGTGCACGGGTTTCTCGTTGCAGTGGCTTCTCTTGTTGCAGAGCATGGGCTCTAGGACGTGTGGACTCAGCAGTTGCAGTCCATGGGCTCCAGAGCACAGGCTTAATAGCTTTGGTGCATGGACCTAGCTGCTCTGCAACATGTGGGATCTTTCCAGACCAGAAATCGAACCCATGTCTCCTGCACTGGCAGGCGGATTCTTTAGCACTGAGCCACCAGGGAAGCCCTCCTCAGTGTTCTATAATCAGTATGTTAAGATAGGAATTGGATAATGGTGTAACCCTGACTAGAATAATAAAACACAGGAGATAGAGAAAAACTACATCTTAGTGCCTCACTTCCACCTGAGCTAGATAGTGGTGCTTCACCAAGGGTACGTAAAACAGAACAAAATATTTATGCCCAGGTTCCAGCCTGCCTCTGAATTCAGTCTATAGGGACCAAGGCCTAGGTATGGATATTTTAGAAAAGATGCCCCTGTGATTCTGAGGTGCACCCCTTGGTTAAGAACCACTAGTCTGTTTCATGGCCCTGGCCATGTGGTTGTCACACTGGGCCCGGTGGATGGCTAAGTAACAAACGTGTGTGTGTATGCTTAGTCGCTGTCATGTCCAACTCTTGCAACCCCACAGACTATGGCTTCCCAGGCTCTTCTGTCCATGGGATTCTCCAGGCAAGAATACTGGAGGGGGTTGCCGTTTCCTTCTCCAGGGATCTTCCTCTTGCATTGCAGGCAGACTCTTTAAGTAAAAAACTCCTGCAACTATTTATGTCCCTCTGGCTTGTCAGATGTCTCACAAATGCCACACAACCTATCAGCTTAGTCTTATCCCTTTAACCTATCAGCTTAGTCTCACGACAAGGTTTTCTGATAGTAGGGGTTGTGGTAGTTCATTAGTTGCTAAGTTCTATCCGAGTCTTTTGGGACCCTATGGTAGGGTAAGTAGCCCATCAGGCTCCTCTCTCCATGGGACTTCCCAGGCAAGAATACTGGAGTGGGTTGCATTTTCCTTCTCCAGGGGAACTTCCCAACCCAGGGATGGAACCTGCATCTCCTGCTTTGCAGGCAGATTCTTTACCACTGAGCCACCAGGGAAGCCTGATAGCAGGGGTAGTAATCGTCATTCTCAGAGAAAGTCTAAGACATTTCAGACCATGATAGGGAACCAGATCAGGAAGAAATTACTATGAAACATTATTGGGCCACACACTAGTCTTTCTCTACATTTTATAGTTCAGCAGTTTGAGGTTTGTCTTGAATGCCGCAGTGGAACCAGGAGAGAAGTCTTTACCACACTTGACTAAGCCTCTCCTTCCTCGCCCAACTTCCCATGGTGTTGGGAAAACTTAAACCCACCCCTTCCCCACCCTCCAAGAACTGTGGGGTCTTCTCCACCATGACAGGTGGCCAATAGTACCTGGGCTCAGCCACAAAGGTAAGCCGGCTTCAGCCCTCCCATCTCAGTCCTGAGATGATCTAACCTTACATCACCGAGTGACCCTGAGACTAACGGGACACCTCATTCCTGATCACAGCTTCCTTTAAGGACTCAATAGACAAAAAAACCCAAAAAAACAAAAACGGCTTTTCTTCCATCACATACTGTTTGTATCTAATTTTTTAAAAAATTAAGAACAAGTAATATATAGTAATATAAAACTTCATTGAATCAATCTAAGATATGCTAAATACAAATGTTTTTCTTTCATATTCTTTCCAGTTAAAAAGAAATAAGGAAAAGAAAGAGAAGACGGGATGAAAAAAGGAGAGGCAAACATAGAAAAAGGAGAAGGGAGAGGTCAAAGGGAAGGAGGAAAGGGCAGATAAGTAGTCAGAGAAGAGATGGAAAGCAAACCAGAAGAAGAACAGAAAGGATGTAGGGAAGAGCGGGACTAAGAGAAGAGCAAGCAACAGTGTGTGAAGGATAAGAAACTGCGGGGTGGGGAAGCAAGGGGTTGCAGTCACAAAGGAGTGGGAGAGGAGAAGGCAGGATGCTGGTCCCCCGAGATGACAGTTCTCTGACTCTGAAGATAGGGGAGGAGGCGGCAGAGTGTGGTGGGTCTGGAGAACCGCAGGGCTTAGTGCTGAAAAGGGACGTCCGCAGAGCCGGCCCAGCTCCCGGCCATCAGTCATGTAAGTTATCATCAGCCCCTTTCACAGATAAGGCAGTTGAGGTCTGGGGAGCTTAGTGATTTGCCCATAGTCTCAGAGCTAAGAAGTGCAAGCCTAGCGTTAGGCTCTATTTGAGGAGGAAAACACATTTCATCCTAACCAAGTAAATGATGTAGTCGGCCCATCATACCTCTGCATTCCAAATCCATGGATTCAACCAACCACACACCGAAAGTATTGGGGGAAAATTTTCCAGAAATTTCCAAAGAACAAAACTTGAATTTGCCTTGTGCTAGCAAATATTTGCATAGTATTTACATTGTGTTTATAACTCTTTACATGCAAGTACATTGTACTAGGTATTATAAGTAATATAGAGATGATTTAAAGGGAGGATGTACATAAGTTACATGCAAATGCTATGCCATTTTTTATAAGGGACTTAAGAATCTGCTGATTTTGGTATATGTCCCACCGTGGATATCAAGGGACAACTAAATTCAGAAAATGCTCTGTCATCCAAAATATCTCCTCCCTTTTTGTGAAACATTTCCCTTATATTCTATTAGCCTTTGAAAGGCTTCACACAGAAGGAGTTCACTGAGTTTGGAGATATATATTTTTTGCTCCTCAGATCTTCTGACTCCATTCTGAATATAATAGTATAAGGCAGGAAGATCTTCAGGACTGAAATTTAGACCAAGTTCAGCTGACTAAACCAGAAGATTCCTGGACATTGTCCAATTAATTGCTTATTTTCCTATTTTTCTATAAGGAAAGGCAATAGAAACTAGAAAAGTACGTATCAATTTATAGTTTATAAAGTGTTTTCACATAATGTTTCCTCCCATATTGATTTACGACAAATACAGAGTAGTTACTAAAACTCAGAAAAGTTCATGTAGGACCTTGAATCCGGAGCTCCTATGCTCTTCTGGCAAAGAGATTTTCCATAAGGTCAGAGAAGACTTGGATGGAACAGGTAGCCCTCTCAAAAACGGCATTAACTATAGCATGTAATGTGTTTTGTGTGTATTAAATCTTCACCTTTCTTTCACGTTTCGTTTCCTTCTCCAGACACAATCACCTCCTGGGTCGTCATTTTTTTCCTTCCAGTAAACAGTGCCTTGAACCCAATCCTCTACACTCTCACAACCAGCTTTTTCAAGGACAAGTTGAAACAGCTGCTGCACAAACATAGGAGAAAATCAATTTTCAAAACTAAAAAAAAAAGCGTGTCTACTTCCATCGTGTGGGCGGATGACTCCTCCGCACTTAAACCTGGGGCTTTGAGCAAAATAAACCTCGAGGACAATATAGTGAAACCAATTTCCTAGTCATGGTTTTGGAGCACTGGGCTTCAAAGGGACTACCTGAAAAAGCACAGCGTTTGGAAGATGACGCCTGCAACGCTTTTCATCTTTACTGAGAGCAAAACTTGACTGCACTGGGAGCATAGTAGGAGGGTGTCAGGCATGACGTTCCAATGGCAGCCGTGGTGTTTACCACCTGAGGACTGTACCTGAGGGTCTCCTCACCCCGACATACCTGCGAGGCACTAATGGACCCATAAATAGCAGGCTGATGGGCAGTGGATCTCTATCTCGGCAGCACGGCCAGCCTACCAGTGGATGCCCACCCGTTGGCCCTGCACAGTCTGCTCTTAAATTGAGTTGCGCTGTCATTAAATAAAAACATTCATGACATCTAATTCTAGC
Organism: Bubalus kerabau; assembly: GCF_029407905.1. Classification (NCBI taxonomy): domain Eukaryota; kingdom Metazoa; phylum Chordata; class Mammalia; order Artiodactyla; family Bovidae; genus Bubalus; species Bubalus kerabau. The sequence continues at coordinate 29,741,309 of NC_073635.1, read as the reverse complement.
GTGGCCATAATCGCATTAAGCCTAAATCGCTTTCCTTGCTTTTTCAACGTCAAATGAATCCATCAGCATCCTGCTGAAGTGATAGCAAAAGGACTTCTGAGATGTCCACTCACCTCAAGTCCTCCCTAAGGAGGCCAGTGGAGCGGCAGCTTTGAAAGCAGAACTTTGCACAAGGCTCGAAGTCTAATATATGACCAGAGGGGCGTGCTGACTATTCACCTGGTACCGTTCACCTTTCTGGCTTGTATGTGATGTCAGAAGAGCTGCTCTCTCAAAATATTTTTCTTAAGGTTGCCCATACCACAGAGGAAAATTGGGCATTACAACTGCCAAAAACTATATTTCCATATGTTTTAAAATATAATTTCTCTAGAGCATCATCCCTATTGCTGGCAAGTTCTGCCTTCATAGAACACACAGATAAGTGTGAAGGGGGATTTAAGAATACTGGACTCAAATTCCCATTGTTTTTAACAAAAAAGCTAGTAAGTTAGTTCTTTTTTTTTTGGAAAATGAAAAGCACTTGTGAAGGCCTGGACATGTTTTTGTACTGAAAGATTATATGTGAAAAAAAGAATCAGGTAAATAAAATTCTATTTTGCAATTGTGTGTGTATTATTTTAAGTTCAACAAAGACCACATTTATGTGCTCAGTAGCTTCAGTCATGTCCGACACTATGGATTATAGCCTGCCAGGCTCCTCTGTCCATGAGATTTTCCTGGCAAGAATACTGGCGTGAATTACTGTGCCCTCCTCCAGGGGATCTTCCTGACCCAGGGATCGAATTCGTGTCTCCTGTGTCTTCTGCACTGGCAGGCAAATTCTTTTCTGCTGAGCCACCAGGGAAGACCAGCAAAGACCACTGATAGGGCTTATTGACTACTAACCACTTTTTCTCTGGTAGAGAATATAATTCAGAAACAAACACATAACCTCAGTTAACAAGATGCTTTTTACATTTTTTTCTTCCCCCCTTTTCCAAATCATGAAGCAGTAACTTAATTTCTTTATTTTTCACTTCCTTCGGAGTTCCCTTAACGAGATGAAATGTAAGCAGGTGAGAACCCCAGACCACCTCCTACTGCATATTTATCTAGTAGCATCCAGGATGAAAGGAATCCCAGAATTGATGCATCACAACTGTTTTGGTAACGTACTGTTATTATCTAATATTGACTAAAACCATCACGTGAGTTCCTTTATTTTGATCACGTGAGATATTTCTGACATCAGTGAAATCTTTCCACATTTATTCTAGAAATAATTTCCCTCCCCATCGACAAAGCTGCCCTTTTTTCTTACAGTTTCAAATTTTCCTCCTCTTGTCTCACTATGATTAGTTACTTCCCCATGTGCCTATTTTATTAAATGTCCTTTCTAGTCCTTGAGCATCATATGATTTATTTCCTAATACATTTCCCAACATCAGAAGCATAAATAAGGAATAGACCCCGAGCCTTGGGTATTTCAGTCTTAGCACAAATGTGTATCTCCCAATTTCCCATTCCTGAAAGGCATCAGGCATGGGCCAGGAAGTGAGGCTCTGGGAACTGTTTTTGATTGTCTGCATTCTTGCTATTGAGCTTTGGGCATGAGGAGAAGCACAAGGGCAGATGCACCAGGGAAACTAGCAGCATATGTCAGAAGAAATGGAAGTTATTGATGCATATTGGTCAGCAGCATGCCAACAAATAGTACCAAAATGAATTCTAATAGCTTAGTGATTTACAATCTTATTCTGTACTGAATATATAAACAGAAAACCATCAGAAACCATCAGAAAACCATCAGCTTTATTTTTGCTGGACATAGCCTGGCTTTCCCCCCTCGCACCCCCCCCAAGGGAGGGTTTTTTTTTTATTTTACTTTACAATATTGTATTGGTTTTGCTATACATCAACATGAATCCGCCACAGGTGTACACGTGTTCCCCCTCCTGAACCCCGCTCCCACCTCGCTCCCCATACCATCCCTCTGGGTCATCCCAGTGCACCAGCCCCGAGCATCCTGTATCATGCATCAAACCTGGACAGGCGATTTGTTTCACATATGATATTATACATGTTTCAATGCCATTCTCCCAAATCATCCCCCCTCCCTCTCCCACACAGTCCAAAAGACTGTTCTATACAGCTGTGTCTCTTTTGTTGTCTTTCATACAGGGTTATTGTTACCATCTTTCTAAATTTCACATATATGCATTAGTATACTGTATTGGTGTTTTTCTTTCTGGCTTACTTCACTCTGTATACTAGGCTCCAGTTTCATCCGCCTCATTAGAACTGATTCAAATGTATTCTTTTTAATGGCTGAGTAATACTCCATTGTGTATATGCACCACAGCTTTCTTATCCATTCGTCTGCTGATGGACATCTAGGTTGCTTCCATATCCTGGCTATTATAAACAGTGCTGCGATGAACATTGGGGTACACGTGTCTCTTTCAATTCTGATTTCCTCGGTGTGTATGCCCAGCAGTGGGATTGCTGGGTCGTATGGCAGTTCTATTTCCAGTTTTTTAAGGAATCTCCACACTGTTCTCCACAGTGGCTGTACTAGTTTGCATTCCCACCAACAGTGTAAGAGGGTTCCCTTTTCTGCACACCCTCTCCAGCATTTATTGCTTGTAGATTTTTGGATAGCAGCCATTCTGACTGGCGTGAAATGGTACCTCATAGTGGTTTTGATTTGCATTTCTCTGATAATGAGTGATGTTGAACATCTTTTCACATGTTTGTTAACCATCTATATGTCTTTTTTGGAGAAATGTCTGTTTAGTTCTTTGGCCCATTTTTTGACTGGGTCATTTATTTTTCTGGAATTGAGCTGCAGGAGTTGCTTGTATATTGTTGAGATTAATTCTTTGCCTCATTTGCTATTATTTTCTCCCATTCTGAAGGCTGTCTTTTCACCTTGCTTATAGTTTCCTTTGTTGTGCAGAAGCTTTTAAGTTTAATTAGGTCCCATTTATTTATTTTTGCTTTTATTTCCAATATTCTGGGAGGTGGGTCATAGAGGATCCTGCTGTGATTTATGTCAGAGAGTGTTTTGCCTATGTTCTCCTCTAGAAGTTGTATAGTTTCTGGTCTTACGTTTAGATCTTTAATCCATTTTGAGTTTATTTTTGTGTATGGTGTTAGAAAATGTTCTAGTTTCATTCTTTTACAAGTGGTTGACCAGTTTTCCCAGCACCATTTGTGAAAGAGATTGTCTTTTCTCCATTGTATATTCTTGCCTCCTTTGTCAAAGATAAGGTGTCCATAGGTGTGTGGATTTATCTCTGGGCTTTCTATTTTGTTCCATTGATCTATATTTCTGTCTTTGTGCCAGTACCATACTGTCTTGATGACAGTATAGCCTGGCTTTATTATATCACCTTGTTTTATTCTTGCTTTATATCTGATTAAACTAGCCCATGCCCATCAGGAAAAGACCCCAATGCTGGGAAAGATTGAAGGCAGTAGGTGAAGGGGATGGCAGAGGATGAGATGGTTAGAGAGCATCACCGACTCAATGGACATGAATCTAAGGAAACCCTGAGAGATAGGAAAGGACCGGGAGCCTGGCATGTTGCAGTCCATGGGGTCGTAAAGAGTCAGACATGACTGGGCAACTGAACAACAATGCCCATCACAGTTGCTGAAATAGCTTAAATTAAGGATATCAGTAATTAGCAGTATTACCTCCCCCCAACGTCATCTTGCACCCCAATTCTGTAGCTTCATCTACTGGTCTCTGTAGCATCAAGGAGCCACAAAAGCAGACCCATCTCTCCAGGATTTGTCTCCTAAGGATGACTTTGTTGCCAGGTCACGTAAGTATTTGGTCATTTGCTACCTATCTACTCATGACACATTTTTAAGATTGTGTCTCATGCCCCAGGTAAATCTTCTCTCTGCTTTAGCATCCTCAGGTTCATAAGCAGAGATCCAAAGAGTGCACATGTTAGAGGTGAGAAATAGTAAAGATTTCATATCCATCATATCCACCCTATCATGTGATAAATACCCCAAGAGAGTCTGAAGGAAATGTATCTTCCAAAACTAACAAGGAATGCATGTAAGACATTATTTCTTTTTTATTTTTGCAGTGTGACATAAACAGGCATACAATTCTATTTAATAAATAGCCTTAGGCAACTTTACTCAAGAAACAAAACACTGAAGATAAGAATTTGTGGTTTTACTTATTTCCTTATCCTGGTGAGTAACAGAGAGTGATTACAAAGCTCTCTTTATATGTATGTGTTTATTTGTTCATGTATGTATCTGTATATCAGTTGTCTGATTTCTTATTTATGAAAGACAGAAGATGCATATTTGATAATGATAGTGTTTATTTCTGAACCAGGAAAATAAAATGAAAGGGTTCTCCTTTTAAATGGCTTTTCAGTGGGAGATCTCGGAGTCCTTGAGAAATACTTCCCAAAGCCCTGTAAGCTAATTGAGACCTATTACTCAATGTATTTCATCACACTCATCTTCAGGATATTTCTCCACATGACACAGACAGAAGAAATAAATTGAATAAATGACAAAATAGAGAACAAAAAGGCCAAGTGACAAAACTGCAGATCCGGGAGGGGGAACTTCTGCTGTCTGAACAGCCTGGTCCTAGCCCGTGGTGGCACTCCTACCTCTAGGACCTAAGCAAACTCGTAATGAACTTGAGTTATAAACTCGTAACTACTTTATAAAACAGAAGAAATTATTCCTGGTCTGTACGGGACCTAGTAAAGCATTTACTCATTTAGTGACTCTCTAAATTCATGGTTCAAGGGTGTTTGATTCAGTATAGGTTTCATAATGAAAGCCATATACTTTCTAGACAAAGATAACACAAATTTAATACAAGCAGAAACAGTATCACAAGGGAGGGGACCGGCACCATAATTCCAGGTCAGCCATCAACTACTTACAGGACCTCAGACAAATATTTTTCAATCTCTTTCATTCTATGTAACCAACTTTCCTTAAGATTATATCACATAAACTGAAATCTTGTCTGGTTTCTGGAGAGATTTGTTGTGTAGATTAAAACATATGCTGAAGGTTGGTGTAGATTAAAAATCTCAAAGTTTATATAAAGTTCAAGGATTACTCGATTCTCAATTTCCCTTTTCTCAGGAAAAACTAATGCACAGAGCACCCGTGTTCTGAAATCCACCCCTTCTAGTGAATTTCTTTCCAGGAAGCTTCTCTTCTGGAAAAAAAGACTGAAGTGAAGCCTCAGACATTGAAGCTTTTCTAAGATACAGGCACTTCCAACAACACAGCAGTAAGTACAACCTAAAAATCAGGCAGTTGATTGCTAGCAGAATCCAGGAATGCAGTTCAGTTCAGTCAACCAGCCGTGTCTGACTCTTTGCAACTGCAGCATGCCAGGCTTCCCCTCTCCCTCACCAACTCCTGGAGCTTATACGAACTCATGTCCATTAAGTCAGTGACGCCATCCACCATCTCATCCTCTGTTGTCCCCTTTTCCTCCCACCTTCAATCTTTCCCAGCATCAGGGTCTTTTCAGATGAGTCCGTTCTTCACATCAGGTGGCCAAAGGATTGGAGTTTCAGCTTCAGCATCAGTCTTTCCAATGATCACCCAGTACTGATTTCCTTTAGGACAGACTGGTCAGATCTCCTTGCTGTCCAAGGGGCTCTCAAGAATCTCCTCCAACACCACAGTTCAAAAGCATCGATTCTTTGGTGCTCAGCTTTCTTTATAGTCCAGCTCTCACATCCATACATGACTACTGGAAAAACCATAGCCTTGACTACATGGACAAAGTAATGTCTCTGCTTTTTAATATACTGTATAGGTTGGTCATAATTTCTCTTCCAGGGAGCAAGCATCTTTTAATTTCATGGCTGCAATCACCATCTGCAGTGATTTTGGAGCCCCAAAAGATAAAGTCTCTCACTGTTTTCATTGTTTCCCCATCTATTTTCCATGAAGTGATGGGACCAGGTGCCATGATCTTAGTTTTCTGAATGTTGAGTTTTTTAAATTTCTGAATGCCAACTTTTTCACTCTCTTCTTTCACTTTCATCAAGAGGCTCTTTAGTTCTTCGCTTTCTGCCATAAGGGTGGTGTCATTTGCATATCTGAGGTTATTGATATTTCCCCCAGCAATCTTGATTCCAAATTGTCCTTCATCCAGCCCAGTGTTTCTTATGATGTACTCTGCATATAAGTTAAATAAGCAAGATGACAATTTACAGCCTTGACGTACTCCTTTCCCTATTTGAAACCAGTCTGTTGTCCCATGTCCAGTTCTAATTGTTGCTTCCTGACCTGCATACAGATTTCTCAGGAGGCAGGTCAGGTAGTCTGGTATTCCCATCTCTTTCAGAATTTTCCACAGTTTGTTGTGATCCACACAGTCAAACACTTTGCGTAGTCAATAAAGCAGAAGTAGATGTTTTTCTGGAACTTGTTTGCTTTTTAATGATACAACGGATATTGACAATTTGATCTCTGGTTCCTCTGCCTTTTCTAAAGCCAGATTGAACATCTGGAAATTCACAATTCACGTACTGTTGAAGCCTGGCTTGGAGAATTTTGAGCATTACTTTGCTAGTGTGTGAGATGAGTGCAATTGTGTGGTAGTTTGAGCATTCTTTGGCATTGCCTTTCTTTGGGATTGGAATGAAAACTGACCTTTTCCAGTCCTGTGGCCACTGCTGAGTTTTCCAAATGTGCTGGCATATTGAGTGCAGCACTTTCACAGCATCATCTTCCAGGATTTGAAATAGCTCAACTGGAATTCCATCACCTCCACTAGCTTTGTTCATACTGATGCATCCTAAGGCCCACTTGACTTCGCATTCCAGGATGTCTCACTCTAGGTGAGTGATCACAGCATTGTGATTATCTGGGTCGTGACAATCTTTTTCGTACAGTTCTTCTGTGTGTTCTTGCCACCTCTTCTTAATATCTTCTGCTTCTGTTAGGTCCATACCATTTCTATTCTTTATTGTGCCCATCTTGGCATGAAATGTTCCCTTGGTATCTTTGATTTTCTTGAAGAGATCTCTAGTCTTTCCCATTCTATTATTTTCCTCTATTTCTTTGCATTGATCACTGAGGAAGGGTTTCTTATCTATCTTTTCTATTCTTTGGAACTCTGCATTCAAATGGGTATATCTTTCCTTTTCTCCTTTGCCTTTTGCTTCTCTTCTTTTCACAGCTATTTGTAAGGCCTTGTCAGACAACCATTTTGTCTTTTTGCATTTCTTTTTCTTGAGAATGATCTTGACCACTGCCTCCTGTACAGTGTCACGAACCTCCGTCCGTATTTCTTCCAGGCATTCTGTCTATCAGATCTAATCCCTTGAATCTATTTGTCACTTTCACTGTATAATCATAAGGGATTTAGGTCTTACCTGAATGTTCTAGTGCTTTTCCCTACTTTCTTCAATTTAAGTCTGAATTTGGCAATAAGAAGTTAATGATCTGAGCCACAGTCTGCTCCTGGTTTTGTTTTTTTTGTTTGTTTGTTTTTGTTTTGTTTTTTTGCTGATTGTATCTTTGGCTCCATCTTTGGCTGCAAAGAATATAATCAATCTGATTTTGGTATTGACCATCTGGTGATGTCCATGTGTAGGGTCTTCTCTTGTGTTGTTAGAAGAGGGTATTTGCTATGACCAGTGTGTTCTCTTGGCAAAACTCTGTTAGCCTTTGCCCTGCTTCATTCCATTATCTCGGGCCAAATTTGCCTGTTACTCCAAGTATTTCTTAACTTCCTACTTTTGCATTCCAGTCCCCTATAATGAAAAGGACATCTTTTTTGGGTGTTAGTTCTAGAAGGTCTTGTAGGTCTTCATAGAACCGTTCAACTTCAGCTTCTTCAGCATTACTGGTCAGGGCATAGGCTTGGATTACTGTGATATTGAATGATTTGCCTCGGAAATAAACAGAGATCATTCTGTCATTTATGAGATTGCATCCAAGTATTTCATTTTGGACTCTTTTGTTGACTATGATGGCTATTCCATTTCTTCTAAGGGATTCTTGTCCACAATAGTAGATATAATGGTCATCTGAGTTAAATTCACCCATTCCAGTCCATTTTAGTTTACTGATTCCTAAAATGTCAATGTTCACTCTTGCCATCTCCTGTTTGACCACTTCCAATTTGTCTTGACTTATGGACCTAACATTCCAGGTTCCTATGCAATATTGCTCTTTACAGCATTGGACTTCACTTCTATTACCAGTCACATCCACAACTGGGTGTTGTTTTTGCTTTGGCTCCGTCTCTTCAGTCTTTTCTGGAATTATTTCTCCACTGATCTCCAGTAGCATATTGGCCACCTACTGACCTGGGGAGTTCATCTTTCAGTGTCCATGAATGCAGAGATCAGGGTAATTAACAAGCAAACCTAACTACAAATCACAGACTGGTCTCTTCACATAAGTGTAAAAGTGGGTCTACTGTCACCTGTATTATCCTCTAAAACAGATATAGATGCACTGGGATGTCCAGCCCTTAGGACTCGGCGTACTCCTGGGGAAAGCATTGTTAGGATAAAGAGATTATGACTTATCTAATTCCCCCATGGAACCAGCTTAGAACATGTGGTTCTTGACCCAGGATTGATCTCTACCTCCAACTTTGCACCATCAGCCATAAACTGACTCCTGGCTGGTCAACAATCTCTCCCTCCTTCTGCTGGCTCTTCCTCCTCAGCTGGTAATGCTCATAATTCTCAGCAATAAGAAAACAGTCCTCCCATCCTGTACCTTTCTTTAGAATTTGTCTTCTCTTTATGGCTAAACGTTTTGAAAGAATGGTGCATTCTTGGTCATCAGCATCTCACCTCCTATGACTTCTCAACAACTGACCTCCACGTTCACCACTCCACTGAGCTGCCCTCCTGAAGATCGAATCACCATGTTGTCACATGAAACCAATATGAGGTTATGTCAGTTATGCTTCGGGGCTTCCCTGGTGGCCAGACAGTAGAGTCTTCCTGCAATGGGGGAGACCTAGGTTTGATCCCTGGGTCAGGAAGATCCCCTGGGAGAAGGAAATGGCAACCCCACTCCAATATTCTAGCCTGGAGAATTCCATGGATGGAGGAGCCTGGCGGGCTACAGTCTGTGGGGTTGCAAAGAGTTGGACATGACTGAGCGACTTCACTTTCCTTTTTCCTTTTCAATTGTGTGTCAATGAAAATGTCAGTAAGTTACTTTGTTTTCATTGAAGTGTATTTGATTTCCAACATTTCAGGTGTCCAAGGGTCTCTGGCTCTTCCACCACCTCCTGTGCGGGCCACAGGAGGGTGAGAGTGGAGGAGGGTTTCTGCAGCAGCTCCGGGTGACGATGTCTAAAACTGCAGGGTGACTGACTTCTCCCCGAATGGACTTTGTCCACAGGAGAGAGAAGAGAAAGGCGGGCCAGCAGATCAGTTGCCACTTGTCCTCCTCCAGTTCACTGCTCCTAGGAATATGTCCCTCTATGGCCTACGTCTAGAGACACCCCATTTGGCCAAGCGGGTCCACCTGCCCAGCCACTCTTCTTGGCTTGCTCTGAAGCCATGGCATTTGCACAAACCTTGCACTTGTCCTCATCTTTCTCTGCCTTCCATCCCGCTTCCCTCATCCCCACTGCTCTAGGGCTGGCTTCCTAGCAAAGCATCAGCTCTTAAGCCTTGATTCAGGCTCTGGCTTTTTGAGGGGATCCAGGCTAAGACATCCCACAAACCAGCAATTCAACTTGCAGGTGTTCACCCTGGAGAAACTGCAGCACATGGGCACAGACAGATGAATACAAAGATGCTCAATCTTACCATGTGTGTTCAGTATTTGTATTTGCGTGAAAGCAGAGGCAATCTAACTGTCCTGCAGTAGAAGAATGCATAAATAATGGTAATTAAAACAATTCTTATACAGCAGTTAAAGTGATCTCATGTATCAAATAGAGAAATGTCAAGAGCGTAATACTGATTAAAAGCAAAATTATAAAAGATGAACAGTGTAACATTTACCCAAAATTTTAAAACACAAAACAGTGTGTCCCCTTACATATTTAAGCCATGGGAATGATATTCTGCAATTTTAAGAAAGGATTTATCTCTGGGAATGAGAGAAAAAAATTAATCTGTCTTAAACAGTTGTTCTTAAAAAAGACCTAAAGCAAGTATCACTAATGTGATTATCTGTTTAACTTTGCCAGTGTATACATTGTTATCAGTTATATTAGTTCATAAACCTTTCTGTGGTTCCACCATCTTTTAAACAATTTTATTTATTTACTTATGGTTGCTCTGGGTCTTTGTTGGTGCTTGCGGGCTTTCTCCCGAGAAGGCAATGGCACCCCACTCCAGTACTCTTGCCTGGAAACTCCCATGGATGGAGGAGCCTGGTAGGATATGACTGAGCGACTTCACTTTCACTTTTCACTTTCATGCATTGGAGAAGGAAATGGCAACCCACTCCAGTGTTCTTGCCTGGAGAATCCCAGGGATGGCGGAGCCTGGTGGGCTTCCGTCTATGGGGTCACACAGAGTCGGACACGACTGAAGCAACTTAGCAGCAGCAGCAGCAGCGGGCTTTCTCTAGTTGCGGTGAGTTGGGTCTACTCTTCATTTCAGTGCAGAGGCTTCTCATTGTAGTCAGTGGCTTCTCTTGTTGGGGAGCCTGTGCTCTAGGTGCTTGGGCTTCAGTAGTTTGCAGCACCTGGGCTCAGTAGCTGGGGCACACAGGCTTCAGTTGCTCTGCAGCAGGTGAAATCTTCCTGCACCGGGGATCAAACCTGTGTCCCCTGCATTGGCAGGCAGATTCTTATCCACTGTACCACCAGGGAAGTCCCCACCATCATTTAGAATTAAAATGTAAATGTCTCAAGCCCTGATCCTGCATATCATGGCATTAGCATGTCCTGAGGTGTCATCAATCAAGGTTTCTTTAAATTCTCAGGGGATTTATAATTGGCGAAGTCAGTTCGTCTTCTGTGAGCCCTTTCCTTCCCCCTGACCTCTTGCTCTGGGCTTCCTCTAGCCTCGTCTGTCTGGGCCACAGGCCTTGGTCCTCCCAACAACACAGGTGCAGAGCAGAGGGATGTTATAGGCAGGACTGGGTTACCCCTCAACTCTGGGCATCATCGCTAACACAGAGCTACTTGTTTGCAGACTTAGAGCTGAGGATAATGAAGACAGATTGCAGTTCAGTCAAAAAAAGAACTTGAATAAAATGTGTTCTAAAACTTCATTCAGCCATTTCTATCCCTACATTTAGGTCCACATTGTCTCCATCTTTGGGGGCTTTTCTGTTATACACATACACATGCATGCACATATACCTTCTCCTTACCCTGACTGCCAGCCTTCCATCCCATAAATTCTGTTAATCCCTCCTTCAGAGGAGTTTTGTTTTTTAAGCTCTGCCCCAAACTGAGTTTCAAGCCTACCCTTGCTTATCCAAAATATGAATGTACATTGCTAAACAAAGGGCCTTCTATTTAAGGTCTCCACCCTTTGGCTGCACAAAACAGAAGGAAAAGCTTTGAAATTTTCGGGTTTCCTTTAGCATGAACAAATTTTATGAAAAATAGCTTCCCCCTACAAGTCTTTCTGAAAACAAAAGGAAAACAGTATGAAAATTCACTTCATATCTGTTCAAAATAAGTTTGCAAGCTTGGTGAAACGCCCCCATACCCAACTTATCCCCCCTACCCATATATACAAACACTAGAAGCCCTGAAATCTAGATCCATTTAGTATAGGGGCAAATGCTTCATCCACCTTAGTTGACACCAAAGAAATGTCTGTATTATGGCCCAGTGTTAGAATGTCTGTCCATAAAGATAATGCCTTAGATGTGAATAGCCTTCCATAGTTTATGAAGAACTTTTATATAGAAAACAATCTGTAGAGAAATATATGTGTGTGTTGTGTTTGACTCTTTGCAACCTCATGGCTCAGATGGTAAAAAATCTGCCTGCAATGCAAGAGACCCAGATTCAATGCCTGGGTTGGGAAAATCCCCCGGAGAAGGGGATGATAACCCACTCCAGTATTCTTGCTTGTAGAATTTCATGGACAGAGGAGCCTGGCAGGCTACAGTCCATGGGATTTCAGTTCTACTAAAAATTATTTGTGATCCCTTATATATTTCTCTGGGCTTCCCTAGTAGCTCAGATGGTAAAGCATCTTCCTGCAATGCAGGAGACCTGGGTTTGTTCCCTGGGTCAGGAAGATCCCCTGGAGAAGGAAATGGAAACCCACTAAAGTTCAGTTCTCTCAACACTCAATATTATACCCTACCAAACTGTATCTAATCTTCTGTCACCAAGAAAAGATTAGATTAGTATAAGAGTTCTATAGAAATGATGCTTTTGAACGGTGGTGTTGGAGAAGACTCTTGAGAGTTCCTTGGGCTGCAAGGAGATGAAACCAGTCAATCTAAAGGAAATCAGTCCTGAATATTCAATGGAAGGACTGATGCTTAAGCTGAAGCTCCATTTGGCCACCTGATGCGAAAAATTGACTCATTGGAAAAGACCCTGTTGCTGAGCAAGACCGAAGGCAGGGGAAGAAGAGGACAAGAGAGGATGAGATGGTCAGATGGCATCATCGACTCAATGGACATGAGTTTGAGCAAGCTCTGGGAGCTGGTGACGGACAGGCAACCCTGATGTGCTGTGGTCCCTGGGGTCACAGAGTCAGAAATGACTGAGTGACTGAACTGAACTGAACTGAACTGACTATAGAAAGGATCAAGTGAAAAGAAATATAAATGATTTCAGACAGAATTTATTCCAAACTTAAGCTTTGATGGATAAATGGTTACCTAGAATAGTGCCTAATGCATAGTAGGTGCTCAAGAATTTGTTGAATGAATGAATGAAATGTGTATATCCTTGGCTGCCTGAAATCACTATTTAGTTATCCAGAATGACTCAAGGGTTTTAGATAGCTACAACAGTGTTATCCAGGATGCTGGGATGTATGAACACATCTCCCAGCATCCTGGATAAATGAAACTTTCTGGCCCTTATTTTATTTATATATGTGTGTGTATATATATATACACACACATACACACACATACACCAGCTGAGCCACCAAGGAGGCCCTATACATATATATATATATATATATATATATATATATATTTCTAAATATATATATTTATATAAATTTATAATAAATTTCTAAATTTATATATAATTTCTAAATATATATATATTTCTAACTTTCTAATATATATATATATAAAATATACATTTCTATCTCTATTACTCTCTTCCTTGCCTACATCTTTGGTCTTCAAAGCTACATTAGGAGGTAAAGATTGTCAGTGTACAAGAAAACATACACAGGGGTATGTCTACCTAGAGGAAGGCACTGAGATTCCGGTAAGAGTTTTTCACAACTTTGTTACCTACTGAATAGAGTACCTTTTGTGTAATTTTCAGTGACATCAGACTTTCTTAAAGGAGCGAGCTTATGTGACAACCTTCTTCCTGGCACTGAAGATGAATGTGGCTGTGCAGAACACAGAAATGATAGAAGGTGAGTAAAGCCCTTGACTTTGATTCACGAGATGGGAAAATTTGCTCAGAGAATGGAACACATCAGAAAACAGACCTCGGAGTCCCAGCTCGGAAGAGACTGCCCAGTGGTTGAGCAAACAGCAGAGTTTTATTCGGCAGAATTTGCTTCACAGAGTAAGAGAAGAGAGAAGGGATTCAAAGAGAAAGAGTGAAATCAGGTTTTAAACTTTTATACAAATACTGTGTCAGGCTTGAAGCACAGTGGAGAGTTTAGAAAACTAAACCAAAATAGAAGCAATGTCTATCTAACAAAAATGCCAGAATGTTCTTAAGTCATCTGCAAAGCACATTCAAGAGAGGAGAGAGGTCTTTGCAAGAAAAGACAGCAATCCCTGAATGGGTTCCTGGTCTATGACCATGTGAAGCTTAGAAAATACACCAAATATTGAACTTGCATGATTGTGTTGAATTAAAAACTTGTTAAATGATTCAAACATCTTATGACAAGTGAACACGAATCCAAAGAAACAAAATTCCATTAACTCAATGCAATTTTGAATCAGCAGATATAAAGATTCAATTTAAGAATTAAAGATTTTGTAATAGCCTCTAGCAAGAAGATAAGGGCTTTCCTGGGGCTGGATTCAGCCTTCCCCGATATCCACAGCTGCTGAATAGCTTCCTCTGCCAGGTCTATTCCCCATCTCTCTAAACCCCATCTCACTAAACCCCATCTCACTGCTGAGCCCCAACAGGCTCACTCCCAGGTTGACAGTGATGCTGGCAAAGCCACAACTGGTGGTTCGTCTTCTCAACAATGTAAGTAATATCGCACTAACTAAATTATGCAACATTGAAAGAACAAACAAAAAAATTCAAACCACCCACAATCCCACAACTTTAATATAATATGACTTTCATTTATTTATGTTCTGGCCTTTATTATGTTAATATATACATTTCCATCATTTCAAATCTAGCATATGTATGTATGATTATATTGTGCTGTTTTCCAAGAGTGTAAATTTTTTTTCATGTTCCCTAGTTTTCATAATTGCTGTTTTTTCTATATTGAGATGCATGATTTTCCACTGAAGTATTAATCCTAATTGATTTAACCACTTCCCTACTGTGAAACATTTTGGTTCTTTCCAACTGTGCTTATTCATTTGGAAAGCATGAAGTGCCTTTTATGTGGTAAACATGGCAGTAAACATTAGAGACATAAATAGTCCTTGCTCTTGACAAATTCAGGAAGAAAGAAATACAGTCACTGAAGGGGAGACCTGGGACCACACTGCCTGGATCCAGAGCTCCCGTGGCATTGGTCCTGCACCCCAGCTCACCTCTCCTTCTACCTAATCTGCCTCCTCCAACTCCCTTCCACAGGTGTCAACCCCAAGTACACCCTGACGAATCCCTTCAACACTAAACTCTGTCTCAGAGTCTGCTTTCTGAATACACCAACTGGTAAAACACCATAAGAGAAAGATGAGGTTGCCAGACCCTTGGGTAGAAATGGAACATGAATCTCACATCAGGCATCAAAAGACCTGGTTCAAGTCCCAGATCAGCCACGGAGAGGCAGTGTGATCATTTTGTTTGTTTGTTTTTAATTATTTAGTTTAATTGGAGGCTAATTACTTTAAAATATTGTAGTGGTATTTGCCATAAATTGACATGAATCAGCCATAGGTGTACACGTGTTCTCCATCCTGAACCCCCTTCCCACCTCCCTGCCCATCCCATCCCACTGGGTCGTACTAGCGCACCAGCCCTGAGCACTCTGTCTCATGCATTAAACCTGGACTGGCGATCTATTTCACATATGGTAATATACATGTTTCAATGCTATTCTCTCAAATCATCCCACCCTTGCCTTCTCCCACAGAGTCCAAACGTCTGTCCTTTATATCTGTGTCTCTTTTGCTGCCTCGCATATAGGGTCATCATTACCATCTTCCTAAATTCCATATATATGTGTTAATATACTGTATTGGTGTTTTTCTTTCTGAATTACTTCACTCTGTATAATAGGTTCCAGTTTCATCCACCTCATTAGAACTGATTCAAATGCATTCTTTTTAATAGCTGAGTAATATTCCATTGTGTATATGTACCTCAACTTTCTTATCCTTTCATCTGCTGATGGACATCTAGGTTGCTTCCATGTCCTAGCTATTGTAAACAGTGATGCGATGAGCACTGGGGTACATGTGTCTCTTTCAATTCTGGTTTCCTCGGTGTGTATGCCCAGCAGTGGGATTGCTGGGTCGTATGGCAGTTCTATTTCCAGTTTTTTAAGGAATCTCCACACTGTTCTCCACAGTGGCTGTACTAGTTTGCATTCCTACCAACAGTGTAAGAGGGTTCCCTTTTCTCCACACCTTCTCTAGCGTTTATGTTTGTGGACTTTTTGATAGCAACAGTTCTGACTGGCATGAGATGGTACCTCATTGTGGTTTTGATTTGCATTTCTCTGTTAATGAGTGACGTTGAGCATCTTTTTATGTGTTTGTTAGCCATCTGTATGTCTTCTTTGGAGAAATGTCTGTTTAGTTCTTTGGTCCATTTTTTAATTGTGTTGTTTATTTTTCTAGTCAAGGCTATGGTTTTTCCTGTGGTCATGTATGGATGTGAGAGTTGGACTGTGAAGAAGGCTGAGCACTGAAGAATTGATGCTTTTGAACTGTGGTGTTGGAGAAGACTCTTGAGAGTCCCTTGGACTGCAAGGAGATCCAACCAGTCCATCCTGAAGGAGATGAACCCTGGGATTTCTTTGGAAGGAATGATGCTAAAGCTGAAACTCCAGTACTTTGGCCACCTCATGCGAAGAGTTAACTCATTGGAAAAGACTCTGATGCTGGGAGGGATTGGGGGCAAGAGGAGAAGGGGACAACAGAGGATGAGATGGCTGGATGGCATCACTGACTTGATGGACGTGAGTCTCAGTGAACTCCAGGAGTTGGTGATGGACAGGGAGGCCTGCTGTGCTGCGATTCATGGGGTTGCAAAGAGTTGGACATGACTGAGCGACTGATCTGATTTTTCTGGAATTGAGCTGCATGAGCTGCTTGTATATTGTTGAGATTAATTCTTTGTCAGTTGCTTCATTTGCTACTATTTTCTCCCATTCTGAAGGCTGTCTTTTCATCTTGCTTATAGTTTCCTTTGCTGTGCAGAAGCTTTTAAGTTTAATTAGGTCCCATTTGTTTATTTTTGCTTTTATTTTCATTACTCTGGGAGGTGGGTCGTAGAGGATCCTGCTGTGATTTATGTCAGAGAGTGTTTTGCCTATGTTTTCCTCTAGGAGTTTTATAGTTTCTGGTCTTACATTTAGATCTTTAATCCATTTTGAGTTTATTTTTGTGTATGGTGTTAGAAAATGTTCTAGTTTCATTCTTTTACAAGTGGTTGACCAGTTATCCCAGCACCACTTGTTAAAGAGATTGTCTTTTCTCCACTGTATATTCTTGCCTCCTTTGTCAAAAATAAGGTGTCCATAGGTGCGTGGATTTATCTCTGGGCTTTCTATTTTGTTCCATTGATCTTATTTCTGTCTTTGTACCAGTACCATATTGTTTTGATGACTGTGGCTTTGTAGTGTAGCCTGAAGTCAGGCAGGTTGATTCCTCCAGTTCCATTCTTCTTTCTCAAGATGCTTTGGCTATTCAAGGTTGTTTTTTTTTTTTTTTTTTTTTTTTTTGTATTTCCATGCAAATTGTGAAATTATTCATTCTAGTTCTCTGAAAAATACCATTGGTAGCTTGATAGGGTTTGCATTGAATCTATAGATTGCTTTGGGTAATACACTCATTTTCACTATATTGATTCTTCCAATCCATGAACATAGTATATTTCTCCATCTATTTGTGTTATGTTTGATTTCTTTCATCAGTGTTTTATAGTTTTCTATATATAGGTCTTTTGTTTCTTTAGTAGATTTATTCTGAAGCATTTTATTCTTTTTGTTGCAATGGTGAATGGAATTGTTTCCTTAATTTCTCTTTCTGTTTTCTCAGTGACTAGATATAAGTGCAGGATATAAAATTAACACACAGAAATCCCTTGCATTCCTATACACTAACAATGAGAAAACAGAAAGACAAATTAAGGCAGTGGGATCTTGAACAAGCCTCTTACTCTCTTGAACCTCAAGTGTTGGTTAAGACAAGAGTAATTCCTCCCCATCTATCTTACACAGTTATGGTCCTGAGGACTTAACAGTAAGATAAGATGTGTCCTGGGAAAACACTCTACAGAATGTAAGAGGTTCAATAATTTGTTATTCAATAGATTCTGGAGTTGTTTTTTTCTTTGCTTATTATTTAAGTTCATCCTTCTCAGCATTAAACCTTTCAGACTGCTCTAGAAAAATATTCCCCTGGACTATTCTCATAGGTGGTTATAACTAACTCTTCAAGGCTCATGTGCATGTGAATGCGCAGTTGCTCAGTTGTGTCCAACTCTTTCTGAGCCCAAGGACTGTAGCCTGCCAGGCTCCTCTGCCCATGGGATTCTCCAGGCAAGAATACTGGAGTGGGTTGCCATTTCCTTCTCCAGGGGATCTCCCTGACCCAAGAATTGAATCTGCATCTCCTGTATTTTCTGCATTGGCATGTGGATTCTTTACCACTGTGCCAAGTGGGAAGCCCCTTTAAGGCTCATAATGAGATGTAAAAAATCAAGAACTCTGAGTGACTGTCAAAGGACTCTGCAAATTTCACACAAACATTTCTATATAAGGGAATTCCCTGGCCATCCAGTGATTAAGACTCAGCACTTTCATTGCTCTGGGCCTGGGTTCAATCTCTAGTCAGGGAACTAAGATCCTGCATGATGCAGCCAAGAAATTTTTTCTACACAATATATTTTGTGACTACACACTCAGATCCTAGGCTACACAAATACCTGTAGTCTTGGATATAAATGAACTACATGAGACGTAAGAGAGCTCGCAGTAGACAGGAACAGATATAAAGGACATATATGGTCCCAAGTCCTGTTAATGTATAGGAAGTTATCTGTTCAGTTCAGCCACTCAGTTGTCTCCAACTCTTTGCAGCCCCATGGACTGCAGCATGCCAGGCTTCCCTGTCCATCACCAACTCCCAGAGCTTGCTTAAACTCATGCCCATTGAGTCGGTAATGCCATCCAATCATCTCATCCTCTGTCATCCCCTTCTCCTCCTGCCTTCAATCTTTCCCAGCATCAGGGTCTTTTCAAATGAGTCAGTTCTTTGCATCAGGTGGCCAAAGTATTGGAGCTTCAGCATCAGTCTTTCTAATGAATATTCAGAACTGATTTCCTTTAGGATTGACTGGTTTGATCTCCTTGCAGTCCAAGGGGCTCTCAAGAGTCTTCTCCAACACCATAGTTAAAAGCATCAATTCTTGTGGTGCTCAGCTTTCTTGCTAGTCCAACTCTCACATCCATACATGACTACCGGAAAAGTCATAGCTTTGACTAGACAGACTTTCGTTGGAAAAGTAATGTCTGTGCTTTTTAATAGACTGTCTAGGTTGGTCATAACTTTAATTTCATGGCTGCAGTCACCATCTGCAGTGATTTGGGAACCCAAGAAAATAAAGTCTGTCACTGTTTGCATTGTTTCCCCATATAGGAAGTTATAGTACAATGATTTTATGGGGAGGGGGTTATATTGCTGATGTGTCAGCCCATCCTGGGCTTCCCAGGTGATGCAGTGGTAAAAATCTGCCTGCCAATGCAGGAAACACAGGTTTGATCCCTGGGTCAGGAAGATCCCCTGGAGGAGAGCTTGGCAGCCCATTCCAGTTTTCTTGCCTGGGAAATACCATGGACAGAGGAGCCCGGCAGGCTACAGGCCATGGGGTCGCAAAGAGTCAGACATGACTGAGTGAGCACACACACACACAGCTCATCCTGGCTAGAGAACTTTGTAAGTACAACTTGGTTCACTTTTCTTCCTGTCACTGAAGCTTCTTCATAACTAGGAATCTCATCAGAGAGATAGTAACTCAATTGGAAATCAGGACAATGATGGACTTTTGGATTTACAGTGGAAGGAGAGACTGACGATGCAGAGACTGGATGTAGTGGGGTCGGCAGCTTTCCAGTGGAAAGTGTCAGTTGGAGCCTCTTGCACTGAAAAGGTACATGTGTCACCTCTCATTGTTACCAAAAGGTACGCATAGGGTGTCTGACTGCTCACCGCTCAAAAGCCAATAAGCAGGCCAGGATGGTGGAAAGGAAAATTTGCTTTGTTTTAGACAGCAACTGAAGGGGAGGGGGCCGGGGGTGGCAGACATCTGTCCAAAGGCTGACTTCCCCCACCCCCCAACAAGCAGAGGGTGAGAGCATTTATAGACAGGAGTCTGGTGGGGGGAACTACATGCAGAAACAGCACAGTCATCTCTAACAGTCATTTCAAATTGATCATCTGTGGTCTGACCAATATCATCTTGAATGTTTTAGGTGCAGTTAATCATCAGTTCCAGGATCCATTTATTCCCATTTCTTTGCAGTCATTTCTCAGAATTGTGGCAGCTGAAGTCCTGGCTACAGTCCAGCCATCGTGTAGTTAACTTCTCCACATGGGGTTTTGATATCTATAAGGCAGCTTACAGGTTATGGCTCAGAATACTATCTACAGCCCTTGAGAAAGAACTAAAGGTCCTTGACTATGCTTAATGACTACATTATTATTATTTAGTCTCCTTAGACTGCTTTCCTTTGTTTCAGTATTTCTCTCTTCTTTGATTAAACTTACTCTTTGATTAAAATTTTCCACAGGCTAAAGGCAGGCAGAGGACATGGTGTGGGGGGCAAGGATCATATGGTCCTGCTCCGTTTCACTACCACCGGCCCAATTGCAGGTCAGTAAGTCATAGCATCCAGTGAACTGTAGCCACTGAAAACATTTCATCTATCATCTATCTATCTATCTGTCTATCTATCTTTCTGTCTATCTATCTATCTATCATCTCTATCTTTTTGAGAAAGTCTCAGATTAGTGTAACAATTCACTTACCAGTAACTTGCTATAAAAGAAAAAGTAGAGGCTATGGTGAGGGTCTTAGCCTGTCTACGCTTCCAGCAACTTTCAGAGGTCTTTGAGTTCTTCATTTTGATTCACTAGAAAACAGATTATTAATCAAAAGTCAAAGTGTTTTCCCTTTAGTAAGGACAGTGATCTTTCTCTTAGCCCTTTTCCAGTGCTGATAAGGACAAAGCAGATCCTATTCAGAAAGCCCACTGTCACAGTTTACAATAGCCAAGACATGGAAGCAACCTAAATGTCCATCAACAGAGGAATGGGTAAAGAAGAGGTGGAATATTACTCAGCCATTAAAAGGAATGAAACTGTGCCATTGGCAAAGATGTGAATGGACCTAGAGACTGTCATACAGAGTGAAGTAAATCAGAAAGAGAAAAACAAATATCATATATTAATGCATATAAGAGGAATCTAGGAAAATGGTATAGATGATCTTATTTGCAAAGCAGAAGTGGATACACAGTTGTAGAGGACAAATATATGGATACCAAGGGGAAAAGGAGGGGTGGGAGGAATTGGGAGATTGGGACTGATATATATATAGTATTGACACTATGCATAAAATAGATAGCTAGTAAGAACCTACTGTACAGCACAGGGATCCCTGCTTGATGCTGTGAGGTGACCTAAATGGGAAGGAAATCCAAAAAAGAGGCGATATATGTTTACACATAGCTGATTCACTTTGCTATATGATAGAAATTAACACAACATTGTAAAGCAACTATACTCCAATAAAAAATAATTAAAAACAAAAAAAAACAAAGCAAAACAAAAGCCTACTCTTGGAAATGCAACTGCTCTGTCAACATCAGCAAACAAAGTGAACAAATTATCCTTGATTTCCCCCAAAAATATTAACAAATAATTAACAGAGAAAGTGGAGTCCATTTGATAGTAAATAGAATAAGATCTAGGCTAAACAAAGAAAATGCAAAAAAGCAAAGTGTTTTAAGTTTCTCTTCTCTACCCTTCTCTGTTTCTCTCTTTTCTCTGACTCTTTAGATCTACCAAACTTTGCACAGATTTCTTCTCTTGCAGTCCCTTGGTCTCCCAAGCTCCTCACCCTAATTTGGCTCTCCATGACTCAGAATCCTTATTTTACCTCCAACCATCAATCCAAGGCATGTACTATTTCTCCACTTATAACCCCAATAGTCAGTGGGTTCTTATTCCCTTGGGTTTTAAAGGCTAACTAGCTAATCCAGAGGCTACCCAGGTGGCGCGCTAGTAAAGAATCTGCCTGCCAATGCAGGAGAGGCAGGTTCGATCCCTGGGTCAGGAAGATCCCCTGCAGGAGGAGATGACAACCCACTCCAGTATTCTTGCCTAGAGATTCCCATGGACAGAGGAGGTTGGCAGGCTACACAGTCCATGGGGTTGTAAAGAGTTGGACACAACTGAGCTACTGAGCACACAGTTAATCCAGAGGCTAACATAGTATTACAGAAAGAGTCTTGTAGGGATGGGCTACTCCCAGATAACATGTAAAAAATGCATGTTACTAATAACCTCCTAAAGACAAGTGGTCCGTGGGAACCATTTTTCCCATGAGAGAGTCTAATGATGGACACTCAAACTTGACAGCTAAGAAGGGCCAGGCTCCATCTGCCTAGGGGTACACAGATAACTGCGGCCAGAATGACCACTCTCACCCCAATCAGAGGAGGTTCCTCCCAGCCCTGATCTCTTGATGTCAAGGTCCTCTACCTCCAGTTTCCTTCCTTCAGAGTTCTGGGAACATTGATACTATCTCACCAAAAGCCTTTCTGATTCCCTTAATTCCCTCAGTCTGGGAGTACACTTGGCTTCAGAACAGAGATGATTGAAATGTCTGTCAATGATGATCTCCTCTGATCTGGCAATCCTGAAGGATAAATGTGCCAAAATGAGACAATTAAAGGAGCAGTGTCCTGTGCATAAGAAAGAACTATGATGTATTAAAGTACAGAGTGCCACCCAAATGATAAGAAGTAGGCACCCAGACATGCTGCCAGTATTTTAACTTTAATATTTAAAAAGAAAAAAAATCATGAAGCTTTAAAATTCCTCCAGTGAAAAGAATCTTGAACAAACAAACAAAAAACTGGATATATATATATATATAGGGACTTCAAAGGTGGCTCAATAGTAAAGAATCTGCCTGCCAGTGCAGAGACATGGACTTGATCCCTGGGTCAGGAAGATCCTCTGGCTGAAGAAATGGCAACCCACTCCAGTATTCTTGCCTGGAGAATCCCATGGACAGAGGAGCCTGGTGGGCTACAGTCCATGGGGTCACAAAGAGTTGGACAAGATTGAGCATGCACGAATGTGTAACTAATTCACTGAACTGCACTCTTGAAGCTAACACAGCATTGTAATTCAGCTATACTCTAATAAAATGTTTAAAAGAAAAAAAAAAATTTCCCCAGCAGAATCATTCTGCATTTCCTGAGGTAGAGGCTGTGAAAACAGAGTGAGATTGCCAAGGGTATCTGGGGAGGCTGATCAGCAGTGACAGTAAACAGCAGTTTCCTGTGAGAAGCACAGCTGGCATTTAGACAGGGCGGGAAGGGCAGAAACCGAGCAAAGGGGATGGCGGGAAGTGAAGCACGATGAATGGAGAAGCCAAGCCATGACAGTAAGCGGTAAAGTTCCGATGAAGACCTCAGCAAATGCCACTGCTCACAACACACACCCGCCACCATCTCCTGATCTCAGGACATCTGAAACATAACTCCCGACACAGCAACCCTTCCTTTGTTCTTATAAATTGGCAATAGGCCCACATCACTGATGTTGCACCAAAGTCCTGACTATACAAAATAACTAGAGACAAATCATTCACTCATTTGGTGAAATGAATGGAGTCGACAGTGGGGGATAGGGACAAGGGAGACAGATTTCATCAACTTCCACACATTCCAGAATGACCTTTATGTTTGCAGGGCTTCCCAGGTGGCCCAGTGGTAAAGAGTCCACCTGCCAATGAAGGAGATGCAAGAGATGTGAATTTGATCCCTGGGTCGGGAGGATACCCTGGAGTAGGAAATGGCAACCCACTCCGGTATTCTGGCTGGAAAAATCCCATGGATTAAGGAGCCTGGAGGGTTATAGTCCATGGGGTTACAAAGAGTTGGACACGCCTGAACAACTAAACACATTTTATGTCTGCCTTTCACTTGGATGTTAACACACGTATGTGGTTGAAAGAGACTTTTATTCCTCTTGTTAACATATTCAGGTAGCTGTGTTTCACATGATTAATATACAGGTATATGATTTAAATTTGGTCAATTTTGCTTATTTTTGTTTGTGCCTTTTTATCAACCTCTCTCTATTTTTTCCCCTCCCTCCCTTCCCCAGGGCAGCCACTTTTCTACACTTTGTTTGACATTTCCAAAATTTTAGTTTATTTAGTCATTTATTCGTTTCAGATTCCACATATAAATGATATCATGTGGCATTTTTCTTTCTCTTTCTGGCATATTTCACTTAGCATCATGGCCTCAAGATCCATTCATTTGTCACAAATAAGAGCATATCCTTCTCTGTTATATTATTCTGTCTGAATCACACTCAGTTGTATTTATAGATCTTTATTGACTTATGATGGGGTTATGCCCCCTAAACCCATTGTATGCTGAAAATATCATAAGTTGAAAATGCATTTGATACCCCTAACCTACTGAACGATGTAGCTTAGCCCAGTCTACCTTCAATCTGCTCAGGACACTTAGCATTAGACTACAGTTGGGCAAAACCATCTAACACAAAGCCTATTTCACACAAAAAAAGGTGTTGAATATTTCATGTCATGTATTGAATTCTGTACTGAAAGTGAAGAACAGAATGGTTGTTAAGGGTATGGAATGGCAACAGGCATGTCAGCTGTGCACTCACGTGTTCCTCTGGCTGACTGGGAGCCAGGCTCCCAGAACCACACAAGAGAATAGTATAGCATGTTGTCACTAGCCCAGGAAAAGATCAAAATACAAAGTACAGTTTCTACAGAATGCATATCACTCTTGCACCAACATAAAGTCAGAAATCATAAGTTGGAGATCGTCCATGTATACATCACACCTTCTTTATTCATTCTTCTGTGGATGGACACTTGGGTTGATTCCACATCTTGGCTATTGTGAACAGTGCTCCTGTGAACGTGAAAGTGCAACTCTCTCTCTGAAACTCTGTTTTCATTTACTTTGGATGTATACCCAGATGTGGGATTGCTGGATCAAATGGTAATTCTATTTTTAAATTTTTGAGGAACCTCCAAACTGTTTTCCTTAGAGGCTAAAACCATTTACGTTCCCACCAACACTGCACAAGGGTTCCCTTTCCTCCCTGCATCCTTGCCAATGCTTGTTATCTCGTCTTTTTTATTTTTCATTTTTATTGGAATATAGTTGCTTTACAATGCTGTGTTAGTTGCTACTGTACAGCAAAGTTAATCAGCTACATGTGTACATTTATCTCCTCTTTTTTGGATTTCCTTTCCATTTAGGTCACCACAGAGTATTGCGTAGAGTTCCCTATGCTATTCAGTAGGTTCTCATTAGTTATCTGTTTTATATAGTAGTATATGTATGCGAGTCCCAATCTCCCAATTCATCTCACCCCCTCTTCCCCTCTTGGTGTCCATACATTTATTCTCTACCTCTATGCCTCTATTTCTGCATTGCAAATAGGTCCATCGGTCTTGTCTTTTTGATGATAGCTATTCTGACATGTGTGAGGTGATGTATCAATGTAGTTTTGATGTGCATTTCCCTGATTATTAAGAAAGTGAAAACCTTTCCATGTACCTTCTGATCATTTATATGTCTTCTCTAGAAGAATGCTTGTTCAGTTCCTCTGCCCATTTTTAAATTGAATTGTTTGGTTTTTTTGCTTTGAGTTGTATGTTTTTTATATATTTTAAATATTAACCCCTTAGCAGATGTATGAGTTGCAAATATTTTCTCCCATTCCCTAGGTTGCATCTTCTTTCATTTTGTTGATGTGCAGAGGCTTTTTAGTTTGATGTATTCCCACTTTTTAATTTTTGCTTTTGGTGTCAAATATAAAGAAAAAGTCACTGCCAAGACCAAAGCCAAGGAGCTTACCCTCTACGTTTTCATGTAGATCAGTTCTGTCAACTTTGGTCAGTTTAAAGAAACTTTATTCCTGAATGACTTGTTCATTGAGTTGTCACTGTGAAAAGAAAACAATATTAAAATACGGACTTAGAAACACAAAAACTATAACAAGTTTTTACAAGGTTGGAGTGCTACTCACTTTTGCTTAATATCAGATTGTCAAAATTAATAATCATCACTGCAAGAAAGAAATAATTTATTTTTTCATAGCCTTGACTAAAGATTCAATTTTTACAAGGTGGAGAAAAATTGTATGATTTTTTTTGAGATGAAGAGTTTATTCAATTTGCTTCAAGGCCATTATATAACTGCTTATTTTGGTTAGCATAGTATTTTGTTGTGCAATTAGTGCTATTAATTTATACCATCAAATTGTATGATTTTTAGCAATTTTCCCATTAGTATCTGAATAATCTTTTTCTAATTAAGGAACAAAATTTTTAAAAAAGAAACATTTAAAAGAAAAGTTCAATTGTGTCAATGTACCTAATGGATATTTTAAAATAAACCAGATTATTGGATTGGGCTTCCTCTCCTAATAACTGACCCAGAAAAGAAGTTAATTTTTTGGAATGTAAAGTAGGACTATTTCCTTGCATTTTTCTATTAGTCAAATATCTTAAATCCAAACTTATAATGGGTATATATAATACATGTGGCATTAAATTGTTTTAAAAATTAAGTACGTTATTTCTCTGACCCAACAGCTATTACTGAATACTACAGAAATGTCTGTAATTGTGTTTGTATGCACAATTATAATGGTTTCTGAAATATGATTTAAAAATCAATACCTAAAAGTATTTTAAATGCATACTTGAGCATTATTCATCCTAGAAGCATGCACATTTTATTTTCTAGAAAATCAAAGACATATTTTGTCAAACCAAAAACTGCATTTTCAGTATTGTCTATATGATTTGATTGTGCAGGGACAATACTTAGATTTAACGAACTTAAAGGATGAACCTAAAAGATGAAAGAATATTAAACTTGAATATTATTTCCCTGATGGCTCAGTTGGTAAAGAACCCACCTGCTAATGCAGGAGACATAAGAGACATGAGTTTGATCCCTGGGTCAGGAAGATCCCCTGGAGAAGGAAATGGCAACCTACTTCAGTATTCTTGCCTGGAAAATTCCATGGACAGAGGAGCCTGGTGGGTTACAGTTTATAGGGTTGCAAAGAGCTGGACAAGACTGAGTGTGTGTGTGCACGTGCATGCATGCACACACACACGCAGGAGATGAATTAAAGGATGAAAGAATATTAAACTTGAACAGCATAGACATAGATTTTCTGCAGCTAAAATTCTGTGTTTTAGTAATATGTAGCTACCACAACCACTGAGTAATGATTAAAGTAAAAATTAACTGTAAGTTTCTTTTATCCTAACATTTCTTTTAAAGTATAGGAAAAAGACCATTTATATTATTTATGCTGCTAAGTCTCTTCAGTCGTATCTGTGCGACCCCTATTCTGTGCGACCCCATAGACAGCAGCCCACCAGGCTCCCCTGTCCCTGGGATTCTCCAGGCAAGAACACTGGAGTGGGTTGCCATTTCCTTCTCCAATGCATGAAAGTGAAAAGTGAAAGTGAAGTCGCTCAGTCGTGTCCGACCCTCAGCGACCCCATGGACTGCAGCCTTCCAGGCTCCTCCGTCCATGGAATTTTCCAGGCAAGAGTACTGGAGTTGGGTGCCACTGCCTTCTCCAATGAACTTAGTATTATTGTCCATTGATTATGTAATGCTTATTTCATTTTTCTAATATTTAAATCACACTGAGGGAAAAACAAGATAACAATATTGTAGGGAGTACATTAATGAAGAGCAATTACTAAATAACAAATCAACAACATTTATAACAAATATAAAGTAATTGCTAGGGTTTTTAAGTCCTTAGGAATTTTTGAATATTGAAAGAGCAAACAGATATAAATATATTTTGCTTTAGTTTAGGTTTGTAATTTTTCTTTCCATGTTTACTTTTAGGGAAATTAGGACACATTTTTATGGAAAAAAATTTACTCTATGATTACATATTACTTCAAGATTTTTAAATTCATGCTCTATAAATAGACTGTAATCAAACTAATTAATAATACTACATTAACCTGGTTCATACAAATCAGGCTACAGTTGATTCAACACTCATTACTGTTCATCTTTAGTTTATATATAATTGAATTTAAAGTTGATTTGTTTCCAAACAAAAATGTATTAAGAATATAATTTTTATTTATAATAATTAAGTGTGCAAATCGGAAAATCCACCAAAATTATATATTTTTCTAATTCTTTGGCACTTGAGAATCTATAATTTGGGTAACTTTTCAGCATATGCCTGAAAATTATAAATTTACAATGTATTGTAGTTTTAGTTGCCATTGAATAGTGACCTCAAATTGGAAGCTTTAACTGTTAAACACTCAGAGCTTCTTACTTCAGACCTTGGTAGGTGTTGGTTTGAAAAGACTTTGAGAGATATACGTTACTTAGAAACATATAGTCTAGGGTGCAAATGAAATACATAAAGATTTCACAAGAAATTCTGATGTCTTCAGGCAGACCCAAGGACGTCTGCTGAGCCACACAGAGTGGCAGAGGACAAGCTGTGTGCAAGATGGAAGCTGAGAATAATTCTGCAAATGTTGCTGAAAACAATCCAGATCTTCTCAGTGCAGTCTCTCAATCTCCACATTCCAACTCAGGTGGGAATCTCCCTCCCCTTGTCCATTCCCATCCCTCAAGCTGTAATTTACACTTCTGTCTTCAAGGTGGCTGCTGAGTTTAGTTTCACCTGATTTCATTTCAATAAGGGAGACGCTCTCTCAAGTAAGGGAGACGCTTGCTGTTGGGGATTTCCAGACTCTGCACAGGGGTAGAGGTGGATCTGCCCTGATTGTCACCTCTCCAGGCCCTTGCAGGTGGCCAGTCTCCATGTGAGCCCTCCACACTGCCTAGTTAACAAGCATCCATCTGATTTTTTTTTAATTTTATTATTTATTTATTTGTGGCTGCACTGGGTCTTTGTTGGGCTTCCCAGGTGGTGCTAGTGGTAAAGAACCCATCTGCCCATGCAAGTAGACATAAGTGATGCATGTTCAATCTCTGGGCTGGGAAGATCCCCTGGAGGAGGGCATGGCCATCTACTCCAGTATTCTTGTCTGGAGAATCCCATGGACAGAGGAGTCTGGCGGGCTGGGTTTGCAAAGAGTCAGATGTGACTGAGCAGCACAGCGGCAGCAGCAGCGTCTTTTTTTTGCTGTGCAGGCTTTCTCTAGTTGCAGTGAGCAGGAGTTACTCTCTAGTTGTGGTGCATAGGGCCTCTCATTTCAGTGGCTTCTGTTGTTGCAGAGCACGGGCTCTACGTTCTCAGGCTTCAGTGGCTGCAGTGCTTGAGCTCAGTAGCTGAGACATAATGGCTTAGTTATGTCTAAGCAACTAAGTGGAGCTTAGTTGCTCCGTTGCATGTGGGATCTTCCTGGACCAGGAATCGAACCTGTGTCCTATGCATTGGCAGGTGGATTCTCAACCACTGGACCACCAGGGAGGTCCCAGCATCCGTCTGATTTTTAAATCACACTGAGGGTTGCAGAACACAAGGCCTCAGGAACCAACCTAAAACTGAAAACATTGCAGTTGTTAGTTATATATAGTATAACATATACATGGTTCTTCCAGTAGTCAGGTGTCTTTTAACCTGATAAAAGCAGTGAAGTGCTAGCTGGAAATGAGAACCAAATCTGCAGAACTAGCTTAGATGATTCAAATCTTCCAGAAAACACTTAGCCTGAACCAGTCCTGAGACAGCCCTCCATCTATTGCAGTCACCACCAATGTCAGAGCTCCTCTAGTTCATTTCATAACTAGACCTACATCCTCTGAAAGGAGTAACATGATTGTTTCCAGGTTAAGTGGTCAAAGACAACCTGGCTATAGTAGTTTTTAAAAGAAATCAAAAAGAGAGAGTTAAGAAGTAAAAAGGATGAGTTCATTTTTTGAGACAAGTTTAGCTACATCAAAAAATGCTTCAAGTCAATTTAAAAAGGAACGATTTCACTGTCAATCTTCTCCATATGCCTCCTTTGGGTTTTGTTTTATTATCATTTGAAGGTAACTAGACCTGCAAACATCAGCTTCTCTGAATAATCACTAAGATGTCTTCCAAAAGAAAGTCAAGGGCTATAATCCTAGTCTAAATTTTTGGATGGCTTCCCAGTTAAATGTCAAAACAGTAGCTTCCTTTGGGATAGCTATTCCTTTTTATTGCACTGAAGAGCCCGTTTAGTGGCTTGTTCTGAATAATTACATATCATGCTTGACTTTCCTTTTACATAATATGAAAATTTTTCATTTCCTTATTCTCTATGGTAACAGCCAAGTTGCTTCAAGCCTGTTTCTTTTCTCTCAAGTACAAAGCTATTTTCCTGGAAGTGGAGGTGGGGGATCTGTCATACACGCAGGCAGAGAACATCGGAGCAGTTTAGATGAACAGAAACACGCACCCCGTCTGCACTTCATCTGCATCAAGTTGGCTTGCTTTCTCCTGAAGCCGTGTACACGTCCTCACCCCGGGACTTCCGAGGTGCTGTTTACTCAGCATAGAATGCTCTTCCCTCCTTCCCATCCTCAGACTACTGTTCGTCACTCATCTTTCACTGTCAGCTCAGAATCCGTCCCTATCATGATTACCTTCCCCCTGATCATCCAGACAGGATTCTGTGCTCTTTTCTCAGCTAGGGAAAGGATGTGCTTAGTCATTCAGTCGTGTCTGACTCTGTGACCCCCATGGACTGTAGCCCGCCAGGCTCCTCTGTCCATGGGATTTCCCAGGCAAGAATATCGGAATGGGTTGCCATTCCGTTCTGCAGGGGATCTTGCCAACCCAGGGATCGAACCTACGTCTCCTGCATTGGCAGGTGGATTCTTTTACCATTGTGCCACCTGGGAAGCCCAAGGAATGGGTCCCCACTGTGAACTTTCAAAAGTATGCAATAAACGGTAGCATTAATTTTGATTTTTTTTTAATTCACAATTTTCACAATACCTACAAAATTGTTCTTTTTCATGGGGTTACCAACGTTTGTAGTCACCGTCTGCATGTATCCTTTCCTGAAATATTGTCATAAGATTTATTAATTTTCCTAGAACAGAAAGGGGGACCCCTGGGTAGCTGATTGGACACACCAGCATTGAGCGGACCACTCAGCAGGGGAACATGCTGGCTTCCTCTGTCTTTTTTTGTTGTTGTTGTATTTTGTATTTATTTTTTAATCGGAGGAAAATTGGTTTACAATGTTGTGTTGGTTTCTGTCGTACAGCAACATGAATCAGTCATATACATGATCCCTCCCTCTTTGATTGGCTTTTCTCCCATAGAAGCAGGTCGCATCAATATCCCAAGGGCAGAGGCAGTCACTGTCCTAATGGCTCTCTGCCAAGTGACCTGGAACGAAGGAAGGCTGCTTAGAAGGCTGCTGAGCCACAGTTTGGGGGCAGATGATGGCTGACAACCCCCTGAACCCCTCCAATGGCACCTCTTCCCTCTTCTTGAGGACTACTCCCACACTCCGTTTGTTCCATGTGGTCCAGTTAAGTCGGTTGTGTTAGTGTTAGCTGCTATGTCGTGTCTGACTCCTTGAGACGCTATGGACTGTAACCCGCCAGGCTCCTCTGTCCACAGGATTTCTCAGGCAAGAATACTGGAGTGTGTTGCCATTCCCTTCTCCAGGGTATCTTCCCTACCAAGGGATCGAACCCACATCGCCTGTATTTGCAGGTGAGTTCTTTACTACTGAGCCACCTGGGAAGCCCTCTGATTAAGTCAATCCTTTTGTGAGAAGCACTTTTTTTCCTAAATCTATTAGGGAAACTGTCATGTTCATCAGCTTTTTATTTTTATCAGTAAAGGATACTTATTTAGGGAGCTATCTGTCTGGGGCTGATGATATTTGATAACATTCACAAAGCAGTTTGCTTATTTTCATTATCTCATTTCTTGCAGCGCATCCTAACTCCTCAGGGAGGGCAACATCTGTTCCTGCAGGGGGAATGTTTCCAGCCTTCTCGTTGGTTCCCCCCAGCTTTAGACTCCAGGGAAACCAGCTCTCCCTCATTCTTGTGGATTCCCTAGATTTTTGCACGGAGATTTATGAAAAAGAGATTTGTAATGCTTCAGTGTTAATTAGATATCACAGTCTTGTGAACAATAAAAACGAGACTAAAAGGATGATCTGAAAAAAGAAAAAGAAAAGCAAAGGAGATTTAGAAAAGATTTCAAAGATTCTTTAAAACCACTAGGAAATTCTCTCTTCAGAAGGAAAAAAAAATTCTACAACAAATATGAAAATTATTCTGCTTCAAATACTTAGCTTATTTACTGTTAAAATATTAATATTGTGCCTTCCTAGACTGAGACTAGCTTTTAAATTTCAGGCATTTAGATTTAGAGTTCAACTCACAGCTTATTAAAGTGTGGAATGTGATTCTCTAATATTCTTACAACTATACCCCAGAACTCCAGAGCGTACATACTATATGGGCCAATTAATTTTCAAATTTCATAAAGTATGTCAGTGCTATAAACAATTAGTGAGAAAAGAAAAATGATACCCTTTTTGATGGTAGAATGACATGGAGCACTTAAACATTCATTGAGGGCCTGTTGGGCTCCAATGGTAGGGATGGGGGTGGGGAAGGGGACAGGGTAAGGATGAATGGAGATGCGAGTGCAGGGAGGGGAAATCAGGAAATTCACAAAGAATAGTACCTGCTTTCAAAAGGTGTCCACAATCCCATGAGGGGGAAAGAAAAGGTGGAGGAAAAGAAAATGCTGTTGGTATGCTGACAGTTGTATCATGACAAAATACGTAGGTAGCCTCCAGTTTTCAAATTGTTGAGCCACTTTTTAAATAAAGCCTGGAATCCAGGATTTTCCAGGATAGGCCCAACTAAGAAGCTAAGGAGATCAGTAGCTGTTTTTTTTTTTTTTTTTTCTTTCTCTTTGTCCCCCTTAGGGCCTGTAATAGTCCTACTTCCTGATCAAAAAGTAGATCAACTCCAAGTGTAAAAACAGTTTCATTCTCTGCAGCTTAAAAAGCTTTCTTAGCTCAAGAGTTCAGTGATGGAGTTCTGTCCCAGCTCCATTATTCAGAATCCACGAGGTCTTGAGTGCATCCCCTCACCACTCCACCTTCAGGAGAAACTGCAGGAAAGCCCTTTGTGTGCTAAAAGGGTAGAAGCAAAGGCCAGCTAATGGTACTATGATGCTCCAACAAGATGATGGAACTGGATTTAGAGTAAGACCATTCACCAAAATTGCACACTATACCAGGGATAAGAAAGACCCAGAGAAATTCAAATTTTCACTTCCTGATTAAGCTGTCCCTCTTGAACTGAGTTCTGATCCACCGTGATATTTTGTCCTGGGAGTAACTGTCTAGCTTCACTTTCTGCCACACTTCCCATCCTGGGCTACATCAGCTGTCACTAAGACACCCAACTCCAGTCTCTCTATGACTGTGCCAAGGTCCTTTCTTAGGTCTTAGTACCCAAATCTGTGAGAAGTGGACCATAACGAAGGCTGAACATTGAAGAATTGATCCTTTCAAACCGTGATGCTGGAGAAGATGCTTGAGAGTCCTTTGGACAACAAGGAGATCAAACCAGTCAATCCTAAAGGAAATCAACCCTGAATTTTCATTAGAGGGACTGATGCTGAAGCTCCAATACTTTGGCCACCTGAGTCGGGAAAAGCCGACTCATTGGAAAAGACCCTAATGCTAGGAAAGATTGAGGGCAGGAGAAGAAGGGGATGATAGAGGATGAGATGGTTGGATGGCATTGCCGACTCAATGGACATGAGTTTGAGCAAATTCCGAGAGATGGTGAAGGACAGGGATGTTGCATGTTGCAGTTCATGGGGCTGAAAAGAGTGGGACACAACTTAGGGACTGAACAACAACAACAGCCCTAAACCTGGCACTGTTTTACCTCCTTGGAGTGACAACTTATTGTATTATAACAAGTGCCCCCTAACAGTGTGGGCACCCATTGAAGACAGAGATAGTGTATTATTAATCTTTGTACTCTTGTCAGTGTACCTGGCAAAGACACATGGCTTAGTGAATGAATTGTTTCCCTAAAGCACTATTACTGTCTACATAGTTTTATAACAGCTTTGAGTGAGTGAAGTCGCTTAGTTGTGTCCGACTCTTTGCGACCCCGTGGACTGTAGCCCACCAGGCTCCTCTGTCCATGGGGATTCTCCAGGCAAGAATACTGGAGTGGGTTGCCATTTCCTTCTCCAGGGGATCTTCCCGACCCAGGGATCCAACCCAGGTCTCCCGCATTGCAGGCAGATGCTTTAACCTCTGAGCCACCAGAATACAATGTAACTGCTATATAAATAGTTGTGAATACAACGTAAATGCTTTGTAAATAGTTTGGCTTTCTGGAACTTTCTGGAATTGTTTTTTCAAATAATTTCTATCAGTCCTTGGTTGAATCCATGGATTCAGAACCTGTAGACAGGAAGAGGTCACTGCATAACTAGAAAATATCTAAGGTCCTTAGACCTTCCAAAGCCTTAGAGCTCCCAGTCAATTCCCTGAGGCATGGGGAGGGACTGGAGATTACCAGGAGGACTCTCTCCCAATAATATACAATATAGAAAGGTAATTGTGATGCTCTGAAAAATGAAAGGAAAGCTATAAGTACACACTCCAAAGGGAAAGAGGAACAGAACCTGTGAGTGAACTTATAAATGATCCACTGTACATGATTAAATCTTTGAAAAGTATCATAAGGATTAATCTCAAAACTGATGCCACTAATACAATTCTTGAAATTTAAGCTCCTTAAGTCATAGCACTTAATTACACAGCCTTTTTGAACAAATGTATATGTGTACATGCAAATATTTATTCCTGAGTCAATAAGAACATCTTAAAAATATTGTAGAACTTCATTTAAATTGTATCTTTTGGGTCTGTTGATTGGAATAGAATTGGCCTGTGGATCCTTCTGTGGAAGTTTTTATATGTTCATTTGCATACAGTCATCAGTTAATTTATCTTGAGATCAAGACCAGGAGTCAAAGCTATGATGGTGATGAAGATATGGAAACTCTTGCTTTGGTAGACTTGACCCTAAGCTAAGTGGGACAAGAAAAAAATTAAATTGAGGGGTTAAGAATACTGAATCCATGATCTACAGATTGTAAATGAAAAGTTCCCTTTAAAGAAAGACTTTTTATAAGAGCACTGAGATGTAATTCCCAGGTAACCTCAGCTTTTCAAAAGTTTACTGGGTATCACTTGTTATGAAAAAACTACATTAGTTACCATTTTCGATCACCAAAAGAAATCCAAAGAGGGTTTTTGCTTTTATGTAAAAGGCAAAAGGCAAAAATAGCACTCAGCACTCGATTTGCAACAAGCTTATACAGAGGCTGGAGAAGGAAATGGCAACCCACTCCAGTGTTCTTGTCTGGAGAATCCCAGGGACGGGCGAGCCTGGTGGGCTGCCGTCTATGGGGTCGCACAGAGTCGGACACGACTGAAGTGACTTAGCAGTAGCAGCAGCAGTATACAGAGGCAGTGTCAAGCTCCACCTCCTGCCCCCAACTGTACTGGGCATCTCAGTATCAATCTGCCATAGATTTGAACTAAGTCTGTGAGCATCTGTGCTTAATCTTGATTGATTTTGTGTGCTCATTAGCAAGATGTGCCCCTAGGTAATTCTTTTGTGCTTTCTGCCCATTTGGCTTATGAAAGGTTTCATAGAAACACTCTACTTCAGGTAGTGGGGAAGCTTGCACAAGTTCACTCAAAGTGT
This sequence comes from Bubalus kerabau, assembly GCF_029407905.1. Lineage (NCBI taxonomy): Eukaryota > Metazoa > Chordata > Mammalia > Artiodactyla > Bovidae > Bubalus > Bubalus kerabau. Next base: position 29,705,802 of record NC_073635.1, on the reverse strand, counting down.
ATTAATATAATGCAGTGGTTTTTAGTGGATTCAGAACTGTGCATCCATCACCACTAATAAACTGAGGGAACAGTCTCGTCACCTTCAAGAAACCCCAACCCATTAGCAGTCACTCGCCAAGCCGCCTCGCGCCCCTAGCAACCATTAATCTACCTTCTGTCTCTATGGATTCTTAATTTCTTGTTACACTGTGTACACAGCATCAACTATTAGAACGCATCTCTGTGCCCGACTGAGACATAAGAGCTGAAGCAATTCTGATTCAGCGAACAAGTACAAAATCAATCTCCTTGCTTTGTGACCTTGGGTAAGTTGTTCAACTGGATTTAGTTTCCTCCTAAAAATGAAGAAGTTTGGACTGTGCAAGAGGTTAAAAAAAAAAAGCAAAACCCCTCTGGCTATAATTCCAATAGGCTTCCTAATACATGTCTTCCTGTAATTAAGATTTCACACCAGAACTGCTGCAGCCGCTGCCTTCCCCGAGAAGGGCCCTAGAGAAAACGTTTTCTCTTTTTCTGCCCTTTGTGGGTGTCTATTCCTGGGCGGGCCAAGGAGAAACTGCAGAGCCCAGGAGCGGAGTCTCTCGCGCGCGGCGCCCGCAGGAAGCCTCGCCCAGCTCGGGACCGCACCCTCCGCGGCGGCCCTGGGAGAGAGCCGGCAGCCGCGCGCGCCACGGACGCGGGGAGGGGCGCGGCCATGGGGAGGGGGGCGGAGCCAGCGGCCTGGCAGCCAATCCGGGCGGCCGCGCGTCCCGAGGGCCGCGGCTCTCCGGTCGCGCAGGGGGCGGGGCTCCGCTTGACAGTGGCGGTCGCCGGGCAGCGGAGCCCGGGCGCAGCGAGGGCGGCGCGGCGCGGCGCGGGGAGCACAGGCGGCGGCGGCTGCGGCGCAGGGTCCCTGCCAGCTCAGGGTCTCGGCGCAGCGGAACAGCCTCCCGCAGCGGCGGCTGCGTCCGGGCGATGCGGCGGGTCTCCTCAGGCGCCGGTGTCCCGACCTCTTCCTGAAGGTACCGCGCGGAGCTCGCCCCCTCGCCCCCGGGCGGCGCAGCGTCGGCCCCGCCGCTTTGTGAAGCCCCGGCTGGGGCGCGGGGTGGGTGGGGCCGGGCGGGGCGGCGCTGTCTGGGCAGCTTTCCCCTCGAGGAAGAAGGTGGCGGCGGAGGGAAGCGGGCTGAGGGAGGAGGGCTCTCTCCCGGGCGCGGCTGGCGGCCCTGCCGCCCTCCATCCTCCTGCCACCCCCTCCCTCCCCACCCCACGTGGCTCGAAAGAGGTCTCGTTCCAGGAGAAAGTTTGGTGCTGAGACTCGCGGAGCCGGACTCGGGGGTCCCTGCGGCGCACCCCGGTAGAGGGGAGGCAGGTCGTCCTTGCCGGGGACGCCCGTGACCTGCATATGGGCAAGCGGGAACCCAGGCCACTTTCTAACCTCTCCCCACACCCACTCTCCCTCCAGCAGCATTCCCGACGCAGGCTCTTCCCCGAGGGAAATTCCTCGATGGGGATTCCCCCCCACCCCAATTGGAGCAGGGGACAGGCACCCAGAGCCCCCCCACCCACCCCCGCGGTGGCTTCTGCCGAAGGTAGTAGTTCAGTCTCCCGCACCTTCTAATTAAAGGTCCCTGAACAGTGTGTTGGAGCTGCCGGTGATTCCTTCTGTGTCACATCTTAAATATTTTTTTCATGCCACTAGGCTTACAGTTGGCTTCTCCAGCGTGCTGGGGTGTGGAGCACAGGAACGGGAGTAGAAGCTGTGGCCCATCTCTCAGGGTGCAGGGTGGGGGAAAAAAAAGAATACAGAACGCACTGATTCACTTGACAATGGGAGAAAGTTTCAGCCTTCAGAAAAAGATGGGTTTCCATGTGGATTATTTGCTTTGACGAAACTTCCTCAAATGCAGAGAAATAGAGTTAGTATTGAGTTTTACACAAGGTTGTAGGAACACAGTCTGTCGTCACTGTAGCTGGGAGTAGAGGTGGTCATGTGTTTATCATAGGGACTTGAAATGAGCAGATGTCGACAAGTGTGTGTTGAATTGTTTCATTCTCATCAGCCTGATCATATGTGTGGGTTCTCACAGGTACTTTATTTCTTACCAAGAGTATTCATACCATAAGACAACTTCATAATACCTTCGGTATCTGCAGACAGCCTTAGCCACGGACACTGACCTCTTGTTCTGGTCCACACTGTTTCTCCCTTCACCAGGTCCCATCACGTCCATAAGAACGTTTACATACAAAAGAGCAGGAAACCTCCTTCGTCCATGGTGACACTATATATACAGCATATACATAGTGCATACAGGTGTCCTAGATATTTTGTATGTAACTTTGATTCTCACAGTCACCCTGATGTGTTCTTGTCACTATCCCCTATTTTAGGATTTAAAGAGTTTTGCAGTCTTCCCAAGACTGGAATTTGAACCTGGATGTCTTTGACTTCCTGCCTGGTGCTCGTTTCCACTAATCCATGCTATCTCTTGGCCTCTCTGGGGAAAGAGTTATCCGTGTGATGATATAGTAGGAAATCCCAGCATGGCAACATACTCTGCGTCTCCCGACCTCCTGGGTGAGAGCCCTTTATGGAGTGTCTTCTCCTGGGAGCCCACCACTGTGTGCCCAGCCGCTGTGACATCAGGGGTTGACATCAGGGACTGACATCATGGGCTCCGCACAGTACCCCCACTCCCCTATACCCAGGATGTAAGTCAGAGGGCAATCTCCAAACATACAAACACCTTCCCCTTCCTAATACCTTGGTTCCAGAAGACAGATGAGTGTTTTCCCTTTCTGCCGCTTAAGGAGCAGTTTCTCCCCTCTCAGCCATTCAGGTCTATTTTAAGTCTGCACAGATAAGTACACCCCACCAGCTGGCAGCCACGCTTCCCCTGCGGTGTTCACAGGGACACACTCACCCTCCTGTACCAACTGTCAGAGAATTCCTGACACAGCCCTGCCTACTTACAGCGGAAGACTGAAACAAGGTCTCTGGGGAAGATGGTATTCGTCCAGGGAACCCCTGGATTCACCTCTGCTGACCAGAAAGGAGACTCACCCAAAGACCCTAGGGGCGGGAAGCAGGCCTTCTCAATAGTACCAAATGCCGTGTGTGTGGTGGCCTGTTAAAGCACTGTTAAAGATAACGTACTCGCAGTATAGAAACGCTGTGACTGGTTGGTTGTCTTCGTGATTGACGGAGGTGATCACCTATTTCTGATTTGATTACTCACTTTTATACTGAGGCAGTTGTCACCTGGGTGAAGGGTCTGGAAACCTGGTATCACAGTTGTGATAGTGAGTTTGAAGCTATATCTAAAAAAAAAAAAAAAAAGTGTCTTTTATTATAACCTACAGCTACTCTTTTATCACTTCTCTTCCCTAGTTGGGTTGTATGTATGTCTATTCTCTCCCTTGCTGTAGTCTTCAACTCTTCTCTGGTTCCGAAATGGTTTGCAGTACTAAGGCTAAAAAGAGATAAATGCATTTTTGAGCTGTGACCATATGCTGCCTGGAAGCCTGTCCTCGTAGTTGGCATTTTACTCATGTTACTCTAGTGTTCAGCATCTCAAAATCCTGTGTGCATGCTTTGGGATTTCAGATGGGCTCTCCTGTCTAATCATTTTACTCCATCCCCCGCAGCATGATGCGGTTTCAGTCTAGAAGACAGCCCTTGCACCTCCCCTCTGATAGCTCTAAACTGTGGAAAACTGGAGCAGCACTAATTAAAGTTGGAAAAGTGGAACATGAGGTGTGCTCATTGTCACTCTCGCACCGGAATGGGAAATGTACCGAAACCATTTGCTGGGAGAAAGAGTGAAGCCGACTTCTTTAAATGACTGGGGATCTGCAAAACTGTACCAGATGGTTGACATGGTACAGCCAACCTGAAGTTGGGAGCACGCAGATACCTCACTAACCTAAAAGTGTCCACAGTCAACAAACTTCCACTCTGCATTCTATTCAGGTTTTAAAACCTCTTATTAACTGGCAACCCATCTTTATTTCTGTATTTCATCTAATTGGGAATGTCATCAGAATGTAAGACATAGCATGATTTTTCTTATATAGGGAGGAAAAAAAAGTACTGCCAATTATATTATGACTTGCCAGTCTAACAGTGGTCTTCCAGGAAGACACTGCATGAAATTGTCATGCTAGCATCTCACAGCTTTCGAGGTTCATCTTTTCCATCAGTTGTGGTACTTTTTACTGCTGGTACCTCAGTAGCATTGCTTATGGTATGATAGGCAATCAGTTTGTATATGTCTTAGTTACGAACCGTAACACAGATTCCTCTTCTGTGTTTTCCTTCAGTCTAGTTAAGCATTTGGGTTTTGCTTTGCAAGGTAATGTGGAAACACTAAACAAAGACAAATGTTTCCTTTAGTAACAGAATATTTAGACCCCACTACTCTGTTTGCCTTGGTGTACACACAGTAACATCTTTAAGTGCCAGATCATGGTGTAATCTTTTTGAAAGCCATTTAAATGGCAATTTAACAGAATACGTGCAATGCCAACTATGCCTCTTAGTGGAAGCAATGACAAAATGAACGGCGGTGACCAAGTTGATGCAAATACAGGGAAATGATGATTGTGCTGTTACTACTGCCAAGTTGTCAGTCATTTTAAGATACTGTCCTTATTAAGACCCATCCTGATTTCAGAGATATTAAAGTGCGGGGGGAAAAAAATGAACCTTATCAATGAAATATGTTAATCTGTGCCCACTTAGCTTGGGGAACTTGACCTGCCTACCATCTTGCATGTATTCATTCATTCATTCATTCACAGAGTCATTCATTTTGTTAAACTCCAAGCTTCAAAGGCTGATAATGAGAGCTGGCAGAGAGTGGCCCAAGTGAGAGAGCCAATAAGGAGGTGGTTAGGAGTGTGGCCTCAGGATCGGCTGGTTTGCATATGAAAGGCTTGTGGGAAGGCCGGTCTTTTTATCTTTAGGAATTGGCTCAGCCTGAGAAGGGCACTCCCTCCAGGGTCCTCAAGGCACCCCCCCTCCCCACCCCCCACCCCAGATGTCAAAACATCAGGATACAGAAAATAAAAGGCTTGGTTAATTACCCGGAGAGTTTTTTAATAGTCAACTAATGGATTCAGCTCTGGTGCAGCCCAGCATGCGGAGGTGCCTACCTCAGGATGTGACACATGGTCTCATCCAGTCAACATTCATTAAATCCAGGTTGTGGTGCCAGATGGTCCAGCCGTGCTCACGGTCAGACTGTGCTGGATACTGTGTCAGGTGTGCACTGTTCATCTTGAGAGAGAGCAAAAAAATGAGAGACTGTACACTGCCCAGAGGACCCCCAGATGAAAGATGAACCACCCAGGACAAAGACAAAACCCAAGTCTCTAAAAACATAAATGAACCCTTAAGCAGATACAACTTCAGCTTTAAGATCTGAAAATCTGTAAGGTAAATATATATTGGGGGCTTATTCACTGTGGATTTGGAAAATCAGTAAGAGTCAGGAAGCATGAAAAGTTAGTATTAGTTGCTCAGTCATGTCTGACTCTTTGCGACCCCATGGACTGGGGGGTCAGGTTCCTCTGTCCATGGGATTCTCCAGGCCAGAATACTGGAGTGGATAGCCTTTCCCTTTTCCAGAGGATCTTCCCAACCCAGGGATTGAACCCAGGTCTCCGGCATTGCAGGCAGATTCTTTACCAGCTGAGCCCCCAGGTTGTTTGTCAGAGTGAAATTGAAGTTGGAAAGTGAATTTAGTGTAGGTGAGTGGTGTGCTCAGGAGTCGATCGCTAAAGGTGAGTTACTCGAAATAACGTGAAGCATCCTTTTCTTCTCAGCTGCAGGCAATATCAATCAGATGAGCAGGTGGTTTACATACACAGAAAAGAATATCACTGGAGAGAGTTATTTGAAGGCAATTAATAGGATGTGTGGTGGCGACAAGTCTAAGCGTAGAATGTTTCACGTATACCTGATTGACAAGTGTCTGCTTTGAGGACACTGATGGAGAAGGCAATGAGTGGGATGGACCTGGGTTTAGATTCAAGGCATTGCTCTTAATAATGAAAACGGGGGTGTTTGAGGATGGCGTGTCTGGACCCACAGTGAAGTAAATGAGTCCTTCCTCTGGGCAGCCTCTTGACTTTTCTTTATGTGGCTGGTTAATGGTTATAACGTGTTCAGAATCCTATGACTTTTTCTTAGAATCTTGACCATGCATGTTAAGAAATAATCATGAAAACGTAAGCAGGAGGTCAGTCTCTTCATGTAAGAAGGGTAATTCCTTTGTAGAGAAAGCTGTGCAGTAGCCCTCCGCGTGCAGTTCCTCCTAGTCTGTGACTTTGCACACATCATTCTTGTGTTTGTGTAGGAGCTCATCTGTGTTGACGGAAGTTGCAGAAATGTGTTCACTGGAACACACAGCTGCTCTGCCTTTGTGTTTCCACACTGATGTCATAACTCTTTAGTTAAAGTAGTGATGGTAGCCGAAACTGGCCAGCGAAAGCATTTCTGCCAGGCTTAGTTGCTGACCTGGATTTGACGTTGGTCAGGATGGTCTTTGGGTTTATCCACTCCAGTGATGAATTACGTCTCAACCTCACATACATTTCATAATCCAGGCTTTTATGGCCTTTTAACCTGATTCCCTACATGAATTAGGTCTACGTGAAAATGAAATATTCAGTCGAATGAGATGATATGCAGAAACATGTGAATCAGCCAAGAAATGTAATGGACAATTACATCAAGCTGAGTGTTGCTTTCAGGTGTTACTCAATGTCAGCGATCCTTGGGGGTCCTTGGCTTTCTGGACCTCTTTCTTTGTGTTAATTCTTAAGTGAGACCCCCTATGGAAGGCTGTGGGGAGAAGGGACAGCCTTCTTGGAGCTATTCTTGGTAACTATGTTCTAACTTTAACCTTTGTGAATTTGAATTGCTCTCTTCTGGGAGTGGCTGGAAAGAGGCATCTCCCTGCTGATCTCTTCAGCCCTGGAGCCTAGAAAAGTGCCTGCAAATGGCAGGGGCTTAATGATTATTTGCTGAATTAAAAAATATCCTTTGACTGGTTGACACAGGTATTCCCATCCTTCTTTGGTCCAAGATTCTTATTGCTTATGAATAGAAATCCTCACAAAATACCTTGTGGTTTCATATCTAAATCATTTAGTATAAAGAATCAAGGATATCAAACCTGAAATTTTAAAGAATGGAAGTCATGAAGATAAACTCTCCTTAACAAATTAAAAAATGTATTGCGAGTGATCATTATTAAAATTCTACAATATTGGATTGTAAGATAGGAAGACTAAAAATAATGGTATAGAAATTACAGATTTTTGACTCAGATTATTTAGGGAGCTTAACACATACAAATACAAAATACAGCTTTTGAAAAAAGACTCAGTTACCTAAGGAAGCTTGCTAGAACAACAGAACAATAGCTTGAAGAGAAAACAGTAAGAAAGAGAATAATTTACATTTTGGTCTTAAGCAAATACTGCATTAATTTCTGATAAGTGTTAAACGTTGGAGAGGAAAAAAAGAAATACCATAATGATGGATACATGTCATTATGCGTGTGTCTAAACCCACAGAATGGACAGCACAGAGAGTGAACCATACCGTTAACCCTTAACCATAATGGACTTTGGGTGATTATGAGGTATCAGTGTGGGTTTATCAGCTGTAACAAATGTCCCCACTCTGGTGGTGATGTTGACAGTGAAGGAGGCCGTGTATGTGCGGGGACAGAGAATATATGGGAAATCTCTGTACCTTCCCCTCAACTTTGCTGTGAATCTAAAAACTGCTCTGAAAGAATTAAGTCTTATTAATAAAGAATAAAGTCTTATTAATAAAAAAGGAAAAGTGAGGAAGAGGAGGAGGAATGGACAGACAGAAAGCAGAGTCATTTTTCTATCCCAAGTCTGAAAGCGGTGAAGACTTTTCTGAATATTCATGTCATCTTATAAGACAAATACATTAGAATATAGAAACCTGATAATCATTTAAATAATGAACCGTAATAAAACCATCCTAAAAGGCAGCATGACAGAACATGGCTAATGGAAGCATACCTAAAATATGTCAGGGGTTGATATGAATATGGGATGTGTGGCCTGGTCACACATCCCAGGGGTTGAGAGAGGGAAGCAGATGTTTTGGCCCTTGATGTACAAATGTGATATCATTCCATGATAGGCCCAGAGTGTAAAACATATACATTAATCACTGCCACTTAAAGGTGTAGTTTGTGTTTTGACAAAGATCAAAGATCAGAAGTAATTGGGAAGTTGGAATTCTGTATCCACTGACTGCTTGTTCATTTGTTGCACTACTGGAAAACAAACAAACAAACAAACAACCCTTCTATAAAGCACAGGCAGCTCGGTTTAGTGCTCTGTGATGACCTAGATGGGTGGGAGGGAGGTCCCAGAGGGAGGGAATATATGTATACATATAGCTGATTCATTTGGTTGAATCACACAACATTGCAAAATAATTGCACTCCAATTAAAAAAAAACACACACACACACAAAACACCTAAAAACCAGAAAACAACAGAAACCATCCTTGTAACACCACTCAATAGTAAGGGCTTTATTCAGAAACCACTTGAGACAGAATTACATATCAGAATTTTCTTCTCTTGTTTTTCCAGACAATAGAAACAAATTTCATAAAAGGCTACAGTTTGGACCCTTGGAGGTATTAGTAGCACATTAGACAGTGTCTCTGCCTTAGTTGTATGCCTTAAAAGTGCACTTATCTGAAACAGTAGTTCAGGGTTTGAAATCTGCTCTCAATTCTCATCACATGTCCACTCCAGCATTGTTTTTCTTATCTCTGTGGGAAGTGGAGGTAGAAGCTCTGTCTCTGTGAGTATTTCATGTGGCTGGACAGTGACCTTCCAGCCCATCGAAAGGATCAGAACAGAGGTCGGGAGGTCCTTGAGCAGTGGCTATGTTATATCAGGTGTGTCTGGAGGGTGGAAAGAGCTTCGACTCAGACTGACGTGGGCTTGCCGTCCCCTTGTCATGGAGTGAGAAGTGCATCATTGCCCAGTGAGGGGGCTGTGTGGCTGATACCCAGCTAAAGGCTCTCTGTTGTCTCCCTATGCCGTTTAATCCTCATACAGCCCCTGGGCAGTCAACCTTGTTACTGTCTCTGTTTTGCAAATGAGGAAACTGAACCACAAAGAGGTTAACTATTTTGCTTTGGGTGACCTTGATAGTGAGTGAAGAGGCTGAGAGAAGAACCTGGAGCATCTGACCGGGATGCAGCACCGACTTTATGCTCCCATGGGGTGTGCTTAACACCCTTCAGACTTAGCTTCCTTTTCTGTAAATTGGGGCCATTCATTTTTATACTCAGCCAGTTGGTGGTGAGTTTGCAAGAGAATATGAATCAAGTATCAAGCACGTTATAGCCCAGAGCACAGTGGTTGCCTGTTAGCATTGCTGTCTTTTTCCCTGGTGACCCAGTGGCCAGAACTCCACACTCCCAGTGCAGGGTCCCAGGTTCAGTGCGTGGTCAGGGAACTAGATCCCACGTGCTGCAACTAGTTCACATGCGGCAGCTCAGAGATTCTGGTGCTGCAACTAAGACGTGGTGCAGCCAAATAAAACTTGAAAACAATCTTAATAAAGTTAAAAAAAAAAAATTAGCCCATTGCCATAGCAGCCACTCTATCCTAGCTGTTCGCTGTTACAGGTCCACAGGAGCTTCTTGACTGATGTCCGTTAAGTCCCGTCTAGAACCCTCTCTTCTCCACCTGGATGGATATTTTCTTCCTTCTGTAGAGTGACTGGATGTGAGGGAAAAAGAAGTGGAAGAGGAAGCACTTTAAAAGGGAGGGAGGCAGAGCAGCCTTAATCCTTGTGGGAACCTCACCCCCTCAGCAAAACAGTAGACTTAAATCCACTGAAAGTAACACAGAAGGCACGTTTTCACTCAACACTCCAGTGTCTAGAACTGGGGAATCTTCATCAGTTATCCTTTGAGTCCTGTATCTGTTGTCTTCTCAAGTAAGAAGAAATCTATAGGCAACCTCTTGTGTACTCTTGAAGCAGTAACTATATAGAAAGAGTACATGTAATTACAAGGTCTTAAGTAGTTAGTGACTGTCAACATTCTTGTAAATATATTGTAGCCAGTGAAACCTACAGTGTATTCCTCTAGACCTTAAAGAGATTCTGGTACATCCACTTTGAAGTATTTAGAAATCAATTAAGAAATAACTTTTTTTTTCTCACAAGTCCAATGTCATGTCTATAAAACACCTCATTTATAATTTGTAATACATTTTAACTTATTTAAAATACACTGTGGCTTCCCAAGTGGCGCTAGTGGTAAAGAATCTGCCTGCCAGTGCAGGAGATACAAGAGACTGGGGTTCGATTGCTGGGTCAGGAAGATCCCCTGGAGTAGGAAATGGCACCTCACTCTGGTATTCTTGATTGGAAAATTCCATGGGCAGAGGAGACTGAGCACAAAATACATTAGATATATTTTTAATGTTGGCATGTTTTATTATGCAAGTAATATGTTCAATGGGCTTCCCTGGTGGCTTGGATGGTAAAGAATCTACCTGCAATGCCAGAGACTCTGGTTCGATCCCTAGGTCAGGATGATCCTCTGAAGAAGGGAATGGCTACCCACTCCAGTATTCTTGCCTGGAGCATTCCCTGGATAATGTTGAAAATTTTAAAGATTTAGTTAAGCAAATAGAAGAATATAAAAACCATCCATAATTCCGCCTCCTAAATATCATCACTGTTTGCATTTTTGCATATTTTCTCCCAGACTTCTTTTTTTCATGTATAGATGTATTGTATACAAGACTGAATCATTTAGTATACTGTTTTATAAGCTGCTTTTTTCACATAACACAGTTTATCCCAAATCTCTCACCATGACAGTAAACCATTACATAGATTTATTAGACAAATGTCAACAAACCTTGGCCCTTGTATTTCAGGACTCTAGAAAGGCCTCCACTTAGCCCCAAGGCTGAGGACGTTGTCCAACTCTATACAAAACATGCTGTCTGCCTGGTGGAGCTTTTAAGCCCCCAAGCTGGGCCTCACTTGCACAGTGTGAGGTCTCCATCTGCACTCCTGCCTCTGCCCAGTACCCTTCTCATCCTGAGGCTCCTGCTGTTTATCTCCTGAAGGTTCTCGGTGTCACCCTGGCGTTTCTGACACGGAACTGCAAATGAGCTTTTTCTGCCTCCCGTCCTCTGACGGGTGAAGGTCAGGAGATACACAGCCCTGCCAACTGGCTTCTTAAAACCAGGACCATCTGCCGATAAAAACCTGCCATTCAGAATACTTACTCCCTCCCCATTTCTACAGCTGGCTCTCAGTTACTGCTTCCCCTGGGAGCCAAGATCCCCAAGATCATTAAAGCCCACAGTGGAAAACCGAACTTCACGAGAGTTTAAAATCTCTTCCTTGTCCATCTTTCAACTAGAGCTGCTCACCAATGCACTTATTTGAGTTTCTTCTTTTATCCCCCTGATTCAAAGCCTAATGAGCAATGAGGTAGCCAAAATCTGGTTATCAGACAGACGAGCAAGCAGCCTGTCTTTATGATCCTACGGTTTGAGTGTATGTCTCTGAAACCTCTCCTGCCTTCACTGTGAAGCGTACTAAGCAAGGTGTTTTATAAGTTGCTTTTTGCTATCTAGGTTTTCCAAAATCCCATCAGAGCTCTTCACATTAAGTTCTAAGTAATTGATATTCTTTTCTTTTTTAAACACTATTTCCTCTGTTTCAGTCTGCCATCTAATTTCCACCCTTCTGCAAAAAAAAACAAAAAACAAAAAAAACAACTATATACACACACAAGTCTATGTGTATTTCTGTGTATGTATATTCATACAAATACACTTTTAAAAAATGAATCATCTGTACCATCTTTCTAGATTCGACATACCGGCGCTGATATACAATGTTTGTTTTTCTCTTTCTGATTTACTTCACTGTAAATGACAGACTCCATGTCTCTACAAATGACCCAATTTCATTCCTTTTTTATAGCTAATATTCCATTGTATGTTGTATATATCTACCACATCTTCTTTATCCGTTCATCTGTCAGTGGACACTTAGGTTGCCTCCATGTTCTGGGCTATTGTAAATTGTGCTGCAGCGAACACTGGGATGCATGTATCTTTTTGAATTATGGTTTTCTCAGGGTATATGGCCAGAAGGAATAGAGATGCAGAGGTGAGGAACAGACATGCGGACAGGGGGGTGGGGGCGGAGAGGGGAGGATGAGCGGGGAGATTGGGATGGACATGTGTGCATTGCCACGTGTCAAACAGATAGCAGTGGGGACCTGCTCGTGTAGCACAGGGAGCTCAGCTCGGTGCTCTGTGGTGACCTAGAGGGGTGGGATGGGGGAGGGATTGAGAGGGAGGTCCAGGAGGGAGGGGATATAGGTATACACACAGCTGATTCACTTTGTTGTACTGAAGAAGCTAACTCAGCATTGTAAAGAAACTATACCCCAATTAAAAAAAAAAAAGAATCAGAGTCACCATTCTCTAGCCATGCATGTTTTTGTTCTTATACCTTCTCCATCGAGGAGCACTGAGCCTTGACATTGCCGGGCATTCAACACGCCTGTGTGCGTGCGCATCCATCCTTTCCTCCCCGGCCAGCGTGGGCAGCTGCTTGTCCTGTCTGCTCCTCTCTCCCCCAGCTTCAAGCCTGCCTTTAGTCCTGACATATCTCTTCTCCCCCTTTTTCCTGCTGGTCAATGCTCTGACATTCTTGTCCTCTCAGGGAAGATATGTGATACATCCGAAAGAACAAACTTTAGGACCACGGTATTCTCTGCAACCATCACAGTTATTAACATTTCCTGAAACAGCACCCCCCGTTTAAAAGATTATGGGGTTTTGGTTTCTGTTTTTTCTTAGAGGAAGCCTTTCCGTGCACTGGCTTTCATGGCAGTCTTGTGGCTGGAAAGGGCTACTGCCCTCTGGTTATGTCATAGATGCTGAGAAGGGGCATTTCGACTAAGGCACAGCCAGCACTTAGTTCTGAGCATTCCGACCGTCTTGCTGTATAAGTGGCTTATTTCTCAGCAACAGTAGTGATTCAGGCCCCATGGGACCACTCCGGCCTATTTGAACAAGCTATCAATAACATTAAAAGCCTTCCCGGGCATCAACATTTGCCAGCACTTACAGGCCAATGCAAATGCGATGAGTGGCTTTTGGACGTTTTCAGTTTCTCCCCAGTGTTTGTTAAACAGTCAAGGTATTTATCAGAAATGGCCATGGGACACGAACACCTTCTAGTATGTGCTTTTAATTGTATTTTTGCTGAAACTGTCAGACTCGATTTCTTGTTGGATCATGTCCTTAGCCCCGGAGAGGAATCCTGGAAGTGCTGAAAAGAATTCTATGTGAATTACCCCTATTTAGAAGAAGACCAGTCAGAGTTGGCATAGCAGCCTAAGCTTTCAGCCAGGGCTGAGTGTGAGGACTGCCAATTAGGAAGCAGGAAGGGGGACCCAGATCTGTGCCCCCTCCTCTCCTCTCCCACTCAACAGAGCACCCCAGGCCCACTGACCCAGCCAGGCGCCAAGTCCGCTGGACCCCAGACTAGAATCTGAGGAACACAATCCAAAGCTAGCAAGGAGCCTGGGGAGGTTGCCCTGGCATGACTGATTTCATTTGCGTCCTGGATGAGTTTCAAGACGACAATGACCTCTCTCTTGAAAATGTGTTTTTCACACAAATACCTTCTTTTTTCTTTTTTTGGGAAGAGTCCACTGCTTCGATCAAGTTCTTCGATCTTAGAGGAATCCATGGCTACAAAGTGCTTAAGATCCATGGTTCTAGCTTTTCTCTCCTGTTGAAAATAGCCTCCCCTTTGCTGACTCCTAAGTTTTATTCAAGTCCTGAAAGGAAAGAAGTTTGAGGTGTTCTAAACCTCTGAGTTAAGCTACAGGGGTTTAGGAGGCATTTTAAACCCAAACCCTTACCTTCCTGAGCCCAAGAAATCACAGAATCAGAGTAAAGCTGCTCTGATGAGGTTTAACAGTGTGTGTGAGAGGGGTGACATTGTCCACTCCCAACATGAGCTGAGGACTGTGGGAAGATGCTGGACCATATAGTGGAAGTGGGCAAAGTAGTTGCCAATTGGGCTCTGCAAAAGAACCTTTATTATTTTTGCTAAAATGGACATAAAGTCCTACAACTCTGTGTGTAGCCCCAAACAGCTAAGGTCCAAATACATGTTTCACAATTCTGAATTCTAAAATACACCCTACTGACAGTAATTTACATGACCTTTTGGATCAGAAGTATAGTGAGAATTGATTATATTCATTTGGTTTTTCACCTATGATATAATTTCCTCAGGAGTATTGGTAATATTGGTCAATATGGAAAGAATGGGTGTCTGAATGACATATATAAGTTAAACAGCCTCCTTTTTAAAACATGACTGATCTGAAATAACACAAACAAGAATACCACCAAGTCATAACCACGTCCTTTTCATACGGGATTAGGTTTTGAGAGTTTAAGGGCTGTCCTTTATTGTGTCACATGGTGATGAACTGACCAAATATACATACAGGAAAAAGTAGTAAAGATATTAAATTTTTATTTTTAAAAGTTTCTGTTTACATCTGGGCTTCACTGGTGGCTCAGTGGTGGAGAATCCGACTGCCAGTGCAGGAGAGCATGGGTTCAATCCTTGACCCCGTAAGATCCCACGTGCCGCAGAGCAGCTAAGCCCTTGAGCCCCAACTACTGCGCCTGCGCTCTAGAGCCTGGGAGCCGCAAGTGTGGAGCCCACGTGCTGCAACTGTGGAAACCCGTGAGCCCGAGAGCCTGTGCACCGCGACAAGAGAAGCCACCACAATGAGAAGCTCAGCTCTCCCCAAGCAGCAGTGAAGACCTAGCACAGCCAAAACTACGTAAATAAATAAAACTATTTTAAAAAGCTTGCTAATAATATCTTCAGATCAACATTATTATCAGTATGGTAGAAAAGGCTAAAGCTTATTTTCGAGGGGAGAGTTTAAGTAACTTTTATTTGGCCAATGTGACTAGCTAAATTCCCTTCTGGTAATCTTTTAAAATACTGGATCTACTTATGAGTTTTATCTGTGAACTTAAGTGGAGTTTCTGGATTTTCCTGGATGGATTTACTTATTTGCAATACTTTGCAAGGTGGTCTCTGTTTTACTTGAAAGCCCATTAAATAAGAGGATATGCTTGACCGAAAAGAGAGCTTGAGGATTAACCAGCCAAAGCAGAAGAAAGCAATGACTGAGTGAAGTTAATCTGATTGTCCCAGAGTTGATCCTAAACCATTACTGCCTAAGCCTTGGTGGATCCCTCTGTTTACAAGGAGGACACTGCCTGTGGCATCAGCAGGAGCTTAGTGTGCTGTTTGGAGGGCTTATGCAAAGTCGGTCACTCAAGATTTCACAAGCACAACAAAGCCTCACTTATCTGTCATTACAGGGCTTTGCTGACAAAGGTCCATATAGTTAAAGCTACAGTTTTTCCAGTATTCAAGTACAGATGTGAGAGCTGGATCATAAAGACGGCTGAGTGCCGACTGATGCTTTCCAACAGTAATGCTTGTTGAGAGTCCCTTGGACAGCATGGGAATCAGACCAGTCAATCCTAAAGGAAATCAACCCTGGATATTCATTGGAAGGACTGGTGCTGAAGCTGAAGCTCCAATACTTTGGCCACCTGATGGGAAGAGCCAACTCATTGGAAAAGACCCTAATGCTGGGGAAGATTGAGGGCAAATGGAGAAGGGGACGACAGAGGACGACAGTTGGATGGCATCATCAACTCAATGGACATGAGTTTGAGCAAACTCCAGGAAATAGTGAAGGACAGGGAAGCCTGGTGTGCTGCAGTCCGTGGGGTCCCTAAGAGTTGGACATGACTGAGCTACTAAACACCAGTAACGGCTTCCCAGGTGGCTCAGTGGTTAAGAATCTGCCTGCCAATGCAAGAGATGTGAGTTCCATCCCTGGGTCTGGAAGATCTGCTGGAGGAGGAAATGGCTACCCACTCAAGTATTCTTGCTTGGAGAATCCCATGGACAGAGGAGCCTGGCAGGCTACTAGTCCATGGAGTCAGAAAGAGTCGGATGCAACTGAGCACACACACACAGGGCAATGCATTCCAAATATGTTAGTTTTTTACATAACATAAGCTAACTTTTTTGGGAATCTATTAATTAAAGGAAGACACTGTCTTCCAAAACAGTGTTGAAGTTAACTTTCCCTTTTCTGGATGTCTTGGGCTTGGATGTACCTCGTTCAGCTGTAAAACTAGAAATGTGAGGTCATTTGCCCATTAAGCCAAGTTACTCCAGAAGGCTGTGCTTTCTTCGCTGCCCTGATTTTGTGGACCCATTTCCTCCACGGATCCTGAGGGAGGAAATGCTCTTCCCATTCCTGTTGGAGTATTTAATCTACATCTGTTACCTGGATGGCTCCACACCTTTCTTATGCTAGAGAGAGCACTTTGCAAGTTCTGTTCTTTTAAAAATAGAGAGGGACTTCGCTGTCAGCCCAGTGGTTAAGACTCCCAGCTCGCAGTGCAGGGGACCTGGGTTTGATCCCTGGTCAGGGAACTAGGTCCCGTATGCCTCAACGAAGACCTCATGTGTGGCAACTAAGAGCCTGAGCGGCCAAATAAATAGATAAAATACTAAGAGAGTTAGTGTTGACAACATGTAGTTCAGGGTAATGAAACTCATTGGCTTTAATTATTCTCAAAATGGATTTGGGTTAAAGAATAGCTTCTAGTTCATTATTGTGACATTGGTAAAATTCTGACTGGACCTTTCAATTAAAAAATTTTGAGCTCTTTAGAAACTGTAAGTGCAAAGCCCTGTATCTAGCTTCATCTGAAGTCAGTCTCCTAATTCTACCTTGACCAGAAATTTTGGCTTAATTTATGTTTTATGTGTTGTAAGGGCTCCCCAGGTGGTGCTAGTGGTAAAGAACCCGTCTCCCAATGCAGGAGATTTAAGAGATGTGAGTTTGATCCCTGGGTTGGGAAGATCACCTGGAGAAGGAAATGGCAACCCACCCCAGTATTCTTGCCTGGAGAATCCCATGAACAGAGGAGCCCTGGTGGGCTACAGTTCATAGGGTCACAAAGAGTCAGACTCGACTGACGTTTCGCACGCATGTGTTTACATGTTGTAGGGTAAATAACACAAGTGATAAAATAACGCAAATGATAAGGACCTAAGGGGAAAGTAAATGGGAGTTTTGAAGAGCTCACATCATCACTATGCATTACTGTGTAACTTTTTAGTAAGTATGAAGTGAGAAGTGAAGTGAGTGAGAGTCGCTCAGTCATGTCCAACTCTTTGCAACCCCATGGAATATACAGTCCATGGAATTCTCCAGGCCAGAATACTGCAGTGGGTAGCCTTTCCCTTCTCTAGGGGATCTTCGCAACCCAGGGATCGGACCCAGGACTCACGAATTGCAGATGGATTCTCTACCAGCTGAGCCACAAGGGAAGCCCAAGAATACTAGAGTAGATAGCCTATCCCTTCTCCAGGGGATCTTCCCAACCCGGGAATCGAACTGGGGTCTCCTGCATTGCAGGCAGATTCTTTACCAACTGAGCTATTAGGGAAGCCTTTAGTAAGCATGCTGCTGCTGCTGCTAAGTCACTTCAGTCGTGTCCGACTCTGTGCGACCCCATAGACGGCAGCCCACCAGGCTCCCCCGTCCCTGGGATTCTCCAGGCAAGAACACTGGAGTGGGTTGCCATTTCCTTCTCCAATGCATGAAAGTGAAAAGTGAAAAGTGAAAGTGAAGTCGCTCAGTCGTGTCCGACCCTCAGCAACCCCATGGACTGCGGCCTACCAGGCTCCTCCGTCCATGGGATTTTCCAGGCAAGAGTACTGGAGTGGGGTGCCATTGCCTTCTCTGTTAGTAAGTATAGAAAGATTTAAATAAATTTAGAGTTGTGTTTCTCTCAGATTTAAGAAATTGGCTACACACTAAATGGCTTGATGACTTGGTTTCTATGTATGCTGCTGCTGCTGCTAAGTCGCTTCAGTCGTGTCCGACTCTGTGCGACCCCAGAGACGATAGCCCACCAGGCTTCCCTGTCCCTGAGATTCTCCAGGCAAGAACACTGGAGTGGGTTGCCATTTCCTTCTCCAATGCATTAAAGTGAAAAGTGAAAGTGAAGTTGCTCAGTCGTGTCCAACTCCTAGTAACCCCATGGACTGTGGCCTACCAGGCTCCTCCATCCATGGCATTTTCCAGGCAAGAGTACTGGAGTGGGGTGCCATTGCCATCTCTGGGTTTCTATGTATATAGCCCTACAAAAGAATCTTTTCCAGTACATGCTTAACAATCAAAAAGTAATTTTTATTTATTTTCAGCGAATTAATTCTTTCGTGGAATGGAGACAGTGTCTCCATATTTCATATGCCTCTTCCAATATGTATTTATTTCACAATGCTTTTTTCAGCATTGCGAGTAGATACATAGAGACAGTAGATGTAAACACGTACAGATTTCTTGCTTTAAACATTTATATAGTCGTGGTGGTGGTGGCTGTTAATAGCATAACTAGATGCTATGGAATTAGGCAGAAACATACTTGTTATATAGAAAAGTCTGGTTACCACAGCAGCTTCTCCTTTTGTCCTGGAGCAGCATTTAATTTTTTTTTTTTTCCCTTTAAGTTCCAGACTAGAGTTGTTTACAGTCTTTTTTTTTTTTTTTCCTTCACAAATCCCAGTCGCCTGGAGATATGGCAGCTGATCAACACAACTTATTACTCTGCAGGTGTAAACCAGATAATTTAGGCCCCCAAGCCATCCGGGAACAGAAGTACCTAGTTGCTTTTCTTCATTAGTGAAATTCACAGGATGGTTCTATCAATAAATCGTCCCTTTACATCTTAGGTTTGAAAATCAGACCCTCATCACAATGCCATTGGCTTCCCTGATGGCTCAGCAGGAAAGAACCCACCTGCCAGTGTGGGAGACACAGGATTTGATCCCTGGGTCAGGAAAATCCCCTGGAGAAGGAAATGGCAACCTACTCCAGTATTCTTGCCTGGGAAATCCCAGGGACAGAGGAGCTTGGCTGGCTACAGTCCATGGGGTCACAAAGAGTCAGACACGACATAGCGACTAAACAACAGCAACACAATGCCATTTAGTTGGTCTGGGTGGGAGCCTGCGTATCTAGGTGAGCCACTTAGATGAAGTGAGAAATCAATAGGTCAGAACGAGAATGTGAGTTATGTGACCACTCCAGCAGCATCATTATTATTGGTCAGGGAAAGGCACTAAGGTCACTTTATCTGCTGAAGTGGTAGGGGATGGTGATTTCATCACATATGGCTTTTGATTAGAATGTCTTAATGAGATTGTCAGTGATGGGGAGATGAATCTCGGAGAATAAGTTTGGATTGTGTGTAGGTATGTTTAAGTAGCATCCTAATGACTCTGAGAAATTACCTGAGGAAGATGTAATCAGCTAGGCCATACTGGCTTATCAACACTGGGCCATGTTCTGCATTTCTAATTTGGTTACCTGGAAACTAGTATCATTAAACTAAAAGCATCTGTGTTGTATGTCTTGATGGCGGGGGGTGGGGTGGGCAGACCAAAGAAAGATTAATGATACTTTAGGAAATGCTCTGACTCTGTGCTAGAAATGATCTCTTCTCACAAATTTTGCATTCCAGCCTAAAACAGCCCTGTCCGTGCTCTATAATTAGAAATATAATAAATAGTCAAACCCAGGCACTAGGAAAAATGTCAGATTTATTTTCCCCACCCCCACTTGTCCTATATTTGTTTGGTTTATTGTTCTCTTGGTCAGTGAAGAAATTTTATTAATATGTGAGTGGCAGAGAGCATCAAAGTAAATGATTCAACAAATTTACCATTTGGAGTATAGTCTATTTTTATAGTAATTAACCATATTTTGGGACATAAAGTACAGGAAGGCTTCCCTATAGTATTTGTATGATAACTTTTCTGTCCACAGAAATGTGTTGCATTTTAAACCCATATGACAAGCAAATACTTCTATCCTAAATGTCTGAAATAAAGATATCTAGTATGATTTCCTGTGCACAAAGATGTGGATTACAAGGCTTTCAAGAGCTGTAAAGTTGGTTTTCTGTTTAGACCTACCTCATATCTAAGGTATTTAGAAATTAACTGGTGCAAAATAATGTACTGTTTACTAGAAACAATTTTAAAGGACCGTAGCCTATCATCTGTTTCAAATAATCTTTACTGGGGACATTCACATGAGCATACTGTGGCCTGGTGCATGAACTTGCTGTTACAGTGTTGGGGACCACTGCTTTCTCAGATTTTACACTGGATCAGAGACAGTCTTTATGCTGATACTAGAGGAGTGTCAGTTTCCCTGGACACTCTCAGAAGCTACTCCCATCCTAGAGTCCACTCACCAGGTATGCCCAGAAATCATCTGCTCAGACCAGAGACATCAGATGGGTGTCCTTGGCTAAGGAGGCGAAGACGGTGCAAGAAAAATGCAGGACAGAATTCCAGTCTATAAATAACTCAAAGGCCATTGAAAAGAGGAGATGAACATAAGAGAAACAAGGAACCAACTAAACTATGGAAAATTCAGTACTTGATTGTGTGAGGTTCAAAGTTCTTTGCTTAGAGAACCAATCAGGAGGGAAAGGAAGCCCTGAAGCAGGGCTGATTTTGTTAGACATACAAAAGGTCAGAGCTTTCCTGGTGGTTTTGATATGATGTAGGACCAGAGCTTGTGGCTCAGGGGTTAAAAGAATACACCTGCCAATGCAAGAGATGCAGGAGATGAGAGTTTGACCCCTGGGTTGGGAAGATCCCCTGGAGGAGGGCATGGCAACACACTGCAGTATTCTTGCTTGGAGAATCCCATGGACGGAGGAGCCTGGTGGGCTCCACAGGATCACAGAGTTGGACACAACTAAAGTGACTGAACACACATGCACAGGACCAGAGCTTGGTACCTCTTAGTACTGACTCTTGGTTTTAATGGCGGCAACCCACTCCAGTGTTCTTGCCTGGAGAATCCCAGAGACGGGGGAGCCTGGTGGGCTGCCGTCTCTGGGGTCGCGCAGAGTCAGACACAACTGATGCGACTTAGCAGCAGCAGCAGGGCAGACATCCTAATCCTGAGCCACCCTCGTTGTGTACTTGCCCCTGTCGTAGTTTAGAAAAGACTGTTTGGCATCAGTGGAGAAGCTGTGCTTCACCTGAGATGGAGATGAGTCTCCTGTGCATAACAGGAGACCTCTTGACAGCAAACTACGTGACCGGCAAAGAGTCTGTCCACAATCTCCTAGCAGGCAGTGGGAAGGAAGAGAGAAAGCTAGCTCATTTGCATCTCATCCTGCCCAGGAAAATTTTTGCTAATAGTAGTTCTACTTGTTTTTGTAAACTGTGGGTAGAGCACTTAACATGAGAGCCAGTCTGTTTTAAAAAAGAATGTTTTATTATTTTTAGCTACTCTCTAGTTGCCATGCACAGGCTTCAGTAGTTGCGGTGCATGGGCTTAGTTGCCACTTGGCATGTGGAATCTTCCCAGACCAGAGATAGAACCTGTGTCCCCTGCGTTGGCAAGTGGATTCTTAACCAGCAGACAACCAGGGAAGCAAGGAAAGCTATTCTTTTAACACAACTCTTAAGTGTACGTTCCAGTGTTGTTGACTTTAGGTACAGTGTTTTACAGAAGATCTTTAGAATGTATTTATCTTTCTTAACTGAACTGTTAATGTCAGTTGACTAGTAACTTCCCGTTTGTCCAATCTTTGATTCTAGGAATTTGACTGTTTGATTAGATAGCTCGTGTCTATGGAATCATGCAGTATTTATTCTTCTGTGATTGGCTTATTTCATTTAGCATAATATCCTCAAGGTTCATCCATGTTGTCACATGTTGCAAAATTCCCTTCTTTTTAAAAGGTGAATAGTCTTCCATTGTCTGTATCTGCCACATGTTCTTCATTCATTTATCTGGGCCGCTTACGTTCTTTCCGCATTTGGCTACTGTGAGTAGTGATACAATGAACAAAGGAGTGCTAATATATCTTTAAGATTCTGATTTCAATTATTTTGGATAAATACCCAGAAGTGGGATTGCTGAATCTTACGTAGTTTTGTGTTTAATTTTTTGCAAAAGCTCCATACTGTTTTCTGTAGCAGTTGTACCATTTTGTGTTCCCACCAACAGAATGCAAGGGTTCCAATTTCTCCACATCCTTGCCAACACTTCTTGTTTCTTGTTCGTTTGCTTTTCCATATATAATAACCATCCTGACAGGCATAACATGATGTCTCATTGTGATTTTGATTTGCATTTCCCTGATGATTAGTAACACTGAACATTTTTTATATATGCTTTTCCATATATAATAACCATTCTGACAGGTGTAACATGATGTCTCATTGTGATTTTGATTTGCATTTCCCTGATGATTAGTAACATTGAACATTTTTTATATATGCTTTTCCATATATAATAACCATCCTGACAGGCGTAACATGATGTCTCATTGTGATTTTGATTCGCATTTCCCTGATGATTAGTAGGAGAAGGCAATGGCAACCCACTCCAGTACTCTTGCCTGGAAAATCCCATGGACGGAGGAGCCTGGTAGGCTGCAGTCCATGGGGTTGCTAAGAGTCGGGCACAACTGAGCGACTTCACTTTTACTGTTCACTTTCATGCTTTGGAGAAGGCAATGGCAGCCCACTCCAGTGTTCTTGCCTGAAGAATCCCAGGGACGGGGGAGCCTGGTGGGCTGCCGTCTATGGGGTCGCACAGAGTTGGACACAACTGAAGCGACTTAGCAGCAGCAGCAGCAGATGATTAGTAACAATGAACATTTTTTATGTATGGCTCCACCATCAGTATGTCTTCTTTGGAAAAATGTCTAATTAAGTCCTTAGCCCAGTTTTTTTCAGAGTTGTAGGAGTTCCTTATATGTTTTGGAGATGGGCTCCTTGTCAGATGTACGGTTTGCAAGTATTTTTTCCCGTTCCATAAGTTGCCCTTTTATTCTGTTGATTGTTTCCTTTGCTTGAAGATGTTTGGTTTGATCTTAGAGGAAAAGCTTTCAGTTTTTCACCATTAAGTATAATGTTTCCTGTGGGTTTTTCATAATTAGTCTTTATTATGTTGAAGTAATTTCCTTCTGTTTCTAGTTTGTTTTGAATTTTTATTATAAAAAGCTGTTAGATTTTGTCAGATGCTTTTTCTGTGTGTATTGAGATGATCGTGTGATTTTTATGCTTTATTCCGATAATATGGAATATCACATTAATTGATTTTCATATATGAAACATTCTTCAATCCTAAGGATAAATCTCACTTGGTTGTGGTATATAATCCTTCTCATGTGCTGTTGGCTTCAGTTTGCTAGTAATTTGATGGGGAATTTTGCATCTATATTCATCAGCTATATTGGCTATAGTCTTCTTTTTTTGATGTGGATCATTTTTTTGAAAAATCTTTATTGAATTTGTTATAATACTGCTTCTGTTCTATGTGTTGGTGTTTTGGCTGTGGGGCCAATGGGATCTCAGCTCCCCAAGTAGGGATTGAACCCATAAGCCCTATATTGGTTAGTCTTAACTACTGGACCACCAAGGAAGTCCCTGACTATAGTTTTCTTTTCTTGTGGTGTCTTTTTCTGGTTTTGGTATCAGGCTAATGCTGGCCTCATGAAATGTTTGAAAGTGTTCACTCTTCTTCCATGTTTGGAAAGAGTTTGAGAAGGATTGGCACTAATTTTTCTTTATTTGGTACGATTCATCATGAAGCCAAGTATTTTTGTGCTTTCCTTTTTTGGGAGATTTTGATTATTGATTAATCTCCACACTTATATATCTGCTCATACTTTCTCTTTATTCATGATTTTGTCTTTGTTGGCTATATGTTTCTAGGAATTTATCCATTTGTTCTAGGTTATCCAGTTTGTTGGTGTATTGTTGTTCATAGTAGTCTCTTATGATCCTTTTAATTTCTGTAGTATTAGTTGTAACGATTCCTGTTTCATTTCTGATTTACTTGAGTCTTCTTTTTATCTTAGTAGGAGTTTGTCAATTTTGCTTATCTTTTCTAAAACTAACTGAAAAATTCACAAGTATGTGGAAATTAAACAGCCTGCTCTTGAATAACCATTAGGTCAAAGAAGAAATAAAAAAGGACATTAGAAGATACCTCTAGACAAATGAAAATGAAAACAAAAACTACCAAAACTTACGGGATGAAACAAAAATAGAAGAGGGAAGTGCATTGCAATACATGTTTAGATGAAAAAATGAGAAATATCTCAAAGATTACACCTCAAGGAGCTAGAAAGATAAGAATAAACTAAACCCAAATTTAGCAGACGGAAGGAAGTAACAAATATTAGAGCAGAACTAAACGAGATATAAAATAGGAAAACAACAGGGAAATGTCAAAACTAAGAATTGGCTTTTTGATTGCCACTTTTCTCAACTCTGAAATCAAGAAAATAAGTGAGTCTGCAGTAGCCACTTTAATTGAAGCAGGTATCTGTATGCACGTGATTTGGGGCAGAAATATGATTCAGTTCAGTTCAGTTCAGTCACTCAGTCCTATCTGACTTTTTGTGACCCCATAGACTGCAGCACGCCAGACCTCCCTGTCCATCATCAACTCCCAGAGTTCACTCAGACTTACGTCCATTGAGTCAGTGATGCCATCCAACCATCTCATCCTCTGTCATGCCCTTCTCCTCCTACCTTCAATCTTTCCCAGCATCATGGTCTTTTCAAATGAGTCAGATCTTCCCATCAGGTGGCCAAAGTACTAGAGTTTCAGCTTCAGTGTCAGTCCTTCCAATGACTATTCAGGACTGATTTCCTTTAGGATCGACTGGTTGGATCTCCTTGCTGTCCAAGGGACTCTCAAGAGTCTTCTCCAACACCACAGTTCAAAATCATCAATTCTTCAGTGCTCAGCTTTCTTTATAGTCCAACTCTCACATCCATACATGACTACTAGGAAAACCATAACTTTGACTAGATGGACCTCTGTTGACAGAGTAATGTCTCTGCTTTTTAATAAACTGTCTAGGTTGGTCATAACTTTTCTTCCAAGGAGCAAGTGTCTTTTATTTTCATGGCTGCAGTCACCATCTGCAGTGATTTTGGAGCCCCCAAAAATAGTCTCTCACTGTTTCAATTGTTTCCCCATCTATTTGCCATGAAGTGATGGGACCAGATGCCATGATCTTAGTTTTCTGAATGTTGAGTTTTAAGCCAACTTTTTCACTCTCCTCTTTTACTTTCATCAAGAGGCTCTTTAGTTCTTCTTCACTTTCTGCCATAAGGGTGGTGTCATCTGTGTATCTGAGGTTATTGATATTTCTCCCAGCAATCTTGATTCCACCTTGTGCTTCATCCAGTCCAGCACTTCTCATGATGTACTCTGCATAGAAGTTAAATAAGCAGGGTGACAATATACATATTGACATATTCCTTTCCCAATTTGGAACCAGTCTGTTGTTCTATGTCCAATTCTAACTGTTGCTTCCTGACCTGCATACAGATTTCTCAGGAGGCAGGTCAGGTGGTCTGGTATTCCCAACTCTTGTAGAATTTTCCACAGTTTGTTGTGATCCACGCAGTCAAAGGCTTGGCATAGTCAATAAAGCAGAAGTAGATGTTTTTCTGGAACTCACTTGCTTTTTCGATGATCCAACGGATGTTGGCAGTTTGATCTCTGGTTCCCCTGCCTTTTCTAAATCCAGCTTGAACATCTGGAAGTTCACAGTTCACGCACTGTTAAAGTCTGGCTTGGAGAATTTTGAGCATTACTTTATTAGTGTGTGAGATGAATGCAGTTGTGTGGTAAGTTTGAGCATTCTTTGGCATTGCCTTTCTTTGAGGTTGCCTCTCTTCCAGTCCTGTGGCCACTGCTGAATTTTCCAAATTTGCTGCCATATTGAGTGCAGCAGTTTCACAGCATCATCTTTTAGGATTTGAAATAGCTCAACTGGAATTCCATCACCTCTACTAGCTTTGTGTGTAATGATGCTTCCTAAGGCCCACTTGACTTCTCATTCCAGGATGTCTGACTCTAGGTGAGTATTCACACCATCTTGATTATCTGGGTCATGAAGATCTTTTTTGTATAGTTCTTCTGTGTATTCTTGCCACCTCTTCTTAATATCTTCTGCTTCTGTTAGGTCCATACCATTTCTGTCTTTATTGTGCCCCTGTTTGCATGAAGTGTTCCCTTGGTATTTCTAATTTTTTTGAAGAGATCTCTACTCTTTCCCATTCTATTGTTTTCCTCTATTTGTTTGCACTGATCACTAAGGAAGGCTTTCTTATCTCTCCTTTCTATTCTTTGGAATTTTGCATGCAAATGGGGATATCTTTCCTTTTCTCCTATGCCTTTTGCTTCTCTTCTTTTCATAGCTAATTGTAAGGCTTCCTCAGACAACCATTTTGCCTTTCTTTTTCTTGGGGATGGTCTTGATCACTGCCTCCTGTTCAATGTCACGAACCTCTGTCCATAGTTCTTCAGGAACTCTGTCTATCAGATCAATCCCTTGAATCTATTTGTCACTTCCATTGTGTAATCGTAAGGGATTTGATTTAGGTCATACCTGAATGGTCTAGTGGTTTTCCCTACTTTATTTAAGTCTGAATTTGGCAATAAGGAGTTCATGATTTGAGCCACAACCCGCTCCCAGTTTTGTTTTGTTTTGTTTTCTGATTGTATCTTTGGCTCCATCTTTGGCTGCAAAGAATATAATCAATCTGATTTCGGTATTGACTATCTTGTGATGTCCATGTGTAGAGTCTTCTCTTGTGTTGTTGGAAGAGGGTGTTTGTGATGACTAGTGATTACACCAGGACAAATTGTGTATCAGCTTACTCACAAGAAGGTTTTAACACGCCTCTTAGTTTAGGGATATAGGAAATTAGAAAATACAGAAAATCATGAAACCTCTTTAGGTGATAGTTGAAGTTACTGGTGGGCTCTGCTGTCAGTGACTGCCAGGGGAAAGGAGTGCAGATTCATCACACTCTATTAAACTTTTTGGACCATTTGCTATAGAAATACCTCAGTCAGCTCATGTCTACAGAAATCTTCAAGACTTCCCTACAGTTCTTTATTGTTCACTCATTCTTTGTCAGGGTGTGCCATAAAATGCTGGGAGTCCGGTTTCTTGCTTTGATTCGCTCTTTTTCCTTGTCTAAAGCACTTCCCAGTGGGGACAATAACCTAATACACTGAGCTCAGTGTAAACAGGAAATCTGGCAGCAATAACTGGACCAAGGGCTAACTTTGCAAAGCCAAGTTTTAATGAGTAATTTGCAAAGTAATTAATCAGGAGGCCACCGTCCTTAGAAAATGGGGCAAGTGCACACCACGCTGACTTGGTGCCTTTCCTGGCTGCCTGAGGCGACAGCATCTTATGGACTCCTGCCCTGCTTATGACCAGCAAGCTTCTCTTAAGTCACCTGGTGTTACCAGGATCGAAGGGAGAAAGTTAGTGAACTCCAGAATCCGCTTCTTTAGTCTCAAAAAACTGCAGATCATGAGCTGTTAATGACCGATCAGTGGATCAGAAAACCGATTTAGTGATTCCAGTCTTAGTCCCTCAGTCATGTTGATTCTTTGTGACCCCATGGACTGTAGCCCGCCAGGCTCCTCTGTCCATAGGATTTCCCAGACAAGAGTATTGGAGTGGGTTGCCATTTCCTTCTCCAGGGGATCTTCCTGACCCAGAAATCAAACCCCGGTCTCCTGCATTATAGGCAGATTCCTTACTGTCTGAGCCACCAGAGAAGCCCAAAATCAACTATCAAAAAAAATTAAGTGGAATAAATTAGAAACACCAGTGTGTCATATGCTATAAGGTTAAATATTTCGCAAAACAAATTTTTTATACACATATAGATATGTACACCTATGTTGGTACTGGATTATAATATATATTTCTTACTGTAGATCTTGGTCAGAAAAGCTTAAGCATCATCACACTATTTAAAAATTTTTTGAAATATGGCAGTATTTTCTCAATTACATTTTAGATAGTGATCAAGAGATAGTTTATTTCTTTATGCTTAGGAAAAATAAATTTTCTAGGAAAATAATGTACTTAAAGTTTCTGTAATTAGACAAAAGAAATGAATATGTTTGTATGATTCTCCCCAAAATATGACATTAAGTGTAAACTGTTTGATAGCTCATGCTATTAAGTATCCTAAATATTTCAAAGTTATATTTATGATATATTTTGTATGCAAATTAATGATAAGGCAAATAATACAAATATTTAAACATTTTAAATAGCATTTCAAAATGTTGAGTCTTGACACTAAAAAGAAAAAAGTAAAATCAAATTAAAAAAAAGTACAAACAGCAAGTCTACAGGTTCTTCCAAGGAGCAGAGAAGATAATTGAGCTATTTCAAGGCTGTCATCAATATACTTTTCAGATATTATCATAGAAATTCTATAAAGCCCTATTACTTTTATTTAGTATTTGAGCAGTTTTCTTCATCATCCACAGTGACACATTTATTTGGCGCGGGGGGAGTCAGGGAATCATTTTGTTTTAAAGAATCATCATTTTTATGTAAAATATGTAAAACAAGAAGCAACATAGGAACATAGACTCCAGAACCAGATTGCTTGGGTTATGTGACCAAGAGCTGGTGCTTTAACCTGTCTGTGCTTCACTTCTTCATCCATAAATGGGGGAAAAGAGCAGTGTCTGTATTAAGGAGGATTAAATGAGTTAATATCTATAAATTGGGCAAGTTAGGAAGTGCTCTTGAAATGTTTGCTGTTTCTCATGGCACCTAGTCAACCTTTGTTTATTCAGCAAACATTCACATTGCACCTAGAAGATCAAATGCTGAGCTGGGGATGAAAGAGCAGCCTCCAGCATCTAAAGAGTGCAGCTGGGTAGATCAGGTTCCTGGAAGGGTAGATGGGAGACAGGACGCAAAATGCCACTTTGGTGATGGGAGAGGGGGAGCTGGGGTAGACAGTAAGTGCGAAAACTCACTTTTCTTAAACAAATAATAGTTGCCCACAGTCTAAACAAAGTCCAGATGTTGACATTTATTTTGGATTTTCCCCTTGACCAAGCAGCCTAATTCCTGGCTTTTCCCTTTCTTACCACCTCGCCCTAAGCTTTTTGTTGCCATTTCTCTAGTCTGGCTTTTCTCTAGGCGTTCAGTCTCAAAGGAGAAGTTGAAGGGTTACAGTTGGGATTCAGGAGCGATGGATCACACAGGACTCCAGGCATAGGTGGGGATCTCTCAGTGCTGATCCATATGCCTGTGGTTGGTTGACCCATTTACCAGAGGTAGAGAGAGGGATTACTGCTTTGGTTTACAGGCCTTCTTACCTCCCCTGCCCAAGCCAACTGCTCAACTTGCAAAATGCTTCAAATATCCTCTAATCATACTTGGTATATAGTGTAAATCTTCTAAAGTACGTTTCACCTGTGAAAAATGTAATCCCTGCATGGTTCTGATTTCCCTAATAGTTTGTCACGCTGTGTATTTACTCATAAAGTCAATATTACAGAAGGAAAATTGGGCATTTGGGTCCAGGGTTAAGAGTGAGGGAGCCATTTCAGGAACGTAGAAGTCTTATTTGTTAAGCGCTTGGTAAGCCCCAGCTGTGAGGATCCAAATATGAATCAGACACTGACAGGGCTTAAACATGGATGGGGAAACAGATGCGATTACAAGTGTTAGGAACACTCTAGTAGAAACACAGACATGTTTCAGTGGTGGCTCAAAGTGGGGCGTGATCAGTTAACGCTTTGGTGCTGTTAGGGACCTCACGTTAGCATGTTACTACCTGGAGCACCAGCGCATGTTAACCAAGGACCTTCTGCAGGTGGAACACCACACCCAGGAGCTGGGCTGTCCCCCAAGACAGGACAGTGGGAAAGTAGATCAGGAAGCCGCCAAACTCGCCACATCTAGCCCAGCCCTGTATACACATGACCGCATCTGAACTGAGGTCGTGTCCCATGCCCCACATCTATACACCATTCCTGTTCCTGTAGGGATGGCTTAGAAGCTATGTGCCTATCTGTGGAGGTTGAGAATATGTTTACCTTATATAAAGTATGCAGGAGGTGGTGAAGCAAGCGAATGAAAGATAAACCCCTACCCAAATGGTCAACAACACCAGCAAAGCAAAAATTTGATGCAGATGTAACCACAGAAAGTTAACGGTGGTAAAGAATAGGAAGAGAAGCTTTCGGAAGGAGTATGACTTTGAATAGGATGATTCACAAGCAAAGAATAAATGCTTCGTTCACCTTGACCCTAAAAATGAGAAGGTTAATTGAATGCAAAAGGAGGAACATTATGATAAAAAATTCAAGTGACTGAATGAAATGAAAAATGATTTATTAGGTGATGGAGATTCAGCGGGAAGCTCAACCTCCCATCTGGGGGGAAAAGGGAGACATTAACCTTCTATGTGACCCTCCAGAGCTCAGTAATAATAACGTTGAAGGAGAAGTGAGCGGAGCCTTGGTGAGAAAAATCAGGAGAGGTAGTCATGCACCGAAGAGATGTTTCCAGGTTGGGATCAGGAAACCAAGATGATTAAATCAATGCAGAATTATTGTGTGCAACATGATCAAAGTAATGAAGGAGACCTATCTTCTCAAACTGTATATGAGCAAGGAAATCCCAGAATGGCAGTGGCAGGGGTACATGCGGAGGACAGAAAATGGTGTCGGGAGTTCAGGAACCAAGTAATAAAACAATAACAATAACAACACCCCCGTAACCTGTAGATCCTCAATGTAAGGCCTCAGAATAAACTAAAAGGCATCACAGTGCTCTTTCCAAGCCACACCAGGTATCTGTGTTTGCCCAGCCACCTGCCTCCTGAATTGGGAACATTGCCAGATACAAAAACAAACAAGATGAAAGAAAGAATGAAGCAAAACACTAAGACCTTGATGCTGGGAAAGACTGAGAGCAGGAGGAGAAGGGGGCAACAGAGGATGAGATGGTTGGATGGCATCATTGCCTCAGTGGATATGAGTTTGAGCAAACTCTGGGAGACGGTGAAAGTCAGGGAAGCCTGGTGTGCTGCAGTCCATGGGTTCGCAAAGAGTTGGACACGACTGAGTGACTGAACAACAACAAAAGATTCAACCACATGAGCTTGATGATTTCAAACTTGAATTGGAAAGGGCAGCAATATTATAAGTGAGAGAGGAAAAGGAGGTGGTTACCAGGACATGGACAGATCTTGAGAAGGAGACAGATTCCCTGAATTCTGATCTCATTGCTGTTCCCACCTGGCTTTATGGTTCTGGCGAGGGGGTTTCCTAGTGTGTGTGTGTGTGTTTTTTTTCCTTGCCTGTAAAACAAGAGTCTTAGAATAAATGAATTCTAAGATCCTGACTGCACTTAAAGATTTCCATAAGGATATAGAGAATATAAAGTGAATTCAGTTCTCATGACAAGTTCAAAGTGAATTCACTACTCAGGATGTAAGAATGAGGTTACTATCAGTTGGTCATTTACTTATTTTCCTTTTTTTTTTTTTTAGTTTGCCAACCCACTCTTGATCTATCTAGGTTCACACTCAGAAAACCTGTTCCATCTGCTTCCTCAGAACCTTCCTAGAATATCACAATGTCTTCAAAGGACTTCTCTCCCAATTTCAGTAAAAATGGGCATATTTTGCACCATTAAAGGCCATAATGTCCAAAGTTTGTCCATGTTCTGCCAATTTTGGTCCTGCTGAGCTCCTTCTAGAGATGTCAGGGCCCTTGGTTTTGTGGGTGAATACTACCTTTTGGGGAATATAGTAGCCAAGGGATTTAAACCATGTCTGTTTAAAGTTGCATTGTAGGGACCTCCCTGGTGGTCCAGTGGCTAAGACTCCTTGCTCCCAGCGCAGGGGGCCTGGGCTCCATCCCTGGTCAGAGAACTAGATCCCACATGCCGCAACTAAGAGTTGGCATGCTGCAGTGGAGATTGAAGATCCTGTGTGCTGCAGTGCAGACTTGGTGCAGCCAGATAAATAAATAATTAACTGGAAAAAAGTTCCGTTGTGTGGGTTAGGGGGAACAGGGGAAGGTGGCCCAAGGGTACAAAGCTCCAATTATAAGATAAGCAAGTGCTGGGAGTGTACTGTACAGCATGGTGACTAGAGTTAACAATAGTATCCTATATCCTTACTAAGAGAGGATCTTAAATTCTCATCACAAAGGAGAAGAATGTGTAACTATGTGAAGTGACAGACGTTAACCCAACCAATCATGATCATTCTGTAATATATACTTATATCAAATCATTCCGCTATACATGCTAACCTCGCCTAGTGTTATATGTCAGTTATGTCTGAGTAAAGCTGAGGGAAGTCAAGTTGCATTGTGCAGTAGGATATTGCTTGGTAGCTTCAGTTATAGTGCCCGCGTGGATGCTAAGTCACTTCAGTCGTGTCCGACTCTTTGCAACTGTAACAATCATAGCCTGCCAGGCTCCTCTGTCCATGGGATTCTCCAGGCAAGAATACTGGAGTGGGTTGCCTTGCCCTCCTCCAGGGGATCTTCCCAACCCACGGGTGAAACCCGCATCTTTTATGACTCCTCCATCTCCTGCACTGGCAGGCGGGTGCTTTACCACTAGTGCCACTTGGGGAGCCCCCTCAGTTGCGGTGGTAAACGTCAAATGAAGAGTGTGAGGCACGTGCTGTCTTATGCCTTCTGCAGACTCCAGTGCCTTTTCTCTTCAGTGTAAATGGGCAGTAACACACCTAATAAAGCCAAAGGATAGAATGGTCTTTTCAGCCTGCCAGTTTAACAGGGCATTGCTCTGACTTTTATCCCTTGGGTGCTAATGTGATCCTAAACACTCAGGAAAGTGGGACCCCTCTTTTCTGTAGATTCAAAAAGAAAGACAAGTTACTTAAGAATGTTTCCGTGTCTTCCATGAAAATGCACCTTCAATAGGATTGAACCAGAGGCTCTGCAGGGACTTCCCTGGTAGTCCAGTGGTTAAGACTCCACACTCCCAATGGAGGGGGCTCTGGGTTGGATCCCTGGTCAGGGAGCTTTCCCACATGCCACAACTCAGAATTTGCACACTGCAGCTAAAGATCCCATGTGCCATAGTGCAGCCAAATAAATATTTTTTAAAAAAGAAAAAGAGAGTCTTGCAGCCAGAAGGGGCAAATCAATGAGACTGGAGTTAGAGAAAGATACTGGAAGGCAAGGGTCAGATGACAAGACTAAGCCACCCAGGGGAAAGTCCTGCTAAGTTTTAGACAACAATCTTGGTCAAGTTACACTTGAATTACCAATGAGCTGCCACATAGAAGATGCTGCAGAGATAACCGACAGTTAAGATTCCACAGGATGAAGAGATCTGGGCTGGGCAGTCAGATCAGGGACCTGCAAACATAGGGCAGATAATAGAATTTGAGGACAGGTGATCAATAAAAAGGGTGGGCAGTCGACCAACAGTAGAATCTATTTAAAAAAATAAAAAATAACACGAGCAAGCAAAAGCAGAGTGTTCAAGGCTATGTCTACACTAAACTTGCAAGTGAGGTTGAAGGGTCCAGAGCATCTCTTACTGTTCATCACCACCCTGCAACCTGGAGCTCCCCAAGAAGTTTTTGAAACGGATGCTCCATCTGCATTCCAGGTAGGATATTGCTTGGGGTGAGGGGGCTCCTTTTACTCTGCTTTGATTCTTTTATGGAATATCTGCTGTTGTCGATTGTGGTACTCCGTTTGATCTTTGGGTTCAGAAATATGAGCTTTTTAAAGAGTTGAAGCTTGGATGTGACCTGCCTTGAAAGCGCACTTGGAAAGATGATCAGGAAATCCTGAGAAGGCCAGTGTCATTAAGAAAATTCCAGAAGATGGACTTAAGGGCAAGGAAAGTCTCAGCTAGAAAAATCTACCTCTCGTTGGTTGAAGATAAAGGGATTCTAGAAGTGGTTAGCATTGTTCACAAGAAGCCAAATACTGGTTTTAATTGAGACCAAAAAAAGATAAAGAAAAAATTAAAAATTCAGTAAAGCACCAGGAAAGAAAATAATGATTATCACAGAGTATATAACAAAGGTTTCTGTTAAAGGGGAGGGAAAGAAAAGAGCATGTTAGGCAGGAATAGCCATTTGGTTCAAAAGAGGCTTTTATGAAAATTAGCTTGAGAAAGTGACATTCATAATTAATGACCTAAAGGCAGGAAAATGTTTCCTGCACACTCTTGTCTTTTTAATTTAATTACTCCACATCCTCTGAGATACGCCAGGGCAGTGGTGATTTTGCAACATTAGTTATCTGTTCGAGTTGAATATTATAGATGTAAATGTGTGTGCCTTGTTACATAGTAGGGCAAGAATGTGAGTCTAACTTCTAGTTCAGATTTGAGAGTCTTAGCCCGGGTTTAAGCTTAGCTTAAATTCATTAATAGAATTTAATTAAATGACAGCCAACTGATTCTGTTTGAATGAAGATATGTTTTCTTTTTTATTCTTACTCCACAACTAAGTCGTCATGTAAGTTTTCAAAATTTCTACTTCAGTGGCATACTAGAAAAAATTTGAATGGTGGCAGAATGAAAGCTCACTCGCAATCTTAACCCCAAGATAGGCTCGTTTCTCCCTTGCCAATAGAGGAAATCTACAGGGACCTTTTTGTTTCCAGACAGATGAAAAATTCCTATTTTGGGAATCCACCCCTACTATTTTTAAATAGTATTCAGCCATTACTTAATCTGAGGCCTGGCTTTTGATCCACTGCTCAGAGGATTAAGAGAAATTCTGGGTTTCAAGTGAAAAGTCAGCAGATGCTACATAGCCTGCGCGGAAAAGGCTGAATCACGTGGTTTGTTACTGCTCACGCATCCCTCAGATTCATTTGGGTGGAACTAGTTGTTTGTTTCAAGTTTCTTGTCAATTTTTTTTAAGTACTTTTTAACAATTGTTTATTATGATCTTGTAAGGGGGACCCAAATTCAGTCTGATACGTTGTTTGCATTGAAGTCTCTGTGTTTGCTAAGTGAAATGTTGTAAACTGTGTCAGTTCATGACCATGATGGATGCCCGCACATACCTTCCAGTAGCCCCGTATCTTGAACTTCAGTGCAGTCTGACTGACTGCAGATTAAGTAACAAATGGAATTGAGATGCAGTGGAAACGTGAAGCTAAGTCAGATAAAGAGCACTAGCGTTACCCTCGGATGTGCATCAGAGTGGAAGAGGAATCTGGGAACCCGACGTTGTGATAGCGGTGCCTGAAATGTGATGCTGTTAGCCTATGGAGAGACCTGGTCATGTGTATGTGTAACATTTTAGTGTATATCTGTTTAGAGGGGACCATCTATGATATATATGTATATAAATATATGTGTACACATATATATCATAGATCATAAATATATATGTGTTAGATAATCCCTTCAAATATATATGCATATGTGTATGTGTGTGTGTCTATATATAGGGGCTAGGGGGCAGGGAGGGACTTCCTTGGTGGTCCAGTGGTTAAGACTCTGTGCTTTCAGTACAGGGGATGTGAGAACTAAGATGCCACATGCCATTCTCTGTGGCCAAAAAAATAAAAGTAAAATAAATGGATAAATAAAATCTCAATTTTTTTAAAAAGAGAGAGACGGAGATTGTTCACCCAAGCGTGTGTACAAGTGCGTGTGTGTGTGTGTTCTGTGGACAAATGTATGCATGCACATGTATGTATGTACACTTATATTTAAGGATATGTCACAGATGGCTAGAAATCTTTCTCAGATTGTTTCCCTGCTTTTTAAGTACCTTCCTGAGCAACAGAACAGTTGTAAATGCCTCTAGGTTCATAAAGCGTTATCTATCATTTGTAAGTATGATAGATAGTTCAGTTCAGTTCAGTCGCTCAGTCGTGTCCGACTCTGCGACCCCATGAACCGCAGCACGCCAGGCCTCCCTGTCCATCACCAACTCCCGGAGTTCACCCAAACCCATGTCCATCGAGTCAATGATGCCATCCAACCATCTCATTCTCTGTCGTCCCCTTCTCCCGACTTCAATCTTTCCCAGCATCAGGGTGCTTTCCAATGAGTCAGCTCTTCGCATCAGGTGGCCACAGTATTGGAGCTTCAGCTTCAACATCAGTCCTTCCAATGAACACCCAGGACTGATCTCCTTTAGGATGGACTGGTTGGATCTCCTTGCAGTCCAAGGGACTCTCAAGAGTCTTCTCCAACAGCACAGTTAATTCAATTTAATTCAATTCTGGGTAGATAATGTCTAAGCTTCTTGATTATAATACATTTTT
Source organism: Bubalus kerabau (assembly GCF_029407905.1). Lineage (NCBI taxonomy): Eukaryota > Metazoa > Chordata > Mammalia > Artiodactyla > Bovidae > Bubalus > Bubalus kerabau. The sequence goes on along the minus strand of NC_073635.1, from coordinate 29,669,480 downwards.
GTTTTCTCTGTAACAGTTTTTCTTTCTTGAAAAATAAAGGCAATGGGAAGCTTTTCCAGTGAATTTTTTTTTTTTTTGTATGTGAAATTAATTGTTGGCCTCAGTCCCAGGACTTAGTGGGTAGACATCATTATAGAACCCAAGTGCCAGCTGCTGTCATGACATTAGGACTAACTTTGAAATGTAATTTCCATAGGAGCCCATGGTTCAAATGTGAGGTGTCCCTAACTAAATCCAGAATTTTCAGATTACCATGGAATCAAAATTTATTTCTTGAGAAAAAAACCCTTATGCCTAGTGGGAACATAAGCTCTGAGATGCCAATATTCAGGTGCTTATGAGTTTTATCTTTGAGATTGTGATGGCTATTTCTGAAAATGTACCTGCTCACCAGGAAAGCCTAGAGATTTGCTTCCAACTTAAAGATATATATGATATTTATTCTATATCATCATAATATGGCTTTCCCAGGTGGTGCATTGGTAAAGAACTCACCTGCCAGTGCAGGAGATGCAAGAGATGCGGGTTCGATTCCCTAGAGTAAGAAATGGCAACCTACTCCGGTATTCTCACCTGGAAAATTCCATGGGCAGAAGACCCCAGCGGACTTGTTTTCTGAGCAGCACCATGAGCTTAACAGTATGCTAAGCATTATTCTTGCAAGCCATCTGCTGATGATCAGAGTCAGCAATCCTTCTCGTCCAGGCACTCCAGTGGTGCTGGAGGGCTTCAGTGTGCTGGCGCTCTCCTAGACTGACAGAGACTCCTTTGCATACATTCCAAACACTTGTATCCTAGTAAATATTCTTCCAGACCTCACGCGTATCCCCAACCAGTCTCGTGAATACTGTTTCGCTCCACTTAATTTTGTGTGTTCACGGAACTTCTTACTACTCAAAGCCAGGACTCATCCAGCCAGCCTAAGTCGACAGTAGCCTCTGCCTGATAGCATTGTGGGTGAAGACTCTTACTGAACCTACGCTCTGAAAATGTTCTCACATGGCAAGCCGACAATGGCATGAATGAAAGCTTTAAGGTAGAAAACCTTATAATCTATTCTGAGTGTCCGGTGGGAGGAGGCAGCTGTCAATAGGTCTTATATTTAAAACCAAGAGCAAAGGATCATGTGTGTTTGTGCTGCCAGCTTCATGTTTCAGAAAATAGTTGACTCTTCTGATGGTTGAGTTCATAAAGAAATGGAATGCTTCCTTCTCAGCTTCAAATTCAGTGAGCTTTTGGGTTCTTCGGGGTATCTACAGTATTCCTCTCTCCTGTTTAGCAAAACATAAACGTTGTTCTTCTTGAAATGCATGGGAGGAGCCAGCATAGTTGCTTCCATGTGCAAGGCACTTGTCTTGCTATTTTCATCACTACTAATGTTAAATGTGATTTCTTTAAAGCCTTCCTTTCATCTGTGCTAAGTCTCTTTCAGTCGTGTCCAACTCTTTGTGACCCACCTGGTGGGACTATGGCCCACCAGGCTCCTCTGTCATCCGAGATACACTGAATTCTTAGTGCTCCTGTGAAATGTCAGTGAATGGAATTAAGCAGGCAGTGAAGCAGAGACAGAAGCTACGTTGGCATAACTACATTTTAGCATATATATTTTAGGGAAAAAATAACCCAAGAGATAGGAAAAGTATTTTTAAAGGCATCAAGGGACTTGTTAGCAGTGAGTGCTCTGACACACCATTTTTATTACACATTTTGATCTTGGTGTTCAGTATTCTTGCCTGGAGGACTCCATGGACAGAGGAGCCTGGCGGGCTACAGTTCATGGGGTCACAAAGAGTCAGACACGACTGAGCAACTAACACTCTGGGCTTCCCTGGTGGCTCAAACGGTAAAGAATCTGCCTGTAATGCAGGAGACCTGGGTTTGATCCACGGGTTGGGAAAATCCCATGGGGAAGGGAAGGGCTACCCACTCCAGTATTCTGACCTGGAGAATTCCATGGACAGAGGAGCCTGGTGGGCTACAAATAAATGTGTTTGAAAGTGATACAAGAGCCATGATTTCAGATTTTTGCGACTCCCATAGACAGAGGAGTCTATGGGGTCGCAAACAGTTGGACACGGCTGAGTGTCTAACACTTTCACTTCACTAATTTTAACACATCTTCTTTGCTAAGAAAAAGAGTAGTAATTTAAGTGGTATCTTTGCCAAAAAAAGAAGAAAAAAACTGGTTAGAATGATTCTTATGGTCTTGGCTTGCAGTCTTTTTGTCCCATACCTGCTGGAAATTAATTGTAACAGTCCACTTATTTAATTAAATTAAAAGTTTATAAAAAGCAATTTATCCAGTAAAATCATAAATTAATGTCTCTTTGGAAATGCTTAGTAGGCCAGCAGTCTTTATCCTTTACAACAAGAATTGTGGAAAGGATTTAGATGAATGGATTAGGTTTCATTTTATTTTATTTTAAATTTATTTATTTTAATTGGAGGCTAATTATTTTACAATATTGTATTGGTTCTGCCACACATCAACATGAATCTGCCATGGGCGTACACATGTTCCCCATCCTGAACCCCTCCTCCCACCTCCCTCCTTATACCATCCTTCCGGGTCATCCCAGTGCACCAGCCCCAAGGATCCTGTATCGAACCTGGACTGGCGATTCATTTCTAGGTTTCATTTTAAAGTCATCTATTTTGTCATCGTCAATATCAATACTCCTCGAGAGTCAGACATATATAGGATGATCCTTCTGTAGAAATAATTTATGAGATAAAGGAGAGAGAACAAAAAAATGAGGGACTTCCCTAGTGGACCAGTGTTTAAGACTCCGCATTCCCAGTGCAGAGGGCCCAGTTTCCATCCCTGGTCAGGGAACTGATCCCACATGCTGCAACTAAAGATTCTGGGTGCTGTAATGAAGATTGAAGATCCTAAATGCCACAGCTAAGACCCAGCACAGCCAAATAAATAAACATTTGGTTTTTTAAAAAAATAATTAAATGACATAAATAAATATGAATAGTTTACCTTGTAAGTTACCATAAGTACCCTGCTGCTGCTAAGTCACTTCAGTTGTGTCCAACTCTGTACGACCCCATAGACGGCAGCCCACCAGGCTCCCCCATCCCTGGGATTCTCCAGGCAAGAACACTGGAGTGGGTTGCCATTTCCTTCTCCAATGCATGAAAGTGAAAAGTGAAAGTGAAGTCACTCAGTCGTGTCCGACTCCTAGTGACCCCATGGACTGCAGCCCACCAGGCTCCTCCGTCCATGGGATTTTCCAGGCAAGAGTACTGGAGTAGGTTGCCATTGCCTTTTCCGATAAGTACCCTAGGTAAAAGAAAATAGCAGCCAAATACTGGAGTGGTTATAAAGTTTCAAAGCAATGGTGAGGTATGGAGAGGAATAAATGTGTTTGAAAGTGATAGATGAGCCATGACTTCAGGTTTTTATGTGAACTGTAATTGATTTAAATAATCAGTTTTTTCCACCCTGGAATTGTTTTCTTGCTTAATGAATGGAATGCACAGTTATGCATTATAAGGAGTTGATATTGAAATGATCATTCCCTCTGGGGAGAAGAGTTGCAGAGATACTCTGTAATGGAAAAGGCATATCATGTGAGCCATACATGTCATTTTAAATTTCCAGTGGATGCATATAAACAAGTAAAAAAAAAAGGCAAGTGAATTAATTGTAATAGTACATTTTAAACCCAGTCCATCCAAAATATTATCATTTCAACATGTGATGAATAGAAAACAATTAATGGGATATGTTCCATTTTTTTCCTACTGTCTTCTGAAAGCTGGTGTGTATTTTATACCTGCAGCACATCTCAGAGTCAGACTAGCTTCATTTCCTGTGTTCAGCAGCCACCTGTGGCTTGTGGCTACTGCACTGGACCGCGCAGCTCTAGACCGAGGACTTACAGGGACTAAAATGTTAGAAAAATGGAGCAAGAGGCCAAATGGTGCCAGTGATAAGCTGTGACTTTTCTAGAATGAGCCAAATTGTTCTCAGCCCAGCTCATTCCTGCCATAGCCCTTGAGCTGGCAGATTGTCTGGTTTTTATTTCAGGGAAACCAGAAATTCAGAGTCCTGTGAGAAACGTCTTAATTTTTAAGTGTTGGCAACAAATTCAAAATTTTAAAAACATCTTATGGGTCTGGCCCTCAGGTTGCCAGTTTGTGGCCTCTGTTCCCAGCATTTTGTGTTTAAAATTAGTTTTCCTGGCTCATCCAACATACAGTATTAGGTTTGGTTAACGACAATAAAGGATCCTTAGTTTTCACAAATGCAAATGTGTGTGAACATATTTATAAATGTATAGAGATGTATCCCACATCTAGGCAGTGGTTGCCCAGCTAACTTAAGTGCCTTTAGGAAGAAAATTTCATATATTCACAGAACCTGGAGCTGGAAAGCCTCTGGGATAAGCTCTTCATTCTTTCAGCTGACTGCACTCCTCCTTTTTAAAAAACACTCATCCTACCTGTGTTTGTTCACCATCCCTATGCTGTGTCAGGTTGCAGGCTTCTCCAGGGCAGGCAGAATTTGTCTTGCTCCTCACTGTAGCCCCAGCGTCTTGTATATGGCAGGATTTGTTCAAGTGTCTACTCAACGAATGAGTAAATAGCTTAAAAATCCAAGGAGGAAATGTTGGTGAGAATGTGGAAAAATTGGAACTCTTGTGCACCGCTGGTGGGGATGAAAAGGGTGCATCCACTTTGGAAAACAGTGTGGCAATTCCTCCAAAAATTAAAAATGTACCACATCATCCAGCCATTCCATTTCTGGATATATGTGTGGATATACCCTCCAAAATAGAAAGCAAGGACACAAAGAGGTATTTGTACACCCGTGCTCATAGCAGCATTATCCACCCTTGGCAATAGGTGGAAACAGCCTGTCCATCAATGTGTGTGTTGTGTATTCAGTTGCTAAGTCGTGTCTGACTCTTGGCGACCCCATGGACTACAGCACACCAGGCTTCCCTTGATATAAATAGATGAAATGCCATACATATGTATTAATAAAAAATAGCTTAATGGCTATTCAGCCTTGAGAAAGAAAATCTGGTCACATGTTATATATAACATGCGTGAAACTTGAAGACATTGTGCTAAGTGAAATAAGACATTGTGCTGAGTGAAATAAGCCAATCACAAAAGAATAAGTACTATATGATTCCACTTACGTGAAGTATCTAGAGTGGTCAGACTCATAAACACAGAAGGTTAGAATAGTGGTTACCAGGGACTGGGAGGAGGAGGCAGTGGGGAGTTATTATTTGATGGGAACAGAGTTTCAGTTTTGCAAGATGAAAAGTGGATAGATGGTGGTGATGGCTGCATGACAATGAGAATGTGCTTATTGCTGCTGAACTGTGTGCTTAAAAATGGATGAAGTGGTAAATTTTACCTTATATATATTTTGCTACAATTAAAAACATTAAGAAAAAAAATACCTAGGAAGGTTAAATGACTTATCCAAGGTCACAACATACTACTCTGGAGCTTTTAACACATTGTTGGTCAGAGAAAATTAACGCCACAGGCATCAGTTTCTGCAAAAATCCCCCTGTCAATAATGTGTTAAAACTATCCCAGACTGTTTGCAGTGTTTTCTGACGTAGCACAAAAGTGAAAGGAAGGACCTAAAGGTGGGCACCAGGAGCCTGAGATCTTGAGAAGTCCTCTGAGGTCTCGGTGCCTCATTTCCCACATGTGCCATGCAGTGTCCCTCGAAGCAACTGACCAGTAGTTAAGAGGATGAAATGAAGTATGTATGAGAAAGAATGTATGGTGGGTTAATCCGGGCTGAATTCATTATACTCTGGGGAATGAGTGTGTTATTGAGATAGAAACTTCCAGGTAACGCAGGAAATACATGAGGTCCTTGCTGAACGGCTGCCCAGTGTGATCATTCCTCAGTTCAGTTGAACGGTCGACTGAATGTAAAAGTTTGCCTCCGTCCCTGAGCGAGTTTGTTTCACTTTGTTGTCGTTATGATACTGACCGTTTTATTTCAAAGCGGTCTTGCGTGTATGCTGAAATGCCCTTGGAGTCAGATTCATCTTCTCTTGGTCTCAGAGAAAAGTGAGGTGGGAAGGGAATCTGACACCCCAGTAGGATATCTAGTCTCAGGACGACAGTGCCCCACCCCCAGGAGCAGCATCTCCAGCTGACCTTGACCGACTCAGGAACTATGTGAATGTCTACTCTTCAAAGCAGCCAGATTTCAGCAATTAGAGGAGAAAGCATAAGTGATTGAATTTCTTCATTCTCTAGAGATTTGCTTTCTTAGGAAAGCAAACTCTCTCTTGTCTGTCATGTGCTGTACCGAGTCTCATTGTTGAACATGACATTATCTTGAAGCCGAGAAAGTAAATGAGATTCTATACTAGTTCTGCATCGCAGATGGTCCAGTTTATCCACCCGTATGTTTTAAAAATGAACACAGCACATGCCTTGTGCATTGCTACTTACAGATCCATTCTTCCCGTTGTTGGGAGAGCTTTCAGTTACATCATGCACTAAAATAAATTCAGGATGGATTAAGTGAGTTGAATGTAGCAAATAAAACCATAAAAATCAAGAAGGAAATAAACTTGGAAAATTAGTTTGGGGAGAGGCATAAATGCCATGAAAAATGCTGCAGAAGAAAAATTGATAAATTTAACTGCAAATAATCTCTACATATCAAAAATATAAAGCAACATTTTAGTAAAGATTTTGCAGTGAGTATGATCAACAAAGGGTTAATATATAAATAAACCAGTAATCAATTATAAAAACCTTACCACTCCTAGAAAATAATGGACACAGGACATGATTTGTTATTTAGTTGTTAAGTCGTGTCCAACTCTTTGTGACCCCAGGCTCCTCTGTCCATGGATTTCCCAGGCAAGAATACTGGAGTGGGTTGTCATTTCCTTCTTCAGGGCATCTTCCTGACCAGGGATTGAACTTGTGTCTCCTGCATTGGCAGGTGGATTCTTTATCACTGAGCCACCTAGGAAGCCCATAGGACATAACTAGGGACATGATTTTTCTTTACAAAAGAAGAAATGTAAGTCACTAGTTAGTGTAAAAAAGTCATTATCTCTAGAAATTAAAGATATGCAAACTTAAATAAGATGGAGATTATTTCTACTATTAAACTGGCAATTCTTTTTTTAAAAGATAACATTTAATACCGGCATTCATATATTGCTGGGAGGAGTATAAATTAAAATAGCCTTTCTGGAAAGCTATTTAGCAACAGATACTTAAAGCTTTAAATGTGATCATACACTTTAGGACTTAGAATCTTTTCTAAGGAAATAATTAGAAATACCAGTAAAAATTTATGTGTAAGGATGTTTCCATCAGCATTATTTGTAGCAGTGAGAAACTGAAGTTAACCCAGGTGAACAACGATAGGGAATTATATGAATTATGATTCACTGATGACAGTGTTAAAAATCAGGAGTCCTAAGAACATTTATTAAAGTGTTCAGTGTGAATTGTGCACATTTATATAATGTGTAATTGTGTGAATGTGTACAGCCATATACCAAGATGTAACCTGGCAAATATATACATTTCCATTGCTCAGTTGTGTCTGACTTTTTGTGACCCCATGGACTGCAGCACGCAGGCTTCCCTGTCCATCACCAACTCCCAGACCTGCCCAAACTCCTGTCCATTGAGTCGGTGATGCCATCCAACCATCTCATCCTCTGTCGTCCCCTTCTCCTGCCTTCAATCTTTCCTATATATATATGCACTGAAAAGAGATTACATGACAGTTGTCAAATACGTTAGAAACAGTTATCTCTGCATGGCCAGATTACAGATGCTTTCAGTTTTCTTTATACTTTTCTGCCTATTTCAGATTTTCTACAGTAAAAATATATTATTTTTATCAATGGTAAAGAAAGTTTTTAAAAATGGAATTGCAACAAAACAGATTTATTGTGAAAAAGACTCTACATCTTTTCTGTAAACTTTTTCCTGGCACCATCACTCACTTCATCATTAATGACTCTACCTTTCCCCCCCAATCCATCAAATTTCCAGGTTCTATAAAATCTTCCTCCTCAATGCTTCCTAGATCTGGCCCTTCACTTCCCCTCCTACAGTCAGTCCTATCGTTTGGGGGTGGGTGGGTGGGTGTGTGGGGGGGTGTGTGTGTGTGCACGCGCACGCGCATGCTCAGTAGTGTCCAAGTCTTTTCAACCCCATGGACTATAACCTGTCAGGCTCCAACCCACATCTCCTGCATTGGCAGGCAGATTCTTGACCCCATGAGCCACCTGGGAAGCAGGTTGGGTTCCCTTCTCCAGGGGATCTTCCCAACCAGGGATTGAACCTGGGACTCCTGCATTGCAGGTAGATTCTTTGCCACCTGAGCTACCAGGTAAGTCCCCTCATTATTTATCACCTGGTCAAAAACTTCCATTGTCTCTCCATCGCCCTGGGGTTTGAACCCTGATTCTGAGCCCACATCTACACTCTTGGTGACATACCCCTCATATAACATTCACATGTTAGTCCTCAAGCTCCCTATCCCATCAACCACACTGTCCCTGTGTGTTCACATCTCTATGATGCTCCTTCTGCTGGCAATAAGTGTTCATTCATTCATTCATTCAACAGCCATTTACTGAGCAAATGTCCCATGCTAGGCAGTCCAGGGCACAAAAATGAATCGAACACAAGTCTCTGCCTCACTGTAGCTCAGTCAACTTGGGGGAGACAAACGAATAAGGAACTAGTTATGTTTTGTAAGATAAGAGCTGCTGCTACTGCTAAGTCACTTCAGTCGTGTCCAACTCTGCGAGACCCCATAGACGGCAGCCCACCAGGCTCCCCCGTCCCTGGGATTCTCCAGGGAAGAACACTGGAGTGGGTTGCCATTTCCTTCTCCAATGCATGCAAGTGAAAAGTGAAAGTGAAGTCGCTCAGTTGTGTCCGACTCTTGGTGACCCCGTGGACTGCAGCCCACCAGGCTCCTCCATCCATGGGATTTTCCAGGCAAGAGTACTGGAGTGGGGTGCCATTGCCTTCTCCAGGATAAGAGCTAGTTATAGTAAATAATCTCTCCAGTGATGGAACGGGATTTGAACTCAGGTTAACTTGCCCTTGAGGCTGCCCTGATGGCTCAGACAGTAAAGAATCTGCCTGCAACACAGGAAACCTGGGTCGAGAAGATCCCCTGGAGAACGAAATGGCTACCCATTCCAGTATTCTTATATGAAGAATCCCATGAACAGAGGAGCCTGGTGGGCTACAGTCCTTGGGGTCGCAAAGAGTCAGACAGGACTGAGCGACTAACTACCAAGTCCAAGCTCACTCTGCTTGCCGCAGAAGGGGCCAATGAATCCAAGAGACGGGGGATTGCAGCAAGGAAAAGACTTTAATAGGGGAGTCGGCTGACCAAGAAGATGGCAGGCTTGTGCCTCAAAATTACCCTCTTACAGAGGTCTAGGTGCCAGATTTTCTTTCACAGATCAGAGATGGAAGAGTAGGTGAGGAAGCAAAGTGAAAAGGCCGTTTATCCCGCAAACATCTCCTAGAATGGCAAGCCTCAGGCAGGGGATGTGTTAATTTCTTCCTTCCTGCCATTTACTGGTGGACAGGGTACTGAAAAAGGCACTTTAGTTTACAGTCAGCCAGAGGGGCAGGGTTCTCTGAGGCAGGCCATTCTGTGTGATTACAATAACAAAAGCAAGGAAAAGCAAGTCCGAGGAACAGTTCCAACATGGAGTCAGAATTAGCTTCTTCTCTGCAATAGAGTCAGATATGGCTGGTGCTGAGTCTGTGTTGGTGGAGGAGCAGGAGCTGAACCTCAGAATGGCCCATCTGCCACACTGAGGGGGTTGCAGCTTAAACCTCTTTGTAGCTGGAATAACAATAGTTAATAACCGATACTCTGTGCCAGGCTCTAAGAACTTTGCATAGGGACTTAATTCATCCTCACAACCACTCTATGAGGGAGGTAGAAACAACTGTATCTTTTTAGAGATAAACTGAGACACAGGAAGATTCAGTCATTTGAACAATGGCACACAGCAACTCCCTGGCTCCGGTGTCTGAGCTCTTTGCCAGTGTGCTTCAGCAGTTTCTCTTGTGTGCTTAGTTGTCTCTTCAGTTAGATCGTAAAACATGGAAAGTCAGCGACTTTCCTAGGCACTGTTGCATCCCTAGTACGACTCTGTGCATTGACACCAGTAAATAGGAGTTGAATGGAATTGAACCAAGAGCCTTCACAGACTCCTGTGAAATATTCCTACTGGTTTTGATAATTATCCAGACCTGTGTTTTGGGGGTGGAAATTGAAGAAAAAAGCAAAGAACTGTTGATCCTTCCATCTTAATCCCACATTGAATGTCCTTCAGAAACAGATAACACGCCTGCGTTGACTGAATTCACGTTACATGGTTCCTTCCAGTCGGAAGCAATACGGCAATGACCTTGTTGAACCGCCCACTGGTTCAAAACTGTAACTTGACTGAAAGACACTGAGAACGGGATTCCAGAATGTAAAAGGCTCTTGCTTTTTTATACTCACTTGTTCTAAAGCCTGTAGCTCTTTAGAGGAGATTACGAGCCCTGCCGGGCTGGACTCCAGCATAATAGAGTCCTAATATGCGAGTTTCTAGAGGATGCTGGGCAATCACCACTTGTTTCCTGTTGGAACCCTGAGAGAGGGCACCGTGCTCAGGAGGAGTCTTGTGTTTTACATCCTGAGGGCGGTGACTGACCTGCGTGGCCACTATAGGAATGTCACTGGGCACTAGCAGCCCGTGTGCACAGAGGTTGGACCATGCTAATCCTTTCTCTCCCTTACCTCCATGCTCACTCACACATGCGGGAGGAGCAAGCTGCCATGAGGTCATGCAAGGACACACAACACTTCTCATTCCAACCATAGCATCACGTTTGCTTTAGCAGAGCTGCCGGATGGAGGGGAGAGATGGGAGGCGGGGCGGTAGCGAGGACATGTCATACCACCCTCTCCCGCCACGGCTTTTGTCACAGCTTCCCCTTCACAGCCTGACCTCCGTGCCAACAATTCAAAATAATGTCTAGCCTTTGAGGCCAGGTCCAGCCAAGGCCTCATTAAGAACATTAGTAGCAGCTAACGTTAATTGAGCCTGTCCACCAAGTGCCAGACGCTGTTCTTTCCATAGAGCAATGCTTGTAACACTGGAGGGCTACGTCCGTTGTTCTTGTCTGCATCTACCAACTGCAGTAGCTGGGGCTTGGAGCAGTTTGGTGAATTGCTTGGAATGGAGGAGCCAGGACTCAGCTCCGAGCTGTGTCACTCCAAAGCCCCGGCTCTAAGCCTTCTTGATTCGCCTTCTTGGCCACAGACGTCTAGCCTCCAGGAGTGCCCTGCTTTAGCCTCCAGCCAGAAGTCATTTATCCTCCTAAGCGATTCTCACAGTGCTTGATCTGCATTTCTTTCTTGGGACTTCCCAGTTCAACACCCGATTATTGTTATTTGTATAAACTGTTCACTTGTCCTATTCAGTGGTGGGGTGGGGCCCGGAGGCAGAGCCCATTTCTTACCCCTCCGTGTATTTTTCACGGCTCCGAGTGTAATATGTAGGGCCCTCAGCAAGACTAAATAATGAGCGAGGCTGTTTTTGATTAGCTCTGCTCCCTGAGCACCTGCACCTCGATGGGAATTTGGGAATCAAGAAAGCTATTTGTTGAAATTCTTTGGCTCAGGTTTCCCAAAGAAAAGATTTACCTGAGAAAAGTTGAATCGTGGTTTTCCTAACAAATACAGGTAACTCTTACCCTGTGGTCCTCCTCACCTTGCCTTACCCATGATGCCCTGGTTCCTTGCTGTCCTAGAGGCTCAGAGACCATCAGCATCCCGGGCTGCACAGATCCTCTCCTTGTTTATCATTCAGATTTCTTATCCCTTCCTGCGCCATCACATTTATCTAGTGTCTGGGTGGACGCTCTGTTGGATCCCCTGTGACAGGCTGCAGAGACACTTCTATCTCATGTTGCTTCAGTTCAGACCTTAGAGGATCTAGTTACTACCTGTACTTGGAGGTTCTACTGTTACATACATTTATCCACACAGATTTCAGAACATTCTGGGAAATGCCTGCTCAGCTATTTCTCATAGCAGGAATGCACACCCATCTCTCTTTCTGTTTCTGTCTCCCTTTTTCTCTGTCTCTCTCTGGAAGTCTGCTTCTGTCTAATCTGGCTTCTTGGGCTGTGACAAATGAGAAGGGTTTGAGGTTCATATCTTGATCCAGTTTTTGGCAGAAGAGAACCCTTTTGAGGATGAACCCAACCTTATAATACCTCCCACAATCCACCCTTTCTGGATGCGTTACTCGAGACTTTTATGTTTTTCTCTTTAACCATTTCATGATCACTGGTTTCGAAGCTATCCTAGCACAGTATTTTGTTCAGAATTATGCACAAATATGGAGAAGGCAATGGCACCCCACTCCAGTACTCCTGCCTGGAAAATCCCACGGGCAGAGGAGCCTGGTAGGCTGCAGTCCATGGGGTCGCGAAGAGTTGGATACGACTGAGCGACTTCACTTTCACTTTTCACTTTCATGCATTGGAGAAGGAAATGGCATCCCACTCCAGTGTTCTTGCCTGGAGAATCCCAGGGACGGGGAGCCTGGTGGGCTGCCGTCTGTGGGGTCACACAGAGTTGGACACGACTGAAGCAACTTAGCAGCAGCAGCAGCATGCACGAATAATGAGGCAAATGAACTAATGAGGGGGAAAGGGAAAAAAGAAAGTAGCATGTCCAGGGACTTCCCTGGGGGTTCAGTGACTAAGAATCCGCCTTGCAATACAGGGAACACAGGTTCGATTCCTGGTCTGGGAAGATCCCACCTGCCTCGGAACAACTAAGCCTGTGCTCCACAGCTATAGAGGCTGTACTCTAGAACCTGGGAGCCACAATTACCGAAGCCTTCGCGCCACAACTAGAGAGTAGCCCCTCTCACCACAACTAGAGAAAGCTCGCACAGCAACAAAGACCCAGTGCAGCCAGAAATAAATATTAAAAAAAAAAAAGGAAAGTAGTTTGTCCAGTTGCACTACCAGAAGCAAGCCACCCCTTTTATTCAAGTGCAGCCCTAAACAAGGTGTCCAGATGGAGCACCCCAGCCCCTCCCCTTGCTGATTTCAGTAAATCTCAAGGAGCTTCTGTTTGCCCTGGGGTCAGTCTTGGTGTCTGAGTTGCCTGCTGGGGAGCAAAGTCCACAGCTGGCCCAGATGTTGCTGTGCATTTATATAAGTCTGTGTTTGCATGCGCCTGTGTGTGTACACTTTGTGTCCTGTGTCTTCTATGCAGAAACCGTGCCTGTCTCATCATGGGCTGTGGGGAAGCAGAGGTTGGCAGTCGCAACTCAGGAGGCCCCCTGCCTGCTGAGCCACCCCCATGCCTGCAGCCTCATTCACTTTGGGTTCTGCCTCCCTTTCTGCAACCTCCAAATGCTTTCTTCTTTTCTCAAAGCCAGATCACACATTCGTGAGTGGTTGGGCTATCTTTGAACCCTTAGTTCTTGCAGGATGACTGAGGGGAAAGCCAGGAATGGTGATAAGGAAGCAGTAGAGACATGGCATGTCATCATGGCCACTTAAATCATTCCTGTTGCTATTTTTAAGTGTTGCTCAGTTTAATGTTCGGAATGAACGTCTGTTGTCAGTGTACAATGCACGCTGTGCTTTGGTGTATGGTCCTGCCTGAGTAGGATTTGCCAGGCTGAATCTTTGGCAGGTATCCATCTGCTTGCGGATTAATTGAGGCAAGTCAGTGTGGGAGAAGCCCCTGAACTCCTCCAGAATGCGGCTGAGTGACTGAATGCCTCAGGGGACGGGCGCAGTGCACTACAGCAGTTCAGTGGCATCGGCGAGCAAACCATCGCACAGTGAAGCTCCTACTCAGCACCAGGCACTCAGGCGCCTGACTCTGCGGCCAGCTGCTGCCAGCACGCTCCGTGCTACCATGGTCGCCTCTTAGATGCCAACCTTTGTGTCAGTGCCCAGAGTATTTGGAAAACGTCATTAACAGATACAGCAATTCATTTCCTTAAGACAGAACTCAGAGTCGCGAGGAGGTTAAATGAAAAGGAACACAACAGGGCCAGGTTTCCAGCCCTTTCTCTTGTGCATAAATATTAATAGATATATCTAATAGGTAATAGATTATATAATGGAAATATAATACATAAACATTAATAGATAATTGGCATAAGAGTTCTTCAGCTTTGTCATCTCCTGTGATAGTGGCAGGGCTATGGGTTGGTTGTGTACTGTTAATTCTCCATTTGCTCATCTTTGGTATTCAGCATATTTCTCTGCCCCCGATGAGGGCATGACAAACCAGAGCAGTCCAACAGGTAGAAGCAAGTGAAGATAAACCTCCTTGTGACCGGGACTTCTTGTCGCATCTCCTGATCTGCTTAAAATATAAAAGGAAGACATTCCACCTTTAAAGACACTTTCTATACCTTTGCTCATGGAATGGAACAAACCTCTGTTTATCTGGGGATTGGAAGGGGGTGTTGGCTTTGCTTTCAGTGCATCAAAAGTACCATTTGGCTAAATCTAAGGGTTGACATGAAAACATCTCCAAAGCATACTGACAAGAGGGACTTAGGATCTAGGGAAAGATGAGGTATAAGGCTTGAGTCCTTTGCTCTGTGCCAGTGAGACACATCCACTCAGGCAGTCACTCCTCTGAGGCAGTTCCTGCAGGTGCAGTAAAGGGTCCCCAGAGCAGCTGTGAGTTTGCAGGGAGGTGCATACCTGAGCATGCTCTGAGCTCAGAGCACCACCCTTTCTACCCCTTCTTTAATTGCCTCTTTATTGCATCGTGAACAGTATCATATAACTGGCATCATTTAACACAAAGCTGTCTGCTTTTTCAGTCTCTGTTCTGTCTGGTGACGAGCATAGAACCGGGCACACAAGATGGCCCGGGATGCCGTCAGGCCCATCACTTGCTCATCTGAGACCTCGTGGTGCCTGTCACACAGGAACAGCCTGTAAAGTAGCTTCTCTAATCTTAGACACAGATCAATTATTCACCCGCCTGGCTCCTCTTGTGCATTATCTTATAGAATTCACCCTGGCAACATTGCACCTTGCGTCTAAATCTTAATCTGAAATTGACACATGGATATTAGGTTTCTTCCGCTTTAGATTGTTCTAAGTGTCAGCCAATTGTGAAAATGGTTTTAAAATGTTTTCTCCTTCCCTTACTTTTCCTTATGAAGGTTACTTAGCTTTATATGAAGCTTGATAGGAAGTTTAAGAAATTAAGAGCTGGCTCTCCTTCTCTGCCTTTTAGTGTCATTTATGAGATCAGACTTCTGAAATATCAACCATTTAGCTTTTAAGAAGAAATATATAAGCAAGAATTTCTGTTTAAATCTATTTTTTAGTTGCATATAAGAATTGTGTGTATTTTTTAATTAATCAACTTTATTTATTAGAGCAGTTTTAGATTAACAGAAATTTGTGTGGATAGTAGAGAAAGTTCTCATTTCACCCTCGATTTTCCTTTATTAATATCATCTTGTATTAACATACCATATTTGTTAGAATTGATAAACCAATGTCGTTACATTGTTAATTAAAATCTATATACTAGGGCTTATTTTTTGTGTTGCAGAGTTTTCAACATAATTAAAATTTATACAATTTTCACACAACACCTAGATACACATTCTATTCAAGTTCAGTGTCTCCTGGTTTATAGTCTCTGCTTAAATCTATTTTACATACTATGTTGTTTTCGGTGTTGAATGCAATGGTATAAAATGTGTTTTCACTTTTCAAATAAATGTCATTCAAAATTACACATACTACAGTCATTCTTTTTCACTGCATATGGAGAAAACTGTGTATAGTATCAAGTTCCTGATAGTTTCATATGTAAATCAGTAAGTCCATGATTGTTAGAAAAGTGATATGGACATGAAGAAAGTCATTCATTTTATGTTTTTATTTTCTTTTTTACCTTGGGTACAAGCAAAGGAAACAAAACCATGTTGAGGGAGGGGCCACGTCATGTCATTAATTGGCTCTCCTGACAAGATGGATAATTATGCTCTTGAGCGCCTCTCATGAAAGAACTAATGGCTCCTGGAGAGAGTCTAGCCGGCCCAGGAAAAAATCGGAGACTACAGTGATAACATTAGTAGCCTTAATGAGCGTGTGTACATTTATCTTCAGAGTGAAACAGTGCCCCTCGGTCCACACGGTGCCATCAGTCGGTGCTTCCATGTCGTAGTCATGAAAATTAAACGGCGGGTGATTTCTCACTAGAAAAGTAACATTCTTTTACATATATATATGTGTGTGTGTGTGTGTGTGTAATTTTATTTATTATTTATTTCTGGCTGTGCTGGTCTTCGCTGATGCACAGACTTTGCTCTAGCTGTGACAAGCAGGGGCTTCTCTATTGTGGTACATGGGCTTCTTGTAGCTTCTCCTGTTGCAGAGCATGGGCTGTATGGAATGAGGGCTTCTGTAGTTGCGGCTCCCGGGCTCTAGAGCGCAGGTTCAGTAGTTGTGATGCAGGGGCTTAGTTGCCCTGCAGAATGTGGGATCTTCCCGGATCAGAGACAGAATTTGTGTCTCCCACATTGGCAGGCGGATTCTTTACCACTGAGCCACCAGGGAAGCCCGAAAAGTAACATTCCTAAAGAGATATCAGAAGAACACAAGTGGACATGTTCCACATTTAACCCCATGTGCAAAGGTGGGCCCGGGAGGGCTGCCCATCAGTAATACTTCTGTTGTTTCATCACACATCGGACACATGGGAACTGATTCAGCCCAGGTCAGGGGTCAGCAAATGAGCGACAGGAGGGAGAGCCTGCATAGTCTGAGAGTCAGGTGCTCAAATGAGTGTCCTAAAGACATAAGATCTAAGTAAATCGAGGATCCAATGAAGAAAATTAATAATATCGCAGTTAAACAATGAATATATTCTCAAGCATCTTCAGGGTCCTGTTAATGATATCATAGAACATTTTCACTCCACCCTTGGAGAGTTTAGATTGTGCTAAGTGGAATATGCTGAAATATTTCTGCTTATTTCTTCAAAGACTGTTTCTTAGAGCAGTTTTAAGTTTACAGCAAAAGTGGAAGAGAAGGTACAGAGATTCTCCATTTCCCACTGTGCTCACACACGAACAGTCTGACCCATTAGCAACACTCCCACACCTACTTATTTTCACGAATATTTTTGACAATATTTAACTATCCAAATATTTCCAGTGTTTGTTAAGTTCCCCCCGCCACCATGGGCCTTTGTCCATTTGTTTATTTTTTTTTAATTTGCTGGAGTATATTTGATTTAAAATGTTGTGTTAGTTTCAGGTATACTGCAAAGTGAATTGGTTATACATATACATATATCACTTACACATATACATCTATCCCTTCTTTTTTAGATTCTTTTCCCAATACAGGTTATCACAGAGTATTGAGTAGAGTTTCCTGCGCTATACCGTAGGTCCTTGTTGGTTGTCTACTTTATATATTGTAGTGGGTATGCATCAGTCCCAATCTCCCAGTTTATCCCTCCTTCCCCCTTCTCTGATCGGTAGCCTTACGTTTGTTTTCTACATCTGAGACTGTACTTACAGCTTATAGGCTATGTAATTTTGCACAATTTACCTCTCAGAACGCCAGTGTCCTGTCTATAAAATAAAAATAGTAATGTTTTATGGGGAATAAAGGTACAGTTTGATCCTCGTGGTACACAGGGCATTGTGTCTTGCACGTGATGCACACTTAGTGAATGTTGGTGACAGGACTTAACCAGAGCAAGTACGGGGCCCGTCCAGCTCTCTGTGGCGGCCCTGATGGATTGTTATTGTTGATGTCGTATCAATGGAAAAAGTGTTCAAAACACTCGACGTAACTATAGACAGATTGCGATTATCTTAAATTGTAATTTTAACAGAAAATTAAGAAAAACAAATTTAGAGATATTCAGGGTGTTAGAGATGTTCAGGGTGGGAGAGATACAAGCTGGAGCAATTAGAAACGTTCTCAAAGATTTGGAATATTCTTTGGAAGGACTGATGCTGAATTTGAAGCTCCAGTACTTTGACCACCTGATGCAAAGAGCTGACTCACTGGGAAAGACCCTGATGCTGGGAAAGATTGAGGGCAGGAGAATGGGGCAGCAGAGGATGAGATGGTTGGATGGCATCACCAACTCAATGGTCATGAATTTGAGCAAACTCCAGGAGACAGTGGAAAACAGGGAAGCCTGGCATGCTGTATAGTCCAGGGGCTCACAGAGTCGGACACAACTTAGCGACCAAACAACAACAACAAAGATTTGGTGCTTGAAGAATGAGTGGGAGGAAGGGGTATTGAAGTTCAGGAGAATTTTTTTTTTAATATTTATTTATTGTTTGGCTGTGGAGGGTCTTAACTGAGACACTCAGGACTTTCGTTGTGTCTCAAAGGCTCAGTAGTTGCAGCAGGCAGGCTTAACTGCCCTGCTGTGTGTGGGATCTTAGTTCTCCGACCAGGGATCAAACCCTTGTCCCTTGCATTGCAGGGCAGATTGTTAACCATCGAACCATCAGGGAATTCCCTGGGAGAGTGTTTTGTGCTCGCTCGCAGAAAGATGTCAATGTGGTTCAGTGCCAAGCTTGACGAAAAATGCCTCCATGTCACTTTGCTGGGAAGAAAATCAGCAGATAGCAAACCTTTTAGGGTTGCTATTAGACGTTCCAGACAAGCCCGTTGTGAAGAGGGACCCCCAGTGGTGAGAGTTGCCATTTAGAAGATGCTCATCTGAAATGACCGACAACCGGAGGAGCCCCCCACCCTCCCGCCCCACCCCGCAGGCCCTAGTCCTTGACAGCAGCCCCCAAAAGGGACTGTCGAGGCTTATTCTGTGACCGGGACAGTTGTGGGTGAGAACAGTGACCCCAGCACACAAGGAGAGGCAGGGTGGTCCCTCCCCTCCCCTGGCCCCCTGACCAGCCCTGTGAGAACTGCTTTCCCACCCTCGCAACAGGACTCCACCTCAAAATAAAGCAGACGCCATCCGTAGCTGCCTAAGCAGCCCCGTGGGGTTTCTGGGAGCTGAAAACCACAGCAGAGCTTTCTCCTGACTGGGCATGACTCTAAGACAAGAAAAAGGATAATTTTAGACCACCAACTTTGACCTTGAGAGTACAAGGAGAATGGTATAAAGAAAGAAAAATAAAGTGGAAGAAACGAGCAGAAAATGATAGGATTTAAACCACTGGATCCTAAGATCAGACCCAGTTTTTTTAAATACCCTAAAACCTCATAATGGAGAGTTTAAATCTGAACTTAGCTATTGTTTCTTGTGTTTATTTTATGTGTAATATAAATGATTGTTGTTGTTTAGTGCCTAAGTTGTGTCCAGCTCTTTTGCAACTCCATGAACTATATAACCCACCAGGCTTCTATGTCCACGAGATTCTCCAGGTAAGAATACTGGAGTAGGTTGCCATTTCCTCCTCCAGGGGATCTTCCTGACCCAGGGATCGAACCATTATCTTCTGCATGGCAAGCAGATTCTTTACCCCTGAGCCACCTGGGAAGCCCAATTAGGAGCTGCTTAATATTAATGCTTTTCTGATGCCTACTGTTTATCGGCATTTTGCCTTGTGCAGATCACACAGGATGCCCCACGCGCCATACTCAGGGTATTAGTTGCTTTTGGCTGCTGTAACAAGTTTCCACAAATTTTGTGGTTTAAAGTGACACGGACCTATTCCCTTACATTTCCAGAGACCGGAAATCCAAAATGGGTCAGCAGGGCTGCATTCCTTCTGGAGACTCTAGGGAAATATCCTTTTCTTGCCTTTTCCTGCATTTCTTGGCTTCTGGTCCTGCCCGTCCTGACCTCTGCTTCCGTAGTCACGTCTCCCTCTCTGACTCCCATCCTCCCGTCTCCCTCTTATAAGGATCCTTATGACTATATGTAGGGCCCACCCAAGTAATTCAAGATAATGTCCCATCTTGAGATCTTTAACTTAATCTCATCTGCAAAGCCTGTTTGGGCAAGCAAGTGACATATTCCCAGGCTCCTGGGACTGGAATGTGGACTTCTGAGGGTCTGTTGTACCACACTGAGGCTCCCCGTGTGTTAGACCATCAACCTAGACTGAAGTCCATCAGAGGAGAAAATGGCCTAATATTACAAGTGGAAGGTTGTGTTACAAGTGGAAGGTTGTGTTACAAGTGGAAGGTTGTGTTACAAGTGGAAGGTCAGTTAGTTCCTGTACAGAATTCTATAGGTTAATATATTTTATATGGGCTTCCCAGGTGGCTCAGCAGTAAAAAAAAAAAAAAAAAAAAAAAAAATCTGCCTGCAGTGCATGAGACGTGGGTTCAATCCCTGGGTTGGGAAGATTCCCCTGGAGGAGGAAATGGCAACCCACTCCAGTGTTCTTACCTGGAGAATTCTGTGGACATAGCACAGTAGTAGTACATGCATGCTCAGTCGAGTTCGATTCTTTGCAACCCCATGGACTATAGCCCATCAGGCTCCTCTGTCCTTGGGATTCTCCAGGCAAGTGGATTGCCATGCCCTCCTCCAGGGGATCTTCTCAATCCAGGGAATCAAACCCAGGTCTCCCGCATTGCAGGCAGATTCTTTACCACCTGAGCCACCAGGGAAGCCCACGTGTACTGCTACTACTATGACCACTGGTACATTTTATATGTGGAAAATGAAAATGTGTTTAAGTGTTATATTCAGAAAGAGGAAGTTTCTCCCTTAACATTCTGTAAATATTTTAATGTGTGGTCCACAGCATCTTCTCCTTCATCCTGTAGCCTAGCTAACTGAGGGTCCTCCATCCTCTGGGGGCTGCTGTCAACTCCAGGTGAACCACTTAAGGCAGCTCATTTCTTCTCAGGTACAGTATATCTTTGCTTTATGTTTAGCATTTAAGCTGGTTGTCAGCCCTGCCCCAGAACAGTGACTTGAACTTGCAGTCTGCATGCGTGCTAAGTCACTTCTTAGGGATGCCATGGACTGTAG
Organism: Bubalus kerabau; assembly: GCF_029407905.1. Classification (NCBI taxonomy): domain Eukaryota; kingdom Metazoa; phylum Chordata; class Mammalia; order Artiodactyla; family Bovidae; genus Bubalus; species Bubalus kerabau. Next base: position 29,648,473 of record NC_073635.1, on the reverse strand, counting down.
CCCACCAGAGTCTTCAGTCCATGGGATTCTCCAGGCAAGAATACTGGAGTGGGTTGCCATGCCCTTCTCCAGGGGCTCTTCCTGCCCCAGGGATTGAACTTGTGTCTCCTAAGTCTCTTGCCTTGGCAGGCGTGTTCTTTGTCACTAGAACCACCTGCAGTTTAGCACAGCACATCCTCTGAAGTACAACAGTGCCTTTCTGGCTTCCTCCTGTGGCTTGTGGTGGCTCGAAGAAGCAGGAAGAAAGTTCAGGGTAGGGAGCACCCTGCAGTGGTAGGAGAGGGGGCGGTTAGCAGATGGCACCCTGGCAGTAGAGGAGGTTGTCTGGGCGTTGATGGGTGACAGGACTGTGTGCTGATGGTCCCAGCAGGGACTGCCTGCAGAGGAGGGCTTGGAATTCAGTTTCCAGTGCAGATGGAGGAGCTTGCTGTAGAAGCTTCACATCCGTGGAAAATAAAGATGTTGAAGAGGTACTTACCCTCCTAGAGAGTGTTGATACCATGGCATTAAGACTCACTGCAAAGCCAAGGGCTTGCTGGGGGCACCTGCTCAGCTTGGACGCTGGAAGCTTGGGGATCTCTTAGTGACACTCAGTGCTGTCCCATGTGTGGCTCCTTAGAGGCTGGTGGGGGGCCACGTTCTCCTCGTACTTAATTCAGCTCTGTCAGGACTAGATTATGGTGAGATATGGTTGTATTTTTAATTTGTGGTGACCAGACATAGATGTACTAGTTTCCTACTGATGCTTTAACAAAGAACCACAAACTTAATGGCTTAAAGCAGCACACGTTGGTTTTCTTACAGTTCTGTCTCTCAGAAGTCCAACACGTATCTCACTGAGCCAAGTTCAAGGCTATAATTCCTTTCTGGAGATTCTGGAGAATCTCCTTTCTTGCCTCTTCCACCTCCTAGTGGCTGCCTACTTTCCTTGGTTCATGGCCCCTTCTACCATCTTAAAGCCAAGCAGAATCCTTCTTCTTCTTCTTTTTTTTTTTTTTTTTTGTTATGGGAGAGTGACTATTTCTTTTCTTTTCTTAAATACTTGTTTATTTGATTGCACTGGGTCTTAATTGTGGCATGTGAACTCTTAGTTGCTGCACGTGGGATTTAGTTCCCTGGCCAGGGATTAAACCCAGGCCCCCTGCACTGGGAGCATGGAGTCTTAGCCACCCACCACCAGGGAGGTCCCCAGAATCTTTCTTATATTCCCATCTCACTGATGGTCTTTTTTTTTTTTTTTTTTTTAAAGAATTGCATATTCCTCTTCCTTTCTCTTCTGATATCTGGATTCTGAACATTTTGGGGATTATGCCATTCTCTTCCAAAACTTTGTTACCAGTGTTGTGGTTGCATTTCAACTCCAGTTATGAGTGAGGAAATAGTGATCAAAGCGAAAAGAGGGAGTTTCAGAAACATTGTAGCCAGGGGTTAGAAGCATGGGCAGGTGTGAACAACATAGAAAAGAAAGAGGGTAGGGCACCAAGAAGTATGTCCTGGTGAGTCTGAGCTTTTTATGTCAATAAAACTTGTGCATTTCAAATAAATGAACTTTAAATGCTTGTAGAAAGCATCCATTGTTTTTGTTATTCAGAGGAAGTAATTCATGATAAAATAATAAAGAAGCTGAATAGATACAGAAGTATCTAGGTGAATAATCACCTAGATAGTGTTAATACCATAGAATTGCAAGGACTTTTCAGAGAAATAGAATTCTGTTTGGTTTGTAGAAATTATAATTCCCATATTTATTTCTCATCGATCTATTATAACTCTGGGAGAATATAAAAATTGACCTGTATCAAATAGAAACATGATTCTGGCAGCAAAACAGGTTTCCATAAAAACCAAGCAAAGTGGACAAAAGAGAAGAGCTAGGCAGATTTTATTAACATTTATTTTTGTCCAGTCCCTCAGTTTTTCCTGATTTATTTTAAAACCCAGGTCACATGGGCCAGAATCTATATTTATTGTTAAATAAATATATCTCTTAGACTTGACTCATATATGGAAAATATTGCTAATCTTGATTCCAGTGGTATTTTAAAATATTAATATTCTGAGTTGGTTTAGTGGCTTTAGCCTTTATTTTTTTTTCTCCAGGCTTTGCACTCAAATATAATCGCCAGCTTTCCTCCACTTTGCTCCACTTTTCTCACTTCCTGTGTCCCATTAAAGCTTGAAAGGATGTCATCCCTCATAGGACATGATTCTCATCCCCCACCTCTTCTTTATTTCCATCCTTGCATTTCTGTCTTAGCTAAATGTTAGCCTCCAGTGAATAATTCCTTTTGGCTGAATGGACAAGAGAAACCAAGCAAAACTTCATTCTTGAAGGAAGTTATTAAGCTAATTTTTACACCATCTCTTTTAAAATTCCATAACTGATTCTTAATCAGACACTTTTGTTAAATTCTAGATGTCAATGAGCAGAATCAAAGGCCCATAGTTACATGCTTTTCAGAATAAAGTATTGCTGTTACCTCTAGCTTTGCACGTTCTGATCTAAAGCATTAATATTTCATTTATTTCTGCCTCAATCATCCAGTGGTATAATGCTTAAAAAAAAATCACAGGAAGATGACTGAAGTTTGGTTAGTAGTGAAAGAAGGCAAGTCTTTTCAGAATCACAAAGAGCTACAGACAGTGTTTCAACTGTACTTACTACAGAGAGGTCTCAATTCATGTCCCAGTCTGTCCTGACTGAACAGCTGTGCCAAGAAGTCTGGATCTGTGATCAACCAGTAATGTCTGTATGGATACAGAATGTGAGAGTAGGAATATATATATGTGCCACATATTTACCATTCTTAAAATCTAGATGAAGGCTTCCTGACATTTTTTTTTTCTTTTAAAGACAGCATGGGGGCAGAGGAGGAATTGGGAGGTTTGAAACTATGTATAAAATAAATAACTAATGAGAACCTACTGTATAGCACAGGGAACTCTACTTATTAAATGCACTGTAATGACCTGAATGGGAAGGAAGTCCAGAAGGGAGGGGATACATGTATATATACTGCTGATTCTTTTTGCTTTACTGTAGAAACTAACAGAACATTGTAAAGCAACTATACTCTAATAAAAATTAAATTATCCTCTAATTAAAAATAAATTTTAAAAGTACTTAGGAAAAAATTAATTTATAAAAGGCAGTATGGTAGTGGAAGGAACTTGGGTGGGTTCAGGAATCAGATCCATTTGGGTCCAAATCTCTCCTGTGAGTGACTGAGTGAGTGAGTGAGTGAAGGTGCTCAGTCGTGTCCGACTCTTTGCGAACCTGTGGACTGTAGCCCGCCAATCTCTCCTGTAGTTTTATCCAATTGTATGATGCTAGGAAAGCCAACTACCACTTGTGCAGTCTTTAAGATGGGATCAATAATACCTGCATTTCATGGTTGTTAGAATAATTAATCAGAACACTGCATGTGAAACCCCTGGGCCCTAGGAGAGTCTTCATCTATGGTAGACTGTTCACGTCCTGTGTTATCTTTCCACACTGTCACCCACCGATCTGCCAAGACAAGGTCTTTACCAGACCATGGGGCTCTAGTAGAAGGGAGAGATATCTCAACTAAACCAGTCACGTTATACTGCTTCTCACTCAGATCAGACCAAAACAAGTTCTTCCTTGGGGAATTCGCAGACTTCAGCTGGTGAAGAAGACAAGCTTTGTTGTCTTGTGCTCCCAGAGCCGAGGATTCTCCTCCTGTGACAGAGCCTGTTCACGGTGGGAAGAATGAACTCATGGTGCAGCATCTGAGTGTCTAGTTCTAGAGCCTGGGCCACTAGAGCGGCCCCAGATCCTGTCCTCCCAAAGCTTGGTCATCTTTTCATTTGATTCATTAAGCTCCATCCCCTATTCCCACTCCAAACACATACTTCTAGTCCCGTTTAACTTTTTTTTTTTTTTAATGTAGTTATTGTTGTTTTTAAATTAATTAATCTGGCTGCACCGGATCTTAGTTGCAGCACATGGGATCTTTACCTGTGGCATGTGAACTCTTAGTTGCAGCCATGTGGGATTGCAGCCATGTGGGACCTAGTTCTCTGGCCAGGCATCAAACCCAGGTCCCTGGCATTGAGAGTATGGAGTCTTAGCCACTGGACCACCATTTAACTTTCAGCTAGATCCAGACTCGAAACAGTTCTGACTGATACACTAATTATTATTATGCCTGTTTTTTAAAGAAGTTTGATTTCTACAGATTATCACTAAATTCCATCATTGCTCTTCTCTTGATATTTTTTCATTTTCTTTGTATGAACAAGTCTTAAAATCCAAAAGAAGTGGATTTCAATGGCTTTGCTTATAAGCATGTCATATTAAATAGCTGAGCTGTGAATATTTATGATTGATGCTGCTGCTGCTGCTGCTGCTAAGTCGCTTCAGTTGTGTCCGACTCTGTGCGACCCCATAGACGGCAGCCCACCAGGCACCGCCGTCCCTGGGATTCTCCAGGCAAGAACACTGGAGTGGGTTGCCATTTCCTTCTCCAATGCATGAAAGTGAAGAGTGAAAGTGAAGTCGCTCAGTCGTGTCCGAATCTTCGCAACCCCATGGACTGCAGCCTACCAGGCTCCTCCATCCACGGGATTTTCCAGGCAAGAGTACTGGAGTGGGGTGCCATTGCCTTCTCCTATGATTGATGACATACTGGTAAAGTCTTTCTCTTGCAGTTGCTTAAGTAGATAACATTTATATCCAAAAATTGGCACTATTGAGTGGTCTTTTAAAAGTTTGGTGCCATATGATGCAAATGAAGCCAGTCATCCTTCTAGAACCTGTTCAGACAAGATAGATCTATAGAAAGAAAGCTCCACTCCATCTCACAGATGGTGCCTGACAGTCTGGGGCCTCAGCGTCATCCTGGTGGAACTGTGTCAGAAGGCATTTCATCTCTGTTATCCTCCTTCCCGGGCTTCCCTCCTGGCTCAGTGGTAAAGAATCCACCTACCATACAGGAGACACAGGTTCGGTCCCTTGGGTCGGGAAGATCCTCTGGAGTGGGAGATGGCAACCCACTCCAGTTTTTCTTGCCTGGAGAATCCCATGTACAGAGAAGCCTGGAGGGCTCCAGTCCACAGGGTCGCAAAAAGTCAGACATGACTGAGCACGCATGCACACAATGCACCCTCATTCCCACCCCACCTCCTGCAACCACCAACTCCAGTGTCTGGCCATGGTTGGTCTTCCAGAAATGCTTGTTTAATTTTGGTTTTGGCCACCCCTCGAGCATCAAGAGCTTAGTTCTTGGACTGGGGAGTGAACCTGTGCCCCTGCAGTGGAAGTGCAGATTCTTAACCCCTGGACTGCCTGGGAAGTCCTGTTTGTTTGATTGATTAGAACCTCAAGCAGAGAGAAAACATATTAATCTAGTGCACCTTTTCCCTAAGACTCACCCCAACAGTTGTCCCTCACTATCTTCAGGCTTTTTCTATGTAAAAGCACCTTCTTTTCTACTTTAATATTTCTCAGCTCCTTTAAGAAGAAAATATTTCTGTAAAATGAAAATTCTAGATTCAGGAGAATGATTTTTCCATAAGCTATATAGAAAAATCAGATCTACAGATTTCAACTTACTACTTATACACATACACACGACTATTCTTGCCCTTAAGAAATGCTGTGTATTATTTTATAAACTCATACACATGAAATAGTTGGAAAATCACAAATTCACAAACTCTCATAATTAGGGAGACTGAAAAAGAGGCAGCCAGGGAGAGTCCTTTTTATTTTCCATTTTCCCCATCACAGTGCTAAGCATGAATAGAGCAGACATTTGCTGTTAATTTGCACTTTAACTAAAAGCCTATATAATCCAATTCAGCTTTTTGTTGAACTTTAGTTGTTTCACCTAGATTGAGCTTTTATATCTTATTTGTTATAAACTCTTCATGAACCAAATTTGAATTATGCCTTTATGATTATCTTTTGGGTCCTAGATATACATTAAATACTTAGTCGATACTTGATAACTGAATAGGGAATACAAGACAAAAGAATGTTTTCAGAAGCTGATAGTGTGATGGGAAACACAGGATGAACTCAAAGATGACTGTAATTTCCCAAAGAGCATTCAAATGAATAATTTAACCAGCTTTCACTTTAAAGCTGACCTAAGATGGCATTACTCAGTAGGACTGAAATTGCTGTGTCCCAGAGCACACGAAGAAATATAATATGTAGGCCAATAGGCGGGTAGAATGTTCGGCTCAGTCGTATGTCTGTTTAGTATAATGTCAGAATCTGAGGAATCATGAGCGTCTTTAATCCAAGTCCTTCATTTTGTAGAGAGAAGTGACTTTCCCAGAATCACCCAGTTAACTTGAGATAGAAAGCTCTATCTCAAATCCTCAGGTTCCTAACTTTCTCATCTAGTGATGGCCATTCAGTCCCCCTGAGCCTCAGCTTTTTCATTTGTGGAATGAGATACAGTATTTGATGCTGGATTTCCGCACCCAGTGAAACATGTGTGTAAAGATACTTTGTTCATTGTAAAGCTCCAGGGTAATGGGAGGTAGCATTCCTTCTGTTGTTGGGGTCTTGAAATCGCTATGTAGAATTTCTGATACTAGAGAATGCTAGTTGCAGGAAACACCTGTTTTTTTTTACTCTACACTTACTTATCCAGGAATGTGACTTGAAAACATTAAAAGTAAAGGCTGCTTTTAGATAGAAGCTTTCAAAAGAAAGCTTTTTTTTTAAGTGACTCTCCATCTAGAGCAATGAAGAAAAACATTGTTCTGATTCATGTCTTAGCCGGCTGTCACTTATTAAAAATTATTTCCTCTAAGAACAGGTCTATTAACTAACCTGTATTTGTCCATCTCACACTGAATTTTCATCTCTCTATTATGTTCCTGTTCAAATGGAGGCAGCTGTGCGTGAATATCAATTCAAGTTAATGGAAATTTGGTCCTCTCTGTCTGAAAAATTGTGAATTGATGTTTTAACTGCTGTTTGCATAGTACTAGATTAGGCACTTGGGAGTGTAGCTGCGGTGGAGAAATTTAAATTGTCACCAACACAATGACAATAGCTCATGAGTGGCCTCCGCCAGAGGGGAGTGTGCTGGGTAGTCCTGTGTTCAGAGGACAGAGTGGGAGGTCCCACCAGCAACTCAATTCAGTGGCTCTGGGTGGAAATTTCCCAGGCTCTTAATATGGAGATGCTCCAACATGTAAAGACAATCGTCTAAGTAAAAACAGAAAGAATGAGAATTTCTGGGTGGGATACACAAGTCCTTCTTTTCCACTAAGATTCACATGCAAGTTCGACACAAAGTAGACTGTGCTGTGCAGTAAAAGGGGAAAAATACGTCACCTGAATCATTGAAACCCGGAGATGCTGACCAAACATTCTTTTAGCAAGTGGTTTCAATTTTTTTCAGAAAAGAATGTTTTCTACAAAGGGCCGCCATTAATTGATTTTAATTTTCTTTTTTTCCTGCATGGAATATCCTTGATTTTCAATAGAGTAAGATAAAGTAGGAAAGAAATAGAAAGGCGACCAATATTGATAAAGCCTGTTTTCAGTGTATGCGTTACAACATGTATTTATAAGGTTAGAGATATTTAGAGGCTTCCCTGGTAGCTCAGCTGATAAAGAATCCATCTGCAATGCTGGAGACCCCAGTTTGATTCCTGGGTTGGGAAGAGCCCCTGGAGAAGGGATAGGCTACCCACTTCAGTATTCTTGGGTTTCCGTGGTGGCCCAGATGGTAAAGAATCCGCCAGCAATGCAGGAGACCTGGGTTCAATCCCTAGGTCGGGAAGATCTGCTGAAGTGAACAGCTACCCACTCCAGTATTCTTGCCTGAAAAATTCCATGGACAGGGGAACCTGATGGGCTGCAGTCCATGGGGTCGCAAAGAGTCAGACACGACTGAAGGGACTCCCTGAAGTCACTTCCCTGCAGAGCAACCACAGTGATCTTTGAGAAGCTTTAATATTTATCACACTCTCCTTCCCCCACTTGTAATTCCCCAATGGCGTCCCCTCCACCTGCCATGACATCCAGACTCTGTCCTGGATAACAAAGCCCCTGCCTCCCCTGGGTCCTGCCTAGGTCTCCAGTATTGATTTCTGTCACTCTGCCTTTTTTCACACCCCAGTATAGTGTTTCCTTCTTGTTCTCTAACACATCATATATGTTCCCACCACTGAGCTTTTGCATAAGTTCTCTGCTGTATGAGCTCTTGGCTCTCATCTCTGAGTGGCTGGATCCTTCTTAACTTTCAGATCTCAGCCTAATGCACCTGCTGGAAGATGCCTCCCACAACAATCCCTCTAAAGTAGTCACCCCCTGTCCTGCCCCTCGGCTTTCCCTCCTGTGTATTCGTTGCTGTCTGATATTGTCTTGCTTATCTGTTTATAAATTTTTCACTTTTCAGTCTGCATGCAGGCATGCACCCCTGTACTGTAGGCTCTGAGAGCAGGGCCTTGAAAGTATTCTTTGCCATAGTAAACTCAGTCCTTGGAATGGTGCCTGTAGAAGATGCTCAAAAAACATATTTGGAACAAATGAGTGCATGCATTCAAGCAACAGAGAAATCTGTTTGGGGGAAATTGATGACGTCTGCTTTATTTCATAGTGAGGACTTGGCTGATCTTGCTAAATTCCTAAGAACTAATCAAAAAATAAAAAAATAAAAAATAAAACTTCCTGTTATTTGGCCAGTTCAGTTCATTGAACTCTCTTTCTTCTGCATTTGTGATCAAGGCTGCCATAAAAGAGAAGCATGTTGGCATTGTGAATTTCTGATTAGATGCATGGAAGAGGTTAATGGGACATGGAAACAGGATCCTTATGACCCAGGATGTCTAGATTCTCAATGATTTGATAAGATTGTGGCCGTGATCTTCAGGTCTTTTAGCAGAACCAGAAAGTCTGCAGTACTAAGAACTACTCCAGTGGATGGCTATGGTTCTCTCTCCAGTCCTCCTTCCCTTTTTTTTTTTTTTTCTGCTACCAAATGAAATAAAAAGTACAGCAGGCATGGCCCTAGGATATTCTCAGTCAGAATTAACCATGTGGAGATTCTCACCTGTGGGGCTGAAGCACCCGTGTGAACCTAAGTCTATCTAACTCTCAGCTAAGCTACACCCTTTCCCTAAGGAGATTTCTGAGGCCAAGACTGTTGACCCATTTAGAGATCCAGGGGTAAGGAGCTTTCTATTTATTTGCCAGTAAAGGAGTATTTATGGCATTCTGATCATACTTCCCTCTTAAGACTGTACTTACAGAGTTTTGTATGGGGAGAGTATAGAACACTTCTTGTAGGGTTTATCCTTTGGGGATTTAGGATTGAAAACATTGAAGATGGTTTTACTTAGTATTGAAAATAGTTGTATATGGCCTCTAGCCAGTTCCCCATTCCTCCTTTCTCATTTCACAATTGCAGAGCGCTACTGGTGTAGTTTGCGTCTGTTTTGAGCCCCACCCTTCCTGTTGCTAAGCAGATGAACTGGGTTGCATAAATTGTCAATTACTCAGCTGTGACAATGAAAGCGACAGGACAGCCATGGGCAGAAATGAAGACAGCCACTTCTAGCCCTTGGATTTCAGATTAGATGATAGAGAGGTAGAAGGCAACAGGTGAACTTATCATGAGTAAAAGTTTGATCCTTACAAACTGGTAAAATTTGAAAACAGAACAAAAACGCCCCCTCCCCTTGCCCTAATTTCCTTTACATATATTTTCAGGAAGACCTGAGCAAGGAATGAGCAAGCTCATTCCCCTTTTCAGAATATTTGTTTATTGAAGGGAATTCTCCCTTTAATGTAAAAGTCATCTCTTATCATGACCAAAAGTAAAAAAAGAAGAAAGGATATTATGGAAGGAAAAATGAAATATAATTCTGCTACTTTAATAACACCTCATTAGAATCTGTGTGTGTTTCCTTCAGAGATTTGTATTCATTATATTAGAGGACATGGGTTAGATTTGTTTGGGTATTCATTTCTTTGTTTGTGTCTAGTTAATTTACATACTTTATCCTTTAGTTTTGGGATTCCCTGGTGGCTCAGTGGTAAAGAATCCACCTGCCAATGCAGGAAACGCAGGTTCAATCCCTGGGTGGAGAAGATCCCCTGGAGAAGGAAATGGCAACTCACTCTGGTATTCTTATCTGGGAAATCTCACGGACAGGGGAGCCTGGAGATCTATAGTCCATAGGGTCGCAAAGAATCAGACATGACTGAGCAACTAAACGGCAAACATCAATCCTTAGTTTTAAAATATTTATTGAGTAGCAGTTACTAGTTTAATATTTCAGGTTAGGTTGACTCCCAAGTCTGAAGTCAGTTCTAAATCTGTATGTAATCATGAGCATATTTGCATTTCTGACCCAACAACAACAAGAAGAAAAAGCTGACTTTGCTTTGGGCCATGAATCTTGACTCATCTCATTTACCCAGCTTCTTTAATAAAGCAGGTTTAGCACGGCAGGTGTCCACCAAACCTTCAGCTCTCAGCACGTCACCTGTGACTTCCCATGGAAATTTTCCACGAAACAAACATTGAATAGGATTACAAAGATTTCCTTCTGGAGTCCTAGTGTACTGACTCCACTCACCTATAAGAGGCAGAATAAGCTCAGTGCCGGCTCTAGCCCCCCAGGGAGAGGTAAACCGTGTGTACAAGCATAATTAGCGCACTATCAGGTTGTAAGAACCAGTATTTGGCTTTCTCTGTTGGGATGTTTTCCTCCAGTGGCTTCCCAAAGAGCTCCTTTGCAAATAGCTGTGGAAACTGCTACAGCAAATAAAGCACACACACACAAAAAAAGAGCGTGCTGCAAATGGAACACTAGAGGGCACTAGAGTGACATTGTTATACAATTGCATTTCCCTTGGCCCTGCCACCAAGATACTGTTTTTATTGAAGTGCAGTTGGTTTACAGTGTTGTTAATTCCTGTTGTACAGCAAAGTGGTTTGATTATTGTTGTTGTTCAGTTGCTCAACAACTCTTGTTGTTTGTATCCGACTGTTTGTGACCCCACGGACTGCCGCACACCAGGCTTCCCTGTCCTTCACTCTCTCTCGGAGTTTGCTCAGACCCGTGTCCATTGAGTCAGTGATGCCGTCCAACCATCTCATCCTCTGTCGCTCCCTTCTCCACCTTCCCTCAATCTTTCCCAGGATCAGGGTCTTTTCCAATGATTTGGCTCTTCGCCTCAGGTAGCCAAAGTATTGGAGCTTCACATGTATTTTTTATTTTTCCCTCATATATACATATATTTATTTATTTATTTATATACATTCTTTTTTAAAGTATTCTTTTCCATTATGGCTTATTGTGGGGTATTGAATATATAATTCTCTGTGCTATTCTGCAGGACCTTGTTGTTTATCCATTCGATATATAATAGCTTACATCTGTTAACCCTATCCTCCCCTCCATCCCTACCCCAACGCCCTCCCCCTGTTAAAAGCTTTTAAAATATTGCACTGCCTTGTCTTGAACACATTTGATGGAGTTTACGCAATATAGATTTATGATATGAGTCAAACGTTTGTTGTTATTTATCATTCTAATCAATGTTTTCTCAAAAGCATGTCTTTTTTCTTATGTTGAATTTAAAAGAATCTTTAGTAATTTCTTCTTAGACAGTTTTGTTTTTGAAGGAAAGCACATATTCTTCTAAGATTGTAACTTGCCTAAAGATATTAGAATCTGCTAGATATTAAAGAAAGGAATTATTCCCAAACCTGCTTTTAGACTCACAGGATGTGGTCATTATATCAATATGTGCCTGCTGTTGAATTTAAAATAAAGCGTATGACTGCACCAGGATAATGTAGCCATGCTAAAAAGTAGATAAGTATGCGTAGTTAGAAAATTATACTGTCACTTAGTCCTAAACAAAGTTTAACCAGAAGGTTTTCTTTTAAATGTTAAGCTATTTTAGAATTCTAAATGAAGTAGTTTTGTTCTATATAAATTACCTTAAAAGTGAGAATTTAGTGTCTAATGTTTATGTGCCTGTGTGCCTAGAATTCTCTTTTAAATCATCCTTGCTTCCCCTCAAGACCTGTCAGTCTACTTGAAGAAACAAGGTATTTTCCTTTTAAGAAGTTGTCACATGACAATTTAATCCAAGAGATAAATAACACTTACCAAACATACAGAATTTTGCACATGTGTATCAGGTAAAATTGTGTTTAAAGGGTGGAGATGCTATAGGAGTGGAGGGGCTGGGAGGAGACTTGTGGAAGGGAAAGGGCTCTCTGGGCTTGAAGCCTGGGTAGGATTTGGGCAGAGGACAGGTAATTCAGAATCCCAGCCCGGCGAGAAGGAGAAGGAAGAAAGTGTTAGTCCCTCAGTTGTGTCTGACTCTTTGCAATCCCATGGACTGTAATCCGCCGGGCTCCTCTGTCCATGGGATTTCCTAGGCATGAACACTGGAGTGGGTTGCCATTTCCTCCTCCAGGGGATCTTCCCGACCCGGGGATCAAACCTGTGTCTCCCATGTTGCTGGTGGATTCTTTGCTGTTTGAGGCACTAGGGAAGCCCTGGTGAGAAGGCAGGCATGTGTGCTGCTGTGTCTGACTCTCTGTGACCGCAGGGACTGTAGCCCACCAGGCTCCTCTGTCCATAGAATTTTCCAGGCAAGAATACTGGAGTGGGTTGCCATTTCCTTCGGGAGAGCCAGCAAGAATTGCCCAGCCCCAACATACCAGGCATCTCCTGGTCCCTCCACAGGGAGGTCCCAATCCAGGGTTACACGTGCCATTTGTTTTTATGTTATTGCTTTGTTTGTTTTTATGTTGGAATTTGGGGTAGTTGTTTTCTGTTTGGGTTTTGTTTTGGAGTTTGTGTTGTTTGTTGTTTTGATGCTTCTTTCAGTTCAGTTCAGTTCGGTCGCTCAGTCGTGTCTGACTCTTGCGACCCCATGGACTGCAGCATGCCAGGCCTCCCTGTCTATCACCAACTCCCGTTGATGCTTCTTTCATCAGGGGGAAAAAAAAATCCACCATTTGTAAGACAGCAATTCATTCTCCATCCCCAATATTGCTGATCCTTTTCCTGGCCTTTCTTGGCTCTGTTGCAGCCAGATCTGTGTGTGCTGCTGTGATGCCCAACTTGACAGCTGGGCTGCCTTGGTGGGGGCATGGGGAGGGTCCTGAGTGTTAGAGTGTCAACCACCTGTCCTGATGCACCTGGAACCAGTCCCTCCAGGGCCTGAAGGAAGAATCATGGCCTGATTCCATCTTTGTAGTCCTGACACTCAGTACACATTAGGAGTTTGGTAAATATTTATTTTATAATTAAAAATATCTTTTTGTTAGTGTAAGAGCAGTGTAAATGCATTATGGAAAATTAGAAAATACATAAATAAAAATACTTTTGAAAAACAGCATATTCTCACGTAGGTTACTATTAACATCTGAGTGTCTGTCCTTCCAAACTTATTTCTATACATATCTGTGTTAATTTGTCTTTCTTGTTTAAAAATTTTTTTTTAATCGGAGGATAATTGCTTGTCAATGTGGTGTCACTTTCTGCTGTATAACAACATGAATCAGCCGTGAGTACACATATATCCCCTCCCTTTTCAGTCTCCCTCCTACCTGCCCCCTCCATCTGTCATCTATCTATCTAGGTATTTTAAAATGAGATTATGTTATAATACACAGTTTTATTAAAGTGCACTGTTTTCTAGTCTCTTTTTTTCATTTAATAATCTCCCTATTTATACATAAATATGTCTGGTCTCTATATGATTCCTATCAACAAACACACTGCATAAAAATCTTCCAGGAGAATGTTTGTTAAAATTCAGATTCCAGGACTTCCCCTGTAGTCCAGTGGTTTAGATCCCTCGCTCCCGATGCAGAGGGCCCAGGTTCCATCCCTGGTCAGGGAACTAGATCCCACATGTTGCAATCAAGAGTTCGCATGCTGCCACAAGAGATCCCATGTGTCACGACTAGGACCTGATGCAACCAAGGAGAATGTTTTTAAAACATTCAGAATCCTTGGCCCTAGTTGGATCTCGAGGTTCATAATCTCCAGGGTTTGGCTCTGAAATCTGTATTTTAGCCAGTGACTAAATGCCCAAATCCCGGTCACTGATCTACAGCGTCACCATGTGTGGGCTGGGGGTGGGATAGACTTTTATTGTGTGAATGCACTGCAGTTTATTTAAGCAATCTCTACTGGTTTAATTCTTGGCCTCATCTTGAACCAAGTGATAAAGGTCATTTGGTGATAAGCATAAGTCGAGATGATAAACATTTAAAATTTCTGTGGACGTCAACGTAGCTTAATGTATTAAGCACTAGTGTTACAGCATTTTAAATCTGCTCACTGTTGACAGAGGGCGATCTTTAGTACGATCCCCAAGCCACAGGACGGACCACCATAGAGTGGGCTGACCTTAAACTATGGCAGGGGCCTTTCTTTCTTTCTTTCGTCTCTCATTCACGGGCCACAAGGACATAAATCTGTGTGTCTGTGTGCGAAACCAGATAACTCAGGTCCGCATGTCTAGCACCCTCGTCTCTGGGTTATGTGGACACATTGACCCATTTTGCCTCTTAATCCTTCTGCTGTCTGCTGACAGTCTTTCTTACCACTTCATACCAGTGCTTAAGTGATAAGCAGACAACTCTGCCCAGCCCACATTATTTCCCCCTAATGTGTGGATATAATTGTCCGGTACTCCCAGGTTCTTGGCCACTGTAGAGAAAGTGTCTGCCCAGGATTTTTTCTTGTTCCCCACCCCCTTTCAATTATTTTCTGTAGTTTCCCAGGTTTCATGATGTAATAGCCATGGAATTCAACTTGAGCAGCTTAGAATTAGTAATTGACTGCACGATGCTTCAATTATGATTACTAATTGATCCCCGCCTACACCCGGTGGCAGCAGACTTCTCGGTGCTGTGATGGACATACAGGAAAAGCTCTGAACTGTGATGGATGAGATTCAGGTAATTAGGTTAAAGAAATGTTTTCCAGAGCCCTCAGATGGGCCACATTTGTAAAACACTATTTGTGGACACCTAGACATTATAATGTTAATATTTCCTAATCTATTAAGTATAAACTTACTGATTCTATTTCAACACAAAAGGTAAGGCTTAGAAATTCATTTATTCGTTCACTAAATAGTTACTGAGCCCTTACTGAATGCAGGCAGGATGCTAGGCACCAAGATTCAATTGGAGAACTAGATGGACCTCGTTCCTGCCCTCATGAAGTTTACAGTCATGAGATCAAAGACAAACACAGTAGGGACAATTTAGCCCAGACTCAGTGTGCCAGGATAGGCTTCTCCTGTAAGTTCTGTCCAAACAAATCAATAGGAACTGATGAAACAGGAAAGGAGATTTCTAAGGCAAAGGAGCAGCATGTTCAAAAGCCTGTGAAAGGAACTTCCCTGGTGGTCAAGTCGGGACTCGGGTTCTATCCCTGGTCAGGGAACTAGGATCCCACGTGCTGAGGAGCAACTAAGCCCATGCGCCTCAACTAGAGAATCCATGAGCCGTAACGAAGATCCAGTATGCTGCAGTTAAGACCCGACGTAGCCAAAGATAAAGTCCATGAGCTACTGAGTCACATTCAGGGAGCTGAATGAAGCCCACTGTGGCTGGAATCTGAGCTTGACTGAAATGGCTAAGCCAGACCAGGTTACCCCATGCCTTGGAAGCCCTGGCAAGAAGTTTGGGCTTCACAGGAGGCACTAGTGGTAAAGAACCTGCCTGACAATACAGGAGACATAAGAGGCACAGGTTTGATCCCTAGATTGGGAAGATCCCCTGGAGGAGGGCATGGCAACTCACTCCAGTATTCATGCCTGGAGAATCCCATGGACAGAGGAGCCTGGAGGGCTACAGTCCATGGGGTTGCACAAAGTTGGACACAACTGAACTGACTTAGCACTCAGCACATAAGAACAATAGGGAGCCATTGACCCTCTTTAAGAAGAGGGTTATAATCAGATTTATATTTTAAAGGTATTACTCTTGCAAAAGTAGACACAATGGGTTGAAAAGTAGTGAGACAAGAGGCAAGGAGATTGGTTTGGGTCCCCCCAGCATCACCCAACCAAGAGCTGCTGCTAACCCATGGGAGACAGGAGTCATTTCTGTTATATTTATTTAGTGTGACTATTTGGTTTGTAATATCACACTCAGCTGATAACACTGCACTTAGCTTAGACTCTTCCTGCCAGAAGCCAGGCACTGTTCTCTTTCAACAGTCTCTGTCTTTTGGGAGCTTACAATCAGGTGAGGAGAGATAGACAATAAACATGTTTTTTAAATTAATATGGGAATTCCCTGGAGGTCCAGTGATGGGACTCAACAGTCTCACTGCCAGACCCCGGGTTCCGTCCCTGGTCGGAAAACTAAAAATCACACAAACCACATGGTGTGGCCCGCCCCCAAATAAAGTTAATACATTAGCAGCCTTCTTCACAATGACCAAAAGTTGGAAACAAAGTTAATGTCCATTGATAGATGAATGGATAAACCAAATATGGTGTATACATACAATAGAATATCATTTTACCTTAAAAAGGATGAAATTCAGATATATTCTGAAACACAGATGAACCTGGAAAACGGAGTGCTCAGAATGCTCAGGGAGATGAACCAGACAGAGAAGGACAAATATTGTGTGGTTCCACTTGTATGAGGTACCTAGAGTCATCAAACTCATAGAGATGGAAAGAACAGAGCTTACCAGGGGCTGGGGTTCGGAACGTATGCGGAGTTACTATTTAATGGGAATAGAGTTTTTGTTTGAGAAGATGAAAAAAGTTCTTGAAATGGGTAGTGGTAATGTTCGCACAATGTCCTGGGTGTACTTAATGCCACAGAATTACATACGTAAAATGGTAAATTTTACTTTATGTCTGTTATACCACAATTAAAAAAAAAATAAAACCTTGTTTCCCCCGCAGCCAAACATTCTGTAAGGCACTGGGGTAAAGAAATGCAAGGAGTGGCCAAAACTATGTTTCAGGTAAATTTTTGTTTGGACAAAAAAAATGTAATATGGATGGTGGTAAATTAAATGAAGCAATAAAGCAGATGATACTGGGGAGATTTCCTTGGGGGGCCAGGTAGGGGCTGGGCTCTTTCTTTATGGGATGTGGTTAGAGAAGGACTCAAAGGAGGGGACATTTAAGCTGAAACCTGACAGAAAGACTCAGCCGTAACCTGACGTGTGAAACTGCATGATCCGTGACTGTATGATCTGAATCACATGAAAAATGAGTGCTTAGTTGGGAAAATACACAAATGAGACCTGTAAAGACACATCAAATGGTAAACTTCTTGTGATTATGAATGAATTTGGTTTTTGCTTGTTGTGTTTTTTTTTTTGTTTCCTATTATGCACATGTTTAACTTTTAAGAAACAAATGTTATTTTATAAACCTTAAAAAAAAAAAAAGGATGACTCAGCTGTGCAGGGACCCGGCTGAGGAACATCCTTGGAAGAGATGAGCAGGGAAAAAGGTGCCACGGTCCTGAAGCACTCGGCAGAGAGTGTGATGATCACTAGGGCCAGAGGGCAGCGAAGAGAGCAGGAGGTAGGAATAAGGCAGGATTAAGGCAGGAACCAGAGCCCAAAGGGCTCGCAGGTCATGGGAGGGAGATGAGTCTTATTCTAGCTACAGTGGGAGGCACTGGAAGATTTTAAACACAGCAGAGATGCGATCAGGTTTATGTAACAGGAAGATCGCTCAACGGGGAGGTCAGGGCTGTGCAGGGGGAGGGAAAGGCATGAGGAGGTGCTGGCAGTGAGGGGGACATGATGCCAGGACGTGGAGAGGGGTGTGATTCAGAAGCAGCTGGAAGGCAGAGTCCCAGGATTCCGCACTTGAACAACCGCAGACAGTGTGCATTTGTGATGCCCGGGTTTCCAGCCTGGGTTTCTGGATAAAGGTGGCGCCGCCATGGGGGTCAGGTTGCTAGAGTGCTGGGTCCATGCTCACTGTTGAGGCCGGCATTTGGTTTCATCCAGGGAGTATGGAAGGAGAAGAGTAGTAAAAAGTGAGAGCCTCGGCTTTGGGGTCCAGAGGCTTGGCTGTGCATGGGCATGACTTACCAACTTTGGGAAAGATAAATTGCTTTAAGCCTCTGAGAATGAGGCTCATAATAGGAAATCTGGGTGCAGTGGGACCTCTAAAAATGAGGGATGCCCTTCCCTTCTGTGAGCCCCTCACCAGGCTCACAGCCTCAAAGTCAGTAATACAAGGTCCGGTCTGAAGGATCAGTCAGGCAGATCTCAGGTAATATCTCAAATCCTGCTCTTCCCCGGAGTAGCTGAAAACGGGAGACGTATTAACCTGAGGGAAGCCATGAACCCAAACAGCTGCACAAGCAAGGTCAACCTGCAAACACCTAAAGGCTTCTGGCTCCAAAGAAAAACCATGTCAAGTAATGGGGGTCAAGGGGATGGGGCGGGGGTGGTTCTCATTCACAATAGTAACAAAAGCTAAAAGGCAGGAATAAATCTACCTGTGGCGGATTCATTTTGATATTTGGCAAAACTAATACAATTATGTAAAGTTTAAAAATAAAATAAAATTAAAAATAAATAAATAAATAAAAGATATTCAAGGCCTTATAGAGAAAATTACAAAACATTACTGAGGAACATGGAAGAGGAGATGGCAACACACTCCAGTATTCTTGTGTGGAAAACTCCATAAAGAGAGGAGCCTGGCAGGCTACAGTCCGTGGGGTCGCAGAGAGGGAGCATGCGTGGACCGCACACTGAAGAACGTAAAATAAGATGCAAATCAAAGGCAAGAGGCCACGTGCCTACATGGTGGGATTCAATATCAAAACCAGTTTTCACCATCATTGATTTCAAAACTCAATCAAATTTCAATCAGTCTCTCAGCAGGTTGTGAGTGGGTGTGTGGGAGTGTGGCGTTGTAGAAGCCAAATGCATGTAGAAAGCACAATAAACAAAATTATCTAGGATGAGTTTGAAGACTATCAAGAAAAATTTCCTCTATCAAATACCAAAATTTATTTAGAAACTACACTGGTTTAGTCAAAGGCGCGTTGGTGCAGGGATTAAAAGTAGACCAAAGTTGAGACCCAGAAACCAATCCATGCACGTATAGAAACTCAATTTATGGCATCAGATATTGGCATTGCAGATAAAGTAGGGGAAGTGATTGATACTTGACTCGTAACACATATATACAAAAATAAATTCCAGGTAGATTGAAGACCTAAATGTTAGCAACACACATGTAAGAACAAATGTCTGCAAAATTTCATATCATGGAGGGATTTTATAGATAGGATACAGAAAGCACAATCACAGTTGATAAGTCTGCCTACATTAAAATGAAAGTTGTTTGTTCAACAGAAAATACTATGAGCAAAATGGTAAGCTACATAATGGAAGAAGGTATTTGCATTGGTTCTAAGTGATTAAAAATTAGTATCCAGAATTTTTTTTTTTTTTTTTTTTTGGCTGCACTGTGTGGCATGTGGGACCTGAAGTTCCCTGACCAGGGATCGAACCCGTGCCCGCTGCAGTGGAAGCCAGGGAAGTCCCTGAATATATTTTCAACCTATAAATCAATAAGATATAGAAGCATAGCCTAACAGAAAACTGAGCAAAGAAAATGAACATAAAATACGCAGAGGAAATTTAACTGGTCTGAAAAGACAGCCAGCCTCCCTAGTTACGAGGTTGGAATGGCAGGGCTTTCCAGATGCCCATGCAATGGCTCAGTCTCCTGGGGACATTTGTGACAGGTTGAAGGTTCACAGTCCTTAGGAGTTCATAGGGTGGCCCTGTGGCTTGGAGCTAAATGCCAAGTTAATGCCCATCTCTTTCAGCTTGGCCAGAGTTTAGAAGGTCAACAGCCAGGGTATTGTGAAATTCAGGTCTTAAGCTAAAACCACACAGGATGGAGACTTGGTGAGATGGGAAGGCTCAGAGCTATAGGGATGAGCACCCCAGTGAGCTTCAGAGCCAGTGGACAGCACAGGTCACAGGAAGCCAGAACAGGAGCTGAAATTTATGCCCAGTTGATTCCCATTTAGCATGGGGCAAGTGAAGGCTGGGTGCTTCCCCAGTGGCTCAGGTGGTGAAGAATCCACCTGCAGTGCAAGAGACCCGGGTTCGATCCCTGGGTCAGAAAGATCCCCTGGAGGAGGAAATGACAGTCCACTCCAGTATACTTGCCTAGGAAATCCCACGGACAGAGGAGCCTGGTGGTCTACAGTGAGGCAGCCAAGAGTCGGACGCGACCATGCACATGCACACACACGCAAGTGAAGCATGAGGCTCTAGGCAGGCTGAGCCCACATGGAAGGTGGCGACTCTGCAAATGATGTGATATAAACTTTGTGGCCACCTCTGGCTACTCGTTCGCCTCTGTCCTTGTTGCCAACTAATCTCAATCTTAATGAGTAAGCAGTGTCTCTTGAGCAAGACTAATCCCCCAAAGTCAGAGTTGGTGTCTTGGCCCATTCCCTGGTTTGTTGGTAACGCCATTCGCTCATTCAGTGTGAGATGACCAAGTGGCTCACAGCCCCTGGACACTGTTCTATGGACTTGAGACCTCTGTCCTCCTGGAATTTACACTTTAGAAGGGGGAGGGGAAGGGGAGGGAATTATAAATCACCAAAATGAACAAGTAAATTACTTATCTCAGCCTCTACCCCAGACCTACTGATAAAAGAGTCTGTGTTTTAACCAGTTCCTCTAGTGATGTTTATGTGCATAGAAGTTTGAGAAACTGTGAGTCTAGGAACCATTGGCTTTTCCATTCATAATTCTGCATCCAGTCATCACAGTTGGATTGATTTTCTGCCAAGTCAACACCTAACCTGTTTTTGGTAACAGACAGGACATCTCCTGCCGATGGGAAGTAGTACTTGTGAGCAGATATTATAGGCAACACTTAACCAAGTTGTTCTGGATTTGGGACTCATTCCTTTGCTATAAACGTGCCTATTTCTTCTTATACTGAGTAACTACTGGCTATAATTAAGGCAACTTTAACAGCAGCAAGTGGTTTTGTTATTTTATGCAGCTTGCTATTCTGGACCAATTTATTTTAGTTCTAGTACATCTGGTTACACCAAAAAACTTGGCTCCTTTGCTAAATAAAGGTGTTCTCACTGTTTTCTTCATTTTAACACAACCAGGTAGGCAAGTAGTAAGAGCAAGTGGTCAGAATTGTCTGAAGTGCTTTCTCATTTCCACACTTCGGCATCCACCACCGCTTCCAGAAGTTTCTCTGCCAAAACAAAGTATTCCTTTTTGGTAGCCAGTTCCTAGTTAGTCAGTTCCATTCATGTTTTCCTGCTCATCCCCAAATAAAGTAGTTATCTTTAACTTTCAACTCATTAGCACCTACAGTTACTGTCTCTGATTCATTTTGAGATGAATCATGTACTGACATGCCAGATCTTCCACACTCGTCTTGAACTGTCATTTACGTCTGGTGAACTGTCATTGAAGTCTCAGATTATTGTTTACATTCTCATACTCAATCGAGTTTAGATTCCTGATGGACAGGAACTCTGTCTTATGTATCTTAATGTACTTCATACATCCCCTTAGTTATTGGATACATGCTTCGTGATTTTAGGACTTCCCTGGTGGCTCAGATGGTAAAGCGTCTGTCTACAATGCGGGAGACCTGGGTTCGATCCCTGGGTCGGGAAGATTCCCTGGAGAAGGAAATGGCAACCCACTCCAGTACTCTTGCCTAGAAAATCCCATGGACGGAGGAGCCTGGTGCAGGCTACTGCCCATGGGGCCGCAAAGAGTCCAACACGACTGAGCGACTTCACTTTCACTTTCTTGATTTTAGTGTATGTTTGTTCTATTGGTAAAAGTTTTTTTTTTTTTTTTAAAGTCAAGAATCCCACATATAAATTATAAAATTTGAGGCTTACATCACACAGACATTTCCATTTGCTATTGGAGTAAAGCTTTAAGTCATATTTTAAGGGACTGAATCATATTTAGCTTGGAATCACATTCCCCAAGAAGCTGGTTTGTTCTCAGCTTGTGAGACGGTAGAAACTAGATTCTTGTTTGAAGAGCAAGGTAATCGGGCTCCACCATTAGAAAGCAAGCAGAAAAGGTAGTTAGAATTCAAATTGAACACTATTAATTTTCAGTATGGTGTTCCTTGTACAATGTCATCACCAGACATTTGAAAGAAAGCTATGACTCAGATGTAAATACCATTGTCATAAAAGCAGAAAGAATGTGAAAAGCATAGAGAATTTTTTTCATATAGCACAGTGGAAAAGCAATTCAATACTGAATCTAGGACAGTTCCCAATAAATGGTATAGATCACTATAGGACAGTGTTTAATCCATTTATTCCTAACTATGTGGTTTACCCAAGAAGAGATTAGCAAGAACTCTGAAACTGAGAGACTATACTAGAGCTAGGATAAAATATTGCTTTCCTCATGCAGTCTTTTTTTTCTTCAACAGAAGCACATTCCTACTATATCAATTTTCCTCTTTCCAAAGACTTTCCCTTTATATTGATGAAAGGAAGAAATAGGTTATCTCATTCTTCAAATATTTATAATAGCTCAGCACATCATTCTAAGCTTCATTGGGCCAACTGGGATCTTGCTAGAAACTGAACTCCAGATTTCCAAATGGGATGAGCTGAAGCTGCCTACAAAATTGAATTTTTGGAAGATGGGAAAAAAAAATAATAAACACTGAAAGTTTATTTTGGAAAATACACAGACCCCTATTTCATGACTTTTTCAGGATTTTTACATGTACATAGCTGTAAAGTTTCATATTCTAAAAGTAAATCTGCTTATCTAACAGAATAAATAGCAACCATTGTTTGAATTGTAGGAGAGCACTCATACTCAAATTTTCAGAAATCTGATTGACTATTTCTCAAACTCAGATGTATCTAAAGATAGAAAATGGACTCAGAGGTCCCAGTGTCCAAGAAGCATCCTGTCACGCAGAAGCCCGTCTTAGTGGTCAAACATTTCCTTTTTAGAATGAATTTGTTCTTCCTTTCATTTATCTGTTTGGTTCAAACTGTTGTCATGAGTCGTGTGTCATGTGTGTGTGCTCAGTCATGTCTGACTCTTTGCAACCCTGTGCAGATGGGAAATGGAAATGGGCTACTCTTTGTAGCCTATCAGGCTCCTCGGTCCATGGAATTTTCCAGGCAAGAGTACTGGAGTGGGTTCCATTTCCATCTCCAGAGGATCTCCCAACCCAGGGATTGGATGTATTTATTCACACAGAAATGCTGGGTAAAAGATGAAAAAGATGACTCTTGGTTTATTTTTGTGAGATGTTTACTATGACCTTAACATGAGTGGGAAAAGTAATGGCCATATTAAAGATGGTTTCATATGGTCAGCATAAATAAACTCTTACATAAACCAAATTTTCAAACAATCAAAATCACTGATTATTTGACTTTGGTAGCATCAGCTCTCTGAAATATCAAATCCATGGCGCACATAATCTTTGAGGGAGTTTTGCAAAAATTGAACTAGATTTCAAAAAGATTGTCATTAAACCACAAGATATTTATACCACTTGTTATGTGGAAAAAGTAAAAAAAAAAGTTTTACTGACATGTTTCATAGTCTGCTTAGGAGAGAGCAGGGACTCATTTCAGGCAAAAAGAATGAATTTTAGATAATTTCAGGGTTAATATCTTCCTGCATCAAATTATTTAAAAATATTTTCATTGCACTTTCTTTCCCCTTGGAATTTAAAGAATCAGACCATTTTACTTTCTTACAAGGCGAGTTCGCACTAACTCAGGCCTTTGAATCACAGCCATTTGGGTAGAAAAACATATTTTCTCTGAAAATAACTAAAGTAGTAAAGTAGGATGAGGAGAAAAGGATTAGGAGGCATTATTAAGAAGACCGTTTTAAACAGCAAAAATCAGCTGTCTCGCCATGCTCTCTGTTATTCAATGTAGGGTCCAAAGAAGGGAATTGATTTCAACCAACTGACATGTTTTGGCTTCTGGTTCTGACATTATTCCAAGCCAGCTCACGTGACTGTCTTCAGTTACTAAACGCTTACTGACCAAGCATGTGCTGTCCCACGACGGACGAGACAGACACAGTTCCTGCCTTCATACAGCCTACAGTTTAGTGGAAAGTCCTTTAGGAAGCCCTCCTCCTTCAAAGGGCAGGTCACCCCAATGTCCAGTGAGTCTGCGTTGTATTTACGTTTTTGTCTCTGAAATTCCCCACCTTAAAAAGCTCTTGTCCCTTGAATTTCAAGATATCATTGTCTTCACATCTTCTCAAATTTAATTCTGATCTTTTTATTTTCCATGTAAAGAAAAAAAGAACTGGGTTCATACTACCCTTGCTTACCATTCTAAAGTCCTCTTTTGGAGTCAGTCCTGTTTTCTTTGAATTCTACGACCACCCAAGGACAATACACTGGTGACTGGTTCATCAGCCCCACACGGACTCTCCTCAGCTCCAAACTCCACACCCCTAGTCCCTGGGTATTTACACATCCTGTCTCTCAGGTAACTCAAGCTGAACTCACCCTGTATTTTCCCAAATTTTTCCACCTCCTGTCTTACCTGTCTTAAGAGCATTATCCAATTTCTCAAGGTAGAAATCCTGGGGTCACACTGACCACTCCCTTTCTCACAGCCTTGCTTCTCCCAAGTCCTATATTTTGTAATTAGAATATTTTCTAATATATTCTAATTTAAAAATCTCTTTCTGTCTGTTTGGGGGCTTCCCTGGTGGCTCAGATGGTAAAGAATCTGTCTTAAATGCAGAAGACCTGAGTTCGATCTCTGGGTCGGGAAGATCCCCTGGAGTAGGAAATGGAACCCCACTCCAATATTCTTGCCTGGGAAATTCCATGGGCAGAGGAGCCTGGTGGGCTGCAGTTCATGGGGCCACAAAGAGTCGGACACAATGGAGCACATATAGACATACATTCTTAGATTCATCAATTTTACAGTTTTCTAATTCATTACTTTCTGGTTTTACATGTCTCTTAACTATTCCTCTTCCGTATTCTTTAGATTTATGTTATTTCTGTCATCTTAGGTAATATATCTTTAATTGCTTGTTTAAATTTGTTCCTGTTTAATAATAGCAGTCTCACTTGCATTTTGTCCCCTAGAGTCACAGGTGTTTTAGAAGTGGAGGAAATTGTCAAAACCATATAATTCAAACCTCTTGTCTTCTGTGTTAAGAAGGCAAACAGACGTGTTTCACAGCCAGCTGCTTGCAGAAGCGAAATCTCAAACAATTTTTGTGATCCTCTTTTTCCACTCCGCCACCCTCCATGGCTGCTTAACCAAAAAAAAAAAGAAAAGAGAATATAGTAAAGAGAGATCATTTCTCGTGGGAATGTGACCTGTCTAAAGCTTGGGCAACCTCTCAAAAGGCCAGGACTTAATGTAGCCAGCTAAAGGCTTTCTGAGCGCTGTTTTTTTCCTGTCTCTGGGACAGAGGTTAGTTTGTGTTGACACAAGTTGTATAAATAAACCCATAGATTCAGGCAGGGTGCAGGGCCTGTAGAGGGTGGCTTTGGAACTAGAGTTCAGACCACTGGAGCTGCACCTGTCCTAAAGGAGCTCACGTTCCTTTACCTGTGGGCTCCCAACCAGACCTCCCGGTTGAGAGAGCCTCCCTCTTCCCACTCTGTTCCAGTCTGACCGCATCCTCCACCCCAGCCCATTGTTCCAGCCTCCTGACCTGACTGAGCTGCCTGGGAGGACTGTCATCTCGTTGAATGCTATGTCCCAGGCTAGTCAGCTCAGCAGTGGGGTCAGGGAGAGGAGAAGAGCAAAGGGAACAAGAGCAGTTAGACTGCGGAAGCGTCTGGCCTGTATGCCACTGTGCTCCCTCCGTTAACCTCCTTTCTTGGCCTGACTTGTGTTAGTGAATGTGGAGGGATGGGGCAGGGGGCTTCCAGGTGGCTCAGTGGTAAAGAATGTGCCTGCAGTCCAGGAGACCCGGGTTCGATCCCTAGATCAGGAAGATCCCCTGGAGGAGGACATGGCAACCCACTCCAGTGTTCTTGCCTGGAGAATCCCATGGACAGAGGAGCCTTGTGGGCTGCATGCAGTCCATGGGGTCCCAAAGCGTTGGATACGACTGAGCGACTCAACAGCCACAGTAACAGGGATAGGGCAGAAAGCAAAGTGGTGTAGACAGGGATTCGAAAATGAGTTTTTCTTCCTTTTTACTTACAAAGGCTTATGAAAGTTCGTTGCTTTCATTTAACACTGGATATTGATGACCTTTTTGAGAACAAAGATGTAAAAAGATGGATGTGTGCATATACACATGTATGTATACATACATATGTATATATGCACATACATTTACACACCTAGAAGAGTCTGAAACTCACAGAAATCTTGTGATGGAGCATCTCTATGTAAAGTGCTGGATGTTTTTGCCATGGGAATAATTTTACTCCTTTACTCCCCTTCCCCTTTTTCCTACTCAAGGCTTCTCCTGGCTGTTCTTTACAATAGCCAGACAGTCCATGAGGTCAGGTAGAGTTGTTCTCTTTGGTTCATTAAATTGTGATTCCTTGAACTCAGGAGTTTTTTATTCTTTATTCCCACCTTCCACCCCTGGGTACATAAAAGAGCTCAGTAAATATGGTGATGCATTGAATGGAATGGGGCCATAGCATCATATGTATGACCCCAAGGGGGTCAGCCCTTGATGGGTATACTATTTGTACCTCCACCAGCCCCATGGTATGTTCAGAGACCAGTGTTTCCAGAAGGGGATTGAGGTTCACAGGGAGACGCCGTTCATGGTGGCAGACAGTAGAGCCAGGCCCCCACCCTTCCAGGCCCTATATTAATATACGTAATCTAGAAAATAGTACAGATGAACATATTTGCAGGGCAGGAATAGAGATGCAGACGTGGGGAACAGATGTGGACACAGTGGGGAAGGAGAGGGTGGGACAAGTTGAGAGAATAGCATTGACATATATACCCTCCTATGTGTAAAGTAAGTGACTAGTGGGAAGCTGCTGTATAGCACAAGAAACTCAGCTTGGTGCTCTGTGATGACCTAGAGGAGTGGAATGGGGGTGGGTCGGTGGGAGGGAAGGGATATATGTATGCTGCTGCTGCTAAGTCGCTTCAGTCGTGTCTGACTCTGTGCGACCCCATAGACGGCAGCCCACCAGGCTCCTCTGTCCATGGGATTCTCCAGGCAAGAACACTGGAGTGGGTTGCCATTGCCTTCTCCAATGCATGAAAGTGAAACGTGAAAGTGAAGTCGCTCAGTCGTGTCCGACTCTTCACGACCCCATGGACTGCAGCCCACCAGGCTCCTCCGTCCATGGGATTTTCCAGGCAAGAGTACTGGAGTGGGGTACCATTGCCTTCTCTGGGGATATATGTATACATACAGTTGATTCACACTGTTGTACAGCAGAAACTAACATGACATTGTAAAGCAATTTATCCTCCAGTTAAAAATTAAAAAACAAGAAAACGCTTTACCCTTCTGTCTTCCTGCCTCTTCCCTTGGAATGGGGCTGCTGTCCTTGCCGAAATCTATTGTGTATCATTTAGATTCTAAATTAAGTATCAATTAAATGAATTAGCACTAGAATTCTCTTCCCTTCTTTCTCTCTTTTTCGGCATAATTTTTTAAAAAATAACTTTTTTGTGATTTTTTTTTTTGCACTCCTTTGAAACTTAACCAAAGCAGTACTAACGCATATATATGGAATTTAGAAAGATGGTAACAATAACCCTGTGTACGAGACAGCAAAAGAGACACTGATGTATAGAACAGTCTTATGGACTCTGTTGGAGAGGGAGAGAATGGGAAGATTTGGGAGAATGGCATTGAAACATGTATAATATCATGTATGAAACGAGTTGCCAGTCCAGGTTCGATGCACGATACTGGATGCTTGGGGCTGGTGCACTGGGACGACCCAGAGGGATGGTATGGGGAGGGAGGGGGGAGGAGGGTTCAGGATGGGGAACACATGTATACCTGTGGCGGATCCATTTCCATATTTGGCAAAACTAATACAATATTGTAAAGTTTAAAAATAAAATAAAATTTAAAAATAAATAAATAAATAAATATCTTCCACTTCCTATGAAAAAAAAAAAAAAGAAACTTAACCAAAGCAGTTGTTTTATGGTCAGGTTTACACCATTTGTGAATCAAGAAAATCAACCTGGGAAGTTTAGAGTCTGGTATTCAGGCCTTATCCTAATACATCAGCCTTTTACCTACATATTTCAGTGGGTGTTGAACTCATTTTCCTTTTGCTAACTTCCTTTCTTCCGCTGATGTCAGCTAGTTAGGTATTTGTATTAAAGTGTATGAAAATAAAATCCTGCAGCCCTAAATTGCTTCTAGAAGCTGCAAGAAGTCAGGAGACACAGTTCTCCTGGAACCCACTCTGCCCCCTGCTCTTAGCCCTGGGAGCCTGGCTTAGGTGACCCCAATAAGTCAGAAGGGTGACTGTCCAGTGCAACAGCCCAGGGAGCAAAGATGTGTAAGAAGTGAGTTACATGCCAGCAAGGGAGAAAAAGGATGCACGGGAAGATCATAATAAAACAATGTTGGAAAGGCAGTGGGAAGCTGAGGGAGCTGGGAACTCACAGATGCCACTAAAGTAGCTGGGAAAAGCCAGAAAGTTTCTTTCTTCCTTTTTTTCCCATTGTTTATTTATTTGGCTGCACTGGGTCTCAGTTGTGGCACACAGGCTTAGTTACCCCACGACATGTGGGACCTTAGTTCCCCGACCAGGGATCAAACCTGCATCCCTGCATTGGAACACGGATCCTTAACCACTGGACCGCCAGGGAAGTCCTCAGAAATAGTTTCTTAATGGAGCCTGGGGAATTGGGGGCAGAGTAGAAGAGAAGTGGTGCCAGAGAGGGCAAAGGGAATTAAGGGATAAGGAGAAGGTAAGAAAAGGACCCCGGGAGAAGACAGCAATGAGAATTAGGACATTCATTGAGAGATGGCTGGGAGTGGGGAGCAGTCAGGATGTAACCATGTGCAGCTGAGCATTGCTGAGCAGGCCAGTGCAAAGAAGGCTGTTGTAAGAGGTGAGTATAAGGAAGTGAACTGGCCCCAGGTCGTGCAGCGAAGGCTTAATGATGCCAAGATATTGAGATGGAGCCTTCATTGGCTTTCCACCTATAGACCCAGGAGGCCATTAGGATGAGTCTAGGCAAGAGTTAATGGAGACCTGTACTGGGACAAGGTTGACAGGAACAGAGGAAGTGACGCATTCAAAGAGGTAAAATTGGCAGCACTGGCTAAGCGCTCTATGTGGTGTCGGGGAGAGGAGGGAATTTAGAGTGATTCCTAAGTTAGAAACTCAAGTGGTCAAGAAAATGCAGGGTGGGTAGCAATTTAGAGACCATGATGATTTCAGGGCTAGACCTGTTGAGCCTTGAGTGATCTTGAATACCCAGATGGAAATGAACATCAGGTCGTTGGACATGAGCCCAGTGATGAGGTGGTAGCACACGTGCGTGCCAAGTCGCTTCAGTCCTGTCTGACTCTGTGACCCCATGGACTTTAGCCGGCCAGGCTTCTCTGTCCGTGGGATTCTCCAAACAAGACTACTGGAGTGGGTTGTCATGCCCTCCAGGGGATCTTTCCGAACCAGAATTTGAACCTGTGTCCCTTACGTCTCCTGCATTGGCAGACGGGTTCTTTACCACTAGCGCCACCAGGTAGCACAGGTCTGAGGAATTTATGTATCTGAAGAACACACCACCAGTACTTGAGAAAGAGCACAGGGTGATGAAATGTTATCTCTCAGTGAATAGTACCTGTCTAAAAATCCCTGGTGACTCAGTGGTAAAGAATCTACCTTAAGTGCAGGAGACAAGAAGATGTGGGTTCGATCCCTGGATTGGGAAGACCCCCTGGAGGAGGGCATGGCAACCCACTCCAGTATTCTTGCCTGGAGAATCCCATGGACAGAGGAGCCTGGTGGGCTATAGTCCATAGGGTCACAAAGAGTCGGACATGACTGAGCGCTTGAGCACAAAGCACGCACAAAATCCCAGGCTGCTTAGACATACAGATAAAGATACAGATGTGTGCACAGATACACTTATGTCTTCTTCTGCTCCCCTCCCCCACTGAGGATTAGTAAAATAGGAAATCTTCTGTGAAGCACAGCATCAGAAGAAATGTTCGCAAGGAATGTAGACAAAACAACATTAACCAAAACCACATACCTCCTCCAAAAAAAGAGCACTGCATGTAGAAAATTACAGCTTTTATCCATGTCAAGGAAGAGCATTTGACAGCTACAGGATGTGAGAAGAAAATGCAAATGACTAACTGGTTTGGGGAAAAAGAATGTTCACACAGAGTCACAAGAGAACCACTTACATCTTCAGTATCTGATAAAGTCACCATTAATACCTCAGCCAACCCACCGTAACAGTGTGTTTAATGTGATCACCTAGCCTCTGTACCCCCCTTCCCACCCCCTAGTAAACTGTACAAAATACTGCTGATTTTTAGATCTGGGCATTCACTTAAGTCATTTTGGTATTTCAAGGTGGAAGTTAAATTGTAGACGTTTTCTAGGGACAAGAAGCTTCATATGTGTATCTCTGTATGAGCTTCCCAGGTAGCTCAGTGGTGAAGAATCTGCCTGCCATTGCAAGAGATTCAGGAAATGCAGGTTCGATCCCTGGGTCGGGAAGATCCCCTGGAGAAGGAAATGGCAACCTGCTCCAGTATTCTTGCCTGGAGAATTCCATGGACAGAGGAGCCTGGCGGGCTACCGTCCATGGGGTCCCAAAGAGTTGGACACAACTCAGCATGTATGCACTCACATATATAGTATAATACATACAGCTGGCCCTCCACATCCACAGGTTCTGCTTTCTTGAATTAAGCCAGCTGCGACATTTTACCAAAGAGGCTTGAGCATCTGTTGATGGATCCTGGAACCACTGCCCCTCAGATACTGAGGATGACCTTCTCAGTATTATCTTTTGTATTACCTTACTAAATGACACCTCAGTGCAGGGAACTCATATTGAGTGATTTAAATAATTTTATTTCTCATGGTTCCTCTCCTGGAATGGGAAAGAAATAAACATTTGTAGTAGTTGATTAATATTCTATCACTTTTTCAAGTCTGAATTACACAAGAATTCCATGCTAGTTTCTACAAAACCCTAAAATGTTTCAGAATTCGTCAACATTTCATTACTATAGGAATCCTCTGTCAATGTAGAAAGTGGAAATGAGAGAAACCAGTTATAAACAGTGGCTTTTTGATCAACACTAAATAAAAATAAAGGTTTGACAAAAATAGAAGCATATGAAAGCTGGAGCTGAGGCAGTGGGTCATTTTTGAGAATTTCAGAAGAATTATTGTGGAAAAATGGAAAAAACCACAAAACAGCTTTTTTTTCAAATTACTAGTCAGACCTCTTCTACATCCCTGTAAAAACTGAAATGAAACCACAGGCAGTCTCAGATGGAAAAAAACTGACCTCCCTTAATAGGGCAGCATTTCATCAAGGTGGTGTGATAACTGATCGTTTGTGGAGAAACTTGTTCAACAACAAGAAAAATACAGGTTTGTGTGTAACAGAGTAACTACCGATTGAGAACACTGCTGAGTTTCAGTTATTTTCTGTCTACTTTGAGGACAATCTGTAGAAAAATATAATGATATTTTGAATTCCCTTGCCCCCTTCCAACAGTTGGTGTGTGTTAGAAGAGTAAAACCTCTTTTCTTTCGTTGCCTGGATAAATTATAAGGATACTTCTGTGGCTTGTATTGGATTTCTGAGTCTGAGTTAAATTATTTGAAGTTACTTTTCTCTGGTCCATCTTTTTCAGCACAGGCAACAGTAGTTGGTTTTGTATTGATTGCTTCGCACTGAGATCTGTTCTCCTAGTAGGGGAGGGCGGACCTGGCAAACAGCCTGCAAAGATGTAAAGCTTGTTCCTTTCTTCTCTGTGGCCTGTCACAAGGCCCAAAGAGGCCTTAGTAAATGGCCTTTTGTTTTGCACAACATGAGGGTTTGAAGGATACTAATAATTGTTACAGAGAAAACAAGGGGAAAGAGAGTTTTCAATTCGACCACTTTTGGAAAATGCCAGTTAAACAGAGTTAAGTGGGGTTGGTTCTTTGCTGCAAGATTCAAGAGTCTAAGACGTGGACTCTTGCATGGTGACTGTCTAAGAGAGGACAATTGTTGGCAGAACTTCCAAGATGTTTCTCACCTGGACACAGCTCTGTCACTAGAACCCCTCTTTGAAAATGATGGTTTAAGGCACTGACTCAAGTTCTATAAAGACTGACCATGTGGCCCAGGGAAGGGGGTTAAACCACAGGCCTCAATTGATACATAGTTTTGGTTTCTTTGGCCTATGTCCTGTCTTTAAAAACCTGAAGTCAGGGACTTCCATGGTGGTCTAGTGGTTAAGACCCTGAGCTTCAGTGCAGGAGGTTCTGGCTTGAGTTTGATCCCTGGTCAGAGAACTAAGATCCCACACGCTGCACGGTGTGGCCAAAAACCTCCCCACAAAACCAGAAAAACAAAAACCTGAAGCCAGCATTTACAAATCAGGCTTGTTGTTGTTCAGTTGCTAAGTCATGTCCTACTCTTTGGGACCTCATGGACTGCAGCACGCCAGGCTTTCCTGTCCTTCACTACCTCCCAGAGTTTGCTCAAACTCATGTCTATTGAGTTGATGATGCCATCCAACCATCTCCTCACCCCTTTCTCCTCCTGCCCTCAATCTTCCCCAGCATCAGGATCTTTTCCAGTGAGTCAGCTGTTTGCATCAGGTGGCCAAAGGATTGGAGCTTCAGCTTCAACATCAGCCCTTTCAATGAATATTCAGGGTTGATTTCCTTTAAGATTGACTGGTTTGATCTCCTTGCAGTCTAAGGGACTCTCAAGAGCCTTCTCCAACACCACGAAAATCAGGGTTTCTAGCTTTTCTTGAATGGAGAAGGAAACGGCAATCCATTCCAGTGTTCTTGCCTGGAGAATCCCAGGGACGGAGGAGCCTGGTAGGCTGGAGTCCATGGGGTCGCTAAGGGTCAGGCACGACTGAGCAACTTCACTTTCACTTTTCACTTTCATGCATTGGAGAAGGACATGGCAACCCACTCCAGCGTTCTTGCCTGGAGAATCCCAGGGACGGGGGAGCCTGGTGGGCTGCCGTCTATGGGGTCGCACAGAGTCTGACACGACTAAAGGGACTTAGCAGCAGCAGCAGCTTTTCTTGAAAAATCAGAGGATGAGGCACATCTGATCTTCGGTCCTCCACAAGCACTGGTCACTGGACTTGAGAAGCCACTGCCCTGCAGGGGAGAGATGTTCACTCATTTTTCAGTGTCTACCCACCGCATTTCAGTACACACGACAGCCCTGCTCACTGGTCTCCGTTGGGTGGCTTCAGACACACTGGCCCCTCCAGTCACATGGTACCCCTCTCACGGATGAGAAGGGGCTCTGAGGTTGAATCTGGGTGGGTGGGAGATGGTAAGACAAAGCCTGGAATCTGGAACCAAAAATGCCAAAATGTTGACAATGGTTGTCTTTTATTTATTACTTTTTTGTGCTTTCCAGATACTCTGCAGCAAACATGTTCTTTGCAATTAAAAAAAAAGAAGAAGAAGAAGAATTTAGAAAAACAGCTAGAAAGAATCTGAAATAGGAAATTTTTTTTTTTTTAGATTTAGCTACTATGAAAATATCTGCCTTCCTTTCAATCCTAATTACTAATAGTGCTTATAAAACCAGCAACAGAACCATGAACTTGTGCAAGAAACCAAAAATAGGTCTGCTTCAAGAGTTGTCTTAAGATCCTGTGTGTTAGCTATTCATCCTGAGTTAATAATATACATTTGCAGTTATGTTTTATGGAGGCAGAGTTGAAAGATGTTAGTTCAGCTTATGTGAAGTTTGGTTTCTGATACTTCAACCTTTCCTAGCTTCGAGAATATGATATAAATTAAATCACCTTTTATTAAGAAAATGATAAATAAATAATAAATAGAAGAACAGATAGATAGATCTTTCTGAGAGGATTTGGAGGCCTAAGAGAACTGAAAATTTGAGGCCCACCTTACTGGTGAAGACAGGAGGAGAAGGGGATGACAGAGGCCGAGATGGTTGGATGACAACACTGACTCAGCGGGCATGAATTTTAGCAAAACTCCGGGCGACGGTGAAGGACAGGGAAGTCTGGCATGTTGCGGTCCATGGGGCTCCAAAGAGTCGCGCATAACTTAGCGACTGAACAACAACAATTACGAGTGAAGATAGTTCCAAGTTTTCATACAGTTTCCTCGAAGCTGGCTAGGACTCAACAGACGTTTGGAACCCAGAGTTGGAATTGAATTCATGGAGAAAGGAAATAAAATAGTGGCTCCTTTCAACACCCAAGGGAGAGATACTGGAAGGCCACCATTTGAAATTGCTCATTTGATTCATTTGCTCTTTCTTGGTTATAAAAAAAAAAAAAAGACCCAAAAATGAGGGTAGAGCAAAGGAGATGCTTATATAAGGATAAGACACCAGAGAGAGGGAAGACAAAATCGAAAGAGAAGAGCCTGGAGATAGTTGGGAAACAAAGAATCATAAGGGAAATTATATATTAGAGAGTTTAGTATTAAAGGAAGACTAGGCTTTGTTGTAATTAGTTACTAATGCAGTTTCTCAAGGGGCTTCCCTAGTGGCTCCAACAGTAAAGAATCTGCCTGCAAAGAGGGAGATACAGGAAGATCCCCTGGAGAAGGAAATGGCAACCCACTCCAGTATTCTTGCCTAGGAAATCCCACGGACAAAGGAGCCTGGCAGTTTCTTGGCCCCTCTTTTGTTCATTTTTAACTTTTTAAAAAGCTAAAATTTTTAAATTAGAGTATAATTGCTTCAGAGTTTTGTTAGTTTCTACCATACAACAAGATGAATCAGCATATATATATATATATATATATACACACACACACACACACACACATACACATATATATATACACACACACACACACATATATATATGCCCTTGCTCTTGAGCCTTCCTCTCAGACTGAGAGAAAATATTTGCAAACAAAGCAACTGACAAGGGATTAATCTCCAAAATATACAAGTAGCTCATGCAACTCAATATAAAAAAACCAAACAACTCAATCAAAAAAATGGTTGAAACACCTAAACAGACATTTCTCCAAGGAAGATATAGAGACAGCCAGCAAACACATGAGAAGATGCTCAACATTGCTCATTATTAGAGAAATGCAAATCAAAACTACAATGACATATCACCTTACACCGGTCATAATGACCATCATCAAAAAATCTACAAACAATAAATGCTGGAGAGGATGTGAAGAAAAGAGAACCCTCTCGCATCTTGCACTGTTCTTGGCCCTTCTTAAAGAGTTTCCTCCTCTATAAAGTGGAGGCAGTGGTGGTACCGCACTCATGAGGACCAAGGAAATACTACAGGAAAAATACTTAGACAGGACATGACTAGGAGAATACATAACAAAGACTATTATCAGCATTAGACTAAAAGAAAATGTTTGTTGCTGTTTTTTATTGACTCCCAGTTTTATTGGGTTGTGATAAAAGAATATCTCATAGAGTATGATAAAAAACAATCTAGTATTTTGAATTTTGTTTCATGGCCTTGTCCATGGTCCATACTGGAGTGGGTTGCCATTCCCTTTTCCAGGGGATCTTCCTGACCCAGGGACTGAGCCCAGGTCGCCTGCATTGCAGGCAGATTATTTACTATTTGAGCCACCAACAAAGCCAATCATTTTTTAGATGTTCTAAATAAATTTAAGACATTATTTTGGGGTAGAGAATTCTCTGCTCGATCAGATTTTTAAATTATGATATTTAAATCTACATTCTTAAAAGTTGTTTTTGGTCTGCTTAATATCAGTTTCTGAGAGACTTCATTTTTTTACTTTCGTTTGCATAAGAAGCAATGAGATGTTTTTTAAAAATGCTAACCATATAAAGTTATCTTGGGATTTAAATGGCGTGCATTATAAAGTTTTTTTATTGTGCAAGAGCCGACTCACTGAAAAAGACCCTGATGATAGGAAAGATTGAGGGCAAGAGGAAAAGGGGGCGACAGAGGATGAGATGGTTGGATGGCATCACTGACTCAGTGGATGAGTTTGAGCAAGCTCTGGGAGATGGTGAAGGACAGGGAGGCTTGGTGTACTGCAGTCCATGAGATTGCAAAGAGTCGGAAATGACTTAGCAACTGAACACCACCTGAATTTGCACTGAAGAGCTAGTTCAGTGACTATGACATTTCACAGTTTTTCGTTAAATGGGTGATGTCACCTGAATGATCAGTGCAGTGTTGGATCCAGCTACAAAGCCAGTGCAGGCACTCATGCTGCCACTTAAGTCTGGAAGGTTCCCAGAGGAGAGTCCCAAGAATGTCAGCAGCGTCTGAAATTGTGGGAAGTCTTCAGACCAGCAGGGGCTTCCCTGGTAGCTTAGCTGGTAAAGAATCTGCCAGCAGTGCAGGAGACCCCGGTTCGATTCCTGGGTCAGGAAGGTCCGCTGGAGAAGGGGTAGGCTACCCACTCCAGTATTCTTGGGCTTCCCTTGTGGTAGAGAATCTGCCTGTAATGCGGGAGACCTAGGTTCAATCCCTGGGTTGGAAAGATCCCCCGGAGAAGGGAAAGGCTACCCACTCCAGTATTTTGGCCTGGAGAATTCCATGGACTGTATAGTCCATGGGGTCGCAAAGAGTAGGACGTGACTGAGCGACTTTGACTCATTTTCAAACCAGCTCATTTCATCCAGCTCTCAGTGTCTAGCAGGGCTACACCCAAGTCATTTAAGATAACCCATGTTTATCTTAATCTTGAAGTTCTTTGGCCTAAAAGATCTCACCCTTTTTAGTTGGTAGCTTGTAAGGAAACTTCCTCTTAAGACATGCCTTCATTTTTTTTTTTTCTTTCAATTGCAGTCTTTTACTCATTTACTTGTTGTTCATTCTGTAGTATTTATTGAGCACCTTCTCTGGGCAACTCACAGTGAATGTGTTACATGGGATTATCAGATAGACATCTTTCAGGCATGCTTGGAGCTCTGCAGTGTGTAAATTGTACACCGAAGACATGATTCAGGTTAAGAAAATTCTTAAGTGAAAAGGACTCATATAACTCTTGAGTCTGTGTGTATTTTTTACTCCCTCTTGAGGCAGATGACATGAGTTTGAGTAAACTCCGGGAGTTGGTGATGGACAGGGAGGCCTGTAGTTCATGTGGTTGCAAAGAGTCGGACATGACTGAGAGACTGAACTGAACTGAGACAAATGATGCAATCGGAATTTTTTCCACTGTTATTGATTAATTTTATTAACTGAAGCCCAGAATATGTCTGAATCTTGGTTGAATGCACTGGGGGAGAAGTATAACTTTGCCTTTTGAAAAAAAGTTTTATTGCGGTATAATTGATGTATAATAAATTGCTCCTGTGTGTGTGTGTGTGTATGTGTGTGTACTGTGTGCTCAGTAGAGTCTGACTCTTTGTGACCCCCTGGACTGTAGCCCACCAGGCTTCTCTGTCCATGGGATTTCTTCAGACAAGAATACTGCAGTGGGTAGCCATTCCCTTCACCAGAGGATCTTCCTGAGCCAGGGATCAAACCCACATCTCCTGCATTGGCAGGCGGATTCTTTACCACTGAGCCACCTGGGAAACCCGTCATACTTAAAAGTATAGAGTTTGATTCCTTTTGACAAATGTGTACACCACCCACCGTTTCAGATCTAGCACACCACGGAGAAGTTTGAGGTGGAGTTGGACTTAACGTCCTCAATACGCAGATGAAAGTTACAGTCGGGGCTGAGACCTTGGCTGAGCCCCACTGAGTGACAGCAGACACTTGTCAACCTGGTTTTAGCAACTGCATTTCTGAGGTTACACCATCTAGTATTTGGACAAAATAAACACTTCAATTCTCTTATGCAAATTTTGGCTCAATTCTTTAAAAAGAAAAAATTAGCTACCATCCTTCCTCTCGCAGACCCTGTGGGTGTGTTGGGGGCAAGGAGGGAGATTTGTTTATGTTGTCCTCTCACCAAAGAGTTCCTCAACAAGCCCAGAAAAATGTGCCCTTAAGCCCTACCTTCATTTGAGAACAGTCCAGGCAGTTATGCTGGCATTTTGCTGAGACTTGCAAAATTGGACAAAGAAGAATGCAAGTGCAAATAAAGTTGGATTTCAAGCCAGTAAGAGCTGGTTTGAAAGCTTTTTTAAAAAAGGTACAGCCTGTATGACATTAAAAACTTGGGTAAGAGTCTACTTCCACAAGCCTCTGTATCGTAGATTCTGGAATAAATAAAGATGGTTCAGGAGAAGGGTTACTTACTGGAGCAAGATTTTTTTTTAAATGTCTTTTTAAATTTCGTTCGGAATTACCAAAGTGTTTGGAAAGGTTGGAGTCAGTTTTTTTAATACTTATTTTTTTTTTTAAGGAGATTGTCTGCTGTATGTCCAATTTGTGGTGGTGTTTAGAAATATGTATAATAATGCCAGCTTATGGTTTTTCCTTCTGTCCCCTATCTGCTGGGCTCGCTCCGTCTCTTCCCGTGTCTGGCAGGCCCCAGTGTCGGTGCAGGATCGTGTGGGCATTGGGTGTGATGTCACGTGTTAGTGCCTTTGCCTTGGTTCCCTCCATCTTTCTTATGAACTCGCTCCTTCTTCCCTGAAAACCCTTCCCTTCCCAGTCCCCTCCCCACCAGAAAGAGCTGACAAAGTAGCTTTCTCTACCTCACCTCTGCACAGAGGTATCACTCTGTGCGTCAGTAACTTGTTTGTTATAGGTCTGCTCCCTTCCCAGATGCAGAGCTTCTTGAGGGCAGAGACCTTCGACTTCTCACGGTGTCAGGCACGTTGTTGTTTAGTTGCTAGCTGTGTCTGACTCTTTGCAACCACATGGGCTGTATAGCCCACCAGGCTCCTCCGTCCATGGGATTTCCCAGGCAAGGATACTGGAGTGGGATTTCCTTCTTCAGGGCATCTCCCGGACCAGGGATCAAACACAAAGTAGATGCTCAACCAGTGGGCTGGCCAAAGAAAAGGGGAGAGCGAAGGAGGGGAGAAAATACACTTCTAAGGAGCCCTGAAAGAATCCAAGCAGAAGGAATCTGAGAGGTAGAATGAAAAACAAGAGATATTAGTGTCAAGGACACCAAGGGAGCAGAGAATCGGAAGAGGGAAAGGCTGGCCATTAGTGTTAATTTGCCAGGGACAGCCAATGAGATAAATATTGAAAACCTCCATTGTATTTTTAGGAACTGAGGGAAGATTTCTTTGGCCGTGGTCACACCCTGGATAATACTGCAGGTGTGTTAACAACACCAGGCAGAGATGTGTCGGCAGTGAGAGGCGGCAGGTGATCTCTCAGAGGGATGCTTCAGTGGAGCTTGGCTTGGTGATATATTCTTCATCCTGATATTCTGTACAATGATTTTTTTTCCTGGTGTCAAACCCACTGAATAATGGTCCTCTCAGTTTACAAACTGAATAGAGAGCTCAAAAATTCAGAAATATTTGCAGGATATAAAATTGAGAGTCAGATTGAGTCAGACTGAGATTTGGGAGTTTATTGGGTGAATCCTAACAGGCCTAAAATCCTGGTGGATCATTTCTCAGAAGGTGATAATGAGCGAGATGGTGACAGTCATAAAATTGTACAGTTCTCAACTTGCCTTTTTCTCAAAAAATCCAAATAATTTAGATTTTTTAAAACTACCAAAATTCACTTTAAAATTCTCTTTTTAAAACTACCAAAATTTGCAAGAAAATTATAGCCATAAAATGAGGAAGTAAATGTCTTTCTATGGAACATTTGAACACTCTTAGAGAAAGAAGACAATGTCTTATTAGCAGGAAGAACGTTTTTATGTTCTTGAGATGGTAACATCTCAAGATGTTCATGAGAGGGTAACATCATTTAATAAAAAAAATACACAGCTTCTTGAAGGATAAGATATTAGAATAATTCAAAGGAGATGAATATATTGGATTTTTAGGAGAATGGAAACCTTTAAAGCATCATGGTTATTAAAAGTATAGGAATAGAAGATGTCCAATTATATATTTTAAATTACTTAATTACACTCTAAGATTTCTTTAAGCTCAGAGCCCAATATCATCATCATTCTTTGAACTACTTGAAAAAAAAATGAAATTCCACTTGTGACTGTTACCATGAAGAGGGGGAGATGGACTTAACATCACAGTCTGTGAATATTCTCCTTTAGCCCAAACCAAGCTGAATTCTTTGTGGCTGATTATCATTCATCTTGTCAGCCAATTTAAATATTTTGAAAGGAAAGTTTACCTTTTTTCATGTTCACAAATTTAATACTATTTTAAAATAAAAATTGGCCCTTTTATCATTATCCTAAAATTTGAATAATAGCACATTTAAGCTGTTCTCACTTTTCTCTTTAAGAAAACATATTAAATGACTAGAGTCATATCTTTTTTTATTCCCAATGAGTGGAGAATAGTTGGGCAGGAGAGGGGTTACATTGAGAATATCTGGAACCCTCGAACCGTCTCTAACATCATTTTATTTTTAGAAGATCAGGAGATGAGGGACACCTTCAAGTGGCGTGGGATTTTTTCCCCCTAATTATAGTTTAAATCTCAGGAAAATGTAATACGTTTATCTAAAAGGCATTTTAATATGCAAAGTCTCAACTTGAATACATTTTATTAAAGCAAGAATCTGAAATCTCCTTCTGCTTTTTCTTCCTGCCATTCCATGGATGTTACAGATGTCCTGACAGCTGGGTTATGGGGTGGGGGAGGTTGGGGGGCTGGAGCTAGGTCAGCCAGACCCCTCCTCCCTCACTCAGTGGCGCAATGGAAATCTGCCTAAAACCTAGACTTGTCTTAGGAAGATAGAGAAAGACTTTAGAGTTCTTTCAGATTTCACGTATACATTTTAAGAATGCAGCATGGCATACTTTTGAGTATGGTAGTTTTTGTTTTGTTTTCTTCAGTATGGTGTAGCTTAAAGCATGGACTTGGGCAGAAGCATTGGAGACAGGTTAAATCTGTGTTCCGACCTCCTCTCCCCGGTTCCTTGGCATTTGGCAGTCTCGGTGTGCTCGTCTGTAGAACAGGGGGATTGGGAGGGACCCGTGAGATGATGCATGTCCAAAGCTTGGCACAGAACCTGGCCGCTATTAAGTGTGCGGCAACCACAGCTGTTGTTACTGTGCTCCAGATGCCTGAGCTCTTAACCCTGTGTTGCAGCCAGGCTCTCCGCGGGCAGCCGTGCCTGTCGCACACTCTATGTGATAATCACACCTTGCTTCTGAGGCTCCGTTTCATTTCGTCTGCACTCTTGTTCAGCCCCCTGAGGATACTGTGAATTGGGAAATAGAGTCCCTCAAAGCTCGACTTTCAGCTTATCTTTGCTAGATTTCCCTCTGTTAACATCCAGTATTTTGTGGCCTAGGGCTCTACCCTGTTAAGGACTCAGACCTTAACCACTGTTCTCTAGATTTTTATTATGGGAATGTATTTTTTTCTCCTGTTAAATCGTTACCTCAAACTTTAAGTAATGCTTTACTTTTAATTTCTTTGCTGGAAAAAAAAGTGTGTTTTTATTAAGCTAAGGGAGATTCAAGAAGTCTCATGGGCTTTTCAGAATAGTTTTATACAAGCCACTCATTGTTT
The DNA here is from genome assembly GCF_029407905.1 of Bubalus kerabau. Taxonomy (NCBI): domain Eukaryota; kingdom Metazoa; phylum Chordata; class Mammalia; order Artiodactyla; family Bovidae; genus Bubalus; species Bubalus kerabau. The sequence goes on along the minus strand of NC_073635.1, from coordinate 29,606,777 downwards.
TGAAGTTTGTGGTGTGTTCCAACTTGACAAAATAGTTTTAAGTCCTGCAAGGGAAATGATGTATACTTAGTAAAATAACTTAATAATCTAATATGTAAACAGTTGCTGGATTATAATTATAATTTATGGGTTATAGTGCAACCCTAATCTGGACACACTTCTTAAAAAAAAAAACTTTACTCTTCAGAAAATCTGTTGTAAAAAGAACTGTTTGCTAAAAGGAGAAAAGAGAATGAAACTTATACTCAGGTGAAAAGACCCAGCTCCTAAATTCTATCGAATAATCTAACCTACTTGATATACAGTAAACCAAAGTAAGGGCTTCCCAGGTGGCACTAGTGGTAAAGAACCCACCTGCCAATACAGGAGACATAAAGAGACGTGGGTTCCATCCCTGGTTTAGGAAAATCTCCAGAGGAGGGCATGGCAGTCCACTCCAGTACTCTTGCCTGAAGAATTCCACGGACAGAGGATCCTGGCTGGCTACAGTCCAGAGGCTTGCAAACAGTCTCTTCACAGGCACGCATACAAGCACAAACCAAAGTAAACAGTGATTTCTGAAACAGCCTCTAAATCCCTTATAATGTTACGCATCTACTGATTCCAGGCACTGGGAAGAGAAAAGGCAGATTTAATCATCTTTATCTTCTGACTCACGCTGCAGTCAGACAGAACATAAGGGGAGTGTGTGTGTGTGTGAGAGAGAGAGAGAGAGAGAGAGAGAGAGAGAGACTCAGGAGGAGCAGGGGAGAGGAGACCCAGCCCTGGGACATGAGAGGATAAATGGTAGAACTATGAGTTCTGCAGAGTCAGAGAAAAGAGGGCAGAGCCTTTCCACATAAATGGAGCAAGGGGGAAGGGAACAAAGGATGTATGAATGCATAGTCCGGAAGAGAGAGAAAGCAAGCATGGGACAGGTCGAGCCGGAATATGGTGAATGCTGCTTTTTCTCAGACCACCAAACCAGTTGGCCACGTTAGTTGCGAGCCAGGCGGGATCCCGGCAGAGACCTCAGGGTCCTTTCCACTGGCTGAGTGGAGGGTGCCATCTGTGGTAGGTCACAGCTCACTGGCTAGACCTCTGACTTCACCTTGTCAGACAGCTGACCTTTCCCAGAAGCCATCTTCCAGGTAGAGCGCAGGAGGGGAGGCAAGGGTGGGGGGCTGCACTGGGTTCCCCGCGGCACTGCTGCTCATGTACACCCACCCCGGGGTCCTGCCTGCTCATCCCAGCCATCTGTCATCTCCTCCGTCCAGCCCACTTCCAGTCCACTGCCCGCCAGATAAGGAATGTCGTAAAGACAGACGTTTGCTCTGCCTGTGTCGTGTGAAACAAAAAGGTAGGAGGGAATGTAAAAATGTTTCCCAAAGTTTCCCAAAAACTTCTATAAAAAAAAAATCTCCAAGAGTTTCAGAAAACAATAATAATTAGGCTTGTGATTTGCATAGGTATTCATTCTGAAAGAGTAAGTTGTGGTTGCTTTATGGCGTCGCACCAATAAAACAGAGATCACGCTCAGCTCTCATCTGGCCCCTTTATTACCCGTGTGCCACAGCTGTTGGCATTCCTCAGCCTCCTGCACCTAATGATTTTTTAGATCTCTCCTCCCCTGTGCTCTTGACTGTGGATAGGAGGGGCTGCTTAGTAATTCTACACCTGTTCAAGTCCACGCCTATCAACTTGCTAAGCTTCCCAAACAAGTGCGGGGCAAAGCATGAGAACTCCTGAGTCTGGGGTGGAGACAGAGGCGGCTGCGTCCGGCTTTGGCTTTTCAGAATTTTTTGCCAGGAAAATCAAATGTATTTCCTACCATGGCGGTTGATGACAGCAATTTATATTCCAGGACGAAGAACAAACTAAATTCATCACAAAATGATTATAAATCAAGACGGAGCAGCCTGCCACCTGAATTACTCATAGGAAATGATATTAAAGCAAGACTTCAAAGAAACTTTAGAAACTTGGAACCCATTCACCTGAGGCGCCCAAAAAAGAGACCATCCATATTTCCAGGTAGGATTTGTTTCAATTGATGCCTGCCGGTTAAAACAACAACAAGGATTGTATTTCATTTCTAATGATCAGATGTGTTACATTTCAGATTAACTTGGGACATGTTTGAGAACTTGAGGCAGTAAACATGTTTAATTGTAAAAAAAAAAAAATAGAACAATTTTTTCACCTGAAAGCACTCTCATCCTTTTTCTTTTCTTGATTTATTTTCATATCTTTAAGGGTCTGTAAATAGGTGACTCTTTGACTTTAAGTATCTGTAAATAGGCGGCTCTTCTGTTGGGCTGCGGAATCTGGGACCTGCTTTGCTTGCAGTCCTGGAGAATTCCATGCTGCATTTCATGTTCTGACATATTTTCTTTATTTTGCAAGATTATTGGATTGTTGAGTGAAGCTGATGTTTGTGTGCACCAGAAATTAACGCCATTAAATACTCAAATGCATGCTTCAAATTCCTGTCTTGCATCAGAGCCTAAAACCATTTGTAGTAAAGGGCTCGATTAAACAGTGTAGATGGTGGAGTGTACTGGAGCTCAGAAGACTCCCAGATTTCAATCTCGATAAAGAGACTCTGGTGGTGGCCTTAGGTGGCCAGGCCTGGTATTACAGGTGTGTAGATTGTGTAAGGCGCCTGTGACAGTGGACTCTCGCTGAGGTTTCACTGGTGCGTGATCCCTGGAGAGGATGAATTATTTAGTCAACTTATTTCAGTACTGTTTGCATTGGAATTTTCTGGAGAAACTGAAAATGGCCTTTTGTTGTGATTGATTGATCGGTTAAATTGATAGATTAGACCCAACTGCTGAAATCTAATTCTGTGATGATAGAAAATAAACGAGAATTCATTCAAGCTTTCCTTCATCATAAAAATGAAACAGACTCCCCCTCACAGTCTTTGTACTATTTTAGGAAATATTGAATAGCTAGGTGATGATTTAGAAATGTGGGCCACCAAGGCCACAAGCTGAAAATTTCCGTTCATAAGGAAGTTCTTGTGTTCATGAAGTTCTTGGGTCAGTGATGCTACCTTGGTGTGGAAATACTCTGTAGGAAAAAGCAAAGCCCGGGCTGCAGTGGGCCAGAGGTGTACGTGTGTAGATGCATTGGCAGGAGAAGGAAGGGGATGATGGAAACAAGGCTGTGAGGAGGAGCATTTGAGTGTCTGAAGTATCTAAAAACACAGTAGCTTTCTGCCTGTTCTCTTTGATGTGAAAGTAACGAGGAGCCCAGACCTGCCTCGCTCTCCTGAGCCTGTGTGACACGAAACACTTTCTGTAGAGCTGGTTCCCTAGCCCTTCTTCAGAAACCTGCTCCCAGGCCTGTTCTTCACCTTCCGCTCTTTCTTCTCCTTGTTTTTGGTTTAATGTATGGGAATCCATATGGGCTTCCCTGGTGGCTCAGTGGTAAAGAATCCGCCTGCCAATGCAGGAGACACAGGTTCGATCCCTGGTTTAGGAAGATCCCCTGGAGGAGGAAATGGCAACCCACTCCAGTATTCTTGCCTGGGAACTCCCATGGACAGAGGAGCCTGGCAGGCTAGAGTCCATGGGGTTGAAAAAGAGTGGGACGCGACTGAGCGACTAAACAACAACAACATTGGGATCCATGTGTGTCATGATTCACCAGGCTTTTCTCTACCACCCCTCCCCCACACTTCCAGACAGCCAGATCCAGAACATCTCACCCTCTCCAGCCCCCATTTCTGTTTTGCCTTCTCTTTCTAGAAGGTTATCTCACTCCAGGCTGTCAGCTACAATCACAGAATTATGAGAAGACCTCTAGCTCGAACCTCACACAAGTCATTCCTTTCTAAGATCTTGGACTGTCCTAATTAACTGGACAGGGTGGAGTTGTGAAAGAGGTGCTGAACTTAGGGGACCTGGGTTCTAGAGTAGACTGTGTCCCTAAAGGGCTGTTTGTGGTTTCCGAGCCATCTCACCGACCCCTGTGGCCTTCAGTGACATTCTTTTTCTTCTGCCTAGTTCTGCTGCCATTCCCCACCCTGGGGACAGCAAGAGGGGATGAACTCTTAACAGCCTCCCTGTGTGCCACGGTATCCAGGTGACAAGGTGGAGAGTTACCTGCCTGAAGTTTGAACAATGCTGGCTACTTCTTTTTTGTCTACATTCAATTTCAAATAAACCACAACTTCACTGTCATGCAGGTTGCACTAACTTCTTTTTACGATAGGTGACTTAGAAATACCCTGGCCTGAAAAACCCACTGCAGCTCCTAAAGATCAGCTGAAAGAGAAATGTACATCAAGTGTGTTGTTGTGCTCAGTCATGTCTGACTCTTTGCGACCCCCATGGACTGTAGCTCACCAGGCTCCTCTGTCCACAGGGATTCTCCAGGCAGGAATACAGGAGTGGGTTGCCATGCCCTCCTCCAGGGGATCTTCCCAACCCAGGGATCAAACCCAGGTCTCCTACCTTGCAGGCAGATTCTTTACCATCTGAGCCGTGAGGGAAGCCCAAGAATACTGGTGTGGGTAGTCTATCCCTTCTCCAGGGGATCTTCCCAACCCAGGAATAGAACCAGTGTCTCATGCATTGCAGGCAGATTCTTTACCAGCTGAGCCACCAGGGAAGCCCCTATATGATATGTAGTGACACGTAAAGAGCAGATATAATGTGGGACCAAGCATCAGGGGAATTTAGGCACCAACTCAAAATGATAATTGTTGTTATCATTTGTCTGATGAGATTCAAGATTGAAGACGTGTCAGTGTTCTGATGTGTATTCACTCTGACCCTTACAGACTCCCAGATAGCATTATCCTCTGTCTCAAGTCCTCTGTTCTCAATCCTGAGCCAAGCGATTGACTGCTGTGTTGATCAGTTCATTCATTCACTCATGAAATATTCATTTAGTTCTTGCACTGGGCTAGGTTGGACCATGAAGAATCAAGCTACATTTATTCTGTTCTTATTGCCCATTTCTCCTCTAAGGACCATCCCACATGTCAGATGGTTATCTACCCAAAATGAAAATGTGTTTGTTTCATTCCCTTAAATTCTTCAGTGATTCCCTTCACTCTTAGGATAAAGTCCAGACTCCTTAATGCAAAGTGCACAAGACTGCTTACCCAACCAGTGCTTCTGTCCTTGGCCCATCTCTTAGCATTCCTCCTCTTGCTGTCCTGCAAACCCAGCCCACTTCAGATCCCCGTGGCCCATCACACCTGCTCTTCTAGGTTAAGTGCTGTATCACCTACATGCCCAGTTTCACCTGACTAATTCCTACCTTAGCTTCAGGTGTCAGCTTGACCACCCTCTTAGGGAACGTCCAGGAAATTTTCCTGACCCTCCCATCTGGATTGGGTCCATTCTCCATTCCTTCTCATGACACTTGGACTTTTCCCTATCATAACACTTATTGTATTGTATTTTAATTATCCATTTACTTGTCTATATCTTCCACTAGCCCGGGAGCCAGGGACCATATCAGGGACCATATCAGTCCTGTTAACCATTGTGTCCCTTGTACCTGTCACAATGCTTGGCACATAGCATGAACTCAGTAAATATTTATTCAGTTGACTCAAATTGTGGTGGACAAGTGAGCTCCTGGTGTGCCTGTGCGCTCTGTATGCCTCTTTCACCCTCCCATCCTCTCTCACTCCCAATACACACACACACACACACACACACACCCCATACATACCACACACACACACCACACACACTGCACACACAACACACACCACACACACACACCACACACATACACACACCACACACACCACACACACACACCACACCACACACACACACTGCACACACATACACCACACACACACATACACACACACCACACACCACACATGCCACACACACACACACACACCGCACACACACACTGCACACATATACACCACACACACCACATACCGCACATACCACATACACACACACACACACCACACACATACACCACACACACCACATACCACACACACCACACACATACACACTACATACCACACACACACACCGCACACATACCACACACTGCACACACACACACCACACACACACACATAACCACACACACCGCACACACATACCACACACACACACACACACACGCCTGTGTTCCCGTTCTGCTCTTTCTTCCCTTCTCCACCTGGGCTTCAAGGCCTGATTTGCGACTTCTGTCTTCTTAATCGCCCAGTCTTCTGGCCTCTCTTGTGTTCTCCTCTGTGCTCACCACCTCCTTGGCCTCATTACTGCGTATAGAGTCCTTCCCTTTCTTCCTGGGGTTGTGTTCAGTTGTTTGAGGTTGTGAAAGGGTTCAGTACTTTATTGCTTGGTGGCAACTGTTAAGTTTTGTACAGAAACTCTTTGAAAACAGAGACATATATGTCTTCGAGTGGCCCAGTTGTATCGGAGAAGGAGTTGGGCACCATAGGTGGTCAGTGTTCAGTGAAATTAACTAATTAACTTCAATTAGTGGTGAGTTCAGAGAAGGCAATGGCACCCTACTCCAGTACTCTTGCCTGGAAAATCCCATGGACGGAGGAGCCTGGTAGGCTGCAGTCCATGGGGTCGCTAAGAGTCGGACACAACTGAGCAACTTCACTTTCACTTTTCACTTTCATGTATTGGAGAAGGAAATGGCAACCCACTCCAGCGTTCTTGTGTTCTTGCCTGGAGAATCCCAGGGACAGGGCAGCCTAGTGGTCTGCCGTCTATGGGGTCGCACAGAGTCGGACACGACTGAAGTGACTTAGCAGCAGCAGCAGCAGTGGTGAGTTAACTAATTTACTGTGAGGCAGTGTCCATCCTGTGGAGCCCATCTCATTCTAGCTCTAGAAAAGAACTAGTTGGCAGTAGAGACTGTCAAAGGGCAAGGTCTTTATTAATGATGTTCATCACTGTAGGAACTCCCGGTGAGGGGGAGTGCAGGTACCCCTGTCTCAGTGTGTAATTCATTCATTAAAATGTGTTAGGATCCTCTGTATCCCAGGATCTATTCTAGCCCTTGGGAAGACAGCAAAAAAGAAGACAGTTTCTTATGTGACTGATGGGAACGAATTTTCCTAGCAGGATGCCTTGCATACCGGATAATCTGGCAAATACCTCTTGAGTCAAGGAATGAGGGGACACCATACTCACAGCAATGAATCGTACACAAAACCAGTACATATAAACATCATATTCATATGATTTTTACAAAATCATCAAAAATTAACCATTTATCTTTCTCTTGAAGAAACCTCAACAGTAGAACTAGTTTGAATTGCTCATTTGAAGTTCCACCATCTCAGTTCTGCCAGGCCAGGCATTAAGAATGTACGTAGGTCTCAGGACTTCCCTGGTGGTCCAATGGGCTAAGACTCTGGGTTCCCAATGCAGGGGCCTGGGTTCAATCCCAGGTCAGGGAACTAGATACAAACATGCCTCAACTAAGACCTGGTGCAGCACCCCACCCCCCCCCAAAAAAAAGTGTAGGTAGGTCTCTAGCAGGCAGGCAGCCTGACTTCCTCATCCTCCTGAAAGAATTCCAGCAGCTTCAGAGCAGGGGGCTCAGCTCAGTGATCTAAGAAAGCAAAGGAGGAGAGAGAAGTGGTCCTAACACATACCACACCCATGGGCATTTCAGATTGAAGTGAGCATCCCTTCCTGCACGTGGAACAGAGTGGGGCTCAGGTCCCAGGTGTCAGAGGCTGTTCACTCAGCTCTCCTAAGCAGACAAGTTGATGCATCTCATCTGCTCAGTCTTAAAATATCCTACGGATTTTGCAGTCATCTGTTTGAGAAGCAAGGCGCCATCTGCCTGGAGGAAACAGGCTGTTGCGCGTACTTCCTTGTTGCTTAGAGGACAAGTGCGGGGAGTCTGCTGGGGCCGCGAGGAGCAGGGCCTTCCAGGCAAGACTCATATAGCAGATATCCCAGCGATATAAGCGAACCTCCATTCTCGTTTTTAAATCAGTTCTATTCCAGAGGCTTTCTTTTAAAAAGAAAATCCACAATCTAAAAAAAAAATGTCATTTATGTCATTTTAATAATAAAACAGAATTTGAACATTTCTGGCTTCCCAGGGGTCTCAGTGGTAAAGAATCCGCCTGTCAAATGCAGGAGACTCCAGTTCGATCCCTGGGTTGGGAAGATCCCCTGGAGGAGGAAATGGCAACCCACTCCAGTATTCTTGCCTGGAAAATTCCATGGACAGAGGAGCCTGGTGGACAAGAGTCCATGGGGTTGCAAAGTGTCAGGACACCACTTATCAACTAAACACTAACAACAAAGTAAAATTTCCCCTTGCTGCACGTAGGATTTTATTGGAAACACAGGGAAGCAGTAAGAACAGTGGCAGCTAGATGGTTCTGGGCTCCCTGAGGTGGCCAGAAGGAGACAGTGAGGCTGAAGAGTTGGGCTGGGCGCCCTCCTGGGAGCCTCTTATCCTGGGCGTGGGGAAGGACTGTAATTAAGCTGCCTCCCCCAGTACTGTGTTGGCTGTCAGAATTCTGTCACTCAGGCCTCTGCTGAGTAGTGATTGGATGACGGTCCAGCAGGGCCTTCCAGGGACCAAGAGGCCGCCATAGCGCCTCCTTAAAGATGTGCTGTAAACTGGGCTTCCTGGGATCCTGTGCAGCTGGGTTCAGTGGCTCCTCTCGATGACATCAGGACCCATGTTTCCCATACCTGGGTGTCCCCACAACACCCACCTCAGGGCTTTGACGTGGGAGGTGCCCTGGAGGTGGTAAGATGGGCAGACAGGGTGGAGGCAGGTGCGAACGAATGTGTCATCACCTATCCAGGGCCCCACCCCCGTCTGTCTGTCCTGCCCATCAGGTCATGTGACTTCCTTCTGCAGCAGCTTCCAGAGGTGACCGTGCTCCAGATTAAGGTCAGAAAGCCCCAAAGACACGAGTTTGAACTGCTCCTCTCATGAAAGAGTTCCAGCTGAAGGATTTCACAAAGTACCTCACAACTGGGTTCAAGTTCTAACCCCCCATCTTACTAAATGTGTAACCTCAAATGAGTCACTTGATCTCATAGAACCTTTTATTTATTTATTTTCCTAGTTGCTGAACAAATGCTTTCTGTTGGAAAAATAGATAAATAAATGAAACAGTTGTGAAACTGAAATTAAGTGTAAACTTCCAGGCTATTAAACACTGGAGACTTCTTTCTATTCTTCCTCTCGGAAAGTTTTTTATTTCTTCATCTGTAACATGGGGGTGAAAATCCAGTGTCACCGAGTCACATGAAACTCAAATGAAATAGTGTATGATGATGAAATGATACACAGCTGGAATTTACAGTGTTCGCTTATACTTTGGTAGTATCAAAGGTCTTGTTTCTCATAATTTGTACTTTTCATGGGTAGGTGTGATTGGAACACTTTTGCAAATCTTCATGGTTGGAGAATTATCCTAAGGTGCTAACCAGGCCCTCTCCTTACACAGAATGTAAATTCTGTGTAAGGAGACAATGCTACTAAAAGACCTGTTAATTTCATTTTCCAAGAAAAAGAGGATAACACAGAAACTCTTGTCATGATATAAATATCCATATATTTTCTCAACATGAATTATCAAACTTGAGAGTGTTGTCATGACAGGCCTCTAAAAAAAACTGTTCTGTATAAGTAACAACACTGTCAGTGATTTCAAAACTTAGTTGTGGCCTTGTTATGTTTAATAATTTTTCTTAGTTTCGTCTAAGGCCCTGCTTTTGGAAATTCAGCCCTGGCTTTCCTTTGAACCAAAAGTTGGAATAGGATGGTAATTGGTTTGTAATTATATATAATATATAGCTTATCTATATGATTATAAATGAATTAACCACTTGAAATTCATCTTTTTAAATATTAGGAGTATTTAGACTTCAAAACTTTTGAACGTCAAAAGTTTGACATTTTGGGGAAATGGAGGTTGAGTGTTAGGACTTGGTGCTTTCGCTGCTGGAGTTCACTTCCTGTTTGGGGAACTTAGATCCTGCAAGCCACTTGGCACAGCCAAAAAAAAAAAAAAATTGACATTTTAATTTAAAATATTTATAGCATTTCTCCAAGTCTGTGAGTCTGTTTCTGTTTTGTAAGTAAGTTCATTTGTATCATTTCTTTTTAAATTCCACATGTTAGGGATGTCATACAATATTTCTCCTCCTCTGTCTGACTGACTTCATTCAGTATGACACTCGAGAAAGAGCTTGTGGTTGTCAGGGGGATGGATGTGGGGAAGGGATAGTTAGGGATTGGGAGATGGACAGATACACACTCCTATATTTAAAGTGGATAAGCGACAAGAACCTACTGCATAGCACAGGGAACTCTGCTCAATGTTATATGGCAGCCTGGATGGGAAGGGAGTTCGTGGGAGAATGGCTACACGTGTATGTATGGCTGAGTCCCTTCACTGTTCACCTGAAGCTATCACAACATTGTCTGTTAATTGGCTATATACCAATACAAAATCAAAAGTTAAAAAAATAAAATATTTACAGTATTTCTTACTCAAAAATATTAGTGCAGCAAAACCCAAGGAATCCTCTTTTCTTACCCAAGGAATCCTCTTTTCTTAATCAAATGTATTTTTTGGACAAGTTTATTCAGGAAGGCAAAATTTCTGTTCTCGTTTTGCTTTGTTCTATTTTCTAAAAAGAGACAAAGCCAAAAACCTTTAATGAAGCTATTAATATGGTGCTCCAGTTACTTTTAAGGAAAACAAAAATGCTAATACTATAAACATGCATGATAAACAAAGGGAAATAAGTTTTACCTTTATGCAGGGACCCAGAATAAGCAGAAGGTGTTAGATTTACAGCTTGACTTCAGACTTTTTCCCCTTGTCATAAAAAGATAAATAAATACAAATAATATGGTTCTGAAGACAAGACTTACGTTATAAGTATATTAAGAGGTGGCTTAAACACTCTTGTTCTAAAAGCAGTTCATTTCCATTTGCTGATCTATAGCAAATGTATAGCTGTACAGATGTGAGTGCTCCCACAAACTTATTTCCATTCTTAACATTTAAGTTCTAGTAGTCATATCTAGACTGTGAAAAGAGTATGTATTCTTACATCCACATAAATTTATATTAAGATCCCTGGTGGCTCAGACAGTGGAGAATCTGCCTGCAATGAGGGAGTCCTGGGTTCAGTCCCTGGGTCAGGAAGATCCCCTGGAGGAGAGCATGGCAACCCACTCCAGCCTTCTTGTCTGGAGAATCCCATGGACAGAGAGGCCTGGAGGGCTACAGGGCACAGGGTCACACAGAGTTGGAGATGACTGAGCAACTTCATATTTACTCAAGCTACTTCCGTGATAATTTTAAATATTTTTTACTGTTTTCATGAGTAATGTACTTTTAACAAATATTTAGCAGGGGGAATGGTCATCTGGTTACCCAGTTAAATAAATAAATGACCAGACCCCAACATTCCATTACTTCAAATACTTTGGGAGTCTGTAAAGAATGTTTACCTTCAAATTTTAACTAGAATACCTCCCACTTTTCTTTAAAGTCTAGGAAAATGTAGACTTAGGAATAAGGGTTTACAAAATGAGCTTAAACAGGTAGTCATGTTTGGGTGACATGCGTGTAAAAACTCTCATTACAAAATGGTCGGGTTGTTTTTCAGTCACAAGTTTAAAACCTCCCATCTTGAGTGGGACATGAGTTAATTTTTTTGTGTGCCAAACAACTTATTATCAGAGCTATCTTTGAACATCCTGGGAGTTCAGAGCCCCAAGGTGGAGGAACCAGGAAGATGGTGCGTACTTTGTCAGTAGATCAGGTTTCTCTATGCTACTCCCTCAGCTATCAAATCACGCTCTTCTGTCCCACCCTGATACTTAAGAAAGACTGAATCCTCTTGGTGGATAATCAATACTGGATGGCGTCTTGGAGCAATTAAGGGCCAGAAAGATTCAGTTTAATGAAACATTATTTTAAGTATCAAAATAGCTCAAGGATAAGGACTTCCCTGGAGCTCAGTGGTAAAGAGTGCACCTGGCCAGTGCAGGAGACACAGGTTTGATCTGTGGTCTGAGAAGATCCCACATGCCATGGAGCAACTAAGTCTGTGCACCTCAACCTCTGAGCCTGTTCTCTAGAGCCTGGGAACTATACAACTACTGAGCCCATGTACCACAACTGCTGAAGCCCATGCACCTAGAGCCTGTGCTCTGCATTAAGAGAAGCCACCACTATGAGAAGCCCATGCACCGCAACTAGAGAGTAGTCCCTGCTCACTGCAACTAGAGATACGTCTGCACAGCAATCAAGACCCAGCACAGCCAACCATAAATAAACAGTTATTTTTTAAAAACAGTGCCCAAGGATAAAGGAAGCTATGCCATGAGAAACACAACATCTATTCAACAAAAATCTAAGCTATCTTGTTGAATGTCTACTAGATGCAAAGCACTGTGAAGGCCTAGTTGATGGTTAAGACACTGATACACAGCAATTTGTTCCCTATCTCATTTTTTACCGGGACAGTAGGGTGCACTAATTTGGGTGTTTGTGCTTCTCTGGCACCAGCATTTAAGCCTCTGTGTTGCACCAGCTAATAGCAATACTGACACCGTGTCATCACAGAAGCCCTAATTGGCAGTGGAGTGTCTCCTACAGGAAAATGCCAGGGGACTGTAATTGTCCTCCGCATCAGGGTGTTTTGCTGAGGGGTTGTTTACCTATTGTAATTTGGGCCTCTTCTGCACCCTCTGGAACATAGCTAACTGGGAGAGGGGTCATAACTCCACTGTTCCTTCCCAGAGTCCAGCTCAGGAAGGGTTTCCTGTCTTTTGAGATTTTCAAATGCTTGTACAACTAAAGGAATATTAATTTATCAACATAGAGCATTCATTTTCAATCAATTTTGCAAATGCAAATTATTGCAGTAGGTTTTTCAGAATCCACAGCCCTGGAGATTGGATTGAGGAACTCTGGTGGGCAGGGGCCGGGCTTCTAACTGCAATGTGAAAATTTTCCCCACATACTTGGGACGTTTGTCCCCGTCCCCTAGTAGAGAACTCTTGACTTAAAAGAAGTAGAAAAGATACTAAAGATCAAAGTCGTTCTTAAACTGTCTCCTGTTTCACACGTAGGAAGCAGAAGACCCCCTGCCCCTGCCGCCATCCCAGCCTCTTGTCATCTGGTCCCCTCCCTCTCACACCCAGCCACCACCCACCTCAACTATCAGTATGTTCTTGGGCAAGAAGAGAACCTACATTTTCTCTCCTAACAGTGCCTGGGTTTGAGTTCCATTATATAGAGACTTCCTCCTGGTTCCCACTCATAATCTTACAAACTGTTCATCTAGGTCTTTGTTCTAACCCCTGCTCACATCAGAGGGTGAAACACTAGGACTTTTCCTCCCACCCCTTGGTCCATTTAAAAAATTGTAACAATGTGCTATGGGCTGAATATTTATGTCGCACCAGAATCCATATGTTGAGTAATCCCCAATGCAATGGCATTTGGAGATGGGAGTTTTGGCGGCAATTAGGTCATAAGGATGAAGCCCTCATTAATGGAATTAGTGCCCTTGTGAAAAGATACAGAGGAGAGGTGATCTTCTCGATTTGTTTCTCTTTCCATCTCTGGGGCAGGAAGATCTCCTGGAGAAGGGAATGGCTACCCACTCCAGTATTCATGCCTGGAGAATTCCATGGACAGAAGATCCTGGAGGGCTACAGTCTATGAGGTCACAAAGAGTTGGAATGACGAAACGACTAACACTCACTTTTTTTTTCTGCCGTGTGAGGACACAGCAAGAAGCCAGGAAGAGGGGTCTCACTAGACACCAAACCAGCCAGCACCTTGATCTGGGACTTCCCAGCCTCCAGAACCAGAGATGTAAATGTTTGTTGTCAAAGCCACCTGGTCTATAATAATTTGCCATTTCCTTCTCCAGGGGATCTTCCGGACCCAGGGATTGAACCCAGGTCTCCTGCATTGTAGACAGACACTTTACCATCTGAGCCACCAGGGAAGTCCAATAATTTGCTATAGCAGCTTTAATTAACAAAATCAATGGGCTGAGTAAGAAACATTTGAGTCCTTAAGAACAAACACTGTCAAACAGTACAAGTAATATAATAAAATACAGAAATATTTAGTGAATAAAAGTTGATGAATATCATACATGATACTTAGTGCTGCACAGAAACTGCATTATTCAGAAATAAACTAGAATGACTTACTCCCTTTTGTTATTGAATCACATCCATAAATAACAGTTGAGCAACTTCTCAAAAGAAATATTGCCAAAATGTAATTACTTTTAATAAAGATGCCACAAATTGCTACATAATTATTTAAATAAAAGGCAATGCAGTTTTGGAAGACTTTATAAACATCCCAGTGTTGTAGCCTTGTACTTTGTCTTAATTTCTGCTAAATTAGAAAGTGCTCTGCTGTTTCAAATATACCCGTACTATTCAGTCCTTTAGTAAAAAGACAGGTGACTAAAATCTATATGCTTAACCATGCTTAACGAATATTTATAATGCTAGAAGCCATTTTATTGGCAGTAAACAAACTTCTGATTTCTATGCCAAAAACTCCCACAAGCATAAACATGGAGGGCGGCAAGCAGGAAATGGTCTGGAATTATATCCTTCATGAACAACCTGAACTGAAAATGCAAAACTCCATCAATGGGGTCATGGCTGGGGATAAGGAGGTCCAGAAGGAATTTATATAACATACTCAGCAGAGGGATCTTGAAAAAAAAAAAAAAGCAAGCAAAAAGAAAATAATGTTATACTTACATCCACAATCACCCCTCCCATCACAGCAGGGAATTTGTGGGGTGGTTTTTAGTTTAAAATTTTTACTGCTACGGACAGGGCAAAATGACTTGCAAAAATGAAACTGGGTTTGGTGCTTGCCTCTGGGGAGTAGAATGACTGAATGTGTTAGTCTCTCAGTTGTGTCTGACTCTGCAACCCCATGGACTGTAGCCCACCAAGCCCCTGTGTCCATGTGGATTCTCCAGGCAAGAAGGCTAGAGTAGGTAGCCATTCCCTTCTCCAGGGGTTCTTCCTGACCCAGGGATCAAACCGGGTTTCTTGCATTGGCAGGCGGATTCTTCACCTCCTGAGCCACCAGGGAAGACCTATGGGAAGCTCCTTAAATGTCACTGAGATGGTTCAGAGGGAGGGTAGCAGCAAGAGTGTAATACTTGTTTATTTGATAAGTAATGGTTCTCTTTATAAATGGCTCTTTTAAAGTTTCCAAACATTGAAAATAATGATGAGCTAACACAAGATAAATAAAGTGAGACAGGAAGAGTAGAAGACAGGAAGTGTTGTTCCCCCAAACAACAATGGATTGTGTGTCTCTACCCAACCACTGCCTCGGGGAATTGATTTGTAGGAAATTGGAGCAATGGGGATGGTGATGGAGGAAGCCCGGAAGAGTCCATTGGCTTCTTCTCATTGTCACTCCTTGAAAGGCTCCCCAGCTCAGCCTGCACATTATTGGTTTAAAACAATGTTAAGACCTAACTCAGTTGTATTTGGGCAGCAGAGGTAGAAATTACTGATATATGAGATGCTGATATTCAGACAGAAGTCTAGCATTACACATTGCTTTCTTTAAGTTGGAAAACACAATGTGTAGGAGTTGAAAAATTTACTAAAAAATCCACCACACTCTTACAGGGGCTATAGTAGAGGGTTCTGCTTCTTTAAAGTGTGGACATTTGGGATGAACACATTAAAATTGATTAATATGTAATTGTTGAGACTTCTCTGGTGGTCCAGTGGTTAAGACTCTGTGCTTCCAATGGGGCTCAATCCCTGGTCGGAGAACGAAGATCCCACGTGCCATGCAGTGTGGCCAAAAAAAAAATGTAGTTGTTGCTCACAAAATACAGATTAATCAGCTGACTGGAGTTCTGTCTCTGCTCTGGGCCAGGGTGTTTACAAGCCCTTGCTTACTCTACGGTTGTCATCTTAACGTCTCACGTGGCTGTATGCTACTAATCGCTGGATGGAATGATCTCCTGCATTGGCAGGCAGGTTCTTTACCACTAGTGCCACCTGGGAAACCCTCTTATAGTGTCTACTCTACCAGTATTCTTCAACCTCTGGACATCTTGGTGTCTTCTTCTTTTCTTCTCCCATCTGTTCTTTCAAATTCCTTTCTACCACATGTCTCCAGAATTTCATGTTCTTCTCCCTCTGTCATATAGAACAGTTCAGATCTTTCCAGCTCTTACCCCCAGCTCTTCTTCAGGCCTATCACAGCACATCCAGAAACAACTGAGGTGCTCATTGAAATCAAAGGGCCATCTGAGGTTACTTCCTTTAAGCCCATGGTTATCTTAAGGGTATGTAAGAACCATCTCAACTTTTGTTCAAATTAAATTCAGATGCTGGCTCATCCGGTTTGGAGTTGGCTGGGGAATACTGAGTTTCCCAGGTAGCTGAGTAGTAAGGAACCCGCCTGCCGATGCAGGAGACGAAAGAGATACAAGTTCAATCCCTGGGTCTGGAAGTTGACCTGTAGGCAAGCATGGCAACCCACTCCAGTATTCTTGCCTGGAGGATTCCATGGACAGAGGAGGCTGGTGGGTTACAGTCCATGGGGTCTCAAAGAGCTGGACACGACTTAGCAACTGGGCACTCGGAGTACTTACTTTTAATAGTCATGATTTGATTCTGATTGAGGAATCTTCTCAAATCTATGGTTTTTCTGGTAGTCATGTATGGATGTGAGAGTAGGACTATAAAGAAAGCTGAGCGCTGAAGAGTTGATGCTTTTGAACTGTGGTGTTGGAGAAGATTCTTAAGAGTCCCTTGGACTGCAAAGAGATCCAACCAGTCCATCCTAAAGGAGACCAGTTCTGGGTGTTCATTGGAAGGACTGATGCTGAAGCTGAAACTCCAATACTTTGGCCACCTGATGCAAAGAACTGACTCATTAGAAAAGACCCTGATGCTGGGAAAGATTGAAGGCAGAGGAGAAGGGGACGACAGAGGATGAGATGGTTGGATGGCATCACCGACTCAATGAACACAAGTTTGAGTAAACTCCAGGAGTTGGCAATGGACAGGGAGGCCTGGCATGCTACAGTCCATGGGGTCGCAAAGAGTCAGACACGACTGAACTGAACTGAACTGAGGAGTCTTCAGCATCTTTGAGAAACTCTATAGTCTAATAAGGTTCATCTTCTATAGGAGCCAGTTGGAGTCAGATAGCAGGGCTTTCCTCCTTTACATATTGAACGTACCTACTGAATCCTGGAAAGACCCCCACTGGGATGTCTCTCCATCATCCTATTTATTGCTAGACCATCTTATAGTGTAAGCCCAGAATCACTCTGCTTAGAAGCTCTGTCCATTAAAACTTTGGTAGACTCATTAGTAGCGGATAAGAGTCGTATTTCCCATCTTAAGAGGATTTATCTTGTCAAACATGTTGTGTTCACTTAAACAAGCCCAGTGACCCATGTAACCAAGTTACATAGAGGACAGAGCTTGCTCTGGGTTGAACCAGGGAACTTTGCTTCCCATCTTCCAGTGAGGTAGAACAGAAGACAGGTTTAAGGGATCAGGAAGTAAGACCATCGTGGCTTAGCAGAAGGCCACATTATTTTCTATTTTTAATACCCAGAGTGGTTGTGATAAGTTCACATTGATTTGGGCAACATTTTTCGATATTAGCTTTGTTTCCCTCCATTTACAGGATAGCTATGTCTCTTTTAAGAGTTAATTTAATTATGCAAACCAGAAACTGATCAGAGGGTTATTGTAAAGTGTATAAATTATCCATACTATCAATTAATAAAAATTAATAAATTCTCTTACAGAATGCATTTCATTTTTTAAGAAAGACTTTTTAAAAAATGTATTTACTTGGCTGTGCTGAGTCTTAGTTGTGGCAGGTGGAATCTTTAGTTGGTGCTTGCCAACTCTTAGTTGTGGAATGTGGGATCTAGTTCCCTGACAGGGATTGAACCCAGGCCCCCTGCTTTGGGAGCTCGGGGTCTTAACCACTGGATCACCAGGGAAGTCCCCAGTAAGGTATTTTTTAAAATTTGTTTTACAGAAATGTGCACTTTTCAGAAAGCTGTCAGTTCTGTTGTGTAAAGAAATATGTATACATTGATACCATCTTTCCTAATGAGTTTACTGTCTTTTGTCGTATTTCTGTCATCTTTCTACCTCAGTTTTTAGCTTTTTGATTAAAAGAGCTAAATTTTCTATTTCTTTAATGTTTCTGAGACATTTATCCTGTGATTTCTGCCCTCAGTGGATGTTCAGGAAAATCCTGTGCTCCACCCAGAGCTGTGTCATATTTTCCTCTCTTCCAGTAACAGAGTGTGGACCTGGATAAGTAATTTGGCCATCCTGTACACCCTAGAATGTTCCTTGAAAAGTGGGATAAAAACAGCATCTGATCCCAAACATCTCTGCTATTTGAAGGACCCCTCTGGAGTCTAGAACTGCATCTGTCATCTTCTTGTAGCTTTTGTTCTTTTAAACATTGAGATACTTTCTAATAACCTGCATTTCCTTTCTGGTAGTTTCTTTACTTTCACTATCTTTACTACACTCTTGAGCATGGCACTGAAGACCCAGGAGCCCTCCCAGGCTGGCCCCATGCTCAGATGAAGGCTTTGTTCTTCATCTGAGCATGTCCTTCACCTTTGTCCTGCATGCCTTCCCAGCCATGTGGTACCATGGACACGCTCTGGTCCTGCTCCTCTCTGACTGGTGTGGGTCTTTACACAGGCTTCCTCATCTGCCCCCTTTGCTTTTATTTGTTATATTCTTTTTCAAGGCTAAGCTCAGGGACTTCCCTGGTGGTCTAGTGGTTAAGAACCTGCCTTTCAATGGAGGGGATGTAGGTTCGATCCCTGGTCGGGAAACAAAGATCCCACATGCCCCGGGCCAGCTAAGACCATGCACTGCAACCAAGACCAGATGCAACCAAATAAATAAATATTAAGGCTGAGCTCAAATGTTACCTTATCTCTCAAACTGTCCCTTGTATTCCCACCCTTAGATAATTTAGTTATCTTACCGTTTGTTTTGAAGGTCTTTACACATTTCTATGGTGTTTAAGGCTGTGTGTATCTGTTGTTACTACCACCATCTCTGCTTCAAGCCTTTTGAAGGCAGAAACAGTATATCCCATGAATGAATGAATGAGTGAACAAATGAGTGTGCGTGCTCAGTTGTTCAGTCATATCCAACTCTTTGCAACCCTGTGAACTGTAGCCCACCAGGCTCCTCTGTCCATGGGATTTTTCAGGCAAGAATACTGGAGTGTGTTGCCATATCCTCCTCTAGGGGATCTTCCCAACCCAGGGATCAAACCTATATCTCCTGTGTCTCCTAGCATTGGCAGATGAATTATTTAACACTGAGCTGCCGAGAAAGCTCCTGAGAAAATGAACAAATGGATACTTTTCCTGTCTGTCTACATATTAACTGCCTAGTCTGTCTTAGCAATCAGAAACAAGCACAAAGCTAAATTATTTCTCAAGAAGTGATAGTCATCCTTGATATTAGTTTTCCAGTGAAAGTGGTTTCTTTTCCTCTATCCAAATCCCTCAGCTTCTGGACTCCTGTTGTTTTACTCTTGTCTTAGCATATCCCATTTCAAGAGGATTTTTTCCTTGTAGTATTAACTACTTTAAATTCTTTGCAGGTTTGAGTAAGTCCCTCATGGCTTAGAGGGTAAAGCGTCCACCCGCAATGCGGGAAACTTGGTTTCAATCCCTGAGCTGGAAAGATCCCCTGGAGAAGGAAGTGGCAACCCACTCTAATACTCTTGCCTGGAAAATCCCATGGACGGAGGAGCCTGGGAGGCTGCAGTCCATGGGGTTGCAAAGAGTTGGACACGACTGAGCAACTTCACTCACTCTGAGTTAAGTGAGAGGTATAATGTAATCTCTTCTGAGCATCATATGAGCTAGATAAAATCTTTCTTCCATCCAAGGCTGCATCATTTATTCCACTTCCCTTCCCCACTTACTGTATCCTGTATAAAACTGATGTCAGCCACTCGTGTGTCTATCAAGTTGCCTAATGTTTTGAGTCAGTATCCTTTATTAATTTATTTTGCTCCTGCATCCATGATTGGCTATAATTCTTTGACAATTTCTTTTTAGCTAGTAGATTTACAAAATCAAAACTTTCTAAAGCACTTCACTTTTGCTGGTATCATTATACATGTTGCAGTAGCAGAGAATATAACTGTGTTTTGTGCAACACTGTGGAAGAGTTAAGTAGGAAGAATGAAGAGACTCAACAAAAAGAAATAACTGTAAGCTTGTCAGAGAATCAAAGTGAATTTCCAAAAACTGTTCATATGGTAACAAGTATATGTAACTTCTGCATTAAATCATCAGGTATAAAATCTTATTCTGAAGAAAGCTCATCAGAATGATGCTTCTTTGATGTATGGAATGGATTGTTTACCCGATGAAGCAACACAACAGCTATGTCAGGAATAACCAGCTTTACAGCTGATGGCAAACTCCCTCAGGCAAGGACTTTATATGTCTGGCACAATTATACTTATTGTGTATCAGTGCTGTGTAAATATTTAATAACAGTTCCTTCCACACCTATTCCAGGCAGGTCGAGCCTTCCTGACTTGTCATGTCCGTAATCAAATATGTATTTCCACAGTAATCATTTGAGGTGTGGTGCCACTGTTAGTCTGGTTTCTTCTGGATGATCTATCCTCTCTAGGCTTGGGGTGTGCTCTGGGTGACTGGAATATAGATAAATAGCTGTGAAAAAAAAATCTCTTCATTTTTAGAGTTGAATGACTTGCATACAGTGAGCTATACTTTTTCCTAAAGGCAAGTCACCTTTGTTGGGGGTTACACCAATACCTTAGGACTTCCCTGGTTGCTCAGATGGTAAAGCATCTGCCTACAATGCGGGAGACCCGGGTTTGAGCCCTGGGTTGGGAAGATCCCCTGGAGAAGGAAATGACAATCCACTCCAGTACTATTGCCTGGAAAATCCCATGGAGAGAGGAACCTGGTACGCTACAGTCTATAGGGTCACAAAGAGTCAGACATGACTTAGCAACTTCACTTCACTTCACACCAATACCTAGACTTCTTCATCCAGGCTCTTTAATCCACAACTAGCCTCTGGGCAGCTTGCTTGACCTCTCCTGAGGTCAGTTTGATCATCTGAAAAAGATCTAATCACAAAGGTTGTTTCTGGCACCAAAGTTTTATGTACTGCCTATTTCCAGATGTAATATTGGTGCTTCTTTACTCAGAAGGGGTAAATGTGCTCATTCTTAAGTCTGTCTTTCTAGTAAATGTGGGAAATGCGCTACTACTTAAACTTTTCATCTGTTGTCTGATGTTATTTGTTCTTTAAGAGAAATTTATGCAATATTCTTTTTTTTTTTTTTTTTGCTTTTTTAAACTGTTTATGGGGTTCTCCTGGCATGAATATTCCTTGCCATTCCCTCCTCCAATGGACCACATTTTGTCAGAACTCTTCATTATTTAGAAGAAGAGAATCATTGTGGGAACAGATTGGAATTCCAAAGCACATACATAGAGAAAAGCATAGCTATTGAATTATGTGAATTTTAAAGAAATAACACATTTAAATTGATCAGAAAGAACAGAATCTACTGGCTCTGGGAGATAAGTCTACTAATCCTATGAACTCTGCCCCTTGGTTTATCAGTGAAGTGAGATAAAGACTTAAAGGGCCATTGCATTTACAGGAGTTTCAGTTGGAATGTATATGTGCATGCTCAGTCACTCAGTCAGACTTTCTTGTAAAAAGATGCTTCAAAGGTTGGTGTTTCAAGTTTTCTGTCCCACCCCTTTCATGACTTTTACCGCAGTTCCTTTATGTCTGGCTCCATTTGGAGCTACCATCTTTGCTCATGCACAGCCCCTCTGATATTTGTTACTGGTGGTGCAGCAACACTGATCAGACCACTGTGCTTTGCTTAGTCTCTCAGTCGTGTCCGACTCTTTGTGACCCCAGTGGACTGTAGCCCGCCAGGCTCCTCTGTCCATGGGGATTCTCCAGGCAAGGATACTGGAGTGGGTTGCCATGCCCTCCTCCAGGGGATCTTCCCAACCCAGGGATTGAACCCAGGTCTCCCTCATTGCAAGTGGATTCTTTACTCTCTGAGCTACCAGGGAAATCCAGACCACAGAAGGATTTAATCTGTTGTTTGTTTACACCAACAATTTCCTCCAAAGGCCCAAGTTTATTTGCCAAAAGTGAAGTAGTTAAGGCCTCATAAAAAAGCTGTGTAAATCCTTTTGGTTTTATTCACTTTGTCTTCCTCTCCTTTCTGGAACTCCTAGTCTACAGAAGTTTCGTTTGTGCACACTAAGGCTTCCAAGGGTGACTTGGGCAAACTGGAAAAGTTCTTTGGTCCAGGCCAACATTGGGATCATTCCTACTCAGTTGCACTTCATGAACCCCAGGTAGGTTTTTCTTCAGGAGCACAAAGAGTCCACTGATCTTCACAGTTGGGTGACCTTCATCACCTAACAGTAACTATTGTACTTCCCATTACAATGATTTACCCCTGTGTTACTCTTGTGTTTAAATTATTAATATAATTGATTTATTAATATATCAATGCATGAAGACACTGAGAATCATATAAGCCACTAACACCGTTGTGACATGGCTTATTTATCCCTCTAAACACCTGTAAAAATGTATACTTCTTCCAAGTCCCAATTACTGATTTTGACCTCTCCATCATTGACTAGGATCAATCTGCTTAATCCGATCTTTGTTTCTGTATTAGTAAATCTTGTAATCTGTATTGTTATGATCATTTTTCCACGTTGATTCCCTCACCAGTGGCTGCAGTTCATAGAAGAATCAAGTACCGGATCGTTCATTCAAGTCATTTATACTGCAAAGACTTTGAGAACTTACTGCATGCCAGGCAGTGGTCTAGAACTTGCCCATAAGTATTCAAGTGTCCTATGACATATACCTCCTTTTATCAAGCTTCTGTTTATTGTACTTCACAGATACTGCTGTTTTTAAAAGGCTTGTAGCAATCCTGCATTTTCAGACAACACTTAGCGTTTTTAGCATTAAAGTATTTAAAGTATTCTTTGTTAAAGAATTAGGGAGATGAGTTTTTTTTGCTGCACTGGTCTTCATTGGTGTATGCTTCTTTCTCTAGTTGCGGTGAGTCGGGGCTAGTCTTAGTTGCAGTGCTTGGGTTTCTCACTTTGGTGGCTTCTCGTTGCAGAGCACGGTCTCTAGTGTGCACGGGCTCAGTAGTCGCGGTTCTCAGGCTCTGGAGCATGGACTCAGTAGTTGTGGTGCACAGGCTTAGTTACCTCCCAGCACATGGAATCTTCCTGGACCAGGGATCAAACCTGTGTCTCCTGCATTGGCAGGCTGACTGTTAACCACTGGACCACCAGGGAAATCCAACAATAAAGTATTTTTTAATGAAGGTATGTGTGTAGACATAATGCTATTGCACATAACAGATGACAGTATGGTGTAAATATAACTTTTATATGCATTGGGAAACCAGAAAATCCATGGGACTTGCTTTATTGCAATATTTGCTTTACTGTGGTGGTCTGGAAGTGAACTCATAATATCTGGGTATGCATACCTCAGCTGAGACTTTAGTGCCTCATGTTAGTGACATCAAGGATCACTGATCATGGATCACCATAACATATATAATAATAAGAAAAAGTTTTAAATGCTACAAGAATTACAAAAATGTGACACAGAGACACCAAGTAAGCAAATACTGTTGGGAAAATGGTACTAACAGACTTGCTCAGCAGAGTTGCCACAAACCCTCAGCCTGTAAAGTATGTACTGTCTACAAAGTACAATAAAGTCAAGTGCAAAAAAACAAGCTATGCCTGTATTTTTCCCTTCTACTCTGACAATATTTGCTTCATATTTGGGGGAGCTCTGATGTCTGTTGTATACATGATTGTTTTACCTTCTTTGTAAATTGAACTTTTTATCATAAAGTTTTTTGTCTCCTGTAACAATTTTTGATTTAAGGTTTATTTTTTCTGTTGTTAGTATACCACCCCCACTCTCTTTTGATTACTAAGATGAATTATGTTTTCCCATACTTTTACTCTCAAAGTATTTGTGTCTGTTGATCCTTAGAAGTAAGTCCCTTGTAGAAAGCATATACTTGGACTCTGTTTTTGGTTGTTTTTTTTAATCCACTGAGCCAGTCTACATCTTTTGATTGGGGAATGTAATCCATTTACAGTTAAAGTAATTACTTAAAGACTTCCCTGATGGTTAAGTGGTTAAGACTTTGCCTTCCAACACAAGGGGTGTGAGTTTGATCCCTGGGGAGCTAAAATCCCACATGACTCACTGCCAAAAAATCAAAACATGAGATAGTATTGTAACAAATTCAATAAAGACTTTAAAAATGGCCCACATCTTAGAAATAGTAATTACTATAGAAGGACTCACTATTGCCATTCTTTGTTTTATTGCTTTTTGTCCCTCATTTGCTTCCTTACTGCCTTCCTTTGTGTTTAGTTGATTTTTTTTTTTATAGTGACATATTTTTATTTCCTTCTTGTTTCCTTTTACTTATGTTCTGTAGATGTTTTCTTTGTGGTTGCCATGGGATTGCAGAACACACTAAAATTATAACAATATATTTTAAACTGAGCCTGGTGGGCTGCCGTCTATGGGGTCACACAGAGTCGGAAACGACAGAAGCGACTTCAGCGAAGCTAAGCAATAACTTCAACTGCATACAGAAACTCTACTCATTTAAGTCTCTGCCCCGCCTGTATTTACATTATTGACGTCACAAATTACATCTTAGTACACTGTGTACCTGTCACCATTGATTTATAACTGTTGTTTATGCTTTTGTCTTTCAAAGCCTATTTAAAATTGAGTGGTGGAGTTATGGACCAAAATTGTAAAAATTTAGGTTTTTGTATTTGTTCATATGTTGATTTTAAGCAGAGGACTTCTGCAGTCATACACTTCAAGTTCCTATCCAGCATCCTTTTGTCCCAACTTTAAGAACTTCCTTTAGCATTTCTTGTAGGGTGGGTCTAGTGTAAACTCCCTCAGCTTTTGTTCACGTGAGAATGTCTCAGTTTCTCTCTCCCATTTCTAAAGAACAGTTTTGCCTTATGTAGTATTCTCAGATGGTGATTTTTTTTTCTTTCAGTACTTTAAATACATCATCCCCTTGCTTCCTAGCCTGTAAGATTGCTGCTGAGAAATCCACTGACGTTATTCTTGAAATTTCCTAGTATATGATGAACCACTTTCCTCTTGCTGCTTTCACGATTCTCTCTTTGTCTTCTGTTTTGGTTCTTTTTTTTTATTATTATTTGATTATTGATTTATAATAATCCTTTTTGGTTTATCTTCCTTAGAGTTTATTAAGATTCTTATATGTATATATCCATGTCCTTCTTCAAATTTGGGACATTTTCACCATTTTTTCTTCAAATAAATTCTCCGCCCCTTTCTCTCTTCTTCTGGCACTCCCATAATGCATATATTAATCTGCTTAATGGTATCTCATAAGTCCTGTAGGTTCTCTCCACTTTTCCTCATTCTTTTTCTTTTTGTTCCTCAGAGTTAATAATTTCGAATGACCCATCTTCAAGTTTTCTGATTCTGTTTTTTTG
Source organism: Bubalus kerabau (assembly GCF_029407905.1). NCBI lineage: Eukaryota > Metazoa > Chordata > Mammalia > Artiodactyla > Bovidae > Bubalus > Bubalus kerabau. The sequence continues at coordinate 29,581,155 of NC_073635.1, read as the reverse complement.
CTTGTTTGAATTCATTGTTGAACTTCTCTAGTGAATTTTTTAATTCAGTTATTTTTTTTTCCAGCTTGGTAGTTTCTGTTTGGTTCTCTTTTTAAAAAACATTTTTACTGGAGTATAGTTCCTTTACAGCATTGTGTTACTGTCTACTGTACAGCAAAGTCGATCAACTGGACATATCCATCTAGCCCTTCTGTTTTGTATTTCCTTCCCGTTTAGGTAATCACAAAACACCGAGTGGAGTCTCCTCTGCTATACAGTTGGTTCTCGTTAGTTATTTATTTTGTACATAGTAGTGTATATATATTGGGATTCCCTGGTGGCTCAGATGGTAAAGAATCTAATCTGTCTGTGATGCAGGAGACCTGGGTTCAATCCCTGGTCTGTAACTCAGGAGACCTGGGTTCAATCCCTGGTCAGGGAGATCCCCAGGAGAAGGGAATGGCAGCCCATTCCAATATTCTTGCCTGGAGAATTCCATGGACAGAGGACCCCAGTGGGCTACAGTCTTGGGCTTCCCTGGTGGCTCAGCTGGTAAAGAATCCACCTGCAATGTGGGAGACCTGGGTTAGATCCCTGGGTTGGGAAGATCCCCTGGAGAAGGGACAGGCTAACCACTCCAGTGGGAGAAGGCAGTGGCACCCCACTCCAGTACTCTTGCCTGGAAAATCCCATGGACAGAGGAGCCTGGTAGGCTGAAATCCATGGGGTCGCAAAGAGTCGGACACGAGAGCGACTTCACTTTCACTTTTCACTTTCATGCATTGGAGAAGGAAATGGCAACCCACTCTAGTGTTCTTGCCTGAAGAATCCCAGGGACGGGGGAGCGTGGTGGGCTGCCGTCTATGGGGTCGCACAGAGTCGGACACGACTGAAGTGACTTAGCAGCAGCAGCAACCACTCCAGTATTCTGGCCTGGAGAATTCCATGGACTATATAGTCCATGGGGTTGCAAAAAGACAGACACGACTAACTTTCAGTGTATATATGTCGATCCCAATGGTTCTTTTATTAATAATCTCTTTATTGATAGTCTCCTTTTGTTCATGCCTTGTTTCCCTAAATTTATTTAGTTGTCTGTCTGTATTCTTCTTTATCTCATTGAGCACACTTCAAAAAATTGTTTAAAGTCTTCATTAGGTAAGTCCAAGACCTGTATTTCTTTAGGGTTGGTTTGCGGAGGTTAACTTTGTTCCTTTGAATGGCCCTTGTTTGCCATAAACAACGGCCCTTGTTTATGTCTTGTGATCTTTTGGTGAAAATTGGGCATTTGAAAAGCCATTTTTTCACTCAGTCTTTGTGGACTGGCTCTGCACAGAGGAGGGTCTTCACTAATCGGCCTGGAATGAAGGCTTAAGTTTCAGCTTTTTTCTGAGGATACGTCTTCCCTGCACCTGTACAGTTGCTTTTCTCCCCTCTAATTCTCCTGTATATGTGGCAGTTTTAAAATCTCTCATTTTTCCTAACAGTCTTATCCTTGCCCACTCTCAGGACCTTAGATGTTCTGTTGTATTCCTCTGCCTGCAATTTCTTGCCCTCAGGTGCCCATGGGCCTGAAGTTGCCACAGGCTGCTTCACCCCCCACTGCTTTCTGTAGCCTCCAACCTGATAGCCAAAATATGTCACCATTCCCATCAATACTCTGAATCAGGCCAGGAGGAAACCAGTTCCCACAAAAAAAACAGAGTGTTGCAAACAAGTTCTGCCATTTCATTGTGTCCTGAAGGAGGAACCAGAAATTGGTTGACATCAACCTGACCACGTCATGCTATATCAGGAAGGGATAGAGTAAAGGTGAGCAAAAATGTCCCAAATGTCTTACTGATTTTTTTTTCTTTATTAAATTTGTTAAAGTACTGTTCTGTTTTATGTTTTTATTTTTTGGAAGGTGAAGTCTTAACCACTGGACCTCCAGGGAAGTCCCCTGTTTTATTGTTTTGAGTGTAGGTTTTTTTTCCTTGGTTAGGCATTCATTTGGTTGCTGCAGCTTCTTAATTGGTTCTCACAAAGCTGCTTTGGTGCATATGTTATTGATCCTTTGATATTTCCATGGGAGAACAAGGGCCTGCAGCTTCCTAGCCAGTCATCTTGCTGATGTCACCCTTGTTAATTAGTAACTCATAGTCCAGGGAGGAAGAGAGACACACAATGAGAAGGACATAAATAGCTTTGTGTTTTTGAAAAAAATAAGATTACACATCCTTGTATTGGGTTGGCCAAAAACTTTGTGCATGTTTTTCTGTAAGATGCTATGGAAAAACCCAAATGAATTTTCTGGCCAACACAGTACAAGAAAAAATAAACTTCAGAGCCAGGGAAACCACTGGAAACCTGTGTATTAGTCTAGGTGAGAAATGATAAGGGCCTGGACTAAGACAGAGGCATACGTTTAAGAAATATTGAGGAGGTACAGTTCTAAGGCTCAGTAGCCTATTGGAAGCATGTGCCAGGGATACGAGGACAGAAAGATAGAATCAAGAAATAGACAAGTAGCAACTGTAGAAATAGACCTGGTAGCTCTGACTTTAAGCAAGTTTCTTAGCCATTCTGTGCTCATTTCCTCATCTATTAAATAGGATGGCTGTGAAGACTGAGAGAGAGAGCACGTGTAAGTGCCTAGTATGTTGTAGGCACTTCATCAATTAGTATACTTTTCCCCATCCCCCTACCTCTAACCAGCATCACTAGATTGTACAGCTTGGTAGATGGCGATGCTGCTAATTAAAATGTAGAATAGGAAAAGTGCAAGCCAATCTTTTAAATCTCTGGGTTTGTTGGAGTTTTTTTTTAAACTCTCACTCTTCACCAATAATACACACTAGACAGATTCTATAGAAGGAAATGTTTGCATTAATGTTTATCTTTGTCAAATAAGCTGTCCTATGTGTCCTAAAATTATTTCTGATCCCAGAATATTCCCCTAAAATTAGGCAGGAAGCAAGGTCACTTTGAGCACATGGTTGGTTCCAGGTTGTTCAGTAAATTTGGAGCAAAGTGATAAAAATAATTTCTGTCTCCTGGCTCTTGAGCCAATACTTTGTTATCAAGTCTGAGGCTTTTTAAAAATTCTGTGAGAATCTTCTCCAAATGGCTATAATTTGACAGATTTATAGCCATGTAAATAGATGTGTGCATTCATGATGACAGTTTAAATGTTATGTTTAGAGATTATGAAAGGAAAATAGGAAAAGGAACTTCAACTCGTCCTTTTCCCCTTCTCAAGGCACTGACCTTTTTATAAATTATATTTTCCATAGGCCAAAATTCAGATTGCTATCAATACTAGAGAATGTTGGTTTTCATGCAACTGCTATTTTGTATGGACTATGTCTAGCTGAACAATTCAATATGTGGTAAGTTGTAAAAGCTGACAAAGAGCAATTTAAAAACTTGTTCTTGAGATAATCTGAAATGATCAGGATATTGTGTTTAACCCTTGATAAATAATTCTGTAGTTAAGATCTATGTATCAGATTTAAGAAGATGGTCGTTATATATCTGGGTATTCCATTCTGATAAAAAAAATCCATTGGATTGTAAAATATAAAATCTGAGAAGTTGGGATGATCCAGGCTTCTAGCTGAGGAGTGGCGTAAGCAGTTATTGCAACTATGCCCTTGGGTTTTTTCCTCTAAGTCATACTCCACTTTCTCACACCACCCAGAAATGGAATTTCCCAAAGTCGTGCATTTTATTAATCATACATTTTGAAGTCTTTTCAAGAAAAACAAAAGCTATAAAAATATCAAGTGGCAACAACAACAAAAAAAGTAGCAGCACCTAATTTGTTTCTGCTCATCCGATAGCTGTGGTCCATTTCCTGCATCTCATTGCTTGTGCAGTGAAATAGTCAAATATGTCATCAGATGTTACCTCCTGTAGAGAAAGTAGCAAGCACATTTTTGGGGTAGTGAAAATAATGAAACTGTGATGGGACTCTTATCATAACTCCATCATTATGCACTTAGAGATATTTTTCTTTGGCAGAGTCTTGATGACTGGAAAGACAGAACTGTTCAGTGAGTGACGTCTCCATCTGTTTTCGCATGTGATCTCTTTTATTCAGAGGTTTGACTTCAGCAGATTCATAGGGTTACATTTCTCAGAGATGATACATGGACATGCCCAGACACAGAGAATAGTTTTGCCTCATAAAACCTTATCTCGTTTCTAAATTTTTTAATTGGTGGAAAATTGCTTTACAGTGTTGTGTTGGTTTCTGCTGTTCAACAACAGGAATCAGTCATGTTTACATGTGTGTGTGTGTGTGTGTGTGTGTGTGTTCCTTCCCTCCCTCCCTTCCCTCTATCCTACCCCTCTAGGTCATCACAGAACACCAGGCTGGGCTCCCTGTCTTATTGAGCAACTTCCTGCTAACCATCTGTTCTACATATCACAGTGTATACATGTCAATGCCACTTTCTCAGCTTGTCCCACCCTCAGCTTCCCCACTGTATCCACAGGTTTGTTGTCTAGTAGGTTCGTCAGTACCATTTTTCTACGTTCCATATACATGTGTTAATACTTGTTTTTCTCTTTCTGACTTTTTCACTCTGAAAGACTCTAGGTTCATCCACTTCACTTCAACTGACTCAAATTCATTCCTTTTTATGGCTGAGTAATATTCCATTATATAAATGTACCACAACTGCTTTAACCATTAACTACAATAAGGTATCACCCCATACCATTCAGAATGACCATCATCCAAAAAATCTACAAACAATAAACGCTGGAGAGGATGTGGATAAAAGAGGATCCTCCTGCACTGTTGATGGGAATATAAGCTGATACAGGCATTATGGAAAACAGTATGGAGACGCCTTTAAAAACTAGAAATAAATCTACCGTGTGTTGTGTTTAGTCGCTCAGTCATGTCCACATCTTTGTGACCCTTTAGACTGTAGCCCAAAGGCTCCTATGTCCATGGAATTTTTCAGGCAAGAATACTAGAGTGGGTTGCCATTTTCCTTCTCCAGGGGATCTTCCTGACCCAGGGATCAAACACACGTCTCCCTGTGTCTCCTGCATTGCAGGCAGATTCTTTACCTGCCCAGCAATCCCACTTCTGGGCATATACCCTGAGAAAACCACAACTTGAAAAGACAACATGTACCCCAATGTTCTTTGAAGCAATATTTATAATAGCCAGAAGATGGAAGCAACCTAGATGTCCATCAACAGATGAATGGAAGAAACAAGATTGCCAGGAGAAATATCAGCAACCTCAGATATGCGGGTGATACAACTCTAATGGCAGAAAGCAAAGAGGAACTAAAGAGGCTCAAAGAGGGTACGGAAGGAGAGTAAAAAAGCCAGCTTAAAACTCAGTATTAAAAAAACTAAGAAATGGGGAAGAGACATGGCATGATGTCATGATGTCACGAGACATAGCATCATGGCATCTGGTCCATCACTTAATAGTAAATAGAAGGGGAAAAGGTGGAAGCAGTAACAGATTTCCTCTCCTTGAGCTCTAAAATCACTGTGGATGGTGACTGCAGCCATGAAATTAGAAGATGATTACTTCTTGGCAGGAAAGCTATGACAAACCTAGATGGTGTGTTAAAAAGCAAAGACATCACTTTGTTGACAAAGTTCCGTATACTCAAGGTTATGGTCTTTCCAGTAGTCATGTTCAGATGTGAGAGCTGGACCATGAAGAAGGTAGAGCACCAAAGAACTGATGCTTTCGAACTGTGGTGCTGCAGAAGATGCTCCAAGAAGACCCTTGGAGATCCAACCAGTCAATCTTAAAGGAAATCAACCCTGAATTGGGTTGTAAGGATTTATTGCAAGGACTGATGCTGAAGCAGAAGCTCCAGTACTTTGGCCACGTGATGCTAACAGCCGACTCATTGGAAAAGATCCTGGGGAAGATTGAGGGCAGAAGGAGAAGAGAGCGACAGGATGAGATGGTTGGATGGCATCACTGACTCAGTGGACAGATGGTGAGGGAAGGGAAGCCTGGCATGCTGCAGTCCATGGGGTCTCAAAGAGTCAGACATGACTTGGTGACTGAACATTAACAACAACCTGTCCTTTTCTTTAAATTTAAAAAATAATTATGAAGAGTTTCAGAAACAAAAGGATAAAAAACGTGGTATCAAATACCGTGCACCCACCCTCAAAATAAAACAGATGTTACTAATGTCAGAAATTAAATGTTGAAGATACAGCTAAGTCTCCATCTCTGTCTCTTCCCCATTTCTTTCTCCAAAGAAATAACCATTGTTTCCTGACATTGGTGGACTTCATTTCTATGAAATGTCTTAATGGTTCTACTATCTACTGACACTGTTGCTGTTTAGTCCCTAAGTCATGTCTGACTCTTTGCAACCCCACAGGCTGTGGCCTGCCAGGCTTCTCTGGACTATCTACTTATCCATCTCTACAAAAACATGTTTTTCCATGAGCCCCAGATCTTGTTTCCTGATTCCACACTAGCCAAGTTCCTAAGAGCAGCCACTGCTCCCCATGACTGTGTCACAGGGCCACCGTCACGTCACCTCGTGTCTCACTGATTGTCAGTTCCTGGGCATTTTAGGAACCCTGTGTTTCCCCTTCTCTCTTACAAAGTTAGCCATGCGTGTTAACGATTGTGTATTATGCTTTAGCCAGCACATCTGAGTGATATAAACAGGAGTGTTTTCTGGTTTGCTCTCTCAACACTGTAAAAAGCAGTTCTAACTTCATTTTCATGAACCAGTCATTTTCCTGGAGTAATTCTTTCATGTCTTGTGTCTTGGTTGGACTGTGCATAGTTACGTACCATGTTTTGCATCAGTGTGTAGTAGGACCCTTAGAGCAAGGCTCCCAAACCTGTTTCTTCAGTTACCTTCTAACTGTAAGATTCTGTACAAAATATTTCATAACAATTTTATTATAAAAACAAACTTCATTTCCATTGTTAAGAATACTTCCAAGAAGTAACCATAGATATTTTCTTAAGAAAACATGCATGATCATGAAATAAAATGATTTAATAAATGAATATGTTGGTTTGAGCAGATTATCTCAAAAGTTTGCATTCTTTTCCTTAACCATGATTATTTTGTAATATTTTTCTTAACAAAGCTTCTTTTGCCCTTATCCACTCCTTAGTCAAGACCAGTGCCAAGTTTTTAATTATAAAGTAACTTACTTCATAAGCCTGAAGGAGATGAATCCTGGCTGATTACTGGAAGGATAAAACTAGAAATCCCAGTTAAGTCAAGTTTCACCCAAAACATTCTGTTCCAACAGAGTCATTTTTCCTTCCAAAAAACCTGGCATAAGACTCTCTCCCCTGGGCCAAGTTACACCTATGTTTTCCAATGTCTCTAGAACTTTGCTGTGATCTACATTTGTTCTCTTAAAGGCCAGTAAACTTAATGGGCTGTCTGCCAAACTGAGACATAGCACTGAGTAATTTAGAATCCTTCCTGATGAAATGTGTCCTTATGGAGATAACTCATTCCTTGAGCTTCATCACTGCCCGGGACCACCGATGCATAGTCCCAGGTTATTAGCATGAGCTCCCCCAACCCCAGCCTGGGAATTGCATGAAAGTGAAAATGTTAGTCACTCAGTCATGTCCATCTCTTTGCTACCCCATGGACTGAAGCCTGCCAGGTTCCTCTGTCCATGGGATTCTCCAGTCAAGAATACTAGAGTGGGTAGCCATTTCCTTCTCCAGGGGATCTGCTTGACCCAGGGATTGAACCCAGGTCTCCTGCATTGCAGGCAGCCGCTTACCGTCTGAGTCACCAGGGAAGCCAGGTGGGAGTTGCTTAACGTACCATTAGTATGTGTGGAGCTTCAGAGCCGCTGGCCATGCCTGTGCTAACTCCCTATTCTCAACACCAAGTTTGCACACAAGACTGAAAGCCCTTTTATTTTGAGACTGTAATGGGATAGTTGTATTCCCCCATTATAAAATGGTTTAAAATACATTTTATATCACTTGGGAGGTTGAACATAAACTTAGGAAAACTGATTCTGATGGGAAATGAAGGGCCTATTGAAAGATCAGTGTGGTAGGAGATCCCTGGCAAATGATTCTGGGAGTTTTAAAGAAGTCTTAAGGAGAAATGCTGAGAGCCTGCATTGGGGTTGGGGGAGGGGTGTGGGAATGTGAGCCCTTTAAGGTCCCTTGTCACCCGGGAGTTGTAATTGGGGTTCTCTCTTGGAGTATGAGGGCTTCCCTGGTGGCTCACTTGTAAAGAATCTGCCTGCAATGCAGGAGATTCAGGTTCGATCCCTGAGTCCAGAAGATCCCCTAGAGAAGTAAATGGCAACCCTCTCCAGTATTCTTGCCTGGGAAATCCCATGGACAGAGGAGCCTGGTGGGTTGCAGCCTATCGGGTCACAAAGAGTTAGAACATGACTTGGCAACTAAACAACAATTTGGAGTGTGGGAAAAAAAGAATTAAAGTGACATCCAGACCAAGGGACAGAGAACCTGTATTTGAATCCCGGGTCTGCCTCAAAGTGACATCTTAGGACACAGGTCAATATACAGACCCAGTGGCCCATGGTTCCTTTGTTTGGAGTTCTGCCAAGGTCAGAGTGCTGACCGTGGGAGTTCTTCTCTATCTCTAAAGAGCCTGTACCCAGCAGATGCCTTTCCAAATATAGCTGGTTTTAATTGTTTCCTTTAGTATGGGTGTATGTGATGTGGAAGCCTGGCAGACATCTGCCATCATGACTTCATAGACTCTATCTTTACTTCCTTGACCTACATGATATTGAATGACCTGCCCCTCTGTTCACTGGAAGCCTTTCTGTTTTCTTGAGATTCATTCCTCAAGGTCTTTACATTAGTTCAGTGCTGACATTAACATTTTCACTCCTCTAATCTGGTTTAACCAGCAGGACATCTATTGCTGATATTTCAGCCTTCCCACCATGCTCCTGACCTGCATCTGGTCCATTTATTCATTCATGTATTCACTCAACCAACATTAAGCATCTCCAATATTCCAAGTCCTACAAAGTCTGGGGCTGAGGTTGCAAAGTGGACAAGAATGTTTTCTGTAGTACACTGCTCCGGTAAAGGTCAACCTGGTGTCATGAGACCACCCAGAAGGCAGCTGTTTGCTCTGTTATGTTCCTGGAACAGAAGATCTCAAATCTCCTGACCCTTAAATTCACTACCGGCCAATAAATGATATTCCCATCATAACGCTTTACTTGTTTCCATATTATTAAACCATTTTCTTCTACTTTGTATTCTAGATATTCACATATATATATATCTCACTTCTCTGTTCCCCATCTAGTTTCTAGTTTCTTCAGAAAATGGTTCTTGCATTTATTTCTGTCTTCTTGACTATTATATGGAAAATATTGAGAAATCAGCTGCATTGGAAAACTACTCCACAAAGAAGTTACTCTTTAAGGCATTGTACTTACTAGAAAATTAGAGATAAATATGTAACAGTCAACCAATTGTTCTTACAGTTGGTTTATTCAAATATATTTATATTCTTTTTTTTTTTTAATTGGAGGACCCTTTCTTTACAATGTTGTATTGGTTTCTGCCAATACAGCAACCAAACGGTTGCTGCTGTACAGCAACGCAAATCAGCCACAAGTGTGTGTATGTGTGCACTCAGTTGCTTCAGTCGTGTCCAGCTCTTTGCTACCCTATTGACTGTAGCCCTCCAGGCTCCTCTGTCCATGGAATTTCCCAGGCAAGAATACTAGAGTGGGTTGCCGTTCCCTTCTCCACAGCCATATGTGTATAACATACCCTTCCTCTTAAGCCTGCCTCCCAGCCTCCCCACCTCACCCCTCTAGCTCATCACAGAGCACAGGGCTGGGCTCCCAAATGTATTTGTATTCTTAATGGCCTGTTCTAGACATATTTGAATGCCTTATTGTTGGGGATAATCTGGAGATGTGCGATTTGTTTAGAGTGTAGCTAGAAATCAAGGATAGAAGTTTGTAAAGAAGAAAAGCAGAAACAGAAATCTAGATGAAGGTATGATGAAAGATGGCAATTAAATGCCATATTTTTCTGAAAAGGTGACAGCCACTTTACCTATGTAGTTTAACTGGAAAGGGAGGAAGACTTAAATTTGAGATATCCAATTATCTATTGATGAAAGGAAGTACTTAAAGGTTGCCATGTTTATTGATAGTTCCATAGCATACAGCTAGTTAGAGTCAAACAGCTTAACCAAAGTAAAATGAGAGAGAATTTTAAGATAGAAAACACAGTGCCTATAATGAAAATTATAGAGACATGTGAGGTATATAAACTGAAGACAATGCTGGAACCTGTGTTAGAAGGAATAATGCCTTAGACGCTGTGTATTACACAGAAGCTGGGTGGTGGCCTTAGCCGTCTTTTCTTTCAACCTATGAATGCCCAGCATAATACCTCTGATACATCTGTTGGATTGTTAAATGGCTCTTTGACCACGTCTGGAAATTTTCAGTGACAAGGAGTTTCATCATTTAAAAATCTGTCTTTTTCAGTAGTGAGTAACTCTAATTTGCTAGAACCTAGTCCTCATGATATAATCAAATTGACCACCTCCTGTACAGTCTCCCTGGTTCTGGGCTCTGAAGACACAGAAAGTAAATCCACTCTTTTTTTTTTTTTTTTTTTTTATTGTGACAGCCCTTTGTAAAGACTTGAAGAAACAGATTGTGTTTCTTTTGAGTATCTTTTCTTAATCTAAATATCTCCCATTTTACAACTTGTTGTTCCTGAGTTTGTTTCCGTACTTTTTTATATCCTGGGCCTCAGTTTATCAAGGTTCTTTTTTTAATTTAAGTTTTTTTTAGGTCTTTATTGAATTTGTTACAGTATTGCTTCTGTTTTATGTTTTTCCTTTTTTTTTTTTTTTTTGGCCATGAGGCATGTGGGATCTTAGCTCCCCAACCAGGGACTGAACCTGTACTCCCTGCAATGGAAGGTGAATGTGGATCACTTAACCACTGGACTGCCAGGGAATCCCTAAGATTCCTTTTAAAACATGGTGCTGACTCCTCCGATGTGGTCTGAGCATTGCCAGAGTGACAGATGGGCTCTTCACTCAGCCAGATCAAGACTGTATTGCCTTTTGAAAGGTAGTCCTATCGTGTTATCATTTATAAAGAGAGTTTAGTATTTTCATCCCCAAACTTTCTGAACTTTGGGAATATGTATTCTATGTTTTTTGTTTGTTTTATTTACAAACACTGAGTGAGCACCATGCTATTTCAGGTGTAATGTTGGGCCCTGGGGACAAAAGGTGAATAAGGTTCTGACTAGAGGATTTTATGATGTGCTAGAGGGAGTGACAGACAATAAAAATTAATTAGAGTGTGCTGTGTGATATAAACGTGAACTCAGTGCTCTAGGAACATAGGAAAGGGAATGAACTGCTTGGGAAGGGGAACTGGTAAGGACTCATCATCCAAACATTCACTCAATAAACCGCTGTTCACTGAGAACCTTCTGTGTGTTAGACATGTAAGTTGACCCTTATTGGTGTGATTGTGAAGTTCCCAAGTATGGTATCAGGTCTATATTTTTCTGGATTATCTATAAAAGTTTAATGAAAGATTCTGCAAGCTTCCTTCCTACATTTCCATGATCTTTTAAATATACCAATAGGAAATGGCAACCTGCTCCAGTATTCTTGCCTGGAAAATTCCATGGAGAGAGGAACCTGACAGGCTACAGTCCCTGGGGTTCCAAAGATTCAGACACAACTGAGCGCGCGCGCACACACACACACACACACACACACACACACAGGTAGAGGTTAATATCATGAACAACTATTAGTTCCTAATGATTACTGATTTCTTTTTAAATTACTGAAAAGCTACTTGTTATATAATTTGCTCTTGGATTTAAACATAAAATCCATGTTAGAGCTTTGCAGTTTCTGGAATATTTCTTCTCCCTTCTGAAAATTTCTTGTCCCCTTTCTTTGGAATTTACCACTTCTTCCTTTTGTTATAATTTCTCCAAGACCAATAACAGAAGTTTCATGATCTTCATCATCCTCTTGCTCTCCTGAATCTCATGATGTTGCTTTCTAATTCTTCCCATGAGAAAACCCTCCCTTAGCCTCTCCCACCCCCACAGGCCCCCAGCCCCTCATCACCCCCACCCTGCCTTTCCTTGAAGCATCAGTTTTCAAGGTTTGGTCTATTGATAGACCTTCAGAGGTCTTCTAGTGGGAAGAGATTCAATTCAGAGGCTCTGTAGAGGATTGTGTTGTGATGTAAAATAATTCTTACTTTTGTCTTGTAAATAATAAGCAAGTCACATCTGATCCTGCCCTGTTTGTCAAAAGTGAATCCCCCTAGTGCCCCAGCACAACCTTCCTTACAATCCCAGTGCTGTTTATCTGACTGCCCGAGAGATGCAGGTTCTCATAGTCTTCGCCAGTATGTTCAGTGTGTTACCATTGTAACATGTGATCAGTGTAAAAATCACTCTTGAGATAGTTTACATTCTTTTGTCCTACGAAGTCTTTGAAATCTGATGTATGTTTTAGAGAGTGCATCTTAAGAGCTTGGTAGCCATGTGGGACTATTGGCTTCCATGTTGGATAATAGTGGTCTAGCCTTTGACTCAGTGAGGACACAAAGCATGGCTTGTGTCCCTGGCACAAAACCCAGTGCCTGGCATATAGTAGATACTCAGTAAATGTGGAAGTAGAAGAGCGGAAGGGAGCCAGCTGTGCCAGCTCTGTGTGTAACAAGGATCATGCTCATTCAGGTGTTTTTCTCTTTTGCGTTTCCTTATGTTCAAAATTGCCCTATTGTGCAAGGGATGTGCTTATGGAGGGTTGCTGCAGAAATACAAAGTGAAAGAAGGAGTTGTTATTTAGGTTTTCAACATCGAAAGCCAAGTTTGTTTGGTTAAGAAAGAAAAGGGATTTTAATAGTTTTTTTTAGCTCTCACTGACGTATCAAAATTTAGATCTTGTAGACTATCAGATATACTAAAATCTACTTATAATTCAACCCATCCAAGTGAAAATAACAGGAATTGTGTATATAATATACAGAATAATGTGTAGAATATATTAGTATATAATAAGAAATAAACAAAAGACATATCACTATGCAAGGTGGCCAAATGATTTTAATGAAACTGAGACCTAGTTATGTAGTATTTAGATGTCCTGCAGGGTTAGGAGCAAAAGTGAAAATTTTTTAAATTAAGAATGATAAAATGCACTAATCATTTTCTAGGTTTTTGGCCATCTACACAAGAGGTTCTTTAACATGTGGATTCTTGCTCCACCTTTGACCCATTCAGAATGTTCTAACTCTCTGAAAAAATGTTGTAAAATAATAAATGTAGGGGAATGCTAGGGAGGAAGGGTAGAGTGAATGGAGACAAAGGGCTGACTTGTTGCTCTTTTAGTTGCTAGAAAAGATCATTAAAGCCAGGTAGGCTGCACGTGGTAGAAAGAGGGCACCTGAACAAACAGGTATTGAATTTAGAGAATGCCTGCAAGACTGTTCTGGGCTGTGTTCCCAGGGCAGACTCCCAGGTTACCTGTCTGGCCAGGTACCTACTAATCTATCCCTCTCAGAAGGGAACATTTTCCCCATGACTGTAGGAGGGGCCTCTTGAAAGCTCCAAGTCTGATTTTTTTTTTTTTACATGCTTAATTGGTAAAGTGCTAAGTTTTGAATAATTGCATCAAGTAATTCTTGGTGGTGGAATGAATCCCTGAAACTACCCTCATGGTCCCACATAAAGAAACGACTTCACAGACATTAGTGTACCTACAACTGAGAAACTGATGTCAGCCTCTGAATTGAGGCTGATGGTTCCTGGGGGAATGCAAATTCAAGGTGAACTAGAAGACAACATGAGATGCCGTCTGTGAAACCAGAAACTGAGCGCTTACTTAAATTTTTGGTTTTCTCTTAGCCTAATAATCAGAAATGTAAAAAAGAGGTGCTTGGTATGGCCTCCTGGAGTAAACCACTGAAGCTTCTTTTGCCTTCCCGTGTGATCTTACTATTTCGTATTTAGGGAATGTACAAAATATGCCGAGTGCTACATCCTCCTTTTTTTTGCGCCAGTGTGCTCAGTTGCTTCAGTCGTGTCCGACTCTTTGCCACCCCTTGTGTAGCCCTCCAGGCCCCTCTGTCCATGGGATCCTCCAGGTAAGAATACTGGAGGGCATGGGATGCCAGGCCCTCCTCCAGGGGATCTTCCTGACCCAGGGATCGAACCACGTCTTTTAAGTCTCCTGCATCGGCGGTCAGGTTCTTTACCACTAGCACCACCTGGGAAGCCTCTTTTTACCCCCACACGTTTAACAAAAATGTCAGCTTTTGATGAACATGGACCCACCAGTGGCACACACTGTGTACCTCCTGGGTGGCAGGTTAGGGTCACCACCTTCCCCACGGTGTGTCTTCCACTAGTGAAACTTCCATTACCCCCCACAAATACCCATGTTCTCCATATCCTGTCCCATCCAAAACACCCTCAAGAAATGATTTGAAACTTTTACTGGTAAAACTGGTAGAACAGAGTCTCATCAAAAGGCTTGAGCAATGGAGCCTCACGTGTATGTCTGTGTGTCTGTTTCTAAGACGCCAAGGAGTCTTGCTGTCTGCTCTGCTCATGGCATGAGGAAGATGAATTAACTCACAAGGAAGATTGAGATGTATTAAAAGCAATTACCTGCTCTTTCTCCAAACAAAAAATGGGGTGTTTTTTGAGGGGTGGGGGTCCTAAAGGCTGAGCCTTCTTTCTGATGAGCAATCAGAAAGTGATGGAATTAATTTTTTGGTTCGGGTGAAAGGTGGGGTGGGAATCAGAGGAAAGTAGCCTTGTTGACCCACCTGGGCAGGAAGCGGGCAGAGTTGAGGGTCCTGGGAGAGGAGGATGCCCATGCGCTTGGACCCTTCCTGTCAGGTGGAAGTGGGAGGGAGTGGGGCTTGGGTGGCTGGAGCTTTGACCTTGGGAGTCTGAGCAGGGGGCATCTGAGATCACCTTCAGGCAAAGGGGGGCTTCCCTGATAGCTTAACTGGTAAAGAATCCGCCTTCAATGCAGGAGACCCTGAGTTTGATCCCTGGGTTGGGAAGATCCCTTGGAGAAGGGAAGGGCTACCCACTCCAATATTCTGGCCTGGAGAATTCCATGGACTGTATAGTCCATGGGGTCAAAAAGAGTCGGACATGACTGAGTGACTTTCACTCACTTTAGGCAAAAGGAGTGGAGTTCCTGTGGGGGACGTCACTTCAAGATACACCCTCATTTGAGATGGGAAGGGGAACCGGTGAGACTTAGCCTCCACATGAGGGAAGCAACGTCAGACCTGAGCCCAAAAGCAGCATGTGAAGCAGGGATGGGGTCTGAGGACTTAGTGGAACTTGTTCACTTTAGAATGGCTTGTTTTATACATGTGAATTTCACTTCACTTAAGAAAAATAAGAGTTTGATATTGAAACTCCAACTAAAAACCTTAATTTATCTACTTAAAAAATAATTGTCATATACAATGGAACTATATGTAACTTTGTTCTGTATTTTCCAAGTCTCCTGTAAATATGTTATCATACTTTCATAATTTAAAAAAAGAGAGAAAGAAAAATAAGACTTAACAGTGAGGACTTAACTGTGCTCAGCTTAGGAAGAACCAGAAGACTGGCGGACCTTGTTGTGGCAGTCAGAGCCACCAGGGGTTCTCGAATAATCCAGGGGAGGAGGGGAAAACCAGAGACCAGTAAGTAACAGGGGCAAGAGCTGGTACCAGCTCTGATTTGGTTGGAGAATATTAAAAAGTGTTGAGTGTTATAGAAATGCATATCTAATATGCTATTAAAAATTTCGATGGCTCTCCATTGCCCATGGAAATAAGATCTAAAACCATTTTAATGGCATTCCAGGCTCTCTTTGTGAAGCTCCAAATCTTTCCTTGGAGTTTTGCATTTCCTGCCATCTTCCAGCCACCCTGGTACCATTGCTGCCCCTCATATGATTTCCACTTGGATATTTCGCTGATTTTACTCTGTGGTGACAGTGGGCAGGTGCCCATTTGGGATTTTTAATGGGTTTCATAAGTGGGGAAGAGCCTCTGACCCTGATTTTCAGCAGACCCGCTGTCTGTCTGTCTCCTTCCTGGCTTCCTATTTCTCCCACACCTGCTACCTCCCGACCTAGTATCTTCCTGCATCACATAAAATCTTTACTGTCTCAGTAAAAACAAAATTTCATTTTGCATCCAATCAAACAGTTAAATACCTTGTCATGTCTTGACCTGATGTTCATTCATTCACCCAGGTGCAAGTTGCAAGTGTTAGTCCCTCAGTCGTGTCCGACTCTGCGACCTCATGGACGGTAGCCCACCAGGTTCCTCCGTCCATGGGATTCTCCAGGCAAGAATACTGGAGTGGGTAGCCATTCCGTTCTCCAGGGGATTTTTCCCAACCCAGGGATCAAACAGGGTCTCCTGCATTGCAGGTAGATTCTTCACCATCTGAGCCATCAAGGAAGCCCCACCAAATGCTTAATTATCACACCAGGCATAATACTTGCCTTGGGAATCCAGAGGTGAATAGGTCATGGATCCAAAAGAAGACCTATAATTCTGAAAGAAAGTAAGAGAAGTCGTTACCCAAGATGAAAGGCTCATCTTCAGTTGTGAAGGTTATTTGATTTTATGGATGCTTCCTTACATCTGTTTAGAAGGGTTGCAGAGTACAAGTGATTGAAAGATGTTTTGAAGACTTTGTGTTTGCCTCACTGACACAGTCTTTGTTTGCCTAAAGTATGGAACAACTAATAACAATCCCTTAGCATCCATTGTGGTACCTCACGCCTTTTTAGTAAAAACAATAGCTAAAAGGCCGCATACTCTGACACAGGATCTCTCAAAGTCCCTTTTCCAGTCCATTGCAATTTTGATTGTGAAGCATGAAAAGCTTGAAATGACATGTCACGGGAGAGATAATTTAGCCAAAATAGGACATTAAACAGCACATGGGCCATAACTTGAGAAAATCTGGACGTAGGCATGTGAACATGATGTTTTCTCTCTTCCAACTTAGGTGCCAAAGGAGGGAAGAATAATACACTGGACTGAATCCAATTAGAAAAAAACTGTAAGAAAAACAAAGCCCAGCGTTTTTATTTTCCCAAGAGATTAAATCTGGATGGGCAAAGATGATGGTGTCCTAACGGACAGAGACATCCCCTGGGGAAATGCCAAATGTGTCTCAAGTTAATATCTCCAGTCATACATGAATATTCTTCTCTTGGCTGGGGTATTTTAATAGATGTTTATTTTCAAAAAGCGAGGCACAACAAAACATATCAATTTAAATTCAGTGATCGCTATGATGATGTCAATTTGTTTCCCACAGGTTTTACTCTTTTCATGTGCATTACTCTTTTCTGAGCTCAGTCACTCAGTTGTGTCCGACTCTTTGCTACACCATGGACTGTAGCCCAACAGGGTCCTTGTCCATGGGATTCCCCAGGCAAGAATACTGGAGTGGGTTGCCATTTCCTTTTCCAGAGGAACCTTCCAGACTCAGGGATTGAACTCAAGTCTCCTGCATTCTTTACAGGCGGATTCTTTACTGGTGAGTGATGTTTTACCACTTACCACAAGAAGGAAGGGTTTCCTCGGTGGCTCAGCGGTAAATAATCCGCCTTCAATGCAGGGAGCTGCGGGAGACACAGTGTCAATCCTTGGGTGGGGAAAATCCCCTAGAGGTGGACATGGCAACCCACTCCAGTATTCTTGCCCAGAGAATCCCATGGACAGAGGAGCCTGGTGGGCTACAGTCTATAGGGTCGTAAAGAGTTGGACATGACTGAAGAGACTTAGCACACACGCACCCACACACGAGAGGGAAATGCTTTCTTTTAGGTTCATTTCCTGGACAATGGTAAATAGATGATGTGGAAACTTACCTGACATGATGAAGTACATTCTGGAATGTAAATTACCCTCTTTCCATCCATAACATCCTGTTTATGGCTTAACTATTGACTATTTATACAGATTTTCCCAGCCCCTGGAGTTTATGGGAAAGAATGTTTAGCTCTGACAAAAAGAAAATGTTTCCACATATTATATTGTTTAGCTAAAAGTTTTTGCCTTGAATTTTCTGTATCTGGATTAAGCATGAATGATTCAGCCATTATTTTTGGAATATTTGGAATACGATTGGTTATATTAAATGCATCTAACACTGGAGCATGCCCAAGTTATAGAAGATCATAGTTAGGAATAACATCCTCTATTTGTAAAGCATATTATGCATTCATATATAACCTAATATTTAATTATCAAGCTAATCATAGGAAGCGAATAATACTATTATCCCCAGTTGGCAAATGAAAAAACTAGGGCTCTGAGTGTTTATGTAACTTACTAAGAAACACTATAAATGACAGCGGCTGCGGCTGCTGTCGCTTCAGTCGTGTCCGACTCTGTGTGACCCCATAGACGGCAGCCCACCAGGCTCCCCCGTCCCTGGGATTCTCCAGGCAAGAACACTGGAGTGGGTTGCCATTTCCTTCTCCAATGCATGAAAGTGAAAAGTGAAAGTGAAGTCGCTCAGTCATGTCCGACTCTTCGCGACCCCATGGACTGCAGCCTACCAGGCTCCTCCATCCATGGGATTTTCCAGGCAAGAGTACTGGAGTGGGTTGCCATTGCCTTCTCCAATAAATGACAGAGCTGAGAGCTGAGTTCAAATCACATTGTTTTGAGTCCAAATCCAGCATTGATTCTTTTTTCCTTAAAAATTATTACTTTTTGTGTTTATCCAAAGCAGTGTGGCTCTGGAATCAGGAGGCCTGTGTCTATTTATTTTTTAATATTTATTTTTATTTATTTGGCTGTGCCAGGTCTTGTTGCGGACCACAGGATTGTCGATCTTCGTTGTGGCATGGAGGATCTTTAGTTGTGGCATGTGGGTTCTAGTTCCCTGACCAGGCATCAGACGTGGGCCCCCTGCATTAGCAGCATGGAGTCTTAGCCACTGGATTCCCAGAGAAGTTCCTGGGAGGTCTGAACTTAAATCCTAATCCGGCCAGTTACTAAACATGTAGCCTTGACCTCTCAAAGCCTCGTTCCTAAGATCGAAATGTCCAAATGATGATTGACTTGCCTCTTGTAATTGTGAAGATTAAATCAGATCATATTTGTAAAGCTCAAGCATGCAGTAACCACTCTATAAATGTTAGCTATTTTTATTTTTATTCTTAGAACAACTCTTAAGGAAATGTTTTAAGAGTTGACATGAGATTTCAACTCTTTTAACCCTCAAATCTCAGAATGCCTGTCTGACTGAGTTCGTCAACCTTTTTTCTTGTTTTCCCCACCACTAATACATCTATGACAGAGATGTCTAACCGTGCATAAGCCCTCCCCAAATTCAATATTTCTGTTTGGTGTTCTCTTACCACACCTAGCAATTATCTTGTAATCCCGTTTGTACCACACTAAGAGTCCTCTTTTTTCCATTTCTTTCACAGGATGAATTTCCCCTGCTTATAAATTCAATTTAATTGACAGAGTTGGGGAAAATCCTCAAGTCATAAGTCAAAAAATGTCATCCTACTTTTCTGGAACTATACTTAGATGTTAAAATTTCTTGTTCTCTTAAGCTGGTGTCTTAAGCTCTTTTGTGTCATCTGTCTCTTCCTCTGTCTGCTGTATTCTGGAAAATGTCCTCAGATACATCTTCCAGTTCACCAATTCTTTCTTGTGGCTGTGTTGAATTTGTTGTTAAATCTGTCCATTTCAAACTTCAGTTGTGGGTTTTTTTGGCCATGCTCTGCAGCAGGTAGTATTTTAGTTCCCTTGCATGCATGTGCGTGCTCAGTCATGTCCAACTCTTTGTGACCCCATGGACTATAGCCCACCAGGCTTCTCTGACCGTGGAATTTTCCAGGCAAGAATACTGAAATGGGTTGCCATTTCCTCCTCCAGGGGATCTTCTTGACCCAAGGATCAAACCCGTGACTCCTGTATTGGCAGACATATTCTTTACTGCTGAGCCACTGGGGAAGCCCAGAATCTTTGGGGTAGAGCAGACCACACCCAGGAAGCTGAAAGAGCAAAAGGCTAAATCACCCAGCAGGTGGTTTCTCTAGGAAACAATAAGAAAGATAGATCTGGGTTAATTAAGCTTCTTGGCAGCTCTCTAGGCCCTTGACAGAAGATCTTTTCACCTGGACCTGACTGCCCCCAACCATGACTTCCACCCTCTCCAGCTGCAGCTTTCTCCCTCATCCCTCTGCTCTTTGACCTGATATCATTTATCAAGCAGAAAAATACCTATATAAATAGGCATCCAGATCTTCCTCTTCAGAACAGTTTTCATAGCCTTTTAAGCAAGATAAAGACATATTTAGAGTTGTGGGTTAAGGCAATAGTTTTAAGATTTAAAAAAAAGAATTCCTGAACCCGTTAAATACTTAAAAATTAGAAGTACTTACAGGGAGTATTCAGTTTTTTTATTTTCTAAGAATGTATATTTTTAAAAATTTTACTATCATTTTATTTATGCTTTTGTCTGCCCTGGGTCTTTGTTGCAGTGTGCGGGCTTCTCAGTGCAGTAGCTCCCCTTGTTTCAGAGCATGGGCTCAGTCGTGGTGCACGGGCTTAGTGCTCGCAGCATGTGGGATCTTCTTGGACCAGAAATGGAACTAGTGTCCCCTGCATTGGCAGGCAGATTCTTAACCACTGGACCACCATAATGGTGAAAGTATTATTTTTAAACCACTTCAAATTGGTTTCTCTGTTGTATCAGTTTGCTGCATACGAAACCCCCTCCAAATGCAGCGTCTAACAGCAGCGCCCATTTGTCATCTTTGAGTATCTTCCGAGGCTCTTCTTTTCCGGGCCTGCCGGCCTGGAGCTGGGTAGCCTGGATGCCATCTGGCCCCTCAGGGTGGGCAGCTCGGATGGATGGACAGGGCCTGTCTTCACTCGGTCTCAAATCCCAGAAGGCCAGCCCTGGCTTATATCAGTGTGTCTCAGGGTTCTCTGCAGCAGGAGAGGAAACCCCAGCACACAAGTCCTACCACCCAAAGCAAGGCACACGTGAGCTCAGATTCAAGAGCTGGAGAGATGGGAGTCCTCCTCTTGCTGGAAGGAGCTACTGGGTCACAGTGCAGAGGGACGAACAAACAGGCAAGAATTGTGACCATTTCTGCTGCAATGATAGTGAAGGACAGGGAAGCCTGGCGTGTTGCCGTCCATGGGTCGCAAAGACTCAGACACAACTTAGCGACTAAACAACAACAACTACTACAGTCGTGATTATCATTTCATAGCAATAAAAGTTAAGAAAAATTAGAATATAAGTTCTTCAATTATAAAATATTTAGTTTTATGACAAAGAGGGCTTCCCTGGTGGCTCAGACGGTACAGAATCCACCTGCAATGCAGGAGACCTAGATTCAATCCCTGGGTTGGAAAGATCTCCTGGAGAAGGGAACAGCTACCCACTCCAGTATTCTGGCCTGGAGAATTCCACGGACTGTATAGTCCATGGGGTCACAAAGAGTCGGACACGACTGAGGGACTTTCACTTAACTTCACTTTATGAAAAAGAGCCTCACCATATCATCCTTTATTCATCTTCTTCTTATTATTAATGATACCATGGACTATTAAGAATTTCATTCCTGTTCCCATTATTCTAGTGTTGGGAACTATGAAGTTATGAAACCAAATCTGGCAGCATTGTCTCAGATTAAAGGGTGGGGAAACTAGAGGGAGGGAAGACAGATAAGAATCTAGATGAGAGATAAAGAGAGAGCAGGAAATGACTACTGAAATAGTGAGGAAGTAGAAGGCAATGGCACCCCACTCCAGTACTCCTGCCTGGAAAATCCCATGGATGGAGGACCCTGGAAGGCTGCAGTCCATGGGGTTGCTGAGGGTCAGACACAACTGAGTAACTTCACTTTCACTTTTCACTTTCATGCACTGGAGAAGGAAATGGCAACCCACTCCAGCGTTCTTGCCTGGAGAATCCCAGGGACGGGGGAGCCTGGTGAGCTGCCGTCTCTGGGGTCACACAGAGTCGGACATGACTGAAGTGACTTAGCAGCAGCAGCAGCAGGGAAATGTGATAAATAGCTCAGAGTAGCATTTAGTACCAGGACAGAATGGGCATGTGTGTGTGTGTGTGTGTGTGTGTGTGTAAGTGTAGGGAAAGGATGAGTCCTAATTCTGAGCCTTCCAGATCGTCTGTATTATTTTCTGTTACTCTGTGACAAGTTGCCACTTGCTTAGCAATTTAAACAACACCCACCTGTTACCCCACAGTTTCCTTGGGTGTGGAGTCAGGTGGGGGTCAAAGCTTCATCTCTGCTAGAGGTTTTGTTGTTGTTTAGTTGCTCGGTCATGTCCAACTCGTGCAACCTCATGGAGTGTAGCCTGCTAAGCTCCTCTGTCCATAGGATTTCCCAGGCAAGAATACTGGAGTGGGTTGTAATTGCTCGAGGCTCCATGGGCCAAAATCTGGTGATTGTTTTCATATTTATTAATTTCTTCGGCCGCCTTGGGTCTTAGTTGCAGCATGTGAGATCTTCATTGTGTCACGGCAGGTCTTTCTGTTGCAGCGCATGGACTCTCTAGTTGTGGCGTGTGGGCTCAGTAGCTGTAGTGCGAGGGCTTGGTTGCTCTACCGCATGGGGGATCTTAGCTCCCTGAGGGGGGATCGAACCCGCATCCCCTGCCTTGCAAGATGGATTCTTAACCACTGGACCACCAGGGAAATCCCCAAAGTCAGGGTTTTGATTGAGCTGGGCTCTGACCTGGAGGCTCAAAAGATGAATCCATGTTCAGGCTCATTCAGGCTGTAGGTGGAACCCAGGTCCTTGTTATTATAGAACCAAGGACCTGTTTCCTTGTTGGCTGTGAGCTAGCGCTCTTTGCAGCTTGCAGCCAGAAGTGGCACATTGACACTCCCCCTCTGCTTTCAAGCTTCTCCCTTCTTCTGCCACCAGTCCAAGAAAAGTCCTGTGCTTAGAAGGGGTCCTGGGATCAGATCAGGCCCACTCAAATAATCTCCCTGTTTTAAGGTCATTTCTGCCATGTGACATAACATTACATAACATGATCCCATCAAATTCATGGGGATTAGAGCAGGACAGCTTTGGGGGACAATTTTAGAAATTCTGCCTTTCACGTCATCTCTTGGAAAAAGACAGAGATATGATTAAAGAGATGGTTTTTTTTCATGAAGATATAATTTTATTGTGAAACCACCATCATCTCAGAGGATTATTGTTAGACACTCATGATATCAAGAATAAGGAAATGGTTTGTAAACATAAAGAGCTGGAATAAGCACAGATGCAACCTTTTGGACCATGATATCTACCGCTCACAAGCCGGATCATCTTAGGCGGGTCAAGGGTATCCAGCTCCCTCCTCTGAGGGGGTTTATTCCTTCTGTCTCTAGGGTCACTTACACGTCTAGGGAGAAGCTTGGCTCCTGGTGGCTGTTTCCTCAGTCTAAAGGCTGAATTGGACCAAGATCTGTTCAGCTCCCCTGTTGTGGAGTCCAGAATTCGAGCTCCTCATCCCTGGGGGATTCAGAAGCTCAGAGGGACCCTGAACAAATTCCAGCTCTCTTAAAGGTGCGAGTCACTCATTCACTTTGGGAGTGGGGCTTATCATCAGTGTGGTAGGGGTGGGGGGTGAGGGTGAGGAGAGGGGTGGGATGCATTTCTCCTGCTTGAACCTCCTTCACCAAGATCTGGCAGCCCAACTCATTTTGGTGGGGAGGTGAAGTCTTCTCTTGTCCTGCCAGCCTCAGCCGCGTGGCTTGGCACCGTCAGGGCAGGTTGACGTTGTTCAGTCGCTCAGTCGTGTCTGACTTTGTGACCCTGTGGACTGCAGTGCAGCATGCCAGGCTTCCCTGTCCTTCACCATCTCCCAAAGCTTGCTCAAACTCATGTCCATTGAGTTGATGATGCCATCCAACCATATCATCTTCTGTCTTCCCCTTCTCCTCCTGCCTTCAATCTTTCCCAGTATCACGGTGTTTTCCAATGAGTCGGCCCTTCGCATCAGGTGGCCAAAGGATTGGAGCTTCAGCATCAGTCCTTTATATTCAGAGTTGATTTCCTGTAGGATTGACTGGTTTGATAAAACAGGCCAAAATGAAAACCAGAGTGCCGACGTTCAGGGTCCCAGGTGGAGCAGTGGAATTTTTTGTTGCAGAGACCCATGTGAAACTTGGCTCTCAGGACCTGGACTGGGTTCACTGTTGTCCTTCACTAGACTTCATGGGACTTTAGCCTCCCATCGGAGCCCCCAGGTTTCTAGGTGAGGAAGCTGGTGTGAAGGGGCTGAGCTACCGCAGATGTAAGCACAGGATGCTGCAGGTAGCTGATAGAAAGAACATAACTGATTTGTAGGAGAGAACGCTTGCCATGAAGGTTGTAGGTTGTAGGCTGAGAAAGAGACTGACTGCTCAGTCGCACAGTTGTGTCCAACCCTTTGTGACCCCATGGACTGTAACCTGCCAGGCTCCTTTGTCCATGAGATTTCCCAGGCAAGAATACTGGAGTGGGTTACCATTCCCTTCTCCAAGGGATCTTCCTGGCCCAGGGATCAAACCCCGGTCTTCTGCATTGTAAGCGAAGTCTTTACTGTATATGCCACTGGGGAAGCCATTGTCATGGGCTAGCAGTCCTAAAGGGAGGTCCCTGGCCTTTCAAATATATGAGATGGGTTTTCACCTTCCAGTCTTCTATCACCCATTTCAAAAGAGGAATTGGTTTTTCAGAGCCCTAGGCCCCTAATTTGTAAAATAGGTTTAATTTTTTTCTCTATACTTAAAATAGATAAAGTATAAGAATATCCATAATATATAGTCCTGTGCTCATGAAACTATAATACATTATCTCATAGCAGGTGTTACTGTAATTATCTCTTATAATTCAGCTTAAATAAATAGATGAGGCCTGAATTATATTTTTCCTTGACATTACCATGCCACTCTCTAATAATTACTTGTAGATTTTTTTAAAAATTTCTAGGTCATATTTTGCTTCCTGACAGATATTTTGTGAGATTTGTTTATCCTCTGAAAAGCAAGGGAGGGGCTGTACATCTTTGAGAAACAACTTTCGAGCACCTTCTTTCTTGTCTCCAAGACAGCTTTCAGTTGAGCATCTCTCCTCCCAAGGCTGTGCTTACATCCTCATTCAGCCTAGTTTACAAGAACATTTTGAGATGAGATCTTAATCATTAAGAATAAATTCCTTTAAGAGCAGAGGCCAAGGGGAAATATGCTTCCAGGCTTTAATGATTACCTTATTTGTCCATGACAAAAGATCTTCCCTGGAGGTCACTTTTTCTCCCAGAATATCCTAGAACATGAGGCACGTGGTTGAGTTAGAAGAACACAGTAAATCAAGTCTTGTCTCCTGCGCATTTGCGGGTGTCACAGTGGGGCCAGGACAGAGTGGCCTTGTTTCATAGATTAAGCTGTTGAGTGACTCCACCGGGCAGCCCCGGGAGGAATTGAGTGTAAGAAATTGAGTGTTTCAGAATTGCCTGCCTGATGGCAGGCCAGGATGCTCTCCACCTTAGAAGCAGCCCAAATCTATACAATAATAGGGTAAAAATGACAACCAATTAGGATGGGTCGCCTTTCTGAAACTCAGTCAAACCTTTATTTTTTTAAAAAAAGGAAAAGTCAAAATTGTTTTAGTCTCTCAAAAATGAGACATCATATTCTACTCTAAAAATAGTCAGGGTTAGATTCCTGTTTAGCTGGTGACATATTTGAGAACTGTTTTGAGAATTAGCATTTTTCTGTCCTACCCGATAAAATAATTTTCTGAGCTGTAACTTTCTGTTCAGATTACTAATGTGTTGTAGCCTAAGGAGTGTGATTTTGTGTAGCCTTATAAAAGTGCTGTGGCTGTCAGTGTGGCTCAATTCCTGTTTAAACTGTCCTATGCTACCATCATGTATAAACCTGTAATTCCAAAATCATGTACCTCAAGATAATCAACATGCAGATCATTTATTTAAAACAGTTTACTCTTCCAAATGCTTAAGATTGTATTTTTGCCTTTTTTTTTTTTTGTCTTTTTGGTCACACTGTCCTGAATGTTGGAGAAGGCAATGGCACCCCCACTCCAGTACTCTTGTCTGGAAACTCCCATGGATGGAGGAGCCTGGTGGGCTGCAAGCCGTGGGGTTGCAAAGAGTCGGACACGACTGAGTGACTTCACTTTCACTTTTCACTTTCATGCATTGGAGAAGGAAATGGCAACCCACTCCAGCGTTCTTGCCTGGAGAATCCCAGGGACGGCAGAGCCTGGTGGGCTGCCGTCTATGGGGTCGCACAGAGTCGGACACGACTGAAGTGACTTAGCAGTAGCAGTCCTGAATGTGGGCTCTTAGTTCCCCAACCAGGAATCAAACCTGTGCCCCCTGCATTGGGAATGTGAATTCTTAGCCACTGGACCACCAGTAAAATCCCTTAAGATTATTGTAAAATTGCTTTAAAAATATACTTGTATAGCTGCCCCTAAATGAGTCTGTATTATATTTATTTACTGAATATATATAAATATGACTTTAATTTTGATATTGCTATAAAACCACTCAGCTTGGTTGTCACCTTCTCATGGATATTCGCCATCTTGCTTTCCCTCACTATGAGATAGTCCCTCGGCTGTTTACTGTTCTTTTCTTCCTCTGTCCCCAAGATTTAGCCGGTATCGCTCTTCTAGTTGAGCCACCTTCCTGGTAGCCCACCAGCAGACGTACCCCTGGGAACTGGGTAGCATATACGTACCTCCTCTGTCGAATTCGGGGACTTTGTGTCAGGACACTTCCGGTGTAGAGGAAACTGCATATAGCGTTTGTACGTTTAGCTATGTTGCAAGCATGTGAGAGCACGGATTTATATTATACTTTTCTGGTGGTGGTTTAATCGCTAAGTCATATCCGACTCTTGCAACCCCATGGACTGTAGCCGGCTAGGCTCCTCTTTCCATGAGATTCTCCAGGAAAGAATACTGGAGTGGGTTGCAATTTCCTACTCCAATACTTCCAATACTTCCATTTTTAATAAATAAGTCCTAATGGTTTAAATGATTATATCTTCTTACTTTCTGACTTCTCTTTTGAATGAATTTTTTCCTTCCTCTTAGGAGGACTGTAATGGCTCATTCAATGTAGTAGTTGGTGGTAAACATTTTCTCTCTTTATATATGTCTGCCTGCCTTCTCTTTTCCCAAATCCACACCAGTGCCGCTCACTGCAGAAAGAATGCAGAGATCAAATGGGATCTGCTAAAAACACCCACAGTGCAGAAGCGTAGCTGACTGTAGGAAGCCCTGTCGTGGCATGCAAAGATAAAAGAGGGAAAATGCCAAAAAAGGGAAGACAGGAATTTGACCTCTATGTCAGGAACTTTGTCTTTAATTTTCTTTAGGAGCCTAGAACTAGTGATTCTCAACTGTGACAGGTTGATCTAATGATCAACTCCCCCTTTTATCAGAAATATTTTGTCACATCTCCTTTATTATCCTGAAATGAAATCGAAAGGTAATACAACTCACCTATCCATATAATTTCTTTTTAAAAAATCTGTACTTAAATATCTGTATCTCCTATCTGTGATATAAAAAGAGAATGCTAAGGAAAGTAATCCATGATAAACTGCTTGGAATATCAGCACTTTCCATCCTCCGTCACTGTCACTCAGAGGGACACGTTGAAAGAGTCAGGTGCAGGCACCTGTGCCAGAGCCATCATGAATGCGTGCCTCCCGGGCAGACTGACCCAGATGTGGGCCAGGTGTAGCATTGCCCTGGGTGTTTGGATTTTCCAAATGGATGACCAGTTCTCGCTGAAGCTCCCGCACAGCAAAGTACCATCTCTCCTCCACTTACACCAAGCAGTTGCATTCCTTGAAAATGTGGAAGATATGTAACCTATGCAAAAACACTTTGTTTACATGTCCAAGAGTTGGATTCTGGACTTAGATCATTACAAGTGAGTTTTTCATGTTCAAGGATGTCAGAGGGAGCATGTGGATGTCAGTGGGACAGGAGATGGTTCTTCGTGAGCGGGAAAGCAGCAGGCATTGCAGGACACAGAGCCATTCTGCCTCCTGTCCATGTGATGCTGGGAGCCCCTCCTCCATCACTGGTGTGACCAAATCCATCTCCACACGTTTTAAAAAATCCCACTAAAGGGTGGTTTCACACCCTTTAAGAACAGTGCCATTGAACATTAAGGATGCCTGGTAATACATTTGATTCTATTTTATTATTAAGGGGGTGTAATTGTTATAGAAAGTTACATTTTAGCCACTGTTGTATTGAATGATCACCGTTTTGTCTTGCGACCAGACTGTAAGCCTATGGAGGGTCAAGACCATATTTTACTGAATCCGAGTTTCCAACAGGGCATCAGGGAGTTAGTTGGTACTCAGTAGCTACTTGGTCAATAATTGGACTCAGGAACAATCTACCGTGTTTTCACAGGAGCTGGTATCACCTTCATGTTATGAGTAATACATGCCACTTTTATCAAACTTCATTGTTATTACAAGTAAGCTATTAAATGCTAGATTGTGCAAACCTAGAAGAAAATCAGTGGTCTGTGCCCAGTTGGAGATCATCTTTCTTGCTTAATATATAAGAAAAGAAATGCTAGCCACCACAGAGTCCGTGGTGTTTTCCCTTAAGAAAGTACTCTTCCATTGTTATAAAACAATTAAGAGCTTTTAAAATACAACAGAGCAGAGAAAAACAACAAAGATAGTCTATCCACAAGGACATAAGGATCCATTTGGAGAGATGGGCTACGTATCTAGAAGCATTAAAGCTAATAAGCAAGTGCCAGGAGGAATAGAGATGTCATTAAATACACTAGGAGACTAGGAAGAGCTGATCACTCCTTTTGGAATGCGAGGGTTGGAGTATCATTATATGTGACGGAGGGAGTTTGAACTACTGAAGAGGAACACATCCTAGGCAAAGGGAGGAGAGTGTAACAAAGGCTTGGAGGTAGCAATGAACACAATAGGTTGGAGGGGAGGCACCAGGGGAGTGGTCCAGGTGATGGTGGGGAGAGAACAGTGGTGGTGGTGATGGTGAGTAGGAGAAGTTTGTCTGATGGGGAAAAATGTAGAGAACGTTGTTTGGCAGAGTAGAGACCAGACTGATTATTTACTTTTGGCCAGAACTACTTTAAAAGACCTGATGTTAACTGTAAGTTCCATGTTTAAAAAATGTTCTCAGAGATTTGTTTTTTTTTTTCATTTTCTTTGTGCCAGTGAAAAATGCAATGTTCATGGTTGGATTTTGGACTGAATGCTTAGTAATCCTCAACTGAAAATGAGAATTAGAAAACAGAGAATGTTATCCATATTTTACTACAACAGTTTATTATTTTTTATTGCCTTCATTCAGATGACTTATGTTAGAGTCACTGAGCACACAAAGTTAAAGGAAGGCTGTGTGCTGAGCTGTACTTGGGTTCGGGATCAGAAATCACTCACAGATGCATCACCGTAGGCAATAAGCCTGGTGAATCTCAGTTTTCCCATCTTTAAAATGGGGATAATACCCCATTCACACACACACACACACAGGTCTTTGGCTTAAGTGTGATAACCTGTAAAATAGCCCGTTCTGTGGCACATAGAAGGCACTTAATAAATATTAGGTCTCAGATTAAAATAAGGTATTTAACTCCATAAGATTAGGTGAAATTTATGTTCAGTTATGGAACTAGTAAAGCTTATAAAAATTCCATCCCATCAGCCAAACAAGTATTTCTTATCTGAGTGACCTTGGATTCTCTGAACTTCAGTTTTTCCATCTATTAAATAGGGATAAAGCACCAAACTCAGAGACTTGCTTTGACAATTCAGTGCAGTGGTACAGGAAAAGCGCTTCACACAGTCGCTAGCACAAAGCAGTCTCTCAATAAATATTATTGTTGGTGCCATGATGTTATTAATATCATTATGATGCCTCTGCCTTGCTGTGCACATATCCTGTCTCTATCTTTACTACAGTCCTACGAGGTGTGTATTTTTTTTAATTTCATCTTTACTGAGGTATAATTGGCATTTAAAATGGAAAGATTTAAATTGTACATAGTAGTGATTTCATATACATACACATTGAAAATATTCCCCTCGTCTAGTTAATTAACACATCCAGTGGTATGTATTGTTAATGTGTGAGCCACCAGGGAAGCCTGCTTTTTTATTGGCAGGAGCTGAAGAATGGGGAAACTAAATGGCCTGCTCTGGGTCACCAGTTGGTTAATTGGTGAGTTTAGACTTGAACACAGATCTTGCAGTTCTCAGTCTGATGTGGTTTCTGCCATGCCAGTGCCACCTCAAGCCTCTGTAATATGCCAGGGTAATGTTTTCTTTCAAAGTCTGCTTAGAAATGATTCACAGAACAGTTTGGAAACCACTGGACAGAATAACAAATATTTCTTGAGACCCCCTGAGCCTCAAATGACATTTGATACATAGTACCAGTCCTGCCTTAGATAGGGAAAAAGTGGAAACGGTGACAGATTGTATTTTCTGGGGCTCCAAAAGCACTGTGAATGGTGACTGCAGCCACAAAATTAAAATATGCTTGCTCCTTGGAAGAAAAGCTATGACAAACCTAGACAGCATATTAAAAAGCAGACACATCACTTTGCCAACAAAAGTGAAAGTGAAAGTGAAGTCGCTCAGTCGTGTCCAACTCTTTGAGACCCGTGGACTGTAGCCCACAAAGCTCCTCCGTCCATGGGATTCTCCAGGCAAGAATACTGGAGTGGGGTGCCATTGCCTTCTCCAGGGGATCTTCCCGACCCAGGGATCGAACCCAGGTCTCCCACATTGCAGGCAGACGCTTTAACCTCTGCGCCACCAGGGAAGCCCTTAAATACAAGAATACAGTCTTTCAGAAAACCTCCTATAGAGACACAGAACAAAGGTATAGTCAAAGCTATGGTTTTTCCGGTAGTCATGTATCAATGTGAGAGTTGGGAGTTGAAACTCCCTTGGACAGCAAGGAGATCAAACTAGTCAATCCTAAAGGAAATCAACCTTGAATATTCACTGAAAGGACTGATGCTGAAGCTGAAGCTCCAATCCTTAGGCCACCTGATGCGGAGAGCTGTCGCACTGGAAAAGACCCTGATGCTGAGAAACATCAAGGAGAAGTGGGAGAAGAGGAGAAGTGGGCAACAGAGGATAAGATGGTTGTATAGCATCATCCACTCAATGGACATGAGTTTGAGCAAATTCCGGGAGATGGTGAAGGATAGGGAAGCCTGGAGTGCTACAGTCCATGGGGTCACAGAGTCGTACATGACTTAGTGACTGAACAGCAGCAATGACAACCAGTCCTGCGTAATACAAGCCCTGCTTTTCCAGTGACGAAGATAAACCTATCCTTGGCAACTCCTCTTTGCTGTCACTGCCTTTCTCCCAGCGTCTTCATGTTGGCGTCATGTATTAAGTTGGAGTTGGGTGGAAAATTTGACAGTTAGCAATTATTCAGCAGGGTTTACCTTTCAGTATTGAGCACTGCTACTGCAGGGGTCATCATGTTTGACTTCTCACCATCTATGTCATAGCAAAGTTGTTTTTTTTGTTTTTTAAATCTGGTTGCCAGTCAGTGTTGATCATTTCTTTGGTTCCACTTGGAGTGATGAGATTCCTTATGAAAATAAATATTTTGGAGGTACAGCTAAAATACAAACAAACATGGAAGTGGAGGTATTGCAAACCTGACATATGTTGGGTTGCAGAAGTTGCCATCTTGGCTCCATATGGAGTGTTGTTCTGGGCACATGGTAGGATTTCAGCAAGTTGGAAATCAGGTTTCTGGGAGCCAGCAAACATTAAACATCTGCCAAAGCAAATTATGAAACAAAAATGTTCTTTATTGAAAATGTTTGTGCTTTTCAATTACCTGAACACCATCATGCTCAGTATGTCCGAGCTACGTGAAGGACCTGGAATCATGACCTTGGGATTTGGGATCGTCCATGGGTAGAGGAAGGAGGGTGTCCTGTCTCCCTTACTCTTTTGTATTCAAGGACAGACCTGTTTTTCAAAATCTCTGTAAGGTCATCTGGTAGTTTTGTTTTTTTTTAGCTGAATGGCTGTGATTGAAAGTGTACCGGCTCATCTGCTAGAGCAGAGTCTGTGCCAGAAGAATCTTTGGAACAGCAGCGAAATTCATGAGATTCTTGTGAGTTTCGCTGTGTTCTTTGACTGCTGGCTTCTGGAAAGATCTATGGGCAGCCACAGGCACAGCGAGAATTAGGCACAGCCAGAATTCACCATCTGCCACTGCTCTTGGGAGTGTACGAAGATGATGACTGTTAATATTATTAATTATTCATCACGAGACATTTATTAAAACTCCACAGTCTTCTGCTGCTGGAACTCATGCCTCCAATTAAACAGACATAAGAAACAGAAATGTCTATCTTCCTCAAAAAAAAAAAAAAAAGTGAAAAGAGCTGGCGTTAAGCAAACAATTTATAGTAAATGATACTAATTTTTTTTTCTCTGTGTCAGGAGATAATACATTCATGTTGAAGAAATGCAAGATATAAGTGCATGGGCCTGGTACTTGGACTAAAATCCACACATGAAGACAGATGTTTAAATGTGGACCTTACTTACATTTCATTCATCAGTAGTAGAATCAGATTAATACAATTTCAGCTTTGAAAAGGACCCCGAGGTAGCCTAACCTTGTGTGTCCTCTATCAGAAACTTCTCAATAATATCCTCACCGACAGTGTGTTTGACTTCTGTTCACATACCTCCAGTGACAGGAAATGCATTGCCTCCAGAAGAAATTCATTCACGCAGTATATTCACTGAGCACTCACTATGTTACTGTCTTCGAGGAGCTGACTCCTCTAAGCAGAGGACTCAGCCAAAACTGATAAGTTCAGGACTTCAGCAAATTATGTGTTAGGGTATTTGTTCATTCCATTTTCAGGTGTCTCTTTTTGCCAGAAAGTTTCCCCATATAGTTCCTTCCCTATAGTCATTGCTTAGGTATTTGACAAAAGTGCTCATTACCCTCTTAACTCACCTAATTTTCAAATTATACATTCTTAGTTGGTTAAGCAGCTACTTTTGTATACCAGTTTGCTAAGTCATGTCCAACTCTTTGCGACCCCATGGACTATACAGTCCATGGAATTCTCCAGGCCAGAATACTGGAGTAGGTAGCCGTTCCCTTCTTCAAGGGATCTTCCCAAACCAAGGATGAAACCCAGGTCTCCCGCATTGCAGGCGGATTCTTTACCAGCTGAGCCACAAGGGAAGCCCAAGAATACTGGAGTGGGTAGCCTATCCCTTCTCCAGGGGATCTTCCTGACCCAGGAATCGAATCAGGGTCTCCTGCATTGCAGGCAGATTCTTTACCAGCTGAGCTTCCAGGGAAGCCCACCAGTTTGCTAACATAACCATTTTAAAGGACCACAGACTGGGCAGGGTAAACAACAGAGGCTTCTCAGAGTTAGAGGCTAGTAGTCCAAGATCAAGGTGTTGGCAGGATTAGTTTCTTTAAGTCCTCTCTTCTTGGCTTGCAGATGCCTGTCTTCTCCCTATGTCTTCACATAATCTTTTCTCTGTGTCTGTCTGTGTCTTCATTTCCTCTTCTTATAAGGAAACCAGTCAGATTTGACTAGGACACTGGTGCCTTATCTGAAGCTCTACATGCATGCTAAGTCACTTCATTGTGTCCAGCTCTCTGCGACCTATGGACTGTAGCTCACCAGGGTCCTCTGTCCATGGGATTCTGCAGGCAAGAATACTGGAATGGATTGCCATGCTCTCCTCCTCTTCCCAACCCAGGGATCAGACTCGTGTCTCAGGTCTCCTGCATTTGAAATGGGGCTCATTACCACTAGCACCACCTGTGAAGCCCTATTTGAACCCTGATGGCTCAGACGGTGAAGAATCTGCCTGCAGTGTGGGAGACCTGGCTTTGATCCCTGGGTCGGGAAAATTCCCTGGAGAAGGGAATGGCTACCTACTCCAATAATCTTGCCTGGAGAATCCCATGGACAGAAGACCCTGGTGGGCTATAGTCTGTAGGGTCACAAAGAGTTGGACACGACTGAGAGACTAACACACAGACACCTCCTTAAAGACCCTACTCCAGCTACACACTTTTTGCAGTCCTGGGGGTTAGGACTTTAACATATGCGTTTAATGGGGGATGCCATTCAGCCCATAACATATACTCTTATGTGGGAACACTCTCAAGCAGGCAGATTACTCCACAGAAAGAATCAGGCAGGATGGTCACATCCTATGCGCTAGATATCTCGATTACATTTGAAAGCCCCGGCATATTGACTGACGTTGAACTTGCAGTCAACAAGAAGTGCCAAGTCTTTCCGTGTCTTGTTTTTAAGTCACGCCTTCTTCCATCCTTTGCATAGTTGATTCATTCATTTGGCTGTTCGTCCAGTGAGTCTGCCCTGAGCACTGGCTACTTTGTAGGTACTAGTACACAGACACTGGCTCTGCGGCAAGGAAACGGGCAGACGATGTCCCTGGCTTCTTTGCAGCTTAAATGATATCCATGAAGGCTTTCTATAAACGAGTGAACAAACAAATATGTAATTGTAGATTGATAGGTGCCATACTCTTTACAATAGCCAAGTCATGGAAGCAATCTAAATGTCCACTGATGAGGAGTGGATAAAGAAGATGTGGGAAGTATATACAATGGAATATCGGTGGTGGTGGTGGTGGTGGTTTAGTCGCTAAGTTGTGCCGACTCTTGCAACCCCATTGACTGTAGCCTGCCAGGCTCCTCTGTCTATGGGATTCTCTAGGCAAGACTACTGGAGTGGGTTGCCATTTGCTTCTCCAGGGGATCTTCCTGACCCAGGGATCGAACCCGGGTCTCCTGCATTGCAGGCAGATTCTTTACCAACTGAACTATGAGGGAAGCCCCACAGTGGAATATTACTCAGCCATAAAAAATTCACTATTCCTTGAGTACTCATCTCCTCCCTATATTCTTCTGAATTGCTAGGATTACAACCGGGAATAAAATAGTCATAACCCCTGCCTTCACAGATCTTGTATTCTCCTGATGATGGGAGACAGACTATGAATGTGGATGTTTAGATAATGAAACATGCTTTGAATAAAAATGAAGGAAAGGAAGAGAATAACAGGGAAATGAAATCTTACTTTATAGATAATGGTCAGATTTTGCTGATCGGCAGAGACTTGAAGAAAGAGAAGCGTTAAAGCATGTAGACATCTGGGTAGAGAGAGTTCAGGCAGAGGACAGAGTGAGTGCAGGGGCCCTGGGCTTGGGCCGTGTGAAGAGCAGCAAGGAGGCTGCTGTGGTCAGAGTGGACCTAGTGCTGGCTCTTGTTTTTTTAAAATTTATTAATTTGGCTGTGCGGAGTCTTAATTGAGGCATGCGGGACCTTTAGCTGCAGCATGTGGGGTCTTTAGTCGCGGCATGTGAGATCTAGTTCCCTGACCAGGGATGCAACACGAGCCCCCTGCACTGGGAGCGTGGAGTCTTAGCCACTGGACCACCAGGGATGTCCCTTAGTGTTTATTCTTCATCACCGGCATTTCAGAAAATGTAACAGAAAATCAGGTTGATTCTTTGCTTGACTTGCTCTGTTTGGTTTTGCTTTTGTTCGTCTCGTTAACTAGAAGTACGTGAGAAAAGAGTGTTTTGGTTCTACTAAGCCTGTATTACCTGGCTGTGGAGGTGATTCCAGGGTATGTGTGTGTGTGTGCATGCTCAGTCGTGTCCAACTCTGTGATCCCATGGACTGTGGTCCGCCAAGCTCTTCTATCCATGGAATTTTCCCGGGAAGAATACTGGAGCGGGTTGCCATTTCCTCCTCCAGGTAATCTTCCTGACCCAGGAATTAAACTTGGGTCTAGTGTCTCCAGCATTGGCAGGTGGATTCTTTACCCCTGCTGCCACCTGGGAAGCCCATTTATGTATATATATCTACATATATACATGTTTGATGAAATTAGGAGAGCAGTCGAGACATACATTTTTATGTTTAAATGTGAGAGTGAGAGTCATCTACCTGATTTTAAAAAACCCATGATGCAGTCTGCTCAAAGCAGTCCCAGCTGCAGGTGCTATTGTTTTCAGCCTCCAAATAAGCAGCAGTTGGGTAAGGGCCAGAGTAGTTAGGAATCTGAATAAGAGCTCTGATTCTTCGCAGGATTCCCCACACCTGTGTTAAACTACCGCAGGTGCAATCCCATTGGTGCAAACAGTTTTATAAGCAAAAACTAGTGGAGGGGGTAGCCACTTCTTGATGCCAGTCTTCTTTCACGCACAGTGGGTCTTCCCCTGACCTCCCAGTAGCCAGCTTCTGGGTACTATGCATCCCGAGACATGTTGGGAACTTTTTTTCGGTTACAAAGCAAACTGTTCTCATGCTTCCAAGTGTTTCCATGTGTCAGTTTCTAAGAGGCAACCTGTGTTGGGTGGAGAGCAGAGTGAGCGCAGGTGACACTCTGCAGGTGAGCCTGCAGTGGCTCCGACAGCCCAGCCAGGCCACGGCTGTGACCTCAGAGGACGCCAGAACGCTTGAGGTGCCGGAAGCGCAAACGCATAAAATGGTAACTGCCTCAGAGTTAGACTCTGGAATGCACCACGTAGGCTCACTTTGCAGATATAAGAGCAGTGTTTGGACTCATGCTTTGGCCACAGCCATCTTATTTGAATGCCTCAGTTTCTCCACTGGTAAAATTTTAAAATGTACAGAGCTTCACACGATGTGAAGATGCATTAATCAATCAGTTCCTTCTTGGAAAAGAAAGTCATGGTGAGCTGTGGTGGTCGCCCTTGGAGTCCCTTCTCTGTGAAGACCAGCTGGGTAAGTGTGTAAAGTTGTTTTCTCATTGACAAGTGTTTTCAGAGCGTTATAAGATTTTCCCGGATCACATCCTGCATCTGCTTGGCTATTTCTAAGGGCTGAACATATGGCATTTAAGGAAATTTTGTGGTAATGGCAGAAGATTTCAAAACTAGTCTCTAGAATTACATCTCTGGTCGGATATTTTAGTAAACGCAGTCTATTCCACACTGCCATATGATTTTTAGTCTTTGGCTTGTATGAAACAATTAGTTCTCCTTTCTGTTGTATCTGTAGATTTGAAGAAAGCCACTGGACAGATGCACAGCAAAAGGATGCATTTTGTATAGTTAGTGTACTGAGGGCGATGGTACAGCCATTGCTGGCGGGCTCACCCACAAAAATAAAGCTCAGCAAGTGTTTTATAGCCTCTCTGATACTCCGGGCACCACGCTAGATGCTGGTGCGTCAGAGTTGAGGGGCACGGTCTTCCACTTCCTCGGAGGAGCTCAAAGTTTAGCAGGGAGGCAGACTGTAAACTAATAATTACAAGACTGTCCAGCAAGTGCTTTGTTGTCGTT
Source organism: Bubalus kerabau (assembly GCF_029407905.1). NCBI lineage: Eukaryota > Metazoa > Chordata > Mammalia > Artiodactyla > Bovidae > Bubalus > Bubalus kerabau. The sequence continues at coordinate 29,543,740 of NC_073635.1, read as the reverse complement.
TAGTTGCTGAGTCATGTTCAGCTCTCGTCACCCCATGGACTGTAGCCTGCCAGGCTCCTCTGTCCATGGGCTTTCCCGGGCAAGAAAACAGGAGTGGGTTGCCCTTTCCTCCTCCAGGGGGAGGAGGTTCCTTTGGCTGAAGCACAGGGTTGAGTGAAGTTGGAGAAGTAGGAAAGGGTCTAGGATGATGCCAGAGGTTGAACTTGATCCCCAACGTGATAAGAGAGCCATTGAACAAGCTGCAGCTGTAGGCAGGACTGCAAGACCAATGAGAGGACTGTTGCATTGAGCCTGGCAGGGAATCATTAGGACCTTAATTAAGACAGTGATGGTGGGAATGAAGATGAGAAGATGGGGACAAGAAATACATAAGATGGAGAATAGACAGGGCTTGCTGAGACTTTGGTCTCAAGAAGGGGGTTCTTGGCTTTCTAAACTTGAGTCGCTTTGTAAATGGTGGTGCCATTCGGGCAGTAAAGGAGACAGCTGGAACTGGGGGAGGGATGGGGTGAGTTCAGATTCAAAGATGTTGAATTTCAGGCACCTCTAGGGTATCCAGGTGGAGACAGATAACAAAATGTAAAGAGGTACCCTGTATCAGCAGGAAGAGGAGGTGTAGAAATACAGAAAACATGCATAATAGTTGAAGGATTTAGATGAAATTCCTTAACATTTATGAGTGGCACAGTGGTAAAGAATCCACCTGCCAATGCAGGAGATGCAAGAGACATGGGTTTGATCCTTGGGTTGGGAAGACCCCATGGAGGAGGAAATGGCAACCCACTCCAGTATTCTTGCCTGGAAAATTCCCTGGACAGAAGAGCCTGGCGGGCTACAGTCCACAGGGTTGCAAAGAGTTGGAAGAGACTGAGCACACACTAGAAGGAAAAGGTCTCAAATGGAAGTCTGAGTTACTCTTACCATTGAAGGGAGGGTTGGAGGAGGAAGGAGCCCTTAAGGCCATGAAACCAGAGGTAGAGGGAGAACAGAGGAGAATGATACCATAGAAGCCAAGTAAAGTCAAAATGTCAAAAGAAAAAGACCAATAGAGCCAGATGCTGCCAAGAGGCCAAGGAAGGTGAGGACTAGAAGGTTCCCTGGAGCCTGGGCAATGGTGGTCCCTGCACACTCATTACCAGTGAGCTGGAATGGCAGCAAATTGGAGAGCAAGGGAGATTAGGAAGGGTCTTCAGAAAGTGTGTGCATGTTCAAGAAACTTGGCTATCAGGAAGACAGGGTGGTTCCTGGTTTCATCAGGTGTTGCTGAGTCCACGGTCAGCCCAGCTGACCACTTGTGGCAGGGCATTCGCCATCAAGCGTCAGTTCAACAGGCTTCTTGCAGCATGTTATTAGACAAGCATCAAAAGTTTTAGATTCAAAGTCAATCTCAGACCCCTGCCTGCCACTTTCTAATACCTCCTGCTACTCCTACATAGAAAAAATTTCAGACTCTCACTAGAGATGTTCTGGCCTTGATGCTTTGAATAGGACAGGTGGGCCCAGCTCCATGGAGGACTCGCTCCTTATTGTGTGACAAGGAGCACCTGGCGTCCTACCTGAACGGTGATTTGTAGGAGGGCGCGGGATTGCATCCAGGCAGTTCTCCCAGTGCTGGGACCTGGGGTGAGTCCCTTCCAGCTAAGCTTGGGTTTTTCCATCCATTATGAGTGAATTTGACTGGATGACATCTAAGACCCCCTCCTCCAGGTCCAGCGGACTTGGATTCTGCCTTCAGCGTTTGGTTTTTGTTTTCCCTTCCACATACCTCCCATGCTTTGCATGATTCCTAGAGTTTTCGGCCTACAACACACAGTTAAGAATGAGCCTTATCTGCAGCTGACATGGTTGGAAACTGTGGCCAGGAAATAAGAAATCGAACACCAAGAAAATCGAGACCATTTTCTTCCATCTTCCATCCCTCTTGGCTTTTTGCCTCTTTGTGCTGCCAGCTTAACACTTCCTCTTGGCCAAAATGGGAGTTTGTTCAAACAGATATCTGGGAGCCTGGAAGATTATGGACAGCTCCGATGGAAATGATTAAAGGCCCGGAGCTGCCAGTATAAAATCGCTGTGCTTTGACCGCCCTGCCATTGGTTAGAATACTTGCTGGTTCACTCATTTACCTCAATAGCTGTTCATTCAGTGACTACTTCCCGAGGGCCTCCTGTGTGCCGTGATGAGTGGGCTCACCTGGGGTCCCAGGGCGCTAGTGTGAAGCGGCCAACACCGGGAACATGGAATCTGCCCTGGTGGAGATGATAGTCCAAAGAGAGAGGAAAGCATACTGGGAAAAGTCACACAGTAAAGGCACAACTGCAAACTGTGATAAGGGCCATTAAAAGTAGCAATGAGGAATTTGAACAGTGGGTCCAGATTTAGACCAGGACCGCAGGGGAAGGCGTCTCTGAAGAAGTGATGTTTTGATTAATGGCACAATGAACAGGATTAGCCAAAGAGAACAGAGAAAGCACGTGGGGAGTGGAGTAGCACTGTCCAGACCCTGAGGTGGGGCAGGGCGAGATGGCCAGAGGATGGGGAAGGGAGAGCAAGGGAGACGATGGGAGACTCAGGCAGGGCCAGCTGTGCACGACCAGGCAAGCAGGGGGTCGTGGAAGAAGAGAAGAGTTTAGAGAAGGGTGGGGGTCAGTGCAGCACACGCTGCTGAGATGCCATTTAATGAAAGACCGAGCCGTGTCCGCTGGCTCCTTGGAGACTACTGGTCACCTTAGTAGAAGTGCGGCCATAGGAGATAGACTGGAACTACTGAAGGGGAAATGGGGGATGAGGTGTAGAGGCAGCTTCGCTGAGATGTGAAGCTACAGTGGGGAAGTCGGGAGGAGAAGGTAGGAATGGGAAGGAAACGTGGGATGAAAGAAAGGGTTTCGTACTGTTTCTTGTATACTTTTAGATGAGCGGTATTCAGCAATTTCAAAAAGACCAGAAAGATCTCACAGAAAGAGAAAGGTTAAGATACAGGAGATTGAGGGCGTGGGGTCCCAGCAAGGGGGCAGAGATGGGGTCAGATGAGGCATCTCCTCCATCTAGCCAGAGACGTGGGGTGATGATTTAGGGAATTCAGTGGCAGGAAAATGAGGACCTTCCACACTGATGCCACCTGTGAGGCCAAGTCCTCCCTGAGCTGGCAGGAGGGGAAAAGGCAAGACTTGACAGCTGCAGAGAAAGGCAGAGATGGGAGCCCTGCTCCCCCCATGCTCCCCACCTCCGATGGGGCAGCCTGGCTCCCTGCACCTGCTGGCAGGGCTCCTGTCCTCTCACCGTCTGCCCCACTCATGGGGTCAGCATTCTCAGAGGTATCCAGGCAAGAGTACTGGAGTGGGGTGCCATCGCCTTCTCTGATCGAATATATTAGGAAGGCTGTTTTGATTTTGTTTCCTGGGGTTTAATGCCATATTGCACCACTTGATGTAATTTCCTTACAAATCCAGAGTATTCTGCCATGGGAGCAGTGCATTTACTCTGGTGATTTTTCTTTCCTGTTTTGCATCCAATTAATTTCATGATGCCCCCTACTCTGTGTTCTGTTTTTACCCTTGAACTTGCACATACCCTTTCACCTGCCAATCTGAAAAGCACACAGTTTTGTCTTTTCTGGTTGTTTTGTGTAACTATGTCTCACAGTTCAGTCTGCCTTCCACCCCACTTTTATAGAACACGTTTTGAAGCTGGACTCTTTGATGCAAGCCCACTTATGAAAATATTCACATACTTTGCCTTGTGTAGTTTTTGGCTTCTCCCTCTCCAGATTACCCGCTCCTGCCTGCCCGTGATTAGGAGCTTTGAAGCAACACCTACAGTACGAACTAGAAAGTCCACTAGATCTTTCCTTTTCTTCCGTCTTCCCACGGCCTCGCTGCTTTCTCCTCAGAGCTTTGTCTTCGTTTAGCTTCCTCTCTGTGTCCTGTGCTTGCACTCTTCAGATCCCTGCCTCTCTGCTCCAAGCACCCAAGTTTTCACCTTCCTTCCAAGGACAAGAAGCAGGGATACCTTCTTGGAGATACGAGTCATTTCTTTTGCAGTTCATAAGTCCTTACTGAGTAGCTACAGAGATAATGAAGAATAAGGAAGGGAGTAAACACATAGTGAGAATTTCCCTGCTAGGTGCATTCTTTCTGCTCTGTGAACCGTTACGGTCATCCTGCTCCAGAGAGCGTTGGTCCCGGTTTATAGACAGATGAACAAATCCCAGAGATGTTTGTGACTTCTTGAGACCTATTTTAGAGCCAGGACTGGAAACCGTCCTTCCTGGCCCAAAGTTCAAGAGGGCGGGAGGTTATCATTGTATCGTCTGGATACTTCATGAAAGAGAGGCTCATGAAAGTCCTTGACTTGAATCCTATCTTACAGTTGCTCTGATGTGAGGGTGGCTCCCTGGCAATCAGGAGTCCTTAGTCCTTGGGTCCAGGCAGGAATCTTCTTCACCACTAGGTGGCGATGTAGCAGCATCGCAAGTAGTCCCCACGCAAACGGAACCGTAGACTTGGGGACACGCCTTCTAGGGCTAAGGCGTTCGAACTTTTTTTTTTTCCTTTTTAAGTAATTTCCTGACATAAAACTAACCATTTTAAAGTGACAATTCAGTGTCATTTAGTGTATTCACAATGGTGAGCAACCACTACCTCTATTGCTCTGCAGAACCCCTTAAGTGTTAAGCAGATTCTTAACTGGGGAATTCTCCCCAATTCCCCCTTCTGTATCCCTGGCAACAGTCAATCTGCATTCTGTCTTGATAGATTTACCTATTCTGGGTGTTTTTCTAAATAGAATCGTGCAGGATGTGGCCTTTTGTGCCTGGCTTCATTCTCTTAACGTGATGCTTTCAAGGCCTATCCATGGAGCATGTGTCAGTTCTTTGTCCCTTTTTATGACTGGATAATATTCCACCGTATGGATGTACAACAGTTTATCTCTTCATCCACTGGTGGACATTTGGGCTCTTTCCACCTTTGGCCATTGTGAACAGTGCTTCTATGAACGTGTACTTGAGTCCTCGTTTTCAGTTCTTTGAGACATATACCAAGAAGGGAATTGCGGAGTCATTTGGTAATTCTGTTTTTAACTTTTTGAGGAACTCCTAAACTTTTGCATAGCAGCTGAACCATTTTGCATTGTCATCAGCAGTGTATAAGATTTTATTAACTTTTTTGACCATGATGCATGAGAATATTTTACATATTTTATATAGCAATCCATCATTCACAAGTGTGTATGTATATATCATACAGATGCATATATGTGTGTGTGTGTGTATATAATGGAAGTTTTATGAAATTGTGCTCAGCTTATTACTACATGATGCACTCAGTGTTCTTCCTGTTCTATTTTATTAGAGAAACAGGCTGGTTTCAATCCACTAAATTAGTTCCACAACTCAAAGCAAAATGAAATCTTAAAATATTAGCTGTTAAGATCAGAGTACTATTCCAAGTGTAAAAAATAACTTATCTCCTTTCCATTTGGATAGTCAAAGAATTTAGGTCATCCATTAATTTATCAATGCACAAGCTTGGGGGAGAAGCTTATTTAACTTATGAAAATGACATTTTATATAGTATATTCTTGAACATGGACAGTCTAGATCATATTCAAAGATGAGTTGTGTTGCATGTACTTTGACAATGTGAGGATTGTAATTAGATGGTATTCTATAGTCAAGCAATAAATCTGAGTGTCGTACCTGTGGTTTCTAGGAAAAGTCCTATGATACTTGTGATTTTCACTAACAAATAGTTCTTTATGTATCGCTTGAATATTTCACAGTAGAGTAAGATACTGCAGGGTGCAGTGGGGATGACAGGAAAAACAAGTGGTAGTAGAGGGAAAAGAAGTACAATCAAGAGAATTGGAAGAAAAGCATGAGAAGCTTATCTAATGTGCAGCAATACTTTATTACCGTCTTCAAGAATCACCTGAAACTGAGCTCTTCTGGAAGATCTGGTGTTTTGGGAGCAGTGGAGGCCAGTGGTTAGAGGAAATTCTGTTAAAAGGAATGAAGGACTGATACAAGCAGGTCCATGGATACGACTGAGGGGGTTGATGGGCTGCTGCTGTGGCTGAGATGGGAAAAAATTCCATATTACTTTTCCTTAACTTCTAGCTGAAATCTTCCATTTTCCTCAATTACCAGTATAGGCAATAAACCTAGTATTAGCAGTACCTTCAACTTCACTACCAATTGAAATCAGAGATAGTTTAATCCCATTAGTTACTTTAGGTCAATTTCAGTGTTGTTTATGTTCATTATTTAAAAATTATAACTATTAAGCTCATCTCTCAATTGTGTTCAGTAAGCTATTAAAGAAATGGATATATACAATACCATAATTTAAAATTTTAAAATAATTTGATAGCTGTTTTGAAATAACTGATTCTCCCTTTCACACTGCTGGTAGGGATGTAAATTGGTACAGCCACTGTGAAAAACCTCCAGTATGGAGGTTCCTTAAAAAACTGCAAATAGAGCTACCATATAATCCAGCAATTCTACTCCTTGGTGTATATTCAGAAAAAAAAATGAAAACACTGATTCAAAAATAACTAGTTCCCTTATAAGCCCATGTCTCTGATCTCATGTACACACACACATTCTGAGAAGGAGTCACTGGGCTTTGTCAAAGGGGTTTGTGCCCCCCAAATAGTTCAGAACCCCCTACAGCTGTCTTCCCAATAAGGGAGGCAGTACCACATGCAGCTCCCAAGCACAGGGACTGCTGTGGCTGGTCCAAGCTGAGATGCACTATAAAATACATAGCAGATTTCAAATATTTCATGCAAAAAGAGAAAATACTTCACAAGTACTTTTTATTGCACACGGAATGATAATATTTGGGTGTGTTGGGTTAAATAAAATATATTGAATCTCACCTGTTTATTTTTACTTATTATAAATGTACGTACTTGAAAATTTTAAGTTGCTTATATGGACATCACCTGCCTTGTGTCAGATGTGAGCTCCAATCCTGGCTCGATTCACATAACCAGCCGTTATCTTCATCGTTGTTATTACTGTTACTCCAGCATGTCCTAGCTGTCAGATCCCTATCCATTGGCATTTCCTCATCTCTAAGAGTAAATGGATCTTCCTGACCCAGGGATTGAACCGCATCTCCTGAGGCTCCTGCATTTGCAGGCAGATTCTATACTATGAGCATCACCCGGGAACCCTAGAGAGCCAAAGAGGAGAGTATTGCTATGTTCATTCCAGAGTCAGCCTTCTTCCTAATACATTTCTTATTATCAGAAATGCCCACCATCTTATCTCACCCAAAAGCCCAACGGAAGCCCCACAATCTTTACCCTCCTTCTTTACTGTTCTGCTCCTCAATATTGTAATGAACAAAAAATTTTAATTGTATACATGAGAGTAACATACCAAGATGATGATATAAGAATTCATAGGCAAAGCGATATTTTTTTTTTTTATTTAAAGAAAGAGAAAAGGAGAAATTCCAAGGGATATTCCCTTGGAGATTAAAGAAGATGGAAATAAGTCTTGAGGTCGGGTGGAGTCCCAGGCAGACATTTGCCACTCATCCTGTATTTATCCAGAGAGGCTGGAGTGGCATTTGGAGAAGACCCAGGCAAACCACCAGCAGATTCCTGGAGTTTGGAAATGGCCACTTAAATAGCAGGACAACCCTGGTGTGTCCCTAAAGCAAAAAAATCCAGCAGGCTTTGTTTAGTAGCTGGGAGGGTGACAGTGTTTAAGAGGAAAGGGGTGATGAGGGACCTCCCACCCTTTTGTTGGTCTGATCCATAAACTGATGGAGCTCTGAGCATCTTAACACTGGTGCCCTGGGAATACAAAGCCCTTTCATCTACAGAACCTCCTCTGAGATGAAACAACTTTGTGTAGACAGCAGATGCTCGCGTATCACGTGTATCTTATGGATGGGAGGGGACTAGCTCAGACGCACAAGTGCCTCACAGTGGTGGTAAACAGGGAGAGGGGCCGACCGTGGGTTTAGGTTTCTCCATAGCTAACACTGTGAGGGTCAGATTCACGACCTCCCACCTCTTGTTTCCCTGGGCTTCTCAGAGTGACCTCACCCTCCCTGACCGTCTGCAAAGATCATTATTCTCCCTTCTGGCTCCTAAGCATTTGTATCTGCTCTCCCCACCAGCCTGTTCGTTAAGCTGCTCCCTTCCATCATTCAGCCAGTTTCTAACAGCCCCACCCTCCTACACAAAGCGCTGCCTGTCTGGTCGGAGCAGGGTGGCGATTTCCCCACCCTTTCTAAAAACATGCCTTGCGAGACTCTCTCCATCCTCCAAAATACACTCAACCCTTCACAGTTACGTTTCCTACCACGTTTGAACTGAGCCTGTGCAAGGAGCATCTATCTAATGTTGGTGTTTTCTCTCGTTCACTGCCGTTGGGCCCAGACCCCAATGTACTACAGGCAGGAATCGGAGGGTCTGAACCACACGGCCCCAGGAACAGATGGTCATTTTGAAGATTTAGTCAGTGATGCTCAGTGAGGCAGACTCTTGTTTTTTAAGCTCTATTTCCAAATGAAGGGACATTCTGTATATCTTAATTGCTGCGTTCAACTCTTCTTAATCTCAGTGGTGATGACCTGGCTTTGTGTTAAGTGCCAAGTCACTTCAGTACTCTTTGGGACCCTAGCCTGCCAGGCTCTTCTGTCCATGGAATTTCCCAGGCAAGAATTCTGGAGTGAGTGGCCATTTCCTCCTCCAGGAGATCTTCCTGACCCAGGGATTGAACCCACGTGCCTTATGTCTCCTGCATTGGCAGGCAGATTCTTCACCACTAGTCAGCTGTAGTTTATCCCTGGTTTCCAGGATGTGTCCAGTTGTATAGTTTTATCCATCTTCCTCTAACCTGATTAAATCACTTTGGTATTGTCTCATTCATTTCACAATAGACAGCACTATCATTTTCATATCGATTTATTTAATTCCCAATTATTTTTTGGTCCTGTGTCTGCTTCTCCTACTCCGAAGCCAGTGTGTGTTCTGTATTGGATATTTTTGATGCTGGCTTTATCAAAACATAGTTGAGAAGGTGAATCTGTTGCCAAAAATTCAAAGAATAAATGCCAAAGATTTACATGAAATAATTTATTGCCCAGTGTTCTGCTTTCATCATGATGTGGTTCCTCCCCATAGGATGGAGAAGCAAAGGCTGGCCTGCCCAAGAGATGAGGCAGTTGGGGATAGGAACCAGCATCCTTCATTCAGTAGAGATGTGTCCAAGGTCATAGTAGCAAGGTCAAAATTAGGAGCACAATAAAGAATTTCCTGATTCCCAATCATTCAGCTATTGTTGGTAGCTAACTATAAATATGGACCCTACCTAGAAGAAAGAACAAAATTTTAGCATACATAAAATGTTAAGTAGTGTGGGTATAAAAAATAATCAAAACTTCTGACTTTTCCAATTTCATTGACTTTGTATAGATTTCAGTGACTGTATACAATAAATGGTGCCTTTGAGGAAAAGCTGATCTGACCCTTATGACTTAAACTTTCATATTTATTTTTATGCTTGAAATTGAGAATATGAGTGGGAATATTAGTTCTAGCTCTAAAAAGTACTCAATTTTTATCACTAAATAATGAAAGAAATAGCTTACCATACTCAAAACTTTTAATGTAACTATGAGAAGGGTCCTTTTTGGTTTGTTAAATTATCATGCTTATGAGGAAGAACCAACGTTTTCTTAGTTCTCATTTAGATTGCAAATAGTGTTTGGGGAAGAGTGATGATTAATATAAATAAAACTTTTTTTTACTTTAAATATTATTGTGCATTTTTGGTAAATAATGATGTGCTAAGCAAATGTCATTTTTCACTTCTTCAGAGAAGATTTAAATATTTTATAGCAAGTGCCATTTTTTACTTAACAAAGGGCTTAATATTTTATAACCCTACATTGTTAGCTGTTGAAGCTAGTTATATTGGAGCTGTTTGCATCTCAGTGTAAATGGTACTTCGGGTTGCTGGTGGTATATAAAAGTAGAGTAGGCAAGTTATCAGTGCCTTTGTGATAAAGGTCTGAGGAGGTAACCTTTCCAAGTTTTCTCTTTACATGCACATCTGTCTGAACAATATTAAATACAAGTGCCTTATATTTACTCTTCAGAAATTGAGGTCAAATCTTTATACTTGCAAAATATATATGAACCACAGCACAAACATGCAGGCCCTACCATGAGAGGTTAACAGGAGGAGTAAATTAGATAAATATTGAGCTGACACTAAGCTAACCAGAACCTCTGCTGAGCTTTACCCTGGGCACTGGAAGTTAGCAGCACTAAAACACTAAATAATACTTTTTTGTATGTGCACATTTAAGCTTTCTTTACCTTTGCAAAAATTCAGCCTTCCCTTGGTAGCCAGCGGAGGTGGGTGGCTGGAGGGCTGGACCCTCTGTGATGAGCAGGGCCCCTCTCTGCCCCTTTCCCTAACCTGGCTCTGGAGTGCAGGGGGCGTTCTGTGCTGGTGTTCTGGGTTCATTCCAGCTGTAGACGGCTACGTAACAGTTGTCATCGTCCTGTGCCTTCACTTAACTCTCATAAAGAACTTGTGTGATAAGCGCTATTTTACAGACAAGGAAACCCAGGCCACCAGATAGATATCCGTGCCTTAGACCCACGTCTAGTTCCTTTGTCGTGTCCCTTGGTTCTGTGTGAAACCCCTTTGTGGGAGAGGTGAGTAAGGAAGAAAACTGGGTTCTGCTGCTATTTTTTAATGAAAACAATTTTAGGAGACACGATTTTCCTTGTTTATGTCTGAATCTGTGTAGCAACAAGCTGCCTTAATGAAGTTCTGTCGTGTTCAAAAAAAATTTAAATGTCTTTCAATTCATTTCAAAGAATTATTTGTACTGGAGAGTAATGGAGTAAATGTTTTCAAAACTTGTAGAATCTATTTTTGGGAAGATTTGTATATGAGGTTGATTTTTTTTTTTTAAGGAATGATTATCACATTTCATGTTTATGAGATGAACATTTCTGTGGCATCACTTCCTATTTCTTTCTCTAATTTCTTAGCATAGGATAGATCAGCCCAAATTATGCATAGACCAAAATAGCAGCTTATGATTTATGTTGATCATTTGTTCTTTAGATTGTCTCTAAAAGGTCTATTCTACTGCTTAAAGAACAACAAAACCCTTTCTCCACAGTTGTCTCTATTGATCTCAGCTGCTGTCTTGCCAACTCAATCCAGGCATTGCTTAATTTGACTTGGAATTGTTCTTATAAAGAAGCAACGTGTGGAATAGTAGGGATGTGATATATTTAGTGCTGTTTTGGAACCTGAAACTGCAGATCAAAAATTGATAAAGGAATTTTTTCTGGCATTAAGTGATTTTCCTTTGTTTCCTCAGACACTGGTAAGACATTTCTCCTCTGCCTCATACATTCTGTGCATGCATGTACACATCACTTTGTGACAATAAGTAACACGTGTGTAGCCACGTGCAGCCATCCACAGGAAAGGGGGCTGGATTCCAGTGCTAACCCAATCAACTCAATCAGACGCTTTCAAATCATTAGGTAATGGCTCTTCACATTGGCAAGCGTCCAGATGGTTTGCCTTGCTTTGTTTTTGCCTTTTTTTTTTTTTTTTTTTTTTTGAGCACCACACATTTCAGTCTCAAAATTGACAGAAAAGGGAAAATTAAATATGAATTAGAACAGAAACCAATTGCACTTCTTGGTTATAATCAGAATCCAGGCAGGATGTGAAATGCTATGGGTTATAAAATATAATCCATGAACCCTTTACCACCGTCATCTCAATGCCACCCAGCAATCTGGGGCCTAGGGTGACCACTTGACCTCTGCCTTCTTGATATATACTGCGTTCTTAGTGCCTGCTGCACCACCCTAGGCTACCTTCAGTCCCTTAGGAATCTGGATCACAAAAAAGCACCCTTCTGGTGGGTTGGGGCTTCCCCAGTAGATCAGCAGTAAAGAATCCGCCTGCAACGCAGGAGACACAGGAGATGTGGGTTCTGAGCAACTAGGCACGCGCCTGTGGGTTGAGTAAAGGGTAGATGCAGCCCCACACCAGGCTGGACACAGCCCATTACCACCCCTTTACCAGCTTGGAGAGTGGAGTTCAGACTAGATTTCCACCCTCACTCGCCCCACCCTTACCACAAGTCAAGCATCCCTTAGACAGAATACAACCTGTGCAAGTAATCAGATCAAGGTGAAAAATCATGGCATTCTTCTCTAGATTCCTTTTGGGTTGGGCTTCAGCCCCCAAGGAACAACTTCCTCTGGCCTAAAGCTGGACAGAAAGGCAGTGAGGAATCCTGGAGAGCCAGGGGACCTCCTGCAGTCCTTTTAGTGATAACGAAGGTCTTGGCATCTCTTCCCGAACTTTTGCTAAAGAAGCTGGTAAGCATGATTCTGGTCTTGCTTGTGATTGAAGTAAATACATATAATTTAGAATAAGTGACTCAGGCTCTAAAATTTGCCAGGCCTCAATTTTATCAGCTATATGACTTTCACCTTTGACCTTATTTTATGCCTCTTTAAACCTCCATTTGCTCATCTGTAAAATGGGGCGATTAATAGCACTTCATTGTCTCCGGGTGAAGATTAAATATGATATAGTAGGGACTTTCAGCACAATATTGTGTGCATGCGTACTAAATCACTTCAGTTATGTCTGACTCTTTGCAACCTCATGGACTGTAGCCCACCAGGCTCCTCTGTCCATGGGATTCTTCAGGCAAGAATACTGGAGTGGGTTGCCATGCCCTTCTCCAGGTGACCTTGCTGACCCAGGGATCGAAACCGCACTGTAATACTTTTCAATAAATGTAAATGGTGTCATTAATAGTTATCACAGCCTCAGGTCACTTTCTGACTCCCTCCTCTCTCTCTGATACCATTTCCCTAAGACCTCCTGTTTTTCCTGTATTTCTGCTGCTTTTCTCTCTGCCCCTAACATCGCTGCCTAACTCCTAAAGATTCACGTTCTCCTAAGATTCTTAAAGAAGGGTTCCTCTTTTTACAGATACAAAAGCTGAAATAGCTTTAGTTCATCTTCAGTGATGACTGATGTCTCATAAGAAGCCAGGGGTGCCTTCAGATTTTGTATTGAAGTACCTCTGTCCAGGTGCCCCTTCTGACTACATTTTTAGAGTAAGTACCCCACCCTCCCCTACCTAGAGAGAGGAAACAAAAGGATAAATGTCTTATCCTAGCTTGCAGCAGGTGTCATTCTATTTGATTTTCAGGCCTTTCAACAAAACAAAAGGCCTTTTCTGTTCTTTCACAATATATGCTCTCTTTAAAGATACTTGAATGAGAAAAAAAGCCTACACCAGACCAGATTTCTGGTTCTAATGGACAATAACTGGGCTGTTAGTTGCTGATTCATTCTTCACAGGGAAAACTAGATGCCATTAGAAACATTTTTTTCTAAATAGCATTTAAAATTTTATGATAGCTTCCTCTTGAAATACTGTATATGAGTGGCATTCTCAACAAATTAATACGTTTAATATGATAGTCACATGTATTTTTAACTCCTAAAAAAATATGTTTATAATAGGATTGAAAACTTCTAAAAGCCAGTTAAGATCTCTTTAAAAGTCAGAGAAAATCTGACTTGAGTAACAGTGTATAATAGCATGTTTGGTTATTGTAGCTGTTTTAAATGCCTCCAACTTGCTGTCCCCAAATAGTTACCACTGGTGTTCAGAAGTGATAGACCTTAAATGGTACCAAAAATGTATTTAACCTAAATTTAAAAGTTGGATTCTAGAGTCCCTAAGGGTTCATAATAAATGTCAAGGTAACAAAATTTAATTGTTTACTCTATGCAAGGCACTATGCTGAACACTTTCATAATGTCATTTAATCCTTCCAGCAAGTCAATGAGATCAGTACCACTATAATCCCCACTTTACAGATGAGGAAATTAAGGTTTAGTGAGGTTAATAGCTTGCCCTAGATCTTATAGCTAGAAAGTTCTGAAGAGTTTTGAGGGGCTTTGTGCTCATTAACTCCAAGGCACCCTGAAGCTTTCCTGTTCATTACTGCCATCCATAGTGGGGGAGGCACCAGAAAGGGGGGCATGGATATTAGTTTTTGTTCTCAAATGTAACAACCAATTCCGTAAATCCTTTGGGTCCTGTTTCACCTAGAATCTACATATTCAAAATACAGGTGATAAAACGAAATTAGCTCATTAACTCTGGTAAGCATGTAAATGAAAACTCAGTCAGTCTGAGGACACTTTAAGATAGTACTGATGAATGGTTGGAATTCTTGGTGGGGTTCTTGCCTTTTGTGTAAGGAGTTTGAAGAGAATGCTGATTGTATTGATAGTGTCTTGGGGCATTTCAGGACACAGTCCTAAAGGTTCTCCTTCCTGTTTAAAATTCTCAGTCTTAGAGAAAGTATACTCTCTCCCTGCCATTTGTCAAATGAACAGTTAATCCGGGTTAGCTTTGAGTGGGGGAGGGGTGCTTAGATAATTTTGTGAAATAATTATTAGCATAGTTTATCAGTCCCATTGCAATATGTTGATCATAAATGAACTGGGGATAGGGGTAGGATTCGTGGTTTATAAGATGTTTAGCCAAATCCCACCTGCCCAAACGTAGCCTGTGAAGATTCAAGTATTGACTCCAATCCCCTAGCCAAGCTAAATAACAACATGAAACCACGATAACTGAAGTCAGGACACCTGATACCAAGATTTCATGGAGGAAAAAAGCCATTGTGTAGCCAGGAATACAGCGCCTTTGCTTATCTTTTTAATACAAATAAAAAATAAGCTTTATTGGGCTCGGAGATTTTTAGAATACACAGGCTTGCCGGATGCATTGTGGAGCCTGGCGTTCTGTACACGAGCTTTCGTGGCTGGTACTGTCCCCTTCGGATGCACACGTTGGTAGGGGGTGGGTACCCCTCAAAAATGTCAGCATTTCTGGGAGGGAGCAGCACAGAAAGGAGGGGAGGGAAAAGCCCCGGCCGACATCCTGTTGTTATCAAGCTCTCCTCTTGCGGAGGGGCGGACGGAGGACGCTTTTCAGATCCACCACCAGATCCAGGGGTGCCACTGGGCCGCCGTAGCTGTGTGGATTCCGGGGACGGACGCGGGTCGGGGAGCGCGGCCGGTGCACCCCCCTGGGGGCGGGGAGCATCTCACCCGGAGCGGGGCTGACCGGCGAGGATCCGCAGGAGCTGGGAGGTTTTTCCCACGGCTGAGTCGGGCCCGGACTGTGGGGGCGGGGGTAGGGGGGACCCTCACGGCGCATCCCTCCTGGCCCATCCTTCCTGGCGCATCCCCAGCCCTGCGCGCTGGGGTGCCGTGGGGCACCCCCGCCACGCTCACCCCGTGCAGGTGGGACTTCCTTGGCCCCGTACCTGCCGGGCCAAGCGTGTGGGCTACCGGCGGCCGGCGTCGCTGGCACTGGCAGACGCCTCCCAGGGCTAGAGCTCCGCACCCAACGAATAGGCAGCCAGTCCTGGACCGGGAGGAGGAGCGGCCGAGCATCCCTCTCCCGCTCCGCCGCGTCCTTCTTATGAGGACTCGCCGGAGGTGGACCCGCAGAGCCAGCCTCCCAGCCGCTGACCCCGCTTACATCACGAACCTGTGACCAGCGCATCCCTCCCACGCCCGGTACCTGCTCCGCGCGGCTCACGGTCCAGCCCCAGGAGCAGGCTCTTTGTATGCCGCCGACATGGCCAGCCAGCAGGATTCCGGCTTCTTCGAGATCAGTATCAAATATTTACTGAAATCCTGGAGTAATAGTGAGTAACAGAAAATAACCTTTTTTGTTTGTTTGTTTGCTGGGTGTTGCGTAAGATCTGAGCAATAAAAGCCTCAACCGAAAAGCATAGGCTTGTGAGCCCAGGAAGTTTTTTCTTTCTTTCTTTTTTTTTTTGCTTCCATCTGCTATGAAAATCAAAATGTCAGAGACTGAACTAGCCTTCCTGAAGTGCAGAGGCTGTGGTGGAATTACGGTAGATGTGGTTTGATTAAATTTTCAAGTGAGATGGCCCTTCAGACTCTTGGTGAGGGCAGGACGGGGTATTCCAGGCTGCATTTCCTGCTTGGTGTGTGTTTAATGTGCTCAGGTTTTATCGAAATGATTTCGTGAAGTGTCAAAGGGGTGTGGCAGGGCTTCAGAGTACTTCATAATTGTTTTATTAGGGTATTGTCTAAAGAAATAAAAAGTACTTAATGGTCCAAAACCTGGCTCATCTCTTTTTAATATAGAGGCACTTGCAGATTTATTTGGTCTCTTCCTTGTCCATTGGTTGGTGTTCAGAATTATAATAGTATATAATGTTAATATATTATAATAGTACTTAATACTTGAATTTAAAAAAATCCTGATGTTTGTCGTAGTCCAGATAATGTGCTTTTCTGAAACATAAACAAGTGAGTTGCTGACCGTAAAATTATTTATTAGAATATCAGAATGTTATGGCTTCTGAAGTTAAGGTTCTGACCTACTTAAAGCTTTTAACAGGAAGATTTTTCAAAAAGACAACCTCTTAGGCATCATGGATCTGGAATCAAATTAAAATGAGGCCTTCAGGTGATCAGTGATGCCTTGCATTTTCTGAACAGTTTAAAAACAAAGTCTTCTCTATTTCACTGATCAGCCTTTGTACTTGCTTTGGATTAAAAGACTGGCTGGTATTACAGGTCCTGAATTGTTTGAAATTAAAAAAAAATTTTTTTTCCAAGAAAAATTTTATGTTGTATTCCATGCATGCTAATTAACCTACCTGCAGGGAGCTGGTGATTAATTATCTCCTACACAAATAACCTGTGGACAAGATTGTTCGTATGTAAACAAAACAGGGGCAGGAGAACCTGTGACTTAATTGCTTTGAAAAAAGAGACAGAGTACCTTCGGCAGGAAGGTGTTCAGGAATATGCATCTTATGCTATCCATAGAAACCATCTTTTCCAGGTCATTTTGCGCCACTGTATACACCAAGGGGCTTGTCTGAAGCTGTTTTTCTACAAGTGGGAAGCCATTTGGGAGTAATACTGTCACCCCAACAACATTCCTTTGTTACAATCATAATTCATTTATCTTGGATTCATTATTTGTGTTAATACTTCACACATAAGGATGAAGCTTCCTTTGTCTATTCCCCCCTTTGATTAGTGACAAGAATTGGACATACAAGGTTCTTTATGCAGTTTTCCAATTTCTGGAAAGACTTATTGTGAGTTTGAAATCCATGATTTCAAATTCAGTGATACTGAATCATTATTTTGAGCGTGTTAAGACCAGATTATTTTCTTCTGTCAATTTCTGTCATTGCCTCATTAGATACAAAATTATGTTGGGACAATCCTGAGGCCAGTGGGATTTTTTTAAAACCTTTCTCCGCTTGTCTATTTTCAGATTATTCTAGACAAAGCTTATATTCTCTGCCCCCTTCCTAAACTCTCTTCCTTCCCCACCCTGCGCTCACATCAGGAGATGGTTCAGAATGACTCTTCATTTCTACTTTGAGAGTTTCTGGGACACAGCTCTGAATTATTTCATTCATTCAGCAAATGTTTACTCCAGACCTACTACATGCCAGGCTGTGGAGCTACAGAGGTGAATAAGACACAGCATTCACCCTCAATCTTAATTTCTTTCTTGCACAAGAGTGAATTTGGTAATTTCTCTAGTGTGCCTTTGGGGGGAGGTCAGACTGTCTGTCAGTCCTTTCTTAAAAGAGGAAGCGGAAATGCACCTTAGGCTGAGTCTTCTTTAAGCTTGGTGCAACACTGTAGCTCTCAGCTTTAAATGCTTTCAGTGGCCAAAAAAGAAAAGAGAGAGAGAAAGGAATTTGTCTGTGTGGAAGACAAAGTGAAAAACAGAAGCTTTAGGGAGCTCAGCCTGCTCAGGGCCCCAAGGCCGAGAAGATGCACCTTGGGGTGGGCGGCCCATTGGCCCAGCATCACAGGTTTGAGAGGTGAGGGCCCCCCCCTCCCCAGAATGGAGAATCAGGCCTCTAATTATGCAGTGGGGTTTATTTATGAAAGTGTGACAATTAAAAACCAATAAAACAAACTCTATAACTACATCTGACTGCTTTGCAAGGTGGTCATAAGAGGAAAGAGGCTTCCTTGAGCATTTACTAGGTTAAGAGTTACATCTTTTATTTTTTTTTTTTTTAATGGCACGTTGTGATTTTGTATATACTTGTCTCCCCTGAAGAGTGAACAAGTCAATTACATCAGTCATTGCCTGCTGAGGTGTCTTAGCTTTTCTTTCACTGTTCATTTTGACACTCCCTTCTTCACAGGCTTGCCCTCTCTGTCAGCCTGCACTTTCATTTTAATGGAGCTGGAAACTCAAAATGGCCTTGATGTTCGGAAATAAAATGTCTTTTGCAGACTTCACTGCTTAATAAAATGTCTTTTGCAGACTTCACTGCTTTCCTTATCCGCCTGGACACCTGTCCCTGTTTGCTCCTTTCCCACTCATATCCAAGCCTTCCCCAGCTGGTCAGTGATTCTCACAGGTGTGCCCCCTTGATGTCCATGGCCATGGCCACCATGGGCCCTCCCAGGTTTAACCTGGAGTGTCACCGTTGTCTCCACCTGGTCCACCTGACATAGAGCAGCCTGGAGGGGCTTCTGCCAGCTTTTCAAAGACTTCATCTCAGCCCTTCTTGCCCCCGAGTGTCAGTGACCACCACACAGGACCCTCTTTGAGTTCCTTGTTTATATTCTCCTGCTCCAGCCATAGTTAATTCGCTGCCCTCTCTGTGTTTCAGCAACTTGCTGTCCAGTCCATGCCTGTACACACATTGGCCCCCTAACCTGGTGTGCCCTCACCTGGAACAGACAAGCTGCAGAACCAGATAGACTTGGTCCACTTCTCTAGCTCCTGCATTTGTGATCCCTTGGACAATCAATTAACTACTCGCTGCCTCAGTTTGCTCATCTGTAAGGTGGAGGCAACAACAATACCTCACAGTAAGTGAGGCATTAAGATGTCAAGTATTAATACTTAGCACAATATCTGGCACATTGTGAATCTCAATAAGTATTAAAAGAATATGAATGTATTCCAATGCTTCCCCCTCTTCTAAACCCACTTAAAATCAAACTTAGACCATTTTTCACCTTAGCATTGACAGCCTCAGTGGATTCTGTAAATAGTCAATATTTACTAAAACCTCTTGCTTTGGGCCATTCGTTTTTCTAGATTTCCTTTTTAACTTTACTCATGCCCCCTTTTCCACCTCAGCTACTATTGGAATATGCCTACCTTCCCTAAGTACATACCTTCCAGCAGCGTGGGAGATGGCCTGGGAATATTCTCAGTGGCAGAAAGTCACCTTGGCCTTCCAGGTTTGCTACAGAAAAATGTTTAGGGCAGGTAGTTCCCAGTTGTTTCATGGAAAGGAGGGCTTGCTTTGTATGGAGGCTCAGAGCTGGTATGTAGGCTTGCCCACCTATCTGAAACTTCTAACCAGCATTCCTTTGTTTCACCCCCACCCCATAATATCCAGTGAACATGGAGCCGAGCGGATGAAGGGGCCTGCAGGGTTCTTTCAACGTCTCCATCTTTGCAGGGCAGGGCAGTTTGTATCCTTTTTGCAAAGCTGACGAATCTTGCAAACCCCACAGAGATAAGAAGCCTCTGGATGTCTGTTAATGCTCTCAGGGAACGGGGATTTTATTGACAAATAAACTGTTCTAGGGAACTGAACAAGCCCTGGGCCCGTTTTGGAAGGGACCGCTATACATTTAAGGGAAGACAGTGGCAACCCACTCCAGTACTCTTGCCTGGAAAATCCCATGGACGAGGAGCCTGGTAGGCTGCAGTCCATGGGGTCGCACAGAGTCGGACACGACTGAAGCGACTTCACTTTCACTTTTCACTTTCATGCATTGGAGAAGGAAATGGCAACCCACTCCAGTGTTCTTGCCTGGAGAATTCCAGGGACGGGGCAGCCTGGTGGGCTGCCGTCTATGGGGTCGCACAGAGTCGGACACGACTGAAGCGACTTAGCAGTAACGGAACTGAACAAGCCCCGGGCCCGTTTTGGAAGGGACCGCTGTACATTTAAAATGACTCATCTTGCTGTAGAGAAACTTGCTTTAGTGGAAGAGTTGAGTGTGGCATTTCTCAGATATGAGTTAGGTCGTGGTGATAAGGACAGTGTTTCTGTCTGCTGCAGAAATGCGGTTAGTATATGGTCAGTTCTGAGGACCAAGAGAAGCCACATGGAAGTGAGGATTAGAAACACATCCCATCCACCGCAGAGCAATATTTAATGATCCCTGTAGATGTCACAGAATACCACAAAGATGCTATGAGAAAGCCTTAGACATCTCCAGGTGTTAGTTTAGTTTGGTAGAGTGGGTTTTTTTTGAGGGGTAGGGGAGGAAGGTGGGAGCTGTGCTGGGTCTTCACTGCTGCACGGGCTTTTCTCTAGTTGCAGTGCAGGCCTTCTCATTGCAGTGGCTTCTCGAGTTGTGGAGCATGGACTCGAGGGCATGTGGTTTCCATTTTTTCAGCTCCTGGGCTCAGGCTCAGTAGTTGTGGTACATGGGCTTAGTTGCTCCACAGTATGTGGGGGTCTTCCTGGACCAGGGATCAAACTCATGTCTCCTGCAATGGCAGGTGGATTCTTATCCACTATACCACCAAGAAAGCCCCTAGAGTTGGTTTAAAGATGTCAAAAGCTGAAGAGGTTAGCCAGGTTGCCTGAGTCCAGCAGAGCAGTACAGCTCAAGTGCAAGCACACCCACCTGGCTCTTCTAACAGTGGGGAGCACGCAGCACTGTTCCGGGCATCTAGAGGTGAGTTACCCCGGGTTCCTGTTCCCATTTCACATCAGCTAAAATAGCTGATGGTCCTGATGAGAAGTGGAACCCCAAATCAATACCCACTCTCTCCAAGGAGAAAGAGTTGATGTATCCTGGGTTTATGATGAAAGCAAATTTGAGGTTTTTATTTGCTTATAAGGGTTTATTTTTTAGGTTGAAATACATGAAGAATCCTAGAATCTAGAGTAGCAGTAGCACAGTGCCTGAGGGCCCACCTCGTGTCAGATGTTATACTTGGTAATTTATATGTAGGGCAAACCACATCATTGTTTGTCCTAACGGAGACACTTGCGAGTGAAAGTTAATAATTATGCTGGGATACTAGGCGTGAACAGGGACTGCCCTGGGCAAAGGAGGGCATATGACCACTCTGTTTATTATCTTTACTCTTCCCAGTAACCCTGCAAGGTTATGTATTATCTATATTTTACAGATGAAAATCAGAAAAATGAGTGTCGAAAAAGTCATTTGCTCAAAGCTAGGATGATAGTAAAGTGCCATCAGCCCCTCCCCGAATCCAGTGATAATCTCATTTTTTAAAAATCACCCACAGAATGACCAAAGGATCAAGAACACTTTGGGCAATGTAGTGCTTTATAGGTATTTTCATTCTTGTCGACTGACCGAGTTACCCAGTTCTTAGCCTCTTCCTTCCCTGTGTACGTTTGAAGAGCTCTCTCCCTCTCTCCACCCACCCCCTCCTCTCTTTTTCTCTTTCAAGATGGAGAACATCATCTCCTTAGTACATAGCTGTTTGAAAGACTTAAGTGTTATCGATTCTTCACTCTCATTATTAAATACAATATATAGGCAGCTCTGCACCCTATGGTCACTTCACACACATGCACTCACAAAAGATGCACGTAAAAGGGTACATTTCTTCTAGTAGAATATTTTATGTTGATTTCCCCCATTTCTAAAAGTTATTAAATACATAACTAAATAACTCAAATACATAAGAATGTATTAATGGTCTTCTTTTAGAATTGTCCTTTGCTTGTTGATGTTTCTCTGCTATGTTGTGTTTTGTGTTTTTTTTTTTTTTTTTTGAATCAGTAGCAAACTCCTAATTGTCTTTATCAGAGAGAACAGGGAGACTATTTCCAAGGATGATGGAGATGTGTCTGTAGTTCGGGTGTCTCGGCTTACCTGATAGCTCTGGTCTCTGCCACCGTAAACCAGCCCCACTGCCCACAAGACTGGCCACCCAAAATGATTCAGGTTTAGCTTCTTTGCCTACTTTTCCATGGTGCTTGGAGAAGTTGTCAGCAAGAACTGAAATAGTCTGAAAGGCAACGGTAGTAGGCAAGAAGGAGAGATGACCTGGATATTTTTACAATCTGGGAACCACCCAGGATATTTGAGAAAGTTGCCAGTATTTAGATGTTTCAACTGATACAACATGCAAATATGCCCTTTATTTAAAAGACATCTGTTTCAAAACAGTTTAATACCCATGACTCACTAGTTCACTTTTGGGTACAGTTCAAGGAATTGAATAGATTCCATGAGTCCTGATCATCTAATTAGTTACATCTTTATTTTTGAGCCTGGTGGGATACTTTGAATGAGCTGGCTTCAGAAATAAGTTTGAGTTGATGAGAAATGACATTTTACTTGTGTTGGAGTGTTCCATAGATTGACAGCCCTGAATATAACCTTTTGTGCAGGTTTTTTTTTTTCATACTAAACCTTAAATTTATTTAGTGTCTTGTAGTCTGCTCAGGACCTTCAAACACTACGTTACCTCATTTGAAGAATTTGATGCATTGATTAGGAATAAACTAGCTTATTGAATGTTCCTGGTTTGGGATAATAAGGCTTAATTTTCCCAAAGTTTATCTTCTCTGGCATGAGATACCCATATGGCAGCATGTAGGTATATTTTGTGAGTTTTCAGATCAAATGAGCAAATAATGATCTTAGTCCGTGGGCTTGACCTTTGCATGGGACTTTTGAAATGCAGTATAGCTTGGCATTTATCACCTAAGGTACACAGAGGTGAGTCCATCCAAAACACATCTGTATGAAAAATTCCTGAATTTATTTGTACCCTAGCGTTTCTTAGTTTCTTTTAAACACTTAACATTTCAAATATTCCACAATATGGTGCCTTTTGGGTATCACCCACTATTTGCAGATGACCCCAGGGCAGAAGGTTTAGCAGGCAGCCACTTCCTGGAGAGTGGCATTTATGGAAAAGATAGTACACAGCCTTATCTCTTTTTCTTTGTACTAATCTCTCTCATTTGATAGGTCCCATTCATCATGTTCACTTCAATATTGTTCCATTGTAGAACTGTTGGCTGTATGAATAAAAGAATGCTGTCTCTTTGAGCTGAAATGCATCTCCCAGTTTTGGAGGAGAAATGGAAATAGCCTTTTCCATTAGAACGTTTCAATTTACTCTTCAATGCTGCTTTATATTCACACTCAAAAAACTTACTATCTTAGCATCAGCTTTTCTTGGTTATTACTCCAAAATGCTTTGCTTCTTGATACTGTCGGTGAAGCAAGGCAGACACTATCCATTACTTCTTTCTTCTTGAGCATCTTCTGTGCACTGGACACACTGCTTTGGGAGCGTCATCACTCATTCAGACCTGGATCCCGGCATCAAAGGTCTCAGAGGTTCCCTTCCTTCCTTTTTAGATTCAGAACACAGGATGATTAATGCAAGAGTTCCCAGGACTAGGAGAGGATCCAGTGATATTTCAGAAAGATTGTGTGCCCTAGAGAATTTTATTTGGAAGGAGGTGTTTGAAAGACTCTGTTGACGTTAACTTTCTGGATGTATTTCACTGCGTCAGAGAACTATTGGAAGCCTGGTGTTTACAGGCAAAGTCCTGTGAGAACATTTTCCAATATTCCATTCTAGCAGGATGGCTGAAGGAGAGGAGGAAATGTAAATTATTTACTCTGGAACACTTAACCAGATGTCAGTATTTGGGAGAGCAAGGGTTTCAGACATTCTTTACCTTAGAAAAATGTGAAGAGGAGTTACGATGTTTATCAGAATTTTGGCATAGGACTAACTTAAAGCCATTATATTTCATATGAGGTGGATCGCTCTTCAGAGTATTTGGGGGCTTAAGAGAGAAGGGATGTGTGTGTGTGTGTGTGTGTGTGAAGTATATTTCTGTAAGTTGTTTAATGATCATATATCTCACCTATATTGTTACAAACACTTCTTTTTTACAGAACACACAAGCACAAGCATTTCAGTGTTAGTCATCCAAAACTCCAGATGCTAAGTAGTGAAAGTTTATATTCTGCCAGCATATCAGACTCTGTAATGAGTCTGATTTTGGTTTAATTCCTTTCTACTGTTTTAGTCATTTGATGAGCCACAGATGGAAATTTAAGCCAAAGCCGTAACATTTCAGCTAATACTTTTTATGCTGCTGTAAGAACTTGTTGTCATGTCAATTTAAGAGAGCTGAAATCTTTTTCAAGAAGGCATTCAAATCTACATTAAGTGCTTTTATCAACTCTAATTTGATATACGACTCTAACTGCCTCTGCTGTTCGCAGTTGAAAAGTGCACAGTGGTTGAGCAGTGAAGACAGCTTTGAAATTTCTAGGATTTCTCAGCTAATGCCCCAGGCACAACACTATAGAATATACAGTTAAATCTCTGTTCAATTTTTTTTGTCCTAAGTTTAAGAAACACTAGGCTGACTTCTTTGAGTTAGGATTTAAATAGGTAAATATGTATTTTGGCAACCGTGAAAAGGAGAGGGTATTAGATTAACTAGGGTAATACTTGAGTACAATTCCATTTGAATGCCATATTTATGTAGGAAGGAATTGGCAAATCAGGAAAATGATATATTATGTAACTGTCAAATCAATAAAATGCTTCAGTTGTGCAAATACAAGATTAGGTTTTCCTTCCCTGTTTTTCTGTTATTTTTTCTGTGTGTGACCTTGATCATCTCCTTCCCTCACTTCCTTACGTGGAAGGACCAAACCTAACTCTGTCTGTAGCTGTTTTGTGTGAAGGGTTTTGAATGCCACCACTGAAAAAAAAGAGGTTTATGTCAACATCGTAATATTTGTCAGTTATTTCTCCCGCTCCGTTAAAGCCAGACAGAAGGAGGGTGAGCTGTAGGTTTTTGAACTTGACTGATAAGTGGAGACCCGTCTCTGACTTCCCAAGCTTGGTCAGTTTCTTGAGCTAACCAGCTCTTCAGTATCCTGAATAAGATAAAGTTGCCGCATTATACAGCCTATTGGGTTCTTCCTGTCGTTATTTTTACAGCAAAGTGACTGTGTGTCTAACTCAGGGAGTTTGAACGGGGTTGTCTCCAATCTGAGGGGCTGGCATTCTTCATCTGAAGACAGGCGTTTCTTTCTGCATAGCGAGATACAGTGTTTATGGAGATGGCTGGCTTCTGGAGGCTACAGCCCAAGGATACTCTCCAAGGTTTTAGTAGATACTGTGTTTCGGTTAAGCCATACTGAAATAAAGTTCATAAGGATGCAGGGTTCTGTTAGAAAATCTGTCTGAAACATTGTTTGGTTTATTATACTGTTGACCTTTACTTAATGCTTGCAGCTAGGTAGAAAGCCCTGTGACAGCTTTAAAGAATCTTAAGACTGGAAAAGTTGCTCTAGCTGAGTAGCTTGGCTATGACTTTGGCAGATAATAAGCAGTTAGTTTAAAATTTACAGGTTAGAGCAACAATGAGAAGATAAATTGCAGTTTTCCTTGAAAAAATAAAAAACCTGCTTTTCAACTTTTAAGTTTTTGAAAACCACGTTTCTAACAAATCTTCCCCCAAAGTGAGGCCTTGCAGTTGAAAGACAACATGGACTTAACCTTAGTATTACATGTACTGTGTCAGCGCCCTAGAATTAATCGTATATTTTTCTGTTTTTAGTTGACGTATAATTGATGTACAATAGTGTACGTTGCGGGTGTACAGTATACTGACTCCTAATTTTTAAAGGTTATATACTTCATTTGTACTTATTATAAAATATTAGCTATATTCTCTGGGTTATACAGTTTATCCTTGTAGCTTATCTTGTGCATAATAGTTTGCACCTCACATCACCAATTCCACGAACAGGAGTTTGAGCAAACTCTGGGAGATGGTGAAGGACAGGGAAGCCTGGCGTACTGCAGTCCATGGGGTTGCAGAGTCAGACACGACTCAGCAGCTGAACAATAGCAGCAGCAGTCCCCTGCCTCTGTATTGATCTACTTTTTTCCAATGAGAATCATGACTTCCTTGGTGAGTCTGTAGAGAAGCTCACCCCCTGTTGGGCCACTCTGGGTATTTGGTCCCCCTCCTTCTTGACTTAATGGTGACCCTGATGCCTGACCTCATCTTTTCTTCCATGACAACCTGTCCTTTTTCTGTTTTACTTGATTGAATACAATCACTAGCAAACAAGAAAATGAGACATTTTAGTCTTGCCTCCTGATTTTGCATTCCATTTACTAAACAAATCCCCAGTCCTTATCATTATGGGAAAGGTAATCCTAGTTTATGCCAATTGAGATATCCATTTTGAAGCTATTTGAAAACTTGGCCCATTTTCAACTTAAAAAAACAAGTAATTTTTAACCAACAATTTAAACGCTTGAACTTTAAGAAAGGTCACAATTATGAATGAGAATGAAGATTCTATCACAGTTTAAATATCCCCAAATCTGTTTCACCTTGGCTGCTTTTCTTTCTCTTGTTAACTGTTCTGTTTGCCATTTCAGTGCTTATTACCATTTTCTTAGAGGGACAAAGGAGTTGAAATTCAAATTCTTATTGTGATTAGTCAACTGCTTTATTTATTTTTTTAAGGAAAGAAAAATAGAAATTGGAAATTGAGTAGCATTCTGAACATCAGTGAGTTTCATTTCTAAATCTTAAATCCCTCTTGTCACCACTCAAAAAAACCTGCCATTCACAGGTGTAATGGTATGGTTAATACATAGAACTAACTTTACCATCTAGTGATGTGAACTGTGTATCATTCTAGGATGCCTTTGCTATACAAAATAGATAAACTTTCTCATGGCTGAAAGAATGAAGACTTAATTAGCATGCCTCACCCACAGCCAGGGTGAAGCTGGGTGATTCCAAGGGGCTTTAGAACCTGGAGGACCCAGACCATCCATCTTTAGACTGGTATGCATGATAACAAGATGACTACCTTGGTTCTAAATATCTTCACTCTACTTAAGAGGAAGGGAGGAGGCCCACTTGGGTTGGTCTTCTGGCAGGAAGGAGAAGATTTTGCTAAAAAAAAAAAACAAAAAAAAAAAACCCCAGCAAACTTCTTGTATTCCTCTGGTTGGAATTGTGTCACATGCCAGTCACTGGCAAAGTTGAATGGAATTACCGTGTTGGCTTCAACAAACTTGATTCATGCCCTGCACTGGGTTTGGTCCACCTTCTGGACCAAAGTCTTAGACACGACTTCTGCCTGCTACCTGAACAAAGTAGTCTTTTACCAAGGGGAAAGGGGAGCCACCAGTGTGTGTTCAGTCGCTCAGTTGTGTCCAACTCTTTGGACACGCGACCCCTGTGGACTCCTGCCCACTAGGCTCCTCTGTCCATGGGATTTCCCAGGCAAGAGCCACCAGTAGTTACCCCCATAAAACATAAAATGTACAATTACAGATGACTATTAATGACCACCTGTTGTTATATAACATTGCATTAAACGTAATAATAATAGCTGATATTATAAGCCCTTGTGGAAGTATCAGTGCTGTTATTAAATGCTTTACCTGCATCATTTTCTCTAATCTTCACCATGACCCAACTTGACATATACCATTTGTAAGTGGCAGAGCTGGGAATCAAACCTAGACTCTAGGATAAACACTAAATTATGAAGTGTTGTGCTGAGTCGCTCAGTCATATTCGACTCTTTGCGACCTCATGAACTGTAGCCCACCAGGCTCCTCTCTCCATGGGATTCTCCAGGCAAGAATACTGGAGGGGGTTGCCATCCCCTCCTCCAGGGGATCTTCCTGACCCAGGGATTGAACCCAGAAATCCCGCATTGCAGGCGGATTCTTTACTGTCTGAGCCACCAGGGAAGCCCTAAAGATACTGATTAACAGTAGGTAAAATTGATGAACCTCAGGTAGGAGCAGAAGGACGTTGATATGTACTTCATAGCAGTTTACCACAGTGATCTGTGTCAAGCAGCAGTGGCAAAGAGTTTTGAGAGTACTCAAAATTAAAATTTTCTCTCTTTGCCTCCAGTTTCAGAAAAAGGAGCATTTTCTGATGCTTCCTTTCTTATGCCCCTTCAATAACAAATTGAATCTGGTTTTTAGTTTTTTTAAAAAACCAAGTTGTAAGGAAGAATATTACTACATCAGAAGCTTGAGATTGTACCTAGGGCTCAGTTGAAAGACAAAAATGCAAAGGAACATAATCGGTATATTCAAATCTGTTGTTAGATTAAAATGAAAAAATACAGTATTAAAATGAAAAAATATAGTATTAATTCGTGCCATTTGGCAGTAGCAGATGCTGCTGCTGCTAAGTCGCTTCAGTTGTGTCCGACTCTGTGCGACCGCATAGACGGCAGCCCACCAGGCTCCCCCGTCCTGGGATTCTCCAGGCAAGAACACTGGAGTGGGTTGCCATTTCCTTCTCCAGTGTATGTAAGTGAAAAGGGAAAGTGAAGCTGCTCATTCGCGTCAGACTCCTAGCGACCCCATGGACTGTAGCCCACCAGGCTCCTCCATCCATGGGATTTGCCAGGCAAAAGTACTAGAGTGGGGTGCCATCGCCTTCTCCGAGTAGCAGATGAAATATCCTTAATTTTGATGTTACCCAAAAATGACCAAATGTTTTCCTATTTCAGATGTTTCTGCTTACATAGAAATGTCAGTATTTTCTAGTGAGGCTTAGCTTTCAATCTCATTGTTCAGATTCAGCTATTTGAAAGGGCTTTAAGCCTGACTTTACCTGTCCATGGCCTCCCCCACCCCAAGTTAATCTTACAAATAGTCCAATAAGAAGAATTGGCTCGGTTTCAGCCAGCGTGCTATGCGCCATCTCATTTAAACATCATTAAATCCTGGTGAGGCAAATGTCTCCTCACAGGTAAAAACCCTAAAATAAATGACTTCCCAAAGGGAAGGGCGTGAGTAAACACTGGCAGCTGGATTCAGATTCAGCTCCGCCTGCAGCGCCTCTGTTCTGCCGGTGGACCAGCAGGAGCCCTGCCCAGCCCCCGTCTCCTGTGCGGCTGTGCCACCAGAACGTTTGAAAGATGCAGGTGCTCGCCTTTTCAGCCCTCAGTGCAAGCTTGTAACTGCGATTCGGTTGCTGGGGGAACTTCTGGAATGCCCATTTGTTCCTGAAAATAGATCAATTCATTCTTGGCCACTCTGATTGACATGCCGCGTCCAGCCTTGGGACACACAGTTTGGTGAAAACAGCAGAAGGAGAAACAAAAAACTAAATCCTAACGACCAGAGATGACGTTAAGCTGAACATGAGTCAAGTTCCTGCTCTTAAGGAGAGGATTGTCTGGTGAAAGAGACCTACATAAATCAATAATCACAGTTGAATATGACGAGGGACCAACCCCATGAAAGATGAATTGTGTCTCTGAGTAAGAGTGACTATTGTTTGTACGTAAATGTGGTTCACTGACCCTGAAGGCCAGCTTTTCTGTTCTTTCCCTGCTTTGCTGGTAGTCCTCTCCAACGCTGAATCTTTTTCTCAACAGTCTGGTGAAGCTGTAGCTTCATCTGTCTCCTCCAGGTCCTTACTGTGCTCAGTATTCTCATTATAGATGCTGAATTTCTCCAGGGGTCGTCTCAGGCAAGAAACTCAGCTGTTTTCAACCCTTTGGTCTTCATTCAAAACCTGGCTGAGACGTCTTGTGCTTCTTTCTGCATCTGGGTCTCCGTCACCATCACCTCTACCACAGCCTTGCTCCAGGTCTTCATCACCTCTCACCTGGAGCATCTTAACTCCTCCTCGCCAGCCTTGCTGCTGCCCCTGCCTCTCTGCCTTCCCAGGACAGTCTGGTCTTTTCCACAGCCTTGAGTGGTGGTCTTCGCCTTGGCCCTTGGAACTGTGTGTCAGCTCTGAGAGTGATGTTCCCACAGGCGGGGTCGGCCTCATGTTGATGGTAGCAAGCATACTGAATAATTACAATATCATTGTGAACTCGCGTCATCATCTGAATTCATTGTCTGGACCATGTTTATCCAATCTGTTTGTTCTGGTAGGCTTAAGAATTCTGTAGATTATTTACTTCTTTCTGTTCTTTTCCTTTCATGTTCTTCTTGATTTGGGTTCTTTTCCCTTATTAATTTTTTCTTCTTTTCTTCTCTTTCTCCATCACATTTTATAAGTATAGTTTCGTATGCAATATTATTAGCTATTTCATTACATTTTAAGCGTATTAATGAGATATTTTAATAAAAAGCTTTCCAAAACCCAGTCCTGTAACAAATAAAAAAAGTCATGAAGACAAAGTTTGGTGGAACACAGACCTGGATCCCATCTCTGACCCACACTGTCGTCACAGGTGTGGCCCAGGCGAGCAGCGTTGGTTCAGGGCAGGCAACACGATTCAAGGTAGAAGGAGTAGGACATACTACTCTGTATTTTCATGCCAGTGAGAGTTGAAGAGCCTGGGTTTGGTGGGCATGATGCAGAAATTAAGGAAAAGCTGGCTTATAGTTGAGTGAAAAACCAAGAGCTCAGTATACTTATTTGCTAATAAAACACATGAACTCAGGCCAAGGCTCTAATTACTCATGAAGGGTCCAAACTCCAGTGATGGAAGGGCCACTCAACAGTTCTCAAGTGTCCTTTATACACAATATAACAGTCTTCAGACTGGCCCAGTGAGCTCATTAAATATCATATTGTTCTGCCAGATAAGGCTCTTGTTTCAGGGAGTGACTCAGAGACTGTCACTTCTTGGGCCAGGAGAATGAAAGTGCTCTTCAGGCTCTGGGGAAAGGATAAATTGTTGACGGTGTTCCGAGGCCATCCCTCCCCACTTCGGTCTGTGTCTGATTAAACCATGTGTTATATTGAAAGATGACCACTCAGCTGATCTATTCAGCTCAGTGTTGTCCTGAGGTTCCTGCTGTAGACCCACACAGTGGAGAGGAGGCTAGAAAGTTCCTTATGGACAGGGTTCAACTCGTGCCAAAGAACAGCCCAGGCCTGATGGTGCTGGGCTGGCAAAGTCGTGTGCGCTCAGAGCTTGGGTCCAAGGCTCCATCTCCTTCCTTGTAAGCGGAAAGCTAACTACCAGCCAAGAGTGTCATCTCATTGGGGTTACTTGCTTTTACTTTTTTCTTACTGAAAAACAGAAGTGAATCACACCCTTCACCAAGCCCTGCTGCAGAAGGAAATGATGCAGTGCTGGTCACGCGGCACAAAGGAGAAAGAGCCATAATGCAAACCTAGTTCTTCATTGTGTTCTGGTGTAAGGATGGCTTCAGTCCCTGCACAAAACCGTGGTTCTTCAACATGGACCCTTTTTTACATGGAGGAACCATGATGTTTTACTTCGTTTTTGTCCTTTTTTAATTCTTCTACCTCTTTGACCACTGGAATTCATTAATTTTGATTGTAATACAAAGTATGGAAAGAATTGATTTAAGCTTGTTTGATTTACTTTTTTTCTGTGTGATTTGGGATAGTTATGACCATGTGCTTTGCCTCAGCCCCTAACTTGCTATGTGACTTTGAGAAAGGTGCTTCCACTCTGATTCTGTAGAAAGGTTTTAATATATATTGTATCTCTTTATAAAAATAGTTGAATGAGTCCCATCACTTCATGGCAAGTAGAAGAGGAAAAACTGGAAGCAGTGACATATTTTATTTTCTTGGGCTCTAAAATCACTGCTGAGTGACTGAACTGAACTGAAAATCACTGCGGATGGTGATTGCAACCATGAAATTAAAAGATGCTTGCTCCTTGGAAGGAAAGCTATGACAAACCTAGACAGCATATTAAAAAGCAGAGACATCACTTTGCCAGCAAAGGCCCATATAGTCAGAGCTATGGTTTTTCCAGTAGTCATGTATAGATGTGAGTGTTGGACCATACGAAGGCTGAGTGCCAGAGAATTAATTCTTTCAAATTGTTGTGTTGGAGAAGACTCTTGAGAGTCCCTTGGACAGCAGGGAGATCAGACCAGTCAATCATAACGGAAATCAGCCCTGAACATTCATTGGAAGGATTGATGCTGAAGTTGAAGCTTCAATACTTTGGCCACCTGATGCGAAGGAACAGACCCTGATGCTGGGAAAGATTGAGGGCAAAAGAAGAAGGAGGGGACAGAGGATGAGATGGTTGTATGGCATTACTGACTCAATGGATATGAATTTGAGCAAGCTCTGGGAGATAGTGAAGGACAGGGAAGCCTGGTGTGATGCAGTTCACGGGGTGACAAAGAGTCAATCATGACTTACTGACTGAACAACAACAGTAAAGTTTATAAAATGTTTAATATACAGCCTCACTGTCGTAATTGCTTGATAAATTGTGGCCATTCTTATTATTTAATTAATGCTTATCTAAATTCCTCTGTGAGTTAATGGTTTTAACATGTTTGTTCATTGCTAAGACAATAGGGCCAGGGACCACAGAGTCCTGGAGTCTCTTTGTAACATCTTGCCTTGGCGATCTGGTCTTTACCACTTCCTGTAGAAGACCTTTTGGTAAAGAGGTGTATTTCTGGAACTTCAGAAAATCTCTGCATTCAGAGTGGTGTGGAGTGACTGCTAGTGCAGCAGGGTGTGAGTATGTGCTACAGTTGAAGCCTGTCTTGCAAGCGTCACATGAGTTCAACCTTGTTGTTGTTCAGTTGCTAAGTCGTGTCTGACTCTTTGCAACCGCCTGGACTGCAGCACACCAGTCTTCCCTGTCCTCCACCATCTTGGAATTTGCTCAAACTCATGTCCACTGGGAGAAGGCAATGGCACCCCACTCCAGTACTCTTGCCTGGAAAATCCCATGGACAGAGGAGCCTGGTGGGCTGCAGTCCATGGGGTCGCTAAGAGTCGGACATGACTGAGCGACTTCACCTTCACTCTTCACTTTCATGTATTGGAGAAGGAAATGGCAACCCACTCCAGCGTTCTTGCCTGGAGAATCCCAGGGCCGAAGGAGCCTGGTGGGCTGCCATCTGTGGGGTTGCACAGAGTTGGACACGACTGAAGCGACTTAGTAGCAGCAGCATGTCCTTTGAGTCGGTGATGCCATCCAGCCATCTCATCCTCGGTCGTCCCCTTCTCCTCCTGCCTTCAGTCTTTCTCAGCATCAGGGTCTTTTCCAGTGAACTGGCTCTTTGAATATGGTGGCCAAAGTATTGGAGCTTCAGCATCAGTCCTTCCAATGAATATTCAGGATTGATTTCCTTTAGGATTGACTGATTTGATCTCCTTGCTGTCCACGAGTCTCCTCCAGCACCACAGTTCAAAAACCTTAAGCATGTGTTTTTTGGACCTGAGCCAAAGTCCTCTCCCAAGTATGAGTCCAGATGTCACCTTTGGGGTGAAGTCTTCTCGACTGCTCTGCTTCCCCTGCTCTTTCTACATACTTCCATAGCAGCAGTGGCCACAGTGTCGTGTAAATGTGCTTTGGGGTCTAGGTCCCTCCTGGGCTAAGAATCCACCATCTGTTCAGCCTTATATTCCCCATACCTTTCAGGGCACATGGGCACTTGATAAGAAACTGTTACATATTAACAGTGAGTAAAATTACCTAAATGGGTGTAGGAGGCCTATGGCCAAATATAACTTACATTGATCCCATCATGGATGAGCTCCCAGCAAGCAGTAACAATGTTCTGTATTGGGGGATGGAGGGAGTTTGCTCTAAGCTGGGACTCAACATCCAGCCTTGGCTATAAAGTCTCTTTCCCACTGTGACCGTCACCTGTTTTCTTTGAGTGGATTTAATAAGTTATACTCAGCAGTTCTACTCCTGGATATATATCCCCCCCCAAAAAAAATGCTAATTCAAAAAGATACATCACTCCAGTGTTCACAGTAGCCTTCTTTATAATTGCCAAGATATGGAAGCAACCTAAGTGTCCATCAACAGATGAATGGATAAAGAAGATGTAGTATAGATATATTCAATGGAATACTACTTAGCCATAAAAAGAACAAAATTTGCCATTTTGCAGCAACATGGATGGACTTTGTGTTCACAGAACTCAGGGCCCATGTATCCATGAAACTCAAGATGAAGTTAGAGTGAAATAATGTATTTATGTAGTAATCAGCCAACTTCAGGGAATATTTCTGTGATTGTTTTTTTGTTTTGTTTTAAATTAGTTGACACTGTCAAAGATTGCTTTCTCTAGAAAATATATTAACTTGTTCCTACATTTGCCTAGTGTCATTTAAGTTAAATGGATTTAACTTTACTTTTAAACCTTCCAGCCACTTTTGCCAAATTAGAAGGAAACTATTTTTAGTGAGATTACAGAAGTAATTCTTTATGATCAAGGTCTTTTTCCATGGGAGGGATGCTGCTGTTTCATATTTGGAGAAATTGATTGTCTTAGTAGAAAAAAGTTCTGAACACAAAGATTTTGTCCTGACAGTTAAGATGGATTTACTCAGAGCATCAAATTGGACATGCCTGAATGAGCTTCAGGAAGTTCCTGTCAGTGAATCAACAGCCTTTCCCTTCTCTTACAAATTATTGGATGCCTGCTTGAGTAGGGCACCAGGCCGGATAGAGCCTACACAGCAGGGCCACCTCCTGCCTTCTATGGACTTTACAGTCAAAGACAGCTGGCTTTGATGAAAGGAGAGATAGAAGGAAGTTGCAGAGAACAAAAATGCTGATCAGATAAATGTTCTTTTCTGTGCCAGGCCTTGTGCTTGGACTCAGGGATACTGACATAAATAATCATCCAGAGGATAAACTGATTAATTTTTTTTTTTTAATGTGGGAGAGAAGAGGCAGAGGAATTGTTCCAAGAGGCTGTGACATTTGAACTTGAAGAATGCTACAGAAAGGAGAGGGGAGGGCAAAGGGAAGAGCGTGATCAAATGCTGGAGGGTATGAAATTCATGGATTCAGGGAGCTATGAAATTCATGGATTCAGGGAGTGGCCGGATCTCAGGGTCCCAGAAGAGTGACAGAAGGTACCTGCAGACAGTTGCGTCAGATCATAAGGAGCGCTGAAGGAGCTGTTGAAGGGTCTGGGCTTTGTCCTGAAAGCATCAGGCAAGCCCCACTGCTTTTGTTTGTTTTTTCTTCTTTTTTATTTTTAAAATTTTGAAAGTATGATAACACATTTACAGGAGACTTGGAAAATACAGAGCAAAGTTACATATGGTTCTGCTACATATTAAAATTATTTTTAAAGTAGATAAATTAAGACTTTTAGTTGGAGTTTCAATATCAAACTCAAAACTTAATGAATAGAAAAGTAGAAGGATACAGTAGACCTGAAAAGCACTATAAACCAATTCAACATAATTAAGATTTATATAATTTTCACACAACAACAGAATACAAGTTCTATTAAAGTTCCCATAGACTATAAACCAGGAGACACTGAAGCATATCCAGAGACATGAAGCAAGGTGCAAACATTTCATGGTCTAAAGGTATTGACGTAGTACATAGTCTGTTCTCTTATCACCAGGGACTTATGTTAGAAATCAATATGAAAAGATATCTGAAAATAGCCCACACATTTTCAAGTGTGGTGCCCCACAGCTTTTTAAAGTGGGAGCAACATGGACAGATTCCAGGGAATGCTGGGTGTTTGGGTTGAAAATGGAGGTAGAAGAATCTCTATGAGGATAACCCAGGGAAGAGATGACACAACTCAAAGTAAGGGAGAAGGAGAGGAGGGGACAGTTCCAAGTAACTTGTCTGGGTTAGCGTTGCCAGGGCTCAGAGTCCTCCCTAAACTGAGGCTGTGCTTGATTTTAACACATGATATTGATATGCATGATGATGTGGCTCATGCAAGTGGCTTAAAAAAGAGAGGGCAAGAGACAGAAGCAATTACCTGAGAAACAGCGTTTTGAAATTATATGTTGAATGGGAGTTGTGCTCTTAGAATATTTGTGTTGAAGCTAAAAGGTGATGATGGAGTTACCTGCTGATATCTCATTTAATTTATTGCACCAGAATAGCAGAGGCATTCTCGTGCTGATATATATTGTTGAGTTTGGTTCATGGTTATTCCCAGATTATATAGATGGACAGAGATTTTGTGTTTCAATAAAATAAAATTTAGATGAGCAAGGCACCTTGAATCATTTAAATGCACAAATAAGGCTCTAATGAATGCTGCACAGCCCTCTGGAATACTTTGGGTTGGTTTCAGGTTATCAGTTCATCTAAATTGTCTAACCAGTTTGTTTTGTTTTGTTTTGTTTTGGCCACGTCACACAGCATGTGGGATCTTAGTTCCCCAACCAGGGATCAAACCCACAACCCTTGTAGTGAAAGCATGGAGTCTCAACTTACTGGACCTAACTTACATCCCCTAATTTGTCTAACCAATTTTTGTATATGGAAATGTCCCAGGATTGTGTAGTGTGACTTGACAGGAAAGCAGTGCCTCATGAAAGGTCACAAACACTGTTTAAGAGACAAGGTTCAGCATGATGTGATCTCTGTTAGCTGCCTTTTGGTGCATTCATAGCCGTACATGGTTTGGTCCTCCTAGGACTGGCTCTTGAGTTCTTGTCTACCTTCTAGAGAGAGCTAGCGTGCTTTCCAGGCCATGTGGACTTGCGTAAATCTCTCTAGGAGAAAAATCTCTCCTAGTCTTAGGCAACTCGATGATGACATATTTTTCTGTGTTTGTGTGCCAGTTCAAACTCTATCCCATTAGGCTAGTTGAATCAGATTCTCCCAGTGCCTCCTCCCTGCCCTTACGTGAAGAAACTGCTGGAAGTTGTATTCACTTTTATGGGCTGCCAGGGCATGGCCGTCACTACTTCAGAATGCCGCCGAGTGCTCTGTAACAGTTAATAAGTCATGGCAGCTGGTTTGTCATCACATAGGAAAGTAAGGCAGACATGCACCTAATTTGTCGTAAAACAGCAGTGTAAACCTTACACTTACCCTGTCTTGAGCATTTAGTTTTCTCAATGAATATTGCACAATAAAGGAACTTAAAGTTATAATTACATATCTGCCACATGTAGTATTTCAGGATGACACATCAGCATGTGAACAAGTTCTTAAAGAGCTACTTAATAGTGAGGGACTGGTAGTCCAGTGGTTGACCACGTGCTCCCACTGCAGGGGATGCAGGTTTGGTCCCTGGTTGGGGAACTAAGATTCCATAAGCTGTGCCGTGAGGCCAGAAAAAAGAAAAAAGGACTAAAAAATTAAAAAAAAAAAACCTACTCAACAATGAGAATTATTTAAATAAATGAACTAACAGCAGTATAGAGACAGAAATAATACTTTGGTTTAAACCATAAACCAAGAAGTTATACAGTAACAAAACTCCATTCATACATATACATATTTAAATTTACACAGTAACAAAACTCCATTCATATAGATACATATTTAAATATTTCCATCCCTTTCCATTCTGAGGGCTCAAAGTTATTGCATCCCAGGATGTAATTGGGTGAGGAAAAGAACCGTTGCCCTTTCATTTGGTTAAGGGAGGTTTTGTGGTACCAGTTGGATTTGTAAAAGGTCTTTGAAAGAGAAGATGTGTTGGCAGGATTGGGAGGAAAAGGCATGTCAACCAAAAAGTGTGTGGCTGGAGTGAAGAAGCAGAGGAAGGGAGTGGTGGGGTGGCTGGCCAGAGCAGCTGAAGGGAATTCAAGACCTACCTCCTGGAATGAAACAGAAGCCCACCAAAGCTTCAGACACACAGTTGCCAGTTGAGCTTTCTACTTGAATAGGAGCCCCTGTTCCCTAGCGCTCCAAGGGCTCTGAGGTTTCAGGTGGGGATTAGCCGATGAAATGATCCTGCTGTGGGAACAGTATGAATCAAGATTGTGGTCTCTGTGTGAGGATTTCACATTTTGTCAGACCGTTTTACCAGCTTTTCTTCCCTCGTTCCTGTGGCTTCCAAATTAAAGCTGTAAACAAACAGATACACTCTGAGAACCCACTGTGTGCAGAGCATTGCAGTAGGTGTTTTGGATTGCCCTGAATTGCAAAGAAGTGACCCTCAAGAGGCAGGCAAAGTGGGAATCCATGATTTTTAGTAAGAATGCTGATGGTAATACAGTGGTTATCCCAAATCCCTGTGTACTCAGCTGTAACGTGTGGGATATAGTTAGACAGGGCTAAGGGAGTATTAAGATGTTTAAAAATCTGTTTCCTAGTCAGTTTTATGTTTTTGGTTTTATGTGGATTTGGGTGCCATGTGAAAGCATTTAATATCTGAGATCTCTTTTTTGGTGTTTTTGCATCTCAGTTTCTAGGCAGTCTGGTACAGCAGGAACAGTGCACACTTCTGAGTCAGGAGAACTGTATTGGAGTCCCTTGGGTGTGCGATTTGGACAAGTTACTTTAACTTTTTCAGCTTTAAGCAGGCATAAAGCTAACTCCTCAGTCTTGAAATGGAGTCCCCCTAAAACCAAGTTCCCAGTCTTACCCAGCCTGATAGTTTTTGGAGTGATTAATAGATATTCTCATATTGAATCAATACATTAATATTTTATTGCTTATTTGTGAATATTTATGGCTAGAGGTGTTTACTGATTCATAGTTATGCAAAAAGGTGGCTTTTCTTAATGGCTTTCCATGTTTATTCACAAAAATGGTTTCCCATATGTCTAAGTTTTATAAAGCAGTAATTGGTCTGGAGAACAGCATGTACAATAAAAATATAATGCACGACTTTTTTGCAGTTTTAAGCTTTCTAGTAGTCACATTAAACAAAGCTTGAAAACATCTGCAATTTCTTTTAGTATTTTACCTAGTGCAGTATATTTAAAATATTATTTTGACATGTAATCATCATAAACATTTTTTCTTTTTTAAAAAATTTTTAATTGAAAGATAATTGCTTTATAGAATTTTGTGGTTTTCTGTCATACATCAATAAGAATCAGCCATAGGTACACCCATGTCCCTTCGCTCCAGATCCTTCCTCCCATCTCCCTCCCCATCCCACCCCTCAGCCTGCCACAGAGCCCCTGTTTGCATTGCCTGAGTCACACAGCAAATCCCTACTGGCTATCTATTTTACATATGGTATTGTAAATTTCCATGTTACTCTCTCTATACATCTCTCCTTCTCCCACCTCCCCTCCCCCCATGCCCATAGGTCTGTTCTCTATGTCTGTTTCTCTGTCACCATAAACGTTATTAATGAAATATTTCATGTTCTTTCTAGAGGGAATAATTCTCCAAAATCCAGTGTTGATTCATCTCAAACCACCAATGCATCTAAATTTGAATACCAAATTGGCCAAAAAGCCTTGATCTCTATTTAGATATCATAAAATTTACAGTTTAAAAAACTAGTTGTACATATGCAAATTATTACAGATGTACCTAAATTTTTTCCTATAACTGAATCAAGTATCAAGTTTTCAATTTTAATTTAAACAGATTAAAATGAAAATGCAGTAACTCAGTTGCACTAACCACATTTCAAGCGCTTCATAGTTTTATGTGGCTGGTATTGAACAGCACAGCTAAAATTATATTGAATTGTTTTTTAGTAGGTCCCCAGACTTTTAGGCAGCTGAATCATTTCATAATAATAAAATAAAGATATTCTAAACATGGATTTCATCTTGGGAGTTGCCTTATACTGATTATGCTTAGTGGTGACGTCTGACACTCAGCTTGTTCCGCCTGCTAGATTGATGACATCTTCTTTGAATGCAGCTCTCTCGGTTAGCCAAAGTAATGTTTAGTTGCTTTTAAAATGCTACAGGAGGATGACTGTTTTTTTCATAGCAAGTGTCTGAATCCATTATCTTTTGAGTGAAAAGTCTGGATCTCAAACTGCTTGACTTGCCCAAGGTCCCATGGCTAGTCGTGGGGCAAGTACCTCTTAAACCTGGACTTTTGGGTCCTGGCTGCCCTGGAGTCCTTATTTTGCCTGCTTTGGAGGACCCTGAAGGAGGACCCTTTTTTAGACCATATTTTTTGATTCTCAAACATATCATCAACTCCAGATCCAAAGTAGAATGTAGAAACCATGCTGTAGGCTGAGTTGTCTCAAAGGATCCTTGGGCAGAGCAAGATTGTGGAGATGAAAAGTCTTGGGGATAGAGGCCTGCTGCTGCTGCTGCTGCTGCTAAGTCTCTTCAGTCGTGTCCGACTCTATGCGACCCCATAGACGGCAACCAACCAGGGTGCCCCATCCCTGGAATTCGAACACTGGAGTGGGTTGCCATTTCCTTCTCTAATGCATGAAAGTGAAAAGTGAAAGTGAAGTCACTGAGTCATCTCCAACTCTTAGCAACCCCATGGACTGCAGCCTACCAGGCTCCTCCGCCCATGGGATTTTCCAGGCAACAGGGATAGAGGCCTCCTTAGTAGTAAAAAGCTATGTGACAAAGTCCCTTCTTCCTGCTTCTTCATTCACCTGTAAAGTCAAAATTTAACTTGATAGAACTGCATTATGATCCAGCAATCCCACTGCTGGGCATACACACTGAAGAAACCAGGATTGAGAGAGACACGTGTACCCCAATGTTCGTCGCAGCACTGTTTATAATAGCCAGGACATGGAAGCAACCTAGATGTCCATCAGCAGATGAATGGATAAGAAAGCTGTGGTACATATACACAATGGAGTATTATTCAGCCATTAAAAAGAATACATTTGAATCAGTTCTAATGAGGTGGATGAAACTGGAGCCTATTATACAGAGTGAAGTAAGCCAGAAAGAAAAACACTAATACAGTATACTAACACATATATATGGAATTTAGAAAGATGGTAACAATAACCCTGTATACGAGACAGCAAAAGAGACACTGATGTATTGAACAGTCTTTTGGACTCTGTGGGAGAGGGTGAGAGTGGGATGATTTGGGAGAATGGCATTGAAACATGTATATTATCATATATGAAACGAGTCGCCAGTCCAGGTTCGATGCACGATACTGGATGCTTGGGGCTGGTGCACTGGGACGACCCAGAGGGATGGTGTGGGGAGGGAGGAGGGAGGAGGGTTCAGGATGGGGAACACATGTATACCTGTGGCAGATTCATTTTGATATATGGCAAAACCAATACAATATTGTAAAGTTAAAAAATTAAAAAAAAAAAAAGAAAAACAACCATTTTAATCCCCCACATAGTGGTGCCTTTAGTATGTTCATTTCTAATGTATAAAGTTCTCTTTTGGGAATGCCTCTTTTTTGCTCCTACATAAAACCAGTACAGATGATTCATAAGTGTTGGGTGGAAATTGACATGGGATACTTAGCTGAATGGTTCTTGAACGTTCAGTGTAACTGGTTTTTAGATATTGTTGTTTTCTGTATGATTTTTTTTTTTTTCTGTATGCTTTCTTAATGAATAGTCAAAAGGGAGGGATAGAGCTCATTCCTTAAGCTCCTGGCATTAGCTATTTCACCAACATTTGCATACTTGATCAAGAAGGTTAATGTTTTCAGGACCAGTCAAAACTTCAAGTTGGAAATACTGGTTTAAATGATGCTTTTGCAGATGCAATAGTTGTTTTCTCTCATTTTAACTGTATCTCTCTGAGCTCCCATTATCAAGCTCATTGTATTAAGTATTTAGATGTAAAAATATGAAAATCCTTTGAGTTTTCACCCTCCACTATTGATGCAATACATCTTTTTTTTTTTTTTTTTGGCCATGCTGCATGGCTTGAAGAATCTTAGTTCCCCAACCAGGGATCAAACACTCATTCTCTGCAGTGGAAACATGGAGTCTTAACACTGGACCACCAGAAAAGTCCCTAATGCAATACATCTTGAAGATCCCCTCTTTTTTGTTCTGGGCCACTAGTCAGAAATGTCCTTGTGGACTGTTGTTTCCAGGAGGCTTAGCTGTAAGGGCAGATATTGCCCTGCTTTTGTTGGCACTGTCATTAGTTGTATGCGTGCATTTTAGAATTTTTGCATCTGTGAAGTGATCATTTGTTACATCTTGCCTTCTATGCATCCAATTCGCTGAGGGTTTGAAAACTGAACAAATAAACCTGCCTGAGTTGATGCAAATAAAAGTTAGACTTGCAGTGAGAACTCGAATAGACTGTGTACTTGAGTTTTGTGACATCTATTTGGGCAAAGAAGCTATGAGGCTGTTTCGAGATGAAAAACACATTAAGGACAACATAAATGAGCCCCAGGTTTGCGGGGAGGTTACTTTCTGGTTCTTTATTATGTTTTGAGTTGTAAGGATGAGGTTACTAGCTTGACAGCTCTGTTCAAGATGGTAACTGTTTTAAACCCTCCCATTCCCCTGTCTGGGGAGACAGTTTTACAGCATACTAAATTATCATTTTTTTAATTAAATATTCCCAGAGGCCACCAGTAGCTTCCAAACCTGGCTGCACATCCGAATTACTTGTGGAGCCTTTAAAAAAGATAGATCACAGCTTTCCACCAATTTCACCAGAAATTGGTGAAATTTGTCCTGGAATTTGTGCTTTTTATGGAGCTCCCAAGCTCTATAAAAAGAGCTGTAAAGAGTCCTTTGTCAGTCCTCCCAGAATAAATGCATTAAACTCAAGAAATAGGATCAATACAGTATTCCTCCAATAAAACAATTAAAAGACTATAGATCAGGGAGAGATCCGGTTAGGCATTGCACTTTCTGCTGTGGAACTGGGGAGTGTTTTTCTAAGCTGATTCATCTTCAGAGAAAAGTTTTTGGAGAAGAAGCACTTAGAATACGTCTAACACAAGTTAAGTTCTTTCATTTCTTATTAGCATAGAACCCCTTCTGATTTTCCTCTCCAAGGTGGGGCCTAAGTGCACCTGGTAATTTATAAGAGAATGGGTGTCACATGGAGGTTTAAAGAGAGGCTATGTGTAGGTTCAATCTGTATGTCATAAGTATTGCACACCTGTTGGTAGA
Organism: Bubalus kerabau; assembly: GCF_029407905.1. Taxonomy (NCBI): domain Eukaryota; kingdom Metazoa; phylum Chordata; class Mammalia; order Artiodactyla; family Bovidae; genus Bubalus; species Bubalus kerabau. The sequence goes on along the minus strand of NC_073635.1, from coordinate 29,500,922 downwards.
ACACTGCTTTGACAGTGGCTGGGTTCCAGGGGTGCCCTGCACCGGAACAAACCAGTATTTTCCTAGAGGCCTTCCTGGTAAATGTTTTCGGATTGCATTTGTTTGTTGCATCTGTGTGTAGGTAATGACCTGCTTGGCAGTTGCCACCTACAACTAGAAGCCAGTGTGATAGCCGTTGCCTCCAAGCATAATGAACGACACACTGTCTTTGATAGGTTCTTGGCCCTTACTGTGGTTTCCGCAGGGAAGGGGTGAGGCTGCATGGGATGTTTGCTCATGTTGTACTTAATTTAGTTTCTATCCTAAGACAGCCTCAGAGGTTCTTTGTCTCTGAAAGATTTGTTAATCCAAGTGAATGGTTATATTCTGTACTATGTTATGTCATGGAAAAGTAGTGAAAAGTTATACATAATCCTTTTGGCACTGGCATCTTACCGTTAACTGCCATGTTTCTATGATACTGTTTTATTTATTTTTTTAATTTAAATGTATTTATTTTAATTGGAGGCTAATTACTTTACAGTATTGTATTGGTTTTGCCATGCATCAACATGAATCTGCCATGGGTGAATGATACTGTTTTAGCACTTGTATTTGCTGTTGTCATTTAGTTGCCCAGTCATGTCCAATTCTTCATGACCCCCATGGACTGCAGCCTGCCAGACTCCTATGTCCATGGGGATTTCCAGGCAAGAATACTGGAGTGGGTGGCCATACCCTCCTCCAGGGGACCTTTCTGACCCAGGGATCGAACCTGCATTTCCTGCATGTCTCTGGCATCACAGGCAGATTCTTTACTGCTGAGCCACCGGGGAGGCCCCTTGTATTTACTAAATTTCTAGAAAGGCTAATGTGCATGTGATTATGCAAATAACATGTAACATCTTATTACTGAAATATTTCATTGAATATATCACACACTGGTTCTAAAGACTCAGTGAGAAATGTTGGGTTTTTAAGACCAATGATGGAAAAAAGAGAAAGAATCATTATCAGCTTGAGTTTCTTATCACCTCAGGGTTTTGATATAGTTAATGTTCAGTATCATAATTTTAAATGCTGACTTGTTCTCCATGCTAGAAAAATTTGAGTGGGTGTCGAAAGGCTATTTCTTGCTTCCCATAATATAATAAGGTAGATTATAATATACATTAAGGAAGGTTCATACAGCCTTGTAGGTCCCATTTGATGAAAGTGGTTATATAATCTAACCTTCATGTTAATCAAGTAGCATGAAATAGTATCAGTCTGTCAGTAGCCTAGAAACAGTCTTTCCCAAAGCAATGAGGTTAACCAGATACACTCAGGAATGTCCTTGCAACTTCTAAGCTTGTGAAAATAGAAACAGCCAGTTTGGGCTTTCACTTGCACTTAAAAATATTTGCAGTCAGGCCACCAGGCCACACAGATACAGAAAGGAAATTTTTATGAATATTAGATTAACTGTTAAAGTAATAAAAAGCATCAACTTTAAAGTCACCATTCAATTAATATTTGAGGATTATTATGGAACTATCAATTAAGCATGCCAGCAGTCCATTTTATGTTATTTATAAAATTTAGATTACATTAATATAGTTTAAAATGCATGACATTTATTTGGCATCATCGGGGAACAAATGATCTCTGAGTAAATTTTTTCAGGTCATGAAGTTTAACCCTTGATGTGTCCAAACATTTCAATTTAATAATACTGAATGGAATTCTTTCCAAAGTGTACTTTACTATTCTCTGTATTGTATCTGTGCCGTCAGAGGCTGTCATGATTCAACCATGTCTAAGTGAATTCAGATCGTCAGCAAATGTATTGATTATTAAAGATTCATTATATGTGGCTACCTTATTTTATTTTTGGCTGCACTGGGTCTTCATGGCTACACTCAGTTTTTCTCTAGTTACAGTGCTGCTGCTAAGTCGCTTCAGTCGTGTCTGACTCTATGCGACCCCATAGACGGCAGCCCACCGGGCTCCACCGCCCCTGGGATTCTCCAGGCAAGAACACTGGAGTGGGTTGCCATTTTCTTCTCCAATGCATGAAAGTGAAAAGTGAAAGTGAAGGCGCTCAGTCATGTCCAATGCTTAGCGACCCCATGGACTGCAGCCCACCAGGCTCCTCCGTCCATGGAATTTTCCAGGCAAGAGTACTGGAGTGGTGTGCCATTGCCTTCTCCATAGTTATGGTGAGTGGGGGCTATTTTCCAGCTGTGGTGTGCGGGCCTCTGATTGCGGTGGCTTCTCTTGCTGCAGAGAGCATGGGTTCTAGGCCCATGGGCTTCAGTATCTGCAGTGCGTGGGCTCAGTAGTTATGGCACACGAGCATAGTTGCCCCGAGGCATGTGGAATCTTCCCGGGCTAGGGATCAAAACCGTGTCCTCTGCATTGGCAGGCAAGTTTCCTAACCACTGGATCGCCAGGGAAGTTCAGGATGGTCTCTTTTTATTCTAAAATATCCTAAGGCTGCTGTCCTTCAGAAGTTTTGTGTCTGCTTTTTGTTGTCTTCTGGTTTTTCTATCCATATGAGCCATCAGCTGACATATTTCACTTACTCAGCTGTCAGTGTGCCTGCCCATAGGAGCCTTCACCTGTCCACGATTTGATGCTTTCAGTCTAACATAAACTGAGGCAAGATCAGGATTGCTGGAATGGTGTGTCCAGTGGGAGAAATAAGCTCTGAGTAGAGACGGGTGAGGTGAGGTAGGAATTCTTAGTAACAAAGATGGACAGACTTCTAGGGATCCAAACTCTTGTAGGAATCCAAAGATGAGAACAATGTGAATCGCCCTTAGGATGTTTCCCAGACTGATACGGGCCAGGCTACTGCAGAAGGATGAATAGATCATGAGGGCATCATGGAGACTCCACTCAGGGATTCATGAATGCTGGGGTTTTAGATATGTGAAGTTTCTGGATTAAAAAGGTAGATCATTTGGAGGCTCTTTCAAAATGTTTACAAAAATAAATACTCTAAGTTTGCCATTGTTTAGAAGTTCCAATTCATAGTAAGGAAAGTACTAGAATAAAAATTAATAAATGTAGTGACTCTGGAGTCTGACAACCCTATATTTGAATGACTTTGAGAAATCTTATTTTTAACTCCTTTTGTTGACTCCAGAATGGAATTGTAATGCCTGTCTTATAGGGTTGCTGTGAGGACTTAATAATACATGCGAAATGCCTGGCAGGGTACCTGACTCCAGTTCCATGTCTCTCTAATATTATTTCTTTTTTCTACATCTTTCTCCCTTGTACTTCCCTTAAATGCTGTTTGATAATTAATATCTGTAATAGAGTGAAAAGAAAAAACGAAAATTTTTTTCTTATTTTGCTGAGGCTCTTTTAAGTAATGTTTTTTGTCATTGAATGACAGTCACATCATTTGAAAGGTTGGCCTAATAATAGCCCGAGAGATTTGAAGCTGACAAAGTACAGATTTTCAGTTGAGTCTTGACTCCAATGAAGATCCTGAAAAAGGAGAATTGAAAGAATTCAATACTCAAGACTCAGATACCTCCCTCAGCACACTATTGTATTGTAACTGTTTTGACCCCTTTCATTAAAACAAATCAGATGCTACATAGGCACCACAATCGACTCTAAAATAATAATAATAAAGTGAAAGTGAAGTCGCTCAGTCGTGTCTGACTCTTTGTGACCACATGGACTGTAGCCTACCAGGCTCCTCCATCCATGGGATTTTCCAGGCAAGAATACTGGAGTGGATTGCCATTTCCTTCTCCAGGGGATCTTCCCAACCCAGGGATCGAGCCTGGGTCTCCCACATTGCAGGCAGATGCTTTACCGTCTGAGCCACCAGGGAAGCCAATAATAATAATTAAAAAAAAACCGCATCATAAACCCTGGATGTGTAAGATACTGTGAAACCACAGCGGCATCTTTGCTGACCTTGAGCTTGCCTGAAACACTTAAGAGTGTTCATTCTGGGAATTTGGACATTTTTCTCCTTCCTGTGAAATGTTTCCGTTCATCAGTCAATTCACCATACCATGCTGTTTTGTAATTTCGACCTATGTTGCTCTAGCAAACCTTCAATTACCCTGAGTAAATCAAGAATAGAAAATGACTTGGGTTTCTTGCTCTTCACAGCAGTGTTAGTGAAGAAAATACATTTTCACTGACCCTCATACAATTCTTCTGTCAGAAATAATGCCCATTGAAAGCTCAGTTACAATTCTGTTCTGTTTTTAAGTAACTTTGCGTTTTCCTTCCCAGTCTCCTCACTGGCCTAATCTTGTATTTTCTTTGAAGGTGAAACGCTTAATCATCATCACCAGTATTGGTTCCTTCATAAATTAAGTTTTTCGCAAGTCGATTTAGGCTGTGCCTTTTAAAATAATAGAACTGTAGATTTCCACCCTGATCACTTTTCTTTACTGGTTGTGTTAGCAGATGTTCAGCGTTTCATCTTCCTTAAGAGTGTAGTTTCTCACTGACTTGGCTTCAGATAGGGATTCTCTGCTATTGCATTTTGTCTGTAAGAACTTAAGCTGTTTAAAGCTGTTTGCACTTGTGGCCAAGAGTCCTGGTTCCCAAAGCAACGGTTTATCACCCACCCTGTGTTATCTTTGCTCTTGTATTTCTCCGGTCACAGGAACACGAGTGCAGCCTGGTGGGCTGTTCCCTGGGGGCGTGCGTGGACTCGGAATGCGTGGACTGTTTGTGGCGAGCCCTGGGGGTCAGGCTCATGTTCCTGGAGTGCTCTGAGCAGCTTGGCTAATCTGGCAGCATAGTATGTTCTTGTGGTTAAATATAGACATACAGGCACTCTGCAAGTTGTAGGTCACTGTCTTACCGAGCAGCTAAAAATTGTCCCATTGGTATGAACAGTCTGCCCTGGACGGAAGGCCTGTTTTAGTTTGTCTTCTACTGTAGGTTTTAGCACCTGACTAAAAATACACCTTGGGCCAGAAATAAAGGAGACCCACCTGGTGGCCGGGACACTTATGGTGGCAGAGAGCAGCGGGATCATGGACTCGGTCACTCTCTTTTTCTGCTTCGGAACATAGTCTCTGCAAACGGTTCCCGACTGTGAGTTTGGGTTCCTTTTCAGGCTCATGGAGATTACAACAGCTTGTTGGAGACGATCCTCTGTGATCAGCTTCATAAAAGGGCTTGGTAGGTATGAAAGGCTGATAATTGTGTGGAGTGGGTCATTGGTTATCAGACTCTGGGTGGAGAGAGGGTTCTCTTAAAGGTTTCGATGGATGGGGGTGGTAGGGACACCTGCATCTCTATGCAGGGATTACTCCTAATGTCACTTGTTTAGAGACGGGAATAATACCCTTTAGAATATCTGATTGGGATTGCAATTGTTGGGATTGTTTCTGAGGTTAAGATTTGGTTAATTTTGTGTATGAGTCTGTGGAACAACAAAGCTGTGATGTCATGGAATTTTTCTGTGCACTGAAATTCTACTAAAAGATTTGGTCTGACTCTCTGTTCTATAAAATTGCTAATCCATAAAAAAAAATTGCTAGTATGCATTTGGAAGATAGTTAACATCCCATTAAATAGGTAGGGTTTATGCATGATTTCTTCTAAATGTTGATGTAAATATCCTTATTTGTTTTGTTTTAAACCTTGAAATGGACCTAAAGCAGTCTTTCCTTTGCTTTGGGCCTAGCCTTCTCCAACATTTAAAAACTGTTTTTCTTTTCTTGTGTAGGAACTAAAAATCAGGATGCCATATGTTAACCAACATTAACTGGATCCAAATTGCATGTGGCTGCTTTTTCTTTATCCAAATAAAATAGCCTGGTTCCATTAGCTCTATCATAACCTTGTGAGCAGTATTGTACTAGAGTTCCAAAAAATTAATGAGAGGAAACTTCCATGACACAGAGTTAATTACATGCAATTTGGATATCAACCACTTAACTTTCTATTTAATGAAAGTAGAGGAAAAAGTTAATTTGTAAATGGTTAAGTCATACATACTGTTCTAGTAGAGGAGAAGCATTTTCTTTATTAATGATTTGGGAGATTTAATTACTTGTTAATTATTCTACTGCACTATCTCTAATAAGACTACTAGATATTTGCATATAATACCACTCTATTTCTAGGGATAAAATCTCTATTAGTCATTAATTTACCCCCTTTATGGTTTATAGAGTATATTAGGAAACTGTTTTTTTCCTCTCAGGAGATTTTTTTTTAATGTATAACAAGCATACAACTTAAAAGGCAAAACTTACAGTTTTATGCCTTTGGAAAAATGCTCCACCATAATAGGACTTAATGAAATGATTCATATTTTTGTTTGATATCTCTTGGGAATGTTACTGACCCTTGCTATGTTACTGCTGGACAGACCGCTTGTGTGCTCTGGTGGCCAGCTCAACTTCTTTTTAAACTCAATGTCTCTCTTGCTCACAATCTATAAACTTAACTTTTCCAAGAGATCAGTAACAACTAATATGGTTCTGTGAATTGAAAGATTTACGATCACCTGAAATGATAAACTTGGGGTAGGCAAGTATCTATTAAGTGAATTTTACAGTCATTGTACAGTTCCATAACTATTTAAAAATTTAATAAGACCTATAATATTTTTTATTAAATGATCTGGCATCCAAGTAAGCACATATGAATGAGGAATTTAATAAATATTTTGATCTTGACAAAATGAAGGACTTACCAGACTATCAAGGATTTCACTTATTCAGTGAAATGTTAGTGAGTTCATTATCACTTAATGTTAATTCAGTGTCAATGACGTAAATATTTGTGTAATTTCAATTATATGCCCTGCATTGGAAGTCCTTATCTTGCTATGAAAGTGAAAGTGAAGTCACTCAGTCGTGTCCGACTCTTTGCGACCCCATGGATTGTAGCCCACTAGGCTCCTCCGTCCATGGGATTCTCCAGGCAAGAATACTGGAGTAGGTTGCCATTTCCTTCTCCAGAGGATCTTCCCGACCCAGGGATCGAACCCAAGTCTCCCGCATTGCGGGCAGACGCTTTAACCTCTGAGCCACCTTTAGCTGACTATCTTGCTATAGATGTTGCAAATATATCTTGAGTTATCATATGTATTCACTTCAGTTCAGTTGCTCAGTCATGTCCGACTCTTTGCGATCTCATGGACTGCAGCACGCCAGGCCTCCCTGTCCATCACCAGCTCCCAGAGCTTGCTCAATCTTATGTCCATCGAGTTGGTGATACCATCCAACCATCTCATCCTCTATCGTCCCCTTCTCCTCCTGCCTTCAATCTTTCCCAGCATCAGGGTCTTTTCCAATGAGTCAGTTCTTCTCATCAGGTGACCAAAGTATTGGAGCTTCAGTTTCAGCATCAGTTCGTCCAATGAATATTCAGGACTGGTTTCCTTTAGGATTGACTGGTTTGATCTCCTTGCTATCCAAGAGACTCTCAAGAGTCTTCTCCAACACCACAGTACAAAAGCATCAATTCTTCAATGTTCAGCTTTCTTTATGGTCCAACTCTCACATCCATACCTGATTACTGGAAAAATCATAGCTTTGACTAGATGGACCTTTGTCAGCAAAGTAATGTCTCTGCTTTTTTTTTTTTTTTTTCATCAAAGCTTTTATTTATTTATTTATTTATTTTATTTTTTTTATTTTAATTTTTTTTAATTTTATTTTATTTTTAAACCTGAAACACTGTATTAGTTTTGCCAAACATCAAAATGAATCCGCCACAGGTATACATGTGCTCCCCATCCTGAACCCTCCTCCCTCCCCCCTCCCCACACCATCCCTCTGGGTCGTCCCAGTGCACCAGCCCCAAGCATCCAGTATCGTGCATTGAACCTGGACTGGCAACTTGTTTCATACATGATATTACACATGTTTCAATGCCATTCTCCCAAATCTTCCCACCCTCTCCCTCTCCAACAGAGTCCATAAGACTGTTCTATACATCAGTGTCTCTTTTGCTGTCTCGTATACAGGGTTATTGTTACCATCTTTCTAAATTCCATATATATGCATTAGTATACTGTATTGGTGTTTTTCTTTCTGGCTTACTTCACTCTGTTTAATAGGCTCCAGTTTCATCCACCTCATTAGAACTATGGGACACTGTAAAAGCAGTCCTAAGGGGAAAGTTCATAGCAATACAGGCATACCTCAAGAAATAAGAAAAAAGTCAAATAAATAACCTAACTCTACACCTAAAGCAACTAGAAAAGGAAGAAATGAAGAACCCCAGGGTTAGTAGAAGGAAAGAAATCTTAAAAATTAGAGCAGAAATAAATGCAAAAGAAACAAAAGAGACCATAGCAAAAATCAACAAAGCCAAAAGCTGGTTCTTTGAAAGGATAAATAAAATTGACAAACCATTAGCCAGACTCATCAAGAAACAAAGGGAGAAAAATCAAATCAATAAAATTAGAAATGAAAATGGAGAGATCACAACAGACAACACAGAAATACAAAGGATCATAAGAGACTACTATCAACAATTATATGCCAATAAGATGGACAACGTGGAAGAAATGGACAAATTCTTAGAAAAATACAACTTTCCAAAACTGGACCAGGAAGAAATAGAAAATCTTAACAGACCCATCACAAGCACGGAAATTGAAACTGTAATCAAAAATCTTCCAGCAAACAAAAGCCCAGGTCCAGACGGCTTCACAGCTGAATTCTACCAAAAATTTAGAGAGGAGCTAATACCTATCCTGCTCAAACTCTTCCAGAAAATTGCAGAGGAAGGTAAACTTCCAAACTCATTCTATGAGGCCACCATCACCCTAATACCAAAACCTGACAAAGATCCCACACACAAAAAAAGAAAACTACAGGCCAATATCACTGATGAACACAGATGCAAAAATCTTTAACAAAATTCTAGCAATCAGAATCCAACAACACATTAAAAAGATCATACACCATGACCAAGTGGGCTTTATCCCAGGGATGCAAGGATTCTTCAATATCCGCAAATCAATCAATGTAATACACCACATTAACAAAGTGAAAAATAAAAACCATATGATTATCTCAATAGATGCAGAGAAAGCCTTTGACAAAATTCAACATCCATTTATGATAAAAACTCTCCAGAAAGCAGGAATAGAAGGAACATACCTCAACATAATAAAAGCTATATATGACAAACCCACAGCAAACATTATCCTCAATGGTGAAATGTCTCTGCTTTTTAATATGCTGTCTAGGTTGATCGTAGCTTTTCTTCCAAGGAGCAAGCGTCTTTTAGTTTCATGGCTGCAGTCACCATCTGCAGTGATTTTGGAACCCAAGAAAATAAACTCTGTCACTGATTCCATTGTTTACCCATCTGTTTGCCATGAAGTGATGGGACCAGATGCCATGATCTTAGTTTTCTGAATGTTGAGTTTTAAGCCAACTTTTTCACTCTCCTCTTTCACTTTCATCAAGAGGCTCTTAGTTTCTCTTTGCTTTCTGCCATAAGGGGGGGTGTTATCTGCATATCTGAGGTTATTGATATTTCTCCTGGCAGTCTTGATTCCAGCTTGTGCTTCATCCAGCCGGGTGTTTCGCATGATGTACTCTGCATAGAAGTTAAATAAGCAGGGTAACAATAAACAACCTTGTCGTACTCCTTTCCTAATTTTGAACCAGTCCCTTGTTCCATGTCCAGTTCTAACTGTTGCTTCTTCACCTGTATACAGGTTTCACAGGAGGCAGGAAAGGTGGTCTGGTATCCCATCTCTTTAAGAATTTTCCACAGTTGGTTGTGATCCACACAGTCAAAAGCTTTGGCGTAGTCAATAGAGCATAATGCATATGCAGAGCATCTATATCATACATACATGTAGGTATAGTACTGTAAACATATGTATGTGAATGTATTTGATAGCAGAATGCATATTGTAATGTATATTGTACTGGTGTGTGTATATATTACTTTATGATATAGATTATATTAGCAAAGACATACATAGGATCGGATTCCTTTTCAAGTCCCCTCACCCCTTGTCCCGCATCATGTTGTCTCCAAGGGGATCCTAGAGGGGAACAGCTAGAACTTCGGTTTGTGAGATTTGATGTCAGGAGAGGGTGGCTTCTGGCTCTGCTTTATGGTGGTCATCTCCACATAGCCAGCCTGCCTTGTCTTCATTGTCCCTCCAGATTGGGTCCCTGTGTCATGTGCCCACTAATGCAGCTGCAAACACTTCTCTTACCCTTGATTCTGGCTTTAATATGGTTCTGATAACATAGCCCAAGAAGCTGGGTTTGTCCTTCCTGGTGGGCCTGAGTCTAACACCCACACAGCAGCCCACATACCACTGCTGCTCCTACAGCCTCTAGAGCCTTCTTGACCGTGACACAGCAAGAAACACATTTTGTGTTAGGCCCAGAGCACACACAGGGACCTATCTATGAACATAGACAGGGATGGGAAACAGAAGTGTGAAACAGTGCTTTCCCTCACTATACAACGTGCCGTCACTCTGCTGTTTTTTTCTTCTGTGGTTTTCTATTCTGTTTCATTGCAGACATGCTGCTTGTGGTATCTTGCGACTGAATGTACTAAATTTTAAACTTTTTCTTCTTTATTGAATTTTGAAGAGCATGTTATACATATTGGGCTTCCCTGATGGCTCAGATGGTAAAAAAAAAAAATCTGCCTGCAATGCAGGAGACCAGGGTTCAATCCCTGGGTTGGGAAGATCCCCTGGAGAAGGGAATGGCTAATCACTCTGTATTCTTTCCTGGAGAGTTCCGTGGACAGAGGAGCCTGGCAGGTTATAGTCCATGGGGTTGTAGAGAGTTGGATATGACTGAGTGACAAACACCTTTTTTTTTTTTTTTTTTCAAAACATATTAAGGATTCAGTGAACATTTGTTATGTAGCAAATTGATGAACTGATCTCACTCATAGTATTTTCAGACAACAATATTTCTGAAAAGACTCAAACTATATTGTAACATAGGTATGATCAAGGATGCCTGTGTAAATGGCATCCCACCTACATTCACCTTTGCTGTGTGTTCTAAGTGTAAATGCTCCAAGATACACACTATTCAGTCCAACACATTTAATTAATGTGAAAGGTTGTGGCTGGACTTAAAAGCCTTAGTGAATATTCTAACTTATGTGATCAAACCTACATTATAGACGGTATTCAGTTTTTTATATCATTATAGCATTCCTTCGTTATTGCCACTAGAAGGCAATAATGGAAACTGAACAAATGAGCCTTATTTTTTTTTAACAAAGTGTTGTATTATGAAAAATTTTCAAATACATATACAAGGAGAAAGAATATACAATATACACATATAAATGCAATATGCAACACATCTCCATCACTCAGTTTGAGCAGTTGTCAAGCTATGGTCGTGTTTACTTCATACATACATTTAAGAGATCTTTTTCTTGAGTAAATTATAGATATCATTTCATTGAACTCCATATAATCAGTATACAGTCTAGAAAATATAGATCTTTTCTTACCTTCCCACAATGCTACTATCATTCCTAACAAAGTTAACCATGATTCTTTGTCACCTAGTATCCAAATTCAAATTCATATTCAATATGCTTTGACATTTTTAAAAAATGACTTCTAACAGTTGGTTTGCTCAAATCATGCAGAAGACCTGCATATTACGTTTGGCGGTTCTGTCTCCTAAGTCATCCTACCTACTTATGTATGTATGTGTGTATGTATTTGGCTGTGCCAGGTCTTAGTTGGGGCATGCAAGATCTAGTTCCCTGACCAGGGATCTAACCCAGACCCCCTGCTTTGGGAGCGTGGAATCTTAGCCACTGGACCACCAGGGAAGGCCCCCGTTCTACCTATTTTTATCTTTCATTGACTTGAAGAAATTAATGCACTTTTTTAATAAAATGGACCTAATTCTGGATTATTTCCTTTGTTTCCTAGGGTGACATTTAACTTGCTTCTATATCCCCATTATTTCTTATAAATGGTTGTTAGTTCTAGTGTTTTTGAAAACTGGATGCACTTGGACATAGGGTGAGAAACATTTCCCTCTTGGCCCCACTGCCAAGGTCATTTCTGTTCTCGCACTAGGAGACTCAGAAGCCCTCTGCCATTCTCAGGAATACATAGCTGACTGTTTTCAGTGTTTGGGGTCAAGAACTTTGACCAATATCCTACCACAGGGAGGGAATTTTGAGAAAGCTGCTAGAGTCAGTATCCTAAACAAGTATCTTAAACACCTTAATCATGATAACATCTCACCAGCAAACATCTCTTGCATGATTTCCTTATTTGGAAGTTGTGATGTTACAGGATTTCAGGTCATCTCTATAAAATGTGTAGGACCTTCCTTTCTGTTCTGATAGGCCTCATCCAGCTTCCCACCTTCATTATTTTTTCTCAGGGTGAGTACAGTGGTCTTTTATTTGTCCCTCAAACAGCCCCTTTGTAGCCCATCCTATATAACAATATCGATCCAACTTTTCTCCGGGAAACCTGCTAGCTTCAAGTAAGATCCACATTCATTGACTTGTCATCCAAGCTCTTAATTCTGATAATAAGAACTAAAGACCTACTTTTTTTAATAGGACTTATGAGTTTAAGTTTTCATATGTATGTACTTGTTGAATTATTTTGTTCACACTGAGACTACCGTGGAAGCAGATGGGTTCAGTTCAGTTGTTTAATTATGCCAGGCCTTGTGCTAAGGGCTTGGGATCTTTATGGTCCAGTTCTTGAGGACTTCTCAGTGCCTTGGTGAAAATAGTCTGCACGTGTGTGCTGTGATGGCAGTGCATGGTAGGACGACAAGGGGTGGGGGGACAAGAAGAGACCCTCAGCTGATGTCTCTAGGCGTCTGCCACGCTGCGCCCTTGCCTCAGCTGCACCTTTCTCATCTCTGCTCGTCAGAGGCCTACCTGTCCTTTCCGCCTTGGGTCAGATGCCGTCTGTTCCACCAAGTCTGGCGAATCAGTGGCTGGAACAGTTGATGCTTCTATCTTCCTAGGTCTAGCCCAGAGTTTTGTGAAAGGCGCAGTCTCAGGACATGTTTTTTTAAAAACATGTTGACATGAAGGACTTCCCTGGTGGTCCAGTGGTTAAGACCCCTTGCTCCCAAAGCACGAGGCACGGTTTGGATCCCTGCTTGGGGAACTAATCCCATGTGCTATGCGGCTTGGCCTAAAATAAATATTTATTTTTTGATGTTGACCTAAGTCCTGAGTTTATAGTGAAGCATAGTCAGGTTCCCTTGTGTGTCCACCTGTAGCATAGGGAGTTGCCCGTCTCAGAAGGGTGGATAGGAGCCAGAGGAGCAGTGGAGGTAGCGCTAGAAGGGTCAGGATTGCTTGTCAAACCTTCTTCTAGAGGAAAGACAGACCATGGAATCTCACTAATTTATATTAAGTCAAGGAAAGGCAAGTATTGATTATTAAGTTGCTGAATTGTGGAAGTTTTGAATCAGGGATCTTTTATGCGTTGTCAGCCTTCCCTGATAGCTCAGTTAGTAAAGAATCTGCCTGCGATGCAGGAGACCCTGGTTCAATTCCTGGGTTGGGAAGATCCATTGGTGAAGGGATAGGCTACCCACTCCGGTATTCTTGGGCTTCCCTAGTGGCTCAGCTGGTAAAGAATCTGCCTGCAATGTGGGAGACCTGGATTCAGTCCTTGGGCTGGGAAGATCCCCCGGAGAAGGGAATGGCTACCCAGTCCAATATTCTGGCCTGGAGAATTCCATGGACTGTATAGTCCAGGGGGTCGCAAAGAGTCGGCTCCACTTTCACTTTCACTTATGTGTTGTCAGTGCATATTTTTACACAGTCATAGAATACTGGAGCTAGAAAGGACGATGAGGCCTGGCCTCTTTAGGAGGACAGGTAAGGAAAGGGAAGCCCATGTGGTTCAGGTTCCTTCCCCTGGGTCACACAGAGCCGTGCTGGGACTCAGACCTCAGAGTCTCCATGCCGTGCTCTCTCTGTGTTTGGCTTACAAAGCATTAAGTTAGTTGGAGTTCATAAAACATATCAGTTTTGCTGCAGACGAAAGGAATGAAGAACACTTCTGTCAACTGGATTCATTAGTCCTCTTTACTTTCCTCAGAGATCTGAGTGTGGTCCCCGGGCCAGCAGCATAACCTGGAAGCTGGTTAGAAATACAGATTATCCAGCCTTACCCCAGAGCCCCTCAATCAGGAGGGGCCAACCCTTCCTGGTGAAACTGTGTGCAGAGTTTCTGAGGACCGCTGCATCCCACTGAAAGTCAGCAGCTCACATATAACAGCTTCAGGCCTTGTCCAATTTATCACCACTTTTGAATTAAGAAATTTCTAATTAATGAGATTTGAGTGCATGAAATGAGCCAGAAGAGGAAGAAAATAGAAAGGAAGAGAAGATGTGAGGAGGAGGAAGAGGGGGAGAAAGGCCGGCGAGCACCCCATAAATGAGAGCAGTCTGTCGATTCTGTCCAGGAGGAGAAGGAAGTTGAAATTCAGGATTATCCTGTCTCGAGCAGGTTACCCGATCTCCTTTCGGTGAGAAAGGACCTTGAAATGCCAGTGTAACCTCATCTTCCTTTGCTCACAGATCTCGGCAAACGTTCCTTCAGGCTCTGATGACAGCACTTAGACTTTGAAAATCGGGGGGAAAGTCCATGTAATTGCATCTGAGCAGATGACAGACATTTATAGAGGAGATCACTGAAGTGTTATTGTCGTTTCTCCAAGATAAAACACTGGAAGGCAAAGGAAGAGAGAAAGAAAACAGAGCAATGACTTGATGCTTGCTCTTTATCGAGCTACTTCACTCTCTCCAGGGTATTCTGTCTTTGGGAGACTAAAGACAAAACAGCATTGAGAGGCCACAGATTGTAGTAAATACAGAGTACTGTGCCTTCAAGTTCACTTGCTTCCTCTTAGGATAACAACCAGGTAAAGGTTATGTCATCAGGAAAGAAGAGTCTGTACCTTTCTGCTGCTGCTGCTGCTAACTCGCTTCAGTCGTGTCCGACTCGGTGCGACCCCATAAATGGCAGCCCACCAGGCTCCCCCATCCCTGGGATTCTCCAGGCAAGAACACTGGAGTGGGTTGCTATCTCTTACTCCAATGCATGAAAGTGAAGTCGCTCTGTCGTGCCCGACTCTTAGCAACCCCATGGACTGCAGCCTTCCAGACTCCTCTGTCCATGGGATTTTCCAGGCAAGAGTACTGGAATGGGGTGCCATTGCCTTCTCCGGTACCTTTCTAAGGCGTGTCATTAATCAGATTTCATGTATTTATATGGGGCCTCAATTCTTGATTATTTTTTATGCTCCTGGCCTTTCTCGGACTCATCTAATGACTAGAAGATACATTCAAGTTCAAGAAGGCAGATAGCTTGGCAGGGGACCCATGGCTGGAGGTTGTATGAGTCTTTCGTAGAAATTAACCAACTCTATTATAGGAAGCCTCCAAATTACAACTTTTATATTTTATCTGTCATCCTTTGAAGTCCCCAAACTAGCCAGGGGAAAAAACCCTGTGAGCAAAGGGACTTATCTTATTTAGTCTTCATCACAAGCAACTGGTTTGTTTTTAAAAACAAAAAAAACAGGGTGATCCAGGAAGTTCACAAGCTCTCAAGAGGACATGGGTTCAGATCCAGAGTCAACCACTCTGTGACTTTGGACAAATCATTTAACCTCTCTCAACATACACGGTCCTGGCTATGAAAAGGAGATTGTTTGACCTTCTAGGATTATTTTTGAGGATTAAAGATATTAATTATCCTAGAGCTATCTTATGAAATTGAAACTTGAAGGAGCACAATTTGAAAACTATAAAATTAAGAGCCAAATAGTGTAAGAGAAGGCAGGAATGTAGTCATCAAAAATGAAAGGAACGTTGCACATTATGAAAACTTTATGGAGATTAAGCAGAATTTAACATGTCTTTGAATATATTTTTCTTCCAAGGCAAAATTTATTTCTGAGTATTTTTGCCTTGTAGTCTTTTCTTGACCTACTTTGAAATGTATAATATTATTGAGGAATCTTCCATCTCCTTAGAAATGTTTTTCTGTTGCTCAAGCTAATTGTTTCGTCTTATCCCAACATTTTCCACTTCCTAATAATGCTCATCAGAGGAAAATAATTCATCCAATCATACTTGGAGGGTTTTTTTTTTTCTTTTCATCCTAATTTGCTTTCCATGACCTTGAGGGTTTCTGGTCATTTTGAGTATTTGCAGTCCTTTTAAAATGCCATTTCTTAAGCACCCTCATAAATTCATTAGTGGACAATTTATTATTGTTCTATACACAGTGTGACATGTTCTCAAAGTAGCTGCGTCATCCTTGGTTTCTTATGTTTTATGAAATGTTCCTGTAATCCCAGTAAACAAAATAAGTCTTACAGGAAAGGATGGACTAGGGGGGAAAGTGTGGCCCTAAAGAAGGACCCAGCTCTTGTTTATGAAAGAGGTTTGCCCTCCAAACCTACAAAGTGAACAAGGCACTGAGAATCAGCAGAAAGAATAACTTGTGTCCAACTGCAGAGAAATCTGATCAGTTTACTCCTGTGTCGAAAGGTAAGGTTACACAGATCTCTGGAAAGTAAAGTTGTATAAGTGGATCTCCCTTTCTGGGAGGGGTACCTCTTTTAAACAGTTATTACCTACTGTCTCAGGATACTTTAAAAAAAAAAAAAAGGAAAAGAAAGTCATTTTTTATTTCAAATGTGCAGAGTGTGATTCCAATAATGGAAACATCAGGAAAAGTATTGAGTGTTTTGAAAAGCTGGCTCCTTGTTGTCTGTCTTTGTGAGCTGCTGAGAGCCAGCAGAGATGGCCCCTTTGTGTGTCCTGTACTTGTGAAGGAGGTAAAGAAGCAGGGTGTGCCATGAGCATTTTGATTCAAGCCATTACAGTCTGGTTAAAACTCTCATTTTCAATTGAACTGACAGAGATACAGGCAGGCCATAGGGATGGATCAGGAAAGCAGACTTGTCACCCCGCAGCCAAGCACTCTAGGTTTCCTTGGACCCCATGAGTGCACGGGGCTTTCATCTCTCCACAGCAGTTCCAGACTAGAACGTCTGAGTGCCTTTGGTTCCTCTGTTCCCTCACTCAGTTTAATTTTCCCTTTGTTCTTTTAGAATGTATTGCAGTCTAACACATTGTGTGTGCCTGTATTTGTTGTTGTTGTTGTTTAGTCGCTCAGTTGTGTCCAGCCCTTTGCAATCCCATGGACTGCAGCACACCAGGCTTCCCTGTCCTTCACTGACTCCCAGAGCTTGCTCAGACTCATGTCTATTAAGTTGGTGATGCCATCAAACCATCTCATCTGCTGTCATCCCCTTCTCTTCCTGCCTTCAATCTTTCCCAACATCAGGGTCTTTTCCAATGAGTCAGCTCTTTGCATTGGGTGGCCAAAGTACTGGAGCTTCAGCTTCAGCATCAGTACACACGTGAAACTGCTGATTATATGACCCTGTCTCAGTAATATGTAAAGTCCATGAGGGCAAGACCCATCTGTTTTGTTCACAGCTATCTTCTTAGTGCCTGGAACAGAGCTTGAAACCTCAGCCCTCATTCATTAAATATTGATCAAAGTGAATGGGTGGATGGATGAATGGTAGGCTATAATGAGCAATGGTCTTGCTGCTGCTGCTGTTGCTAAGTCGCTTCAGTTGTGTCCGACTCTGTGTGACCCCATAGACGGCAGCCCACCAGGCTCCTCCATCCCTGGGATTCTCCAGGCAAGAACACTGGAGTGGGTTGCCATTTCTTTCTCCAATGCATGAAAGTGAAAAGTGAAAGTGAAGTCACTCGTCATGTCCGACTCTTAGTGACCCCATGGACTGCAGCCTACCAGGCTCTTCCACCCATGGGAGTTTCCAGACAAGAGTACTGGAGTGGGTTGCCATTGCCTTCTCCAGAGCAATGGTCTTAACATCTCTTAAAATCTAACTGAGAAAACCAGTTGCTTTCCTATAGCATAGATTGCCACTTCTAGACTCTGGGGCATTTACATGAGGAAACTCATTATAGCCTTTCCTTTCCTTTACTGTCATGATAAAAATGTAGCTGAACTATGAGTTGTGGGGGCGTTTGTACGGGTGTTGCCATTTGCAGTTTAGTAATTCCTGGAAATGTTGGTAACTCGGGGAAATTGTACTGAAGACCTTAGCCAGCTAAGAGCAGTCAAACTAAAAATTAAGGTACTAGTCAGTGAAATTGGAGAAAAAACAGTCACATTCAAAAAAAGATCATCACTTGTAGCTGGAAATAGATCTAATAAAGAGGTAACAAGTGGGGCAAAAAGGCCTAAAACATGTTTTACAGAGTAAGGAGTGGACCCTGCTCAGTGTAAGAAATAGACACCCAGTGAAACAGGGAGAGACACCTCCTGAAACCATCCAGCAGAACCAAACTGAAATGGAATTTAGAATAAATATAATAAAATACCATTTAAGACAGAAGAATTAGAATGTGTTTAATCTGAGATTAAAATGTAAATGGAAAAATATAAAGAGAAAGCAGATTTCAGAAAGATTCAATAATTTAGAGACCTGATTAATATCTGAAAGTCATTCCCTTTTTCTCAACCCCACCTCAACTCCCTACCCCAACTGGGTGGACTGTGGGGCAGAGCCCAGACCCAGCCAGAGGAGAAGAGGGTAGTGACCAGACCCTGAAGTGAGGACAGGCTTGCTTGCCTGGCTGGATAGAAAGCAGTGGAGAGGAATAGACTCAGACTGTAGGGTTGTCCTTCAATATCCCACAGAAGACTGGTTCCAGGAGCCCTGCAGATTCCAAAATCCATGGATTCTCAGGTCCCTTATATAAAATGGCATAGTATTTACATATAACCTACACACTTCCTCCCACATGCTTGAAACCATCTCTCAATTATTAATAAGACCAAATACAATGCAAATGCTATATAAGTAGTTGTAAATACAGTCAGTGTAAATACTGTGTAAATAGTTGCCAGCCCATGGCAAATTCAAATTTTCCTGGAACTCTTTGTTTTTTTTTTAATATTTGCCTTTCAGGGTTGGTGGAATCCACAGATGTGGAGCCAGGAGGCAGACTGTAACTGCCTGAGTTTGCAGAGCTGGAGGATGGGGCCCAAATGTGGCTGTTACTGAACTGGTGGTTGGTTTATATGAATGAAAAATCCTTTAAAAATCAGACCTATGAAGAAATAGATTTAATTCTCAAGAGCAGAGTTTACCCCTTAATACACCAAAACCTCTTTCTAGTTTTTTTTCCTTTTGACATGGAAAACTTTTGGAAATTTATATCGTTCTTCTTTCCCACCTTCTCAAATACAGGACTAGAAGTTTAACTTATTTTAACCTTTCCAAGGGACTCTGGGTCATCATCACAAACATTAATTGCGACAGACTGCAGGATGGTGATATCCTTGCCCCCAAGCCTGTGGGAATGTTGTATTCTGTGTCCCTGTACCAAACAGCTTCAAGCAATTGCATTTTTTTTCTTAATTGGAGGATAATTGCTTTACAATGTTGTGTTTGTTTCTGTTGTACAACGTGAACCAGCTGTGAAAGTGAAAGTTGCTCAGTCATGTCTGACTCTGCGACCCCCATGGACTATGCAGTTCATGCAATTCTCCAGGCCAGAATACTGGAGTGGGTAGCCTTTCCCTTCTCCAGAGGGTCTTCCCAACCCAGGGATTGAACCCAGGTCTCCTGCATTGCGGGCAGATTCTTTACCAGCTGAGCCACCAGGGAAGCCCATGAAGCAGCTGTCTGTATACATATATCCCCTCCCTCTTGCGCCCCACTTCCACCCCACCCCATCTCACCTCTCTAGGTCTTCACAGAGCTCTGAGCTGAGCTCCCTGTGCCTTATAGCAGGTTGCCACTGGCTGTCTCTTTTCCACATAGTAGTGTATATTTGTCAGTGCTACTCTCAGTTTGTCCCGCCCTCTCCTCCCCCTACTGTGTCCAAAAGTCCATTTTCTTCATCTGCATCTCTATTCCTGCCCTGCATACAGGTTCACCAGTACCAGTTTTCTATATTGCATATATATGAGCAGGCAGCTGCATTTTTAAGTTCTGGTGGCTTTTGAGAGTTTTGCCTTCTTTTTCTTTTTTTTGTTAGTGTTTCTACCTATAGATTTTGTACCTTTCCCTTGTACTTTCTGTTTCCAGACTATTGTGAACTTAGAAACTAGACCATTGATTTTTAATTGTGTGTAGATTAAGATCAAGTCAGTGCTGAGGGAGGTTGTAATGATTTTTTCTCAATGGTCCTGGTTTCATGTTTAGTATGAACTGTGTAACTCAGTTTTGACTGTCAGGAACATGTAGTTTCTGCTTCTCAACTGTGTCATTACCAAATAAC
Organism: Bubalus kerabau; assembly: GCF_029407905.1. Lineage (NCBI taxonomy): Eukaryota > Metazoa > Chordata > Mammalia > Artiodactyla > Bovidae > Bubalus > Bubalus kerabau. Next base: position 29,480,648 of record NC_073635.1, on the reverse strand, counting down.
TGAGTCGCTGAGAGGTGCCCTGAAAATTATCTTAACAAAAAACTAGAATCATTTATGAATTAATTATGATAGGATGAAGAGTAAAATGGGCTTCCTGGTGGCTCAGCGGTGGAGAATTTGCCTGCAGTGCAGGTTTGATCCCTGGGTCAGGAAGATCCCCTGGAGGAGGGCACAGCAACCCACTTACCTGAAGAATCACATTTACAGAGGAGCCTGGCTGGCTACAGTCCATAGGGTTGCAAAAGAATCAGACACGACTGAGTGACTGAGCATGCTCTGGGAGGGGTTACTAAAAGGTGTGAGTGGATCGAGATCAAGGACACCTACACCTACCTCAGTGCCTCTCCCTGCATCTCCGTCTGCCCAGCTGATCTGTTTGCGGCCAGAACAATGGGCGGCTCTCCTTGAATCACTTTCAGCTCTGGCACAGGGCATTGCTGAGCTAGGATAGTTCCAGCCTGCTAAGGCTGTACACAGACTTTTGTAGTCACAGGATGTCTGGCTTTGAAGGACAGGCGGATACTGTTTTTTATGATAGCAGTGAATTGGTTCTTTGGCCTTTTTTAAATGCACAAGTTGTCTGGGAGACATTCTGGTATCTGCATTTCAGCCCTTCTGGTTCAAAATGCAGCTTTGCAGGAGGACTGCCAGAGGTCACTGTTAAGAAAATCCTCTCACTATAGTCAGGATTCTCAGGCCCCTAGAGTCTTATAATGATGGATCTGGTCTTGCAGTTGCATATCCCATCAAGCTTATTATTGCTGTCTTCTAGAAAAAGGTTAAGTTCTGTGGACAACTAAAGGGAATAAAAAGTCCTCCACTTTGAGTCTTTCAGTTTCTATTTCAGTCTCAGTCCTATGGCACAGTGCCACTGATACTTTAAAACAGGGGTCCCCAACCTCTGGGACCCAATGCCTGATGATCTGAGGTGGAGCTGATGTAATGGTAAGAGAAACAAAGTGCACAATAAATGTAATGCATTTGAATCATCCCAGAACCACCCCCTCATATCCCCCCCCTGGTCCGTGGAAAAATTGTCTTCCACCAAACCGGACCCTGTTGCCAGAAACGTTGGGGACCACTGCGTTAGAATGAAATCTCATGGAGATTCCTTGTCCTTCTGTGCTTTGGGCCTGGGAGTCCTCCTCCTTCCACCAAGTTCTTCTACTTGGAGTAGGAGGTAACACAGTAGAGGAATAGCCAGGCCTTCATTTGTATCACTTGATCTTTGAATATGCTCTTTAGAATTAATAGCACCTTCTAATGATCTGCTAGCAGGGCCATTTGATAATGACTCTTCATTGCAAATACTTCACACTATTCCTTTAAAGACTCTGGCCCCTGATTCTTCTCATAGAGTTCCCTCCTTGTGAATCACTTCAAGACATACAGAAATAAAGTACGGTGTCATTTGAGTTATTTAAGGAGATTTATTAAGTATTATCTGTGCAAAGAACTCTGTTAGATCTGGGAGGCTACAGCCCTGTTAGGAGTATATGGTTCGGTTACAGAGCCAACCCTCAGCAAAACCATGTGACCAATTGGTAATGCTTTCACTTGTCAACTATCTCTGAAGTCTTCCATAAGTCATGTGGGAATGTCCAAGGGCCAGAGAGTTGAGAGTTAAATGTTTAAACCTTGTTATACACACCACTGAGGACTGGCCTGGTGGAACAAGTTTTATGGAGATGCAAGTAGGTGTGGTTCTGAGATGAGCAGGGAAAAGCAGAAAGCTGCAGCTAGAGGGAAAGCGGGAAGGCACAGCTGAGAACGAGGTGCTCCTGGGCCAGCTGGGGCATCACCACAGCTTGGGACAGCCAGAACTGCGGCCTACCTTTGATGAGAATTGAGAGCAGATGAAAATGTTGAGTGAAGTAAGTCAGAAAGGGACAAACAATTTCACACATTGATGCATATATATGAAATCTAGGAGGATGGTACTGATGAGCCTGTTTGCAGGGCAGCAGTGGAGATGCAGACACAGAACAGATGTGTGGACACGGCGGGGGGGGTGGGGGGGTGGGGGGGGGAGAGGGCGGGGCAAATTGAGAGAATAGCCTGGAAACATACACATTACCATATGTAAAATAGATAGCCAGTGGGAATTTGCTGTGTGACCACAGGGAGCTTGAACCTGTGCTCTGTGACAACCTAGAGGAGTGGGAGCTGGGAAGGAGGTTCAGAGGGAGGGGACCTGTGTATAACTATGGCTGCTTCATGTCTCTATGTGGCAGAAACCAACACAATATTGCAAAGCAGTTATCCTCCAGTAAAAATGAATAAGTATTTTAAAGTCTTACAGTTAAGCTGAAGGAAGATGGGTTTGGTATGTGAAATGAGTGAAATTAACCTGCAATGGGGTTGCTGTAATAATCTAACTGTAGGTTTCCAAGGACTAGACTAGGATGGAGCTAGTGAGAATGGAGAGAGAATGGAATCGTATACAACAGATTTATTTTTATAACTTGAGATGCCATATTCTTAAAGTTTAATGGAGGTTGAGATATGTGAAGATCTTCCAGATGTAAGGGAGCCTCCAGATGTATGGGAGATTACATGAATTATGGAGAAAGAGACATTAGAAAAGATGACAGAATCGACATGACGTAAAAACATGTTGGTAATTCCATGAAATTAGTAAAATTTTTGCCTGGCTTCCTGAATTTGGCTTGAGTTAAAAAGAAGATAGGGCTTCCCTTGTGGCTCAGCTGGTAAAGAACCTGCCTGCAATGTGGGAGACTTGGGTTTGATCCCTGGGTTGGGAAGATCCCCTGGAGAAGGGAAAGGCCACCAACTCGAGTATCCTGGCCTGGAGAATTGCATGGACTGCGTAGTCCATGGGGTCGCAAAGAGTCGGACGCAACTGAGTGACTTTCACAAAAAGAAGATAAGAGAGGCCTTGAATTTATTTGTAGTGTTGAGAAGCATGTTTCAGGTTTCACGGGGAAGTTTTTCCCTCCCTTATTATCAATGACATCTCACCTTTCTCTTAAGAGCCAAACCAGCATCTAAACTGGAATCAGCCTTTCTTTCTTTACTCCCTTCCTTAATCTCTGTATCCAATAACCCCAAACTATGAAGTCTTCCCTTTTAAATGTTTACTGTATCATCGTCCTATCTTCAGCATTCCTAATGCCTTCCTCCTAAGCCCACCTACTCTCATATTTCTTTCCTTGAATATTGATAACTGGCAATTTTATAGGTACTTAGGTGGAAGGGGCTATTAGTGCGTGTTAGAATTGAACAAAGAATAGTCTGAAGTAGCATGCTAAAGTTGCTTTAGTAATGTCCGACTCTTTCTGACCCTATGAACCAAAGCCCACCAGGCCCCTCTGTCCATGGGATTTTCCAGGCAAGCATACTGGAGTGCATTGTCATTTCCTACTCCAAGGAGATCCTCCCAACCCGGGGATCGAACCTGTGTCTCTTGTGCCCTGCATTGGCAGGGGGATTCTTTACCATTAGTGCCACCTGGGAAGCCCCACTCAAAAGTGGAGAGGCATAAAAATTTCATTTGTGAATAGATTTTTTTCTTAGACTAATTAAAACAGTGGTCCAGCTGTTGCATCCTGAAGGAGGCCACTCACTGGTGACTCTGATAATGGGCCTCTGTTCAAAATCTCAGCCAAGCAGGTAATCTGTGAATTTTAGAAGGGATGAGGAGGGACATCCCAACTTGAACCAAAGGATGGTGAAAGGGAGAAGCCACACCTTGGATGGCATAGAGGGGGCACTCCTGAGCCTTTTATCTTTCAAGAGGGACAACCCCTTTGGGAGCAAGAGCTAGCGGGGCTTCTGAAAATTGACTCTTGGAAACTTCCAGAAGGGATGACCTTAGCCTCTTTTCTGTTATTAGCATGAAGCACAGAAGACAGCTCCTGGTCATTAGGAAAACCAGGTTAAGAAAATCACTTGTTTTCCACTGTGTGTTTTCTTAGAGCATTTTTCTGGAACATAAAAAAGAAGCTAAAAACATCCTAAATGTTTTAGGATTTATCAGCTGTATTATGTCCTTGCAACACTATTTACCTAAGTATAGTAACCAGTAGTATTTTGATGTATTCAAATATGACATAATGCACACTTGTGTAATCAAAATAATTAAATTGTGACACTGTAAGGCCAGGTTATAATATTGCATACAGTGTTCTTCATGTGATTCATATCTTTATATTTATGGCTTAACACTGCCAATCTGAATATTGATTTATTTTCAGCCAGTCAAAATATCCATTCTATTTTTCAGCTTCTCCAGTTGGCAACGGTTATATCAAGCCTCCAGTTCCACCTGTGTCTGGCACACAGAAGGAGAAAGGGCCCCCAACCATGTTACCCATCAGTGTGGACCCAGACAGCAAACCCGGAGAGTATGTCCTCAAGAGTTTATTTGTCAACTTCACCACTCAGGCTGAGCGCAAGATTCGCATCATTATGGCAGAACCCCTGGTGAGTACACACAGAAGACCTGTGTCCTTTTCAGTCCTTCTTGATGTCGAATATAGATTTTACAGCTCCAAGAAGGGATGAAGGATGGATGGTTTTCCCCCTAGTTTGTTTTTTGACATCGTGTGTGTGTGTGTGTGTGTGTGTGTGTACTCAGTCACATTTGACTCTTTGCAACCCCATGGATTGTAACCCACCAGGTTCCTCTGTCCATGGGATTTTTCAGGCAAGAATGTTGGAACAGGTTACCATTTTGTCTGCCAGGGGTTCTTCCTGACCCAGGGATCAAACCTGTCTCCTGTATCAGTAGGTGGATTCTTTAACCACTGCGCCACTTGGGAAGCCCTTTTTGATACTATAGGTAATTTTTCAGTCACTTCAGTTCAGTTGGTCAGTCATATCCAACTATTTGCAACCCCATGGACTGCAGCACACCAGGCCTCTCTGTCCATCACCAACTCCCAGAGTTTACTCAAACTCATGTCCATTGTGTCAGTGATGCCATCCAACCATCTTGTCCTCTGTCGTCCCCTTCTACTCCTGCCTTCAATCTTGCCCAGCATCTGGGTCTTTTCCGATGAGTCAGTTCTTCCCATCAGGTGGCCAAAGTATTAGAGTTTCAGCTTCAGCATCAGTCCTTCCAAAGAATATTCAGGACTGATCTCCTTTAGGATGGACTGGTTGGATCTCCTTGCAGTCCAAGGGACTCTCAAGAGGCTTCTCCAACACCACAGTTCAAAAGCATCAGTTCTTTGGCGCTCAGCTTTCTTTGTCCAACTCTCACATCCATACATGACCACTGGAAAAATCATAGCCTTGACTAGACAGACCTTTGTTGGCAAAGTAATGTCTCTGCTTTTTAATATGTTATCTAGGTTGGTCATAACTTTTCTTCCAAGGAGCAAGCATCTTTTAATTTCATGGCTGCAATCACCATCTGCAGTGATCTAGGAGCCCAGAAAAATAAAGTCTGACACTGTTTCCACTGTTTCCCCATCTATTTGCCATGAAGTGATGGGACCGGATGCCGTGATCTTAGTTTTTTGAATGTTGTGTTTTAAGCCAACTTTTTCACTCTCCTCTTTCACTTTCATCAAGAGGCTCTTTAGTTTCTCTCTGCTTTCTGCCATAAGGGTGGTGTCATCTGCATATCTGAGGTTATTGATATTTCTCCTGGCAATCCTGATTCTAGCTTGTGCTTCATACAGCCCAGCGTTTCTCATGATGTACTCTGCATATAAGTTAAATAAGCAAGGTGACAATATACAGCCCTGACGTACTCCTTTCCCAATTTGGAACCAGTCTGTTGTTCCATGTCCAGTTTTAACTGTTGCTTCCTGACCTGCATACAGACTTCTTAAGAGGCAGGCCAGATGGTCTGGTATCCCCATTTCTTTAAGAATTTTCCAGAGTTTGTTGTGATCTACACAGTCAAAGGCTTTGGCACAGTCAATAAAGCAGAAGTAGATGTTTTTCTCGGAGAAGGCAATGACACCCCACTCCAGTACTCTTGCCTGGAAAATCCATGGACGGAGGAGCCTGGTAGGCTCTAGTCCATGGGGTAGCTAAGAGTCAGACACGACTGAGCGACTTCACTTTCACTTTTCTCTTTCATGCATTGGAGAAGGAAATGGCAACCCACTCCGGTATTCTTGCCTGGAGAATCCCAGGGACGGCGGAGCCTGGTGGGCTGCCATCTATGGGGCCACACAGATTCGGACACGACTGAAGCAACTTAACAGCAGCAGCAGAAGCAGCAGATGTTTTTCTGGAACTCTCTTGCTTTTTTGATGATCAAGTGGATGCTGGCAATTTGATCTCTGGTTCCTCTGCCTTTTCTAAATCCAGCTTGAACATCTGAAAGTTCACGGTTCACATACTATTGAAGCCTGGCTTGGAGAATTTTGAGCATTACTTTGCTAGTGTGTGAGATCAGTGCAATTGTTAGTTTGAGCATTCTTTGGCATTGCCTTTCTTTGGGATTGGAATGAAAACTGACCTTTTTCCAGTCCAGTGGCCACTGCTGAGTTTGCCAAATTTGCTGGCATATTGAGTGCAGCACTTGCACAGCATCATCTTTTAGGATTTGAAATAGCTCCAACTGGAATTCCATCACCTCCACTAGCTTTGTTCAAGTGATGGTTCCTAAGGCCCACTTGACTTCACATTCCAGGATGTCTGGCTCTAGGTGGGTTATCACACCATCGTGATTATCTGGGTCGTGAAGATCTTTTTTGTATAGTTCTTCTGTTTATTCTTGCCACCTCTTCTTAATATCTTCTGTTTCTGTTAGGTCCATACCATTTCTGTCCTTTATCGTGCCCATCTTTGCATAAAATGTACCCTTAGTATCTCTAATTTTCTTGAAGAGATCTCTAGACTTTACCATTCTATTGTTTTCCTCTATTTCTTTGCATTGATCACTAAGGAAGGCTTTCTTATCTCTCCTTGCTGTTCTTTGGAACTCTGCATTCAGATGGGTATCTTTCCTTTTCTCCTTTGCCTTTTACTTCTCTTCTATTCACAGCTATTTGTAAGGCCTTGTCAGACAACCATTTTGCCTTTTTGCATTTCTTTTCCTTGGGGATGGTCTTGATCCCTGCCTGCTGTACAATGTCATGAACCTCCATCCATAGTTTTAAAATATAATATTTACGTTTCCTGATTTAAGATAATTGAGGCACAAGGACCTTAAAATAATTAGGAGATAGAATTCAGCAGCACACTTCACCACTGGGTTTAGGACAGATAAGCTTAATTTAACATTAAGAAGTATTAAAATTGTAGAAAAATTGTGTTCATAGTCTCTGCTGTGTCTGTGTACTTTTGTCAAAATCTTTTGTCCTATCTTTAAAGTAAAAGACAAAAAAAATCATCATTCTTCAAAGAGTTGCCAGAGCTCCTAGTCTGAGAACAGAGAGACAGATGGTCTCCATGACATATAATCCAAGGAAGTTTTTTGAGTCGTTCATAAGTACCATTCTGTTACCTGAAAATTGGAAGACAGGAAATTGTTGATTAAGTTGATTAATGCCCTTCAAGTCAGTAGTCAGTATCTTCTTTGCAAATGATTCTGCTGCAAAATAAGGCTTGTGCTTCACGCTTATGTTAATTACTTTAACAAGAGCTCTAAAGACAGAGTGCTAAATCTCAAAAGGATAGTGGAAAGGAAAAAAGTCCAATTGGAAGATTCAGATTACTTGTCTCCTGACCTTGGTGGGCCACTCACAATAAGAGAAAGGAAAGGAATTCAGAGTGACGCAGCTCTTTCTGTGAAGCTTGGCTTTGTACCTCCTGTGAAGAGATTGGGACAGGAGAAGAGGTCTGAGGTTGGCTTGAAGGCATCATAGCTTAAAATAATTAAATGTAATATTGAGCCCATAGCTTATGCGTGCTCGGTCACTTCAGTTATATCCGACTCTTTGCAACCCTGTGGACTGTAGGAGCCCATAGCCTAAGTCTCTTGAAAAACTTATGATACTCAGCATCATCTTTTCAAAATGATCTTCATGATGGACTTCCCTGGCAGTCCAGTGGTGAAGACTCTGAGCTTCCAATGCAGCAGGTGTGGGTTCAATCCCTGGTCAGGAAACTTAGATCATATGTGCCATGTGAGGCAGCCAAAAAAAACCCAAAAACTCTTACCAAAAATAATAATAACCTTTATAAGAATCACAATTTAACATTTGGAAATCAAAATCCAAGGATATTTAAATGCTTTGAATATTTGTAACCCAAAAGTTACAAACTTTGCCTTTAAACGTTTTTATTGGATCAATGAATTTCAACTTCCTATTAAGGAAAATGTTTTCTTGGCTTTACAGTTTAAATCATTTATAATAAACCTTAGTACTCTAGCTTTTCCCCATTCACCCATGTGTTTGTGTTTCTAGTGCTTTTACTACTAATAATAGCTAATATTTCTGGAGTGCTTAACTGTGTGCCAAGCACCATGCTTAATGTATTATATATCCTTTAATCTTCACAATGACCCTAGGTAGAGAGTATTTGTGTACCTGTTTACAGATGGGGAAAGCTGGCACAGAGAGGCAAAAGTGATCATCCAAGGTCACACAGTTTTTATTTGAATTCAAGCTGGGTCTCTTCAGAGCCCACCTCAGAACCATTCTACACTCTGCCAGTCTTTGCATGGGCATCTTCATAGGAAGATACCTTGTATGGTATCTTTACTTAAGAGACTTAAGTAAAGTATTACTTAAAGCAACAGAGGGCTTTCCTATAAATGGGGTCCAAAGAATCATGTACCTTCATTCCTATTGCTCAAAACAGTGCTGATCCCTGGAAGCCTCTGAGCTCTGTGGGAGGTGTCTGGGGGAGCCAGGCCACCTCCCCAAGATGGAGGGTGGGGAGCTACCTGGACTCCAAAGACCCCAGGAGAGTGTAAGAAGGAGAGAGGGGAAAGGCGCAAGGAAGAATCCTTTCACTCATTGACAGTGGAAACGTGCCAAAACACATCAGGGCTCTCTGAAATTGTGTATCATGGTACATTTTTTCCAAGAAACTAGTAAGTTACACCTTCCCAAGTGGCGCTAGTGGTAAAGAACCTGCCTGCCAATGCAGGAGACATAAGAGACCTGGGTTCGATCCCTGGTTTGGAAAGATCCCACGGAGTAGGAAATGGCAACCCACTCCAGTATTCTTGCTTGGAGAATCCCATGGCCAGGGGAGGCTGGCGGGTACAGTCCATGGGGTCGCAAAGAGCCAAACATGACTGAAACGACTTAGCGTGAGGCACAAGGAAGTTGTACTGTAGTTGAATAGAGGTACTTAGAAGGCTGGACTGTGAACATCCCTGATTCTAAAATAATAGTTTAGGTACTTTTGTTTAAGGATTCAGGAAGTAAATTAGATTGGGTTTAACTTTTTCATCTTCAGTTTACTTCGTTTGGAATGTGTTTGCATAACATTTTTCTTCTTGGAATAAACATTATGTCTGAGAAACTAACATGTTCCACAGCGTGCTTTTAATTAGAGGTAGACATTTCCGTTCCTTTCTCTGAGACAATTTAAAGGGCCCCAAACAAGAAAAATGAAAAATAGTGTAAGCTGTCTTCATCAGCAAATCTTCACTGTGTGCCCAGGGTGAGAGAGTTTACTAGATGCTGATGGACAAGTAGATGGACATTGTGTTTTTAGCTAAAGAAATGTGTTCAATCGATTTTCAGTATTGTTGCTTTTTATAAAATGAGACTAATCCTCTTGTATTTTTTGGCAGAGGTATAAGCTTCTGTGCCATTTTCTTCTCTTATCTGTTGAAAAGTGCTTAGTAATTTTTGCCCTTGAATATGTTTACTTATTGGACAATAAATGTGAGTAGATGCTGTGGCTTGTTACCTGAGTCTAATTTGAATGTGTGTTTGTCATTTTGTTCTAGAGCCCTAGCAAGAAGAGGTGTTATTTTTGATATATGAGTATTATGTTTAAAGTCAATTCTGAATAAATGTCCCCTAGTATTTTTCTTACAGAAGTTGACTTTATTTAGAAAGATGCTGAATCCTTTAAAGTTTGGATTCATGTGGAATTGTATCATATCACAAAGTTGTATTGTCGTATCTCTAATATAATTAAAACTTGTATGGGGGTAGCAAAGGTAATTTTAAAAAATTTGGAATTATTGATTTATTGTTTATGGGGCTACTCAGGAATCTGTATTTCTGTTTTTTTTTTTAAAGACTGAAACCTTCAGAATTCCACATCAGTTAGGCTGCATGAGATCAGTTATATACAATGTTAAATTAAAGTTGTACTTATGAATTACTGATGTCCAGATAGCTAACTTAAATGGGGGGGAAAGGACAGGAAACAAAGATGTTCCACCAAGATAAAATATTAGATTTTTTTCTTGTTAAAGATGTTTCACCAGTTTAGCAATGTTGTTCTTCATACCTAAAAGATGCTCAGGTCATATTCATTAATATCAATAATTTTACTCCGTTTCTGTTGCTTTATGAGTCATTTGATAGCATTTGCTCCTGGCTGGTCTAACTATTATTTCACTTTTCCCAAGCAGTGTTTTAAACAAGGTCAATTAGGTCATCTGTAACTTTTTTATATTTTTATCTCAAAACAGAAAGTACAGAAAACAGCGTAGCAGCTGCTGTCCCTCTCGCCTCCTTCTCCTTTCCTCTGGTTTCAAATCTATCTTTCCCAAAGTGTATCTTTTTATAGTTCTTTAAGTTATAATCAGTGGTGGGTAAATCACTTGGTTTAGTTTATCTCACATGCTTGGATTTTCCCCTGAATGAGCAGTGATATTTCAGCTGAGAATAGAATTCTAGTTTCACATTTATCCTCCTTCCAGACTTTTGCCAATAAGTTTCACCATGTTGCCTCTAGCACTGCTGTCTGGTTGATTTGTTATTTGTTTGTGGATTATTTACTTTTTTCTTTGTCTGCTTTTATGTTTTTTTTTTTGTTTTTTTTTTTTTTTGCTTTGTCTATAGCTTTCTGCAGTTTCCCCACAGTCTGTGCTGAGATGTGGATTTATTTCTATTTTCCTGTTTGAGACTCTTACGCTTCTTAAATTTAAGATTCATGTTTTTTCATCAGTTTTGGAAAATTCTTAGCCATTAATTATTTGAAGATTACCACTTCTCCACTTTTCCTCTTTTTTTCCTAGCATTCATATTAGATACACATTGCTCTATTACCTGTCTTTTTACCCTTCTTTAATTGTTTCTACCCCTCTATCTTGCTGCTGTATTCTGAGTCAATTCCTCAAGTCTAATCTTCAATTTATTAATCCTCTCTTGGGCTATAGGACTTCCCTGGTGGCTCAGTGGTAAAGAATCCACCTTTCAATGCAGGAGACACAGGTTCAGTCCCTGGGTTGAGAAGATACTCTGGAGAAGGAAATAGTAATCTACTCCAATATTGTTGCTCGAGAAATTTCATGGACAGAGGAGCCTGGTGGGCTATAGTCCATGGGGTCACCAAAGAATCAGACATGACTTAGCAGCTAAACCATGACAACTCTTGGGCAGTGTCTAATCTGTTGTATAATGTGTGCAATGAGAGTTATAATTTTGGTGATATAATGTTTTATTTCTAGAAGTATGTTTTAAAATCTATTTAGGTGAGGATTTTTTTAATTTGAGGGGTTCCTTATGTTTAGAACTTCTGTTGTGTCTCTTTGACCACCTTAAACATGCATTTTTGTTTGTGTCCTCTCTTCAGTGTCTTGGGCCAAATATTATATTAATTTCTTGGTTTGGGAATTTCTGTACCTGGAAGGTGATACAAATATAAGCTCCAAACTCTTATAAGACTGAAGACTGTGGTTTAAAATTCTTGGGGAGGATTTTGTTGTATTTACCTAGAACTGAGGCAGGGGCCATTGGAATATCTTTTCATCTTCTTGTGCCAGTACATAGATTTGTCCCTAGCCCACTGTTTCATTGTTTAGGACCACACTTTATGTGGGCATCTTATCTCCAGTGCCCCACCTCTCAAGGTTCACAGCTTTGTTTCCTGTCCCCAAATGGACAACAACAAAAAGCCTCCAGCATAATGAGACCAGTAGTCCTCCCCCTGTGCATCCACTGTATCACCTCCTATCTTTCTGCTTTTCATTTCCCTTTTCCTTTCTTGTGGACTCATTTCTTCACTTTAAAAAGTCCTATATTCCACTCACCATTTTCAAATGTTTATAGCCTATGAACTTTTGCATTATCTTGGTCTATTATCCTGCCAGGGCCCTCTACAGAATTCTTGATTTGCCTTTCATGCAGATAAGGACAGGGTGGGTCTTTGCATTGTGAGGTTCCTATACAAGCAAACATTCCCATGGCAAGATGGGGTGACCCCAAGATGAATAAAAGGAAGAGTGAGGGGACTGTCTAGTCAAAGCTATGGTTTTTCCAATAGTCATGTATGGATGTAAGAGTTGGACTATAAAGAAAGCTGAGTGCCAAAGAATTGAAGCCCTTGAACTGTGGTGTTGGAGAAGACCCTTGAGAGTCCCTTGGACTACAAGGAGATCCAACCAGTCCATCCTAAAGGAAATCAGTCCTGAATATTCATTGGAAGGACTGATGCTAAAGCTGAAACCCCAATCCTTTGGCCACCTGATGGGAAGAACTGACTCATTGGAAAAGACCCTGATGCTGGGAAAGATTGAAGGCAGGAGGAGACAGGGACGACAGAGGATGAGATGGTTGGATGGCATCACCAACTCGATGGACATGGGTTTGAGTAAACTCCGGGAGTTGGTGATGGACAGGGAGGCCTGGTGTGCTGCAGTCCATGGGGCCGCAAAGAGTTGGACAGGCTTAAAGCTCAACATTCAGAAAACGAAGATTATGGCATCTGGTCCCATCACTTCATGGGAAATAGATGGGGAAACAGTAGAAACAGTGTCAGACTTTATTTTGGGGGGCACCAAAATCACTGCAGATGGTGACTGCAGCCATGAAATTAAAAGACGCTTACTCCTTGGAAGGAAAGTTATGACCAACCTAGATAGCATATTCAAAAGCAGAGACATTACTTTGCCAACAAAGGTCCGTCTAGTCAAGGCTATGGTTTTTCCTGTGGTCATGTATGGATGTGAGAGTTGGACTGTGAAGAAGGCTGAGCGCCAAAGAATTGATGCTTTTGAACTGTGGTGTTGGAGAAGACTCTTGAGAGTCCCTTGGACTGTGAGGAGATCCAACCAGTCCATTCTGAAGGAGATCAGCCCTGGGATTTCTTTGGAAGGAATGGTGCTAAAGCTGAAACTCCAGTACTTTGGCCACCTCATGCGAAGAGTTGACTCATTGGAAAAGATTCTGATGCTGGGAGGTATTGGGGGCAGGAGGAGAAGGGAACGACAGAGGATGAGATGGCTGGATGGCATCACTGACTCGATGGACATGAGTCTGAGTAAACTCCGGGAGTTGGTGATGGACAGGGAGGCCTGGTGTGCTGTGATTCATGGGGTCGCAAAGAGTCGGACACGACTGAGTGACTGAACTGAACTGAACTGAGCAACTGAACTGATGATTTGTATAGGTGGAGTCAAAGGAGAGCAGGTGTTCAGGTGAGGATGATGGAGGACCAGAGGACAGATGCTAAAAGTCAGTGACACCTTCAGGAGTGAGTGGTCTAGCGTGGGTGGGGGATAGAAAGGATGTGCTTGCCGGTCAGCATGTGTGTAGCCCACTGGCCCCTCTTCCTGGAATGCCCTCAGCTCTTCATCCTGCCTTCATCTTTCAAGGCCCAACTCAAATGCCTCATCATCTGGAAAGGTTATTTGATTTCTTCCCTGACTCCACACAATTATACAGATGTGGATATATGTACCTATAAATCTCTATCTGAACCACCATATCATTATCTCAAGCAAACTGGCTTCATTAAATAAGAGTATTAGAATTAGAATAGAATAGAAAATGTCAGAACATTATAGGTTTTAAGGGTACATGTTGTTTTATGAAACTTTCAGTTGTGTGTATATCTACCAGACCTTGATATAAAATGTGTATTTTTATGATGAGTAGGGGTGAAGGATACAGGAATTCTTTTTTAAGTTGAAGAATTTAGGAATTCACTGGAGGACCAACAGTTAGGACTGCTTTCACTGCTGAGGGTCCAGATTCAATCCCCTGGTCAGAGAACTAAGATCTCACAAGCCATAGGGAGTGGCCAAAAAAAAGAAAGAAAGGAAAAAAGATGCACTTTACTATCCTTTAAGTTCCTTACAGGCATTACTGTGTCTTATCTACACACGCACACATACAAATACACATATATCCCCATGTCTAGAAAGTCTCCTTTATACGCAGTAGACAGTAAGTGTTTTTTTTTTTAATGAATAAGTATATGAATAAAAGGAATGGATAGATGAATGGATGAAAAATATTAATATGGTAGCTCAAAAAGAATGTAGGATCCTGTATGTTTCTCAGGGTCATCTTGCCAACCTCTGAACTGATAATAATGGATTTTGTTCTGTCCTTTGTACCGCTCAGCAGATGAAAGCCCTACAGTCTGCTGAGTAGACGTTTATTCTTAGCCTTCTGCCTTGGGCTATCTAAGGACACATCATTATTCACTTATATGGTTGCTGCTCCCACTTCACCCAAGCAGTTTGTGGAGAGGAGCGTCAGGTTGACTCTTAGCGGTCAGACTAAGCCTCAGAGTATGCGCTTTCATTATCTCTGCGTCTCTCCATTTATATAGCATCTGTCACTAGGAGTCACAGGCAATTAACTTCTCAAGAAACTCTTTTCCAAAAAATCAAGACTCTCCAGCCTTTCAGAATTCATTAGCTCCCATAATCTCGACTTTGGAGATTTAATGGGCAAGAAGAGATAAAGCTGAAAACAAAGCAGCTTTTCATCCAGGCTGATCTGAATTCGAATCCTGATTCCACCTCTTTAGTGTTGGAAGGCCAGTCAGTCCCTCTCCTTTTTTCCTCATTTGCAAGAGCCTAGCTCATGGGTGGGAGAAGGCAATGGCAACCCACTCCAGTACTCTTGCCTGGAAAATCCCATGGACGGAGGAGCCTGGTGGGCTGCAGTCCATGGGGTCGCGAAGAGTCGGACACAACTGAGCGACTTCACTTTCACTTTTCACTTTCATGCATTGGAGAAGGCAATGGCAACCCACTCCAGTGTTCTTCCCTGGAGAATCCCAGGGATGGGGGAGCCTGGTGGGCTGCCGTCTGTGGGGTCGCACAGAGTCGGACACGACTGCAGCAACTTAGCAGCAGCAGCAGCAGCAGCAGCAGCTCGTGGGTGGATGAGAGAAGTCAGGGTGACAGGTGGATCTGACATAATTCCTAGCACCTGCCAGATGCTGCGTTGTCACCATCACCATGATTCTCATGGTCGCCTAGAAACTGGTATCAACTAAGTAAATCCCCTAGTGTGTTTCTCTGGCGGTCATCCTGGTGCTTCCTCTCTGTGCTATTCAGAAGGAGTCGAGGCTTGAGCAGAGTGGCTGGCTGCCTGCTGAGGCCATGCCCTGTTATTGTCAGGTGGTTGTTCTGAACTCCACCTTGGCGATGAGAAAGGCATAGCCAAAGCTGGTTTGGGCAGAACTGGTGTGGATTCTTTAGGGACTTAAGCGCTGAGAGGTGACGGAGGCAAACAAACAAAAGTTTATATGACAAGGCAACACGCCTGCTCTCTCACCTTAGAGCCAGCAAAATATCACTACTTGAGGTTTATGCGGGTATAACTTGTGAGGACTTAGGAAGTGAAACCAGGGATTTGAAGTGGATCTACGTAGAATGGTTTTCCAAGGCTTTCCAAGAGGAAATTTCACAGCGTCTTGAGGGTAGGGATCTGGGAGACAAGTAGGAACACTGTAGTGTTGGGAAGCCAATGGCCCAAAAAGTAAAAGCCTGGATTACTCAACTAAGTAAAACACGTTTGGAAAATTTCAAGAACTTTCCTTTCTCTCACTCATATATTTAAATTTGTTGAAAACCTCAGAAGGAAAAATAATCTAATTTTATTAGTCATCTAATCAGACTGATTTTTCCTGTTTTATTGAGATAAAATTGATACATAACATTGTATTGGTTTCAGATGTACAGCATACCAGTGTCATATATATCTTATAAAATGATCACCACAATAAATTTAGTCAACATCCATTCCTTACATGGTTACAGTGTGTGTGTGTGTGTGATGAGAAGTTTTTAATGTAATCCTATTTTAAAGGAACTTTTGGAAATTATTTATTTTTGGCTGTGGTGGGCCTTTGTTGCTGCATGGGCTTTTCTTTAGTTGGGAAGAGCAGGGACTACTCTCTAGTCTCACTGGAGTGGCTTCTCTTGTTGCAGAGCACAGGCCCTGGGCTTCAGGAGTTGTGGTTCCCGGGCTCTAGAGCACAGGCTCAGTAGTTGTGGTGCATAGGCTTAGTTGCCCCAAGGCATGGGTGATCTTCGTGGACCAGAGATAGAACCCATGTCTCCTGCATTGCCAGTCAGATTCTTTACTACTGAGTCACCAGGGAAGCCTGAGAATTCTTGAGATTTACTCTCTCTGCAACTTTCAACTCGGTATTGTCAGCTATAGTCACCCTGCTGTACCTTATGTCCTCAGAACTTACGTATGTAATAACCAGAAGTGTGTGCCTTCAAGAATCTTCAACCACACTTCTCAGACTGCTTGTTCTGTCCACCCTCCTTCCTGTCATTTGGCCAATACACAGGAAACTTGGTTTTTCATCAGAGCTCTGCTACCAGCCTGTGCTTCCAACAAAGTCACTTAAGTGTGATTCATCATGGTTTTTTCTTTTATGAAATGTTTACAGTCAAGCCCAGTTTTACCTCTGGTGTACATAACAAATGTAAGCATTAACTCTCCACATCTCTGAGTGAGTAAGTCACATCCCAGTGCATCCACTCAGGTTAAAGCCACCATTGTCTTAGCCAGGAGCTGCAGTGAAGCGAAACCAGGTACTGAGCAGAGTTTTCATCCGGATCTACAGTCTATCAGCATACAATGCCAATAATAATAATAAGAAATTCTGACTCACCTAAGACTTAGAAAGCAAGTGATTTATTCTCTGACTGAAACCTGGAAAGAGGAAAAGACCTGCATCACCTCAGAGAACACACCCCTTTCATCCTGTCCTTTATTAGAGCCTAGAACTGAGCAGAGCTCACCGTCCTGTAACAGTCTGGTATTTAAAAACACTTTTCAGATGAAAGCCCATGTGACATTGGGAAGGCTTTATTTTTGGAATTGCTCAAGTCTTGGTAGCCTCTGCTCACAAAACAGTTAATGGAGGCAATAGTATCCCTGTATTGAGCTTGGAGCCTAGGTGAGGGGTGACAGACAGTCATAGAGATGCTAACTGAGGGATGCAGGGAGGGAGTCTTAATAATCACATGACAGGACCTAACTTGTTAGTTTCACTGGTGGCTCAGATGGTAAAGAATCTGCCTGCAATGCAGGAGACCTGGATTCTATCCCTGGGTCAAGAAGATCCCCTGGAGGAGGGCATGGCAACCCACCAGTGTTCTTGCCTAGGCAAGCCCTATGGACAGGGGAGTCTGGCGGGCTAGAGTCCATGGGGTTCCAAAGAATCGGACACGACTGAGTAACTAAGCACAGCTGGTTTGCTAACATAAGAGACACAAGTCAGGGAATTTCTGTTGTTCAGTTGCTTGCTGCTGCTGCTAAGTCGCTTCAGTCATGTCCGACTCTGTGCGACCCCATAGATGGCAGCCCACCAGGCTCCCCCGTCCCTGGGATTCTCCAGGCAAGAACACTGGAGTGGGTTGCCATTTCCTTCTCCAATGCATGAAAGTTAAAAGTGAAAGTGAAGTCGCTCAGTGATGTCTGACTCTTCGTGACCCTATGGACTGCAGCCCACCAGGTTCCTCCGTCCATGGGATTTTCAAGGCAAGAACACTAGTGTGGGTTGCCATTTCCTTCTCCAATGCATGAAAGTGAAAAGTGAAAGTGAAGTCACTCAGTCGTGTCCAACTCGTTGCAACCCCATGGACTGCAGCACGCCAGGCTTCCCCGTCCCTATTTCCCAGAGTTTGTTCAAACTCACGTCCATTGAGTTGGTGATGCTATCCAACCATCTCACCCTCTGTTGCTGCCTTCTCCTGCCCTCAGTGTTTCCCAGCATTACTCTTTTTTTTTTTATTTTATTTTTAAACTTTACATAATTGTATTAGTTTTGCCAAACATCAAAATGAATCCGCCACAGGTAACATGTGTTCCCCATCCTGAACCCTCCTCCCTCCTCCATCCCCATACCATCCCTCTGGGTCGTCCCAGTGCACCAGCCCCAAGCATCCAGTATCGTGCATCGAACCTGGACTGGCAACTCCTTTCATACATGATATTTTACATGTTTCAATGCCATTCTCCCAAATCTTCCCACCCTCTCCCTCTCCCACAGAGTCCATAAGACTGTTCTATACATCAGTGTCTCTTTTGCTGTCTCATACACAGGGTTATTGTTACCATCTTTCTAAATTCCATATATATGCGTTAGTATACTGTATTGGTGTTTTTCTTTCTGGCTTACTTCACTCTGTATAATAGGCTCCAGTTTCATCCACCTCATTAGAACTGATTCAAATGTATTCTTTTTAATGGCTGAGTAATACTCCATTGTGTATATGTACCATAGCTTTCTTATCCATTACTCTTTTCCAATGAGTTGACTCTTCGCATCAGGTAGCCAAAGTTTTGGAGCTTCAGTGTCACTCCTTCCAATGAATATTCAGAATTGATTTCCTTTAGGATTGACTGGTTTGATCTCCTCGCTGTCCAAGGGACTCTCAAGTCTTCTGCAGCACCACAGTTCGAAAGCATCAATTCTCTGGTGCTTAGCCTTCTTTATGGTCCAACTCTCACATCCGTACAGTCTACTGTACATGATTTCTATTTTAATATAAGACTAAAAATAAACTATGGGGCTTCCCTGGTGACTCAGTGGTAAAAAATCCATCTGCCAGTGCAGGAGACATGGGTTTGATCCTTGGGTGGGGAAGATTCCCCTGGAGAAGGAAGTGGCAACCCACTCCAGTATTCTTACCTGGGAAATCCCATGGACAGAGGAGCCTGGTAGGCTACAGTCCATGGAGTCACAAAGAGTTGGACACAACTTAGCAACTGGACAACAAAAAATAAACTAGAAGGAACACAGAAGAGTGTTTTGATGTACAAGTGTTTAAAGAACCCAGGATGCCACTCTTGGTTGTGGGACAGCAGTCACAGTGAGCCGGCACAGATGTGGAAAGCCTGAGCAATTAGCTATCGACTGCACTGCCACATGTGAATGTGGTTCTAGATTCAGGCAGCCCTGCCTGCTGACACACCTTTGTTTCTTGGCCTTGCGTCTCAGGCTTGCAGCTCCTCCTCTGCCTGATGTCACACACTGGCAACAGCACAGCTCTCCAGTTAACCCCTAACTGAGCAGGACGCTGTGCTGTAACATTGACACAGGTGACCTGCCGCCAACAAGCCAAGTACAGAGAGGGTTCTAGTAGTTTTAATGAGTCTGATTGTGGCTATAAGGCAGCACAGCCTTTTGTAAGTGAAATACACACTCACCCAACCTCCTCTTAGGATTTCAGACCAGATCTGACAAGAGCCAAGAGACTACGGTTGTTCTGTAGTCTATTTGTAGTTATAAAAGAGCTCTTTTTCATTTGTTCTGGTGCCTCTGGCCTGTACATGGATTGAACATTCTGCTGTGGTCTTGTGTTTCACCTCTTCAGATACCTCAGTCGTCTGCTGATGTCTAGATATCAGAAGATATCAGATCCTTTCATCAGGAACTTTTATTTTTAATATTTAAGGAATTTGTGAATGAGGAAATCCTGCTGTACTAATTGAAGGACAGAATTACTGTCTGTAATTAAATTGGGATCTTTATATGGTGGATTTTCATGAAAACTATTATAATTAGTCATGCTTATAGCCTGATGAAGAGAAGCGTTAGTCGCTCAGCTGTGTCCAACTCTTTCAACCCCCGGACAGTAACCCACCAGGCTCCTCCACCCATGGAATTCTCCAAGCAAGAATACTAGAGTCTGATGCCATGTCCTTCTCCAGGGGATCTTCCCAACCCAGAGATCGAACCTGGGTCTCCTGCATTGCAGGCAGATTCTGAGCCACTAGGGAAGGCTGATAGCCAGTCACTAACCTCAGTGTTGACATTTCAAGATAATATTTCATCATGATCAGAATTTGCAGATTGGTGGGGTGTTTTTTTTTCTCATTGTTGTATATGCCAGTCTGACAACCAGACGTTACACAGATGTCATCTAAGGATGTGCAAATAGCAGAAAGAGCACCTTTAGTATCTCTCTGCACTGTGGATTCAAGTTAGCTTTCCAGAAGGACAACCAGCTAGTGTTTTTATCCAAACTTCTCTTAGTAGAGACTCTCTTGCTCAACAAACCTAATAAGGGAAATGTGAAAAGAATAAAAATAATTTCTAGATTTACTTTCCTACTGAGTATAGAGATAGAATTAAAGCAGTGCTGTCCTTTAAGGAGACTAAGAAACAATTCAGGTCAGATAAGAAATATTTATATTACACTTGACAAAGTACTGGATAATTTTCCAAGTTATAAATAAATATATAACTTTTAAAATAGCTTTTTCTTAGCAAAGCAGCTCAACCTGGCACCCTTTACTTAATCTAGTAAGACTTTCACCAGGAATCTGAAAACTCACCCTAAGCCAGAAACAAAATACTATTAGTAGCTGAAACCAGACAGAATTGTTGAAAGGTTGCACTGGGCGGCTGAATGACGTGATCTTTCCAGTGAGCTCACAAACTCACTTTTTTTCCGTGTACTGTTCAACTTGAAGTTTGTTTGCCTTGTTAGGAGTATTCTTGGATTGATACAGATGAAAAGTTGTTCTTTTGTGACTGTTAAATGGGCTTTTTCGGCCATGAAATGAAATTTAATATACCATGAGAGTAAAAGTTCGATTGAACCTTACAGCCAATAAACCATATGGAAAGTATCATGAAGTCATTTTAAAAAAAAGAAAAAAGCACCAGAGGGCTTTTTATTTCAACGTAACAGTATCCAGTTCAATTCATTCATGAGTGAGGCTATAATTTTTATGGCCAGTGACTATGAGAAGATGATCAAAGCTTCTTCTTTTTGAGAATACAAAACCAGGGGAATGTTGTTCCTCAAGTTATCTCCAGTCTAGCCTTTTTGATTATATGCTTAGCTTTACTATTTATAGAGATATTGTTTTAACACAAAAGATCATTTGAAAATACATCATTTTTAAAGTGACAGAAAATACCAATAAAAGTAAGTTCATTAATGTGACATAATAAACACTGAAGGCCCATTCTTAAAATCACTACAATCTAATACTGCTATGTTTCCACACAGCATTTTGCATTTTGACTTTCCTGAAAGTCAGTGATACAGTTTTAGGCAGCAGTAGTCTTCAGCCCCATAGTAATTTTAACTGGCTAAAATTCTAAAAGTCATGCATTAACAAGAAGACATATTTTATTAGGTATTTTTGATTTCCATTTACATGTATATCGAATATTTCCAACTTCAGTGATTCTTAAAAGTCAGCATTCCGTTTGATGGTATTTTCAAATTTTAGGAATTTCTACTCAATTCATAGGTTGTAGTTATAGAAGTTTGTGGAAGGTTAGGTAATACAATCTTTAAATAGTTTTTTGTTTGACCTAACATGTAAGTATTGCTTTTTTAATGAGGGCTTCCCTAGTACCTCAGTTGGTAAAGAATCCACCTGCAATGCAGAGGACCCTGGTTCAATTCATGGGTCCGGAAGATCCACTGGAGAAGGGATAAGCTACCCACTCCAGGATTCTTGGGCTTCTCTGGTGGCTCAGCTGGTAAAGAATCCACCTGCAATGTGGGAGACCTGGGTTCTATCCCTGCGTTGGGAAGATCCCCTGGAGAAAAGAATGGCCATTCACTTCAGTATTCTGGCCTGGAGAATTCCATGGACTGTATAGTCCATGAGGTCATGAGGTGACAAAGAGTTGGACAGGACTGAGTGACTTTCACTTCACATACCATGAGGGCTTCCCTGGTGGCTCAGATGGTAAAGAATCCACCTGCAATGTAGGAGACCTGGGTTCAGTCCCTGGGTTGGGAAGATCCCTTGGAGAAGGGAACGGCTACCCACTCCAGTATTCTTGCCTGGAGAAGTCCATGGATAGAGGAGTTTGGCGGGCTACAGTCCATGGGGTCACAAAGAGTCAGACATGCCTCAGCAACTTTCCTGTTCACTTTCACATACCATGAAGTTCATCATTTTGTGCAATTCAGTGAGTATTCACAAAGCTGTACAATATCCACTAATTCCGGAACACTGCCGGTTAATAGCACTTTAAAAGATAGAGTGAGTAGATTTTGATCTACTTTTTTTTCAAATCTTTATCTTCTGGAGTTTTTATTTGACCAGAAAACCATGCCTTTTTTTCCTTGGTTAAGGTAACTGGGTCATTTCAGTTTTAGCTGGGAAGTTTTGATTGCCTGCTCAAATCTGGGTATGTAATGAACATATATAATGATGATCATGGAAATACTGCATATGAAATTGCCTGTTTGGTCTCATGAGTAAAACCAAAATTCAAGATACTTAATGGACTGTGGAACCTTCAGAGGAAGGAAAATGCTTACCCATGAGTCAAGCCAAATTCTGATTCACAAATGGCCGAGTGGCAGCATTCCCTGCACTCTTCGTGCTATTTTTTATCAGGATTGTTTTTTATCAGGTGGTTTTTAACAGAATTGCCTCCCCTCCTCCCTTTAGTCTTCAAGAAAATAAAATGCCTTTCAGACAGATGAGGGATTCTTCTCATTCACTCAGTGAAGAGGTTTACTTTAAATCAGTATCATTAAAGTACAATTTATATACAATATGCTACAGGGGATTAAAATCTATGATTTGATGAATTTTGACAAATTTGCACACCCATGTCAGCATCGCCACCATCCAGATCCAGAATGTCTCCATAATCCTTAGGAGTTCGCTGAGGCCCTGTGCAGGCCCATACCACCACCTGGGGCCTCGAGCAACTATTGATCTATGTGGAGGTTAATTCCCAGTTTCTAGACTTTTATATAAATGGAAGCCACATAGGGTGTACTCTTTTGTGTCTGATTTTCACTGAACATAGTACATTTGAGGCAGTATCCATTTATTATTAATCAGTAACTCATTCATCTTTACTGTTGAGTAGAATTCCATTTAATGTATATACTGTAAAGAGTCGGATACAGTTGAGTGAATGAACCACACCAGCAACCACAATGTGCTTATTAATACTTAGTTACCTTTAAATTGTCTTTGGGTCAAAACAGAATGTTTGAGCACAATTTTGACCAACACAAGTCTTTTTTTTTTCCTTATTCATTTTAAGATTCTTTCCCATTATACTTATTATAAGATACTGAATATAGTTCCATATGCTATACAGTAGATCCTTGTATTTTTATCTGTATTATTTAATACATATAGTAATGTATATCTCCAATCCCAAGCTTTTATTATACCCTCCTCCCTTCTCATTTTGGTAACCATAAGTTTGTTTTCTGTATTTTTGAGTAACTAGCACAAGTCTTGATTTTCACAGATCATGCTAACAATTATACTAATGTATATTATATAAGGTGTTGTGATAATAGCTTACAGATAGACAGACACAGTGCTTTTTAACTTTCAAGTGCAAGTGATTGTACTTGAGACTATGCATTATACAAAGAAGAATAAGACAGGTTTTTATTTTGGGGCTTTTCTGTCACGTTTCAGATGCACTAGTTTTAACCTTAACCCTAGCACATGGGCAATAATAATAATAGTTCATCCTTCTGTATAGTACCTATTGCGTGCAGGCACTGTTCTTAATAGTTGAATCATATCAACTCACCTAATTTTCACATCAGCATCATGGGATCGGTAGGTACTCTCATGCCCCACTTCACATACAAGGAAGCAACTTGTCGAAAGTCACACAGTACGTGATGGGGCTGGGACTCAGCACAGACCATCCATCTCCTGGAGTCTTGCTGTTAACCACTATACTCATGGCCTCCATAGTTTTTTGGTCAGAGAAGCTGAACTTGGGAGATTTAGTAAGATGTACCAAAGGTGGTGTAGTTGGGCTTAATATCCTGATTCAAATCCTGGTTTGATTGACTTCAAAGTTCAAGCTCTAGTTGACTTGAGAAGGGAAATGTATGAGAATAACCAGGATGGCTTTTGTTAGGTACCCAGGAACTAAAGAACAGCAAAAGAGCTATGTAAGAGTGAAACCTCTGTCACTTATTATAGGAGTGATCAGGGAAAGTGTGGTGGAGTAAATGAACCTGGTACTACAGGTAGAATTTCTTGGACAAGAGGTGGCTTGGTTAGTCTGAGAAGGGTGTGTGTGTGTGTGTTTGTGATGTGGTGGTGGTGGTAGTGTTCAGACACTGAGTCATGTCCGAGTCTTTGTGACACCATGGACTGCAGCATGCCAGACTCCTCTGTCTTCCACTATCTCCCAGAGTTAACCCAAATTCACATCCACCGAGTCAGTGATACTGTCTAACCATCTCATCCTATGCTGCCTGCTTCTCCTTTTGCTTTCAACCTTTTCTGGCATCAGGGTCTTTTCCAGTGAATCAGTTCTTCGCAACAGGTGGCCAAAGTATTGGAGCTTCAGCGTCAGTCCTTCCAGTGAATATTCAGGGTTGATTTCCTTTAGGATTGACCTGTTTCATCTCCTTGCAGAGTCTTCTCCAGCACCACAATTTGAAAGCATCAATTCTTTGGCGCTCAGCTTTCTTTATGATCCAACTCTCATATCCAGATGTGACTACTGGAAAAACCGTAGTCTTATCAGAAGATAAATCAGAACATGATTGATTTCACATCCCCAGCAGCATCCTGGTTAACATAAACATTTGAGGAGAAAGACCAGCCTGTGAGGGACACAGAGAAAGGATATCTAAAGAATTCGGAGGAGAAAAAGTGGGGGATGGAAGGGATTGGGTAGAAAAAGGAATCATCAGTAGTGTTTCACTGCAGCTAAGAATTCCAAAAAGAAAAGTGCTGAGAGATGGCCGCCAGATTTGTTGTTTGGGAAGTCACTGGGCTTCTGGGGGCCCAGTTTTTTAGTGATGACACAAGGTCAGATTGCAGGTGGTTGAAGAAAGAGTTGGAGGGGAAGGGAAAGACTGAAAGTGTAGATCACTCATTGGAGAACCAAGGATGAGAAGGGAGTAGAAAGAAAGCAGTAGCCAGAGATGGAGGTATGGTGAAGGCAGACACTAAGATGAAAAGTTCTAAGTGAGCACAAGAGCCAGGGGAGCAGGGCAAGGGAGACTGACCTTTGGGGAGTGAAGAGCTGATTGATGGTTCAAGGTCCCAGAGGAGGCAGGGAAAGATGCATCCACATGTAAATGTCCACTCAGTGGACGTGGCATGCACAGTTGGGATGTGTGTGTGTGTGCTCAGTTCAGTTCAATCGCTCAGTCATGTCCGACTCTTTGCGACCCCATGAATCGCAGCACACCAGGCCTCCCTGTCCATCACCAACTCCCGGAGTTCACTCAGACTCATGTCCATTGACTCAGTGATGCCATCCAGCCATCTCATCCTCTGTCTTCCCCTTCTCCTCCTGCCCTCAATCCCTCCCAGCATCAGAGTCTTTTCCAATGAGTCAACTCTTCCCGTGAGGTGGCCAAAGTACTGGAGTTTCAGCTTCAGCATCAATCCTTCCAATGAATATTCAGGGCTGATCTCCTTTAGGATGGACTGGTTGGATCTCCTTGCAGTCCAAGGGACTCTCAAGAGTCTTCTCCAACACCATAGCTCAAAAGCATCAATTCTTCAGTGCTCAGCCTTCTTCACAGTCCAACTCTCACATCCATACATGACCACAGGAAAAACCATAGCCTTGACTAGATGAACATTTGTTGGCAAAGTAATGTCTCTGCTTTTGAATATGCTATCTAGGTTGGTCATAACTTTCCTTCCAAGGAGTAAGCGTCTTTTAATTTCATGGCTGCAGTCACCATCTGCAGTGATTTTGGAGCCCCAAAAAATAAAGTCTGACACTGTTTCCACTGTTTCCCCATCTATTTCCCATGAAGTGATGGGACCGGATCGTGTCCAACTCTTTGTGACCCCATGGACTGTAGCCTACTAGGCTCCTCCCTCCATGGGATTCTCCAAATAAGAGTACTGGAGTGGGTTGCCATTTCCTATTCCAAGGGATCTTCCCAACACAGGGATTGAACCCATGTCTCTTGCATTGGCAGGTGGGTTCTTTACCACTGTGCCACCTGGGAAGCCCCTGCACAGTTGGGATGTGTTGGAACAAAAAAAGTCAAAATACCAACAAAATAGAATGTAAGCTAGAAAAAGATGAGAGAAGGTAGCATCTTAAATTTCTTGGTAGCTGCCATAGTTTAAGGAGAAGGCAGTGGCACCCCACTCCAGTACTCTTGCCTGGAAAATCCCATGGGCAGAGGAGCCTGGTGGGCTGCAGTCCATGGGGTCACGAAGAGTCAGACATCACTGAGTGACTTCACTTTCACTTTTCACTTTCATGCATTGGAGAAGGAAATGGCAACCCACTCCAGTGTTCTTGCCTGGAGAATCCCAGGGACGGCGGAGCCTGGTGGGCTCCTGTCTATGGGGTTGCACAGAGTCGGATATGACTGAAGCGACTTAGCAATAGCAGCAGCCATAGTTTTTTTTTTTTTTAAAGCCTGTGGGAGCTTCTCTTTTGTTCAATTAAAATGAATATTAACTTTGTAAATAATTTTAATTGAGGTTTCCCTTCCGGTGTTCAAATAATGGATTTGTCCTAGAAACTGTTAGGTTTGTTGGAGAAACTGACTCCTCTGAAATGTGCAAAGCCAGCTGCAAATAGGACAGATTTTCTCAAGAGTTTTTTAATTTTTAGAACAAATGCAAAATATTCCTCCAGATTTGAATCTACCTTCTCATTTCACATCCCAGGGTACCAGGCAGCATCTTACTTGCTGGTGAAAAGTGGAAGTGTTAGTTGCTAAGTTGTGTCCAACTCTTTTGGGACCCTATGGATTGTAGCCCACCAGGCTCCTCTTTCCGTGGGATTCTCCAGGCAAGAATACTGGAGTGGGCTTCCATTACTTGCTGGTACCTGTAGCTGATTTGAGATGTTCTCTATCATTTTCTTGATCTCAGGATTTTTCTCAATATTTTGTGTAAGAATCAGCATGTATTGTCTTATTTCAAGAAATCCATTTAGTAACTGAATAGAATGAAAGGAAACCCAGTTTCATCTGTTCCTGTAAGCCCCTTCTTTTCTTCCAAGGAGCAAGCACTTTTAATTGACTGCAGCCATGAAATTGAAAGACGCTTGCTCCTTGGAAGAAAAGTTATGACCAACCTAGACAACATATTAAAAGGCAGAGACATTACTTTACCAATAAGGTCCATCTAATCAAAGCTATGGTTTTTCCAGTAGTCATGTATGGATGTGAGAGTTGGACTATAAAGAAAGCTGAGTGCCAAAGAATTGATGGTTTTGAATGGTGGTGTTGGAGAAGACTCTAGAGAGTCCCTTGGACAGCAAGGAGATCCAACCAGTCCATTCTAAAGGAAATCAGTCCTGAATATTCATTGGAAGGACTGATGCTGAAGCTGAAACTTCACTCCTTTGGCCACCTGATACAAAGAGCTGACTCATTTGAAAAGACCCTGATGCTGGGAAAGATTGAAGGCAGGAGGAGAAGGGGATGACAGAGGATGAGGTGGTTGGATGCATCACCGACTCAATGGACATGAGTTTGAGTAAACTCCAGGAGTTGGCAATGGACAGGGAGGCCTGGCGTGCTGCAGTCCATGGGGTCGCAAAGAGTTGGACACAACTGAGCGACTGAACTGAACTGAAGCCCCTTCTTCCATTAGATCTGAATGGTTTTAATTAGTGCTTATGAATTCTTATTAGCAAGCTAATCAGGTTGGCATGAAGTAATGCTCATTTTTACCTGTGGATGAACTGAGGACTGAGTCTTCCACTAGAAGTTCAGTGATCCCTGCAGGCATCAAGATACAGAGGTTATCTTCAAGGTGACTCCAAGCCCTGGGTCCCTGATTGCCCCTCGTGTAGGGAGAGACTTCTGTGGGAGAAATGGCCAATATTCTGAACTGGGGCTTTTTGGACTTATGCCTTAGGTATGTTTCCAAGGTTGGGTCAAAGTTGGCACAAATAATATCTAATGGAAAAAAAAAGCATGTCAGACATGAGGATGTTTTGAACCCCGTTTTCTTTGGTTCAGCCTGAGGAGAGTGCCTGCCGCTGCAGGTGGTGGTTCTAGATGAAATGCTTGAGCAGCATTCTCTGCTCTGAAGGGGCCAGCTCACTGCTCATTACTGCCCACCCCCCCACCCCCCCACCCCCCCATCCGGTGCTCTTGTAAAGGAAAGAGATCCCAGCTGCAGAAGTTCAGCTCTGAAAATTTTCTGTTAACTACTTCAGTCAGTTCAGTTCAGTCGCTCAGTCATGTCTGATTCTTTTTGACCCCATGGACTGCAGCACGCCAGGCCTCCCTGTCCATCACCAACTCCCGGAGTTTACTCAGACTCATATCCATTGAGTCGGTGATGCCATCCAACCATCTCATCCTCTGTTGTCCCCATCTTTTGCCTTCAATCTTTCCCAGCATCAGCATCTATTCCAGTGAGTTAGTTCTTCACATCAGGTGGCAAAAGAATTGGAGTTTCAGCTTCAGCATCCGTTCTCCCAATGAATACTTTCAGGACCAATTTCCTTTAGGATGGACTGGTTGGATCTCCTTGCTGTCCAAGGGACTCTCTAGAGTCTTCTCCAACACCACCATTCAAAACCATCAACTCTTTGGCACTCAGCTTTCTTTATAGTCCAACTCTCACATCCATACATGACTACTGGAAAAACCATAGCTCTGACTAGATGGACCTTTGTTGGAAAAGTAGTCTCTGCTTTTTAATAT
This sequence comes from Bubalus kerabau, assembly GCF_029407905.1. Classification (NCBI taxonomy): domain Eukaryota; kingdom Metazoa; phylum Chordata; class Mammalia; order Artiodactyla; family Bovidae; genus Bubalus; species Bubalus kerabau. The sequence goes on along the minus strand of NC_073635.1, from coordinate 29,451,751 downwards.
GCTGTCTAGGTTGGTCGTGACTTTTCTTCCAAGGAGCAAGCATCTTTTAATTTCATGGCTGTAGTCACTATCTGCAGTGATTTTGTAGCCCAAAAAAATAAAGTCTGTCACTGGTGAAAATGAAAGTCGCTCAGTTGTGTCCGACTCTTTGTGACCCCTTTGGAATTCTCCAGGCCAGAATACTGGAATGGGTAGCCTTTCCCTTCTCAAGGGGATCTTCCCAACCCAGGGATCGAACCCAGGTCTCTTGCATTTGTGGGCGAATTCTTTACCATCTGAGCCACAAGGGAAGCCCAAGAATACTGAAGTGGGTAACCTATCCCTTCTCCTCAGATCTTCCTGACCCAGAAATCGAACTGGGGTCTTCTGCATTGCAAGCGGATTCTTTACCTACTGAGCTATCAGGGAAGAACACACATATGTATTATAAAATCTCACTGATGATGACATCAAAATCCTAAGTCAGTGATGCATAAATGTGTTGTTATACAAACATACTACAGCCTCAAGACTGGAGAAGTTTGGTGTTTGTTGTTCTTTTTTAGAAATTTGGTTGTTTTTTTAGCATCCTACCATTAAAAGGGTTCCTCTAAATTACGTAATGAGAATTAAAGTTGTAACAATGTTATATTTTTTTAAGAGAACGGGATAATTACCCTTTGTAATGTTTCTTTTCTCCTTTTTGTGATGCAGCTTTCTAGTTATACTTGGAAGCTTCCAGGAAGCTAAAATTAAAGGTTTAATTAATGTTAGTGGGGTGCGTGTTGCCCCAGGAAAAGAGGTGGAACTTAGTTTCAGCTCCTGCACATTATGAAAGAGGTTACACATCTTAATTTTATCTAGTTCTAGTAATAATGGTATTGAAAGGAATTTCAATAATAGTAATAACTCTCAATTATTGAGTACTCTGTGTCATTCATCTTGCATTTCTGTGAGGTAGGTTGGCATCATGTATCCTTACATTACCTAAACGTTAACTGAAGCTAAGAGAAGTTAAGTGAGATCCACTGAGGGACCTCGGAGTCAAAGTCAAATCTCTCACAATCCACAGTCCATGCACTGAACTGTTACATGATAATTAAAAGACATTAAAATAGCATCTCGTAAGCAAGGTTGGTGACATATTTAACAAATTTAATACGCTCATATTAACTCCAGTGTCATTGCTGAGTGGCATGTTTATTGAAATATCTCTTAAAATTAGTAATAATTGGTAACATTTGAAATTAGCAAAGTCCTACCTATGTGGGGCACATTGGGGATTTTGGGGGGCCACTAAAAGTTCAGAAGTATAAAGTTATTTACTAAATAAGCCCCTTGTATCCCCGAAATGAACCACCTTTTGATAAAGGAGACTCTAGACTTGTCTCACTGCCATGTCTACGTCACTGCTATTGCCATCTTTTCTCTTGCTCACAGATTACAGAGAGGTCCAGTGTGGAAAGACTGTAAAATGAAAATGTAGTTAGCATGCACTGAAACCGTTTGGAAATGGAGGTAGAAGTCAGTGGCCTTTTTAGGCAGGTATGGACACAGAGAGCTTTTAGAGTTCGTGTTTTCTTAAGAGAGGGAGAGGTTGGAACATCCTGAGGTGTGAGAAGCACAAACAGGGACCTTTCTCTTTCCCTTTGGAAGTGCTCGAAACCCCTACTGGTTTCTTCGTGACAGGCGAAATCCTCTTGGATGGGTTGGGACAGCAGTGCTCTTTGATTCAAGGGAAGCAAACTTGAAGAAAAGCCCACTGTGCAGGCTGAGAAGGGCAGCTTGCTTTTTCACATGGCAGGCGAGATGCTCGCCACCCAGATCCTGCCTAGAAATGGGAAGAAATGAAGGGGGTTTCCTTCTGTAGCTCCATTAGAAAAAGATAAAGAGTTGCTTCCCAGATGGCACAGTGGTAAAGAATCTGCCTACCAGTGCAGGAGACGCAGAAGACTAGTGTTCGATCCCTGGGTCGGGAAGATCCCCTGGAGAAGGAAATGGCAACCCACTCCAGTATTCCTGCCTGGACAATCCCGTGGACAGAGGAGCCTGGCGGGCTATAGTCTGTGGGGTCACAAAGAGTCAGACATGACTGAGCACACACAGCACACACACAGGGTTGGATAAGTGCTGTCAAAACCAGTTTTAAGTGCCTTATTCCATCTTAGAAAGTGAGACATTATTGAAAAAAAAAATTTAATGATAACAGAAGTGATACATCACGATGCCCTGTTTTTAGTTTTTGTTTTTTTATGGAAAATTTCAAACATGGACTAAAGTGGGAAGACTGTGTAATGAGCACTGTGATCGTCTCAGCAGTTACCCACTCATGGCCCATTTGTTACACCCCCAGCACCCCTCCCCAGAAGTATTTGCAGGAAATGCTAGAAACCATTTCATTCAGTCTCTAAGTGTAGCTCTAAAAGATTGATTCTTTTTTAAACAAGACCATTGCAACACCTAAAAAGTTAAAGTCATCCCATAACATTATCAGATATCTAATGTGTTCAAATCACCAATGGTCTCATGAATCTCATACTTTCTCTTAAAGGATTATTTGCATCAGAATCCAGATCAAATCCACATAGTGCAATAGCCTTTTTTAAAAAATTAATAGACTCCACCTCCATTTCTCTTTGCACTTTTTTTATTGAAGCAGTGTCTTTCTTTACTTCAGTTTCTTTCCGTCTGGATCTTGCTGATTGTATCCCTGTGATTTAGTGTACCATATTCCTCTTACTCCTTCCCTAACTCCAGTATATCCTAAAAATTGGAAATGTATCTAAAGATTTGGTTAGATTCAGGATTTTTGTTTGTTTGTTTTGTTTGGGTCAAGACTGTTTCATAGTATTTGCTTCCATCAGGAGGGACAGCATCCACTTTGCTCTTTGTCCTGTCTGCAATCCCTCATGTTCAGTGCTGAGTCTCTTGATGTTTTGGGTTTGTTCAGCCCTTCTGCTCACTGTCAACCCAGTGAGCTGGAGCTTCTGGGAAAGGTCAAGTTATAGGCTAAGGTCTCCCAACTTTGGACCGCTAAGAATTTTCTGGAATTTGTCACCCCCACAGTTTTTTTTAGAAAGATTTTTGAAAAACAAAAGTGTCATCCAATTCAATTAGTGAACCTTTAGTAAATAAGTAAATTTGCACTAAAATACAGAACAAAGACAATTTTTAAAAGCATACAAAGCACACTGTTCTTACTGGACAAATGAGTCCATTATTTTGAGCCTCCTCCTTCATAGTCAGTGTCTACTTGTTCTATAAGTACCTGTTGTTTAATCTGTGTTAATCTTGTTTTTCTGCCTGCCACGCAGGAGACCTGGGTTCAATCCCTGGGTTGGGAAAATCCCCTGGAGGAGGAAATGGCAACCCACTCCAGTATTCTTGCCTGGAGAATTCCATGGAGGGAGGAGCCTGGTAGGCTACAGTCCATGGGGTCGCAAAGAGTCGGACTCTACTGAGCGACTTCAGTTTCACTTTCATAGCAGTAACTTAACAGAATTACTATCTTCTGTGTTTGGGGTGTAAGTCTTTTGTGGTTGAGAATTTCTTAAAAACTTCTGACATTTAACGGGGTCCTCAAAATAGTGGTGAAGATTGAACAACACTTACTGTTGCAGAATTGTACACTTAAAAATCGTTAAAACGGTCAATCTTGTGTCATACGTATTTTGCCACAGTGAAAATTATATTAAAAAGTTTATTACAACAAAACAGACACATGCCAGTAAGAGGATCTCTTAGTTGGAGAAACTGGACATCATCAGCCTAGAGATATGATTGATTTGGCATTTGTTTAGCCATTGCCAAGCCATGCCCTGCCCTGTGACTTTAAGTGCTGGGAAAAAGAGGGTTCTGCATTTCTGCAGCTTAGAATAGTCACTAGGGGTGGCCATCAGCTGATCACTCTTGGATGTGTATTTGTACAGGGTAATTCTGTTGATACATTGTGATGTGAGTTTACTCTGTGGTAAGTGCCATGAAAGGGTACATATGCAGAGCTTTGCAGGCATGTGGGGGTGTGGAGCAGATGTTAGGAGAGGACTCAGTGAAAGGCTTCCCTGAGGAAGTGACAGTGACTGAGATTTGACTGGTGAATGACTCTAGGTAATACTCAGCATTTCAGCTTCTTATCCCCACTGGCAGGAATGCTGTCCTGGTCAGCATCCCCACCTAAGTCTCATTTGACACCTTGTGAGCCCTCCATTACTGTTGAGTGATGAGTAAATAAAACAAGGAATAGAAATGTTTCTACGGGGTTTGTTCCAAAGATGTCTGTGGAACCTGGCCCCACCTGTTTTCACTTCTTTGGTTTCACATTTGTATTTTGTTTTACAAAGGGCTTCAGATGACATTAAAACATAGGAAATGCTTCACAATTTATTTGCTGAATTTGTGCTCTCATACGGTCAACTGACTCTGTCTCTTCTTTATTTGTTCTTCTTTGTTCTCAGTTTCATTTTGATATCTGCTCTTCCACCTGTGTGTTCAAGATAATACACTCTGAAGAGAAAATGTTTATTAGCCCTTAAGAACACAGCAGTCTCTTCATTTATGATGAATCTGCATTTTGAAGCTGTGTATTTTGCAAATGAGACAGAGCAGTTAATTCACACCGTTCTCGATTAAGCTTCATGTACCCAGACTGAGCCCATCTTTTTAAGAACAGAGACCCTGGGGGCTGAGGGTGGGGCTCACATCTGCCTTAGACGTGTATGTCTTTTTAGTGGCGGAGAAGACTGGAGAAATGAGACAAGGGAAGGGTCTGTGTGGTCAGCAAAATGTGAACGGACTCTTTCCAGAACATTTACCTTGACTCAAGTAAAGCTTTATTTTTTGATATATAACTTTTTACATGGTTTCTAATCTTAAACCAAATTTGGGTCAGCATTAGCTTCCATATCTGTATCAAAGAACAATAAGGATAAATAGTTATAAAATGCCCTCCTGAAAGGTCAGTGAAGTCTTCCTAATGTAAACAAAGACATCACGGTTAGGAAAATTTGTTTGTGTAGACCTTTGTCACTACCCAGATTATTCTTGCTGAGATTTGAATGCGTTACAAGTCAAAAGATCACGCTCAAAATTCAGCACTTACACCTAGTAACTGTGTGATTCGTAGGCTGTCCCTAAATACCGGACCAATAGTTAGGCCTACGGTAAGTCCCCTACATACAAACTTTCAAAGATGTGAACATGCCCTTGTACACCAGCTGGTGTACTGTAATACTGTACTTTTCAAGGTTATGTAAGATTTAAAATGTTTCCTTTATTTTCTGCTTGTTTTTTAAGTACATGTATTATAAACCTATTATAGTACAGTACTATATAGCCGATTATGTTATTTGGGTACCTAGGCTAACTTTATTGAATTTATGAATGCTGTCTTGGGATGGAACTCATTCATATGTAGGGGACTTAATGTATTTTGTTTCTAAATCTTGGGACCTGAAATGGTGTGTCACTTTCAACTTTTTATTATCTGTGAAGTTCAGAGATAGGTACTAAAATTTCAAACAAATTCCCTAATTTGTATCATGTGATTTTCATTGAAATACATAGGGCCAATTACTACTTCAGATTTGAATGTCTTGATCAAATATGTGAAGATGAATAGCAAAAATCCCGGTGGTGGTGATCAAACACTATACTTTAAGGTTTGAATTGTAAAGAAGAATTTCTTATTTGAAAACTGTCATCTCTGTCTCCCATAAAGGAAGAAATAGATGAGAAAAAATTTAACAATAATGGCCTTTCTTTTGAAATATTTAAGAGCCTCTGGTAATTTTTCTTACATGTTTTTCTTTCTAGGAAAAGCCATTGACAAAATCTCTACAACGTGGAGAAGACCCCCAGTTTGATCAAGTATGTAATATGTATTATATACTGGTTTTTACTTATTTCAAAATGTACAAAGCTAAGGGCTGAGGACTCACTATGGCGTGTAGATGAACTTCCTCAAGGAGGAGGCAGGGATGTGAACCTAGGAGCTAAGTCCTGCAGCTTTTATAGTGACAGCTTATAGTAGCCATTCAACAAATGCCTGTTGGTTTGAAGTGCTGAAGTAATATGAGTAGGTCCTCAATTGGTTGCTTGTGGGATCTTTGTGTATAAGAATTAAAGGAACTGAGAAAAGATGAAGCAACTTCCATTCAAAACCTTTTTGAGATTCTTCTGAATAAATGGTACCACTGATGACCAGATCTCTGCACTAGAGCTTACTTATGTTTGCATCCAGTATTCTGTTGAATGCCGACTATGTGCTTGACACGGCACTAGGCTCTGGAGAGATGAAATTTAGGACAAGTTTTAGCCTTTCAAGAATTCACAATCCTGTGAGAGAGAAACCACCTAAACAGTAATAATTAAAAAACAAAAACAAACCAGTGTGGTTACTTAGAGTCTCATTAGAGAAAGTGATAAATGAGTAAAACAATTTAAAACAATAAATACAAAGAAGGTCCTTTGAAAAATAGATCAGGACTGGTTAAAGGACTTCTGGTTCTAAACATAGATGATAAACATAGGAAACGAGGATCTTACATATTCTGGTTGAGTCACTTCAGGAGGGCTTTATGTGTGTTTAGAATGGTGAATAATGGTATCAGAGGAGGCTGGAGATGTGTGTGTGGTGTTTCCTAAACTTCTGTAGTTAATGACAAAGAAGACAGCATGTTCTTTAAAAACCTCGCTTGGTACCAGTGGAGGAGACAAAGTCCTGCTGGATGCTTAGTAGGCTGGTCTAATACAGTGGGGGTTTTATATTGTCTTATGGAGAACACACACAGAGTACACTTTCTGTAGCTTTGAAATTGCCTTTAATGTGGCGTCTAGAGGAAAATTCTTTGGCTGTTAAGGTCCAGATGTGTTCGACCCAAAAATGTAAGGACTGACTATTGAGACAGAATCCCCCATTTTCTATTTTACAAGCTGTTCCTTGAGTGAGATCTCACAAGTCTGCACTCATAGCCAGTCTTGGAAGGCTGGCATGGCCCTGGCTTTGCACCCTGTCGCTGGCAGAACTGGCTGTTTCCTGGAACGCTGGTGGAGTGGAGTGCGGGCTTCGTCTCTCTGGGTCATGGAGCTGTCCTCTCATCTCACATTATCCTTAGTTGCTGTCACCTGCTTCTCCTTGGGCGGTCAGGGACCTGGAGTGAGTGAGTGGGGTCATCACTTGGGGATTATAGTCATAGCAAGTGTGGCTCTTTCTGTTCTCTTTAAGAATGTGAATATTATCTGTCTTCCACCATTTTTCACTCTATTTTATCTTCTTTGTCTCTATCCTCTTAGATTATCACTCTGTGTTCCTCAAAAAAATTGTGCTTTTTCCCCACTCCAGCTTAATGTACTTCTTTCTTTTTTTCCTCCTGGAGAAGAATATTTTTGCATTCTAACATTCCATATAGTAGTTATTCCCAATAATTTGGCTTAAACACAATTTCTCATTTATTATTCAGCACTCTATTTCTGCATTTCAGCATTGTGGGAAAGAGATAGACTTTGGAATTAGATGGACTCAGGTTTAAATCCCAACTTTGCTGCTTAATTAGCTATAACACTTATAACCCTGCTACTCAAAATGTTGCAACGCAGATTCTCTGCCCTGGCCCCATCCACTGAGGCAGACTCTACAGCTTAAGGAGACCCCCAGGTGACCGCCACACACATTGACACTCGAGAACCATGCTTGTAACACAGATAAATAGATGAAAATGTGTGCTCAGTCATGTCCAACTCTTCGTGACCCTATGGACCGTAGCCCACCAGGATCCTCTGTCTGTGGGATTCTCCAGGCAAGAATACTAGAGTGGGTTGCCATTTTCTTCTCCAGGGATCAAACCCACGTCTCCTGCATTTCCTGCCTTGTTAGGAGGATTCTTTACCACTAGCACCACCTAGGAAACCTGTAACACATCTCTCTATATTAAAGACACTTCTGGAGTGAACCTATAGTGAGATAGTCACTGAGAACTTTCAAATAAGGCACATAAGATTATCCTCTGAAAACCAACCCACAAAATCTGTCTCATTTTAAAGAGAGAGCACAACTCCCAGGCCAGAAGGAAACTTGACTGGAGTTGGTTCCCCTGTGGGTTCAGTGGGGAAAAAAAAAAAAAAAATGTCAGCCAAATCACCTTTGAAAGTGCTGGTACTGTTTTACCAGCAAATTATAAGAATTGTGGGTCTATGGCAAGGCCATGATTGTATCAAGCTCCCTTAGCATTTTGATATCAAAGGTCCAAATTCTGTAATTCCCCTTACTTCAATTCCAGGCAGAAGGATGTTAATCTAAATTCACACAGATGTCCATCTATGGAAGAAGAACATGCTAGGGACGCCTGCTTGGTGCTACAGACTCCATTGAAGGAGCCTGGTGGGTTGCTTCCTTCCATCGAAGGAACTGGAGGGTTCCCAGGTCCTGCTGATGAAAAACTCCTATGTGAATGAGAAATTGTGTGTGTCTTAATAAAGACACACAAGATTTCCAACAGCATTCTGAAAACATATACTGCCACTAACTTATTTTAAATGTGCAAATTACTCAGCACTTGAAAGGAAAATAAATGAAAAACTGTCCTCGTAATAAAGTTCTTTAGTCTAGCAAACATTTATTGAGTGTGTGTGTGTGTATGTGTGTGTGTGTATGTGTACATGTGTGAGACAGAGATGTAAGATGTGGTCCCTGCATTCAAGATAGGAAGGAATCTGACTGGGGAAGACTGTGATGCCAGTTGGAAGGACCTCACCATCTACATGTCAGTAGCTGAAAGATCAAAGTAGAGACTTGATGTTAAAGCCCGTGGGAACAGTGTCCATGACTAGAGAGATCCTTCAAGTTTGGAGGCATTTTGGGAGTTGGAGCATTGATAATGATTTGAGGCAAAAAGGGCTGTAACTAAAACGGAGGCAGAGAAGTAGAAAGAAAGGATGATTATAAGCAACATTATATAAGAAGAATCAATATTGATTAAGAAAAGGAGAAACAAAAAGTTCCTGTAGTTTTCAACGATGATTTGGAATCATTTCTATTCTATTTAACAAACATCGAGTGCCCAAAGCATGCCAGGGTCTGTGCAAGGTGCTGAGTTCACAAAGCAGCAAGGGAGTTTCTACCCTCCAGGAATTCTCAGTTCTAGAGGAAGACAGATACCTGAACAAGTAGCACTACAATGTAAATAGAAGGTATGGTTCAAGTGCAGTGGAACTCAGGTAAGGGAGCAGCTAAGGATTCTAGAGGATGAGACAGAAGATGAGATGGTTGGATGGCATCCCCAACTTGATGGACATGAGTTTGAGCAAGCTCTGGGGGTTGGTGATGGACAGGGAAGCCTAGTGTGCTGCAGTCCATGGGGTCACAAAGAGTTGGACACAACTAAGCAACTGAACTGATTGAAGGATTTTAGAGGATGAGGTGGTTGGATGACATCCCTGAATCAATGGACATGAGTTTGAGCAAACTCAGGGAGACGGTGAAGGACAGGAAAGCCAGGTGTGCTGCCGTTCATGGGGTTGCAAACAATCAGACATGGCTGAGTGACTGAACAACAGTGAAGGATGCTAGAAAGAAGGGCGGGTGTGTCACAGGACTGTGGCGAGAGCAGAAATCAGGTTTCAGGAATAAAGTGAAGCAGGAAGAGTAAGCATCAGCAGTACATGGTGGGCTGATGAAGCAGTTGGCCAGAAGAGGGACCGGTCTTGCGTGGTTCAGAGAGGGGAGAGCAGAGTCAAATGAGGGCTGTGTGTGTTTATAGGACCCTCTTCTGCCACATGTAATACAAGAGCTTAAGGCTGTGCCTTTCTACCAGGTGTATGTCCTTTTTTTTTTTTTTTTTTTTTTTTACAAATTGTTTCCTGTGTACAGGATTATAATTTGATTTCAGTATGCACTGCAGTGCACTCAAAGTTTAGCTTCCATCTGTCACCATAGAGGTGACCCCATGTACCCTTTCTCCTGTCCACCACCTCTTCCTTGGGGTGACCACTTCTCTGCTCTCGGTATCTCCGTGCTCTTTTTTGTTGGGTTTACTCATTTATTTGTGTGTGTGTTTGTTCTTCATTTACATTTGGGCTCAACACCCTTTTTCAGGATGGCTGAGGTTTCTGAGAATCATTCATGACTTCTGATAATTGGTTTTTTCAACAGATTGTTTCTCGTTCCAGAACAGTTACTATCTCAGGGTCCTTTCCCATTCACTTTAGAGTGAGCTGTGCCTGCAGCGAACTCAGGGAGTCTGGAGTTGCTGCTTTTCTTGTTCGGAGCTGATGTAGGACATGCGTTGCTCAGAGGCATCTCCAGTAACCATCTGGGAGGGGCTGTGTTCACATCTGCTGGGGGCCAGAAAAGTTGGCTTAGTTCAGGAATGCAAGCTAAACAGAAGGTTCCAATGGACACCTTGGTTGTTTGTGCTTGAGTATGAGATAGGTGGGTCTTTGTTTTTCCCCATTGTGATTGTCCTGGGTGCCCACGGGGCATTGATTACAGGGCCTCCGGCCTACCCGAATGCCAAAATCTGCAGATACTCAAGTTTCTTATGTAAAGTGGCATAGCATTTGCATATAACCTACACATATCCTCCCGTATACTTTAAATCATCTCTAGATTACTTATGATATGTATTACAATGTAAATGATACATAAATAATTATAAATAGGATTCATATCATTGCCAGAGAGTGGCAAATTGAAGTTTTGCTTTTTGGAACTTCTGGAATTTTTTTCCAAATATTTTTGAACTGTGGTTGGTGAAATCTGTGGATCCAGAGGGCCGAGTCTATACCTAAAAGCAACATTTGTCCGCTCTGATTAAATCTGTCATCAACTTCAGTCATTAACTTAGCCGATGATCTTATCAAAATCAAAATATTTTATGTCTGAGCTTCAGTTTCAATATTTGGAAATGGAAGAGGGGAAAAACGAAATAGGCATGTTTGAAGGTCTGTTGTGAGCCCCACACTTTATAGTTTCTCCTTTAGTCTCCATAAAAGCCCAGTAGAGAAGAATTAAATCCCATTTAGCGCGTCAAAGAAATGGCAACATGGCCAAGCTCATTGTAGCCTATAAAGGGCAGAGCTGTAACTTGAATCCAAAACCGTGTGATCTTCCAGTACACTAATGAAATAATGAAAATTCATCTCGTGAAGATCAGTCTTCAGATAAGCTGCTTTGAGTAGTTGCAGCTGTTTACAGTTCACTGTGACCTGTTCTCTACTGGTGTCATCTCTAGAAGGAAAGTTATGACCAACCTAGATAGCATATTCAAAAGCAGAGACATTACTTTGCCAACAAATGTTCGTCTAGTCAAGGTTATGGTTTTTCCTTTGGTCATGTATGGATGTGAGAGTTGGACTGTGAAAAAGGCTGAGCGCCAAAGAATTGATGCTTTTGAACTGTGGTGTTGGAGAAGACTCTTGAGAGTCCCTTGGACTGTAAGGAGATCCAACCAGTCCATCCTAAAGGACATCAGTCCTGAATATTCATTGGAAGGACTGATGTTGAAGCTGAAACTCCAATATTTTGGCCACCTCATGCGAAGAGTTGACTCACTGGAAAAGACTCTGATGCTGGGAGGGACTGGGGGCAAGAGGAGAAGGGGATGACAGAGGATGAGATGGCTGGATGGCATCACTGACTCGGACGTGAGTCTGAGTGAACTCTGGGAGTTGGTGATGGACAGGGAGGCCTGGCGTGCTGCGATTCATGGGGTCGCAAAGAGTCGGACACGACTGAGTGACTGATCTGATCTGATCTGATACATTCCAGATAAGTTGCTCAAACATTCTCATTAACTGCTCTTGGGATTTTCCTCTAGATGGTATATGTTTATGTCCTTTTGTGGCATTTAGTTCCTTAACGTTAAAAATGCCATCTATGGCCAGGAAACACATGGTAACATAAATCTCTTACAAATCTATATTAGAACTAAATAACTTCTTACCATCTTGGGTAACAATAATTTTCCTTCAGAAGAAGGCCGATGAAATTCTGGTGCTTCAACATTGAGTCTCATGCTGCAGTTCAGTGAAAATCTTATTTTAAATGTATAAGTGAAAAGTAAAATATATAAGCAAGTGAGAGTAAAAACAAATTGGCTGGCTTTGGATTCACATTAGTGTTTTTTTGGTGTTTCTTAAATCATTCTCCAGTGGAAGTGGACCAGAAAGTGGACAAAGGTGTTAAAATTAAATAATGGAGATCTTTTCCTAATTTGCAAGAAAATATATTTAACAAATAGATTTTTACACTTTTAAGTTTTATAATAAATTATTCTTAAGCATTTGGTGTCTGTCATCACTCATTGAAATACTTTAATCTAGCAATAGTATGAAATGTGATCGAGTAAAAAAGAAATTGCATCTGAATTGCTTTCATAGATCAATATTTTGTGGTATCACATAGAGAGAACTCTCCCGCCCTGACACTTGGCCACCTGAACTAGTTTGAGAAATTAAACCATCAATGAAGTTACTTTAAAATTATTTATTAAATGCACCACTCATGAGTAGTCAGCCTTAAAACTTTACAGAATGACTCCACTGAGTAATTATTCATACATTTATGTCTGAAGTTTCCTTCTTTGCATTCAGCAAGTATAAGAAAATGCTTATGAAAAATTAATGTCATAGCTACAGCATAATGGACAGTCTCTTTTAGCCTATTTATATATAAAATGCCAAAGTAAACATTAAGAAAACATTTGCAAAGTACATTTAGTATTCCCCTCTATCCCCCCACCCCCAAAAGAAAACACCAGTATGAAATATTTCTGTGATTCTGTGCACTTCAGGTCCTCAAGCTGCCCAGTACCTAGCTCATCTGTGATGGAAGAATATGATCATTTAAACGCAACAAGAACATCTTTGTAAATGTTCCTCCCCTTTCACAGCGACACAGAGCTAGAATTCATCTCACCATTGGCTCGGCTTCCAGTAAATGAAGGAGCTGAGCAACCAAGAAGCCAGCTAGACCTTACTCCCTTCCTGAGCTTTGAGGGCCAGGTCTTTGCGAATTCCACCCTTCCTTCCTGACAGCCTGAACTCAAAAGGGCAGTAACAGAGAGATGGAAAAAACACACACAGCCACCCCCATGCTGACCTTTCATCTCTTCTAAGACGATCTCAGTGTACTTGCCATGGAAAGTATGCTCAATAGATATAATACCAAGAATGGCTTTAGGAAGACTTTTTCAGGCATAGAAAAAATTATTACAGCTGAGGTTTGAAGAACAGTATTGACATTCTCTAAAAGGAATGTGAATGTGAAAGTGTTAGTTGCTCGGTTGTGTCTGACTCTGTGACCCTATGGACTGTAGCCCGCCAGGCTCCTCTATTCATGGGATTCTCCAGGCAAGAATACTGGAGTGGTTAGCCATTCCCTTCTCCAGAGGATTGTGGGTTACACCTAAGTGAAGTAGCTGAATGCTCTACCTGGAGAGATTTAAGAGTCAGACACAGGTTTCTATCACCTTGATGGGTCTGAAGTAAGTAAAGGAGCTTGTACATATCCCACCCAATGTTTTTTTAAATCAGTGTTTAATTTTAGAGTAGTTTTGGGTTTATAGAAAAGTTGCAAAGGTAGTACAGACGGTTGTCATATACCCCACACCCAGTTTTTGCTATTAACCTCTTACATTATCAAGGTATATTTGTCACAACTAAGAAACCCAACATCAGTACAATATTATGGACTAAACTCTGTATTTCATCTGTTTTTCCTTAATGTGTGTCTTCTGTTCCAGGTTACCATTGAGGATGCCAGATACCATTTAGTTATCATGTCTCCTTAGCATCTCATCCAGATTTGCCCAAGTATTCTTAAATTATTGAAATATAATGGTAGCTACTTTAAGATTTTATTACAGATTCATTAATTAAGGTGGAATTAACCCATGGTCAGGGACTCTGAATTCTGAACCCTTTACCCCTGTGGGAGGAACCCCCTCCGTTTTGTTGTCGTTTAGTCGCTAAGTCGTGTCTAACTCTTTTGTGACCCCATGGACTGTAGCCCACCAGGCTCCTTTGTCCATGGGATTTTCCAGGCAAGAGTACTGGAATGGGTTGCCATTTCTTTCTCCAGGGGATCTTCCCAGCCCAGATATCAAGCCCTGGTCTCCTGCATTGGAGGCAGATGCTTTACCACTGAGCCAATAGGGAAGCCCATTCATTTACCAATTCACAATATTTTAGATGATGGTGACTTGAGGAGAATATCCTTCTGATGCTCGGGTAACTTTAGAGAAAACAAGTAAATGAAACCCTTGACACACTGTAGTTGGCTTTCCTCCAAAAATTTTCTGCTCTTTTATCCACAGGAAGAGCAGGAAAATTTGTTATGACTGTGAATGTTAAAGTATTGGAGGGTGGGGGTAGTGGGTAGCTCTTTTAAAACAAAAAAAACTAGATATTTTAAAATTACAAAAACCTATAAGAGTGACTAGGTTCACCGGGAAAGCTGAAAGCAATAGCCTATTTTTTTTAATATTATTATATTAACCCATAACTAAAGATAATATACAATGTTGAATTATATACATATAATTATAAGAGAGAGAGCATGAAATAAGCTGTCAAGAAATAGGGTCTGAGAAATACAGCATCATTGCCTTGTTCAGTCTTAGGGCTTGCTTTAAAGGTGACAGTGGAAAGTCTTGGTGACATGAAGCATTGATCTTTCATTGCTCCAGCTGCCTGCTTTATAAAAGAAGTTAAGTCTCGCCTGCTTAACTACAGAAATATTTTAGGTTAACTAAGGTTTTCCATTTCTGCTGCCACCTCCCCAGCTCAGGCCCTGAGCACTGTGTGCCTGGGGCTGTTGCAGGATTATCCTTATTCTATTCAAGCGCGTGTGTGTGTGTGTGTGTGTGTGTGTTTGTTCTCTTAACTGCCTTTGGTCCAGCCTGCACGCCACTGCTAGATTAAACCTCCCCAAACACCATTTTTATGAGCTGAGTATTCTACTCAGCAACTTTTCGGAGCTTCTCACTTTCTAGAGAAGAAAATGGAAATTTTTTAGACTGGCATTAAGTACCTTTTTTGGACTTCCTTGGTAGCTCAGACAATAAAGTGTCTGCCTACAATACGGGAGACCCGGGTTCAATCCCTGGGTTGGGAAGATCCCCTGGAGAAGGAAATGGCAACCCACTCCAGTACTCTTGCCTGGAAAATTCCATGGACAGAGGAGCCTGGTAGGCTACAGTCCATGGGGTTGCAGAGTTGGACACGACTGAGTGACTTCACTTTCACTTTCAAGTACCTTTTTTGATTTAGTTCCAACTTAAAATCATCAACTTTGTTTCCCTTCAAAGTCAAATATTTTCTTCTTTCAGTTCCTTCAAAACCTTCATTAATCGTATAATCATTATCAACAAACAACTATTTTGCACTTTCACAACCATAGGATTTCCTGCTTAGGCTCCTTACTTAGTTTCTTTTTTGACTATCATTTTAAATTTCTACCCTTTTTTTTTAAAGGTCCAGGTAAAATCCTACCTTCATTTCTCTTAAACTCCCATCCATCCTCTGTCTCCAGTGGTCTCTCTCCTGAGAACTCCTGCTTTTAATATGCACTCTTAATATGTTAGTATATTTCCTCCTGGTCTTATGTTCTATGCCTGCATATTTATACAATGAAAGAAAAGTGAAAGTGTTAGTTGCTCAGTCATGTCTGACTCTGTGACCCCATATACTGTAGCCCACCAGGCTCCTCTGTCCGTTGAATTTCCCAGCAAGAATACTGGAGCGTGTCACCACTCGTTTTTCCAGGGGATCTTCCCGCCCAGGGATCAAGCCCAGGTCTCCTGCATTGGCAGGTGGATTCTTTACTGTTTGAGCCGCCAGGGAAGCCCTATACTTATATAGGTTCTTTTAGTCTTTTTTCACTTAACATATCCTGAAGGTTTTACAACACAATGTTTTTGAAGCAAGATTGTTAATGGTTTCATAGAAAGTCTACATCAAATTCTACATTGGATTAAGGTATTTACACGTATAGTTGGACATTTGTTTCCATTTTTTTTGTTTTAAGTAAGGGTGTCATAAACATTTTTACTCATCTCTAATTATGTTCTTGAGAGAAATGTCTAAGAGTAGACTTATTAAGGATAATTTTATTAGGTTCTTGATAAGTATTTCCAAATTACCTTCCAGATGTTATGCCAGTTTTTTTGGTCTATCTGTAGTGTATGAACATGTTCGTCTTATCATTGTCTCATCAGCACTAGGTTTTATGATTTGCCTGTACTGTTTGTTAATTAAGTAGTTAAGACCTAACTCATTGTAGTTTGACATGTTCCAGTTATAAGGTCTTCATCAGAGAGATGTTTTGCAAATATTTTCTCCCAGTCTATGGCTAGTCCTTTCATCACTTAACAATATCCCTCTAAAAGCATAAACTTTTGATTTTGGTGATTTTCAGTAGGTCGAATTCTCGTGAACTCTGCTTTTGGTTTGGTCCCTAAGAAATCCTTGCCTACCTTAAAGTGGCAATATTTTCTCCTATATTTTCTTCAGAAGTTTTATAGTTCTAGATGTAATACTCAGGTCTACGATCCATTTTGATATCATTTTTGCATATGAGATATGGATTGAGTCTCATTTGGGGGATGATAGTAAAAGATCAGGAATCTTTCCAAAATAAGGAAAGTAGAATAACTCATCTATCAAAAGCATGTTTGTTTTTTGAAGAAGAGGGGAGATGTTTGCCTTTAACATAGGGTACATTATTGCTACTCACTTATTGAGTCTAATTTGAGGCATACTTCACATTGTATATGATTGATTACTGGCAGAAAACCATATATTGTATTGCTGCTGCTGCTGCTGCTGCTGCTAAGTCGCTTCAGTCGTGTCCGACTCTGTGCGATCCCAGAGACGGCAGCCCACCAGGCTCCCCCGTCCCTGGGATTCTCTGGGCAAGAATATTGGAGTGGGTTGCCATTTCCTTCTCCAAGTTGTATTACAACTTAGGTTATTTGGGGGATAAACTTGTTTATTTCACCTAAGCCATTAGTATAATTATATTAATTAATGTATTTATTTGTATAACAAGCATTTTTCAGGATCTAAGAAGTACAAGGCACTGTACTTATTAGGTGGTATGGGACAATAATTTCTTTGCGGTCCGTGCAATTAACATCTGATTTCTAGAATGAAAGGGAGTCAAAGTAATTAACTTTCTTAAGCCACAAAGTTACTATTGTGTGAAGAGCATCTGTCAACAGTAAGAAACTTGGGTTCTTGGGAATGCATGTACTAAAAAGATTATTAAGGAGAGGAGTGTGCTGAATAAGAATATTTTGTAGTGCCTATGGTTTGGAGTTATTTGTGAAATAAAAAGTTTCTCAGTAATTGGCAGTGCCACGCAAGCTTTTTTAATCACCTGCTTTTCCCTATAGGTCATCAGTTCAATGAGCTCCCTTTCTGAATACTGCCTGCCTTCCATTCTACGTACATTATTTGACTGGTATAAAAGGCAAAATGGCATTGAGGATGAATCGCATGAGTACAGACCAAGAACCAGCAATAAATCCAAAAGGTACATTTCTTTTATATAAAGATTATGAGGATTATTCTTTCTCTCTTTCTTTTCTCCTAAGGAACCAATCTGAGTGGGAGTTGGGGATGCCACTAGACCTTCTGACCTCTTTGCACTTGAGCCTAGGCTGCAGGGGCCCCTTTTCTAGCAGGTGTCACCTTCGGAATGTTAGTTGCTATGAGCCGCCACAGGTTGGAATGGTTCCATGACTTTATTTTGCCAGTGGTGGGGGCAAGGTGTCAAAGACCCCAGGTAACCCCCTTGCCTGCTTCTCTCCTGGGCTCTCTCTCCTTTGGTGCACAGTTAAAGGCAGAAAGCCCGCAGCAGGCCCTGCAGGACATTCCCTAGATACTCGGATTCTCTTCATAACCTTGGGCGCCCAGGGTACTGCAGTGGGAAGGTCAGTGGATTGGACCTTAGGGATAGTCCCAGAACTGCCACCAATTAGCCATGAGACTCTGGGCAACTCCCTACCTGTCTGAACCTCAGCCTCTTCATGGGCAAAAGTGGGGAAGTCAGATCACCCCATCTCTAGCTTCCCTTCCGGCTAAGATTTGCCTGTTTGTTCTGTGGTTCCCTTCTCTTGTGGATTTGAAAAGTAGAACTTGCTGCTACTTGTGCTGTTCAGGCATAAAACTTAAGACGCTTGGTTGATCTGTCCAATGAATGTATGTCCCCCAGAGTTCTAAGTAAATATGTATAATTTTGTGTGTTTGAAATCAACCTAATAAAGCAAGGTAGCAAATAAGAAAGTTTAATACATTTACCTTTCTTTAAAAAATGAGAGATTATTTTATTTATTTATTTTAATTGGAGACTGATTACTTTACAATATTATTTTAAAAACACAGATTTCTCCACATGGATTATACATTTTTAAAATGCTTTTAAAGACAATATAATGGAAATTAATCACTCAGAAAATCAGATATTAACTACTACTTGTGAGTGATTTATCCTTCTCATGTTTCTTGACACGCCAGTGCTTAAAAATATGTAAACTTCTCTTGAAATTGAAGACTTATTATTTTACCAAATTACATGTCATCTGAACTTGTAATTTCATGTTGCAATATGCTTGACTTTTATGCAAGATTTATTTACTTTTTTTTTGGAGATGAAATTAATAACTTTTGTATATTGAATAATTATTCTAGTTGAAGAAGGATTTTTTAATGGAGATAATTCATATGCTATAAAATGCATCCTTGTAAAGTGTGAGTCAGTGCTTTTAGTTTATTCACAGGGTCGTATAGCCATCTCATTGTCTCATTCAAGAATATTTTTATTACCCTAAAAAGAAACCCATACCAATTAGCAGTTTCTCATAAATTACTTTTTAATGTATCAAATTTAAAGGTAGAATTTCAATTCTGTGTCTGAAAATGATTCAGTCTGTATGATTAATAAGTTCATCCACTTATTAATTTAGTATTTTCCCCATATAACATGGCAGCTTATTAATAGATACTAAAACTTTCTGGGGGTGGAAAGTGGGACAGTTTGAATGTGCTTAATTCAGTTAGTTTTAGTTTTTTGTTCAGAATTGAGTTAGTAAAACTAGATTTTTTCATAAACTGATTTCTGTATGGATTGAAAATAATTGGCTTTTAGATTGTGTTACTGATTATTTCCAGGAGATCAGAGTAATTGCCAAGATCAAATACAGAATTGGTACAGTGAAATTCAATTCAGTTGCATTTTAGTTAGCAGTTGGAAGCTTAAAATAAGAGAGAGAATATGTGTTTTGGAGAAAACCAAAAGAATGAGGGTCTCTAGAACGTGAGGTAGCTAACAATGGGGTTTTTATTATTAGAAACAAGAAAAGAAGAACTTTAGGAAGAAGCATAAGCAATTGAAAACAGTCAAATGTGATGGAGGTGTGTTTGGGTTATGATCTCTAAGATTGTGTATGATTTCTAAGATTAGTATAATATCAACATTTTGACTGCCAAATAAATTTGTCAGATGCCTCTGGCTCCTGGCAGAGAGACCTCAAACCAGCAACAACGTGAATTCATTATTGGAAACGCATATGTCTTCCTTTTATTTGAAAGCATAAATTGACTGATCAAATAAAATTGAAGCAGGAGTTTAATTTTTTTCCTACTCCCAATTTTTTTTTGTTTTGCTACTTTCTCAAGGTCCTCTGGCCCCTTTTGAAGACCCCAGTAGCCCTCCCCTCTCCACGTCTGCTGGCCATCTTTCAGAGTTTGCCTTCCCTTTGGTCTACAGACTTCTTGTTTCTCTTCTCCATGATGTAATCTCTAGGTCAGACTTGCAGACGCCCTGTGTTTAACGTAGCTCCATATGTTTTCCTCTCCTCCCTTCATCTGGCAGCAGCACTTTCTAATTCTGGTGGGTCTTGAAGGGCTCCAGGTAGATGATTTGGTCCATCGCTCTCCCTCCTGGCAGGACTGTTTGTTAATGATTCTGAAGAATGAGCTCTTACCCGGTTCATACATTTCCCCTTGCAAGTTAAAGATGCAGCTTCCTTTGTTGACCTGCTCTGTCACCTACCAGGCTTAACTGAACGCTCTCAAGGCTGCAGAACTCCTCCAAAGTTCTTTTTTTTTTATCTTTTATATGCTTTCTTCTCATTTTCTCTGGACTGAAGAGAAAAACGTTCCGTATTTAAAAGTATTTTGAAAATATCTACCTGACAAATCCAAATTCCATCATCCTTTCTCATGAGTTTTATTTAATAGACAAGTACTGAGCAGTTGTGTGTTTGGGAGACTCTACTAAATACTTACACGTTTTAATACTCAAGCAAACCTTACTATAATGACTGTTATTATTTCCATTTTGTAAATGGAAAAATTACTGGTAAGTGGAAGAGCCGTAATTTTCACCCAGGACTGTTCCACACCAAAACCAACGCTCTTAGCCACTGTTCTTTGCTAAGGAGCTTGGCAGTCACTTCATTTGTTCAGTTCCAAATTAGCCCTCAATCAGTTCATTAGAGAAGCAGGAAATGAAGGGAGGGAGGTAAAAACTCATACTTCTGTCCTCCTGACGGTGCTTATTCTGTTCCCTAACTTTTGATGAGTTCAGATGACTCTCCTTTGCCCCTTCTACCTCTTCGTCCATCTGCTCTTTAATCTTTCTCTCTTCCACCACCCCTTGACATCTTCTTTCTTCCTCTCATTAATCTCAAGTGGCCAAAGGTCAAGAGAAAGGGCCGGGAAGGCAGGGGGAACAACATTTAACACTGATCCTTCTCCACCCACAGTAGTACAGTCCTACTCCCATTGATAATCATACTATTTCTTTCCATTGTTTTGATCTTTTCACAAGATCCTCTTAAGTGTCTACCTCTAACCTGGGAGCCCTGGGTCCTGTTTGTTTCCATCTTCAAGATGGTAGGATTCCTAGATTGAAAGGTACCTTAGGAAGGTCCACAAGATAAGATTGTAGGTTCCCAAATAGTGACTCAAGTTGACTTGGTTGAACATTTAAAATATGATGTCAGATACTCTGATCCACAGTGTGTCCATTGCACACTTATTATAGGAATAACTTCAGTGTGTATTTATCACTGCAGTCTTGTCATAACAAAATTGGTTTGCAGCCCATTGGGGATGAATCCTAGATTTTTGATGAATTATATCACTTGGAGAATGTCTTTAGTGCCTATTTAATGTGAATATTTTAAACTTTTACAGTGATGAACAGCAGCGAGATTATTTAATGGAAAGACGGGACCTCGCCATTGATTTTATTTTTTCTTTAGTATTAATAGAAGTTTTGAAACAGGTAGGTCATCAATTTAATGTTACCTTTAGATAAGGTTTATTTATCTAATAGCAACTTATATTTTTGAGGTCTAAGTTTATTAAATTGTTCATGAATTTCAAATACCATGTCACATGAACTATATTGCTTGATGGCTAAAGGCTGTCTATAGTCCAGTGGAAGTATTCTTATTGATTTGATCTTAAATATTCCCTTCCAAGCTAAGAACCATCTTTTCTCTTTTCCAGATTCCACTTCATCCTGTAATAGACAGTTTAATACATGATGTTATTAACTTGGCTTTCAAGCACTTTAAGTACAAAGAAGGGTAAAGTAATTTCTTTCCTTCAAATTTTGAAGAAGTCGGGTGCTTAAAATGAAATCGAGTTTGCTCTTCTCAGATGACCAGGGGGATTCCTCACTTGCCTAATTGTATCTTGTCTAGGTACCTTGGTCCTAACACTGGCAATATGCACATTGTGGCAGACCTGTATGCAGAAGTCATTGGCGTGCTGGCACAAGCTAAGTAAGTGAACCTCAGAATCCTTCACCATAAGAACATGAGTGTCTGTGCCATCCAGCCCTACTCCCAGAAAGGGGAAGGGTGTGAGCTTACAAGAAACTTAGGGTTTATTTTTGCTGTGTGTGTCCTGTTGCTGAGCCTCACTAGAAGCTCCCTGAGGCAAGTACCACATCTTCTTCCAATTTGTTTTCTCCGTTACCTTTTTCACTTGGCAGTCGGGCCTGATGCTACCAAGAGTCCATGAGTTTCAGACTACTGCATCCAAGAAGGAAATGGCCTAACCACAGTACTTTTCTTCCTGCTCAATTTTTCAAAGAAGTTTATCAGGTTTAAAAGTCTTGTGTTCTATATTTCATGAGTGGGTGGTTACAGTATAGCATCCATGAATGGGAAAATTCCATTCTAGAATGTCCCTTTACTATAGACCTTACTTAATTCAGCCGCGCTAAAAATGTCCCAGACTCTGTCATGGAAACAAGTTGGAAAATTCTCATTGCTAAATTTATCTGGCCCCATAACACTATTTAGCAGGCTAGAACAAAATGGTATTAGACTATTAGCAATAAGATACTTCTTCCAAAAGTGATGTCACACCCTGTTCACCCTTCTTCATCTTATTCAACCCAGAGGCAAATCGGGCAAGATCCTGGATGCCTAAGTTAGGCCAAGTGAGCCAGAAACTTAATGTGAATCCAAGCCAAGAGACCAGCTTGGAACAACAGTGATGCCCTGATCTTTGTGAAATGCAACCCTCAGAAAGATTTTTATCTTCAAGAGATGGAATTTCCTAACTTAGCAGCATGGAAACACTCAATTTATCAAAAAACAAAAGTTTTTTAAAAGCACTTACTCAGCAACTTTAACTAGCCAAACGGTAGAAATAACTCAGGAAACAGGCCCCCAAAACTCCTTGACATGACTTTTTTAATCTAACCCTGTTTGTCTGTTCATCTTGACTACCTAATCTTTTCTAACACATGAAACATCCGCATTAGATCAAAGAGAGGTGGGTACACCTACGCAATGAGAAATTTCAGCCTCAAAACCTGACAGCAATAGAGAGGAAAGAAACGGACCCAAACATACATAAGAACTAAACAGTAGAATTACCTGGAGCATTTTGCATGAGAATATATATTGTAGTTTTATTATATAGCCCATTGTAATAATTGTGGCTCATGAGTCATTAAAAAAATGTATAATGCATTTTGGAGAGATTTCTATTACAATTAAATAATGAAAGTACTGGCTTTTTGAAGGGATAAGTTGCAATTATCTGGCAGATTAACTCATATGTCTCTACCTCATACCTAGAAAAGATCAGAAAAATGACTTGTTAATATGTATTTTGGCTGGTTTGTCAAATCCTGAAAATCTCATCATATTCCTTTGTAATTATCCTAGCATAACTTATACAATCATTTGGAAAGTTTAATATGCCAAAAATGACTTCTTGTGTTTTTCTTAGTTTTTATGAACTGTACCTAACAATATCAGTTACTATAGAAGGACTTTCCTTAGCTACATCGATTTTCAATTGAGAATGAATTGAGAGATGTCATAATTAAAACAACACTTTAAGGTTGAAGGAATTTCCACATTAGGTCAGATTTATGATCCACTGAGGCACTGTTTCTTGCCAATAGCGACTTTTTCAATTTTCATGATGTCAATATTTGTCTCAGTTCTGCAATAGTAGGCTATAACAAATACCTCAATTTGGATAATTGTCCAGCACTTTCTAGTCACAAGAAAATGCATTCACCAATAGGTTCTTGAAGTAATTGCAGTAATATATAGTAATCACAGTGATAAATTCTCAAATGGTCAGTATAGAGTTAACCTTTTGGGTGTCATACTACAAATTATCATATTACGTTCTTCTCATTAGTATACCAGAACCATTTCTTTATTGTCGCCTTAGAAAATTACTGCTTCCTTTGTTCTCGGTGGGGAAAAAAAAAGGATGTATGCTTATCTGATACAGGATGGTTATCTTTCTTAAAAAAATAAACTTGAGTAATGTAACAGTTCTAATTTTAGATTTTATATCTAGATCCCAGTGGTAATATATACAAAATATTTTCTTCATTCTGACTTTAGTTACTAATGCTTAGTTTGGTCTTTAAGTTTTAGCAGAAACACTATTTTTACTCTTACTAGTGATAATGTGCTTAATTCCTATCATAGAAATTTTTTTGCTATTAAGTGATGTTCACCCAGGGTTTAGCACTTTCAAAGTTAAAGTTAAAATTAGATTTTTTTAAGATAAGTTTTGGGGGTTAAAGTCTGGTATATTCATTTAAATAGTGATGTTTTTTTTAAGATTCATAATTCCAAAATTTTTCTCTTTTTATATGATATAATTTTAATGTATATATTTTATATTCTCACTTTAATAGTAATATAAATATTGTGCATTCTATACATTTTAAAGCAGGAGCTGAATAGTTTTTAGTTACTGTATTTACTAAAGAATATTGAACACAAAAAGCATGGTTATTGAAAAGAAATTTATTTTTCCCTAAAATTATTTTAAGAGAAAATAACTTTTAAGTATGAGTAGGTTTCTAGATTATTTTTATTTTAAAATAACATGTTTATGTCATTTAGAACTTTTTAAAGTAAAACATAGCCATATTTATTTTTAAATGAAAAATAGACATTTAGCCACTAACTTGTGAGAATGTTGAAATAATAACATATATAAATAACCTGCCTTTCCCTACCTCTCCTTGTTTTAGTCATGGATTAGAAAAGGAAAGCATGCTTTCTAAGTATCATGTGATCTTTAAAACCGTATAGCTCTAACCTATAAAGTTACCTTTTCCTTTTAAAGTCTCTCACTTCAAAATTAAAACCATAGATTTTTTTTTTTTAGTGTTTGAAAATAGCTTGAATTAAAAATAATAGAATGGAATTCTTAAAAAGTCTAGTTTGAAACTGTGAAATTTTATAATCTTGATTGGAAATGTCACTCCTGTCTCTTTGCCATGATGTTTCTGCTTCCTGTCCTTCATCTGTCCCTGGTTAAAGAGCTCTGCTCACCCTTCACCCCAACATAAATCCCCTCTAATGTATTCTTTGATTATCCAGCTGAAAAGAGCCCCTTCATTCTCCAGTGCCTGCTCCCAGCCCCTTTAGGTGTATTATTCACATAAAGGGCAGTGTGAAATATGATCTGTGTGAAGAATGATCTGGGTTGGGGCATTTCACCTTCCTGAAGGACCAGAGAGATCCAGGAAGAGTCCCAGGCACTTGCTAACATACCTCAAATAATAGTAATGGTTATTGTTATTTTTGAAATTATTATTATTCACATGGCTCATGGTCAGGGCTACATTGTTTTATCTTGCCAGCTAAACTGCACACTGTTCCAAATAGGGTGGGGACTACATTTCTCAGCTCACGACTGTCAAAGGCAGCAACAGAATAGTGGACATTTCTGGATTTCACATCAGAAGGTCTGTGTTTGAGTCTCATCTTTGTCACATTGATTTTCCGATCTGTTTCTTCATAAAATGGAAACGCATTCACTACTTATGCTGCTCCATTGCCTTCTTAAAATTTCTTTACACAGCAGACATAAAGAAAAACTCATAAATTGTTTAGAAAATATGATTTTAAAAAACTGTTACCAAATGTAACAGTTCCTGCACTCAAACCAGGAACAAGAAAATGGCCAGTTCTCATGAAGCCCCTTCCACCCAACTTGCCAAACATAAACCCCCTGCACTGCCTGTTGGTGAAACTATGTCCATATATTTACTTTATATGTCCTGAAATTTCTGCTCTGAGGTGTTGAGAGTTGTTGTTCCAAACTTCTGGGGTTCTGTTAATTGGCCTTCAACTTTTATAAACATAATCACCCTTTCTGATCATGTCTTGTTCCTAAGTGATCCTATGTGGAAACTCAAGGTGATAGACTCAGGAAACAGAATGCAGTGAATCTTAGAAAAAACTTCCCTTGTTTTTCCTTTTTTTAAACTAATAGTCAAACCAGCCATT
This sequence comes from Bubalus kerabau, assembly GCF_029407905.1. Taxonomy (NCBI): domain Eukaryota; kingdom Metazoa; phylum Chordata; class Mammalia; order Artiodactyla; family Bovidae; genus Bubalus; species Bubalus kerabau. The sequence goes on along the minus strand of NC_073635.1, from coordinate 29,425,973 downwards.
TCAGATATAGCTTGGATAACTTGTTTGTTTATGTTCCTTTGCCCTTTGGCACTTTGACAATCTGCTACTTCTCCACCCTCTTAGGATCTATTCTTTTCTTAAACTTTTTATGATAATGTTGTTGTGATTAATGTTATTCATATTATTTTACTTTCAAACTGTATAAATACCCTAAGTTCCTTGGGGATTGTCTCTTTTTAGTTGTAAAATCCCATACATGTATTAGACAGCTTAGTCATCTTTTAGAAATTATTTGAATTTTCCCATTACTAGATTTTTCCTTCAACCTAAAAATATTTTTCTCAATAATCATTAACCTAAAACTGTAAAAGAAACAACAACAGAAAACTTTGTAAATGGATGTAGAAATATGACTTGGCATTATTTGCTGCTCTTGTCAGAAATACCTGGCCTCCTATAATATATTATTGCTCATCTGTTCACAATTGGATACTTCAGGCCCTTGGGGTCTGTAAGTACCCAGGCAATTGCTAAGCCAGAGGAAATGGAGCTTTTCATCATTTCAATTTAAGAGCTAGAGCATTTGGAAGGGCTCTAAATAACCTTGCATCTTCTCCCTAGCTTGAAGGAGACGTTGAGCATCTGGTAGAATAAGGGAAGAAACAAGATTTGGACGCTTACTATAGCCCCAATATCAAGACTTTTACAGAATGCCCGTCACTGTCCTTCAGCTGATGGGAACGTGTCCCCATCAGTTGCGCTGTCACTCCTGGATGTCGGAGGCCTGCATTTCCCCCACATTCCTACCCATCATTTGACAAATCACTCCTGTCCTCTTCTTAGATTCCCTGCTGTAAAGAAGAAATTTATGGCAGAGCTCAAAGAATTACGGCACAAAGAGCAGAGCCCATATATCGTTCAAAGCATCATCAGCTTGATAATGGGGATGAAGTTCTTCCGAATTAAGATGTATCCAGTGGAGGACTTTGAGGCCTCTCTCCAGTTTATGCAGGTACTGTCTTGGGCGGGAACGTGTGCATCTTCCCTCCTCAGAGTGACTGACCTGAAAGGTGAGAACCCACTCACTAAAGTCCTACTATTTTTTTCTCAATAATTCATGTGCTCATTTGCTTAGTAGTGTCCAACTCCCTGTGACCCTTTGGACTGCAGCCCACCAGGCTCCTCTATCCATGGGATTTTGGGGGCAAGAATACTGAAGTGGGTTGCCATTTCCTCCTCCAGGGGATATTCCCCAACCAGGGATTGAACCCATGTCTCTTGTGTTTCCTGCATTCTCGGCGAGTGGGTTTCATAACCTAGTAATAGAATTTCAGGCATATAATTTCATTTTTAAACTCATATCATCTTTGGAGTAGGTGTACAGTGGAATTTTATTTGTAGATTTTTTTTCTTTTTTTCACTCATTGGTTGCATATTATTCTGTTAATAAAATATGGCTTTATTTTTTACTTTTTAAGATCGATAGCATTGAGTTGGCAATGTTAACATTTCTAGGCATCAGAACTTTAAGTAATGAAATCCTTTTTATACTTACTGTAAAAATCAACTAAACCATTTAGGTTTAGGTGTCTGTGACACAGTGTTCACCATTTTGTACTAAAGAATTATTGCTAATAAGGATTTCCCAGAGTACACAGCTGTATTAGATTTTATAAAACTTTAGTATCTGAAGGATTTTTTTTCTAATGGTGCTGTGAATTAGATTTAGTGGGAATCTTAATCAAGAGTTTCAATACCAGGGTTATGAATGGAGGTTGTTCCACTTCATACATGCTAGGATGGCTGTAAGCAGAAAGACAGATGACAGCAAGTTACCTGTTGGTGAGGTTGTAGAGAAATGGTAACCCTCATACACTGCTGGTGGGAATGTAAAATAGACAAGCAGCTTTTGAAAACAGTCTAGCAATTCCTCAAATATTTAAATCTAGAATCATCAATCCAGTAATTCCAATTCTAGGTATATTATACCCAAGAAAAATGAAAATGTATGCCCACACAAAATCTTGAATGTAAGTGTTCACAGAAGCATTATTCCTAATAGCCAATTTCCAGGAGAGGCAAACCCACAGAGACGGGAAATAGGTTAGTTGTGTTGGGCTGGAGGAGGCGGCTGTGCTTAGGGAGGGCCAGGCTTCTGGCTCACGGGTGCAAAGTTTCTTTCTGTGATAATGAAAAGATTCTACATTTGATTGTGATGAAAGATGTACAATTGTGAATATACTAAAAGCTATCAAGTTGTACACTTTATAAAAGTGAATTGCATGGTATGTGAACTGTATTCAATAAAGCTGTTTAAAAAAAGAATATAGGCCCATATCAAACTTGTGGAATTCAAGCTTCAGTGCTTACCAGTTCTGTGACCTTGGACAAGTCACAACCTAACTCCTCCCAGCTTCACTTACCTTTCCTGCAGAGTGGTAACATTGACACTCACTTTGGAAGGTGGTTCTGAGCATTCTTGGACTCAGTAAATACTATTTTTCTCTCTCTCATGCTAATGATTCGTGTATATGTGTATGTGCATGACAATTTGAGATGATATTTACATATGTATGCAAAATAATGTAGGAAAAGGACCATAATTCTGGGAACCATAATGCTCCATTCTGTATAGGGAAAACAGTCTCAAAGACTTTGCATGCCGGCAATGCCTGTCTTGGACTGAGGTCTTAGTATGATATTCATATACTGGGGACTTGAGTAACTGTTGCTGCTGATAGTCTCAATGTGGACTGAAAAAAAGTGGTAATAGTTGATACACATATTACATGTCATCAGAAGTACCTGTAACCTTGGATTCTTCCATGAAAGCTACATCTGGAAAAGACCACAGTAAGTTACGACCCAAAAGGTCAGGAAGGGGAAGGGGGCTGGCAGAATTCTAAACAGGCCAACACCTCTAATAAATTATTCCCCAGGCAACCAAAAGCACCCTTTGGGGTCAGGAGTCCACAGGCAAAGGCCTCCTTGCTGGAGGAATGCTTCCAAAGGTTTCCTTGTCCTAGGTGGGGAAGGGAAGCATTCCAGACTTGCTCATGAAACTATCTGAACAATAAACACCTAAAAAGTCAGGGCTAACAAGTAAACATCTTTGTGCCCAGGGTTGTCAGGGCCTAAAACAAGTTGAATGTCTTCTGCATCTTTCCCCGTGTTTTCCTTCTCTGGGGATCTGTATTTGTGGGTTATTCAAGGACCCAGGGCTCCCCCACATAGTAGCTAATCAATAGCAATTTGTTGGAAATAAATGAATGAACCAACCAGTAAGTCAGGGGATGAACACCTGCTTACTGGTTGTAGACACTTTGTCCTATCAGCATCATGATTTTGGGATAGAAACTAGGGGGAGAGTGAGAAAACCAGCCCTGTAAAATGTCATTGGAGGCTATTGTGAACTTAAATATAAATGCTGGACTCCAATGATTTTTTAAAAATAGATTATGGTGTATGCGATGTTATTGAGTGTTAACTGAATTAAGATCTGTTGACTTAAATTTGTTTTCCTACAATTTTCTGTGCACATTTCAATCTTTCTCCCTCCCTTGACTCTTTCTGCTTCCCAGGAATGTGCACATTACTTTCTTGAGGTCAAAGACAAAGATATCAAACACGCCTTGGCTGGGCTGTTTGTTGAAATTCTTGTCCCAGTGGCTGCTGTAAGTTACATTTTCATTTTAAAGAATCTCTTCAAATTGGATAAGAGAATCAGCAATTTCATTAAGTGTAATATGAACACGCATCTCTGTTTCAGGCTGTTAAAAATGAAGTTAATGTTCCCTGCCTCAGAAACTTCGTTGAAAGCCTGTATGATACCACGCTGGAACTTTCTTCTCGAAAGAAGCATTCCTTGGTTAGTAACTATGAGAAAATTCAAAACACAAAACTGCAGTGACCCAAATTCCTAGGCTGAAGTCTGTTTGAGAGTCATAAGAGTTCCGCAGATGGGAGAATTACCTACAGCTCCCTCAAAAAGTGCTAAGTCATGTCCAACTCTTGTGATTCAATGAACTGTAGCCTGTCAGGCTCCTCTGTCCATGGGATTCTCAAAGAGGCAGCATTTCAGAATTTGGAGCTGGTACCTAATATTAAACATTGATTGAATCATGGTAACCGGAAGGAATTAGACCATGTTACCTCAAGGACCCTACTAGTCCTAAAGAGTCTGCTGTTTATGTTCAAAGATTGGTTTAACTTAATTTTTATTTTAATTTGTACTTTTTCCAATCTGAAGGCTAAAGATGCTAACAAAAGTTTCTCTTCTCAAGCCCAGGGAATTTTCACTGGCTAATTCCCATCCTGATTTTCAGAATCGAAATGGAACCAGACAGGAAAGGGAGTTAGAACACAGAGAGCTGCCCATGGGAAAGATTCTCTGAAGGCTGAGAAAACAGTCTTGGGCAAGGCTTTTGTGCTGAAAAGCAGCATAGAAGTTTTTAAAATCATGTCACCCATTTTCCTCCTTGTCCTTCTCCATTGTCCTCAGAAATGCTTGCAAAATGCCCACATCTGCACAACACCCGTTGGGCCTGGGAGTGTTACAAAGTCTGGGGTGGTGAATAAAGAATAAAGCTCTGGTTTATGAATTGGAAGGTGGTAGATCAGCTGTACCTGCGATGGTAAAGAGGAAGCTGGATGCTTAGGTTGCTGATTTCTAGTATTGTTTATGTTACTCTTTAAAGTATGAACATGACCACCATTATCTGAGCAAATACTCAGAGTTGCTTTGCTGGAAGTAGTGACAAATTTGTTCATTTGTCTACCTTCTGTGGTCTCTGTGACTGCTTGTATTTTGTGTTTAAATTACCAGCTGTAACTAGAGTTGTACTCAATGACAGTCGTAGTTCAACATCACTTTAAAACTAAGTTAATTTAAAGAAAAAAAGCAAGTTAATGGAATGTTAAGCACTGAATCTCACTGTGGCAATAGATTTTTGCTAATTCAAGTTAATGGATGAACCAGTTATATTTTTGTTTAAATCTTCACTAGCCCTTGTTTTCGGGGGAGCCATTAAGGTATATAGTATCTGGTTCAGCAAAATGATGGTGAGTTCTGCATGTATACTGTAAAAACCACCCACCAGCTTTTCTGTCTTTTCCAGTTGCTGCGGGAAACCTGCCCAGTTAAGCAGGAAAACCACAGTAGCACCTCTGTTTATTCGGTTGTAAGCAAATTCCTCCTGCGGTTAAATTTGTCTTGGTGGAGTTTACCAGGGCAATAACATTTCCTTGAGGAATCTTCCTTAATTACAGGAAGATTGCATGCAAAAGAAAATATATACACCTACCTCTAAGACAGGGACAAACTAATAGATGTTTATGAGCAAAAAAAACCAGTAACATTTTCCAAGTCAGTGTGCCTTCCTCCTTTTTTTCCAGAGGACTGAGAGTGATCTGTGATTGTTTTTAAAATTCATAAGGGAAGACTAAATCAGTGAATCAGATTTCTATTCATGATCCATGAAACTCACTCTACTCTGTACATTGTTGTTTCTGTTTAGTCACTAAGTCACGTCCGACTCTGCAACCCTATGGACTGAAGCCTGCCAGGCTCCTCTGAACGTGGCAACTACCAGGCAAAAATACTGGAGTGGTTGCCGTTTCCTTCTCCAGGGGATCTTCCCGACCCAAGGATCAAACCCACCTCTCCTGCATTGGGAAGCATATTCTTTACCACTGAGCCACCAGGGAAGCCCAATCCTATATACAACTCTAGAGTATTCCATTTCCATCCTTCTCAGAAACACTTGCAAAATGCCCACCTCTACGCAGCACCCGTTGGGCGTGGGTGTGTTACAGAGCGTGGCCCATACGGCACACGGGGAGCTGGACGGATGGACGGTGGTTCCAGAGAGCCTGTGTTACCTGAGTGGTTGCAATTACATCATCCTGTGGTCTCCTCTTCTCTCTCCTCAGGCCTTGTACCCACTGGTGACCTGTCTGCTCTGCGTCAGCCAGAAGCAGCTATTCCTGAACAGGTGGCACGTTTTCCTCAACAACTGCTTATCCAACCTTAAAGTGAGTATTTGTCGGCTCGAAAAACTCTCTTATGAAAACATATTATGTGTCTGAGGCTGGTGTGTGCTCCTGAGAGTGACTCCTGAGGTTTGTGGGGGAATGATCCTGTACTATGGGAATAATGAAGAAAGTATTAATGAGCGTTTTCCTTTTTAAATACAGTCCGTTGTAGAAGGTGATTGGGGATAAGAGAAATCATGTCAAATTTGAGGGGGGAGTCTTTTAAATTTTTAAAAAAATGTTTATTTTCCTATTGAAGTACAGTTGATTTACAGTGTTGTAAAATCTTATCTAATAAGGATCACTCGAAAGATAGAATTAAATGCCCCTTTGTATGCATCTGTGTGTATGCATGTGTGCTCAGCTGTGTCAGCTCTTTGTGACCCCATGGACTGTAACCTGCCAGGCTCCTCTATCCATGGAATTTCCCAGGCAAGAATACTGGAGGGTTCAGGATGGAGGGGACACATATATACCTATGGCTGATTCATATTGATGAATGGCAAAAACTATCACAATATTGTAATTATCCTCCAATTAAAAAAAAAAAAAAAAAAGAATACTAGAGCAGGTTACCATTTCCTTCTCCAGAGGATCTTCCTGACCCAGGGATCGAACCCACATCTCTTGCATCTCCTGCATTGGCAGGCAGATTATTTACAACTGGTGCCTCCTGAGAAGCCTGTATGCATCTATGGTCAGGATTTAAATGACTGAAAAAAGAGGAGGTCACACTTCACTGACAGAAGCAGGTGAAATTATTTCAGAAGCTCACCCAAACCTGCTCCAGCCTCCCCCTGACTCATTCCAGGCTAGGAAAACATTAAGTTGGCCAAAAAGTTCATTTGGAGTTTCTGTAAAATGTTGTGGAAAAATCCGAATGAACTTTTGGGTCAGCCCGTTATTTGCGGAGGGGTTTGCGGGGGAGGATTGACCTACTAACAGAAAGCACTTATTTCCTGTCCCTGTTATTTGTGATTATTTGAAGGTATTCTATTCAAGCCATATGATATTCAATTATTAGTCCTAGGCGCTCACTAAACAACGGTTGTTCAGGTGCTGAGTGATGGGAGGAGCCAAGGCATGGTCCCTGAAACCAAGGCATGCATGTTCAGTTGCCCAGTTATGTCTGACTCTTTGCAACCCCATGGACTATGTGCCCACCAGGCTCCTCTGTCCATGGGATTCCCCAGGCAAGAATACTGGAGTGGGTTGCTGTGCTCTCATCCAGGGCATCTCTTCCACCCAGGGAATGAACCCAGGTCTCCTGCACTAACTGGAGAAGGAAATGGCTGCCCATTCCAGTATTCTTGGCTGGAGAATCCCATGGATAGAGAAGCCTGGTGGGCTACAGTCCATGAGGTCGCACAGAGTCGGATACAACTGAGCAATTTAGCAGCAACAGCAGCTCCTGCATTGGCAGGCAGATTCTTTACTACTGAGTCACCTGGGAAGACCCTGAAACTGGGGAACTTAAAAGTTAAAACAGCCATAATGATTAGCTTTTAAATTGCCTTAAAACTTGAACATGGTGAATAGATTTTAAGTTTTAGTGACCTGTTGATAAAAGTCAACTAAGTGAACACCATTTCTAATATAAGTGCAAATAGCACCTAGTTATCGTAATTGTTCTCCCTTGTGTCCAAAAATATTGAATTCCTTTTATAATTTTAATGCTTCTTCAGAATTAAAAAATATATATATATTTAGTTATAAAATCCTGTATGTACTTGTACATGCTGTCTTGTCTTTTTTATTTTAAGACACTTTAATTTAGTGAAGTGGTTAAGATTAATTATATTATTTTGGCATTTACCATCATGACACAGTAATCTGCATTGGAGCTGTTTGAAGCAGTAGCTAGGTACTGGCTCTGAAAGCTGATTGTGAAATCCAAGATTAGAATCATTTATTTTCTTCAAATTGGCAGGGAAATATAATAGCAGTGGATATAGAATTAAGCCTTTAAGAATTCTGGAAAACAAAGTGCTTTTCAGGATATCAAGTATTATATAATGGCCACTTTCAGAGGTTTTATTCAGGGATTTATCCATCTGTCATATGCCTCTAACACACAGCTTAATGTTATTTTTTGTTGTTACTTTATCCACTTTTATGCTATTCAGTTATTCTAGTTAAACGTGTTTTTTCTTCTACATTTTACACAAAGAAAAAGATTATTTTGTTCAAAACAAAAGAAAGAGAGACTTGATTAAGAATGTTCAGTTTTCTGTATTTTTATGCTAGATGTTTGTGATGAATTTTAGTATCAAAATAGTGTTTTGCATTAAAATTTACTATTGTGGCCCAAAAGACCGACATTTTTTTGTGTCCAGAATTGCTTTTGAAATACAGAAGCATAATCTTACTTTGAACTTAATTGCTTTATATTTAAATATAAAATCAGCCACTTAAAAAAATTTTTATTGAAGCATAGTTGCTATACAATTTGTGTTAATTTCTACTGTACAGCAGAGTGAACCAGCTATACATATACATATATCCCCTCTTTTTTTAGATTTCCTACCCATTTTGGTCACCTCTGAGCACTGAGTCGCATTCCTTGTTTTATACAGTAGGTTCACATTAGTTACCTATTTTAATTGCTTTACAGTTAGAATACTATGTGAAAGTCAGTGGAAGCCCACCAATAAGACTTAGTAACAGAGTTACAGAGTTCCCTTGAGAGAAGGGCTGATGATGTTTCCCCTTGTGAATATTTTAAGAGTCAGGATTTCCCAATGGGGAAAGCAATAAGATCAGAAAGGTACTCAAAGTGGGGAAGATAGGAAAGTCAGTTATATAAAAACTAGATCCAGGGTGCCTGTTCTCGAGGAGCTTGATGTTTCAATGGAGGATGTGTAATGAAGTTTCAAAATGCGTGTGGCAGACGAGGGACGCAAAAGCTGGGAGGAGACACCTGTGCCATTTCGACAGGTCAGGTGCCCAGTGAAGCATGAAGCAGGTAGTTACTGGGCAAAGGAAAGGCAATGATCTTTCACTTTATGGGTAGGAAATGGTCGAAATTCACCTCCTCGAGGGTAAAAGGTATAGAAGATCTTTGATGAGCTACAGTTGAAACAAAATTGTAGCCCATGTATTTAGAACTCAACCCAGTGAGGATTAAATGGGACCATTTAAAATGTCATTAATATACAGAAAACCTTCCAAACCACCTCAAGAGTCCTCAACAGGCAAGAAATACCCGAGGAAAAGCTAACATGGTTTCAGGAGCACACTTTGTCTTGAATGGCTTCACTATTTTGTGGGGTTTAGAGCCAACCATATCATTTCAAAAAGGACCTCCAGTCCAGCTCTTTGCTTCTTGCCGCCCCCCGGCCCCTACACACGCTCAGGCATAATGAACCCCGTGTTTGCCCCCTCCGTGTTGGACTTGGTGGCACCTTTGATGTGTTCTGCCAGGGAGAGTTGTCAAGGTGGCAGCATGACACAGGGCAGAGTAGAAATGTGTATGAATGAAAAATCTGCTTTTAAAGTAAACAAGGTCTCAGATTCAGCGCTCATTTAATGTCGGGCCCTGGTTTATCCTCAGCGTCAGCCTGTCAGGAGCAGGCTGCTTCGGTCACACAAACGTGAAGTCTTTATTTACACGTGTTAACTCGGTCAACCGTGTGTTAGCAACCTGCCCTTGTAAAGTGGTGAGAAATTTACTACACCTTCTCACCACGACCTTGACATCTTTCAGGAACTTCTGGTCAGTGAGGACCAATACTTTATGCTTTTATGAATTTTATGTCAGAATTTGAATATACTGAGCTGTTAAAAAATGCTACATTCCCTTCCTGTATACCCTAGTATATCTAATTCTAAAAAAGGGAACTATGTTTTAAAAACTTGATTTAATAGTGCTTTCATATTTTGTCATGAATCCCCATTTATTAATAGTTTTTTACATTGAAATTATTACGTGTTCATAATAAGTATGTGTAAGTTTCTTGTCCTTGAAAATGGGTATAATTGGAAGAACCTTTACATTTTCTTTTTCTTACAATAATTAATAAATATTAAAACCAGTGAAGTCTTCTTTATTAAAAAGAAAAGAAACCTCAAAAGTTAAGAAATTTATTTATACAATAAAGTTAATAACAAGAAGAGGTCTCGTTAATTGGAGATTAGTTATGAGCCAGGCCGGCAGTAGGGCCTTTAAATGTATGTTGTGGATTATCATGACAATATCATAGCCTGCATTGAATTCCCCATATGCTTTCATGTTGTTATTTATGTTTTTTCAAGAAATTTTGCTCAGATGGCAATATTTTTTTAACTTTTCTTTTTATATTGGCGTATAATTAAAAATGTTATGATAATTTCAGATGGACAGTAAAGGGACTCAGCCATATATATACATGTGTGCATTCTCCCCCACACTCCTCTCCCATCCAGGCTGTTATATAACATTGAGCAGAGTTCCCCTGTGCTCTCCAGTAGGACCAGTGGGGAAGGATGGGGGAAAGGAAGGACAGTTAGGGAGTTTGAAATTGACATGTACATACTGCTGTATTTAAAATGCTCAGAAATATTGAAGGTGTATCATCTGAAGGTTAGACATTAGTCAGCATAGCTTCAAAGTCCTAGAAACCAAAGTACAGAATTAAAAAGATTTCTCTTTTCATCTCAGTCCCTATTTGCACTAGGACTAGAATGCATTCACTTAGTCAGCTGGTCATCAGTTCTTCACCAGAAATGTACCAGGCAGTGTTCCAGATGCTGGGAATAAGTGATGAATGAGACAGTGATGCTCGCAGTTCTTTTAGACCTTGTAATTCAGTGGAGGAGACAGACCGGAAACAAGTGAACAGATAAGGACAAAAACTTCAGGTGGTACTAACTGCTATGAAGAAAATCAAATAGGACGTAATGATAGAGAATCACACATTCAGAATGGTGCAGGGAGGGGAGGGGACAAGAAAGGTCTTTTGATTGCCATTAAGAATATCAAAGTTTGGCTGCCATTAATTTTTTTGATGAATCTTATTTTGGGCACTTCATATATCTTCATGTGTAATAATAACAGTGAAGTTAAAGGAATGCTTTTAACTTTTCATGTAAATATAAGGGTATTAATGATGTCTTCGGAGAAGACGATGGCACCCCACTCCAGTACTCTTGCCTAGAAAATCCCATGGACGGAGGAGCCTGGTAGGCTGCAGTCCATAGGGTCGAGAAGAGTTGGACATGACTGAGAGACTTCCCTTTCACTTTTCACTTTCATGCATTGGAGAAGGAAATGGCAACCCACTCCAGTGTTCTTGCCTGGAGAATCCCAGGGACGGCGGAGCCTGGTGGGCTGCCGTCTATGGGGTTGCATAGAGTCGGACACGACTGAAGCGACTTAGCAGCAGCAGCAGCAATGATGCTTTTATTTTACAAAGGGGAAGCATTGAGTAATATATGAAGGATTCCACAGGCATTGCCTGAATGCATTAAAATGCATGGTCCTATTTAAAACAACTACTCTCCTCTTGGTAAATACGACGTTTAAATGGTACAGTATTAGCTATTTAAAATAGTTTTCAAGAAGTAGTTATTCTGTTTTAATATAACTTTATTTCTATAAATTTGAGAAAATCTCATCTATGTTTCAGATCCATCAAAGGTACATTTCAAAGTGGAATTTATAAATTTTAATAGAACACATACATTGGGTCAGAAAATTAGTGAGCAGATGACAGGTGTGTTACTTACTTTTTTTAATGCCTTTTTTATTCAGCCAGTGAATAGAAAAAATAATCTCTGTAAATTGTTAGTATGGTAATTTTAGAGGTTATCCTAAACTATAGCACATGATGTCATTTGGATAATACAATCATCAAAAAGATTGAATTATGATCAAAGTAATTTGATTCCAGGTATCAAAAGGAAATGCCAAAAAGAAGGAAGGTGTTGACTGGGATAGGCACTGACTTATAGCAGAAAGCAACAGGTTTACTTAAGTCCCTTTACTTGCAATGGAAGAGAGAACTAGAAGAGTTTTAAGTATAGTGAGATCAAAAAAGTCTGGGTGGCTGGGTACAAGTGGTCAACTGATGGATCATGGCAAACATTGGTCTATCCAATGATCCTATCACCAGCCAAGTTATCAGTGACTTATTTATTACTTATTACTGTTCACACTGAATTGCTCTAGCTAAATCAAAAGATTACAGTTTAAAGAAGGTTTGGGCAGACTGGGATTGGGATTGGGCAGACTGACATGTCATGTAAAGTCTGGAAGATCCACTCCGAAACCTACTCGTTTCTTGAACAGTTTTATCAATGTAATCTCAGCTCTGCTATAAAGAAATTATTGGTTAATTAATTGGGAAGCATATGCCAATGGAAGAAGAGAATAGTCTTTCAGTCTTGGAGTAGAGATCTTTGACACAGAGGTCAGTGGTTTGACACATAGGTTAAAAATGTCAGCATCCTGAGATGGTATAGTAAGACCTTGTATGTTAGCTGCTGTTGGAATATGACGGCAATGAAGAAGTCCTATCTTCAAGCAGAGTACAATCTAGTCGTTGCCAGTAGCATATTTGAGCAGCCTGCATATAATCTTAAACTGAAATCATTCATGGTTTGAAGACACTGGGGCCAGATTGCCTGGGTTTTAATTCTGGTTCTGTCACTTATTAGCTCCTCTGGGTCTTGACTTCCTCATCCTTAAAAGTACACAGTAGCAGTATCTACTTTGTAGGTTGTGCTGAGAATTAAAAAGAGTTAATACACATACAACTTTGATAACAATGCCTGATACAGTGGGTATCCTGTAACATGCATGTTCCAGTTTCTGAGAAAATAGTCTTTACTGGAGCAGAAGTCAGTTCCTATCCCAGCTGTCATTTACAGACTTGAAGACCTGAGCCAGTGATTTGACTTCTGTCAAAGACAGAATCCTCCCAGTTGATGTCATGGGCTAGGAAAGTACTTTTGAAATAGCAAAATGTGATACAAGTGTGAGATATTTAGTAATATTGTATCATGTTGATTAGCTTCAGCTATGTACTAAGGGCTGCCTTTAGTTCCTATGTAAAGAAATTTTGCTTATGCATCAGGTTGTTCAGCTACTACTCAATTTGCCTTTTTACCCCAGACTTAAAAATTTTTATTTTGTATTGGGGTATAGCCGATTACCATGTTATGGTGGTTTCAGGTGAACAGTGAAGGGACTCAGCCATACATATACATGTACCCATCTTCCCCCAGACCCTCCTCCCACAGTTTCTTTTTTAAATTAATAACCTGCTGTATGGCAGTCACTGAGGGCACAACAGTGAACAATCCAGAAGTCCTGGAGCTCACAGTCTGGTAGGAAACATACAGGAGAACAACATTCTAGAAGACAGACAGCAGGAGCCCCTGGTAATCTCCCCAGGGCGGAGGAAGGAGGGAGGGGCAGTGGAATGTAACAGGGGAGTGACACCTAATGAATCTTGCTGGGGAGTAGGAATTTTCTAAGTAGAACAAGGGCAGGAAGGCATTCCAGGCATTCGATGAATTGCAGAAGGGATGTAACAGCGGAGAGCACACCGGAGGCGAAGGCAGGAGGTAGGGATGGGGGAGCCAGGTCACCAGAGGCCCCTGTTGCACCACATCATGGAATTTGGACATTGTCCAGGAGGTGCTGAGAAGCCACTTCAGAACTTGAAATGCAGGGGGAAGTAAACAGTCACGGTTGCAGTTTAAGAATATCATCTGACAGTGCTGAGAATGGAAGAGAAGCCAGGGAAATCATGTTAGGAGGGAATTGCAGTGACCAGTCATATCATCTCGGAATGCTAACATTCAATTACCAGTACAGGAAAACAAAGCATAACCTGAAGTCAGCCACTTTGCTCTTTGGTCTCTATGGAAGCAAAAGTAGACTGTCTCAGATGTATTCTTAAGAATGAAAGAACATCAGTCACAATAAGATGCATCAAAAAGATAATTGTGGGTAGAGGGACAGGAAAAAAGTATAAGAGAAGTTGAACAGAAAACAGTGATGCAAATCATTGAAACTGGAGAGTTTAGTTAAGCTTATCAATGAAAGTTAGATGATAACTTGCTCTACTGGATCATGACTCAGAGTGTGAGATAAGGCCTGAGAGAAAATTTTGAATGAAACACTATGCAAACATAAGATTTGTTGTTCAGTTGCTCAGTCATGTCCGACTCTTTGTGACCCCATGAGCTGCAGCACACCAGGCTTCCCTGTCCTTTGCCATCTCTCAGAGCTTGGTCAAACTCATGTCCATCGAGTCAATGATGCAATCCAACCATCTCATCCTCTGTCATCCCCTTCTCCTCCTGCCTTCAATCTTTCCCAGCATCAGGGATACTTTTTTAAGTAAAGAGAAACTCACAAAGGTGGAGATATTCCCACTAGAATGGCAGCTTCCTGAAGTCAGGGACTACATCTCCTTTGCTGCTGGATCTGTGTCTTGTATATAATAATAGTTACTGTGGGCAGGAACTAAATCCCCTTTGTGCACTAGCTCATTTAGTTCTCTTAACAGTCCTAGGAGGGAGGGAGGGTTAGCATCATTTCACAGACAGGGAAGATGAGGCCCAGAGAGATTATGGAGGGTCCCAGAGGTTGGCCATACCACTCATAAATTACAGAGTGAGGATGGATTTAAACCCGGGCAGTGTGTGTCTAGAGGCTGCTTTAAACTAGTGTGTAAGCGTGTTAGAGACCTTTGCTGGTCTGGAGGAAGGATAATTAGAATTCCTGACATTTTAAAATGATAGACTATTTAAATGCAACTTTACTAGTTTAAAGTTCCTGTGTGTATCTAAGACATGCAACAAATTATAAGTTTTATCACTTGTTTTACTAAAAGATAAAAAAAAAAATCCTTTATGTGTAAATGTATGCTTCTAAAAAGTCGGGACTTTTTTTTTTCCTGGAGCTAGAAACGTAGTTATAAAGTTTATTTGGAAGAATAAACATATAGGAATATATGAGAAAACCCTAAAAATAGAAAGAAAAAGAACAGTGGATGTTGGAAGATAGGCCATACTAGATAATAAAACGTCATAAGGCCTCAAAAATTAAAATGATGTTTTATCATTTTATTTATTTAGATCAATAGAAGAAAAAAAGCCAGAATGAGACCAAAATACATGTGGAAATTTCAAATTTTTTTAATAGAAATTTCAAATTTTATAATGATCACATTAAGAAGTTATTTTAAAACTGTTTTGGCATAAGAAATCTATCTTTCCTAAATCTAAAAAGCTACTCCCTATAGTCTTTTCCATCCAATTTATTTATGTGACTCATCTTTATTCAGCAAGTAGCTTAAAGGTAAACTTATCCTAGATTATATCTTAAGCAGTTATGAAATCTTCAGAAATCAGGACCCGAATTATCTACACTAGGAATAGAACAGCAAAAATGGTTACAACAAGATGAATAAATGAACAGGGAAGAGGAGTAACATAAAAGCGAAAGACCTCTAAGAAAGTGAAGAGTGACATCATACCGTTTAATCTGCAATCGTATATCTTGGTTTCCGATGTAGAATAAAGACCCCAAGATGGCTCGAGTTGCACTGGAATCTCTGTACAGATTACTTTGGGTTTACATGATCCGAATTAAATGTGAAAGCAACACAGCTACTCAGAGGTAAGGAGCTGGCTTGGGTTCACGGTAACCCCATCACTAAGTTAATGGTAACCACTTCACTCAGCCAGTGAAGAGGGTGTTTTGTTTCATTGCTGCCCACCCTAACCGAACTAGAAGCTGTTCAAAGCTGACAGCTTCTAAAAGATCTAAGTCCTTTGGACATTTTCAGGTTTTCCTTAGACATTAGCTCAGCAGCCATTACAGAAACCCTAGTTTCTACCGGGATTGCCAAGTTCCGTGTCAGGGTTATATTTGCCGCTTTAACAAAGGAAATGGCTATAATTTTCCAGCTGCCCTTAGTTTTCCAGAGAAACTTTTCATAGAGTAATTATGCTAATGGAAAAGAAATGAAGTGGTTTGTTTTCTTTTTCTGAATTCTCTCTGATACTTAGATAAGATGAAGCATCTACCATACCCTTAAAGTACTGGAGCTCAGCCAATCTTGCTTGTTTTCTCTTTTTTTCCCCCCTTATCTTTCAGCCGTCTTATAACCATCATCACAACACTTTTCCCCAAAGGGTCCCGTGGTGTGGTGCCAAGGGATATGCCTCTCAACATCTTTGTGAAAATCATCCAGTTCATCGCCCAGGTAATGGAGACACTTCTGGGAGTCTTCTAATTGCCTTTAAGTAGCCACCTCCTTCTTCGGAATTACTAACAGACCTTGAGTCTAAAATAATATCTTACATGTATAGACTTTTCAGAGTGATTTTTGCAAGTGTTTTCACACATAGCTTATATTTTTTTGCTTCAAAACAAATTGTGGCATGGTGTGCCAAGTGTTTTCAGCATTTGACAAACGAAGGAACTGAGAGACAGGTTTTAAGTGACTCACCTAAGGTCACAGAGACTATTAGCAAAAGGGTCTTTTGACCCCTCGACTCTGTTTTTTCCTGCTTCTCTGCTCTAGATTCCACAAGTCAGGAGGAAATTGAGTCTGATGTTTGCAGGAAATCAGAAGATGACAGTTATTGAACTTGGATGAGTAAATCATAATGCTCTTAACTTTCACCCTGTGAAAAAGAAGAATGTACATGAATAGTAGCATTTCTCAAGCTAATATCAAGCCAAGAACTGTTCTAAGCACTTTACACATACTGTTCTACTTAAGAACTGGGTTCAATAGTATGAAACATTTAATGTTAAGTTTACTATTTAGACCCAGGACTTCTATTTTTTAAAACATTGTGTAAATGGTTTTATCCCCACTTTGACTTCCTTGTGATTTATGGAGAAGCATGAAAAGTCATTCATTACAGTCTGTCCTCTGCCACGAGCTAGCATGCATGAGTGCTAAGTCACTTCGGTCATGTCCGACTCTTTATGACCCTGTGGATTGTACCCTGTCAGGCTCCATCTGTCCATGGGATTCTCCAGGCAAGAATACTGGAGTGAGTTGCCATGCCCTTCTCCAGGGGATCTTCCCAACCCAGGACTGAACCCACATCTCTTGCATCTCCTGCATTGGCAGGCAGGTTCTTTACCACTACCACCACGTAGGAAATCATGAGCCAGCTCTATACCCTAAAGAAGTCCTGGAACATTTTCATTCTAGGTGTCTTTATTTGTAAAATGCGAATAGGAATGCTTGCCTAGTATCCCTCAGAATGTTGTGTGGATAAAGGGAAATAACAAATGTGAAAATACTGTTGAAGTGTAATTGATGTTGGTATAAAGACATAAGGTTCTATTGCTACTTTACAGGTAATTTAATATATATCTCTCTGTGTGTTTAGTATAATGAAATGCCTCTGTAATATTTGTACTTAGGGAAAGGACATTACTCCATTATGGACATTAATTCATCTGCCACTTTGCAGGCAGATGAATTAACAGAACTTTTCTACATTAAGTTATCATGTGGCTGAGAACGTGCTTTGATTACTCTAAAATAGGTTGTATAAAATGAAGATGACAGATCTTAGTAGTCACTGTCTCAAATTATTAGAATCTGGCTTAAATGTTCTCATTTAAGTGACCTTAATGTGTCATCTGTTGATTATTCATTTCCCTTGCAGGATTGTCTGTTATAAGCCAAAGGATTGGAAATGTTAGATAACAGAAGAAAATGATCATTTTGTAGGGGTATTTTAAAAACCGTGTTTTTAAACTGAGTTTTAAGAAGTTGTCAGCATTTGCAGGACTAGGAGGAGGAGTTTGTAGTGTATATAAGCCCAGATGCTCAGAATGTTTTGGTTTGTCATGTTTTCATTTTTAGTCATTCTGTGTATTAGGGTCTAATTTCGTATATTATAGAATGATAGCATCTCCACACATCCCATGAAAACTGAACCAAAGGTTCAGATGGACATGGATTTCCACCAGGGATTCTCTGTGATGCATAAAATGAAGCAGGACCTCTCTTCTTTCAGCAGCCACCTGTTGGGTGCATGTGATGAAAACAGACATTTTCATGTTAAGTGAGTATTTTAACACTTTGTTTTGTTTTCTCTTTTTCACTATAGGAACGTTTAGATTTTGCAATGAAAGAAATCATTTTTGATTTCCTTTGTGTGGGAAAACCAGCAAAAGCTTTCAGTCTCAATCCAGAGGTAAGAATGACCCTTCTGCGTGTCTTCACTTTGCAATCTTGGGGAGTGGAATGAAGGCCATCTTCTCCAAAAAGTCTCCTATTGTTTTCTGTCCATGGTATTTGACAAAAATAGTACAGCTGGTAGAATTTCATAAGTAAGATTTTTGGGTGAATAGACTTAGAATGATTAAAGGTTGGTATCATATCATATTCTGTTCTTGCAGAAGGAAGTCAACCTTGTTCCAAAAGGTAATCTGTCACTCTCAGTCTGATGGTTTATTTTAGAATAGTCAATACTTAAAACTTATTATGATGCAGATTAGCAAATTGAAGAGTTTTGGGAAGTGATGAAGCAGAGAAGAATCAATACATGCAATGATAAAATACTTAAATATAGTGAAATTAAATAAGTTAATGTTTGCATATTTGATTCTGTGGCAGCATCATAGTTCCAGGGCCAGGAAGGTCATGGAAATGAGTGTATAATGGATATGATGTACTTGCTAGAGGATGGCAAGGGGAGGGGCTGCCTATGCACATGAAAAGCACACTCAGTTTTGGACCTCGAAAAAGAGTGTTGGCCAAGAGAAATATGCCTGGCAAGTGACCTCTTTTCAGCCTCGTACCTGTGAGATTGTAGAGAGAACACTGAACCAAAGTCAGCAGAGCTGAATTTACTGCTTGCCACCAGCTCTTCCACCTTTAGTAGCTGTAAGACATTGCACACCATGAAATTTTTTAAAAAGATTGTTCCTGTCATCACTGTGATATTGTCTGGCTCTTTTATCATGTCAGTGAGGAAGAAGGCCCAGAGCCCAGAGGCTTAGAACAGGCAGCTGGTTAGCAGCAAAGGGAACTGAGCCTCCCTGTACCCTCTTGCTTCCCCTCACAAACCGTGATTGCTCTTTTTGGTGCTGAGATTGAGCAGCACCTTGAGCCCAACAAGCCCCAAATAGGAGTTTGTCTAGTTTTTAATGATGTCACAGGGGTCCACAATGGCTGCTGTCAGAGTCAGTGGGCCAACTGGGGGCGGAGTGGGGAAAACCAGTGTAAATTCAGGGCATTTTGGCTGAAATGAGGCCCATGACCCACTGACTAAAGAGTCTTCTCTTGCCTAGAGACAGCGGTTCCAAGCTTTTCAATGGATAAAGGATAGTCTTTTTTTTTTTTTTTTGACTGTGACATACAGCTTAGTTTCCCAACTAGGGATTAGACCCAGGCCCCCTGAAGTGGAATCACAGAGTCCTAAATGCTGGACAGCCAGGGAATGCCAAGATAGTCTTTCTAATAAATGGTGCTAAACAGTTGGGCAATCATTTGCAACATAATGAACTTCAACCCATAATTTGCCCTGTCAGCAAAAATTAACTCAAATCGTAAGCCTGAATGCGAAATCCTCTATCAGAAATCTTCCAGAAGAAAACATAAAATCTTTGTGATGGTGAGTAGGCAGAAATTTCTTTGCATACAAAAATTATAAACTACAAAAGAAAAAGTTGATAAATTGACCATCATCAAAATAAAGTATGCACTTTAAAAGATGATGTTTACTGAAGCATAGAGCCAAAGACTGGGAGAAAATATTTGCAAAACATATATTGACAAACTCTTCTATCCAGAATATATATGAATAATACAGTTTTTTTGTATGGGCAAAATGAAGAGCCTCTTTACCAAAGAAGAGATACACGTGACCGGTAAACCCATGAAAAGATGTTCAACATTGTAAATCATTAGAGAAATGCAAGTTAAAACGAAAGTGAGATGTGCTGAGAAGAGTACAGAGCAATTGGAACTTGATACTGTTTTAGTGAGAATTCAAAATGGTACAACTACTTTAGGAAAGTTCGGTAATTTCTTATAAGTTTAAACATACACTTGGCATTTGATCCAGCAGCTCCATTCCAAGGTATTTATCCAAGAGAAATTAAAACCTATGTCCATAAAGGTTTGTATGAATATTTATAGGAGCTTTATTCATGATGACTAAAAACAGGAAAGCCACTGCTGTTCAACAGCTGGTGGGTGTCTAAAGAAATTACGAATCATCAATACAATGGAGTACTATTCAGCCACAAAAAGGAGCAAACTATCGATATTGCAGCAGCACCTCAAAAGCATTACACTAAGCGAAATAAGCAAGACACAGAAGGTCGTGTCTGTTTGCCTCTGTTTATATCGTATTCTAAAAAAGGCAAAATTATAGACAGAAATTAGACACTGATAGTAAAGTGCTGGCGTTGGAGGAGAGGACTGATTTTAAAGATACACAGAGGAACTTTAGGGGATGATGGAAATATTTTACATCTTGACTGTGATGATGATAGTTAGCAGACTAGGTTTCTCAAAATTGGAAGAACTCTAGAAAAGGAGTGCATTTTACTACATGTGAGTTATATCTCAGTAAACTTGACTTCAGTAGGAAAACAGTGAAGATTCTTGCCTACAATATATTTGCTAGTAGGAACTTTTCCAGCATTAATTCTCACCATAGCCCGATATGATCAATAGGTATTAGTATTCTCATTCTACAGAAAGGAACCTGAGACTTGGCCTTGAGAAAGTTAAGTAATTTCTTAAGACCAGACAGATAATAGAAGGAGAGGCATGATAGAGAGCTATATAAAACATGAGAAGAAATTATTTTTGAAATTAAGTTAAAAATATACTTCTTAAACTATTCCAACTTACTTCTGTCCTGGATACTATTCAGAGGAAAGGAAAACTAAGAGAACTGGCAGCCTGGCTCATAAATTGGATAATCCACTTGCAAATAATGGCTTGATTATTTACGTCAACTCACGGTCATCCTATAGGTACTGCATGTCCTGAACTGAACATTGTATTTCCTCACCCAAATGATTGCTGTGTCTTGAAAAAAAATCCACAAGCCTAGAAAACATTTCAGAAAGAACTACTAAAATAAATGAGGGAACTAATGAATTTTAATATAGTCAATTTTTTAATTAATACTTGTTCATATTAGAAAATGGAGAGAGAATATTAGTGAAGACCATAAAAGTCATAAAATACACACTGTATTGGGTATGAATGGGCCAGAGAAATGTTTCCCACATCCTGCTTAAAATCTCCCTACTCCTTGAAGCTTGAATTAATAGTTTAAAACTAGAAGTCAGAGCTTCTCTGATGGCTCAGTGATAAAGGGTCCACCGGCCAATGCAGGGGACAGAGAGGTTCAGTCCCTGATCTGGGAAGATCTCACATATCACAGGACAGCTAAGCCCATGTGGCACAACTAGAGAGTGGCCTCCACTGGCTGTGACTACAGTCAACCTGTGTGCAGCAACAGAGACCCAGGCAGCCATAAAGAAAGCAAGCTTTAAAATAAATAAGAAAACTCGAAGTATTGCTTCGTCTTATAAGTACGTGTAATCATGTACTACAGAATGGGTGATCCAGGCAAACTCAACTTGCATATTTTTTTCCCACCTACTAGTTACGTGGTCCTCAGTTTCCTCACCTGAAAAATAAGAATAATCATACCTTCCTTGCATGGCTGTTTTAAAGATGAGAGCTAATGTGCAGTTCTGGATATACTTTAAGAATTCAATAAATTGTACTTAGGTTATCAGTGTTATTACTGGTAATTATTTTCTGCATTAGGGAGTAGTCTACTTAGGGAACTTATTAATTTGATGTGGTTTGAAAATAGGAGTGTAAATGTTTACACGTGGCTGTTGAAGGAAGAACAGATGTTTTAGTACCTTCTGCCCTTTTAAGATGATTGCTGCTGGAAGCACTGCATCATCTTTTGGAGCCATTACCTGAGACTGAGGAAGATAAACTGCGTCATCTTTTAGAGCCAATATTATGCCTCACCTGCGACTGAGGAAGATAATGACCTGGCCCAGAAGGACATTTCTTCTTATAAGCTTATGTGTTATTATCAGTAACAGGTTCTATGGCTTTGAATACTTTAAATTTATTTTCAAATTCACCAGCCTTTGAGACTCCAAAGTCTACAACCTGCAGTTGAGAGCAGACAACTCTTATTTCTGTGATTCAGTTAGAACTCCGTTTGTTTGTTTGTTTGTTTTTCCATCCAGTCATTGTGAAGGAGACATGTGAATTAACATGTCTCCTTCCAGGAGATGGAAGAGACTTCTATTGACCTCAGTTTACCTTACTGAAGCAGCTCCAGAGGGTGGCCGCTTGTCCCTCTGAGGTGGATCCCCCAAAGAGAATGAGTCTGCTCGTCTCTTAACGTGCCCTGCAAGTTTGGTGAAAATCTTCCCAGTTGTTTCCTTGTGATGCAGCAACAAAAGCGTCAGAAATTTAATTTTACTCTCTTCTTGTTCATTCGCTCAGTTGTGTCCAACTCTTTGCGAACCCATGGATTGCAGCACGCCAGGCTTTTCTGTCCTTCACCATCTCCTGGAGCTTGCTCCAACTCATGTCCGTTTATTCTCTCAGGTTTGGCCTAAACTCTTGTGCCTTTTTAATGACTTTCCCACTCTGATCTAGATGGCAAGCCATGCTTAACTTCTCTGAAGGACTGCTGCTCTGATTTCACGACAGTAACTGGGTCTTTCTCCTCCTCATGAATGTGCTGTCTCTTACAGAGAATGAATATTGGCTTAAGGGCATTCTTGGTCATAGCCGATAGCTTGCAGCAGAAAGATGGAGAACCTCCCATGCCGGTTACTGGGGCTGTTCTCCCTTCAGGAAACACACTGAGGGTGAAGAAAACGTATCTGAGTAAGACACTAACTGAAGAGGAAGCCAAAATGATAGGTGGGTTTCAAAGATGTGTTCACGCTGGGTTTTATTAAGCCTTTAAAATGACCAATAGATATTCACCCTTAGTGAGATACACTTAAAAAATATTCATAAAAGTAGCTGATGAGACATTTCAACATTAATTGTTTTGATTCAGTCTGTGGTTTATTTTACTGCCCTTTAAACATTTTGGAGCTTCCTGTTGAACATTTGTTGTTTAAATGTTAGATTTTTATCTAAGTTTGGTCTTTTCAAACTTCTAATATTGATTATCTGCAGTTTACAGTAAATTTCTAAGATACCTGTGTCCTTTGTTTTTTCTTTTTTTTTTTTCAAAAACAACTTTATTCATGACACATATTAAAAAAAAACTCCCACCCCCTGGAAATGAGCTAAAAAAATAAACAAAATCCACCTCCCACCTCCCTGTTCCCACTTCCTCCCATTCCCTCCAAATAAAAAGGAAAAAAAAAGGCAAAGAAAAACAAACAAACAAAAAAAAACTGAAAAACGAAAAACACCCCAAAACCCCCCAAAACAAGGTAGTGCATTCCGCAAGGGGAAGGGGAATTTACACTGGAGCCGCTGGAAGCGGAAAGGAGATCTTCCGGCTACAGAAACCTGCAAAGAAAGACTCAAAACAGAAAAAGAAACACAAAAGGAAACAAAATAGACCACCAGGCAATCTGGAGGGGCAGGGAGCCAGAAAAGAGGGGCAGGGTGGGTGGTAGACCTGGCAGGACAGGAGCAGGCAGGAGGGGACTGTGAAAGTGAGGAAGATGGAGGGAAGGTAACAAATAGAACAGTTTGGTGTCCTTCCAGAGCCCTGGGTAAAAAAACCCCTCCTACCACCCATGCCCACCTACCCTTGAGCAGCCCCCAAGGGGGCAAAGGGAAACAGGGAAAGAGGGGAGCAGCTTGCGCGATTGAGACGTGTCCATGACGAATCCCCAGAGTGAATGAGCAGCCCCCTGCCCCACTCCCTGGGCCTTCCCCTACTCCCCAAAGCAGGTCCCTCCTCAGCAGTTAGTTATGGGATTATCCCCCCTTCCACAGTATATCTTTTTTTTTAAAAATATTTTTTTTTTCCATCAAGGTCATCTTCTGTTTTTCTTTTCTTTTTTTTTTTTCCTTCTTTCCTCTTTTTTTCCTCTCTCTCCTCCTAATACACACTTTTTTTTCAGTAAGGGGAATACCATGATGTCGCTCTAGCCCGGCCCCTGTAGACGCGACCCCAGGGCCTGCTGTTAAAACCACTGTAGAATCCAGAGCGGGAACTGTTGTAGTTGGTGGTTCGGGCACGGTATCGGGCTCGTGGGAAGCCTTAGTCTGTTGTGCTGATGCCTGGTCTGTTGGTTCGTTTAGGGATCACCTTGATCTGTCTTCCTCTAAATAAGGATTCATCTAAGGCCAGGGAAGTCCTCACTGACTCTTTGTCTGAGAACTCTATACGCAAACCCTTTCGGATGGCCACTAAATTTGTCACAGAGTATAGTAATGCGGCTGACTGAACCACAGCCATGAAAGTGTGCTTCTAGCTCTTCTGCTGTTGCACCATAGTCCACATTGCCAACATAGATGGAACGGGCATCAGCCTCCATCTTCTCCTCAATGGATATGATCACTGGGCCAGCATTGCCCGGAGGTGGACTCATATTCATCTGCTTCTCTACCTCGTTCTGTAGCTCCTTTAGCTTCTCAGCTTCTTCCTCCATCTCCCTAACTCGAGCTTTGATCGCTTCCAGCTCCGGGTCCTCAATGGCGCCGTCCCCCGGGTCACCCTCGACCAGTCCCGACTCCTCCTCCTCCTCCTCCTGGTTGCCGGGGGCTCCCGAGCCAGGCCCAGGGCCCGGAGCTCCCGGGGGAGGGGGGGCGCGGGGCCGGGGCGGCTCCTCTTCGGGCTCGGGCTCGGGCTCGCTCGGGCTCCAGCAGCAGCTCCTCAGGCTCCAGTTCCTCCTATCTGTGTCCTTTGGTAGATAATCCTGTTTACAAAGCAACCATAAAAATACATTCACTTATTCATTCCCGCATCCATTTTTACAATTCCCTTTTTTTCCCAATAAAATTAGTTTAATCTGTGTTTTAAACATGCCAAACCCCATATCTGCCAGGGTATATTTTGGGTTTAGCCTACATAAGATTATTTTCTTTTTAATTTAACTATCTTAACCCAAAGAGATAACTTTTTGCATTTGTTTCCTTTTTTACTGAATTTATGAATTTACAAACATGCTTCAAACTTGTTAAGACAGTTCCTTGATTCCAAAGACCTGGAGGAAACATATGAGGAAACTTTATTCTTTAAAGTTTAAAGTTTCTAAGCAGAAACATGAAAATTCCAGCATGGAACTTTATTTCCTTTTTTATTTTAACTCTTCTGGAAAATATTTGCCTTTGAAGAATTAGATTTCCTATGTGTTAAATTTAAATGATTCTTTGGGTAACACCCACTACATGAGGGTGCTATGCTAAGAATCCTGCAGATAAGAGATTAGAATTAGAATTAAACTCTGCTAAATAGGCTGGTCTAATTAGCAGAATTAGACTCTTCTCCAAGAACTCATTGAGTCACAGAAAGTCTTCAATAAAAAATACATCACCAAGGATAAATAAACTGGGCATTTCACTCTTTGATAGGTTTAGTCAAATATGTGACTCTAATGCATATTTTTCAGGCATGTCATTATATTAC
Source organism: Bubalus kerabau (assembly GCF_029407905.1). Taxonomy (NCBI): domain Eukaryota; kingdom Metazoa; phylum Chordata; class Mammalia; order Artiodactyla; family Bovidae; genus Bubalus; species Bubalus kerabau. Next base: position 29,400,401 of record NC_073635.1, on the reverse strand, counting down.
TCTCAAGTACGAAAAGCTGTGGACAACATTTTAAGGCACCTTGATAAAGAAGTAGGAAGGTGTATGATGCTGACTAATGTCCAGATGTTAAACAAAGAACCCGAAGACATGATCACGTGAGTATAAATGAGGACTAAGTTTTCAATGAAGGATTAATGAAACAAAAGACACCAGAGAGATCTTTCTCCTTTAATTTGTATATTGTTCTCATCTTATTAGAGTCAGCTCTAAGAAGTGTTGTTATTCAGTGGTTAAGTCGTGTCTGACTCTGCCACCCTGTAAGCTGAAGCACTCCAGGCTTCCCTGTCCTTCACTATCTCCTGGAGTTGGCTCATATTCATGTCATTTCAGTGGGTAATGTCATCCAACCATCTCATCCTCGGCCACCCTCTTCCTTTTGCCTTTAACCTTTCCCAGCATCAGAGTCTTTTCCAGTGAGTCAGCTCTTCGAATCAGGTGGCCAGAGTATTGGAGCTTCAACTTCAGCATCAATCCTTCCAAGGAATATATGAATATTCAGGGTTGATTTCCTTTAAAGAAGTGTTAGGGATATTAAAAACATAGTTTGATAATATTTGGCTAACTGTAAAAGTAAAGTCAAACCCAAGATTGATCTTTTTTAGCTGTGTTTCAAGTATCATTAGGCCAATAAGTTAGAAAATTGGCCCAAGACTTTTTCTGGTCCACAGTTTTCAGAAGTGATGTTTTGCTCCCAAGCCCATGTGCTAGAGCAACACCACCAGTTTACATCATACCATCTTTAAGAATCACAAGTTCACTTGTTTCTAGTGAGTATTCCTGAAATGTGAGAGTTAAACCTGGGAAAGACTAGAGATCTCTTCAAGAAAATTAGAGATACCAAGGGAACATTTCATGCAAAGATGGGCTTGGTAAAGGACAGAAATGGTATGGACCTAACAGACGCAGAAGATATTAAAAACAGATGGCAAGAATATACAGAAGAACTCTACAAAAAAGATTTTCACGACCCAGATAATTACGATGGTGTGATCACTGACCTAGAGCCAAACATCCTGGAATGTGAAGTCAAGTGGGCCTTAGAAAGCATCACTACGAACAAAGCTAGTAGAGGTGATGGAATTCCAGTTGAGCTATTTCAAATCCTGAAAGATGATGCTGTGAAAGTCCTGCACTCAATATGCCAGCAAATTTGGAAAACTCAGCAGTGGCCACAGGACTGGAAAAGGTCAGTTTTCATTCCAATCCCAAATGCCAAAGAATGGTCAAACTACCACACAGTTGCACTCATCTCACACGCTAGTAAAGTAACGCTCAAAATTCTCCAAGCCAGGCTTTAGCAATAAGTGAACTGTGAACTTCTTGATGTTCAAGCTGGTTTTAGAAAAGGCAGGGGAACCAGAGATCAAATTGCCAACATCCACTGGATCATGGAAAAAGCAAGAGAGTTCCAGAAAAACATCTGTTTCTGCTTGATTGACTGTGCCAAAGCCTTTGACTGTGTGGATCACAATAAACTGTGGAAAATTCTGAAAGAGATGGGAATACCAGACCACCTGACCTGCCTCTTGAGAAATCTGTATGCAGGTCAGGAAGCAACAGTGAGAACTGGACATGGAACAACAGACTGGTTCCAAATAGGAAAAGGAGTATGTCAAGGCTATATACTGTCACCCTGCTTATTTAACTTATATGCAGAGTACATCATGAGAAACGCTGGGCTGGAAGAAGCACAAGCTGGAATCAAGATTTCTGGGAGAAATATCAATAACCTCAGATATGCAGATGACACCACCCTTATGGCAGAAAGTGAAGAGGAACTCAAAAGCCTCTTGATGAAAGTGAAAGTGGAGAGTGAAAAAGTTGGCTTAAAGCTCAACATTGAGAAAACGAAGATCATGGCATCCGGTCCCATCACTTCATGGGAAATAGATGGGGAAACAGTGGAAACAGTGTCAGACTTTATTTTTCGGGGCTCCAAAATCACTGCAGATGGTGACTGCAGCCATGAAATTAAAAGACGCTTACTCCTTTGGAAGGAAAGTTATGACCAACCTAGATAGCATATTGAAAAGCAGAGATATTACTTTGCCAACAAAGGTCCGTCTCGTCAAGTCTATGGTTTTTCCTGTGGTCATGTATGGATGTGAGAGTTGGACTGTGAAGAAGGCTGAGTGCCGAAGAATTGATGCTTTTGAACTGTGGTGTTGGAGAAGACTCTTGAGAGAGTCCCTTGGACTGCAAGGAGATCCAACCAGTCCATTCTGAAGGAGATCACCCCTGGAATTTCTTTGGAAGGAGTGATGCTAAAGCTGAAACTCCAGTACTTTGGCCACCTCACGGGAAGAGTTGACTCATTGGAAAAGACCCTGATGCTGGGAAGGATTGGGGGCAGAAGGAGAAGGGGACGACAGAGGATGAGATGGCTGGATGGCATCACTGACTCGATGGACGTGAGTCTGAGTGAACTCCGGGAGTTGGTGATGGACAGGAAGGCCTGGCATGCTGTGGTTCATGGGGTCTCAAGGAGTCAGACACAACTGAGCGACTGAACTGAACTGAATATTCTCTATGTAACCGTGTCATAGAAATACTGGATTTTGAGAATGTATTTGTAGCTTAAAGTGTAGAAATCAGATGTTCTTAGCCAAAATTTGAGATCTAGATTTGTAATTAGTGCTCTTCATTAGAAACTCATACAATTTGTATTTGCTACTTTTGATTGCTTATGGCAGGAACATGGATTTGGCTGTGACTTTTCATTTTAAGAAAGTTTGGACTTTCTTGAACTGTAAATTATATCTGGCACCTGTGTCATAAATTTCCAAAAATATAATTAGAAAAATTTTCTTTGTCACTTAGCATGTGTGCTCAGTCGTGTCCAAATTTTTGCGACCCCATGGACTGTAGCCTGCCAAGCTCCTCTGTCCATGACTTCTCCAGGCAAGAATACTGGAGTGGGTTGCCATTTCTTACTCCAAGGGAACTTCCCGACCCAAAGATCAAACTCTCATCTCCTGCGGCTTCCATGTTGGCAGGCTGATTCTTAGCATATCCAGTTCTAAGTATCACCTTTAGCAGGAAGGTTGTTACCTGTGTAAGAAAGTTCATATTATTGGTGTGTATTAACATTAGTATGTTAAAAGCAAAGTACAGTGAAACAAAACATGATAAAATAAAGTTAAAAATACAGAATTATTTTTAATGCATATTTAGCAGTATGGCAAGTTAAAATGAAAACCTCATCTTTAGAGCTCCACTTAAAATCTCCAGCCCTTCCTTTATTAAGGATGATTTATTCCAGAGTTTCCCAATGTCAACACAAATATATTTTTTTAATAAAAATGGGTTATACAACGTATATTTTCCTACAGCTTGCCAATCATTTGATTGAAATGATATGAAGTGCATGTTGCTATAGACATTTCAGCCAAAATGATAGCAGAAGTGATAGTGACCAAAGTTAATAACAGTGACTATCTTGTCTACAGCTCTAGTACTTATCTCACAAATTGCCAGATTGTCCATAAACCTTTAACTTCCTTATTATGCACTCTATGAGTATGTTTAAGCAATTTTCAATCAATAATGTAGAAGATACAAGAAGTGCTTTTAAAACTTCCTCCATATAGTCATTTCCTTTGAAAACAGTCAAGAAATGAAAGATGTTTAAAAGAAAACTATGAGGGACTTCCCTGGCCTTCCAGTGGTTATGACTCCACACTTCCACTGCTAGGGACATGAGTTTCATCCCTGGTTGGGAAGCTTAAGATCCTGCAAGTCATGTGGTGCGGCCAAAACAATAATAATAAATAAAGGAAAACTATGTTTGTAATGCAGAGGTCATAGAACAGGTCAGGACTAAAACATATTCAAAACCTTAAAAGGGTACAGGTTTAAATGTAAGTGTAAACATTTCATTTGTATTTTAGTAATACCTCAAACCTTTTCTAAGGTGATTCTTTACTTTTTCCTAGTCAACCATCTTAAGACCCTCAAACTGGGCTAGAAAGAGTTTTTGTGCTAGGTTTTAAAGCAGACCCTTGAGTGGAAAATATTTCATGGCTGCATTTCTAAAAAACAAGGAGAAACATTAGAGAATCATATAAGCATTTAGGGAAAGAGAGTTGAGGTCCACACCATGCTAATGGAAATGGTTATTGGAGTTTGTATTTGAGGTTGGTCCAGGCCTTGTGTAGGGTGTGAACTTGAACATGAAGCATTCTGTGTTGCTTTGTTTCCATTTCTCATCCCTCTTGTGCTTTATGCTGGCAAAAATGGTAATAATTGTAAATATAATAATATGATTGTTAATAATAATTATATAATGTCTGTTAATAAATACTGTGTTATTTGGGGCTTCCCAGGTGGCACCGGTGGTAAAGAACCCACCTGCCAATGCAGGGCATACAAGAGACACAGGTTTGATCCCCAGGTTGGGAGGATCCCCCTGGAGTAGGAAATGGCAACCCACTCCAGTATTCTTGCCTGGAGAGTCCCACGGACAGAGGAGCCTGGCGGGCTACAATCCATGGGGCCACAAAGGGTCAGACAGGACTGGGTGCACACACACGTCATTTGGGGGACTCATACACTTCCTATAAAAGCCGAGGGAGTGAGGACTGCAGTAAAAGGAAACCAGGCACCATTGAGAGTTTCTAATCTGGGCTTGCTTTATCAGCTGGGAATTCTGTCTGGCAGAATTTGTCATACACTTCAGGCCAGGCAGGGTCAGGCTGTTTTCCGACAGATAGGAAAGTAATCCCAGGTGTTTAAAACATCTGGAGAGCACGTCAGGAGAGCTATTGAAATGACTCTGTGTGTCACACATGAGCACTCGCATCAGTCACCAGGCTCTAACTCTGGCCGTCACAGGTATCATTTGCAGTCTGCTCCTTCCTTCAGTTGATTGGAGGCCACTGTACAGAGTCTGTGTACATCCCCTGCAAAATGACCATGGAAAATGAGAGAAAATAATCTTTACAACTTCCCACAAAAACAAAGTATTTTAGAAATGACAGATGTCTCATTTTTTGCATAAACAGTTTTGTATTCATTCCTAACAAAGTTACAAACACATGCTAAAAAGTAGTCACAGAGCAAAATTGCTGTCCGATTATCCTCTTTAGCTTACAGAGAGCATGGATTCTGCTTGTTACATTTCTATTCCGACACAGAATAGAATATGCTGTTCCGACACAGAATAGAATATGCTGTTCCAGGAAGAAATTGCTTCTGTGCCACTTTATATTTTCATTATTGTGTCCTCAGTTCAGTTCAGTTCAGTCGCTCAGTCGTGTCCGACTCTTTGCGACCCCATGAATCACAGCACGCCAGGCCTCCCTGTCCATCACCATCTCCCGGAGTTCACTCAAACTCATGTCCATCGAGTCGGTGATGCCATCCAGCCATCTCATCCTCTGTCGTCCCCTTTTCCTCCTGCCCCCAATCCCTAGGACTGTGTAAATTTGGTGCCGATTCTACATTTATTCTCAGAGGAGTAAATCAGAATTTAAATATGCTGTTTTATTTTATCACTTAAGTTATTTCAAAGATTTGATGTGTAATTTAGTTTTCCCATAAAGGTTATTGATAAAATATATGGTTAAGAATCAGTTACCTACTTAAACTAGTAAAAATTGAAGTAATTTATCACCAAATTTATGTTTTCCCTTCACATTTTACAGCAGAATATAGAAGGCATTGTTGTTTGTTTAGTCACACAATTGTGTCTGACTCTTTTGTGACCCCGTAGACTGTAGCTCACCAGTCTCCTCAGTCCATGGGATTCTCCAGGCAAGAATACTGGAGTGGGTTGCCATTTCCTTCTCCAGGAATCTTCCCAACCCATGGCTCGAACCTGAGTCTCTTGCATGTCCTGCATTGGCAGGCAGGTTCTTTACTGCTGAGCCACCAGTGAAGCCCCATAGAAAACATTAATTAGCTTAGAAAGAGGAAATCTCCATAGAGGTCAGGACCATTGGTATAATTTTAAAAAACAGAAATGGGTGCACAATTATATACATTTCAGGATTTTACTTGACAATATGAAAGACTTATTTTTTGGATGTACTAAAAAAAAAAGTGAAAACCAGCAGTGGGGACTCTAAGAGAAGAAGCATAACTCATTAGAAAGAAAAGCTTTCGGATTTTGTGTTTGTTAGAGGCACCATTTCTTGTATATATTAAAATCCTATTCTTCAATGCTGAATGTAGGAATGACTACAATACATTTATTCCATGCTGGTGCATTTAGGCATTTTAGTAAATTCAGTATCTTTATGGCAGCCCACAGGGACCAAACCTACAGAAAGCCACTGACTGCTTCTGCTACTGACATTTTCCTCTTCAGATATTTATCTCTGTCCAACATTTACATGTTCGTAAGTTCTCTTAGAACTGGCCAAGCTATAAAGGGCATAAATATTAAGAATAACATGGAATTTTAATTGTAATGCTTTTTTAAAGCTAGCTGATGTTTGCTAAAACAAAAAATTTTAATTAAAAATGTATTATTGAGAACTCACAAACTAAATAAGTATAAAAGGAATTTTTAAAATTAAACTATCAAAGGATAGCTTTTGTGAGTTTCTATCATTTATACTTTTGAGGCTGTTAAAGCTTAAAAGCACTAAAATAGTTTTGTTTTTAAAAAATAATATGGAGCAGACACCAGGCGGTGATTCAGAAGGCCTTGATTCTAGTCTTTGTTTACATATTTGACCAATTTTTAAAAATGTTTTCACAACCTTTGACTTATGTTTAAACTTTGTCTTCACATTCCAGGGGTGAGAGAAAGCCAAAAATAGATCTTTTCAGGACCTGTGTTGCTGCTATTCCTCGACTGCTTCCTGATGGGATGTCAAAACTTGAACTTATTGACCTGCTGGCGAGGTAGGTGAGGACTGTGGTGGGCATTTTTTGACCAAACTCAATTTTAACCCTTTGTCATGATTCCTAAAAGAATGGTCATTAAAAAAATGGACATTTGTTAATTCTCAGTACAGTCTAGAATGCCCAGGAAGAGTAAAGAAATGGTTTTGGTTTCAGTTTTTTTTTTAACTCCCATGCTCAAGAGGTTTAAAATTTAATATAGAATCAAAGACATAAGCACATAAGGTAAGTAGTAATCTAAAGCCTGAACTTCTGCAAATTAATGGCACACAAAATATGTGATACCTGAAATCAGAGGGTAGGAGGATTACCGTGGTCTGGGGATAGCAGAAGGTGACTCCTGGAAGATGGTGGAACTTGAGCTGCCCTTGAAGGAAAGACAGAATCAGAAATGCAGGAGTGACATGAGGACAAGGACAGAGGCGGGACCAGGACATGAGATGAGTCTGTTCAGGATAAAGTTCGTTCAGGGTCTGATTCTCAATCTGAGACCCACACCCCTGGAGGGCCAAGAAACAGGGATCCCAAGCTAAGTTTTATACTATAGAAAGCTTCCAAAATCCATATATTTATCCCCCACCATCCTCCATAAGAATGCACAGTCCAGCTTGAACCTCAGGTTAATTTGCTTTGAATGAAATGATATTATTGTAGTTAAGTAAGCTAGATTTTTCTCATGTTGATCTGAAGTTCTGGTTGACAGTTATGCATGTCTTTAACTTAAAAATCATAAGTGACTTAAACCTGAATACATTTGAAAGACCGAATCATTAGAAATGGGGTTCGTGGAAAGGGTGGAAGAAGGAAGAACAAAAGTCATCATGATTTGAAAAAGAGAAGAAAAAGGAGTTTGGAAACCCCATGATAAAAAGAAATAGAAATGACTGGAGAGGCATAATTTCAACTAATCTTTACTACTAGCTGAGGTGTTTGGACTTGTGGAGAATAACATGATAAAAGAAAGTATCATTTCTGGCTGATTAATCTGATAATGGTGGGAAGCCCAGAGAGGGATAACAGATATTGATGCTGATTGGATTAAAGATGTATTATGCATAACCTTATTTATCCATGGGACTTCCCTGGTGGCTCAGATGGTAAACAATCTGCCTACAATGTGGGAGACCCAGGCTCTATCCCTGGGTTGGGAAGAACCCCTGGACAAGGGAATGGCAACCCACTCCAGTATGCTTGCCTGGGAAATCCCATGGACAGAGGAGCCTGGCGGGCTATAGTTCCATAGGGTTGCAAAGAGTGAAACACGACCGAGCAACTAAGCACTTACGCACAGAGGGTGGATTCCCAATGAATGATAAACATGGTTATTTGGAGATGGGAGGACCCAAGGAAGAAAGAGACCAAGATACTCTAAAGGACCATCCAGGCTAATATGGAGTCTCCCAGAGTGATGGCAAAGACATTAAAGAAAAGCTGTGAGACAAGTGCCAAAGTCACCCCAAAATGTAGAGGTGCAGCCTGCCCATTTGCCATAGACAGCAGTGGGGAGGGTGGTGTGACCAGAAGACCAGTGTTAATATTTCCACAGAGGAGAGGCGCTGAGTGAGAGGGCCTCAGGGGCAGTGTGGAATCAGGGGACAAAAGACCGCTCTCCGTGGCCACTCAGGTACAACTGAACCTGTGTCTGACTCTTTGTGACCCCGTGGGCTGTAGCCCGCCAGGCTCCTCTGTCCCTGGAATTTTCCAGGCAAGAGAATGAGGGGCCAGCATCTTGAAAGTTGTGGGGGAGGTGCCCCCAAATGGGAACAATACTGATTCCCTTGGGAAATCTTGAATTTTGCTTCTCTGCTTTGCCATTTGACTAGCCATATGATCTAGACGAAGTATTTAACCCCTCAGCCTGTCTTTTTTCACAAGCCTGTTGAGAGGGCTGAAAGACAGACGACCTGGCAGCACTTGGTTCATCTGAAAGAAAATGTCAACAGGAAAAAGACAGTTATCAGTTAAACTGAAGTAGAAGCAAAGTTCACTTATTTCAGTGACTTTCTAATTGGTGATGATTATGTAACTAAGCCCTTTGAAATGCTAAGTTTTTAAATGTCTTGCAGCCTTTTGGTAACATCTCTAGTGCTCTTCTGCTGTAAATCTGAGTGGGAGAGTCTTACCTCTGGAATCACCTTGATAGCGTCCAGTGACGCCTGGGTCTGCAGACCCTCCGTGCCTGGCATGTCAGGAGGGAATTCTGTCAGACGTGGTTGGAATGGCAATGCTATTTATAGTGTATCGTGTTTATTATTGTGTACATTCTTACAGAGCCCAAAGCAATGGGTCCTGTTTTTATGAGGGGAAAGAACAAATAAATATTCTTGAGAGTTCAAGTCTCGGGGTGAAGTCGAGAAGATGACTGGACTTATATGGGAAGCCTGTGAAGAGGCCTTTTTCATAAGCTTCAAAAGAAGCTGCAGGCTGTTCTCTCAGGGGAAGGATAACTCAGAGAGCTGGCCCTCACACTGGGTCCATTGACCTATGAGAAAACGATCCCCTTCAGCTCTCAAGAAGGTCGCAGGATAGGAGTGAAGGAGCTGAAGAGCAGTAAATGTGGGTTCCAAGCCTTCACTCACTTTATTCCCCTACAGTCCAGTCACATTTCGATTCAGTTGACTTCTGACACGGTCTCATCAGACGGGTGTGAGCCCTTTTATTTCAGACAGTCTCTTGGTCATATCCATGGTACATTTTTACTGGAGAAAAACTTGGTTTGCTTCATAATCGGCAAACCAACTTTCATGCAGGCTCTGCTGCCCCTCACAGCTCAGTTCCCTGAATGAGTGTCGACTGAAAATATATATATACTGATACAGGATGAAAGTTGTGTTAGGTTTTATTGGGGGCAAAGTAGCCCGGGAGACAGCATTTCAGACAGCTCTGAGAAACTGCTCCAAAGAGGTCGGGGGAAGGTCAAGTATATATGTGATTTCGGTGAAGGAGAAATACGTGAAATCGAGCATATATTTTTTGCAGAAGGTTTCTGCTAGTCTCCTGAAGGCAGCTGCTATTCACGAGGAGCACATGTCACCATGATGGATTTTCGTGCTTTTCTAGATATGAGGAGATACAAGAATTAGGCTCATAAAATCTTCTGAAAATATCTTGCTATCAGAAGGCCAGTTTTTCCCAGAGCACAGTGTGCCTCATTCCTGATCTCCATCCTGAACTCCTTTCAGAAGGTGTTGAAGGTCAGCAGCTGCAATGGCTCATAATTTAATCTTCGTAGAGGTAGATGGCAAGTGTCAGTTTTTAGTGACAGGAGTTTCAAGGATTGTCCTCCAGAGGCTCCCTTCCCAGCAATTCAAGTCAAAGTGAAAAGTGAAAGTGTTAGTTGCTTAGTCATGTCCGACTCTTTGCAACTCCATGGACTGTAGCCTGCAAGGCTCCTCTGTCCATGAAATTCTCCAGGCCAGAATACTGGAATGGGAAGCCTTTCCTTTCTCCAGGGGATCTTCCCAACCTAGGGCTCAAACTCTGGTCTCCTGCATTGCAGGTGGATTCTTTACTGTCTGAGCCAGAAGCAAAGACGGGGGAGCTTACTCTTCTCCTTGGCAATTGCCATCTTTTTTCTCTTTCACCTCCTGAATGTTTCCTGCTCTGCCCTTGACAACAGGAAGGACCTGTCCACCCAACAGTCCACAGGCTCTTCGTCACTTCCTGTAGCACTCTAGTTGCATTCAGGGTTTGCTGACCCTCCTTTCAAAAATATGAAATAGGCTTGTGACAATTAAACAATGCATACAAATCACTTAACATCAGGGCTAGAACACGGTAAGCTCTGAGCAAATGTTAGTTGTTATTTTTAGGCATCTTTGAATCTGAGTAACATACTATGCCACGATGTACAGTGCAGTTTCATATACATGTTAGGAAAGTGGGCACACGTTCATTCCTATTTTCAGACAAGGAGCTTGAATTTCAGAAGAGTAAAAGTCAGTTGCTCAAGTGTATAGAATTTTCCTGAAGCAGAATGGAAGTGACAGATGTTATTGGTTTTATGCAATTTATGCACATTTTATGCAGTGTTTCTTTTCAGTTGGTAGAACTTTGAGGTCATGCATTCACAGTTCCACAACCTTTGGTGGTATCTGAAAAATACTTAAATTTACCATTCATCGTTGGTTCTTTAGCCTGTATGTATATAGCAGAGGGTGGCTGTTTTGAGTAGCCAGGTGAGAACATACTGCCTCGATAAACCCCTTAATCATATTTTTTTTTTTACTTTATAATTTTATCTTACTATTTTTTAACTTCTTATTTTGTACCGGGGTATAACCAATTATGGAGAAGGAAATGGCAACCCACTCCAGTATTCTTGCCTGGGAAATCCCATGGACAGAGGAGCCTGGCGGGCTGCAGTCTATGGGATCGCAAAGAGTCAGACAAGACTTGGCAACTAAACAATATAGCCAATAAACAGACAATGTTTGTGACAGTTTGAGGTGAACAGGGAAGAGACTCAGCCACACATTACATGTATTACACATGTCTCCATTCTCCCTCGAGCTCCCCTCCCATACAGGCTGCCACATAACATTGACCAGAGTTCCCAGTGCTACACAGTAGGTCCTTGTTAGAACACTTCATCTTATTTCTGCATTTTAATTGAGATGTAGTTCAAAGCACTGTAAATGGTGGAAGCTCATTCTCTCAACACCTTAGAGAGGAAATTTCCACTGCTTCTGCTGTGAACATTACAGAGGTTAACAGTCCATCTGTCAGCATGTGTCGCTCCTCTTAGAAACCCTGGTCTCCCTCTGGGCTTTCCCTTCACAACCATGTCTTCCCTTTCTGCCCTTGGTGATGCTGTGGGCCAGCAGGTCCCTCATACATCTAATAACCTTTGGTCAGTCCTGCCAGAGTTGAAAGGAGGCTGTCCTTCCTAATGGAGCTTTTCTTCTGGGTGTAGTTTGTGAATTTGCAATCGCTCCCAGCGTACCTCCAGCAACAAAACTCTTCAAAGCGACTGAGCCAACTCCACCTGAAGTGGAGCTCACCTTTACGGAATTATTTTTGGTTCAGTGGTTTGTCTGGTCTGACCAACAAAGAAGGTGGCCTTGCTCAGGCTCTGGGTTTTCCCCACTTTACCCACATCCTTACTCAGCATAGTGCTCACACTACACCCCTGACCTACACCCCGGACTCCAAGCAGGGCCTCGGGACCATTGGCTGTGGCTCCTGTTGAATCAGGCCACTCTGGTCCCTGCACCCCATGCCAGCTGCCACTGGAGAGGGGGATGAGGGGATGACACATGCAGTTGACATTGGCAGTAGCGATTTTTGGGGTGTGCTTGACTCCTGTGTCACGGTGGAGTCCTTTCAAGCCCTGTCGGTGATCTTGTGTGTAACCATATACTTGTGACCCCATTTTCGGCTCCTGGAAACCAGATCAGCTTCTTAGAAATTTTCCCTCAGGTCCCCAAGCTGGTCAGACTTCCTGAGTTGCCTTCTCTAAACGTCTCTCTTCTCTCTCAGTTGCAGCCTCCAGATTCTCACAGGACTGCTGTTTATTGTAATCACAGGTGTTTATGTTACAGGCAAGAACCCATCCTTTTCCGGTTTCTCAGTGGGATGGCCCTGCCGGGGTTTGGGGGCGCCCTTTCCTCAGCCACCCATCACTCACTGGACCAGGAGGCTGTGAGTAGGTCGGCCAGCACCACACAGCCTTCCAGCACTTCCTGCATCCTCGGGGTGGCTGAGCATCTTTCTCGTTTACCTCTGAGTCTTCTTTTCCTTTTTAGTTAGCTAAAATCTTTTTCCCACTTTCTCTTTTATAATATTCAATCCCGTGTGTTTCACAAGATGATGCTGTGATTATCTGGTTAAAAATCTAACAGAAGTGAAAATGAGAAAGTTCTGTGTGGAAGAAGCAGCAATTGTATGTGATCACACAGCACAGGGTGCAGGGGTGGGGGGACCCCAACCCTTCTCACAACTTCTTCCTTTTCTCTCTCACCTGCTGCCACTCAGTCTTGCCTTGATGTTATTTTCACCCCATCTCAGTTCCGTGACACTGGACCTTTTTCTTCCACAAACATTCCACTTCTGTTATCAACTGGGCCTTCTATTCCCAAAGCTCTCTCCCCTCCCTGGTCCTGTCTGTTCGTACTCCAGGAATGTTTTTGAGTGTTTTCACCAGTCAAGCATGTGAATACCATTATTTCAAGAGCAGTGGTCACCAAAAATAGCAAGGGCTGCAACCAACTTCAGACTCTCAGAGTCCTTATTGTGATCCCACACTGTCAGTTTAAAATGAAGACAGATTCCAGATTGCAAATTGTGAATGATGACAAAGTGAGATGAAGAGTAGAGTGAGTCTCATTGGAGATCCGAAAGTACTGGAACTTCTTAAAAGCTTCATCTAAATGGACCGTGCCATGGTTTTTTTCTTGACTTTGACTCTAAAGAAATGTGCCTGCCTGATTTCTTATATATAATAAAATAGCACAAACTGGGTGGTTTCTATAACAGAAATGGATTGAAATACAAAGGAAGTTTGTGATGTCCTGCCTTGGTCCTTAATTAGAAGCCCCAGGTTTAAGACCTCTGTGTGTTCTTTTGGCAACTGTGATCTGCTTGATAATTGCAGACTTAATAGCAAGTCTGCCCTGAAGAATTAGCTTTTCCTTCTCAGCATCTTTGTAGAACTTCACTTGCTTTTAGAACAGAAAATACATCTTTCCTGCTTATGAATGAGCTTTTGCCTGGTTATCTGGTCAAATTTGGACCAATTAGTGTACTTCATGCTCTAAAGCAGTGGTCCCCAACTTTTTTGGCACCTGGGATCAGTTTCATGGAAGACAATTTTTCCACAGATGGGGCAATGGGCAGGGGGGTAGTTTCAGGATGAATCAAGCTCATTACATGTATTGTGTACTTTATATCTATCATTATTACATCAACACCACCTCAGATCATCACATTAGATCCCGGAGGTTGGGAGCCCCTGCTCTAGAGAATAAGGATATTCCATATCAAGTTTTTGAAATACTGTCTATTCAAAAATATGGAACTGTTCCAGACCTGTTTTGTGGAGAAAACTTTGCATTAAAGATGAGAAGTCCTGAGCTGGAATCCTGGACTTTGAGAAAGTTCCTTAACCACTCTGGTTCACAATTTCTTTTTCTATTGGTTGAGGATATTATGTTCTACTTAATGGGGACCCCTGTTGACTCGGCCACCTTCTTCTTGAACACTGAACACTTCCAGGCTGCTGAGCCCTGGAAAGTCTATATCCTAGGTATCTTCACTCTCCATCTCTCCCTTCCTCACGTCTTCTCTTCCTTGGGTCAGGCCCCCACCACTTGGTGCCTGAGTCACTGTAATGACCTCCCAGATGGTCTCTGCCCTCAGTCTTGTGACTTCTTCAAGGCACCCTCCGTATTCCTGCCTAACTTATTTTTCCTTCAGATGTGAGCCTCATCCTGTTACTTCCCCCTGTAACTTTCAGAATCAATTCATTTTCTTCCAGTAATAAGAGCTCCCACGCACCAGGTGCTCACATATACTCCATGCTTGGTGTGCTGCTCAACACTGTACGTGGATCATCTCTGAGGAGCTCACAGCAGGCTTATGAGATACAAGTACAGCTGTTATCCCAGTCTTCCGACTGCGGCTCAGAGGCTGAGAGGTTCAGCAACTAGCACGTGGTCGCATAGCTGTGCTTGACAGAGGCAAAGACAGTGATCAGGTGCTCTGACTCCAGAGTGCACATGCTAACCTCTTAGTGCTACGTCACCTCCTTGGGTGGCCCACAGACCCTCTACCAAACCACCCTGCTCCCTCTCCAGGCCTGTCTCACGCCTCACTCTAGCTAACACTCTACCCGGTAAACACAGCCAATCCAAGGGCTGAATCTTAGGAGGGCCTCAAAAATGTGTATATATTAAATAAGTGAATGAGTAAATCTATAAAGAGTGATGTTAGCTCTAATGCTGCATACCAATGTTGAGATTTAATATTATTTGTATTCTAGCTTAAATCACAAATACACTGTTATTCTTCGGTTGACAAACTCAAGATTTCTCAACTTTGGCATTATCAGCATTTTATTTTACATGAATGTTGATAGAAGCTTTATTTCTTATAATCAAAACACAGAAACTATCCTTATGCCATTCAGGGTGAATATTAAACTATGATATAGCCATTACATGGAATACTGATCATGGAATTAGCTGTTGACTATCAGCATTTTCAGCCAGATAATTCTTTGTCATAGGCATTGTCCTGTGTGTTGGAGGATGTTTAGCAGCATCCTTGGCTTCTACCTCTACTCAGATACCAGGAGCACCTTCCCAAGTTTGGCAACCAGTAATGTCTCTAGTCATTGCCAAAAATCCCTTGGTGGGGGCAAAACCAATTGAGGATAACTGACCTAACTTTTAATTATTCATTTTCACTCAACTTCTGGACGAGTCCCTTAGTTTCTCCAGTACCATCTTGAAGAGTCGTAAGCTTTGATACTATTAGAGCTTATTTTATAGTCAGTAATGTATTAAAAAATACATACAGCTAAATGCAACATGGTACCTTGGATTGCATTCTGAAACAGGAAGGACATTAATGGAAAACTGGTGAAATCTGAATAAAATCTGTATTTTAGTTAATAGCATCAAACCAATGTTAACATCTTAGTTCTAATCAATTGCCGTGGTTACATAAGATGTTAACATTAGGGGAGCTGAGTGAAAACTGTCATATTAGGTGAGGGTAACCCATTTTCAGACACAGATAAAAGCAAAGCCCTACATGTGTTCCTTTAGAGCTATAGAAGAAAAACTAGTAAATGACGTCATTGTCTTTATTCATCTTACAGGCTCTCTATTCATATGGATGATGAACTGCGACATATTGCCCAGAATTCTCTTCAGGGTTTACTTGTTGACTTCTCAGATTGGAGGGAAGATGTCCTATTTGGCTTCACCAACTTCCTGCTTCGGGAAGTAAATGACATGCATCACACACTCCTTGATTCATCCCTCAAGCTCCTGCTCCAGCTGCTCACCCAGTGGAAACTGGTGATACAAACGCAAGGAAAAGTCTACGAACAGGCCAACAAAATCAGAAATGCAGAGGTAATTTTCACCCTCTTCCCATTAATTGATCTTTTACAGAGTACGTATATATATATAAGTGGCAGCCCAGAGAACCTGCTGGGTTCTTATTTTCAGCTGTCTAGGAACTTTCTTCCAAGGAGTGACCCTGAGTTTTGCAATCTGCTTAAACTGTGACCAAGAAACTCAGGGCATGATTATGTCACATCAGGTTAGACTTATTAACAAAGCATTTAGAAAGTAGAAATTGTTTTCTTTCAGAGAATTAGGTTTCAAAATCTGTTTGTATGAGCAGATGACCATAGGGAAGAGATAATAGAGGTGGCTGTGGATCTAGATGTAGATGTGGAGATGGATCTAGGTATGGATATGTATCTAGATATGCATATGGATCTAGAGCTGAATGTGGATATGAATTAGGATTTAGAACTGGATATGAATGTATTTATGGGTCTAGATATGGATATGAATCTAGAGCAGACATGGATATAGATATTGGTATAAGTCTAAGGTATATGAATATAGATATATGAATATAGAGGTGGAGTGGATTATAGAGGTAGATATGGATATGAATCTAGAGCAGATATGGCTATGAGTCTAAGGCATATGAATATGAGTATAAACATGGAGTTGGATGTGCATTATAGAGGTTGATGTGGATATGAATCTAAAGCAGATACGGATATAGATATGAATATGGATATAGGGTTAGATGTGGATGCGGATATATAAAAGTTAGCTGCCCACCAGTTTCTTTTGTCCCTCAGTTCAGTCGCTCAGTCGTGTCCGACTCTCTGCAACCCCATGAATTGTAGCACGCCAGGCCTCCCTGTCCATCACCAACTCCCAGAGTTCACTCAAACTCATGTCCATTGAGTCGGTGATGCCATCCAGCCATCTCATCCTCTGTCTTCCCCTTCTCCTCCTGTCCCCATTCCCTCCCAGCATCAGAGTCTTTTCCAATGAGTCAACTCTTCGCACGAGGTGGCCAAAGTATTGGAGTTTGAGCTTTAGCATCAGTCCTTCCAAAGAACACCCAGGGCTGATCTCCTTTAGAATGGACTGGTTGGATCTCCTTAGTCAGCCACAAATTAGTTGCTTTCTCCACTATCCAGAGAAGAAAGTAGGCTTGTAGTTTCTTTATTCTTTCATGCCTCAAACCTGAATGGTAAAAAAATAATGATAACATTTTGAAGAGCATTCCTCATTTACACTGAGAAAGAGTGTAATCAGAGGAGAACCCTGGCAGCATGACTTGGCACTGGCAATGAGCCCATAGAGGAACTGTCTGGCTGCAGAAGAGCTTAACTGAGGGTCTGAGGAATGTCAAGGCTCAGGAAGTATGAGAATATTTAGATCCCAGATGGGCTGACCTCAGAGAGCAGGTTCAGGGCATTTCTCCATCCTTGTGTCCTATACTCGCCAAAAGATGACAAGGAGGAAAACAAGGGTTGCATATGCTTATAAAAGGAAGCTGGAAATGAAGGCGGAATCTGCCCTGTTGTCTGCTTGCTCTTGTTTTAGACTCACTTGGTTTGGGAAGTTTCAGAACCCTTCTCCTTAACGTGCAAAACCCAGATTAAAAACTAACATGAAAACAGGTCACCAAATCTGATTAGAAAGTCAACATTTGAAACTTCAATTTAATTAACTAAAATAGAGAATTCGCTATAAAAATTTAAGTAAAACCAAATTAGGTCACTTTAAATATATAGGGTCATTTCAAATGGTGTGGATAGAAGTGGTTTTTATTCTTACTAATAGTCTTTGAAAAGGTATTCCTTTTTAGAACTACCAGAGGGTTGATGGTATTCCAAAGTAGTTAGTAAGTGATCTGAAAACAAAAAGGGATCTGTGATATTTCATGAATAATAATGAATTCATAGACATGTTTGGTTCTAAGCCAGTGTAATTTATGTTAGTATTAGAAGGTCAAATGTGCCAGACGTACATAGAAAGTGGCGACTTCTTCCACTGTTGTTTTTCTGAACTTAGAATTTTTTTTTCATTGCGCGACAGCTAATTGCCAATGGCTCCAGCCACCGAGTCCAGTCGGAGCGAGGTCCCCACTGCAGTGTGCTCCATGCTGTGGAAGGTTTTGCCCTGGTTTTACTCTGCAGTTTCCAGGTGGCCACACGCAAACTGTCTGTTTTAATACTCAAGGAAATTCGAGCTTTATTTGTCGCTCTGGGTCAGCCTGAGGTATGGATTGTTTTTCTGAATTTTCCAATTCATATCTTTCAACAGTTTCAAAGTTTAAAAACTGTAAAGAATGCATTACTGTTTTATGTACTTTCATGTCACATGATGTCAACAAATAATTTTTGAAAGAGGGTGGGTTTGTAATTGTGAAATCGTACTTTTGATCTGCAGGAACTAAGTTATATATTCTGTGGGCAATAGAATAGACCATTCTTGATTTTCTACGTGATGGTGCTTTGGAAAGAAGTGAATCTTATGATTCAGTAACAGAACATTTTCTTTCATAATGTTCAGAGTACATAGAATTAAGAAGTTGTTATTACATTTATAGTAGAGAATGAACTTGAGAAAACAATGCATTCCAGTTTAGAATGAGCAAAGTATCAAACATTCTATCTTACTGAAAGTTGTTTAATCTCAATAGTGGTACAAAAATGGCATCACAAGAAAACATATCCTCTTGAGACAAGAGAAATGAGCTAATTAATTAATTAATGATTGTCTCCAGCTGTTCGTCTGTGCTTGGTCAAGCGCTGTACGCCCTTGTTTTGGTTAAGGGGTAAGGTTAAGGTTCATTGCCTTTTGGCACAGGTGGCCAAACCCTATCCATAAGTTGATGAAAGAAGGACATACTTCGCATGCTTATTTAGAAAAATGCTACTTTCCATTTTCTTGTTCTTAATCACTAATCTTGGTTTTAAAATGATCATTGTCTTTACAAAATATTTTCAAATGTATCCCAGTCCTTTCTGCTCACATTTCTACAGCAAGCTTTCTGATGTGTTTTAGGACATCTCTGGGATCTAGTGAATGGATCTCTTAGGACATGGTGTATTTTGATAAACCTTCATTAAGTCTCTATAGTAATAATGATAATTATTATTGTGAGGCTAATAATTACCTGAGAATAACCTCAGGTATAAACTCACAAGAACCTGAGAATCAATACTGTTTTTGTTCCCATTGCACAGATTCTTAGAGTGACGTTTAGGGAGGTTAAATGCCATACCTATAATCAGCAGCTAGGATGTGGCAGAGCTAGAATTGAAAACCATATTTATATATGCCTGTAAAGCCCAGGTTCTTTGCTACTTCAGCAAGCTGTGTTAAGTATGCTTCTCATATGGTACTTTCTTTAACCAGCCACAGCTGGTCTTTTTAGGTAAAATTTTTTATTGAGATACGAGCAACATACAACATTGTTTGTTTCAAGTGTACAGCATTCCATAGTTGTTTATATTGCGAAATGTTCACCACAACAAATAATTAACATCCATCACCACTCATGGCTACAAGATTTTTTTTTTTCTTGTGGTAACTTTTAAGATCTACTCTTTTAGAAACTTTTAAATTTGCGATATGGTTTTGTTAACTCTAGTTGCCATGTTGTATATTACATCTGTGTGACTTATTGATCTTACAGCCAGAAGTTTATAACTGTTTTCTTCCTTTTCCCATTTTGCCACCCCTCCCCCAATCCCTGGGAACCAATTAATCTGTTCTCTGTATCCATAAGCTTGGTTGTTTTTTTGTTTGTTTTTTTCAGCCACAACTTTTTTGAAATCATTCTCATTCATATGCAAGTATGAATGAGGACATTCCTCGTAAGGACATTCCGAAGCTTTCCTATAAGGGTTCTAATTAAATGATTTCATATTTCTGAGCCTCTCTATATTAAAGAATGGCAAATATACACATGTTCATGTGAATAAGCACTATTCATGTAGAAGAATTTCCTGTAAGATGTTTTCTTTTGTGCTTTTTTCCCAGTTTGCTTCTTTTACCAAATAGCTGTGCCCAACATAGGGACTGCAGAGAGGGTGCGGTCGGTCTCCGGTGCACTTTCTTTGGGACTGAAATTCAATCATAGTCAACAGTTAATGTTATTTTAGCAGATCAGTGACTTAAGTATGTAGCCTTATCATGGTCTGGCAAAACATACTCTTGTGGCTTTTGCATTCCTTAAAATTAATGACGACCTGAACACTTTGTGAATAAGGTGTGATCCTAAGGTTTAGATTCCAGTCTCAATAAGTGTATGTACATGAGTTTTTGAAATTGAAGTGTCTTTTCAGTACGAGGTCAAATTGGAGCTCTAATTTTCTTCCTCTGAAACTTGTAAGACTAAACTCAGAACCGCAGGGAGTTTTACCCCCTACTTTTCACACCTCGGCACTCACTTTTCTGTGCAAAAACCCTTATCACTACCTTGCAAGCTGTTCTGCTGCTTGTGCTGGACAAAGGCGGTGGGGAGGGTGGAAGGGCTCGTTTTCCCACGGAGAGTAATCGCCTTCCTTCTGTACAGGACGATGACAGACCTATGATTGATGTCATGGATCAGCTAAGTTCCTCCATCCTCGAAAGTTTTATTCATGTAGCAGTTTCGGATTCAGTAAGTACACGTTTGATCCTGCTTGCTGATAATCCTTAAGTATAAGCTCTGGGCCTCTCTGGAAAAGAGATATGGAGAAAAAAACCACGTAGAAGAATTCTGGGGTTTTATGTCAGGTTAATAGACTGACACAGATGTGCTTAGGAAAACAAGACTTAGTTTTTTAGATACTAGTTCTGGAGACCTTCAGATAAATTTAAAGGAAAATTTGTGAGACTTCCCTCATGGTTCAGTGGCTAAGACTCTGCGTTCCCAATGCAGGGGGCACAGGTTGGATCCTGGTTGGAGAATTAGATACCAGGGAGAATTAGATACCACATGCTGCAACTAAACCCTGGAGCAGCCAAATAAATAAAAACATTATTTAAAACAGAATTTGAATCTGAGGAAGATGGATACAAATTTTGCAAATTGAAACTTCAGAAATTTCTCAGGATCCTTTAAAAAATTTATTGGTTTTATTTATTACACTTAAAGCTCTATATAGCCTATATTAATGTGCTTTACAATTTACAAGATGCTTTCACAGTTATTCTCTTTTTTGAATAGAAACTCAAAAATGATGAGGCCATAGTTACATAGTATGTTAGGGCCTGAACTTGACCATATCTGGACTCTGAGCATAATAGAGCTTGACACAAGCTCATACACAAATACATTCTTTGTCTTATTTTATTTTTTTAAATTAATTCTTATTGGACAGTCTTTGTTTTAAAGCGCATATTGGCAAATTTTTAATTTCTGATCAAGTAGAAGGGAAAGTAAAACGGATTTTAATTACTTGATTTAAAAAAATCAGTATAACACAGTAATGAGACTTAGATTGATTTTAGGTAAATGACTGAAGGGAGGCAGAGCGGATCTGTAGAACTGACATTGCTGATGCCCCTTGCGTATTCCAGACAAATAATTATAAATGAAGAGATGCATATTTGACAAAGAGCTATAAATAAATTTGTGCGCTTTTCTAACTGAGATTGAACAGAGGTCCCTGTTTTTAGCAGCCCTGTTCTTGCTTGTGGTTGTAATATTAACAGTAATTACTAAAACTAGTGAAATTACTAAAACTATTAGCCAAGCAATGCAGACCTTAACAGTAATACTGAATAGTGCTACCTCCCTGGTGGCTCAGTGGTAATAACTGCCTGCAGTGCAGGAGACCTGGGTTTGATCCCTTGGCTGAGAAGATTCCCTGGAGAAGGAAATGGCAACCCACTCCAGTATTCTTGCCTGGAAAATCCCATGGACAGAGGAGCCTGGCAAGCTACAGTCCACGGGTTCACACACAGTCAGACACAACTTAGGGACCAAACAACAACCACCACCACCTCTTCGTCTAGAAATTCAGATTGCTTTTACACTAAATAAGACCATCAGGTGTAATTGTTTTATATACTTATCTTGTTTCCCTTCAGATCATATTCTGTTCACGTGGTTTTGTTCTGTGTTTGTCAGAATCTAAATCTTGAGCCGGGGTGGCCAGGTCAACAGGGACGCATGTGAGAAGATGCACAGAAAGGGGAGCAGAGGCGTGGGGGGAAACAGCGCCTGCTTTGTGCAAGAGTTTGACATCCCTCATCTCTTGTCATTTACTTAAAAACTAGGTGAGATCAGCACTGTCATTTCCAGGTCATAAATTAAGCGGACAGAGACTCGGGGGGGTTCAGAGATGTTCCCAGGGCACTGGCGTTGGGCAGAGCCAGTGTTGGAGCCTTAAGTCCTGGGCTTTGAAGCTGAAGCTGTGCCTCTTCGGCCCATTAACCATGGAGGCCACTGGGCCACCCCTCTGCTCCATGGGAACTCAGAGACCCTGCAGGTAAAATGGAGCACTTTACGTGCCCGACAGATATAATAGCATTTCTATCTCCTGGCCCAGCAGCTAGATTATTTGAAACTTTCCTCAAGTTTGATAGTCTGGACTTAAAAGAGAATGAAATACATGAAACTGTGTGTTATCAGTATGTAAATATATATCTATAGGTATAGATATTAAATATAGATACAGGTATCTTTTTGGCACTAGTGGTAAAGAACCTGCCAATGCAGGAGACATCAGAGACACTGGTTCGATCCCTGGGTTGGGAAGATCCCCAGGAGGAGAAAATGACAACCCACTCCAGTATTCTTGCCTGGAGAATCCTAGGCAAGAGGAGGAGGAGCCTGGTGGGTTACAGTCCACAGAGTTGCACAGAGTCGGACAGGACCAAAGTGCTTTGCACCCATGTAGCATGCACCTTTCAAAGGGTTTTAGAATGTATTCTGGCTTGACATCATAGGACAAAAATAAGTAGGTATCTTAACCTCAAAAAAGCATCAGTAAAATGCCCTTCGTAAAAGGGATTACATGTAGCCATCTCCATAAGCCATAGGGAAGGTATTTCAGTCCAAGTAAAGACTCTTGAGAGTCCCTTGGACTGCAGGGGGATCCAACCAGTACGTCTTAAAGGAAATCAGTCCTGAATATTCACTGGAAGGACTGATGTTGAAGCTGAAGCTCCAGTACTTTGGCCACCTGATGCAAAGAGCTAACTCATTTGAAAAGACCCTGGTGCTGGGAAAGATTGAGGGCAGGAGAAGGGGATGACAGAGGATGAGATGGTTGGATGGCATCACCTACTCAATGGACATGAGTTTGGGTAGACTCCAGGAGTTGGTGATGGACAGGGAGGCCTGGCGTGCTGCTGTCCATGGGTCGCAAAGAGTCAGACACAACTGAGCTGACTGACGGAAAGGTAAACAAAAATCATGACTTTAAAAAAAAAAAAAAAACTAATTACAAGGACTTACCTGTGGTCCAGTGGTCAGAACTCGTGAATTTCCACTGCAGGGCACACAGGTTCAATCCCTGGTTGAGGAGCTAAGATTCCACATGCTGCAGGGCACAGCAAAAAAAAAAAAAAAGCCTAATTACAGAGGTAATAACACACAAATCTCAGAGATTAGTAGCTTTTCAGAAATGCAAATTGGCACATCCATGGTTGAGTTTAACTAATGTCGTATATTTGCTTGACAAGTATTTAGTGGTCAGCTCCTGGGTACTAGTGTGCAGGGCTCTGTGACATTGAAACATCACTTCTGCTACCCACAGCCTCACGTAGGAATGACCATGACCGCAAGCCCAGGTCTGGCGTGGCGGGGGGGCCGTGGAAGGGGTGTTTGAGATTCTAAGCTGGGCCCGAGGCAGAGGTAGACGGGCAGAGCACTGTGGAGGAAGAGGCACTGGGTCCGCGAGGACATGGACCGTGCAGCTCAGCATCGCGTCATAGCCTGCTTCTTGCACCTGCAGGCAACCCTACCCTTGACCCACAGCGTGGACCTGCAGTGGCTGGTGGAGTGGAACGCTGTCCTGGTCAACAGCCATTACGACGTGAAGAGCCCTTCCCACGTCTGGATTTTCGCCCAGTCTGTCAAGGACCCCTGGGTGCTCTGCCTCTTCAGCTTCCTCCGGCAGGAGAACCTGCCCAAGCACTGCCCCACCGCCCTCAGCTACGCCTGGCCCTACGCCTTCACGCGGCTGCAGTCCGTGATGCCCCTGGTGGACCCGAAGTAAGGGGCCCCTACGCTTCCCTCTGTTCTGCTTGTTTTACCGTAATTTCCCCCTTTTACATTTTATATTAGAGATCGGGATAGAATCCTCTAGCTTCTGAACAGGGCTTCCTAGGTGGCGCTAGTGGTTAAGAACCCCACTGCCGATGTAGGAGTTTCTGAACATCCTACTACAGAATTCTTAGTGTTGAGTAAAAACAGGTTAAAAGTTCATGTCTGGAGCTAGTTTCTTCCCCTCCCTTAATCATCAGTGTGATTATCTGACTATAGAATCTCAGCCTCTTACTGGTTGAAAGGGTAGAAAGTTCTATTCAACTCTCCAACCAATAGAGACGTTCCCTGTCCAGACAGTCCTGGACAGGTAATTGTTCAACTCAGCTGGGGCCCTTCCCAGCATCTTTGTTGAATAAGTGATACCTTAAAATCCAGAACTTAGTTTTCCCTCTTGTTTTCAACCCCATATTTCTAGTAGCCCTATTAATGCCAAGAAAACCAGCACGGCTGGCAGCGGAGACAACTACGTTACGTTGTGGAGAAATTACCTTATTCTTTGTTTTGGAGTTGCAAAACCCAGTATTATGAGCCCGGGACACTTACGAGCCTCCACTCCAGAAATAATGGCCACGACACCTGATGGTACAGTGAGCTACGATAACAAGGTGACATGACATGCTTCAGAAGAATTATTCTGTAAGGTTTTTTTTTAGCTTGTCTGTCTAGAGTTCACAGTGCACGTTGCACTGTGCCTGCCATCTGGAGTATATGGGATCAGAGTTTTCATCCTACACATTTCTAAATTCCATTAAGTGTTTGTGTGAATAATTTATTATTCCTCCCCTGACAATTGAGAAACTGAAAATAAAGGGAAATTAAGGAACTTGCTGGAAATCGTAGAGTGACTGGTATTTATCAGTGCCCTGAGGCTTGGTGCCCCACATACTGCATTTCTCTCTCGCCTCATCGAGTACTCACCTTTAACCTGGGTCTTGATTAAATTATCTTGTTAAAGATGGTTTTGTGGATTTACATAGTTGTGTTTTCAATTAATTGATTTTAGTTGGAGGGTAATTACTTTACAATATTGTGATGGTTTCGGTCACACATCAACATGAATCGGCCACGAGTGTACATGTGTCCTCCCCCGATCCTGAACGCCCCTCCCGCCTCCCTCCCCACCCTGTCCCTCTGGGTTGTCCCCGAGCTCCGACTTTGGGTGCCCTAATTCATGCATTGAACTCACACAGGTCATCTGTTTTACATATGGTAATGTACATGTTTCAATGCTGAGATCCCCTGTGGCTCAGTGGTAAAAAAAAAAAATAGTTTTGTTGGTTTTTTTTTTAAAAAGAAGACTGTTATAATAAGAATGTTCTTAGATTTTATGTTCCAGGTGAAAATTGCATTCATTGTGTTGTTTTTAAATTTTCGTGTTTTTTTTCCTGAAACGATGGCAGTGCCTTGGGATGTGGTTCAGTACTTGAAAACTGTTACAATGGAATCATCATTTGGTTAAAGGAAGCCTCAGTTATCATGTTACCTCTTTTTCACTTTTCATCAACTTGTTTCAGGCCATAGGCACCCCATCGGTGGGCGTTCTGTTAAAGCAGTTGGTGCCTTTGATGAGACTTGAGGGCATTGAGATCACAGAATCCTTAGTTTTAGGATTTGGAAGGACAAATTCCCTTGTCTTCAGGTACGGTAATCTTGTTCTGAATTTGTATATACTCCTGCTCTCATAGTTACTGCTTCCAATTCAAGTTTGAGTTTGCGTGTTGGTGTGTGCCTGGAGAGGCTGCAGGCTTTGCACAGTTCCCTTTATGTCCTCGTGGGTTTTCATGCATGTGACATTGCGATTGCCTCAAATTTCACTTTCAGTCATTGCAACTCTGATTTTACCTTTCAGATGTTCTCTCACATACAGGCTTTATTTTAGATAACTTTAAATGAAGTTTAAACTTTTAATGAAGTCAGTGTCAGTCCCCAGTTAGCTAGATTGTTCAGAGGCCGTAACATCAAAATAGTGAGAGTCTGCTCATCAGCCACTCAAACAACAGACTCTCAAAGGTTGATCATCGACAGAGTATTTTCAGGGGTGTCTGTGACATGTCACACATGCTAGTCTTTCTGTAAGATGATGTGTCTGCCTTAAGAGAACCGCCATGTCTCATGTCTGGATTCCTCTAATCCAATAACCATTTCATCTAAGGCAGTGTCAAAGCATTTTCAAAGAATCCTCATAAAATGTTAGTTTAGGCTGCCTCTCATAATTTTATTTGGCAATAAAAGCCTATAAGGACAAAAAAAAAAATCTTAGTTTTTGATGTACACAGAAAATGGAAAGCTCCAAGCATCTGTGAGAAATTTATTGGAAAAATAAAGATTAATGAGACATTTTAGGAGCGACTGAAAAATATGTTACAGTATACACTCGAATTTTATCCTTTAAAAATGTAACTGAGTTCTGACTATTTGAGTGCCAGTTAACCAGTGTTTTACTACTTATTGATTGATTAGTTAAGACAATGCATCATATAGAAATATTACAAGAGGATAGTAAAAACAATCACCTAATGTCTTTCTCAAAGAACCTAAGGCTCTTTTGCACATCTTACCCTCTCAGTATTCCTAGGAACAGGAAAGATGATGCAATTTACCAGCCACCTGGATGTAGAAAAATCAATGTCTCAGTGCCCTTACTGGTAAAATTGTTACAATAAATAAAAATAAATTATATCTCCCTAATTTTAAAAAACTGGTATAATTATAGAATCTATCGTACAGATTTATTGAGGGCATTAAATGTAAAAATGTACATAGTAAATGTTTCATAAAGATTGCTATTAGATGAGGAGACTGTTCGTGTTATTTAGTAACACTGACTCGATTAGTGTTATTTCCATTTCTTTGATGGAGAAATTCTAGCATCTGTATTGGAGGAATCTGGAATGAGATGCAGGATTTCTTTTTGTCAGGAGAGAATGCCATAGTTTACCTTCCTTGGATTTCCCTGTGTTTAATAATGGTACAAAATATTCTGCCAGAAAATACAAGATTTTTCAAACATAGAGCAGATTATGGACAAAGTACCTAGCCACAGGCTAGACCTCCTAATGCTGTCTGTTATGACAAAGCAGTTCAGAAGTTAGTTTCTAAAGACAACAGCTGATTAGTGGGTATAAAGCTGAGCATTTGATCAAATGGGAACAGATGGAAGTGTATACATGTAATATCAGACATGTATCGATATGAAAAAATTTGTTTACTTTTACTACACAAGAGAAAAGGTTTTGATGCGACCCTCAATATTGAAATACTTGCCAAAATGTGCATTCATCATCTAGCTCAAATAAAAGAGTTTATCTCTGAAATTCCCAAAAGACCTCATTTTAAAATGAACTCTTAAGACAGCCCCCTGAGCACAGATTCCAAAAGTGGCACCATAGTCATCACATCTGTTTCTTTTGCTCTAATTGAATTAAAAAATTTATTAATCTTCATTCCCACAGCCTGTGAGAAAGTGCTTTGAATTTAGTAAACACAAAATATTGTTGACTTAATTGTTCAGGTAGAGGTTTTTGCCATAGAGTCTCCAGAATATTATCAAAATCAAGTCCACAAATGTGTAGTGAGTCCAAATTATACACATAGCACTGGGGTAAGACTGGTTATACAAAGTGCAGGCCACTGCCTGTTTCTAGCTCACCACATGACAGGGAAATGGAAGGCAGGGGAGATTTTGATGTCAGAAGCAAGTTTAAAAAGCAGATTTGGGAGTATTGAATGGCTATATATTGTGACAAAGTTGGTGTCAATTAATAATGAATTCTAAATGCTGACTTTTTCATTCATAGAGAATTGGTAGAAGAACTTCATCCATTAATGAAAGAGGCTCTGGAACGAAGGCCAGAGGTAAGATTTTGAATTTAAATAATTAATGCCTTGGTTTATCTGGACAGTAGTGTGAATTTAAACCATACCCAGTGGTTTGCTGTCAAGAGTACGAACATATTAACATGCTTTTAACAACGAATCTTACTATTTTAACGTTGGTTATTTTCATTTTTTCTTAGAGTATTTAGTATAATCTGGGTCCAACTTTAAAAGATTTTAAGTCCTAAGCTTGTGAAAGAAAAGGAACCTAAATAATCATGTGTATGTTAAAATATTATAGTCTTTTTGCAAAAGTTTTAAGATTGAATTTTGGGTTTTAGTCGGTTAATTTTTTTTTTTTACAAGGAGCTGAGAAACCAGGAACATTATTTGTTTCCTCTAGTGTATAAAGCTCTTTCTTCAACATTATCTTCCCTGAAGTGAACTCTGAAAAGGATAAACTTATAATGCAGCAGAATTAGAAATTAAACCGAGTAAGACTAAAAGAGAAGCTTCCCATGTAGTAGATAAGATACAAGCAGCAGCGGAAGCCCGGCAGTTTGCACAAGAACAGTGTTACCAGATTTGGCGCGACTGTTAGTGTCTAGAGTGCTTTTCCACTTTTTTCTGATGCTTTAGTTTTTCAGCAGTGTCGGGGAGCCTCCAGGAAATGAGGCTTGTTGACTCTGAACATTTCCAGCTCAGACATTTACTGACCCACTTGTGATCTGTTTCTCTATAGCTTGTGATAACAAGCATTTCTCTAAGGATTAGGTAGCAAAAAAAGTACTTTTTTGTCTTTTGTGTTTAGAAAATTAAAAATGACTAGATTACATCTTTCTTTTTTAAAGCAGAGTTGACATTATTGTGTCCACATTTATAAGTGATATTACCTCTTCCTAAACAGAACAAAAAACGCCGAGAACGGCGAGACTTGTTAAGGCTACAACTGCTTCGAATTTTTGAACTTCTGGCTGATGCTGGTGTCATAAGTGACAGGTAGGAGGGAAATTATACTGAGCTGAACTCTGCTCATTAAACTGATGTGTTTGCCCGTTTTGTTATGTTTTTTTTATTTTTCCTTTCTCTTTTCTTTTTTTCTTATTTTTATTGAGGTATAGGTGATTTACAATGTTGTTAATTCCTATTGTATAGTGAAGTGATTTGGTTATACATATATACACACACACACATTCTTTTTCTTAATATTATTTTCCATTATGGTTTATCAAAGGATTTTTTTTTAATTGGAGGGTAATTACTTTACATTGTTGTGTTAGTTTCTGCTATATAATGAAGCGAATCAGCTATACTGCACATACATCCCTTCCCTCTTGAGCCTCCCACCCCTCCCGCATCCCATCCATCTCAGTCATCACAGAGCACCAAGCTCAGCTCCCTGTGCTACACAGCAGCTTCCCGCTAGCTGTTCTTTATTTTATATATATATATACACACACACACACACACACACACGACCTTTAACTTTTACTTAGAAAGGTCCAAAAGAGCTTGTTTTTTTTCATATACACTGCATATACATCAAGAACAAATTTAGCATGTGAGTTCTGACAGTGAACCTTATTTTCTGTGAAGCATATACTACTTTGACATCAACGACTAATCATCTAAAAGTTTCATTTCCTTTTGTTCCAGCACCAATGGAGCCTTAGAACGGGACACTTTAGCCCTTGGAGCTTTGTTCTTAGAATACGTGGACCTGACCCGCATGCTCTTAGAAGCTGAAAATGATAAAGAAGTGGAAATTCTTAAAGATATCCGGGCACATTTTAGTGCCATGGTTGCCAACTTGATTCAGCGTGTTCCAGGTACAGCGATGCATCACTGCAGATGACCTTTCATGCTTGAAGTGACATTTGTGGTACTCATTGCCGTGTTTTCCTCTCTGAACCTACTGGCCTGTGTGCAGGTCTGGGATGGGTTCATTTATATGTTTGGAAATACTTGAAGATATGCTTGAACAGACTGTGGACACGCAGCACAGAGTTGGAAGGGGAACAACAGGAATTGCATTTGGCTTTGTGCTCATGATTATTTCTATTCTTTGTTTTGGTTCACATCTGAAAATGAACCTGTGTGATTTCTATAGGAAGAAAGTAATTCAAAGGGAACATTCACAGAGGCTTTATTTTTTTCATTCTTGTTCTGCTCATCTGTGAACATATAATCTCAGCAATATTTCTGCTCTTAATTCTATCCAATCCACACATTATATTGAATTCTATATATGTTAATAAATTATATTATTTATTATTGTATTAATATTAAAATTATAATAATATGATTATATTATGTTATTTTTTTCATAGAACAAAGTGGATCTAAAGCATTTTCGTCTAATAGAAGCAAAAGAGAATAAAAATAGTTTGGTGTAAAAATAGATTACTGTCATTAAAATTTTGTGACATAATTATAAAAAGCTGAAAATCATCTGTTCTGCTTTTTCATTATGATTTAACATTATGATGTTGTAAAACTTTATTACCAATTCTCCTCATTTTTGATGACCCTAAATTATGATTTAACTTCCTTTAACTTAAATTCCAGTTAAGGAATTTTTGTTTGAAATAGACAGTCTACACATAGTATTTTACAGTTCTTCCTAAAGACACAGCAGCAGTTAAGAGAACATTTACTGTGTAAGGAGTAGCTGAGTGGAAGGTGTTGCAGTTTTTCTAGACGTTACTTAGAAAACAGTGTCTGGGAATCCATTTTCTGTTTTCCTGCTCTGAGACAAGATGCTGTTGACTGACACATTAGGAGAGGAAAGAAAAATAGGCTTGACTTTTTAAATCCATATTTCATTACCTAAAGAAATCTTGAGTTAGAAAAGGAAATTGCTCCTTTCCCCAAAACTTAAGAATCATGCTTAATAGCGATGTCAACTGTATTCACTGTATTTTTCAGTATAGTAGACTCTTAGCCTGTGTTTTCTCTCTAGTTCACCACCGAAGATTTCTCTTCCCTCAGCAAAGCCTGAGGCATCATCTTTTCATCTTATTTAGCCAGTGGGCAGGACCCTTCAGCATTATGTTCACGCCCCTGGATCGTTACAGTGACAGAAATCATCAGATTACAAGATACCAGTATTGTGCGTTAAAGGTAGGTCACCTTTGCCTCGTGAAGGACTTTTCAGATTGATGATCTCTTTCCTTAAACAACCATGTCTTACATAAGGGTAAAAAAAATAATATTGTATGACATGGTAAAATACAAACACACATGCAAAAAAAATCAAGTATATACACCTATATAAGTACATAACTTCACTCTATACATTCTAAATATCTATACACGCTATACATTCTAAAATATGTGCACATGAACAAAATAGAGATCGCTGTTAACCATGTAAATATTCCAATTTTGCTCATAATTTCAAAATGCAGAAATTTTCCAAGGTTCCATTTTTATCTAAAGATTTCTACTGTATGAAAACCTTAGTTTTTGCTTATTTTTACCTGATAGTTCAGTTGGTAAAGAATTTGCCTGCAATGCAGAAGACCCTGGTTCAATTCCTGGGTCAGAAAGATCCACTGGCGAAGGGATAGGCTACCCACTCTAGTATCCTTGGGCTTCCCTTGTGGCTCAGCTGGTAAAGAATCTGCCTGCAATGCGGGAGACCTGGGTTTGATTCCTGGGCTGGGAAGATCCCCTGGAGAAGGGAACAGCTACCCACTCCAGTATTCTGGCCTGGAGAATTCCATGGACTGTGTAGTCCATGGGGTTGCAAAGAGTCGGACATAACTGAGTGACTTTCACTTTAAGTAGCTGCCTTGCCAATTAACTTCCAACTTAAAATGTGTATGGATATAGATATATATCCTCATGTTTAAAACCTGTGAAGGGCTGCATTCTCTTTTTAATCTCCTGCCATCCTAGAAGACTCACAGAAATAAGCTTCTACACTACCAGGACTGTTGAAAAATTTCAGAACCATGATTCCTTACAGCTTAATTTCCTTTAGAAAACTAATTGTATGTTGACTGTGTCATACATGTCAGAAGTTGCTAACTGTCAAATTCACCTTTGCCTCAGTGGAGCTAATATAAGCCATGGCCCTGACAGTCATTTGGACCTATTGATTAGATAGTAAATCAAGGTCTTCCCTTCTCTGGATGGCTGAGTCCCTTTGCTATCTACCTGAAACTATCACAACATTGTTAATTGACTAGCTTAATATAAGATAAAAAGTTTTCATTAAAAAAAAGATCTTCCCTTCTCTTGCTTTCTCCCCACCTCAAAGGAACTAAAGTTTATATTCTTCATTTTCTTTAGCTTTGATTAAAATCATAGTTATCTATTTCTACATTTGTCATAGCTTGCCAGTTTAGTGCATTAGTCAAATATTTGTTAAGTTTCTGAGTTCAGTGTATTAGTCAAATATTTGTCATCAAAATGAAATTTGAAAAGCTATATTTATCATAGGCAGAATTCATTCACTTGAAATCACTGAAGGTAAGCTTATTTTAAATCCTGTGAAATGGTCATTTTGTTTTGAATATCTCAGCCATACATTATAAAGATTTATTATAAAAGTACATGTCTACAGAGTTCAATTTACGGGTTTTGACTGTCGTAAAAAGAGACAAAATTGGCGATCTGGCATTTTTTTAATTGAATCTACTAAGGAATACTTTAAAATCTTGTAGACATAACTGCTTTAAAAGCTGCTGCTGCTGCTAAGTCGCTTCCGTCGTGTCCAACTCTGCGCGACCCCATAGACGGCAGCCCACCAGGCTCCCCCATCCCTGGGATTCTCCAGGCAAGAACACTGGAGTGGGTTGCCATTTCCTTCTCCAATGCATGAAAGTGAAAAGTGAAAGTGAAGTCGCTCAGTCGTGTCCGACTCCTAGCAACCCCATGGACTGCAGCCCACCAGGCTCCTCCATCCATGGGATTTTCCAGGCAAGAGTACTGGAGTGGGTTGGCATTGCTCTAAAAGACCCTTGTCGTTTATAATCTGGTAGTATGTGTTTTAAAGTCAATTGCGTATCATTCAGTCATGCAGGACTCATTTGGAGGTTGTGTTCTGTTTTGTTTTCAGGCAATGTCAGCAGTGTTGTGCTGTGGCCCAGTGTTTGACAACGTGGGCCTTTCCCCAGATGGCTACCTATACAAGTGGCTTGACAACATTCTGGCTTGTCAAGATTTACGAGTAAGTACTAGCCAAAAATACATTGTTCTAAATGTCTTGATTGTTTCATCTTGGTTTGGTTGGTACTGACATGTCTAAGCATTGTTCACAACAC
Source organism: Bubalus kerabau (assembly GCF_029407905.1). Lineage (NCBI taxonomy): Eukaryota > Metazoa > Chordata > Mammalia > Artiodactyla > Bovidae > Bubalus > Bubalus kerabau. Next base: position 29,367,180 of record NC_073635.1, on the reverse strand, counting down.
AGTCTCTTCACACATTAGCCACAGAAGTGTAGGCTTGTTTGTTGCTTACATTACACTATGATGCATCAGAATAAAAAACATAGTAACATTTACCAAAGTTGACCATAAACCAGGCCATAAAGCAAGTCTCCACAAAGTTCAAACGATTGAAATGACACAGGCTGTATTCTCTAATCACAGTGACACTAAGCTAGTAATAGATAATAAAGATAGTTAAGACATACTCTTCCAGATACAGTGATTTAAAGAATACATAAAAATAGAAAGAAAAATATTTTTAACTGAAGAACAATGAAAACACTACTTACTAAACGTGTGGGTTGTAAATAAGGCCTTGCTTAGGATGAATCATATATTGGAAAGAAAAAATACTGAGGTCAGTCACCTAAGTATCCCTTTCATGAAGTTAGAAAAAGCATATCACACTCAAAAAAAGCACACTGAAGGAAATAATAGAGATAAGAGTACAAATTAATTAAAGAGGAAAAATTACTAGAAATGCACATTTAAATCAAAAACTTGAATTTGTTAAGACTAATAAAATTGGTAAATCTGGGAAGTCTGATCAGAAAAGATAAGACATGTGTCAATCAACCTCAGAAATGTAAAGGGTCATTACTACACATGCCACAGATGCTAAAAATAAGGCAACATATAAACATCTTTGTGCCAATAAACTTGACATTCTAGATAAAATAGACAAGTGTCTAGAAAACACAGCACAAATGGAAAATCTGAATAGTCAGATAAGTAGCAAAGAAATTTAATCTATAAGTGAGAGTGTTCCCACAAAGACAACTTTAGGACCAGTTGACATTATGGATTAATTCAACACTTAAGAAACAGATTGCAAAGATTTAATACAAATCCTTAAGGAGAAAACATATAGAAAGGAAACACATCTGGATATATTTTATGAGACCCACATAATCTTCATACTAAAACATGACAAGGATTTAATAATAAAGACAACTAAAAGGCAAATTCATTCTTGAACATAGATATAGAAACTTTAAGCAAAATATTAAAAAATTGAATTCAGTGTATGTTAAAAAGAGGATTCCTCATGATCAAGTTGAGATTATTCAAGAACTGCAAGATTGTTTTAATATTCAAATGTTCTTCAATTCATTTGTATATTAATTATATTAATAAAGTCTCAGGAAGGAAGTATCTTCTGATCATCTTAATAAGATGCAGAAAGAGCATTTAATAAAATTCTACATTCATTCATGAGGGCAATTCCTAATGAAACAAAGAATAGAAAAGAACTTAGTTTGATAAAGGGTATCTTAAAAAAAAAAAACCTATAGTAAACATTGCACTAAATAGTGAATATTGAAAGTGTTGTCTGAGATTTGAATGACCCAGGAAGCCCACATTCACTACTTCCATCAACATTATACTAAAGATCATAGCCAATGGATTAGAAAAGAAAAAATAAGATAGCAGAAGTAAAAAAGAAGAAACAGTTTGTACAGAAACAGATGCACAGACTTAAAGAATGAATTTACAGTTACCAGTGGGGAAGAGTTGCAGGGAGGGATAGCTTGGGAGTTTGGGATTAACATGTATACACTGCTATACTTAAAATAGATAACCAACAAGGACCTATAGTATAGCACAGGGAACTCTGCTCAATACTGTGTAACAACCCAAATGGGAAAAGAATTTGAGGAAGAATAGACACATGTGTAAATGTGTCACCCTGCTGTACACCTGAACTGACACAGCACTGTTACTGAACTGTGTGCCAACGTAAGATAAAAATGGGAAAAAAGTGTTTGTGGATTTAAATGTGAAAGCTGAAAAATTCAAGTTTCTAGAAAATAAAATAGGATAATGTAATCCCTGGAGTTAGGGAAAGATTTCTTAAACAAGATGCAAAAATTACTAACCATCAGGAAAGACATCAGGAAGTTAATAACTTCTCTTCACCAAAAGACACCATTAAGAGTGTAAATGGGCTGGTTGTAGAGTAAAAGAAGATATTTGTAACATGGAGCCAACAGAGTTCTTATCTGGAATATATAAAGGACCTCTACAAATAAACACGGTAAAGACACTCATTAAAAAAAAAAAAGGAACCAGAGAATTAAACAAGCACTTTACAAAAGAGATTATCCAGTACATGCAATGTAAGACATATACAGAAATATTTAAAGCAGTATTACGAAGTCAAGAGCTGGAACAACCCAGATGTTCATCAGTAGTAGAATGAATAAATTGTGGAGCAATCATGAATTAGAATATTATGCAACAATGAAAACAAATAAATGTAGATGCCTTTTAAACATAAATTGAGTGAAAGACACAAAATTATGTATATTACATATTAATACCATAATTCCATTTAGATGGAGTTCACACAGCTCCAACTATTCAGTGGTGGTAGAAATCAGGATGCTGTGCTCAGTTGTGTCTGATTCTTTGTGACCCCATGGACTGTCACCTTCCAGGTCCTCTGTCCATGGAATTCTCCAGGGAAGAATATTGGAGCAAGTTGCCATTTCCTACTCCAGGGGATCTTCCCAACCCAGGGACTGAACCCATGTCTTTTGTGTCTCCTGAACTGGCAGGCAGATTCTTTACCACTGCGTCACTTGGAGAGCCCAGAAATCAGGAGAATGGTTATTCTTGAGGAGGGCTTCCCTGGTGGCTCAGATGGTAAAGAATCTGCCTGCAATGCAGGAGACCCGGGTTGGAAAGATCCCTTAGAGAAGGGAATGGCAACTCACTGCAGTATTCTTGCCTGGAGAATCCCATGCACAGAGGAGCCTGGAGGGCGACAGTCCATGGGGTCACAAAGAGCTGGACACGACTGAGCAACTTTCACTTTTACTTTCTTTTCCCGACTATGCACCAATAAAAAAAAAATTTTTTTTAAGTAATTTTCATATACAGTAAAGTTCTGAGCCCATACCCTATAACATAAGAACAAACAAGTCATTATTTTTCCTTCCCCAATATGATTGCTATGGATGGGAGAATAAATAACTTCAGCAAGAAGTGGGAAAATGTTATTTTCTGAGGGGAAAATAGCCCCCAGACACCAGGCTTGTCCTGGATGAATGTGACCATCCAGTATTTAACAGTAGCTTCAAGAATCATCAGTTAATGATCCTGTTCTATTTAGCATGATGATCTTTTCATATGAAAGTCTGATTTAAAAGTGTTTATTGATAGCATATGTCTTTCTCAAAGATTGTCAGCTAAGGTGCACACAGTGTATTTAGTAATCAAGCCTAATAAACATACTCCTCTGATCTTTTTCCATAAAAGATTTTGTATGCATAAAGGCTTTCCTTTTATATATTTAATTTTATAAACCAAATACATATATTGTTCAAAAATATTTTAAGCAAATATTTTCAAGTATTAAATATTTGCCGATGAAGTCTCTGTCACCTTTTCAGAGTTAAAAATAGAGAATGAGTGGACCCTGTATGATAGACTGACAGTGACTCAAATTTAGTTTATACATTTCAATTTCCAGTTCCAATATTGCATCCTTTTAAAGACCTTTTTGTGGAATAAAAATTAATCAAGATGGATGTTCAGTCTTCCCTTTCCTTTGGCCCAATTTACATTCACTAAGCTCTGTTGTTGTGTCTTTCCTAGAATAGTATTTCATTAAACATGAGGGATTGCTTTTCTCCATGTATTCAGGTTCATCAACTTGGCTGTGAGGTTGTCGTCTTGCTACTGGAACTAAATCCTGACCAAATAAATCTTTTCAACTGGGCGATTGACCGATGCTACACTGGTTCCTACCAACTTGCGTCTGGTTGTTTCAAAGCCATAGCTACTGTGTGTGGAAGCAGGTATGGATTCTTTAACTGGAAGCTACTGGTCACTGACAACTACAGATTAAGGTTGCCCTTCATCATAATGAGAACTGATTGAGAATTGAGAGCTGATTGTTTTTGCAGACATCCAAGTGGAGTAAATTCTAAGGAAATAGAAATGGCCTATCCTTCCCCAGAAGATAGACTGTTCTAAGTTCACAGCTACATTGAGTTTTCATTCTACCAGGAGAATGGTTTGTAGTTCAACCACCCTTCTTTTTTAGTAGCCTGGAAATTTATAATGAGGTATTATTATATATTTTGTTTAAGGAATTTCTAGAAATATTTGTGACAAGTATGAACTATAAGCCCTTCAGCCATTTTGAGACCAAACTAAACTCAGGAAGCAACCTAAAAACATTAAATCTGTCTTGTTCAAAACTTGAGAAAGGAAGAAGAGGGAAAAAAAAAAATATGTGTCTCCTGGGATTCCAGAGATTATGCTTTTAAAAACACTGCCTTTGCTATGTAAATCAGTCATTCAGCAGAGTCGTTCATCTCTACAGTTTATTGAAATAATTTCATAGCTAAGATGAAAGGGTTAATAAAGACTCCCAAGATTACAACAGCTCTTCCCAAGATAGAGCTTATTATGTATTACAAATGGAAAGACGGCAAGCCGACCTTTATTTTTGAAAGGACTCATATAGACTGTTAATTGTCCCTTTTAATTAAATATGGCATTTTAAATAGCTATCCTGAGCTACCCGATAAAGGGAATAAAAGTAAATTCATTTTAAATTCCAATCTTTTATGGTTCTAAATTAATAAGAACAGAATTTTAGAAGACATCTACTTTCAATAAACCTAAAATGAACATGCTATTTAAAGAGACAAGTTTCTCTTTAGTATTTTTCTTTTATGAAGATGGTAGATAACGTTTCATGTCTAAAGCATTCATCTTCCATAATCTTAGTAGTAAAATTTTTATTATACACAGATTTTAATTTCCATAAAAGTCATATCAGATGATAATCTAAACTGTCTGATTTTCCGTCGGTTTATTTCTTGATGTCAGCAATACTAAATAAATGACATTTATCCTATAGGATATTAACAAAATAACATTTTTTTAAATAAAAGTCTCTTTCTCTGGAGAATTGTTTTACTTTCAGGTATTTCAACATTCTAAAAACAAATTTCTGCTCTTTGATTTTAAAGAACATATTTAGAATCTATGACTTGGACCATAAGTTCATCTGACAAAAGTAAGAGGAATAAAAGTTTCCTCTCTTTGCTGCCCTTCTCCCAGTGAACTTGGTTTGAACTGTCTCAGTCAAATTTATTTCATTGCATAGCCATCTCATAAAATATCACAGTGCATTCCTCTGAATAAATCTAGATTTTTTTTAGGGAGCACAAATAAATGTTTTTATGAATTTAGCAATATAGTCTCAATTTCAATAATATCCCAGTCACAAAAATATTAGGTTATAAAGCTCTCTGTGTTTAGAGTAGGTTTTGAAAGATAGCATCCTAAAATATTTTGGTTTCTTAAACAAATATTGCCTATCAGCTTACACATCTATTCTGAGGGAAGGTCAGGGCCAGATGCTGCCATGGCTGTGACCTCTCTGCTAAGACAGTGACCAGCACTTGTCATTTCTCAGCACAGGGATGTTCAGAATTTCAGGGTTCAGCTGTGGCCTGAATTTGTTCTCTTTTCCCATAAATTGTCAGTCTTTGTAGTTTAGATAAGTCTCCAGATTTGTTTGAGCAACTTTGCCCTTAGGTTTTCAGTATTTTTTTCAAAAGCACTTCTGGTGTTTTAGACTTGTCTTCTGTAAGTTTACTTCTAAAAAAAAAACACCCAAATCACTTATGAAATAATCTGTTCCTGAAAAGTCACACACAAACTAGATCATGTTTTAAATTCTTGAAACAAGGTATCTGAACAGTAACTCCTACAAGACATACTCTAAAGCAAAGAATTCTTCCTGTAATTACTTTATTTTAGTATATATATAACAATTACTATATATTATATATAATAATCGGAGAAGGCAATGTCACCCCACTCCAGTACTCTTGCCTGGAAAATCCCATGGATGGCGGAGCCTGGTAAGCTGCAGACCATTGGTCGCTAAGAGTCAGATATGACTGAGCGACTTCACTTTTACTTTTCACTTTCATGCATTGGAAAAGGAAATGGCAACCCACTCCAGTGTTCTTGCCTGGAGAATCCCAGGGACAGGGGAGCCTGGTGGGCTGCCGTCTACGGGGTTGCACAGAGTCGGACACGACTGAAGTGACTTAGCATAGCATATATAATAATTACTATGTATTATATATAATAATTACTATATAATATATATAATAATTACTTTATTTACAATATATGATCGAATATTCGCTGTATTTTTGTAGGAATATGACAACTTATAGGTAGATTCATTTATTAAGGAACCACTTGTAATTGACTTTAAAATACCTAAAGGATTTAACATTTTAAAAATGTAGATGAAAATTTTCTGCCTTTAGAATTTTTACATAGCTAGTATATAAATCTTTATATTCGACAGCTGTGACAGTAGGAAAAAATGGTTCTCCGCATTCTTTTCAGTTCCTTTTATTTCTATAAATGTGTGTGTGTGTTGTGAGCTTGCTGGCCTCCAGTCAAAATTATAACTGTAATTATAATACAGTCTGACTCTGCTGACGTTGAGAGATTTGGAAGTCGGAGTGGAACGTCAATAAGACCAGGGAAAGTGAAGATAAAAGTAGAAAGTGATGGTAAAACTGATATTAGTTTTGAAGGCTTTTTCATGATATGGTTCATATTTGAGTAAGAGCTATTAAATGCAGCTCAGTACTATAATTCAGCACAAAAGACAATAGTTCACCTGTCAGGCAGCATTAGTTCCAATAACTGGCTCCTGTGTGTGTTCTCATTAAGTTTTCCATCAATTCCAAATTATATCACTTTAGAACAGATTAGGAAATTGAGAAAGAGACTAAATGGCTTTTCAAGGTTGTCAACCAAGGTAAATAATGTGCTCTCTATTAAAAGTATAGACCACTTCCAATCACTGGCTTAATTCAGCAGAATTCTCTTCAGTTTTAATTAAATACTTAAGAATTCATTGTTTTCACTCTTATTCTCCAGAATACTCCTCAAATATATTTAATAGATGTTTTAGAAGTATATACAAGATCAAAGTTTTAATTTTTAAAGAATTCAGTTCAGTTCAGTTGCTCAGTCGTGTCTGACTCTTTGCAACCCCATGAATCGCAGCATGCCAGGCTTCCCTGTCCATCACCATCTCCCGGAGTTCACTCAAACTCATGTCCATCGAGTCAGTGATGCCATCCAGCCATCTCATCCTCTGTTGTCCCCTTCTCCTCCTGCCCCCAATCCCTCCCAGCATCAGGGTCTTTTCCAATGAGTCAACTCTTCGCATGAGGTTTAAAGAATTATGTTGGGTTTATTTTTGGAGGTGGTTTTTATTGTCATTGTTGTTTATATGCCTGTCTTGCCTTAACTATAAGTCTTTCCTAATTTAAATCAGGTACAGCAAACTTGAATTATTTTTTTAATCAAGTTTTTTTTTAATTTATTTATTTTAATTGGAGGATAATTACAATATTGTGATGGTTTTTGCCATCTATCAACATGAATAAGCCACAAATGTACATGTGCCCTCCCCGTTCTGAACCCCCCTCCCACGTCCTTCCCCATCCCATCCCTCTGGGTTGTCCCAGAGCACCAGCTTTGAGTACCCTGCGTTATGTATCAAGCTTGCTGGTCAGCTATTTTACATATGGTAATACACATGTTTCAATGCCACTCTCACATCATCCCACCCTTGCCTTTTCCCACAGAGTCCAAAAGTCTGTTCTTTACGTCTGTGTCTCCTTTGCTGCCTTGCGTGTAGGATTGTCAGTATCATCTTTCTAAATTCCATATATATGTGTTAATATAGTGTTTGTCTTTCTCTTTCTGACTTACTTCAAAACTTGAATTCTTAAAAGTAAATGTCCCACATTTTTTAAGAGAATAGCATCCACCTCTTACCAAAGAAGTCAACTCTTTGAAAGCCTGAAAGCCTGTCTTTCAGGAATTCCAGTCGTCCTCCCTAACTGGTGATGTGCGGCCCCATTTGGTTGTGTCACCTGGAGAATTTCGGCAGAGCACAGAGTTTGGGAATTTGGACTCTGGAAACATAATGTCTTGAGATTGAATTCTACCTCTGTCTCTCATTAAGCTGTGTGATCTTGAACAACTTACTTCAAATGCTTACTCATTTGTGAAATACGAGTGGTAACAGGGTTAGGGTAAGGATTAAAGAAAAACAATCTCTTGACCAAAGGTCTAGCACATAGTAAGCACCCTGTAAACACTATTATTATTACTATGATTATTCAACAGCTATTGGAGGCAAAGAGCTATGATGTAATCATATCAACTAGTAAAATCCATTTCTCTTTAGAAGAACTCAAAATTGTCTTGAGTTTCATCAGTTAGTTCTAGATAAGCCAGAGGTAATGGGTATTTCTCAAATTCTTCAAAATTTCCTCTCTTTCAGATGGAAAAAAAAAATCAGTTTTATTTCTTATTTACTTTCTGAACCACATCTACCTTTTATATTTATTTTACCATTTTATTTTTATTCCGTATGATCATAGCTGTCTTTCTTTTATCCTTCCACTATCTATGCTGAATAATTAAATACTGAAAAATGTAAGATTATGTTTCTAAGCCTACTTTAAATGTCTAGGTACAGATGTTTTATTTGTACTCTTGCACTCATTGGAGAGCTTTCTGATTTTTTCCTTCTCTGGGTTTCTTTCATTTTCTGTATCTGTATTGCTTCTTTCAGTGTGGTTCCCCTTCAATTCCATAACTCAGTTTTAAGTGGCTAATTGAATTCCCTGATTACATGGTTAAGGGCATAACCCTGCATAAGAGGGCAGCTTTGTCTACTCTTCTCCTGCCTTTAAATCCCCAGTGATCCCTAGTAGTTTCTTATGTTTATTTATATAAAAATATATATGTATTAAGTCCCAGAATCAGAGACAGCAATGTACGTAAGACATCTCTGCTACTGTAGGGCTCAGAAGAAATTTACCTTTCTGTTTCCACAGAAAGGTTTGTTTCCAGATACTGCAGTTCATAAGAATTCTAAATTAGACTGATCATGAAATGACCTATTGTGGGGTGTCTAGGAGGTGGACAGCACAGTGGTTAAGTGTTTGAATTCTTGGGAGTCAAACAAATCTGGGATGGAATCCAGGCTCCACTCCTCCTCCCTGACCTTGGGTGAGAATTTAAAATCTCTAAGCCTCACAGGCTTGTTGTGAGGATTAAGTCAGAAATCTTGTTAAAGGACTTGGTATGGTAACTCGCACAAAGTCAGCATGTCATAACATAAACATTACCCACAGCTCATCACCATCCTCACCACCGTCATTTGGGGAGCTTTGCCCAGTTTCTCATCAACCTTGTGCATTTTTGTTCATTTAAAATTAGAGTCCTAGAAAAGTAATCATGTTAGAGTGCTAATTGGTAAAACCACTTTGGACAGTAGTATAGCAGCAGTGTCTACCAAAATTTTAAGTATGCCCTTGGACCCTGCATGACCTTGTCTAGAAATCTGTTCTAAAGAAATACTTGCCCATTTGGTGTTTGCGAAGTTATCATAGTGAAAAAAATGAAAATAACCTTTAAACATCTGTCAGTGTGTGTCCAAGGTTGGCTTTCCCAGGAAATAGAACCCTGCGGTGGAGATTTGAGTTCAGGAAATTTATTAGGGAATGTCCTTGGGATCAACGTCTGTGAGGAAGTGAGGGAGACAGGACCCGGTAGTGGAAAGAAACTTCAAGCAATCCCACGGGAAGCACTGCTGGGGACCGTGCCTGACCTTGGTCTAGGCGGTTCCCAGAGAAGGATTCAACCAGAGAGATCAGCCTCCAGCATGGTAGTGGGAGGATGGAGCACCTCTGACCTAAAGGGAGGTCTAGGCGGCACAGCATCCATGATAAGAGTGGTTATTTATGGTTTGTCCATAGTATAGAGCAGGGCTTCTCCAATGGCTCAGATGGTCAAGAATCTCCCTGCAGTGCAGGAGACCTAGGTTCGATCCCTAGGTCAGGAAGATCTCCTGGAGAAGGAAATGGCAACCCACTCCAGTATTCTTGCCTGGGAAATCCCATGGACAGAGCAGCCTGGTGGGCTACAGTCCACGGGGTCACAAAGAGTTGGACGAGACTGAGTGACAGACCCTTGATACTGTGGAACCCTGTACAGCTGCTGAGAAAACTAAGGTGAGCCTCACTGTCCAGTGAGACATGGACATGTAGGTAGTATAAGCACATTTAGGTTTAAAATCCTGTGTACTGGGGGAGGGGTATTTTGACATGTATAATCTTTCAAGAAGCTATTCTCTATGCATAGAGTGCACCCCACGTTACCCCTTCCGTGGCCTTGCTAACAATCCCCCTGTCTCCTGGTGCTTCAGAACTCAGTTTATTTGTTTCCTCCTTGGAAGAGTATCCTCTAACCCCAAGTCTGATGTAGTGTCCCTTGTCAGGATTTTTGTATCATCTACAGACAATCCCAGGTTCCTCCTCATAACTAGACTGTACATGTCTCCTTAACTCAACTGTGAGTTTCCTTTAAGAGAGGGCACCAGCCTGACTAACTTAATATCATCAGTACTTTGCAGATGTTTGATGTTTGGTGCTCAATACATTTAGACGGATCGAATGAAAATATTTTAAATTAGTGAGCTGCTGAGTTTAGACATATTGTCTTCTGTCTTTTCCTCTTGTTCTTGGTTTTCATCAAAAATCTATTAGCAATAGGTAGACTTTTGTGTTCATTGAGCTGATTTGACAATATTCAGTTTTAACCTCAGAGAAATTTCCCTTCACCTACTAATAAACAACAGATGGGAACGGTGAAATGGGCTTGGGAATGTCCTTAGTAAGTGTGACTGAGGTCAGTGTGCTGTCTAGAATTTTGAGAGGTAGTGATTTATCAAGGTTACTAGTCAGGCTATCCCATAAACTGTACTGTTTTGTTTTGTTTTAGGAACTATCCCTTTGACATAGTGACGCTGTTAAACCTTGTTCTGTTCAAGGCCTCTGACACCAACAGAGAAATTTATGAAATCTCCATGCAGCTCATGCAGGCATGTATCACTGACTGCAGAGAAACTTCCATCCCTGAACACAAAAAATGGAAGTGGTAGTTGATCACTGGATTGCTGTTTATTGATACACGTTCATGTATTTCTGCATATCACTGGTGGATATGATGAGTGAGAAAATAATACTTAATTATCTCTAAACTTAGGCAGTAACTGATGCTTTGCCTTTCATACAGTATTAAAATATGCATTCATTAGTTTTATTACTAAACTGTATTCAATATAAATACTCTTGAGATAGCCAGCCAATGCTTTTTCATACTGTTTATACCTTTCATATTTCTTTTTTTTTTATTGTGGACACATGATAATGGTATAATTTTAATAAGTCATAGTAGAAAACTGGTAACAATATTATCTCAGTTTTACAAATACGCATTTTTATATGTGTTTACATGAAGCTACTGTCCTACTTCTTTCTAGATCCTTGAAGCCAAGCTTTTTGTGTACTCAAAGAAAGTAGCCGAACAAAGACCCGGCAGTATCCTGTACGGGACGCACGGCCCGCTGCCACCCCTCTACAGCGTGTCACTGGCCTTCTTGTCATGCGAGCTGGCCAGGATGTACCCCGAGCTCACTCTTCCTCTCTTCTCAGGTACCGTGAGATAGTCAGTCATGGCATGTGTGGTCCTTTCTGCCCTAAGTATTCTTACTCTGAAAATTCTAGTGTAATTGAGAGTCAAAATTGTTGATAATAAATTCATCAATCAAAATTGCATTGGGCTAAGTTCAGTTATCCCTGGAGTAGGAAATGACAAACTGCTCCAGTACTCTTGCCTGGAAATTTCCATGGACAGAGGAACCTGGTGGACTTCAGTCCATGGGGTTGCAAAGAGTCGGACACGACTGTGTGACTGAGCACGCGTGCAAGTTCAGTTCCATATAAAAGTAAATTCTAGAATGCCCTTAAATATGAAAGAGTGTGTTTATCTAAAACAGTGTGGGTATAAACAAACATAGCACAAGTGTGAGGATGCTTAGATGAGTCATAATCACTATGTATGTAAAATTTCCCCAAGAAATTAAATATGAGTGATATAACCTTATCCCCTGGAGGGGGAAATGGCACCCACTCCAGTATTCTTGCCTGGGAAATCCCATGGATAGAGAATCCTGGTGGGCTACCGTCCATGGGGTCACAAAGAGTCAGGCACGACTGAGCATGTGCCCACACACACACACACACACACACACACACACACACACACACACACACACACACACACTCTCTCACACGTTACTTCTCATACAAGTAATTGCCGTCAGTTGCTTTTTGGTGATGATGTTGATGGAATTTTGCAGCTTGAATGTTGCTACATATATAATTTGTTGAGAGTTTGATTTAGGGCATAAATTTACAAGTAATCTTTGTGAACAATGTTCTGGAAAATCCATTTATTTGAGATAGATTGGTCATATCCTTGCATTGTGCCTGAAACAGTGGGAGGACTCAAGAAAAACCTTTTTGATAAACTAATTTTCTTCTTGGAAAACTAACATTTATTTTTCTTCACTTCGACCAAGATTTGAGTGCTGCCTGTATGCCAGGCACTATGCTTGGATCCTAGAAATACAGAGGCAAATAAAGCAGTCTCTCCCATCAAAGTTTCATCATCTAGTAATAAAGGAAAGTGTATAAGCATATGATTGTGATACAGTGTAGCAAGTGTAATTCTAAAAATTATACTTCTGTATGAGATGCACATTCTGTCTATGAGATGGAAGATCAAGAAGTCCTCAATTATTGGGTCAAGAATATCAGGAAAGACTTCCCAGAGAAGTTGATGTCTGAGCTGCAGTTTGAAAGAAGAGCAGAAATTTGCAAAGCAGATAAATAGTTGACATTGCAGTTGGCAAGTGGATTAGCATTACCGGCCAAGGAAATAGTGTATGCATTGGCTTAGAGGTATAAGATAACATGATGCATTTGAGAGATTATATAGGGGGTTTGGCTAATATAACATGCAGAGAAGGGGGAAAGTTTGAGATGGTTATGGACAGAGAGGCAGAAGTCAATCTTGGAAAGCCTTTATTGTGTTCCTAGGAGTTTGTAGGTCAGAGACTACATATGTGCTCCTTGAAATCCATCAGAAGTCTGTGAACGGGGAGGATGTTCAAGCAAGCTGCTTGGGTTTTGAAAGCCACTCATCAGTTTCAAACAAGAAGAGAGAGGGGTTGAGATCAGAGTGAAGTTTTAGAAAGACTCTTCCTGTAGTGCAGTGAATGGATGACAGAACATCCTGTCTAGAGAGAGGAGAGCAGTTGAGAGACAGCGACACCAGTCCAAGGAGGATGTGATGAGGGCCTGAGCATGAGAGCAGAGGGGGAAACCAGAGTCAAGAGCTATGGGCAGAGCACACAGAGGAAGTGCCTGGTGTGTTATCTGGGAGGTAGGGGAGTGGTAACCCCATCTGGAGAGCTGATTCGAGAAGAGGAGGGTCCAGGCGAGGTAGAGATTATGAGCTCACACTCAGATCAGTTTGGGTTATCGGGTTCAGGTGTCTGTTGGACACCCTCGTGTATGGAGGGCAACCCCAGTGGTAGTGGCTCATGGAAGACCATTGAGGACAAAGCCACAGGACTAAATGAGGTCACGAATGGAGAGAGTACAGAGTGAAAGAAAAAAACCAGGACCCCAACTTTTAAGGACCAGGCCAAGGAAGGGTGAGGGAGCAAAGAGGGAAGGGAGGCATGTGTATGGAAAGAGAACACCTAGAGGGTGTGTTTCATGGAGACCTAGAGAAGACAGGACTTAGGTAGAGGGAGTGAGTGGTCCACAGCCTCCTACAGAATAGTGAGACCCTGGGGGATAAAGTCTGAAGATAACCCTATGAATTTCACAGTTCATTGGTAACTGTCTATCATTTCCAGGGAGAAGTAGCAGCAGAAGCCAGACCTTAGGGGCTTGGCTGAGAAAGAAGCAATGAAAGAGAGGATGGGGCTTACGGTGGATGCAGTCAGAGGAGGAGCTAGATTTGAGCTTGTTTCAAGGGAGAAGCTGGTAAGAGGAGAGAGTCTGACAATTGGAGAGAGAGAAGAGACACAGTTTAGGAGATTTGACAAGGAAAGAAGCTCATGTAAGGAGTTGCAAGCAAGTTCAGCCTTAGTTTCTGTCAAGAATTGACCTTTTGGCTATTTCAACTTATGAGAAATAACTTTTATAAAATGGCATGGAAAAATAAGGAGATTATAATGAATTCCTAGCCTTTGTTTATACTGCCTTTACTATTAAAAGCCCTGCGGTGAGATTTTTACTGCCTGTAGTTTCATATGACTTAATTCCTTGTTAAGAAGCCAAGCCAGTTATTTAGGTCTTGTCCAAACAGCCAGAAAATGATCTAGCATCCCACTGACATTGTCTTACAGTCTATTTAATTCGTTTCTGGAGAGGTGAATGATGTCTGCATGTCACAGCATTTTTTTTTTTTTTTCCTCTCTTTTCCCTTTAAAACCTCTTTACGACTGATCTGGAAGCATGGGGTATCTCAAACAGAGATCCCTACCCTCTCGGACTTATGACTAACAGACAAGATGTAGTAGACAGCATCAATAAGGAAATTGCTTATAAATTGTATAAACATGAAATTTATAAATACAAACTTGTTTTACATAAATAAGTAATATGATAGAAGGCGATTACTGCTCCAAAAAGTCTGTAGATTTTTTATACCACTGTTGAAAGATGACAGTCTTACAATAGTTGTCCCTATGATTGGAAAGATTTATTTCTCTCCCAAGTCCCAGTGGTTTCTGTTGTTTAATCACTAAGTTGTGTTCGACTCTTTGTGACCCAATAGACTATAGTCCCCTAGGCTCCTCTGTCCGTGGGATTTCCCAGGCAAGAATACTGGAGTGGGTTGCCATTTCCTTCTCCAGGGGATCTTCCTGACCCGATGTGAAACTCACATCTCCTTTGTTTGCAGGCAAATTCTTTACCACTGAGCCACCGAGGAACCTCCCCCTGCCCCAGTCCTTTCTAGCAGAGTTTAAATGGTTCTTTTGACATCAAAGTGCCCCAGATCTTTATAAGCAGAATCATTTTCTTCCATCAAACCCCAGAGGACTCTGTGCCTCTGTTGTGTCATTCGTCACTTTCTGCCTGGCCCCAGGGTTATCTGTAGACGCAGCTAGTCTCAGAGCTTCCTCCTCAGGAGAGGACCACATCTTTAATCTTTGCTGTCTCCATGCTGCCTGGAAGAGCATTTTACGCCTAGAAAAGGTTCGGTATATTGGACTAAATAAGTGGTGTGCTTTTATAGGGATCTGAATATGTGTCATGAAAGTCCATAGTTTCAGTCATCACATCCATATAAGTTTGGACATTAAGTCAATTTTGAGATTTTGACCTGTGTGATATATAACAGCATAACATGTCTGACTTGTAGCACAGCATTAAATATACTCTTATTCTTCAAAATAAAAGAGTTGTAATTTTAGGAAAAAGGCCAAATCAATTAAAGTCTCTGTTTCGAGGATACAGTGGACCATCTCCTGGCGTCTGTGTTGTTCTGCTGTATAGCAGGCACGAGCTCTCTAAATGAGATTACATGCCATGCGGGATGATAACAGATGCATTAGGCCAAGCTTTCTAATGTCCCTTGGGATAAAACGAATTCTTCCAGAAATACTAGAAACAGGAGATGACTTCAGAGCTTGCAGCAGGTATATAAAGCTGTGCTTTTGTTTCTATAGAAAACTTATTCAGATCATAAAACGAACGCTGCTGCCAGTGAAACAATGCAGAAATGCTATCAGAGGAAGTAATGGTGAGAAGACTGGCCATACAGTTGTACCTTTTGGACTCATTTATTTCATAAGACAAAGCGCAGCATCAAGCACACACCTTCCACATAGTTAGCAGTTTTCTCGTGGACACCACAAATGGGACATCACACACTGGGTTTGTTCTTCTGGAGGGTTGCAGCTTACTTTTTAACAGCTCATGGCTCATGCAAGGCCTTTGTAAAATTTAGGTATAATGGAGAGATAATAGTCGTTATTATGATAATCCTAAGTAAGTGTTAGTCCCTCAGTCTTGTCCGACTCTTTGTGACCCCATGGACTGTATCCTGCCAGGCTCCTCCATCCATGGAATTCTCCAGACAAGAGTACTGGAGTGGGTAGCCATTCCCTTCTCCAGGGGATCTTCCTGACCCAGGGATCGAACTCAGGTCTCCTGCATTGCAGGCAGATTCTTTACTGTCTGAGTCACCAGGGAAACCCATAATAATCCTAACTGCTGTTTATTAAGAGCCTGCTGGATGACAGGCATATTGTGTCTTTTAATCTTCACAATCAACTAGTGTGGGACCTGATTTGCCCATTTTACAGATGAGGAAACTGAGGAACAGAAAACTCCAGTAACTAACCCATAGCCTCATGCAGCTAGTATGTGGACAAACTGGGATCTGGGCATATGTCCTTCTGATTCCTGTTTTGTCTGCTCCAACGTACTACTTCTGCTAGCTGTTCACCTTTTGGTTCAGTCTGATGAGATGACGTGGCTCGCGGTCTCTGCCCTTCTCTGCAGAGGTCAGCCAGCGCTTCCCCACAACGCATCCCAACGGGCGTCAGATCATGCTCACCTACCTGCTGCCCTGGCTGCACAACATCGAGCTGGTGGACAGCAGGCTGCTCCTCCCGGGGTCCAGCCCCAGCAGCCCCGAGGACGATGCCAAGGACCGCGAGGGAGACGTGACAGCTTCTCAGGGGCTGAAAGGCAGTGGCTGGGGCTCCCCAGAGGCAACGTCCTTGGTGCTGAACAACCTCATGTACATGACAGCCAAGGTAAGCGCTGAGGAGCTGCACCTTCCTCATGGGCTCCCGCGTCCCAGGAAACCCAGGGTAAATCAAACCCCGGGAAAGTGTGCCTGCCATTAACAGTCTCAACAACAGGGTGTGGATGGTGGGGACGGTTGCACAAGTGTGAACGTGCTTCAGGCCACTGAACAGCCCACTTAAAAAATGATTACAGTGGGTCACTTCATTATGTGTATCTTAGCACAGTTGTAATCGTGATCCCAGTTATCATCCTTATTATATGATCCTAGCATTTGAATCCAGAGAAGGCAATGGCACCCCACTCCAGTACTCTTGCCTGGAAAATCCCATGGATGGCGGAGCCTGGTAGGCTGCAGTGCATGGGGTTGCTAAGAGTCGGACACAACTGAGCGACTTCACTTTCACTTTTCACTTACATGCATTGGAGAAGGAAATGGCAACCCACTCCAGTGTTCTTGCCTGGAGAATCCCAGGGACGGGGGGCCTGATGGGCTGCCATCTATGGGGTTGCACAGAGTAGAATACGACTGAAGTGACTTAGCAGCAGCAGCATTTGAATCATCATGTGAATAAGTATTGTGCAGTAGTGAAGTGTGCATTATAAATTCTTGAAAAGTGGCATCTTTGTGATGTGTGGCCATTCTCCCCCTTCTTAACGATTTTGAGATGACTGTGACCCTTGAAATGACTTTTCATCAGACATTTTGCATCCTCACATTTTTCCCACGCATCCCCCCGGGCCGGGTTTTATTTTGTCTGTTACAGTATGGGGATGAAGTTCCTGGACCAGAAATGGAAAATGCCTGGAATGCATTAGCCAACAATGAGAAGTGGAGCAACAACCTGCGGATCACCCTGCAGTTCCTGATCAGCCTGTGCGGGGTCAGCAGTGACACGCTCCTCCTGCCCTATGTGAGTGCCCCTCCAAGGCTGGGGTCCTTATTCTGTCGCTGGCTCCATCCACAATTGCAGGTCAGAATGTTATCGCACGAGTAGAATAGAGATGTCAGATTTCATCAGTCCCGTTCATCTCCTGTGAGCTTTCTAGATGGTACATAAAAGTTCCCTTCTGCCCCCTGCATTGCAGGCTAGCGTCCTCGTGGCGTCTCTGTCATCCCCTTTGTAAGTCTTTGGACCCAGAAACTTTGAGATTAAGGAGTCCACATCCCAGGTGGCACTAGTGGTAAAGAACCCGCCTGCCAGTACAGGAGACGTAAGAGACACGGGTTTGATCCCTGGGTCGGGAAGGAGGAGGGCATGGCAAGCCACTCCAGTATTCTTACCTGGAGAATCCCAGGGACAGGGGAGCCTGGTGGGCTGCAGTCCATGCAGTCCCAAAGAGTGGGGTATGACTGAAGCGACTTAGCAGCAGTAGCATTCTTTTCATAATTACCTAAATCTTTCTTCTAGAAATATTAGACCCATTATCTAAGAGAAACTAGGTAACACATTATATTATTATTAATAAAAATTGTTCTGTGTTTACATCCTGATGCTCTTAAAACAATAAATAT
Organism: Bubalus kerabau; assembly: GCF_029407905.1. Lineage (NCBI taxonomy): Eukaryota > Metazoa > Chordata > Mammalia > Artiodactyla > Bovidae > Bubalus > Bubalus kerabau. Next base: position 29,348,886 of record NC_073635.1, on the reverse strand, counting down.
GCAGAATATTCCAGTTTATCTCTTCAAAGATAGGTAGTAAAAGAGAGAAACAAGCAACAGAAAAATCCTAGTGACACGCCCACCGTCGTGTCTGTATTTAAAGGTGAGGTGATCAGGAAAATGCCTGCATTTTGAAAACCCTTGCACAGTTGGTGCCTGCGTGCTGGTTGTTTTTCTGAGAGGTTTTGTGCCCCCCTGCCCTGCTGTTCTGGGCCGTGTAAGCCTCATTGCCGCTTCTGAGCCTCAGGCTTGAGGGTTGCAGTAATGCAGAGATTTAATCCAGAGTTATTTTTAAAACTTAAAACCATGCAAACAGCTCAAACTCATCTGTTTCTCTGGTTGAAGGGAGTAATGGGAGACTGAGTTCCTTTTTAAATGAACACAGCTAGCAGTTTTTCTGCCATGGTTTGCATAAATAAAATACTTTCTCAAGATAAGACCTTAGATGGTAAGGTTTGTTTTGTTTTGTTTTTTTTGGAAGATTTTTGTCTTTTTTGTGGACCATTTTTAAAGTCTGTATTGAATTTGTTAGAATGCTGCTTCTGTTTTATGTCTTGGATTTTTGGCCTCAAGGCATGTGGGTTCTTAGTTCCCTGCCCCCACTGGAAGGCGAAGTCTTAACCATTAGACTACCAGGGAGGCCCCCAGATGGCAAGTTTTAAGTTTAGATAGAAGTCGTCTTTAGCCCACAAGTTATCCCAAAAGTAGCTTTTGTAAACTCAGCCATGAGGGAAGGTAAGACTTTTAACAACCCCCTCCTACCAGATGTACATGTGAGAAAAGGTGACTTTTGTTTTTGTCTTTAGGTTGAAGATTGGCTTTTTAAAAAAAATTTATTTTCTATTGGAGTTTAGCCAGTTAACAGTATTGTGATAGTTTCAGGTGAACCGCAAAGGGACTCAGCCATGCATACACAGGTATCCATTCTCCACCAGATGAAGACTCCCCTCCCATCCAGGCTGCCACATAACCCTGAGCAGAGTTCCATGTGCTCCACAGTCAGTCCTTGTTGGTGATGCATTTTAAGCGTACCGGTGTGTACATATCCATCCCAGCTCCCTCACTGTCGCTTCTTCCCATCCTTCCCCCTCCCCGCCCCAGCTGGGCAGCTGTAATCCAGACCCTTGGCTCATCCTAGGAGAGAAGGACGGTGAGCGCTTCTGGGAGGTGTCGCGGTCATCAGAATGAACGGGCTACCACCTCAGCTATCGACAACCTCGCATCCCCATGGGCTGCTCTGGGAAATATCCCTTGTGTTCCGTTTCTCATCTCAGATCAAGAAGGTGGCCGTCTACCTGTGCCGGAACAACACCATTCAGACCATGGAGGAGCTGCTGTTCGAGCTGCAGCAGACGGAGCCGGTGAACCCCATCGTCCAGCACTGCGACAACCCGCCCTTTTACCGCTTCACAGCCAGCAGCAAGGCCTCGGCGGCGGCCTCCGGTAGGGGCCGGGCAGCTGGCTGGATGCCTTGTCCTGCAGCTCTGGGTTTCCCTTCATGTAGAGCATTGAAGGGGTATGAGTAGGTGCTTGCTGCTTATTCTTATTCCTACATATACTGGTATGGCCAAAAAGTTTGTCTGGGTTTTTCCATACCACCTTTTTTGGCCAACCCAATACATTCATCTAAGAGAAGGCTTAAGGATAGCAGAGACTCTTGGCACCTTGTCCGATTAATGGAATGGTCTTGTAAGGATAACCAACAATCAAGAGCCCAGGACTCATATGCCACAGAGTTTTTTTTTTTAATTAATTAATTTATTTTAATTGGAGGCTAATTACTTTACAATATTGTAGTGGTTTTTGCCATACAGTGACGTGAATCAGCCATGGGTGTACATGTGTTCCCCATCCTGAACCCCCCTCCCACCTTCCTCCCCATCCCATCCCACAGGGTCATCCCAGCACACCAGCCCTGAGCACCCTGTCTCATGCATCAAACCTGGACTGGCGATCTGTTTCACATATGATAATATACATTTTTATTTTAGACTGAGCTTACGGTGGACACTGTAGTCATGGAGGAATCTCACTTCTGGACCCTCCTTCCTGTATCTAATGGGATTCTCTTGGCCGATAGTCTCCTAGGGTTGACTAAACTGCCCCCCTCCACCAGTGTTACCACTTTTCAGTTGGCCCCTCAGCATCATTGTATGAAATATATACCACCCTCAAACTCCTTGATGCTGTCTTCCCTTCACCGCCCTTAACACCATGATTGCCTCTAAACCTGTCTCCTCTTATGCCTTGGTCCCTTATGCCCTCTTTGTGCCCCAGACCCTGCTGCCTGAGCAGTGATCTCACAGAGACGTGGTGCCCTGGGGATTGGAGGCTCTAGGCATTTGGAATGTTTTAACGTTCATTTCGTAACTCCTGGAACCAGGAATGCTAGAGCCACTAGTGGGAGGACTGGCCACTGTAAATAAGCGCATTACCTAAGTAGCCAGGAAGAGAGGCTTTCAAGAACGTTGTAGCCTCACTTTGTAAGAGAGTTGAGGAATTTGGTTTGACTATAATAGATGTCTTGGATTCTTGGCTTCAGTGGTGTGGGCTTGGAAGGTTGTTCAGAGGGTCTGAGATTGTGCAGAAGATGCAAGGAATCTTTCAAACAGGGGATTTTACAGGAAATCCTTTCTTGGAATCACTTAAGACTTGAGCTTGACCCCCACGACAGGCCTTTCTTTCTGAGCTGTTCTTTAATCTCATCTACAGGAACCACCTCCAGCAGCAATACAGTGGTTGCCGGCCAGGACAGTTTTCCAGACGCTGAGGAGAGCAAGATACTGAAAGAATCTGATGAGAGGTTGGTGCACAAATTTGGCTTAACATGCAGCTTAACTTTCAGCAATTGTCTATGCAAAGCATTAGTAACATTTGCACAGCTTCATAAATTTCACACACTCATACACAAATCCTTTCTTTTTTAGAAACACAGATTGGCTTTCAGACTGCTCTGTGTATCCCTAAAGATAACCATTTCTTCCTGAGCAAAGCCAGAGCAGAGATGAAGAGGGACGTTGTTCTAGTGGCTGAAGCCTATTTACCCCCAGGCTTAGTAACAACCACACCTTATTCTGCTAGTGGGCACAGTCCATCTGGAGTTAGAGGGAATAGCCATGTGAAATTTGCAAATCTGGTTCTTGAATAATTCCTTAGAGTAGTCATCTTGAGATGAGTTCTATGAAACATCACCGTTCTTCTTTTACCTTTAACCCTGTCACATCTTGGTTAACTAAGTGAAAGTGAAGTCACTCAGTCGTGTCTGACTCTGCAACCCGTGGACTGTAGCCCACCAGGCTCCTCCGTCCATGGGATTCTCCAGGCAAGAGTACTGGAGTGGGGTGCCATTTCCTTCTGCAGGGGATCTTCCCGACCCAGCGATTGAACTCAGGTCTCCCGCATTCCAGGCAGACGCTTTAACCTCTGAGCCACCAGGGAAGCCCAGTTAACTAAGAACACTGTCTAAAAGAAACCTTGATGTCCTTCCCCTTAGTTCTTTAACAGTAGTATTTCTCTTATTCATATTTCTGCTTTCACATTGCCCAGGAACTATTCATAAGTAAGCACCATCTGGATCACTATTTACTGCAGTTGAATGTGAAGAGCAGAGAGACAAACCAAAAGAGATAAACAGGCCTTTAATCTGAAAATAAAAATTAAGATGATTCTCATGATGTTGAAAACTTATAAGGCTAAGTGTTTTCTAGTAAAAAGTAATGGGGCACCCTTTCACTTAAATTAATAATAAAAAAAATGAGGTACAGATTCATACTGAAGAAAATTTAGTGGATCACATAATGAAAGTAATGCATTTAGCTTTAAAAGCCCCTGAATGCTTTGTGATTTCATCGTGTGCATGAGAACCCATCAGGGGCTACAGGTGGAAGTTTTCTGACCCAGGGCTAGAGTTCTGAAAGTCCTTTCTCTAGGTCAGCCACAGCACATTCCTCAACATGCTGATTACTGGCTGACTGCACTGCCTTGAGGCAAAATGCTCATCGTCGGAGTTTCCCTTCAGATCAAAGGGAATTCACATGTTACTTTTTCATCTGTATTTGCTGGTACCTTCTTTGGAAAACTCCCTAATGGTAAAAAGAAAAAAAAAAAAATCACATATTTCTCTAAAGATATTTCTGTCTTCTGGTGGGAGTAAAACATTCTTTATCATTCATTGTATAGTCTGAATTTTTCACCTTAATTATACTAAGGGTAGAAAGGTGATATATTTCCATATATTATCATCTCATTTAAAAGACCCCTTTAGGAGCAGAGTTATGAGTGTCCTGCCTAAATTTTTAGTGCTGGCCTTTAAAATGAAGAAGCCAGTTATCACTATAACATTACAACCAGATAATATCTGAAAGAGGCTTTCTTGTTTATCTCCTGCTTTCCTGCTTTATCACTGTATCCTGTTGGCCACTGGGAAGCCCAATGCTACCCTCATAGTCATGCATATCTAATTCCTTCATACTGACTATATCTGTTTATCTACCTGTAGGTAGATTAATTGATTATATATATGATCACACCTACATTAGTATTTTATCACACAGAATACTATTGTTACATTAACCCTGTATTTCACCTATAGTATTTCTCTAATATAGTCTGTCTTTTCTTTGATGGTGGACTGGTGCTCTCAGCCTAAAGCATCTTTATTTTTCTTTGCAGTCTACTTATCACCTTCCTTCCTGTGAGCCTTGTCATGCTGATTTATGGGTACTTGTACACACGTTTGTGTCTCAACCATTATCTTTTCATTCTTAGAAAACAGAGATTATATGGCTCTTAGACATATTTCTATCCTTAATGAGTGCCCTACTGTGCTGCACATAGTAATCATGTTTTAAAACGTTTATTCAGCATATAAATGAAAACTGGAGACATGTCACAGCCCTAGAGGTAGGTAAGCTGTCCAAACACCTTCCAGCCCCTTTCTCCCTCCCTCTTGCTGACCCCATTACAGAAGACAGTTATTTACCCTGTTCTTTTCAGTCCTTCTAGACCAAGAGTCTACAGAGATGGTATTGGTCCGAGATACTGATGGTCTGGCTCCGCTGTGCCTCAGTTTCTGGGAATACCAGTGGCCTGATTGCACTGTTGAGCTCCAGGGGGCGCCATGGACTCATACAAAGCCACTGTCCTGATGCCAGGTTCTTTACAGCTGAGGTGCCCGAGCACAGCAGCAGTGGCACTTTGATGTAATTCAGAAATATTTAATAATATTTATTTAATAATATCTGAATGACAAAAACATTCAGATAGCTTATAATAAAAGAACCATTAAAACCAGTATTGTTAATTGCTCAGTCGTGTCCAGCTCTTTGCAACCCCAAGGACTGTAGCCCGCTAGGCTCCTCTGTCCATGGGATTCTCCAGGCAAGTGTAGTGGGTTGCCATTTACTTCTCGAGAGGATCTTCCCAACCCAGGGATCAAACCTAGGTCTCCTACATTGCAGGAAGATTCTTTGACCATCTGAGCTACAGGGAATCAGGGTAAAAGAATAAGTGTGAGTGTGTGTGTGTGTGAGTGAGTCACTCACGCATGTCCAGCTCTTCACCACCTTATGGACTGTAGCCCACCAGGCTCCTCTCTCCATGGAATTCTCCAAGCAAGAATAGTGGAATGTGTAGGCATTCCCTTCTCCAGGGCATCTTCCCAACTCAGGGATTGAGCCCTGATCTCCTGCATTGCAGGTGGATTTTTTACCATCTGAGCCACGCTTTTGAACTGTAGTGTTGAACAAGATTCTTGAGAGTCCCTGGGACAGCAAGAAGATTAAACCAGTCAATCCTAAAAGAAATCGATCCTGAATATTCATTAGAAGGACTGATGCTGAAGCTCCAGTACTTTGGTCACCTGATGTGAAGAGCCGACTCACTGGAAAAGACCCAGTGCAGCTGGGAAAGACTGAGGGCAGGAGGAGAAGGGACGACAGGATGAGACGGTTGGAGGGCATCACTGACTTAATGGATATGAGTTTGAGCAAGCTCTGGGAGATGGTGAAGAACAGGGAAGCCTGGCAGTCCATGGGGTTACAAAGAACATGACTGAGCGACTGAAAAACAGCAACTAAATAAGTACCTTTAAGCTCTAAGAAGTATTTATCATGTAGTTTTTTCAGTTAAACAATAATGTGAATACATATTTTTAATTAAAATAAGTTTGTAAAATATGCAGAAACAAGCCCTGTAAGTATTTTTAATACATCAACCCTTAATAAAAGCCATCAAAGGACTGTTTATAAGGAACTAAAAGCAATAAACTTTAGCTATATAAGTTTCTGGTGATCTGTGTTAATACAGGAATAGAGATTAGTAATCCACAGAAAGTTGCTTACGTATTAATTTTGAGAAGAATCAGCAACGGAAAGCTTAGGGAAACACTTCATCTTTCTAGCTTTTCTCTTACTTAGTCACTTCAGTTGTGTCCGACTCTTTGTGACCTACGGGCTGTAGCCCACCAGGCTCCTCTGTGGGATTCTTCAGGCAAGAATACTGGAGTGGGTGGCCATGTCCTCCTCCAGGGGATCTTCCCTACCCAGGAATTTAACCCATATTTACTGCATCTCCTGCATTGCAAGGAGGTTCTTTACCCCCTGAGCCACCTGGGAAGCCCAGTCTTAGCAGAGTTATTTTTATGATACATTTCTAAGACATGTACTTTTATATTAAAAGACTATTCAGTCTGCTTAATCCTTGAAATTCTTCTAGGATCTAGACCCAAAATTAGTTTCTTCAACCAGGAAAGCAAAGGAACAGATTTTACTCTTGGGAGTCAGTTTTTACTTTTTGTTTTTGCCAAGCATCCACTTCACTGTGCTATGGTTTTGATCTTCTCCAGAATAAGAAATGTGGAAGGGGCTTTCTCCTCCCCTTCATCTTGGCCTCATAAACTCCCCCTAGAAATCCTTTAAATCTGTCTTAAAAGGAAAAGAGACGAATTGCCATCCGTTCTATAGCTCTTCCCTGCCCAGCCTTCCTAAAGACGATTGTAAAACCAAGATAAATCACCGTTCTTGAGTTGCTAGCAGATTTCTGCCCGCTGTGAATCTACAGATGTGGGATTCTTTCATCACCCTGTTTTTCTTCCTTGTTGAATGGTGTCTGGGTTCTGCATGTGCTGTTTATATCTTTGCATTTATCAGCATAAATATGATTGTAGAACTTCTTCAGAAGGTAATAAGTTGGTCACTTTTCCAATTTCATTTAAGGACTAGTCTGATTTAGACAATCACGGGGTCTGATCTGTATGAAACTCAGCAGATGTCTTTTATCTTTTGATAAAAGAAGTTGTGGATTCACAAAGTAATAGCCCAAAAAATGTGAGAATGAAGAATGTTTGAAATACAACGTTACTAGGGAAGATTTCTTGTCAGGACTTAAAAAAAAAAAAAAAGCTGCTGCAAATGTCTACAGAGTGAATGAAACCAAAGGCTTTATAGTTGATACACTTCTGAATTCAGCAGTCACATCACTGTCGCAGTGTTCTGAGGTTATACACCTGGGACAAAGTAGCATTTTCATGGCACATCCTGAAAAGGCACTTTTTCCTGAAATTTCCCTCTCTTTCCCTACATTGATGAGGACAGCTGGGACCCTGCACTTTCCCACTTTCAGAGGGAAATAAGAGTATTGGTCTCATATCAATTACAATAGAAAACCTTGTCAATAATACAGACAAACCATGCTTTGTATCATTTTATGTAAAATAAATAAATAGACATACCATTTCACCCTTATTTCCCCTAAGCCACACCCTTGCCTGACTTTATAGATCTTTGGGTGATAAACATGTTATTGATTTGTAAGTCTTTGGTGCCCTGAAAAGGCATTCTAGAAATCCAAGAGTATAATAATTAATACTCTATAGTTAGACGGCGTCTCATAGTTTTGGAAACTTTCTCACATGTTTCCTTTTGATTCCTACAACAGCCCCAACAAAATAAATGTTGAAGTGTTGTTATTATTATTCCATTTAGGCAGGTGTGGAGATGGGGTCCCCAAGGAGGTAAAGAACTTGCCCAGGGTCACCAAGCTGGGGAGCGAGAGCTCAGCCTGAGGTCACGCGTCCCCCCTTCTCAGAGGCAGCACAGCCTGGAAAGTGTCCCCACCGTCACCTTCCTTGGCTGACACTGGGCAAGTTGTTTCGCCTCACTCTGTCTGTTTCCTCATTGGCAGAGTAAATGGTGTGTATCTCAAGATGAGTGAGTGAGGTTAAACAAGATAATGCACGTGAAGTTGTTATACTTTGGGGACTTCCCTGGTGGTCCAGTGGTTAAGAATCCGCCTTGCAGTGCAGAAGACGTGGGTTCAGTCCCTGGTTGGTGAACTAAGATCCACATGCCGTGGAACAGCTAAGCCCGTGCCCTGCAACTCCTGAGCGCACGCGCTCCAGAGCCCCCTCGTGCCACAGCAAGAGTCCAAGCCCTGCAGTGAACGATGCCACGCCTCATGGTGCAGCAGGAGTTCCACATGCTCTAAGACCGGATGCAGCCAAATAAATAAACACTCTTTTAAAAGTTATCCTTCGACCTCTTTTTTTGTTTGTTTTTGATTACTTCTTAAGCCACAGAAAGACTAGACAGAAAGAGGCCCTCTGGTTGTATTACACCTCCACGTGTACCTTTTCCTAAAAACCTCTTAAGGAAAACATTAAAGCTCGTGAAATTCAAAATTTGTTATGAAATTATTTTCGTATGTTTCCGGGTCTGTCTTATTTCACTTATTCAGTCTTTCGGCCATTATTTCTACCATGTGCCAGGTTACCATGTGAATCAAGGATTCGTGTTATTCAGTATCATGCCCATCTTCTTTCCAAGCAGATGTTATAATTTTCTAGTTGGAGTCACACATATTAGTCTTCAAATGTTTTTCTTTTCAAGGTTTGAACTTGTGCTCCTGAGCAGGAGTGACCACTGACCTGCTCGAGCACAAAGGGAATGTATGGGGTACACTATTTACAGTATTATTTTGGGAAAAGCATCATCAACCGCTAAATAATAGTATTTTTGTGTCTCAGCACATAACACACATGTGTCAATATCTCACGATGGCTGTTCTTGTATTTGCAGGTTTAGTAACGTCATCAGAGCCCATACGCGTCTGGAGTCAAGATACAGCAACAGTTCAGGAGGCTCATACGATGAGGATAAAAGTAAGCACTAACAGGCTGAGGGCTTTCAGATGGAGGGCAAATGGTTAGTGAATGCAAAATGAGTATCATGATTATTCTTGTTCTGATCAATAAAAAGAAGCCCGCAAATAATTAAGTAACCATTTAATCCTGCCATGCAGAGAGTCAGTCTCTTCAAAGTAAAAACAAACCAAACAGTAGATGAATCAGAATTAGGAAGACTTTGAGCTACTACCTAAAACCATATTTTTGTCTTCTTGGCCCTTTTCCTGGGTGATGCATTTGGCAAAAAGCTAGTACAAGGTTGTCTCTTTGAAAACAAAGATTTCCATTCAGTTCTTCTGCCTGTCTTGGGAGTGGATTTAACCTTTAAGCTTTGTGAGTCAGCTCACCCAGGATAGATCTGTTTTCATATTTAATTTCTCAGGGACCGAGTGAAAACCTTGCCAGACTGGGAGATTTGATTGTCCCAGGAATCACACTATACCTTGGGAAGCTGGAAAAACTGGAAAGATCAATGCATTCATTGATTTTGTTTAAGTCTCGAACAGGTTGTACACTTACTGGTCATTGGTCAGGGAGTGGTCTCAGTTACTTGTTCACAAGTTACAGGAATTCTGGAAACAGAGAACATTCCCAGTGATACATTAGCTCTGTAAGGAAATTGGTAAACTATCTTCTGGAACTTACAATCATAATATGATATCTCATGAGTTAGGTCCATTTTGTAAGTTGGTGCACAGAGCTTTTGTACTGGTTGTTTTAAATTATTTTGTTCTTGTGGGAAATGTGCAGAGTACAGTAAGAGCTAAGTGTTTTAGGTTGGCCAAAAAGTTTGTTCAGGGTTTTCAGTACAATGTTATGAAAAACCTGAATAAGCTTTTTTGCCAAGCCAGTAGTTCTAATGACACTACATTTCAGTTTTACTTCTTAATGCACAGATAGGCAATTCACCATTCACAATATCAGTGGAAGGAATGTCTGAGATCCATGTAGTATTGCCATACTCAGGTTGAGTTTTAACCGTGCTCATGTGTTCAGTCATGTCTGGCTCTTTGTGACCCCCATGGACTGTAGCCCGCCAAGCTTCTCTGTCCATGGGATTTCCCAGGCAAGAATAGTGGAGTGGGTCACCATCCCCTCCTCCAAGGGATCTTCCTGACCCAGGGATTGAACCCACATCTCTTGTGTCTTCTGCATTGGCAGGCAAAATCTTTACCACTAGGGTCACCTGGGAAGCCCAAGTTTTAACTGTGTCCCTATAAAACCTTTTTCTAGAACAGTTAGTATGAAGTTGGGGCCAGGGGAAGCTTATGCATTTTCCCTCATTTCTGTGCCCATCAGGGTACTTGGCCTTCCAGACACCAAACAGTTGCATTTCAAGAGCACAGACCATTAGTTCTAGGCAGGACCACATTTTATAGACGAGGAGAGCAGTACCTGAGGGACGGAGTTGTTGGTTCAAGAACAGTCTCCTTGCTATACATAAAATTTATGTTATCTCCTTGGTAACATAAAATTTTGAGGACAGAAAAATTGAGTCATGGAAATGTTAGGCAGTCGAATCCTGGCTTCCCCAGAATGTGACAGGCATGCTGTAATGAAGCATAACATTATATGACTACGGGTTTTACATTAGGAATATTGTTGCACTTCGACCAGTTGATTCCGTCAACACAGAATTTGGTAGAAAACACTGTAACAAAGTAATAATCATTTTGAAAATACATCTTCAGAGCCCTCTGGTATTGAAACTTTACGTTCCTTATGTATTTTAAAATAGTGACTTTCAGAGGGTAATTATAACAAAATGAGCGACTATGTCATTATATAAACTCAGATCACTGGCTTTAGGGATAAAGAGAAAAAGTAATAGAAGTATGTATAAAGGGAAGGAAAAACTACTGTGAATGAAAATAAGGCAGAAAGAGTAGTCTAGTATTATCATCATGGTCTCTGTTTTACCCGGAAATGTTTATAACTTTGTCATACCAGCATAAACAGCATCTTACTGGGTATAGTACTTGAATTTGATTGAGTCATGTGTCAGTAATATTCTTCATGTGATTACTGTATTAACCAGGGAAATTAAAGTTCAGAGTAAGTAGTTGGGTTACTGAGAGCTCAAATCTTAAATTTCCCAAGTCAAAGAAAAATGGAAATCAAGCTACTCAAACAGATCCTCGTCATAGAAAAGTCCATAAAATAGATGCTAAAATCCTTTTCTAGTTGTCAAGTAGCAGAATTGACTTCAGCTGTCCCAGACGAAGCAGTCCATCCGGTAGGGCATAAGTACCCTCAGAACTTTGGTAACTCGATCCTGCCTGATGCATTTTTGGTTCTAGCTACCCAGTGATGGGTACAGTCTATGCTTGAGAGAAGCAAAGGTTTGCAGGCTCAGTTCCAAACCTTATGACTGGCTGTATGATATATGTCAGGGGTAGTTATTTTCTGCCTGAATTCCTGAGGGTATGAGCAGGGCTAAGAAGAATGAGAAGGGATCAGGAGAGACCTCATGGCCCAGCGCTTCCTAGTCTGGGTTTATCTAAAAAGAAAGGTGCAGCCTCTTTCAAGTATTTTCTTATTTAAAAAAAAAAAATACCACCTTGGATAAAGTGGACAGGCAAACAGATTCAGACCTAGTCTATAAAGTTGGTGAACAGCATCTGGCATGGTCACGGAACAGCAAAGGAAGGCAAGGTGACTGGGGTGCAATGAGCGGAGGGCACAAAATAGGAAACAAGCCAAGAAACAGGAGGGAGGCCTTGTCAGGCCTTATAGGGCCTGGTGTGAAGTGAATGCTGCATTTCATTTTGAGTGTGAAGGGGAGCCACTGGCCAGTGGTACGCAGAGAAAGGGACTCTGAATGGACTTCTGTTTTCAAAGGATGGCTCTGGGGACTTCCCTGGTGATCTAATGGTTAATTCTTCGCCTTCCAGTGCAGGGGGGTGTGGGTTCAATCCCTGATTGGGGAGCTAAGATCCCACATGCCTCCAGGCCAAAAAAAACCGAAACATAAAACAGAAGTGATATTGTAACAGATTCAATAAAGACTTTAAAAAGTGTCTACATTAAAAAAAAAAAAATCTTAAAAAAAGGAGGATGACTGTGGCCGCTCTGCTGAGAATAGACTGAAGAGGGTTAAGCATGGAGACAGGGAGGCGGTAGGAGGCTCTGCCTCCCGGGAGAGATGGCGAGGGCTCAGCCCATAATGGCAGTGATAGAGATGGTGAGAAGTGGTCATCTCTTGGGTTTGTTTAGAGGGAGAGCTTACTGAATATGCAGCTGGTGGCAAGTTACTTAACCTCAGCGTCCCCTCTACAAAATTGGGATAATAGGTACCTATCGTTGGGTTATATTAGGTTATTTATACATGAAATATATAGACCATTGCCTGACATAAAGTAACCTCTCTCTGTTGTTAGTTGCTCAGTCGCATCCGACGCTTTTGCAACCCCATGGACTATAGCCCACCAGGCTCCTCTATTCATGGGATTCTCCAGGCAAGAATACTGCAGTGGGTTGCCATTCCTTCTCCAAAGGGTCTTCCCAACCCAGGGATCAAACCCACATCTCCTGCATTGGCAGGCAGATTCTTTATCACTGAGCCACCAAGGAAGCCCAAGCTATCTCTCCATTAGTTCTGACTTTATTATTTTTATTATTACTGTCCCTACCACCATCATCATGGTTATTAGAAATATAAGCAACTATGGCTGATTCATGTTGATGTTTGGCAGAAGCCAACATAATTCTATAAAGCAATTATCCTTCAATTAAAAATAAATTTAAAAAAATATATATATATAAGTGAGAAGTCAGGGAGGATTCCCAGGCTCCCGTCCTGAGTGAACTGAAAATAAGAAATCACGTTTTACTGAGATGGAGGAGACGAGAGAAGGAGTGAGTTGTCACAGTGATGGGAATTCACGTGATGTAGGGTTTTTCTTCTTCTGTATCTATGTTTTCAGTCGGTCTATAATGAATAACTATAAATTAGATATCCAAGAAATAAAGGAATGAAAGAAACTTAATCAAGTAATTCCAGCCCATTTGATCATGTAATTTCATACTCACCAAATGGAATGGTTAGGAAGTTATTTTTACAAGCACAAATCTGTAAGTTGCTTTCTAAAAAGGCAAGTTGGGAAAACAAGCAGCTTCTCTCCCTGTAAATGAAGCACATTCGTCTTTCTCACACTACAGATGACCCAATTTCTCCCTACACCGGCTGGCTTCTGACTATCACAGAGACAAAACAGCCGCAGCCCCTACCCATGCCTTGCACGGGAGGGTGCTGGGCCCCGCTGGTGGACTACCTCCCAGAGACCATCACCCCCCGGGGGCCGCTCCACAGGTGAGTAGCACGTGCAGATAGAGGGGAGTGACCGCTTAGCTCTGCCTGGATTTTTCTTCCTATGAAAAGAGAAACCTGTTCCATGTCCCATCAGTTGAAATGATGTTTGAAACCAGAGGGAACACAAGCGACTTGAACTGCAGCTCTCAGCATACTGACTGATTTTGGTGAACATTAACCAGTGTGCAAAGCTGCCTTGCAGCCCTTTGAAGTTTCCCTTGACGTGCCCTTAGTGTGGGTGTTCATTCTGGTATGCCTTTTCGATTGTGAGCAGCTAAACGAAAGAACCTTTGTCTTCCGAGTCTCTTCATCCCTCAGCCCTTATTTTCAAGTGACCAGTAGAGTCCCCATTATGTGAATTAGCTCAAGTGAAATTTCTTCTCCTCATGGAGCTCCGTGCTGAATTAGAAGTTAAACTCCATTTTCCTGGAATCAGGGTCTCACCTAATTCTCCAAGGCTGATGAGTTGGACGTGATTGTGCCCCAACGACCTGTCGGTCTGTTTCCGTCCTCTTCGGACATGGCGTTGACGTCATCCCTTTGATTGATTAGGTGCAATGTCGCTGTCATCTTTATGACTGAGATGGTGGTGGACCACAGTGTCCGAGAAGACTGGGCTCTCCACCTCCCGCTGCTGCTCCATGCTGTCTTCTTAGGTAAGCCTGGGACCCAGAGGAATTCTGGCCACTAGAGTCCTACACAAGTCACCCCAGGGAGCTGTCCTTTTACATGACCATCCTGCTTTTCTGAAATACCTAATATCTTCTCTTTTTCACCATCCTTTCTGTGACATCTCTATAATTCCAGTTGATCAGTCATTGTTTAAAGTTGTCCTGGCACCATAATAGAGAATGGTACCTCATCCATGCTACTTCTGTAGAGATATTCAAAACAAGCTGGACTTCTTTCAGGGGCTTTGGTTCTCCATGATAAATTTAAAGCCTCCAGACACAGTCAGTGCATAGAGAGAAAGAATGTAGAACATGGTCGGCTAAGCACTGAGGTTTTAAAATACCCAAGGTGCAGAGTGAAAAAAATGGAAAGAGGAATCAGCCAGGCAGGGAGACTCAGAGAGAGAGAGATAAAGTTAGAAACCTTTAGTAGCAGGGAAGAGAACATCTCAGGAAAGAGGAATGCTAAGCATGTCAGATGCTACAGAGAGGTCAAGAAAAGTCCGTCTGTCAGCATTTCATAAGAACATTTTTTAAGGAAGAAAACATTTGATTTTCCTAAGCCTGATTTCTTTATGTCTGTAACAAACTAACAAAGGAAACTAAACATTCCTCTAACGTGTTCCTCGTGTTCCTCCCGGGCATCTTGGAATCTTTGCCATCCCTGGAATCTAGACGAGCTGAAGGTTTGTTTATATTAAGAGATTGCACCGTTTCGTTCCAGGTTTGGACCATTACCGGCCCGAAGTCTTTGAACACAGCAAAAAATTGCTTCTTCACCTCCTGATTGCCCTCTCTTGCAACAGCAATTTCCATGCCATTGCTTCTGTGCTCCTGCAGACTCGAGAGATGGGCGAAGCCAAGACTCTAACCGTTCAGCCAGCTTATCAGCCCGAGTACCTCTATACAGGTAACACAAGGAGGAGGGGCCGGGAGCCTGAGACAGAGTCACAAGTCTGAGGGTGCCTGGGGGTGTCCCTGGAGCCCACATCAATGTCTCTGCTTTTACCCTCGCCCCGGCTTTCTAAGGGATAAAATATGTACCATTATGCACAATAAACATGCACTATTTTACTTGATGTTAAATCCTTCTTCATATTTCCAAATATACTTTTTAAATTATTACTGTGATTGCTATTTTCATTAAATATGTTATGAAAAAAATTAATATCCATTGACCGAGAGAGCATGAGTCTGGAACACCCATGGAGGAGAGTGTGCAGAACAGTGACCGCCTGCAGCATTTTGAGAGCAGGTATCACCAAGGCGCCAGACATTTCCCTATGTACCTTGAGACATAATTACATTAAATTAATATACACATTCAGAGTTCTGGGCACATTTATGCAAAACATTGTGTATAACCTACTTATCGCTGTTATCCTCAAAAATAGTATCATGTCATATAGTTAAATCGTCTATTACCCAAGAATAATTTACCTACAGCACAGTTAGGTACAGATGTGTAACAGAGCTAGTCATCAGTCAGTGGATGTGTGAAAGCGTGCACACACAGACACATGCACTCACTTCTTTTGCAGAAAGCGTCAATTAAAACACCAGAGCATCAAATGATTTGGTAAGTGTTAGAAAAAGGCTGATTAAGTGAGCTTAATCAGAAGACTGGGTATTTTGAAGATCTTTGTATCTTAGCACAAAGGGTTCCATGCCATCCTTTTTATGTCCTGCATAGTATCCATGGCACCCCACTCCAGTACTCTTGCCTCGAAAATCCACAGACGGAGGAGCCTGGTAGGCTGTAGTCCATGGGGTCACTAAGAGTCGGACATGACTGAGCGACTTCACTTTCACTTTTCACTTTCATGCACTGGAGAAGGAAATGGCAACCCACTCCAGTGTTCTTGCCTGGAGAATCCCAGGGACGGGGGAGCCTAATGGGCTGCTGTCTATGGAGTCGCACAGAGTCGGACACGACTGAAGCGAGTTAGCAGCAGCAGCAGCATAGTATCCATTGAACCACGTATCTTAACTCATATGTTTCTTATCCACACCTGGAGAAATTGTTCTGGTTTGTGTTTGTTTTGCTTCTCGGCCAATATACAAAATGTCTCCATGAGCCCCTAGGCTCATATACCGTGATGTACTTTTAATCAGTATATCTCCAGGATACATTTCTTAGTTTGTAGTTATTGGGTCAAACAAAAGATGGATGTCTTTAAATTTTTTTTATTGATATTGCAAATTGTTCTCCAAGATTGTTGCACTAATTTAAACCTGCAATATTCAAGAGTGTGTGTTGCACACCTACTATTACTAAACTTGTTTGTCTTTACCAGTCTGATAAATAAAAGGTGGTATCTTGGGGGAGAAAAGGGGGGAAAAAAAGACAACAAAGTAGAAAATAGCAGAGCACCATCTATTACCAAATCACACTGGTTTACACGGCAGTGCAACTATTCCATAAGCAAAGAAAGAGTTCCAGTCTTGTTTAGTCATAGCCATAGTCAAAAATCAAGTGTTTTTTTTTTTTTTCCAAAAAATGTAAATAACTGCACACCTCCTGATGCACACCTCCCGACCTCATTCAGTGCCTGCCCTGCACATTCCACCTGGACTTTGTCTCCCACCAGGTGGCTTCGACTTCCTGAGAGAGGACCAGTCATCCCCGGTGCCAGACTCAGGGCTCAGCTCCAGCTCCACTTCATCCAGCATCAGTCTGGGAGGCAGCAGTGGGAACCTCCCACAGATGGCCCAGGAGGTGGAAGATGTGGACGCAGCTGCTGACTCAGATGAGAAGGCAAACAAGCTCATTGAGTTTCTGACGACCAGGTAAGGAAGGAGTCAGGAGATGGGCTGCTGTTTTGGGGTCAGTCTTTTGGAAGAGTGCCATCACTTTAAAACCGCAGATGAAAATTCTAATGAAGTCTCCTCTCTTCTGAATTGCATCTGCTGGCATCTGTGTACGAGGCAGACCCTGGTAGGCGCTGTCTACGACTCCCCTGATGTCACGGTGGAGGAGCAGGGAGATTTCCTGCCTAATGAGCAGGTAGCAGATGCAGGCAGGAGGCAAGCATGACTTTTACCATCTATTAGACCTACCAGCCTCTGGGAGTTTCAAGACTTGGCAGAGAACATCGGTCTGGAAACCCAAAGTATTAGCCATGGTCAACCCAGTAGCAGCTGCAGAGGGGGGACCCCTGTCTGCTCCTCTAGTCCAAAGGGTCACTTATAAATGGAATTCAGGAACCAGAAACAATCAGACGCATGATAGGAAAGGAATCCAACTAATAATAGATCAAAGTCAAGAAAACTGCGAGTGATCCCATTTTTTTCGGATTTTATGGTTTTTTCGAGGAATGATTTAGCTTTTGGTTCAATTCTCATAGTTCAGTTCAGTCATGTCCAATTCTTTGTGACCCCATGAACCACAGCACGCCAGGCCTCCCTGTTCATCACCAACTACCAGAGTCTACCCAAACCCATGTCCATTGAGTTGGTGATGCCATCCAACCATCTCATCCTCTGTTGTCCCCTTCTCCTCCTGCCCTCAATCTTTCCCAGCATCAGGGTCTTTTCCAGTGAGTCAGCTCTTTGCATTAGGTGACCAAAGAATTGGAGTTTCAGCTTCAACATCAGTCCTTCCAATGAATATTCAGGACTGATCTCCTTTAGGATGGACTGGTTGGATCTCTTTGCAGTCCAAGGGATTCTCAAGAGTCTTCTCCAATACCACAGTTCAAAAGCATCAATTCTTCGGCACTCAGCTTTCTTTATAGTCCAACTCTCACATCCATACATGACTACTGGAAAAACCATAGCCTTGACTAGATGGACCTTTGTGGACAAAGTAATGTCTCTGCTTTTGAATATGCTATCTAGGTTGGTCATAACTTTCCTTCCAAGGAGTAAGCATCTTTTAATTTCATGGCTGCAATCACCATCTGCAGTGATTTTGGAGCCCAGAAAAATAAAGTCTGACACTGTTTCCCCATCTATGTGCCATGAAGCGATGGGACCGGATGCCATGATCTTAGTTTTCTGAATGTTGAGTGTTAAGCCAACTTTTTCACTCTCCTCTTTCACTTTCATCAAGAGGCTCTTTAGTTCTTCACTTTCTGCCATAAGGGTAGTGTCATCTGCATATCTGAGGTGATTGATATTTCTCCTGGCAATCTTGATTCCAGCTTGTGCTTCTTCCAGCCCAGCGTTTCTCATGATGTACTCTGCAGAGAAGTTAAATAAGCAGGGTGACAATATACAGCCTTAACGCACTCCTTTTCCTATTTGGAACCAGTCTGTTGTTCCATGTCCAGTTCTAACTTGTTTCCTGACCTGCATACAGGTTTCTCAAGAGGCAGGTCAGGTGGTCTGGTATTCCCATCTCTTTCAGAATTTTCCAGAGTTTGTTGTGATCCACACAGTCAAAGGCTTTGGCATAGTCAGTAAAGGAGAAATAGATGTTTTTCTGTAACTCTCTTGCTTTTTTGATGATCCAGCGGATGTTGGCAATTTGATCTCTGGTTCCTCTGCCTTTTCTAAATCCAGCTTGAACATCTGGGAGTTCATGGTTCACGTATTGCTGAAGCCTGGCTTGGAGAATTTTGAGCATTACTTTACTAGCGTGTGAGATGAGTGCAATTGTGCGGTAGTCTGAGCATTCTTTGGCATTGCCTTTCTTTGGGATTGGAATGAAAACTGACCTTTTCTATTCCTGTGGCCACTGCTGAGTTTTCCAAATTTGCTGGCATATTGAGTGCAGGACTTTCACAGCATCATCTTTCAGGATTTGAAATAGCTCAACTGGAATTCCATCACCTCCACTAGCTTTGTTTGTAGTGATGCATCCTAAGGCCCACTTGACTTCACATTCCAGGATGTCTGGCTCTAGCTGAGTGTTCACACCATCGTGATTATCTGGATCATGAAGATCTTTTTTGTACAGTTCTTCTGTGTATTGTTTCCACCTCTTCTTAATATCTTCTGCTTCTGTTAGCTCAGTTCAATATAGAATTTAACGTGCAGAAAGCTCAGGTAGGGGCTGGTGGTGCCTCCTTACAGCGTATCTCAGAGACCTGACTGGTTTGTGGGGAAGAAAGGCTTTCTCACCGCTCAGCAGCGTCTGTGCTGCGAATGGCGTTCTCTGAGAGTCTCACACATGGATGCCCCCGCTCTTAGCACAGAGGCACCGAGTGGACAGCAGAGGTTGTATCTTCAGTGTGTCCTACAGCGTTTGGCAACTTCACCTACAGTGTGACCCTGATAGAATGTTACCTCTGCACATTCTGAAGTGTATAAAGGGGGTCTGTGTCTAAATCTGTGCTTTATTTGACGTGTTACATCATTTCATTGAAGACAAAGAACCTGTTACATGCTGAATGAACACTGTCCTGGTGAATTGAGAAGTTTTAATTCTGTGAGCAAAACATATGAAAAAGTATGTCTCCATCCAGTTAAGTAGCTCTATTTTGAGTGTGCTCTTAAGCTTTATAAGACTGAAATTTTCCACCAAATTAATAAGTAAATTAAAAAAAAAAGTTTGTTGCCCCTTTGGAGTTAGAACTGTGTATATGGTTGTGCAAAACGATCGTTACATTTTTGACAGTTTGTGTGTTTTGTTGAAGGGCGTTTGGTCCACTTTGGTGCCATGAGGACATCACACCCAAAAATCAGAATTCAAAGAGTGCTGAACAACTCACCAACTTTCTACGTCACGTTGTATCCGTGTTCAGAGATTCCAAATCAGGTACTTCATCCTGTTTCTACAAAGCCCACTTTCAGCATTTTTCTGTAACGGAGCTCATTCTCCCCGTATAGCTACACACTGTGTATGTATTTATGTGTGCACGTGTGTGTGTGTGTGTGTGTGTAAAATTCTCCATTTGGCAGCAATAGCCAAGGAATCGGAGAAGGCAATGGTACCCCACTCCAGTACCCTTGCCTGGAAAATCCCATGGACGGAGGAGCCTGGTAGGCTGCAGTCCATGGGGTCGCAAAGAGTCAGACACGACTGAGCGACTTCACTTTCACTTTTCACTTTCATGCCTTGGAGAAGGAAATGGCAACCCACTCCAATGTTCTTGCCTGGAGAATCCCAGGGATGGTGGAGCCTGGTGGGCTGCCGTCTCTGGGGTCACACAGAGTCGGATACAACTAAAGTGACTTAGCAGCAGCAGCAGCAGCAGCAGCCACACAATATTTAAGCCCTTAGCTGGATTCCATTCAGATCAGCTTGGGCAGAGCTGATATGTGTGTGAAATTTAAATTTGGTTCCTCAGCCTGATAAACAGCTATCTCTGCCTTTTCTCACTCAGCAGGCTGGCCATAGTAAATATGTCTCACTGGCTCTTCTGGCTGCTCTGATAATTAGCACATTTTACAGTTTGAAACATTCCAGATAAGCCACATATCTTTTCTTTATCAGAGGATACATGCTAAGAAACAAAAAATACTGTTAAACTGAAATGGGAAAGTTGTTCCCAGAATGGAACTGCCATTTCTTGTTTTGAGTTTCCCCTTTGGAATTTCTCTGAAGTATTAAGACTGCTCTTACTGGTATTTCCCCCACTT
This sequence comes from Bubalus kerabau, assembly GCF_029407905.1. NCBI lineage: Eukaryota > Metazoa > Chordata > Mammalia > Artiodactyla > Bovidae > Bubalus > Bubalus kerabau. The sequence continues at coordinate 29,328,194 of NC_073635.1, read as the reverse complement.
AAAAGTCATTTCAATAGCCTTGAAGGAGAAATTTTGTGATGCATGTGAACTCTTCATTTGTGTAAAACTCTTGATGGTCTGCTGCTGCTGCTGCTAAGTCGCTTCAGTCGTGTCCGACTCTGCGACCCTATAGACGGCAGCCCACCAGGCTCCTCCATCCACAGGATTCTCTAGGCAAGAATCCTGGAGTGGGTTGCCATCTCCTTCTCCGCTTGATGGTATAAAGATACTAAAAATGAGAAAAAGTATGAATGCCATATATAGCATATTCTCAGAGCATGTTTCAGGCTGCTTAGAACATTCTGGACTTCCCTGGTGGCTCAGACAGTAAAGCATCTGCCCACAATGTGGGAGACCCAGGTTCAATCCCTGGGTCGGGAAGATCCCCTGGAGAAGGAAATGGCAACCCACTCCAGTACTCTTGCCTGGAAAATTCCATGGACGGAGGAGCCTGGTAGGCTACAGTCCATGGGGTTGCAAAGAGTTGGACACAACTGAGCGACTTCACTTTCACTTAGAATATTCTGTGTCTTTCACATCTTTCTCAAGATATTTTTACTCACTACAATTTCCTTGAACGTGGCTGCTTTCTGCCTACTTCCAGTATAGCACAATAAGATGTGTTCCTGGAAACACTTGTATTAGTCAGGGTAACATAGCTGCTGTAGGAAATAAGTCCCAAAGCTCAGAGACCTAACACAAGAGGCTGTTTCTGGATCTCATAACAGTTCAATGTGGACGTTTGGGAGCAGCTTTCCACCTGGTGCTTCAGGGAACCCCCCCATTCTGTGTCTCTGCCCCCCGCTAGGCTCAGGGGTCTCTACTCAACCCTCTGTGTCCAGGGGCAGGTGGAGGAACAGAGTGCGTGGAGGGTCACCCCAGGGGAGTTTGCTTGCTAGCCTTGAGCATGGCATCCAGCGCATCTCCCCGTGTCCCACTGGCCAGAACTCAAGCCCAAGGTCACATCCGACTGTGAGGAGGACTGAGAAATGTGGCTTCATTGTGTAACAGGGAGAAAAGGAAACCTTTTTCTTTTCTCCGTTGTTGCTGTTTGGTCGCTCAGTCGTGTCTGACTCTTTGTGGCCCTGTGGACTTTAGCCCGCCAGGCTCCTCTGTCCATGGGATTCTCCAGGCAAGAATACTGGAGTGGGCTGCCATTTCCTCCTCCAGGGGAATCTTCTCTACCCAGGGATGGAACCCAAATCTCCTGCATTGGCAGTTGGGTTCTTTACCACTGAGCCACCTAGAAAGCCCCTTTCTTTTCTCTGCCACTCATTAAATAGCTTTTCCCAAAGGACATCATCTTAGGGGGTTGGGGGTCAGCAATCCTACTAGAATACTTCCAACAGTATGATTTATTTTTTCTTTTTTTTTTTTTAAGATTTTTTTGGCCACACTGTGGCATGTGAGATCGTAGGTCCCTAACCAGGAATTGAACTCACACTCCCAGGCAGTGTAAGTGCAGAGTCTTAACCACTGGACCACCAGGGGAGTCCCTCCAACAGTGTGACTTAAAGAAGTTTTTATTCATCGCCGTGGGACCTAACTTCCATATATAAAATGGCTTAGATAGAAAAATATGTTTTGAAAAGCAAAACAAAGGTGTAAAAAACGATTTTGAAATATGCATTCATAGGTTGTGAACTACCTATAAGGGTTAAATCTTGTGTTTCCTACCCTGAACGTGCCCAAGTCTGTTTTCCAGGACACTTGGTTGACGCCGCAGGAGCACTGCCTTATTTGGTGTACTACGTGTCCCAGGGCTCAGCCAGCCAGGCAGCAGCACCAGGAACAGCAACACTGAATTTTCCCTCCTGGTCCCTGTTCATGGAACCATCAAATGTGCCCCCAGAGCCTCTCCATCACGGAGGCAGCACAAATCGCTGTTTTTATCAGGTCCACTGACTCGCATAGCCTGATTTTTCTGCACATAAAGAGGTGCAACAAGTGGAGGATTTAATGGCCCAGAATTCAGCCATGGATATTCCCTTACGTTTTCATTTTACTATAATCAGATGGTTTTCTGTTAATGGCCTAGAATTCAGCCATGGGTTTTCCCTTACGTTTTCATTTTATTATGATCAGATGGTTTTCTGAGGGCTGAGATTACCTTCATGCTGTTGGAAGAACACACACTCAGGAGGTGAAAGTTGAACCAATCCCTGCCTTCTTTGCAGCGCCTGCACCTCCACGTCTGCTTGTTTATGGACGATTCTGAAGAACAGGGAGTTTGGCCCAGGCTTTGGTTGTGCTTGCGTACGTGCGTGTGTACGTGCTAAGTCGCTTCAGTTATGTCTGACTCTATGTGACCCTATGGACTATAGCCCACCAGGCTCCTCTGTCCATGGGGTCCTCCAGGCAAGAATACTGGAGTGGGTTGCCATGCCCTCCTCCAGGGCATCTTCTCAGCCCAGGGATCAAACCCATGTCTCTTACGTCTCCTGCATTGGGAGGAGGGTTCTTTATCACTAGTGCCACCTGGCTGGTCAGATCCACTCATCACTTTCCTCTTCATTCACAAGACGTGTGTCTAACAGATTCTCGTATGACCAAGGAGCAAACATATTCTATGTGAAAAGTGCAGAAGAATGATGCCAAACAGTAGCAGCACAATAACTAATAATACATTTGTAAGCACCAGTGATGTGTCAGACACCACTCTAAGCCCTTTTTAAGTTGATTTTCACAACCACTCTTTGAGGTGGATGCTCTGATTCACAAGGTAAAGACAAGGAAACAGGGTCACAGAGAATAAATTTCTTTCCCAGCGTCCCAAATCTCTCCTTTAAAATCAGGACCATATTGCTCTGAAGCTTTCTACTCCACAAAGCTTGCTCCAAACTCTTTCTATTCCACTGTGCCCCTTTAAGATTGATTCAGATTTGGTTTTAATTTTTTGTTTTATTGAAGTATAGTTGCTCTACAATATTGTGTTAAGGTGAACATTTCTACTGTATAGCGAAGAGAACCAGCCTTATATATACACATATCCCCTCTTTTTTGGATTTCCTTCCATTCAGGTCACCACTGACCACTGAGTAGAGTTCCCTGCGCTATACAGCCGGTTCTCATTCATTATAGGAATTCCCAGATGGTGCTAGTGGTAAAGAACCCGCCTGTCAATGCAGGAGACGTAAGAGATGCCAGTTGGATACGGTCGGAAAGATTCCCTGGAGGAGGAAATGGCAACCCACTCCAGTATTCTTGCCTGGAGAATCCCATGGACAGAGGAGCCTGGCTGGATGCAGTCCATGGTGTCGCAAAAGCGCTGGACACGACTGAAGCAACTTAACACACAAGCATTAGCTGTCTGTTTTATACATAGCAGTGTCTGTCAGTCCCAATCACAGGGTTCATTTTTAAATGAGTACCACCAGGAGGGGGCGCTGTGCAGCCAGCCTGTTGTAAGCGCGCAGATGGCTGGGGGCCTCGTTTAGCAGCTGAGCGCTGACCTGCTCCCGCCCCTGTGCCCTAGGTTTCCACCTGGAGCAGCACCTCAGTGAAGTGGCGCTGCAGACGGCCCTCGCCAGCTCCTCCCGGCACTATGCCGGCCGGTCCTTCCAGATATTCCGGGCCCTCAAACAACCTCTGTCAGCACACGCCTTGTCGGACCTCCTCTCCAGGCTGGTAGAGGTGATTGGCGAGCACGGAGATGAGATTCAGGTACAGAAGGAAAGCAAGGGCAGTCACCCTTCTCTCAGTGCAGAGATGAGGAGTTAATGACTTTCTTTGAACTTTCTTCCTCCTGCCAATTATCCCAGCTGTTCAGACATGTATAATTTATTTAAAAATTGCAGAGGTTGACTTTTGTTTTTATAAATATCTCTCCAGAGGAGGTGCTGTTCTAGAAATTCAGTGGGCACTTATATTGAGCCAGTAACTGAAATCCTTTGGCGACTCTCTGTTTTTAGTGATTTTGTTTGGTGGGGCCTGGGGGAGGTATTTTGTCTTGTTTTTGTCCTTTTACTAACAACCTGAGATGCAGTTGTGCAGCCTCCTCACCCAGAGAAGGGGGGGAGGGTGCTACTGTGTCTGTGCAGAGCACCACTCCTGTCTGTATGGCTGGCCTTCCATAAACTGAGAAAAGCTAAAGAAACAGTGGGCAGAGTAGATGCCACAAGAGGACCCTGTGGACTGTGGAACCCGGAGACTGGAGAGCTGAACAGGTGGAAAGCCAGGGGCATTACAAGCTCTGTAGCTGAGGGAAGGCCTTCTTTTCCATCAGAAATGTTCTGCATCTCAGAGGGCTGATACACCTGGAGACTTCGGCTTCTTTTCCTCCTCTGGCCATTGGAAGCACACTTTAAAATGCCCGAGTCACAGCCCTTCTCATCCTTCATCTCTTAATCTCTGGCTTTCAGATGTTGCCACTCTGTGTTTCAAATGCCCACCATCCCCCTCAGCAAGGGGCCACGCTTGCCTACTGTAGCCTTACCCCTCCCTGTTGGGTTTTGAATGAGACTGATCTGTTGAAAACCTCACATCTAGGGAGAGAAATCATCACGATTACCTGCTAACTCCTAAGCCATCTGAGTTTCCCAAGTAGCCCTTAAAATTTCTTTGTAAATTAAAGTAGCCATGACTGTCCAGCTTTCAAAGATGGTATCAGTATTTGAATAAAGTTTGTATCCATTAAGTTGATCTTCAAGGTGCTAGCAGTAATTGTAAGTGGCACAGAATGTTGTCTTTGTGTGTCTGGCAGGGTTATGTCATGGAAGCCCTTCTTACCTTGGAAGCTGCCGTGGACAACTTGTCTGACTGCTTGAAGAACACTGATCTCTTAACTGTACTATCTCGGTGAGCATCAGCTGAACAATATTTTAAAATCAGATACACTGTACCAAATATTTTGGAGAAGCCTGGACTTTGGGCAAAGTCTAAAGAACAAATCTAGTTTTTTGAAGTCTGTCTGTGACCCGAGAAAGTATGTATGACATTTCCTTCAGTTAAAAAAAAAAAAAAAGGAAATTACAACAGACACATATATACACAGGAAGTTAGACAATGTGTTACTTCTAAGTAATACAAATATTAGTTTTTTTAAATTTCCTATTTCTATGAGTATTTTTTCGTATTTTATATAATTATCCTATTTATCACATTTTATAGAAACAAACTAAGCATTCTTTTTTAAATGCATATATACAAGACTTATCTGATCCATCACCATAAAAACATTTGAAATAAATGTTGATTTTACTTGAAGAAATTTCTACCTTAGGATCTTTCTTTTTTAGTTTTTAATTCCCTTTGTTCCTGTCAATGTTTAATAACCCATTTTAAATCATTCACAGTTTCATATTCTGTTTGGAAAATTAAGCTCATCTTGCTTGAAATTGAATCAGTAATGTTATAGCAGGTTGGGCCTTGTTTCATTTTTAAGGTGAACATTTTTATAAGAGGTAATTTTAGTGTAATTACTAACATCATATATATTTATCTGTATAAACCCACAGGTTAATCTATATCAGTAAAAATTCAGCAACAATGTTGATAGGAATAGACTTAGAAATCATTTTTCATAAATTTTATAAATACAAAAATTGACCTTTAACACAAGCATTTACATTTTTCTTTCTAGATATTTCTGTATCTGTTCCTTTTATCAGTTAATAGAGTATTAACATTTATACCTATTAGATACATTTTATTTCATAATTATTCTCACCTAAATTCAAACAAAAATTAAATGAATCATCAGTAAACTTTAGAGCCAACTGCTTATTTCTTTAACTTTTCAATAAGTTAAAGTCAGTATTTGGTTTTGTTGTTTTGTTAGTGAGGATTGTTCTGGTTAAGTTTGGTTTTTTATAGCATTATGTTTAAGAATAAGGAAACATATTCCTTTTCATTTAAGAATGTGGAAAAAAATGATTAGAAAGTAATATTTCCAAGGAATGATTTCCCCACTTTGTTGATGGATCTTAAAAGGACTAGCCTTTCACTGAAATGCACTGGATTCCTACTGACCTCTTTAATTCTTATACCCAGCTCTTCATCACCAGACTTAAGCTCTAACGCTAAGCTGACGGCGAGCAGAAAGAGCACAGGACAACTCAACGTGAACCCTGGGGCAGCCAGTGGCAACACAGCAGCCGCAGAACGCAGCCGGCATCAAAGGAGCTTCTCTGTGCCCAAGAAGTTCGGTGTTGTCGACCGGTCCTCAGACCCACCTCGGAGTGCCACCCTGGACAGAATTCAGGCCTGTACCCAACAAGGCCTCTCCTCGAAAACCAGAAGCTCGTCCTCCTTGAAGGACAGCCTCACCGACCCATCTCACATAAACCATCCAACCAACCTGTTGGCCACCATCTTTTGGGTCACGGTGGCTTTGATGGAATCCGATTTTGAGTTTGAATACCTAATGGCCCTGAGGCTGTTGAACAGACTGCTGGCTCACATGCCACTTGATAAAGCTGAGAACCGAGAAAAACTAGAGAAACTCCAGGCGCAGCTCAAGTGGGCAGACTTTTCGGGGTTGCAGCAGCTGCTGCTGAAGGGGTTCACCTCCCTCACCACCACCGACCTTACCTTGCAGCTGTTCAGCTTGCTGACTCCAGTGTCCAAAGTATCCATGGTGGACTCGTCTCAAGCCATTGGTAAAGCTCACACTCTTAAGTTCTGGTCACGGTGGAACGTGTGTTTAGTGTAATAAGATAATGTGGGCTTAGTGCTTTTAATGATTGTGTTTAAAAATGGTTCTTTGGGAATAGTTTATTTTTTCTTTTAAAATTTGTATAGAAGTGTTTCTTTAATTTTTTTAAATTTATTTTTTAATGTGCTGGGTCTTTGCTGCAAGCAGGCTTTCTCCAGTTGTGGCAAGTGGGGGCTCCTCTTCATTGTGGTGGCTTCTCTTCATTGTGGTGGCTTCTCTTGTTGCGGAGCTCGGGCTCAAGGGTGCGTGAGCTTCAGCAGTTGCGGCACGTCAGCTGAGTAGTTGCTGCTCCCAGGCTCTAGAGCGCAGGCTCAATAGTTGTGGTGCATGGGCTTAGTTGCTCTGCAGCACGTGGCATCTTCTTGGACCAGGGATCGAACTTGGGTCTCCTACATTGGCAGGAGGATTCTCCACCACTGAGCCACTAGGGAAGCCCTGTATAAGTCTTAACTATGTATATTGTAGATGTTTTTAAGGCAGTCGCATAAAAGGGGCAAGAATAATACATGAGATTTTTCTTTCTGCTTTCCAGATCACATTGCAGACAGTGCTAGTTTATTCCATTGCTCTTATACAGACATTTTCTCTTTTTTCTTAACTCTTAAATCTTTTATTTTTCTGAGCCTTTGTTTTCCTCTTGAAAATTCCCTTGGTTCCCTGTTGTTTTGAATTAAATCAGCAAACCAGATTTTTAATACCATGGCATGTGGCCCACAATTCTTTCCAGGAAGCCAAAGCTTAATACAGTAGAACTAAGCTGCTCCTCATCATTTCAAAGAATCTTTCTGATAATGTAAATTGATTGGCCTGTGTCTTTTCAAACAAGTTTTCCTTGAAATACATTTTTTTGATAAAAACTTCAAACTAGTGCTTCAGTTCATTTTAATCCGCTTTTTAAAATCTATGCCAACAATCATTTTTATTTGCAGCAGTCGATAGCATGACAGCCCTGTACCTGAAAACCACAAATCGACTTCAGTGCCTGCTTTGAACGGACGCCCTTGTGGTTGTACATTTATCATGGATTTTATGTTAGATCAAAGTTACTTCAAAAGGCTGCTTTTGCATCTCCTCGGAATAAAATCTGTAATAGGCCTTCATGCTGTTAATGGCTCAAATGCACCATATTCACATATCTCCATTTGTATCTTCTCTAATCCAGGGTTTCCACTGAATGTCTTGTGTCTTCTGCCCCAGCTGATACAGCATTTTGAAAACCCCAACCAGTTCTGTAAGGATGTAGCTGAGAGAATCGCTCAGGTATGCCTTAAGGCTTCACCCTCAGGCAGATCCAAGACCCGATGTTGGACAGCGGTTACCAGGCCCGGGGTGATAACGTTTCATAAACCTGAAGATACTAACTGATATCACTAGTAATTCACGTTTCTGGGCGGCTGATTCACATGGTCATTATTGAGAAAATAAGTGGGAAAAAATTGGTGAAAATTAAATGACTAAGTATTCTGCAGCTGCCCCAAAAAATGTATCAATCAGTTTTCCAGGCTGCTGGGGCTTAGAGCAAAATTGCTAACATTTCTTCCTTATTCATCAGGCTGTTGTATCACTAGTTGACTTTCTTCTCGTAAAAGGTTTGTTTGGAAGAGAAGAACCCCAAACTTTCCAATCTTGCACACGTCATGACTCTTTATAAAACACACAGCTACACGAGGGACTGTGCCACATGGGTCAATGTGGTCTGCCGGTACCTTCATGAAGCCTATGCTGACATCACCTTGAATATGGTTACCTACCTGGCAGAGGTAAGTTCCTGAATTGAGGATAAAATCTATTATAGTTTCTGTGGGCAAAATAGTGGGCTTCCCTCAGCTCAGTCAGTAGAGAATCTGCCTGCAATGCAGGAGACCCGGGTTCGATTCCTGGGTTGGGAAGATTCCCTGGAGAAGGAAATGGCAATCCACTCCAATATTCTTGCCTGAAAAATCCCGTGGACAGAGGAGCCTGGTGGGCTGACAAGAATCGGACACAACTTAGCGACTAAACCACCACCACCACCATGGGTAAAATATGTGTGTGAAACTGGTAATAAGAGCCTTAACTTCATTTATTGATCATGTATTCACTTACTATGTATTATCATAGATGCTGTATAGAATCAGTTAGACCAACTGATTCTCACAATAACTCAGTGACTATAAAAGAATCGGAGAATCCGCGGGTTTAGTAACCTGCCACAAGCGTAAGGTGTCAGACCAGCCTTTGAAATGATGTATCGCTGCCTCCAAAGCCTAAACTCCTTTTCACTACCCTGGTACCTGTCAGCACATGCCAGAGACAGGAAGATTTTATTCAAATTATTCTGGGTGTTCAAATCTTATTTAAGGACTTGACTATGTTTAATGGCTGTGTGCTCTGAACTCATTAACAAAGCATATATTTTTGAAGATACTCATTTTTTCACCCAATAGATTTGTGTAATTATTTCCTCATTTGTTAACTGTTCAGTTCTTTCGGCCACTTTTGATGTGGAATTTCAGCATTTCTTTGAATCATTTCTATTATCTTTTAGTTTTGAACAGTAACTTTTTTCATTATGTCTGTCACATCAATTTGCTCATTATTTTTCTTTCCTTTTTGAAAATATCATTGACTTCTTTCTTGATTATAAAAGCAGTATGTGTTTGTAGCAGAAAATTCAGAAGGTACAGAACAGTAAAAAGAAAAGAAAAATCATCCAATAATTAAAATTATCCAGAGAGAAACACTAGTAAGATTTTGTTGGGTGTCCTTCCTGTGTTATTTCTGTATAACACACACCCATTTACATCAGTGTTAGCATCATTTACTATATAGAAACTATATATCCCTTCTTTGTTATTTCACTTAATATAGCTAATATCTTTTATTGTCTTTAAAAACGTTCTGTTGAATACATGGTATTTCATCATACAGATTACCATAATTTATGTATCTATTTCCCTAGTGTTTGATATTTAAATTGCTCACAGAGCTTTCTTGTTTTGTGTGGGATTTTTCTTTTTTTTTTTTTTAACCATTATAAATAATGCCGTGGTGAAATCTCATACTTAAATCTTGGTATCTGTCTCTAGGTTTGGAAAAGTTCCTAAAATGTAATTACTATTTCAAAAGATATGAACCCTTTTAGTTATCTTGATCTCAATTGCCAGATTATCCAAGTTACCGTTTCCACCGATGATTTCTACCCCTCCTATAGCCTCCCCAGTATTATCATCAATTTGATAACTTGTAAATGTATCTCTTTTGTTTTCATTTGTAATTTTCAGTCACTGGTGGTGTTTGATGCTTTCCTTTTGAGGTTTATTTTGTTGTATTCCATTGTGTGAATTTTTTTAGGTCTTTAAAAAAATTTTTATAAGCATTTTTCTTTTTTAAAAGAGCTTTTATTTACTTACTTATTAGGCTGTGCTGCATGGCATTGTGGGATCTTAGTTTCTCGAGCAGGAATCACACCCTGTGCCCCCTGCTGTGGAAGAAGCACAGAGGCTTCACCACGGGACCACCGGGGAAGTCCCTGAATATTATATTTATATATCAGACCTACAGCATTGCCTTTGATAACATCTCCCCCTCTTCAGTAGTTAGGATTTTCTTCTCCTTTCTAAGGAAATGTGCAGTCGTAAAGGTACTAGGAGACCGTGGTGCTTCTGTGTAGAATCTGGTGTCAGATGACTCACCCTGCCGTTGCCCCCACAGCTGCTGGAGAAGGGCCTCCCCAGCATGCAGCAGCCCCTCCTGCAGGTGATCCACAGTCTGCTCAGCTACATGGACCTTTCTGTCGTGCCTGTAAAGCAGTTCAATGTGGAAGTTCTGAAGACCATTGAAAAATACGTGCAAGTGAGTATTGAACCAGGATGTTTCCAGACAGTCGTTCCAGAAAGACAGCCTTTGCATGGAGCTTGTACTTGGCCATAGTTTTATGGGTGCCAGGCTGCGTGTTCATTTATCAATGTCCATAACACACTGAGAGCGGCCAAGACAGTGGCTGACCAGCACCCTGAGCGGTGTCCTGAGGAGAAAGACAGGACCAGGCCCCATCACGTTCCTGAGCCTTCAGAGGACACGTCTCTGCCTCCTGAGCTTAAAGGCCAGATACTGAAAGCATGTCCTGGCTTGAGGGGCAGGGGCAAGGTCTTGTTTGAGGGGTTCTATTTCAAAGGAGAAGGAAGAAGCAACTTGTGTGTGCCTGGTTCCAGACCAGGTGTTTTAGATGAGAAGGGTTAATTCAGAGGAGAAAATTGTCACTTAGGGTCAAAGGAACTAAGGCTAAGAAATGGCATACTTATACTTGAAGATACTCCAACAAACAAAACACTGTGTACTTGGTGAGTTTCAGAGTTTAAGGGCAAATGCTCGGCTTTCTCTGGTTAAATTGATTGACTAAGCTTGACAATTTTAAACAATTTTTTCCCCATCTTCACTTCACCAGTCACATTACTTGCAGATTTTGCAAATACTAAAAATGATTTTCAAGCTTTTTTTTCCCTCCAAGTGGCATTGCTCCAGTAACAGTTGTACCATGTGGTAGATGTTCATTATCGCTTTCTGACTTGACACTCACGAGAGACAGAGGGTCAGTTCACATCTTTGCCCCTTGTTCAAAAAAAAAAATTGTTTTATTAGACTACCTGTTCTTAGGCCTGTGGATCATCCCTGGTACTTGCGATCTTATCCTGAATGGTGGCTAATTTCATATCAAACCATGACCTCCCTTGTGCAGAATTTAACAATGAAGGGAATGCGTTTTACTTCATGTGCTTTTATTCCAAGTCCTAGACAAATAATCATGTTTATCAGGCTGGTTATCCATGTTCAGTATTTTTATGGGAGAAGTGTCTCGGTCTGCCTGGGAGTCGTCAGAGACACAAAGATGGTGAAACACAATGCGACTTTCAGGAAGAGTAGGAGTTGGATAAGGAAGGAGAGGAAGGGCATTCCAGGATGAGAGAATAGCATGAGGAAACGCACAGAGGCTAGAGACATCGGCTGGTATGGCGAATTCCAGGGGAGATTACCCATGTAGGCCTTGCTCGAAGAGTGTGGACTCCTCCTTGTCCACCAGGAGGAGCTCTTGAAGATGTTTAAGCGGGGAAGTGGCTTGAGCTGAAGATGCTGGAAAGATCACTGTAGCTGGAATGGGTTTGATGGACCCAAGGAGAGGCTGCAAGTGGGGAAACCAGTTAAGAGACCACTGAAATAGTCCAGGGAGGATTCAGCTGAGTCAGTGCCAACAGGAATGGAGGTGGGCAGGGGTAGAGGTCAGATTCTCAGGAGGGAGGGAAGAGGGGAGTTAAGAATGGTTCCCAGACTCCGGGGTTAGGTCATGGGGAAGACACGGACAAGAAGAGAAGAGGGCTGAGGGCAGAGGGCAGACGCCCAGGAAGCAAATGGAGCAGAAAGAGCCAGAGAAGCAGGAAGCGTGGATGGAAACTGGAGGCAGGGAGAATCTTGAGGAGTGAGGGAACAGTAGCGTAACTGCAATGGAGGGTGGAGCTTTTTTTGTTTTGTTTCGGTTTTCAAATTAAGGAAGTACCTCATTAGCAAAAGTGGTACCTTGTTATTTTAAACTTCTGTTTATTTGAATGTGGACAAAACTGTTTTTTTATTTGCTTATTTCCTAAATGTAGGTCCTCTTACAGATAAATTATCTTTTTTATGTCATTTGCCTTTTACTTATCAAAGGATTTCCTGCACTGTTTTAAATCAGTGAGTTCTGACAGGTCATGAGAAGCTTCAGTAGCTAAGAGCATGTTAGTTTTTTTTTAATGAAATAAGTTTTTAAGTATTGACTGTTTCATTTCCTTCAGAGCGTTCACTGGAGAGAAGCTCTGAATATTTTGAAGCTGGTGGTTTCTCGATCTGCCAGCCTCGTTTTGCCTTCCTACCAACACAGCGACCTCTCAAAGATAGAAATACATCGAGTGTGGACGAGCTCATCCAAGGAATTACCTGGAAAAACCCTAGACTTCCACTTTGATATCTCAGAGGTATGTTAACTGTTCCCGTAAACTTTAGCATGAATACATAGTAGCAAAGTTCTAAACTAGCAGCCTAGAGAAGGGGAGACTTCCTTTACATTTATGTCAAATGAAAGCTTCTAAGGCCTAATGAGGTTCTATTTTTTTTCTTTTTTAAGAACACATTCACAGGGGCTCTCATTTGGCAGCTTTTAAAAATAGAAGCTAGCCTCAGTTATGTAAAAACGATTCCACAGAAAAGACAATTTTTAAAATGGAATGATCTTAAGCATTTTAAACCATGAGCTTCACTCATTCTTTATCTGACTGCTGCCACGTCCTGTCTGGTATCTGCAACCTTCTTTCCTGAACTGTAGCCAAACCAGTGAATGACCGAGATTTATGGAATCTGCCCTTATGGTCATTTCCCCAAGCCACACTGCTTTTTTTTCTTTAATAATTTTTTTAAGTTGATATGTTGTGTTTTCATTTTTATTAAGTTCCAATTTTTTTGGTGGGGTCACACGGCATGCAGGATTTTAGTTGCCCGACCAGGGATCAAACCCACCGGCCCTGCAGTGGGCACATGGAGCTCTAAAAACTGAACCATCAGGGAAGTCTCCCACACTGCTTTTTACAGAACCACTATTTAAATTCTTGCCTTAAGAAAGAAAGGAATGTGGAGAGAAGAGACCTATGAACCAAACTAAGGAGTCAGGAAGAAAAGAGGACACAAATTAGTCCGATTTACCTGCTGGTCCATGAACAAACTTTTGGAAACCTGCACTTAAGTATGTTAGTCTAAGATATAAAAATACATTTGCTTTCCTGTCTCTCTTACCCCATGACCGATAAGCCCCCTAAAGCAGAAACCATGGTCTGTCCACTTTGTAATTACGGTCTGTACAGTGTCTAATGCATGAACGTACTTCATGCATATTCTTCAGCTTGGCTGAATGAATCAGTTCACTGAAGGAATAGACTAGGTCTGCTGACATGCAACTTATCAGCTCAGTTGTAGCCAGATTGGGTTTTTTCAAACAATCGTCCCATTGACCATTCAACACTCAGGGTGAGACGCTGTTTATTGCTACTGTTGTGATGTTTATATATGACATTAAGGTATCAAATCAATATTTTTCCATTTTAAACAGCTTATATTGCTCGGGTAGGAGAGGGGCGCTTACTCTTTTACTAAAGTTTATTCTGTTCCAAATTGGAGAAGGAAATGGCAACCCACTCCAGTGTTCTTGCCTGGAGAATCCCAGGGACGGAGGAGCCTGGTGGGCTGCCGTCTATGGGGTCGCACAGAGTCAGACACGACTGAGTGACTTAGCAACAGCAGTTAGCATTCTGTTCCAAAGAAGTACAGAAGACCTGTAGCCAGTCAGCTGCACGCCCCAGAGACCCAGTTGCTCCAGAAAGATGGGCCTGGAGAGACAGGTGGAACACGCCCAGCCAGTGTCTCTCATCTCTGAATGGGGGCCTGTGAACAGGTTTCTGCAGAGACCCCCTTGGGGCTGAAGTTTGGGAGGTGCTGCCTACCCAGCTACCACATTACAGACCTCTCAGGAAGTGAAATTTCTTAAATGTTGCCCAAGAACCTGGCCGTGACTGTTTCATTTAAATAATTGAAAACATAGATTTAAATAAATTTTTAAATACTTGAGAGTATAAGGTTGGTGATTACAGGTTGGGATGAGGGGAAGGAATTTTGGTCTTAAGAAAGTCTTTCAAACTTAAACATCTGAAAATGATTTGCTTTCCTGCATGTTTCCCTTCTCATCTTTACAGTCATTTCTGAAGTGCATTTAAGAACAAGCAATTGGATTTGTTTTCAGTTGCTCAAGAGGGTGGGAAGGTGTTGAAGATGCAAAATGGTTTTTGTGTTAGTCACTCAGTTGTGTCTGACTCTTTGCAACCTCAGGGGCTGTAGCTTGCCAGGCTCCTCTTCCCATGGAATTCTCCAGGCAAGAACACTGGAGTGGGTAGTCACTCCCTTATCCAGGGTATCTTCCCAACCCAGAGTCGGGTCTCCTACATTGCAGGCAGATTCTTTACCATCTGAGCCACTAGGGAAGCAAAATGGTTTAGGATGTGTTCTTGAACATCAGGGAAATGAGCCTCCGCATAACACTGAACTTCTCTACATTTTCATCAAATAAGCAGTTCTTGGTTGCTGCTGGGAGACCGAGCCACGTACCAAGGACTGTGGATGAGACAGAAGAATGTATGCTTCTCTGCTCTTTTCCCTGCAGACGCCCATCATTGGGAGACGGTATGATGAACTGCAGAACTCCTCTGGGCGTGATGGGAAGCCCAGGGCCATGGCCGTCACCCGGAGTGCATCCTCCACCTCCTCAGGCTCCAATTCCAACGTCCTTGTCCCTGTCAGCTGGAAAAGGCCCCAGTATTCCCAGGTAAAGAGTCCTCGACTCGCAGGATTGGACGGGAGCTTAGGGGGCCCGTTGAACCCAGCTGTGATATGCGATTTGGGCAGCCACCCTCCTGATGTCACCCACCTGGGCATCAGCACTTCAGTGATGAGGAGCTCATAGCATCCGTATTCCGAGGGGACCCCTTTACTCTCTAAAGAGTTCATTATGTTGAGTTGAATGAAGTCTGACACTCTGTTGCTTCTACTTATTGATCCTAGTTCTCTTAAGGCTTAGAAAATGCAATCAGATCTCTCACATGGCAGCCCTTCAGACACTTAACCTACCCACTCTACCACTCACCCAAATGAGTCCTCTTTCCTCCAAATAATAAATCCTAGTTCTCCCAACCAATCCTCTGTGGCAGGGCTGCATGCTGCCGGCCCTGGATCCAGTCAAGGGGTTCATGCATGGCTGACATGAGCGGAGCAGGCGCCCAGATTCCTCCGTGCTTGCCTTGTCTCTTTTCACTCTATGGGTTATTGATGTCACCGGACTTGCTGTCAAGTGAAACCTGTGCATTATTTGGGGCTCTTTGGGTGACATGTGCCAGAAGCCCAGTGAAAAACTGCCTGAAGTGAAAAAGGCATGTGTTCACTCCTGTATCACGGCTTCAAGTGGAGCTGGATTCTAGCACACACACTCCTTAGACCCTCTCCCTCCTCCTCACGGCCTCACCTTCCCGTCCCAAAGTCCTGCTTTCCTCTCTGCTGACTTCATCCTCAGGCAGGCTCTTCCCTGTGAGGCACCAGCGACCTCTGGCAGCTCCAGATTTACATGGTCTTTGCCTCTGACCATTTCGGGGTAGAGGCCTTCCCTCCCTGATATCCACAGCAATTCTAGAGAAAATTAAAGTGTTAGTCGCTCAGCCGTGTCGGACTCTTGGCTGACCCCATGGACTGTAGCCCACCAGGCTTCTCTGTCCATGGGATTTTCCAGGCAAGAATACTGGAGTGGGTTGCCATTCCCTTCTCCAGGGGATCTTCCCAACCCAGGGATCGAACCTGGGTCTCCTGTACTGCAGGCAGATTGTGTACTGTCTGAGCCACCAGGGAAGCCCCATTCTAGAGAAAGGATTCTTGCAATCCCTACGAGGGAAGAAAAGTATCCCCTGGTGGGAGAAGAGCCGTACCAAGATGAAAAGGAGCTGCGTTACCAGGAGAAGGAGAAGTGGATGTGGACGCTGTGCAGAGGGAAACCCCTTAGTGTGCACGCCCAGCAGGACTCATCCTCACTCTCAGAGGCTGGGAAGATGGAGCCCCCAGCGCAGCCCCTGCTGGAGCTGAGCTGGTGCTCAGTGGGTGTTCACTGTGAGCTGAACAGAGAACCCGCTCTACTCTCTTGGGGGTTTGGAAAAGAGAAGACACATGCACAGCCCTGTTCCATGTTCCTCTGTGTTGACTCCTTCCCAGAACTGCAGAATGCCCACTAAAACCTAGAGAAAGAGGTTAAGGAATCTTCTGCCATTCTTCAACACCAAGGGCCTCCTGTCTTTGACCTTGAAGTGACACCATATTGAGTGTCTCAAGAAGGATGCAGGGAACTGAGTTACATCAAGAAGGAAAATCTGTGAATGATCCTGGCCTCCTTGCAGGCTCCCTATTAACTTAAATCAGGTTAAAAAGGGAAAAAAATCATTTTCAAGCGATTAGGGTGATTGCTTTAAGAGTAGTTCTGAAGCATGTTGACATTTTTCAGCTCTGGTTACTCATCTTTTTTCATTCTCAACTCACCCATCATTCTGAGACCTACTTTATCTATGTCATTGGAAAAGGTGATGGTTTCTGGAAGAATCCCAATGCTTAAGGAACTGAAAAGTAAGGTTTATGAAGAAAAGCAAAAGGAATTGAATCTGTTTAACTATAGGAAGAATAAGTTGAGAAAGATTTAACATGGCTTGCAAATAGTCAAATTTAAATCTGCAGAAAGTAAAGCTATCCTCCCATTTGGGGTAAAGAGATTTGTTTTGTAACATAGGAGATTTAATTTAGGTGTAAGGAAGGGCTTGCTAATGACTGAAAGTTGTAGCACACAAGAAAGATGACCAAGGGGAGTAATGAGTATCTGCTAAGAACCAAGGGATTGACTTTCATATCCTCTCCCTTAGGAATGTTCAGAACAGCACTGTCCAGTAGACATACAATGTGAGCCTCATTTAAGTATTTCTAACAGTCATCTTTCTAAAAAAGAAAAAAGAAAAAAAGGCAGGTCAAGTTAATTTTAGTAACATTTTAGCTAATATGTCTAAAATATTTTTCAGCATATAATCAATATATAGTCATTGATGAGCTATTTCACACTCGTCTTTCATACCAGCTCTTCCTGTGTTTTACATCTCTCTGTTCTCTGGGTACATCTCAGTATATTAGCCCCGTGTGGCTGATGGCCACAGGATGAGAGCAGATTTGATCACAGGTCCCCAGATTAAAACCTGTGTGCTTCTTTTCCAGAAGAGGACCAAAGAGAAGTTGGTGCACGTCCTTTCTCTGTGTGGCCAGGAAGTAGGATTAAGCAAGAATCCATCCGTAAGTTCTGTCGTGTGTCATATTTATTTTGGTATCGGTATTGCTTTTGCTTTTGGTCTTGTAGTTTAGATGATTCAACTATGAATTACAAGTATGATATCCATCATCTTGATCAATCTCTTAGACTTGTCTCCACACTATGATTTTTAATATTACTTAGTTCAGAAACACTGAAAGATGGTATTGGCTGTCTGCTCCAGTTGGCAAATAGAAACTCAAGTTGGTAAATAAAAACTCAAGTTATTTTTATGTTTTAGTATCTAGATTTTTAAAGAATATACCCAGACTTTCTTAAAATAGGTGATGTGACACTCCTGCACTACTGTACCCGACATACGCGCCTTTGGCGTGTAATTTTACTCTGTGCACACATTTAACGTGATGTCACTGTTTTACTCATGAAAAGGTGAAAACAGTGATGTGTTTTTTTTCTTGCATAAACTTCTACTGATATTACAGTTGGAAAAAAATATATACCATTGGGCTTTGAAATAAAATGAATAAGTAAAGTACCAGAAGTTAACTTCTGAAGCTTTTTTAAAAATTTAGAAAATTAAAATTGTGTGTGCAAACACTGCGGCAAAAGGTTTGGTTTTGCCAGGTATTTTTATTTCATCTGTATTATAGCATCTTTATTAGTAACCAAAAAAGAAATTTGCAAACCAAGTTATTTTCAAGTAAAGTAAGAACCAGCAAATGGTTTCTCTGTGGAGTTGCTTTTAAAATTCCAAAATGTATATGCTAATGTAGTTCATGACTGGGTGAAATACAAGAGACTCATAGGTTCCTAGAGTAAAGGCTGATACTTACTATCACCCTGGAATGCACTCCAGCAAGAGGCACCTTCCAAGTTGCTGACTGGTGGGTTTGCTGCTGCCCCTGTGACATCACGGAGGGCAGAGGGACCAGGGATGACGACAGGGAGGGCGGGCGGAGCCTCCCAGCCCACCAAGAAGGGGAATGCAGCCTTTATCTCCACAGCAGCACAGCCAGCGGGGCCATTTCTCTCTGTCCCTGTGGTTACACTTTCCCCTTCAGATCCCAACTGCCTGCTTCTGTGCTGTGGCCTTTCAAGCTAGAACTGTTTACTGTGTTACAAATAAGAAAAGCCACACTAACTAGGAAAGGGAGCATTCAGCTGAGGAAATCAGAGTGCTAGTCTCTCCGTGGATGGACCTAGAGACTGTCATAGAGTGAAGTAAGTCAGAAAGAGAAGAACACCATGTAATACCACTTACATGTGGAACCTAGAAAAAGGGCACAAGTGAACTTATTTGCAAAGCAACACAGAGACACAGATGTAGGAACAAATATGGATACCAAGCAGGGGAACGGTGGGTGGGATGAACTGGGAGATTGGGATTGACAATATATACAATATCGATTAAAAGACGCTTACTCCTTGGAAGGAAAGTTATGACCAACCTAGATAGCATATTCAAAAGCAGAGACATTACTTTGCCAACAAAGGTCCGTCTAGTCAAGGCTATGGTTTTTCCTGTGGTCATGTATGGATGTGAGAGTTGGACTATAAAGAAAGCTGAGCACTGAAGAATTGATGCTTTTGAACTGTGGTGTTGGAGAAGACTCTTGAGAAGTCCCTTGGACAGCAAGGAGATCCAACCAGTCCATTCTGAAGGAGATCAGCCCTGGGATTTCTTTGGAAGGAATGATGCTAAAGCTGAAACTCCAGTACTTTGGCCACCTCATGCGAAGAGTTGACTCATTGGAAAAGACTCTAATGCTGGGAGGGATTGGGGGCAGGAGGAGAAGGGGACGACAGAGGATGAGGTGGCTGGATGGCATCACTGACTCGATGGACGTGAGTTTGAGTGGACTCTGGGAGATGGTGATGGACAGGGAGGCCCGGCGTGCTGCGATTCATGGGGTCGCAAAGAGTCGGACACACCTGACTGACTGAACTG
The DNA here is from genome assembly GCF_029407905.1 of Bubalus kerabau. NCBI lineage: Eukaryota > Metazoa > Chordata > Mammalia > Artiodactyla > Bovidae > Bubalus > Bubalus kerabau. The sequence goes on along the minus strand of NC_073635.1, from coordinate 29,308,700 downwards.
AACTGACACTATTGATACTATGTATAAAATACTAATAGATGACTAATGAGAACCTCCTGTATAGCACAGGGAACTCCACTCAGTGCTCTGTAGTCACCTAGTGGGAAGGAAATCTAAAGAAGAGGGGATATATATACACATATAACTGATTCACTTTGCTATACAGTAGAAACTGACACATTAAAAAAAAAAGAATTCTAGTGCCTCATCTCTCCCTGACTAGGTGGCTGGTCGTCAGTGCTGTTTATCTCAGGTACCATTTGCAGTCCCTGTACAGACTGTGTGTTGTGCCACTGTATAAAAACCTAGTGCAAATCCTATGACTGTTCTTAAAACACTGGAGGAAAAAAAAGTATATTTAAAATCCATTTACTTTTTCCTGTTGAGAGACAGTTGTTATATTTAAATTGTTATGAATGAATTTTTACTTTCAAGGAAGACCAAGAGGTTATAATGGTTAAATTAAAAGAACATTGTTCATTTTGTTTAATATCAGTCTATATGTTCAGGAGAGGCTGCAGAGCAAAACATTGAGATTTATTTCAAGTCTATTATTCCTAAGAAGTTATATTAAAATGGCCCAAGAAAAAAGAACCTATACATATAATTTTAAAATGCTGACATACTAAAATTTTAGTAGAAAAAAAAAGTTTTGTTTAAATCAACAGGACAGGAATTTGAGTGTGAATTCTGAACACGGCTGCTCAGCTTCTCTTCTGTAATTCAAATGAACAAGTTCTGTACTTCTTGACTTAGGTTTCTTTTTCTTTACCAGTTCCTGATTTATCTCTCAGAGGGTTAAATCCTTTGCTCTCACAGTTCATTCTATAGTAACATATTTTGTTGGCATCAGTAGTCCTTAAAATCTTAGGTGATAATATGTATGTGATGTGTATGTGTATGTGAATCTATACAGTTTCTAACCTCAGTCAGTGTAGAAACAATGGAAAATTTCTTGGCTGCTGTAGACTGTCTGTGAACACAGACACGCTCAGTTCAAACACACACAAACACACACACGTAGGATCCAGTCTTCATTAAGAAGCAACTATTTGACTCAAACATTTTCCTAGTACGTGAACTTGCGTCTTTGCAACGAGTTTAATCTGAAGGCACCTGTCCAACATAAATAATAAAAGAACATTCTAAAAATACCCACTTAAGGAATTAGGTGTGTACTGGAAATACAGTGCTACAGGAGCCAGTTACGGGTTCTGTAGCTCAAACCGCCGAAGGGAGAGCGGTTTCTCAGGAGAGCCCTCTCGGTTCACAGGTGATCTTCTCGTCGTGCGGGGACCTGGACCTGCTGGAGCATCAGACGAGCCTGGTGTCGTCCGAGGACGGGGCCCGGGAGCAGGAGAACATGGATGACACCAACAGCGAGCAGCAGTTCAGGGTCTTCAGAGACTTCGACTTCCTAGACGTGGAACTGGAGGATGGCGAGGTAGGCACAGGCTCAGTGAAAACCATCCGCTCAGCCTTTTCTTTGCTAATGAAACGGTTTCTTTCTACCTGCTAAATAGTGAGTTCTTTAATTAGAAAGCTTGTAAACTTTATTTTGGATCAGTTTATTTAAAGCACAGCAGCTTAACTTGGTCAAAAGTCACCCCACCCTTCCTGTCTGAGCCCAGGGCCAAAGTGGTTCCAAGTTCTTTCTAAATGGCAGAGATCTGACTTTGAATGGCCACACGGAGACTCTGTGTGTCTGGTCCAAAGGTGAACTTGAAAAAAAAAACAAACAAAAAACAGAAACATTGGTGGTCTCAGCCTGTTCTCTGGTGCCTGGGGAAAACAGACGAAGCATTTCATTATTTTAAGCATGAAGTTGCTCTTATGTGGTGATTTCAAAGCTTGCCTGCTTCAGCCTGCGACCAGAGCCTGAGGGCCTGGCATCTTTGTGCTGTTTGAATTCCTCAGAACTTGAAATTAGATTTAACGTATAAGAGAGCTCCTGGCTCTGCTTCTGGCTGGTTTTTGACACCTGGAGCATCTGAATTCAAGTCTGAACAGGCAGATGCAGATCTGTGTATCTGAGTGATAATTGTGGTAATAAGGTGCTTCAGTTATGAGTCATGTTTTTGAAAACTGGGAGTGGAAGGAGGAGCATTGTTTCAGTAGCTTGGGGGCATATTCCAGCTGAGAGGCAGGCTTTTTCCTCCTGGGAGGGACACTAAGTTCCCTTCAATGAGGTTGCCATCTGTAAAAATGCCTGCTACCCAGCCTGGTGTGTGTTGGGCTCCACATTATACTTCCCAGACAGAGGGCTTTCTGCCAGTCACACAGTTCAAATGGAAGCCCAGATTCCATGCTTGTCATATCCTATGGTAAGTAGTAGTAGTAGTGTTAGTCACTCAGTTGTGTCAAGTCTGACAAGACTTTGTAACCCCTTGGACTGTAGCCCGCCAGGCTCCTCTGTCCATAGGATTATCCAGGCAAGAATACTGAAGTGGGTTGCCATTCCCTTCTCCAGGCGATTTTCCCAACCCAGGGATTGAACCTGGGTCTCTCGCATTGCAGGCAGATTCTTTACCATCTGAGCCACCAGGGAAGCTCTATGGCAGGTGGGCACCTCCTAATTATAAACTTGTGGGAAATGATACTTCAGGTAACTGCTTACCTTCCCTAAAAGAACACTTGCTGACCAATCCACTTGTGTCAAGGCTAGGTCACAGAGCTGTCCATTTTTGTCCTTGCTGGCCACTGACGACCCTGGCTGTCTGTGCCAGCAAGGAAGAGTCATGTCCTCAGAATGAAGAATGTTTCCTTCACCAATTCTTCCCCTGGAAACAGGTTTATCAGATCCAGTCCTTTTAAGAGTCTAAAGGCACTGACTGCAAGGCACCTTTAAAACATGTCAGCTCTTCACCTTGAATTTTCTTGAACCAGTAAACAGTTCTGCAGTTTTCTGTGTTAACCATAACTAGCAATAAAGAAATCAACAAGTAAATGTGGTGAGAACTGTTTAAAAAGTGTAATGCAAAATACAGCTGTTTTGAATATTTTCAAAATGAGCTAGAGGTATAATGGAATGTCAAAAGATTAACTTCCTAATTTGGGCAACTGACCTCATCTTTGCTCTCAGGCTAGAATTCAAGCTTAGGTAGTACCCTTTTCACTCTGTAAGTTAAAATGAGGAGGGAAAAATTGATGAAACAAGAGAGGCATCATTTTTTTCAGTCTCATACAAAGACAAATGGGCTGTGTGAAGGGATCTGGCAGGAATGCTATCAAGTAGAAGAATCAGACACAACTGCAGAACTAATTTCTATCAAAATAAGGAAAACCTTAGATGCTCATCATTTGAAAACAAATTTTATGCTAATGTTTGTCAGGGACAGCAAGTGATGGATACTATGCCTTCCTTCTAGCGTTTTCTCTATTGTCCTAGCCAACAAGAACTAGAAAGAAAAAAAAAATAGTGGTTGTTACTTTGTATGATTATGATTTTAAAAGAAACACAAGAGTGTGATAGTATGTATTTTATCCAAATAAAATAAACTATTTGAGAATGTTACTTCTCCATAAGGGATTCTAGCCTGCTTACAGAGTCGCAGATGGTCAAAGCAGGTCCAGCTCTGACTTTAGCTCAGCCTCTGACCCAGTTTAATCCGCGAAGCAGCTTCTCTTGGCTCCTCATCTATCAAATGGGGATGATAATACCTGCCTGTAGAGTTGATGTGAGGGATCAAGTAAGGTGACCTATGTAAAGCTTTTCACATAATTTTGGGCACAGAATAGGCATTCTAAGTGTCTGTTCCTCTGTACTGTCACTGATGAATAATTTCAGCATTTCCTCATCTGCAAAAGGTAAGCATATTTGGCTTCTAGATCAAAACACATTTATAAAAAAAGATAAGCTTCTTGTCATGTCTATTCCCTTTCGTTAGTCTCAATGTATGACTAAGTCTTTAAAGATTTGCCTTTGAACTCTTCAGAATCCTTAAAGGGTGCTGTCTTTGCTGTTAATTGCACCTCAGCAGTGAAACAGAGCCTGATCACAAACACTTCTGGTTTTGTGGGCAGGATGAGGTGATGCCACCTTTTTTTCCCCCAGCAGATGACTCTCATTAGTCTTTCCATGACATTTCACAGTTTTCTCACAAATAAAAATTTAGACATTCTAAAAAAAAAAAAGTGTTGAGGAGACAGACCAAAGTTGTCACTGAAGTGGAAAGCTATTTCAGAAATTGTATTTATGATTTGTTACCCGCTACGTCATCCACTGCTAAGAGACCTTGAATTTCCGGTGTTTGGTACTAATTCTTCTCTTTCCGGTTTGTGTATCTTTGCTTTTTAAGGCGCCTCTACTGAAGTATATACTGGTAGCACTGTTAGTGGCTGTTGTGTTAAAACTAAGACAAATGCACTTGAGTATCTGTAATATAATCATTTTAAATAGACCTCTTATTTGTTTTTCTGTCCATTCAATCTGCTACCCAGGAACTTCAGGTAAGATGATACTATTTTCAATTCAGATACGCTAGTAGGTGTATTGCATCATTGCAGATTTATAACAACATAATTGCTTTTTCTCCCCTTGCAGAGTATGTATGCCTATTTGCACATTTATATTGAGATGTGTGTGATAGAAGTATTTTTCTTGGTTGCTCGAGGAAGAAAATATTTTCTGAAAGTGTAAATATATTTTAAAATGTAGTTTTAAAATCTTTATATGTCTAGTTTTGGAAGTTGCATAATTTTATCTCTTGAGGGAAGGTGAGTTTTTAAGTATGATCCATAGAAATCCTGTAATTTCTCATTAGGCAGCTGCACAACTGGAATGGTTTGGGTTTGTGGTTTAATTCTTTTATTAAAAGTGAAATCAACAAGCTTTATCTAAATAATACACCACGTCCACTTCCAATCAACTGCTTTTATTTTCTAGCAATTAAGAGCTATCTTTGTAGGGTGAATGACTATCCAAGTGAGGACCTTTTACAACTAAAAAGGAGTCTGGTAATGATTACACCCAGACAACGGGCATAAGCCAGTGTTATCCTGGACAGAATGACCTATGAGCACACTATATCCATGTCTTATAGGCTTAAGTCTGAGTAGGGTCATTTTGGGGAACATGTTTTGACTTCTAAGTTCCTTCTACAATAATTCTTTTTTTGGTATTCCAATATCAACGAACATGATTTCCAGCACTTCTAGAGTATTCCACTGTGAGTATTTTCTCATCTGGGTATGAACTCTGCCTGAGTGGTTATTTAGGTTTGATAACCAACATATGCACACTGTCCATCAAGCATAGCCAGCCACCTTCTCAGTCTTCTCACACACAGACAGTTTTGGCTTTTGACCCCAAAGGTGATGTAAAATGCAAACACGACATCTGGGTGTGGGGAGCTAGAAGGCAGCTCTACGAGTGGGGGTGGTCCTGTGCTGCGAGAAGGCCCGGTGGCCTTTCAATCACCACAGACTCCAGCACAGGCCAGGCTACTGTTGCTTTCAACCCCTCAGCCGCCACTAGGGAAACGGTTTCAACATCCTTGCCTCCGATGCAGTTACTGCATCCTCCAGCAGGACACCAAATATTATCCCTTCGAGAACAGCTTCCCTGACTCCCAGTTCCTCTTCACCTGAGCTGTGGTCAGATCAACGTGACAGCACTGTGCCCAGTGCAGCGCTCTCTGGCCCTGGATATCTCTCTCTGCCAGCTCAGTGCGAGCCAGGTTCAGGGTGGGCGACTTCCAGAACTGCTGCCTGAGACAGTTCTTCCAATCCATCCATTGATTCAGTGCAAGAGAATCAGTGCTGTGAATTTGTTTCACAGTTGTACATTTCGCCCAGTAATTGTCACATTCCTTTTCTGTTTTGTAATCTCATTTTTCTTTACCCTCTTTATTTCTTCACATACTGTGTTTTCTTTTTCTTCCTGGAACTCTTGCCTCTTCCACATTTTTTTCATTCTTTCCGTGAAACAGCTGTTTTAAAATACCAGCACAATAGTAAGCCTTCCCTACCAGGGTTAAAAACAAACTGTTAGGTATAAAATAAGTTAGGAGGAAATATTAAACAGCACAGGGAATATAGCCACTATTTTACAATAACTTTAAATGGAGAATAATCTAAAAAGATGTGAATTGCTATATTGTACACTTCAGTTGTATAACACTGCAAATCAACTGCACCTCAATAAAAAATAAATAAATAAAAATCATTTGGTGGTAATGTAGCATAGTAGTTACAGATAAAAGGTACAGATAGAGCTATAAACTATAGAAATCAAATACTGAGTCGTATAATCAAACAATCCTAAGGATAATCATAAATATCATAAATGGGGTGAATAATGATAATTTCCACATAATATCCAGAATGTGTTCAGGATTCTTACCTGTTGCATTATACCAGAGATCTGTTAGAATGGTAGGCTTTATTTTATTAGGAGCCAGAAAAAATAGACCCATAAAACCAGAGGAAAAAACTCATTAATTTTAATAGTAATTTATATCTCTCCCTGAAATTATATGATTATGCTATTAACTGAGCTCTCATCAGAAAGTTTATTTCAGTGAACCATCTGTGTTTAAAATGGTTAATGTACATGATAAGATTCTGTGCTAGATTTTATTCAGATTACCTATTTGGTTTAGGTTCAAATTTGCTCATCAATGGGTGAGTAATATTTCTCTTGCTTTATTCCTGGAGAGAAATAAAACCTACATTTGTTTTTAGGGGGAAGAAATTATATTCAATTAAATAAACTTACTTAATATATGATAATTTGTAGAGACAACCTGAGATATATCTGGAATCTTTCTGTAACACTCTACCTTGCCACTTAGCCCAGTTCTCGGTACACATGTACAATTCAGCAACAGTCCTTGGTACCAGGTCAATCCATCCAGGTCCAGGGAGGGAACTGTTTCCTGTGTTGGGACAATTGTTTAAAGATGAGCCTAAAGCAAAACTGAAGCCTTGCTGCTCTGGCCTCTGCATCGTGCATGATCATCTGACTGTGCCCAGCTGCCCTCTGACACCCTTTAACTCTGCATTTTATCTGTGAAAACTGCTGTGGCAGAAACAGGCTGGAATGTATACCTGATGCTCTTCAACTTAATACCCAGAAGCTGTGGACTGTGCCACAAGCATGGCCCTTACTTTGTTCTCTGGACAACAGTACTAAACAGTGGGGGTCAGGGAGTAGGTAAGGAACACCTCTGTTGATATTAACAGTCTCTTTCTGATAGCTTTTTGTTAACATGGCTCTTTAAGAGTACTCCCAAAGCAACTTGTAAAACAGTGTTACCCACTGTGCCAAAGAAGAGTGTATGATCACATCTATCTGTGACTTAACACGCATTTAGGTGAACAGTGTGCTGTTTACCACTCTTCACAACAAAATCATTGGTGCCCGTGTCCGTGAGGTGAGGGCTTGAGAATTCATAATGAAAATATCGATGCTAAGCTACGACTGACCAGATGTGTGAAGTTGTACATGCGGGAGAATTCTGGCCTTAAAAAGCAGCTGACGTTGTGATTTCAGGGTGAGAGTATGGACAACTTCAACTGGGGAGTCCGCAGGCGTTCTTTGGACAGTCTGGACAAGTGTGACCTGCAGCTGCTGGAGGAGCGCCAGCTCTCAGGAAGCTCTCCCAGCCTCAATAAAATGAACCACGAGGATTCTGACGAGTCCTCTGAGGAGGAGGACCTCACCACCAGCCAGATCCTGGAGCACTCTGACCTCGTAAGTAGGAACTCTCCACCTCTTCTTCCCAAGAAACTGGGAGACTGCTCTTTGTCATTCAGGCAGCAGGGCAGTTTCCAGTTGCAACTAAAGAAACTTCCCACAGCTGCCAAACTCAAATCTGAGACTGTCGGGTGGGGTCTGTCTGATTCTAACCAGCTTCTTTGGAGGGTGCAAATGGAGACAAACACTGGGGGTTTCATCAGCCCTGAATGCCATCAGATTTGTTCAGGCCTAGTTTTCCTTAAATCTAGGTTATCTGGAAAGAGAAGGGGTCTTTGTGTCTTACAGTGCTGGGCCCTGCCAGCTGCGGTGTTTAAGTTCTAATGACAGGGAAGTATGTATTAATATGTTCAATAGTTAGTACCTGTCCACTAGCAACCAGCTTGTACACTGATTTGTACTCTTATGTAAAAAGTAATCAGAGCTTGTAAAGAATGGGAACGTCACACGACATGTTTCCTTTGCTTTCTCGACAGATCATGAATCTCTCCCCTTCGGAGGAGACTAACCCCATGGAATCACTCACGACCGCCTGTGATCTGACCCCTGCTGACCCTCACTCCTTTAACACCAGGATGGCTAGCTTTGATGCTGCTCTGCCTGATATGAATAATCTTCATATTTCTGAGGGTTCAAAGGTGAAGAGATTTTGGCAATTGTTGGTTGTGGTTTTCTTTCCAAAAAAAAAAACGTATTTCCAATTTTCTGAGCATTCGTAGCAGGTTATAAGTGGAGGGACTATCTTTTTTTTTTTTTTTTATGAAATAGTTGTTAGTGCCCCTGAGCCTAGATTTTGAAGTTGCTTTACTCTCAAAAGACCTAAGCAACCATCTTCTTGTTGGTTGAAAGAGATTTGATTTGAGGTCCTTTTAAGATGAAATGTTTTGCGTTTTCCAGAGAGCACAAACACTGCTGATTAACAGCAAAACAAATGTCTGAGATGGCTGAGACAGGGAAACTGATGTTCTTTGTCATGACTTTTATAAAACAATCTGTTAAGTGAGGTGTGGGTGTATGCATAGATTGGGGGACATTTCTTCCTATGTAGGAACCAATTACACAGGCTGTGCACTGACTGCATTCCCGCCTTCGGTTGGGCTTTCACAAATTTCAGTATCGATCACGGTATTATGCACAAAACTGTCTTAATCGGCTCTCTGAGGAGAAAAGTAAGTAATGGATAGAATTTCCTTATTTAAAAGGTCAGCTTTTTAGAAAAACTTTAAAATGTGTATTTCATTTAAGGTTTATTTTATTGATTTGCATAAGCCATTTTGTCCATAAAACTATCAACTTCCACACTGTGTTCACATATGTATCCATATAAATGGCCATTAGTATAGAACTTTATTTTCTTATATTAGATATACCAAAATTGCCTATTACTATTAGGATTAAAGTTTTCTTTAACTTGAGTTTGGTTATGGTGGTTTAAGTTTAAAAGAGAAAACAGGAAAATATACATAGAAAACAGATTTATAAAAGTATATTCTTTCTGATGCTTCTACAGAAAAATAAAATACTGACTATTCTGTATCCTTATACAGTGTACTAAAAATATATCTGAGATCTAGCAAAATCTATATACTGTAAACCAAGGGCAACCAACCAAACTGCAATCACCTAAAAATATTGAAGCTTAAAAAATAATTATTTCTAAGATTTCCCCATTACAAAAGGACTGTGACCAGGATTCTGAGAATTAGCAGAATCCTTTTCTAGCCAAAAAGGGGACCAGAAAGGAAACCTGAGATTAAAATGCCAGAATCTTTGAAATTAAACTTCATGGAATGGACATCACAAAATAAATGTGAAGTTATTATTAGCATATGTTATTTCTCAGTCTTGCAGTAGTCAACTTTTCTATTTTGAATGCTAAGTTATATAGATTTCTCATACAAAGCACTGCCTAAGTAATAATATTTTCATGGACTCACAAAGAAATCTATCAGGGCAAGGCTGAGTTTAATTTCTGAAAAGCAAAAAAAAAAAAATAATAATAATTTCTGAAAAGCTCTTTTTTTACATCAGCTGGGCTTCTGCAAAATTTGATTTATCTGTATTGTTAGAAAGAGAAAACAAGATGTTTTTATAAGATCTCAGCCTATCCCTAGTAGATTAAGTTTATATACATTAATAACCCAGACCAGTCAGCAGTCTCGTTGGCACCAGTCTAGTTTTAAAGAGCAGGAAGAGACAGATATGGATAAGCCCCTGAAACTCAGTATTTATAAGCAGTTCCTTCAAAGACATGAGATAACCTATTTCCCTAACATATCTGTAAACATTCCTAATTTCCCTATTTAATCCTAGATTCAAAATACTAAAGGGGCAGCCAGATGTCAACCGTGATAACGCTCTAATTCATATGCCTATTTTGCCCTGGTTTTGTCTTTAAGAAAATGACTCACTGAACCATGTACACAAGCTTTCTTCCTCTCCTCTTCTGTTCTGTGGTCGGGCTGCCTTCCTTCCTCTCCTGAAGAACAATTGGTCCTCCAGATGATTTCCCTCTGGCCCGGGTTCAAGCCCAGCCTCTTTTTCCATTTGACCTGCCAGTCGCTTTCCTGCCTCTCAGCGGTCCCAGCTCTGCCACCCTAGAGACGTCTCATCTCCCTGCTCATTCTACATTTTACAGCAACCCAAGAGCAGCCTCTCATATATATATGTGCTGCCTTCAGGGGATATTCCCAAGAGTGAAGCATATATGTATGTGGAGCTCAGAGGATGCTCAGTACGTAAGGCCTATCAATGAGGCGGGCTCAATGAATAGCTCTGGGTCACTCATGGGCATGGCAGAGACTTCAGGAGCCTTTACTATGCCAGGCACTAATGATTCTAAATTCTAGTTTCTATCGGTAACATTGGACATACTACAAATTATATAATATACTGGAGAGTTAACTCCAGGTAACTTGCTTTAGAACACTAGGCTTGTACAACAAAGACAGCTCTGAATCCAGAGATGGGTGTCTCTCACCCTGGCTCTGGCTCTGATTACATACCTGGTATTAGGCATGTCCTTTTCCTGTGTGGAGCATCTACTTCCTCATCTTTGAAAGTGGAGGTCAGACCCAGGGGGTCGCTTCCAAGTTTAGCATTTATACTCCTTAAGTGTGGATCAAATATGGTAATCTTCTGACAGCTTCTTTGGGAACTCTCAGAAAAGGCTGAAAAGAAGATAAAGAACAGTGCTTCAGAGAATTCTTGAGTTTGGTTACACAAATTGACTATACCATAGCTAGAAGACAGATGCCCCCGATTTCCGTTATTCTCCGGATTTCAGAGTTGCCTCTGGATATCCTTACATGTTGGGGGATTCCTTTCTCTCCTTTGCTCCCAGGCTGATGCCGTCCAGGAAGAGGAGGACGCCACCGTGCAGGAGGATGACCTTTCCAGCTCCATCAATGAACTCCCGGCCACTTTCGAATGCAGCGACAGCTTTAGCCTGGATACGACTGAGGCAGAAGAAAAAGGCAACCGAGCGCTGGACCACTTCACTCTTGCCAGGTAAAGGGTGTACACGGCACGTCATATTGGGTTCGCTCTAACTCCAGTTTAACGTCAGGCTTGTGCCTCTGGGACCTCCTCGCAAAGGAGTCCAGGCTGACATGACTTGGAAGGCTGTCAACCAGTAAGGAATCTTCCAGCTCCAGTGTAGGGCCTTATGCGGAACCAGGAAGGCTATGCCTATAGGAACTCTTAGAGCCCTGGAATATAATGTACTCAGACGCTCAGTCGTGTCTGACTCTTTGCAACCCCATGGACTGTAGCCCGCCAGACTTCTCTGTCCATGTGATTTTCCCAGGCAAGAATGCTGGAGTGGGTTGCAATTTCCTTCTCCAGGGGATCTTCCTGACCCAAGGATCAAACCTGCGTCTCCTGCACTGCAGACAGATTCTTTACCACTGAGCCACCAGGGAAACCCTAAAGCCCTGGAATAACATAAAAAGCCAAAAAGGAGCCCTTGGGGACATGGTCCAGACCTTGTAAGCTTTGAAGATAAGCTAGCTTGGCAAGGCTTGGAAATGGAGTTCTTCCCATCTTGAGTTAAAAGACCAGAACAAGAGGCCCTTTATGAGCTACATACCTACTTTTTTTTTTTTATGTGGGTGGCTTTCAGCTTCAAGACTGACATTTCTGAGACAAGTGAGATCTAGTCAGGGAATATAAACAGGAAACATAAAGGAATAGATTCTTTTTAAAAAAACTTAATGTGGCATCTAGGATAAATCACAAATAATGCTACAGATCCGCTTCAGGAGAAGAAAGTCAGAATCCTAAAATCACTCCTCTGAACACTGCTTCTGACATGGCCAGACAGAGGCTTTCTGTTATAGTGACACGTATCCTTTTGTCAGAGAAACAGCTTAGGGTGATACCTAGAGAAGAAATGTTGACTTTTCAGTTCATATATTTTTCTCTCCTTTCTTTGTTTCCCTCTGTCTCACTGTGAATTTCTCTTATTTTCCTTTCTCTGCCTTTTTTCTCCTAATCATGTATGTGTAATGCACCCACTATTACTCTCCCTCCACAAAGGAAAAGTGAAAAGATTCAAAATTTTTCTCATTTTTTTAAAGTGAAAAATTAAAAAGACTGAAATGGGTCAAAGCACAGGAGTGAATGTGCCCTGTGTCTGGGGAAAGGCCGGCAGGAAAGTGAGGGTCAGTTGCTGAAGGATAAAAAGCTGTCCCGTATCAGAGTTGGGGAATCTCGGGAATTACGGAATCCCAGAGGTGAAAAATTCTCTTTTCTAGAATCTGAATCTCAAGACCTCTGACTGAGAGCCAGGCTCCAGAAGCAACCCCCATGGGAAGAGAGGGCAGGAGGGTGCCTCGGGTGAGAACCAACACTGCCGGCAAAGGTGAGGAGGACGCTGTTCCTGACTTTGTTGTCTGTGTTTTTTCCAGCTTTGGGGAAGGTGAGAGGGGAGTGTCGCCCCCTCCCTCGCCCTTCTTCTCGGCCATCCTTGCCGCCTTTCAGCCCACAGCCTGTGACGACGCCGAGGAGGCCTGGCGCAGCCACATCAACCAGCTCATGTGCGACTCGGATGGCTCCTGTGCTGTGTACACGTTCCACGTGTTCTCCTCCCTGTTTAAGGTATGCTGCCCACAAAGGCTCCGCAGCTGCCAGCTGGTCTCTCCCTGGAGGGGGGAAGTGCTGGGTTTACACTACACTTTGTCCTCAGTTTCCTCTGCTTCATCCTTTCTTCCGTTCATCATGGAGATGTTGTGCTGGGTGGTTCGGGCTGCCAGGACGTGATCCTCGCTGGCCCCTCCGGCTTTCATTGGCGTCATCAGGCACAGGCAGGCAGCCAGGCCTTCGGGACCACAGGTGGTATCTTCAACCAAGCCCATTCTCCATCTCTTCTTTCCACTTCGACCTCTGGTGTACCTCTTTCTTCTTCGTGGTTTTTCCTTATCTTTTATCCCCACTCACCATGAATTCCTTCAACCTGCCAGCCTGTGACACTTTTTGAGAGGCTGATTCTCTTGAGGACATCATGAGATAAGGCATGGTAATGTGTGCTGGATGGAGGAACAGGGCCCTCTGATCACCTTCAGGAAGAACCATGGCAAAAGGGAGAGATAGGAAAATAAGGAATTATGTGAAAAGTGGAAAAAATGGGATCATCTGCTTTAAATAATTGCAAATTCAGGAAGCCATAATTTAGTTAATATAAAAGTAAAATCGGTTTTTGAGCCTGGAGGCCCTTCCATTCTTAGAGGAGTGTATACCAATAGTACTAATAGCTAGTGTCTCCATATTCTCTGTTATTTGTGCGGCCCACTCTCAAGTTTTCCAGTTTACTTTTCATGAGACCTGTCTGGGATGAACTGGGGGCTGGAGGGACTGTTAGCCTTAAAACAGGAAACAGTGGGCTGCTGAAAGATAAGAATCCAGAAACACCCTAACATTAAGCCGGACTGGAATTTAAAAACAAACTATCCCAAAGCTACCATTTGAGGTAAATTTGTAAAGATTCAGGAACAATGTAATTTATTATATTGTTCTAAAGTCTGTGTTTAAGTAATGGTTAATCGTGTATATTTATGTTTGGCTGTTGTGATCCTGTCTTACTACAGTTACTAGACTGCACGCTCAACTTTATAGTCCTGAGCAGGACTCTTCCTTCTGCCGAGAACCATCACCTCCTGTTTTCCCTCAGCTGTGCTCCCAATGCATACAGATCCCTGATGGGGCAGCACTTCCATGAATGAGGCCTTCCTTTAGCTCTTTCTCCCCTTGCACCCCCGACCTGGGATCCCAGGCATCTGCCACACTCTGTTGGAACTACCTGTTTAGGTGTCTGTCTCCTGCAGGGGAGGGCAGGTAACGGTGTCTTGCTTTGATTCCAGTGGCTGGCACAGTGGCTCACACACAATAGGTGCTCAGTAAATGCAGCAGGAAAAGAACTTTTTTAATGTACGTCTCAAAAGTATAGTTTCCACTTAATGCCAGTACAGCAGCAGGTTGTCGTGTGAGCTGGTACATGGGGCTGGTGCTGGGAGGGACACTCGAGTCTGGGTTCTTTTTTTAATCAGTTGACTGGATCAATTCCTAAGACATTTATCTGCAATAATAATACAAATTGTGTTTCTCCTATTTTTTTTAATATTACATTTTTCTTTAAGAACTTTCTCAGCTACCATCAGATGCTCTGTGATTGAGAGCAAAGTCGCTGTTCCAGTATGCTGGCAATGAAGCACATTTCAGACACACAGTCTACGGTTCTTTCATCACATCCTCACTGGCGCTGTTTACTTAGTTTCCCGATATTCCCCTGTGGTCTGGACACCACGTTGCCCTGTATTTGGTGGATTCTGGACGGGGTAGAGAGGAGGTTAACTGCAAAAATACTTTGCTTTTTTTTTAAATTTTATTTTATTTTTAAACTTTACATAACTGTATTAGATTTGCCAAATATCAAAATGCATCCGCCACAGGTATACATGTGTTCCCCATCCTGAACCCTCCTCCCTCCTCCCTCCCCATTCCATCCCTCTGGGTCGTCCCAGTGCACCAGCCCCAAGCATCCAGTATCGTGCATCGAACCTGGACTGGCAACTCATTTCATACATGATATTTTACATGTTTCAATGCCATTCTCCCAAATCTTCCCACCCTCTCCCTCTCCCACAGAGTCCAAAGCAAGGAAATGGTTTCTAATGGTCCAGCAGGGATGGCTTTCCAAGTGTCTCCATCAGTCTATTTCCTTCCTGTGCTCCTGGGTTAGAATATTGTCATTTGTGTGCACAGTGTCACCAAATCACATGCTGTTTTTATATGGAAGTCATAGGTGGCTCTAAAGTTCCCAGCCTCTCAGTCCAATAAAATGTAAACCCAGGTCTGACCATATTCTTGGGTGAGAGAGAAGAACCCAACTTCCTGGAGGACCTGGCTCCTCCTCCTCACTCTGCCAAATAGCTCTGTGATACACAGCATTTCCTGCTCCTCTCAGCTGCAGCATTCTGTCAAGTATTTTAAATTGCACATAAAACGAACACCACCATAAGACATAATGTTATGCGTTATGAGAAGACTCTCAGATATATTAAATAAAAATAATATGCAGCACGGTTGGCATTTTTTTCTAGTATAACTGATAAGGAACCAAGAGCCTGCTGCTGTTTGGGGGACCTGCTAAGTACCCCATAGCAGGGCAGAGAGGATTTCTCGTGGATTAGATTCTCCAACTCAAAAGGTATGAAATCTCTTTGGGAAAAGCCAATGCCTAGATCTGGAATTATTTTTTGGTTAAATATTTTGTTCTTTTTGTTAAAGATATTTTGAGTTGGAAGTTGGGGCTAAAAATGTTCTCATTTTGTCACTGACACAGGCCCCATGAGTCAGATTCTTCCTAATTACGGTTTTTCTTCAGTCAGTATAGGAGGAATAGTAACGTTTACAAAACATTATCACTTATGGAAGGGCTGTGAACTTAGAACCCTTACTCCATCACTTACTGTTTGCATGATCTCGAGTCCTCTGACCTCTCTCAACCTCAGGTTCTTTACCTGGTTGTGAACACTGATGAGGTGACAATGTGCAAAGCTCTCAGGGAGACAGGTCCCACACAGAATATACTCTCTCCTTCTTCAGAGACTTTGTGGCTCCATTTTAGTCCTCCTGTCTCTGGGAGCTGTGATCTGGGAATGATAGAAAGGAGTCGTATCTCATGACCTTTTTCCTCTCACCCACACTGAAGTAATCTCAGAACTTACTCATCTGACAAACACGCTAGGCAAAAGATTCTGGCTGGCACTGGCCATCAGCAAAAAAGCAAAGCAGCACTTATTTAAAAGATACATGGGCATCCACACATTGGGAAATGACATTTTAAGAAGAAACTTTGTCCACACTCACTCTGTTCCTATCTCACACACACACAGGCCTGCCACTACATGCAGGACCTGTGCTGATTTGATATTTTCCTAAGAATTAAAGAAGTTTTTTTCTAGCGCCTAAGTTAAAACATGGTCTTTACAAATAGTAATTATGTTGCCTTTCAGAATATTCAGAAAAGGTTCTGCTTCCTAACCTGTGACGCAGCCAGTTACCTTGGCGATAACCTCCGGGGCATCGGATCCAAGTTTGTCAGCTCTTCCCAGATGCTTACCTCCTGCTCCGAGTGCCCCACACTCTTCGTGGACGCCGAGACCGTGAGTATCCCAGGCCTGCTCCCATGGTCACGTTGGCCTGCCCAGTGGACAGTGTGGAACTTCAGGGAAGCACGTGTGTAATTGCAGTTTGTTGGAAAGATACTTCTGGTGTTTGTGAGCAGCGCTGTGTGGTGATGGGAGCCCCAGAGGCCTGGGTCTGCACAGGAATGGCTGTGCGTGGCCAGCCGAGGCTGTCACTGCAGGAGATCAGGGAGACCCCCCTCCCCAGCCCTGTGCTCCCTCTGTGTCCATGGTGCTTCTCTCTGATGACCCTAAAGGCTGTGAACATGGTGAGCTAACCTCTCAGGGCAGCCCTAGCCAGTCCCCATGATGCCAGGTCAGCCAGCCAGATGGATCCCCAGAGGCACCATGTCGTCACTTTCTCTTCTTCCAAGAGACCACCTGCCCTCTTGCTGGATTCGTCCAGCCCCACTGCAGATGATGAATTTGAAGGATAATTAAAGTAGTCGCTGGCTGACTGCTGAATGCTACATAAACACAATGCTAACTTTCCAAGACCGGCGAGCTCTCTGTAGGGGAGAGGGGCACCTCTTTCCATCCCGCATGCATATCACAGAACCGTCTCATCTGCTCAGTACTCATTGGGGTTTAGAGACAGTGAGGATGTGCTTCACTTCTGAAAGTCTCTGAAGAGTCAGTCTGTCCAAGAACTTGATTAGTGGTTGGCTGTCTTGCAGCAAAGAATACGATATGAGAAATCTTTCCATCTTAAATGATTTAAAATGCAAATTAAATACAAAGACCTAGTTGGAGGTCTGTCTTTACATTTCCTGGAGTATTACTGGATGAAGACACTGGAGTCCATGCATAAAATGAATGCCGATTCTTAATGCAGGCTTCTGTAGAATGCTTGTTAAGATCTGTCTGTCTAAACTGATATGGGGGAAATGGGTATCTTCACAGGAAATTTAAATTAGCAAGTCATATTCAAGTGCAATTGCTTCTGAGAGTGGAGCAAAATTACAAACTGTACAGGTTATTAAAACAGATGCCACCCCCGACACACTCTATATTACATCTAAATATACTTGTCTTTTCTCTCTGTGTAGCCATGCCTTTGTCTAGGTGTCTCTCTGGAAGTTGTTTTAATACAAACTATTTTCCTGTCTTTATTAGCTCCTTTCTTGTGGACTTCTGGACAAGCTCAAGTTCAGTGTTTTAGAACTGCAAGAATATTTGGATACCTACAACAACAGGAAAGAGGCCACTCTCTCAGTAAGCATCTGTGTCTCTGTGCATATAAGTTTCATTAACACCAAATGAACCCAATCACCATGAGCTCTTGGGAGGCGATGTGAATAACACAAGAGAGGCCCTTTTGGGAGAATACAGATGTATCCAGTCTTCCAACTTAATGGTGGTAGAACTATCAATAGTATGGATTATATAAAAATGATACCTACAAAAGAGAAATTTTTTCAGCTTTCAATTTTAGCCCTATAATTTTTCTAACCAAGAAATTGGGGAAAGTGGGTATCTGTTTAATGTATCACTTTATCAACATTATAACCTCTCTTTTCTCAGAAATTGATTAATAAAACTGTTAATTGCGTCCTTCCAGTGTTCACCTCACCCAAAACTGGTTGAGATGGATCTCATCTCTCTCCTCCACCACTCTCAGTAGCTGTCTCTCCCCATCACCGTGGTTTCTCTTGGCCTCAGCTCCTGCTCTTTTCTTCCTCCTTCCTTCAAAGATGTAAACTGTAAAATGTTACAGACTGAAGTGATTCAGAAACCATCCATGCAGACCTCCTGATTTCCCACAAATACTTGTGTGTAATTTCCAGGGAGCACTTCCCATCGTAGACCAGACACTATAAAAAGATTGTGGATTTTGAAGTCAGATGGAATTTGAACTCAAACTGCAGTTCAGTTTCTTAAGGGTTAGTAACCCTGGATAAGATTCATCATCCGTAAGACAGTGCTATGCTATACTAGTCACAGCAGCTGTCCTTTTCCTGAGTCCTTTTTATATATCCAATAACCTGGTAAGAGTTCTCTCTCTCAAATCATGTAATGCTTGCAACTACCCTGGGAGTTGCTATTCTTCTTCTCATTAGCTGGGAGGTAGAAAAGTGGTTATTTAAACCCAGGTCTGTGGGATTCAAAGGTTCTCAATATTGCCTTTGAAATAGAAACAGTGTATGTAAACTGCCCTGCACAAGTACCTCATACACAGAAGACATTCATTCTTAAGTTTTTGTTTCTTGTTACATTTCCATGACTGTCAAAGAGAGAGTTCTAACATTCTACTGCAGCAATTCCCTTTGTCTTCTATTTCTGTGGCTCTTTCACTCACTGTTTTCCAGCTTCTCGGGCATCAGTTAATAAAAGTAATCCTTTAATTCTGGTTGGTGAACAAGCCAGTCTTTTGATGTCAAGTGTGAGTTTCAGCTCTTTGGGGCTTGCTGTTTTCTACCCAAAGATTCCTTTCACATCTATACTAGTTACTATACTAGATAGTTAAGCTGGCAGAATCTTTAAATAGCTGGGCTATTATTGTAAGGTCTTTCTTACAGTTACACAGACCTGGCCCATAGAAGCTGCCTCAACATAACAGAGTCAGGCTGCATGGCCCAGGCTGGGCCAGCCTGGGAAGATGTACCGGCCCTGTCTCCTAATCTCAGTCATATGAAAGGTTTCTAATTGTATGTGGATTTAATTTATACAAACATTTGGAGTGGTCTGTGACACTATTTTTCAGGGTAGATACATCACAACAATAACACGATAAATGTTGAAATTTTAAAATGGCCATCGCTGAACCCTTAAAAATTAAAGGTATTTTAATTTTAAATTGTTAATCTTTAACCAAAAACTTTTCAGTCATTGCAGTAAAATTTTATCTTACTGTGATTAGAAACTTAATCTATTATATTTTCCCTGACAGAATTGGTATAAACACATTCTTAAGCCACCACTGAGCTCACCCGTGTCTCTCTCTCTGACAACAGTGGCTTGCAAACTGTAAGGCGACATTCGCAGGAGGTGCACGAGATGGAGTGATTACCTGTCAACCCGGGGACTCAGAGGAGAAGGTAATGAACACCTGTTAGAGTTCATCTTTTCTGTGCTCTGACTTTGTGTGTTGGTTTTGATACACCCAAGAAGCGTGGAACTTGAAAAGGGAAGAGGGAGGAAGCATCATCCCATACATTCCCACGAGACCTGTACAGTAAGCAAGAATGACATGAGCCAAGCATGATGGTGTGTTGATGGGACTGGTGGGGGAGGGTCTTCTTTTTGGAAAAGCAGAAGTATAAAAATAACCTTTCTGCTGGACACTAACTATACTAACCATTTTCCTAATAAAACTGTTCTTTGTTCAGAAATATAAAACCAATGTCATAGGGCAATTATCTTTCAATTAAAAATTTTAAAAAGAGGAAAAAAAATCATTAATTCTTCACTGAACCACTTCTTTCAGTGAAGAAAGTCTCTGTTGACCTTTCAGCAATCACTCAGATTTTTCTTCTCATTTAGAACTGCTTTAAGTATACACCTCAGTCCAGCTGGCTTATGTGTGCCGCCTTGTAAAAGAAACTCAGCAGAAAAGCGTGAAGTCACTCATTCTATAGTTACTGCTGAGTGGTCCCCATGGTGGGTACAACAGTGAATTCTGCCTGGGTAGAGCTTCTGATCTATTCAGGGAGATGGACATTAACAGTCATATGTGTGTAAACTGTGACAAGTGCCATTAAGGAAAGGTGGGAACAGTGAGCTATGAAAGGATATAGCAGAAAACCTGGCCTAATGAGAGGGCGGTTCCGGGAAGGCTTCTCCACAGAGGTGTCATTCAGGCAGAGATCTCAGCTCTGAGCTGGAGTGTGCCAGGGGTGCAGGGTGGAAGGCAGGGGCTCAGCAAGCCTGTGAAGGCCCCAAAGTGGCAGGGAAAATGACCCTTTGTGAGGACTGAAGGGAGCCTGGCAAGGCAGGTAGGAAGTGACCAGGAGAAAAGTTGCAGAAGCCAGACCATGCAGGGCTTGGGTGCTTATCCTGACATCAATGGGAACCAATTAAAAGTTGTTAACAGGAGGGTGTGATTAGATTGGGGCTCTCCCACACTCCTGTGAAAATAGACCTAATGAGCAAGCGAGGATTTGGGAAGACAGGTTAGGAGGCTACTTACTGGTCAAGGCAGAGATGTCCACTTGTAATTACACTATCACATCGAGAAAAGCATGTCAGAGTGTGGGGCCTTCAAAGGATGAGAAATCACCTTCAAGGTGGGCCTTGTGCAGAAATGATGGTGTTGCTCCATTTAAATATTGATCTTATATCCAGAGTTGGTGGGAGATTATTTTTCTAATTGGAGCTACCATTTGGCTTCCATTCCAAAGAAAAACCCAACAAATGTTTGACCTCAGAGCACTGCTTATCCTCCAGTGATTTACTCTAGCTCTCTTTTTTAAGTCAGATTCTCTGTCTTCTGGAATAGTTTGATGGTGCCCATTATTCTGAGCACTCTTTGCATGATGACAGATGGAAGCAGGGATTAGGAAGTAAGCTTTCACTTGAAGAATCTATGTCTGGGGAAAATAAAATTATATCTGGATATAAATTGCAAAGTCAACATGACAGAAATTACTCCACGTGTATATTCTATTTCAGACAAGCGTGGACTTTGTGGGAGGATTAGTGCTTACCTTACTAAACCTAGCAAACTCTTGAGCAGTTAGAGATGTCAGTTGGCCAGAGATGATGACCACGTACAGACAGGCATGTGAAGTCTCCTGACCCCAAGGCTTGCCCCATAATGGCAGTAGCCAATTTCTAGTCATTCTTAACAGGTGACATAAGTGAGAAATTACTGTGGGATTTGTGGAAGAGAATATAATTGTTTTCTAGATGTTGAATATTTTCTGACTTTTTGTCTATTCTCAGTATAAAGTTGTGACATCAAATTAATGAGGAAAGTTTACACTTAGGTAGCCTATAAGCTATAACCAATTCACAGACATGTTTTATTCAGCTTGTACAAGTTTTTTAATTGACTAAACATTTTAAACTTTAAATTGTTCACACATACCCTCAAAACAGCATTTATGGCATCTCTTAAAATAAAATAAAAAGCTAGCAACACCAGGCCTGCCTTCCTAAAGTGGCAGCAGCGGCAGCAGCAGTGGCAGCCACCTTGAGCTGGGTGGCTCTCCACCATCCTTGTGCAGTGAGTTCCTGACCCTGCAGGTGAGAGCCAACCATCACGATGTTGTTTTCTTTATGATAGGAACATGTGCCTCTGTACCTAAGGCCCCAAAATGGGGAAGTGAATGCCAAGTAGAAAGAGTTGTGCCTTTCGAGAAAAACGCCAGTGTTCCTCTTTGCTGCTGTGAGAACCATCTCTGTGTACTAAGACGCAAGGGCCCCTGTGCTGGGTTCCCTCCTGGAAGGAGCCTTGGAGGAGGATTCCCAGTGCGTGTACAAAACAGAACAAACCGTGCTCCTGAAAAAAGTGCTTCTAATATGTGAGAAGGATTTTGGAACTGAAGTTGTTTTTTTGTTTTTTTAAGGCAGGCATGATTAGTTAATACTTTAGGCTATTGGGTGACTACAATACCAGTTCTAGAATGAGGCACAGCGCACAGTTAATAAGATGTAAAACAAGGCGGGCGTGTGAGTCCCAGACATGGCTTTACCAGTGTTTTCTCCACCTGTGCACATCCTGAAGACAGGCACATCTCTGCATGACTTAAAAGCCAGCACTGACCTCTCCGTTGCCCGTGGAATTCATTGTGGAGTGGCTTCTGGGGAGCTGAAGTTCATAGAAATGTAGGTCAGGGTAAAGCGTTGCAGCTCTGGGCTCTCCAGGCCACAACCTCAATCAAGCCTTCAGTGAATTAGCACAGCTCACCTCCTGGTTCTGCAGAGCTGGCCCTGGGAAAGCTGCAGAGGTCATCGCTTCATCTGCTGTAAGTGATTTTAGCTGATGGCCACGGAATTTCACAGCCATTTCTGAGCACTACTTGAACACTCGACTCTATGGACTCAAGTACAATAATTTACATTTAGCCCCACTACATTTTATTACATTCAAATCATCATAGAATCTTCTTGGACACTAACCCTCTTGGTTGTGTTTCCTATCCCTGCCTAATCCATGAATGGGAGAAGCCTGCAACCTCTGTTCTACAGATTGAACAACAAGCTAAATGTTGAACAAGACAAAATGTTTCTCCAGCTAAACTGTAACCCATTAAACTTCAGATAGTCAGTTGTTCTCTATAAGGAATCTCTTTTCTAGACTGACTAAGGAAATGCCTCCTGAAGTGGAAGTTTTCTTGAAAAGTAAATACTTCAAGCTGTGCAATCTATATTAGAGGCTTAAACGTATTTATCTTTCAAAATTTTGGAAGATATTCATGACAAATGTCCAAAAGAACTACTCAATAAATGTAATACAACAATCATCAATGTGCCAGAGCCAAGTGATATTAGCAACAGTGAGAACATATTGTTTCTACCTGCTCAGGAGGTTACAAGCATCTATATAACACAGAGTGGGCTTCCCAGGTGGTGCTAGTGGTAAAGAACCTGCCTGTCAATGCTGGAGACATAAAAGACACAGGTTTGATCCCTGGCATGGGAAGATCCACTGGAGGAAGGCATGGCAACCAACTCCAGTACACCTGCCTGGAGAATCCCATGGATAGAGGAGCCTAGGGGCTCCTAGGGTCACAGAGTCAGACACAACTGAAGCGACACATGCAAGACAAAAGTAGGAATGCTTCAACACTTGGCTAGATTTTCTAAATTCTATCGAGTTTAGTTTAAACCAGTGACTTTCAGAGATTAAACATGGTGAAAACCATAGCTAATATATTAACAGTAATACTCTGACTTACCTTCTGACATGTCAAAAATTTCTAAGGGGGGACATTCCTTGTGGTTGAGTGGTTAAGACTCCACACTTCCAATGCAGGGAGGGGCAGGTTTGATCCCTGGTCATGGAACTAAGATCCTGCATGCCAAAAAAAAAAAAGAAAAATTCTTAGATTTTTCACCTAACTAGCTGTCATAAGCAAAGCACTCCTTTCAGAGCAGAGTACAGACAAACAAGAATGGCTGTGCTACCGCTGATGTCTAGGCTTTAAAGCTACCTTGTCTATGGTGGGTTCTTAATATCTTGATTTAATTTTTCTTCTCATTTTGAGAAAACATACCTCTAAATCCAGTTCAATAAATCACGCTGTATCAGGTGTACAGGAACAGGGCTTAAAGAAAATCTTTGTGACCAAATAAAACAGTGACATTTCCACATTTTCAAAAGAATCTTGAATCACCAAAAACAAATACATCTGTAAAGATTTCTCAAGGGATTATTTTTACAACCTGGATACCAGAAAATATTAGCAGAGGGCGGGGAAAAAGCTTAACATTTTCCCTGAAAGGCATTTTTCACTATCTTTTTGAAGCTCTAAATGCAAACTTGGTCCCAGCCTGAGGCCAAGGAAAGGATTTTTGAGACAGTAAATATCAATGCAGCTTAGACTAGCCTACCTAAAAAGGAGTGTGTAAGAAGGACTCGGAGAACTGGTGTTCATCAAGTTGGCCAGCTCCCAAGAAACACAATTTTGTGCCCTGACTACCAGGTGGGAGGAATTTGTTGACAATGAAATTCCTTAGCACGAGGCTGGAGTCAGAAAGTCTCGTTGGCCTTCATTAAACAGAGAAGATTTTCCTTTAGCTGATCTGACGACCTTCTGGGATTACAACCTTGTTTTGGAAACCAGTAAAAAGACAGCAGTTTCTTCACATAAAACCCTGTAATTGCTCAGTACTTGCTTCTTTCCATGCTTCTGCAAAGTAAATTCCATGGGAGAAGCAGTTACATGCTAGGTGCTTACTAACATTTCAATCAAATTTGATGTTTTCTAAAAAGTCCTCACAGTGGAGACTCTGTACGTGTAGATTTAAGACTAGCCTTGTAATCCTTTCTTGTGTGACTCTGTCTTTCAGTAGTATGTAAGGTTTGGTTATAAAAATGTCTAGCATAACGGTTATAAAGTTTTCTTGAAAATAGTAAATAACTT
This sequence comes from Bubalus kerabau, assembly GCF_029407905.1. Classification (NCBI taxonomy): domain Eukaryota; kingdom Metazoa; phylum Chordata; class Mammalia; order Artiodactyla; family Bovidae; genus Bubalus; species Bubalus kerabau. The sequence goes on along the minus strand of NC_073635.1, from coordinate 29,284,287 downwards.
GGGTTGTATAATCTTTATCATAGGCTTAAAGCTTTAAAAGGTATTTACAGCCAGGGTCAAAAAAACTACTCAATAAACTTGATACAGCAGTCATCAATGTGCCAGACCCACACGGTATTACTAACAAGTGAGACAAGAAGAGACCCTTAGAAGGCAGGGGGTGAGGGAGTTGGGGGTGAGGGAGTTGGTACTGATGATGCTTTATGTTTGAAGATACTAATAATTTGATAGTTTTATTAATAATTTGATAGTTTTATTTTTTGTATACTGTACCTTATGTTAAGTACAACATATTAAACTGATGATAATTTAGGTTTTTTGGGGAAAGAGTTTTAAAGTAAGTGGTTTTTGTTATCGATGATTAGAAATAGAAGATCCTTAAATACTTTGAAAATCCAGAACCAGATGTATTGACCCATAGTTAGAAATGGCCAAGTGGATTTTTTTTTTAATGTTCAGTCAGGTTGTGGTAATCTCTTACCACATACAGAAACTTTCCCTAACAAGTCTATGATTACAATATGGTGACACCAAAAATATGACAGCTGTAGCTGAACATGGCCCAAGTACAAATTTATATTCTTCTAGACTAATGGTTGGTTTCTAGAAGACTTTTAGAAATTCACTAATGGGGGAAAAATTATAAAAAATAAAATGCAAGGTTACTTGTCATAGCTCACACTTGTTTGGGAGGATAAAGACAACATTCAATCCTTTGAAGTAATATCTAGCTCTCCTGTCAGAGGGCTTCCCTTGTGGCTCAGTTGGTAAAGAATTGGCCTCCAATGCGGGAGACCTGGGTTCAATCCCCGGGTTGGGAAGATCCCCTGGAGAAGGGAAAGGCTACCCACTCCAGTATTCTAGCCTGGAGAATTCCATGGACTATAAAGTCCATGGGGTCGCAAAGAGTCGGACAGAACTGAGCGACTTTCACTCACTCCTGTCAGATATTCTCAATGTGGAAAGCAATAGGACTAAAGAAAATGCCACTTAGATTGTTAATTATATGCTAATTAGATAGTCATAGTTCAGTAGATACGGAGCCAAGCACATAAAAGACTCTGCCTTAACTAACATTTAGCAATGACTGTTTGGGGCGGTAGTTCTTCCAAATTAATCCAATGGCATCTTCACAGTTTTACTACATTTACATGTTATTCACATTTAAACACTAAAATCTTCAAGCAATACAAGTTTTCACTTACAGTCTCCAAGACCAACAGAATCTAAAGCAACTAATCAAGAGAATCTAAAGGATCACAAATTATGTCTTCTAATGACACGTTTCCCATTAGAGCTTGTCTTAAACTGGACCGCTGTGCATGTTGAATGGGTACAACATTTGCAAGCATTTATCACGGTGGGGCGAGCGATGCTAATACTGCTGGACGGCTCTGCTCTTGAAGAGGGCCGTGCTTTCTGTTGCATGCAGTACACTGACCCTGTACTCTCTTTCCTTTCCTTTGTTTCCTGTGCCATGCTTGCTGTGTAGCAAATGGAATCTCTTGCAGTAAGTTAACTTTCTTTCATACTTTGTCCATTTAGGCATGGACCCATAACAAATCTTATTTTTACTGTGACTATTATATCTTTTAGCATGTTTTTCCCTTTTTTGTTTCATTTTCTTTTATTTGGTAGACTAAGACATGTAGTTTTTATTAGCATTCCAGGCTGCTTTCCTCCCAAAATAGAAACCTATGTTGCTATGAACTCTCATGCGCTAGGTGGGGTATTTCTAGTAATAACTACCATTATTGAACACTTAGGAAAGTCAGGGTTTTCATAGCTGGGTTTCACCCTAACTTGTGAAAGGTAACATTCTGTTTTTAGATGATACTTTTTTATCTGCAAGTCTCTGAAAGTTGTCTTTAATACCTGATTTTGAAAGGTTTCCACAAACAAAAGTTTAAATGATCATAAAATGTGTTACTAAAACAACCAAAGACCTAATTTGCATTAACGAGTGAGTATAGCTACTTCTTTAAACTTAGGCTTGTTATAAGCACTGAGAGATCACATAAATTTAAGTAGAATTTCCCCCTACCCAAAGGGCCAGGGAAAAAGGAGAAAGAAAAACTCCATCCAGCATGGTCTTAGCACGAACTGGAGTCATTTTTAAAAATTAGGATCAAACGTATGTTAATAATACCATTAATGGAATATTCTTCCTAAAAACCTAAATTCTTGTCATTTCTCTCCTTAAAGTGATCTGGGGAAAACAATTTTAAGTCACCTCAGCAGCTCTCAATTCTGCATTCTTTTTAGTCTTATTAAGCTTTCCTGGTGGCTTAGATGATAAAGAATCCACCTGGGTCAGTTCCTGGGTTGGGAAGATCCCCTGGAGGAGGGCATGGCACCCTACTCCGGTATTCTTGCCTGGAGAATCCCTACAGACAGAGGAGCCTGGTGGGCTATAGTCCATGGGGTCACAAAGAGTTGGACGTGACTGAGCAACTTTCACACACACACACTAAGAGTAAAAGAAAGGCCCTGTTTATCCTTACTTAACCACATTTGAATGGTGAAGTGTTGGTTTAAGCCACATATTTAACTCACTTTCACTGGTGACTGCTGAGCCATGCAGTTCTATCTGGTGAAGGCTGTCCTTTTTCCGCTGGCAGAATCCCGTCCTCTACTTAGGAGCTAACCCTTTCTTGGGATAAACAGGCAAAGTTTAGAGGCCATTAAGCAGATACAGCTCAAACAGTAGTCATGATCATCGGTGTTGGAATTACTCATGGTTTATCCTTACTTTATAGTACGTGTATGCTATATAATGAAAACATTTCCAATTCCAGAGGTGTCTATAGGGCTTAAGGCCCATTTTGTAGGAATAGTTTTTAAAAATTCTTTCCACAGAAAGTTTTGCATGCTTTTCATCATTTCTCCTTTTTGTAAGCACTTTGGGCCCTTTTTATATCTAATTCAACATGTATCTGTTGAGCACTGAGTAGAAACATTGTCGGTAAAACTGGCACAGAACCTTAGACAATCACATGACTTTTCCTGTGTTTACAAACTTTAAGATCCGTGCCTGCACCCTAAGTGGAAGCCGGAATCGTCACGAGGAATAATCTCTCGAGTGTCTCCTGAATTGATAAATTTTGACACCTAGAACCACTTAATGTCGTGCCTTTCAAATATACTTTTAATAAAAAGAAACTGTTTTAAAAGACATATAGCTTATAAAAATTAGCACAACCACAGCTGTAATTTGTAGATATTAAATCTAATGGACAAATATAATGGAAATTTGGCAGTTCACCAAGTCCCTTTATAGCTACTAATTCTATTTAGTAATCTTACAGGATTTGTTTTATTCTATATTACACTGTGAATTTCTCACTGATATTCATTGATTGGATTTTATTGTTCTGTGTTATTTAGAATGGTAACAGCTAGTTACGCTTCCTTGTTTTAAAAAGAAAAAATGTTAGTCTCCACTAAGATTTCACTTACTATGTAAGAATGATCCTTAGTAACTATTTCTTCCTACACAAATTCTCTCTTTAGCAACTGGAACTGTGTCAGAGGTTGTATAAGCTACACTTCCAGCTGCTGCTGCTTTTTCAGTCCTACTGTAAGCTCATCGGCCAGGTGCATGAAGTCAGCTCCATGCCAGAGGTGAGCACCCCCACCCCCAACCCCAGGTCCTGCCATGAGCTCAGCACTGCTTTTCCTTTGTTCTCCCCCTGACCAGTTTATGTGTAATAAAATCACTTGAACATTTATAATCATTTCATTTAAGCACAAGTCTTAAAACACTAGTGTCTCCTATTTATTTCCATGCTCCTTTGGTGGTGCCAGGACTAGGGTGAGGCAAGTGACCTACCTGGACACAAAATGCAAGGACAGCCTTCAGGGTCCCGGGGAGCCAGCTTGGCACAGCGCTGAGGGAGGTGCTCACCCTAGCGATGAGATCCACACACCTTCAGTATTTAAAACTTACCTAAATTTGAAATAAGAGATTCACTTTCAAGCTTTAAAAACTATGTGTCTAAGACAGTCTAACAACTATATAAAAGGCTTATTAACTTCATTTAATTTTGAGCCTGGGGCTGGAGTGTATCATTGTGTCTAAGCAGCATCTGCGTGAAGACTGTCCTTGAGGGCTTCAGTTCTATAGCTTGTTCAGTGAGCAAGCTGGGAATGAAGAAAGGCAAAGATGTTGGGTAAATCAACTTCCCAAAGAAAACAGTCATCCTCAGTTTGCATTAGAAAGGGAAAAAAACCTTTAAATTCACATCTGTTCTTTTTTTAAATGCTCTTGAGGTCAAAATGCAATACAGCTATCTTCAACAGTACACTTCAGGGGCCCTAGAAGTGACACAGATTCTTTTTATGGTTTATTTCTTAATAACACAGGATCTTCTGGTTCCAGTGAATCTGAGGGAAAATATCCTTACCTCTGTGATGAATACTAATGTGACATTACGATTTTTCCTCCTCTCTCTTAAAATTATGTCTTTCATCTTTTCCCAATGCATAGGGATAGGGATAAAAATTTATTCTTCAAACAGGTCCATGTTCATGATTACATTTATTAGGCACTTATGTGCCCAACTGTTTAAATAAGCTGTGAGGTAGATAACATCTTCAGTCTCACAGCACTGAAGGCACATAAGAGTCTATCTGCTTGACCATGCAGTAGTCAAGAATGCAGAAGTGGCATCTAAACCCAGCTTTACCCAGCTCCCCCGCCTGTTCTCTTAGTGCATTTTATCTCTATGTGTTCCCTTCTACTTAAATAGAAAACATTAAGAGGAGTCAATCTTTTATACAAGCAGAGTATGCCAGCTGTTGATACAGTTATTCAATGCATACAGCCCCATAGCCCTACATATATCAAGCAGTATAGTTCCATCAGTCCTGTTTTTAGTTTACTGAGATATTAAGCTTGTGCTTAACCAGACGTCATACAATTTTAATTGGGGATGTAAAATCCAGCCTGCAACTAAATACACTAAAAATACTTTTTTTTTTAACAGCTGCTAAATATGTCCAGGGAACTGAGTGACCTAAAGAAAAACCTGAAGGAGGCCACTGCAGCCATTGCAGCTGACCCTCTTTACGTCGAGGGGGTGTGGTCCGAGCCAACCTTCACATCCACTGAGGCAGCCATCCAGTCCATGCTTGAGTGCTTGAAGAACAATGAACTTGGCAAGGCTTTACGGCAAATAAGGGAATGCAGGTAACGGGACTATTTGTATTGTTGTGTCGTTGCTAAGTCATGTCTGACTCTGACCCCGTGAACTTGTAGCCTTCCAGGCTCCTCTGTCCATGGGGTTTCCCAGGCAAGCATACTGGAGTGGGTTGCCATGCCCTCCTCCAGGAGATCGTCCCGACCCAGGGATCAAACCTGCATCTCTTAAGTCTCCTGCATTGGCAGGCGGGTTTTTTACCACTACTGCCACTTGGGAAGCCTGCTAGTTAGAGATGGTTAAAATAAATGCGTGCCTAACAGTCACTTTGTCAGGGCTAGGTACTAAATCACTATAGAAGGAACATTGAGATGTTTATATAAATTCTCTTCAGATCCTTCCCATTACCATGACAGAAACATCAGGTTTCAGAACTTATTGTCTGAAATATGAGTGTTGGTTCTGGTTATCTGTCATCTCTAAAATGTTTAAACACTTGAAAGTATACTCCAAAATAATTTTAAAACTAATTTTTTGAATGTATCCTTTTTGGGACTTTCTCCCTACATTTTGATAGTATATTCACATTCATTGTAACCACAATGCTATAGCAAATAAATGTTTTAAGATTATAGGATTCCATTCTGGCTTTTTTTTTGGCCACATTTTAGTTCCTCAACCAGGAATCAAACCTACGCCCCTCTGCAGTGGAAGCTCAGAGTCTTAACCACTAGGCAGTGAGGAAAATCCCCCTATTTCTGATACTTTTCTTTAGTTTTTTTAATCAAAACCAATAACAATTAATATTCTAAAACTGATTATAGTGATGTTTACACAATTCTGATTACCAAAAAGCCACAGAGTTATATTTTGGATGGCTGAATTGTATAGTGTGTGAATTTTATCTCAATAAAGCTTTTGTATTCATAAAGTAGTTTTCTTATACTAATAAAGGGGAGGGAGGTGGGAGGGAGGTTCAGGATGGGGAACACGTGTACACCTGTGGCGGATTCATGTCAATGTATGGCAAAACCAATACAATATTGTAAAGTAATTAGCCTCCAATTAAAATAAATAAATTTATATAAAAAAAATAAAATTAAGTGCATGCCCATAAAAAAAAAAAAGACTCAACCTTATAAATAACAGTGCCTCTAACCTCTGCTACTCTTTTCTGCCTGCAGAAGTCTGTGGCCCAATGACATCTTTGGAAGCAGTTCTGACGACGAGGTCCAGACACTGCTGAACATTTATTTCCGTCATCAAACTCTGGGACAGACGGGCACTTACGCGTTGGTGGGGTCTAACCAGAGCCTGACTGAGATCTGCACCAAGCTGATGGAGCTGAACATGGAGATCCGGGACATGATCCGCAGGGCCCAGAGCTACCGGGTCCTCACCGCCTTCCTTCCCGACTCCAGCGTGTCCGGCACTAGCCTCTGACAGGAGCCTCCCATCCCCCATGGGCACCAAGCTGGGGGTGCTGCCGTGCTGGGATGACGTCATTCGGTGTCTTCTCAGCCTTCAAAAGGCTTGGTCAGACTGTTCTCCCTCTTGTTACCTGCAGGACTTTTCATAAAGAGGATGGCAGAACTTCCCACGTGTAGCAATACTCTTAAGAACCAAGGTAGCATAGGACCGTTCTGGAACAGCCTCCATCCGTCATCCTGTGTGGCACAAAAATGCGTTAACCTTTTACTGAGCAAAAACTCACTACTGAAGACGTGACTTCCATTGCATACCAAAGCCAACTACTCTGAACAATACCCTCCTTTCTAGAAACAATTTTAGATTGGCAAAAGTGCAATGTTTTCTTCACTAAAAAATATTTTATATTCTAAAACTTGTACATTCTTTTTCCTTTTTTTTTTTTTTGCCTTTTGTGTGTGTGTGAGGTGAGCTGAGGAAGGAGCAGGCAGAATGAAGCTGGCCACTGAAAACTGTAAGACGGTCAAAAGCTGACAGCCTGTGTATGTGAAAAGGGAATTGTAAATGGACAATTTAATGTACACTGAAATTTGAATACCATTACTGTATCTAAAAGGAGCTGCTATGAAGTACCTTTCTTATGTTGCTAGGCTACTGTCTCGGAAAGCCCTGGATCTCTTTGCAGGGGTCTGTGATTAAGACCCTCGCACCAAAAATGGTCCAGATAGACCTTTTTTTAAGGATCTTGGCTGCTTTTTACTAGAATGTTGCTTTTATGAACATATTTATACTACAGAAGGATGAGTGTTAATTTTAACCAACTTTGCCATTTTGTAGAAAAAAGTAAAAGACATCCACATTATAAATTCCAAGTCTCTCCACCTGTTACGCATGCATATTTTAATATCCATGTGGATAGCCAGAAATAGGACATAAAGGTAAAATATGAGTTGTCACTTTGTTTCTTAAGAAATGTCATTTTATTTGTAATATATATGTAAAGGGCCATTCTTAAGTTTTCTCCTTAAATTTAATGCTGTCAAGTGTTAGCTGTGTGCATGTAAACCTGTTGCACATCAGAAACATATTCAAAGTTTATCTATGTAACTTATTCACTCTGTAAATACATTTAAAGTTTTTGTGATGTAATCTCGGTTGACATTCTGTTTAGAACTGCCTTTAAAGTAAAAAAAAAAAGAAAAAAAAAAATCATACTGACCACAGGTTTTATTTCTACTTAAGGAAGATTTTTGCTTTGATTTATATTTTTGCATGTGAGTTGCCATGGTGACAATCTCAAGGAGTACCACACGCGTGTGTTCCATGATTGGCAGCCAGGGGGGTTGTGAAGCAAGTACCAAGACTCTGGGAAACAGGAGGTCTCTGTAACCTCTTGAGGTGGACACCAAAGACTGTAACCCTCAGCCAGCTCTCACTACAATCAGAAGCAAGAAACCAGAAAACAAGAGCTCTCATTATCCACAGCCTATCATTACGTTGTCATCCTTAAAATTTTGAAAGAGACCCATTAATGATAAGGAAAAAGTAGTGAGTTCTATTCTTTCACCACAACCCATCTATTCTTCACCCAACTCAAAAAATGGGATCATGGAAACACACAACAATCTAACTTCTATGGTTTTCCTACTCATACTCCTTAGATTAACCAACATAACTTGTTTCCTAATATACAACTAAATCATAAGTAGTAATTCTCTAGAAGTATCCACAACAGAGTCTGATCCAAGATTTTAATTTTACCACAGATACAATTATTAACTGGGTTTTAATGACTTTCTGGACATTGCTGTCAACATACTATTTTGATGATTTTCAACTTACCCTAAAGATGATTAACCATAATCTGTAGAAAAAACTGAATCACAATCTCTTGGGGAGGCGGGGGGGCGGAATTTCACAAAATGCAGGTTTCTGTGGTTAACAACACTAGGCAACTCTGAGTTCTGCTGGGACCCCCACTAGAATGCACTGATTAGTCGTGACTGAATTTTCCACAGTGGCCTCCTACCCAGCAAAGAACCACCATGATTGGGTTATTCTTTTAAAAAGAGAGTTTTTCAGTAATATCATCTGTAGTTATGAGTAGTAGTGGGTTTTTTTTTTTTCTGTTTTTTTTTTAATTTTTTTTAAACAGGTTAATGTGAAAGAGTTCTACTTTTCCTGCTTCTTAACCTCCTCTCCCTTAGTGAAGCAGAAGGGCCCCCTGAAGCTGCAGACAGGCCCCAGCGAAGCCCAACAATCAGTGACTTTAGAGCTGCCCTCAAGTCTCCTGGGGTATCGTGTTCTCCCTCTGTTACTGAAGCCTTAATGTTCACTTCCCCAAGGGCAGGCACAGGAGAGGATGAGTAGGATATCTGCCCTCTCCTTTAGATGCCTATCTCCTCACCTCTGAGGAGGAACACCTTCTCCTACCATCATGCTTTTTAGCCCCAGAATGTCACACACTTTATCCACTGGCACAAAAAAGCAATTCAGGCAGCTGTACTGCAACTTAAGACATAACTTGAGTAGCCTGTAGTGTCCAAATTGAGTATTTTAGTAAAAGCACCATACACTTTAGAGGCATGTGAATGTCCTATTCCCACCAATAGGTAAGACTGTTAATATTAGTAAAGATGTGAGATAAAGATCCTTGTAATTTAGCATTGCACATGTGTGTACAAACATGCACAGAGTTGATTCTTAAGGCTCTTCAGGTTCCAAACCTTAACGCTATCCCTTTCAGTGAATTGTGGAATTACAGAAATAAGGTGGCGGTGGGGGGTGGGTAAAGGTCATGGCAGCTTTGTGCCCTCTCCCCAAACCCTGGCTACACACCTGTTCCCTGTGGGTGTTCATCTGTATCCTTGATCATATCCTTTAGCAAAAAAGCAGTAAATAGCACTACCATTTAAGGCACATCCCTCTCTGAAGCTTGGCATTATCCTTTCTACAACCTCGCTGCTCAGCACACAGATCAACATTAGCTCCCTCTTCTGGGAGCCTGGCAGAAACACAGATCCTCAGGTCCTACACCAGACCTACAGATTCAGAATCTGCAGTTTAAGAGAACCCTCAGAGAGATCCCCGGACAAGGACCTGAGCTTATCCTCTCACGAAAACACCAAAATCACAACTTTCTGCTGAACAACCATGGGGAACAAATGACTGGAACCTACGAAAAAAGATAATCTACTATCAAAGACAAAAAAGAAGCCACAACAACATGGTAGGAGGGTTCCATTTGCCATATAATCAAATCACGTACCCACAGAGTGGGTGACCCACAAACTGGAAAATCATTTTATCACAGAGGTTCTCCCACAGGAGTGAGAATTCTGAGTGCCAGGTCAGGTTCCCCAGACTGGGGGTCTGGCCATTGGGAGGAGGAGCCCCCAGCGCATTTGGCTTTGAAGGCCAGAGGGGCTTGACCTCAGGAACTCCACAGAACTGGTGGAAGCAAAAATGCCACTCTTGGAGGGTCACATAAGATTTCATGCACACTGGGACCCAGCAGAAAAAGCAGTAGCTTCATAAGAGCCTGGCCCAGACCTACCTGCTAGTTTTAGATGGTGTTCTGGGGAGGCAGAGGGCTGCTATGACTCATTGCAGGGACAAGGACACTGGTGGCAGAGGTATTGGGGAGTACTCATTTGCATGAACGGTCCTTGAGGCCATCATTTTGAGGCCAAGACCTAGCCCCACCCAACAGCACAAAGGCTACAGTGCTGAGATGCCCGAGGCCAAACAACATAGCCCTGCCCTTCAGACAGGCTGCTTAAAGTCTTCCTGAGCTCACAGACACCTATAAACACACCTCTTGACAGAGCCAGCGATCAACGCAAAGAATTAGAGGAAAACAACAGAATGGGAAAGACTAGAGATCTCTTCAAGAAAATTAGAGATATCAAGGGAACATTTCATGCAAAGATGGGCTTGATAAAAGACAGAAATGGAAGCAGAAGAGATTAAGAAGAGGTGGCAGGAATACACAGAAGAACTGTACAAAAAAGATCTTCACGACCCAGATAATCACAATGGTGTGATCACTGACCTAGAGCCAGACATCCTGGAATGTGAAGTCAAGTGGGCCTTAGAAAGTATCACTACGAACAAAACTAGTGGAGGTGATAGAATTCCAGTTGAGCTACTTCAAATCCTGAAAGATGATACTGTGAAAGTGCTGCACTCAATGTGCCAGCAAATTTGGAAAACTCAGCAGTGGGCACAGGACTGGAAAAGGTCAGTTTTCATTCCAATCCCAAAGAAAGGCAATGCCAAAGAATGCTCAAACTACCACACAATTGCACTCATCTCACACGCCAGTAAAGTAATGCTCAAAATTCTCCAAGCCAGGCTTCAGCAATACATGAACCGTGAACTTCCAGATGTTCAAGTTAGTTTTAGAAAAGGCAGAGGAAGCAGAGAACAAATTGCCAACATCCACTGGATCATGGAAAAAGCAAGAGAATTCCAGAAAAACATCTATTTCTGCTTTATTGACTATGCCAAAGCCGTTGACTATGTGGGTCACAATAAACTGTGGAAAATTCTGAAAGAGATGGGAATACCAGACCACCTGACCTGCCTCTTAAGAAACATATATGCAGGTCAGGAAGCAACAGTTAGAACTGGACATGGAACAACAGACTGGTTCCAAATAGGAAAAGGAGTATGTCAAGGCTGTATATTGTTACCCTGCTTATTTAACTTCTATGCAGAGTACATCATGAGAAATGCTGGGCTGGAAGAAGCACAAGCTGAAATCAAGATTGCCAGGAGAAATATCAATAACCTCAGATATGCAGATAACACCACCCTTATGGCAGAAAGTGAAGAGGAACTACAAAGCCTCTTGATGAAAGTTAAACAGGAGAGTGAAAAAGTTGGCTTAAAGCTCAACATTCAGAAAACTAAGATCATGTCATCTGGTCCCATCACTTCATGGTAAACAGATGGGGAAACAGTGGAAACAGTGTCAGACTTTATTTTTTTGGCTCCAAAATCACTGCAGATGGTGACTGCAGCCATGAAATTAAAAGACGCTTACTCCTTGGAAGGAAAGTTATGACCAACCTAGATAGCAGATTGAAAAGCAGAGATGTTACTTTGCCAACAAAGGTCTGTCTAGTCAAGGCTATGGTTTTTCCAGTGGTCATGTATGGATGTGAGAGTTGGACTGTGAAGAAAGCTGAGCGCTGAAGAATTGACGGTTTGAACTGTGGTGTTGGAGAAGACTCTTGAGAGTCCCTTGGACTGCAAGGAGATCCAACCAGTCCATCCTAAAGGAGATCAGTCCTGGGTGTTCATTGGAAGGACTGATGCTGAAGCTGAAACTCCAGTACTTTGGCCACCTCATGCGAAGAGTTGACTCATTGGAAAAGACCCTGATGCTGGGAGGGATTGGGGGCAGGAGGAGAAGGGGACGATAGAGGATGAGATGGCTGGATGGCATCACTGACTCGATGGACGTGAGTTTGAGTGAACTCCGGGAGATGGTGATGGACAGGGAGGCCTGGCGTGCTGTGATTCATGGGGTCGCAAAGAGTCAGACACGACTGAGGAACTGAACTGAAATGACAGAGCCAGAGGGATAAGACCCAACTCTATCGATCAACAGGCTGGCATGAATCCCTCCCACCGGGAAGCCTGAACAAGCCTCGGACCACACTCATCTGCCAGAGGGAAGACACCAGAAATGAGAGGAACTACAGTGTGGCAGACTGTGGGACAGTAAACACACAAAGTTAGACAAAATGAGACAGCAGAGGAATATATTCCAGAGGAAGGAACAAGATAAAATCCTAGAAGAATAAATAAGTTAAATGAAGATGGTCAATCAAACCAAAAAAGAATTCAGAGTAATGATAATAAAGGAAAGGACCCAAGATCTCAGATGTCCTTCTTATCATAGGAGACTGGAATGAAAAAGTAGGAAGTCAAGAGATACCAGGAGTAACAGGCAAATTTGCCCTTGGAGTACAAAATAAAGCAGGGTAAAGGTTCACAGAGTATTGCCAAGAGAACGCACTGCTCATAGCAAACACCCTCTTCCAACAACACAAGAGAAGACTACACACGGACATCACCAGATGGTCAATACCAAAATCAGATTAACTAAATTCTCTGCAGCCAAAGATGGAGAAGCTCTATACAATCAGCAAAAAGAAGACTAGGAGCTGACTGTGGTTCAGATCATGAACTCCTTATTGCCAAATTCAGACTTAAATGAAGAAAGAAAGTAGGGAAAACCACTAGACCATTCGGGTATGACCTAAATCAAATCCCTTACTACTATACAGTGGAAGTGAGAAATAGATTTAAGGGATTAATCTGGTAGACAGAATGCCTGAAGAACTATGGACAGAGGTTCATGACATTCTACAGGAGGTGGTGATCCAAGACCATCCCCAAAAAAAGAAATGCAAAAAGGCAAAATGGTTGTCTGAGAAGGCCTTACAGATAGCTGAGAAAAGACTAGCTAAAGGCAAAGGAGAAAAGAAAAGATATACCCATTTGAATGCATTGTTCCAAAGAATAGCAAGGAGAGATAAGAAAGCCTTCTTCAGAGATCAATGCAAAGCAATAGAGGAAAACAACAGAATGGGAAAGACTAGAGATATCCTCAAGAAAATTAGAGATACCAAGGGAACATTTAATGCAAAGACTGGCACAATAAAGGAGAGAAATGGTGTGGACCTAACAGAAGCAGAAGATATTAAGAAGGGGTGGCAAGAATACACAGAAGAACTATACAAAAAAGATCTTCATGACCCAGATAACCACAATGGTGTGATCACTGACCTAGAGCCAGACATCCTGGAATGTGAAGTCAAGTGGGCCTTAGGAAGCATCACTATGAACAAAGCTAGTGGAGGTGATGGAATTCCAGTTGAGCTATTTAAAATCGTAAAAGATGATGCTGTGCAAGTGCTGCACTTAATATGCCAGCAAATTTGGAAAACTCAGCAGTGGCTACAGGAATGGAAAAGTTAAGTTTTCATTCCAATCCCAAATAAGGGTAATGCCAAAGAATGTTCCAACTACCGCACAATTGCACTCATCTCACCCGCCAGCAAAGTAATGCTCAAAATTCTCCAAGCAAGGCTTCAACAGTGCATGAACCCTGAACTTCCAGATGTTCAAGTTGGATTTAGAAAAGGCAGAGGAACCAGACATCAAATTGCCAACATCCGCTGGATCATAGAAAAAGCAGCATAATTCCAGAAAAACATCTACTTCTGCTTTATTGATTATACCAAAGCCTTTGACTGTGTATATCACAACAAACTGTGGAAAATTCTTAAAGAAATGGGAATATCAGACCACCTTATCTTCCTCCTGAGAAATCTCTATGCAGGTTATGATGCAACAGTTAGAACCGGACATGGAAGAAAAGACTGGCTCCAAACTGGGAAAGGAGTACGTTAAGGCTATATATTGTCACCCTGCTTCTTTAACTTCTATGCAGAGTACATCATGTGAGATGCCAGGCTGGATGAAACACAAGCTGGAATCAAGACTGATGGGAGAAATACCAATAACCTCAGATGCGCAGATGACACCACCCTATGGCAGAAAGTGAAGAGCCTCTTGATGAAAGTGAAAGAAGAGAGTGAAAAACCTGGCTTAAAACTCAACATTCAGAAAACTAAGATCATGGCATCCAGTTCCATCACTTCATGGCAAATAGATGGGGAAACAATAGAAACAGTGAGAGACTTCATTTTCTTGGGCTCCAAAATCACTGCAGACGGTGACTGCAGCCATGAAATTATTTGACACTTGCTCCTTGGAAGAAAAGCTATGACAAACCTAGACAGCATATTAAAAACAGAGACATTACTTTGCTGACAAAGGTCCATCTAGTCTCCAAGCTACGGTTTTTGCAGTAGTCATGTATGGATGTGAGAGCTGGACTACAGAGAAAGCTGAGCACCAAAGAATTGATGCTTTTGAACTGTGGTGTTGGAGAGGACTCCTGAGAGTCCCTTGGATTGCAAGGAGATCAAACCAGTCAATCCTAAAAGAAATCAGTCCTGAATATACATTGGAACGCCTGATGCTGAAGCTGAAATTCCAACCCTCTGGCCACCTGATGCAAAGAACTGATTCATTGGAAAAGACCCTGATGTTGGGAAAGATTGAAGGCAGGAGGAGAAGGGGATGACAGAGGATGAGATGGTTGGATGGCATCACCGACTCGATGGACATGAGCTTGAGCAACCTCCAGGAGTTGGTGATGGACAGGGAAGCCTGACATGCTGCAGTCCATGGGGTCACAGAGTTGGACATGACTGAGCGACTGAACTGAAGATCTCAGAAAAAGAATGGAGGTACAGACTGGGAAGACACAAGAAATGATTAACAAAGAGCTAAAAAGTTTAAAGAACAGAGATATACAAAACAATAACTGAAATGAAAAGCAGACTAGAAGGAATCAATAGCAAAATTAATGAGGCAGAGGAACAGATAAGTGAGGTGGAAGACAGAATGGTGGAAATCACTGCAATGGAACAGAATAGAGAAAGAATGCAAAGAAATAAAAAGACCTCTGGAACAACATTAAGCTCACAAACATTTGCATTAAAAGGGTACTAGGAAGAAAATAGAGAAAGGACCTGAGAAAATAATTGAGGAAAAAATACCTGAAAAATTCCCACAGGGGAAAAGAAATAGTCACCCAAGTCCAGGAAGTGTAAAGTCCCCACAGGATAAACTCAAGGGGGAATCAGCCAAGACACACATTAACCATATTGACAAAAATTAAAGACAAATAGAAAAAAAAAATTTTTTTAAGAGAAAAGCATCAAATAACATACAAGGTTATCTGATAACATAAGGTTATTAGCTGATTTTTCAGCAGAAACCCTGAAGGCTACAGGAGAGTGGCACAATTTAAAGTAATGAGAGGGGAAAACCTACAACCAACAATACTTTATCTAACCAGCAAGATTCTCAGGTTCAACAAAGAAATCAAAAGTGTTACAGACAAGCAAAAGTTAAAGAGAATTTAACACAACCAAATCAGCTAAAGAAACTTCTCTAAAGTTTCTTTAGAGAATAAAAGGCCACAATCAGAAACAAGAAAATTATGAACCAGAAAGCTCACTGGTAAAGGCAAACACATATTTAGGGTAGAAAAGTATCCACACACAAATATGATATTTAAACCAGAAATAGAAAATGAGAGTACAAACGCAGGATATTGAAAATACACTTAAAATTAAGAGATCAGCAAACTTAAAACAATCTTGTACATACATAGACTGGTATATCAAAACCTCATGGTACTCTCAAACCAAAAATGTATAATAGGACTTCCCTGGTGTCCCAGTGGTTAGGAATCTACCTGCCAATGCAGGGGACACAGGTTCCATCCTGGGTCCAGCAAGATTCCACATACTGTGGCAACTAGGCCCATGCACCATAGCTACTGAGCCCAAACACTGGAGCCCATGCTCCACAACAAGAGAGGCCACCACAGTGAGAAGCCTGTGCACTGCAACTAAGGAGTAGCCCCTGCTCACAGCAACCAGAGCAGGATAGCACGCGGCAAAGACAACACACCACAGTCAAAAATAAAGTCTTTGGAAAAAAAACCAAAAACCTGTAACAGATGTGCACACAAAAAAGAAAAAGGAATCCAAACACATCACTGGAGACAGTCATCAAATGACAAGAGAAAAGAACAAAAGAGGAAGGAGAGAAAAAACCTATGAAAACATGATGCATATATCCATTAATATACAATGTTTGCTTTTCTCTTTCTGATACCACAGAAATACAAAGAATCGTTAAGAGACTACTATAAGCTCTTTATAAGCCATTATATGCTAATAAAATGGACAACCTATTAGAAATGGATTAATTCTTAGAAAGGTACAATCCCTTGAGACTGAACCAGAAAGAAATAGAAAATATGAACAGACCAATCACAACCACTGAAGTTGAAACAGTGATTTCAAAACTCCCACAAACAAAAGTCCAGGACCCAATAGCTTCATAGGCAAATTCAATGAAAAATTTACAGAATAATTAACATCTATCCTTTTGAAACTATTTCCAAAAACTGCATAGGAAAGAACATTCTCAAACTCACTCTATGAGGCCACCATCACCATGATACCAAAATCAAAGACATCACAAAAAAGAAAATTACAGGCCAATATCACTGTTGACCATAGAAGCAAGAATCCTTAACAAAATACTAGCAAGCCAAGCCCAAAGATACATTAAAAGGATCACAACCACAACCAAGTGGAATTTATCCCAGGGATGTCAGGATTTTTTCAGTGTCAGCAAATCAGTGATATACCACAGTAACAACCTGAAGAATAAAAACCATAATCAACCTCAATAGATGAATAAAAAGTTTTTTACAAAATCCAATTTATGGTTTTAAAATCCATTTATGATTTTAAAAAAAACTCCAGAAAAGTGGGAACAAAGAGGACATACCTCAATATAATATAGGTCGTTTATGACAAACCTACATCTAACATCATACTCAAAAGTGAAAAGCTGAAAGCATTTCCTCTAAGAAACAAGTCAAGGATGTTGTTCACTCTCACCACCTTCTTTCAACATAGCTTTGGAAGTCCTAGCCATGGCAATCAGAGAAGAAAAAGAAATAAAAGGAATCCAAATTGGAAAAGTAGTAGTAAAACTGTCACTGTTGGCAGACAACATGATACTATACACAGGAAATCATAAAGACACTACCAAAAAACTACTAGAGCTCATCAATGAATTCAATATAGTAAGTCACCTGTATATGAATCTTCAAGTTGGTGACTTTTTCAAAGATAAGAACGTGTGGTCACATGTCCAATCATGTGTTAGTTCATATGTCTGGAGTACACTGTCACGGTCATAAAAAGCATTGACTTTGCTTGGGTGATGTTATGGCCATCACCATGAAGGGGATTGGGAAGAAACTTTGCCCACAGTTTGTTCATGATTTTTGAGGGTTTAAGAAAGTGGATGAAAAGTTCAAAGAGGTCTTCAGCAACTTAGTGGCCCTTGGTGAGAAGCTGGAGCTAGATATGCAAGAGGACGCCTTCATGAACTCCTTGCTACGCAACCTGAGGAGCTTACACGAACCCTAACCCTAACCCTGACCCTGACCCTAAGCCTAACGCTAACTCAAACTCGAATTTGGGGGTGCGGAGTTTTGGGGTGAGGGGGTACACGAATCCTAACCCTAACCTTAACGCTAACCCTGACCCTAAGCCTGACGCTAACTCGAACTCGAATTTGGGGGTGCGGAGTTTTGGGGTGAGGGGGTGCACGAACCCTAACCCTAACCCAAATAAATAAATTAATTAAATAAAAATAAATCCCGGCTGCTTCCTGCCTAAGCTCCGCCCCTTCTGGTCTCAGCCCCACCCAGCAAAAAAGAGGGTGCTCCTCTCCCTTTCCGCTGCTGCTGCTGCTGCTAAGTCGCTGCAGTCGGGTCCGACTCTGTACGACCCCACAGACGGCAGCCCACCAGGCTCCCCCGTGCCTGGGATTCTCCAGGCAAGAACACTGGAGTGGGTTGCCATTTCCTTCTCCAGTGCATGAAAGTGAAAGTGAAGTTGCTCGGTCGTGTCCGACTCTTAGCGACCCCATGGACTGCAGCCCACCAGGCTCCGCCATACATGGGATTTTCCAGGCAAGAGTACTGGAGTGGGGTGCCATTGCCTTCTCCTCCCTTTCCGCTAGGGGCTCCCTATCCTACCCCTAGCCCTAGCGCCTACCTCCTAACCCTAACCCTATGCTCCTAGACCCTACCTGGGATTCGTACTCCTAACCTACGGACCTGCCTGCCTACCTGCCTGCCTGACTCTACCCGCTATGCTCCCCATAGCGGGTAGAGTCTGATGGAATTGGAGGCCCAGAGAAAGGACAGAGAGAGACAAGAGGAAGAAGTAACTGAAGAACCAAAGAGATTCATGACACAGAAAATGGCAAGCGGATTTTCTTTATTTGAAGAGATACGGTTATTTTTCGAGGCATAGGACCTGAATGTAGAGTTATACACAAAGTTGCAGCAGTTCAGAATGTAATCCATAAATCAGTGCTACTGTGTGTCAGCTATAATGAGAAAAAAAGAGCTAATATCCTGACATCACTGGATAATGTTTTCAAGAGGGTAGATAGAATTGAATCCAGTAAGGACCCAGAACCTGTGCCATCAATATCAAGCTTGAGTGAAACTGCAGCTTGCCCTACATCTCCT
Organism: Bubalus kerabau; assembly: GCF_029407905.1. Lineage (NCBI taxonomy): Eukaryota > Metazoa > Chordata > Mammalia > Artiodactyla > Bovidae > Bubalus > Bubalus kerabau. The sequence continues at coordinate 29,265,492 of NC_073635.1, read as the reverse complement.
ATTGCTGACAATCCCTCAGCTCTACGACATCCCACTTCCTCTCTCTCCTCCAGCCAGTACCTTTGCTTGCCTGTTCACGCAATGTCAGCCCCTGTATGCTAGATGTTGTACCCTACTGTATTTTTCAAGGTACTGTATGGAATAGGCCAGTTTTCATTCCAACACCAAAGGAGGGCAATGCCAAAGAATGTTCAAAATACCAAACAACTCCTCACAATTCACATGCCAGCAAGGTAATGCTCAAAATCCTTCAAGCTAGGCTTCAACAGATGTGAACCGAGAACTTTCAGATGTACAAGCTGGATTTAGAAAAGGCGGAGGAACTATAGACCAAATTGCCAACATCTGTTGGATTATAGAAAAAGCAAATAAATTCCAGAAAAACATCTACTTCTGCTTCACTGACTACAGTAAGGCCTTTGACTGTGTAGATCACAACAAACTGGAAAATTCTTAAAAGAGATAGGAATACCAGACCATCTTACCTGCCTTCTGAGAAACCTGTATGCAGGTCAAGAAGCAATAGTTAGAACTGGACATGGAACAACAGACTGGTTCAAAATTGGGAAAGGCATATATCAAGGTTGTATACTGCCACCATGCTTATTTAACTTATATGCAGAGTACATGGTGTAAAATTCCAGGCAGGATGAATCACAAGTTGGAATCAAGATTTCCAGAAGAAATATCAACAACCTCAGATATGCAGATGATACACTCTAAAGAGGAACTAAAGAGCCTCACGATGAGGGAGAAAGAGGAGTGAAAAACCTGGCTTAAAACTCAACACTGAAAAAACTAAGATCATGGCATTGGTCCCATCACTTCATGGCAAATAGCTGGGGGAAAGTGGAAACAGTGGCAGATATTATTTTCCTGGGCTCTAAAATCACTGCAATGGAGACTGCAGCCGCAAAATTAAAAGATGCCTTCGAAGAAAAGCTATGACAAACCTAGACAGTGTTTTAAAAACCAGACATCACTTTGCAGACATAAGTCTGTACAAAGCTATGGTTTTTCCAGTAGTCGTGTACAAATGTGAGAGGTGGACCATAAAGAAGGCTGAGCAGTGAAGAACTGATGCTTGTGAATTGTGGTGCTAGAGAACTCTTGAGAGCCCCTTGGACAGCAGAGAGATCAAACCAGTCAATCCTAAAGGAAATCAACCCTGATTGGAAGGACTGATGCTGAAGCTCCAATATTTTGGCCACCTGATGTGAAGAGCTGACTCATTGGAAAAGACTCTGATGCTGGGAAAGATTGAGGGCAGGAGAGGGGGCAACAGAGGATGAGATGGTTGGATGGTATCATCAACTCAATGGACATGAATCTGAGCAAACTCTGGGAGATAGAGAATGACAGGGAAGCCTAGCATGCTGCAGTCCAAGGGGTCACAAAGATTTGGACACGATTTAACAACTGAACAACAATTTTAAGATTAAAAATGTTTATTTTTTTGTTTGTTTTTATGTATTATTTGTGTAAAAAGTATTACAGGCCTACTATAGTGCTTTATAGCTGACTGTGTTCATTGGGTACCTAGGCTAACCTTGTTAGACTTATGAACAAACTGGACTTACAAACATGCTCTTGAAATGGAAAGCATTCATATGCAGGGGACTGACTGTAAAGTTGTAGGATACAAAATTAATATAGAAATATCTTACATTTCTATACACTAACAATGAAAGATCAGAAAGAGAAATTAAAGAAACAATCTCATTTATCATCAAAAAGAATAAAAACCTAGGAATAAACCTACCTAAGGAAGCATAAGTCCCTTCATGGATCACTGCCTTGTTGTGGCAAAGGGGCTTGTGTAACTCAATGAAGCTATGAGCCATGCTGTGCAGGGCCACCCAAGATGGACGAGTCATAGCAGGGAGTTCTGACAAAACATGATCCACTGGAGGAGGGAATGGCAAACCAACCCAGTATACTTGCTGTGAGAACCTCATGAACTGTATAAAAGGCCAAAAAGACAGGACATGAAAAGATGAGTCCCCCATGTCTGAAGGTGTCCAACGTGTTACTGCGGAAGAGTGGAGGAGAATTACCAATAGCCCCAGAAGGAATGAAGCAGCTGTGCCAAAGTGGCTATGATGCTAGCTGTTGCTGTGTCTACTGACAAAAGTAAAATCTGATGCTGCAAGGAATAGTATTGTATAGGAACCTGGAACAGTAGGTCCATGAATCAAGGAAAACTGGACATGGTCAAGCAGGAGATGGTAAGAATAAACATAGGTATCTTAGGAATCAGCAAACTAAAATGCACAGAAATAGGCAAATTTATTTCAGATGACCATTATATCTACTACTGTGGGCAAAAATCCCATAGAAGAAATGGAGTAGCCCTCATAATCAACAAAAGAGTCCAAAATACAGTAGTTGGGTGTAACTTCAAAAATGACAGAATGATTTCAGTTCATTTCCAGGGCAAAGCCATTCAACATCACAGTAATCCAAGTCTATGCCCCTACTATCAATGGTAAAGTTGATCAGTTCTATGAAGACCTAGTGGAGAAGGCAATGGCACCCCACTCCAGTACTCTTGCCTGGAAAATCCCATGGACGGAGGAGCCTGGCAGGCTGCAATCCATGGGGTCGCTAAGAGTCGGACACGACTGAGCGACTTCACTTTCACTTTTCACTTTCATGCACTGGAGAAGGAAATGGCAACCCACTCCAGTGTTCTTGCCTGGAGAATCCCAGGGACGGGGGAGCCTGGTGGGCTGCCGTCTATGGGGTCGCACAGTGTCAGACACGACTGAAGTGACTTAGCATAGCATAGCATAGCATGAAGACCTAGAAGACCTCCTAGAACAAACCCCTAAAAAGATGTTCTAGTCATCATTGGGGACTGGAATGCAAAAGAAGGAAGTCAAGATATACCTGGAGTAACAGGCAAGTTTGGCCTTGGAGAACAAAATGAAGCAGGGCAGAGGCTAGCTGAATTTTGCCAAGAGAATGCACAGCTGCTGCTGCTGCTGCTAAGTCGCATCAGTCGTGTCCGACTCTGTGCGACCCCAGAGATGGCAGCCCACCAGGCTCCTCTGTCCCTGAGATTCTCCAGGCAAGAACACTGGAGTGGGTTGCCATTTCCTTCTCCAAGAGAATGCACTAGTCATAGCAAATACTCTTTTTCAACAATACAAGAGACGACTTTACACATGGACATCACCAAATGGTCAACACTGAAATCAAATTGATTACATTCTTTGTAGCCAAAGATTAAGAAGCTGTATACAGTCAGCAGAAATAAGACCTGGAGCTGACTGTGGCTCAGATCATCAGCTTCTCATAGCAAAATTCAGGCTTAAAATAAGAAAACCAGGAAAAATACTAGGCCAGCCAGGTATGACTTAAATCAAATCCTGTATGAATTTGCATTAGAGTTAATGAGTAGATTTAAGGGACTAGATCTAGATAACAGTGGGCCTGAAGAACTATGGACAGAGGTCCATAATACTGTACAGGAAGTGGTGAACAAAACCATCTGATAGAAAAAGAAAAGCAAGAAGGCAAAGTGGTTTATCTGAGGAGGCTTTATGAATAGCAGAATGAAGAAAAGCAAAAAGCAAGGGAGAGAGGGAAAAGTACATCCAATTAAATGCAGAGTTTTAAAGAATAGCTAGAAGAGACAAGAAGGCCTTCCTCAATGAACAGTGTTTAATAGAAGAAAACAGCAAAAGGGGAAAGACTAGAGATCTCTTCAGGAAAATTGGAAACATTAAGGGAGCACTCTGCCCAAAGATGGGCACAAAAAAGAATAAAAATGGTAGAGACCTAGTAGCTGCTGAAAACATCAAGAAGCAATGGAAAGAAAACATAGAAGAACTGTATAAAAAAGATCTTAATGAACCAGACTACTACGATGGTGTGTTTAGACACCCAGAGCCAGACATTTTGGAGTGCAAAGTCCGGTGGGCCTTAAGATGCAGTGCTGTTAATAAAGCTAGTGGATGTGATGAAATTCCAGCAGAACTATTCAGAAAGGATGATGCCATCAAGGTTTTACACTCATTATGTCAGCAAATCTGGATGACCCAGCAGTGGCTAGAGGACTGGAAAAGGTCAATTCTCATCCCAATTCCCAAGAAGGGTAGTACCAAAGAATGTGCTAACCATCAGACAGTTGCACTCTACTCCTATGCTAGTAAGGTCATGTTTAAAATCTTGCATGCTAGGCTTCAGCATTATATGAAACAAGAACTTCCAGATGTTCAGGCTGGGTTTAGAAAAGGAAGAGGAACTAGAGATCATATTGCCAACATTCGCTGGATTATAGAGAAAGCAAGAGAATTTCAGAAAAACATCTATCTCTGATTCATCAACTATATGAAAGCCTTTGACTATGTGGATCATGACAAACTGTGGAAAGCTCTAGGAGAGATGGGAATACCAGACCATCCCGTCTTCTGAGAAACCTGGATGTGGGTCAAGAAGCAACAGTTAGAACCCTGTATGGAACAACTGACTGGTTTAAGATCGAGAAAGGAGTACGACAGGGCTGTCTTCTGTCACCCTCTTTGTTTAACCTATACACTGAGCACGTCATGAGAAATGCCAGGCTGGATAAGTTACAAGCCGGAATCAAGATAGGTGGGAGAAACATCAATAACCTCAGACATGCAGATGATACCACTCGAACGGCAGAAAGCGAAGAGGAAGTAAAGAGCCTCTTGATGAGGGTGAAGGAGGAGAGGGAAAGAGCTGGCTTAATACTAAATATTAAAAAAATTAAGATCATGGCATCTAGCCCCATTACTGCATGGCAAATAGAAGGGGAAAAGGTGGAAGTAGTAACAGATTTCCTCTTCTTGGGCTCCAAAATCACTGCAAATGGTGACTGCAGCCAAGAAGATCTTCTGATTTCATGGCAGGAAAGTGATGGCAATCCTAGACATTGTGTTGAAAAGCAGAGACAATACTCTTCTGATAAAGGGCCGTATAGTCGAGGTTATGGTCTTCCCAGTGCTCACGTATGGTTGTGCCAACTGGACCACAAAGAAGGCAGAACACCAAAGAACTGATGCCTTCGAACTGTGGTGCGGAAAAAGACTCCTGAAAGTCCCCTGGACAGCAAAGAGACCAAACTGGTCAATCTTAAGGGAGATCAATCCTGAATATTCACTAGAAGGACTGATGCTGAGGCTGAAGCTCCAGTATTCTGGTCATCTGATGCACACAGACGACTCATTTGAAAAGTCCCTGATGCTGGGAAAGATAGAGGGCAGAAGGAGAAGAGGGCATCAGAGAATGAGACAGCTGGATGGCATCTCCGATGCAATGAAAATGAACTTGGGCAAACTCCAGGAGATGGTGAGGGACAAGGAGGTCTGGCATGCTTCAGTCCACGGGGTCTCAAAGAGTCAGATATGACTGGGCAGCTGAACAATGAACAACAAGGAAGTAAAAGACCTGTACTCTGCAAACTGTAAGATGCTGATGAAAGAAATCAAAGATGACACAAACAGATAGAAAGATACACCATGTTCTTGGACTGGAAGAATCAATATTGTCAAAATGATTATACTACCTAAAGCAATCTGCAGATTCAATGCAATCCCTACCAAATGATGGAAGGGCATTTTTTGCAGATCTAGAACAAAACATCTTGGTCTGGAAGCACAAAGACTCCGAATAGCCAAAGCAATCTTGAGAAATCAAAACAGAGCTGGAGCAATCAGGCTTCCTGACTTCAGACTGTATTATAGAGCAATAGTAATCAAGGGCTTCCCTGGTAGTTCAGGGATTAAGAATCTGCCTGCCAATGCAGGGGACACAGGTTCAATCCCCACTCCAGGAAGATCCCACCTGCAGCAGAGCAGTTAAGCCCACAAGCCTAACTACTGAACCCTGGGCACCTAGAGCCCACGCTCCACAACGAGAGAAGCCACCGCAATGAGAATCCCCATTCACCACAACTAGAGCAAGCCTGCACACTGCAACAAAGAGCCACCACATTCAAAACATAAAATAAACAAATCTTAAAAAAAAATAAAGCTACAGTAAAACAGTATGGTACTGGCACAATCATACAGAATAGAAAGTTCAGAAATAAACACACACACTTAACGTCAATTAATCTATGATAAAAGAAGCAACAATAAAAACTGGAGAAAAGATAATTTCTTCAATAAGTGGTGCTTGGAAAACTGGGCAGCTACATGCAAAAGAATGAAATTAGAACACTCCATAACACCACACACAAAAATAAACTTAAAATGGATTAAAGACCTAAATGTAAGACTGGATACTCTAAAACTCTTAGAGGAAAACATAGGCAGAACACTGACATAAATCACAGCACTATCTTTTTGGATCCACCTCCTAGAGTAATGAAAACAAAAATAAACAAATGATACCTAATTAAAGCCTTTTGCACAGCAAAGAAAATCATAAACAAACTGAAAAAATAATCCACAGAGTGGGAAAAAATATTTGCAAACAATGCAACTGACAAGGGGTTAATCTCCAAAATATACAAACAGCTCATGAAGCACAATATGAAAAAAAAAATTCGAATCAAAAACTGGGCAGAAGATCTAAATAGATCACTTCAAAGAAGATATACAGATGGCCAAGAGGCACATGAAAAGATGTTCAGCATCACTAGTTATGAGAGAAATGCAAATCAAAACTACAATGAAGTATCACTTCACACTGGTCAGAATGGCCATTATTTAAAAAAAAAAAAAAAAAAAACTACAATCAATGGTGGAGGGCTTCCCTGGTGGCTCAGTGGTAAAGACTATCTGCCATTGCAGGAGATACAGGTTCAACCTCTGATCTGGAAAGATTCCACATGCCATGGAGCAACGAAGCCCATGTGCCACAACTACTGAGCCTGTCTTCTGGAGGCCAGGAGCTGCAATTACTGAGCCCATGTTTCACAACTACTGACCTTCACACACCCTAGAGCCTGTTCTCCAGAATGAGAAGCCCATGCACCAAAACTAAAGTAGTCCCTGCTCTCTGGAATGAGAAAAGCCCACACAGCAACAAAGACCCAGCACAGCCAAAAATAAATAATAAATATAAAAAACTTTTTAAACAGGGTTCCCTTAGAAGAATAAGAAAATAAACGCTGGAGAGGGTGTGGAGAAAAGGAAAGCCTCCTACACTGTTGGTGGGAATGTAAATTGGAACAGCACTATGGAGAACAGTATGGAGGTTCCTTAGGAAACTAAAAATAGAGCTACTATATGATCCTACAATCCCACTCCTGGGCATATGTGTAGAGAAAACCATACTTTGAAAAGATATGTGTACCCCAACGTTCATTGTAGCACAAGATATGAAAGCAAACTAAGTGTCCATCGATAGATAAATGGATAAAGTTGCAGTATATATACACAACTGAATACTATTCAGTCATACACTAGAATGAAATAATGCTATTTGCATCAACATGGATGGACCTAGAGATTATCATACTAAGTCAGACAGAGAAAAGGCAAATATCATATGTTATCACTTACATGTGGAATCTAAAAAAAAAAAAAGATACAAAGGAACTTATTTACAAAAATGAAACAGACTCACAGACTTTGAAAACAAACTTATGGTTAAGAAAGAGAAAATCTGGGTGGAGAGGAATATATTAGGAGTTTGAGGTCAACATATACACACTACTGTATATAAAACATAAACAATGGGAACCTAGTGTATAGCACCGGAACTCTACTCAGGACTCTTTAATAACTTAAATGGGTTAGGAACTTGAAAAAGAATAGATATATGGACATGTATAACTAAAACACTCTGCTGTACACCAGAAACTAAAACATTATAAATCAAATATATTCCAATATAAAATTTAAAAGCAAATTAAACAAAAAATAAGGGGACCTCCAGACTGCTTGTATTAGTTACTTACACCTGCTTCTAAATATCTGTCCAAAAAACATGAATTCACGTCAGTATCCATGGGTGGTTTTACAGCATCTTAATTATATATCATTAAAATTGGAGGCTTTTTAAAGCTTTTTTATACACTTACTCAGAATCAATTACTATGTGAATGCCTATCATGAGCTGAGCTTTTTCTTTTATTCAGCAAATATTTATCACATATCAGTTTTCTGAGCTAGGCACTGTTTTGGGGGATACTGCAGATACCAAAACAGATACATCCCTGTCCTCAAGGATTTTATGTTTTCATGGAGAAGATGAGCTTGTTTTATCTATGCCAGGCCATGAAGAACAAAAAAACAGGACAGAGTAACTGGGATATGGTTCTGGGTCAGAAAAGGGGTCAGAGAAACCTTTCTAATATAGTATTTAAGCAAGTGTGAATGAAGTGAGGACACAGAATAGATATCTGAGGGAAGAATGATCCAGAAAAGAGAGAAGCAAGTGCAAAGAGCCTGAAGCAGGAGCTTGATCCCCTGCTGAAGGGACAGAAAGGAAGCCAGAAACCTGAGTGATCTGAGTGTAGAGGCGAGTGGCCAGACGGTGGCACAAAGGGTCATGTGGCCCAGGAAGAATCTGGGCCTTTCCTGAGTGAAATGAAGAGCCACTGGATGTTGGGAGGCACAGCAGTGACACCCTCTGACCTCTGACCTATGTTTTAAAAGGATCTCTCTTCTTGGAATGATGAAAAAATTCTTGAAATAGTGGTGATCATTACACAACATGGTGAATATACTTAATGTCACTCAATTGTGTACTTAGATGGTAAACTTCATGTTATATATATATATATATTTTTTTTTTTTTTAAACCACAAAAAAATAATTTTTTTAAAAAGGATCACTCTGGGACTTCCCTGGTGATCCAGTGGTTAAGACTGCCTGCCAAAGCCTGTTATACAGAGTGAAGTAGGTCAAAAAGAGAAAATATCATATATTAATGTATATATATATGTGGAATCTAAAATGACTGATTCTATCTAGTGAACCTATTTATAGAGAAGAAATGGAGACGCAGACGTAGAGAACAGTCTGCCCTGCCACAACTAGGGATGGACACACTGGGAGAAGAGAGGGGAGGACAAACTGAGAAAGTAGCATTGACATATACACACTATCATGTGTACCTAGATAGCTGGCGGGAAGCTGCCGAACAGCACAGAGAGTCCAGCCTGACTCTCTGTGATGACTAGAGGGGTGGGATGGGGTTGGGAGGGAGGCTCAGAAGGGAGGGATATATGTATATAATTTTGACTGATTCATGCTGATGTATGGCAGAGACCACTACAACATTGTATAGCAATTATCCTCCAAGAGAAAAAAAAATCTGCCTGCCAATGCAGGAGATACAGATTCAGTCCCTGGACCAGGAAGACTCCACAGGCCCTGGTGCAACTAAGCACGTGTGCCACAACTACTGAAGCCCACGCGCCCTGGAGTCTGTGCTCTGCAGTAAGAGAAGCCACAGGAATGAGAAGCCGTGCACCACAACTAGAGCGTGGGCCGGCCACGACTAGAGAAAAGCACACACAGCAACGAAGATCCAGCACAGCCAAAAATAAATACATTTGTTTTTAAAAAAAAAAAGGACCGCTCTGGCTGCTATATGCAAAGTAGACTATAAAATGGCAGAAATGGGAAGACTAGTTAAAAGACTATTGCCACAGTGCAATCATGAGACATGTTGGCAACGGTAGCAACGGAGGTGATCAGAAATGAGTCTACTCTGGACATATTTCAGAGATCGAGCTAACGGAACTTGATGATGACACATAGAAATGTCAGCAACTCTAAAATCTGGCCCAAATAACTAGAAAATAGAGTGCCTGCTTACCAAGACGAGAAAGTGGACATTTGGGAAGTGGAAATCAAGCTTTACTATCACACATTAACTCTGAGATGCCAAATCAGACACCCAAGACAAGGCAGATGAGCAAATGGGTGGATGTGTGAGCGTGTGAGTGAGAAGTTTATAAACATAGATATGATAATATACAGCTTCTGAGGGAAAAATAGGATACACACCTGTCTCTCCTGTAAGAATCAGAGTGTAGAGCAATGAGTTTGAAATCTTAGTTGCACATTAAATTGTGCAGGGAACTAAAAAAACAATGCCCCACTCCACTCCTCCAGAGATTGATTTAACTGGCCCAACGTATACGACTCCAGGGCTGTTTCAAGTTCCCTAAGTAATTCTAATCCACTGCCAAGACTGAAACATTCTTTGATGGTTCTTGAACCTAAGAATCACCAGAGTCAAAAGTCATCAAAAGTACCCACTCGGGTAAATCCAGAGCAAGGTCCATCAAACTAGCATTTTAATAACCATCTCACTTTGAAAGTCATTGAATTAGGAGAAATTTACTCTCCAGTAAAGTTCATGCCGCCATCATTTTTCCACAGAGGGTGTTTGTGTGATTCAACACTAAATTTGTCACTGTTACTTTGTTTAGCATTTGAGGTCACCAGAAGTTAGTGACTAGAATTCACACAGTACACTAAAAGAACAGTTTCCTGTCAGACGTTTCCTTCTCTGTCACCATCTCCCCTAGCCCAGAATAGCTTTTAACAGCAAACTCTTGCTCTAAAACAGTATGTTAACATTGGGTTCCAAGAATGCTGGCCACTTGCCACTGGCTTCTAGGAGTTACTGGCTGGGCCAGAAGACTGACAAAGTTCCTCCTTGTTCCCTTCTAAGATTTCCAACCCATCTCTCCATATTTCTATTTCAAACTGTCCAGACACTTTAAAACTCACACTGCCCAGCTGCACTAACCATCCTCCTTCCTCAAGCCCATCACCATCCTGATCATACACAGCAGTGGTCTGTGAACGTCAGAGCACATTAGAGTCATTGGGGAAACTTTCAAAACACTATAGCCCAGGTCCCACTCCAGATTCCTTAAACTAAACCCTTAGGATAGCGCCCAAACATGGTTACTTATAAAGTTCCTTGGAGGATTTTAAGTTGCAGCTGTGGCTGAGAACAGCTGACCTAAAACCATAGCTTATTGCTCACTGTCTTCCTCTAAAATGCCTGATATCATTCCCAGGGACTGCAACATTCTCATGGCTAACCTAAACAGTATCTTTTTCCTCTCGGCTTTAACTTTCTTACCTCCAGGAATCTCTGCTTCCCTCTGTCCCAACTTGGCCACCCAATTTCATGTACATGCATGCTCAGTCACTCAGTCGTGTCTGACTTTTTGTGACCCCATGGACAGCAGCCCATCAAGCTCCTCTGTCCAAGGGATTTCCCAGGGAAGAATACTGGAGTGGGTTGCCATTTCCTTCTCCAGGGGATCTTCCCAACCTAGGGATCAAACCCGAGTCTCCTACATTGGCAGGCAGATTTTTTTTTTTTTTTTTTTTTACCATTGAGCCACCTGGGAAGCTCACTCAGCTTCATAGTATACCAAAATCCTACCCATAGCAACAGCTCTAGAATCTCATGTTTAAGCATCTCACTCACTCACTCACTTCCAGGCCCCTTTAACTCTGGAACCCTATCCTCTCTAGCATTTCTTCTCCTATCATGCATAATGGATCTGTAGACCTCATTGCTTTTGCCACTACCCACCACCTACCTTCACTCCACTTTTGAACAAGTTAAATTTCATGGATTATAATCAGCCCCTTGCTGACACTCAAAAATATCTTTCCCCCATCTTACTCAACTAGTTCACACCTTTCCATATGTACACATGCTGAACTATGATATTACTAGAATACAACTGTAACCAAGCCTAATTAAGAGTGCTAAACCTCAAAATGAGCCCTCAGTGCTATCAGTCAATCCTAAAATACAATTTATGCTCCTTGATAATTTCAAATTCCCATTATCTGCAGCTTTCCCACACCTTTCTTTTGTATTTCTATTAAGGTATAATTGGGTCTTCCCTGATGACTCAGAGGTAAAGAATCTGCCTGCCAATGTAGAAAACAAGGGTTCAATCCCTGGGTTGGGAAAATCCCCTGGAGGAGGGCACGACAACCCACTCCAGTATTTTTGCCTGGAGAATTCCATGGACAGAGGAGCCTGGTGGGCTACAGTCAGTGGGGTCTCACAGGGTCAGACATGACTGAGGGACTAAACAACAGCAACAAAAGGTATGACTGACATACATTAGTTTCAGGTATACAACATAATGATTTGACACCTGTGGCACTGCAAAATGATCACCCCAGTAAGTCTATTTACCATCTGTCACCACAGAAAATTACAAAAAAATTTGTTTCTTCTGATGAGAACTTTTAAGAGTTAATTTCTCAGCAACTTTAAATTTTGCAACAGAATATTATTGACCAACAGAATGGGAAAGACTAGAAATCTCTTCAAGAAAATTAGATACCAAGGGAACGTTTCATGCAAAAATGGGCACCATACAGGACAGAAACGGCATAGATCTAACAGAAGCAGAAGCTATTAAGAAGAGGTGGCAACAATACACAGAAGAACTGTACAAAAAAGATCTTCATGACCCAGATAACCACGAGGTATGATCACTCAACCTAGAGCCAGACATCCTGGAATATGAAGTCAAGTGGGCCTTAGGATGCAGCTCTACAAACACACCCAGTGGAGGTGATGGAATTCCAGTTGAGCTATTTCAAATCCTTAAAGATGATGCTATGAAAGTGCTGCACTCGTTGCAGGATATAAAATCAACACCCAGAAATCCCTTGCATTCCTATACACTAATAATGAGAAAACAGAAAGAAAAATTAAGGAAACAATTCCATTCACCACTGCAACAGAAAGAATAAAATACTTAGGAATATATCTACCTAAAGAAACTAAAGACCTATATATAGAAAACTATAAAACACTGGTGAAAGAAATCAAAGAGGACATTAATAGATGGAGAAATATACCATGTTCATGGATTGGAAGAATCAATATAATGAAAATGAGTATACTATCCAAAGCAATTTATAGATTCAATGCAATCCCTATCAAGCTACCAACAGTATTCTTCACAGAGCTAGAACAAATAATTTCACAATTTGTATGGAAATACAAAAAACCTCGAATAGCCAAAGCTATCTTGAGAAAGAAGAATGGAACTGGAGGAGTCAACCTACCTGACTTCAGGCTCTTCTACAAAGCCACAGTCATCAAGACAGTATGGTACTGGCACAAAGACAGATATATAGATCAATGGAACAAAATAAAAAGCCCAGAGATAAATCCACGCACATATGGACACCTTATCTTTGACAAAGGAGGCAAGAATATACAATGGATTAAAGACAATCTCTTTAACAAGTGGTGCTGGGAAATCTGGACAACCACTTGTAAAAGAATGAAACTAGAACACTTTCTAACACCATACACAAAAATAAACTCAACATGGATTAAAGATCTAAACGTAAGACCAGAAACTATAAAACTCCTAGAGGAGAACATAGGCAAAACACTCTCCGACATACATCACAGCAGGATCCTCTATGACCCACCTCCCAGAATATTGGAAATAAAAGCAAAAATAAACAAATGGGACCTAATTAACCTTAAAAGCTTCTGCACATTAAAGGAAACTATTAGCAAGGTGAAAAGACAGCCTTCAGAATGGGAGAAAATAATAGCAAATGAAGCAACTGACAAACAACTAATCTCAAAAATATACAAGCAACTACTACAGCTCAACTCCAGAAAAATAAACAACCCAATCAAAAAATGGGCCAAAGAACTAAATAGACATTTCTCCAAAGAAGACATCCAGGTGGCTAACAAACACATGAAAAGATGCTCAACATCACTCATTATCAGAGAAATGCAAATCAAAACCACTATGAGGTACCATTTCACACCAGTCAGAATGGCTGTTATCCAGAAGTCTACAAGTAATAAATGCTGGAGAGGGTGTGGAGAAAAGGGAACCCTCTTACACTGTTGGTGGGAATGCAAACTAGTACAGCCACTATGGAGAACAGTGTGGAGACTCCTTAAAAAACTGGAAATAGAACTGCCTTATGATCCAGCAATCCCACTGCTGGGCATACACACTGAGGAAACCAGAAGGGAAAGAGACACGTGTACACCAATGTTCATTGCAGCACTGTTTATAATAGCCAGGACATGGAAGCAACCTAGATGTCCATCAGCAGATGAATGGATAAGAAAGCTGTGGTACATATACACAATGGAGTATTACTCAGCCATTAAAAGGAATACATTTGAATCAGTTCTAATGAGGTGGATGAAACTGGAGCCTATTATACAGAGTGAAGTAAGCCAGAAAGAAAAACACCAATACAGTATACTAATGCATATATATGGAATTTAGAAAGATGGTAACAATAACCCTGTGTACGAGACAGCAAAAGAGACACTGATGTATAGAACAGTCTTATGGACTCTGTGAGAGAGGGAGAGGGTGGGAAGATTTGGGAGAATGGCATTGAAACATGTAAAATATCATGTATGAAATGAGTTGCCAGTCCAGGTTCGATGCACGATACTAGATGCTTGGGGCTGGTGCACTGGGACGACCAAGAGGGATGGAATGGGGAGGGAGGAGGGAGGAGGGTTCAGGATGGGGAACACATGTATACCTGTGGTGGATTCATTTTGATATTTGGCAAAACTAATACAGTTATGTAAAGTTTAAAAATAAAAAAAAAAAAAAAAAAAGATACATGTACCTCAATGTTCATTACAGTACTATTTATAATAGCCCGGAAACAGAAGCAACCTAAATGTCCATCGACAGATGAATGAAGATGTGCTACAAAAAAAAAAAAAAAAAAGATTTGCTACATGAATACAATGAGAAAATTACTCAGTCATAAAAAAGAAAAAAAACTGGGTCCTTTGTAATAATATGAATACATCTAGAATCTGTCATATGCAGTGATGTAAGTCAGAAAGAGAAAAACATTGTACATTAACACTTATATGTGTTATCTAGAAACATGGTAGAAATGAACCTATATGCAATGCAGCAACAGAGACACAGATGTAGAGAAAAGACATGTAGATACAAAGGGGACAGGGAGGGTGTGATGAATTGTGAGAGGAGGATTGACATATATACACTACCATGTGTAAAACAGATAGCTAGAGGAAAGCTATTGTATACCAAAGAGAGCTCAGCTTGGTGCTCTGTAATGACCCGGGAAGGCAGAAACAGAAGAAAAGGTGCAAGAGCGAGGAGAATATGTGTGTGTGTATATATACAAATAAATACATATAGCAGATTTACTTTGCTGTACAGCAAAAACTAACACAACAATGTAAAGCAATTATACCTCAATAATTTAAATAAGTAAAATGCCAATAAAAACAGGAATAAACTTGTATATGTCAATAGAGTTAATCTGAATCATTGATACTATCTTCTCAAAGTTACTCCCCCAGAACAATTTCAGTACTTTTCCTGACAATGAACTGCATTTTACCTAATGTAAACTCTTAGAAAATCTTTGACTGTTAAATAACTGGCCATTCTGATTAGGTAAAATATCTAACATTATTAACTCTAACAGAGTGTATTCTATATTTTCAAAAACTAGTGATTTAAAGTTTTATTTAGAGTTTCTAAAATTCAGGCTCAAACTGAATAAAGTAGAGAAAACCATGAGGCCATTCAGGTATGATCTAAACCAAATCCCTAAGATTATACAGTGAAAGTGAAAAATAGATTCAAGGGATTAGCACTGATAGACAGGTGCCTGAAGAACTATGGATG
Organism: Bubalus kerabau; assembly: GCF_029407905.1. Classification (NCBI taxonomy): domain Eukaryota; kingdom Metazoa; phylum Chordata; class Mammalia; order Artiodactyla; family Bovidae; genus Bubalus; species Bubalus kerabau. Next base: position 29,249,882 of record NC_073635.1, on the reverse strand, counting down.
GAGGTTTGTGACATCGTACAGGAGGCAGTGATCAAGACCAGCCCCAAGGGGAAAAAAAAAAAAAGGCAAAATGGTTGTCTGAGGAGGACAGACAAATAGCTAAGAATCAAAGAGAAGCTAAAGGCAAAGGAGAAAGGGACAGATATACCCAAATGAATACAAAGACCCAGAGAACAGTAAGGAGATATAAGAAAGCCTTCCTCAGTGATCAATGCAAAGAAATACAGGAAAACAATAGAATGGGAAAGTCTAGAGATCTCTTTAAGAGAATTAGAAATACCAAGGAAACATTTCATGCAAAGACTGGCAGAATAAAGGACAGAAATAGTATGGACCTAACAGAAGCAGAAGATATTAAGAAGAGGTGGCAAGAATACACAGAAGTAGTATACAGAGAAGATCTTCATGAACCATCATGGTGTGATCATTCACCTAGAGCCAGACATCTTGGAGTGCAAAGCCAAGTAAGTCTTATGAAGCATCACTATGAACACAGCTAGTGGAGGTGATGGAATTATCGCTGATCTATTTCAAATCCTGAAAAATGATGCTGTTAAAGTGATGCACTCAATATGCAAGCAAATATGGAAAACTCAGCAGTGGCCACAGGAATAGACCAGATTTCATTCCAATCCCAAAGAAGGGCAATGCCAAAGAATGTTCAAACTACTGTACAACTGCACTCATCTCACATGCTAGCAAAGTAATGCTCAAAATTCTCCAAGCCAGGCTTCAACAGTACACGAACCATGAACTTCCAGATATTCAATATGGATTTTGAAAAGGCAGAGGAACCAGAGATTAAATTGCCAACATCTGTTGGATCATACAAAAAGCAAGAGAATTCCAGAAAAACATCTATTTCTGCTTCATTGAGAAAGCTAAAGCCTTTGACTGTGTATATCACAACAAACTGGAAAAAATCTTAAAGAGATGGGAATACCAGGTCACCTTACATGCCTCTTGCAAAACCTGTATGCAAGTCAAGAAGCAACAGTTAGAACCAGATATGGTACAATGGACTGGTTCCAAATTGGGAAAGGAGTACATCAAGGCTGTATATTGTCATCCTGCTCATTTAACTCATATGCAGAGCACATCATGGGAAACACTAGGCTGGATTAAATACATGCTGCAATCAAGACTGCCGGGAGAAATACCAATAACCTCATATATGCAGATGACACCACCCTTATGGCAGAAAGCGAAGAAGAACTAAAGAGCCTCTGGATGAAAGTGAAAGAAGAGAGTGAAAAATCTAGCTTAAAACTCAACATTCAAAAAATGAATACCATGGCATCCAGTCCCATCACTTCATAGTGAATAGATAGGGAAACAATACAAACACTGACAGATTTTATTTTCTTGGACTCCAAAATCACTGCAGATAGTGACTGCAGCCATGAAATTAAAAGACACTTGCTCCTTCGAAGAAATGCTATGACCAACCTAGATAGCGTATTAAAAAGAAGAGACATCGCTTTGCTGACAAAAGTTTTTCTAATCAAAGTTACAGTTTTTCCAGTAGTCATCTACAGATGTGAGAGTTGGACCATAAAGATGGCTGAATGCTGATCCTCTTGAACTGTGGTATTGGAAAAGACTCCTGAGAGTCCCTTGGACTGCAAGGGGATCAAACCAGTCAATCCTAAAGAAAATCAATCCTGAATATTCATTAGAAGAACTGACGCTGAAACTTTAATACTTTGGCCACCTGATGGGAAAAGCTAACTCAGTGGAAAAGATCCTGATGTTGGGAAAGACCGAAGGCAGGAGGAGAAGGGAATAAAGAATACAAGATGGTTGCATGGCATCGCTGACTCAATGGACATGAGTTTCTGCAAGCTCCAGGAGATAGTGAAGGACAGGAAAGCCTGGCATGCTGCAGTGCATGAGGTCACAAAGAGTTGGACATGACTGAGTGACTAAACAACAACAAATATATTTATCTTCATAAATATGCATGTGTGGATATATGTATGTGCATGTATATATATATGTGCATATATATGTAAGCATTTGTGATTGTGTGTATATACAATAATATACACAATGATGAAACATAGGGCATGATATTACATTCAGTATGCCTTAGAATCAAGTGTATTTTATTAAATGCAATTCACTGGCAAGAAACATTTAACAAACCATAAGAATAAACTCGGAGAAGGCAATGGCACCCCACTCCAGTACTCTTGCCTGGAAAATCCCATGGATGGAGGAGCCTGGTAGGCTGCGGTCCAAGGGGTCACTAAGAGTCGGACACGACTGAGCGACTTCACTTTCACTTTTCACTTTCATGCATTGGAGAAGGAAATAGCAACCCACTCCAGTGTTCTTGACTGGAGAATCCCAGGGACGGGTGAGCCTGGTGGGCTGCCGTCTCTGGGGTTGCACAGAGTCAGACACGACTGAAGTGACTTAGAAGCAAAAATAAACTATAAAACCCTTTTTTTAATAGAATTTTATGTGATACAGTTTTGTAATATAACTATGTCTTGATATTTAATAAAATGAAGCTGAGTTAATGAACATTTTTAAAAAATATTTAGGCAGAAATCCAAAATAAAACTTTTCTCCAAAGAGGACAATACAAATGGCCAAAAAACTCATGGAAAGATGCTCAACATCTCTAATTATCAGAGAAATGCAAGTCAAAATCACAATAAGGTATCATCTCACTCCAATCAGAATGGCCATCTGTTGTCAACTGATACAACCACTACAGAGAACCGTATGGAAGTTTCTTAAAAAATTAAAAATAGAACTATGTTATGACCCAGCAATCCCACTACTGGGTATATACTGTGTGTGTGTGTGTGTGTGTGTGTGTGTAAGTAAACCTTAATTCCAAAAGATACATACACCCCCATGTTCACTGCAACTTTATTTACAATAGTCAACTACCTCAGAGTCCATAGACAGAGGAATGGATAAAGATGTTGTAGATATAGACAATGGACTATTACTCAGTCATGAAAAGAAATGAAATTGTGCCATCTGCAGAGATGTGGATGGGCCTAGATCCTGTCATACAGAGTGAAATAAGTCCGAAAGAGAAAAACAAGTATCATATTAATGCATACGTGGAATCTAGAGAAATGGTACAGATGAATCTGTTTGCAAAGCAGAAATACAGATAAATACTATTTGATTCCACTTATATAAGATATCTAGAATAGTCAAATTCATAGAGTCAGAAAGCACACTGATAGATACCAGAGGCCACGGGATGGAGGGAATGGGATCTATGGAGGGGGAATGTGGAGTTAGTGTTTAATGGGGACAGAGTTTCAGTTTAAGAAGGTGAAAAATTGGGGGGATGAGTGATGATGAGAGTTGCACAACAATGTAAATGTACTTAGTACCACTGAAGTATATAGTTAAATATGGTTAAAATACTATGTTTTTTTATTATGTGACTTTAATCATAACAAAAAATTTTAAACCTCATGGTAACCACAAATCAAAAATCGGCAAGAGATACACACACAAAAAACAAAAAGCAATCCAAACAACACTAAATATAGCTCTCAAATCACAAGAGAACCATAGAGAGAAGGAAGAAAGAAAAGACCTACAAAAACAAATCAAACAATCCCATTTACCAATGCAACAAAAAGAATCAAGTGCCTAGGAATAAACTTACCTAAGGATACAAAAGACCTTTACTCAGAAAACGGTAAGATATTGATGAAAGAAATCATAGATGAAACAAACAAATGATGAGATATACCATGTTTTATCGGAGAAGGCAATGGCACCCGACTCCAGTACTCTTGCCTGGAAAATCCCATGGACGGAGGCTGCAGTCCATGGGGTCGCTAGAGTCAGATACGACTGAGCGACTTCACTTTCACTTTTCACTTTCATGCATTGGAGAAAGAAATGGCAACCCACTCCAGTGTTCTTGCCTGGAGAATCCCAGGGACGGGGGAGCCTGGTAGGCTGCCGTCTATGGGATCGAACAGAGTCGGACACAACTGAAGCGACTTAGCAGCAGCAACAGCACCATGTTTTATGGACTGGAAAAATCACTATTGTGAAAATAATTATATTACCCAAAGCAATCTACAGATTAAATGAAATCCCTATCAAATTACCAACAGCATTTTTCACAGAATTAAAATAAAAAACTTAATAATTTGTACAGAAGCGCAATAGATCCTGAACAGCCAAAGCAACCTTGAGAAAGAAAAACAGAGGTGGAGAAATCAGGCTCCCTGACTTCATACTGTACTACAAATCTACAGTAATCAAGACAGTATGTTACTGGCATTAAAATCAAGACAGAGAGAACAATGGAACAGGACTGAAATCCAAAGATAAGCCCAGGCACCCATGGCCACCTAATCTATGATAAAGGAGGCAAGGATATACAATGGAGAAAAGACAGGCTCTTCAATAAATGGTTCTGGGAAAACTGGACAGCTACATGTAAAAGAATGAAATTAGAACACTCTATAATACCAAACAGAAAAATAAAAACTCAAAATGGATTAAATATCTTTGTAAGGCTGGACACTATAAAACTCTTACAGGAAAACATAGGCAGAACAGTCTTTGACATAAATCACAGCAAGATCTTTTTGGACCCACCTCCCACAGTAATGAAAATAAAAACAAAAATAAACAAACGACACCAAGTATAATTTAAAAGCTTTTGCAGAGTAAAGTAAACCGTAAACAAGATGAAAAGACAATCCTTAGGAGAAATTATTTGTAAATGAAGCAACTGACAAGGGATTAATCTCCAAAATATACAATCAGCTCTTGCAGTTCAATATAAAAAACAAACAACTGACTCAAAACATAAGCAGAAGACCTAAACAGACATTTCTCCAAAAAAGACATACAGTCAACAGGCACATGATAATATATATTCAATATCACTAGTTATTCAGTTCAGTTCAGTCGGTCAGTCATGTCCAACTCTTTGCTACCCCATGAATCACAGCACACCAGGCCTCCCTGTCCATCACCAACACCTGGAGTTCACTCAAACTCATGTCCATCAAGTTGGTGATGCCATCCAGCCATCCCATCCTCTATCGTCCTCTTCTCCTCCTGCCCCCAATCCCTCCCAGCATCAGGGTCTTTTCCAATGAGTCAACTCTTCGCATGAGGTGGCCAAAGGATTGGAGTTTCAGCCTCAGCATCAGTCCTTCCAATGAACACCCAGGACTGATCTCCTTTAGGATGGACTGGTTGGATCTCCTTGCAGTCCAAGGGACTCTCAAGAGTCTTCTCCAACATCACAGTTCAAAAGCGTCAATTCTTCAGCGCTCAGCTTTCTTCACAGTCCAATTCTCACATCCATACATGACTACTGGAAAAACCATAGCCTTGACTAGACGGACCTTTGTTGGCAAAGTAATATCTCTGCTTTTTAATATGCTACCTAGGTTGGTCATAACTTTCCTTCCAAGGAGTAAGCGTCTTTTAATTTTATGGCTGCAATCAACATCTGCAGTGATTTTGGAGCCCCAAAAATAAAGTCTGATACTGTTTCCACTGTTTTCCCATCTATTTCCCATGAAGTGATGGGACCAGATGACATGAACTTAGTTTTCTGAATGTTGAGCTTTAAGCCAACTTTTTCACTCTCCTCTTTCACTTTCATCAAGAAGCGTTTTAGTTCCTCTTCACTTCCTGCCATAACGGTGGTGTCATCTGCATATCTAAGGTTACTGATACTTCTCCCGGCACTCTTGATTCCAGCTTGTGCTTCTTCCAGCCCAGCCTTTCTCATGATGTACTCTGCATAGAAGTTAAATAAGCAGGGTAACAATATAGTCTTAACGTACTCCTTTTCCTATTTGGAACCAGTCTGTTGTTCCATATCCAGTTCTAACTGTTGCTTCCTGACTTGCATATATGTTTCTCAACAGGCAGGTCAGGTGGTCTGGTATTCCCATCTCTTTCAGAATTTTCCACAGTTTATTGTGATCCACACAGTCAAAGGCTTTGGCATAGTCAATAAAGCAGAAATAGATGTTTTTCTGGAACTCTCTTGCTTTTTCCATGATCCAGCAGATGTTGGCAATTTGATCTCTGGTTCCTCTGCCTTTTCTAAAACCAGCTTGAACATCAGGAAGTTCACGGTTCACGTATTGCTGAAGCCTGGCTTGGAGAATTTTAAGCATTACTTTACTGGTGTGTGAGATGAGTGCAATTGTGTGGTAGTTTGAGCATTCTTTGGCATTGCCTTTCTTTGGGACTGGAATGAAAACTGACCTTTTCCAGTCCTGTGGCCACTGCTGAGTTCTCCAAATTTGCTGGCATATCGAGTGCAACACTTTAACAGCAACATCTTTCAGAATTTGAAATAGCTCAACTGGAATTCCATCACCTCCACTAGCTTTGTTCATAGTGATGCTTCCTAAGGCCCACTTGACTTCACATTCCAGGATGTCTGGCTCGAGGTGAGTGATCACACCATCATGATTATCTGCATCATGAAGCTCTTTTTTAGAGAAATGCAAATCAAAATTATAATGAGGTTATCACCACACACCAGTCAGAAATGCCATCATCAATATATCTTCAAATAATAAATGCTGGAGAAGATGTGAAGAAAAGAGAATCCTGTTACAGTGTTGGTGGGAATGTAAACTGATACAGCCACTATGGGGAACAATATGAAGATTCCTTCAAAAACTAAAAATAGAACTATCACATGACCCAGCAATCCTACTCTAGATATATACCCAGAGAAAACCATAATTCCCAAATATACATGCAGCCCAGACTTCACTGCTGCACTATTTACTATAGACAAGATACAGAAGCAAACTTAATGCCCACTGACAGAGGAATGAACACAGATGCGGTACATATATACAATGGAATATTACTCAGCCATTAAAAAAAATGCCATTTGCAAAATCACGGATGGACTTAGACATTACCAAATGACCATATTGTCAGACAGAAAAAGAAAATTATACGATATCACTTATATGTGGAATCTAACTTTTTTTAAAATGATGCAAATGAATGTATTTATAAAACAGAAAATGACTTACAGATATCAAGAACAGATTTGTGATTGCCAAGATGATGAGGGAAACAAATACAGGGATGGGGAGGGATGGATCAGGAGTTTGGGAGGGACACACACAGTCTACTACTTATGGGATGGATGGCCAGCAGGGACCCTACTGTACAGCATGGGGAGCTCTAATCAGTACTCTATGTGGCTTATTTGAATGGGAGTCTGTGAGGAAATGAATATATGTGTATGTGTAACTGGGTCACTGTGCTGTACACTTCAGGCTATCACAACATTGTAAATCAACTATACTTCAATAAAATTAAAATATTTTTTAAAAACTATGAAATATCACCTCACCCTGGTCAGAATGACCATCATCAAAAAGTCTACAAACAGGACTTCTCCGGTAGTCCAGCACTTAGGAATCCACCTGCCAGACTTCTCTGGTGGTCCAGTGGATAACAGTCCACCTGCCATGGACACAAATTTGATCCCTGGTCTGGGAATGCCTCGGATCAACTAAGCCCATGCGCCACAATTACTGAGCTCTCACGCTGCAACTACTGAAGCCCTTACACCTAGAGCTCATGCTCCACCAACGAGAAGCCACCTCAATGCCTGCACACCAAAATGGGGAGTAGCCCCTGCTCACCAACCACAACTAGAGAGAACCCACAACAAAAACCCAGCAGAGCCAAAAAAAAGAATCCACCTGTCAGTGCAGCAAAAATGGGTTTGATCCCTGGTCCAGGAAGATTCCACATGCCCTGGGGCAAATGAGCCCATGGACCATAGCTAACTGAGCCAGTGCTCTAGAGCTCATGAGCCTCAAGCCCGTGCTCCACGAGAGGCCCCCACAATGAGAAGCCCAAGGACTGCAACAAGAGTAGCCTCTGCTCACTGAAACTAGAGAAAGCTTGCACTCAGCAATGAAGACCCAGTGCAGCCAAAAGTTAAATAAATATAAATGTTTTTAAAAGTCTACAAATAAGTGCAGGAGAGGGTGTGGAGAAAGGGAACCCTCCTACACTGTTGGTGGGAATGTAAATTGGTGCAGCTACTATGGAGAACAGTATGGAGGCTCCTTCAAAAACTAAAAACAGAGCTACCATATGATCCAGCAATCACACTCCTGGGCATGTATCTGGAGGAATCCATGGCTTCAAAAAATCATGCATCCTATTGTTCTGCCACATTGTTAACAACAGCTAGGAGACAGAAGCAACCTAATCACCCATGGACAGAAGAATGGATAAAGAAGATGGGATATATATATCCAATGGAATACTACTCAGCAATTAAAAAGAATGAAATACCATTAGTGCAACAGGGATGGACCTGGAGATTATGGTATTACATCAGTCAGACAGACAAAGACAAATACCATAAGTGAAATACAATTTCACTTGTAAGAGCAATCTAAAAAAAAAAAGATACAAATAAGCTTACTACAAAACAGAAACACACTCAGAAAATGAACTTATGATTACCAAAGGGGAAAAGTGGAGAGAAGAGACAAATTGAGAGTTTCGGATTGACATATATATACTAAGATATTTAAAATAGATAACCAAAAAAGATCTACTATATAGCACAGAAAACTCTGCTCCATATTCTCTAAAAATGTATAAGGGAAAAGATTCTGAAAAAAAATAGCTACAGATTGATGTATAACTGAATCACTTTGCTATACACCTGAAAGTAATACAACATTGTTGATCAACTGTTCAGTTCAGTTGCTCAGTCGTGTCCAACTCTTTGCAACCCCATGGACTACAGCATGCCAGGTCACCCTGTCCATCATCAACTCCAGGAGTTTACCCAAACTCATGTCCATTGAGTCAGTGATGCCATCCAACCATCTCATCCCGTCGTCCCCTTCTCCTCCCATCTTCAATCTTTCCCAGCATCAAAGTCTTTCCAACTGAGTCAGCTCTTCGCATCAGGCGGCCAAAGTATTGGAGTTTCAGTTTCAGTAGCAGTCCTTCCAATGAATATTCAGGACTGATTGCCTTTAGGATGGACTGGTTGGATCTCCTTGCAGTCCAAGGGACTCTCAAGAGTCTTCTCTAACACCACAGTTCAAAAACATCATTTCTTCAGTGCTCAGCTTTCTTTATAGTCCAACTTTCACATCCAAACATGACTACTGGAAAAATCATAGGTTTGACTAGATTGACCTTTGTGGACAAAATAATGTCTCTGATTTTTAATATGCTGTCTATTGGTCACAGCTTCTCTTCCAAGGAGTGTCTTTTAATTTCATGGCTGTAAGTCACCATCTTCAGTGATTTTGGAGCCCAAGAAAATAAAGTCTCTCACTGTTTGCACTGTTTCCCCATCTATTTGCCATGAAGTGATGGGACTGGATGCCATGATCTTAGTTTCCTGAATTTTGAGTTTTAAGCCAACTATTTCACTCTCCTCTTTCAAGAGGCTCTTTCTGCCATAAGGGTGGTGTCATCTGCATATCTGAAGTTATTGGTACTTCTCTTGGCAATCTTGATTCCAGCTTGTGTTTCATCCAGCCTGGCATCTCACTTGATGTACACTGCATAGAAGTTAAATAAGCAGGGTGACAATATATAGCCTTGACATAATCCTTTCCCAATTTGGAACCATTCTGTTGTTCCATGTCTGGTTCTAACTGCTGCTTCTTGACCTGCATACAGATTTCTGAGGAGGCAGGTCAGGTGGTCTGGTATTGCCATCTCTTTCAAAATTTTCCACAGTTTGTTGTGATCCACACAATCAAAGCTTTGGAGTAGTCAATAAAGCAGAAGTAGATGTTTTTCTTGAACTCTCTTGCTTTTTCGATGATCCAATGGATGTTGGCAATTTGATCTCTGGTTCCTCTGCCTTTTCTAAATTCAGCTTGAACATCTGGAAGCTCTCGGTTCACATACTGTTGAAGCCTTGCTTGGAGAATTTTGAGCATTACTTTGCTAGCATGTTAGAAGAGTGCAACTGTGTGACAGTTGGAACATTCTTAGGCATTGCCTTTCTTTGGGATTAGAATGAAAACTGACCTTTTCCAGTCCTGTGGTCACTGCTGAGTTTTCCAAATTTGCTGGCATACTGAGTGCAGCACTTTCACAGCATCATCTTTTAGGATTTGAAATAGCTCAACTGGAATTTCATCACCTCCCCTAGCTTTGTCGGTAGTGATGGATCCTAAGGCCTATTTGACGTTGCATTCCAGGATGTCTGGCTCTAGGTGAGTGATCACATCATTATGGTTATCTTGGTCATGAAGATCTTTTTTGTATAGTTCTTTTGTGTGCTCTCAACACATCTTTTTCATATCTTCTGCTTCTGTTTGTTCCATACCATTTCTGTCCTTTATTGTATCAGTCTTTGCATAAAACGTTCCCTTGGTATCTCTAATTTTCTTGAAGAGATCTCTAATCTTTCCCATTCTCTTGTTTCCCTCTATTTCTTTGCACTGATCACTGAGGAAGGCTTTCTTATCTCTCCTGGCTATTCTTTGGAACTCCGCATTCAGATGGGTGTATGTTTCCTTTTCTCCTTTTTCTCTATTCTCAGCTATTTGTCAGGCCTCCTCAGACAACCATTTTGCCTTTCTGCATTTCTTTTTCTTGGGGCTGGTCTGGATCGCTGGCTCCTGTGCAATGTCACAAACCTCCATCCATAGTTCTTCAGGCATCTATTAGATCTAATCCCTTGAATCTATTTGTCACTTCAACTATATAATCATAAGGGATTTGATTTAAGTCATACCTGAATGGTCTAGTGGTTTTCCCTACTTTCTTCAATTTAAGTCTGAATTTCAAAATAAGGAGTTCATGATATGAGCCACAGCCAGCTCCCAGTCTTGTTTTTACTGACTGTATAGAGCTTCTCCATCTTTGGCTGCAAAGAATATAATGAATCAGTGTTAATCCTCAACTCTTAATTTATCCCTCCCCTCCCCCAACCTTTCCCCTTTGGTAACCATAAGTTGTTTTTTCTTTCCCCCCTTTAATTTTTTTTTACTTTTTATCATAGTTGCTATGCAATCTTTTTTTTTTTTTAAGGATAATTGCTTTACAGAATTTTGTGTTATTTGAATTTTTATTGTTGTTAACAAAATTTATTTCTTAGAATAGTTTTATGTTTACAGTAAAAATGAGCCAGAAGTACAGAGAATTCCCATATAGCCCCTTCCCCCAACACCTTACAATCTGCCCAATACTGACATCCCTGATCAGAGTGCATTTGTTACAATCAGTGAACTTATGATGACATATTTTAGCACCCAGAGTCCATCATTTATGCTGAGGTTCACTCCTGGTGTTTTATGGGTTTTGACAAATGTATTTTAACATGCACTTGCCATCACAGTGATGTACAGAGTAATTTTACTGCCCTAAATATCCTCTGCGCTCTGCTGATTTATCCTTCCCTCTCTCTTAAGCCCCTGGACACCACTGATTTTTTTTTTTTTTTACTATCTCCATAGTTTTGCCTTTACAGAACATCATATACTTGGAATCATAAGGTATGTAAACTTTCCTTCATGTTTTCTCATGGTTTAATAGCTCAAATCTTTTTAGTTCTGAGTAGTATTTTATTGTCTCAAGTATCATAGTTCATTTATCTATTTATATACCAAAAGACAATTTGGTGCCTTCCAAATTTTGTTAATTATGAGTAAAGTCACTATAAACATATGTGTATAGGTTTTCATGTGAATGCAAGCTTTCAGTTTATTTGGGTAAATATCAAGGAGTGCAACTGCTGTATCATATGGTAAGCGTATGTTTAGTTCTGTAAGAAGCTGTCAAACTGTCTTCCAATGTGGCTGCATGATTTTGCAATTCCCAGGAGCGGTGAATGAAAATCCTTTTGCTCCACATCCTTATGGTATTTGGTGTTGTCAGTGTTCTGGATCTTGGCCATTCTCATAAGTGTGTGTTCTTTAGTTACCAAGTCATGTCTGACTTGTTTGTGACCCCATGGACTATAACCTGCCAGGATCCTCTGTCTGTGGATTTCCTAGGCAAGAATACTGGAATGGGTTGCCATTTCCTTCTCCAAGGGATCTTCCCAATCCAGAGATCAAACCCATGTCTCCTACATTGGCAGGAAGATTCTTTACCACTGAGCCACCAGGGAAGCCTCTCATAGGTGTATAGTGGAATATTTTTGTTTTAATTTACAGTTTTCTAATGATGTGTGATGTTCAACATCTTTTCATAGCTTACTTGCCATCCATATATCTTATTTGATGAGGTCTATGCTCAGGTCTTTGCCTATTTTTTAATCAGATTGTTTTCATGTTGCTGAGTTTTAAGAGTTCTTTGTATATTTTGGGTAACAGTTATCAGATGTTATCATCTTTTGAAATACTTTTCCCAGTCTGTGGCTTGCCTTCCCATTCTCTTGATATTGTCACAGAAGTTTTTAATTTTAATGAAGTCCAGCTTATCAATCCTTTTATTAATTTAATTGGAGGCTAATTACTTTATATTATCGTGGTGGTTTTTGCCATACATTGACATGAATCGGCCATGGATGCACATGTGTACCTCCCCATCCCAAACCCCCTCTCCCACCTCCCTCCTCATCCGATCCCTCTGGGTCGTCCCAGTGCACTGGCTTTGAGTGTCCTGTTTCATGCATCGAACTTGGACTGGTCATCTATTTCACATATGGTAATATACATGTTTCAATGCTATTCTCTCAAATCATCCCACCCTCGGCTTCTCTCAGAGTCCAAAAGTCTGTTCTTTATATCTGTGTCTCTTTTGCTGTCTTGCACATAGGTTCATCATTACCATCTTTCTAAATTCCATATATATATGTGTTAATACACTGTATTGGTGTTTTTCTTTCTGACTTACTTCACTATGTATAATAGGCTCCAGTTTCAACCACCTCATTAGAACTGATTCAAATGCGCTTTTTAATAGCTGAGTAATATTCCATTGTGTGTATGTACCACAGCTTTCTTATCCATTCATCTGCTGATGGACATCTAGGTTGCTTCCATGTCCTAGCTATTGTAAACAGCTCTGCAATGAACATTGCGGTACACGTATCTCTTTCAATTCTGGTTTCCTCGGTGTGTATGCCCAGCAGTGGGATTGCTGGGTCGTATGGCAGTTCTATTTCCAGTTTTTTAAGGAATCTCCACACTGTTCTCCATAGTGGCTGCACTAGTTTGCTTTTCCACCAATGGTGTAAGAGGGTTCCCTTTCTCCATACCCTCTCCAGCATTTATTATTTGTAAACTTTTTGATGGCAGCGATTCTGACCTGTGTGAGATGGTACCTCATAGTGGTTTTGATTTGCATTTCTCTGATAATGAGTGATGCTGAGCATCTTTTCATGTGTTTGCTAGTGATCTATATGACTTCTTTGGAGAACTGTCTATTTAGGTCTTTGGCCCATTTTTTGATTGGGTCGTTTATTTTTCTGGTATTGAGCTGCTTGTATATTTTGGAAATTGTCAGTTATTTCATTTGCTATTATTTTCTCCCATTCTGAAGGCTGTCTTTTCACCTTGAGTATAGTTTCCTTTGTTGTGCAAAAACTTTTAAGTTTAATTAGGTCCCATTTGTTTATTTTTGCTTTTATTTCCATTATTCTGGGATGTGGGTCTTGCTGTGATTTATGTCAGTAAGTGCTATTCCTCTGCCATCTTGGGACCGCTTCCAGCATTTTGTGGTTTTCTGTCATACATCAGTAAGAATCAGCCATAGGTACACCCATGTCCCCTCTGTCCCGAACTTCCCTCGTAACTCCCTCCCCATTCTACCCTTCTGGATTGTCACAGAGCCCCTGTCTGAGTTTCCTGAGTCATTCAGCAAATCCCTATTGGCTATCTATTTTACACATGGTGTTGTACATTTCCATGTTACTCTCTCCATACATCTCACCCTCTCCCTTCTCCCATCCCCTTGTGTTCATAGATCTGTTCTCTGTTTCTCCATTGCTGCCCTGAAAATAAATTCATCATTACCATCTTTTTAGATTCCATATGTGTGCATTAGCATGTGATATTTATATTTCTCTTTCTGACTTACTTCACTCTGTATAATAGGCTCTAGGTTCTCCACCTCATTAAAACTGACTCAAATGCATTCCCTTTGACTGCTAAGTAGTATTCCATTGTATACACGTACCACAGCTTCTTTATCCATTCATTTGTCAGTGGACATCTAGGTTGCTTCCATGTTCTAACTATTGTAAATAGTGCTGCAGTCGAAATTGGGGTACATGTGTCTGTTTCAATTTTGATTTTCTCAGGGTATATGCCTAGGAGTGGGATTGCTGGGTCATATGGTGGTTTTATTCCTAACTTTTTAAGGAACCTCCATACCATCTTCCATAGTGGCTGTATAAGTTTACATTCCTACCAGCAATGCAAGAGGGTTCTGTTTTCTCCACACCCTCTCCAGCATTTATTGTTTGTACTTTTTAATAATGGCCATTCTCACTGGTGTGAGATGGTATCTCATTATAGATTTGATTTGCATTTCTCTAATAATGAGTGATGTTGAGCATCTTTTCATGTGCTTGTTAGCCATCTGTATGTCTGGAGAAATGCCTTTTTAGGTCATTTCCCCACTTTTTGATTGGGCTTTTTTCTGGTATTGAGTTGTATGAGCTGCTTGTATATTTTGGAAATTGTCAGTTTCATTTGCTATTATTTTCTCCCATTCTGAGGGTTGTCTTTTCACCTTGTTTGTAGTTTCCTTTGCTGTGCAAAAGCTTTTAAGTTCAAGTGTTCTACCTATGCTTTCCTCTAAGAGTTTTATAGTTTCTGGTCTTACCTTTAGGTCTTTAATCCATTTTGAGTTTATGTCTGTGTATGGTGTTAGAAAGTGTTCTAATTTCATTCTTTTCCATGTAGCTGTCCAGTTTTCCCAACACCTCTTATTGAAGAGTCTATCTTTGCCCCATTGTATATTCTTGCCTCCTTTGTCAAAAACAGTACCCATAAGTTCGTGGTTTTATCTCTTGGTTTTCTATTTTGTTCCATTGGTCTTTATTCTGTTTCTGTGCTAGTAGCATACTGTCTTGATGACTGTAGCTTTGTAGTATAATCTGAAATCAGGAAGGTTGATTCCTCCAGCTCCATTCTTCTTTCTCAAGACTGCTTTGACTATTTGGGGTCTTTTGTGTTTCCATATAAATTGTGAAATTTTTTGTTCTAGTTCTGCGAAAGATTGGTAGTTTGATAGGCATTGCATGAATCTGTAGATTGCCTTTGGTAGAATAGTCGTTTTCCCAATATTGATTCTTTCTACACAGGAACATGGAATAGCTCTCCACCTGTTTACACTGTCTTTGATTTCTTTCATCAGTGTCTTATAATTTTCCATATACAGGTATTTTGTCTCATTAGGTAGGTTTATTCCTAGATATTTTATTCTTTTAATCCTTAATTTCTCTGATTTTTCATTGTTAGTATATAGGAATGACAGAGGATGAGATGGTTATATGGCATCACCGACTTGATGAGTTTGAGCAAGCTCCAAGTGCTGGTGATGGACAAGGAAGTCTGGCATGCTGCAGTCTGTGGGGATGCAGAGTCAGACACAACTCAGCAACTGATCTGACTATAGGAAATGCAAGTGATTTCTGTGTATTGACTTTGTATCCCATGACTTTGCTGAATTCACTGACTAGCTCTAGTAATTTTCTGATAGTTTCTTTTGAAAGGTTTTCTAGGTATAGTATCATGTCATCTGCAAACAGTGAGTTTAACTTCTTTTCCAACCTGGATTCCTTTTATTTCTTTTTCTTCTCTAATTGCTGTAGCTAGGACTTCCAGAAATATGTTGAATAACAGTGGTGAGAGTGGACATCCTTGTCTTTTCCTGATTTTAGAGGGAATGTTTTTAGTTTTTCACCATTGAGAATAATGTTTGCTATGGGCTTATCATATATGGCCTTTACTATGTTGAAGTAGGTTCCTTCTATGCCCATTTTTTGAAGCATTTTCATCATAAATGTGTGCTGAATTTGTCAAAAGGCTTTTTCTGCATCTATTGAGATGATCATATGGCTTTTATGTTTCAATTTGTTGATATGGTGTATCACATTGATTGATTTGCATATATTAAAGAATCCTTGCATCCCTGGAATAAACCCAACTTGATCATTGTGTATGAGCTTTTTAATGTGTTGTTGAATTCTGTTTGCTAGAATTTTGAGGATTTTTGCATCTATGTTCATCAGTGATATTGGTATGTAATTTTCTTTTTTTGTGTTGTCTTTGCCACGTTTTGGTATCAGGGTGATTGTGACCTCATAGAATGAGTTTGGAAGTGTTCCTTTCTCTGCAACTTTTTGGAATAGTTTCAGAAAAATAGGCATTAGCTCCCCTCTAAATGTTTGATATAATTCCTGTGAAGCCATCTGACCCTGGGCTTTTGTTTTTTGGGAGATTTTTGATCACAGTTTCAATTTTAGTGTTTGTAATTGAGTTGTTCATAATTTCTATTTCTTCCTGGTTCAGTCTTGGGAGGTTGAACTTTTCTAAGAATCTGTCTGTTTCCTCTAGGTTGTCCATTTTATTACCATATAGTTGCTCATAATACTCTCTTATGACCCTTTGTATTTCTGTGTTGTCTGTTTCAACTTATTTTTCATTTCTGATTTTGTTGATTTGATCTTTCTCCTTTTCTTGATGAGTCTGGCTAGTGGTTTGTCAATTTTGTTTATCTTCTTCTCAAAAAAACAAAGTTTTAGTTTTATTAATCTTTGCTATTGTTTCTTTCATTTCCTTTTCATTATTTCTGCTCTGATCTTTATGATTTCTTTCCTTCTGCTGACTTTGGGGGTTTTTTTGTTCTTCTTTTTCCAGCTGCTTTAGATATAGAGTTAGGTTGTCTGTTCAGTGTTTTTCTTGCTTCTTGAGGTATGATTGTATCGCTATAAACTTCCCTCTTAGAACCGCTTTTGCTGAATCCCATAGGTTTTGGGTTGCTGTGTTTTCATTTTCATTTGTTTCTAGGAATCTTTTGATTTCCTTTCTTATTCTATAGTAACTTCTTTGTTATTTAGTAACGTACTATTTAATCTCCATGAGTTTGCGTGTTTTTTTTTTTTTTTTTGCAGTTTTTTTCCTGTAGTTGATATCTAGTCTCATAGTGTTGTGGTCAGAGAAGATACTTGATATGATTTCAGTTTTCTTAAATTTACTGAGGCTTGGTTTGTGGCCCAAGATGTGGTCTATCCTGAAAAGTGTTTCATGTGCACTTTAGAAGAAAATGTATTTTTTGCATTTGGATGGAAAGTCCTGAAGATATCAATTAGATCCATTTGATCTAATGTTTCATTTTAGGTTTGTGTTTCCTTATTGATTCTCTGTTTTGATGATCTGTCACTGGTATAAATGGGGTGTTAAAGACCCTTACAATTATTGTGTTTCTGTCAATTTCCCCTCTTATGCCTGTCAGTGTTTGCCTTATGTATTGAGGTGCTCCAATGTTGGGTGCATAAATATTTACAACTGTTACGTCTTCTTCTTGGATTGACCCCTTGATCACTATGTAGTGTCCCTCCTGGTCTCTTACAATATTCTTTAAACTCTATTTTGTCTGAAATAAGGATTGCCACTCTGGCTTTCTTTTAGTTTCCATTTGCAAGGAATATCTTTTTCCATCCTTTTCCTTTCAGTCTGTATGTGTCTCTAGGTCTGAAGTGGATCTCTTGTAGGCAGCATATATATGGGTCTTGTTTTTGAATTCATTCAGTCATCCTTTATCTTTTGGTTGGTGCATTCAATCCGTTTACATTTAAGGTAATTATTGATACATGTTTCTATTGGCATTTTCTTGATTGTTTTGGGTTTGTACTTGTAGGTCTTTTCTTTCTCTTGTGTTTACTGGCTATATAAGTCCCTTTAGTATTTGTTGCAAGGCTGGTTTGGTGGTGCTAAATTCTCTTAACTTCTGCTTGTCTGTAAAACTTTGACTTCTCTATCAATTCTGATTGAGATCTTTGCCAGGTATGGTAATCTTGGTTGTAGAGTTTTCTCTTTCAGTACTTTAAATATATCCTGTCATTCCCTTCTGGCCTGCAAAGTTTTTGCTGAAAGATTCACTGTTAACTGTATGGGCTTTCCCTTGTATGTTTCTTGTTGCTTTTCCCTTGCTTCTTTTAATATTCTTTTTTTGTGCTTAATCTCTGTTAGCTTGATGAATATGTGTTTTGATATATTTCTCCTTGTGTTTATCCTGTAAGGGACTCTGTATTTCTTGGACTTGATTGACTATTTCCTTTCCCATGTAGGGGAAGTTTTCAACTATATTTTCTTCAAAAATTTTCTCAGTGACTTTGTTTTTCCTTCCTCTGAGATCCCTATAACTTGAATGTTGATGCATTTAATATTGTTCTAAAGGTCTCTGAGGCTATCCTCAATTCTTTTCATTCTTTTTCCTTTGTTCTGCTCTTTGGCAGTTATTTGCACCATTCCATCCTCTAGCTCATTTATCCATTCCTCTGCCTCAGTTATTCTGCTATTGCTTCCTTCTAGAGTATTTCTTAATTTCAGTAATTGTGCTATTCATCTGTGTTTGCTTATTCTTTATTTCTATGTCCTTGGTGATTCTATTAACTGTGTTAAATGTTTCTTGCATTTTCTCCATTGTATTTTCAAGTCTTTGAAGCATCTTTACTATCATTATTCTGAATTCTCTTTCAAGTAGATTGCTTATTTCATCTTCATTTATTTGGTCTTGTGTGTTTCTACATTATTCTTTCATTTGTGCTGTATTTCTCTGTCTTTTCATCATTTTTTTCTAACATGCTCCACTTGAGGTCTTCTTTTCCCACACTTTAGGGTTGTTTCTTTCTTCCATTTGGTTTTTGCCCTTGGAGGGAAAGACTGATTGAGTGGTTTGTGCTGATTTCTTGTTAGAGGTGACTTTTGCCTGTGTTCTAGTGGGAGGAGATCAAGCAGATGAAGGAGGTAATTACAGAAATAATGGGACATATATACACACATCCATACATACAGTTATAAGCAAAGTATTCTAAAGAAAAGATTACAGGAGACTGACTTGGTGAAGAAGGGAAACCAAAAGTGCTATCAACCAATTAAAAGCAGAGCTAGCTAATGCTCAATCTGGAAAACTGAGCATGAGCAGAGTGCCAACTGGGGAATACAGCAAAGAGAGCTTGACAATTTAACTTAACAATCACTTCATGGCAGATAGATGGGGAAACAATGGAAACAGTGACAGACTTTATTTTCTTGGGCTCCATAATCACTCTAGAGAAAGCAATGGCACCCCACTCCAGTACTCTTGCCTGGAAAATCCTATGGATGGAGGAGCCTGGTAGGCTGCAGTCCATGAGGTAGCTAAGAGTCGGACACGACTGAGCGACTTCACTTTCACTTTTCACTTTCATGCATTGGAGAAGGAAATGGCAACCCAGTCCAGTGTTCGTGCCTGAAGAATCCCAGGGACAGGGTCACACAGAGTTGGACAGGACTGAAGCGACTTAGCAGCAGCCATAATCACTGCAGATAGTGACTGCGGCCACGAAATTAAAAAGATGCTTGCTCCTGGAATAAAAGCTATGACAAACTAGACAGCATATTAAAAAGCAGAGACATCACTTTGTCGACAAAGATCTGTACAAAGCTATGATATTTCCAGTAGTCATGTATGGATGTGAGAGTTGGACTATAAAGAAAGCTGAGCACTAAAGAACTGATGCTTTTGAACTGTGGTGTTGGAGAAGACTCCTGAAAGTCCCTTGGACTGCAAGGAGATCCAACCAGTCCATCCTAAAGGAAATCAGTCCTGAATATTCATTCGAAGGACTGATGCTGAAGCTGAAGCACTAACGCTTTGGCCACCTGATGAGAAAAACCGACTCACTGGAAAAGACCCTGATGCTGGGAAAGACTGAAGGCAGGAGGAGAAGGGGACAACAGAGGACGAGATGGCTGGATGGCATCACCAACTCAATGGACATAAATTTGAGCAACCTAAGGCAGTTTGCTGATGGACAGGGAAGCCTAGCGTGCTGCAGTCCATGGGGGTTGCAAAGAGTCCGACTGAAGTGGGACTGATAGGATCAACATACACACACTGCTGCTGCTGCTGCTAAGTCGCTTCAGTCGTGTCCGACTCTGTGCGACCCCATAGACGGCAGCCCACCAGGCTCCCCTGTCCCTGGGATTCTCCAGGCAAGAACACTGGAGTGGGTTGCCATTTCCTTCTCCAATGCATGAAAGTGAAAAGTGAAAGTGAAGTCACTCAGTCATGTCCAACTCCTAGTGACCCCATGGACTGCAGCCTACCAGGCTCCTCCATCCATGGGATTTTCCAGGCAAGAGTATTGGAATGGGTTGCCATTGCCTTCTCCACATATATACACTACTATACATAAAACAGATAATCAACAAGGATCTACTGTATAGCACAGGGAACTCTACTCAATATTCCATAATATCCTAAAAGGGAAAAGAATCTAAAACAATAGAAACACGTACAAGTATAACTGAATCACTGTGCTGTATCTCTGAAATGAATACAATACTGTAAATCGACTATACTCTAATATAAAATGAAATTACAAAAAATAAACAATAAAAATAAATTAAAAAACAAGGCAATTTGGATCCAAGCTGAAAATCAGAGTCTTTGGGAAAAACCCATCATAGGTCAGTGGTCCTGGCAGAGCCATAATAATGACCATAAAAGTTCTAAATTAAAATCTTGAATATACAGTAGGGCTTCCCTAGTGGCTTGGTGGGAAAGAATCCATCTACCAATGAAGGAGACATGGTTCGATCCCTGATCCGGGACGATCCCACAGGCCTCGGAGTAAGCAACTAAACCTGTGTGCCACAACTATTGAGGCTGTGCTCTAGAGCCCGGGAGCCACAACTACTGAGCCCAAGTGCAGCAACCACTGAAGGCCCGTGCACCCTAGAGCCTGTGCTCCGCAACAAGAGAAGCCACAGCAACAAGAAGTCCATGTACCACCACTAGAGAGTAGCCCCCACTCACCACAAGAGAGAAAAGCCCTCATAGCAATGAGGACCTAGCATAGCCAATAAATATAATGATTTTTAAAAATCTAACACAGAGGAGGGAAAAGATAAGTTAAGCTAAAAACAAGTCAACTTACGATAGGGATCACAGCATAAAGAATTTTTAATAATGGTTGAAATCAAATTAATTGACTGATTTTATAAAACAAAACAAACAAAAAAAGAAGATCACCAGGTAACTCATGGTACATTAAAGTTTTAGAATTATTGTTCCAAGTATTGGTGTGCCCCAGGCGTCTGTGTGTACTCTCCATCTAGGCCTACAGCTTTAAGAACTATATATTTTTTAATCTCCAAATCTCTCTCTGGCTCCAACCTCCTCTCCTAAATTCCAGATTCATATAAGCAATAGCCTACATGACAACTCCATTTGGAAGGAGTCTCAAATATTTCAAAGTTACTATTAAAACAAAAGCCTTTTCCCTTCTCACTACACAGTCCCACCAAAAAAGGACTGCTAAGTTTACTGTGTACCTGTTACAGGTAATAACCTAAGTGCTTAACACGTATCAGCTGCTTTAATCCTCCCATCACCATCCACAAGAGATAGTTACTATTATTGTGCCCATTTTACAGAGGAGTAATTGAGAGAGAGAAAGTAACTTACCCACAACTATACATCTCCTAAGTATCACCAGTGATTTGAAGCTAGGTAATTTGACTCCAGAATATGTTCCTGTCATACCTCTCAGTTCCATTCAACCAAAAACTCAAATATAAAGTCATCATTTCACCATCCCCCACTTCTAATCCTGTGCATTCCACTTTCAAACATTATCTATAATTGATGTATTTCTCTCCATCTCCATGGTCACCCACTCTTTTCCAAGCCATCATTTTGCTTGTGTGTTTGTTAACCTCCTAACTGGTCTTCCTCCTTCCACTCTACCTGATCTTCTCTCATAGCAGTACAATTTTTACAAAGAATCTGATGTTAGTGCCTTCTTTAAATACTTTCATGGGCTGCCATGTGCTTGACCTGAGCCTGCCTTCTCCAGCCTTTGTCTGATATTAGCCTCAGGGACTCTCGTTCCTGAGACAAGCCAAGCACATGCTCCACCCCCAGGGCTTTTGCTCTTCTTGTTTCTGTGGAACCCAAATCATCTTTTCTCCCAGCTCTCCCTCATCCTGCAGATCTCAGTTCTCAAGTCACTTCTTTTCAACCACCCTTTCTAAAGGAGTCACTATTACAGCTCCATTTCCCTCGCTGCACTTAACACATCCAAATCTGAAAATATAAACATATCGCTAGTAGCTAAAGCTGTAGAGAATATACTGGTCTACTTAGATTTAAATTCTGACTTAATGACCTTCCTGTGGCTCCTTCTCCTCATCTATTAAAAATAAGTGCAATACAACTGCTGTGATGAGTTACAACACTGCCTAGCATATACTAAGTGCTATTTAAGCATTTGATATAATGATTACATATATTTGAAGGCAAGAACCCCCTTGATTGTCTCTATATTTCTGACACTTAGAACACCCAGTTTACAAAAGTTTGTCAAATGACTATTATTCCCTTTCATTGTTCCATTTGTATTAGCGATAGAGTCTACCATTTCCCAATGCTTTATTGATGTTTTTACCCGAGGATCATCAATTAATGGGGCTTCCCTGATAGCTCAGTTGGTAAAGAATCTGCCTGCAATGCAGCAGACCCCAGTTCAATTCCTGGGTTAGGAATATCCTCTGGAGAAGGGACAGGCTACTCACTTCAGTATTCTTGGGCTTCCCTTGTGGCTCAGCTGGTAAAGAATCTACCTGCAATGCGGGAGACCTGGGTTCTATCCCTGGCTTGGAAAGATCCCCTGGAGAAGGGAAAGGTTACCCACTCCAATATTCTGGCCTGGAGAATTCCATGGACTGTATAATTCGTGGAGTCGCAAAGAGTCAGACATGACTGAGTGACTTTCACCAATTAATGTCCCTTCACAGTCTATTTTACATGCATTTATTTAATTCTATTCACATCGACAATTGTCACACAAACTACAAAAAGTACAAAAGCATAATCCATCTTCCAATACCAGGTCAGGGTCAAGTTGAAAGAAAGGAACTATACAGTAAATCACAAGAAGAGTTCAGGTCTCCTGAACAAAGCACACTGCCTGTCACATGATGTATTTAAAGCTGTAAATACTGCCACAGGAGAATCTCTTGTCTTTGCAGCGGCCACACAGTTCCTGCCGATGGGGCCTCCTTAGATTGATGTGTCTTTTCTTTTGAGGGCAGGAACAACGAGACTTTGAACAGGTCTTTAGAAAAGAAGCAACAGTTTGGGCACTAAATGATCAAATTTAGTTCTTCAAATGAAAATATTCCTCCCTACCACTCATCCCTGCTATCTTTATCCTTTGAATCCCATAAGAAGTCCAAGACTAAGTTTTACAAAACCACTCACTGCCCATAAAGTGTCATGCACTTTTTTCCCAGATGAATGGCCAAAGATGACTTTTAAGAAAAGATTGCTGAGCCAATCCAGAAGATATAAGAGAAGTTATAAAAGTTAAAATTGTATAGAGTCTTTTCATTATGTAGGTTTTCACATTTGTAGCCATGTGGGAGTGAGGAGTAGTGAGTGTTAAGTGATTTGATTACCTGAACTGCAGTGTTTCTCAACTGGTAGTATTTTACCTACTAGCAGACATTTCAGAATATCTGGAGTATTTTTGGTTAAGACTGGAGGGAGGAATGTTCTAGGCAGCAGCTCAACCTTTTTGGTACAAGGGACCAGCTTCTTAGACAATTTTTTCACGGACTGGGGGTGGGTGGTGGGTTGGGGATGATTCAAGTACATTACATTTATTGTACACTTTATTTCTATTATTATTATTACATCGGCTCCACCTCATATCATCAGGCATGAGGTCCTGAAGGTTGGGGACCCCTGTTCTAGAGGAAGCTAAATGTTTTCCTTTCAGACATGGCTAATCTTTGCTGGAATTTGAAGTGTTTTTAACCATTATCCCATTCTATCTTCTGATATTAAAAAAAAAAAAAAATCACACCCCAAGGAGACTGGTATACTGCCCTGGTCCACCTTCCCAATCCTGTTAATCTTTGAAAATTTATGATCACTGCTCTATTTTCTGCATATGTCCATAGCCAAAAAGAATAAGTCAAGCTTTACCTGTTATATTGTGAAAACGGGCATTTTTATTTTCCAAATGAGTCTCATATGGTTTATCAAATGTTGGATATCTTCCACCCTCCGGCTGATGAGTATGCATTCTTAAGAAAATTCTAACAGTAACATACTCACATAGTGTCTACTCTATGTACTGCTCTAAGCACTTTCTATATAAGTCCATTTAGTACTCACATCACCTTTATAAGGAATAAAAAGCTCAATGAAAAAAATTGTAATTAAAAAAAATCACAATTTACTCTAAAGGTAGGTTTCTGATTTCGGTAATGGTAGGTTAGGTAGTTCTGACTAAGTCTGCTTAGGACAACTAGACAAGCTGAGCAAAGATACTAATTAAAAACAAGAACTACTTGAAGGCACTGGAGAATTACCAAAGTATCCCAGAGAAGGAAACCCAGAAACAGATGAGCCTGATATTTGGGACTAGTTTCTCTTCAAAGGCAATTCTGTAACAGGTAAATTTTTAAGACAACAGGAAGCTGAAAATGAGCTTCACAAGCTGATGAGGCTGAGGAATCTTAAATATGTCAAAATGGGAGAGCACCTGTTAACAATTCAGGTTTTGTGCTGGGACCCTGAAAGGCTACACCCTAGAGTAAGAATAAAACAAAAATTCATCAGCCTTCACAGATGCTGAAGCCTAACTTCAAAACAGCTCAATTATAACTGGCAAATAGTAATCAGAAATTGCTAGTATCTTCATCTGCCTAACATAAGCAAACAAGTCTTCTGTGAAAAGATACTATTCTGGCCTCAAATTATCACTATAATTTTTCACATACAATATATGTGAAAAATATATTTCACATTATATAGCACTCAAAAGTAACCAAGTACTAAGGAGACAGAACAACAATTCCTTGAAAACCAAGGAATGTGAAGAGGTTTACATTCCTTCTGTGGATTCCTTACAATCTTCTGTGATTAAGCTAATGGGGTTTTCTGGTACAGATTTTAAGAAAATGATGCTTAATATGCTCAAAGAAATTAGGCTGGTATTTCCAGCTGAGAAATGGACACTTATAAAGACATAAAAATTATAGTACTGGAAAATGAAGTAAGGGGAATCTGTAACTAAATAGGTAGTTGCACTGGAAAAGCAGAAGGAAAAACGAGAGAAATGAAAGATGGTTTAGTAGATGATATCCAAACTGCAGCAAGGAGAGACAAAAGCATAGTAAACACAGAAAAAAGCATAAAAGATTTAAGGGATATGGTGACAGTTCTAATATAAATAATTAGAAGAAAAGAGAATGGAGGTAGAAGTAATATTTTAAATTACAATGACTGATAATTTTCCAAACATGATAGAAGTCTCCAAGTTACAGAATTGCGAAATTGTAAGCAGGTAAATACAAAGAAACCACAATTAGGCATAGAATTATAAAACTTCTAAAAATTAAAGCAGAGAGAAATATCTTAAAAGCAAACAGACTTAAGGTGAAAAAAATGAGCTATTACTTCAAAGGAGCTGCAATGAGACCAACAGCCACTTGACAGAAACAATGAAGGTCAGATCCGTAAGGGGCAGAAAGAAACTACTACCAACCTAAAAACTTTACACTCAGCAAAAATAACCTTTAAAAAAAGCTATCCAGACAAAACAAAAGGTGTCACCTTCAGACGTGCATTACAGGGAATATTAAAATTAGGTATTCAGGTAAAAAGAAAGTGGTCCCAGATACAAAAAGGATCTAAAAGCAGCACAAAGAGTAAATATGCAGTTAAAACTAATTAGACTACAAAATTTATGTCTTTTGAAGTTTAAAAATAATATACAACAATAACAGCAAAGACGTTAGGATGAAGTGATAAGGGATTGAGCTTCCCTGGTGGCTCAGACGGTAAAGTATCTGCCTGCAGTGCAGGAGACTGGGTTCGATGCCTGGGTTGGGAAGATCCCCTGGAGAAGGAAATGGCAACCCACTCCAGTACTCTTGCCTGGAAAATTCCATGGACTGAGGAGCCTGGTAGGCTACAGTCTATGGGATCACAGAGTTGGACATGACTGAGCGACTTTGTGTTCTAAGGTCACTGCGTTGTCAAGGAATGGTAAGATCAGCATCTACATAAATTGCTTAAGCATGCTGTAAGATGAACCTTGAAGAACACTAAAGAATGAATAACTGCCAAGATAAGGGAGAGTGATTTAGAAAAAAACACAAACAAACTCAAGTGAACACAGTAAGTAAAAGGAGTATAATAGTAAGAAAGTTAGTTAAGTTGCTCAGTCATGTCCAAATCTTTGCGACCCCATGGACTGTAGTCTACCAGGCTCTTCCATCCATGGGATTTTCCAGGCAAGAATACTGGAGTGGGTTGCCATTTCCTTCTCCAAGGGATATTCCCGACCCAGGGATCGAACCTGGGTCTCCCGCATTGTAGGCAGACACTTTACCGTATGAGCCACCAGGGAAGTCTATAATAGTAAGAAGATATATTTAAATCCAAAGTAATTGTAGTAAATTGACTGAGAATGTCAGACTAGAAAAACTAAAGATAATAGTTTAAAAATATTAGACTAATTTTTAAAATTACTTGTAAGTAGTATAAAAATATTTTTAAGTGAAAGATTTAGGTAAAAATTCTTATTATGAAAATCAATGATGTCACACTTTTCTGAAAAGCTTAAAGAGACATCTCCTGCAAGCTGTTTAAGAGCTCATCGAATTCTGTGACACCCTAGACTTTGGAGATACCATGGAATCTGATTACAGCTCTAATACTTAGTATTTGTCTAACTTTGGGCAACTTACTTTCTTACTGAACTTTAGCTTTTTGTTGTGTATCATGGGAATAACACCTACTTCAAAGGTCAGGTTACAGGAGATAATGAAAAGCACTTGGCTCTAAGTTTGTCACATAGCTTAATATAGAGGAGAAAACGGCAACCCACTCCAGTATTCTTGCCTGGTAAATCCCATGGACAGAGGAGCCTGGTGGGCTACAGTTCATGGGGTTGCAAAGAGTTAGATATGACCACCACTACCAAGAGCTTAGTAAAGGCTACCTATTAAGTTACATGCGAACTATTCACAAGATGTTTGAGGAAAAACACACATACCACATATGTAAAAAACCACATTAGGCAACTTAAATCTCCTCCTTCCCCCCAAAAGAGTAGAATTTATGCTTTATTTTCTAAAATATTACAAAAATTCAAACATACAGCAAACCAAACACTCCTACACAAATATCCACATCTAGCAAATCCTAACATTTTGCCACAGAAGCTTCATGTTTAATAACGAAAACATTATGGACACAACGGAAATACACAGTTTGCTTACCTGGCACTGGATTGCTTCCACTCGATAAGGGTTAAAACTCTTTTGGCATTTGCAACAGAGTTGTTTGAAATAAACCTAAAGAGAAATTTTTACACAGGGTTTATGTGCACCCTAGGCTCCCAGTTCTTAAGTAATCCATTCCTTCACCTTGTAGCTTGCTTTTGCCCAATCTCTATGCTGAAGTCTTAAGCTCTTGTGGTGCTATCAGTCACTTTTTCTTATTTTTTGAATCTCATTTTCTTTACCTGTAAAATTGAGACAATGCCACTTTCTTTTTCTATAGTTTTGACAACTACCCGATAATGTACATAAAGTACTACAATAAAACTCTTCAGTAAGAAGCAGCTATTATAATTTTATTCATTGTGCAGACAAAACACTTGACCTTCTTTTGTCCTGGTCTATTTGTCTGTTTCTAATTTTTTCAGTATTTCTCCATTTGAAATTCAAATTAATTACAGTTACACACCAATCCACATGTTTCTAGGCTTTACGCATTCTCACTTCAATTTATAAACCTTTAAAATCATACTTTGACAACAAGATGCCTTCCCTCTGACAGAATTAATCATCCCCCTCCTGTATTATTTTTGTACCACTTCCATGCCACCAGTGCCAATGCACAGATCACCAGTCTCATCTTGTCTGCATCATTCCTATCAGAAGCGATTTCTTCAAGATGAGTTCTATGTCTTGTTTTTTTGTATTCTTAAATCATGAGTGCTTGAATTAAACCCACTGTTTTTATTATAGCAAGAAAAGGAAAGTAATTTTAGTTTAGTTAAAATATCTATTTTACCTCCAGGATCTAGTAAATGGCTAGTGCAAAAGGAAAAAAAAAAACTTTTCATTCGCGTCTTAGCATACCTCCTTGCTCTCTTCCTCTATACTCCTTAAGTCAGAAAAGCAGTTATCTAAAATGCAACAGCATAGGGGCCTCAAACTCAAATGCTTATAGAGGTTAATCAGAGAGACTAGGTGTAGGCTGTTGCAAAATGAAGGGCAAGTGCGGAGTGAAGGGAGACAGAAGCTGCTCAGTCCCCGTCTACTGCTCCTGACACAGAAGTCTGACTGTTCAGGAAAATCTAAAAATGCAGAATGTGAAATCTTTCCGAAATTTAGTATGTTGACAACTGATTCAAATTAAGGCATGGAGCCTAAATGAGTCAGTCTCTCATCGTTAACCTTCACAATAAATTATTTCTGTCACTGCCCCACCTTGTGGACAGACAGTGGAAATTTTCTAGAGCTAAAGCCCAAATCTGTTACAATACACCCCAACTAAAAAATGATTATACAGGTAGGGGGAATCTGTTGTACAGCACAAGGAACTCAGTTCAGTGCTCTGTAGTGACCTAGATGGGCCGGACTGGGGGTGGGATAGGAGGGAGGTCCAGGAGGGAGAGGATATATGTATACACACATCTGATTAACTTGGTTGTACAGCAGAAGCTAACAACACTGTAAGGCAACTATTAATATACCCCAATTTTTTAAAAAATTATAACAAATCCCAATGTATACAAGGTCAAGAGTTCATCTAAATAAGGTAACATTTTGTCCAACGCAACTACCAAACCAAATGAACCAGGATGTGGTTCAGGAGCTCAAGCTCTTGTGGACGGCACAATTCCGTTCAGTCCAAACCTTTGCTTAGCACCATGTCCTTGGCACTAAGGCTGCATTATAGTCACATCCCATTAAGACACACAGTCTTCCTCCGTTTAACATCCATGCCCACCCCATTCTTCTCCCACGTCCCACTCACTTTCACTTACCTTATTAGTTCCAGAAATGCACCACACATAAGCACTCTCCCATCTGGTCTTACAATCTTTACAGTGAAAATAGCCATATTTGGGTTCTAAAAACTGCAAATAAGGAGGAAAAATCCTTTACCATCTTGAGGGGTCAAAAGTGAAAGTGAGAAGTCATTCAGTCGTGTCCAACTCTTTGTGATCCCATGGGCTGTATACAGTCCATGGAATTCTCCAGGCCAGAATACTGGGGTGGGTAGCCTTTCCATTTTACAGGGGATGTTCCCAACCCAGGGATCAAACCCAGGTGTCCCGCATTGCAGGCAGATTCTTTAACAACTGAGCCACAACGGAAGCCCTGAGGGGCGAAGGAGGGAGGAGGATAAAAAGCCAGATCCTGCTATCCTTGTGGTTTTGTATAAGTAAAAAACAGGAAGCCTCCTTAACCTCACTCATAGCTATTCTCAAGGTCAGTACATGAACTCAGCTGTCAAGGACTGATTACTCTGGGACCCTTCTCGCTCTTCTCAGGCTTTTCAAATCTGTTTTCCCCAAGGCCATGAGCACCAGCTGCACAAAATGAAGATCTGATCACAAACTTCACAAACCCAAAACCCCTCTTTTGCCTCATTTGCAACAGCTATGGTTCCCAAACTTTGGGGGTTTCACAGGCTTAAAGTTGGCTTATTTTACCAAAAAGCTAAAGAAACAAAGCAAAAACACAGGGACTTCCCTAGTGGTCCAGTGGTTAAGAATTTGCTTTCCAATACGGGGAGGTGGGTTGGACCCCTAGTGGGAAACTAAGAATCCCACATTAGAAAGTACTGAGCCAGGGGCTCTAGAGCACGAGTTGCCATTAGAGCAAAGCAGGCGCGCTGCAAGGAACGATCCCGCGTGCCGCCAGTCAGACCCAAAGCAGTCCAATCAATAAATTTTAAAAACCCACACAGGACATGTAAAATATATGTTTTCAGAACTTCCTCTCTCCATTATCAAATAAAGGGAGGAAGCGCAAGAAGATTCTGCTCTCATGGAGCCAGAAATGGCGGGGGGAAAAAAAGAAGGCTAAGGCTAGGGGAGAGAAAGCTCACCTGGAAGTTGGGCCTCCCAAGCGGCTGGCTGGAGTCTACCGGGGCCGGCTCGCTCTTCCTCTCCCGAGGACTCGAGGAGTCTTCCTCCACCAGCTCCTCACGTGGCTGAAGTTCCTTGGGGGGATCCTCTTCCGACCTTGGTGGTGGTGATGGTGGTGGTAGTGGCAGGGGCGGCTGGCCAGCCTCGGGAGGACCCGAGAGCTCCTCCCGCAGTCGCACCTCACCCCAGTGGCCGGGCACCGGCGAAGAGAGGCCCCAGGCAGATATGGGTGCCCTGTGGCCTGCGCTGGCCCAGGGGGAGAGGCTGTCCAGGGTGCGAGGCCCCAGAGAGCACTGCACGGACTTGCCCACCCGGAGGCTCACCTGCACGCCCACATCCTTGGTGTTAGCCTTGCGCAGCCGCAGGCTCAGGCCGGGGTTCATATGGGAGAAAACGGCCATGAGCTGGGCTCTCTTGTAAGGGTCCACGCAGCAGTCGGAGGCATTGGAGGGCATCAGCAGCCTGGGCCTGGCCAGGAAAGTGGGGGGAACATTGGTTTGCCTCCAGTGCGGTTGTCTGTGCTCAGAGAGTCCAGACTGGCCCAAACGTAGCATGTTCCCATAGCCCGGGTACAAGCTGTAGGGAACACAGAAGATGCGCTCCATCCTACCACCTGGCGCCCAGGCGCAGCGCAATAGCAATATCCCGAGGCAGTTTGTTTCAAGCCTTGTTTTGTGTTCCACCTTCATCCGCCCCCTTTTTCTCCAGGTCACGTTGGTTCACGTTTTTCCGGAGCTTCTCCATTTATTTCAGATTCTGACGAGTGCTGCTGCCTATTACCCAAATTGGAGGAGGGAAGGCGATATCCCTACCTAGAGAGGCCTAATTGCCACCTGATCCCTAATTGGGATCTCTGTTTCTCTTCAATTCACTGCTCTTGAATCTTTTTTTTTCAAAGCTGTTTTTCATTTAACTTCTTATTCACACACATGCTTTAATTAGCAAATTCTAATTTATTCCTATGCATGTATAGTCGTTTCAGTCATCCAACTCTTGGTGATCCTATGAACTGCAACCCACCAGGCCCCTCTGTCCATGGGATTCTACAGGCAAGAATACTGGAGTGGGTTGCCATGCCCTTCTTCCCAACCCATGGATCAAACCCAGGTCTCCTGCATTGCAGGCAGATTCTTTACCATTTGAGCTACCCGGGAAGCTCCAATTTATTCCTATACTGACTTACAATTTCAGAGACTGTGTTTTAAAAATAAAAAAGATTGAATACAAGCAGCAAAATTTGAGCTGCTGCACTATTAGAGTGAGCCTAAAGAAGACAGAATTATGGCAGGACGCATAAATGTAAAAAACCTGGTTCTGCAGCAGCAAGAAGCATAGTTATGGGGGTTGGGGGGACAGTGTACTTAGCGAAATAATACATTTCAGAGGGTTGTATAACATGCCAACCGGTCTCATTAATCCACTCTAGTGAGAATTCTCCCCAAAAGGGGAAAAGAAGCAAACTGTTCTTAGATATTAAATGCAGACTTAATCACAGGGTAGTTAAGTATCTTAAGTAAAAGACTTGAACAGAAACTTGCATGCTGCATGCTAAATCGCTTCAGTAGTGTTCCACTCTTTGCAACCCCATGGACCCCTCTGTCCACCTGGGCCTTGTTTACTAGACAACTTACTCAACTGGATGATTCCGTTTCCCCATCTGACAATACTAAAAAATTTGTAAGATTATCATAAGGTTAAATGTGATATTACTTATAAAGCATAAATAACAACTCACAGATGCTCCTTAAGAGGTAGCTGTTATTGGCTAAAGATCACAGGCCTGGGTGTCTGTGCTATTTAGACCTAGATGATCATACGCTTTTGTATCTATGTGTACTGGAAAGGTGTCTACAGCCAAGGATTATGATCAAACTAAAATGACACCTCAGGTACCAAGTAAATGGCACCCTTTTTCGAATCCAAAGTTGCTTTCATTGTTCATTGGTCAGAAGCCTTTGTATAGTAGCAAGGCCTATGAGCCACTATCACCTTCAGAATCCAGTTGAAAGCTTTCTAGGTCCTACAATAAACACCTGAATTAAGCCTTGTGCTAGCCATAGCCCATACTCTGTGAGTGAGACTGCTGTCTTCCAGGGCAGTTTCAAGAGCAAGTCAGGCACAAAACAGGTGCTTAGTACCCTAGGAGCATCAAGGATACGTCAAGGATACTACGGAACCTGCAGGAGGAAGTATTTTCCAAAACTACAAGAGACTTGAGATAGGCTTAACAATTTTTCAAGCCGGGAGTCTCAGAGGTTTTTGAAATTCTGCTGCCCAACAGCAACACACACTCTATAACCAATGTACTCCGGCTTCAAATCTCAGCCCCTTCCACTCTATAGGGAGCTCTCCGTTGGGGAAGAAGTCATCCGCGCCGACTGACCACTGTGGGGTTTTCTAACGTCTGCCCACTTTGGGCGACGCCCTCTTAGTAGAGAACAAAGACTTTTCACAGACCGCAGGCCGCGTCGGGGGTGGGGGCGGCCATCCAAACGAGAGACGGAGCGGAGGAGGGGAAGGCAGGGCGTATACATGGGGCGTGGTCCCTCCAAACAGCGCGGCTTGGTACTCTGAAGGCTCGGAAGAAGAGAACGAGCATCCCGGCTCTTTCTTTAGCGACTCCGGAATGAAGCAAGGTTTAGCCCTCGCCACAAGCGGCAGCACTTACGGCGCAGCCAGAGTCTGATTCCGGTGGGCGTATACGCTGCGTGCTGCGTCATGGCGTCATTGCGTGACATATCCCGAGAGCAGGCTTTTGGCGCGAGAATCTGAAACCCGGTGGGCGGAGGTGCGGCTGCTGAAGTTTGCTGTCTGGGGCGGTGGGTCTCCGCGAAGGAGCGTGAGGGATCCGGTTTCTTATCTGAGTGCCGGCGCGTTTTGTCAGACTCCTCTGGCCAAAAAAAAAATAAACCAGCTTCACCTCTGAAGGCGGTTAGTGTTGGCAGGGGTGGAGATGGGCAGCCTTCCGCGGTCTCAGGCGGCGGGGAGCGCCTCCGGTGCTCGGGTGGGAACCGAGCCCCCTACCCTCGCTGGTCCCTGCCAGCCCCGCACCGACAGGGAGAAGGGACCAGCTCCTCGGCTGGAGGCTCCAGCCCCCCCGCCCCGTCCTGGGAACTCCGTGGCCCAGCTTCGGGCTCCGCTCGGCCCACATGTCCCAGGCTGAAATTTCCTTCATTGGAATCACGATGAAGTTACTTTACCGGAATATTGCTGTTTTGGAAAATGTTTCATAGTCTGTGGCACATTGTATCTGCCTCATCGCTTAGTCCCCAGGTAGTTGCTGTGTTAACGAAAATTTACTGATTGGGAATTGTTACCCGGTGTTTATCTAATAGCCCTCTGCTAACTGCGCAGCCACTGGCCACACGTGACTAGTTAATGAAGATTAAATAATAATTAAAAATTCTGTTCTGCAGCAGACTTGCCACAGTTGTGCTGAGTCATGTGGCTAATGGCTGCTCTATTGGACTGCACAAATACAGAATACTTAATTCCCCGCGGTGAGTTCGATTCTTGTTTTAAAATAAACAATGTAGCTTCAGGCAGGTTTACCGCTTCCGGTTTTACCTCAGACTCACTTAGCAAGGACTGCATCTGTGTGAAGTGTATTTTGGTGTTCTCTTTTGCAGACTCACCAAACTTTGAAGCAATAGTGTAGATAAAAATGCCGATTGGATGCAAAGAGAGGCCAACTTTTTTCGACATTTTTAAGACGCGATGCAACAAAGCAGGTATTAACAGATTTTTTATATGAATTGATCGTTTACATAGAGAAAAATGTTTTCAGAAAAATGTAATTATGCATGCTTGTTGAAAAGAATCCAGTGTTTCACGTTTTTGTTTACACCATAAACTGTGCTTTATGAAGTAATAAATCAGAAAAGTAATCATTTACAATTAACCAAATAATCGGTGTAGAACCTGTGGTAGATAAACAGGAAACTGGCCCCTTGATGAGTAGAACTGTTTTTAAAGCAGAGACTTTCTAGCAAGTCAGAAGCATTAGTAACATAATAGCAGAAGTTGTCCCAACTTTTTGGTCTCAGTTGGCCTTACACTCTTAAAATGATTGAGGACTGAGAGCTTTTGTTTAGGTTACCATATTAGAAATTAAAACTAAGAACTTTTAAAAACATAAATAACAAAAATAAACTCATTGCATATTAACATGAATAATATGTTTATGAAAAATAACTTTTCCAAGAAAAATGTGAAGAGTGACATTACTTTAAAATTTTGCAGTTCTCTTTACTATCTAGCTCAATAGAAGATAGCTGGATTCTCATGCTCATTCTCAAAGAATTGCATTTAATTCTTTACAATATGTTTTGATAGAAGTATATGAAGAAAACCATACCTTACACAGAAAATGTAGTTAGAAAAAAGGAGTGTTTTTAATTAACTGTTTTCACTTTATTGTGGGTAGTTTTCTTTGGTATTATACCAAACTTAAGTGGGAGTTTCTTAAAAGTTGCAATGTGGGAAACCATGTAATGAATTTTTTGTACTCTTTTTACATTAAATTCAATTAGTCTTTCTTGCTTCTGAATAAATCTTTTACCCATGTTGTGACATCATCCATGGTTTGATTATTTGAAAAATACTGATGTTCTGAATTACACAAATATTCCAAATATTGACACATTCCATTAGACATTATTAAAAAATCACATTGGTTACTTCACTGATCTCATCAGAAAAGTCTTTTCGGGTTGGGAAGATGTCAAGCTCACAGAGAACAAAGTTCTAATTCTCCTTTGAAAACTCACATTTTATCTTTGGCAGCAAACTGTTGTTTTCCCTGCAGTAACAGACTCACTTAATTCATTTCAAGAAAATGTCCACCAAATACCCGACTCAAAATAACTTGTCATTCTTTCTAGCAAAAAGGGCTTTCCATGAAAAGTGCTAATTCAACTCACAACTCATCACATGAGTGCTTTTTCCGAATAACTATTGTACTTCAGTTATGCAGAAATGCTTTTATGTGTGCTTTCCATTTTGTCACTAAGGACACTTTAAGTTAAACTTGCTTTTTTGATTTTTTTTGTAACAAGTTCATGGTGATGAAAAATATAGTAACTCCTAGTACAGTTTGTGGCCACTGCCATGATTCAGGCAAAGCTGTCACCAATTTTACCCACCACTGCTATAAATGTCAGCATTGGGAAAAAGGCAAATAATGTCTAATATGAAAACAGTTTTGACCTTACAGATCCCTTGAAAGGGTCTTGGGGAACCTCCCCCTAAGTGGTCCACAGGCCACATTTTGAGAACCACTACTTTAAGTACGGAACATAAGAGACACTTTGTTCTCTAGCAGAGAATCTATTCCACTTGATTTGTGAGTTTATATGTCTTGTGTACCTATAGATTTGTCACAGCCATTTATGTAGTGTTGTATCTGTGGGTTGCATTCTTATTGTGGATGATTTTTATATCTGAATCGTGAATATAAAAGAAAACTTTAGAAGAGCTAATATAGCTAGTAATCTTGTAAAAAGTTTCTGTTCTACCTTACTACAGATTCATAAAAGAACAGACTAATGAACTTGTTGAACTCATTATTGACCAAATAAGGATTAATATGTCTTTGTTACACAAACGTTACTGACCAGGGAAGCTTCAGTATTTACTTGTATAACAAATCACTGGTGTTAGCTTCTGCAAAAATCCTCCAGTTAATAATGTGTTAATTAGTATGCCTTAAATGTAATTCACCGGAAAAAGCAATGACAACCCACTCCAGTACTCTTGCCTGGAAAATCCCATGGACGGAAGAGCCTGGTAGGCTGCAGTCCATGGGGTCACACAGAGTCGGACACGACTGAAGCAACTTAGCAGCAGCAGCAGCAACAAATGTAATTCACCGTCAAAATCTCAAGCATCCTTTTCTGTATCATAATCTTCACTGGCTCATGGGTTTTATTGTGTCATGATTTTTATTTTCCTTACAGATTTAGGACCAATAAGCCTTAACTGGTTTGAAGAACTTTCTTCAGAAGCTCCACTCTGTAATTCTGAACCTTCAGAAGAATCAGAATATAAAATCAGCAGTAATGAAACAAACCCATTTAAAACACCACAAAGGAAACCTTATCATCAGTTGGCTTCAACTCCTGTAATATTCAAAGAGCAAAGTCTAACTCTGCCACTGTACCAATCTCCTTTAAAGGAATTACATAAATTCAGATTGGATTCAGGTAAGTAATGTGATGTAGTTGACTAGAAAAATATGACCCAGTACTTCAGACAAACCTGTGCTAAAAATCCCAACTCTGTTGTTAACTATATCAGGTTGGTCAGATCGATCTCTGGCCACTTTTCTCACCCAAAAAATGGAAATGATTAAAATACTACCTAGGTTTAGATTAAATAAAATAATGTAGGTCCTTGATAAATGTTCCTTCTTGTCCTTCCTTTGATTAATATATCCTGCCCACTGAGACTTGATAAATTATATCTTTCTATATAGAAAAACCTAGGGCTTCTTTTGATGTTGAACTAAACTGTATTTTTGCAGGCCGTCACAGAGGACAGAGTTGTTGTTTTTTTTAACAATAGTTATAATGTCTTTTGATTTGGTAGCACTTTCTCTGGCCTGTATGCCAGGTGTTTACAACTTATCATATGCTGCTGCTGCTGCTACTAAGTTGCTTCAGTCGTGTCCAACTCCGTGCGACCCCAGAGATGGCAGCCCACCAGGCTCCCCCATCCCTGGGATTCTCCAGGCAAGAACACTGGAGTGGGTTGCCATTTCCTCCTCCAATGCATGAAAGTGAAAAGTGAAAGTGAAGTCGCTCAGTCATGTCTGACTCTTCGAGAACCCATGGACTGCAACCTACCAGGCTCCTCTGTCCATGGGATTTGCCAGGCAAGAGTACTGGAGTGGGCTGCCATTGCCTTCTCCAGCTTATCATATAAGAAGATTATATATTTATCACTTGCTTGATTGAAGTAACATACTCTTTCTTTGGAGTATTACTCTCTAGTAAGAGGAGCTAACAGTATACAGATTATGTACAGTTTAAGGTTGAATGTGGTACATGTCAGAAGAAAAGTACAAAAAGTATAATGAGAATTAAGAAAGAAAGCATAAATAGTACTGAGGGCAGTTAAGGGAACAATTCAACTGAATTAAACCTTGAAGAATAAGTGAGATTCAGAAATTTGAAGATGGAGTAGAGTGGGCATGTTTTAGGCATAGGAAGAACATGAGGAAGAATATGTAGTTTGTGAAGTTAATATCAAGTAATTCAGACTGGAGTGTTATATGTTTGAAAAGGACTAGTAAACAACTTGAGGCTTAAAAAAAAAAGCAGATCGGTGGCAGACATTGCATGCTGGGCTAAAGAAATTAAATTTATTTGATAAGTTGTTGAACAGAGAAAACAAATGTAAATTTAATCATGCTACTTCCTGCTTCAAACCTATGATTACCTCCTTTTGCCCTCATGATAAAATCCAGACTCTTTAATATGATCTACATGGTCCTTTATAATTTGTTCTCTCATTAATGCTTGCCTCATCTTGCCATAATTTCCTTCTTACACACACTCAGCTTACCATTCAGTGATACTAAATTTTGTTTTTTTTGGAACTACAGGGAGGCCTGGCGTGCTGCAATTCATGGGGTCACAAATTGTCGGACACGACTGAGCAACTGAATTGAACTGATGCTCTGTGGCTCTTTACATATTGTTACCACTGCCTAGTACTTACTTTTTTAAGCTTTTGCCTAGCTAATTGACACTCATCTTTGAGATCTTGACTCATCTCTCTAGGAAGTATTAGGAAGTATTCTCTGTTTCACTTATTTAGCTTCTAGTGAAGGAATCTTCCTTAAGCAATTGTCCTATAAGTGCTATGAAAGAGGAAACTCATGATATTAGGAAGCGTACACATGAAAGGGGGTGTAGGTAAAGGGCAAAGATTTTCTTACATGTTATTGCATACCTAATGGCATACATAGTAGGTGTTCAGTAAGTATTTGTAGAATAAATGAATATCTTGTTTAGAAAGTCTAAAGATTTGGAGTCTAAAGTCTTTGGAGATGTGCTTTTCAAAATGTGATGCCTGGACCATTAGACTCTCCTGAAGTGCTGATTGAAAAAGACAATTCCAAGCACTTATCTGAATCTGTTAAATTAAAATCTCTGGAAATAGAGGTTATGATGGTACATTTTAAACTAATTGGCGACTCATAGACAAGACTGTAGGCAGGGAGATCAATTCAGTTCAGTTCAGTTCAGGCGCTCAGTCGTGTCCGATTCTTTGCGACCCCATGAATTGCAGCACACCAGGCCTCCCTGCCCATCACCAACTCCTGGAGTTCACTGCGACTCATGTCCATCGAGTCAATGCTGCCATCCAGCCATCTCATCCTCTGTCATCCCCTTCTCCTCCTGCCCCCAATCCCTCCCAGCATCAGGGTCTTTTCCAGTGAGTCAACTCTTCACATAAGGTGGCCAAAGTACTGGAGTTTCAGCTTTAGCATCAGTCCTTCCAATGAACACCCAGGACTGATATCAATTAGCAGACATATATATAATGTTCCAGGTGATGGGAGGCAAATGCCCGAGTTAGAATAATGGTCGTGAAAGTGGATATGGAAGGTAGAAGTATGGGACCCTGCAGTAACCCCAATACGGAGAATTCATAAGAAAGAATCAAATCATAGGTCCAGGGCATGACTGAGAACATAGTGGTGACGTTTGTAGAAATTGTAAGCTCTGGGGGAAAAGCCAGTTTGAGAGGGAAGAGGTTTGAAAGGATTGAAAAAAAGTTAGGTTTGGACTGCAATTTTAGATAGTACTGGGATGTGAAGGTGTCGATGTCCTGAGAACTTTTGGAGAATATAAGTCTGAAGCTAAAGAAAGAATGGAGGTGGGAGAGAAAGCTGTAGGAATCAACTCTGTTTGAAAAGTGAAAAAGTCATCACATCTGGTGAGAAAATTGATCATGATGAGGGCTAGGATAGAGCCTTAGGGAATGTGAAACAAATGAAATGTGGAAATCATCCATTTGAGAAAGGGAATCATCCATTCAGCAAACATCCTGTGCTGACTTTGTGCCTAGTAGCTTGCTTGGCATTAAGGATACAAACTGAATAAGATGGCCTTTGACCTCTGGACCTCAGTCCTGTATAGGAGAAAATATACAAATATGCTGGTTGGTGTATGTTATAATAGGAGCATGTACAAAGCGCTGTGTTGTAGGCATAGCAAAGGAAACAGCCATCTGCCTTAGTGTGCTCAGGAAAAGCTCTGTAAAATGGCGCATAGTGAATCAACTGAACCTTGAAAGACATACCTAGAGTTGGTGGTTTATTTTCAAATTGTAATCTGCTGGGATTGGTCTTTCTATAACCAGGGAAGGATAGGAATGAATTAATAAGGCTGCTGTGGACTCACAACAGAAGCATTAACTTTTTTAAGCTTGTAGTACATTAATAATTCTGTTGACTAGTCTCAAGACCTTTTGCTTTTAAGTTTACTTTAAATTCAGTATTGAAATGTAAGACTTAAGCTATTTTTCACCTACTTAGTTCACTTCTAATATCTAAAATATTTTTTAAAAATTATCCATGAGGATAATTAAATTCCATGAGGAAGTTTGCAATTTCTTCTTCTCATAAGTCTTTCCTTTTGCATAAAATCACATGAGTTTATTTTAACCATCATTTGGCTTATTTATGAGATTCTCAAGTTATTTGGAAAACATTAGGATGTGAACTTTGTTTTGCCCGGTTCTTTTTTCTTTTTTTTTTTTTTTTTGCTTTTTATTTCTTACAGTTTCTATTCTTTTGTGTTTTCTTTTTATTGCTGAGCCAGTATTGATACCTTTTGTTAAATAAAATCCTGTGTTTACATTAGGTTTCATTTTTTTGTATAGTTCTTTGAAGTTTGGCAAATGTGTAATGTCATATACTCACCATTACAGTATATAGTTTCACTGCCCTGAAAATCCCCTATGTTCTACCTATTCACCCTTCCTTGCCTCTAGACCCCTGGAAACCACTGATCTTGAACCATATTCAAAGTGTTTTATGCATTTATATACATAAATGTTGAATGGAGTCAGACATCCTTTGAGACATCACTTTTTGGAAAGGAATTCACTTCAGACTGAATTCCGCATATATTCTCCTTCCAATATAGATGAGACTTGTTTTTAAATACTTCTACAGAATAAAAATTCACAATCCAGAACATATACATCCTCACTGCATTATTGTATGTTTCAGGAAAGGATATTGCCAACAGTAAACATAAAAGTTGTTGCAGGGTGAAGGCTAAAATCAATCAAGCAAATGATGTTATCAGCCCACCTCCAAATTCCTCTCTTAGTGAAAGGTATGATGAAGCGGTTGTATTAAAATAAAGTAAACATTTTCGTATATGTGATATTTTTTTTATAGAGATGAATCTAATCATCATTGTAATATTTTGCCTTAGAGCCTGGTAGAGGATCTTCTATTTTAAAATAATTTCCTTTTAGATTGAATCCTTGAGTACAATAATTTTTACATTAGAAACATTTACTCTGTTTTTCTTATAACATTTAATTCACTGTTTTTCTGTGTATCTGTGGAATTTTTATGTAACAAAAATAAATGATGAAAAGCAATGTCTTTGAAATATCCAGTTTAAAATAATTTGTATACTCTGAATCTGTGCAGAGTTTGATGCTGTCATAGA
The DNA here is from genome assembly GCF_029407905.1 of Bubalus kerabau. Classification (NCBI taxonomy): domain Eukaryota; kingdom Metazoa; phylum Chordata; class Mammalia; order Artiodactyla; family Bovidae; genus Bubalus; species Bubalus kerabau. The sequence continues at coordinate 29,208,827 of NC_073635.1, read as the reverse complement.
TTCACTTTATACAATTTTTAAATTCAAAGTATACAATTCTTAGCACCTAAAATTTGTGACTACTTTATACATTACTTTCAATAGGGATTTTAAACATAACTTAGTGGTTACTTAATTCTTCATGAGATATTTCCTTTTTAAAAAAGTAATCTATGAATATTACAAACTAGTATAATTCTAATTGATATGACTGGGATTCCTTTTCTAAAATAAGATTAGTATTTTTTTCTTTTTGCTATTTTCATTCTCTTTGAATAATTGAGGGATTTGTTTTGTTTCCTTTTAGTCCTGTTGTTCTGAGATGTACACATGTAACACCACAAAGAGAAAAGTCAGGTATGATTAAAAACAAGGCCTTTTATTTTTCATATACTCTTAATTCTAATAAATATAAAACTTAGTAATTTTGTCTCTTGTTTTATCCCCAGTGGTATGTGGAAGTTTATTTCATACACCAAAGCTCATAAAGGTAAATAATTTATTTTTACTGTGTAGTACTATGTAGTAATTGAGAATTTGACAATGCTGTCGTAATTTTGCCCTGAGTCTTACCGTTATGTACCTACTGACTCACATAGGCATTCGATAAGTGATACATGAAAAAAAATAAGTGAAAAGAAAAATTCTCAAGTATCTGTTCACTTCTGTGAAATAAACGATTTTCCTTATTTCCAGGGTCAGACACCAAAACGTATTTCTGAAAGTTTAGGAGCTGAGGTGGATCCTGATATGTCTTGGTCAAGTTCTTTAGCCACACCACCAACACTTAGTTCTACTGTGCTCATAGGTAATACCTGTGAATGTATATTTTATAAGACAGTGTTGATAAATTGTCACCTGTAATGCTTCTGTTAAAACATTTTATGAAAAGATAATAAGTATCCAGATTAGAGAATCTATCTTCATTAGGTATGTTACTATTTCAGAATAATTTTGTTCTGTGTAGTGTTGATTGAGATAAATCTCAAGTGAATCAAATAGTATTTTGCCATGTTTAGTCACTTGGTTGTGTCCAACTCTTTGAAACACCATGGACTGTAGTCCACCAGGCTCCTCTGTCCATGGGGATTCTCCAGGCAAGAATACTGGAGTGGTTTGCCATGTTCCCAACCCAGGAATCGAACCCAGGTCTCCTGCCTTGCAGGCGGATTCTTTGCCATCCGAGCCACCAGGAAAGCAAATAGTATTTTAGAGGCATCAAATTAATTTATATACAAACCAGGATTTTTTTTACTTTAGCAAAACTACATTACGTTTTGATTCCTCTTTAGTTGGGCATTTAACTGTCTTCTTTTCTTGCTTATATGAAATAATGTAGGTTAAAGCATGTTGAAAAGTAAGAAGTATTTAACATGATATACCTTTCAACTGTATTATCTAAATAAATACTAAAATCTACAAGCTTTAGCTTTTAAATCATGATTTCACAACTTAATCTGGTTCTCTAAGCCTTTGTGGACAGTATTATCTTCAAGTTAGAATCATCAAACTATAGTTTCTTACCAGCTTATCAGCGGTACTAAGGAAATGTGAATATAACTTATCCACTGTGTTGATTGACCTCTCTAATTACTATACTTGGATTAATTCATTTTGCTTTAAATGTGTTATTTAACCCAACAATGCATGTTTCTTTTGAGGTCTAACTGAAAAATACAGAAGTTTTACATTAATTTTAGTGTATGAGGTATAATACAGTATAGGTAAATTGAACTCTCTTTTTTTACAGTCCAAGATGAGGAAGCATCTGCAGCTGTGTTTCCTAGGGATACTACTGCTGTAAGTAAATATGACAAAGTGATTAAACTGTTGTGGTTGCTTTGAATGCCTTGAGAAATTACTTATCTTGAATTTTTCGTTCTTTAATTTATGATTTTATAAGCCTTTAGGAAAGTCTCTAAACCTGTTTCTATATGTGATTTTCTTTGACTTCCTATGAAAATCTACTGTCTCTCTATTTAAGAATAAGTTGAATATACTATGTGCATAGTGACAATTTCTATACTAGTGATTTTAAAATATAACTTTTGCAGATTTTGAAAACATATTTTTCTAACCATGATGAAAGTCTGAAAAATAATAAGTTTATCCCTTCTGGGCCAGACAGTGACAACAAAAATCAAACAAAAGCTGAAAGTCATGGTAAGCCCTTCTGTTTAATTGAATGACTGTTCTTAACTGACATCATTGAAATACTTGCTCATCTTTTCTTAAAGAGAAAAAAACGTTACTTCTCCTTTCTTTATTACTGAAGGTATTGAGAATAGAAACTAACTTCATTTAGATTAAAATGTTTAAACATCATGCTAGGACAATACTATTCAAAGATGCTATTGTGACCCCAAAACAAAACCCATAACTCAAAACTTAGAGATGCACAATAAGACTTAGAATTAACAAAATGTTAAGACCTTATCTCTAATTAGGAAGTAAGCATGGTTGCAGATACACCAAAAGTTACTCAATCAGGTTATTGGAATGTTCCATATTCTTTAGTTCAGTTCAGTTGCTCAGTTGTGTCTAACTCTTCGTGACGCCATGGACTGCATCATGACAGGCTTCCCTGTCCATCACCAACTCCCGGAGCTTACTCAAACTTATGTCCATCAAGTTGGTGATGCCATCCAGCCATCTCATCCTCTGTCATCCCCTTCTCCTCCTGCCTTCAATCTTTCCCAGCATCAGGGTCTTTTCCATTGAGTCAGTTCTTCGCATCAGGTGGCCAAAGTATTGAAACTTCAGCTTCAGCATCAGTCCTTCCAATGAATATTCAGGACTGATTTTCTTTACGATTGACCAGTTTGATCTCCTTTCAGTCCAAGGGACTCTCAAGAGTCTTCTTCAACACCACAGTTCAAAAGCATCAATTCTTCTGCGCTCAGCTTTCTTTATAGTCCAACTCTCACATCCATACATGACTACTGGAAAAATGATAGCTTTGACTAAACGGACTTTTGTCAGCCAAGTAATGTCTCTGCTTTTTAGTATGCTGTTTAGGTTTGTCATAGCTTTTCTTCCAAGAAGCAAGCATCTTTTAATTTCATGGCTACAGTCACCATCTGCGGTGATTTTGGAGCCCAAGAAAATAAAGTCTATCACTGTTTCCCCATCTATTTGCCATGAAGTGATGGGACCAGATGCCATGTTCTTAGTTTTTTGAATGTTGAGTTTTAAGCCAACTTTTTCACTCTCCCCATTCACTTTCATCAAGAGGCTCTTGAGTTCTTATCTTTCTGCCATAAGGATGGAGTCATCTGCGTATCTGAGGTTATTTATATTTTTCTCAGCAGTCTTGATTCCAGCTTGTGCTTCATTCAGTCTGGCATTTTGCATGATGTACTCTGCATATAAGTTAAATAAGTAGAGTGGCAGTATACAGCCTTGATGTACTCCTTTACCAATTTGGAACCAATCCGTCGTTCCATGTCCAGTTACTAGCTGTTGCTTCTTGACCTGCATAGAGATTTCTCAGAGGCAGATAAGGTGGTCTGGTATTCCCGTCTCTTTCAGAATTTTCCATAGTTTGTTGTGATCCACATAGTCAAAGACTTTGGCATAGTCAGTAAAGCAGAAGTAGATGTTTTTCTGGAACTCTTTTGCTTTTTCGATGATCCAGTGGATGTTGGCAATTTGTTCTCTGGTTCCTCTGCCTTTTCTAAATCCAGCTTGAACATCTGGAAATTCTCAGTTCATGAACTATTGAATCCTGGCTTGGAGAATTTTGAGCAATTACTTTGCTAGCGTGTGAGATGAGTGCAATTGTGCGGTAGTTTGAACATTCTTTGGCATTGCCTTTCTTTGGGATTGGAATGAAAACTGGTCCATTCCAGTCCTGTGGCCACTGCTGAGTTATCCATATTTGCTTGCATATTGAGTGCAGCAATTAAACAGCGTGATCTTTCAGGATTTGAAATAGCTCAGCTATAATTCCATTACCTCCACTAGCCATGTTCATAGTGATGCTTCGTTAGAACCACTTGACTTCTCACTTCAAGATGTGTGGCTCTAGGTGAATGATCATACCATGGTGGTTATCTGGGTCATTAAGATCTTTTTGTATAGTTCTTCTGTGTATTGTTGCCACCTCTTCTTACTGTCTTCTGTTTCTGTTAGGTCCATACCATTTCTGTCCTTTATTGTGCCCATCTTTGCATGAAATATTCCCTTGGTATCTCTAATTTTCTTGAAGAGATCTCTAGTCTTTCCCATTCTATTGTTTTCCTCTATTTTGTTGCATTGATCACTGAGGAAGGCCTTCTTATCTCTTCTTGCTCTTCTTTGGAACTCTGCATTCAAATCGGTTTATCTTTCCTTTTCTCATTTGCCTTTAGCTTCTCTTCTTTTCTCAGATTTGTAAGGCCTCCTCAGACAACTATTTTGCCTTCTTGCATTTCTTTTTCTTGGGGATGGTCTTGATCACTGCATGTTCTTAGTATGTGTGTATAACTATATAAATGTGTAGGATTGGATATCTTGCGTGTGTGTGTTTGTATAAAATCAGATTTTACTGTTGGTTGTAGGGCCACAAAATTAATTTGGAACTTACAATCTGATAAATTTTAATATTAAATTGTGTTTATATAGTAAAATTGAGTAAACTTTATTGTATAGACCTGGTAAAGAAAGGTTATTAGAGATTGAGTGTGAATAAAAGGCTATGAGTACACTGGAATCAGTCTTGACCAGAAAAACAGGGCAAGGTTGGTGTCTCCCTACCCAAAACATAGCTAGCATTCAGAATAGCTCTTCAAATGCTAAATTATGCGTTATTTAGTTTATACTATTTCTATGAAAAAGGTTTGAGGGTAATATAAATTATATGGTTGTGTTATAAAATGTTGTTAGTAATACTTATATTTTAAATTTTAACAGGATTGGAGAAAATGTTAGAGGATTCATTTGGTAAAGTAAATAGCTGCAAAGACCATTTTGAAAAGTCAATGCCAAATGTCCTAGAACATGAAGTACATGAAACAGTTGCAGGTATCTCTGAAGAAGATAGTTTGCCAGTATGTGTTTCTAAATATAAAACAAAAAAGCTACAAAAAAGAAAAACTGGCAAGAGTAGGAAAAATATTTTCCATGAAACAAAAACAGATGAATATGAAGAAGCTAAAAAGGAAATGACAGAAAGTAAACATTCATTTGTATCTGAAACAGAACCAAATGACAGTGATCCATTAAATTCAAATGTAATAAATCAAAAGCCTGTTGGGAATGGAACTGACATAATCTCCAGGGAAGTTGTACCATCTTCAGTCTCTGAATGGTCTCAGCTCACGCTCTCGGGTCTAAATGGAACCCAGGTGCAGAAAACGTCTCTACTGCATATTTCTTCTTGTGACCAAACTAATTCAGAAGACGACCTCATAGGCACAGAGAAAGAGTGTACCAACTTCATTACTTTAGAAAATTCTTTGCCACATATTTCAAGCATATCAAAAACAGTGAAGATATTAAATAAGGAAACAGTGGTAAACAAGACAGATGAAGGGCAGTGTCTTGAATCTCATGAAGATCCCACTACTGTGGGACAGCAAACACTAACTGACTCTTCTCCACTTCAGGACATCAAAAAATCTATCTTCAGGATAAGAGAATCTCCTGAAAAGATACTTAGAGAAGATTTCTCAAATAATGTGACTGATTCAAACTTGAAAGAAGAACCAGAAGACTCTAAAAGTGAATCAGAAATACAAACTATTTACTCACAGAAAGAGGATTCTGTATGTTCAAGTTCAGGGGATAATGAGAGCTGGCCAGCCACTACCAAATACACTTCAGAAGCTTTGAGGAGCACAGGTTTAATATCCACTTTGAAAAAGAAAACAAAAAAGTTTATTTATGTTATAAATGATAAAACAACTTACCAAGGACTGAAAATACAGAAAGACCAAGAATCAGAACTAACTAACTCTTCAGCCCAATTTGAAGCAAAGCCTTTGGAGGCACCACATACATTTACAAATGTTGATTCAGGTACCTCTTTGTGTGTATGCAAATAGTGTATATAGTTTTATGGATGGTGATAAATTTTTAATTTGAACATGTGTATCTTTAACCTTTTTTAAAAACATACTGCTTACTTTCATTCTATAATTTTTTTGCTCTTTCTTCTGTCATTTAAAAAAAAACTATATATTCCATATCAGACGTTGTTTAGGCCTTTGATTACCAGTGTTCAGAATCATTCCATTCAAACTTGTTGGATCAATTTGCATGGTGTATATATATATATATATACACACATATATATGTGTGTATATATATATATAAAATCATAACTCTTGAGACAGAGCATGTAATTGATAAACACCAAGAGCTTGGCTACTTAATTCCTGCTTTAATTTTCAGTATTTGTTTTATGCAAGTTGGACAGTTCTATAAATATGTTGTGCTATTTAATATGTATTTTCTCTAAAGCAGGTAAAAAAAAACAGGAAAAAAAGCTAATTGTTAGCTAAGTTTAATGTAAGGCAGTCATAAAATAGTGACATTTTTGTTGTTACACAGTTTTCTTAAATATTTAGAGTTTGCTTAGGGTTATTACTATATCTCAGTGTCAGCAGTGTGCATAGTAAAAGCCATTTTTTATTTGAGCAAAAGTTCATTTATCAGTAGCTATTGTGTGTGTTCAATCTCTGGGTCCAGAAGATCCCCTGGAGAAAGAAAATTCCATGGACAGGGGAGCCTGGTGGCTATAGTCCATTTAGTTGCAAAGAATCAGACATGACTTAACACATACATACTGTATGTTAAAAGGTGATTTTATCTCCCTCTGAGAATATTTGAGTGGGTGATAATATTGTAATGAACAATGGGCCTCATGGAGCTGGAATACAGAACTGTTTGAGATTTAGGTTAATTTCCAGAGGAAAATGTATATATCAGAGATAAAACCAATAAAACTGTGGTTAGTGAATAAATAAAATGAGACTAATAATTTTGACTTGTTAATAGATTCAGAAGGTCAATAAAATGAACTAAATATTTGCATATATAATTGAGATTAAGTAATATTTCAGGCCCTTCATGTGTAGAACCTGTTTTTAAAGTCATTTTTTGTTTTTCTTCAATGTGAAAGACTGAACCAAAGGAAATGGTTACTTTTTTAGTTCCTTTTCGTTACCTTGATTTTCTAACTCCTATTACATCAATATTAGCAAAGAATTCTTTTCCAATTTTATTTTCTAACAAAAATACTTTGAATTTTACTTATGGCAACTAGCTACATACTAATTTTAATTGACATGATAAATATTATTAAAAAATACTAGGTCCTCTGTATCTTTAGTTGGGAAATGTAACTTCAAAATAGAGAATGTTTAGAATTCTTTCCTTTAAACTTGACATTCACTTCTTGATTTTCATGTAATTCTTGTTTTAGACACTATCTTTTTAGATACTATCTTTAAAATATTTAGTGAATGTGATTAATGATACTTGAATTTTATCTTGTCACTTTGTGTCTTCATGCTTAGGTTCATTGCCTTCTTCTATCCAAAAAAACTGTTCACAGAATGATTCTGAAGAACCAACTTTGTCTTTAACCAGCTCTTTTGGGACAGTTCTGAGAAAATGTTTTAATAATGAAAGCAGTTCTTCTAATAATAAAACAGTATCTCAGGATCTTTATTGTAAAGAAACAAACATTAATAAGGAAAAATGGCAGTCATTTATAACCACAGAGACTGATTATGTGTCATGCTTGCAGGACAAGCATTGTGAAGATAATCCAAAAAGCCAAGGTGTTTCAGATATAAAGGAAAAAGTCTTGCCTGTAGTATGTCGCCCTGAATTGCCACATTCAGAGGAATGTAGTGATACTGTCTTCCAATTCCAGCAAAGTTTTTTACATGACCATGATAATACCACCATTTTAACTCCTAGCTCCAAGTATCTTCTGTCAAATCCAGTTGTTATTTCTAGAGGAAAACAATCATATAAAATGTCAGAGAAAATAAAATCTAAGAATTGTGAAGCAGGTTTTGAATTAACTAAATATATTTCCATGGAAGACAATCAAGAAACATGTGTTTTAAATGAAAATTCTAAGAAAGCTGAGATGTTGTCACCTGAAAAATATATAACAGGGGCATTACCTTCTGTGAAAGTACAATGCTACCAAAATATGAATCTCACAGTCATTCATAAAGACCAGGAAGAAACTACTTTAATTTCAAAAAGAACAGTCAACCCAAACTCTGAAGAACTTTCCTCAGACAGTGAAAATAATTATATCTTTCAAACAACTAGTGAAAGGAATATTCCTATTTTAGAAAACATTAAGGAAGTTCATGAGGCAGACCTCAGTTGTTTAAGAGAACCTGTTCTCAAGAACTCTGTTATAGTAACAAGTACAGATATGGATGGCGGACAAGCAGCCAAAGCGTCCATTACAAAAGATTCTGTCTCATCAAATATAGTCCATGGTCTTATAGAGAAGAATAGAAATAGCATAAAGCAACAACCAAAGATGACGCTAGGTCAAGATTCAAAGCCAGATGTGTCCCTAGATACAGATACAAAATCAAACAGAAATAACTTTTGCAGGGACAAATGGGCAGGACTCTCAGATTTGACTTCAAGTCACAGTTTTGGAAATGGCTTCAGAACAGCTTCTAATAAAGAGATAAAACTCTCTGAACACAACATTAAGAAAAGCAAAATGCTCTTCAAGGATATTGAAGAACATTATCCTGCTAGCTTTTCTTGGGTTGAAATTGTAAAATCATTAGAAAATCAAAGGAAAGGAGGCCAACCTCATGATCGTGATTCACAGTCAGTTGATACAGTGTGTGGGTATGTGCAGAGTGGTGCGGTTGTTTCTGATAGTGAAAACAGTCACACAACTCCAGTTTTATCTTTAAAGCAAGACTTCAATTCAAACCATAATTTAACACCCAGCCAGAAGGCAGAAATTACAGAACTTTCTACAATATTGGAAGAATCAGGAAGTCAGTTTGAATTTACACAGTTCAGAAAACCAAGCCACATTTTACAGAGTAATCCATTTGAAATGCCTGAAACCCAGATGACTGTCTTGAATACCACTTCTGAGGAGCAGAAAGATGTTGATCTTCATCTCACAGCCAGTGCCCCATCTCTCAGTCACGTAGATAGCAGCAAGAAATGTGAAGGTTTAGTTGGACTTGAGCAAAAGTTGATCTGCTTGTCAACAACCAACTGTAACAAAAGTGTTTCTGGTTCTTTAACAGATAAAGGTGAAGAGGAGTTTAGGGGCTTTTATTCAGCCCGTGGCACAAAACTGAATGTTTCTAATGAAGCATTGCAGAAAGCCATGAAACTGTTCAGTGACATTGAGAAAGTTAGTGAGAAAACTCCTGCAGAAGTAGATCCAGGAAGTTTCTCTTCAAATCAGTGTAACAATTCTGATGTTTCTATGTTTAAGGTAGAAAATTATAGCAATGATAAAAATTTAAGTGAGGAAAATAATAAATGCCAACTGATACTACAAAGTAACTTTGAAATGACCACCAGCATTTTTGTCAAAGAAAATACTGAAGATTTCAAGAGAAATACTGAAAACAAAGATAACAAATGTATTGGTTTTGTTTGTAATTTAGGAGAATCTGATGGCTGTGCTTCAAGTAAAAATGATACAGTTTATGTTCATAAAGACGAAAGTGGCTTACCATATACTGATCAATACAACATACATCTGAAACTATCTCATCACTTTATGAAAGAGGAAAACATTCCAATTAAAGAAAGTTTGTCAGATTTAACTTGTTTGGAAGTTATGAAAGCTGAAGAAACATTTAATAAGTCAAATAAAAAGGAGCCAATTGCTAATAAGATGAGGCAAAATATAAAAGATTTTGGTGGTTTTGATTTGTCCTTTTGGACTGCAAATGGGAAAAACATAAGGGTCTCTAAGGAGTCTTTAAATAAAGTTGTAAATTTCTTTGATGAAAAATGTACAGAAAAAGAATTGAGTAATTTTTCAGATTCCTCAAATTCTGAATTACTTTCTGGCATAAATATCAACAAAATAGACATTTCAAGTCATGAGGAAACCAGTATGTTCAAAAACAAAATGTTGAAAGAAAGCAGCCCAGCTGGTATTGAAAATCAAATACTGACACTCCAGCAAAGAGAAAAATGTGAATGCAAAAAGATCACAGAACCAACCACGTTGGGTTTCCATACAGCTAGTGGGAAAAAAGTAAAAATTGCCAAAGAATCTTTGGACAAAGTGAAAAAGCTTTTTGATGAAACAAAGCAAGACAATAGTGAAGTGACTGATTTTATCCATCAAGGGGCAAAAATGCTAATGGACAGAGAGATTTGTAAAGAAGGGCTTGACTTAGCATGTGAGATAGTTAAAGTAACTGCCCCAAAGCGTGAAGAGATGCAGAATTCTCTAGAGGAGAAAAAGCTTGTTTCTGAGGAGACTGCCATGCCACCCAGGTTCTTAAGTGATCATTTACAAGGACAAACTGAAAATCTCCACACATCACATAGTGTCTCTCTGAAAGTTAAAGTACATGAAAATATGGAAGAAGAAACAGCAAAAAGTCCTATAACTTGTTACACAAACCATTCCACTTGTTCAGCCATTGAAAACTCAGCTTTAGCGTTTTACACAGGACATGGTAGAAAAATTTCTGTGAGTCAGGCTTCACTACTTGAAGCCCAGAAATGGCTTAGAGAAGGAGAATTGAATGATCAACCAGAAAAAATAAATTCCTCCAAAATTAAATGTTTAAAGGAATATACTGGGGATTATGTAGGAAATCCTTCATGTGGAAACAGTTCAAACAGTATAACTGAAAATGACAAAAGCCTCTCTGAAAAGCAAGATTCAACTTCCTTAAACAACAGCATGCCTAACAGCTATTCATATCATTCTGATTTTTGTCATTCCAGTGAGGGATTTAATAAATCAGAGAATCTCTCAAAAGATAAAATTGATAATTCTGGTATTGAGCCAGTAGTAAAGAATGTCAAAGATAGGAAAAACACTAGTTTTTCTGAAGTAATACCCACCATAAGAGAAGCAAACATAAACCCACAAGCTTTAGACAAAGATAGTTGTGTTCTGAAACTTGTGACTAAGTTTTCACCATGCAAAAAGAAAAAGACAGCTGTTGAAGTGGCCTTATCTAATTCAAATAATTTTGAGACCGAACCACCTGCATACAGTACAGCAAGTGATCAAATAGCCTTTGTTTCACGTGAAACAACAGTCAGAGAGAGGTTTACAGACAACTGCAGAAACATAAATACTAAGCAAAACACTGAAACGAAATCAGGCACTGACCAAACGCAAACTGTGACAGATTCTCATAAGGCATTGGGTGACTCAGAGGATGTTATTTTCCCTAACTCTCCAGATAATGAAGAACATAATATGCATTCACATGATGTTTCTCCTGACATTCAAAGTGAACCGATTTTACAACTTGACCAAAGTATTTCTGGATTGGAGAAAGTTTCTGAAATACCACTTCGTCATGTTGATTTGAAAACTTCTGATAGATGTAAATTTAACATGGGAAAGCATCCCAGGTCCGTCTCTTCTATGAATGCTTGTGGGATTTTTAACACAGCAAGTGGAAAATCTGTCCAAGTGTCAGATTCTGCATTACAAAAAGCAAGACAGGTATTTTCTAAGTCAGAAGATGGTGCCAAGCAGTTCTTTTCCAGAGTGTCATTTAAAAGTAATGAAGAGCATTCAGACATATTCACAAGAAAAGAAAATACTATGACACATAACCCCCCAAATTTACTATCATCTGCTTTCTCTGGATTTAGTACAGCAAGTGGAAAACATGTTCCAGTGTCTGAGAGTGCCTTATGCAAAGTTAAGGGAATGTTTGAAGAATTCGATTTAATCGGAACTGAATATAGTCTCCAGCATTCACCTACTTCTAGGCAAGATGTATCAGAGATACTTCCTGTCTCTTGTACTGATAAAAGAACCCCAGAACACTCTGTAAGCTCCAAAATGGAAAAAGCCTACAATAAAGAATTTAAATTATCAAACAACTATAACATTGAAAGTGGTTCATCAGAAAATAATCACTCTATTAAAGTTTCTTCGTATCTCTCTGAATTTAAGCAAGACCAACAACAGTCAGTATCAGGAACCACAGTATCACACACTGACAGCATTCATCTTTTGGGGAAAAAGCAAACTTTGCCTAAATATATAAAAAAGGAAATTGGGAAAACTGAAACTTTTCCTGATCTTGTGAAAACAAATACAGAAATTTGTTCTACTGACTCCAAAGACCCAGAGAACTATTTTGAAACAGAAGCAGTAGAGATTGCTAAAGCTTTTATGGAAGATGGTGAGCTGACAGATTCTGAATTTCCAAGTCATGCGAAACACTCTCCTTTTACATGCCAAAAAAATGAGGAAACAGTTTTGTCAAATTCAAGAATAGCAAAAAGAAAAGGAGATGCACTTGTCACAGTTGGTAAGTGTCTGTTTTTGCCTTTTGGTCTCCCAGTCGCTTTTTAAATTGTTAAGTCCTTAATAATTCTGGTATGCTGCTGCTGCTGCTGCTGTCGCTTCAGTCATGTCCCACTCTGTGCGACCCCATAGATGGCAGCCCACCAGGCTCCTCCATCCCTGAGAGTCCCAGGCAAGAATAGTGGAGTGGGTTGCCATTTCCTTCTCTAAGGCATGAAAGTGAAAAGTGAAAGTGAAGTCGCTCAGTCACCTCCGACTTTTTGCGACCCCATGGACCACAGCCTACCAGGCTCCTCTGTCCATGGGATTTTCCAGGCAAGAGTACTGGAGTGGGTTGCCATTGCCTTTTCCCTCTGGTATGCTAGCTTGTAACAATTAGGAAATTATACACTAAGTACATTTTTCAGACTTGTGTGTGTAGTTTGGTTTCATTCTTTTTTTTTTTTTTTTTGTGGTGTTGGAGAAGACTCTTTTTTTTTTTTTTTTAATTTTATTTTATTTTTAAACTTTACATAACTGTATTAGTTTTGCCAAATATCAAAATGAATCCGCCACAGGTATACATGTGTTCCCCATCCTGAACCCTTGATATTGCTGAGTCTGTGTACCAGGAAGTCATTGGTTGAGTCATGTTTATATACATGCACATAGAGATGGGGAGAGAGAACAAAGTTTCAGACTCTGCCTATTAAGAACTTTAAAAGCTGGTTTCTGACTATAGATGTTGGTTAGCTTGCCTTTTTTTTTTTTTTTTCATCTAGCAGGTGTTCTAAGATAAGTTTGTTTTTAGTAAATAGTATTCTGATCTTAATGCTATTTGGACTATGTTCTGACTTCTCTTTTAAATATAGTATATTTAACAACTCAGTTCAATTATGAGGTTAATTGGATGTTTGATTTTTTTTTTCTTTCTGTTAGTATCTTTGACTAGGAGTGATCTTAAATAATTAATCTGTTGATTAGTTACAATTAAAGTAAATGCCAAAAGTAACTCTCCAACTTTTAAGTGAATGATCTGAAGCATGTCAATCCTGTTTAAGAATTCTAAACTCATAGAGTAGTTGAGTTTTCACAAGTCTTCTTGTCTAGGCCCTTCACATTATAGAGAAAGACACTGAAGATGGTCAGTTCATTCTTATACTTGGTACATTTTGCCCTTAAGTCATCCTGGTGGATAGAGACTTCCTTAATCAAGTATTATCCATGCCATATTCTATACCAAGTTCATGTTACAGGCAGAGTAGTAAGTTTACAATACTTACCTTATTGTTGCAGTTCTCTAGTGCAAAATTCTGAGGTGCAGATGCTAAAGCTATTCATAATTCTTTTATAGAAAATAATGTCTTTATTTATAGGATCCTGTTTTGTTCATGTGTGCACTAAAGTAAGTTGGCCTTATGCCTAGGAATAACAACTCAGATTTCTACTAAGTGTTCTCAACAGCATCATTGTTTCATTTCCCTCACTATTGTTAGATATAAATATATATAGCTTAATCAGCTTCTGGAGAAGGGCATGGCAATCCACCCCAGTATTCTTGCCTGGAGAATCCCCATGGACAGAGAAGCCTGGCGGGCTACAGTCCATGAGGTTGCAAAGAGTCGGACACGACTGAGCGACTAGGTACAATCAGCTTCTGGTTACTTTATAGTACAGGTTCTTGTCAAACAATTAAATCACTTTATAATCGGACATTTGATAAAGCCTTGCAAGGACATTTTTACTTATTAAATCCTTCAAGTTCACTTCCTTTAATAAATCAAAAAACATCTTAAAACAAAGTATCAGGACTTCCCTGGTGGTGTAGTGGCTAAGATTCCACCCTCCCAATGCATGGGGCCTGGGTTCAATCCCTGGTGGGGGAACTAGATCCCACATGCTTCAAATAAGACCCAAGACAGCCAAATAAACAAATTTTTTTTTTTAAAAGGTATCTGTTAACACATTATCTCAGTATGGCATAGAAATTCATAACTTCAATTATGGCTTCAGTTTATTCTAAGCCTTTGAAGAGTTTTTAAATAAGAAGTAGATATTACTTTTGCCAGTACTTTAATTTTGGTAATTTAAAATCTTTTCTCCTACCCACCGACTCTAGTTCAAGGACCTATATAATAAATTCCTTCTTGAGTGTAATGTAAAAAAAAAAAAAGTTTATTTAAAGAAATTTTTTTGTTTGTCCTTATTGCCAATATGCCTGAAGTTACATTAAGTGGCAGTTTATTAAAAGAAAAGATTATCTGTGATATCTGGTACATCTGTTTATTCCTGGACCCAATTAAAAAGTAGTATTTTAAATGGTCAAAAAATAATAGAAATTAAATTGACATTGAAAAATTAATTACAAAAATTACAAAATTATAAAAATCACTTAAAAATAGAATGTTCACTATTTAAATTATAATTATTATGTATTTTTTACTTAACACGTTGTAAGAGCCAGTACTTTAGTTTTTAAAAATGGACTATGGCTTTTGAAAAATAAAACTGACGTTATTTGCTTTAAAAACATGTATGGGAATTTCTTTTTAGGAGAACCCCCAATCAAACGAAACTTGTTAAATGAATTTGACAGGACAATAGAAAATCAAGGAAAATCCTTTAAGGCTTCAAAAAGCACTCCAGATGGTAAAATATGCTTTTTAATGTGTATCTTTTCTCCTTCTCTAATTACTGTACTTAATATTCTTAAAGTTGTTTTTCTCACCTCTGTTGTGTATATGGATAATTGGGCAAGACTTTACAGTGTGATTTATTAAAACTTCTGTCTTGCTATCTTGCTTTATTTGTTATGTGAGCTTTTCCTTCATACTACCAGATATAATGTGGAGGTTTTCCATAATTGAGAAATGTGAAATGATACTCAAATAAGGAGTTTTAAAATAAAAAGCTGGATTCCAAAATTCAGTTGATTTCATAATATTTACCAGAATCGATTATTTAATTGGAGATTGAAAAATAGTGACTTTAAATTTCTGTTATTTTTTTATACATTTATTAGCTGGGATTCTTCAGCAAGGAAGGGCTTTCCCTTAACAACTGGGGATTATCTATATAGTTCTTCCTAAAAAGGCAGGATAAATATTGAATTCTTTCTCTTCACTCACCAGTTTTCAGAATAAAGAGTAGTTGGTATAATAATCACTACTAAAAGTAGTAAAGGAATTTTTTTCTTTCTCTTTTAGATACAGTTGATTTCTTAGATTCTTATTTATAATGTGGATATAAAGTTTAAAAGAACACACTATAAATAATGTATTTCTTTACAAAAGGTAACATTCTTTTTGATGCTCAAATCATTTCAGATTTGTAAGTAGTGACCTCTTTAAGTATTTCTTAAAGAGTTTTTGTTTTTAATATGCTTTAATTAACCTTTGAACACTTTCTTGCTTTGTATTATCACAGAAAGATTTCTAGGAAGTCATTGTAATTCTTCACCCCAGTTCTAGAGTCCTTAGAATTTCCAGAGATCCTTTCAGTGGTTAATACTTTTTAAAAAACAAGATTTGAGTGCTAACTACACTCAGAGCTGCTGGTGTTATTATTTTTTTAAATGCTGTATTCTTGGTTTTAAAAACAGTAACGTATTTACTTATTTGCTTTATTATCCAGCCAAGATTCTCAAATTTTTTGCTCTCAAAATTTCTTTATACTCTTAAAAATTATTAAGGATCCTCAAGAGCATTTGATTATGTGGATTATTTCAATTTCTATTTATCATAGTCAACATTAAAATTGAAAAATTTTAGTATTTATAAATATTAAATATTATACTTAAGTCATTTTGAGAATATTAGTTCAGAGTTATGCAGCTCTTCCAACACTGACACATTATACAATCTTAAACAACTACTTTTGTTAATGTTACCACTGATCTAATCTAAAAATGTAGTATTAGGAAATTGTCAAGGTAACAGCCAGATATAAGCATTCTAAAATTGTCATTTTGCTTAAAAGCTTGAACTTTACAATAGTTTGTTTCGCAGCAAATACTCACTTGTTTTTTTGTAGTGATGAACTCATTTCATTCATTTTTGAAGAAGTATTTGCTGAATACCCAACTCTGAATAAATCGTTTGTTGGTTATCCTTTCAAGTAAAAATGGAATTCTTTGGGGGAAAGTTGATTAGTGCAGTTCACATAAAGTGCATTTCCTTTAGACAGTTATCACACTAAAGTATGCAGCAGGACATACCAGCAATGCCAGTGTCAACACAGTGAGAAAGATGTATATAACTACTACTACTACTTGTTATTAATCACAATTATTATTAAGGTCATTTGACAGCTTGGATCCCCTCTAAGGGTTGTGGGTACTCCCTTCCAGTGTTCCATGGATCACTCTGAGAATCACCGTCTTATAGTATGTGTATAATACCTTCAAGTTTACAGTACCACTGTTACTATTCATAAACTACTAATGGAGATTTAAGTTTTCTTTGCAGTTTTTGTCCTAAGAACATATATCATAAGGAATGTATAGTTAAAGTTCTCTATTCAGATGTCACTCAGAAGAATTTTTGTGGTTAACAATTTGATAATTGGGTTAGATTAATTAGTTTCACTTTGTTTTCAATTTTAAGATTTGCCTTTTTAAATTTATTTGAATAAATAGAATGTTTATGTAGTTCATTCATCAAAACTATAGAAATATTTACTCAGAGAAGCCTTATTTTCATCACTGTCTCCTCCATATTGTTCACCAACTTCCTCACTTCCTGCTTATTATATTGGTAACTATTTTTAATGGTTTTTGGTCTATCCTTTTAGGGCTTCTTTTTGTAAAAATAAGTAAATATGTGTGTGTGTGTATATATATATTCTCATTACTTTTCTTTCTCACTCAAAAGATAGCAGTGTGCACAGGGTTTTGTACCTTCTTTGTTGTTCAGTTCGAATTTATCTGGAGATCATGCGTAAATGAGCATAGAGAGATCTTCCTCGTTCTGTCTTGCGACTATGTAGTATTTGATCACATGGCGGTATCAGTATATTCTGGTTTATTCAACTAGTCCTCTCCCTACTAATGGACTAGTGGAAGGTTTAAGAATTACAAGTTACCTACTGAAAATGAATAATATCTACAGGTTAGCTTGTCAACCTTCATAAAACTAAAAATTTATATTTTCATTGGCAATTCACTAACGCCTTCAAGTTCTGATTAATATCAGCTGACTAAATTTATATTGATTTCATATATATGTTTGCACTGTGAGTTATTTGGTATTAATCATTATCAATTGGAGAACCAAATTTTTTGATAGTTATGAACTAAGCATTCATTATGTGCATTGAAAAAATTTAAATGTATAATTTTCTCAAATTTTTGTTAGTTACAATAATGTATAATGAACAGACATAGGAAATAAAATCTCATTAGATTTTCAGTAATATATAATATAAAATGTATTCATTAATACATAATTGAAATATATTTTTTAGGCACAATGAAAGATAGAAGGTTGTTTATGCATCACATTTCTTTAGAGCCAGTTACCTGTGGACCCTCTTGGTAAGACATGTTTAATTTTTTTTAATTCTACTAATATAGTGGAGTTAAAGTGTGGGTTTTTAAAATATATTTCTAGATACACTGGCTCTAACATATGGTGAAGACTTTAACACTTCCCTTTTTTGTGAGCCTGCATCAGGATTAAGTAGTTCTGTACTCTGGTAGTACTTGATACTGCTACACATATTATCATCTCATCTTTAATAACTTTGTAGACATACAGATTTTACTTCAATTTTATGGATAAGGTACTAAAGTTGAGCAGGATATGGAAATTACTCAAAACCAATTAATAAAGGTGGCATATCCTTGGTAGCTCAGCTAGTAAAGAATCCGCCTGTAATGCAGGAAACCCTGGTTCAATTCCTGGGTCTGGAAGATCTCCTGGAGAAGGCATAGACTACCCACTCCAGTATTCATGGGCTTCCCTGGTGGCTCAGATGGTAAAGAATCTGCCTGCAATGAAGGAGAGCTGGGTTAGATCCCCAGGTTGGGAAGGTCACCTAGAGAAGGGCATGGCAACCCACTCCAGTATTCTTGCCTGGAGAATCCCCAGGGACAGAGGAACCTGGCTGGCTATAATCCATGGGGTCACAAAGAGTTGAACGTGACTGAGCGACTAAGCACACACATATATCTCAATTATATTAATAAAAGTGAAAGAAAAATTAAAGATGACATATATTAAAAATATACTTTTATCTCTCTTCCCTCTCAAAACCATACTAGTTACAAGAGAATTTTTTAAATGTATTAGTCCGCAAGTACAGTGTTGTTTCAGAAGAAACAAATTTTTTAAAAATTAATATTCTTTTTAATATTTATTTTATTTATTTATATATTTATTTGGTTGCACTGGGTCTTAATTGCAGTATGCGAACTCTTAGTTGTGGCATGTGGGATATAGTTCCCTGACCAGGACCAGGGATTGAACCCATGCCTTCTGCATTGGGAGCACAGAGTCTTAGCCACTGGACCACCAGGAAAATCCTGAAATAACAAAACTTTTGAAGCTAAAATCATGAATGACTTAGAAAGACATAGAAATCTAAAACCTAACATGAGAACAGGCAGAGAAGCCACCCAGTTTGCCCTAAAGAACCTGAAAAAGACTCAAATTGGCAGCAATATATACTTCTGAAGGTGAAGTAGAAAATAGGAAGATTAGTTGAAAATCCATGTGAGATTTTCCCCTCCCCCACTGCAGGCAGGCAAAAAATCCCTCTTCTACCAAAAGACCAGAAGGTCGTTCTCTGGAGAAGATGAACTGGAGAGATTCTGAATTGGGGATGGGACTGCGGGAAGGCTCTGAAAACAGAGATTAAGTAAAAATCTGGATTTCAAGTGGTGAGAACCCCTAGCCTGGTTCCCACACTTGGCTCCCAAATGCTGGCAGCTGGGCCTCTAGGCAAAAGACTGAATGATTCTTTTTCTGGGTCTTAGGACCAGCCCAATAGAAAAGGCTACTGATAGTTGCAGGTATTGAAATTAAACTGCATTGCCAGACAGTGAAGCCAACAATTGAAAAGCTCACCAGCACACAGCTTCCAGTCAGCTATTCAGTGCTTCACTCTTAAGTGAGAACAGAAAATCAAAGATCACTCATCACTGGAAGAAAGCTCCTGTGAGAGATAGTATCCAAAGTAAAGGGAAGGCAAAAAAGGAGCTTAGGGAAAGTAGACCATGCAAAAAGAAGAAAACTTCAAAAGTCCAACTGGATTGCTTGCCTTAGAGCCAGGCATGACAAGAATTATTGTCCTATAAATACTAAAATGAATATAACAAAGTGATGTGAAAACATAGAAAAATTGGCAGCTAATTATGTGACAAAAGCTTAATAGGAAAAGTACTTCAGATGGAATGTAAAGAATGCTGGTTAAAAAGGTCATTGCAAATCTGGATGCAGTAAGAAGCTGTGTGACTTTCATCATGGGATTTGTCAGGCATGTGGGTGGGGTGAGGATAGGGAGGAAACAAAGAAATGGGGAGAGTCAGACTAAAAAGGACTTCGCTTGTAGCTCAGTCGGTAAAGAATCTGCCTGCAGTACAGGAGACCCGGATTCGATCCCTGAGTTGGGAAGATCCTCTGGAGAAGGAAATGGCAACCCACCCCAGTATCCTTGCCTGGAAAATCTCATGGAGAGAGGAGCCTGGTGGGTTGCAGTCCATGGGGTCGCAAAGAGTCAGGCACAACTGAGCGACTAACACTTAAGACTAAAAAGGAAAGCTTCCTGGATATCATTTCTGACAAATCAAAACCTGGACAGGCAATAGTTTGTCTTTGGATGTTTCTGAGAAGTGACATAACCAGATGTATGTTTTAGAATTAGATCAGAGAGAAACTATTCCAAGGAGATTAGTAAGGAAGTAAAGGCATTTATTGTCTTCCCAGGTGACGCAGTGGTAGAGAATCCACCTGCCAGTGCAGGAGACCCAGGTTCGATCCCTGGGTCAAGAAGATCCCCTGGAGGAGAGCATGGCAACCTACTTCAGTTGCCATGGACAGTCCTGGAGAATCCCATAGACAAAGGAGCCAGGCAGACTGCAGTGCATGCAGTCACAAGAGTCAGACATGACTTAGCAACTAAAGAACAACAAAGGCTTCGTTTAGTTAGTACATGTGGTAGAGTAGAGATTGAGTGGAAGATAGATTCCCCATATGGCCAGATAGTCATTAACAGAGAGTGGCAAAATATGTCCCAAGTAGATTCAAATAGATGTCTTGATTATAGAAGCTGCAAAGCAGACTCCTCATTTTCACAATAGTCTTCATATTTAAAAACAATAGACTAAAAGAAATCAATGAAAGTAAGTTTTGGAGCAGGTTTATTCATTCCTGTGCATTTGATCACATCTAGAACATCTATTCAAGGAAACAAGTCCAGCAATTGTCACCTTTCCCTCCTGCATTGATAATTTTTCGTTCCTACTGGACTAGTCCCATCGGTGTGAAAGTCGCTCAGTCATGTCCGACTCTTTGCAACCCCATGGACTACACAGTCCATGGAATTCCCCAGGCCAGAATACTGGAGTGGATAGCCTTTCCCTTCTCCAGGGGATCTTTCCAACCCAGGGATCGAGCCCAGGTCTCTCGCATTGCAGGCAGATTCTTTACCAGCTGAGCCACAAGGGAAGCCCAAGAATACTGGAGTGCACAGCGTATCCCTTCTCCAGGGGATCTTCCTGACCCAGGAATTGAACTAGGGTCTCCCCGGTTCTCTGCATTGCAGGCAGATTCTTTACCAACTGAGCTATCAGGGAAGCCCATCAGTATAGGTAGTTGCTATAAATCTCCCATCTTGAAAAGATTTTCGTGACTCCTCTTATCCCACCAATCCATTTCCATGCCCCACTTAAAGCACATCTCATTAGAATTGTCTCAACTCACCTTCTCTACTTAATCTCTTCCCTTTCTCTCCCGAACCCATCTCAGTCTTTTATCACCACCCACTACCACCCCTCATCAAGATTACCAGTGAAGTCCACATTGTCCCCCATCCTTGTGTTAACCTGTCAGTGGCATTGACACAGTTAATCACTCCTGCTTTCTTAACACTTTCTTTATTCTGGCTTCTGGGCCATCTCTCTTGCTTCTCCTCCTATCCCACGGGCTATCTTTCTTACTTTCCTTTGCTAGTTCTTCCCCCAGCCACTAAGTATTAAATTACCCCATGGTTCAGCTCCAAATGGCTTCTCTTCCTGCCCTTCCCCACTACTGTCTCATCTGCTCTCATGACTTTTTGTATACCATCTATTTGGTGATAACTCCAAAATTCATATCTTTAAGCCAGATTTCTTCCAAAAACAATATATTCATTCATTCAGCTACTTGCTTGACATTTTTATTTGGGTGACTTGTAGCCATCATAAACTTAACATCTCCAAAGCTGATGTCCTATCCTATAAATGTAAAAGTCTAACAAGTCTGCTTTCAAAATATACCCGAAATCCAATCACTTCTCACCCCTTCCACCCTTAACACCTGGTTCAAGTCATCATAAAACTGCCTGGATTATTTCAATAGATTTGGTCTCCATGCTTCTGACTTTGCCTCCTCCCTCCTCCCTAGACACAGTGAATTTTCAGCAAAGCAGCTGGCAGGGTCCTTTTTAAAGTATTGATATGACAGATTGTCATATCTGGACTCAAAAACTGTTCCATGACTTCATCTCAGAATACAAGCTGGAATTCTTTGCCGTGCTACCCAGGTTCTCTGTGATCTGGCCTTGTTGCTGCCTCTCCAGTCTCACCTGCTGACTTCCCCTTGCTTACTCTGCTCCAGGCACATGAGTGTCCAGCCTAGCATGTGGTGTCTGCTCTGCCTCCAACAGCCTCCTCCCAAGCCCCTATATGTCTTTCTCTCACCTCTTCTAGGTCTCTATACAAATGTCACCTCATCACTGTATAAAATATCATTTATTTATTTCTGCTGGACACTTCCTGTCCCCCTTATCATGCTTTAATTTTCTCCATAGCATATTATACCAGCTGACATTTGTTTGTTTCCTTCCACTAGAATGTAAACTGTATGATTTTGTTTGGTTTGTCACTATATCCTACAGCCAAAATACTGCCTGGCATGTAGTGGAGCACATTATTTGCTGGCTAGATGAATGGATAACTAAATAAATTCTAGGGTAACTTCAAGTTAGTTCCAAGGGTTTAGGGTTGGGTGAAAGAAAGTATGAGGTTTTCAACAACATATGGAGGAAGAACTTCTACACTTGGGAAGGTAATTAGTTTTAGTTTTGGACAGGCTAAGTTTGAGATGAGTGTGCAACATCAAGGTAGGGATGTCTGATACTTGATGCAGTTCACAGTGTAGGAATAACATCCGGGGAATGTCAAACAAAGATTAATGTTTTGTTGTTAGATAGATGGTGATTTAAGCAATGTAACTGATTCACATCACCCAGGGAAAGTGTCCACAGAATAAATCCAACTTTAGAGGCAGGAATGTTTTTAAGAGAAAGAAGAAGAAAAAAAAAAAAAACAAACAAACACTTTAAAAAAGACAGAAGGAAAAAGAGGGAAAATCGTGGTGTAAATGTTGGTGCTGAGAATTTTAAAAAGGAAGTTTTCAAAACTGTCAGGGGTCAAGCTGAATGTATTTACACATGAAGCTTTATTTATTTTGGCTTCGGAACATCATTAGCACCTTTATTGAAAACAATTTCTACAGAATAATGGGGGAAATGAGAGTTCAATGTAGAAATATTGAAAACAATTTCTACAGAATAATGGGGGAAATGAGAGTTCAATGTAGAAAGTGAAGAGGTGAAAACATCTAGTTTAGATTACCTGTAGAAGAAGGTTGACCACGAGGGATAGGTAACAGTATTACCTTGAAGTGGGGAGATAAGGCTGAGAAAAAAGTCAAGGGTGGGCAAGACTTTCTGAGTGAAAAAGGTGTAACAGATGATGAATGAGAAGGGAAGGATATGGAATGGTCATTGCAAGAGTGAGACTCCCAAGGTTGAGATACAAAATGGGGCCAGGAGTATAGGTGAAGGGGTTACCATGAGAAGAGAACGGGTAGAGAGATGTCTGGTGAAGGATTGAAGTGAGGAGCTGTGATTGAACTGGAGGAGAGACTCTTCTCTATTATTTGCAGGTGATAAAGTCAGGCTGGGAGTTGGTGTGAGAGAGACAGACTTGCAGAGTGTGGTATTCTTTTGGAGAGCAACCATGATGAAATGCAAAACAGTTATCAGAATAGGATTGCCATGTAGCAGTTGGGGGTCTCAACAAAAAAATATTCAGAAACATTTATACATTTACTCGTGAATAAACTTAAATATTTTCTCCCCATTGTAGCATAACTACGGAACAGCAAGAAATACAGAACCCAAATTTCACTGCACCTGGTCAAGAATTTTTATCTAAGTCTCACTTTTATGAACACCTGACTTTGGGAAAGTCTTCAAGCAATTTATCAATTTCAGGGCAGCCACTTTGCAAGGTTCCTGACCCAAGAAATGAGAAAAGGAGACACTCGATAACTATAGGCAAACCCATGAAAGTCTTTGTCCCACCTTTTAAAACTAAATCACACATTCACAGAGATGAGCAGTTTGTTGGCAAGAATACTAATTTGGAGGAAAACAAACAACAAAAAAACATAGATGAGCATGGCTCTGGTGACAGTGAAAACAATGTTAACAGCTGTGAAATTCATCAAACAACTATACTTTTCACCAAGGGTGAAGAAGAACCTTTAGGTATTGTGTAACAATTTGTGTTGACATATTTTTGCCTTTCAGTTATTTATTTCTTATATTAAATAATGCCTTGAGAGGATTTTTCCCACTTTCATTGTGATTACTAATTTCAAAATCTTTTGTAATGCCAGGTCCAAAGCTTAAATTATTCTAATGTTTTTTTCCAAAGGTAACTACTTGTAGATTTTTTTGTTTAAAAAAAAAAAAACAACAAACAGTTTTAGACATATAATCTAGGACTGCTATTATTGGATTATATTTTTACCAGGCTGCTAATTTTCTCCCAAATTCAAAATAAAAACAATCTATTTCTGTTCTTTTATACGTTTTTTTAAGTAGAAACTTTTTTCATCCCTGATGATTTAAAGTTAGAGCAAATTGATATGATTTTATAAAACAAGGGCTGTACTTTTAAAATTTTATATTCAACTTCAGTTTTTGCTGTTTGTTCTTTAATAGATTCAATTACAAATCTTCAGAATGCCAGAGATATACAGGATATGCGAATTAGAAAGAAACAAAGGCAACGTATTTTTCCACAGCCAGGCAGTCTGTATCTTGCAAAAACATCCACTATGCCTAGAATCTCTCTCAGAGAGGCAGTAGAAGGCCGAATTCCCTCTGCGTGTTCTCACAAACAGGTATGCCTTTGTCCACAGTGCTAATAACTCTTATAGCAATGTGTTGCTTTATTAACTGGCATTTCCAAATTGTTTTGTTTAAATAAAGAACAAATTGGGGCAATGGACCAGTAAAATCATGTTCTAATCGGCCTACCGTGGCAGCCTCCTTCCTGTCTGCTGCTTTATTCCACCAAAGTGATCTGTACTTTAAAGTTACTGCTTCTCTTCCCCCTTCAAAATGTATTCATTTAGTACCATAAGTGCTTTCAGCTAGGTGTTAGAGGAAGTGTGAATAACTCATAACCCTGAACCTGCTAAGAGCCATTTACAGTTTTGAAAGAGATTCTTACTAAGCCAGCTCTATCTAGTTAGAATTTGGAGCAATGAAGAGATGAGAGTCTGGGCCCTTTCTAAGTTTTTTAACTTAAGAGGTTTTCTAAAACATTAGGTTACTTTTTTATCCCCACAACGACTTTCTACCACACATAGCGCTGGAAGCAGGTACACCAAGGGACTGAGAAAGGTGCTGCAGACTCTTGAGGGTCATTTATATTACACAAAAATTTTTTAGCTTCTAGTAAGCAAGTTACGTATTTTTATAGTGAATGTTTTCATATTTAAATGAAAAACTTTGGGTAAATTCAGTTTTGGCTTGTTATAATTGTTTTTTCTGTGAAACATGTTCTTTTGTTTGATGATTTGTACTCATTTTCAAAATTTTCTATCATTTATTTTGTCCAGCTATATATGTATGGTGTTTCTAAACACTGTGTAAAAATTAACAGCAAAAATGCAGAGGCTTTTCAGTTTCACACTCAGGATTATTTTGGTAAGGAAAGTTTATGGACTGGAAAGGGAATACAGTTGGCTGATGGTGGATGGCTCATACCCTCCAATGATGGAAAGGCTGGAAAAGAAGAATTTTATAGGTACTCTCTGCAAAGAGAAATTTTATATTATATATTCCAACATCTCTCTCTTTCTCACGAGTCCCTTTTTCATCTTTCTTTATCTCTCTCGAACTTAAAAACTTGACTAGAAATCAAAAAGCTTATACATTGAATCATTTTAAGCACAATGTGGTTCAGTTGATATTCTGTTGAAATCTTTTGAAAAATGAATTTTGGTTTGTCTTAGGATTTACTGAATTGGTTCTGCTTAAATTAGGCCATTATTCTTAATGCTTATACAAAATAAAGACTGATAAGAAAAATTAAGTATGGGTTGGCCTTCTCGTAAAACCACACACACAGACACACTTCCGTGCGTATTCTCTTTCATTGTGTATTTCAGTAAATATATGAATACTAAAATTAGAAATACTTAAATATCAGTAATACCAAATAACTAGAGAACCCCAGTGGCCCTAAAACTTCAACCAACAGTTTAGAAACTGTTTATCCTCTTAGGATTCTAATGTTTATACAAACAGAATTTAAAGTGCTATCAGGGAAGGTATTTATTACCTGATGCCAGTGACAAGCAATGGGAAACTTTTCTCCAGCACCCTTATTTTTGAGATCTAGGTTTATCTTTCCAAAATGTACAGCTTTGGAAAAGTGGTAAAGCATCTTTTCCCTAAATTTTTCTTGTTTTTAGAGTATTTTAAAACAGGAATGTATTTACATCTTGGCATTTACCCCATATGTCAAATATTGATTCTAGTTGGAAAAGTAACAGTTGTATCACTTAATTGTATTAAGAAGACCACATAGTTTAGAGGTCAATAGTGATTATTTTGTAATCAAGTAGGCATGGTTCAAAAATCTTCTGAGTGTTGAAGCTCAAGCTTTTAAAAAAAAAAAAAAGAAATAAAGTGAAAGTTTATTGAAGCAAGAAGCCTCTCTCAGAGATAGTTAGGTAAAGAGCGGCTGCCTCTTTATCTGCTTGCCTTTTTATCAGTTAGCAGATATTTACTGAAGACCTACTATACCCAGATACTGCTAATATCTTGGGTACTAGGGTTAGCAAAACAAAAAAATCTTTGCCCTAGTAAGTCATATATTCTAGTGGAGGGGTTTGAGACAAGGAAGGAAAATTTTTGAAAGGACTAAGTAAATCATATAGTATATTAAAAAGCGATAAGTACTTTGAAGATAAAACTAGCAAAGTGGGGTAGAGAGAATTGAGTGAGGAGAGGTACAACTTTTTAAACAGAGTAAGAAGGCAACATGTAAGGGTACCAGTGCCAGTGGTTGGTAGACCAGAGGGGGAATGTTTATGGATGTTCTCTTAATTACTTCTGGTCACGTTAGTACTGAGAGTGAGAATGGGAAAGGCAGAGGGGTTGTAGATTTGAGCAGAAAGGAGTAGATATTAAGAGAACCAGGACTAGAGAAGGAAATTCTTGGGTGATTTCTAAAAACAATCTCTTTAATAAGAAATACATAATCTAAAATATAATTATTTTAAATTAAATATCTTATTTTTCAGTTGAAACAAGTGTATTGAATAATATGTGAAATTTTCATTAGCATATTTTGATACATGTCAAATCATTTTCTAAAGTTATATTGCTTACTGATTATACATTAACTTATAAAAAACTTATTGAATGATCTTATACAATTTAGTTTTTGTGCAAAGAATAGTTGGGGCTATTGAACTCAGTATCATCTTATGTGGTTTTTATTCTTCATTCTCCCTTTATTTGTTCAGAGCTCTGTGTGACACCCCAGGTGTGGATCCAAAGCTTATTTCTAGAGTTTGGGTCTATAATCATTATAGATGGATTATATGGAAACTAGCAGCTATGGAATTTGCCTTTCCTAAGAAATTTGCTAATAGATGCCTGAACCCAGAAAGGGTACTTCTTCAACTAAAATACAGGCAAGTTTAAAGCATCCTATTATGTAATCCTGTATTGTGGTATGGGTCAGACTTGTAAGCCACCTGTGACTGTCCATCATAAAGGATGACTAGCCAGTTGTCATGATAGTTGCTATCCCACTTGTATAGCATAGTTCTCATGTTACCCTCCAGCCCCTGCACATTTATATACCTCTTGCTTCCCTTTTGTCCTTCCCTCTTCTCAAACTCTTGGCACGTGAGAATATGAATTTGACAAGTAAAGCATTGCATTTGGGGGAGATTAATATTTAACTCATTTTAGCAGTATAAAACTTAATATAATGCCAACTATCATCTTTGAAATTCTCTTTGGTCTTGGTATTTCTTCAGTAAAGGTTATTTAATTTTTATTCTCAATTTTTCAGTGACTTTTTTATTACAGTGAAATTCTAGACTCACAATTCCTAAAATAATGCATTTTTCTATTTCTTATAGATATGATGTGGAAATCGATAGAAGCAAAAGATCAGCGATAAAAAAGATAATGGAAAGGGATGACATAGCTGCAAAAACACTTGTTCTCTGTGTTTCTGAAATAATTTCATTAAGCACAGATATATCTGAACCTTCTAGCAGTAAGACTAGCAGTGTGGATACCACAAAGGTGGCCGTTGTCCAACTTACAGATGGATGGTATGCTATTAAGGCCCAGGTGGACCCTCCCCTCTCAGCTCTCCTAAAGAACGGTAGACTGACTGTGGGTCAGAAGATTGTAATTCACGGAGCAGAGCTGGTGGGCTCTCCTGATGCCTGTACACCTCTTGAAGCCCCAGAATCTCTTATGTTAAAGGTAAGTTAAATACATGCACACTCTTGGTAAAAATCAGGCACTGATTCAGTTAAATTCTAGAGAGGATTTACATTTACATTTTAAATTTACTTATGCCTATTATGTTTCATTTTTTGAAAAATGTACTGATACTCTATGTGTAAGTGGCAGGTTTCTCAGATAGTTAAATTTTTTGTGATTTGGGGGGAAAGCTAGAGATATTTATTATGCTAAAACAATGTGGGTTGCAGTTAAAGAATAGGAGTAAATTTGCCTACACCTCAACTCCAGAAAAATAAATGACCCAATCAAAAAATGGGCCAAAGAACTAAATAGACATTTCTCCAAAGAAGACATCCAGGTGGCTAACAAACACATGAAAAGATGCTCAACATCACTCATTATCAGAGAAATGCAAATCAAAACCACTATGAGGTACCATTTCACACCCGTCAAAATGGCTGCAATCCAAAAATCTACAAGCAATACATGCTGGAGAGGGTGTGGAGAAAAGGGAACCCTCTTACACTGTTGGTGGGAATGCAAACTAGTACAGCCACTATGGAGAACAGTGTGGAGATTCCTTAAAAAACTGGAAATAGAACTGCCTTATGATCCAGCAATCCCACTGCTGGGCATACACACTGAGGAAACCAGAAGGGAAAGAGACACATGTAGCCCAGTGTTCATCACAGCACTGTTTATAATAGCCAGGACATGGAAGCAACCTAGATGTCCATCAGCAGATGAATGGATAAGAAAGCAGTGGTACATATACACAATGGAGTATTACTCAGCCATTAAAAAGAATACATTTGAATCAGTTCTAATGAGGTGGATGAAACTGGAGCCTATTATACAGAGTGAAGTAAGCCAGAAAGAAAAACACCAATACAGTATACTAACGCATATATATGGAATTTAGAAAGATGGTAACAATAACCCTGTGTACGAGACAGCAAAAGAGACACTGAGGTATAGAACAGTGTTATGGACTCTGTGGGAGAGGGTGAGGGTGGGAAGATTTGGGAGAATGGCATTGAAACATGTATAATACCATGTATGAAACGAGTTGCCAGTCCAGGTTCGATGCACGATACTGGATGCTTGGGGCTAGTGCACTGGGACGACCCAGAGGGATGGTATGGGGAGGGAGGAGGGAGGAGGGTTCAGGATGGGGAACACATGTATACCTGTGGCGGATTCATTTTGATATTTGGCAAAACTAATACAATTTTTAAAGTTTAAAATAAAATGTAAAAAAAAAAAAAAAAAAAGAATAGGAGTAAATTTACATCAGATGCTTGATTTTTATACTTGGAGCTCTTGCCACCATGTTGTTCTCATAGTATTGCTCAACTTCCACCCTGGTGACTAGGCCAGATCTCTGTTTCAGTGTGATTAGAACATCAAGTCTCAGTGATTCTTGAATATATAATACTAAAGTACACTTTTCATATCTGTGTATATTTAAACCTAGGTAACAGGACTTTGTCAGTGTTGAATAGTCTACAATATTGCTATCAGAAATGATTGCAATGTTGCACATTCAGATTCACTTATGAAATAACCTTGTAAAGAATTTACTTCTGTTATATTTTGAATCACTATTTCAGGAAAGCATTTTAATAAATTAATCATTTTTAAGTTAAAGAGATAATTTGTCATTAACTTGGGCTTCAATTCAGCATACAATATACTATGATTTACATTTCCTTTCTTTACAACTTACTGCTTTCCCTGGAGTTATTAAATGTCTTGTCTTGTTTTTCTTAATTTTTTTTATCCTTATTACCAACTCATTTCCACACAAGAGCCACATAAAAATCATCTCACTATGTTAAAATACCTTTATCAGTTTCACTTCTTTTTCCTGAAGATTCCTCGGATTTCTCCGTATTCCTGCTCAATTCCAAAGTGGTTATTGTCCATGTATGTGGCACAGTTACCATTCTTGAGATTATTTTCACCTCTTTCTGTGTTAGAAGCCCCATAGTCTGGATTTTGTATCTTTCTAGATTTGTTCCCTGGTTTTAAGGCAGACAACTACCATAGGCTTCTTGAGAAAGGGAACATGCAGTCATTTTTTATCTTATTACAAAGTTGACTGAATATAGAATTTGAGGTTGAAATAATTCCTTCAGAATTTTGAAGACATTTCTTCTGTTACCTTACTTCTAGTACAGTTTCTACTAAGTTCAGTGTTGGTCTTTCTTATTCCCAGCCCTTCACTATGGATCTGTCCCTAAGACGTTTTTAGACTGCCTGTCTCTATTATTCTGAAGTTGCACAGTAAGATCAACCCTAAAAGAAGGAAAATTATTATGAAATCTGAAGTAGAAGTGAATATATATTTCGCTTATAAATCAATTTGTTAATTTGTCTAGATTTCTGCTAATAGCACTCGACCTGCTTGCTGGTATACCAAACTTGGATTCTCCCCCGATCCCAGACCTCTTCCTCTTCCCTTGTCATCACTCTTCAGCGATGGAGGAAATGTTGGTTGTGTTGATATAATTATTCAGAGAGCATACCCTATACAGGTATGATATATTCATGAAACTTACTCTGTATGTCTTCTTTTGCATGCTCAGTCATGAAATAATTGAAATAATTCCTTCAGAATTTTGAAGACATTTCTTCTGTTACCTTGCTTCTAGTACAGTTTCTGCTAAGTTCAGTGTTGGTTCCAACTCTGTGATCCCAAGGACCAGAGCCCACTAGGCCCCTGTATCCATGGGAGTATTTCTTCCCATAGAGACGATTAATTTGAATGATCCCTCCCTACCATATGTTTCTGTTTGACACATTATTAACAGTGGATGGAGAAGACATCAACTGGATTATATATATTTCGCAATGAAAGAGAAGAAGAAAAGGAAGCAGCAAAATATGCAGAAGCTCAGCAAAAGAAGCTGGAAGCCCTGTTCACTAAAATTCAAGCAGAATTTGAAGACCATGAAGGTAAAATGAGTTGTGTTTACAAGATCTTTTTTTCATGTGAAAATAAAGTTTTAGAAGCTTCTAATTGGGTTAATTGTCTTCATTTTGAGTAATAGATTTTTTTTCTGATTCTGAATCTGAATTTTTTTATTTTTAAAAAAAATTACATAGAAATATAGATAAGCATTGAATTGGCCCCAAAATATCAGATCTTTATTCACCACAGTTAGTTTTTAGAACCTCACAAATTGCCTTAGGCAATTAAACATTATAGACCTACAGCACTTTTCAAAAGTCTTAATTAAACTCCCCCTTGAGCTTTAGTAAGTAGAGTATTTGTGGCATCGATTTTTGGTATTAGAGAAAGGAAAACAAGGGAAAGAACTATCAGATTATTCTCCCCAAACCATTTGTCATTTTCTGTCCTCTGTGTCTTTATCTGTGTTATAGAACTTGCATTTTTGCTCTTGTAGTTGTTGATTTTTATGTTTTTATACCTGGAGCTTGAGCTTGTTTTTCCCAGTGGCATCAATTTGAATAATAAAAATCATAGTGTTTTATGCTTAAAAGACATGAAATTTTACTTTCTTATCTACCTTTTTTATTGTGGAAAATATTATGTTCTGCATTTCTTCATGATTTTATTATTTAGCTTCATGTTCTATATAAATTTGAAGGAAAATGGGATTCTCAATATTTGATTTGCTTAAAATTAACACTAGCTCATAATTAGGTGAATCATGAAATCATTTACTTTAATTTACAAATTGTTCTAATGAAGTAAATTCTGTATGACAGTTTTTAAAACCATTAATACACTAGTTTCAAATTTTCCTGGAGAACTTTTAGCAGATAAGTAGTTTATTTTTAACCTCCCTTCTTTGGGTGCTTTTTTTTTTTTTTTTTGCTGAGTTCTCTAGTTTTCAGTGTTCTTAAATTCATAGTTTAGCTTACTTAGTGTTTTTTCCCTAGAAAATGTGACAGAACAATGTATACCATCACGTACACTAACAAGACAGCAAGTCCGTGCTCTGCAAGATGGTGCAGAACTTTATGAAGCTGTGAAGAACGCGCCAGACCCAAGTTACCTTGAGGTGAGAGAGTAAGTGGGCCTGCAGGAAGTAAGTAAGTGAAGCCTCAGTCTTCATCCTTCAAGGTGGGAAGCTGTCGTCACTCATCTGGTCATTACTGGAGACAGTATGTTGAAATGCTGTGTTTCTCAAAGAGGATGTGTACATTTCTAGGATCCTCAGTGATGTACCAAACCAGTGTGGTACATTTCTACTTCTGTAC
Source organism: Bubalus kerabau (assembly GCF_029407905.1). Taxonomy (NCBI): domain Eukaryota; kingdom Metazoa; phylum Chordata; class Mammalia; order Artiodactyla; family Bovidae; genus Bubalus; species Bubalus kerabau. Next base: position 29,176,171 of record NC_073635.1, on the reverse strand, counting down.
CAAACAGAGGATGAAAGGGTTAAATAATTTTATATATTAAATATGGTTTACAATGTGGTCAGAACTTGTTTGTTTTTAAGGTAAAACAAGTATCTTCAAAGCACTGTCTCAGTTTCCTCAGCTCTTCAGATCCTGCCTAGAGTTTATTTCATGATCCTCTACCTTAAGGATAGTTAGTTGTAACACTAAAATGTGTTACAAACAGCACAGGCTTTAGAACCATGGCTCTACCATTTATTAGCTAAGCAAATAGGAGATAAAATAGCTGTCAAATGGCCACAAAAGATGTTTTAGAATCAAATTGGATAATGTATATAAAGTATTGTTGCAAAGTTTTATATAAATGTTATTATTAAAACATCATTTCATATATTAAGGTAATCTGCTTCCCAAATTTTTAGACACCTGGGTATCTAATTAATGCAACTTCTAAGATTACTTTGCTAAATAGGGAGAAGAGGGGAAATTTTAGGAAGACAATTTATTGATTAATATCATTTATTTGATGACAGTAAATGTTGTATATGGCTTTAACTTTCTTAAGTGGGCCCTCAAAGTAAACACTGCTCTGCTCAGAGAGTGAGCAGTGCTGTTCTGAATAGAATTCCCCTGTATTCCCAAATGTTACAACACAGACTGTCTCTATGGATAGTGAGTCTGATTTTCAAGCCTGTGAGTACAGTTGCTACAAGTCTGTATGGCTTTGTTATGCTTTCCTGAGAAATTATTTGTCTCTGTCTCTTTATGTTTGTTGATGCTTATGAAAACATAGTCTTAATTTCATCCATAAAATTTAACAAAATATTATTCTGGTTTCCTTTTATAGAGTTTACTTACAAGGAGAAAGTAGGGGGCAGGATGAGAGCAGGGAGACTAAGTTCTAGACCCTGGCCCTGTGTAGCTGGACAGACCTCAGACCTCCTCCACCACCATCTGCCTGGGAAAGCCTGAGGGTGGCTTATCTCTAAGGGTCTAAGTTTATGTGGTTCTAAGAGATTCACTGAAAGAAAGGTATCATTATCATTCTTAGAGAAAGAAATTGCCATCAGTTTCTAAAATATCTGTTAAAAGGACTTGTTTTCAGTGATAATGTTTAGTTGTTGTGGGGCATCTGAAATCACGTAATTTTTTTTAAATAACGTTTAACCTAAACACTGCCTGTTTAGGAACATCTTTGTAAGGCACAGGGTCCCCCTTCCCAGTACAGACTCAGGTATTAACATGGGTGAGTCAGCAGCAGTCTAGTAGGTTATATGTCAGAATTCCCATTTATTTTATTTTATTTTATTTGTTAACACTGGGTGAGATTCCTAGGAGGTTCAAACACCAGTTTGCTAAATGACTGGGAGAGAAATGTAGAGACAGAGATAAGTGCTTATAGTACATACCTGTTTTAAATTGTATCTACTGTTCCAGAGAGTTAATGAAATTATACTACAGGGGCTAAGAATGGAGGTCTCTTGAGCCAACCCCTGCCTGTATGGCTCTGCAAATTATTTATTTTGTCTGTACCTCAGCTTCAACACCTACCTCATGGAAACAATAACAGTACCTACCTCATAGGATTATTGTAAGAATTAAATGAATTAATACATTACCCATACATAGACTTGTTTCTGAAATATCATAAGCATTCAGATGCATTTATAATGTCAGTGTTGATCATTATGATTATTACAGTATATTTATAAGTAGGGGTTGTTTTGGCCCTAGGTAAATTTGTCACAAGGATTAGTAAACTGTTTAAGGCACTTGAAAATACTTGTTATGTGATAAACTGACTACATAAATCTCAATTTTTATATTGTCACATCCTTAACATGAACTCATTTCTGTTGTATTTTATCCCCATTTAAAGAGATTTGTCTCCAATAGATGAGGTGGTTTATTTCTGTTTTGTTTACTTTATACTCCGAAATCATCTGCCTCAATATACCAATTGGCCACAGGGTTATTTTAGTGAAGAGCAGTTAAGAGCCTTGAATAATCACAGACAGATGTTGAATGATAAGAAGCAAGCCCAGATCCAGGTGGAACTCAGGAAGGCTATGGAGTCTGCTGAGCAAGGGGAACAGATTTTGCCAAGGGACGTTACACCGGTGTGGAAGCTGCGTATCATGAGCTATAAGAGAAGGGAAAAAGATTCAGGTCAGTATGGAGAGTTTTTGTTTTTAATCAATTTTAAGTTTAAAAAATTATTATGTTATTAAATTATTTCAAATGGTAGATCAAGAGTTAAGTGAGTATATATCAGGGGAGACAAAATGGGCTCCCAGTGCCCACAAAATGACAATATATCCCTTGGATCTTTGTAGTCCTCAGTATTTATTTTTAAACAAGATTCTTAATGATTATCATTTTTTCAATTATAATTTGTCTTTTTCCTCTTTCTCTCAATAGTTATATTGAATATCTGGCGTCCATCATCAGAACTATACTCCCTCTTAACAGAGGGAAAGAGATACAGAATCTATCATCTTACAGCATCAAAATCTAAGAGTAAATATGAAAGAGCTAACATACAGTTGACAGCAACAAAAAAGACTCAGTATCAACAACTACCGGTATAAACTTCTCATCATAATTTTTCAATTTTGACAAATGCGTATTAGTTTATAGAATCCATGTATTTTTCTGATTTTTTTTTTCTTGTAGGCTTCAGATGAAATTCTATTACAAATCTATCAGCCAAGGGAGCCCCTTCACTTCAACAAATTATTGGATTCAGACTTCCAGCCGCCTTGTTCTGAGGTGGACCTAATAGGATTTGTAGTTTCTGTTGTGAAAAAAATAGGTAATACACAGTGTATTTAATGGTAGCTTTTTTATGGATGCTTTGGAAAAGCATTATATTTTAAAATTTATCTTCCTTATGATTAACTGAAGCCACTAATTGACAAGTTTGGTAACTAGTGATTTGAAAGTACATTTGTTTTAACTTGATTCTTAAAGGCAGTTCTAGAATATCACAAGGAAGCAACTTATATGTCATTCTGTGCTACTTACAGAAATTGCTAGAAAATGTTTTGCACCACAGTAATGATTACAAAATAATCTCCTTCTGCAGTTAACTGAGCTATCAAGCCTTCACCTCCTATCTCAGTTTTTATTACTCTTTAACATCTTAGCCAAATTAATCTCTACTTTATTCCATCAATATGACATTGTTCACTCCTCCTTCCATACCCTGTTCTATAGATTTTATCTGCAAACCATGTGCTCAGCTTATGTCTCAACTTTAGCACAAAAGCCTACCATTTATTGGTAATTTTGTGCCAGGCCCTTCAGCATTTGGTATCACCACCCCTACCCCCCAGAACTCTGGGCCCCCTTCCCCTTCAGCTGTGCTAACACCTTCCTTGATATTCTTGCGCCCACTTTCGTCTCAGAGCCTTTACACTGCTCCCTCTCCTAGAAACCCTGCCCCCACATTCCCTTGGCTCCTTCAGGCCTCTGGTGAAACGCAGGCGCCTAAGAGGCCTTTCATTGAGCCCCTTTGTAAAAGCTGTATTTCCCCTGCTCCCAACTGAGCACTATTTCTCCCCTTTTTTGCCTTATTTTTATCCATAGCACCCACCAGCACCTATGTTTTTTTGATCTCCCTCTTCTGGAATGTTAGCTCTCTAAGGGCAGAGACTTTGTTACTGCTGTATCGTCAGCTCTTAAAACAGTGCCAGGTTCAGGGTAGGGTCTCAGATCCATGGATTCCTTGTTGATCAACTTCTCTGTCACAGCTTCTCACTTTCTCAGCTCTTTGGCTAAGGTTTATCGTCAGTCTTTTTTTCAAGAAGGCTTCAACTGTGCCATATTACAGGAGTTCCTCATATGTTTGAAATGTGAAACTATTGCCCTAATTCTGGGACTGTGTCTTGGCAGGCATAATAATGTAGGATCTTGCTTTCTTTCCTTCCCTCAGAACTTTGTAGAAATTCCCCTTCTGACATTAAACAGTCTAAAATTTCCCATTTAGGTGATTTTCTTTTTATGTTTAGATGTCTGAAGAATATGTTTTGAGGTCCAAAAGTTCAAGCTGTATCTTATAAACACTCGATACAGTTCTCCTGAAACACAGACGGCCTTTTTATCTGCAAATTCAGGCAATTCCCTGGTGGTCCAGTGATTAGGACTCGGTGCTTTCATTGTTAAGGGGGCCCAGGTTCAATCCCTGGTTGGGGAACTAAGATTCCACAAACTACATTGTGCAGCTAAATAATAATCTGCAGATTCAGTGCTTTCTTTGTATCAGATAAATTCTGTAATATCTTTGAATAAATCTTTTATTTCACTTAGTAGGATTTCTACTTCAAAGCCAGCAGTTAGTCTTACGTTGGATTTTTTTTTTTTTAACCTTTTCTCTGCTTCTGTCTTTTCCATCTCCATTCACCATGATTGTATATTAGTAATTTCTGCAATGTTTTATTCCTTGTGATTTGTAATGCATGCATTTGTCCCATTATAGATAGTTTATTGGTGTCCTCAGTCTCTTTCTTTGATCCTGCAGTCTCCTTTTTGTCTTACAGGACTATTTTTCATCCAGTATCCATATCCAAGCTTTTATTTTATTGATTATGTTCCTATTAAGTACAATAGCATGAGTCAGTTTTGAAGACTTCAGAAATTTTCTTTTAGTTTTATTTTTGGGTTGTGCTCTTTGTCTTTTGGTATGTTCTTTTTTTTTGCTTAATGTGTTTTTGTTGTGTTTTAGTGCTTTGTGGGTTTTTCTTTAACCACAGTATGTTAATGTACTACATGGTTTTTGTAGCATTTTTATTTCATCTTGTCATATTTGGGTGATTCCAAACATCATCATTATTGTAATAGAGGGTGGGTAAGGTTTATTCAGTTTCTTCAATCAGCATTTATTGAATGCCTGTCATGTGCCAGGCACTGTTCTAAATGCCTAGGGGCATAGCAATGAGAAACAGGTAAATATTCTTGCCCTCATGGAGCCTACATTATGGCTAGGGAGGGAGATCACAAACAAAATAAGTAGCACATCCAGTTTTCTTAGTGTGGCTAAGGAAGAAAATGAAGGAGGGAGTGACAGGTAGGATGGGGGAAGGGGAGAGGACTGCAGCTTTAGACAGCAACATGAGGAAAGATCTCACTGCAAAGGTGGCATCTGGAAGAGACATGAAGGACTAGAGGGAGAGAGGCATGTGGGCATCTTGGTCGGGGTCGGGGGGGCACATTCCAGGAAGAAGGAGTGGCAGTGACAAAGGTCATGTTAGAGAATGACCCTGGTGCCTAAAAGCATTAGCAGCGGCCAGCGAGTGAGCAGTAACAGCTGGGAAGAGGCAGTGGAGGACTGAATTATGGTGTGGGCCTTGCATGAATTCTCTCTCTGAAGGTTTCAAGTAGAGGAGTGACACCCTCTTTCCTTCCAAGGAGCAAGCATCTTTTAATTTCATGGCTGCAGTCACCATCTGCAGTGATTTTGGAGCCCAAGAAAATAAAGTCTCTCTGTTTCCATTGCTTCCTCATCTATTTGCTGTGAGGTGATGAGACTGGATGCCATGATCTTAGTTTTTTGAATGTTGAGTTTTAAGTCATCTTTTTCACTGTCCTCTTTCACTTTCAGGAAAAAGCTCTTCAGTTCTTTGCTTTCTGCCATAAGGGCGGTGTTATCTGCATATTTGAGGTTATTGATATTTCTCCCGGGAATCTTGATTCCAGCTTGTGCTTCATCCAGCCCAGCATTTCACACGTACTCTGCATAGAAGTTAAATAAGTTAATAGAAGTTAAATAAGGGTGACAATATACAGCCTTGATGTACTCGTTTCCCAACTTGGAACCAGTTTGTTGTTCCATGTCCAGTTCTAACCATTGCTTCTTGACCTGCATAGAGATTTCTCAGGAGGCAGGTCAGGTGGTCTGGTATGGTATTCCCATCTCTTTAAGAATTTTCCACCATTTGTTGTGATCCATGCAGTCAAAGGCTTTGGCATAGTCAATAAAGCAGCAGCAGATGTTTCTCTGGAATTCTCTTGCTTTTTCTATGATCCAACTGATGTCAATTTGATCTCCGGTTCCTCTGCCTTTTCTAAATCCAGCTTGAACATCTGGAAGTTCATAGTTCACGTACTGTCGAAGCCTCATTTGGAGAATTTTGACCATTACTTTGCTAGCCTGAGATGAATGCAATTGAGCAATGGTTTGAACATTCTTTGGCATTGCCTTTCTTTGGGATTGGAATGAAAACTGACCTTTTCCAGTCCAGTGGCCACTGCTAAGTTTTCCAAATTTGCTGGCATATTGAGTGCATAGCTTGAAAGAAAAGCTATGACCAATGTAGACAGCATATTAAAAAGCAGAGACGTTACCTTGCCGACAAAGGTCCGTCTAGTCAAAGCTATGGTTTTTCCAGTAGTCATGTGTGGATGTGAAAGTTGGATTATAAAGAAAGCTGAGTGCTGAAGAATTGATGCTTTTGAACTGTGGTGTTGGAGAAGAGTCTTGAGAGTCCCTTGGACTGCAAGGATATTAAACCAGTCAATCCTAAAAGAAATCAGTCCTGAATATTCACTGGAAGGGCTGATGCTCAAACTGAAACTCCAATTCTTTGACCACCTGATGCTAATAACTGACTTTTTGGAAAAGACCCTGATGCTGGGAAAGATTGAAGGCAGGAAGAATAGGGGACGACAGAGGATGAGATGGTTAGATGGCATCACTGACTAGATGGACTTAAGTTTGAGTGAGCTCCAGGTGTTGGTGATGGACAGGGAAGCCTGGTGTGCTGCAGTCCATGGGGTTGCAAAGAGTCGGACACGACTGAGCCACTGAACTGAACTGTGACACCCTCTGACTAGGTTTTCTCAGGATCACGCAGGCTGCTCTATTGAGAATAGACTGCAGGGGGGCGTGAGACTCCAAACAGGGAAATCAGTTGGAGGCTGTTGTAGAAATTTAGGCAATTGATAATAGTTTGGAGCAAACAGAGCAACAGGAGTGGCCAGGAATAGTCAGATTGTGGTTGTATTTTGAAGGTAGGGGGACAGTGTGGATGAAGAGAAGAATCAAGGAGTGAGGGCCGAGGTTTTGTCTGAGCAGCTGGAGGAATGGAGTTGCTATATAGAGGGGAGTACACAAGAAAAACAGGTGGGCAGGGAAGGCCAGGAGCTTTATCAACTAAAGATTTTTACTTGACAGCTGGATATTGTTATAAGGGAATGGTCTAGGCTGAAAATACAAGTTGGCAAGTCATCAACATACAGGTGATGCTTAACAGGAGACAGGATGAGGTCACTGGGTGTGGGAGTAGGTAGAGAAAAGAGCCAGGGCCTGACTTAGGCCTGTCAGAGGCATTTGATACCACAGAGAGAGGTGAGGCTGACAAGGGAGAGGTGGGACACGGTGTCCAGAGGCAGTGTGCAGAGGCCAGGGACTGGACGTGTGGGATGAACTGGGAGCTTCGGTTTCTCTTGGAGACAGACGTAAGACTAGTTCTAATGGTCCCACAGCAGATTGTGGTGACGAGGTGAGCTGTGTGAGAGGGACCCGCCAACACTTCATGCAGTTGACTCTCTTTTTCTGTGGTATTGAAGACCAGTTTTTCCCCTCTTAGTTACTGTATGAAGGTGGGATGTTTTAGTTGCTATCCACTGTTTATTCCCATTATCCCTGGAAGATACTGTGTTGCAGATCATTTTCCCTAGTTCAGCAAGTAGCCCCATGTATTCATTCATCTGCTGAACCACAAACTTAAGCAACATATTATCTCACAGTTCTGAAGGCTGGAAGTCCAAAATCAAGGTACTGGCAGGGTGGGTTCCTTCTGAGAAAGAATCGGTCCTGTGCCTCACTCCCAGCCTGTGATGGTTGCCAGGAGGCTATGGCCTTCCTTGGCTTGTAGATGCCTCACCCAGGCTCTGCCTTCTTCACCTGGCAGTCTCGTGTGCATGTCTGTGTCCAATTCTCCCTTTTCATAAGGACATTCAATCAGCATATACTGAAATGAAACTTCAACTTGATTTTGTTAGCAAACACTGTGTTTGCCAGTAAGGTCACATTCACAGGTTAGGATGTCAACATCTTTTATGGGGACGCAACTCAACCCATGACTAGAGCCATATTCATTATTTCTGATTATTTCTATTTGCTTTTCTTCAGATTTAAGAATAACAGAATTCTTAAAATGTGTGTTCTCTCACCAGTGTGGAGAAGGAGACTAGAAGCTGAGCCCTGTTGTGCTTCATTCTATCCTACAACCTTCTGTTTCTTTGCTTCATCACCAATTCTTAAACTTTATATTAGGATATGCCTTATTTGTATGTTATTGGTAGACATTTCTTTCTTTTTTTATTTAGTTTGATGTCAAATGTTAGTGGGAGAAATTTCTATCAGAAAGTTTCAAAGTGCCACCCTAAACCTGAAGTACCAGTTCTCCAATACCCAACTCTGATCATGAGGTTTCTTAGCTTAAAATCTTCGGTGGCTCCCTGTCCCTTAGAAAATGAAATGCAAACTCCTTCCGATGCCTGAAAAAGCCTTCAGCCTCCTGCCTTAAGCCACCGCCCCACAAACCTCAGCTACTTAGTTTCACATTCTTGGCACACTAAAATATTTAACATTCCTATCTTGAAAAAGTCATTCACTTTGCTTAGAATGCCCTCTTCCTTCCCATTTTGATGAATTTTCCCTATTCATTATTCAGCTTACATGTTTCCTGCTTCCCCATGGCCTCTGTAACAGAATGTGTTGTCATACTGCGTTGAAATGTTAGCACCATAAGCAACAGGTCCTGAGCTGTTGAAAATCCTGAGCTTTTCCTAAATTTAGTTATTTTGGTTTGTCTTTACCATTAGCATACACAAAATAAATGGCCATACTTAAGAGTTTCCTTATATTTTAAAATTTATCCAGTACATATATAAGTGAAGTTTTTTATTTTCTGGCTTTTGTTTTTTCCGTTTTAGGTATTGCTCCTTTGGTCTATTTGTCAGATGAATGCCATAATTTATTGGCAATAAAGTTTTGGATAGATCTTAATGAGGACATTATTAAACCTCACATGTTAATTGCTGCAAGCAACCTCCAGTGGCGACCAGGGTGTAAATTGGGAATTCCTACTTTATTTGCTGGAGATTTTTCCATGTTTTCTGCCAGTCCTAAGGAGGGCCATTTTCAAGAGACATTCCACAAAATGAAAAATACTGTTGAGGTAAAATTAGCCTTGAACATTACCATACATGTTGGCATTTTCCTATTTTGACAGTCAGATGTCAAGCAAGTGGCAGCTTTTATGAAAATTGGATAGTTGACATATAATGTGAGATTTTATCATATATTAATTGTTCATGAACCTGAGGAGATGGTGAGTGACAGCCATCAGGGAGGAAAGAATGATTTGACAGGAACCAAATTAGGAAAAATTGTCAGAAGGATGTTCAGAGATGTAGACCATGTAGGCAAACTGGAAATTGGTAACAAGAGTTATATGTTACCTGTGGTTTACAGCACATGGCAATGTAATCAGTTAATATGTAGATTGCAAATTTATGTTCTAGGGACTTCCCTGGCAGTTCAGTGGTTAAGACTCCATGCTTCCATTGCAGGTGGTACAGGTTCAACCTGGTCAGGAACTAAGATCCTGCATGCCCCGTGGAATGGCCATAAAAGAAAAAAAACACTTTCTAAATTAACATTTTAAACTCCATATCTACTATTTTATCATTTATACCTGTCTTTGATTTAAAATAATTCCAAATAGGAGAACAAAATTTACTGAGTACTTACTGTACATCTGGCCTTGTAAACCTGTCTCATTTAATGCTCCCACCAACCCTGGGTAGGGAAGATCCCTTGGAGGAGGAAATGGCAACCCACTCCAGTATCCTTGCCTGGAAAATCCCATGGACGGAGGAGCCTGGAAGGCTAGAGTCCACGGGGTCGCAAAGAGTCGGACACGACTGAACAACTTCACTTTTCACCAACCCTATAACGTAGGGAACTGTTTTCCCATTTAATTGATGAGAAACAGAAGTCACACATCCACATTGGTAGAACCAGGATTCATGCTTAAGCCATCTGAATGCAGAGTCCAGACTATTATTAACTACCATGCAGTGCTGCCTCCCAATAAAATTTGGCATTTTATAAATGCTAACTTGTAAAAATAAAAATCTATAAAAGATAAGCCTCTTAGTTCTGTAGTTTAATATTTGAAATGTGTTATTCAGAATTCATATAAATAAAATTCTATCTTAAAAGCATTAGCTATATAAAGTTTGTATAATATTCTACCTGGACTCAATGTACATCATGAATAACAACACCCTAATTTATTTATGGCTTCTAAACTGGGGGCTGTAAATGTAAACTGGGGGTTACATTCACTATTTGGTTCCATTGTGGAGTACTTACTGTTTATATCCTACATTTTCTCTGACAACTTTCAAGGGCAGTTCATTTACATATCATTTAAAATTTTAACAAAATAGTGATAAATTAGGTTAAACCATAACCAAACTGCTGCTCTTTGACCCTTTGTGACTTCTGGAACGACAGTTTCATGTGGTATAACCTGTATGTTATTTCAGTTAATTCTTAGAACAGACATGAAAACGTTCTCATTTTGAAAGTGAAAATCACTCAGTTGTGTCCATCTCTTTGTGACTCGTGGACTATACAGTTCATGGAATTCTCCAGGCCAGAATACTGGAGTGGGTAGCCTTTCCCTTCTCCAGGGGATCTTCCCAACCCAGAGATCAAACCCAGGTCTCCCCGACTGCAAGCAGATTCTTTACCAGCTAAGCCACCAGGGAAGCCCCAGAACACTGGAGTGGGTAGCCTATCCCTTCTCCAGGAGATCTTCCTGACCCAGGATATCTCTTTCCCTCACAAACACACCCTCTTTCCTTCTCTCCCTCTAACAATTAAGGTCTTCTTAATCACTGATGTAGCTTTTGCATTTTTACACTGGTGAATTATTTGACAGTTGCTATCAAATTTGGGGTGTCTCTTTTTTTCTGGTCTGCATTTTTTTATTTCAGGTTTTAAAGGTAACATTTTCTGAAAACATATGAATGTATAGGTTTGCATTTTACAAACCAGCTTTTCCAATTTATTTTCTTAGAATATTGATACGTTTTGCGAGGATGCAAAAAACAAGCTGATTCGTTTACTTAATGCAAGTAATCCCAAGTGGTCCACCCCAACTAAAGACTGTACTTCAGCACCACCCACTGCTCAAACAGTCCTTGATTCAGGAAATAAGTTTCTGGTAAGTTAATCTAAATTTAACAGATTTTATAAATATTCTATAGAGAGGCAATACTATATTCTGATGTATACCTAGTAAACATGATAAAATGTAATTAAACTTAATTAGAAAGTGTCATTATTAGTGCCTCCTATAGGTATAGACTACCTGGAAAGTTTATCTTGTTTATTGAAGCCAGAATGTAACACTCTTTGGGGGCAAATTTTGTAAATGGGTGCTTTCATTTTTAGCGTTCCCAGTACACATGACTGAGAAGACGTTTTTGCCCATGTCTTTTTGCTCAGAGGACTATGCTATATAATTAGGGTTGTTTCTAAGCTCAGTTTAACTCTTTAAATCACAATAAAGGCAAATCGAGCTAAAGTCTGTAATTTTGGCTAAAGACTAGTTCTTAAGTAGCTAAACTTGCTAAGTTATATATATTAACTCATGTAACCTTCACAACAACCCTGAGATAAAAATTATCTACAGTTTACGAACAAGGAAACTATGACATACAGGGGTTAAGCATTTGCCTCCAGTCACAATCTAGAAAAGTAGGAATGATTTTAAAATGCTTATTTTTGTTTAACCTGTTAATAACAAAAAGATTAAAGCATAAATTATGTCTCCTACCTCCTTTTTGCTTTTACTACAATTATTCTTCATCTTTATTTTCATGTCATTTTTATATCCTCTTATGCAACAATCTTTCCTTCTGGAATAAAAATAATAATATTAATGTCTCTTGAAATCATAGCCACTAGGGGAGTGAAAGTGTGGTATTTGTATGTTTAAATATTTTTTAATAAAAGCTAATTTGACTTTATTTCATATATTAGGACATAATTATATAGGCTACTTCTTTGTTTTTTTGTTTTTTTTTTCCATTAGCTGTCTTCTCCCAGTAGTGAGATGAATTACCAAAGTCCATTGTCACTTTGTAAGCTAAATGAGAAGTCTGTCTGCACACCTGTATCAGCCCAAGTGACTTCAAAGTCTTGTTGCAAAGGGGAAAAAGAGACTGATGACCCAAAAAGCTGCAAAAAGAGAAGAGCCTTGGATTTCTTGAGTAGACTGCCTGTACCCCCACCTGTTAGTCCCATTTGTACATTTGTTTCTCCAGCTGCACAGAAGGCATTTCAGCCACCACGGAGTTGTGGCACCAAATATGAAACACCTATGAAGAAAAAAGAATTGAATTCTCCTCAGATGACTCCACTTAAAAAATTTAACGACATTTCTCTTTTGGAAAGGGATTCGATAGCTGATGAAGAACTTGCACTGATAAATACCCAAGCCCTTTTATCTGGTTCAGCAGGAGGAAATCAACTTACATCTATCAGTAAGTCCACCAGGACTGTTCCCACTAGTCCTAAGGATTATGTTGGACTGAAAAGGCCTTACACTACATCTGTGATCAAAGAACAAGAGAATTCCCCAGCCAGGACTGAAGAACAGGAGACTAATATTCAGGACACAAGTGCAACAAAAAATAGATCCAAGAGACTGCAAAGGCGACAGAAACCAAAATGACAATAAATTAGTTATTGACTCAACCTTTCCAGTTTGTAAAACATATACAGTTTCAAACTGTATATCAGAATTTGCATGAGTAAAGGAAGGAAATAGTTAAAAGTTTATCTGTTGTTTGTATATCACAGAAATGCTCTTTCCCTTTTTCTTTATTGGTATATTCTTATTTCAATTATATATCTTAAAATTGTGTAACTGTATATTAACTAATCAAGAAAATCTCCTTTAAATCTTTATGACTGGGTTTGATCACTGTAAGTATTACAAGTGAAGTAAACACAAGTGTTTCTTTTAGATTGTGTCCTTATAACTACAGGAAATTAAGTAAAGTTATTTTGACTCACATAATTCTTTTTGGTTTAGTTCCATTTTAGGTTTGTTTTTAAGAGGTAACCTACTATGAACCAGTTTTCCATAATGCACATGTTGGTTCTAATAACAGTTTTTTCCTGATCAAAAAAGTCACGATGAGTAAGATATTATAGTGGTGTTTTCTTTCGACCAGTTCTTCATCCTTAAGTCAGCATGACTACAAGAAAAACAGAACCCTCCGTGCACTTCCTTTTTTGATGCCATTTTGATCTGTAAAATTAAATTATTTATTAAAAGTTGAAATACTTTAAATCAGAAACACACTTCATTGTGTTAATTTGTCTTTATTTCTTAACAAAATGATCATCTGGACTGCAACTTAAGAGAAAATCTTTCTTTCAAATTGGCACTGATTCTCCTTGCTTTCAAATTGGCACTGATTCTCCTTGCTTTTAGTCCTATCACAGGAGTCAGCAAGCAGTCCCTTTTAAACCTACTTTTCTCCAACCACCAAAGCAGATGAGAACCATTCAATTTAAGATGGTATTCTCATTTGCTACTTTAAAAGAGGAAAAAGAGAAAGCAGTTCAAACTAGGAGCTAATAGCATAAAGTGTTTTAGTATGTCTTAAATTTATATACAGTATCCTGTTTTAAAATCTCATTATAAACACACCTTAAAGCCAAGAATAAATCTTTTTAAAAAGCAATTTCCTTCCTTCCATAACTGTGACCCATGTTTTTTCTTGCTTCTGAAAATTAACATAATAGTCTGTTCTGCTATTCTTTTTAACTTAAGTGTTCTGCCAGTCTTGTTAATGTGATTTAACTTTTTTTCATAAAACAATTTGGTCTTCATATCCTAATCATTTTCCCAATGATCCACACACTAGAACAGGGAATAAAACTTGAGTCTCAGCTGAAAGAATTATAAGAATTCAGCCTTTTTGTTTCTTGAAAAAACTTAAGCTATAACCGCTTTCATTTTTGATTAGCATTTAGACTACCCATAATGGAGACATCTAACATACACTCTGCTGTTTATAAACTGTAAATAATATAGCCAAGCTATATAAATAAAATGTGAAGCTTGAGTACATATGGATATTGTCCCCCCAAAAGTGACAATTTAATGATTACAAAATCATCAATGTACACTGCATGATAAGGGGTAAATGGTAAAAGTGATTTGTGTTACTCAACAATCACTTAATGAGAGCCTCTTGTGTATAAAGCACTCTGCCAACCCTGTGAGTGATGCAAATGTGAATGCACAAAACAAGTCAGTGTTAAGTGTTCAAAAATTTTTAAAAATCAGGAGTCATGGGTGTTGAAAGAAAAAATAGGCCATTTCTAGATGGGATAAACAAAGTTGGTGGCATTTTATTAATGATTTTATGCTCCCAAAAAGACAAATGTAGCAGGGAACTATTCTGAGCTCTTTCAGAGTAGGACAAATACAAAGTAGCCCAGCCCAGGCCAGGTGAACCAGAAACCCTAAGCAGAGTCAGAAGTAAATCAGGAGGGCTTGAGTTATGATCCTTCAGCTGCTCCTATGGGATTGAGCAAAGGCACTCTCATCTGGACCCTCTGACACTTCTCACCTCTACTATCCTAAATGAGTCAAGCCACCCACACTGACCTAGTTCTGCACTGACTAGGGACCATGTTGACTAGGATTACCCAGGACTATCTGGGGTCTGGAAAACAGGAGTACTGTTAATGTGGATTATCATCATTATTAGATTATTATGTGTTAAGCTTAGATACACAGAATTTAGCCAAACTATACTTTAGATTCATTCAAATTCACTTAATTTTAGTTTGTTGGGCAAATTCTGCTACTCAAAGGAGACATCAATTTTTTTAAATGTTAATGAAAAAACTACAGATCATTGCTGGTAATCATCAAGATGTTGAATAGATTTCAATAATACTAGATATGGAATATTAAAGTAATACAGTCTTTCTAATGTATAGAGATCAAATAATTTATACACACAAGTAAAATATAAAGTTGCTTTTATCTTTACCTCTGTGTTTCCTAGTCATTAAAGAAGATGGGTAAATATAGTTATAGAAAAACTAGTTCTTAATAGGGTAGAATTTTGTGGAATTTATGGTAAATAAGTTTTTTATTTTCTTAAACCCCCCAAAATTAGATTCAATGACAAGTCCATATAAAGCAATACCATATATAATTTTTAATAACCATAAAAGCACCATTATATAGAACACTTAAAATAATGCTTCACAAAACATTAGAAAGAAGTTGTTGGCCAACAAGAAATAAAGCATACATCCTACATGGTCTTATCTGTGGTCTCACACCAAATTAATCTGATTCCAACCTGTTAAAATTTGATTTGGATTCATAAATTCAATTTTAATATAAGAACTGTAGTAGAACTTTGTCTTAATGCCTCACAAAACACTCAGACTGCTCCTTATAAGAGGAGCATGACTTTTCCTGTTTCCATGTGAGGACATCCTGGGATGCTTCATTCCTTGTACGCCCAAAACTTTGGAGCTGCCAACTGATAATACACGTTTATAGGAATAATTTTTAA
Source organism: Bubalus kerabau (assembly GCF_029407905.1). Lineage (NCBI taxonomy): Eukaryota > Metazoa > Chordata > Mammalia > Artiodactyla > Bovidae > Bubalus > Bubalus kerabau. The sequence goes on along the minus strand of NC_073635.1, from coordinate 29,160,550 downwards.
AAATTGCTTAATTATTCCTCTTAAAAATTGGTGTTTTATAAAGGCAGGCTTGTTTTATGTACACTGTTAGCTCAACAGCCAAACAGGTTTATCCCTGTTATCAAACAGGTTTAACCCTGTTTGATAAAGTGGTAGTTAAAACACAAGATGTGACTTGAAACAACGACACTGATTTTCCTCAGTAGCTTGTATCGCTATTAAGATTTTAACAGATATTTCTAACAATGACACATCGCTAAAATAAAGGGATAATCTCCCAAAGTGTCTACCTTGAAGGACAATATTCCCTTAGGTGTATACTTCCTGATGGCTCAGACAGTAAAGCGTCTGCCTGCAATGCGGGAGACCCAGGCTCGATCCCTGGGTTGGGAAGATCCCCTGGAGAAGGAAATGGCAATCCACTCCAGGACTATTCCCTGGAAAATCCCATGGACAGAGGAGCCTGGTAGGCTACAGTCCATGGGGTCGCAAAGAGTTGGACACGACTGAGTGACTTCACTATATACTTCCTGATGTCGTCATCTTAAAGGAAAATCAATATCATCATTACAGCCACACATCTCACATTTTTGGATACACAGATAATCAAAAGTAGCAATGGCACTAAAAAATTGTTCCTGCCTGCTATTTCTCCTCCATCTTTCCAACTTTCCTGATGGAGATGAATTTCCTGAAAAAATAGACTGCTTCAGAGAAAGGGCTACTGAAGCTTTATATTAAAAACAGTTCATTAATGAGCCTATGTGGTTGATTACGTTCTTGGGTATGTTCTCAGGTTTCAGTTTTGAATTAGTTCTTTCCCTAGAGAAAGGATTTTGTTTAATCAAATCGGCAGAATTCCCAGCATCAGACCATGCACATAGGATCACTTTAACAAATGCTTGTTGAAGAGGCATGTAACGACTTCTGCACAGAAACTCTCAGGCTTGACTATTTACACTGGAATTAGAGCTCTGACTACCACTGAACGGAGAATAAATACCAAAAATTGAAGTAAAAACTGATTTAGGAAAATTCAGAATGCCCATAAGAGAGGCCTCTAATACCCATGGTGACAACCACCCCTTCTGTTAAAGGAGCTCTCATTAGTGAAGCTGCCATGCGCCCTCCGGTGTGGGAACTCGGCGTAGGTGTTCCAGTACCCTGCACCGTTGGAAGGAGATGCATTATTCCTGTCCTGGTTTCTGTTCGCTCTGCTTGGTTTTTCTGCGTGCAGCACACTGTAAAAGGTAACATCATGTTCATACCGTTCTTTCATTCGGTGTATTTTCTCTCTTGGGACTCCATGAATGTTTCTTCTACGTGGAAAAAAAAATGTTTAGTTAAGGCAGCATATCAAAATGAGTTACATTTTACAAGTATTTGTAGTTTATAAGTCCTGTATTATTACACAGATATGCACTCCCTATTCTCAGGATGGAAATCTGACAAAAGCAAAACATCGTGTTAAGCAGTTATCGTTCAGCTCAACTGTTTTTCATGCGGCCCTGCACACCCGCAAACTACCCTGGGGCTAGCAAAGAGCCAAAACATCAAAAAATGCTCTGTTTCTGGAAATCTCAATTCTGTGCTTCAAAACATAAGACAGCACCATGAGCTCTTCTTATATGTTTGCCAATTTGTTATGCATATATCTATAATCACTTATGTCAGGCCTAGATACTTCTAGATCCTTATTAAAACAACATTCTTCAATTCCCATGGACATGAGGATCAACTGGGGATATAGTTTTGAAATGTAATTATCAGAGATTTCAACTAAGAATGGGGTCTATGAACTAGGACTTTTAAAAGTATTTATCGTATTATTTATTTTTTGGCTGTGGTGGGTCTTTGTTGCCACAGTACAGGGGCTTTCTCTAGTAGCGGGGCACGGGCCTCTCATTGCAGTGGCTTCTCTGTCGCAGAGAACGGGCTCTAGGTGTGTGGCCTCAGGAGTTGTGACATGTGGACTCAGTGGATACAGCTCCCAGACTCAGTAGTTGTGATGCACGTGCTTACTGCTCTGCAGCACATAGGATCCTCCTGGACCAGGGATCAAATCAGCATTCCTTGCATTGCAAGGCAGATTCTCAACCACTGGACCACCAGGGATGCCCCATGAACTAGGATTTTAACAGTCACCTCAGCTGATTCTGACAGAGGTGATTCACACATCCCTTGGGAAACACTATCTGCTTGTAACCATAAGATGAATTAGACTTATTCCTAAAAAGTAAATTCTGACCTCACTGGTTACTTTGAATCATTGACATTACCAAATAGCACAGATGGTGAATTATCAGAACCCATGCATTCAATCAACAAGTTAGTATTATTTGGACATTTATTGCTTTACAAACTAGAAGCAGCATCTAGACCATAAATGAACCACAGACTGTTCAATATCTGAAGGTCTTTGTTTAGCCTAAGTGCAAAAACACCACTCACAAGTGCAATCCCATGCAGAGGAAAGTGCTTTTAAATGTCCATTAATGAAGAAGCATTTTAGCAGAATGTTAAATATGTCCTTTTTGAGGACCAAGTCCAAGCCAAGATTTAGCATTTAGCATTATATTAGAAACTGACCCCAAAGTAAAGTCTTTCACATTAATAATTCCAAAGTTATCAATTTCCAAGAATTACCATTTCTGGCCTGAAAACTACCATGTCCATTTCCAGCCTGAAAAGATTCTTTTGTTCGGTCTGAAATACCTGAAAATAGCAGGATACATAATGAGGAGCTAGAAAAACAAAGAAGTACCTTGCTAACTCTTGGACGTTGAATTTCCAGCGAGTGTCAGGTTCTCGGAATATAACTTCATAGTTATTTTCAAGTGCCTGATTTTTCAAAAGTACATAAAACATTGAAGACATGGTATGTATGTTTGGGAATGTTTATGCTGCCATTTAACATTTACTACAAATCTTTTCTAACATTCCTTTTGTTTAACCAGTAATTCAATTCCTTAATTTATGTTAACAAATACAGTTGGTACATATCCATACTTAGCCACACTCAGATTATATTATGGTTCCCAATGATAACTTTTCAGTAATTCTATCTACTGTGTAGGAAAACAACAAAGTTCTTTGTTTTGAACCTTTAAAAAGATAGATCGTTGAACTAGTTTTAAATTCCCTGTCCATAGGAATGAGCAATGAATTCCAATGGTTTCCCAGAGCCCCGTATATGTGATTATCATAGGTTCACTGTCATCAAGTGCCTTGGCTAGTCCTCACAGCTTGGTTTACAAAGTGAGAATACCAGAGGCACAGAGCTTGGGAAATAAAAATGATTTCCACATACTTCACATATTCTTCCCTCCAAAAAGTAGCTCTCCCATCCATGCCACATAGTTTGGCTCAATTCACCGTGCCATATTTCCTTGAGTTTAGAAAATGATTACCATTTCCATGGAAACATCAAATGTTCTTTGCATTAATTAACTGACTACTACTTATTTTATCTCAAGTTGAACTTTCTGTTATGACTACTGTTTGTTGTGTTATAAAATACAGAATAAAATGGGCTAAGTAAGGGGATTTCCTCTTCATTCTTTAGATGGACACTTCTAATTTCAGAAGGATATCAAATATCATACGTGGAGAATATCTGGTTTCTGTGTCTTAGTAGTAGCTGTGGATGGCTGGGAAAGATTGTGCATGTCTAGAAATTAGAAAATAAAAAGTAAAATAACTTCCCTTAAGCTACTCTCAGTTAAGCCCTGCCTCTTGGTTCTGAGTTGTGCCTTAATTAACCTGACTCTTCATATCCCTGTCCATTTTTCTCCTAAGTGGATGTTTGATCCATGAACTAAAGTAACCACAAAGTTGATGCTCATTCTGTCCTACATTCAGCAAAGTCCCACAGTCTGGGCCTAAGTAAAACTGATGAAAGTATCTAGACAAAAGCACACCTCTATGTAAGCTACTCTGCCCAAAATATTAAAAAAAAAAAGGCTTAAAAACAAGCTGCCATGAGTCCAGTTTTAGAGATTCACTTTAAAATTAGCCAAGTAGGGAATATACTCAGCTGTTTTCTTCCTCTCCCTGTATGTTTGTGGATCTTTTCTCCTTATTACACGCAGTAAGGAATGAAAACATATTAGCACAAAAGATGAAATATGTCTGAAAAGTAGATCAGACATACTTCATAAGGAAAAATGTACACATTGCTTCATTCATCTGACTGTTCGGACAGTAGACGGCTGAATTGTTACCTTTATATGTGCATTTATATTTGTATTCTAATATCTTAATAGGGTTACAGCGTTACTCCTGAATCTGTTTTTAAACTAAGAAATTCATTGCCCTGGAACTCCCATGCAGCAGCAGCACCACACAGTACTGAAGTCCCCAGCTGGCAAAGACAGAACTGTCCTAAGAACATCATCTACAGCTCCATTGGAGGCATCACCTAGTCCAGCACTTCTCAGCAGGTTTCAGCAGATGCTTCTACGTATGCCTTCCCTTAGGAAAACAACCAAGACAGAAATGCTGTCAAGAATTCAGACCAAGGGCTATTTTTAAAATGTATCCTGAGGTAGTATTAGCATCTCAGCAAATTTCAGCCATTGAACGGCAGAGAAACACTAAAATAAAACCTCTTTACCTGATTCCTGGGAGAACTACTATTAATGAATATGAGATCACAGAAGACCAAAAAAAGAAGAAAGAACAAATGTTTCAACTTTCTCACAAAATGTCCAGAACTGAAAATTCAGAATGATACTTCTTCCTACCATGACTGCATAGGGCTTCATTTCCCAGGCGTGGAGGTTGGTATTATCAATAATAATGGGGGATATGCCATTCCTCATTGCTTTTCTTGCTGCAACACAATGTTATATAACAGTGAACAACATGCAACAATCACAGAAGGGCGCGTGTACTCCATATTTTGTTATTTTTATTACAGGATGTCCTCATTACACAACTTTAATACTACCTATTTCAGAACCCATTATCAATAATTTTCTTTTTCCTGGAATCTAGGGAGATTACACTCTGGCATTCTGTTTGAGAAGGAAAAATGGCAGAACTTTAGATTAAGCTCCTTCCATAAATTTTTTTCATTTTGCAGGAGCTACAATCTATGTGCACAAGAGGATTTCCCAGGAGCTTGGAAAGGAATCTGTCACCTCTTTTCTGGTTCCACTCATGAGCTTCCTCCAGGAAGTCAGGATTGAACTCATAGGCACCATCTTCCCTGAAGAAAAAATCATCCGTGCTGAAAATCAGGGCTCTGGGAAAGTCGTGTTGCAACTGTCTGGAGAGTGGGGAAACAAGAGATTATTTTATGACTATGCATTTTCATACTATAAATCATTTCCTTCTATCTCTAACATTTAGCAGTTTATACTTGTGAGACCACCAGGTTTGAGTTGTTGAAATTCATTTTAAAAAGAGAGATTCTCTCTAGAAGGTATCGCTCCTTCATAGGGGTAAGGAGAGGGCTGAGAGGGGACTCTGTGTTGCCCAACTCTTTAACAAGTGCTGGTCACCACCGCGCTGATTTCTGCAGCTACCAGAACTGATTCTAGATGACACCCTGGAGGCTTTGCTGCAGGGGTGACAAGAGTGGGCACAGCCCTCACTGACATTCCTCTGTGATGCACCACTGCCCAAGTACCCCTGCTGCAGCCCCTTCCTGTACCCCCTTACCTGTCCTGGGTCCCCTCGCCTTGGAGCTCTGTTCTCCATAAGGACCCATGTGAGACACCGGTTCTTGCTGAGGTATGAAATGTAGATAAAAGTGATGTGTATGCTACCCCTAACAGGTACTTTAGCAGTGACCTAAACCAAATTCTAAAACCAGCAGGAGAAGAAAAGATGCAGATCCAACATTCCCTAGGCTTTCCTAAACTTCTATCACTCTCTCTGAATATGAAAATACCACACATAGAAAAAAAGAAAAAGCATCATGGAGTCCCCTCTTTAAAGCAGGAAAGAAAAAAAAAGCATATGAAGTTTTGCACAAAATAACTTCAAAAAGAAGATATTTCCACATGAAATCCTTATTCAGACTTTTTTGGGGGAGAAGATGGCTATTGTGCTAGACAGTAACAAAGTAAATCTCTGAGCCTCCTTTCCTCATAAAAACTGGGGATAACAGCACCCATCTTGCTAAGTGAGGATGACTACCTAATAACCTGGGGAAGCGCCTCGCGCAGTGCCCGACACAATGAGCACACGGTTCTCTCCCTTCTCCCTGCATGGCTCCCCAGTGTAATTCTAACTTCAAACAAATTGACCAGGCAGATACAGTCCATAACAAAACAGCCGTGCTCAGAATAAAAAGATATTTAAAAGCTGGAGGAAGGACTTCCCTGGTGATCCACTGGTTAAGAATCTACCAATGCAAGGGATGTGGGTTTGATTCCTGGTCCGGGAAGATTCCACATGCTGCAGAGCAACTAAGCCTGTGCACCACAACTGCTGAGCCAGCATGCCTAGAGCCCATGCTCTGCAACAAGCAGCCCCTGCAATGAGAAGCCCGCGCACTGCCACTAGAGAGGAGCCCCTGATTGCCACAACTAGACAAAAGCCCACACAGCAACGAAGACAGCGCAGCCAAAAATAAGTAAGATTTAAAAAAAAGAGAGAGAGAAAAATGTTGGAACATAACAAGAGCAGGAAATGTAAAAAGAAAACAGAACTATTTAGCTCTGTTTGTTCTTCTCTATCAAGAAGAATGCTCTTTAATCAGGAAAGAGCATAAGGCAGTGAAACCACAGATAATGAGTAAAGCACCTAAGCTGCCTGAAACACTTGGGTTCAGTTCCTGACTCTTCCACTACGGTCATGTGGCCTCTTTCCAAGCTTCTGTGTTCCTGACCGAAAACTTATATAATATCACGACCTATTAAACAGAGCTTCTAGTAAGGGTGAAATGAGGTGAGGTATGGGAAAACATTTTTCAAGAGGTAAGGTACTTTACAAACACAAGATACTGTTATTTTATTAGTAACAAATGAAGTCAGATTTTCCATCCAAAACTGTTTACATGCCATCGTAGTAAAGTGCATTGGAGTGTGTACACTCCAATGTAGGAGTGCTAGGAGCGATGGCAAAGAAAATGTGGCCATTTTAAATACACCACAGATACAGATACGGACACGAAAGGCAAGTATAAAGATCTGATAAAACGGATTTGCATAGTTTCTTTGTAAATGTCTTTTAACTGTAAAGATACTCAAACTGAAAAGCTCAAATCAGATATCCAAACGTTAACCTCCAGGGCAAACAGTTATTATAAAGACACCTTAGAAGAAAATCTAAGGGCAACACTAACTGCACTTTCAGGTGTGCGTATTTTATATTTGTAAATGCTCTACAGTTTTTGAATTATTTTCATCATTATCTAGTCTAAACATGAAAGCCTCATTCCGAGTTTAAATAATATTGTGTAACTTGTTTTCCTTATCTTTTGTGTACTAAGTTAAGCAACTCTGGATATTAGTTCCAGAACTTCTTCAATATCCCTTCTAAATCTGGCTTCATTTGTTTTCCTATTAAGTCTGCCACTTACAGCTTTGGTTTTGTCATTTTCAGAATGGAGTTTTTCTTTGCATAGACATAGCTCTATCTCCTCTTTATGGTTTATATTATCTACTAGAAGTTAATACTCTAATTTTTCATTAAAAAAAAAGACCTTTTAAGGCATGTGTTCAATTCACATTTTATTTGAATTCTATTCCCTTCTAGAAAGCAAAAAAAGAAAACACAGCAAAGTATCACCTTGTTTGCAAAATTTTGCCTTAGAGTAAAAGTTAAATTGTTCAGGACCACTATGAAGCTGAACCACCTGCTCATCATTTCCCAAGACACATGTGACCATAGCCTATATGGTCCTCCTAACAAACAGGCAGGAAAAATAGGACTGTTTTTCACCTTTACAACTCTAATGGAACTGAGGGACTGGAGAAGATCAAAGGGTGGACTTTTTTATCTTGCTGAATGATCGTTCCTTCAAAACTTGTTTTACCTTCACCTGAATGTTAAATCAGCACTGGCAGTCATGGTACATTTTGAATACTCAAGACTTAAAAGCTCTCCTAACTAAATGAAGAACTGATTCAATAGGCAATCCTGAGAGTCTCACACTTCAGTGGAAGCAATAAATACCATTCCCTAAGCTTCAGAAGTGACAAGCATAATGCCCCAGCTCTAGCTTTCTTTATGGTGGTCAGGAGCCTCCTGCATTAGGCAAATTGAGAGAATGAAAAAAGGGGGGGAAAAAAAGACAATTACACCCACATAATTTTCACCTCTGCAGTGCCCCCCAAACTCACCTGACACTACTACTATGAGAGTAACTTAGGTTCTAATCTTGATTTCATAACATCACTCTTCTGTGTACTTCTTTTGTTTAACAATAGAGAAACATTTGAATATATTTAGATATCTATTAGTCACTCACCCACTCATTGACAAAGTCCAAAATTAGTATGTAACTCTGAGTTGTACCCCTTATTACTGGAATTTTCCAACATGCAAAATAGAATAACATAATCATTCCCCATGTACCCACAGTCCAGCTTTAACAATTATCGTTATATGGCCAGTATTGCTTCATCTGCTTCATACTTCATTTCACCAAATATCTTTTCAGTGTTCAAATTTCCCTGATTGTCTCATAAATCAGTTCAGTTCAGTCGCTCAGTCGTGTCTGACTCTTTGCGACCCCATGAATCACAGCACGCCGGGCCTCCCTGTTCATCACCAACTCCCGGAGTTCACCCAGACTCAAATCCATCGAGTCGGTGATGCCATCCTGCCATCTCATCCTCTGTCGTTCCCTTCTCCTCCTGCCCCCAATCCCTCCCAGCATCAGAGTCTTTTCCAATGAGTCAACTCTTCGCATGAGGTGGCCAAAGTACTGGAGTTTCAGCTTTAGCATCATTCCTTCCAAAGAAATCCCAGGGCTGATCTCCTTCAGAATTCCTACAATTGGTTTGTTTGAATCAAGAGCTAAACCAGATCCACGCTTTGCATTTGGTCCCCACATCCCTTAAGTCTCATTTATTCCATAGTTTTCCCACTCCTTTTTATTTCCACCTAAACTTTCCCCCCACAACCTTTTACATTTAGAAAATGTTCAAACCTATAGAAATAAGTTGAAAGAATACTATGAACACTCCTTACCCTCCATTATTAACACTTTTGTTAACAATGTTGTTAACGTCTTGCCTCATTTATTTTACTTCTCTCACATGTGTATTTTTGATATACCATTTAAAAACAAGTTGCAGACATCATGATACTTTGTTCCTAAATGCTTTATCAAGTATCTTCTATAAATAAGAACATTATCCTAAATAATCACATCACAACTTAAAAACTGAATTATAAATTATATTATAAATATATACTATACATAAATTATATACTAATTTATATTACAATTTTATATTACAGCTATTTATAATGCATGCATGCTCAGTTGTGTCCAACTCTTTCTGACCCCATGAATTGTGTAGCCCACCAGGCTCCTCTGTTCATGGGATTTCCCAGGCAAGAACACTAGAGTGGGCAGCCATTCCGTTCTCCAGGGGATCTTCCCAAGCCAGTGATCGAACCAGGATCTCCTGCATTGCAAGTGGATTCTTTACCTCTGAGCCACCAGGGAAGGCCTTAGCTATTTATAATAACCAATGTTAATAGATTTTTAAATTTAAAATGTCCTTCATGGTACGAATAATATCTTCACAGGTTCAAGTACAGCATTTAGTTATTAACGTCTCTTTGGTGTCACTTAATCTAGAACTGTCCTCATGCCTTCTTTGGTTTCCCTTTTTTTTAAAAAAAAATTACTTTTAATTGAAGGATAATTGCTTTACAATATTGTGATGGTTCCTGCCATATATCGATGTGAATCAGTCATAGGTATATACATGTCCCCTCTCTCTTGAACCTTCCTCCCTGCTTTCCCTTTTTGAAGAATCCAGTCAGTTGGCTTGAGAATGCCCCACATTCTGTATTAGCCTGGTTATTTTCCTCATAATTAGATCCAGATTAAACATTTGTGGAAGGAAAATACAGAGGTGATGTTTGCGTACCTGACTGCACGTGATGACCGTCTGTACCATCCTGCTAAGTTTATCACTTGGCTAACAGGTGGCATCAGCTAGTATTGCTCCCCTTGTGATACTACATCATGTTGGGGTGGGGGTGGGGAGTTGATGTAACGAGAGGCCCCGTATAACATCCTATTCCCCAACAACCTTTCCCTCAATGAGCTTTATATTCATTGCTGATCACTGCCAAGTGAGTTATTACACTGGGAATAGCAGAATACTTATTACTTCATGTAATTTCTTCTGTATTTACTAGGTGGCATTGTCTAGTAAAGAAGAGCACTCTTCCCTTTCCCCTTTTAATAATGCTTACCATCGTCATTCTTTATGAGGCTCAAATTGTCCCAAATTTGCCAAGCAGGTGCCCCCTCAAATTGGTTCCTGTGTCCTGGTCTACACCAACCTTAAAAATATTACTTTTCCTTTCTAATTAGCAAAGTAACACATATTCAAGGCAAAATATTTTGGAAGAGAAAACTGTGAAACAGAAGTTCCTATATTCCTCAACCTAAAAATAATTACGAATATTTTGATTGTCTTTCCAGGAGATAGAATTTTTTTTTCTCATCTGATATTTTGTTCCATAAAAACAGAAACATAATGCAGAGAATATCAACTTCTCTTCACTAAACTTATTTCCACAGCAACTATTTCCCACCTCATGAAGTATGATTCTATGCCATTATTTTTTTAAATTATTTTAATTGGAGGCTAATTACTTAACAATATTGTAGTGGGTTTTGCCATACACTGACATGAGTCAGCCATGGGTGTACATGTATCCCCTATCCTGAATCCCCCTCCCACCTGAGAGAGTCATTTCCTAGACAAGTTGATAGGGAGTCTAGGGGTCCCCAAGGAGAGAGGGGTCTCCAAATGGAGGAAATAGCCTGCAAGTGTCAGACATTTTTATCTCTCTTAAGCGGCAGGAGGAAACAAACTAGCAATATTTTTTCCTTCTCTATACAAATTTAAAGAGAGGTTTCTCTTAAAATACTGTGTTGCCATAATGACACCTGGTTTCACCTGAAGTTAGCTATTCTTGAGCCTAGAGATAACCAATGCCTTTTTCTTATGGAAATGTTTGTCTTAAGCTATGCTAATATACTACGCCTTTACCCCAAACTCTGTCTCCAAGTCGGTTTCGCCTCTTGGCCAAGAACCTACTTGACAAACCAGTATGTTATACTCAGATATTGTTCCCCTAATCTATGTAGATGAAACTATTTATATGGTGGTCTGCCCTTCTTTAAGATTCAAGTTAATCATTTTATGGCCCAGGATAAACCATTTGGTGCCATTCTGAATTTTAAGACATTCCTTTCTTTCATTAACAGACTGCTAGTGACTATATAACATCCAGCTGAAGACTAGCAGGGGGGTACTCTTTCTGCCCCCTTCTGATGCCCATGTCAGAAGCTTTCTCTATCTCCTTTACACTTTAATAAAACTTTATTACACAAAAGCTCTGAGCGATCAAGCCTCGTCTCTGGCCCCGGATTGAATTCTTCTCCTCTGGGGGCCAAGAATCCCGGTGTATTCGCGTGATTCAACAACCTCCTCTCACACCTCCCTCCCCATCCCATCCCTCAAGGTCGTACCAGTGCACCGACCCTGAGCACCCTGTCTCATGCATCAAACCTGGACTGGCGATCTATTTCACATATGATAATGTACACTGAAACATGTATATTCTCTCAAATCATGCTATTCTCTCAAATCATCCCACCCTCACTTTCTCCCATAGAGTCCAAAAGTCTGTTCTTTATGTCTGTTTCTCTTTTGCTGTCTCACATATAGGGTCTTCGTTACCATCTTTCTAAATTCCATATATATGTGTTAATATACTGTATTGGTGTTTTTCTTTCTGACTTACTGTGTATAATAGGCTCCAGTTTCATCCACCTCATTAGAACTGATTCAAATGTGTTCTTTTTAATAGCTGAGTAATATTCCATTGTGTATATGTACCACAGCTTTCTTATCCATTTGTCTGCCAATGGACATATAGGTTGCTTCCATGTCCTAGCTATTGTAAACAGTGCTGTGATGAACACTGGGGTACATGTGTCTCTTTCAATTCTGGTTTCCTCGGTGTATATGCCCATCAGTGGGATTGCTGGGTCATATTATGACATTATTTTTGATGAGTTATTCATATGGATGAACCATAATTTACTTAACCAATACTCTGTGGTCAGGTATTTAGTTTGTCCCCAACTTCTTTGATTCTCAGCAAGTTTAAGTATTTTTCCTTATGTGTGCTGCTCATTTAGAGATATTCTTTTGTGAACTGCATTTTCATGTCCTGTGGTTGTTGATAAAACCTCCTTATTGTGAGGTTTATGGCTAAATTAATTTGTAAAATCTATATTAAGTACCTCAATTTATTTTTAATTTTGTTTATAATGAACTCTAACATACAAGTCTCAATTAACAGAACTTTTCTTAGTCACATGAACTCATCTTTTACGTTCTACTTTCTGTCTTTGATAACACATTTATAACAGTCTTTCCCAACCCAAGATTATGTAAATATTCATCTATGTTCTATTATATTTCACTCCTCAATCCATCTAAAATTTCAGCTTTTATGTGGTTAAAACAGAATGAAAATGGATCCCTATGTCAAGCCACTAATAAAAACCTGAAATGGATTAAAGACTTAAATGTAAGACCTGAAGCATAAAACTCCTAGAAGAAAGTGTAGGGGAAAATCTCCTTGACACTGGTCTTGACAATCAGTTTTTAGGTATTACATCAAAAAGCACAAGCCACAAAAGCAAAAAGTAGTAAAAGAGGCTACATCAAACTGAAAAGCTTCTACACAGTAAAGGAAACAATCAACAAAATAAAAAGGCAATCTACCAAATGGCATCACCAACTAGAAGGACATGTGTTTGAATAAGCTTGGGAGTTGGTTGGTGGACAGGGAAGCCTGGCGTGCTGCAGTCCATAGGGCTGCAAAGCATCGGACACAACTGAGCGACTGAACTGAACTTACCAAATGGAAGAAAATATTTCCAAATCATATATCTGATATGGGATTAATAACCAAAATATGTAAATAACTCATACAACTCATTAGCAAAAAAAAAAAAAATCCAATTAAAAAAAGACCAGAGGATCTGAAGAGACATTTTTCCCAAGACATACAAATGGCACACAGGTACATAGAAAGGTGCTCAATAGTGCTAATCATGAAGGAAATGCAAATCAAAATCCCAATGAACTATCACCTCACACCTGTTAGAATGGCTATCATCAGCAAAACAAGATATTAAAAGTGTTTATGAGGATGTGGAGAAAAGGAAACCCTTGTGCACAGTTAAAAGGACAGTAAATTATTGCAGCCTCTGTGGAAAACAGAATGGAGGTTTCTCAACAAGTTAAAAATAGAACTACCCTGAAATCTAGTAATTCCACTTTTGGTTTACACCCAAAGGAAATGAAAACAGGATCTTCAAATTATCTGTATACTCCCCATGTTTACTAAAGCATTATTCACAATAGCCTAAATATGAAAACAAGTGTTTGGCAGTGGGCAAATGGATAAATGTGGTAAATATATGCAATGGGATATTTTTCAGCCAGGAAAAATAAGGAAATGCTTCCATTTGTGACAACATCAATGAACTTTAAGGTCATTATGTTAAGTGAAATAAATCAGACAAAGACAAATGCTATATGACCTCACTTATATGTGGAATCTAAAAAAGTCAAACTCATAGAAACAGAGTATAGTGATGGTTTCCAGGGGCTGAGGGTATGGGAAATGTCGGTCAAAAAGTACAAACTTCCAAGTAAAAGATGACTAAGTTCTGCGGATCTAATGCACAGCATGGTGGTTACTGCTAATCCTGTATTATACACCAAAAAGCTGCTGAGTAGATCTTAATATGTTCTCATCACAGAAAAGAAATGGTGATTATGTGACACAATGGAGGTGTTAGCCAAGACTACAGAGGTAACCATTTTTCAACGCAGGAAGGTATCAAATCAACACACTATACAAGTTAAACTTACATAATGTGTCAGTTACACCTCAATAAAGCCTGGAAATAAAAAAAAGACAAGTGAGTGGCACACATGGATTAAAACCCAGGCTTCTGGCCTCAGAGCTTTACACTAAACAACTGTAACTGAGTGTCATAAAATAAACCACAGTTATCTTCTTTCTCTAGTGACACTGAGGTTGTCTGCAATCTTCTGTACCATAAACAAAATTTTCAGTGAACATCACTGTGCCAATCTCCTTGTGAATATGTAGAACATCTCCTGAGGGTATATACTCAAGTGGAATAGAAATGGAAACATTTTAGGTTTTTTTGAAAAGTAGAGCAGGTGTTATTTAAAATTTCCTTTCAGGAAAAAAAAAAAAATTTTTTTTTCTGACAGAATATATGGTCCATGAAGGCAGGGATTTTGTCTTTTTTTGTTCAATGCTCTACTCTACATGAGACATACTAGATATTTGGTAAGTGTATATGAGTCCAAGAAGGCAATGGCACCCTCCTCCAGTACTCTTGCCTTGAAAATCCCATGGACGGAGAAGCCCGGTAGGCTGCAGTCCATGGGGTCACTAGGAGTCGGACATGACTGAGCAACTTCCCTTTCACTTTTCACTTCTATTCTGGTGAACTGTAGACAAGTCCTGGAGAAGGCAATGGCACCCCACTCCAGTAATCTTGCCTGGAAAATCCCATGGACGGAGAGGAGCCTGGTAGGCTGCAGACCATGGGGTCGCGAAGAGTTGGACATGACAGAGTGACTTCACTTTCACTTTTCCCTTTCATGCATTGGAGAAGGAAATGGCAACCCACTCCAGTGTTCTTGCCTGGAGAATCCCAGGGATGGGGAAGCCTGGTGGGCTGCTGTCTATGGGGTCGCACAGAGTCGGACACGACTGAAGCGACGCAGCAGCAGCAGCAGCAAGTGTATGAGTGGTTCTTAAATATCAGGTTTTGTTGCCTTAATTATGCAAACTTTGTATAGGGTTGAAAAGAATCTGTGAGAATTTCTATTTACTCTTTATGTGTTGAGAATTTTACCAAAACCTCAGGTTTATCCCCAAAGGAGACTGGGAAAGAGCATTCTTCCTAGACTCCAGTACTTCCTCTAGATGTTATCGGAATCTTCCCCAATGACTTTAAGCTGGGAGGCAGGAAACAGGTTCAGCAACTCAGCAACCTGAGGAGAATGGGGAGGGAACCATAGCTGTAAAAATCTTGAGCCTGATCAAGGTGTGGCTGATCTTCTTGGTGCTGCCAACTGCAACGCCAAGGCTAAGCCTTGCCCTTAGGCAGATGGAGCTCAGCCATCACCAGCTTCATGAACGCCGCCAAGCCACAGGGGCTAAGGGCATTCCAATGAATAGTTCCCAGGCCATCCCAGGTTCACTCTCATCCTCACACCTCCAAAGCAGGGCATGTTTATGAGATTCCAAACCAGACTCCTAGTTAGCCCTCATGTGCCAGAGTGGCTCCACTGCACTTTCCAGCAGAAATTCCTTTCAGTGTCTTGCGTGTGAACAGCAACTTTCCAGAGAATTCAGCAATGCTACAGGTTTCTCCTGTGTTTAATGCTTTGCTGGTCAACTCAGTCATGCTCCGACGAGAAGGAATCACATAATAACATGTGGGTTCCTTACCCTGACAGTTGAAATACAGATAAACTAAGCTCTTTTTATCAGAGAAGGCAATGGCAACCCACTCCAGCACTCTTGCCTGGAAAATCCCATGGATGGAGGAGCCTGGTAGGCTGCAGTCCATGGGGTCGCTAAGAGTTGGGCACGACTGAGCGACTTCACTTTCACTTTTCACTTTTATGTAATGGAGAAGGAAATAGCAACCCAATCTAGTATTCTTGCCTGGAGAATCCCAGGGACAGAGGAGCCTAGGGCTGCCGTCTATGGGGTCGCACAGAGTCGGACACGACTGAAGCGACTTAGCAGCAGCAGCAGGAAGCTCTTTTTATAGGGTCTTGACAAGTTTTTTCATTACACAACAGATTGAAATCAACCTCATTACACTTTGATCAGGTCACTCTCACTAGCCTCTTCCTTTGGTGCAGAAGAAAAAGGTCTGATTAGAAATAAGGAGAATTTATCCACTATGACCTTGATCAAGATATGTAACTTCTTGAAATAATGCCTTTTGCAGCAATATGGACAGACCTAAAGATTATCGTACTAAACAAAGTCAGAAAAAGAAAGACAAATACCAAATCATATCATTTATATGTAGAATCTAAAATAACAATACAAATGAACATAATCTATGAAAAAAAAAAAACAGATTCACAGACATACAGAACAGACCTGTGGTTACCAAAGGGGAAGGGGGAGGGGAGGGAAGGAATGGGAGTTTGGAATTGGCAGAGGCAATTATGTGTAGGATGGATAAACAACAAGGTCCTACACAGAGACCTATATTCAATATTCTGTGACAAACCATAATGGAAAATAATGTGAAAAAGAATATATACATATATATATGAGTCACTTTGCTGTACAGAAAAAATTAACACAACACTGTAAATCAACTATACTTCAATACAATTTTTAAAAAAAGATATATAACTTCTTAGAGTTTAGTGTCTTCAGCTTGGACTAGATGAACTCTGTGAGAACTTCCTGATCCTTTCCTGAGATTTTCCTATGAGAATATTCTTCCCCTTTCATTTCTTTCTCTATTTCTACTGCTTCTCTAATGGTAACCACACCTATGACATTACATGGCCCAAATCCAGTAGGATCTTCTTCCCATACCCCAGTAGCTCAAGGACTATAGTGGTGGTGATTCCCCTTTGTTACCTTTCTAGTACATGACTGAGAAAAGACACTGCACTGTGTGTTCTTACTCTCTGTGATCACAGGTAGCATATATAGTCCTCTTTCTTCCCAACCTTCAGAGAGAGGCACTGCAAGGACTCTCAGCATTGGGGAGAAGAGATTCAGGAACCACCTTAGGAAAAAAATCACTAAAAATATAAAAAGTCAGTAGCTTCTCCAAGTAGACCTGAGTGGCTAAAAATCTGAGATGGCACCTGCCTGATGCTCTAATTTTCATACACACAGACCTGGAATACTACAGACTCTCTATTTTGACCTTGCTTTTACTTATGAGAGCCCTAGCCTCATAATTAAAAACACCATGGTCCAGAGCACTGTGGAGCAAATATGCTCTGGGGTCTAATTACTCACTACTTAGTTAACCTAACTAATCCCCTCTTCCCACTGCTTCTCAAATTTTTTTAAACTGCATTTGGTTTAAAGTGTACCTTCGTCCCCATCTCTGTTCTATCGTTGCATCACATCAGGAAAGCATCCTTTCACCTCCTTGGACAGCTCTGGTGCCAAGAAATAATGAAAACTTATTTCTCTTGATGGAAAATTCCAAGTCGTCCAGACATATGAATAAGGAGAAAAGACAGCTGTCAGTGAGCATCCTTTGAGCCTACTGAATCCATATCACAAACCATTTTTGATGGTGCCAAAACAAACATTGCAAAGGATGTGTGTCATAAAGCATGGTCCCCAGGCTTTGCTTTGACTCAAACTTAAAGATTTAAAATGCATGAACTGACTTAAGGTTAAGAACTTTTAATTTTTCAAACAAGGCCATTAAAATTAAAAAAAAAAGACTACCCTGAACTATTGCCATTTCAAAAGGATGTTTTAGTCATATATTCATGTAAGGCAATATTATTCTGTCACAAAGTAATGAGATTCTGACACATGCTATAACATAGATGAACCCTGAAAACATTAAGCTAAGTGAAATAAGCCATACACAAAAGGACAAATACCATATGATTCCCCTTTCATAAGGTATCTAGAGTAGTCAAATACAGAAATAGAAAACTGATCAGAGGTAGGTTACCAAGAGCTGAGGCGAAGGGAGACGCATTGCTTAATGGACAGAGTTTCGGTTTGTGGTGATAAAATTTTTTTATAAAAGACAGTGGTGATGACAGCATATCACGTAATTAATAGCACTGAATTGGACACACTTAAAAACGGTTAAAATGTCCTCAAAGGGGGGACATTACACACACACACAGAAGAAAGCACACAAGTAAACAGAAGTCCACAGATGTTTTCACTGAAGTCAGAGGAAAGAACAGGTGCAGATCCAAATGAGTATATATCAGTTCAGCTGTGGAAACAAATAGTTCTGGATCACCTGCTGAGGGTAAAAGGTCTTGGAATTGGAATTCTATTTCTTCTCTCAATCCTATACTTTTTCATCCAGCTTTTTAGCATTTTCCGTGGTCTGGCCGTGGGGTTACCTAACCAACACACTCAATATGAACAATTCACTGCAATCAAGCCCTGCTCCTCGTGAGCCTAGAACACTCAGGTCTTTCCCATCTCCATCTTCTTACGTATGATGCTAATCCTTTTCCTTGGCTTTCTGGTCTTCAGACATCCTCCTGGTCTTCCAGGGCAGCCTGAGAACCACCTCCACATGGAAGAGACTAGCTCTTCCCTAATTATCCTATCCTCCTAATAACCATCCTCAGTGACTCCACTGGCCTTGACCACCACCAGCACAAAAGAGGCTACTTCCCATGAGACTTTACTTACCCGCAGCAGTGTGCTGGTTACTATCTTCCATTTTTTAGTCATATGTAGGCTCCTTCTCTCAACCTTATATTATATATACCTTATTGTACTTAGTCACTTAGTCGTGTCCAATTCTTTGAGCCACCATGCACTGCAGCCCACCAGGCTCCTCTGTCCACGGGAATTCACCAGGCAAGAATACTGGAGTGGGTTGCCAAGCCCTCCTCCTGGGGATCTTCCCAACCCTGGATTGAACCCAGGTTGCATTTCTGGCAGATTCTTTACCATCTGAGGTGTTAATAGTCTTATCAGTACTTAGGAAATACTTCTATTGTTGACTAGTGAATAATTAACAATAGTTGGTATTTATGAAGCCCACACATTCTTACAGTGCTTTCACATTCATAATCACAGGATGATTGTTTTTTTAATATAAATTTATTTATTTTAATTGGAGGCTAATTACTTTATAATATTGTATTGGTTTTGCCATACACTGACATGAATCCACCACGGATGTACACGTGTTCCCCATCCTGAACCTCCATCCCACCTCCCTCCTCATCCCACCCCTCTGGGTCATCCCAGGGCACCAGCCCTGAGCAACAGGATGATTGTTTACCACAGTATCTTAAATCCTCACAATAAACTAACCAAAGGAATATTAGCTCCATTTTAATGAAAAAGAACCTGAGGTGTTCAATCAAATGATCTATACTAGTTCATAGGCTAATAAAATGTAATAAAATAGTTCATAATTAAACAATTAATAGCCCTGAGTAATTAAAATCAGTCTCCTTACAGATTAAAAAAACTTCCTTGTATGTCCAAACCAAGAATAACCCTAGGGAAGCCCTTTATATAAAAAGTACTTATTTACCTGGTTATTTAATAAATGCTTCATCAAACAACCTATGTCTATCGAGCCAAGTTATTGAATAAAACTACTTGCAGCTAACTTAAAAAGTTATTTTCACCTTTAAAAAGTTTGCAAACTTTTTAATGGAAAAAGTTGAGAAAAAATGAGAAAGTCAGGGGCAAAAGTCTGTATTCTACCCACTGCCTAAAAATCAACTATAAATACTTATCTTTTTACACATTTCTTAAAACAAAAAATGGAATTTTTGTGTATATTAGAACATAGATGTCAAACGTACATCTATGTTTTCATTAATAACACGTGACTTATAAGCCAATCCTCTATTTTTGTACACTTAAGTTGGCTCACATTTTTTTCTAGGACATCAAAACTCTGTGCTGAACATCCCTCTAATCTCATGCATTTGTCTGGTTATTGCCTTAGGATGAATTCCTGGAAGTAGAGTTTACAGGCCAATGACAATAACCTATTTTTGAAACGCTTTTTAAATGAAATAGAGGTGATAAAACACATATAGCAGGGAAGCTAATTTTTTAGTACTCTGATGTACTTAAAAATTTTAAGGCAGATAAAAACTTCAACTGTTTTTTAACATGCCCATAGAATTTAAATAGATGTTTTCCACATTCCAGTCCCCGCAAAGTGTGAAAACATACAGATGAAAAGCACAGAAATCTAACATTGATTTGGGACACCAGACAGAGCCTAATTTCAAAAGCATTTTTATTTTTTTAATCAAATGAGAAATGATAGTTAAGTAGAAAAAAAGATGAACCTGCATTTGTAAAAACAGATCTCCAATTTTTTTTAGTTTTATTTTCCTGATTCAAGAAATACATGTTCATTATAGAAAATTTGTAATATACGTAGAATAATAAAAATATGAATTTCCCAGAATCCAACAATACATAAGATAGCCTTACAGTTTTTACTACTTTCTTACCTACGTGTATTTTTTTTTTTAAAACAATGTGCAATCCTCCTTTTCTCCCCACAAATGGCCTGCGACGTTCTGCATCCTCACTGCAGGCCTCTCTCCTTGCTGAGCTGTGGCTTGTATCCTTACCTGCTCTCCTGATTTCCATGTAAATACACAACCCACCCCAAAGCAGGGCCAAAGTTCTGTGTTCTCAGAATTGCCCATGTCCAGCCTATCAAGAGAACTCAAAACGTCAGCTCCCAGCTGCCTCCTTCACTTCAGAGTCAGGCTTCTCCCCAGGAACACCATGAAGATGATCTCAGCTGGTCAACATCTTCAGCAGAAATGAACACCTCTTAAAATGTATACAGCGGTTTAAGGTTTAACAAGTTGTCTCACACAGATGTAATCCTCACAGGAGTCCTCTGAAGCAGATGGAGCAGATTTCCCTGTTTAACAGGGAAGGAAACTGAGGAGTTGAGAGCACAGCTATTCCATGGCAGAGCTTGGATATGAAGCCATAAATTAGGACTTCCCTAGTGGTCCAGTAGTTAAGATTCTGCACTTCCAATGCAGAGGCACAGGCCCGATCCCTGTTCCAGGAACTAAGGTCCCATGAACCATTGGGTCCGGCCAAAAAAAAAGAAAAGCCATAAATTGACTCAAAGTTCAGAGCTCTTTACCTAGCCATTAGTAACAAAACACTTTTAAGTCTTACAATTAGAAATTAAGAGCTAGAAAGATCTTCAGTAAATCATCTAACCTAATCTCTGTCTTACTATTCACTTATAAGGAAAGTAAAGAACAGCTAGGTGACTGTCCAAAGTCACCAATTGTTTTGTGACAATGAGGATCTAAAGGCAAAATCTTCAGAATTCCAGGATAGTGCACATGGCAGCCATCCCTAGAGAGACGTTCTTTAATAAGTTGGTCTCTTATCTGGTGTCTTCCACTTAGCCAAAAGTCAACCAGGAATTAAAATCTTAAAAGTGTAGATGTTAGAGCCAGAAGGGACCTTAAGATCAACCAGGCCAACGCACTAGCTTTGGAAATGAAGAAAGTTGAGGCCCAAAACACACCACTTCTGCTGTTCAATTCTGTGCACCCTGCACTCACCATATTACTCCTCTCTGGGTAGCTCGAAACAAAATCTGGCCAAAGACATTTATTCCCTTCTTGGACACAGTGTGTGAGAGGCCACAGATCAGCAAGGCCAAAGTAAAACTGAACAGGGTTTGACTGCAAGAAGTATCTGGTTGGTAACAGATGTACCCACCATGACTGTATCATAAAATAATCAAAGTCTGCCAGGTTCCAGGAAAGCTTCCCCATTCTCCACTCAGACAGAGAAAAGACCTATTGAAATGTGTGTGGTTCTTAGAAAAGGGTACCAATGGCCATTTGGAAGTCACCAGTCCCTTGAATCTGTGAAAATGTAGCAATAAGGTTTTGCTAAAGGCAAATCAGCCAGGAATCCTAATTAAAACTGGCAGCACATCCCCAGGGCTGTCATCTTTCCCTGACCCTACAGGACCCAGCCCTTCCTCCCACGTTCTTTGTGTACCATTCAAATCCGCTTCTGATTGTACGCTGCCACCTGGATTCTTTTTCTAAGGCTCCACAGTTCCACGGCCAGCCCCCATGATTCTACAGCTAGCTAGCCTTATGTCTCTGGTGAGATGGAAAGCTCTTTGAGGGCCAGGGACCACTTCTACTGAACACATACTACTGCCAGACACTGCGCTTTTGCAGGGTAAGATATGGCCCCCACCTTCAAGAAACTTACAAGATAAACAAAACCATGTGCAAAACTGAGCACAGCCGCAGAGGTGTAAACAGGAAGCGGAGGAGCCCAGAGTACGAGGATAACAGACTTGAGTCTTTAAGCGCTGTTGTAATCAGTTAGAGAAAGGGCAACGGAGGGGCAAGCCAGGCAAAGGCAAACCAGGCAGGCGGGCCAGCGTCAGCAAAGCCAAGGAGAGAAACAGTTCAACGCTGCAGAGTGGTGGGAGTTGAGGCTGGAGCGGCAGGCCTAGCAAGGTGGCCAAGGCAACAAGCCCGTGTCATTCACGCTGCTCCGGTACGGGGGCAGCTGACGCAATTCGCGGGTAAACTAATTTGGGCGCCTTGGGGACAGTTGAAAGGCTGTGTCGGTGACGGCCTGCGAGGCCACGCGACCCCCTCCCAGGGGCACCTGTGCGCCTTCGCAGTCGCCAAAGCACACGCGGGGCTGCCTCCACCTGCCAGATATTCTACACGATCGCGCGCCCTGGCCCGGCCCCGGCCCCCGGCCCGAGCGTCTCTGCTCTGGTTTAAAACGCCTGTTGACGCACTGTGGCGGGTGCCTGCGCGCCAGCGGGCGGCCCGGCGGTCTCCTCTGCAGTCGCCATCGGGCTTTCCCAAAGAAGGCTGCCCATGGGCCCCCGACCCCAGGCTGCGAGAGTGGGGGAGAAGCCGTCCAGCCCCGCTGACGGGGGTCCGCGCGGGGGGGGGGGGGGGGGCGGTGCCATGGGGGCTCGCGCCAGGCGCGGTGCAGACCACCGTCCTCCCGCGAGGGCGCAGCCTGGGAACCCACGGCACGGGCCTCCGCGTCTCAGGCCCGCGGCCCGGCCGGGAACCGGGTGGCCCGGCTTCCCCTCGGCAGGCGCGGGCTGGACCGGAGCCCGACGGGGACTCGGTGCGCGGCGCATCATTACCTGGCCAGTGTAGTTTTCCCCGAGCCCGGGAGGCCTCGCAGGAGGTAGAGCTGTTTCCGAAAGCTGTGGCGGCGCGGAGGTGTCCCACGCGGGGGCGGCGGGGCTGGCGGCCGAGGAGGCGGTGGCTGCTGCCGCCGGAGGCTCAGCCTCCCAAAGGATTCAAGAAAACTCTCCTCCATGGGGTGGGGGCTGGCGGCGAGAGCCCTGCGTTCCCTTTCCTGAAGTCACGGTCTTGGCCAAAGCTGTTGTTTTTGTGGCTCTCCGGCCATGTGATAGATGGAGGGGCGGGCGCTCGCAGCCCAGCCCCTCCTTCCCACCCTCCCGAACCGCGCTGCGTGGGAGGGGTCGTCCTTACCTGGAAAGCCGGGGACGCTGGGAGACTGACAACCGGGAAAACCTCGGCGACGACCTCCACTCCCCTCCCACCGCCCACTCTTACCTCCAGCCCGGCCCGTGCCTCCCTGCCCCTGTGGCCCTGGGCCCACCAAGCGGGACACTGGTCACTTGCCCGGGCCGCCCGTGTGGAAGGCAGGCCTTCTGAAAAGCCCTACCCCATCCCACCGCCCACTAGGCCTTGAAAGTGAAATAATTTTAGTTGAGGAAGAGAAGGTGAACAGCATTTTGAACAGTAACAGTAAAAACCATAGTCTCCCCCAGTTTGTGAGCACCAATATCTGGCTGGTGTCCCAGTGGCTAATGCCACTCTCCCAGGACCTGTATAATTCTGCCCCCCTCCACCCTTTTTTTTTTTTTTTTAATTCTTCTTTATCAGCCGGCCAAAAATATTTTTAGAAAGCTTTGTTGCTTCTACATAACTTTAGAAATCTCTTCTTTAAAACAAGGCACCCCTTAAAATTCAGACAGATTTATGAACAGTAGTATAAACTAGGCCTCCTGAGAAAGAAGGGTTACTGCCCAGGTACACGCTTTGTTGCCTGAAAAGACATGGTCTCCCCAGAAACTATTTCAGCTCCCCAGGGAAAGGAGCAGTCTACTGACACTAGAGAGAAGCATCTAGAATTGAGTGCTAAGTTCCGGGAACTGGTGAGCACCAGTTGGTTGATCACCACAGTACCTTCCAATATTTCACACTCAAGAGTGTGATAGAAAGATCCTATTTTCTGAACTAAAATCCAAGAAGCGTGGACTGAAATAGACAGTATTGAAAATTAACACCATCCTGGAAAAATCCCAGATATATGGTGGCTTGGGCTGTAATAACCATTGTAAAGCAAATACATTTTGTTTCAGGCAGCTAAGGTATGAAAATTTTGAAAAGGAACTGTGAAGAAAAGCAATTTACTTCTAAAACAAAACCCAGGAATTGCACAATGAGCTCTGGAAGGCACTCTCCAAGTAGGGAGGGGGTCTATGCTCAGAATTTCACCTTCCTCTTGGGGTTCTACTAGGGAGGGGCAGGGGAGGACAGGGCGGTGAGCTACTCTCTCTTGACATATCCCTTCCCAGCATCTGAGCAAGGATTTTTAGCACTGCTGAGAAACACTGAAATTTCAAAAGCTTCTCTAAATATTAGGGGAAAACCATAAGGAACAGAGACTATAGATGAATCATAAAAATAGTGATACTTATCATGTATGTATCCTATCATACTTCTATGTATCCTAGAATACTTCTTACAAGAACTTTTTGCCCAGCCTCAAATACTACCTTTTCCATTCTATACTTGTGTTCTCTAATACAGGAGTCACAAGCCACACGTGAAATATGACTGGTCCAAGTGAGATTGGGGCATCCCTGGTAGCTCAGCTGGTAAAGAATCCACCTGCAATGCAGGAGACCTGGGTTCCATCCCTGGGTTGGGAAGATCCCCTGGAGAAGGGAACAGCTACCTACTCCAGTATTCTGGCCTGGAGAATCCCATGGACTGTATAGTCCATGGAGTCGCAAATTGGACACAATTGGACACAACTGAATGACTTTCACTTTCACTTTTCACTTTCGAGTGAGATTAAAATACATACTGAATTTCGAAGGTTCCATATGAAAAAAATGAAGTAAAATATCTCAATAACTTTTATATTCATGTGTTGAAATGATAGTATGGTGAGTACATTAGGTTAATATATTATTAAAATTAATTTCATCTGTTTCTTTTTGCTTTTTAATGTGGCTAGTAGAAAAGTCTGAATTATGTATGTGGCTGACATATTTCTATTGGACAGTGTTGCATGCGACTTCTGTCCATTTCCATTTCCTTCTGTAAAGCGTGTCCCAGGCAGCATGGATAGGGCAGCAGGACACACAGCTTTGGGGACTAGAAGTTTGGGCACACTGAGACTGCAGTGTAGGGGGCAGCTGGAGCAATGAAGGAGGTCCTGGGAAATGTGAGTGTGCTGTTAGAAGAGAGGTCTGGAGCTGGAGGCAAGAGCTTTGGAAATTCCTGCCCTGTGAGAAGATGGAGAATATAGCAGACAGCTGAAGTTGGGACTCAGGGATCACACTTAAGGACTGTGCCCCCTCCCCACCAGCAAAGTGGATCTGTTGAAAGAAAGTACAAGGGACAGACAGAATTGAGGAGAAAAAGGCTGGCAGTATCTGAAAGTGACCCTAGACACTTCTTTCTCTTAGCTCTCAGATTTAACTAGTCAATAGGCTCTGTTTTCCCCAATTTATTCCTCAGAACCACAGTTTGTTTAAAGCTGTTTGTGTATCTGTTTCTTTCCACTAGACTAAGTTCAAAGGCAAAGACAGCGTCACCCTTGTCACCCCCAAGAGCTAACACAGCATCTGACGTTCAGAGGTGCTCAATAATTGTATATGGACCTGAACTGCCTTCTCAGTAAATGAGTCTGAGCATGGGCTTTACTAAAGATTAAGACTGAACAAAGATAAGGACAACTTCAACTGAGGAGTAATGTAAACACAGTCAGTGACCACATCAGCAGTTCTGAGGGTCACAGTACTCTCAGATAACGTCTACAGTCAGATCCTCACTGCCCTAACAAGGTGGCAGCCTCAAGAGAGGAGGGCTACCCCGGGTCAGAGGATCCCTGTGATTAACACTCCTCCATGCCCTCAGTTCATCCAACCAGGTTTTTCAGCTCTCAAGTTCTATTCTATTTCTCTAGAATGTGATGACCAGCACAATCTCACTTTGCTGTCCTACAAACCATTGCTATGATGAGGTAAAGAAAATAATCTTAGAAGTAGTTTTTGGCAAGCAAAGAAACATTCAAATCTTTCTCTAATTATTACTGCTTAACAAGATGTGGAAAAACAAGGGGGTACACAGGAAGAGCTCATGGAAACCTGAAATTTAACCCTTGAATCTACAGTTCCAAATACTCCACAATTGGGAATGCTTAAATCAGCCCCAGGTTTCTCCCCTGGAGATGCCATATGGCAGAAAGTCTGAAACCAAGATGAAGCTTCCAAAGCAGTATAACCAAAGACCCTGTAACAGAGGAGAATCATTTAAAATAGAGGTAGTAGCTTCTCAATTCTATGTCCTTTCTTCCCCTACCAGAAGCTTTTATCTGATTTCCCTACCAAAAGTTTTGATCTGAATTTTTACTCAAAAACATGTCTTATATACATTTTTACCTTGTTACATATATATATATGTAACATATATATATATGTAACATATATATATATATATATATATATATATATATATGACATGAATTGAAAGAATAGGAAAGCATCCATCTGTGCCTCCTTAGCTGTTTCTCTGGGGGACCCCTTGTTGCTCTAGCACCTCCAGCTTTCACCTTCCACCAGTCTGCACTGCATTATTTGGCCATTCAGAGGTAGCACCTCTCTACTTAAAACTCCTCCTTTCTGGCTCTTCCCTCGTCCTTCCCCTAGAAGCTGGATACAAGAAGCTGGAAGAGGTTAGGGAAGGGGGACAATGGGACGGCAGTCATGCAGAGTGTCTGCTGGGCTGAATCAACAGGGGAGATGCTCAGGACTCGGTGGCCTGGGATAAGTCTGCCAACAAAGAAATGTCCTCTGGATAAGACTGACTTTGCTCATTCTAACCTCACATTACCACTGCCTCCTATATCCCATCCCTCTATCTATCTGAGGTCATACGCCTCTCCCAGGGCGATAACCATAATCTGTTTCCAGGCACCAAGTATTTGCCACTATGCATAGGGACACTTGAGGAGTGTAAGATTTGAAGAGGAAGCCTGGGAGGTGGGGAAAGCAGTCCCAGCCCATTTTTCTAAAGCTTCATTCTGGAAATTAGGGCAAGGTAATAAAGGTAGTGGCTGGAGAAAACTGGGGGCATCCTGGACCCTAAGTACAAGCCTGGGTGGATAGTTAGCTGATACGCTTCAATACGGCACAGAGTCTCAGAATTGGTCATTAGCTATGCCATACTCACTGTTAAATATTTATACTATTACCCTTATGCACAGCCATGGTGGTGTATTCATTAGAAATCCATAAATGTTGCTACTGAAGGGCCCTAAGAAAGCAAAGATTTGCCAGATGCCAGAGTCTCCTCTGCAGCCATCTGTGTTTCAACCCTAATACTGATTATTTCTTGTCTGAAATCATCCCATTCTAGGCCAAAGGTGAGTCCAGTTTCACAACAGCACTAGGAGCCTGCACAGAGAGCAAGATCTCAGGGACTACAAACAAACATTGGATACCTTGGTCTCTGTCTGGATCAGACTTATGGTCTAGCAGAAAGATAAACTGAAACTGTACAAAATGAACTAGGGAAAATGTTGAGCTATTTTAAATAAAACACTCAATTCCCAACCAAGCAGAAGGAATACAAATAGTTAGCTTCCACTCTCTCATTGAAACCCCAGGAGAATGAAGAGGCTTTTTTTGGGGGGTGGGGGAAGCATTAGGAGAATGGGGGATATGATTATTATTTTTAAGTATTAATATAAACTGTAAGAAAAAAGATCACGGCAACAAAATAATTAAAAACTGGAAAGCAAAAGGCCTAGTGTTAACTAATTTGGAAAAACAATTAAGAAACAAAACTTGAATTATAGAAAGCCAAGAAGAAATACCATTTACTCTGCATAACCCCTAAAATTTCAGGAACTGGAAAATTCAGGGCTAGAGGTGGGGCTCTAAATAGGAAAGTCAGTTAAAAGTCTGTTTAAGAAACAAACATCCACAGACAGGCAGCTGCTGGCCCTCTAGAGAAGCCTGGAGGTTTATTCCCTGGAGAAGATAAAACAGGATGAGAAGAGTAGAAGGTAAGATAAGGCAGGCAATGCTCCCTTTCTGAAAATAGGGATTACATAAATGCCTACATGTTGAATAATGAGAAATCACACCTTGTTTTTCAAATATGAATTTTCATATTTGAAATCTGTTAAGTACAATTAAACTAAAATAATAGCAATAATAAAAATAATAGTTACTGTAGTATAGTGCAAGTCCCACAATCCCCAACCAAAATCCTTGAGGTCAGAATTGTTTCAGAATTCAGAAAGTTCTGAGTGGGGTCTAGGGCACCCCTGGTAATTAAACACATTAATATTTCTCCAGTGAAATGTCTGAAAAGTCACACTAACTGGGGTAAATAAGGAGTACAACTAACCTGACTGTTCAGGTCATATTTTGCTGCCAACTTAGTTTTAATGCCAGACATTTAAGAAACAAAACAAAACAACTTTTGGTTTTCAGAGCTTTCTGGATTTGAAATTCTAGAAATGGAATCATTGACCCACATTTGGATAAAGGGGCCTATCCTTCTATTCCAATGCAATTTTTAAAATAATCTACTCAAGTTTCCTGGGTCTTATTTTCTTCATGAAATAAAATAGGGCAAATATCTTCAAAATTAGATAATAAATTATTCAAGTTATTACCTCTTTTGCTGAGTTTTTTATTAGTATTCAGGAAACTGATCAGAATAGTTGAACAGATTATTCAAACCAATTTCAGTCCAATGACTATATCACTCTACATTATCCTTCGGGTTGGCACTGAGCTCTCTTTCTTGATGATCAGGATCTTCAACAGTACCTGGAAGATGGAGAATTCAACTGCAAACAAACACAAGCCCAGATAAGTCCAGACAGAATGGTGACAGGAATGGAGTTTGTTGTCAGTTTCCTAAGCTCATGACTATTTATGCACCCCTGCAACCAGCATCCAGAATTTCACACTGTCCCCACAGCTCCCACAGCCTGCCTGGTCTTGCTTCATTCAAGAGCCTGTCCTCTGGATTCTGCCCAATCTTCTGTTTCTAAATCAAAACCCCTATGTCCCATTCCCTGATGATCCAGCTTTTTACACTGTAAAGTTAAAAATAAATACACTTAATTCATGCAAATGTGTTAACAAGTTTATTAAGTCAATACATTGCTGTGCCAGGAGCATTTCAAATCAAAGCTGCAACCAACAAAGATACTCAGGGGAAGGGAATTAACCCTTATTAAGAGCCTATTATTTTTCAAAAACTTTGCACAATTTATTTCATTTAATCCTCATTTAATATCCCCATGACAGATTAGTATCATAAACCAGTTTTTTTTTTTTTTTTTTCAGGTGAAAAAATTGCAGCTTTGAGAAGGCAGTTTGTTTAAGGTCACATACCCAGTCGGCAGGAACTTCAAGATGGGAACCCATTCTCTTTCCAGCAGGCTGCCCTACCTCCTTAAAAGAGTGAGGCAGTATAAATACTCTGGCCACCAGCAGGAAGAGGATTTGAGGCTCCAAGAGCCAACCACATTCTCTTGCTATTTCCTTCTTTTTAAATTTCTGTTTACCACTTGAGGCCCACTGATCATTATGCCAAAGACCACACCAAAAGGCCCATTCTCATTACAATTATAAAAATCTTGTACATAGCTACAGCACTCATAAAATTCCCCAACAAGAGAAGACTAATAATTAAGAGATGCCTGCTCTATGAGGTTCACAGAGGGCAGTCAGTTTAGCATGAATGTAAAAGATGAACACAAAAGTCAAAAGTATGGTTCATAAAGTGTCCTTGACACACAATCAGCATATAGAAAAGACCTGCAGAATTAGCCACTGCCAAATATGCCCATGCTTATTGTGTGCTGTTTATCCTGCTGTCACACAGAGGGGAAAGGTAAACACTCGCTTCCTAACTTCAATCCTCACATAAGCTCCATGAGGCCAGTTTTCATTGCTACATCTTCGGTGTGTAGAAAAATGTCTAAACTGAGGCAACTCAATAAACATTTGCTGAACAAATGAATGAATTTGTTCATGTCCTTTCTCTGGAATCTCTTCCCCTCCTCTATCTATCCCACATTTTCTGCTGCTGCTGCTAAGTTGCTTCAGTTGTGTCCGACTCTGGGCGACCCCATAGACGGCAGCCCATCAGGCTTCTCCATCCCTGGGATTCTCCAGGCAAGAACAATGGAGTGGATTGCCATTGTGGGTCCTTTAAATCTCTAATCTCTTCTCCCAAATCTTTAGTCTTTCCCCTTCCTTCAGCAGAACCTTATTTAAAACAAACAGAAATATTTTTACTGGGTATATGTGCGTTTCTGAGTTAGCTGAGAAATGGAAACACAGAATACTCTTAGAAATAAGAGTTATAATGAAAAAAACATATGGTTAATGCAGAGTATATTCAATTCTTATCAAATGCAGATATACACTGAAACAGTAGCAGCTGTGTTTATCTCATAATTTAGGTATTTGAAAAAAAAGTGCAATGTGTTTATTTTAATGTCAGTTTGTGTCAAGTTTAAAATATAACATGCATTTGTCTACATATTTTACCTCTTTTCCTAGAGAATCTTTTAATATTTAAATATAACCTATATCCCTAATTCCCAGCCCTCATCATATATCAATCTGTCAGGGGGGCAGTGGGGAAGAGAATTCATTATAAACTATGTATTGACAGAATGCTCTAAAATATATTCTAACAAATAAAGTTGGAAAATAAATTTGGTAGCAACAATCTAAGCTTTGTTGTATTTCACAAAAAGATCTACGTTTAAAGGAAAAAAAAACATCACATGTGCAACAGCACACAGGGTTGCTATGGTAACAGACGACATTTTTTATATTTACTCTTCAATTGTACATATGAGCTATTACAACCAAATAATGTCAACATCCATTTCCTTCTGATCATATACAGGTCTCCAGAATAAGTAGTACTTACAGTTCAAGGAATTCTCATTTTTTTTAACCAGTCTTCTTCTGTCTTTTCTAGAAATTATAATTAAAATACATATAATAATAATGATTAATATAGGGCACTGGGGTTAAGTTTTACACCATCATTTAACTCACTAGGAACACTCCCCAAATGAGAAAGAAACCTAATAAACACAAATGTCAGTTTAAACATTTAAAGTATCCATGCGTTTGTGTGTGTGTGTGTGTGTGTGTGTGTATTTAGGTAGCAACAAGGTCACCATGCAAATGAGGAGAAAAAAGAAATTTTTTAAAATGTATTTGGTTTTACTACCTGAGCACACAAATGAATCTACTTTTCCCACAGCTGTGTTTACATGAAAAGATACGAAATACCTACTATCCTGAACATATAATTCTATAATGGTTCCCTAAACCTTGATTTTACTATTTATTTCAAAATGTACCTCTAGCATGGCCCTTGGGCACATTTAAGTAACTACTAACTAAGGTAAACAGAATTCCAGCCTCTCCTCATTACATGATACAGAGGACTGGCTTTTCCAGAGTCTCCGTTACCTTTCTAACCTCCTCAGCCAGTCCTCCTCCAGCTGCCTGGGAAATTAATAGCCTGTCAGAACCATCATGGGCCACCAGAGTACCAATAATGAGGTGCTTCCAAGTTAAGTAAATATGAATCTAATTTGTAGCTGTTACTCTATTATAACAAGATTGAGGGGTGGACAGAAGAAAAAGATGTAAAGAAAAATAAACGACTCTCCTAAAACAGGCACCTGAGTCACCCACAGTTGACCCTTATACCAGCTGATACTACAACAACGTTAGGGAGTTAAATGCAACTTTCTCTCTGAGACTAATTGAAAGAAACATGCATAGGTTATCCAACCATTCACATACATCCTTTCTCTAATACAAGGGATGTAGCTCTTCATGTTACATTTGATGAACAGGATTTCTTTTTTTTTAAGAAACCAGTTAGAGGGCATTATGCTAAGAAATAAATCAGAAAGGAAAAGACAAATACTATAAACATCATATGTGGAACCTAAAAATACAACAAACTAATTAATAAAACAAAAAAGCAGCAAATTCAGATACAGAGAAAAAACTAGTGGTTATGGGAGGCAGGGGCAATATAAGGGTGGAAAAGTGGGAGGTACAAACTACTGGGTGTAAGATAAGCTCAAGAATGTATTATACAGACTCCCCTGGTGGTCCAGTGGCTGGAAATCCACCTGCCAATGCAGGGGACATGGGCTTGGGCCCCTGGACCAGGAAGATTCCACATGCTGCAGAGCAGCTAAGCCTGTGTGCCACAACTCCTGAGCCTGTGCTCTAGAGCCTATAGGCTCTGAAACAAGAGAAGCCATGGCAATGATAACCCACACACTGCAACCTAAAAGTAGGCCCTGCTCTGAGAAACTAAAAAGTCCACGTGCAGCAACAAAGACACAAAGCAGCCAAAAATACATCCATAAATAAATAAAATTATTTTAAAAAGAATGTATTATACAACACAAGGAGTATAGACAGTATTTTCTAATAACTATAAACGGAAAGTAACTTTTTAAAATTGCATTAAAAATTAATAATAAAAAAAGAGAAACCAGTTAGAGATCTTTGAAAGCATAAAAATATACCTCTACTGAAGTCTTCCACTGTAGGTAGATCATCTTTAGTGTCTTTCGGTCGAGGGGAACCACACAGTCTTCTGGCAACAAAGATTCTGGGGGTGGAGTGGGGGAAGAGAACAAATTTCATCTCTCCTGTCACACATACTTTTACCCTGAATATGAAGATATGCAAACATGATATCTAGACCTCCATAATGATAAAAGCCTGGTTTTGAAGCTATTTCAGTGACAGCTAAAGCAGGAATTAGTTTGTCTCAGATTCCTATTAGCAAACACTACCCAGACTCAATAAAAATGCTTAGGTATATATGGATAAAGTGATGTGTATCTTAGTTCATATTCTCGTGTAAATACAAATATATACACATCAGCAGCAGATACTGTCACAGGGCATAAAATTTAGGCAGGCATCCTTTCCTGAAACATTGTATAGAATATTGCAAGCACAGCAAGTTTAGTCTTCTTGCAAATTGCTCCTTCCACATAAGAGTGTATGGGGGGAAAAAATCCTCACAATTAAGATACTCATAAGCAAGTCCACACATTGATCTAAACAAATCAGCCAAATTAAACCATACAAGATATTCTTCCTATACGTGCACATCCCTAGCAACATGAGTAGCTTGGTTTCTTCAGGTCTATATATGGTTACTATATAATCCTACTGTGTCTCAGTTCGGTTCAGTTCAGTTCAGTCGCTCAGTAGTGTCCGACTCTTTGCGACCCCATGAATCGCAGCACGCCAGGCCTCCCTGTCCATCACCAACTCCCCGAGTTCACTCAAACTCACGTCCATCAAGTCAGTGATGCCATCCAGCCATCTCATCCTCTGTCGTCCCCTTCTCCTCCTGCCCCCAATCCCTCCCAGCATCAGAATCTTTTCTAATGAGTCAACTCTTTGCATGAGGTGGCCAAAGTACTGGAGTTTCAGCTTTAGCATCATTCCTTCCAAAGAACACCCAGGACTGATCTCCTTTAGAATGGACTGGTTGGATCTCCTTGCAGTCCATGGGATTCTCAAGAGTCTTCTCCAACAATACAGTTTCTACAGACTTCCTAATAATAGAATTCAAGTTCCCTGTCTTATTGACAAGGCCGTAGATATGCCAGAGCTTTGCTCCTTCGACCTTCGGCTATAAACGAATTGGTTTACAGCCTCCACTTAGAGTTTTCTCCTTTCCTTCTTTAAGCATCTTGTGCTTGTGCTCAGACCTCCTTTCGCAAAGAGGTCCTATTTCTGTGATCTCATCGACTGCAGCCTGACAGGCTCCTCTGTCCATGGGATTAGCCAGGCAGGAATTTTTCAGGCATACACTATTTCCAAATGTAAAATTCTTTCCCTCTGTTTTTCTTTTAAGTCACATTTGTATGATATAAGCACAGTTTACAATTCACTCCCATTTGGAGCCATCCCAGACAAAACCACAACCCCATATTCTCTTCTACAATCCCTTTGGCACAGCTAACCTCACTCATAAAATATTCATAAGTTTATCATTTATATTTTCTATGCACAATAATTTGTTTTGTGTTAGTCTTGTCTCCCCCATTTAGAAGGTAAGCTACTTGATGAATGAGGTCTATTTCCTCTAAAAAGCTTTCCAAAGCTTAATTAATGGATGCTGGATCATTATTGTTGATTATGATGGTATTGTGCATTCAGGGGAGGAGGTTTAGAATCTTTTCCCACTAGTGCCTTCATGCTTTCTGGTGCTGATCTAAGGCAGTGGTTATTAACATTTTGGGGTCACAGTCATCCCTGAGAACCTGATAAAATCTAAGGACTTTCTCCCAGAAAAATGACACAAAACGACACAAAGAATTATGCATATAATTTCAGAATATGAACTTTGGAATAAGATTCCTGGCTTAAAAGCAAATGCAATTTAACTTTTAAAATTGGTATGTTTCTTTGGTGCATCTAGGAAGATAGAAAATGGCAGCAAACCATAACGATGTGGTTATTCATAAAGCTTATAAAAATGGTAAGAATGACACCAGAACAGGTTGATAGTTGTTGAGTTCTCAGACTCTGAGATTTAACCAATCTTGGGTCTGAGCTGATTTAACCAAATATGTGGAAAACAGCAGAAGTTCAGGAGCAAAGTAAAAACCACTGGAAGTTAAAGTGTGAGAGAATCCCAGGCTCAATGGTAGGTGCAAAAGAAAAAGACTATCAGGAAGATATTGGATGCAGGGACTGGAGCTTTACTTCTTGGCTCTTACAGCTTCTGTCCCCAAGGAAGGGGACATATAATTACAAGAAATCATTAACATGTGCAACTGACTTACAGACAAGGGAAAATTGGGATATGTTCTTCATTTACTTTTTAAGATATTCAGTATCTTAAACAGGCATATTATTTAGAGGAAATTTACTTAGAATATTTACTTATAATGTTATAACAATATTACTTATAATATTAAAAAAAGTCAACCAGTCAGACTCCTTCCTAACCTTCTTTTCACTACCCTTCTCAGACAGTCTTTAAAAATTAAACTGATTTCAGGTATTTTTTCATCACTTAATTTTCATTGTCCATCGTTTTACTATTCTCATATCTACAAGCCCAACTGTGAATGAGAAAGGGTCATATGCTAAACAAAGGAAATGTAGAAAGCAGAAAGATTTTTCCAAAAATAAAGCAGTCCATCTCTATTTGTTACCAATCACTGTTAGCCTGTCTCATTCTTCATTCTTCCTACTGTTTAAATTGAGGATCCAAGTATTCAACATGCTCAAAAACATTTCAGACTACTGGTCGATCTGGCGGTGGGAGTTGGGGCTTGACTCCATCAAGCACCATTTGCTATACATCCTCCACTTCCATCTCTGAAAAGCATCGCAAGATCAGTTAACTGTAAGAAATCACTAACATGAGGTAGAAACACCTCAAAAATTACTCACATATATTAAATTGGACTTTTTATTTGTACCAAATAAACTCAATTTACCCACTGGAACTCCAGGAGATCCAAAAAGCTTTACTAGTTGAAAAGCAAACTCCTGTGATAATGGTAGCTCAAGAGAATCAAAGTAGTCAGGGCTTGTTAAATCTTGGTTATCCTGAGTTTGTAGGAACGGTAAAGGCCTAGGTTCTTCCCATGTCTTTAGCTTTTCAACAAAACTTTGATTTAAGGAGTGAAGATCAGAGGTGATACTAGAAGAGTACAAAGTATCAGGCTGGCTACTTAAAATTTCTGAAGAAGTAAACCTTACATCATTTAGTTTATCATCTACTCTCCTCTTAGAGTTGAAAGTCGAAAACAGTTTCTTGCCTGAAAAAGATATCTTCCAAAAGCTAGATGGATACTGTAGCATAAGACAAGGAATGGGGTTTCTGTAAAAATACACAGAATGCCTTACTCTATTAAATAGCAGGTAATGAGAATAAAATTGTCCACCAACATTTAGAAGAGAATCTTTAACAATGTCAAAGTAAATGTCAAAGTAAAACCATGACGGATGATAATCGAAGGTCATAATGTGTTGCTTATTCTCTTCATTATTTACTTCTGAAATTTCATCTTTTTCTTCTTCCAAAATAATTTTTAGTCCTTGGCTTTCTGTTAACAAGTCACATTTCCCCATTTCTTTTACATTGGTATGACTCTGTCCCAGTAAGTTAAAGTTTGGTGCCAGACTGAAAATCCTTTTCTGCCTCTTTTTATTCTCTGTTGAATGTAAGGTACTCTTCAGGATATCCAGTTTAAAGAAGTGGCTTTGAAAGATATTTGTCTCTGTTTCTATAGCTGAATCTATATTCTCAGTTGGAGATGACAAGTCTTCATTTTCTATCGATAGCTTCTCTTCTATCAATGTTTCTGGACTGTCTCCTGGCCCTTCCGAAGTGGAGATCAATTTGATCAACTGCCCCCTGCTGTCAGGATGAGCCAGCTTTTGCCGTCTATCTTTCTTTGGTCTCTGTTCACATATAAACTTATGAGGCCCCTCAGGCCAGCTACCAAAATAGGGTTGTCTATCAGAACCCAACTGTAAATCACCATCAGACAAATCATTAGAGAAAAAAGCCCAATTATTGTTTTTAGTTGTATTTACTGCTTGTTCCTTTCTTAAAACTTTATCTGATGTTCCAGATGTATATTGATGGCACAGACTTGTTTCATTCAGGAGACTCTCATCTACCATCTCTCCCTTCTGCATAAATAAGCATGGGGCTTCAGCAAATTTGTCCTGGGTGTTTAATGTCATGATATTCCTATTTTCAATACACTTTTCTACCTCTGTAACAGAACAGTCATCACTTGCTACACAGGAAAGATTTTGAGTCACTGTTGGACAAGAAACAGAACTTTCATTTGGCATCAATGACAAACTTAGAAACAAGTCATCATTATCTTTAGGGAGGTAATTCTTTGGTGGACTGTCCAACTCAACAACAGACATAACATCTGGCAAACTGTTTTCAGAATTTATGTCTTCCTGTCTTTTATCCTTATGGACATTCACAAAATCTCCCACTTCATTTCTCAGACCAACAGTTAAGGAACACTCTGATTCCCTTTTGGTCTCTTCTAAGTCTTCCTCTTCACTCTGAGATGGGTCCTGATCTCCTGGTGTAAGATAATTTAAGGTTTCAAATGAGTTTTCCTCCATGATTTTATTATGACTGTTCTGCTTTTTACTTCTTTTTCTGTTTCTCTTCCTGGCTTTGCTGAACCTGTGCCCAGTTTTCTTCAAATCTCTTTCTCTGAAATAGAAAAAGAAAATTATAACTTAATTACTTATATAACAATATAAACTAAAACATTATACTCAATGTGCAGATTTACAAACCATTAGTACAAGAGATTCTAAAGTGTGTGTGCACTTTGTACTATGGTGGTGGTTTAGTCACTAAGTCATGTCCGACTATTGCAACCCCATGGACTGTAGCCCATCAGGCTCCTCTGTCCATAGGCTTTTCCAGGCAAGAATACTGGAGTGGGTTACCATTTCTTTCTCCAGGGAATCTTCCCGACCCAGGGATCGAACCCGCGTCTCCTGCACTGCAAGCAGGTTCTTTACTGACTGAGCTATAAACTTTAATCCTCTAAATTAAAAATGAATACACTTTGAGAAACTTACAACTCATTTCATAAACAAATAACTTTAGGAAAATCTAATGTTTTCCTTAAGATACTCAATATATATATATATGAAGTACACATATATATATGAAGTGTATATATATATATATATATATATAGGAAGTGTGTATATATATATATGAAGTGTGTGTGTGTGTGTGTGTGTATATATATATATATATATATACATATAGCTTCCCTGGTAACTCAGATGGTAAAGAATCCACCTCCAACGAGGGAGACCTGGGTTCGATCCCTGAGTAAGGAAGATCCCCTGGAGAAGGGCATGGCAATCCACTCCAGTATTCTTGCCTGGAGAATTCCCATGGACAGAGGAGCCTGGTGGGCTATAGTTCATGGGGTCACAAAGAATCAGACATGACTGACTAAGCACTGCAAAGCACCAATAAACAACTTACTTTTCCCAACATCTTGAATTTTGAAAAGTGACAGATAGAGTCTAAATGACACAGCTTTAATGGCTCAAGTAGTAGATTTTCTCTAGTCATAAAAATTTTGCCAACTAAGATGCTCCATCAAATTGTAAAGAACAGCTGATGATGAGCAGCCAAATTCAGTATCGGGATGATATGCTTCTAATAGGTTAGTAAGCAGTGGTTCTAAATCAGAGGCTCCACCACCGCTCTGTGGGGTGTGTGGAAATGTGGGAAGGCATTTTTGGGTCACTGGCACTTGGCACTGTAGTCAGGGGTGTTAACTATCCTGCAATGGCAGGGACAGTTTCAAGTGAAAATTTTTCTACCCAAATGAGCAGTAGTGCTCACATCAAGCACACTAAAAGTTCACAGTGCCCCTTAATTAAAAGCAATCTTAGATCCTGAGGGAAAAACAGAGGACTTAGGAAATATTCTAATTTAAAATATAAAGGTTTGGTTATCTTCTCTTCCACAATGTACAGATAGAGTTAAAATGTAGTGGAGGAAGGACAACAGACGTAGCTGAGGGAAAAAAATCCCGGGAAGAGGAACGGAAAATAAACAATTAGACAAGCAAACAAACACTGAAGTAGAGAAAGATAATGAGGAAAAGAGAAATCAGTCAAATTGGTTGGGCGTTGGACAGAAGAGCTTATTAAAACTACCCCAGCCTCTAGCCTGATTTATTCCATCCCATGTTGCTGGGCAATTTTCAACAAGCAAGACCCCTGAATACCTCATTCTTTGTTAACTAATTGCTGCTGCCTTTGTTTACATATTCCTTGATGTTGGTTTAGAAAGAACATTAAGATTGTAAATCAAATATTCTTCAATTTAAAAAAAAATTTTAACATAAAAAAGAACATTAAGGACAGCAAATTCTGAGAAGCAGTTAAGATGGGGTTTCCATAAAAAGGATATGGAGTAAAGAATGGCAACTTTGGCAGAACTCTCCTTCATGGTCAGTTCTAGCAGACTCCAGTGAAAGGTCTAGTTGAAGTCTAAGGGGCAGTCAGTTGTAAAATACACACTGCAGACAGGTCTGCTGTTCTGAAAACAAACTCCACTGTCTTCGTCCAAACATGCACCATCTTGTTGTAGGGCAAAGAGGAAAAGAATGAGTCGAGTTTGTTGTTGCTTTATTTATTGGACTAAATGGTATAAAAGAATGAGTGTTTGCTGTTGCTTTATTTATTGGACTAAATGGACTTAAGATTCACTCCAGGCCTTGTGACTTTGTGGAGCTGAATGCACTTAACGTGTAGCCACTGTCCCTTTAAACAGTTTTATACTGCACAAGGAAGGAGAACTCTAAACTAAGGAACTGGGTTCCTATATATAGTTCATCACAAAAATTTTTAGAGCTCCTTATGCCACCAGGAATTCTAAGGTCCACAATGCTACTTTGAAAACTGGTTTTTTTTTCTTTAAAAAAAAAAAAAAAAGCTATTTAATGCACACTTACTCTGTATTAAGATTATTTAATTCCTTTATATGTACAAACTTACCTAATCTTCTTCATAACAACCATATGTAATAAGGCAAATGCCAGTTTTACTCCCATCTCAAAAAGGCAACTTTTTGAGATGGGAGTAAACAAGGAAACAAAGAGAAACTTCAGGATTTTCTGTACTGCAGCCACAATAGAAAATAGCATGGAGGATCTTCAAAAAGTTAAAAATACAACTATCATGTGACCCAGCAATTCCACTTCTGGGAATATATCCAAAGGAAATAAAAACACTAATTCAAAGAGATATCTGTACCCCATGTTCACAGAAGCATTACATGGAAACAAGTGCCCATCAGTAGATGAATGGATAAAGAAGTTGTGGCATATACAATGGACTATTATTCAGTCGTAAAAAATGAGGAAATTCTACTATTTGTGACAACATGGATGAACCTTTAAGACTTTATGGTAATTGAAATCAGTCAGACAAGGAAAGACAAATACTGTATGATCTCACTTATATGTAGACTCTAATACAAAATGAACAAGAAAAACTCATAGGAAAAGAGGTTAGATTTGTGGTTATCAGAGGTGGGGATTGGGGTTGGGCAGAATTGGAGGAAAGTGGTCAAAAGGTACAAACTTAGTTATTCAATAAGTAAGCACTGGGGATAAAACATAGTAACACGGTAACTATAGTTAACACTGCTATATGATTCATAGGAAAGTTAAGAGAGTAGATTCTAGGAGTTCTCACCACAAACAGAGAAATTTTTTTCTTCTTTTTGCATCTACACGAGTTGATGGATGTTAACTAAACCTATTGTGGTAATCATTTCACAATGTATGTAAATGAAATCATCTTATTGTACATCTTAAATTTACAGTGATATATTGACTATGCCAGTGCATTTTCTTAGCAAAACTCTATTAGTCTTTGCCCTGCTTCATTCCGTATTCCAAGGCCAAATTTGCCTGTTACTCCAGGTGTTTCTTGACTTCCTACTTTTGCATTCCAGTCCCCTATAATGAAAAGGACATCTTTTTTGGGTGTTAGTTCTAAAAGGTCTTGTTGGTCTTCGTAGAACCGTTCAACATCAGCTTCTTCAGCGTTATTGGTTGGGGCATAGACTTGGATTAATGTGATACTGAATGGTTTGCCTTGGAAACGAAAAGAGATCATTCTGTCTTCCAACAACACAAGCGAAGACTCTACACATGGACATCACCAGATGGGCAACACCGAAATCAGATTGATTATATTCTTTGCAGCCAAAGATGGAGAAGCTCTATACAGTCAGCAAAAACAAGACTAGGAGCTGACTGCGGCTCAGATCATGAACTCCTTATTGCCAAATTCAGACTTAAATTGAAGAAAGTAGGGAAAACCACTAGACCATACAATTATGACCTAAATCAAATTCCTTATG
The DNA here is from genome assembly GCF_029407905.1 of Bubalus kerabau. Lineage (NCBI taxonomy): Eukaryota > Metazoa > Chordata > Mammalia > Artiodactyla > Bovidae > Bubalus > Bubalus kerabau. The sequence goes on along the minus strand of NC_073635.1, from coordinate 29,119,289 downwards.
ATTATACAGTGGAAGTGAGAAATAGATTTAAGGGACTAGATCTGATTGAACTATGGACGGACAGGGATCAAGACCATCCCCATGGAAAAGAAATGCAAAAAAGCAAAATGGCTGTCTGGGGAGGCCTTACAAATAGCTATGAAAAGAAGAGAAGTGAAAAGCAAAGGAGCAAAGGAAAGATATAAGCATATGAATGCAGAGTTCCAAAGAATAGCAAGAGATAAGAAAGCCTTCTTCAGCGATCAATGCAAAGAAATAGAGGAAAACAACAGAATGGGAAAGACTAGAGATCTCTTCAAGAAAATAAGAGATATCAAGGGAACATTTCATGCAAAGACAGGCTCGATAAAGAACAGAAATGGTAGGGACCTAACAGAAGCAGAAGATATTAAGGAGAGATGGTAAGAATACACAGAAGAACCGTACAAAAAAGATCTTCATGACCCAGATAATCACAATGGTGTGATCACTGACCTAGAGCCAGACATCCTGGAATGTGAAGTCAAGTGGGCCTTAGAAAGCATCACTACGAACAAAGCTAGTGGAGGTGATGCAATTCCAGTTGAGCTATTTCAAATCCTGAAAGATGATGCTGTGAAAGTCCTGCACTCAATATGCCAGCAAATTTGGAAAACTCAGCAGTGGCCACAGGACTGGAAAAGGTCCGTTTTCATTCCAATCCCAAAGAAAGGCAATGCCAAAGAAGGCTCAAACTACCGCACAATTGCACTCATCTCACACACTAGTAAAGTAATGCTCAAAATTCTCTAAGCCAGGCTTCAGCAATATGTGAACCGTGAACTTCCAGATGTTCAAGCTGGTTTTAGAAAAGGCAGAGGAACCAGAGACCAAATTGCCAACATCCGCTGGATCATGGAAAAAGCAAGAGAGTTCCAGAAAAACATCTATTTCTGCTTTATTGACTATGCCTAAGCCTTTGACTGTGTGGATCACAATAAACTGTGGAAAATTCTTCAAGAGATGGGAATACCAGACCACCTGACCTGCCTCTTGAGAAATCTGTATGCAGGTCAGGAAGCAACAGTTAGAACTGGACATGGGACAACAGACTGGTTCCAAATAGGAAAGGAGTATGTCAAGGCTGTATATTGTCACCCTGCTTATTTGACTTCTATGCAGAGTACATCATGAGAAATGCTGGACTGGAAGAAGCACAAGCTGGAATCAAGATTGCTGGGAGAAACATCAATAACCTCAGATATGCAGATGACACCACCCTTATGGCAGAAAGTCAAGAGGAACTCAAAAGCCTCTTGATGAAGGTGAAAGTGGAGAGTGAAAAAGTTGGCTTAAAGCTCAACATTCAGAAAACGAAGATCATGGCATCTGGTCCCATCACTTCATGGGAAATAGATGGGGAAACAGTGGAAACAGTGTTAGACTTTATTTTGGGGGGCTCCAAAATCACTGCAGATGGTGACTGCAGCCATGAAATTAAAAGACGCTTACTCCTTGGAAGGAAAGTTATGACCAACCTAGATAGCATATTCAAAAGGAGAGACATTACTTTGCCAACAAAGGTTCGTCTAGTCAAGGCTATGGTTTCTCCTGTGGTCATATATGGATGTGACAGTTGGACTGTGAAGAATGCTGAGTGCCGAAGAATTGATGCCTTTGAACTGTGGTGTTGGAGAAGACTCTTGAGAGTCCCTTGGACTGCAAGGAGATCCAACCAGTCCATTCTGAAGGAGATTAGCCCTGGGATTTCTTTGGAAGGAATCATGCTAAAGCTGAAACTCCAGTACTTTGGCCACCCCATGAGAAGAGTTGACTCATTGGAAAAGACTCTGATGCCAGGAGGGACTAAGGGCAGGAGGAGAAGGGGACGACAGAGGATGAGATGGCTGGATGGCATCACAGACTCGATGGACGTGAGTCTGGGTGAACTCTGGGAGTTGGTGATGGACAGGGCGGCCTGGCGTGCTGCGATTCATGGGGTCGCAGAGTCGGACACTACTGAGTGACTGAACTGAACTGAACTGATTGACTATGCCAAAGCCTTTGACTGTGTGGATCAGAATAAACTGCGGAAAATTCTTCAAGAGATGCGAATACCAAACCACCTGATCTGCCTCTTGAGAAACCTATATGCAGGTCAGGAAGCAACAGTTAGAACTGGACATGGGACAACAGACTGGTTCCAAATAGGAAAGGAGTACGTCAAGGCTGTATATTGTCACCCTGCTTATTTAACTTCTATGCAGAGTACATCATGAGAAACGCTGGGCTGGAAGAAGAACAAGCTGGAATCAAGATTGCTGGGAGAAATATCAATAACCTCAGATATGCAGATGACACCACCCTTATGGCAGAAAGTGAAGAGGAACTCAAAAGCCTCTTGATATAAGTGAAAGAGGAGAGTGAAAAAGTTGGCTTAAAGCTCAACATTCAGAAAACGAAGATCATGGCATCTGGTCCCATCACTTCATGGGAAATAGATGGGGAAACAGTGGAAACAGTGTCAGACTTTATTTTGGGGGGCTCCAAAATCACTGCAGATGGTGACTGCAGCCATGAAATTTAAGAGTTATGACCAACCTAGATAGCATATTGAAAAGCAGAGACATTACTTTGCCAATAAACATCCCTCTAGTCACGGCTATGGTTTTTCCTGTGGTCATGTATGGATGTGAGAGTTGGACTGTGAAGAAGTCTGAGCACCGAAGAATTGATGCTTTTGAACTGTGGTGTTGGAGAAGACTCTTGAGAGTCCTTTGGGTGCAAGGAGATCCAACCAGTGCATTCTGAAGGAGATTAGCGCTGGGGAATCTTGGAAGGAACAATGCTAAAGCTGAAACTCCAGTACTTTGGCCATCTCATGAGAAGAGTTGACTCATTGGAAAAGACTTTGATGCTGGGAGAGATTGGGGGCAGGAGGAGAAGGGGACGACAGAGGACAAGATGGCTGGATGGCATCACCGACTCGATGGACGTGAGTTTGAGTGAACTCTGGGAGTTGGTGATGGACAGGGAGGCCTGGCATGCTACGATTCATGGGGTCGCAAATAGTCGGACACTACTGAGCGACTGAACTAAACTGATGTCATTATTTATCAATAAAACCAGGGGGAAAAAAATCCCAGGGTCACATGGCTACTGGCAGGATTCAGACCAAGGCTCACTGGCTCTCCATTCTATATTCTTTACCCATTATACAAAATTGCCCCTCAAATTAAAAAGAGAATTTTACAAAAACACTTTGCTTCTCTTTCTCCTCCTCTCATCTTTAAATTCTCACATGTCCATAAACACAGAGATACCCAGCTGGTTAAGTGTTGAGTCCTTTTCTTGGAAGCAGTTCTTTGGTCTTAACTCATGCTATCAACTAACCTAAGAGTGTCTTGAGATTTTTTTTTCTCTGTTATCAAAGCAAATAAAGAACAACAGAAAGTGAGACAAGGTAGTGTGAAGCAGGAACCATCTTGCTAATCAGACTTTATTTCAAGGTTTTATATGAGAAATGGCAAGACCAGAGTAGATGGCTTATAATTCAGATAGGCTGATGAACATAGGGGCTCCTCCTGGAGTTAATTCATTTGTCATGGGGTAGAGGTAGTAATCATATTCTGGATATATTTTGAAGGAAAGACATGTAAGAGTTGAAAATCAATTGGTTAGAGGGTAAGAAAAAAGATAATGACTGCAAAGATTTGGCCAGAACAACTCAAAGGATGAAGAAGCCATTTGCTGATACAAAGAAATCTGTGCAAGGTATGGATTTGGAGGGAGTGCTGCTTAATCAATTGCCTCAAATTTCAGCTCAGAATCTTAATCAGGAAATTAATCTGTCCCTATAGAAAGCAGAAAAGATGAGGGTTTCTCTAATATTCCTCATGAGTTCCTATGTTTTTTTAAATGAATTATAATCTGATAATAAAGCTATGACTAACCTGGACAGCATATTAAAAAGCAGAGACATTACTTAGCCAACAAAGGTCCGTCTAGTCAAAGCTATGGTTTTTCCAGTAGTCATGTATGGATGTGAGAGTTGGACTAGAAAGAAAGCTGAGCGCCAAAGAATTGATGCTTTTGAACTGTGGTGTTGGAGAAGACTCTTGAGAGTCCCTTGGACTGCAAGGAGATCCAACCAGTTCATCCTAAAGGAAATCAGTCCTGAATATTCATTGGAAGGACTGATGTTGAAGCTGAAACTCTAATACTTTGGCCATCTGATGCGAGGAACTGACTCACTGGAAAAGACCCTGATGCTGGGAAAGATTGAAAGCAGGAGTCAACAGAGGATGAAATGGTTGGACACCATCACCGACTCAATGGACATGAGTTTGAGTAATCTCCGGGAGTTGATGATGGACAGGGAAGCCTAGCGTACTGTAGTCCATGGGGTCACAAAGAGTCGGACACGACTGAGCAACCTAACTAAACAATCTGATATCTAATTAGAGAAAAGATAGTAGAAACCTACCAATGATGAAAACACATGATACCTGCAGAGAATTTAACATGGATCATGAAAGAAAGAGGTGGCTTAAAAAACTATTAAAATCTGAGAGATCAGGCAATTTATTAAAGCAGTTTGCTAAAAACTTAATCCAAGGAGTCTTAAGGACTGGAGTTTTTATTAAAAATACAAAGCCCAGAAGTATGAAAATCAGACTAACTGTACAAGGAAGTGTGTCAGAGACCTGTTCTGGTTCCAACCTGTATAGTGACCACACTTGTCCCAGTACTTGGAACAGGCCTTCTGAAAAGAAATACAAACCAGTAACAGGGACTTGTGAAGCATGTGGGAGATAAGAGAAGTGGTAATGGTGGGGATAACTTCTTCGAGAATGTATATGCACTACATGTGCCTAGTCAGTATACACATTTATTTATAAAGTGTAAAAGGCTCATCAAACCTATGTTGCACTCATGCTGATTTATTTAGGGATGAATGGCACCATTAAAAGAAAAGAAGCATCATGAAATATAAGTTAGTTATGGAGAAGAAATCAGGAGAGTTGGAGGAATGAGCTGTAGCTTTCAAAAAGAATGGAAGAAATAAGACAAGAACAAATGGTGACATATCTCTGAAAATAAGATTTAGCTTTTAGATAATGGCTTAGAATTCAAGCTCCTGGGTAGGGATGGAGTGTACCTTTTAAGAATCAGAAAGATAATGTTTGCTCAGGGGCAAGTTAACCTGACCAAGTGAATTGTGACCTGAAGACAAAGATGAGAGAACATCCAGTATAGCCAAAGCTTGGGGAGAAAAAAGTTATTGCTTCATGTTCTTCATGAGGAAAATAATTAAGGGAGCCGGGAAGATTATTACTTATTGCAGAAGTCTAGATACTAAATTTATGAAGCATGGGCAACCCATGAAGTAAAACTCAGTTAAAAAAAGAGATGTCTCACAGCTTTATGGAATGACTGTAGTTGAAATAATCCAGATCCAGGTTCTAGTCTTGATTTATTAATAAGCTAGAAGGGGAATCTTGGGCAAACCAGGTCTCCCTTCTGAAACAGAGATAACATTACCTTCTTGCAGAGTTGTAAAGATTAATATGGATGCCCTTAAATGACCTCTACCTAACTGACAGATTCCTTCCATTGCCTCTGCAGAAAAGAATAACTAATACCAATGACACAAAATGTTTGCAGCTAGATGGCTGTTTTCTAGTACAACCACACCTTTCTCCTCCTATTATTTAGAGCTGCATATTTACAAGGAGTCAGAGGAATTTACCCCCAAGTCTGTTTATACTAATAATCATAATTGTACTACAGTTATGTAGTTTGATTAAACATTATGTCAATCAGTAGAATGAGTACAAGAACAGAAGTTTCTATAAAAAATTAAATTTAAATAAATGACCCAATAAAGATGAAGTACTAAACAATTGTTATCAAATCCAGTTTAGGCAGGATAACCATCAAGTTTTGCTTAAAAGTCACAAAAACCTATAATTTGCACTCCTATAGCTTTGAAGATTTCTTTGGGTTCTTCCTCCAATTTACATTACCAGAAACTGGAAATCCCTTAAATCCACACATTTATGGTCCATTAATCTATGACAAAAGAGGCAAGGATATACAATGGAGAAAAAGCCAATCTCTTCATTAAGTGGTGCTGAGAAAACTGAAGGGCTACATGCAAAAGAATGAAACTAGAACATTTTTTAATACCACATACAAACATAAATTCAAAATAGATTAAAGATCTAAATGTAAGACTAGAAAACCATAAAATTCCTAAAGGAAAACAAAGGCAAATACTCTTTGACATATGGTAGCAATATATTTTTGTATCTGTCTCCTGAAGCAAAGGAAATAAAAGCAAAAGTAAACAAGTAGGACCCAATTAGACTTAAAAGCTTTTGCTCAGTACAGGAAACCATCCATAAAACTGAATGATAACCTACTGAATTGGGAGAAAATATTTGCAAACGATATGACTGATAAGGGATGTTAATATTCAACATATATAAACAGTTCACATAACTCAATATAAAAAATAATCTAATTTAATAATGAGCTGAACTGAATAAACATTTTCCCGAAGAGAACATGCAAAGGCCAATAGGCACCTGAAAAAGATGCTCCATATTACTAACCATCAGGGAAATGCAAATCAAAACCACAATGAGATATCACCTTACACCTGTCAGAATGGCTACCATCAAAAAAGACAGAAGTAACAAACACTGGCAATGCTGTGGAAAAAAAGGAACTTTGGTACACTGGTTGGTGGGAATGTAAACTGGTGTAGCCACCATGGAAAACAGTATGAAGGTTCCTCAAAAAACTAAAACTACCACATGACTCGGCAATTCCACTCCTTGTCATGTACCAACAAAAAAAACCAGAAACACTAATTCAATACATGCACTCCAGCATTCATGGCAGGATTATTTACAGTTTCCAAGATATGGAAGCAATCTAAGTGTTATTAACGGATGAATGGATAAAGACAATGTGCTATATACAGTGAGTCCCCTGCACATGAACGTCCAAGTTGCAAACTTTAAAAGATGCATATGTGCGTTCCATCAATCCCAGCTTGCCCACCATCTCCTATCGCTGATGCTCCTTCAGCTCGAACATCTTCCACCTACCCTCTTTCCTCCAGCCAATAACACTTCTTGTTTGTTCACTTAACGGCAGCCCCTATATGCCAGCTATCGTACTGTACTACTAATCTTTTCAAGTTACTGTAAGATTAAAATTTTTTGGTGTTTTTTTTACTGTATTACTGTGTGAGAAATATTATAAACCTATTACAGTACAGTACTATATAGTCAATTGTGTTAGTGGGGCTCTTGGGCCAACTTTGTTGGACTTACAAACTAAATGGACTTATGAATGCACTCTCAGAACAGAGCTCATTCAAATGTCAGGGACATACTGCATACATACACACACACACACACACACACACACAATGGAATACTACTCAGCCATAAAAAATGAATAAAATTTTGCCATTTGTAGCAACATGAATGGATTTGGAGAGACTTATACTAACTGAAATAAGTCAGACAGAAAAAGACAAACACTGTATGGCATCACTTACATGGGGAATCTAAAAAATAAAACAAACAAGTGAATATAACCAAAAGAAGCAGAATCAAGATACAGAGAACAAATTAAAGGTTACCAGAAGGGAGAGGCAATATAGGAGTAGAGGATTAAGAGGTATAAACTATTGTGTATAAAAAAATAAATTATGCTATACAGCTGTCAAAATTACAAATCTCACGATGATAAAGGTCTGATGTATTTGCATATTTACATATTTTAAAATATGCACATATATGTTTAAAAACAGGAATATGCAAAATACTAATGGTGGTGAACTATGGAGGTTGATTTCATTGTATTTTTCATTTTCTGTATGTCCAGAATTTCCTACACTGAAGATGTACTACTTTTGTAGTAGAAAAATAAATAAAGCCTTTCTTCAGTAAACAAATTAGGCAAAGCAAAGAGAAAGAACATGCAAAAGTGCTTTCTCAATATTTAAGCCTTATTCTAGAATTACAAATCCATTTATGGATTTACTGAACATGTTTTGACTAATGAACATAAATCTAATCCACCCCCCACAAACACACAAAAAAGCCTGTGTGCAAATTCATTTCTAGCTAGTAAGACTCAGCAATTACTGTTAATAACTGTCTTCTTAAAAAAAAAAGCTATTTTACTATTTGGTGATTTCTCTATATTTTCAACAGTCATGAACAAGAATAATTCCAATTCAAATTATAGTACAGTATATTAAATTAATTTTCCTATTTCCATTTTCTATCTCAAAGATTTCACTCTGAGATAATTCTTGACATGCTTTTATTACTGCCAATAATAACTGCAAGTTCTCAAAATTAAAACCTAATTTTTTTTAAGTACATTGATTTTGTTATGTCCACCCTTAGTCAAATTCTTTAAAAACGTATCGATATAAAGCAGCATATATTTTAAGATATATCAGATTAAAATAACATTTGCCTGAAAGTTAAATTCTCCAAGGGAAGTAGCTAATTTCCAAATCTTCTAACACCTTTTCAAGTAAATTCTCATTACGGCAAAGGGATTGCTTCAAATACAGAAAAGTCTTTTTATTTTCCCTTGACAAGATCACACTACTGCATGCATAAAATCCATGATTAATAAGGCAAATGAGTTCAATATTCTAAGATACTAACTCCAATTCTATCAATTACATTTCTCCTCTCTGTTACAAATCTAATTTAATTGCCAAGATTTGGGCAGTTCTAGTTCTTTTTTAAAAATACTTGCGGTTCATTTTCACTGCTAATGAACAACAATTTATACTAATGGCATTACTTCACAAACACCCACTATTCACAAAGAAAAATATAATTTATTTTGTTATATCATCATAATAAAACACTAAAAAACATAGGCTTGGACTATATGTTGTTTAAAAATTCCCTTAATAGCTGTTTGAACCAAAATTAGGAAAACTAAGGTGCTTAAATATCACTTCTCAGGAAAGGCCTATCCTGTCCCTGTATTTAAAATTGCAGCCATCCCTCCCTCCCAACCCTCAACCCAAACACCCCTACCCCAGGCCAGGCCCTGTTAGTCTCTTCCTTTTTCTCCTCAGCACTTTTTTCCATCTAACAGACAGTATAATTGACTTGTCTTCTTTGACTTCTTGTGAAGTTTTGTCCATTTTGCTCCCAGCTGCTCCCTCAGTCCCTAGCACAGTGTTTGTGATTTAGAGCTGCTGTTGAATGAAAAATTTTACGACGAGATAAACGGTGGAGGCACAGGTTTTCTCTGAGTCACAGGTTGGTGACTTACACAAATATGTGGGAAGTGAAATATTTAATTTTGTAATCAGAGTAAATCCTCATTTTTCACCCTGCTTAAGCTGAAAAACACTCTCGTAGCCTCAAATGAGATGTATTAATGCTTCCATGGTTGAAGATGAACATATGTTCCTATGATAGTGGCTCAGAACCTGAAAATGTACAATAAACCCAGGCGGAGAGAATTCAGAAGTCTGGAATTTTCCAGGAAAAAGGGTCAGGGTGCTTCTTTTTCTTTTTTGCTATTCTTTGTGTCTCAAATGACTCTTCTTACTCAGTTATTAACCATAAATCATATCAATAGTCTTCCTCATTGTGCTTACTGTACATGCTTTCCGTGTATTACCTTATTTAATAACTGTCATAATGACCCTAGAAGAAATTTACTATTAACCACATCTATCTATAGAGACAATGAAATTTAAATATTTTCCCCAAACATCTGGTGGGTGGTAGAGGTCTCTGGCATTTAAAGTTTGCATCTTAAAAACACTATGCAAATATTGCTCCCCCACTCATCATGACCATGTAATTTGTCATGAGATACAAGAATTCATGGATTCCAACATCACTATTATTACCTGACTAATCCTGCTCACCTTATCCTAAGCACAGACCATATACAAAAGGGAGAACTTCCGTGGATACAGAACAAGCTCTAGTAATGTGTAATTATGAACAATATCTCTTGCTGGGACTATTCATATCAAAGAAATTTCAGGCTACAAAAGCAGCTAAGCCAATAGTCAGTAGGGAGAAAGTAAAACTAACAAAAATCCCAGAAGTTCACAATAATAACAAAAACACAGCAAAAAGTGTTATTATCAGAAAATTTTCCTACTTAAAATGTTCATTTATTATGGAATGTGAATATATGGAACAGAGAAATATTGCTTTGCAAAAGAAGTCATTTCACATACCCCTACAAAAGGCCTGACAGATTTAAAATATAATGGTTTAAATACTAAAACTAAATGACTTTCTGAAAACTATAGGAAAAGAAAAATGCATTAGGTAAGCCTGTTTAATTTTACTTCTTGTCCTAAGACTGAAATGAGATTTGTGATATCCATGCACAATCTCATAAACATTCCAAAACACCAAGATAAACTTTCAAAACTTATTTTCCTACATATTCTCTAGCTTTATTTTCTTATTAGAAATTAACATGATTAAAGTAAGAATTTATCCCTATACTAGGCATAAAAAGGATACTAATAGCCTTTCAAATCACAAACTTACACCTACTTAGTAAACCTCATTAGTAGCTGGCATTGTTAAGACAGCCCTGATTTGCTACAACTTTTCAAGTTCTTAACGTTTGACATATTTAACAGTCACAGCTGTTGTTTTAAAATGAATACAGTAACTACATTGAAAATTCTTTTCAAACATGAGATTAAGAAAAAAGAATCATGCCCTCTAAGAATAAAAACTTACAAAACTGGTCTCATAAGCATAAATTTTAAATTACATACATTTAAAACTGTGGATTTATTTTAAGCTCATCATTTATGCAAGTAGAAAGCACTGACAGCAACAAAATGTGTGCATCTTTGTTGCCCTAATTTTCTAGCACAAACCATACACAACTTAGCTATTTGACAGACACAAACAATTTCACTCACTGGAAAATGGTTGATGATCTTAGATGTTTTTAACAAACTTTTGCTTTCCATGTGTTATCACTGTAAGTAAGTTATCGTTACTATACCGGTCTATAGTTACATCTTAAATGACTTAAAATGATGGGAGCTACTCACTGACTCTTTTAAACCACCCCACATAGTTAAGCTTCTTGAGTTCTTCCACCTGCATTTTATAGTGATTTTGCATCCTCAGATGTCTTCAGGTTATCAGCCCTATTCTCTCTAGGACTGCCCCAACTTTACTACCTCCTGCTACTGCTAAAATATTTGTGGTAGGGAAACCATTAAAATAGCCTCATTCAGGTCTTGTACAAAAAAAAAAAAGTAAATTGCCTCAGAAAAGTCTTTGAAAGGTACTGCATATGGACTTGGTGGGTGTACAGAGCATGTGACATTTATTTAGCAAATCAGTAAACTCTTAAATCTTTTCAGAGTTTAGCCATGTGCCAAAGTTCACAAGGCAATGACTCCCCAGTGAGTGAACCATTCTGTTGTGTTTGAGTGAAAAAGCATCTGGCACAGATCCTGGAACACAGTAGGTTCTCAATCAATGTACATACACATCATGTGTGTACATGTTGTGTGTCTGTTTCAGACACAAAAAGGGCCTGGAGGATGCATACAAAGCTGTCTAACTAGATTATGAAGGGCATCATGAATAAAAATGACTGACTTTTGCTTCATCTCCTTTTGTATGAAAATTTTTTAGGTCAGGCTTAAATCATTTATACCTATAACTTATATCCAGGTTTCTGTGTCCAAAAAAGCAATGCAAGCACAAAAGATCATTTCTACACTGTGTAGTTGGGATGACTGCCCTCACTGCATGCCTGTCAGTCACAACTGAGCGAGCTGTCTTACTGAAATGCTCAGAAGGACCTGTGAATGCTGCATAGCATAGTCACTTTACCATCACTTTTTCCTCCTTCATGTCATAGCTCAGTAGCATGGTTTTAAGTCATACTTCAGAGTACACCGATAGGTCTTTCACTTTCCAGCTTGCAGTTGCTCCTTTTGTTTCATGACATACTATCTATTAAGAGGACCCTAGCACATACAGTGTCAGTGGGGTTGCAGACTATATATAACCTTTGTGATGGGCTGGCTGCATTCCTGTACCATAATCTTAAAGGGGGAAAAACGGTTTCATTTTTTTTCCCCGTTTAAGATTATGTTCCAAAGAAGAAACTGTCTAAAAAGTTAAATCTGTAGTGGGTTCAGGTTTATGGTCAAAGAGTTCAGACAATGACACTCTTCCATAGTTTTACTTTTTTAAGAGACGGTTCACTATTGTGAACCATGTGTTCATCTGGCTGACTTCCAGGCAGCATACAGCATACAGCTTCAATTCTTTGATGCCATTTCTACTTCTCCATGTATCCTGTGCATCACTGTGTTGCACATGTAGAACTGTTACCTTTACATTTTGTAGTGATGAGAACCTTAGCTATATACAGTGCATTCAGGTCTTATATTGATACATGACTTTGGTCTTAGGCTTTTATCATCAGCCAATATTCCCACAATTATTCAACAAATTAGTTCACAAAGAACTCTCATGTCAAGCATTGCTGAGTTGGGTAAGTACCCCATTCCTATCTCCAAATTACAGCAATATCTCTTGTCAAGGTTTCTTGTTAAAATGTTAAATGAAAGTACTAAAACTGAGCCTATCTTCAATGATGCTTTATGTTGTTTTTGATATAAAAATTAAGGAGGAAATCAACTTTCATAAAATTGCCTTAGAATTTCCATGAATTTTTCTGGGTAGTCAATTTGCAACTGTCAAGGATTCACTTACTGATGAACTATTCAAACACTACAGGCTAATATTACTCACCATATATACTTACTGGAAAGAATTTTGGTAAAGGAAAAAAAATGACTGAAAACTAGGAGTGCTGGATGCTAGTCTTAGTTCTTCCACTGAATTTAGGTGGTAAGTTATTTTACCTCCTTGGACCTTAATCACCTCATTTACAAAATGTGAGATTTGAGTTAGATGGCCTGTAAATCCCTTTTAGCCCCAATATTTCACTTTTTAAAACTGGGTTTAAAAAAAAACTATGTCAAAATACTCTGCCAATAATATGTATAATGTTTAGTATTTTTTGAAGAATCCAGAATGTTATAAACAGCATCTCATTAATATTCACAGTATTCATGAGGAAACAAAAGGACATTTATATGTAACATTTGAGTCACAAACTGGGACAGCAACTTGTACAGGGTCACAAAACTGCAGTATGAGAGCAATGATTCTAATTTCTTGAATGTGACTGTAGTATTCTATTCACTATACTATCTTTGTTGCTGTTCTACTCAGAAGCAATGTTTTATCCCTTCTCACCCTCATTCAGCCATCTCCAACATACTCAAACCTACCCTGCTCAATTTCTTACTGCCTGAAACCTCCATAGCATTCCTTCTCCTTCAATCGTATCAGCATAATTATCAATGATACTTTTTCATCTGCTTCCTATATTTATGTCTTAGGTTTCCAGGTACAGTATTTGTCACATTTTTCGTCTAATTTCTATTAATTTTTCATATAAATTCAAGTAAATATAGACAGGTATGTCACGACCATCTTTATATCCATCAATATATAGGGTTAGAGCTTGTACCTTTATACATACCCAATACATCAAAAAATCAAGTGACTGAAAAGGATGGCAGAAATTCTATTATGCTGTTTGTTTCAACCTGCCCTAGCAAAGAATTAGGGGGAAACTGGAGAAACCACACAATTTTCTTAGGCTTGTAAAAGTTGCCATGGATATAGGAGACCATGAGTCTCAGATCTCAAAGGACTAATTAGTATGTTTCTGTGGCCACACAGTTTGTTAAAGTGCTTAAATTCTTCTGCATATAGTACTCTGCACTCCCTCTTAATTCACTGCCCAACCCCTTCTCCAGACCCTCCCCCCACCCCATCTTCCACTTGCCATCAACTAACAGGTTAAGGACTCTTCCCAAAGGACCCATAGGTTTTCTCTCTAACACAGTAACCAGTCTGTTATGACTGACTGGTACCCATGAAATTAACTACCCAAAAAATCATGCCTTTTGAACACTGCCACTGACTCCCTTCAGGGACTTCAAGGGTTAACCTGTGCTTTTCCTGCCTTTCCTACCCCTGGAGATATTCAAATGGGTCTTGTCAAGAACAGACCTCATACCAGTCACCTCAGCAGGCAGTCAGTCAGCTCTTGTTCCTTTGCGTCCCCTGGAACAAAGGGGCCCGAGATGGCCTGGAACACATTGGGAGATGAGGTATCAGTGGTCGTGGCAGTGGCACCCCAGCAAGCAAACACCTGGTGCACCTTCTGCCCTTGACCAGAAGGCTGTGATCTCTTACCACTGTTTCCCGAGTTGCCCTCACATGGTTACTTGTGGCAACTGCGGCTTCTCTTGGGATTTCAGCTGAAGACAGCTAAGTCAAAGTCAAAGTCGCCCAGTCCTGTCCAACTCTTTATAAGCCCATGGACTATACAGTCTATGGAATTCTCTAGGCCAGAACACTTGAGTGGGTAGCCTTTCCCTTCTCCAAGGGATCTTCCCAACCAAGGTCTCCTGCACTGCAAGTAGATTCTTTACCAGCTGAGCCACAAAGGAAGCCCTGAGAAGGCTACGAAGACACTAATGTGCCAGCTGGTTGACTGGCCCCACCACACCAACCACATAATTTGACTACCTCTGCAAAAAGGGTGTGCAACCAGGCTATTTCTGCTTTTTGACCACCCTTCTGACATATCTGAGACTCAGCCCTGGTGAAGAAGGGGTGGGTCAGTCAACTGACGTGCCACTACATTCCAAATTCAGACTTCATAGTCAAGAGGTATTTTGCAATGACTTCTTGACTCAGAGTGTAATGCCAAGGACAACAACTTGTGAATTTATCAGCTACCTTAAATATATAGGTTCTAACCTGATAGTGCCTTCTCTTTATTCTTGCCCAAGACTTAAGACAGGCTAGCGTAAGTTAAGGTAGGCAGGGTTAGGTAGGGGGTGGTTTGCATAAACTGAGGTAGACTGGTGCTTATTACAGACAAATAAGCTCTTTTTTTTTAATCAAGAAAAAAAGAAAATTGAAACTTTCTTGGGTGGTCCAGTGGCTAGGACTCTCCAATGGAGGGGCCCAGGTTTGATCTCTGGTCAGGGTACCAGATCCCACATGCCACAGCTAAGAGTTTGCATGCCACAACTAAGATCTGGCATGCTGCAACGAAGACCCAGTGCAGCCAACTAAATAAATAATATTTAAAGAAAGAAAAAAGGAAGTTTGAGTAAAAAACATCACTGTTGGGATACATATATTCACTTCCAGAGTGTAGTTCAGGTCCTCCAAAACACAAAAAAGAAAAACACAACAGTAGTTCAGGAGAACTCTTATTTTTCCCTGATAAATGCTGGTTCTTTTAGTAGGGGAACAAAAACAGAGAAGCAAGAAAACTGGCTCTACCAGGATAAGAGTAGCTTCATGAGCTAACTGTGCAGAAGGGCTAACCATTCCACTCTTCTTTCATGGTAGTCACTTCACAAGAGGCTAGAACAAATCAACTTCTATCAATCAAGATATGGTTAGACATAAGCTACACTTGACCAAGGTCAGGCCACTCCAGGGTGACTCCCAAAGAGTAGAATGCTGGAGGAGAAATGGAGGCGATTACACTAGAGTGGCCAGGGCACTTATCAGTAGAGTAAGTCCCCACCAGTAAGCTTCATGCCTCTGCCAAAATATCCAGTTAGGCTATCTTATCTTAGGTCATTCAACAAACACCACAAAACACCTGGTGGTCTTCCAACTAACTGTAACATGTCCATAGAAGTTTTCTTCTTTCTATTACTACTCTGTAAAGTATGCTCCATCCCAAACAATGCTACTCAAAGTGTTATCCGTACTGATGCCAGTCCATGAGAAACCAGTAACTTTTGCAGGAATTTGAGAATGATTTTTGTTATCTGTTGAACTGAATTATAAAATATTTGACATATTAAATTTTCTCTGGTAAATTCACTTTTTATTGTCACCCAGCTTATTTAACTTATATGCAGAGTACATCATGAGAAACACTGGGCTGGAAGAAGCACAAGATGGAATCAAGATTGCCGGGAGAAATATCAATAACCTCAGATATGCAGATGACACCACCCTTATGGCAGAAAGTGAAGAGGAACTAAAAAGCCTCTTGATGAAAGTGAAAGAGAGTGAAAAAGTTGGCTTAAAGCTCAACATTCAGAAAACGAAGATCATGGCATCTGGTCCCATCACTTTCTGGGAAACAGATGGGCAAACAGTGTCAGACTTTATTTTTGGGGGCTCCAAAATCACTGCAGATGGTGACTGCAGCCATGAAATTAAAAGACGCTTATTTCTTGGAAGGAAAGTTATGACCAACCTAGATAGCATAGTCAAAAGCAGAGACATTACTTTACCAACAAAGGTCCGTCTAGTCAATGCTATGGTTTTTGCAGTGGTCACGTATGGATGTGAGAGTTGGACTGTGAAGAAAGCTGAGCACTGGAGAATTGATGCTTTTGAACTGTAGTGTTGGAGAAGACTCTTGTGAGTCCCTTGGACTGCAAGGAGATCCAACCAGTTCATTCTGAAGGAGATCAGCCCTGGGATTTCTTTGGAAGGAATCATGCTAAAGCTGAAACTCCAGTACTTTGGCCACCTCATGCAAAGAGTTGACTCATTGGAAAAGACTCTGACGCTGGGAGGGATTGGGGGTAGGAGGAGAAGGGGACGACAGGATGAGATGGCTGGATGTCATCACTGACTCGATGGACATTGAGTCTGAGTGAACTCTGGGATCTGGTGATGGACAGGGAGGCCTGGCGTGCTGCGATTCATGGGGTTGCAAAGAGTCGGACACGACTTAGCGACTGAACTGAACTGAACTGAATTATACTTTACTAAATTATGACTGCAATGCACTGGAAAATTACCAAAAAAAAAACAAATTCTTTTCACCACGAAGAGTTCAAAAAATACCAATTAAAACAAATATTAACTGTCCTATTTCTGGTAAAAATCTCTTCTGTGATTCCTACTGTCAGCAAGATAAGTCTTAGCTCATTAACATTGTGTTTTCAGTCTCCTTTATCAGGCCCCTTCTCTAAAGTAGAGTTTTCTAACTAGTGTGCTTGGCACTGCTTCTGGAGGGTGACAGATAAAGACTGCTAAATGGAGCCCATGGCAGGTGGAGTTTCTGAGCTCCAGGACCAGAAGCCTTGGGAAGAGTAGCCTGGTCCATTTACTCCAGCAAATTCCACAAATTTTGTCTTGTGTGTGTGTTATAACCTAGACAAGATCGAGAACTGCTGATGTTTTAGAGTTACTTCTTATTACACTTTAGACTAACCTTTATGCTCCACCAACAATAAAAAGCCTGCTCTCCCATCCACATCCAAATTTGTATTTCCAACCCAGACCTCTCCCATGAACTCTAAACACACTATATATTCTGCATCTCCATTCAATGTCCAGAAAGCACCTAAAACTTAAGATGCCCAAAACTAAACAGGAAAACACCCATTTTCCTTTCTAAATGTGCTCCTCCTATATTGTATCTTAGTAAACTGTAACTCCATCCTTATCAAACCCATTATTTGATGTATTTAACAAATCTTGTCAGTTCTAGCTTCAACCAGGTGTTACTACCTCTACCCTTGTCTCCTGGCTGAGGTCTCAATCACCTCTCATTTGGATTATTCCAAGAGCCGTCTAGTTAGTCCCTGCTTCCATTCTTGTATCTCTAAAGTGATTCTCAAGACAGCAGCCAGAACTGACTTTGTATAACTTAAAACACAAGTCAGATCACATCATCCCCTGCTCAAAACTCTCCAGCAGCTTCCCATCTCAAGCACAGTAAAGGTCTGTATTTCTTCAATAATTTACAAGGCCCATTATTATCTTGTTCCTTTTTCCTCTCTCTCTCTTCTACCACCTTGCCTTTTGCTCACTTAGCTCCAAGAAAACTGATATCCTACTATTTCTTAACCACACAAAGCACAGTCCCACCTCATCAGAGCTCTCACTTGCAGGACCCTCAGTCTGGAATGCTCCATCCTTGCTTCTCTCTTTGCTAATTCACTCTCATTTTCTTCAAGTCTCTGCTCAAATGTTACCTTATCAATTCAGCCTTTATCGATCACTTCGAGTAAAGTGGTACACATTCCACTAAGCTTCATCCTCCCTATACCACTTATGCTGCTTCAATTTTGTCCATAGCACTTACCATTTGACCTCCCAGATACCTGTTTATTGATTCAGTCTGCTTCCCTACCCTGCCTCAGGTAGGGAGGGCAGAGGTTTTGTCTGCTTTGCTCACCAATCTATCATTAAATGCAGAAAGCAATGGCACCCCACTCCAGTACTCTTGCCTGGAAAATTCCATGGAAAATCCCTGGTAGGCTGCAGTGCATGGGGTCGCGAAGAGTCGGACATGACTGAGCGACATTCACTTTCACTTTTCACTTTCATGCGTTGGAGAAGGAAATGGCAACCCACTCCAGTGTTCTTGCCTGGAGAATCCCAGGGATGGGGAAGCCTAGTGGGCTGCCGTGTATGGGGTCACACAGTTGGACACGACTGAAGCGACTTAGCAGCAGCAGCAGCTATCATTAAAACAATGCCTGGCACATAGTAAGCACTCATGAAACACTGTTGAATGAATAAATATATGTATGAATAAATTCAATACTGTTACCCATCTCTGAGCCTTTGACCATTCAGTTACTACTGTCTACAGCCTTTCCCCCTTATTTTCCCTTACTAAATTCCACTTTTTCCTATGTCCAGTCCTCCACATTTCACTGACTACCAATGTACTACATCAACAGTGGAAAAGTAATTTAACTCCACTGCAACACACTCATCCAGAAAACATTCTACTGACCCTTCTCTCTACTGGTTCGTATTTCTCAACCACATTCCTTCAATCAGAAAACACCATTCCATCTACAGAACTATAGCTTACACCTGATGTTTTCTCACTGCAGAGTACTTCTGCTATGTATCTGCACAGATTGTCCCAAAAGTCACATGCACCAAGCAGGACAATTCAGAGGAAGCCCTATTCCCACCCCCCACCCCCACCAGTATTTCACGTTCTCATGACTGCCAAAAGCTAGAAGGCCCACAAAGTATCAGTCCATCATCCACCAAGAAATGATACACTGAAACAATCAGGAAAACAAGCCTCCAGTCTTTCAGTACCACTCCTGCCAATGGCCTAGCGTCACCCCTGCATGCGCTCAACCTTACTCATTTACTCCGCTGCATTTCAGTTTCTGGTCCCTCTTTGTCTCCCAGTTTATTATGCTTTTGTTTTTTATTCATTGACTGGATTTATTGCTTCCTCAGAATTATGCTTGGTTTTTTCTGAAACTATGTTAACACCTACTTCAGCTCTTTTAAACCACCCTTGGTAAGATGCTCACCTGAATTTCAGTCCGAAAGACCTACTACAGACTCTGTGACTTCAGCAGGTCAAATCCAGTTCCTATTAGAATTCATATGACCAAACATTTCTTGAAATTTCCACGTTATTTTCACAACACAACCAACATCTTACTTAGAAAGCCTCAACAGCAATTAATTAAAACCTGATTAGCTGCTTTTTCTTCTGATTTCCTTTCTCCATTGAGTGCTATCTATACTGCCCCTAGATAACCTCATTCTTCTATAGGTAAACTGTTTCTAAATATATAATAATTTCTTCTACTGCACTGTTAAGAGTAGAAAATAATCTAAGAAGTGATTCAAAAAGAATG
The DNA here is from genome assembly GCF_029407905.1 of Bubalus kerabau. Taxonomy (NCBI): domain Eukaryota; kingdom Metazoa; phylum Chordata; class Mammalia; order Artiodactyla; family Bovidae; genus Bubalus; species Bubalus kerabau. The sequence continues at coordinate 29,099,557 of NC_073635.1, read as the reverse complement.
GTATGTTAATACAAACTTTAAAATATTACAAATTAAAAAAAAAAAACTTAAAATATTACTCCTCTCTGACCCTCCAACAAATGCCTTCTTCCCCTCTGTCTACTGAATCTTGTGACAACTCCGTCACTTTCTGGACTGCACTACAAAAATAGAAAGCTGACATCCACTCAAATGGATGTTCCCATCTGAATGACTCATTTCACAGACGCCTAGGGTGCAATTAACTTAAGTTTCACATTAACTACAGGTAAGCTGATATCTCACTGTCACATGAGCATGACACAGAAGGTTGTGATGAAAAACAAAACGAAAAAATGTATTCATGAAAACTAAGGGTGGTGGGGAAAAGCTCCGTATTTTTATTATGCTTGACATTATAAAAAAATTTTTTTTCTGTTAAAAGAAATGGATTCATGTGATCTGGCCAATACACTGCTCTGTGAAACTAATCATATCTTATTTGTCAATAAAGATGAGAATATCAAACTGACTTGATCATACCAAGAGTCAATACAAATGAAAAATTAGTGCCACTCGACAAAAAAGCACACATCCCAAACTGTTCTGAAGTATTACACAGCTTAATTTCTGACTGCCTATGCTAATGAGGATTATGAGTATCTTTGTTAAATAACATAAAAATCAGACTTTATCCTTTAGACCTAACTAGTATAAAACTCAACCCATTGCTTTGTTTCCTTCTCTGCCATCTCTAGTGTATAGGGAAGTGAAATCATCAAAAGGCAAACAAAATCAGTTTCAAGGTTAACGCAAAAGCTACTTCAGCTGAAATTCTAACATACTCATATAATCCATCCAGTAATGGTCATGTATGGATGTGAGAGTTGGACTGTGAAGAAAGCTGAGTGCCGAAGAATTGATGCTTTTGAACTGTGGTGTTGGAGAAGACTCTTGAGAGTCCCTTGGACTGCAAGGAGATCCAACCAGTCCACTCTGAAGGAGATCAGCCCTGGGATTTCTTTGGAAGGAATCATGCTGAAGCTGAAACTCCAGTGCTTTGGCCACCTCATGCGAAGAAAGACTCTGATGCTGGGAGGGATTGGGGGCAGGAGGGGAAGGGGATGACAGAGGATGAGATGGCTGGACGGCATTACCAACTCGATGGACATGAGCCTGAGTGAACTCCAGGAGTTGGTGATGGAAGGGAGGCCTGGCATGCTGAGATTCATGAGGTCGCAAAGAGTCAGACACGACTGAGTGACTGAACTGAACTGAATCCTATTTAAGAAAGTATTCTCATTTAAGAGGAAAAGTTTCATAAAACTAAGTGACTTGCCCAAGCTGCATTTGAAATTCTGTGCTCTACTAAAAGTTGAAGTTTCTGCTTTTCAAAACAATCTCTAAGGTACAGCAAAGATAGTGTCTGAAACACAGAACTAGGTTGCACAATGAACAGCTCACAGGGCAGGCAGCCCACTATACATTTCTTAATGAAACACATTTCATTTTCAGAAAGTTTTGAACTAAATTAAAAATTAACAATCACTGACCAAGTCAAATGCCCTCATTTTATACATAAAGGAACTGCAAAAGAAATGCCTCACAAGTGCCTCTCAGCTATCAGGTACAATACTGTGTACTAGTTTGTTAGGACTGTAACAAAATGCAGACTGGGTGGCTTAAACAGTAGTTTATTTTCTCACAATTCTAGAAGCTTGAAGTCTGAGATCAAGGGGTCCACAGGGTTGGTTTCTTCTAAGGCCTCTCTCTTTCACTGGTAGATGGCCTTCTTCTGCCAGTGTCTTCAAAGGTCTTCCTTCTGTTTATGGCTGTGTCCTAATTTCCTGTTCTTCTAAGGACACCAGTTATATTGGATTACAGCCCATCCATATCTTAATTTCTCTCTTTAAAGGTGTTATCTCCAAATATAATTACATTCTGAGGTATTGGGGGTTAGGACCTCAACATATGAATTTTGAGGGGTCATAATTCAGCCCATTTAACATTCCACTCTCTTGCCTCCCATCAACTAATGTCCTTCTCATATGCAAAACACATTCATCCCATTCCAAGAGCCCACAAAGTATTAGCCCCTTCTAGCATCAACTCTAGGAGGAGATGGCAACCCACTCCAGTATTCTTGCCTGGAGAATCCCAGGTATGGAGGAGCCTGGTGAGCTGCCATCTGTGGGGTCACACAAGAGTCGGACACGACTGAAGTGACTTGGCAGCAGTAGCAGCATCAACTCTTAAATCCAAAAATCTTATCTAAATACCATTTAAACCAGCTATGGGTCAACTTGAGATATGATTTATCCTGAGGCAAAATTTCTCTTCAGCTGTTATTTAACCATGTGACTGCAGACAACTTATCTGCTTTCAAAATGTTTCCATTCCAAAAAGGAAAAATCAGAAAGAGGAGACAATGGGTCCAAAGCAAGTCTGTAATAAGGCAAATTTCCTAAGATTTTAATGTGGAATAATATTTAACAATCAACAATAATCTATGACCCAATGTTCTGGGCCCACTGGGCTGGAGCCCCACCCTCTCAGGCTTGGTGCTCTGATCCCATTGTGGCAGTGGCAGCCCTGTTGACCTCTAAACTATGTTCAGGGTCATGCTACTCTTTTCTTGGAGGAAAAGACATGCTTTCAGCCAGGTGACACAGATAGCTCTACTGACTTGTCTTATAGAATCTCAGAAGTCTGACAGCCTCCCTCATTTCATCCTGTCTCTGTCCCTTTCAGTCCAAGCTGGTAGTGTTTCTGCTGCCATAACCCCATCTCAGGTCCTGCTGAGATGGCTTTATGAATCCCTAAGTCACATGTCCATACTCCCTTTATCAAATGGTTGTCTAGCAACAGCCTTGATGTTGTCTCCAGAACACACTAATTTTTTGAAACATGCATAGGCTGAGAATTTCCAAATCTTCAAAATTTTGGTTCCATTTTGCTTAATAAATCTTTCTTCAATTATCTTTGTCCTCTTGTGTTTTACTATAAGCAGCAAGGAGAAACCAGGCCATGTTTTTAACACTTTCCTTATAAATTTCAGTTAAATATCCAAGTTCATCACTTAACAGTTCAATTTCCCACAAACCCATAGAACACAATTTAGCCAAGCTTTCTGCCACCTTATAACATGACTGCCTTTCCTTATGTTTCCAGTAACATGTTCCTCACTTTCATCTGAGATCTTATCGGAAGCACCCTTTTCTTATTTCTATCAATATGATCATACATGCTAAGTGATAGAAGTCTTCCTGATAGCCCTCTTTCAGAGCCCTCAGCAGAATCAGCTTTAATGTTCATATTTCTACCTATAATCACAGAAGGCAACCTTGGCTTTTTCTAACACAAAGCTCAAAATTATTCCAGTCTCTGCAATAGCCAGTTCTAAAGCCATTTCTACATCCTTAGATATTTGTTAGAGCAGCATCCCATTTCCCAGTACCAAAATCTGTGTCAGTTTTCCAAAGCCATAAAGCATCAGTCAGGGTTGCTTAAACAACAGCAATTAACCTCACAATTCTGGAGGTTAGAAGTTCAAGATGTCAGCAGGATAGGTTTCTTCAAAAGCCTCTCTCCTTGGCTTGCAGATGGCTGTCTTCCTCCAGTGTTGTTAAGGTCTTCCCTTTTTGTGTGTCTGTATCCTAATCACCTCTTAAGGACACCAATCATATTGGATCAGGGTCCAATCATATGACTTCATTTTACCTTAATTACCTCTTTAAAGGGCCTATATCCTGAAAATAGTCACATTATAAAATACTGGTTCAGGACTTCCAACACATGAAATTTTAAGAGGACACAATTAAGCCCATAAGAAGCTGAGACTACTCATATTCACTTATTCTATGAACACTGAATACCACTCTTTCTCATTGTTCTGATGACCATGTAACTGCAAACAAAACTGGTACAACCTCTGACACATGGTACTTAAGAATAAAAGGGAGAGAAAATAATCATATATTCATACAAATTAATGAAAAAAAGTACATGAGAACATATAATATGTATTTTGGACTTCACCAAGCCTGCCTGCTACATCCAAAAAGGTTTCCTTGAAGAGCTCAAATCTGAAGGGTGAGTATGGAAAGGGTGTGTGCACATAGAACTTTCCAGGAAAAAGGAACAGAATAGTACGCTCAAGAAGTTGAGAAATGGCCAGTAGGGCTGGAACACAGAAAGTATGAGGAGTAATAAAATATGAGGTTGGAAAGGAAGGTAGGGGCCACATCAACCACATTATGGTTTTTGGTCTTTATCCTAACAGCAATGGGAAGCACCTGAAAGGTTTTATTCGTGATCGTATTTTCATTTTACAAAAATCACTCTGGAAAAAGGGCGGCACTAAGGGCTTCTAATTTGCTGGGAATGTTCTACTTCTTGAGTAGGATTCTGGTTTAATGGGTATGTTCACTTTGTGAAAATCTACTGAGCTATATACTTAAACTTTAAGCACTTTTCTATATGTACATTATATTTCAGTCTTCTAAGACTGTGGAGAAAAAGGGCTAGAACACAGGAAGTACAGATGTGGGGACCCCAGCATCAGGAAGAGATGATAATTCAAACTATTCTCATGGAAAAACCCAAACAAACTTTTTGGCCAATGCAATACAAAGATGGCAGTCAAAAATGAAGAGACTCGAGATAATAATTAAGTGGTAAAATTCAAATACCCCAGTTGATGGATTGAATATGAAGGAGGAAAGAAGGCATCAAAGACGACTCTCAAGCATCTGTTTACAAAAATAGATGGATGGTAGATCCATTCTCCATGAATGAAAATTCTGGAGTTTCACAGATGTGACAGATCACAGATTCAATTTTTAAGGTTTTAAAGTAGAAATCTCAACTAGGCAGTTAAGTATATAGGCTGGAGCACAGAGGACAGGTTTAAAATGAAAACACCGTTGGGGAGTAATACTATTAAAAGAAGGACTTCCCCAGTGGCTCAGTGGTAAAGAATCAGCCTGCAATGCAGCAGACCTGGGTTTGATCCCTGGGTCAGAAGATCCCCTGGAAAAGGGCACGACAACCCACTGCAGTATTCTTGCCTGGAAAATCCCATGGACAGAGAAACCTGGCAGGCAACAGTCCATAGGGTCGCAAATAGTCTGAAGTGACTGAGCACACGCACACATGAGGTCCTGCAGTACTACAGGCACTGGATTAGGTTCTGTGGACAGTTATGAACAGAACAAATAGGTTATCACAGAACTTACATTCTAATTCAAAAGACCCCCAACAAATTGTATTAAATAAGGTAACTTCAACTACTAACAGGTACTGTGATGAAAACAACAGGACGGTTTAACAGAGTGACAAAGGTGGGGCTACTTTACTTTAGATTGGAATAGTTAGCGCTCTCTGTGGAGGTGACATTGAGGTGAGACCTGAATACTTAGAATTATGCTAGGCATAGGAACAACAAAAAAAATTTAGAGCATTCCAGAAAGAGAAAAAGAGCTTAGTGTTTAAAGCAAGATCAAACTTTGCATATCTGAAAAACAGAGCAAAAGGCCAGTTATAGACACAATGTAGTAAATGAAGAGCAGAGGATACAAGACAGGGTCAGGGAAGACGCCAAGGGCCAGATCACATAGAGTTTAAGCAGGAGGGATGTAATTTATACTTAAAAAAAAGTTTAAGTTCTACATTTCTCTAGTTACTCTGTGGCAAAGATAAATGTGGAGAGACTACTAGGTCCAAGTGAGACATGATGAAGTCTCATGGGGAAAGTTAAGAGGAAGAACAGAAGTGTCAAAGAAAATATAAAAAAAAAATCTCTAAATGACCTTAACAGAAACAAAGTCTCAAGGCTGCCCTACTTACCTGTATTCTAGTATTTAATTTTTTGATCATAGATCACAAATCTAAAGACTACTAACAAGATTCAAAATTTCAAACAAAAGGCTCTAATACTGTTAGATAAAACAAGTTAGATGCATGAGCCGTCCTCTCTGCCTGGATGCTCTTTCTTAGCAAGTATCAATCAAACACAACTAATTCACACTTTGTATTTCCATGTTTCCTAAATTATGAACTGCCCTATACAGTTGTTCTATTTAGATGAATGGGAACTTAGTATCAAGAGGTTGATTATTTTGTGGAGAAGATGTCTAATATTCAACAAATATTTATTGACTCTTTAAAGCACAAAGCTTCAAAGACAACACAAGGAAGACTATGCTTTCATGCCCTTAAGAAAGTGAAAATTAAAGTCACTCCGTTGTGTCTGACTCTTTGCCACCCCATGAACTGCATAAGCCATGGAATTCTCCAGGCCAGAAAACTGGAGTGGGTAGCCTTTACCTTCTCCAGGGGATCTTCCCAACCCAGGGATCGAACCCAGGTCTCCCACACTGCAGGCAGAGACTTTACCAGCTGAGCCACCAGAGAAAGATAATCTTTCTTAGTATAATGCCTGGGCTCTACTGGTCTTTACACAGCAAAAGGAAGATGTAGAAGGAGAAATTACCACTTTTGACCACTAGCTCTCCAGCTTTAACAGTTTCTTTCCTATCACTCCCCAGAACTAAATTTTTTTTCCTTACTACTTTCTAATTAATTCAAAATGTCTAACCCAGGTCTCCTATCACATTTCTTATAAATGCTTCAATTTACTTATATTCAAAATGAAATGTTTTAACCATATCTTTGTCAGTGTTACATTATATTTCAATAATCTTAATCTCATGATGCAGTTTCATGAACCAAAAACTATCTTAATCTATTCATGAAACCAATGCTATTTCTTCCCCACTCTAACAAAAACTCTACCTCTGATTTCCAATTTAGAAACAACAACAAAAAGAAAATCCAGAAACTACTCTCAAAGAATTAAGAAAAATCAAGTAAGATCCAGCCCTTCTATTTTTTAAGTTAACTAAAACAAAATAAGGCACATTTTCAACAGTAAGAGTTCTTCATTTTGTACTCAAAGGCTTTCCTTACAGAATCTAATTAATTCAATATTTTATTTCTATAGAAAACTTAACAGGCACCTTTATTGTTCTTTTAGAAAATTAATGTAAATAACATAAAACAAAAGGGACGCTAATTATTACAAAAGGCAAAAAAACCTAAATTCTTCAGAAATTCAGAAAACTGATATGATTTCCATGACAGCTACTGGTAGCACACTTAATAAATAAGTGACCATTAAAAGAAAAATACACTAACATCACTTAAAACAGTGTTGGTCTATTTAGGAAATAACTCCCTCAAAGACTCCTCTAACGGGAAAGCCCCATACTCTCTCAAAATTAATCAGCAAAACAAACAGCTTACACAATTTAACAATCCATTTATTAAATACTACATATTTCAAGTGCTAGCTAAAATCAGGAGATATTAAAATAAAATATAAAAGCACAACAGCATATATAAAAATGCAATTCAAAAGATGTTGCTGAAATATGACTATCAACTATCAATGTATACTTTGCAGAAAATAATTATACACTAAATGGCATCCAAGCTTTCAATTTTGACTTAAAATAAGCATTCTAGTGGTCATGTATGGATGTGAGAGTTGGACTGTGAAGAAAGCTAAGCACCAAAGAATTGATGCTTTTGAACTGTGGTGTTGGAGAAGACTCTTGAGAGTCCCTTGAGCCGCAAGGAGATCCAACAAGCCCATCCTAAAGGAAATCAGTCTTGGGTGTTCATTGGAAAGACTGATGCTAAAGCTGAAACTTCAATACTTTGGCCACCTCATGCGAAGAGTTGACTCATTGGAAAAGACTCTGATGCTGGGAGGGATTGGGGGCAGGAGGAGAAGGGGATGACAGAGGACGAGATGGCTGGATGGCATCACTGACTCGATGGACGTGAGTATGAGTGAACTCCAGGAGTTGGTGATGGACAGGGAGGTCTGGTGTGCTGCGATTCATGGGGTCGCGAAGAGTCAGACATGACTGAGCAACTGAACTGAACTGAACTGAAGCATTCTAAATAAATGGTCACTTTCAGATTTCTTCACTCAGCTTCACTGGTGAGTCAACATACCTCTAACCCTATACACTCAAAAAGGTACCATAAAGATGCACTCAGTTTTCCACTGCAATTTCTTTGCTGCCTAGAAAAAGACCCTAAATTAATAACAAGAATTTAACCAAAGATAACTACGTGGTTTAAAAGATAAAATGAGCTACAATGAAGAATACGTCTGAACTAGATGTGACTCCTAGTTATCATCACTTCCCAGAGAAACTATGTTCACAGGATAAATTGCTTCATTTCTCTAAGTTTCTGTTTCCTCTTTATAAAAAATTACAGTGACTGTATTTTATAAAAATCACATCTACAATTAGAAAAGGGACTGGCACTGACAGGCATTAACTAAATGGTAGCTACTTAAATATTATTAAATTAAGGCTTGTTTGTATTAAATTCCTATTGCTCACTGTAGTAGTATTGGAGAATATGAAGAATCACCTGTAAAAGTTGAACTCAAAAATAGCTTTCAGCTTTCTTTCAGAAGCATTCAGTTAAGGCCACATAAAAGAATCATGACAACAGTGAATTCCATAAGAGTGAGTTTCCAACTACTTTTATCAAGTAGTCTATCAGGAAGAGGCTTGAGTACTGTAAAATAAGTTTTTCTCAAATACATACATCCAAGTACTACAGTATGCTTATGGGATTCCTAACCAGTGAATAGGGCTTTCCAGGTGGCTCAGTGGTTAACAAAGAATTCGCCTGTCAAGCAGGAGATGCAGGTTTGATCCCTGGGTCTGGAAGAGCCCCTGGAGGAGGAAATGGCCACCCACTCCAGTATTTCTGCCTGGGAAATTCCAAGGACAGAGAAACCTGGAAGGCTAAACAGATTAGGGGTTGCATGGGGTGGCAAAACAGTAGGATACAACTTAGTGACTAAACAACAACAAACGAGTAACACCAATAGATTCTTATAAACCTTTCCAACTATTCTCATATCAAAGTTCTTCAACCGTATAGTCAGGAAACTGCAAAAGTCTAGTTTGTAAGTTTAACATGATGAAATAAGGTTCACAAGGAGCAATGAGTTCAGTGTTAACACAGAAGGGAAAAAAGTTACCTCTGTTTTTGACAGAAACTTACCATCCCACCATCTTCATTAAAAATGTTATGAAGTTAACATGAAGATAGCTGAGCAGAAAATGGAGTGAAGAAAAAGAAAACATGTATAGGAAAAGACTATGAAAGAAACATGATTTCTAATACCATTAAGAAGAAAAAAGAAAATGAAAAAATGTTTATTTTTTTAAAAAAGAAAGAATTCATGAACCTTTTCCAAATCAAATTTTCTTTCATTTTGATATACTAAAAAAGACTGAAGAGTCCAGAACTACAATTGAAGAGACGGTAACAAAGTTGTATAATTATTATAATTACTGTTGTAGGGTAAAACTTTATCTTTACATGTCCTATCTGAGGATACAGATGAAACTGTAAAACAAAAAAATAATCCAAATAAAGTGTATTTTAATAGATTGTACTGAACTTGAACACAATTTTAACCATGAATGAACAGATTATTCTTAATTTTTTTTTCCCTTAGTTACCTATAATAAAGTTGAAAGGCAAAAAGCCCAATAGGCTGTCTCAAAAATCTCTCCATCTTCCCATTAATTTACAAACAGTTCAATTGAAAAAAACAAACAAACATGGAAATATTAACAACTGCACAACACCAATGAAGTCTTCAGTCATTTCCAAAATAGATACAGTGCTTTGGTAATGTGACTATATCTAATTCTAAGATTAGGGGCTATATCTATATCTAATTCTAACTATATATATAGTTATAGACATATAACTATATCTAATTCTAAGATTAGGGGCTGTGTCCATGTTAGATAAAACAGTTTACTTTTTACACACTTAAGACAGCTTATTAAAGTTAATGGACTTCATGCTGGGAAGTGCATTGTAATGACTGCAATTTTTATACCTGGAATGAGACAGGGTTATCATTCAGAGAATAACATTTGTTAGGAGGAAAGGGAAGAAAAAGATATTTCTAATCTATCTGACCAAAGTAAACAAAATTTATCTTCTACTAAATATAACAAAAAGTCAAAACGTTGCAAACTGACACAGTTCTAGCTTCAAAAATAACTCGTTTTTTCTCTGAGGATCTCTTTTCAGAGATTTTTATGCTACTTTTTCCTTGTTTCTGTGTGTAAATTGATAGCAATACTGTATTGAGAATTTCCATAGGTGATATTCAAAATTGTATATTCCATTACAAAAATTAGGCCATTCAGTACAATCTATATAAAGATACTGAATCTAAGTTTTCTAATTTTAGTTGCAAAAATCATAATTATAAACTTTTCAAGATTTGCTCTGAAATTTACAGCCAGGCAAAACTGAAAATTGTTTAGACTTAAGACTTAGGCAATTTGAATCAAATGAATTGAATTAATTTAAATGCTGCTTAGCAGAGAAAAAAAAGGAATAAAAAATACACACAAGACAATCACTAATTACTCCTTTCAGAATCTACTTCAACAAATTCATTTAATACTACTTCTTGCCATCCTTAGGATATTTTAAGGAAAAAAATCTGGCATACATATAGGGAAACTAATTGCTTTAATAATACCTTAATTTTTAAAATAAAATAAAACATGCAACTCTTATTTAACTGCAAAGAAAAAGAAAACCATCACCAAAGAGGATATTTGTTAATCCCTTAATATAACCTTTCCTTTCACAAAAATTACAGCTAACAATTTTAATGAGAAAAAAAGTTTTATTTATAAATTGTAATGTACAAAATTTAACTCTAAAACCCACTAATGATCTGCTGTTCTGCTGCCATCAAATATTTATTTTGAATGGTCATTGTAACAAAACTAAGTAACATTGTATTTTGTTATGATTCTAGACTAAGAGGCATTACTCTATTTATAAAGGGTTGTACACAAACACAGACAAACATACACTCCAGCCCTAATAACTGAGTCCTCAGTGACTGCATTTATGTTACACTACTACATGATACTTCAATAAACCCTAGGACACCTATCTCATCAAGGTATTAATACATGAACAACCACATTTCTTCAACATTTTCCAAACAGAATATCACCGATTTTCTCTGAAAATACTTAGAAAACCAGGCTCGGAAAATCAGACATTTCCACCATAACAAAAATTCAATTATGGGTGAAACAAATATTTTATATGCTTTGATATCATAAATTCTTTCAAAACTTACCTATATATAAAACTGGAAAATTTCATAACCTATATTAATTAGGTAAAAGATAAGCACACTTCAAATAGTTAAATCCACCCTATCATACCATCAACAAAATATAACCCAATCTTCTGTAAACAATCTTACTTTAAAACACATTATATATTAAAAAGCTAATATTTTCTTTTAGGAAAGTGAATAATGAAAGATCAATTTAAAAAGCATCAAAAGTTCAACTTAATTACCACACAAATATTTTTATTGACAGTATTGACATATAGAAAACTATAAATTTACTTTTCAAAAAGAATCTTTCTGAACCAGACTAGAATCTATATACTATTGAACTAAATTGTTCGCCTTAGTTAAATATGATGAGTAATGCCCATTTTTTTCTTTGTGATGGAGACCAACTCCGAATGGCAGGAAGCAGCAGAGGGAGCTAGTCCATTAAGAATATATCTAAATTTTAAAAAAGAATGTCTGAATAGAAGGAAAAACTTGGATGAAAAAACTTTTAATTGGTGAATTTCATCTTTTATTGTATATTTATTTCTCTGTTCCGTTACTGTTCAAAAGTAAAAAATAACATTAGTCAGAATGCTTGGGGGAACTTTTAATTTACTCTGTCTTAAAAAAAAAAAAATTGGGACTTCCCTGGTGGTCCAGTGGTTAAGACTCCATGTTTCCAATGCAGGGGGTGCAGGTTCGATCCCTAGTCAAGGAACTGAGATCCTACATACCAAGTAGTGTGGCCAAAACACAAATAAAAAAAACACAAAAAGCCCCAACAAAAACGTCTTCTAGAATGTTACCTCCTCGCCTCAGTAAACATTTATAACTTTTAAAAATATTTGGTAATGATTAACGATCTCTTTACTACTCAGAAATATTAGATGACATTTAATCTGTAATAAAATCTGGAAATTTATTTCATAGACTTACTATTATGAACAAGTTGCTTCATCATTTGTATCTTCCAAAGGCAATTCTCTAGATCCTTGAAATAAATCTGGCTGCTGTTCAAAACCTAATGGTACTATTCTAAATAAAGTTTTATAAAGACAAAGAGAAAGGAGCACATAATATATACCTAACAGTTGTTTCACCTGTCCCAAAATTAAATCCTTCTTCTATTTCAAAATGTCAATTTACATAATAAAATGCTTGGAAAAGCAAGCCCAAATACCAGGAAGTACTACTCTGAAACAAAAGAATTATGAAAATAGTGAATAAAGGAAACATGAACACATAATTGTATATACATTTATACATAAAACATGAGTTAGTATATTTCTACTGTATCATAGTTAGGATGAACAAATATATACAAACATACGTATGTGTTAAAATAAAATACAGTAATACTCATTCAAATGTAAATGAGACTACAAATAAAAATCATATTATCTCATTAAAGGCAATGTAATAAAGACCTTGTTAAAAGTACTATGTTTAGTTTTGAGCCTTGCAAGTAGTATTACTTAATAATTTAATATTAGTTAAAAAGTAATATAAAGATGCGAGAGAACATTTAAAGCTGGAAAAAAAACACTAAAAAGTTTTAAAACAACATCGAAAGATTATGGGATTCACCACTTTGCTCTACACCTGTAACTACCACAACACTGTTAATCAACTATACTCCATCTAAAATAAAATTAAAGAAAAAAATATACTGTAGGATTTAGGATAGGTTGGTTTAGGAGAAAGAAGACTTAAAGGACATGAACTATTACCATGTAAAACACATAAAAAATTTTCAACCGTTGTAATTAGCTTGTTTTTTTTTTCCCCCTAAAAATGGATAAATCAAAGCAAAATTAGGATGAATTGCCCAAGATCTCTGAAATGAATTCCATCTCGATTTTAAAATTTTAAGTGATGGAACACAATCTAATAAAAATGATAAAGTGAGATACACAGTTGTCCTTAAAGAAAAGCTAAAACCTGGAGAAGTAAAACATTCCAGAGGACAAATCTTCCTACAATTAATGCTAAGGAGCGGTCTAAAATATTTTTTACCCTAGAATTATCCTGTGTTAATTTAAATAGAGAAAAGTAATATATTATCAGAATAACGCAAAGAGCTTTTGTAAACTATATAGAGATTGCCCTGTTTTTCATTCCAGAATTGGGGAGTATGGAGAGACAGGGAATGGCTTAAGAAGAAGGGTGATGAAAACGTAAATTACGGAGGAAAAAACCCCTGGTGACTGATATACCTACTGTATTGGCGTTTGACAAAGAATTTTGTTTTAGTAAGTGATATGCTAATTACAGCTTAGAAATACTTTACAAAGATGAATTTGCAGAAAAACATAATTTTACCCGTATTATGAATAGAGGAATCAACTACAGTTCCTATAACAAGTTAGTATTTCTTATATATTTAAGATAGTCAAAGAAAAATACTAAAGTTTTATGAAAAGTTGAATTTAGGTATGAACTATAAAACTGTCTGACATCTACAAATGATAAAATCAGTTTAAAATTCAATTATAGAAAAACATTCTGGTTCCTACCCACTCTACTCAGGGGTCTTCATAATAACCAAAAGCATTACAACAAAAGATTATAAAAACATTTAAAATACAATTTTATATAATTTTTATTTACACTTCAGAATTGAAACAACTTGCTGGGAACATCTCTTGTGAGGCAACGTGGTCTTTTGTTAAAATCTGAAACTACTTAAGTTTCAAGACAGGCTCACTAATTTTTTTTAAGGGCAAGCAACAAATGCGTTAGCTGAAAATAGCCAACTTAATGATTATTTGTAACACAGACTTCATTATGTGAGCCTAGAGAGCCTCCCCACCTCTGTCTCTCCTGTGGAGGAGGTCTTTGTGTGCTTTTGTGTGGCGGTTCCACGGAATTCATTACAATAGAGATGGACATTTGATATTCATAACGATCCAACATCTGAGCAATCTTCTTTCGAGACACACCATGTTTATTCCTCCTACCAAAAAAGAAAAGGATTTTATTCTATTTTTTAAGAATGTATAGGATTAACCTATTTTAGAGTAACAGAGCAGAATAGAGTCTAAATTACATTTTGCAAATAAATACTAGAAGATACACCTCTAAAAAAAGGGCTCTCTCAGTTTTAAACAATATAGTAAAAAGGCTTAAAATACCATAAATCACAGCAAAATGTTAACTGATTATACTTTCTTCACATAGAACTACTGATTCACTGAACCACTGAGTTAACGACCCCCAACTTTTAAACAACAAAATAAAAAGATTATGCAACACCGTTTTGAGAATTGCAGAAGAATTGCGTGGGTTTCTAGGACTTACAAAAATCAATATAAAATATGTATAACTTGTACAAGTTATTTTTAACACATCTGCATTTTAAAAATTTATTATCAACACCAAACTATTATTAGAGATACAATTTTTACATATCTCACAAACATAGTATTGAATGAAAGAAACTAGAGACAATGACTATATACTGTGTAATTCTATTTATTAATATATAAACTTTGAAAGAAATTAAACTGGTGCTAAAGTGAAGGATTTTTTTTAAAGCAAAAAAAAAAAAAGCTTTAAGGAACAGCAAGCAAGTAATTGTAGGGAACTGTTACTGGGAAAAGGAATTCAAAAAACTTCTCAAGTGTTAGTAAAGCTCTCATGACACGAGTAATAGTTAAATGAATATCTGACTTACGAAATTTGTTAAGCTACATATTTTTTATGTACTTTTCTGTGAGTTTAATTTTGACAGCAAAAAGTGGTTTACGAATTATTCTTGTCTCTCAAAAAAAATTTTTTAAGAATTTAACCCTTGTAGTTTTCTGTAACTTGAGTTGGACACAGCAAAACACACAGAACATATTTTACATTTATTAAGTTCTAGACTTACTGAAGCTAACTCATCTTTCCAGAAAAAAAGACATAAAAATATGTCAAACTATACTAGATAGCAGTTAAATTGACTTTATTTTGTAAAGTTATTTTATATTAAGAATTATAATGTTTCAACAGTCTCAAATGCAAATAAAGCCTAACTGTACAACAATTTCATTAACTCACTTATTCAACATAAGCCAAGTATCTTTAGTTTTTAAACTCTCTCTTCTTTCTACCTGAGGAGCAATAATCACACAGAGGGCAAGCAAAGAATACCAGATATTAATAATATCTACCAGTTTAACCTTCATAAATTTGATTTGGCATGCAAATTAGAAAGGTAAAGACAGATAACCAAAGGAATAAAAATTCAAAGATACAAAAGGAATAAAAGGCAAGGAGGAAAGAAAGCAGTTGAACACCATATACAGAATAACAGTTTTAAGCAGAAGAGGGAAACGTGGGAGAAAAAAATGGTCTTAAAAAGAGAGGTGATGGTTGCATAACTCTGTGAATATACTGAAAACCACTGAATTGTACACTTTTAATGGGTAAACTGTAAGGTATGTGAGTTAAAAGTTGTCACCAAAGATGGGGTGGGAGGAGTGAAAATGAAGAAAGGAAAAATGATTTACTGTCAGGAAACCCAGGGAAAATGGATAAAGGTAAACACAAATGGAAGATCAGGGTTGAAAATAATACAAGACCACAATCCCTCACAAATCCTGAAATCTAAAATACTCTGAAAATTCAGTTTTCTGTTGACTCATATGGCAGCATGATCTACTCAGAACATTAAACCATGTAAATTTTTCTCAACTGAATAGACTGATCATTCACAATCTGCTGCAGAAACACTGAGATGTTTGATTATGCCATGCTGCCCCAAACTCTTGCTAGGAGTGCTAACAATTAGGTACAGGCTCTGTATTACCTTTCTAAAATTGGAAGAAAAAAAAAAAAAAACTGAATTCTTAAATACACTGATTCCCTGGATCTTGGCTATAGGATAATGGATACATTGCAGTAAAGAGAAAAGCATCAGGTAAATAGGTGAGGGGATCTAAATGGGAAAGAGATGAAGTTGGAAAGGCAACGCAGAGAAGTGGCCTAGCGAAAAAGCCGAAGGGAAAGTCCTAGTTTTTCTCTGTTTTCTGGATCTCCACTAGCGTTCAATAAACTGGCAACCAATGCAGGAAGTCAGGTAAGAAGTAACAAACACACTTAACAAAGAACATTTAAGGAAATTTAATACTGCAAAGAGCCTCAAACAAGTTGCATTTAAGTCAATGCTTCTCTTAATAGAAAGTGAGTAGTAGTAGTATTAGTCCCTATTCATAGGTATCAAAGATTTAACAAACAAAAGCTAGTAAAGAAATTGATCATGAAAAGGAGAAAAGAAAAAAAAAAGATGAGATTAAAAATTTTTTGAGTGCCTTACTTTTCTAATTCTTCAGGATCAAATTTCCACCAAGTTTCAGGTTCATGAAACTCTACTCTGTATCCTTTTCCTATGGCCTACACAAAAGAAAGGAAGAAAACAAAAACCCAGAGAATACTTCTTAAAGTAAAAAGATGGAAGACAGATACAAATTTCACTTAGACAATACTTCTCAATTTGCTCAACCAAGACAAATTTACCTTTAAAATAATATGGTTTATAAAAATTTTAAGGCTACTTAACAGTCAAATTCCAATCACTATTCTCAAGTCCAGGCAAAACTAACAAGATGAACATATTGCTTAATAAGCACCATTCTCAATTTTTAAAAAATTAAGCAAATGGACACACCTCTTTAGAGAACAAGGACAAATGTTTTAATAGTAAACATCAAAGTAACTGAAACTTCAGAATATGAAAAAAGCTGAAAAGAATAGAAAAACTCTCTCATATCTCATATTTACCATTTCCACATATGGTTTCATTTCCCAAGCTTGTGTATTAGTGTTGTCTATTATGACTGGCGATCTCCCCTGATTGATAGCTTGCTTTGCTGAAATAAAAAATAAATTAAAAAAACAAAAAAAACAGAACTATTAGATAAAAATATATAAAATAAAATGTAAACATTCATTAAGCAATTCTCTACATCCTTGTATTTAAAAACAAAACTGTGCAATCTCTAGAGTCAGTGCATGGAAATAAAAGGACTCTGCTAGATTAAGTGGAATTAAGAGACATAAACCCATGTAATGGGTTTTCTTCAGACCAAATGCTGGTTTTGAAAAACTAGCTGTAAAGGACATTTTAGGGGAAATATTCTGTTGAACTTACAGCTAATGAAGACTTCAGTCTAGAGCTTTCATTTACAGAAAATGTAGGGACAAGTGTCATCTGAATATGGTCTGAGTATGAAAAGAGACAAACATTTAATGATATGGAACGATGGAGAGTTTTAACAGAAAATGGCAATTTACAAGATAATATGTAACTGATTTCATTTTGGGCAAAATATAAACGTGAAAAGTTACTAAGACACCAAAAGTTGTCTTCTATAGGTAAAATTCCCAGTAATTCTTTTGAAATAAGAGACTTAGGTAAAAAAAAAAAAAAAAAAAAAGTGCTATGGATTTATCACTACTTACATCCTAAGCAGCTAAATTCCACAGTTCAACTGACTTTGTGGATATTTCTTAGGACAATGATTTCTGAAATTGGGAGCTGAGCTACAACAGAACTTTTCAAACTATATCTCCCTGTCCCTACCCGTTGATTCCCATATGAGGTGAGAACTATTTCACAGTGATTCCTGTTAATGACAGGCAAGACAATTAAGAGCCCACTATAAAATTTATTTTATTTTACAGAGTTCCATCATTTATGAGAGAGACTCCATTTAAGACTGTTCTCACAGAAAGCAGCAAAAGAGCAGTCACTTGGATGGGGAGGAGGCTAGTGGACCTGTGCCTCTCAGAAACCTTCCTGCAGTGGCCACAGCTGGAGGAGGGGTGGTGTCCACCCTTTGGCTCTGTCTCCATCCTGGGCGTCTGCTCAAGGATCACCCTCTCATGGTTCTGACCTCTCTGACCTTGGCCCTCGGGGGACCTCTTGACTTGGCTATTGTTCCAGATTCATGTATCATGCCTCTTCCTAGAGAAACCTGAGAATTCCTCAGACAGGAAGCTTCAGATGCTCCAAGAGCAAATCAGTTAGTGCTTTGAATTTACATGTTAACAAACAGGTTATTTAGCATCACTACAAAAGAGTAACACAAATTACCTCTAACAGGTGGGGCTATGGATGGATGGTTGTTGTTGTTTAGTGGCTAAGTCACGTCCAACTCTTTTGAGACCCCATGGACTATAGCCTGCCAGCCTCCCCTGTACATGGGATTTCCCAGGCAAGAATACTAGGGTGGGTTGCCATTTCCTTCTCCCCACTATAAAATTTAAAAGGCTGAGGCAAAATGCAATGATATGTAAGTTTTGCTGAGATTTAGAATTCAAACCACTAAGTTTCACATAATGAAAACATTTATACAGATGTCTAAGGGAAGATAGAATTTTAAAGGCTAAGTAATAATGACTAATGTGGAATGTAAATACATATTTGGGAGACGACGTCTCTAAATGTTAAAAGAAAGTTACAACTTGGGTCACAAACAGGATACCAAGATGCTATCAATTCCCACTGCTTCACCCTGAACATTGATCATACTTTCATTTTTTAAAAAAAATATTAAAGTAATTCTCCTAATGTCTGATAGACAGGCTTACACCTCTAAGGAGTCAAATTCTACAAAAGGAGCTTATTAACCAAATAAATCTCTGATTTGCAGGAATGGAGATATTATTCTCTTTCCATGAATAATTATCATCCAATACCACATTCCAGTGCACTCCAGGAAAATAAAGGTCCTGAGAAACCAATGCCTAAATACTCAAATAAAGAGAGTCATTTTCTCAAATAAATTAACCACCATACTCTAAGAAAGAGAATAATGACATCTTGGAGATATTTTAAATTTATAAGCAGTTAAAGATGAATTTAGATCCTTCTAATAAACATGAGGCAGACTGATATTCCCAGAATAATGACTGGCATTTAAAAGTATTCAATAAATGTGTGTAAATTAAACGTAATGCTCACAACTTTCAAAATGTCCAGCTATTGCCAGTTATCATTACCTTGAAAGGGGTTAAAAATTACCTTGGAAAAGTCCACACTTACTATACTAATAAAACCAGTGGTTTATCTAGACACCAATATGTTCAGCAAGTATAATTCACACAGCACAAACATTTTAATAAAATAGTCTAGTATTGGAGAAAGAAAAAAAATGTCCCACACAAACTTTCCAGTTCACCAAAGATATACTGCCTCATTCCCCTTATCATCTACTTCTGTTCCTCTTAACTCTGGGCCAATAACTCTAAGCATTTTGGGAACTGCCAGTATGATCCTTATTTGACTTGGGTAGTAACACCGCAGCAGTTTAAAAAATAAAAAAGAATTAATTAAAAAATTTTTTTTTCTAAAATAAATATTTGGAGAAATCCTAGAATCAATACTAGAAAATAGTCTTAAAATCAAACTTATCCGACATTTAAACTTTTTATTCAAAAATATCCTCACTGAAATTCCTTACTTTGAAAATTGAGAATTAGAAAGAAAAGCATTTATGCTGCTTTTTCCGGTACATACTGTACTTCAGGGTAACACTAGTTGCTAGTTCTAGGTAACAGGACGTTCCTCATTACAGAAGAATTCTAGCCACTGAACACAGAAGGAATGACAGACCTAAAAAAAATCATTTTGCAACTTTAATGAAATAACTGATTAAGGAAACAATTCATTCTTGAATAAAACAGGGAGCAGACTGTTCGTCTGAAGCTACTGATCTTAGCATCACTAAAAATGGGACAACCATTTACTTACAAAGAAAAAAAGGTTGAAACAAATAAATCCTACAAGTTAAATGACTACCACAAGGAAGCAAATAGGCTGTTCACTGTAATCGCTCTACTCCAGGTTTAAATAATGTTTCATCATCAATGCATTCTTAATCTTTTAAAAAAGAAATCAGATTATAGTGTAAGCATGTACCTACACAGTTCTAGATTAATAGTTTTCAATTCTGACTGTAACATGAGAATATCCAGGAAACTTAAAAAAAAAAAAAAAAAAAAAAAACACTAATATTTAGATCCACTCCAGACCAACCAAGGGCTTCCCCAATGGCTCAGTGGTTGAAGAATCCACCTGCAATGCAGGAGCCTGGGAAGACGCAGGTTCGATCCCTGAGTCAGGAAGATCCTCTGAAGAAGGACATGGCAACCCACTCCAGCATTCTTGCCTGGAGAATCCCATGGGCAGAGGAGCCTGGCAGTCCACAGGGTCGTAAAGAATTGGACATGACTGAAGTGAATGAGCACACGAGGATGTCAGACTAACTAAACCAGAATCTCTGAGGCTAACACTTGGGCATGAGTTTAACAACAACAAAAAAAAATCCCCAAGTGATTCAAATGTTCAGCCAAGGTTAATAACTACTATTCCAAAATTAAAGCAAATTGACCCATGTGCCTCTAAAAAGTGTATTAAGTAATTTTTTTGTATCAGTGAAAAAAATGTTTAATATTCATGGACATTAAGCCTTAGAAAATATTAGCATTACTCAAGGAAATAACTTTTGGTAACACATAACAAAAATATCAAAGTTTTCTAAATTTGTTTATGAGGTAATATCAGAGGTTTTCTGAATTTGTTCATGAGGTATAAAGCAGTATATCAAAACATCCTATACTTCTATTGTACTGGCTTATGTACACTATCTACAGTTTAAAAAATATTCTAACTACATTCTCTGATTTTCACCTCTATCAGGTAGAGTAAGTATAATTATCACTGCTTCTAAGAGATGAAAAACTGGGTCTCAAAGCTCTTTTGATGGCTTGTCAAAGTCATCCAGTTGGTAAAAAGAAAAAAAAGTCAAGAATAAAAATTCAAGTATTGTGACTCCTAGTCAAATATTCTATCCCAGGAGACTTGGCCCAAAACAAACCTCTGTTCTGGTTCCAGTCATGGGCATCACCAAGTTGATTAACATTATACCTGTACCCATCTTGATGGTGAAAATAGTCATCAGTGCTGAACACAATGCCATCACGACTCTGACCAAGCAGAATTCTGTTAATAAAAGAAATCATAAAGGTGCCATTTATAAAATCTATAACCATCAGAAATAAGCCACATAGGAAAGATTATTAAATGAATAGCTGGTACATATTTGTAAATATATTGCAGGCAGAACAGCACAAGAGTTGAACCTTAAAAAGCTTTCAGATTCCAAATATCATTTCACACTTAAATCTACATAATAATGGCCAGTAATAAAAACTATTTAAAGTGGCTTCTATATTGCAAGTTTTTTTTTTTTTATATTGCAACTTTTAAAAACATTCTCCAATTCAAAATGATGTCAACTTTCCATGTTTTAACTTTAGTCAATTTGTATTTGGTGCCTAAAATTGCCTAAATTTAACACAATAGGTA
The DNA here is from genome assembly GCF_029407905.1 of Bubalus kerabau. Taxonomy (NCBI): domain Eukaryota; kingdom Metazoa; phylum Chordata; class Mammalia; order Artiodactyla; family Bovidae; genus Bubalus; species Bubalus kerabau. The sequence goes on along the minus strand of NC_073635.1, from coordinate 29,078,027 downwards.
ACCTAAGACAAGCAAGCTTAAGGAAGCAATTCATCTGGGGAAAACTACATTTGGATCAAGGTAAGTTTTGATGGCTTTGATATACTATTTCTATAAAGCACAAACATGCATGACCTGAAAGTGGGACTTGCGGTTTAAGGCTGTGAAACAGTCAATGATCCTCCAGAGTATAATCATGTTTTTAATTTTTAAGAGATTAAATTACTAAATGAAATTAACTACTAAATACTGAACAAAGAACACACTCTCAGAACAAGTCAGTGGTAATCAAGGTCTGTTCTCACGATTTACTACCTTTAACTTCTAAGCACAAAGAGATTCACAAGTGTTCAGTGTAAGAGAATTCCCATAACCAGCGACTCATGAAAGAGATTGGAGATGTGCTGAGAAAAGGGAAAAGACAGTAGGAACAATTTGGATCCAACAATAACAAAAAATCCGCCTGCAATGCAGGAGACCCTGGTTGATTCCTGGGTCATGAAGATCACCTGGAGAAGGGATAGGCTACCCACTCTAGTATTCTGGCCTGGATTCCATGGACTGTACAGTCACAAAGAGTCAGACACAACTGAGGCAACTTTCACTTTATCTCCCCTCCTTCAACCATTAGGCAGTTGGATTATCATTGTATTGGGCTTCCGAGGCGGCGCTAGTGGTAGAGGTTGCCTGCCAATGCAGGAGACTTAAGAGATGTGGTCCATCCCTGGGTCAGAAGATCCTCTGGAGGGCATGGCAACCCACTCCAGTATTCATGCCTGGAGAATCCCGTGGACAGGGATTCTGTCCCTCTGGCAGGTCACAGTTCATGGAGTGGACTGAAGCAACTGAGCATATGTAATTCTATAATCTCTTTTTGAGGAGGAGAAGGGAGTAGAAGGTGCTGGGAGGAATGATATTGTCCTGGGATGATTCAAGAATACTTCCTAATAAAAGTAACAAAGAATTTCAACTATTAAAATAACAAACATCTCTCCTTTCCTCAGATAAAACTGCATATATTTTATATAAAAATAAAATTATATAAATGTTAAAAATGTACTGTATACTTCCACTTATAGAATTCTGATTCAAATTACTTTAAACAAACCAAAGTAAATGGTTTATCATGTTGAAGTTGGCAGAAACCAACACAACTCTGTAAAGCAATTATCCTTCAATTAAAAAATAAATCTTAAAAAAAAGTAAATGGTTTAAATTGTTTGAGGATAAAGCTGGATTTCTCTTTTAACTGGCCATGATTTTCCCAAAATATACCATCTAACACATTTGGCATCCTGTTTGTTTATAAGTGACAAAAAATGCCACAATATTAGCATTCCAAACCAAAGCTCAATTGTCTAAAAATATTTTGATCATAATCAACTAGATGATGCCTAGTTATGTTTCAAAGTACCAGAAACCTGATACTATCTTTCCTAGATAACATATATGTTTCTTTTTTTTTCCCCTCTGTTCTACTACTTTACTAGCAGATGATCCTCTAGGTTTAATAATACCATACTACAAGAGTATAGGATCTTCTGTACCCAAGAGATGCTTAACCTCTTCCAAAAAAAAAAAAAAAAAAAAGTGGGGAGAGAAGGGATAGTAAATCAATTTATATCATTAAACCATGTCAACATCAAACATGAGCAAATCTCAATGAAGAATATCTTAGGTGTATAAATCATAACAGCAGCAAATAATTTTAGCTTGGGGAGACTTTTTCCTCCTAGACTGCTCATGCATAGTTTCAAAATTCCCTGAATTATCTCAAAAATACCTTTATCAATCTAGATATATCTAATGTTATATCAACCATCTGAACCAAAAGTAAATTATTTAAGACTATCAGTATTTTCAAAATTCTTAGTCAGATTCTATTAGAACCCCCCCCAAGTTACGACAGGTACTAAAATGGATTCTCAGAATGCCAAAATTTAGACTTGAGAAATCAAGTATACAATAAAAACTTCAGATGTGGTCCCACTGGCCACTTGATTCATATTTTTTCAAAATAGCTATCTTTCTGAGGACCTAGTATGTGCCAAGCATTTTATATATATACCTCTATGATTCCATTTAATCCTCACAACAACCTTGCCAACGTGGTATTAAACAAATTCAGAGATGAAAATAATTTCAGAAATCAGGCCACCAAAATCACATAAACAATGGTGGAAGAGCCAAAACCAATAGCTCACAACATCCCTGCCTCCTGGTGTCCACACCCTTGGACAATCCCCTCAACTGAGGAGACCTTACAGCCTACAGATAGCAAGAAACTGAGGCCTTCAATCCAATAGCTCACAAGGAAATGAGTCTTTTCAACAATTCTGAGAGAGATTCCATGCAGGTCTTCCCCCAAGACAAGCCTTCAGACCAAAACACAGCCCAAGGCAACATGGTGATCACAGCATCATTAGAGACCTTGAAAAAGAGGCATCCAGATTCCTGTCTTTCAGAAACTGTGAGACAATAAATGTTTATTGCTTTAACAAGTCAGCTTCAGGGAACTTTGTAACACAACCATAGATAAAAAATTTACTCTGTACTTACAATCTTTCACTTGAGTAACAAGTGAGCTGTATTCTTTAAACGTCATTTTGAGAGTCCTACTCCCCAAAATGGTCTACTATATATAGAATCACTGTAATTTTCCTGCTTTTTTTTTAATTTCTAAAAACTATATGTTTTCTATAACACATCATAAAATAGAAGTGATTAAAAAAAAACCTCTTGAGTAAAACTGATACTGCATGAATTCTTTACCTCCTTATGTACTGAGTGGCCTTGCATACCCTCTGGCCCAAGACTACTGGGACACTTCATTCTCCAAATACTCCTTGAAAGAAGAAAATTACTCTACATAAGAAAAAGTCAATCTTTCCTTTGGAGTTTAAACTGAGAGCTCTTCCAACAGAAGGAAGGAAAAAAGAAATCTCTTCCTCTCTTCAAACTGTTGTGTTCTATGGCTGCTATAACAAATTATCACAAACTTGGTGGCTAAAAACAACACAGGTTTATTATTCGACTGTTCTGAAAGTCAGAAGTCTGAAATCAGTTTCATTAGGTTAATATCAGTTGTGGTCAGGCTAGCATTCCTTTAAAAGCAACCTACATATCCATCTTGACTCATGGTCCCTTCATCACCAAAGCCAGCAGAGTAGGACTTTCTCTTTCTGACAAGTGCTTCAACTACCTTTTACTCCTGATCAACTCCAGACATTTTGCTAATATGATGAAATTACTGCTTCTGATAATACTCTGGTGAAATCTGTAGCATAAAGGAATGGGGATTTGCTGAAGTAATTTTCATTTATGCCTCCTCCTTCCAAGAACACAGTATAAGAACCTAGCAAAATCTTTAGCCCACACCCCTAAGAATGATACCCCAAACTTGATCCCTAAATGGTCTTGAGACCAATCATGGAACCAAAGGATTCAGTTTGGCTGATTGCCAACTGCAACAGCAACAAAATTCTACCTCTAGAATATTGTTGAATTCTGCCTCAAATGAACCTTTCATCAAAAGGCCGTCAGTTTACCTAAGAGGACAAAGAGCTGGCACCTTGTCATACTTACAGAAGTTGTGTGAACTGGTTTGCACAGGCTTATTTGTAAATATTTAAAGTCTGTACTTGTATTCAAATTTAATGTTAAGACTGGTTTCATCAAAATCTGTTCATGAAGTTGTGGTAAACAATAAGCCTCTGCGACTTGTAATCAAGTTGGCTTTTAGGTCAGTTATCAGTAAATAAAGATAATGCTGTCTTGAGGGTTGAGATGAGAAACCAAAACATCAAAAGTGGAGGCAATTAAGAAAACCTCTAAATAAGTAAAATCCTGAGAAAAATGAAAGGACACATATTATGTCACCTGCAGTGGAGGGCAGGGTACTAGTTCAAGTGCACAAGGATATGAAGATAAAGAGGTAGGTAAGGACTAAAGGAAGAAAGGGACTTGAATACTATCCCCAAAGAATTTGAAATTTATCTAACTCACTATAACTCATTACCACATATCAATACTAAACAATGTTATATTTTAATTTAGTGCCCCAAATCAGTTCAACTCTGATCCTCCAAATCTTTACTCCTTTTTTCAAAGCTCATTTGAAAAGCTAAATCCTACATGAAACCATTCCTCACTAGAGAATATGTGGCTTCATATCCAATCCCAAATAACCATTCCTACTTCATTCAAAAAGTGCTGACCTAAAAGAGATACTTCTGCCTCTTTAACCAAGCTATTCAAAGCCAGGAGTCGGGTATAGAGCAACCCATGTGATAGATATTAAAGTGAAGGATTAGGTAAGATACACAGTCTCATTTACATCCCAACTTTGATCTCTTATCAGTTTTTATAACTTCTACCAAGTCCTTTAACCTGAACTCATTTTTTATTAGCCTCTGCTGCTTCTAAAAAGTGAAAAGGCTAATTCATCTTCCAAGATGGTTATATACGCAAGTACTCTATAACCTAAAAACAGTAACATAAATGGTAGTTGTGACTGTAACTTCCATTCTTATTACACCTAATTTCTCAAATAAAGAAATATACATGGGGTCGCAAAGAGTCAGACATGACTTAGTGACTGAACAACATATTAAATATAATCACCTCTCATCTCCCACTACAATTACGTCTCCTTGAACTTCTACTGAATTGCCACTACACTTGACTCTTTTTCAGTTTCCACACACTCCAATATGTTGTTCCAAACCTAATCCTTCTTTTTTACATTCTATATCAGAGGCCCTCACCAGAAGATGCCTTCATCCAATTTCCAACCATCTCTTTTCTGATATTCCAAATCTAGAAGAACGCCCATGTTTTTCAGACTTCATTCTTAATTTCTATCCTTTCTAAAGAAGGGTTGAAATATCATTTTCTCCACAAAATTTTCACTAAAAAGGAATCAAAATGCAGACTTAAAATTCATTCACAAAATAACAGTTTACAATCTAGCTTGTAATGTCTATATAACTTAAATCTTTCTCTAATTTCTTGCTTCTGAAGAAATACTGTGTACGTTTTTTAGACTGTCTTGCAAATAAATATAAACCATTTACAAAATAGTTCCTTGGACTTTTTTATCATCACACAAAGACATCAAATAAACTCTTTTCCCTCTTATCTAGCATAAACCTCGAATCATCCTATATAAACTACAAAGAAACTGTACTGTTTTTCATAGCTGCACAAATGTGTTTGACTGCATCAATACTTTAAAAATGTAAACAAAGATAGGAATTTGAAACATTTCACCACACAATAAAACATCATCAGTTCTAACTTCACTAATTTCAGATATTGCTCACTTCAAACTCTTAAAGAAACTGCAAAAAGGTTCCCTCCATCAACAATGGTACGAACACAACACAGTTCTTAAAACAAGTGCAAAATTCCTCTCCTTGGGTTATCTCACTTGCTTCTCATAATAATTCCAGAAAAATAAGTATTATTCATTAAAGGTGAAACCTGTCCAAGGTCACAAACTGAAATAACTGAGTCAAAGCTCAAGTTTTCTATCCATGAATCCAACTCTTCTTGAATAGCTGACTTGAAGGGCAGCACAGTTCTCAAATAGCATTTGCTTTCATCACAGCCATTATTTCACATGGTGAATCTATTTTTAAAGTCCTTAACAGGATCTTAATAAGAATATATATGTCAATTCTCCTTTCCTCTATCAGAAAACATCTTTTAAAATATTTACCATCATATGCCATTCTCAAGTATAACAAATTAAAGATTTTTTACAAGACACATAAAAGCATTTGCCATTGATTACAACTATCATGATCTTAAAGCAATAAATTACCAAGTATTCACTTGGTATCCTTTACTTACCGAGACAATGTCGTTTTCCCAGAACCAGGCAAACCTCTTAAAAGAATAAGTAACTTCTGCAATTTATGTAACTTTTCCTCTTCAAACTGCTGGTTTATAAACCTGTCTGTTCCATCACACTCCTCCACAGAAGGATCTTTCCAGTATCCTTCACTGGTTTCACAGAAACCATTACTCGCATACCCATCTTGCACACTGTAGTCATTTCTAGAGGGATGATCACTACTGGTGATATCACTGCAGTCAGTATATTCATTGTTCTCATCAAAAGTCAAACCATCCCAGTTAGCATGACAACTATTTATAAAATATCCATTCTGCATCTCAAAGTCATCCTGGGAATGGAAAACATTTGACGGTGGATTTGGTGGAACACTGAATCTTTCAATATTTAAGTGATAGTTAAAACTGGGAAGATGAGGGTCTTGTGGTACTACAAAAGAATCCATTGCTTGCCACTCATGCCTGAAGGAAGTAAATGAATCGTCACAAAATGTAGGTATCATTTGTCCATTACAAGGGTATTTACCTGGCTCATTCCCCACCCACTGTTGATAACCACAATGTGGTTGAAGGCCATTACTAAGATATTTTTTCTTTTCTTCTTCAGATTTTAACAGATCATTATTAGGGCTCTGATAATATGCAATGAGTTGTTTCTCAGAGAGTTCAGGTTCCTTACAACTACTTTCTGAATCATCTTTTTCATTTTCAAGCTCTTCAATTTCTTTGTAAAACTGGAACAATTCATTGTCAATCTCTGATTTTTTGGAGTTAAATTTCTGTTTCTTTTGTTTTCTTTTGCCATCTCTACCATTGATAGTGTCTGCTTGATTCCTCCTGTCATTACATTTTTTTTCCTCAGGGGGTTTGTAAATGGGTCCTATAAATGCTTTACTTGTGCTATATATCTCATCATCTGTGGATACCAATGGAGGATGCATATCCTGTACAACTTGTGAATCAACAGACTCAATAACATCTGGTCTGTCGCTAGGCATCCCATCATGCGCAGGTTTCAGCAAATCTGTAGTTTGGGTTTTGTTCTCCTGAGGATAACTACGTCCTCTAACATTAGTGATGGTTACAGGGGTCCAATCACTTCCAGTTTTCTCTTGCTTTCTGTAAAAATTACCACTACCATGATAGGGGAAAACATATGCCTCTTCAGTAGACTTCAATTTCTTGGAGCATGGTTCACTTAGTAGTTCTTCCTCATGTCCCATGGATTTAGCTTCAACTTCACCATAAGGCATCTGAGGAGAAAATCACACAACTAATACTTTAAAAACCTAAACAAAAATTTCCTCAGAAACAATAGAAAAAAACAATTTGATATAAGCATTTAAAAACCATTTTCACAAAACACGAAAATTTTAAAGTTGAAATTTTATAACCCTGTACTACTGCTATGACATTGTGATTTAAAGCAGGAGTTTCACTGAAGGTAAATAAACATCCTTTTTTAAAGAAAGTTATATCTCCTATTTAATCTAACTCATGTATTTCTGAATTCAAGAACATAAGCAAAAACTTAAGCAAGCTTGGAAAGCTCAATCAGTAATACACATTTCAATGACACAGATATACAATCGTATACTAAAAAGGAGAGTAAGTGTGCCAACCAAAATGACACAGATCCAAACTGGCTGTAATAAACGGTATCATAAATGTCTTCCTGTTTAAAACCACTAGGTCCTTAGCAAGCCTCACACAACCACAAGTGTTAGCAATCAAACGTCAGATTAACTGAAATGTCAGTCTTTATAGGCCCTATTCTTGCGAGGAGAGTAAAAGTGTCCCCAAGTGTGTGTATTAATTTTAAAGGAAAAAACAGTAACTTAAGTTGTCCTGAGAATGACAAATATGTGATGTTTAGAAATCTGGCAACTCCCCAAATCAAAGCCCTCATCTTTTCCAGATGGTTCGTCGATCTCGTAGATAAATAAACTCTGCTTCCCTTAAAAAATTTTGGGGACCCTCAACAGTACAATTTAAAAGCCTGTTTTGATCAATACTTCATTCCGCCCGCTCTCTGGTCTTCCTTTCTCTAATACGAAAGCAAAGGAAAGGGCAAAAACACGAGTGGGACAGGACGGCCCCAAGGGGACTGAAAGAAAATACACCTGAAGAGAACGCCAACCTCCTAGAAACAGGCCCCTCCTAGGCCGCTTCTCAGGTTCTCATTTCCTCATTACAAACAGCAAAAAAGTCCTAGGGAAGAGAAAGGAGAGAGGCCTATACACAACCTTAACCCTAAGGCCTCCTGACCTCCAAACAGGGCAGCCCGGGCAAAAGCGCTTCACCCAATTTCTCTGTCCCAAAGGAGACACGTTCAGGTTCTGTCTAGGAATTCCAAAGAGCTCCGAGACCCAAAGGTTCACTCCCGGCTTCTGTTTACGGCTAACCTAAAGGGTTCAGTCAAGCGCCGGCGAGAAGCCAAGCCACTGAAGGAAGAAGAAAGAAACTGAAAAACCTCCCCACCACAACCCCACCTCGCTTAAAATGGTCTGTTTACTCACCTTATACCACAGTTCTGCATTGACCTCAAAACAGTAGGTGAAAGAAGCACGGAGACCTTCCCCAAACAGATACCGGGTGGGACTGAAAGCCGGGACCTCAGGAACCGAGAAACAAGCCGCCACTCCGTACGCAAGATGGCGACCACCTCACAGTTACCCCGGCAGGAATTACGAATTCGCGCCAAGGCATTGTGGGAAACGAAGTCCGGAATTCACACCCAGCCTGGAAATCTCAACGTCTCCCAGAATGCATTGCTTCACATACGCGCTGAGGACAAAAAGCGAAGGCCGGAAGAAGTTCTTAGATTGGAGGCGGGACGTTGTTTAGATATAACAACTTCGGCTAAAACAGGCATCGACCTGGTCTGGTGTTCACCCCTAAATGAAAAGACACTGTGAGTGCCTGACATCCAAAACAGATACATAAGCTGTTCTGAGTACAGGCTTTTACTAAGTCGCTTCAGTCGTGTCCGACTCTGCGACCCCATGGACTGCAGCCTACCAGGCTTCTCCGTCCATGGGATTCTCCAGGCAAGAACACTGGAGTGGGTTGCCATTTCCTTCTCCGCAAAATAAGGCTTTTAGGGATACTCAAAAACTTTTCAAAGGGGTCTTAACATTTCACCTCGCCAACTAGGCTTACTAACGTTTCTACGAAAAACCAGTCAATGACTAGGTTCATGTTTTTCTGTCCAAGAAGAGAATCACTGCAGCTGAGCCTTGATAACAGATAAAAGTACTTGTGATAAAATAACTTAAAATGTCATAACTGTATTTTGTTTTGGGAACTGAAGACCATTTTCTGAGCCTTCTCGTTAAAAGTCAACTTGTGGAAAGCGCTTAGAACTGGGCTTGGTAAAAGTAAGTGCTATGTAAGTGTTTGTTAAATTTAGAAATAACCACAAACCGAACAATTGGCAGTCCTCTGCTCAGGGCCCCTTTTCTCTTCCCACCGTCTCCCCACTCTCTCTAGACCCACTCCTTCACCTGCAGAGAAATTGCTTATCTCTTCACACATATTTTGCGGAGAAGGCAATGGCAACCCACTCCAGTACTCCTGCCTGGAAAATCCCATGGACAGAGGAGCCTGGTAGGCTGCAGTCCCTGGGGTCGCAAAGAGTCGGACACGACTGAGCGACTTCACTTTGACTTTTCACTTTCATGCATTGGAGAAGGAAATGGCAACCCACTCCAGTGTTCTTGCCTGGGGAATCCCAGGGATGGTGGAGCCTGGTGGGCTGCCGTCTGTGGGGCTGCACAGAGTCGGACACGACTGAAGCAACTTAGTAGTAGTAGTCACACGTATTTAAATACATATGTAAGGAAACCCGTTGCCATAGCGTATTAATTTATAAATATAGTAGTTAAAATCACAGTCTCTAATGTTTGCATTGGATTATTTAACAGCCTTATGACCAAGAGGGCTCACCAAGAGCAATCCATCCTCTTACAGCGACAGACTCATCCTCAAATTGAAATTCTCACGTCGACCTTTATAATGTTTCCTCGTGATTAGATTCAAATTAAACTAAAAAGCCTCTTGATGAAAGTGAAAGAGGAGAGTGAAAAAGTTGGCTTAAACCTCAACATTCAGAAAACGAAGATCATGGCATCTGGTCCTATCACTTCATGGCAAATAGATGGGGAAACAGTGGAAACAGTGTCAGATTTTATTTTTCTGGGCTCCAAAATCACTGCAGATGGTGACTGTAGCCATGAAATTAAAAGACACTTACTCCTTGGAAGAAGAGTTATGACCAACCTAGATAGCATATTGAAAAGCAGAGACATTACTTTGCCAACAAAGGTCCGTATAGTCAAGGCTATGGTTTTTCCAGTGGTCATGTATGGATGTGAGAGTTGGACTGTGAAGAAAGCTGAGTGCCAAAGAATTGATGCTTTTGGAACTGTGGTGTTGGAGAAGACTCTTGAGAGTCCCTTGGACTGCAAGGAGATCCAACCAGTCCATTCTAAAGGAGATGAGCCCTGGGTGTTCTTTGGAAGGAATGATGCTAAAGCTGAAACTCCAGTACTTTGGCCACATCCTGTGAAGAGCTGACTCATTGGAAAAGACTCTGATGCTGGGAGGGATTGGGGGCAGGAGGAGAAGGGGACGATAGAGGATGACATGACTGGATGGCATCACCGACTCAATGGACGTGAGTTTGAGTGAACTCCGGGAGATGGTGATAGACAGGGAGACCTGGCGTGCTGCGATTCATGGGGTCGCGAAGAGTCGGACACGACTGAGTGACTGAACTGAACTGAACTGAAGTGATGCATCCTTGGTGGAAACAACCACATGGGTGAAGTTGTGTTCTTCCTCGGGATGGTACATCTGGAGGCACAGAATGTCTGTCTATCCACTATAAGGTGGTATTAATTTTTATCACCGGATCAAGGTGTTGTAGTTTCTTCACTTGGTTTTCCTCTGCTTTCATCCCTTAAGCAATCTGTGAAAAAATACTTTGAGACCAAGAAAATGTCTCACTCCTAATCAAACTCTACCTTAAAGATTTTGCCTTCATTTATGATTCTTACTGCAACTGCTCTTTACAATGTTAGTTGTGTTTATTTCCCCCTACCTCCTTCAACTCCACCACATTTATTAGTTTTCATGCTTGTTGCTGTTCAGTCCAATCATGTCCAACACTTAGTGATCCTAAGGACTGCCACATTCCAGGCCTCCCTGTCCCTCACCATTTCCTGAAGTTTGTCTAAGTTCATGTCCATTGCAAGGGTGTTGACATCCAGCCATCTCATCCTCTGAAGGCCCTCTTCTCCTTCTGCCTGCGATCTTTGCCAACTTCATGGACTTTTCCAATGAATATTGGAGTTTCAGCTTCAGCATCAGTCCTTCCAAGAAGTAGTCAAGGTTGATTTTCCTTAAGATTGACTGGTTTGATCTACTAAAAAGAAAGTTTTGATGGTACTAAAAGGAAAATCCCCCTTACTTCCTATCAGTATGAATTTACATGTTCCTTTTTGTTCAAGAAGTTAGAGTCCATTGCTGTTCTTATTTGTTTATTAGTTTATAATAGTCCCATTTTTAGGACAGTTTTAGTCTCAGAGAAAAATTGAGTAGATAGTACAGAGTTTCCATGTATCCCATTCACCTCACATACAGTTTCCCCTGTTACTAATCTCTTTCAGGATTATAGTATTTTATATATATTTTGTGTGTGTATATATATATACAGTATTATAGTACATCATTACAATTAATGAACCAATATTGATAAACTAATGTCAAGGACAGACCATCGTTTTTCCTTAGTCTTTCACTAACGTCCTTTGTGTCCCAGGGTTCCATCCAGGATGCAATATTACATGGGGTTGTCATTTCTCCTTAGTCTCCTCCTGTGACGGTTTCTCACACTCCACTTGGTTTTGATGACGTTGGCAATTTTAAGGAAAACGAGTCAGGAACCTTGTAGGATGCTCTTATATTAGAACTTATATGATTCTTTTCTCATGATTAGACTGGAATTATGGGTTTTTGAGAGGGAGACCACAGAGGTAAAGTGTCATTTTCATAACATTATAACAGGTGTACATACTACCAACATAGTTTGTGATTGTATATGTTGATCAACAGAGTAGTGTTGGTCAGGTTTCTTCACTGTAAAGTTACTCTTTTTCCCCTGCTTGCCCTGCCATACTCCGTGGAAGGAAGTCATTGTGCACAGCACACATTTCTGGAGTGCTCTCCATTCATTAGAGTATTTAAGTAATTTACTGTGAATTCTTCTACATAGGAGACTTGTCTCTTCTCTCCTTTCCTTATTTATTTATTTTGTCACACTGGATCTTCACTGTGGTGCTAGGACTCAGTTCTGGCATGTGGATCTTAGTTCCCTGACCAGGGATTGAACCATCATCCCCTGCCTTGAAAGGCAAATTCTTAACCACTGGACCACCAGGAAAGTCCCCATCCTTATTTATTTTGATGCTCAAATTACCTGAGGTTTGCCCAGCTTTGGGTTGACTCCTTTTGACCTGCACATTGAGTACTTCCTTATCTTGTGGCACAGGATTTTCCAGGCTTCATTCATTACTCATGATCTGGAATCAAAAATTTCTCCAAATCTTGGTTTCTTCCCTGCCCGACCCCCCTTGGAGAATGGTATTTAGAAGCTAAGACCTTGGCCCTAAGAGTGCTTATTGATACTAGAGTATTACTGCTTTCAGGTCATCTCAGTAGACAGAAAGTGGGGAGAGGGCAACAGATTTCTTTTTTTATTATTTAAGAAAACATAAATATTGATACTTAAAATTCCAATATAATTCCACAATGTTCTCTTAAAAATTTTTTATTAAGGTATAACTGATTTACAGTGTTGTGTTAATTTATGCTATATGGCAAAGAGATTCATTTTTATGTATAATACATTTTTTATATTTTTTTCCATTATGGTTTATCACAGGATATTTAATATAGTTTCCTGCGCTATATAGTAAGACCTTGTTGTTATCCATTCTATGTATAGTAGCTTTATAGTGTTTTTTGTTGCCGTCCCCGTTTCATATTTGTGTCTGCCTTCTTCAACTGCGAGAACCTTGTTTCCTCATAGTACATTTTCCTAATCCTGCATTACACATAAAATCCTGCATTACACATAATCCTGCATTACACATCAGAATTGCTAAATTCACATATTTACCTAAGCAAACCTACTAAAAAGGGTTCAAGCCTTGGTTGTAGTTTTTCTTCTGTAGATTGAGGGTTGAAAGTCAAAATACTAGGTACAAAAATAACTTGAATTACTTCTCTTGCACTACCCTATTACATTTCCATGGGTTTATGTTAGTTATTTGAAATTCACCTGAGTTTATTTTTTTTCTATTTCCAGTTTTGGTTTATTTTTCCTTCCATTACTGATGATTTCATTTTACTTTTGAAATATGTAGAATAATATGTTTCCCAAAGTGTAAACCATCCAAAAGGGTATATTCAGAGAAATATCACTCTCTTCCCTCTCTCTTAAACACTTTTTCCTACAACCTTTTATATATATACAATTTTCTTGTTTTCTGATATATCCTCCTTATGTCTCTTTTTGCAAAAAATAAGCAGACATATGTATGTTTTCTTATTTCTCTTTTCTTACTCCAAAGTGAACATACCATATATGCAGTTTTCAATTTTTTTTTTCAGCTACAATATCTTCTGGATATCATTTTTACATCAATTTAGAGAGATCTTCTTTTGGGCTCCAAAATCACTGCAGATGGTGATTGCAGCCATGAAATTAAAAGATGGTTACTCCTTGGAAGGATAATTATGACCAACCTAGATAGCATATTAAAAAGCAGAGACATTACTTTGCCAACAAAGGTCCCATTTTTCCAGTGGTCATATATGGATGTGAGAGTTGGACTGTGAAGAAAGCTGAGCACCGAAAAATTGATGCTTTTGAACTGTGGTATTGGAGAGTGGTATTTAGAGTCCCTTGGACTGCAAGAGATCCAACCAGTCCATCCTAAAGGAGATCAGTCCCAGGTGTTCATTGGAAGGACTGATGTTGAAGCTGAAACTCCAATCCTTTGGCCACCTGATGGGAAGAGCTGATTCTTTTGAAAAGACCCTGATGTTGGGAAAGATTGAGAGCAGGAGGAGAATGGGACGACAGAGGATGAGATGGTTGGATGGCATCACCGACTCGATGGACATGGGTTTGGGTGAACTCCGGGAGTTGGTGATGGACAGGGAGGCCTGGCGTGCTGCGGTTCATGGGGTTGCAAAGAGTCGGACACAACTGAGTGACTGAACTGAACTGAACTGAATCCTTGAAGAAGGAAATGGCAACCCACTGCAGTATTCTTGCCTGGAGAATCCCATGGACAGAGGAGCCTGCTGGGCTACAGTCCACGGGGTGGCCAAGAGTCGGACACAACTGAACAACTATCACTCACAGTCACTTGAGCTAATCCTGTGACCACTGCAGAAGGGACACTGTAACTGCAGACACACGGGCCATCACTATGGCACTGTGTAACTGAAACCTCTGGAGTGGTCCCTTTGGTAATTCTGTTTCCCTTGTAAACAGAAAAATCCATAAACAAAAGGCACTTGTGTACTTGTCTAGGAGGAAGAGGGGATTGAGGAGTTTCACTTTCTGATGCCAATGGATAGAATGGGTTGGTTGGCACTGACTGGCACTTCTGTCCTCGGCAGGGCCCAAAGGGAACCTGGGACAGACCAGTGGCAGCCAAGGAGGCTGAGAGTTACCTGCAGAAAGCTCATGGGCAGGACCGGTGACATGGTTTGTGGGGCCCAGCTCGAAATGAAAATGCAGGGCCCCTTGTTAAAGAATCAAGATAATTCAAGACAGCAGAGCATTAAATGAAGTACCAGTCCTTCTGAGCACAGGTCCCTGTACTGCTGTGCAGGCTCCACATCCATGAAGCCAGCCCTTTTTATGGTGTCCAATAGTGGGAGGAAGGAGACTTGCAATAGCTTGCCTTTTGGTCAAATGATAATTCTTACTTTCATTTTCACTAAAGATTATTAGGGAAAGATTGAAGGTGGGAGGAGAAGGGGATGACAGAGGATGAGATGACTGGATGGCATCACCAACTCGATGGACGTGAGTTTGAGTAAGCTCCGGGAGTTGGTGATGGACAGGGAAGCCTGGCGTGCTGCAGTCCATGGGATTGCAAAGAGTCAGACACGACTGAAAGACTGAACTGACTGAAAGATTATTATCAATCTTTTTTCTTGCTTTTAAAATTCTCATTCGAATGACACTTAAGAGGAAGAGCTCCTCTGAAAGCATTGTCTTCTTTATCATCAGAGGGTGGAAGGGACTGACTCTGTGAACAGCATAGGTAAGACATCAGAAAAGAGATTGTGCCATTGCCTTGAGTCTAGTGGAATCCTAAAACCTCCAAGATCAGGGAACTGCCTTGGTTCCCATTATAAAACATTTGTCAGGTTTTCATGAATTTTCAACTCCCTTAAGTAAGTCCAAGGAGTGGGATTGCTATAGGGTATGGTAAAAATATGTTTAGTTTTGTAAGAAACTGCCAAACTGTCTTCCGAAGTAACATACCATTTTTGCATTCCAGCCAGCAATGAAGGAGAGTTCTTGTTCCCTGCTACCTGTTAGCATTTAGTGTTGTCTGCTGCTGCTGCTGCTAAGTCACTTCAGTCGTGTCCGACTCTGTGCGACCCCATAGACGGCAGCCTCACCAGGCTCCCCCGTCCCTGGGATTCTCCAGGCAAGAACACTGGAGTGGGTTGCCATCTCCTTCTCCAATGCATGAAAGTGAAAAGTGAAAGTGAAGTTGCTCAGTCATGCCCGACTCTTAGCGACCCCATGGACTGCAGCCTACCAGGCTTCTCCGTCCATGGGATTCTCCAGGCAAGAGGACTGGAGTGGGGTGCCATCGCCTTCTCCGTTAGTGTCGTCAGTATTTTGGATTTTAGCTATTGCAAAAAGTGTGTAGTGATACCCTATTGTTGTTTTAATTTGCACTTCCTTGATGACA
Source organism: Bubalus kerabau (assembly GCF_029407905.1). NCBI lineage: Eukaryota > Metazoa > Chordata > Mammalia > Artiodactyla > Bovidae > Bubalus > Bubalus kerabau. The sequence continues at coordinate 29,062,176 of NC_073635.1, read as the reverse complement.
TACGATGTGGAATATCTTTCCCTGTGCTTATGTGTCATCTATATAAAATTCTTTGGTCCATTTTTTAATCAGGTGCTGCTTAGCAAATTTTTACAAACTAAACACACTGGGTAATTAATCAAGAAACAGAACACTTTGTATCAGTTAAATTTTTTAATATCACCATTATACCATTAATTTATTATACCTAAAAATAAGCAATAATATTAAATATTCAGTTTTATAATTTCCAAATGTATCATAAATGTTATAATTACTTTTTACAGTTTATTTTCTTGAATCTGAATGCAAGTAGGTCCACATACCACAACGTTCAGTTAACCTCTTTTAGTATTAGGTTCCCTTTTCATCTCTCATTTATTCTCCCTTGGAATTTATTTTTTTAATTTATATTCTTATTGAGGTGTAATTGTCATACAGCATTATATTAGTTTCAGGTGGATAATACAACAATTCTATATTTGTATGTATTACAAGATGGTCACCACAGTTAATTCATTTAACATCTATCATCATAAATAGTTACAGAATTTTTTTCTTGTGATGAGAACTTTTAAAATTTATCAGGAACTTTCAAATGTGCAATATAGTATTATCAACTATACATTATATCCGCATAACTTATTTTACAATTGGGAGTTTGTACCCTTGACCCTCTTTACCGTTTCACCTTCCCCTATAATCCCTACCCCTGGCAGTCCCAATCTATTCTCTGTGTTTAGGAGCTTTTTTGTTTGTTTTGTTTTGGATTCCATGTAAAAGTGAGATCATATGGTATTTGTCCTTTCCTCTCAAGGTCTATCTGTGTTGTTGCAAATGACAAGGTTTCATTATTTTTATGGCTGAATGATATCCCATAGTATATATATGAACCATGTACTATTTATCCATTCATCTATTGATGGACGCTGAAGTTGCTTCTGTATCTTGGCTATTGTAAATAATGCTGCAGTGAACACAGGGCTGCATATATCTTTTCAAGTTGGTGTTTTTGTTTCTTTGGACAAATACCCAGAAATGAAATTGCTGGATCTTATGGAAGTTCTATTTTTAATTTTTAAAGGAAGTTCCATATTTTTTGCTATAATAGCTTTACCAGTTTACATTAGCACCAGTGGTGCAAAAGGATGCTCCTTTCTCCACATCCTTGCCAACATGCTATTTACATCCATTCTGACAAGTGTGAGATGTTATCTCATTGTGTTTTTGATTTGTAGTTCCTTAATGATTAGGGATGTTGAGCATCTTTTCATGTACCTATTGCCCACATGTATATCTTCTTTGGAAAAATGTCTATTCAGTTCGTCTGCATATTTTATAATCAGGTGTTTTTTTTTTTTTTTTTGCTATTTAGTTGCCTGAGTTCCTTATATATTTTGGATATTAATCCTTTTTCAGATATATGACTTGCAGATATTTTCTCCCTTTCTGTAGATTGCTCTTCTCATTTTGTTAATGGTTTCCTTTACTGTGCAGAAGCTTTTTGGTTTGTTGTAGTCCCATTTGTTTGTTTTTGTTTCCTCTGGTTTGGGTGTTAACCCTTGGAATTTAAGAAACCATGTTATGTCCCTCCATATTTCTTGTAAACTGGTCCTTGCACCTAGAGACTTGATCAGATTCAGGTTGGGTTATTCAGCAATATTTCTGAATAGGTACAGTTAACGTTTTCAGTCAGGGAGCATCTAATGTTCAGTTGTCTTTCTAGGTGATGTTAGCAGGTATTTGTTCAGTGTCTGGATCTATTATTTTCATTTTGATTTCAAAATATGATGATATGCTAGTTCTGTCATTCCTTCTTCATTTATTAGCTGGATTACTTCTGTTCACAGAAAACTATTTGATTAACCACTGCTATAGTTTATACACAACAGGCAGGTTAAATGACGGATTCTTCCTCTTTATTTGCTAGATTTCAAAATAATGAGTTGGTTCATTAGCAACCTCCAGCAGTGACTAAGTGTTTTTATTTTAAAAATATATTGTGAATGCATGAATTTAAACATATTTTATGTTACAATTCATTACTGAACTGTTCAACAATAGAGGTTCATTAAGTAAATTATGGTATAGCTACATAGGAAATAGTGGTATATGGTCACTAAAGTAATGATATAAGTGCATATTTATTCACCTAAAAGTTTTTCACGATACTTTATTTAAACATCTTTTTAACGTTAAATACACAATTATGGTACCAAAGGGAATGTAGTGATATATTTCTCTTCCACCACTGTTCCCAAGCTACTCAGACTCCTTCCTAGAAGTCCTCTAAGTTTGTGTATTCTTGTACATATCTTCCTCAACTTCCAGTGGGGTTTCAGCCTGATAAACCAATTGTTAGTTGAAAAGATCAGTAAGTCGAAAATGAATTTAATACCCCTAGCCTGGAGAAGACTTTAGAGAACCCCTTGGACTACAAGGAGATCCAACCAGTCCATCCTAAAGGAGATCAGTCCTGAATATTCACTGGAAGGACTGATGCTAAAGCCGAAACTCCAATACTTTGGCCACCTGATGCGAAGAACTGACTCATTTGAAAGACCCTGATGCTGGGAAAGATTGAAGATGGGAGGAGAAGGGGACGACAGAGGATGAGATGGTTGGAAGGCTTCAGTGACTCAATGGACATGAGTTTGGGTCAATTCCGGGAGTTGGTGATGGACAGGGAGGCCTGGCGTGCTGCCGTCCATGGGGTCGCAAGAGTCGGATATGACTGAGCGACTGAACTGAACTGAACCTTTGGAACATCACAGCTTAGCTTAACTTACCTTAAATGTGCTCAGAACACTTACATTAGCCTACAGTTGGGCAAAATAAATCTAACACAAGGCCTACCTTATAATAGAGTGTTGAATATCTCCTGTAATTTATTAAGTACTGTACTGAAAGTGAAAAAAAGAATGGTCGTATGGGTCCAGAATGATTGTAAGTATATAGGTTATTTATCCTCATGATCATATGACTATGGCCTGCCTCCACTGCAGAGCACCCCGAGAGTACTGTACCCACACCATTAGATTCAAACTCAATATCATAAGTTGAACCATAGGTTGGGGACGATCTGTATATTTTGCCAAATGTTTTAGAGCTGATAGTTCAGCTGTTGTGCCATGCTGTGGCTGTATCAGTAAAATACTTCTATAAGGTTGTTATATGGTCACATTCCTGGCACCTTGAGTATTCTCCTTCCTCCTTGGGTACTCCAGCCCCTCCCTGTCACCCTGCAGACTTTACCCACTATCCTCAACTAGAGGGTGAATGCCTGGCACAGCAGGGAGTATTCAGCATCTTGCTCAAGTTACAGCTTGTATCTGTCTGACTGATCCTTGCCTGTCCTGTATAGTTGCATATATTTTAAATATTATCCCTGGAGATTTCTGTATAAGCAAATATCTGAGGTTTTCAAGGAGAGATGGCAGATTATAAAACATTATAAATGTATGCTTGATATATTAAATTTATAAAATATATATAAAATATAAAATAAATTCATTATATATACATATAATACATATGAAATTATATCTTATAACATAATTATATTATATATAATATATATAATATAATTATGTTATAAAATATAAAATTATATTTTGTAACATATATAATATATGAATAGAATATATTAAAAGCATTAAAAGTAACTTCATCTGGTGCCATGATTATGATTCATTTCTTTTTCATTTTAATCTTTACTGCATTTTCAGATTTCTTTACCATAAACTCATTATTTACACATCAAAAATATAGTTTTTTGGGCTCCAAAATCACTGCAGATGGTGACTGCAGCCATGAAATTAAAAGATGTTTGCTACTTGGAAGAAAAGTTATGACCAACCTAGACAGCATATTGAAAAGCAGAGACATTACTTTGCCAACAAAGGTTCATCTAGTCAAAGCTATGGTTTTTCCAGTAGTCATGTGTGGATGCGAGAGTTGAGCTATAAAGAAAGCTGAGCACGGAAGAATTGATGCTTTTCAACTGTGGTGTTGGAGAAGACTCTGGAGTGTCCCCTGGACTCTCAACCAATCCATCCTAAAGGAAATCAGTTCTGAATATTCATTGGAAGGACTGATGTTGAAGCTGAAACTCCCATACTTTGGCCACCTGATGCGAAGAGCTGACTCATTTGAAAAGACCCTGATACTGGGAAACATTGAAGGCAGGAGGAGAAGGGGACGACAGGACCAGATGGTTGGATGGCATTACCAACTCAATGAACCTGAGTTTGAGTAAACTCTGGGAGTTGGTGATGGACAGGGAGGCCTGGCGTACTGCGGTTCATGGGGTCGCAAAGAGCTGGACACGACTGAGTGACTGAACTGAAAACTGGTTTTATTTCAGTAAAATTAGTTTTTGTTTTGTTTTTTAAAGTAACGGCAGCATTTTTCAACAGCTCCATCTGCTGGCTGCTGAAGGAAGTTAATTTTCAAATATTACTATATTTGTTTCTACTGTAACTAGGACAAGAAAGAGAATTCCTGTATTAGAACAAAGTTCTAATATAAAGTGCTTTTTACAGATCTGTGAAGAGGACTATCAGAAGTCAAGTGAATTTACCTAGAATGAAAAGTGATACAAACTTGGTTGGATGCACAAAAATAGACTGCCTCGAATAGAAACATAACACGGAAGAACTGGTTTCGTGCTTTTGGCTATTTTACACTGGCACATTGATTTTGTTGATTATGTAAAATAAAAACAGATTGGTAGTTGAGTACTGATATGTATGAAGTATAGGAACTAATATACTTTTGCACTCATATTCAGAGCTTCACTCTAAACTATCCTGTGTCATTCTTATTATTTTCAAGTGAAATTCTTCTTAATTCTATATCTTGAATCTGCCTGCAATACCGGAGACCTGGGTTCCATCCCTGGGTTAGGAAGATCCCTGGGGAGGGCGTAGCAACCCACTCCAGTATTCTTGCCTGGAGAACCCACGTGGACAGAAGAACCTGGTGGGCTACAGTCCATGGGATCACAAAGAGTCGGACACGACTGAGGAACTAAGCACAGCCGTACCTCTTTATTTAATTTCCTGCAGTTGACTTGATGATGAATGCTTTCCGAAACAAAGTTCCTCTTTATATGGTTACAGGAGATATTATATTTTGCTTAAAAATCTCTCAATTATCTAGCTTTGGAACTCTTAAAAAGTAAAATCTATCATGTTGAGTGAAGTCAATCATGAAAAGACAGGTACTGTATAATTTCACTTACATGAGGTATCTAAAGTAGTCAAACTCATAGAAACAAGATAGAATGGGAGTTAAGGGGAAAAGGGGAGTTGTTGCTTAATGGGTATAGGGTCTCAGTTCTGCAAGATAAAAAAGTTCTGGAGAGCTGTTTTACAATGTAAATATGCTTAACACTACTGAACTGGGCATCTTAAAGTGTTAGAACAGTAAATTTTATTATTTGTTTAATCACAATAAAAAAGTAAAGTCTAAAAATACATATATTGCATATGTAATATATATATATACTATATATATATAACAAATTTGAGAGAAAATATTCAAGTAACCATACTCTACACTTAAGGATCCATTTTGCTTGTCCTCTCAAAATTCTATTAATATTTCCACAAGTTTATATTTGTTTGTGACTTACATGGGACTTAATCTAAAAAGAAATTACGTATTTGTGAAATGAAATGAGATTTTTAAATTACTTGTCTTTGTGTGTTAGTCATTCATTCCTGTCTAACTCTCTGCAGTCCCGTAGATTGTAACCCACCAGGCTCTTCTGTCTGTGGAATTCTCCAGCCAAGGATACTAGAGTGGGTAGCCATTCTGTTCTCCAGGGGATCTTCCTGATCAGGGATTGAACCTGAGTGTCCTGCATTGCAGGCAGATTCTTTACCATCTGAGCCACCAGGGAACCCCTTTAAATTACATACTTTCTAAATTAATTGGAAGATGATGAGAGTCACTTAAAAAAATTTCCCCTGACTATGGATTCCCTGGACAAATCATTTATCTGTTTGAGTCTCAGTCTCTTTATATAAAATAAATTGAAAGAGGTGATCATTTCTATGCTCTATGAACCCTAAACTTCTCAAAATCTTTTCATGGCATCTTTCTGACACCCTTTCCTAACCAGCTCTAACACCATTATATATGTGTATATGTATATACATATACATATGTATATAAACAAACTGAAAATCTGAAAAGCAACCATCAAGTAAATAAAGGACTATTAAGTACATTTTTTAATAAGAAATCACACCTCATTTGATCCTATATAAAGGAAGTCTCCCCTCTGCAATGGATAGATGTGATATGAACTTAGAACAGACTTTTAAAATATGCATATACAGAGTTCTCATGCCACAAAGAAAAACAAAAGGACTTAACTGGCGGTTCCGGGGTTAAGACTTTGCAAGCGCAGTGGGGGCGTGGGTTCCATCCCTCGTTGGGAACTAAGATCCCACATGCTGTGCAACATGGCCAAAAAAAAAAAAAGCACATACATATAGGATCCATACCCTGTTTGGGGAGAAGATTGAGATCTTTCAAAAAGGATAGAGAGTGTTTCCTTTTTTGCCCTTTTTAAAAATAGTGAGGCAAACATTTTCTAGTTATAAATAACATAGGCAGTAAGACTATGGAGAGAAAAAGAAAATTAAAATTAAGGGTAAATCTACAGGCAAAGGAAGTCATGGGCCAAAGCAGCATGGTTGTGGGAAGCGAAGTTCAGAGTAATGACGAGTAAAGTGGCTAAGTTGAGTAAGTGAGTCTGGTTGAATAAATAGAGGTAGCGCCCTCTTAGCTACCTAGTCAACAAGTAGCAGGAGCTGCCCTGAATGCCAGACACTTAATTAAAAGTCAAAATATAAATGGGCATTTAGGGAGAGAGTGCTCATTTTTATTCCATTCAGTCGTCCGGCCAGATTGTTCTATTACTAATGATTTTTAACACCATATAAAGAAATTTTATTCTAAATGAGATGTGTTTAAAGGAGCTCATGTATTACTATTAGTATGCTTCTGGTATTAAATTTAACTGCTTGCTGAGAATTATCACTAATTCTAGTGGCTAATCATCAGATCAGATCAGATCAGTCGCTCAGTCGTGTCCGACTCTTTGCGACCCCATGAATCGCAGCACGCCAGGCCTCCCTGTCCATCACCAACTCCCGGAGTTCACCCAGACTCATGTCCATAGAGTCAGTGATGCCATCCATCCAGCCATCTCATCCTCTGTCGTCCCCTTCTCCTCCTGCCCCCAATCCCTCCCAGCATCAGAGTCTTTTCCAATGAGTCAACTCTTCTCATGAGGTGGCCAAAGTACTGGAGTTTCAGCTTTAGCATCATTCCTTCCAAAGAAATCCCAGGGCTGATCTCCTTCAGAATGGACTGGTTGGATCTCCTTGCAGTCCAAGGGACTCTCAAGAGTCTTCTCCAACACCACAGTTCAAAGGCATCAATTCTTCAGCGCTCAGCTTTCTTCACAGTCCAACTCTCACATCCATACATGACCACAGGAAAAACCATAGCCTTGATTAGATGAACCTTTGTTGGCAAAGTAATGTGTCTGCTTTTGAATATGCTATCTAGGTTGGTCATAACTTTCCTTCCAAGAAGTAAGCGTCTTTTAATTTCATGGCTGCAGTCACCATCTGCAGTGATTTTGGAGCCTAGAAAAATAACATCTGACACTGTTTCCGCTGTTTCCCCATCTATTTCCCATGAAGTGGTGGGACTGGATGCCATGATCTTTGTTTTCTGAATGTTGAGCTTTAAGCCAACTTTTTCACTCTCCTCTTTCACTTTCATCAAGAGGCTTTTGAGTTCCTCTTCACTTTCTGCCATAAGGGTGGTGTCATCTGCATATCTGAGGTTGTTGATATTTCTCCTGGCAATCTTGATTCCAGCTTGTGCTTCTTCCAGCCCAGCGTTTCTCATGATGTACTCTGCATATAAGTTAAATAAACAGGGTGACAATATACAGCCTTGACATACTCCTTTTCCTATTTGGAACCAGTCTGTTGTTCCATGTCCAGTTCTAACTGTTGCTTCCTGATCTGCATACAGATTTCTCAAGAGGCAGATCAGGTGGTCTGGTATTCCCATCTCTTCCAGAATTTTCCACAGTTTATTGTGATCCAATGCTCTTTAAATAAATTCTCATTTGCTTTCTTAAATATCTAAGCCAATGATATCAGATCAGGTCAGTTGCTCAGTCGTGTCCGACTCTTTGCAATCCCATGAATCGCAGCATGCCAGGCCTCCCTGTCCATCACCAACTCCTGGAGTTCACTCAGACTCATGTCCATAGGAAATTTAGAGTAAGTCACTGTTCAATATGAAAAACATGAGCATAAAATAATATATATACACTGTATGTATAATACTATATTAATATATACTCTTATTCATATGTATTTGATTTTAGTCATTTTGAATACAATTGTGTGTTGGTGTGTTCCTCTTTGGTTTAATCGCATATGGGATTGTGCTTCCTGAAATTGGGTGAATGTTTCCTTTCATAGGTCAGGGAATTTTTCAGCTATTATGTCTTCAAATATGTTCTCAGAACCTTCCTCTTTCTCTTCTCCCTCAGGGACCCATATAATGTGAGTATTAGTGCTCTTGATGTTGTCCCAGAGGTCTCAAATTATCCTCATTTCTTTTTATGTATTTTAGATACATGCACTTCAACTGGTACTGGCATAATTCTTAACAGAGTTCAACAGTTGCAAAGAATACACCATGAAACAATGTTGAATATTTATTACAAGTTGTTAAAAAATAGCATTTTGATTCCAGAGTCTACAGGCTGTACTCTTCACCATAGGAAGCCACTAGCCACATGTAATTTTTTTTTTTAAGATTTATTTATTTTATTTTTTGGCTGCGGTAGGTCTTCTTTACTGCATGCTGGTTTTCTCCAGTTGTGGCAAGGTGTGAGGGGGTGTGTGGCATGTGGGGTCTTCCCACACCAGGGATGGAGCCCATGTCTCTTGCATTGCAAGGCAGATTCTTAACCACTGGACCACCAGGAAAATCCACCACAAGTACTTATTGAGCACTTGAAACACTGAAATGTGCTTTTAGTGTAAAATTCACAAGATGAACAAAAGAATGTAAATTATCTGTGATTGTATATTAATAACAACATTTTATATTGATTACAAACGCAAATGACAACATTTTGGATATACTGTTACATAAAATATTAAAATTAATTTCACTGGTTCCTTTTCACTTTAAAATGAAAAGATTTCACATTACATACATGGTTCATATTTCTTTTGGACAGTGTGGATTTACAGTGTAAATAAGTGCAATTTGCTCTTATTAACCAGGATCAGGCCCATTGACTTCACACACTGCTGAGTGCTAACCTTGGATAAGAGTGAACAGTTTTTGCTTTGACTGTTCTGCCCAGTGCATCAGGAATTCTGTCAGCAGCTCAGAACCTCAATTATAATGATGACCTATGCTACTTAACTCCAAGGAATCTGGAAGACTCTACAAGTCTGTAGATAACACATATATACACATATTCCCAAAGATCCCAGAGATTTCTTCAGAATAAAAGAAGACTTTCAGTATAATGTCTGTATCGGAGATCAGGAGTACCATTGGTTACTAGGTAGGTAAAAGATGCTTCAAGACTTAACCAAATGAGCTTAACAAGATGAGACCTCTAAGATAGTGTTTAAAAAGAAAGTCAGCAGGAAACTGTCTTGACGGAAACGTTTGCTGGCTTTGGCATTTGAGCTGTATTGTAGGCAAAGTCATCTTGGAACCCTTGACCTTATTTCCCTTTGTGGCATCCTTTCCCTTCTAGCTCTTCTCCCTGTGTGGAAATCACACTGCCTTTGTCCTCCTTGTCTCTTTTATCTGCCAATCTCCATGGAAAGGAAAATAATCTTTTAGTGGAACGTTAGTGGAAAGCTGATAGAATCATGGGCGGACAGGTGCCACTTTCAATTATATTGCTCCTGATAAATTACAACTTGGTTGTTTTTTGGACTTTATTTTTATTAGATGAGCTGTAAGTGTACAGCAAATCCAGAGGAAGGTACAGAGATTTCCCATTATACCCTGCTGCCATATTTGGTTGTTTTTTTAAAAAGCCCTTAACACAGAAATTTATTTTTCTTTTAACACCAACTTTTCAAAATTTCCCAAAGTGTTGCTTTAAATGAAAGTTTATATTACTAATTTCTTTAAATCTATTGGCTGTTGCATAAAACAGTTTCGATAGCAACTATGCTTCATTGAGGCCTTTAAAGTTCTTTTTTCCTCTCTCCATCCTAATAGTAATCGATAGATCAACTTTAACATACCATCTTACAGATGAAGGCGGGAGGAACGGCACCTTCTGGAGGTGAAGGGGGTTAGAAACCCACCTTCTGGAAGGGGTCCGGTGATCTTCAGATTATTTCTCCAATAACAATTGTCATAGGACGAATGAATGGAATGCTTTGTTACAGATGTAATTATTATGTTCCTACCTCCTCCCGCTTCCTAAACAATACCTGAAAATGGGGAAGCTGTGGGGTTAAAGACATAACATACGTAGTGGAGAAAAAAGCTATTTTATGACATTTTGAGATGACTATGTCATCTCAAAAGTAAAGGAGCAAAGTAGTTAACCCCAATTTTATTTACTTAGCACAACATTCGTACTGAATTTCACTGTTTTGAAAAATTTCCAACTTTTATCCATAAAGCTAGAAATATATAACTATTTGTGTGGTTTTCGGGAAAAGTCAAGAAAGCCTTAAGAGGCAGAAAAAGCATTGACAGCTGCGGGTCTTGCAGCGGCGGCGTGCCCGTGTGGCTGCGTGCGCGCGCGACGAGCTGGGCGGGGCGGAGAGGCGGCGGGGACGCGCTCCGGGAAGGGCGGGGCGGGGCGCAGGGGAGGCGGGCGGGCGGGCCAGCGGGGGCGCGCGTGCGCGCGCGCGTGGCCGGCGGGCCGGTAGGGGGCGCTGCGCACCAACGCGGCGCTCTGCCTGCCCCCGGGTGCTGTCCGCGGCGGTTCGATTGGAGCAGCCGCCGAAAAGCGCTTGGCGCCATTTTGAAGCGGAGAGGAGGAGGAACGGCCGGGCTGGCTGCGGAAGGGGAGGGGGGGAGGAGGCGATTGGATGCGGCGGCGGCGGCGGCGGATCCCGGAGAGCGGCGGAGTGAGAGGAGTAGCGAGTCGGGCACCCGGAGGTAGGAAACAATTCAGTTAACGGGAAGAGAAAACCTCTCTCTTCTCCAGTCGCCGCGCTCCATTTTTTTCAGCGCCCGCCGCCGCGGCTGGGTCTTGGCGGGGCTCAAAGCGGCGCCCGCCTGGCAGCCGCGACTCGCCTCCCGGCATCGGGGGCTGCAGCCGCCGGCTGCGCGGCGGCGGCGGCGGCGGCGGCGCCGGGAGGAGCGGGGCGCGGGCCGGGGGCGTGGGCCGGGGCTGCCCGGTGGGGGTGGGGAGGGCCCCGGGGCGGGCGCGCTCCCTCCACGCCGCGGGCTCCAGCCGCCGCCGACTGGAAATTAAACTTGCCGCCCTGGCCGGGCCGGGGCGCCCGCGGCGGCGAGGGCGGCGGGGCGGTGACCTTGCGCGCGGCCGGGGGTCCGCGCCGGCCGCCCGCGCCCCGCCGCCTCCACTCCCCTCCCCCCCGCGCCCGGCCGGCCGGCCGGCGGGCGGGCGGCTGTTTCCCGGGCGGCAGGCGGGCGGCGCGGCGCTCCTGTTGAATCCTCCTCGGGCGGGCGGGTTTTCCATCCCCCCTTCCGGGCGAGGGGCGGGGAGCGCGGGTCCCGGCTGGACCCCGAGCGCTGTGCGGGTCTCGGCGCCCTGGACCCCGCCGCCGGGTCCCCCGCGCCGCGCAGCTCCTCTGCTCCGGGCGGCGACCGTGGGCCGACCGAGTGACATTTTCGTACAGTTACTTGCCGGCGTCCGGAGGTATAAAGCGCGCTCGCCGCGCCTCCCGCAGCTGGTGCAGGGGGCACCCGAGGACCCGGTTTGAGAAGGAGTCCTTCCCCGGGGGTGAGTTTCCTTTAGGAAGCCTCCGAGTCGGAACGACCCGTGCCAGCCGTGTGCGGCTGTAGGAGTTGACGTTCGTGCCGTCTCTTGTCTGGGTGACAACCTGAAAAGTTTCTGATCGGGAGAAGGATTTGGTGTGTGGTTCTCTAGCTGTTGGCTGCCTTTTGGTATATGCGTTAAAGCTGCGCTCAGCAGCGGTCCAGTTATTCGAGGCAAATGAATCTGAACCCTGAATCCCGGCACCTCCTCGTCTTCGGAGTTGCCTCTTCCTGCGTTCCATTTGTGGCCGGTGTAAACTCGGGGTAGGGTTTGGAAGAGCAGGTCCCTAACCAGTTAACACACGTTTTAGGCATCTTAGCCAACCCCCAAAGGGAACCCTTTATCTCATTTTGGAGAACGTGCCTTGAATGCTCTTCTCGCACTTCTGTTATGGAATGATGGATGGGCAGTTCTGTCCTGAACGACCCTATAAACCCTGTTTAGTAAACCATTTCGGAAACTTTGGATGTAGCCTTCAATTAGACGGTGGGTCTGCGGTCTTGAGTGAGTTGGGGGTCTTCTGCTGTTTTCCTAATAACCTTTAAAAATTCAAGTGTGTTTATATATGAGACGAGCTGTAAATAAGTTATAATTATTTAAAACTTGAATGGCAGTGTAATCATTGTTCTCAACACATGTAGGTGAAGTTTCAAGATAGAGCATTTTCCTTACTCACGTATGTGAGTGAGGGAGTGAAGTCGCTCAGTCGTGTTCGACTCTTTGCGACCCCATGGACTGTAGGAGCCTACCATGCTCCTCTGTCCGTGGGATTTTCCAGGCAAGAGTATTGGAGGGTTGCCGTTTCCTTCTCTAGGGGATCCTACTCACGTAATGGAGTAGTCAAATAAAATGGTTAAAAACATAAAAATGGTATTAAGTGAAAAAAAGGGGGGCTAGAAAGGACACTTATTTAGGCTGTACGTATGTCAGATGTTAGCAGTTTTAGGGACAATAAAATGAGCATTCTTAAGGTGTATGCAGGTCAGTTTGTGAAACAATTTGGTATTGTCTGGTGATAGCAGAAAACTTAGTTAAAATTTATAGTGATTATAGGTGAAAGTTTCAACATGGAACTTTTTATGTTGAGGTAGATTTATTCTGAAAAACTTAACTAAAAAATATCCCCTTGAATTAGAGCATTATTCTTTCAAAATAAATTTACAAATGTATGTGGAAGAGTGCCCTTTAGACATTCTTTGATTACTGGAGTAGTTTGGGTTTGTTTGGTTTTTTTTTTTTTTTGGCCTTTTTTGATCATTAAAAAAATTATCCTCAGGGTTTTACTTAAACATGTATTTTAAATGACAAGGTAATGTTTGCAGATTCTTTACCATTTGAGCCACCAGGGAAGCCCTAGTGTTGGTATTGGCCTTTGTTTTTTCGTAAAGAACTTTTGTGCCCTTTCTCTGTTGTTGTTGTTGCCCTTTCTTATCTTCTCCTTGCTTGCTGAGGTTGATTCTGTTTGTATTAACTTTATTTTTTACAGCAGCTGTCACTTTCATTCTTGTCTGGTTATGCCCCCCCCACCTCAAGAATTAGAGGTAATGTGATGTTGATAGTGACTCATATTGTCATGGAATGTTTTTTACTAAGGTTATTTGACAAGCAATTCTATTGAATTGGCTGTTGATTAAAAGTTTAAATTTTTAATTTATTTAAAAATTATTTTTCATCTTTAACTGTCACAGAGAGTTACATTTTGAGGATCAGGCTTTGTCAATAATTTGTTAAGCCTAAAATAAAGTGATACTTTGTAATAGACAGGGCTTGCTCTGGTGAAGAGGGCAAAACTTTGTGCAGAGGGGAATATTTTGGGAGATTGTGTTCTTTCTGCTTCTTTTTCTTGAAGATTAGGATTGTCCTCTGTCTTCCTCAGTGCTCCTTTTTTTTTTTTTTAAACCAGGGGTGCCTAGAACTAACAGGAGAGCTCACGGTGGTTTGACTTGGATGACAAGTACTGTGTATAATTTGTATTAAAAAAGAATAAATTTGTATTTCCTTTGTTAGTGTTAGCAGGCTATAAGGAAACTTAGATCTCCAATCATCATATGCATGAGAAATTAAGTTCAGATTGTATTTCGATTGATTTATCCTAAGTCACAGTCATATTCTTGTGATGGAATTGAGACAGCCTTTAGATCTCTTGGAGGCTTAGAGGCATCCACATGGCCTGTATTGTTTTATTTTGGACTTAAGCAATATGTACACTTATTGCCAGATAGCGTAGTATTCTCTATTCTCTTCTCCCCTTTTCATTCGTTCAACCAAGAAATAAAGTTTGGAGGTTAACCGTCTGTTTGAGAGTCTGGTTTTAATAATTTGTATCCAGGATTCAGTCCACTTAAATTGTCTCAGAAGATAACCTCTTGCATGTCTCTGTCTTCTGTAGTTGCTTGATCTTTTCATTGTGTTACAATGCTTGACATTTCGTTGTAAGATGTATGTATACATGAGTGTGTATTTTTTCACTTTTAAACTCAATTTGCTACACAAGTCATTTGTCACTTCCAATTACAGTAGGTGTTTGGAGAAGATTGTATTTGGTTTGAGTATTCCTGTTTGGGAATGTTAAAAAGTCCAAAAATACTTAGTCCAAAAATAAACTCAGTAATTTTTTTGAGAGTGTATTTACTTGTTAAGCTTATTTAAGAAGCTGCCAAATTGTTCAAAATTTTGTCTCCTTAGAGTGTAGAGGTCAGCTTTTCCTCACACTACACTGTCATGAACCACCTGGTTATAATCATTTTCCCCAATAGTTGAAAAAGGTTTTATAACCCTTTCTTACTAATTAGTTCAAATTAAGGATAAGTTTGCTTTAATTGTTTCAGTTGGTAGGGGTGATCATACTCAGTGAGAAAAACATGAAGATTAAGCTCAGATTAGTTAAATTTAGTTTAAAAAATAAATCTTACAGCCATTACTCTGAGATATTTAAAAATAGACATTATAGTTACAGAGCCCTAACTATAGGTGGCTCAGCGGTGAAGAAGCCTCCTGGCAGTGCAGGAGACCTGGCTTTGACCCCTGGGTGGGAAAGATCCCTGGGAGGAGATAATGGCAACCCACTCCAGTATTGCCTGGAAAATCCGATGGACAGAGGATCATGGCAGGCTACAGAACATAGGGTTGCAAAAAGTTGGACATGACTGAGCACGTCAATAGTAAGCAATTATTAGAATATTTAGTTTAGCAGTGTAAAGTTTACAAGTTAGCTAAGAGGAGTGGAGGAAAGACTGATAAGCAGGAAGCTAATATGAGGCATTGTTAAAGGCCCATAATCTAGAAGTACTCTACTGACTTTCCTCTCTTTGACAGAGAGTGCTCTGACCTGATTCAGTTTAATGAACAAATATTAAGCTTCATGTATCCATTGTACCAGGGATGATGCAACCAACAAGACTGAGGCTCTGCTCTGTAGAAGTTTAGGGTGGTGGTTGGCTGCTTGCACCAAGGCCATGAGAGCTGAGGAGAACCAGAGTAGGACCCCTGTTAAGTGATTCTGTGAGGGGCAGGCTCTCCTCTCTCTGCAGTGGCAGCTGAAGTTGCTCTTCTTTATGTGGGAGAGCGAAGGAGGAGACATTATAACCACAAGCATTGTCTCTCTCTAGGAGGGAATGGTTAGGGGGCCCAAAAGGAGACAAGTCTGTGGTTCCCTGGGCAGGGTAGGGATTCTTTTTCTCTTTCATCTCTCAGATTGTTGTAGAGAAGTAAGTGAAGAGATTTTAAAGAAAGTCCCAGGTACTTATCCAAAATGTATTTACAAAATACATCCCTAAGTAGTTGAAATTCCATCAGGCAATTTCAGTTAGCCTTCAAATATTGGGATGGGAGTTGGATGTGTGTGTGTGGAGAGTTGGTAGTGAGAGTAATTGTTAAGGTTGAGAAGGGGGAAAGAGGTACTTTAAAGAATCGTGGATTTTAAGTTAAAAGTTAATACATGTATATGATAAAATTCTTATGGTACAGAAAGGTAAAAATAAAAGCTACTTTACAGTTTCCCCCTAAAAGGTAATCCATTGTTAGCAGTTTTCAGAAAGTTTACTTTTCAAAATATTTATACAGAGAAGTATTATACCTTACTTGTTGTTGTTATAAAAAACTATCTTGTTTACTTTTCCTGCAGTTGACTTTTTTTCTGTAGTTAATATCACATAGCTCTTCTCATATTGGCACATATAGATCAACATAATTTAAAAATAATTAGAGTATTATATGCATATATCACTATATTCTGACTTTTTTTGAGTGGTATTTAGGATGTAATTGTTTATACAAACCAACAGTATATGACTATGCCTGTTACATGTTTGCTAACATTGGGCTTTATTAAGCTATATTTTTTGCTGATTTAATTTGAGAGGTTTGTACCTTGTTACCTTAAAAGGGCTTCCCTGATGTGGGTAAAGAATCCACCTCCAATGCAGGAGACAAGACATAGGAGACGTGGGTTAGATCCCTGGGTGGGGAGAAGATCTCCTGGAATAGGAAATGGCAACCCACTCCAGTATTCTTGCCTGAAAAACCATTAGGACAAAGGAGCCCAGTGGGCTACAATCCAAAGGGTCGCAAAGAGTTGGACAAAACTGAGCAGCTCTGCACGCCCGAACCTTGTTTCGGGTTTGCATTTTGCTGATTATGAGGATGGTGATAAAATTCGTATGCTTATTGGGCAGCGGTTATTTGCAGCACATACTTTAGATTGAGTAGGTTAATTATCTGGATGCCCCCCTTTCTCCATAAAATGGTTTGAGGGAGATGGAATTTGCCAAGAGGAATAAGATTTCAGAACCCATGGGGAATAATGCCCTGAATGGAGAGGCTACAGTGTTGGGCTGTGAACGGTAACCAAAGGTTAACATGAGTTATTGAGAACCCTTAACTTGTTCTTAACAGAACATTATATAAAGGCAGGCAGGAATGGAGGTTTGAGAGTCAGGGCAAGTAAATGTTATATAGGGTCAGCTCTGTCTCCTGTTGTCTGCTTGTTCTGTCTCACCACTCACCCCTCTTGCCCCAACTGTCATTTCATTTTTTATTTATGCTGTCATTTGATTTGTTCCTCTTCCCTGGTGGGGGTGGCAACCTTGACTTTGATAATTCAGTTCCTCCAGAGATGAGGGATGGTTTTTCTATAAGGGAAACTGATTTTCCTTCAGTTAAAGGGAACAGTTCTCATTTCTAACATCCTTTAGATCTATTTTGTGATCTTCAGTAGTACCTCTTTATAGTTGATATTCTGCTAGTGTCAGGGGCCTTACATGCTGAACTGCAGAAACCTGGGAGGTTGGCATGAATACCTGAGCTTTGTTCCCATTTAATCCCCACATGCTGTCCCCACCCCAGCTTTACTTTTTTTTTTTTAATGAAGTAAGTTTTTTCTTAGGCTTGGGAGGCAATTGGTTTAAAAGACTCTTCTTATCTGTTACCCACTACCCCACCTCACCCTCCCCAAATGTGACATGTAGAGATGATGTTAATTACCTTGATCTTTTCACAATGACACATACATGTCATACATACATATATGTATGACATATGTATGTATATGCATATATGCATATACATATATGCATATATATGATATATGCATGATATATATATGCATACATATATCAAAAGATCAAGCCATATACCTTCAGTATCTACATTTTTATATGTCAAAGATGTCTCAGTAAAGTTTAAAAAAATGTTTGTATCTATCTTCAATTATTATATACACTATTATCTTAAAGTGGAGCTTCTCTCGTGGCTCAGATGGTGAACAGTCTGCCTTCAGGGCAGGAGACGTGGGTTCCATTCCTGGATCAGGAAGATCCCATGGAGAAGGGAATGGCTTACCCGCTCCAGTATTTTTGTCTGGATAATTCCATGAGCAGAGGAGCCTGGTGGGCTACAGGGGTCGCAAATTGTTGAGCACGACTGATCAAATGGATGGCCCTTTATCATTTGTACCCTTAGTCTAGGCTCTCAAACCAGGGTGATTTTGAACACCCTTTCCTTCCCTGGCCTCTCCCCTCAGGGCCTTTGGCAATGCCTGGAGACATTTTGGTTGTCCCACCGGGAGGGTCTGGAAGGAGGGGGAGAGTGGTGCTACTGCTATCTAGTGAGTAGATACAAGGGTGTTGCTGAACATCCCACAATGAGTAGGGCAGCCCTCCACAACAAAACATGATCTGGTCCTAAATGCGTCTGTTGCCAAGAAACCCTGGTTTTGGCCGAACTAGTTCAGGAAACCCCCAGTTTAGGTGAATTAGGCCTGCCCACCAGCTTTGATGGTAGCACTCAAGCAGTAGTAATGTTTCATGTAGTCTTAGGCTCAGAATGGAAAGTTTTGAACTAATAGCTCTTGAGTACTTTTTTCCCCTCCTCTGTCTCTTTGGTCCCTTTCTTTTCAGCTTTTTGCTTTTCATTCTCCTCTACTTTTATGGTGTTAACAATTAGGTCAGGGCTTTGTGGTTTGGAAGGTCACTAGCATTGAAGACTTGAACAGAAGTCGAAACATATTTAGCCATTTGATAGGGTGCTTGAGGAGTGAAGTCCCTTGCTAAGGAGAGCTGAAGAGCAACACAGTTAAGCATATAGACAAGAGTCTAGACTGGTTTTTATCCTGCCTCCATCAGTAGCTAGCTGTGTCACTGTGGACACATTACCTAATCTCACCAAGCCTCAGTTTCTTAATCTGTAAAGTGGGAATAATAGCAGATATCTCATTTTAAAAGCAGCTTTGTTGAGATGTAACTCACATTCCGTACAGTTCACCTGATGAAAGTGTGCAGTTTATTTTTTCCTAATATGTTTGTAGGTGCAACCATTGCCATGATTTTTGCTCTTTGTCTTTTATAAGAGAAACCCTGAATCCATTAGCAGTCAATTCCAGTCACCCCTTATCTCATTAGTTTTAGGTATAAATCAGGCCAAATGCTTACCCTGGTGATTAATATGTAATATTTAATTAAAAAACTTTTTTACTTGGGGCAGAGAGACTATTTGTGGCAAGACCATTTGTATCACTTTAGAGAAGGCAAAGATGGATAATTTTTTGTTGAATGGATATTTACATGCTATACTACCCAAGGAAATTGTTTTCAGATATAAAGATGAAAGATATTCCTTCATTTAAAAGATCTTTATTCAAGTAGGAAGAAAGAGACATATTTTAAAATACTAGTTATACCAGTTATAGTTGTAAGATAATTATAAAATGAGGTAGAATAAGTGCTTTCAGGAAGGTATAAAAATTATTGAAATTGGAAATTTGATAAAGGGAGATTAGGTTAAGAGTACAGGAACCATGAAAAACTTCTCTAAAGTAGAGACCATTCTGGCCAAGTCTTAGTTGATAAAATATGGGACTTTGGCTCTGTGAAGACCACCTGAAGAATGCTGGTTTTTGAAATACTGGTAGTATCCTCATAATGTTTTTTTTTTTGCTGCCTCATGCTGCTGCCAAATGGTTGCCTCTGGTAGCTACACCTGCATTCTTTTTTAAAAGATAACTTGTCTGTTTTTTGCTTAGACTTGAGGCTTGTGGAATCTTAGTTCCTGGACCAAGGATTGAACCTGGGCCCTCAACAGTGAAAGGACTGAGTCCTAAGCACTGGAATTCCTACCAGTAATTCCCATCCCCACCCTTTTTTGGTATTCCTAATCTGTTCTGAACTTGGCAAATTACCTAAATACAAGAAATAAACAAGTGTGTAGTGAGAGCCTGGTGTCTGTGAGAGCAGGATGTGATTATGTGGCCATGCTGTCACTTTGAGTTAGTTGCCTTTTTAGTTTTATTCTCCAGGTTAATTGCGTGTATAGAATAAATAGTTCCTCGGTAAATTAGGCTCATATAAAATGTTTTCTTTTTTTTCCTTCCAAGGCTTCCGTAACCTTTCTTTTCAGTTTCCTGTCCTCTTTTTCTCGTGCACTATCAGACACAGCACCTCCAGTGCATGTCCCAGCTGAGCCGCACTGCTTTCTCCTTTAACATCTGGTTAACACAGGATATTTTTGTTTTTTGAAAGTTAAATGACTAGATTTGTATCAAGTCAGTAATCCGGGTGTTATCTTGACCCCTCCATCTCCTTTACTTCTTAAATCAAATTTGAGTTACCAAATCCTGTTGATTCTGATACAGTAGTTTCAAAGTCTTTTTTTTTTTAAACACTATATATGCAGTAATACTTCAAAAGTAAAAAAGCAAAGAGAGACTTACAATAAAAAGTCTCTTACCCGTATCCTTCCTCATCTGTATATTTCCCAGACTCCTACAATAGTTTACCAATATTATTGATTTCTTATATTCTTCTGAGGATTTAAAAAAAATACAGCCCTGTACAAATCCATTTATCCCACTCCATTCCTTCTGTTACCCCAACACATGTTTTACACTAATGCTGGAAACTTTAACTGCTTTGCCTTTTATTTTCCTCACTTAACAGTACACCCTGGAGACCTTCAGTATCAGTATATAAAGTGCTATATGTGTGCTCTGTCCCTCTGCACAGCTGCAGTGTTCATTTTGTTTATGAACTATGATTTAACTAGCCCAGTGATGTATATAGTAAGATTGTTTCTAGTTTTTGCTATTATAAAAATACTGCATGAGCAACCTTGTACCCCTATTATTTTGTGCATATGCAGGCATGTCTGTAGATTCATTTCCTAGAAGTGGAAGTGCTGGGTTAAAGAATAAATGAGATACAATTTTGATAGATATTGTCGCCCTTCATAGGGGTTGAAACGATAATGTATGTGTGAGAACACTTGTTTTCCCATAGCCTTGTCATTAACAGCATACAGTCCAGTTTTTTGGGTTTTTGCCAGTATAATAGGTGAAATACGATACCTCAGTGTAGCTTTCATTTTTTACATTTCTTATGAGTGAAGTTGAGCATCCGTTCATTTGTTTGGGCCATTTTGAGCTTCATTTTTTTACTCTGTGAACTGTCTGATCTGAATCTTTAGTCATTTTCCTGTCCATTTTGGGGATTCTTCAATTTCTCTTCAGTCCATGTGCCTTGGTTGAATTTTTAAAAGGAAACAACTTGCTTGTTGCAGTTGTCCTCTGACAGATTGTTTCCATTTTTACTCCCTTCTAGGCTTTCTGTCATTCACACTGTTAGCAAAGTGATACTTCTAATTGCAAATTTGAAAGCATCATTCCCTTGCTTAAAACTGTTGAGTGGCTCTTCACTGGCTCCATAGTCCAGGGGCCGTAGCGTTAGGATGGCATCTCATAGCTTCTCTAGCTCCCACAACACTGGACTGCTCCTAGCTCCTTGTCGAGTTCGACCCCTTTGTCCGTGTCTTTGCGTGGGGTATTTCTCTGTTTATGATGGTCCGTTCCTGCTTGTCTACATGGCCATGGTTGTGCTTGTCATTCTCCACCCAATGAAGAGGCTTTTCTGTCGCCTGAGTCTTTGCTCAGGCCCCTGTGTATACCCTTATAATGGAAACCCTCGCATTGTGTACAGTTATTAGGTGTGTATTTCTTTGCCCTAGATTGTTACCCTCTTGAGGGCATGAACTTACGGACTTACGGAACCTAGCCTAGTGTTTGGCACATAGATGATGAGAGATAATTATCGAGAACCCATTGATATATGTATGCATACACTACGTGTAGACAACCCAGGATAAAGGAAAAAAAAAAGGAAAATTAATACTATGAACTTATTTAAAAATTTAATTTTTACATTGAGATATTTATTAAATACAATAAAATGTACAGACCTTAGTTGTTTTAGGTGTGACAGTTGTCCTCATGTAACTGGTAACCAAAGGATGATAAAGCATTCTCATCTCACCCCAGAAAGTTCACTGGTTACCCTTTGCATTCAGTTCCCCTCTCCCCCAAACACTCTGAATTCTAACAATGTAGGTATTTTGTTTGGTCTTTGTACAGTGTCTTCTTTTCTGGTATCTAGCTTCGTTTGTTTAACATATATTTCCAGACGCATCTGTGAGGGTGGATGTGTCAGAGTCCTTTTTATTGCTGAGTAGTATGCCATTGGATGAATATCAATCTTATTTTTTCTTCTGTTGATGGGTATTTGAGTTATTTCCAGTTTTTTCATTTTTAAGAAAAAGGCCTATATGGATATTCTTGCAAACATGTTTTCATTTTTCTTGAGTCAATACCTAGGATTGGAATTGTTGGTTTATAAGCAGATGTGTGTTTTACTATGTAAGAAACTGCTACATAGTTTTTTGGAATTTTCTCTTAAATACTCTTCACTGTGACTATGTTTTCTAGTTGCTCCACATCCTTTCCAGTACTTGAATGATCTTTTTTTTTAGATTCATTTTTGTTCATGCTGGGTCTTCCTTGATGCGTGAAGACTTTTCTCCAATTGCGGCGAGTGCGGAATACTGTCCAGTTGTGATGCGCAGGCTCTTTCTTCACTGCAGTGGCTTCTCTTGCTGTGAAGCAAGGGCTGTTGCCCACAGGCTTCAGCAGTGGTGGCGTGGCTTAGTTGCTCCAGAGCATGTGGGATCTTCCTGGATCAGGGATCAAACCTCTGTCTCCTGCATTGGCAGGCACATTCATTATCACTGAGCACCAGGGAAGCCCATGGTCATTCTTTTTAATTTTGGCTATTTAGTGGATGTGAAATGGTATTTTGTGGTTTTATTTTGGATTTCCTTGCTAGCTAATGATGTTTCATATGGTTGACAATTGTTAATAATTTTGTAGAATACCTCCTAAGTTTTTTGCATATTAAAAAGAATTGATTATCTTTCTATTATTGATGTGTAAGAATTCTTAATATAGTCTTGATACAAGTTTTTTGTAGCATCAATGTCCTGGGAGTGTTTTCTCCCAGTTTGTAAGTTTGTCTTTTCCTTAACAGTGTATTTTGATAAGCTAAAGTTTTTAATTTTGATGCAGTTCAGTTCTTTTTCTTTAATAGATTTGAGTTCTAAGAAGCTTTTGCGTACTCAGAAATCATGAAACTAATTTCCCTTGTTTATTTTAGAACTTTCATAGTCTTATGGATGAGGCTGTGGTCCATCTTGAACTAACTATTGTGTGTTGTGTGACATAGGGATTGAGGTTCATTTAAAAAAATATCCAGTTTCAGAGCCGAGCGTCCCCGCTGCGCCTCCCGCCAAGGTTTCAACAGACTTTATCAAAATGCCGTCTCAAATGGAGCACGCCATGGAAACCATGATGTTCACATTTCACAAATTTGCAGGTGATAAAGGTTACTTAACAAAGGAAGACCTGAGAGTACTCATGGAAAAGGAGTTCCCTGGATTTTTGGAAAATCAAAAAGACCCTCTGGCCGTGGACAAAATAATGAAGGACCTGGACCAGTGTCGAGACGGCAAAGTGGGCTTCCAGAGCTTCTTTTCGCTAATCGCTGGGCTCACCATCGCATGCAATGACTATTTTGTAGTACACATGAAGCAGAAGGGGAAGAAGTAGGCAGCACTGAGCAATTACTCCCACCCTGATAAGAATTCTCATAAAGGGTCACTTAAGGACTCTGCCCCACAGCTTCCCCTGTATAAGGATTTCTGAGCAGATGGGACCCATAGAAAATGTACAAATAAAATCCAACTCCATTTTGAGAAGCAGAGAAAGAAAAGTCAATTAAAGCCAGATAAGCTTTTGATTTTTATATTGCTTGCATCCTCTTGCTCAATAAACAAATTCCTTTTTAAAAAAAAAAAAAATAAAAAAAATAAAAAAATATCCAGTTTCAACATCATTGTTGGAAAATATTTTTTTGTTTTGCTACACTGAATTGCTGTTGTGTTTTGGTCTAGGATTGCTTGTGCACACGTGTGGATCTGTTTCTGGACTCAGTTTTGTTTCTTTGATCTCATTGTCCCCCTGTGCTAGTATTATTATTATCTCTGTTGCCATAAGTCTTGAAATCAAATTGTGTGAATCCTCTAATATTCTTTGGCCATCTAGTTCCTTTGTGTTTCTATATAAATTTTAAAATCAGTTTGTCAGTTTCTATGAAAAAAAAAAAAAAAACCTTTTGGGATATTGATTGGGATTGTGATTGTGTTGCTCTGTAATTACATTTAGGGAGAAATGACCTGTAACAACATTGAATTTGATAGTGAGCCTTTAACATGGTTTCCCTTGATCCCTGCCTCCTTGTATTTGCACCCTTTTGTATTTACCTTGCACATGATTTTAGGGTTGGTCTGTGTAACCTGTAGAATACGGTTAAAGTCCCTTCTGAAATTAGATTATAAAAAGCACAGCGGCTTGTGTATTGGTCACTTTCTGTCTCTCGTTGCTAACTGTAGGAGAAACCAGCTACCATGTTGTAGAGAGGCCCACTGAAATTTTACCCTACTCACTAGTTAACAGGTTAGCCTGCTGCAGTTTCATGGATGCTGATAGAAGGCATACGAATCTTGGGTCTGAGTCGGAAGACAGGTCATTGTCACAGCTACTGTAGTGGCCTGGGTGCTGAGCATTTTTGCACCAGTTCCTCCGTCTCCAGATCACACTTCATGTGAAGAGGATCGGATGACAGCTGCACGTGCAGAGCTTGCATTACAGAGGGATTCTGAGCATAGGGCACCTGGGCATTTTTTAATGCACAGTAAGCATACCTGCTCTTTGCTCTGAAGGAGACTTTATTTTCCCAATCTGTTCACTTTATAAACATCTTTGGAAAGCCTGGAACAAGGGGCAGTGAGATCCTCAGCTGCAAGTGTGCAGAAATGTGAAAGACAAATGGAATATTGTCTCCCAACACCCTTGTGACCAAGGACTGAGGCTTTCTCTTGGAAGCAGATCCTCTGGCCTTCAGTTGAATGTAGACCCAACTATAGTTTGCAACCTCCTGAGAAACCCTTGAGCCAGACCCACCAGCTAAGCTGCTTCTGGATTTCTGACCCTTGGAAACTGTGTGAGAGAATAAATATTTTCAACTGCTAAAGTTTTGGAGTTTATTACACATCAGTGGCTGATTAATACAATTGTTTACATTTCCTTTTATTGGGTCATCTTTTTTGATATGTACTGTAAACAAATTTTATATACATGTATGTGTATATACAAGACCTCTACATCAGTGGAGTAAAATAGGTTTTTCTATATCAATATGTTATGGTAATACACTTATTATGTAATATAATTTTGTTCATGTAACATTTTAATGATCTTCATAGAGATCTTGCAGTTGTATTTATTCCTGAAGATTTTTCTTCTTGATGCTATTTTCTAAATTTTATTTTTTGCTGCTAGTATGTAGAAATACAGTAGTTGTTGTAACAATTCTTGTGTGCATATACTTTGACCATGCTGAACTAAGTTCCAGTTGCCTTTTTGTGGCTTTAGGATTTTCTCTGCAAAAATAAGCACATCTGTGACTAATAAGACAGTTTTACTCCCTTTTCTCCCATCTTTATAAGCTTTTTATTTCTTTGCCTTACCTTATTGCTGTATCTAGCCTTTTCAATTGAGTGTTGAAGAGAAAGGGTAATAATAGTCATTCTTGTCTTGTTCCACATCTTAAGGGGAAAGCAATATCTTAACATTAAATAGAATGTCAGCAGTGGTTTTTCTGTAGATTAAAAGAAATCACATTGAGGGTGTTCCTTTCTATTTCCAGATTACTGATACTTTAATTTTTATAGATGGGTGTTGAATTTTGTCAGAATCCCATGGACGGAGGAGCCTGGTAGGCTGCAGTCCATGGGGTGGCTAAGAGTCGGACACAACTGAGCAACTTCACTTTGACTTTTCACTTTCATGCATTGGAGGAGGAAATGGCAACCCACTCCAGTATTCTTGCCTAGAGAATCCCAGGGATGGGGGAGCCTGGTGGGCTGTCATCTGTGGGGTCGCACAGAGTCAGACACGACTAAAGCAACTTAGCAGCAGTAGCAGCAATGGGACCGGATGAAATGATCTTAGTTTTTTGAATGTTGAGTTATATGATTATACGGATTTTCTGTCTTTTTTTTCCTGCAGGCAGTATATATCTATCTCATTTAGGTTATCAACCCTCTTGGCAGAAGGTTTTTAATTTTCCCTTGTGATCCTTTTAATTTTTGTAGGAGCTGTTGTGACCCCTTTTTAATGCTCTTTTTCCTTGGTCATTCTTGCTAAGAGTTTAGCAATTTGATTTCTTTCCACAGCTATTGGTTTCAATAATTTAATTGACTTGTGCCTGTCTTGATAGTTCCCTTCACTCTTATCTTCAGTTGGCTTAATGTATTCTTTTAACCCCTGGCTCCTTAAGCTAGAAATTTAGATATTTAATTTGGAAATTTAGATGTTTAAATTTGAGTTTGTTTTTTTTTTTTTATAAATATAAGCACTTAAAATGTTATAATTTCCACACATTTCTATATGTTATATTTTCATTATCAGTTCAGAATATTTTCTGATTTCCTTGACTCGTGAATTTTTTTAGAAGTGTGTTGCTTAATTTTCAAATATTTTGGTTTTTCCCAAATAGCTTATGTAATTGATTTCTTTTTTTGGCCACTCTGTGTGGCATGTGGGATCTTACTTTCCTGACGACCAGGGATTGAACCCGCACTCCCTGTAGTGGAAGTGTGGAGCCTTAAC
The DNA here is from genome assembly GCF_029407905.1 of Bubalus kerabau. NCBI lineage: Eukaryota > Metazoa > Chordata > Mammalia > Artiodactyla > Bovidae > Bubalus > Bubalus kerabau. The sequence goes on along the minus strand of NC_073635.1, from coordinate 29,035,606 downwards.
CACTGGACCACTGGGGAAGTCCCTGTAATTGATTTTTTTTTTAATGTAATTCTGTTGTAATTACAGATTAAACTCTATAATTTTCATCTTTTGAAATGTGGACTTATTTTATGGTGTGATATATGGTCTTATATAATTAAGTCAAGTTGGTAAATAGTAATAATTGATATTTGAGGTCAGAAAACGTCCTGCAAAGGGCAGTATAGTAAATATTTTAGGTTTTGTGAATTACACAGTTTCTGTTTTAACTACCCTGCCCTTGTAGTGCAAAAGTAACATGGCAATATGTAAATAAATGAGTGTGGCAGCATTCTAATAAAACTTTATTTATAAAGATGGGTAGAGGTCCTGCAGTTTGTTTGCTGCACCTGATTTATTGCCTATGAATTGCTTTATAATCATTTCAGTAGCTGCAAGGGGGGGGCATTAAAATTAGCAAATATAACTGTGGATTTATTTTCTTCCTATAACTTTGTTGGCTTTATTTATTTATTAATTTATTCACTTAATTGATTTATTCATACCATTTCCCTTGTGTTTACTATTTATATTCATGGTGTATAATTTTTGATTATTATATGTTTAACCTGATTGTGTCTTTGTTTTTAAAAGTATGTTTCTTTTAGATAGCATATATTTAATGAATTTATTCCTTTCCTTCCTTCCTCCTTCCCTCCCTTATAACCATATCTAATAATCTCTGCCTCTGAGTGGAGGATTTGGTAACTTTACATTTAATGTTATTTATATGGTTAAAAGTCTTCCATATTACTCTGTTTTATCAGTTTGTCTCCTCTCTTCCTCTCTTACTGCCCATAGTTCTTTTATGTTGATCAAATTTTTAAAAATAAATTGCCATTGGGCTTTTTAAGCTGTATGGCTTTGTATAAGTGGCTGCTGTAGGGATTCCAGTATTCATGATTAGCTTTTACAGTTCACTTACTATTAACATTATTCCACTTGATGTAAAATGAAAGAACCTTAAAAAACGTAATTACATTTAACCTTTGTACTATTGGTATGTTAACTTTTACTTCAACACAGTGCTATTTTTGCTTTAGTCATTTGCCTTTTTTTAGGCAGAGAAATGAGAGTCTTTTTAATTACATAATTATTTTGGATTTTTTTTATATGTATAGATCTAAGTTTCATTTGATGTCATTTCCTTTCAACTTGAAGAATTTCCTTTTAACACGGCATAATGTTTAGGTCTAGTGATTAAAGTCTTCAGCTTATGTATATTCATACACACACACTCAGAGTAGATATATATACATTTATTAAGAGTAAATATATTACTCTTACATTTTTATAATTATAATTTATAATTATATTACTCTTAGTAAATGTATATATATATATTTACTCTCATTTTTCGAGAATATTTTTGCTGGATGTAGATTCTGGGTTGACAGTCTTTGATTGCTTTAAAGATCCTTTTTTAATTGTCTTCTGGTATCCATTACATCTTTAATTTTTGACAGTTTGATATTCTTTTTTCTTTTTCTCATTTATTTGTTACTCTGCTTAGAGTTGAGCTCATTGGATTTGCAAATTGATTTTTTCACCAGTTTTTTGACCATTATTTAAAATGATTTTTCTGCCTCATTCTCTCTTCTCTTTGAGATTTTTGATCTTTTGCTTAAAAGTACTATGGGGGGCTGCCCTGCTGGCTCAGTGGTAAGATGATCTTCCTGCCAATGCAAGGGACACAGGTTCGATCCCTTATTGAGGAACATCCCACATCCCTCAGGTCAACTCAGCCCGTGCACCATGACTGCTGAGCCTTTGGTCTAGAGCCCAGGAGCCACAACTACTGAGCTCACTCACTGCAACTGCTGAAGCCCTTGTTCCCTAGAGCCTGTGCTTGGCAATGAGAGAGCCACCACAATGAGAAGACTGCGTACTGCAACCGGAGAGTAGCCCTTACAGCAACGAAGACCCAGCACAGACAAAAATAAGTGAAGTAAAATTATTAGAATAAAAAAATGTACTATGGGTCTGTGAGTCTCTCTTGTTTTTGATTTTTTCAGTCTTTTCCCCTCAGTTCTTCCCGTTGAGTGACTTATACAGATTTGTCTTCAAAGTCACTACCTCTTTTTTATATTGCTTCTAATAAGCTGTCAAGCCCATTCTCCACCCCCATATATTTATAAATACTTAATTTCCAATTTCATTGAGATGTAATTGACAAATAATATTGGATAAGTGTAAGATATATAGCATGATACGTATGTATATATTGTTGTCATTACCATAGTTAGGTGGGCTAACACATCTGTCATCATACATAGTTAACATTACTTTGTATGTGTGGTGAGAATATTTAAGATTTACTCTCAGCAGCTTTCAAGCACACAGTACAGTATTGTTAACTGTAGTCACCATTCTGTACATGAGAGCCCCAGAACAATTTATCTTGTAACTAAAAGTTTGTACTCTTTGACAAAAATCTCTCCATTTCTTCTCACTCCCCCTCACCCTGTCAACTCTGTTTATATGAGTTCGAATTTTTAGATTCCATGTAAAAGTGAGATCACACAGTATTTATTTTCCTGTCTGATTTATTTCACTTAACATAATGTCCATAAGGTTCATCCCTGTAGTACAAAATGATAAAATCTCCTTTTTTGTGGCTCATGTTCTCTTGAATATATACACAACATCTTTATTCATTCATCCACTGATGGATATTTAGGTTATTTCCATGCCTTGGATATTGTGAATAATTTTGCAGTGATCACAGGGATGCAGATATCTCTAAACCCACTTTAAAATAATGTACTTTTCAGTTCAAGTATTTCATTTTTTAAAAAACATCTTTTGGCTGTGCTTGGGTCGTCGTTCCTGAACTTGGACTTTGTCTAGTTGCAACGAGTGCAAGCCCCTCTCTAGCTGTGGTGCGTGGGCTTGTTGAGGAGCATGGCCTCCAGGATGCGTGGGCTTCAGAAGCTGTGGTACACGGGCTCAGCAGTTGCTGCTGGTGGGCTCTAGAGCACAGGCTCAGTGGATGTGGTACACGGGCTTAGTTGCTCCTTGGCAGGTGGAATCTTCCCAGACCAGGGCTTGAACCTGTGTCGCCGGCATTAGCAGGTGAATTCTTGACCTCTGAGCCACCAGGCCACCAGCCTCAAGTACTTCATTTTTTAACTATTTACATTTATCTATTGAGATTATTGTGACCGTGCTTTCCATTAAGTCTTTGAACAAATTTATTGCAGCTTACTTAAAGTCTTTGCTTGTTAATCCTTTCCTCTAAATTGTTTCATTTTTTTTTTTAATTTATTGCTTTTTTCCCGTCCTTGACAGTAGGTCACATTTCCCTGCTACATTTCATGTCTAGAAAGTTTTGATTGTAGAGTGGACATTGTGGATGATTTATCTCCAAATTCTCTTTTCTTCTGATGAGTGTAGTTAACTAACTGCTTGATCACCTTGAGCTTGTGCAGGCTTGGTCTTATACTTTCAGATGGGTCTGTGGAGCACCTGAGGTGTTTTTAAGCCCCGATAACTTGGCCAGGTTCCTGTCTCCTCTGCAGTGGGAGCAGCTCAGATTGCTGCTCAAAGGCTCTTTTAGCTTTCCACTTGTTTCCATTGGGCTCCTTAGAGTCTTCTGTGAGCATACTCAACACAGGGGTCAGTGAGGAATTGGAAGGAGTTTATATTAGTTTTTGAGGTTTCTGCTTCTGTGACTCACTCATTTTCTGAATTTGCCGTCTGAATTTTTAACCACTCTGTGGCCATGACATTAATAAGCCTGCAGCTTTTTGCTTGAGTTCTGGTAGTCTTGTGCCATTGTAGACGGGGAGTACCCTCAGGGAAAAAGTTGTGTAACTTTGAACCTCTTCCAATGTACTTCCCTTCTTTCAGTGGTCAAATTTCCAATTTCTTCCTACTCTTGGTGCTTTCTTCTGCCTTCAAATCATTTTTAAAAGTATTTTACCCAGTTGTTTTTTTTTTTTAATAATTGTTATATGAGGAAGGGTTAATGAGTTGATAAAAGCTGTTAGAATTCTTCAGACTCATTTTCATTCATTTCACCTGGCCTGAAGCACAGTTGCTGACTTAACACACACCTTGTTTTAGGCCTGTGTTTTTAGAATAAGATAGAGACTCACAGTATTATTACATCATGTATTTGGATTAAGTAGGTAATTATTTAATGAAAAGCCTGGAGCTGAACAGTGTTTGCAAAAACTTGTGAAAGGGACAACCATATTTCTTCTGCTGTTTCTTTTCCTCTTTCTTAGCACCAGCCTCTGATAGATAGCAGTGGAACCCGGGACTAGGTACTATTGGAAGAAAACGTTGTTTTCAGGTGTGTTTGACTTTTACTTCTCTTGGTATTTATTAAAAAAGTACTGAAATGTGTTGACTTCTCTGCCCAGTGGAGTCTCAAGAGTCTTCTCCAGCACCACAGTTGAAAAGCATCAATTCTGCCCTAGCCTTCTTTATGGTCCAGCTCTCACATTTGTATATGATTACTGAAAAAACTGTGGCTTTGACTATACAGGCCTTTGTTGGAAAACTGATGCCTCTGCTTTTTAATATGCTATCTAGGTTTGTCATAGCTTTTCTTCCAGGGAGCAGATGTCTTTTAATTTCATGGCTGCAGTCACCATCCGTAGTGATTTTGAAGCCCAAGAAAATAAAATCTGTCACTGTTTCCACTTTTCCCCCATCTGTTTGCCATGGAGGGGTGGGACCGGATGCCATGATTTTCTTTTTTTTGAATGTTTCCCAGTTGTAGGAACTGGTTATATACACTAAATCTGATGCTGGGCTTGATGTCAGCAGGGCTGGTAACTGGGAACTGAACACGGACATGGAGTGATGGAGAGTAAGGTTAACCTGGAACTACAAAGAATTTTTGGAACTTATAGAAATGAGTTGAAACCTGTGAGCCCAGACTTGAACCTTCATGGCTCTCACTGCTGCCACACCTGTAACCTTGATGATGTAGGTATCCTGCAGTAGGTGTGACACACCTAACTGTGCAGATGCACAAAAGCCTGCCTCAGTATTACTGGGCAAAGCAGAGATGGGGATCTGACAGAAGCTAGGAAAACTGTAGGCCGGTTGCTGCCCTGTGCCCGTGAAGGTGAGCCAGAGATCCTTGACAATGTGTGAGGGCTGCCATAACCCCTGAACTTTAGCATTCCAAACCTGGTGGCTGCTTTTCTTTTGTTTTCTGTATCTCGTGGGGATTGATTTTTTTTTTTTTAAGCCAATTCTATATTGTCAGGGTATATTGTCACCCTGCTTTTTTAACTTACATGCAGAATACATCATGTGAAACGCTGGGCTGGATGATGTACGAGCTGAAATCAAGATTGCTGGGAGAAATATCAATAACCTCAGATATGCAGATGACACCATCCTTATGGCAGAAAGTGAAGAGGAACTCAAAAGCCTCTTGATGAAAGTGAAAGAGGAGAGTGAAAAAGTTGGCTTAAAGCTCAGCATTCAGAAAACTAAGATCATGGCATCTGGTCCCATCACTTCATTGCAAATAGATGGGGAAACAGTGGAAACAGTGACAAGACTATTTCTTTGGGCTCCAAAATCACTGCAGATGGTGACTACAGCCATGAAATTAAAAGGAAGAAAAGTTATGACCAACCTAGGCAGCATATTAGAAAGCACAGACATTAATTACTTTGCCAACAAAGGTCCATCTAGTCAAAACAATGGTTTTTTCAATAGTCATGTATGATTGTGAGAGTTGGACTATAAAGAAAGCTGAGCGCCAAAGAATTGATACTTTTGAACTGTGGTGTTGGAGAAGACTCTTCAGGGTCCCTTCAACTGCAAGGAGATCCAACCAGTCCATCCTAAAGGAGATCAGTCCTGAATATTCATTGAAAGGACTGATGCTGAAGCTGAAACTCCCAACACTTTGGGCACCTGATGCAAAGAACTGACTCACTGGAGAAGACCCTGATGCTGGGAAAGATAGACGGCAGGAGGAAAAGGGGACAACAGGGCGAGATGGCTGGATGGCATCACCGACTCGATGGACGTGAGTTTGAGCAAGCTCTGGGAGTTGGTGATGGACAGGGAGGCCTGGGGTTGCAGAGTCGAACACAACTGAGTGACTGAACTGAACTGAACCAAACCCAGAACCGTGAAAAATGTATTTGGAAAAATGTAATTGCTACCTAGCAAGGTAAAAAGCCATCACAGACCATCCTTTGTCACCATGGCACCAATGCACACCTCTTTTCATTGTATTTATCTTACAGATAAAGACAGTTTAGAAACTATACTTCTGGTGAACATAACGCAACTATCCTTTGTTCATCTGATAACATACAAACCCTCTCTTTAAGAGAGAATACAAAATCTCTTTATCCATAGGTGGGTTAATTTCCTTTCTACCTGTGTCACATTTTCTACTTAACTTCCTGTAACTCAGATACCAAGATATGATATGCGATTAAGTACTATCAGATGATTATCAAAAGGGAGATAAATCGGTTAATATAAATAGAAATATTTTGTATCATAAAAAGAAGAATACTCATTAGAATTTTCATTTCTACAACTAGTCCTGTGGTGGTAGTTGCTGTCTATAATTACTTTCTGCTGTCACTCCGTATTCCCTCTCTTCTTGGCAGTATCTCAGCTGATGGTGGTTTCTTGCCTGATAGGGTGACCTGAATCTTCATTCCTTAAAGGGTCTGGGTCATTAGCAGTCCTGCCTGATTGTTTCCATTGACTTTAATCACAGTACATGGAAATACTAAGTGGCCTCCCAGAGGAACTCCTGCATTCCAGACATACTTTCTGGGAGCCCCTCTTGTGTAGTAGGCACTAGACTTCCCCTTGATTGTGAGGTCAGTCACCCTAGTCGGTTCTGTAACCCCTTCATTGTTTGTTGATTCGTTGGCATGAATAACCCAAAGTGGCTGGGTGGCAGTCTTAACTTCCAGTTTAATGGAATCATTTCTGCATTCTTTGGTGGAAACTAAAATCTAACAAAGGAACAGTATGGCCATAGATGCATATAGGTGGCTAAGTGATATGGTATATTATATGTGTCAGTGAATTGGGAAGCAAAGTGAATTAGTTTAGAGTGACAGTTAATACAAATTAATATAGGCACATTTCATAATACTTGGGGAGTTAATCAGGATACCCTGTATTAAATATTTATTTTGAAAGAAATGTAAATATATTCAAAATGTGCATTATTTTTTTTCTTTTTTACTTTTCACTATCCAGTATTTAATAATGGACTGGTGGTTGGTAACAGTTGAGTTTTGAATCTAGATCTGATATACTTTTTAGATTTTTGTACTTGTTTGTTTACCTCTAGGGTGAGACTTACATTTACTATTTTGAGCTTTTATAAATTAAAGAATACAGAACAATGAACATAAATGACTTCATTTATTTTCACAACTGAAAATAGTATAGTAGCATTGTGTGTCATATCTACTCTGAAACTAGAAATTATAATAATGCAGTGATTAGGAGGGTGAGCCTGGAGTCAGACTACCTGGCTTTAAATTTCAGCCCTCAGTTCAGTTCAGCCGCTCAGTCATGTCCGACGCTTTGCGACCCCATGAATCACAGCACATCAGGCCTCCCTGTCCATCACCAACTCCCGGAGTTTACCCAAACTCATGTCCATTGAGTCGGTGATGCCATCCAACCATCTCATCCTCTGTTGTCCCCTTCTTCTCCCACTTTTAATCTTTCCCAGCATCAGGGTCTTTTCCAGTGAGTCAGTTCTCTGCATCACATGGCCAAAGTATTGGAGTTTCAGCTTCAACATCAGTCCTTCTAATGAACACCCAGGACTGATCTCCTTTAGGATGGACTAGTTGGATCTCCTTGCGGTCAAAGGGACTCTCAAGAGTCTTCTCCAACACCACAGTTCAAAAGCATCAATTCTTCAGCACTCAGCTTTCTTTATAGTCCAACTTTCACATCTATACATGACTTCTGGAAAAACCATAGCTTTGACTAGATGGACCTTTGTTGGCAGAGTAATGTCTCTGCTTTTTAATATGCTGTCTAGATTGGTCATAACTTTTCTTCCAAGGGGTAAGCATCTTTTAATTTCATGGCTACAGTCACGCTTACCCTAAGTTTCAGTTAACTATTGCTCTGTAGCAATCCCCCCCACCCCCATGTCAGTGGCTTAAAATGAGTGTGTGTTATTACTCATGAGAGTGCGTGTTATTACTTACGAATCTGTAGGTCACATGGATGGTTCCGATCATCTGGGCTAGATTTGGCTCATTTCAGCTGAGTTGATGTCACCTAGGATAGAGAGGAAACAAGTAGACCTCACCCTGGGAACTGACACAACATCACTTCTGCCACGTTCTGTTGGTTCAAGTCAAGTTGTGAGGCCAGACGAGATTCAGGATATGGGGAAATCAGCTCTACCTCTTGGTGGGGGGAGCTGCATTATCACATAGCCAGGAGTTGGATCTAGGAGGGGTGGAGAATTGGAGCCATTTTATAGTCATTTTACCATACAACACAACCATGCACAAGTCTCTTCATCTCTTCGAATCTGTTTGCTAACCTGTAAAAAAGACTAGGAGAGTAATGATTCTTTTTGAGACTATTTTGAAGATCAGATAAAATAATCTGTGTGAAGTGTCTTTGGTTGTGTCTTGATGTCTGCCAATATGTGCTCAGTATATGTTTATTATTATTGTTTGGTAGTAAGTGAAAGTAAAAGTTGCTCAGTCGTGTCCGACTCCTTGCAACCCCCATGGACTGTATCCTGGCAGGCTCCTCTGTCCGTGGAGTTCTCCAGGCAAGAATACTGGAGTGGGTAGCTGTTCCCTTCTCCAGGGGATCTTCCCAATCCAGGGATTGAACCCAGGTCTCCCACATTGCAGTTAGATTCTTTACCATCTGAACCACCAGGCAAGTCATGGAAGGTAATAATTGGGTGTGTTGTATTTATGACTTAAAATACTTATAATAATCCTATGATGCTATCATTATTTCCTTCTTATAGCTGAGGAGACAGACCGAATTGCTTAAGTTACCAATATGCCAAAGCTTGTGGTAGACCCAACATTTGAACCAAGATTTTTTTTTGTTTTCGCCCTGAAAGTCTAGTACTTGACTTTGAGAGCCAGTACAGTGGTAAAACTGTGGCCTCTGGAGCTTTGTTAGTCCTTGTCCCACACCTTATGGGCCTTTTAGCCTTGGGCAAATTACTTAACCTCTTTATGCCTCACTTTCTAGGAAAGGAGATTGCATACCTTGGTCACATGGTTGCTGGTGAGAATTAAATGAATTAATAGATGTTAAGTATTTAGAACTAGCTCAGGCTAGGTAGGTATGAAGTATGTTGTTATTCCCTTTCCTCTTTATTATTACACGCTGCTGTGTTTAGGCTGAAACTGTAAAAACTTTTCAATTGAAAAGATTAAATGAGACTGAAATTATCACCCTTTTCTTTTTAGAGCCATCTAATTTTTTCATGAAGTAGTATTGACCTTTATGGTTAGTTTCTTAATACACTAATTATGGATTTTACTAATGTGAATTGGTTTTATAGGGATGGTTCAATTTGAGGAAAAACTATTCCACAATATTTTGTCCCCCCCACCCTTTCCATTCGGAGCTTTTCTTGCACAATGTCATTCATTTCTATGGTTTCTATTCAATGTTGGTTACCCTCAAATCAACATCTGAAGTTTGACCTTACTCCTGATTTTCATTCCTTAATTAGTTTTTCTTTTCTCTCCATTAGTTATTAACATTAATTTTTTCCTCACATTGTCTCCTCTCCTGTATGCTTATTGCTTCCGGTTTAGTGCAGATCCTCCTATTTGTTGTTGTTTCTTTTCTTTTTTTAACATCTGACCTTATTGTTACTCCGAGAACATCTTAGTTTTGTTTTTCTTTTCACTTGAATATATATTTATTTTACAATGCGGTAGTAACAGCATGATAAGAAACATGTACTGTCACAAACTTGTACCAAGAAGCACACAATCTTTAAAGTGTGTTGTTTTTCACAAGTAATTTAAGTATGGCATTATTATTTCACACTAGAGTCAAAGATGACAGTTAGGGTCTTCAGCTTTGGAGCATTTAGTAACATTGAAATGATTGTCTAGTCAGGCAGGGGCGAGAAATTCAAATGCGGTTTCTTTCTCTTCTGCTGGTTCCTTTGCTACTGCAAAAAGATCCATCTTCTCACGTGAGAAGTCATTAATAGGGAGACCTTCAACAACCTTCTAGGTCTTATCCTTGATTGTAACAGGGAACAAGTAAAGCAGATCATCAGGAATACCATAGGAGTTGCCATCAGAGATAATGCCCATGGACACAAACTCTCCCTCTGGGGTTCCAAACCAGATGTATCTGACGTGGTCACAGAAGGCTTTTGCAGCTGACGTGGCACTGGGCAGTTTCTGCGCCGTGATGACAGCAGCATCGTGCTACTGCACGGCCCTGATGAATTCTCCCCTGAGCCAGCTGTCATCTTTCAGAGCTTCATCAACACCAACTTCCATTCCTTGCAGTTTCACCTTGGCATGGTTGACATCTGGATTCTGAGTTGAGGAATGGTTTCCCCAGATGATGGCATTCTTTACATCATCAGAAGTCACTCCAAGTTTAAGAGAGTCTGAGCTTTAAGCTAGGTTGTGATCCAAACGAGTCAAGCAACTGAAGTTCTCCTTGGGGATGGATGGCTCTGACTTAGAGATAATCAGGCAGTTAGTACTGGCTGGGTTTCCCCCCACCATAGCCTTAACTGACTTCTTGGCATATTTGTCCAAGGCTGCACCCTGGCATTTGAAGATTTTCATATTTGCTTTGAGTAAATCTTTCCACTCCATGCCATCCCTTCTTGGCATGGAGCCCATAAGAGTGGCCACTTCCAGGTCTTTGAAGGCAATCTCTTCTTTGTTGTGATGACATCTTTCAGGAGGGGCAGGGCACAGTCTTGCAGCTCCATCAGGACACCCATTATGGGAGTGATAGCCAACAGCCGAGAATGATAGGCCGTTCTTTACCGAAGACAAATCCATTTCCAATACTGTACAACAGTGAATATGCAGTTTGACCAGCTCCTCCAGTCACAAGGACTCAGATTGGTTCAGACATGATTGGGAAGGGCGTGGAGACTTCTGCACCTGCCGAATGAGCCTCAGGCAGTCGGGTCACCTCTGTCCTGGAACCAACTCATATCTTAGTTTTGACTGGCCTCAGAAGTGGAAGCTCTTGGAGAGGACAGCCTCCCTCTCTTGGTAGTCTCTTTCTGGCATTTTTCTTTGGCCTCCTCCATTTTCTTGGCCACAAGTTTAGCATATTCTGCAGTCAGCCTTTATTTTTCTCGGTACACTGTTCCCTCAGGGTAATATACTGATGTTTGTGTTGCAAAACATGTGAAATACAGACACTGACTCTTGTGTGCCTTGGCCCTAGGTTTTGAACTCTGTTTGTTTGGGGGCTTTCTCACAGCGTGCTTGAGAGCATTATGGTCTTTAGAGAGATTGAAAAGTTTGGTAATTCTCGCAGTTTGGGAGTTCTGTTTTGGGTCCCAGTTGTTGAGCCACAGCAGTATCAGTGCCTGCAGGAATATTCCTTTTCTCCCTTTAAAAAAAAATGACAAATTGAAAACACTTAGATGGGTGTCCACAGTGTAACCCTGAACATGTTTGCACTTTCTTTCCGGTCTTCTTGGCCTTTGCAGGACTGCCCATTAGTAGCAGATGGACATGGCCATAGGTGAAAAAACATGGAAACCTGTTTGTTATTCCCACCACTGACTTGCCACAGAACTAACCCTTGCATTCTTCGCCCAGAGCATTAGCAGCAACTTCAGTGACTACACGTTTCTCATAAAGTACAAAGTTCACTCTCATCGTCTTCAGTGAGCTTCTGGCATCTAATGTCTGGGAAGGAGATCTTCAGTTTCATCCTGAAGCTGCTCACCACCTCTGAGGTGCCACAAAAAAGAGCTCATTTTTTCTTAAATTAATATCGTAGCCTCCAAATCAATCTCTTAACTCCATTCCTACCTTTTTCAGTCTGTCCTCCAGGGACTGTCAAAATAGTTTATGTAAAAGACATTTGATCATTTTATTCCCTTGGTTAAAATGTTAACTTCACCTTGCTTACAAGAAAAAATAAAATTGAAGGACTTTCCTGGTGGTCCAGTTAAGGATCTCCCGGTACACGGGACATGGGTTCAATCCCTGGTCACAGATCCTACATGCCACGGGGCAACTAAACCCTTGCGCCACAATTAGAGAAGTCCTTGCAACAACAAAGACCCAGCAAGGCCAAAATAAATAAATGCAAGTTAAAAACAATAAAGTTGAGCGCTCATGGCTCTTGGTGAATCTGTCTCTGTTTCCCTCTGCAGCAGAATGTTTAGTTACTTCACAACAGAATTGCTGAGTTCTGGCTGTGTGAAATTATCCAGGACTGTCATATTCTCTTGCATGTCTGTGCATCTGCACATGCTTTTAATTTCATCTGAAATCCTCTTCTGGTTTGCTCTGTGGGCAACTTTGTGCATCTTTTTCAAAATTTAGCTCAAGTGAAATTTTTCAGAGAAGGTTTCCTTATCCCAGGTGTACACTTTCAGACTTCTCTTCTTTGCTTATATGATTTATTATCACTTTCATCCCACTGGTGTTGTAAACGTCTTTGTTTAGGTATAGTTCATACCATACAGTTCACTAATTTAATGTGTACAGCTCAGTGGTTTAGTATATTTACAGAATTGTGCATTTGCTACTGCAGTCAATTTAGAACATTTCATTACCCCTCAAAGAAACCAACACCTCTTAGCTAGTACCCCCTAACATCTCATTCCCCTTTCCCCTCCCCGTTTCAACCATTAATCTGCTTTCTGTCTCTGTAGATCTCCCTATTCAGTACATTTCATTTTAGTGGAATCTTTTAATATTTAATTCTTTGTAATCGTGTCTTTAGCTTGATGTTGTCAAAGTTCACAATTTTGAAGTATATATCATACTTCATCTCTTGTTATTGCCAAATACTCCATTATATGGGTAGACTGTATTTTATCCCTTGATTAATTGATGGGCATCAGGGTTGTTGCCATTTTATCTATTATTGAGTAATATTATAATGAGCATTCATGTATAAGTTTATATACCGACATATGTTTTTATTTCTCTTGAGTATATACCTAGGAATGGAATTGCTGGATCAGATATTAACTCCATTTAACTGTTAGAGGAAATCTCAAAACTGTTACACCATTTTGCATTCTTGCTATCAGTGTATGAAGATTTTAATTCTTTACATCCTTGCCCACACTTGTTATTGTCTGTTTTTTAAAAAAATTTATTTATTTTTGATTGAAGGATAATTGTTTATAGCCATTCTAGTGGGTGTGAGCAGGTATCTCATTGTGGTTTTGATTTGCATTTCCTCTTAATGATGTGGAGCAATCCAGTATCTTCTTTGGAAAGCTATTCAGTTCCTGTGTCCATTTTACAGTTGAGTTTTAGTAGTTTTTTTAATGTATTCTAGATACAAGCCCCTTTAGCAGATAATATGATTTATATATATTCTGTTGGTATTCGATTCAGTTTTTTGATGTTACCCTTTGAAACATGAAAGTTTTATTCTTTTTTTTTTTTTGGTTATAAATCTCCACTTATCCTTGTTGTATTCAGAGTTGAGTCCAGTCTCTCTCTTCTCTTGCTATTGTCTTGACATATAAAGAGATCCAGAAATAAGCTCTCGTGGTATAAAAATTATTTTGAGAAGAAAACATTTGAGTTCCTGAGATTTCTTTATCTGCCTAAAAGCGGAGCTTCCTTGAAGAACTCAATTGTAAATCCCCTTCCTGGAGCAGAATTCCAGAAAAATATCTGCTTTATTGACTGTGCTAAAGCCTTTGAAACATGTGGGTCACGACAAACTGTGGAAAATTCTTAAAGGGATGGGATACCAGACCACCTTACCTGTCTCGTGAGAAATCTGTACGCAGGTCAAAAAGCAACGGTTAGAATTGGACACGAAACAACGACCTGGTTCCAAATTGAGAAAGGAGTACGTCAAGGCCGTATATTGTCACCTTGCTTATTTAACTTAATATACTGAGTGCATCGTGTGAAATGCTGGATTGAATGAAGCACAAGCTGGAATCAAGATTTCCGGGAGAAATATCAATAACCTCACATATGCAAATGATACCACCCTTATGGCAGAAAGCGAAGAAGAACTAAAGAGCCTCTTGATGAAGGTGAAAGAGAAGAGTGAAGAAGCTGGCCTAAAACTCAACTTTCAGAAAATGAAGATCATGATAACCGGTTCCTTCACTTCATGCCAAATAGATGGGGAAACAATGGAAACAGTGACAGACTTTATTTTTGGGCTCCAAAGTCACTGCAGATGGTGACTGCAGCCATGAAATTAAAAGATACTTGTTCCTTGGAAGAAAGGCTGTGACAAACCTAGACAGCATATTAAAAAGTAGAGACATTACTGACAAAGGTCTATCTAGTCAAAGCTATACTTTTTCCAGTCAGTTCAGTCGCTCAGTTGTGTCCAACTCTTTGTGACCCTATGAATCGAAGCACGCCAGGCCTCCCTGTCATCACCAACTCCCAGAATTCATTCAGACTCACATCCATCGAGTCAGTGATGCCATCCACCCATCTCATCCTCTGTCGTCCCCTTCTCCTTCTGCCCCCAATCCCTCCCAGCATCAGGGTCTTTTCCAATGAGTCAGCTCTTCGCATGAGGTGGCCAAAGTACTGGAGTTTCAGCTTTAGTGTCATTCCTTCCAAAGAAACCCCAGGGCTGATCTCCTTCAGAATGGACTGGTTGGATCTCCTTGCAGTCCAAGGGACTCTCAAGAGTCTTCTCCAACACCACAGTTCCAAAAGCATCAATTCTTTGGCACTCAGCCTTCTTCACAGTCCAACTCTCACATCCATACATGACCACTGGAAAAACCATAGCCTTGACTAGACGGACCTTTGTTGGCAAAGTAATGTCTCTGCTTTTCAATATGTTATCTAGGTTGGTCATAACTTTCCTTCCAAGGAGTAAGCATCTTTTAATTTCATGGCTGCAGTCACCATCTGCAGTGATTTTCGAGCCCAGCAAAATAAAGTCTGACTCTGTTTCCACTGTTTCCCCATCTGTTTCCCGTGAAGTGATGGGACCAGATGCCATGATCTTCGTTTTCTGAATGTTGAGCTTTAAGCCAACTTTTTCACTCTCCTCTTTCACTTTCATCAAGAGGCTTTTTAGTTCCTCTTTACTTTCTGCCATAAGGGCGGTGTCATCTGCATATCTGAGGTTATTGATATTTCTCCTGGCAATCTTGATTCCAGCTTGTGTTTCTTCCAGTCCAGCGTTTCTCATGATGTTCTCTGCATGTAAGTTAAATAACCAGGGTGACAATATACAGCCTTGACATACTCCTTTTCCTACTTGGAACCAGTCTGTTGTTCCATGTCCAGTTCTAACTGTTACTTCCTGACCTGCATATAGGTTTCTCAAGAGGCAGGTCAGTAGTCATATATGAATGTGAGAGTTGGACCATAAAGAAGACTGAGCACTTAAGAATTTATGCTTTTGAACTGTGGTGTTGGAGAAGATTCTTGAGAGTCCCTTGAACCGCAAGATCAAACCAGTCCATCCTAAAGGAAATCAGTCCTGAATATTCATCGGAAGGACTGATGCTGAAGCACCAGTCCTTTTGCCACCTGATGTGAAGAACTGACTCATTGGAAAAGACTCTGATGCTGGGAGGGATTGGGGACAGTAGGAGAAGGGGACGACAGAGGATGAGATGGCTGGATGGCATCACTGACTTGATGGTCATGAGTTTGAGCAAACTCCGGGAGTTGGTGATGGACAGGGAGGCCTGGCATGCTGCAGTCCATGGGATGCAAAGAGTTGGACACAACTGAGAGACTGAACTGAACTGGAGCAGTCAACCTAGGGAAGGTTGACTCCTACCCCTGGAGATGAGGTCTCCACACCTACTATCCCAAACCTGAATCTCCCTTCTGCTCTTGTCAGGGCCCATTTATCTTTTCAAAAAGTCATTTATTTTCTTATCAGTGCCCTTCCCCTATTAAGATGTTACATAAGCCCCACCCAGATTTTAAACATCCCCTTGAGTCACATTCTTCTGTGAACTCCTATATATACATGAGTATTATCTGTCCTTTTTCTTGCTAATCTTTTGTATGGGAGAAAAAAATCTGTTTTCTCTCTCCATTCTAAATTAATTGGCTGGGACCCTACAAATAAGACTAATGAAGGAACAATGCATTTTTTAGAGAAGTGACAAGGAGAAGGAAAAGGACATTGAGTTTCTAAGGGTTGGCAAATTGTGGGAAGTTAATATTGGAGAATTACTGCAATATAAGGGCTAATTACTATAGTTAACATGTTTTAAAAATTGAGATATAATTGACATATAACATTAGTTTTAGGTGTACACATAGTTATTTGATGTTTGTATATATTGTGAAATGATCACACTAGTTAACATCCATCACCACACAGTTATACTTTATTTGCTTCTAAGATTTACTCTGTTAGCAAATGTCAAGTGTGCAGTGCAGTATTTAGTCACCATGCTGCACTTACATCCCCATAACTTATTTTATAACTAGAAGTTTGTACTTTTTGACCACATTCACCCATTTTGCCAACCTCACCTTCTAGCTCTGGCAAACCACCAATCTAATTTGTTCCCTATATCTATGAATTGTGTTTTGTTTTGTTTAGATTCCACATGTAAGTGGGATCATACAGTATTTGTCTTTCTCTCTCTGAGTTATTTCACTTAGCATAATACCCTCAAGCTCCATCTGTGTAGTTGAAATGACAAGATTTCCTTCTTTAATTTGATGGCTAAATAATACCCATTGGAATTAAGTTTGAAATTAAATTCCAGCTTTGTCAAGTTACAAATGTTATGACCTTGTTGGGCTTATGGACCTGTTGCTTCTATAAATCCTTTCTAAGCATGAACCTACTCATATATCTCATGGTTCCTGGAAAGATGCGTACATTAAAGTAATTTATGTAGTTCTTGGCAGATAGGTGTGCAGCGAATGCTAGTTTTATTCTTTCATTTACTATGTTAAATGAGGTAATTTGTCAACCTAGGAGTAGACTTTTGTTTTCAGAATACTATATTCATAACGTACTTACCTGAAGCCAAACACTTCCCTAGTAGTTACATCTTGAGTTCTAGAAATATGTCAAGATGCTAAGCAAGAAGTGGCAATTACTTTTTCTTTAAAAAAAAATTTATTTTTTATATTTTAAAAACACAAATGGAGATAATGCTGTGTATATTGTTTTGCGTTTCCAACTTGATGTATTTTGGTCTTTGGTCTGAGTCAGCTCATAAATTGGATCATCAGTTTTAGTTTTGTACAATTATATCCAAAATTGCTTAACTTTTCTGTTGTAGGACATGTAGGTAATTTTCACTACTTTTCTGTTAAACCAACGTCTACACATAAATACAAAAGAATGTAGTTCATGTTGCTCTTGCTTAATATCTTGGGGTTGAAACTGGCATGTGGAGGAGAAAGAGTCAAGGAAATGGGATAGAATTAGAGTCAAGAGAGTAATACAATCATACCAAAAGCCTTCGGGATTACTATTTATTTTCCCAAGGCAGTAAACCCTCTTTTTTCTGGTTGAATATAGTTGGACTGGGAAGTTTTGTTCTTTGACACTTCACGAATCCAAATAGTTAATTGTGAGCATTTCTATCTTGCACTTGTTTAAATGGAAATGCTCTAGTGTTTTGTAACTAAGTTTAATTATTTGCTCTTTACTTCTGAATTACTGTTATATTAAGGAGTTTCTCTTCCTGATTTACTCTGAGAGATATATAAATCAGTAGTAGTGAACAGTTTTAATTTAGATGATCTTGTGTTTTTTTTGTTTCTTTTGCCTGTCTATATAATTCATCCATTTATAGATCTCTGATGTTGACAGTATTTGCAGAGAGAACTCATCTGCAAGAGAGATTGCACTCTAGTGAGAAGTGAAACCATGCGCATGTTTCTTATTTGTCTCATCTAAAACAAATTCCTGAGCTGTGGTTGAACCACCTCTGAATCAGTACTCCTGGCTGGTGGCTTAGATGGTAAAGCGTCTGCCTGCAATGTGGGAGACCTGGGTTCGATCCCTGGGTTGGGAAGATCTCCTGGAGAAGGAAACGTCAACCCACTCCAGTACTCTTGCCTGGAGAATCCCACAGATGGAGGAGCCTGGTAGGCTACAGTTCATGGGGTTGCAAAGAGTCGGACACGACTGAGCGATTTCACTTTCATTTATCAGCTTAAGTCACAAGCCTTACCAGCTTGTGACTGGTGATAGAAGCAAGGTCCGATGCTATAAAGAACAATATTGCATAGGAACCTGGAATGTTAGGTCCATGGATCAAGGCAAATTGGGGTTGGTCAAACAGGAGATGGCAAGAGTGAACGTCGACATTCTAGGAAACTGTGAACTAAAATGGACTGGAATGGGTGAATTTAACTCAGATGACCATTGTATCTACTACTGTGGGCAGGAATCCCTTAGAAGAAATGGAGTAGCCATCATGATCAACAAGAGAGTCCGAAATGCAGTATCTGGATGCAATCTCAAAAACAACAGAATGATCTCTGTTCGCTCCAAAGGCAAACCATTCAGTATCACAGTAATCCAAGTCTATGCCCCAACCAAAAATGCTGAAGAAACTGAAATTGGACAGTTCTATGAAGACCTACAAGACCTTTTAGAACTAACACCCAAAAAAGATGTTCTTTTCATTATAGGGGATTGGAATGCAAAAGTAGGAAGTCAAGAAACACCTGGAGTAACAGGCAAATTTGGCCTTGGAGTACAGAATGAAGCAGGGCAAAAATTAGCAGACTTTTGCCAAGAGAAGGCACTGGTCATAGCAAACACTCTTCCAACAACACAAGAGAAGACTCTACACATGGACATCACCAGATGGTCAACACCAAAATCAGATTGATTATATTCTTTGCAGCCAAAGATGGAGAAGCTCTATACAGTCAGCAAAAACAAGACCAGGAGCTGACTGTGGCTCAGGTCATGAACTCCTTATTGCCAAATTCAGACTTAAATTGAAGAAAGTAGGAAAAAACACTAGACCATTCAGGTATGACCTAAATCAAATCCCTTATGATTATACACTGGAAGTGAGAAATAGATTTAAGGGACTAGATCTGATAGACAGAGTGCCTGATGAACTATGGACGGAAGTTCATAACATTGCACGGGAGACAGGGATCAAGACCATCCCCATGGAAAAGAAATGCAAAAAAGCAAAATGGCTGTCGGAGGAGGGCTTACAAATAGCTGTGAAAAGAAGAGAAGTGAAAAGCAAAGGAGAAGAGGAAAGATATAAGCATCTGAATGCAGAGTTCCAAAGAATAGCAAGGAGAGATAAGAAAGCCTTCCTCAGTGATCAATGCAAAGAAATAGAGGAAAACACAGAATGGGAAAGACTAGAGATCTCTTCAAGAAAATTAGAGATACCAAAGGAACATTTCATGAAAAGATGGGCTCGATAAAGGACAGAAATGGTAGGGACCTAATAGAAGCAGAAAATATCAAGAAGAGGTGGCAAGAATACACAGAACTGTACAAAAAAGAGCTTCACAACCCAGATAATCACAATGGTGTGATCACTCACCTAGAGACAGACATCCTGGAATTCATGAAGTCAAGTGGGTCTTAGCATCACTATGAACAAAGCTAGTGGAGGTGATGGAATTCCAGTTGAGCTATTCCAAATCCTAAAAGATGATGCTGTGAAAGTGCCACACTCAATATGCCAGCGAATTTGGAAAACTCAGCAGTGGCCACAGGACTGGAAAAGGTCCATTTTTTTCCAATCCCAAAGAAAGGCAATGCCAAAGAAGGCTCAAACTACCACACAATTGCACTCATCTCACACGCCTATATATAATGCTCAAAATTCTCCAAGTCAGTCTTCAACAGTACGTGAACCATGAACTTCCTGATGTTCAAGCTGGTTTTAGAAAAGGCAGAGGAACCAGAGATCAAATTGCCAACATCCTCTGGATCATGGAAAAAGCAAGAGAGTTCCAGAAAAACATCTATTTCTGCTTTATTGACTATGCCAAAGCCTTTGACTGTGTGGATCACAATAAACTGTGGAAAATTCTGAAAGAGATGGGAATACCAGACCACCTGACCTGCCTCTTGAGAAACCTGTATGCAGGTCAGGAAGCAGCAGTTAGAACTAGACATGGAACAACAGATTTGTTCCAAACAGGAAAAGGAGTATGACAAGGCTGTATATTGTCCCTCTGCTTATGTAACTTGCATGCAGAGTACATCATGAGAAATGCTGGGCTGGAAGAAGCACAGGCTGGAATCAAGATTGCCGGGAGAAACATCAATAACCTCAGATATGCAGATGACACCACCCTTATGGCAGAAAGTGAAGAGGAACTCAAAAGCCTCTTGATGAAAGTGAAAGAAGAGAGTGAAAAAGTTGGCTTAAAGCTCAACATTCAGAAAATGAAAATCATGGCATCTGGTCCCATCACTTCATGGGAAATAGATGGGGAAACAATGGAAACAGCGTCAGACTTTATTTTTCTGGGCTCCAAAAATCACTGCAGATAGTAATTGCAGCCATGAAATTAAAAGACGCTTACTTCTTGGAAGTAAAGTTATGACCAACCTAGATAACATATTGAAAAGCAGAGATATTACTTTGCCAACAAAGGTCCGTCTAGTCAAGTTATGGTTTTTCCAATGGTCATGTATGGATGTGAGAGTTGGACTGTGAAGAAAGCTGAGCGCCGAAGAATTGATTCTTTTGAACAGTGGTGTTGGAGAAGACTCTTGAGAGTCCCTTGGACTGTAAGGAGATCCATCCAGTCCATCCTAAAGATCAGTCCTGGGTGTTCAATGGAAGGACTGATGCTGAGGCTGAAACTCCAATCCTTTGGCCACCTCATGCTAAGAGTTGACTCATTGGAAAGACCCTGATGCTGGGAGGGATTGGGGGCAAGGGGAGAAGGGGATGACAGAGGATGAGATGGCTGGATGGCATCACCGACTCGATGGACGTGAGTCTGAGTGAGCTTTGGGAGTTGGTGATGAACAGGGAGGACTGGCGTGCTATGATTCATGGGGTCGCAAAGAGTCAGACAGGACTGAGCGACTGAACTGAACTATCAGCTTAAATCTGTTGTACTGTAAATGATTTATTTACTCTCCAGAGAGCTGGAGTTATTTCAGATTATCTTGGCCAGTTGGGGTCTATTTAATTGAGGTGGATGCTAAAGCTCCAGTTCTTTGGCCACCTGATGCAAAGAGCCTACTTATTAGAAAAGACCCTGATGCTGGGAAAGATGGAAGGTGGGAGGAGAAGGGGATGACAGAGGATGGGATGGTTGAATGGCATCACTGACTCGATGGACATGAGTTTGAGCAAGCTCTGAAAATTGGTGATGGACAGGGAGGCCTGGCATGCTGCCTTCCACGGGGTCACAAAAAGTCAGACATGACTGAATGACTAAACAGCAACAAAAATGACTACTACCTTGAATTCATTGCAGCTTCATTACCAAAGAGGAGTGCAATGGTCGTAGAGGAGGCAGACGCATGCCCACATTGTTTGGGTGTCTTGGCAGTATAAAAATATGAGAAATAAGTTATAAACATTGAAAATCATGTGCATTGGAAAGGAACGGGCCAGTGTGGGAAACAATGTTGTTGGTTTCTTTTTTGCAAGTGAAGCTCAGGTTTGTTACCTGTGCTTGGGAGGAGACTGGGCCCTACTTAGTCTCAAGGATTACATAAGAGTAGTTTAAAGCAACTGTGGCAGTTTCATTCCCTTGCTAGCATCTGGTTTAATAATGGCATTATTACCTGTTTGAATTTTTGCTGGTTCAGTATGTGTCGCATACTGCATGGGGTTGCAAAGAGTCGGACATGACTGAGCGACTGAACTGAACTATGTGCAAAAATCCTTCCGTACTTGGTCTTAATTTTTATTTTCTCATTACAAAGGAGAGAGGGAATACTTGTCAAATGTTTAATGGGTATTTTTTCCTCTTTTGTAATGCACCTGATAGTGACTTTTTTTTTCTATTGGGTTGTGTTTTTCCTCCATATTGACAGGTGTTCTTTGTATATATTCTGGTTACTGGCTTTAAAAAAAAAAGTTGAGTTGTAAATATATTCTCCCATATTGAGGTATTTTAATGAAGTAGAGCTTATCAAGCCTCTTGATAAAAGTGAAAGAGGAGAGTGAAAAAGTTGGCTTAAAGCTCAACATTCAGAAAACGAAGATCATGGCATCCGGTCCCATCACTTCATGGGAAATAGATGGGGAAACAGTGGAAACAGTGTCAGACTTTATTTTTCTGGGCTCCAAAATCACTGCAGATGGCGACTGCAGCCATGAAATTAAAAGACGCTTACTCCTTGGAAGGAAAGTTATGACCAACCTAGATAGCATATTCAAAAGCAGAGACATTACTTTGCCAACAAAGGTTCGTCTAGTCAAGGCTATGGTTTTTCCTGTGGTCATGTATGGATGTGAGAGTTGGACTGTGAAGAAGGCTGAGTGCTGAAGAATTGATGCTTTTGAACTGTGGTGTTGGAGAAGAGTCTTGAGAGTCCCTTGGACTGCAAGGAGATCCAACCAGTCCCTTTTAAAGGAGATCAGTCCTGGGTGTTCTTTAGAAGGACTGATGCTAAAGCTGAAATTGCAATACTTTGGCTACCTGATGTGAATAACTTGACTCATTTGAAAAGACTCTGATGCTGGGAAAGACTGAAGGCGGGAGGATAAAAGGGACACAGAGGATGAGGTGGTTTGATGGCATCGCTGACTCAATGGACATGAGTTTGAGTAAACTCCGGGAGTTGGTGATTGGCAGGGAGTCCTGCTGTGCTGCAGTCCATGGGGTTGTAAATAGTTGGACACAGTTGAGCGACTGAACTGAACTGAAAGCTTATCAATTTTTTATTTCATGATTTCTATATTATATTAACTTGGTTTAAGAAATTGTTCCGTCGGGGTAATAAAACATGTCTCTTGTTTTATACCTTTGTCTTTCCCTTTCATTTCACTGAATTCCTTTTGTTTTTCTTTTTTCTCCCATCAGTAGTGAGAAAGATGTTGAAATCTATTTTTTTGTTTATGAATATTCAGATTCTTTCATTAAAAGGTACACTTTTTCTGTATTGATTACAAAACTAACTTTATCACAATCAAGTTACCATATGTGTATTGGTTTATTTTTGGACTCACTTCTGTTCCAAATCTGTCTGTCCTCACCGTAAAAACTTTTCCTTTCTGTTAGAGCAGATTCCCCCCACTCTTCTTCACATGTGTTTTGGCTTTTGGCACACACAAATAATTTTTAAATCTGGTGCTAAAGTCTTTCAGGTGCTCTCTTGCATTGTTTATAAGATACTTTGGTGGAAAATTGACATCTTTGATATCAAACATATTAATGATTTGAACATAGTATGTATTTGTAAGCATTTAGATTTTATATAATGTTTTTTAGTAAGGTTTTAGAGTTTTCATCATATAGCTCTTAATTAAATGTTTCATTAGATCTTAAAGGTATACCTTGAGATACACTTTTTTATTTTAATTTACATTTTCAGTTGCTTTGACTGGTATATGGAAATGCAGTGGATTTTTGCATACTAGACTTTTAGTTTTTAATATTTTGGTATTTATGAGTTTCTATGCAGCAAATAATTAGAGTTTCTTTCTATTCCTTATGCTGCTGGTTTCCGTTTCTTAGTGTACTAGATAGAATCTTCAGGTAAATATTAAAGAGTAGTGATTTCCTGGGTGGCTTAGTAATAAAGAATCTGCCTGCCAATACAGGAGACGCTGGTTCGATCCTTGGGTTGGGAGGATCCCCTGGAGGAGGAAATGGCAGCTCACTCCAGCATTCTTGCCTGGAAAATTTCACGGACAGGCTCATGTCCATGGGATCACAAAGAGCTGGACATGACCAAGCGCACATGAAGTACAAGTGATAGAGGAGTTACTACTGTTTCTGGCTTTAGAGGATGTTTCCCCGTTAAGAATGATGTTTGTTTCTGGTTTTTAGTAGAATATATTTGTAGGTAAGCATATTTTCTTGTATTTTTAACAAATGGGTATTGATTCCTGCATGTGTTGAGATAAGTTTCTCTTCCTTCAGCCTCTTGATATTGTAAATTATGTTGATAGATTTTTCTGGGTATAAACCAAAACCTTGTATTGTTAGGATAAACCCATTTTGGTCATAATGTAGCTACACTGTGCAATGCAGTACTCACTAGCCACTTTTGGAAGTTTGAATGTAAATTAATGAGAATTAAGTAAAATTAAAAATTCAGTTTCTTAGACTTATTAGTCACATTTCAAGTGTTAATTGTAGCTAGTGGTTATCATGTTAACATTGGAGATACAGAACATTTCCATTGCAGAAACTTCTGTTGTGCAGTGCTGTGATATGTATAGCTGCCTTTTAAAACACATCCATCTTTAATCTAACTGGTCAATTGAAATTTTGAAATAAGCCATTACTTTTCATTACATTTTTTTGTTTTCTTTCCCTGCCCTAGTCTTTCTGGTTATTTTCAGCATCCTCTTTCTGTTATCATATTTTATAATTTCATTAAAAAATTTCTTAAACATTTCAGCTATATTTTACCTTTTGTTGATTAAATTTTGATATCTGAATTCAGTGGTGCTTCAGTCTCTCAGTGATGTTCATTTCCTTGTGTGTTTGTTGATCCTTGAGTGCGACTCATGTTTTGTTGAGCTTAGTATGTGGAAGATTTGGGGAAGTACACTGAGAAGGTTTTTTTTTAAGCCCACAGAAGATTTGTTTTTGTATCTGCTCAGATAACAGGATTTATGCCCTGGGAACTTTAAGGATGACTGTCAGGTTCAGCTTCTTACAGATGGCACAGTGCTGATACAGACGTTTACTCTCTGGCATCTCCATGTGCATACTGCTTACTGCCCAGGTTTCAGTATACTATTGTTACGGAGTTGGATAGGTAGGGAGTATGGAAGTGATGATGGACTATGGAAATGTCCTTGTAGAGTTTTCTTTGTATGTGTTCAGCAATATGGTAACAGTTTTCTGCTGAATCAGTTGGGCTTTTCATAATACACTGACTGTATACTGCTGGATATGGATGTTCAGTCTTCTCAGTTGGGCTTTTCACTGCTTCTGGTGGTACTTAGTTCTCTCTCCCTTCTTCCCTTCCAGTTTGAACTGTCCTGCTCTCAAGTCACTAGAATTCTCATTTCACTGTTGCTACTTTTCATTCCAGCTTACTTATAGTTATTGTATGTACAAACCTATCCACCTTTCTTTGAATACATTGAATAATTTCATTAAAATTAATGAAGATTTTAAAATGTATTTCTGTTGTGTCTGCTTGTATTGACTTTATTTTATTTAGCCTTGTGCTCTGATTCTTATTTTGTGTACCTCTTTTGGACTCCTTGAGTCTTCTGATGTGCTTGTTGATTTTTCTTTATGCATTTATAGTTGTAAATGAAATTCTAAATTAGTCATTATTGATAGCAGGTGTGGGCTTCTTTAGCTATTGTATGAATTAGGGTCACTTTCTCCAGATGGGTCCTTCTAAGGGTATGGGTAGCTGTAGTTCTTTCTCTGTGTGTTATCCCTGGTATGGTAAATCAACTGAGACAGGCTTTAAAAGTAGGGTTATTTTTAGGGTGTGTGGGCTAGGAGCACACCAGTAAGGCTCGTGTCTCCTGTGAACAAAACAGATGGCTGAGAGAGCATTTGTGTCGCAAAATCCCAGCTTGTATTATCTTGCAATCTACATCAAGTCAGGAAAGCTCAGATGTAGAGTCTTTATCTATCTTAATTTTGTTTTGGTTTCTGGTGGACTTTCAGAATCCTTTTTGCTGTGTTTTTTGACCTAAGCTTATTAGCAGGAATTAGGAAAAGAGTTGCTGTAGTGGTAGAAGTCAGAGAAGGCAATGGCACCCCACTCCAGTACTCTTGCCTGGAAAATCCCATGGATGGAGGAGCCTGGTGGGCTGCAGTCCATGGAGTCGCTGAGGGTCGGACAGGACTGAGTGACTTCACTTTCACTTTTCGCTTTCATGCATTGGAGAAGGAAATGGCAACCCACTCCAGTGTTCTTGCCTGGAGGATCCCAGGGACGGGGGAGCCTGGTGGGCTGCCGTCTATGAGGTCGCACAGAGTCAGACACAACTGAGCTGACTTAGCAGCAGCAGCAGCAATGGTAAGAGTGTGCTATTGGAAGATTCTGTTTGCTTGTTTGTTGATAGTGATGGCCCAGATCTAAGGAGCTTTTATCTTCCTGTCTTCATGCAGTTCCCCATCCCCTAATTCTGAGTCTGGGTGGTTTATTGAGACCTGGTTTTACTTGTGTTGACTATCAGCATTGTCAGTGATCTTCTGATTGCTAACACTGCTATAGTTTTTTCCCATAGTTTTTATTTCTTTGGCCATATTAATTGATTTGGGGAAGAGGAGAGAGAAATGTTTTTATGCATTTACCACTGTAAAATCAGAAACTCTACTGAAAAAGATTTAAAGGTTTATTCTTATTTTCAATGTGTGCCTTTTGGGCACATATAAGTTCTGAAGTAAATTAGACACTGCCACCTGCATTTCCTATTTTACATTGATTTCTATGCAGTACTTTTTTTTTTTTTAATCACATCAACTGCCTAAACCCAGTTTCTTAAAGATACATCAGATCAGATCAGATCAAATCAGTTGCTCAGTCGTGTCCAACTCTTCGCGACCCCATGAATCACAGCACGCCAGGCCTCCCTGTCCATCACCAACTCCCGGAGTTCACTCAGACTCACGTCCATCGAGTCAGTAATGCCATCCAGCTATCTCATCCTCTGGCATCCTCTTTTCCTCCTGCCCCCAATCCCTCCCAGCATCAGAGTCTTTTCCATTGAGTCAACTCTTCGCATGGGATGGCCAAAGTACTGAAGCCTCAGCCTTAGCGTCAGTCCTTCCAAAGAAATCCCAGGGCTGATCTCCTTCAGAATGGACTGGTTGGATCTCCTTGCAGTCCAAGGGACTCTCAAGAGTCTTCTCCAACACCACAGTTCAAAAGCATCAATTCTTCAGCGCTCAGCCTTCTTCACAGTCCAACTCTCACATCCATACATGACCACAGGAAAAACCATAGCCTTGACTAGACGGACTTTTGTTGGCAAAGTAATGTTTCTGCTTTTGAATATGCTATCTAGGTTGGTCATAACCTTCCTTCCAAGGAGTAAGCGTCTTTTAATTTCATGGCTGCAGTCACCATCTGCAGTGATTTTGGAGCCCAGAAAAATAAAGTCTGACACTGTTTCCACTGCTTCCCCATCTATTTCCCATGAAGTGATGGGACCGGATGCCATGATCTTCGTTTTCTGAATGTTGAGCTTTAAGCCAACTTTTTCACTCTCCACTTTCACTTTCATCAAGAGGCTTTTGAGTTCCTCTTCACTTTCTGCCATAAGGGTGGTGTCATCTGCATATCTGAGGTTATTGATATTTCTCCCAGCGATCTTGATTCCAGCTTGTGTTTCTTCCAGTCCAGCGTTTCTCATGATGTACTCTGCATAGAAGTTAAATAAGCAGGGTGACAATATACAGCCTTGACGTACTCCTTTTCCTGTTTGGAACCAGTCTGTTGTTCCATGTCCAGTTCTAACTGTTGCTTCCTGACCTGCATACATGTTTCTCAAGAGGCAGATCAGGTGGTCTGGTATTCCCATCTCTTTCAGAATTTTCCCCAGTTTATTGTGATCCACACAGTCAAAGGCTTTGGCATAGTCAATAAAGCAGAAATTTAGCTTTTTCCATGATCCAGCGGATGTTGGCAATTTGATCTCTGGTTCCTCTGCCTTTTCTAAAACCAGCTTGAACATCTGGAAGTTCACGGTTCATGTATTGCTGAAGCCTGGCTTGGAGAATTTTGAGCATTACTTTACTAGCGTGTGAGATGAGTGCAATTGTGCAGTAGTTTGAGCCTTCTTTGACATTGCCTTTCTTTGGGATTGGAATGAAAACGGACCTTTTCCAGTCCTGTGGCCACTGCTGAGTTTTCCAAATTTGCTGGCGTATTGAGTGCGGCACTTTCACAGCATCATCTTGCAGGATTTGAAATAGCTCAACTGGAATTCCATCACCTCCACTAGCTTTGTTCGTAGTGGTGCTTTCTAAGGCCCACTTGACTTCACATTCCAGGATGTCTGGCTCTAGGTCAGTGATCACACCATCGTGATTATCTGGGTCGTGAAGATCTTTTTTGTACAGTTCTTCTGTGTATTCTTGCCATCTCTTCTTAATATCTTCTGCACATGGTAACCATCAAAAGGGGTGTAGAATGATCATTCCATGTTGAGATGGAACTCCTTTGAGCTAGTGCTTCACTTGGTGTCTGACAGCTGTTAACAGTTGCTATGTTCTTGATAATTAAAAATATCCAACAATATCTGTGAATTTGCTGTGAAGTCCAGGGTGTTCTGAGATGTCTTGGTGCACAGTTTGGTAACAATAGGTGTAGCACTTTACAATTTGTATAGCATTTAAGCAGATAGTTACTTTCTACTTAGAAGACTGAAAATCAACCAGCCTGGTAGGATAAGCTATAGATATTTGTACCAGGCTAGTCTACTGGGCTGTCTGCTCGCATCTCAGAAGACAGTCTTTATTTTAAAGTTTATTTCTGATTGGTATTTTAAAAATATAGTTCATTTTCTGTGAGTTTTTAACCTGTGTAGTGGAACAAAATGTCTATTTGCCAGGGGATTGAAAAGAAGTGTCTTTCAAAGTAAAAGGTAATAAAACCATTTTATGTATTGACATTCTTCCTGTTGCAAATTTGATTTTCTGAGAAAATGTTTTTAAAAAAAGATTAAAAATTAATTTTCAAGTAAATAATTGAGTAACTTTTCATACTGTTCATGGAGTTCTTGAGGCAAGAATACTGGAGTGGTTTGCCATTCCCTTCTCCAGTGACCCATGTTTTGTCAGAACTCGCCACAGAGAATGGCAAGAACACACAGAAGAACTGTATAAAAAGGTCTTAATGATTCAAATAACCATGATGGTGTGGTCACTCACCTAGAGCCAGATGACCTGGAGTGTGAAGTCAGGTAGGCCTTAGGAAGCGTTACATGCGTGCTAAGTCGCCTCAGTCACGTCCAACTCTTTGCAACTCTATGGACTGTAGCCTGCCAGGCTCCTCTGTCCATGGGATTCTCTAGGCAAGAATATGGAGTGGTTTGCCCTGCCCTCCTCCAGGGGATCTTACCCAGACACATTGCTCTTATGTCTTACGTCTCCTGTTTGGCCGGCTGGTTCTTGACCACTAGCGCCATCTGGAAAGCATTACTATGAACAAAGCTAGTGGCGGTGATGGAATTAAAAAGCTGAGTTATTTCAAATCCTGAAAGATAATGCTGTAAAAGTGCTGCACCCAATATTTCAGCAAATTTGGAAATTTCAGCAGTGGCCACAGGACTGGAAAAAGTCAATATTCATTTCAGTGCCAAAGAATGAGCTACTGCACAATTGCACTCATTTCACATGCTAGCAAGGTAATGCTCAAAATCCTTCAAGCTAGACTTCAGCAGTATGTGAACCAAGAATTTCCAGATAACAAGCTAGATTTAGAAAAGGCAAAAGAACCAGAGATCAAATTGCCGACATCCATTGGATCTTAGAAAAAACAAGGGAATTCCAGAAAAATGTCTGTTTCATTGACTACAATGAAGCCTTTGGCTCTGTGGATCACAATAAACTGTGGAAAGTTCTTAAAGAGATGGGAATACCAGGCCACCTTACCTGTCTCCTGAGAAACCTGTATGCAGGTCAGGAAGCAACAGTTAGAACTGGACATGGAACAACTGATGGGTTCAAAATGGGAAAAGGAGTACATTAAAGCTGTATATTGTGACTCTGCTTTTTAACTTATATGCAGAATATATTATGCGAAATGCTGAGTTGGATCAATCACAAACTGAAATCAAGATTGCCGGGAGAAATATCAACTGCCTCAGATACACAGATGATACTACCCTAATGGCAGAAAGTGAAGAGGAACTAAAGAGCCTCTTGATGAGGGTGAAAAAGAGAGTCAAAAAGCTGGCTTAAAACTCAGCATTTAAAAAACTAAGATCACGGCATCTGATTCCATCACTTCATGGTAAGTAGATGGGGGAAAAAATGGAAACAGTGACAAATTTTATATTCTTGGACTCCCAAATCACTGAGGATGTTTACTGCAGCCATGAAATTAAAAGATGCTTGCTCCTTGGAAGAAAAGCTATAACAAACCTGGACAGTATATTAAAAAGCAGAGTCATCTTTTGCTGACATAGGTCCATGTAGTCAAAGCTGTGGTTTTTCCAGTAATGTATGGATGTGAGAAGTGAAAAGCAAAGGAGAAAAGGAAAGATATAAACATCTGAATGCAGAGTTCCAAAGAATAGCAAGAAGGGATAAGAAAGCCTTCTTCAGCGATCAATGCAAAGAAATAGAGGAAAACAACAGAATGGGAAAGACTAGGGATCTTTTCAAGAAAATCAGAGATACCAAAGGAACATTTCATGCAAAGATGGGCTTGATAAAGAACAGAAATGGTATGGACCTAACAGAAGCAGAAGATATTAAGAAGAGATGGCAAGAATACACAGAAGAACTGTACAAAAAAGATCTTCACGACCCAGATAATCACGATGGTGTGATCACTGACCTAGAGCCAGACATTGGAATGTGAAGTCAAGTGGGCCTTAGAAAGCACCACTACGAACAAAGCTAGTGGAGGTGATGGAATTCCAGTTGAGCTATTTCAAATCCTGCAAGATGATGCTGTGAAAGTGCCGCACTCAATACGCCAGCAAATTTGGAAAACTCAGCAGTGGCCACAGGACTGGAAAAGGTCCGTTTTCATTCCAATCCCAAAGAAAGGCAATGCCAAAGAAGGCTCAAACTACTGCACAATTGCACTCATCTCACACGCTAGTAAAGTAATGCTCAAAATTCTCCAAGCCAGGCTTCAGCAATACATGAACCGTGAACTTCCAGATGTTCAAGCTGGTTTTAGAAAAGGCAGAGGAACCAGAGATCAAATTGCCAACATCCGCTGGATCATGGAAAAAGCAAGAGAGTTCCAGAAAAACATCTATTTCTGCTTTATTGACTATGCCAAAGCCTTTGACTGTGTGGATCACAATAAACTGGGGAAAATTCTGAAAGAGATGGG
Source organism: Bubalus kerabau (assembly GCF_029407905.1). Classification (NCBI taxonomy): domain Eukaryota; kingdom Metazoa; phylum Chordata; class Mammalia; order Artiodactyla; family Bovidae; genus Bubalus; species Bubalus kerabau. The sequence goes on along the minus strand of NC_073635.1, from coordinate 29,004,331 downwards.
AATACCAGACCACCTGATCTGCCTCTTGTTGAGAAATTTGTATGCAGGTCAGAAAGCAACAGTTAGAACTGGACATGGAACAACAGACTGGTTCCAAAGAGGAAAAGGAGTTCGTCAAGGCTGTATATTGTCACCCTGTTTATTTAACTTCTATGCAGAGTACATCATGAGAAACGCTGGACTGGAAGAAACACAAGCTGGAATCAAGATCGCTGGGAGAAATATCAATAACCTCAGATATGCAGATGACACCACCCTTATGGCAGAAAGTGAAGAGGAACTCAAAAGCCTCTTGATGAAAGTGAAAGTGGAGAGTGAAAAAGTTGGCTTAAAGCTCAACATTCAGAAAACGAAGATCATGGCATCCGGTCCCACCACTTCATGGGAAATAGATGGGGAAACAGTGGAAAAAGTGTCAGACTTTATTTTTCTAGGCTGCAGCCATGAAATTAAAAGACACTTACTCCTTGGAAGGAAGGTTATGACCAACCTAGATAGCATATTCAAAAGCAGAGACATTACTTTGCCAACAAAGGTTTGTCTAGTCAAGGCTATGGTTTTTCCTGTGGTCATGTGTGGATGTGAGAGTTGGACTGTGAAGAAGGCTGAGTGCTGAAGAATTGATGCCTTTGAACTGTGGTGTTGGAGAAGACTCTTGAGAGTCCCTTGGACTGCAAGGAGATCCAACTAGTCATTCTGAAGGAGATCAGCCCTGGGATTTCTTTGGAAGGAATGATGCTAAAGCTGAAACTCCAGTACTTTGGCCATCCCATGCGAAGAGTTGACTCATTGGAAAAGACTGATGCTGGGAGGGATTGGGGGCAGGAGGAGAAGAGGACGACAGAGGATGAGATGGCTGGATGGCATCACTGACTCGATGGACGTGAGTCTGAGTGAACTCCGGGAGTTGGTGATGGACAGGGAGGCCTGGCGTGCTGCAATTCATGGGGTCACAAAGAGTCAGACACGACTGAGCGACTGATCTGATCTGATCTGATCTGTTGGATGTGAGAGTTGGACCATAAAGAAGGCTGAATGCTGAAGAATTGATGCTTTTGAATTGTGATGTTGGATAAGACTCTTGAGAGTTCTTTGGACTGTAAGAAGATCGAACCAGTCAATTCTAAAGGAAATCAACCCTGAATGTTCACTGGAAGAAGCTGAAGTTGAAGCTTCAGTACTTTGGCCGCCTGATGCAAAGAGTTGACGCATTAGAAAAGACCCTAATGCTGGCAGAGATTGAGGGCTAGGGGAGGATGGGGCAGCAGGGGACAAGATGATTGGATACCATCACCAACTCAGTGGACATGAATTTGAGCAAACTCCAGGAGATAGTGAAGAACAGGGAAGCCTGGCATGCTGTAGTTCATGGGGTCACAAAGAGTCATACACAGCTGAGAAACTGAACAACAAAGGGGAAACTACAAGGGAGAGGGGATACATTTGGAGCTTAGAATTTATAAATATAAATATACTATGTATCACATAAGCAATAGGAACCTGCAGTATAGCACAGGGAACTGTATTTGGTATGTTGTAATTATCTATAATGGGAAAGAATCTGAAAAAGTATATATGTGTGTCTATTCATATACATGAGCTTCCTAGGTGGTGCTGGTGGTAAAGAACCTGCCTGCCAATTCAGGAGCCATAAGAGACGGTTCTGGGTCAGCAATCCCCTGGAGGAAGTCATGGCAATGCATTCCAGTACTCTTTCTTACCTGGAGAATCCCATGGACAGAGGAGTCTTAATTCATGTTACAGTCCTTAGGATTGCAAAGAGTTGAACACAACTGAAGCGACTTAGAACATACACATAAGTATGTATATCTGAATCACTTTCTGTACACCTGAAACTAACATAGCCTTGTTAGTCAATTATACTTCAATTAAAAAAAAAAGCACCAAATAAACAAAAAAAGGGTAGTCTTCAACAGATGATACTGGAGTAGCTAGGTGGATTTCTGCATGGAAAAGAGTGAAGTTGGATTCCATCTCAAACAATACATAAAAATCAACTCAGAGTGGACCAATGACCTAAACAACTAAAACCATAAATGCTTAGAGGAAAATACAGGAGTCACATTTCATGACTTCGGAGGTTTGATATTAGATTTTTAGATATGATAATAGCATCATGAGCAATAAAAGAAAAAAATGGATTGGTTTCACCACATAAAACTTAGAAACTTTTGTGCCTCAAAGGACATTATCAAGAAAGTGAAAGACAGCCTACATAATGGGAGGAAAAAACTTGCAAATCGTTATCTGACTCGGGCTTCCAGATTTTCGGGATGTCTGATATCCAGAATGTTTAAAGGACTCTTGGAGCTCCACAATAAAAGAACAGCAACGTAAAAATTGGGGAAAGGACATGAACACACATTTCTCTAGAATCTGTGGATTGGAAAGAATCCATAAAATCCTAAGTATATACCATAAAGCATTGAAACCAGGGTCTTGAAGAGATATTTGTACTTGGATGTTCATAGCAGTATTATTCACAGTAGCTACCAGTGGAAACAAACCCAAATGTCCATCAACAGATGAATGAAAAAACAAAATGTGTTTAAATGGAGAGTGAATTGAATGGTATGTGAATTATATCTCAGTAAAGCTGTTTTAGGAAAATAAAAGAAGCACAAAACAAAATGCAGCATCTTTGTTTGGACATCACTGATAGAAAAAAGTTGGGTTGATTTTAGTCAGGAAGAATATATGGTAGATGATTGGCAATTATGTCTATTAACCATAGAAAAATCTTTTAAATTCTCCTGTGAAGTAAGAAGCAGCTTCCCAGTTAGGATGATGCAGTTGCAAAATATTCTAAAGGGGCAAATAAATAATTTGAAATTATTAGACATAATTCAACTAATCACTCAGAAAACTAATAATGAGACTAGATTCAAAAACTTGTACATATCTTCAAAATTAATGTCGTCAGGAATATTTTCAAATACTTGATGTACTATGATAGTTTTTTATGTTTTCCCATTAGGAGAAATTTATTGAGCAGTTTATTAAACATTTTGGTGCACTTTACATCCACAGTTATCTTCCAGTTTCCCCCAACATTGCCCAGTTTATTCATTATGGTTCATCTACAAGGTTTTTAACTTAACTTTTTTCTTTAAGCTTCATCATGGTAAGAGCAGAACATAAAATTTACTCTCTGAAAAGTTTAGAATACAATAAGTGCTTAACTTTTGAAGCAAATTTATTGATTGTCATTGTGAATATTCTATTACTTTTAATGATGTAGGGGCTTCCCTGATGGCTAGGTTGGTAAAGAATCTGCCTGCAATGCGGGAGACCCAGGTTCGATCTCTAGGTCAGGAACATCCCCTGGAGAAGGGCATGGGAACCCACTCAAGTATTCTTGCCTAGGAACTCTCACAGACAGAGGAGTTAGGCAGGCGACAGACCATGGGGTCACGAAAGAGTCGGACACGACTGAGCGATTAACACTTTAAGTAGAATTAATAATTATACTTTATTCTGCATACGTTGTGGTATGGCCCTTAAATATCAGTATAAATGATACATTTATGCCCATTTTATTGTAGTCTAAAGAGATGTAGATGTAGCTTTATGCAGGATATATTGAGTTTTGAATTGAAAGTATAGGTCTCTCTGAGTTGACATTGTTGATTTTTCTTACACTGAGCACCTTACTGAACACAGCAACTCTTTGTAAACAGATTTTGTTTTCATTCTGAGTTCTCTAGGTGTGGAGAGCTTTAGGGGAAGTCACAGGGATGCCATGGAGATAAATGACCATCCCTGTCTTGGTCTGAGAAAGGGTCAGGATAATTTCTATTCTTTTCTGGGGTAAAGTTTGCCTGCTGTTGTCTTAATCATTTTCTTCCATTAAATCGTACTTCTCTCTTATTTTCTATTATATCCCTTCTTTGGATGTTTCGTTGTCTTCCTGCTATGTCTATGAACCTCTCATATATTCCAGTAGTCTTCTTATGTTCCAGTTGGTGTGTCTCTTGTCTTTGGGAATTCTAAAATACAAATGTGATTGCTCTTTGTGTTCTTTAGAGAACAAAGAAAAACGATAACCACCTTATGTGACGAAGACCAAACTCCTTATCAGGGATATAGGAAAGCCTGAGATTAACTGGTCTCAATTTCTTTTATAATCTTCCTCACCTGTACGTGCACGTAGGCACATGCACATTCCAGATAAATTACTGTTAACCCTGCTCTGCTCTCCCACATGTTTCTGTAGCATAATTAGCTCTGTGGTAAGTGGAGGAATGATTTAAGTGTAATGTGGAAGTATCATTGGTCATAAATGTCTATTTTCTAGCACATCAATGTTTGGAAGCATTCAAGGGCAGTCTTTCTTCCAAAGATACTATTTTAACATTGTTTGAAGATAAGAGCTGAAAATCCTCAGTGCATATCAAAATCACAGTGAGATCAGATCACACTTGTTAGAATGACTATTATCAGAAAGACAAGAAATGTTGGTGAAGATGTGGGAAAAAAGCACCTCTTACACGCTGCTGATGGGAATATATATCGGTGCAGCCAGTTTGGAGGTTCCTCAGAAAATTAAAAATTGAACTGACCTATGATCAGCATTTCCACTTTTAGATATTTATCCCAAGAAAATGAAAACACTGACTTGAGAAGATACATGCACTCCCACATCCCTTGCAGCATTATTTACAATAGACAAGATACAGAAGCATCATGTCCACTGATGGATGAATGACTAAAGAAAATGTGAGACACATGCACAGACACTGAAATATTATCCAGCCGTAAAAAAGGGAAATTCTCACATTGCAACAACATGGATGGATAAGTCAGAGGAAGACATATTGTGTAAACTCACTTATATCTGTTAATGGAATCTGAAATCAAGTCAGAACTTAAACTGATAGATTCAAGAAACAGATTTATAGTTGCCAGAGCTGGGAAGGGGAAGGTGGATGAAATGGATGGGAGAGCAAAAGGCACCGTCTTCCTTAAAAAATAAGTCATGGGGTGCACAGCATGGTGGCTGAAGTTAACACCTTACTGTAAGTTTGAAAAGTTTCTAAGAGAGTAGGTCTTAGACGTTTTCTTCACAAGAAAAAGTTTGTATGGTGATGGATATTAACTAGGTTTATTGTGATCATTTTGTAATGTGTCTATATGTTGAATCATTATATTGCATACCTGAAACTAATATAATGTTATATGTTAATTATATCTCAGTGAAATTAAAAAAAATCTTAAAATGTAATACCATGTATTAATGTTTGAAGTCATATTAGATCTAGATGTGAGACAAAAAGATTGTTTAGATTTATTGTGCTCTGAAGGAAAATATGTTCTGTGAGTGATCTGTAGATGCAGTGCAAAAGGGAGAAAGCTCAAAATCAGGTGAGAAATTGCCTGTTTATTATAAGCAGAAGATTTATTAATAGTATCAAGAATCTCTGATCATTTCTGTTAAGCTTCTGGCACAGCTGCGAATGTAGGCAAAATATCTGTGAGGCTGTTTTCTCTACTTTTAACAAAAAATTGAAGACTGTCACTGGATTACATTTTTAATTCTGCCACAGTGTTTCCTGTTAGAAGTAAGTGCCTTAAGGAGCCTGCATTTGAAAGGGAAACCTGAGCTCTGAGATTTAAGGCTGAGAAATTTGATTATGATGCTGGTAACAATTGCCAGTGGATACTCACTGTGCTTGTCTTTTATTACGATTGTGGTTGTTTTGCTCATGTTCTGTTAGAATGGTTATTTTTAAGTGTTAATTTTGTAGAATGTGAGATTTTTCTGGAAACACTTTAAATTTTTTTTTTTTTTGGTAACTTTAAACTTTTTATTTTGTATTGGGGTATAGCCAGTCAACAGTGTTGTGGCAGTTTTTGCTGAACAGCAAAGGGACTTAACTATACATAAACATGTATCCATTCTCCCCCAGATTCCCCTCCCATTTAGGCTGGCACATAAACAGAGTTCCATGTGCTGTACAATAGGTCTTTGTTGGCTACCCATTTTAAATATAGCAGTGAGCATGACCTTCCCAAAGTCTCTCACTATCCCTTCCCCTTGACAACTCTTGTTTGTTTTCTAAGTCTGTGAGTCTTTGTTTTGTAAGTCCATTTGGATCATTTCTTTTTAGCTTCCACATATAAGGGATGTCATATGATATTTCTGTCTTACTTCACTCAGTATGACACTCTGCATCCATGTTGCTGCAAATGGCATTATTTCCCTTTTGTAAATGGCCGAGTAATATTCCATTGAATATATGTACCACATCTTTATACATTCGTCTGTCAGTGGACATTTAGGTTGCTTCCATGTCTTGGCTGTTGTAAACCACGCTTCAGTGAAATTGGGGTGCGTGCATCCTTTCAGATCATGTTTTTCTCTGGGTATATGCCCAGGAGTGGGATTGCAGCATCATGCTGCTGCTGCTGCTAAGTCACTTCAGTCGTGTCCGACTCTGTGCGACCCCAGAGACGGCAGCGCACCAGGCTCCCCCGTCCCTGGGATTCTCCAGGCAAGAACACTGGAGTGGGTTGCCATTTCCCTCTCCAACGCGTGAAAGTGAAGTCACTCAGTCATGTCCGACTCTTAGCGACCCCATGGACTGCAGCCTACCAGGCTCCTCCGTCCATGGGATTTTCCAGGCAAGGGTACTGGAGTGGGGTGCCATTGCCTTCTCCGTGCAGCATCGTATGTAGCTCTATTTTTAGTTATTTAAGGAACCCCTCCATCCTGTTCTCCATAGCGACTGTACCAGTTTACATTCCCACCAACAGTGCAGAAGGGTTCTCTTCTCTCCACACCCTCTCCAGCATTTGTTGTTTGTGAATTTTTTAATGAAGGCCATTTTGATTGATGTGAGGTGATAGCTCATTGTGGTTTTGATTTGCATTTCTCTAATATAGTGATGTTGAACATCTTTTCATGTGCCTGCCTGTTGGCCATCTGTATGTCCTCTTTGGAGAAATGTCTGTTCAGGTCTTCTGCCCACTTTTTGAATGGGTTGTTTGTTTTGATGCTATCAAGTGTCATAAGCTGGTTGTAAATTTCTGGGACTGATCCTTTATGGTCACATCATTTGCAAATATTTTCTCCTAGTCTGTGGGTTGACTTCATTTTGCTTATTGTTGCCTTTCCTGTGCAAAAACTTATGAGTTTAAGTATGTCCCATTTGTTTATTTTTGCTTTTATTTCCATTATTCTGGAAGACTTATTGAAAAAGACATTGCTGTGATTTATGTTAGAGAAATAACATAAATCTGGAGTGGGTAGCCTGTCCCTTTTCCAGTGGATCTTCCCGACCCAGGAATTGAACCGGGGTCTCCTGCATTGCAGGCGGATTCTTTACCAACTGAGCTATCAGGGGAGCCCATGTTAGAGAGTGTTCTGCCAATGTTGTCCTTTAGGAGTTTTACAGTGTCCGGTCTCACATTTAGGTCTTTAATACATTTTGAGCTTATTTTTATGTACAGGGTTAAGAAATGATCTACTTTCATTTTTTTTTTAACCTGTGGCTGTCCAGTTTTCCCAGCACCATTTGTTGAAGAGACCGTCTTTACAACATTGTGTGGTCTTGCCTCAAAGCTTTATCATAGATTAATTGACCATAGGTGTGTGGGCTTATCCTGTTCCATTGATTTATATTTTAGTTTTGGAAACACACATATCTTGTCACAGATGCCTGGACTTGTCTTTTCTCACACTCAGCATGTCTTTGTGCTTCTGCTCATTGCTCCGTGTTTCCTCTGCCCTGAGTCCTCCCTTAGCCACCTTGTTGTCTGCCACGGCTTAAATTCCAACTCCCTGTGATGTGTGGCTGACCGCTTTCCCTGCTGTTTCTGATAGAATGGATGGTTCCTTCATTTGTCTTTCTTTTAAAACATTGATTTTGTGTACAAGTTAATGATTTTTAGTCATTGCCCTCCAAACATCACTCGTGTCCCTTTGTAGTCACTTATTTCTCACCCCTAGCCAACTGCTCTATCACATCTAATCCCCTGGATCTATTTGTCACTCCCACTGTATAATCATAAGGGATTTGATTTAGGTCATACCTGAATGGTCCAGTGGTTTTCCCTACTTTCTTCAACTTAAATCTGAATCTGGCAATAAGGGGTTCATGATCTGAGCTACAGTTAGCTCCCAGTCTTGTTTTTGCTGACTATAGAGTTTCTCCATCTTTGGCTACAAATAATATAATCAGTCTGATTTCGGTGTTGACCATCTGGTGATATCCATGTGTAGAGTCTTCTCTTGTGTTGTTGAAAGAGGGTGTTTGCTATGACCAGTGCGTTCTCTTGGCAAAACTCTATTAGCCTTTGCCCTGCTTCATGTTATACTCCAGGGCCAAACTTGCCTGTTATTCCAGGTATCTGTTGACTTCCTACTTTTGCATTCCATTTCCCTATAATGAAAAGGACATCTTTTTTTGGTGTTAGTTCTAGAAAGTCTTGTTAGGTCATCACAGAACCTTTCAAGTTTAGCGTCTTCGGCATTAGTGATTGAGGCATACACTTGGATTACTGTGATATTGAATGGTTTGCCTTGGAAACGAACAGAGATCATGCTGTCATGTTTGAGACTGCACCCAAGTACTGCATTTCAGACTCTTGTTGACTGTGATGGTCACTCCATTTCTCTAAGGGATTCTTGCCCACAGTAGTAGATATAATGGTCATCTGAATTAAATTCACCCATGATGGTCCATTTTAGTTCACTGATTCCTAAAATGTCAGTGTTCACTCTTGCCATCTCCTGGTTGACTACTTCCAATTTACCTTGATTCATGGACCTAACATTCCAGGTTCCTATGCAATATTGTTCTTTACAGCATTGGACTTCACTTCCATCACCAGTCACATCCACAACTGGGCATTGTTTTCACTTTGGTTCCATCTCTTCATTCTTTCTGGAGTTAATTTCTCCACTCTTCTCTAGTAGCATATTGGGCACCTTCCAACCTGGGGAGTTCATCTTTCAGTGTCCTATCTTTTTGCCTTTTCATACTGTTCATGGGGTTCTCAAGGCAAGAATACTGAGTGGTTTGCCATTCTCTTCTCCAGTGGACCGCATTCTGTCAGAATGTATGGAGGTTCGTGACATTGTGCAGGAGGCAGTGATCAAGACGGTCCCTAAGGAAAAGAAATGCAAAAAGGCAAAATGGCTGTCTGAGGAGGTCTTACAAATAGCTAAGAAAAGAAGAGAAGCTAAAGGCAAAGGAGAAAAGAAAAGATATATCTATCTGAATGCAGAGTTGCAAAGAATAGCAAGGAGAGATAAGAAAGCCTTCCTCAGTGATCAATGTAAATAAATAGAAGAAAACAATAGAATGGAAAAGACGTAGATAGAAATCTCTTCAAGAAAATCAGAAATACCAAGGGAACATTTCATGCAAAGATGGGCACAATAAAGGTCAGAAATAGTATGGACCTAGGAGAAGCAGACGGAGAAGGCAGTGGCACCCCACTCCAGTACTCTTGCCTGGCAAATCCCATGGGCGGAGGAGCCTGGTGGGCTGCAGTCCATGGGGTCGCTAGGAGTCGGACACAACTGAGCGACTTCACTTTCACTTTTCACTTTCATGCGTTGGAGAGGGAAATGGCAACCCACTCCAGTGTTCTTGCCTGGAGAATCCCAGGGACGGGGGAGCCTGGTGGGCTGCTGTCTCTGGGGTCGCACAGAGTTGGACACGACTGAAGTGACATAGCAGCAGCAGCAGCAGCAGTAGAAGCAGAAGATATTAAGCGGTGGCAAGAATACACAGAAGAACTATACAAAAAAGGTCTTAATGACCCAGATACTTAGGGTGGTGTGATCACTCACCTAGAGCCAGACATCCTGGAATGCAGAGTCAAGTGACCTTAGGCAGTACCACTGCCAGTGGTGCTGGTGGAAGCTAGTGCAGGCGATGGAATTCCAGGTGAGCTATTTCAGATCCTAAAAGATGATGCTGTTGAAGTGCTGCACTCAGTATGCCAGCATATTTGGAAAACTCAGTAGTGGCCACAGGACTGAGAAAGGTCTGTTTTCATTCCAATCCCTAAGAAAGGCAATGCCGAAGAATGTTCAAACTACTGCACTGTTGCACTCATCTCACATGCTAGTAACGTAATGCTCGAAATTCTCCAAGTCAGACTTCAGCAATATGTGAACTGAGAACTTGCAGATATTCAGGCTGGATTTAGAAAAGGCAGGGGAACCAGAGATCAAATTGCCAACACTCACTGGATCATAGAAAAAGCAAGAGTTCCAGAAAAACATCTGCTTTATTGAGTACACCAAAGCCTTTGACTGTGTGAATCACTACAAACTGTGGAAAATTCTGAAAGACATGGGAATACCAGACCACCTTATGTACCTCCTGAGGAATCTGTATGCAGGTCGAGAAGCAACTGTTACAACCAGACATGAAATGATGGACTGGTTCCAAATTCAGAAAGGAGTACATCAAGGCTGTATATTGTCACCCTGTTGATTTAACTTATATGCAGGGTACATCATGTGAAATACCGGGCTGGATGAAGCACAAGCTGGAATCACGATTGCCAGAGAAAAATCAGTAACCTCAGACATGCAGATGACACTACCCTTCTGGCTGAAAGCGAAGAAGAACTAAAGAGCCTCTTGATGAAAGTGAATGAGGAGAGTGAAAACATTGGCTTAAAACTCAACATTCAAAAAACTAAGATCATGGCATCTTGTCCCATCACTTCATGGCAAATAGATGGGGGAACAATGGAAACAGTGAGAGACTTTATTTTCTTGGGCTCCACAGTCACTTCAGATGGTAACTGCAGCCATGAATTTAAAAGACACTTGCTCCTTGGAAGAAGAGCTATGGCTAACCTACACAGCATATTAAAAAGCAGAGATGTTACTTTGCTGACAAAGGTCTGTCTAGTCAAAGCTATGGTTTTTCCAGTAGTCATGTATGGATGTGAGAGTTGGATTATAAAGAAAGCTGAGTGATGAAGAATTGATGCTCTTGAACTGTGGTCATGAGTATTAGGGGATTCAGTGTGCTCCAAAGATTGGAAATTAATTAGGTTAAGGGAATAAGCATTGAAAATCACATATGGCTTATTCCCAGTTTAGTTGCTGAATACCTTCAGCATGGTTCATCTCTGATCTTCAGTTTCCTCACTTTTAAAGTGGGCATAATATAGAATTCATCTTATTATTACTAGTATTTGGAATAAAGACAATATTTGTTGCGCTCTTTTTACCCTTCGTGTTAGCATTAGATATGCACCAGTGAACAACATAGGATACTTTTTCTGTTACAGTTTATACTTTAGAAGGGTAAACAGACATTGGAGGATAAATATTTACAGTTATGATTACATTTTTGAGGGAAACATGCAAGGGTGCTGTAAGAGCATGTAGTAGAGATTTAACTGAGCTTGGGCAAATTTGGTTAAGTGTCCATGAGACAGAGAAGAGGAAGCAGAAAGAAGAGCAGACACTTAGAAGGATCTTGGTTTGATGCCTTTATGGCATAGAAGTATGACTGGAATGTAGTGATAAAATGGTCACATTATTATATGTTTAACTTATTTTTAAGTCAGTGGGAACCTGTTTAAGGCAATAGATATTAAGAGATTGGCATATTAAGATCATCTGGCTGCTGTATGAAGGATGATTTGGAGGTGACTAAGATTAGGTTATAGTGAAGTAATGGACAAATGAAGCTGAATTCCATTTATGTTTTGTACATGGCATTTACAGGACTTGATAGTTGCTTTTAAGTGTTGAAAGAGAATAGTCAAAGGTTATACCCAGTTTTCTGGGAGCAACGCTGGATGCACCAGGACTCCCTATGCAGAGAGAAGATTGAAGAGTGCTTTATGGAAGGGGAAGAAATTGGTTTGTTGTTTGGTTTTGAGTTTTTTTAGATTCAAGATCCCTTTGAGAATAGGGCTTTCCTCATGGCTCAGTTGGTAAAAAATCTGCCTGCAATACAGGAGACCCAGGTTCTCTTCCCGGGGTGGGGAAGAGAATACCTTTGAGAATACCTAAATATAAATGTTAGGTTGGCAGTGGTATGTGTGGATTGGAGTTCAGAAGAGAGCTCTTGGTGGGGTATTTTGGAGTGGCTTTAAGAAAGCTTGGGGCAGAAGCCTTGGGAGAAAAACATGTAGACCAAGAAGTGAACAGAGGAAATAGAATTAAGCCTTGGTGAATTAATATTTAGAGGTTGGATAGAAGAAAAGGAAACAAAGGAGACAGTTACTAGTAATAGGAGAAAAATCAGGAAAAGGTAAAATGTAGTAGAAATCAAAGGAAAGGAGTGTTTCAGAAAGGAGTCTGCTCTCCACTGTGTCATACTGCTCAGAGCAATAAAATTAGGATTGGAAAAGTGTTTTATTTGGCAACGTGGAGGGCAGCTGTGACTTTTAGTTATCTATTACTGCATAACAAATCACCCCAAAACTTAATGGCTTTAAACACCCAACATTTCTTGCAGTTCTCCAGGTTGGCAGCTTGAGTTTGGCTTAACTGGGTAGATCTTCTGATCTGGGTCAGCCTTAGCTGATTGACCTGGGCTTGCTCATACATCTACAAGTATATGTCTGTGATCACCCAAAAGTTTGTCTGGGACTGGCTTCCTTCATGATGGTCATGCTTGGTATAACTGAGATCTCTCTCTGTATATGTCTCAGTTTACAGTGGGATAACTTCCATGCGTGTGCTCTTCTTAGGAGTTTCAAGAATGCAAGTCAATAAATTCCAAAACACAAGCACTTTTTAAGCTTGCCAGTGTCCCAGTGACCAAAGTCATAAGACCATCTCAAATTCAAGTGCTGGAAAAACAGTCTTTTTGATGAGAGGAGCCACAAAATCACATTGCAAGGCTGTAGATAGAGGGAAGAGAAAAATCTGTTGTCATTTTTGAAGACAGCCTCAGTGATTATGGCAAAAGCAGTATTGCTGGTGTTGGAGGATGCTGGAAGCAGGATTGGGTTAGTATGATGAGAAAATGGGAACTGAGGAAGTACAGATTACTTTTTGGAAAGCTTGGCTATGAAGGTGGTTTGAGAGAGAAGACAGTAGCTAGAGGCATGTAGAAAGTAAACGGGCATGTTGTACTCTCTTTCCTTTCCCTTCTTGCCCAAATTTCTCTCCGCACAAGAACAGAGTGCTTATGCTGAACGCTGAGGGAAGGGATCTAGTAGACACAGGGGATACAGATGCTGAGCAAGAAAAGAGAACGGATAAAGTGAAAGTCTCTGAGAAACCTGTAGAGGATGGGCTTCTGTGCACTTGTGAAGGGATTCGTTTTTGACTTGAAGAGAACGGTTACATACTTCCCTTAACAGAAGGGAAGGAGGGACTTGGTACACTTGTAGTATTGGGTTGGCCAGTAGTTCATTCTGGTTTTCTGTAAGATTGTATGGAAAAACCCGAACAAAATTTATGGCCAGTCACAACAGATTTAGTAATGGGAGACTGGGAAAGTTTCTGTGTGACAGAGCTTCTGTTTTCTCAGGGAAGTAGAGGCTGTCTACTGAGAGTGGGAGTTTTAAGAAGAATGTGTGCTTGAGGTTTGACGTGAATAGAGAAACTACATAATCTTATCCCCTCAGTGAATGGGACATTGAGTTGACCACTGACTAGGAAATTTTGTTGTTGTTGTTTAGTTGCTTAGTTGTGTCCAACTCTTGTGACCCAATGGACTGTAATACCAATCGTTTAATAAATGATAGGTATTATCATTATTAAAATAAAATACTACTTTAAAGGGATTTGTCAGAACACTTTGTTATTAGTTAGAAAGTGGTGCTAGTTGAGATGTTCTCAGGCTTTTAATTCTGCTTCCATGATGGTCCTTGAAAAGAATGTAGGCAGAGAGTGACCGTGTGTTTAATCATTTATAAATAAACATTACCAAAAATATGAACAAAATGGGTCTGCTTTCTAAAATGACTTCCTGAAGCATTTAATATTACTTTGTAGTACCAAAACATATAGGAATAACTATTAAATATACTTAATTTGAATTAATAAAGATGATTCAGTCTGAATGGTTGGGTTAGTGGTAGCATTTATATGGAAAAAAAACTTTTTGTTTTAGTAGCTGGAAAATATGTAAATGTAGCCTTAAGGTTATATACTTAAAGGAGAATAAAGTAATTTATTTTACCTCTTTTTTTTTTTTTGACTAATAATCTTATTTATTGTGGAAAGTGGAAACACAATTGAATAAACCCATAGGAAATGTGATTCCAACCTCCTCAGTTAAATTGTAGTTGTCTCGCTATGTAGTAAATACAGAAGAAGTGTTAATTTAGCGAGAGGAAAAAAAGTGTATGCTTCTTCTATTCTTTTAGAACACGCTCTTATTATTTTTTCAGTTATCTCTGGCCAAGAAGAAACCCTTCTTACTCTCTCGGACAATGTACTGGAAGGGTTGTATTGATATTTATGGAGGGCACCATCTGCTGGTTATAAGAGGTACCGGTTGTAGGAAGCCTACCTTTTACAGCTGTCAGACTTCACAAAATCTTTTCTTTCCAACTCCACCTTAAACCTGGAGTAAAGTCCCAGAAGGAAAAGCAACTTGTAATAAACATGGGCAAGTAGAGATTCTAGTGGTGACTAGATTTGATTTCTGTGACTCTCATAAACTTGTTGCTACATACTGGATGTTTGAGAAAAATTATTACGAAAATGTCAGATACCTGTTTTTATTTCTTCCCAGATCAGTTTACCAATGACTATTGCTATTGCTCTCACCCTTGTGGTTTAATCCAGTGAATGCCGTGTTCTTTTTTCTCATTCATTGAAAGGACTTTGATATTTTTACTGCAGTCTTTATTGCATCTTGTGAACATTTATTTACATCTAGGGTAGAATGATGATTTCATTGATTTTTTTTTTCCTTTCTAGGATTGTTAGTATGATTTTTTTAAATTACCAATATGTTTCTTTTAATTAATGACCATTTTCTTAGAACTTCAGTTCAGTTCAGTCGCTCAGTCATGTCCGACTCTTTGCGACCCCATGAATCACAGCATGCCAGGCCTCCCTGTCCATCACCAACTCCCGGAGTTCACCCAGACTCGTGTCCATCGAGTCAGTGATGCCATCCAGCCATCTCATCCTCTGTCGTCCCCTTCTCCTCCTGCCCCCAGTCCCTCCCAGCATCAGAGTCTTTTCCAGTGAGTCAACTCTTCACATGAGGTGGCCAAATCATTCCTTCCAAAGAAATCCCCAGGGCTGATCTTCTTCAGGATGGCTGGTTGGATCTCCTTGCAGTCCAAGGGACTCTCAAGAGTCTTCTCCAACACCACAGTTCAAAAGCATCAATTCTTCGGCGCTCAGCCTTCTTCACAGTCCAATTCTCACATCCATACATTACCACAGGAAAAACCATAGCCTTGACTAGACGAACCTTTGTTGGCAAAGTAATGTCTCTGCTTTTGAATATGCTGTCTAGGTTGGTCATAACTTTGCTTCCAAGGAGTAAGCGTCTTTTAATTTCATGGCTGCAGTCACCATCTACAGTGATTTTGGAGCCCACAAAAATAACGTCTGACACTGTTTCCATTGCTTCCCCATCCATTTCCCATGAAGTGATGGGACTGGATGCCATGATCTTCGTTTTCTGAATGTTGAGCTTTAAGCCAACTTTTTCACTCTCCACTTTCACTTTCATCAAGAGGCTTTTGAGTTTCTCTTCACTTTCTGCCATAAGGGTGGTGTCATCTGCATATCTGAGGTTATTGATATTTCTCCTGGCAATCTTGATTCCAGCTTGTGCTTCTTCCAGCTCAGCGTTTCTCATGATGTACTCTGCATAGAAGTTAAATAAGCAGGGTGACAATATACAGCCTTGACGTACTCCTTTCCTATTTGGACCGAGTCTGTTGTTCCATGTCCAGTTCTAACTGTTGCTTCCTGACCTGCATATAGGTTTCTCAAGAGGCAGGTCAGGTGGTCTGGTATTCCCATCTCTTTCAGAATTTTCCACAGTTTATTGTGATCCACACAGTCAAAGGCTTTGGCATAGTCAATAAAGCAGAAATAGATGTTTTTCTGGAACTCTCTTGCTTTTTCCATGATCCAGTGGATGTTGGCAATTTGATCTCTGGTTCCTCTGTCTTTTCTAAAACCAGCTTGAACATCAGGAAGTTCACGGTTCACGTATTGCTGAAGCCTGGCTTGGAGAATTTTGAGCATTACCTTACTAGCGTGTGAGATGAGTGCAATTGTGCGGTAGTTTGAGCCTTCTTTGGCATTGCCTTTCTTTGGGATTGGAATGAAAACGGACCTTTTCCAGTCCTGTGGCCACTGCTGAGTTTTCCAAATTTGCTGGCATATTGAGTGCAGCACTTTCACAGCATCATCTTTCAGGATTTGAAATAGCTCAACTGGAATTCCATCACCTCCACTAGCTTTGTTCGTAGTGATGCTTTCTAAGGCCCACTTGACTTCACATTCCAGGATGTCTGGCTCTAGGTCAGTGATCACACCATCGTGATTATCTGGGTCGTGAAGATCTTTTTTGTACAGTTCTTCTGTGTATTCTTGCCATCTCTTCTTAATATCTTCTGCTTCTGTTAGGTCCATACCATTTCTGTCCTTTATCGAGCCCATCTTTGCATGAAATGTTCCCTTGGTATCTCTAATTTTCTTTAAGAGATCTCTAGTCTTTCCCATTCTGTTGTTTTCCTCTATTTCTTTGCATTGATCGCTGAAGAAGGCTTTCTTATCCCTTCTTGCTATTCTTTGGAACTCTGCATTCAGATGCTTATATCTTTCCTTTGCTCCTTTGCTTTTCGCTTCTCTTCTTTTCACAGCTATTTGTAAGGCCTCCCCAGACAGCCATTTTGCTTTTTTGCATTTCTTTTCCACGGGGATGGTCTTGATCCTTGTCTCCAGTACAATGTCACGAACCTCATTCCATAGTTCATCAGGCACTCTATCAGTTCTAGTCCCTTAAATCTATTTCTCACTTCCACTGTATAATCATAAGGGATTTGATTTAGGTCATAATTGTATGGTCTAGTGGTTTTCCCTACTTTCTTCAATTTAAGTCTGAATTTGGCAATAAGGAGTTCATGATCTGAGCCATAGTCAGCTCCTGGTCTTGTTTTTGCTGACTGTATAGAACTTACTCAGTGGTTGTATAAACTCTTTAGTATTAGAATAATTTGCGTTTCATTGTTCATTCTGTATACAAAACTGTAGGTTTTATAATGACATGTATATAATGGTATTTGAAATTAATATATACATATATGTGTGAGGTGTTTAAGTCCCTCAGTTGTGCCCAACTCTTTGCAGCCCAATGGACTGTGTAGCCTGCCAGGCTCCTCTGTCCATGGGATTTTTCAGGCAAGAATACTGGAGTGGGTTGCCATGCCCTCCTCCAGGGGATCTTCCCAGCCCAGAGATCAAACCTGCATCTCTTGCATTGGCAGGCAGATTCTTTACTACTGAGCCCCTTGGGGAGTCCATATACATATGTACTCTATAATACATTTATATACAATGTATAAATGGACTCTGACACAGGTCTGTTTTTATATAAATTATTTAAGTTACTACTTTCTTATTTTTAGTTCATTTGCTCTATCATAATGTCTACTATTGAAATTCAACACAAAATGAATGTCAAATAATTTCTTTGACACTATTTCAGAGGAGCAGCTGTGTGTCAATATATCTTTCCCCTTTGACTTCCCGTAACAGTTGAATAGCCTGTTTCTTTACTGTAATCTTCCTTTCATCTTCTGCATTGCTCTCCTTCTTCACTCTTTCTCCTTTCCACCTTTTTTCTCTCTCTCTTTTTTTTTTTTTCACCTTTTTTCTCTTACATTATTATTTGGTGTTTGTTCCTGTTGTTGTCTGGGAAGTACATAAAGAGATCAGTTTACCAAGTCCAAGAGCCTGAGGTTATCTTGAAAGAGTGATGTGTATTTCCAAAGTCACTAACACTATATACCATCTCTCTATCTTCAAACTTTTTTTTTTTCTAGTTAAAAAGCAGTATTTTTCTCTCTTTTCTGACCCTCTTCTGTTTTCTTTCCTGACTGCCCCCCCCCCAACCCGCCACATCAGCACAGATATTTCTTAGAGTTTAGTCTCTGTATTTCAGCTCACCCTACACATTTTCTTTATTGATTCTGTAAGCCCCCAAAGCGTAAGCTATATGTGGTGCTAAAGTATTTTCTTTCATTGACTTTTCTCTAGAACTTCAGCTTAATATCTTTAGTTGCCTTGTATTCCAAACTTAATTTTTCCAAAGACTTGACTTCTCACTGGTTTTTCCCTGTCTCTGTTATGATGAGGGCAGTTATTTTATGTGTTCTGCTCACCATTGTATCCTTAGTGCCGAGAGAACCGCTGTCACACCAAGTAAGTTCTCAGTAGATATTTAAATGGTTGACTTTCTTGAATCTTGTAATCATCTTCTACTTCTCGCAAGTAAGCATTCATAGTCTTTGCATCAGTTTTCTTATTCTTAGTCTTTCCCTGCAGTCTGTTCCTTATTAGTTCTTATTGGAATTTTGTAGCAGTTTCCTGTTCTTACTGTATTTGAATTCTCATCTGCCTAGCCTGTACTTCCTATTGGAGCCACCGTCTCTTAAAATAGTTCTGGTCATTGATTCAGCAAGTATTTCTTGAGCACCTACTTTGTTCTAAGAATGCCTAAAATGATACATACTGTCCTTGTTCTAAAGGACATCAACCCTGAATATTGATTGGAAGGACTGATACTGAAGCGCCAATATTTTGGCCACCTGATGCAAAGAGCTGACTCATTGGAAAAGACCCTTATGCTGGGAAAGATTGAAAGCAGGAGGAGAAAGGGGTGACAGAGGATGAGATGGTTGGATGGCATCACTGACTCAATGGACGTGACTTTGAGCAAACTCCTGGAGATAGTGAAGGGCAGGGAAGCCTGGCATGTTGCAGTTCACGGGGTCACAAGGAGTCAGACATGACTTAGTGACTGAACAACAAATTTTTTTAAGGAGCTTATAGTCAAGTAGGGGAAACAGACAAATGAATTTATTAAATATGTGATTAAATGCCTATTATGATATGTTCACAGTTTTCCAAGCTGTAGGGGAAAGAGCCAAGCTCGGCCTAAGGAGGTTGGGAGAAGTTTAAATATAATCTTGAGAATTCAAGGTACATGGAGTTTGTTTATAGAGAGGGGCCAGTGAATTTATCTTTACTTTGAGGAAACAGCCCATGTGTATACTCACATAAGTATTTCAAACCTCTGCTCACAAACCATTGCTTATGAAGCTGAAGTGCAAACTGAGAGACCTGCTGCTTTGTTGCTCTACCTTTCCTTCTTCACTCCCTTTTACTTCCTTCCACTTTTTCCTTTAGTCATGGCTTTAGACCAGTAACAAATTCTGAACTTTGTTCTCTGGGATTTATTCAGATTCTTTTCTCTGTCCTTTTGTTCTGTATGTTGCTAACACTTCACCCCCATCTGTTTTCGATTTCTTTCAATCTTCTATTTTTCCAGGCTCGTTGTTTGTTATTTCTGTTGATAACTTTAGGATTTATTGTGATTTAATCATTTAGGGATAATGTCTATTTCCTTTGTCAATTTTGAGACCTATCTTAACTCATGTGGCCCTATAGCCACTCTAGAATGTCATGCAAATAATAGGTTCTTGATAAAGTTTTGACTGTACAGATGGAACCATGTCTACATTATTAAGCTATAGTCTGTGGTCATAATCATGTGTCTGTTGTTAAGGAAGATGAACAGCTTTTGCTTCTGTTGAGGCAAGGTAGAGAGACTTTCTTATATTTCAGGTTCTATGGAAAACTGGGAATCCTATCACGTTTATATTTACCTTCCTGTAGAATGGTTTATCCTAGGCGTTCACTGAATATCTTCTTTGGTTGAAGGAACACAAACGGCTGTAGGTTTGATTCTTGGCTTTTCCTAACCTGAGGTTGTGAAGTTGTTTTCCTACATTATATTTTAAAATCCTTTCCAGTTGCCTCAATATTTATTTCATTAATCGACCTGAAATTCCTTTTGTGTATGGTGTATTGTATGGGTACAGTGTCATCTTTTTCCTTATAGATATGAAAGTCTCAGAAAGTAAAAAATTTAAACAACTTTATTGAGATGTAATTTATAGATCATAAAATTAATAAGATTGACCTATTTCAAGTGTATAGTTGAGTAATTTTTAGTAAATATCCTGAGATGTGAAACTCGCCATAGTCCAATTTTAGAATATTTTTATTAGTCCAATAAGATCCCTCATGCCGATTTATAATTAATCTGTCACTGAATTTTTTATAAGTTTTCATGAGTTCTCAGCAGCATCTCTATTACAGGGTTAAACAAGTGATGACAGCAGGTATTTTTTTGTCCTGAAAACAGGTAAAACATTTTCAGAAGAGCATCAATAAGCATGATTTATGCTGTAGTGTGTAGCATCTTACCTTTCTCAGATTCAGAAATCTTTCATATAATTCTTAGTTTGTTGAACTTTTTTCCTTATTTTCTTTTATAGTTGTAAATTGATGTTGAATTTTCTTCAAACATTGTCTCCTAATTTTTTGAGATTATCACGATTTTTCTTTTTTATTCTGTTAATATGGTGAATTCAACCTTGCATTTCTGGGATTAAACGCAGTTTTTTATCTGCAGCTACATTTGGTTTCTAAGTATTTTTTTTTTCCCTAGTATTTTATTTAAAAACTTTATAAACAGAAAAGACCTGTTGGTGGTTCTTTTCCCTTTCTCTTTTTCTCATTGGGTGTTAGTATCATGGTTATGCTAGTTAGCTGGATAAAATTGTTAGGTTGGTGAAAGAGTAACTGTGGTTTTGGACTGTGAATTTTAAATCACACAACTAGGCTCAAACACATCTTTATTAATCAAAATAGGAACAATTACAGTCAACACATTTTTGCTAATGAGAAATAAGTTGGTTTATTCCTGTAGCATAAAAATCCGTGCTTTGGAATTCAGCAAACTCTTGGAAAGCATTATCTTTAGGGGGTTGGGGTAGTATTCTACATTAATGTCAGGAAGGGTCTCTTGTTTGATGTTCTATCTTGACAAGAGTCTGTCCTCTTTTTCCCCTAAGATCATGGAAACTGAATTCTAGATTTGTCAGGGTTGGCAGATGGTTTCAGGGTGTAAGTAGATATAATGTTCCATTTACTTCTCTGGATTCCTGAATTCTCTTAGATTTTGGCCCAAGTAATTTGTAATACTGTAAAAAAAAAATGCTGTGTGTGTATTTTATATATATGTATAATTTTGTAGTATATATTATAAATATTATATAGTATTTTATATATGTAGGTAAGTATATAATTAAAATCATTTTTTTTTGTAATTGAAGGAGTAGTTCAAATAACTTAGCTTGTCACTAATGGAAATGAAAGTAAAAATAAAATTTTAAAATTTGGAGAAATGTTCAATAAAATGATTTTCATTAATTAAATGAATTACTATAAATTAGGAAATAGTTATAATTTTTTTCATGTTTATTATGAATATTGTTAATGCTTTTTTTTTTTGGTTTGCATCTAATAGTTTTCTTGTTTTAGGGGTAAAAATATTTCCATCATGGCTCATTCAAAGACAAGGACCAATGATGGAAAAATTACCTATCCTCCTGGTGTCAAGGAAATCTCAGATAAAATATCTAAAGAAGAGATGGTGAGACGGTTAAAGGTGAGTAGAATTAGGTTATGTCCTTTGGGCATCCGTTTAGGATAAGTGGAGTTGGGGAGAGCACCTGTGGAAATCATATAGGGCTGTACCTTGGTAAGGCAGCTTGGTAAAGCACATCAGAGCAGAAAATATTTCATGGCCAAAACTAGTTAGCTGTAATTAGGAGCTAAGAAACTGGAATAGGTAAAGAATTGTAGAGTTTCCTTAGCTATTGTTAATTGGAGCGTAGTTGGAAAGGTGAAGCTTAGGATTTTTAGGGCCTCCTCTCCTGCTGGGTTGCTTCAGTTGTGTCTGACTGTGTGCCACCCCATAGACGGCAGCCCAACAGGCTCTACTTGGGTATAAAAGACAAATCCCCAGTATGCTTATACTCCTTATTATCTGTCGAAAGTTGTCTCCTCTCTCCAAAATCTCATTTATTTTATAAAAACAACCATTTTAATTTGATTTTTAATTCTTATTAAAAATTAAATTTAAAAGATTTAATTTTTTCTACTGAGTATTAAGTCTACATTTTACTTTCTTGAATTTTGAAATGAAATTAAAGAGTTTTACTTCTAGCTCTCGGTTTGTGATGTGCAG
The DNA here is from genome assembly GCF_029407905.1 of Bubalus kerabau. Lineage (NCBI taxonomy): Eukaryota > Metazoa > Chordata > Mammalia > Artiodactyla > Bovidae > Bubalus > Bubalus kerabau. Next base: position 28,982,069 of record NC_073635.1, on the reverse strand, counting down.
CAGTGAGTCAAGATGGATGGCGAACTTCCATTCATGAGGCAGTCACTGTATGGTTAAACTCTTCATATTTGCTTGAATAATATTTCATCTTTCACCATCAGTGATGGTCTTCATGATTAAAATGGTTAGAAGAGCAGAGTGGCCAAGGAGATTATTAAACTGATTAGTTCAGATGTTCTTTATTTTTAAGCATTTTTTTCCCCTTCAGTGTTGTATCCACCTAGACATGTTGCCGGTTATTAATATTTATGTATATTTTCAGTGTAGAAAGTTTGCCATAATTAATCACTGAAGGCCCAGGAGCCTTACAATACTACTTTATTGCTGCATGATTATTTTTATTAGAAGGAAAAAACCCCTTGTATTATTATAAATGTCACATAAAATCTTAGTATTGTAGCCTATGCATACAATACTGGAATGACAGATATAAGGTGTTTATTATTCAAAGCAAAAGGCATCTTTGAGCAGATTAAGTTTACCAATATGTGGATCTTTTATCTAGTTGGGAGTTTGTGTATATTTTATTAGAAACAGTTAAGCTGCAAACTGTATATGGTATTTTTCGTTTCTGAGTATCTAGATTTTCTTGACCTATTAAATTTTTAGAGAAAAAGTATGTTTATTTCCTCACATTTGTTTATATTTCAGCAATGATATCATCCTTATTGTCTGCTAAGAAATGAATGGTAAACACAGAGATAGATTCCACTTATAAGCTATAGCATTTAGTGTCTTTTATGGATGTTATTTTCTCAGACATCTTTTTTAATTTAAGGACTTTGGCAATGGCACCCAACTCCAGTACTCTTGCCTGGAAAATCCATGGACAGAGGAGCCTGGTAGGCTGCAGTCCATGGGGTCGCTAAGAGTCGGACATGACTGAGCGACTTCACTTTGACTTTTCACTTTCATGCATTGGGGAAGGAAATGGCAACCCACTCCAGTGTTCTTGCCTGGAGAATCCCAGGGACAGCGGAGCCTGGTGGGCTGCTGTCTATGGGGTCACATAGAATCGACACGACTGAAGCGACTTAGCATAGCATAGCATGAAGTGTTCAAGAGTTTGTAGCACCATTTGAGTTGTACACAGTATTGAGAAATTGCTGTTATCTAACCCTTGCTTATTTTGGTGGAATGATTGCCACAGTGTTCACATGCAGTGCTTGTAGTATCCTTTCCTTATTTTGTAGACATTTATGCCCAGCAATAATCTGCTTAGTTTTCTTTTTCTTTTCTAATTTACACTTCCCTCTGTTAAGTTTTAGAAAATCTTGTTAATATGTAAGATGTCATTGTTTATATAATTCCTAGAGTTTCCTGTAATATTTTATTCAAAGTATACTTTCTCTCTCACTCTTGTGAAGAGATTCCAAGGAAAGAATGAGTTCGTTGCATTTAGCTTTCCCTTCCTCCCCCCATAATACAGCTAAGTCCATCAAAGCATATATCTTAAAAGTAATAAAATTAAGAGGTTAGGAGAGTAGCCGTGGACAGTGTACCCCTAAATTAATGTAGTGCCAGACTGGAAGGATTAGTGCATGCCTGGTCCTGGATTCTGGTGTAGTAGAACTGAGGGTCCATCCTGTGAGGAACACTGTTAGCCACAGCTGCTGTGAGAGTTCAGTATGACATTGGGCATTTCATTACCCAGAAGTGTTCACTCTGCAGCTGGGTGGAGATCCATGTGCCATGTGTCTCAAGGGCCCAGTCCAGTCCTACTTGTTGATTGGTATTTGTAGCACCACCTAGTGGATGCCAGATGGTCACCTTTACATTGTCCCTGACAAGTTCGGCAATTTTGTTGTCTCATGTGAAGTAGAAATAGTGCAGGCTGAGACTTCACTGTGACTGCTAATATTGAAATTAGAGAAAAGCTCTTCACAGAGTTCAACTATGTAATTCTTCATGATTGTTGTTTCTGTCCCACTTCTTTTATGTAAACGTTTGCTTTCTTCTGCTCACTCCACACATGCTATTGAGTCTTACTAATGAACTGTCCACCTCATGTTCTCTTTTACTGTAGCACAGGAAGTACTTCATTGGATGCTACAGATAGATACTTTTAGAGGAAACATGAAAGTGTGTTTATTGAAAGTTAACCTTTGTAATTAATATGGTTTTTATTTTCAGATGAATATATGTTTACATAGAGGATGCCATTATTTGATTTCATTTTATCTTTATATAGATGGTTGTGAAAACTTTCATGGATATGGACCAGGACTCTGAAGAAGAAAAGGAGCTTTATTTAAACCTAGCTTTACATCTTGCTTCAGATTTTTTCCTCAAGCATCCTGATAAAGATGTTCGCTTACTGGTAGCCTGCTGCCTTGCTGATATTTTCCGGATTTATGCTCCTGAAGCTCCTTATACATCCCCTGATAAATTAAAGGCAAGTACTGATTCAAAGAACTGCCAAGATTGACTGATACTTTATCTTTCTAACTGAAACGGGTATTAAAGTATTTAGATTATTTGTTTGGCATCTTTGACATTAATTGCAGCAGTCTTTTGCTAAACTACTTTTGTTTTCTTTATTTTCTGTAGAATTTCCTCCTCCGCATTAGTACTTAATTTTATAAAACAAGTTCTGATCTTCAGAATAAGAAGTTGATTAGTAAAGTGTATTGTATACTTTTTTTTTTGGCCACTCTGTGTGGCTTGTGGGATCTTAGTCCCCTGACCAGGGATTGAACCTTGGCCATGGTAGTGAAAGTGCCAAGTCTTAACCACTGGATTGCCAGGGAATTTCCTATACTTTTTAAATTATGTCATCATTAGTGCTATCACTTGGGGTACACTTCCTTTTCCTTTTTAAAAATTCATGTGAAGACCATGTTCATTATTGAAAAGACAGTATCTAGTGTAAATGTGAATTTATATGAATCCTAATTCATATAATGGAAGATGTGATGTGCGTTGTTCTGAAGAAAATACAATGGGCAAAATTTTAATGAAGGGTAGAAAACATACCTAATACTTTATTATGGCAGTTTTAAGTAAAGGCATGTCAATGAAATGATTCTTAAAAGATGGAAAAAGAAAGGGAATAACCTGGTAAATCCAGTGGATAAAAAGAATGAAAATAAGTATAACTGTGCAAAAAAATATTGAGTAAGGCAGGTTAGAAGAACATTAGAAAGACCAGCAGTAATAAAAGATAACTGCGGAAACCGTGGGTTAGAAAATGAGTCCCATGGGAAGATTACTGAGTATGAATTTAAAAAAGACAATTTAGATTTATTATATTTAACAAGTGTTTATGTTAGTTACCTGTCGGGAACTGGGTTTACCTTGGTGAAAAACAGCCTGGACTTGGTTCTATAGTCAGGGACTTGCATTTTAAAAACTGAAATGAGAAACCTGCTCATTTGATCCAGTGAGCCAGGATTCCAGTAAGGAATGCCCAAACTGCTGTGGGCATGTTTGTCTTCTAGATCTCATAGTGGGGGAGATAGGGAACAATATTTGTCATTTAAAAGTAAAGTGAATTATAAGATTTGAGAATGCTCGGAGACTTGAAGTAGATAATGTGAGCTGGTCTGTGCAGCTGTGTACCCAGATGGATTGTGAACCTCTGATTTGAGGTACTTAATTGATTTAAGGAGTAGTTGTATTTAGTAACCATTTTTGAAGAATGTACTTTTGATAGTATTTTTTTTGAAAAGCTACTTAGTAATCTGCATATTCTGTTTCTTCCCTTTTAAATAAGGTTTATCATTTTACTTATAAGGGAATTTTTTCTCTCTCTTTTTTTTGACAGATTAGCATGCTTCCTTTCTAGAATTAGCTTTTATAATTTTAGCCTTTTCCAAACTTTCCAAAGACATCATCTCCATACAAATTTGACTCAAAGTGATACCGAACCTATTGTACGCAGATATAAAGGGATGTGTAATAAAAAGTCAAAAGCAAGAGATGGAGATAGATTGATAAATTGTAGGGAAAAACAAGTATTAATAATTATAATGACTGGGTAGGAAGCCTGACAAGTTAACTTCTAAGGGTCTTTTTAAAATTTCTAAGTTTCTGCAGTCTATTTTCTTTCCACTTGGTGATTTTGTTTTGCAGTTTTAAGTTTCCTAAACTGTGTTCTTTCTATACAGTTACCATATATAATGCCATTCCACAAACCTGATCAAATCAGCTTTCATTTGCACGTTTCATTGCAACGTGTTCGTTCTAATAACAGAATAAGTTTTACTTTACTCGGTTTTCAGGGATGTTGTTTTTAACTTACTGTAAGATGTTTTTCTTTCTCTACTTTTAGATCATGGTAAATGATTTACTGTCTTCCTTTAAAGGGGGTTAAGAAATTTGGTGTTTTCATGATAATGCACATTTAAAAAATTTGAGCCAAATGCAAGTTTTTTTTTTCTTTTTTTAAACTGGTTCTTTACAGTTTTGTCATGATAGATACATATGAGTGCTGAATTATCTTTAAGAATTTAGTGGATGTTTTCATAATCTAAACAAAACTTTGTCCCTTTTTTTAAGGATATATTTATGTTTATAACAAGGCAGTTGAAGGGACTAGAAGATACAAAGAGCCCACAATTCAATAGATATTTTTATTTACTTGAGGTAAGCAGTATGTTATATTTTGAAGTGACATTTTAAAATGGTTTCTGTACATGTATATTTTTACTAATTAAAATTTTACCCTTTTCACCTCTTAATTTTAGAACATTGCTTGGGTCAAGTCATATAACATATGCTTTGAGTTGGAAGACAGCAATGAAATTTTTACCCAATTATACAGAACATTATTTTCAGTTATAAAGTAAGTTTACTAAGATTATAATCTTTTTTAAATATAAAGAATTTTTAGCTTATAAATGAATCTGCATAAACTGTGTTTTTATGATGAATATCAGAAGGCTAATATTTGTAACTTAAGAATTCATTAACATGATTTTTATAGATACGTTTTGAAAATAAATACAGCTAATTTTGTATTGTAGAGAATAATACAAGAGTGGCATTAGTTAATCTATCTGATATAAAAATATTTTTATTATATTATTTTTCTTTTGTTTAAATCACATATTACTGACCCCTTAATTCCTGTGAATCATTTAGTTTTTTGTGTATTCCTTATAATCATCTGTTAGAATTAACTTCAACAAAGCAGTTTGATGTTCTGAATTTAAGGCCAAACTAAAGTTACATTTGATTTAATTACTTTTGATTGTGAGACTGATAAAAATTAGCAAATGTAATCTTGGAAATGCAGTTTAAAAATATTTTGGATGCTACTGTAAGATTTTGGAGAGAAGGAAGCTTTAAATGAATATATACAATTGTATTTAATTAATACCGTAATATCATTGTAAAATAAAGTGTGATGTTCCATGTTATGATTAAATCCTATAAATTTCAGGTATGCTTAAAGTTAAATGAAATATCAATTTTGAATTTCAGCAATGGCCACAATCAGAAAGTTCATATGCATATGGTGGATCTCATGAGTTCTATTATTTGTGAAGGTGATACAGTATCTCAGGAGCTTTTGGATACAGTTTTGGTAAATCTGGTACCTGCTCATAAGGTAAGTAGCAAAATATACTTGAATATGTATCTAAAATCTGTAAACAGTAGGGTCCAGAATTTACTTATGTTTAAAATGCAGTTTGTCCTGCTTTATTCTTAGTTTTGGAGACTTATTGATTAATGTTAATGAACATTAATTGTGTTTAGTAAAACATAATTGTGTGGATCACAATAAACTCTGGAAAATTCTGAAAGAGATGGGAATCCCAGACCACCTGACCTACCTCTTGAGAAATCTGTATGCAGGTCAGGAAGCAACAGTTAGAACTGGACATGGAGCAACAGACTGGTTCCAAATAGGAAAAGGAGTACGTCAAGGCTGTATATTGTCACCCTGCTTATTTAACTTCTATGCAGAATACATCATGAGAAACACTGGGCTGGAGAAAACACAAGCTGGAATCAAGATTGCCGGGAGAAATATCAATAACCTCAGATATGCAGATGACACCACCCTTATGGCAGAAAGTGAAGAAGAACTAAAGAGCCTCTTGATGAAAGTGAAAGAGGAGAGTGAAAAAGTTGGCTTAAAGCTCAACATTCAGAAAACGAAGATCATGGTATCTAGTCCCATCACTTCATGGGAAATAGATGGGGAAACAGGGGAAACAGTGGCTGACTTGATTTTTCTGGACTCCAAAATCACTGCAGATGGTGATTGCAGCCATGAAATTAAAAGACGCTTGCTCCTTGGAAGGAAAGTTGTGACCAACCTAGACAGCATATTCAAAAGCAGAGACATTACTTTGCCAACAAAGGTCCATCTAGTCAAGGCTATCATTTTTCTAGTGGTCATGTATGGATGTGAGAGTTGGACCATAAAGAAAGTGCCGAAGAATTGATGCTTTTGAACTGTGGTGTTGGAGAAGACCTTTGAGAGTCCCTTGGACTGCAAGGAGATCCAACCAGTCCATCCTAAGGGAGATGTTCTGGGTGTTCATTGGAAGGAATGATGTTGAAGCTGAAACTCCAGTACTTTGGCCACCTGATGTGGAGAGCTGACTCATTGAAAAAGTCCCTGATGCTGGGAAAGATTGAGGGCAGGAGGAAAAGGGAACGTCAGAGGATGAGATGGTTGGATGGCATCACTGACTCAATGGACATGGGTTTGGGTAGACTCTGGGAGTTGGTGATGGACAGGGAGGCCTGGCGTGGTTCATGGGGTCACAAAGAGTCGGACACAACTGAGTAACTGAACTGAAAACATGAAACACTTATTAGTCATTAATTAAATGGAAAGAAGAGATAACAGATTTAGTATATGTGATAAAATATCTGTAATAACTCAGTTTTTTATGGGATTATGTTTCAAGGAATATATTAATAGCTACTTAGAAATGGGTTCAATCCCTGGGTTGAGAAGATCCCTGGAGAAGGAAGTGGAAACTCACTCCAGTATTCTTACCTGGAAATTTACAGAGGAGTCTGGCAGGCTATGATCTATGGAGTCACAAAGAGTTGGACATGACTGAACGACTAACACTTCCATTTTCTTTTCTTTGATTCTCTTATATATGTTGGGAGATACATAACCAGTTAGGGCCTTGGGTAAAAGATAGTGATAGTATAGTTTGAAAGGAGGGGTGAAATTAAAAGAGAAGTCTTTACTAATTTGGAAAGAAGGAAATGTTGATGGCACTGGTATTTCTTGCCTGGGTAATATTAATCAAGTTGTGTGTGTATATGTGTTTGTGTGTTTTGTGTTTTATTCTTTGAAAATGACTAACACTCTAGTAAGCAGTGGAAATATGGTTCTGTGATTCACCAGTATAAAGGTCTTTGTAAACTTAAGACCTTTCTGGCAAAATATAATTTAAATTTATAGCTATACTGCTTTCTCAGAAATATTGCCAGTGAAAAATGACCTCATAATCCAAAATTTCCAAACTTTTAAAATAGTCCCTGAATACTGAAAAATCAGGCACTAACTAAAAATTCAGATAATACATTTATAAGCTAAAAATGATAAATGCCTTTAACAGAATTAAATATAACCGTTTTATGTCTTAATGCCTCTGAGTGTAAGAGTTAAAAACATGATAGCTAGGCATAGGAAAGGAGAAGGTGTAAGGTTGGGGGAAAGAAAAGTGTAAATTAAAAATGGTCATTGAGATCAAAATGTTTATTGGACTGTAACAGACATTCAGAGAACTAGGATATAGATCTGAGGAAATTATACAAATACAGTGAGATAAGGAAAACAAAAGATTCTAACAGGTGAAAGAGAGACTGGAAAGGTCCAGTATATCTAAAAGTGATAAAGAACACCAAATAAGAATGGAAACAGAAATTATATGCAAGTATATATTTGCTTAACATTTTCTAGAATTGATGAGAAGCATAAATTTATGAGTGAGATAACAAAGGGTCATGATCAGAATATTAACAAAACTCAGTGCAGACACATCCTGGAGAAATTGTAGAATGCTGAAATAGAAATAATATATTCATACAAAGCATCCAGAGGGGAAAAGCATAGCCCTGACAAAGAATAAACCTTAAAGTGATGTCTGACTTCTCAGTAGCAAGGACAGATCCCAGAAGATAATGGCCCTGTATTTCACAAAGTGCTAAGATAAAATAACTGTACACAGACACAGTTGCTATCCAGTTTGAGTGAACTTAAGACATTAAATATACAACTTGTCAATATACCCTTCCTGAAAGAACTACTACTCTTCAAATACTTTAGAATACTGGAAATTGAAAGAAGTGAAATGTAAGTAGTAGTGGTGAATGACAAAATGCTCTAAGTAAGAACTGATATAAAGCAAAAACAATAGTAGTAAAAATTGTACTTATTAATTAAAGGGATATTAACAAAATGGTCCTAAACCGCTAGATAAAAATAGCATGTAAGATTGAATGACTTAATGGAGTCAGTGATATGATCCTGGTGATGATCAGGAGGATAGAGCTGTAAAAAATTTACTTTGAACTTTAAATGAAATACTTTTGTTAATATTTTAAGGATTACAATGCAGGGAAGAATTAAAATAAATGTAAATGGACCAAATTTACTACTTCAGGTTATCAGATTAGATTAAAAATAATCCACCTGGTCATTGTTAATAAGAGATAACAACAAAAATAATTTCACCAAAGGTGACACTAAAAGGATGGGAAAAGTATTTGCCAACACATGCTAACTGAAGGAAAACTGAAGTAGCTTGTATTGATTTTAGGTAGTATAATCTTTAGTGGGTAGAGAAGGGATTTATACAGTGATAAATTATAGTGCTAAAATGATATCTAACTTGCAATTACATAGGCTAAAAATATTAATATATAAAGCATGTATTGAAAAATTATAAGGACAAACTCACAATTTGGTGGGCCATTTTAAAAACTTCCCCATAATTATAAATCTATTAGACCAGTGGTTCTTGAGGATTTTAAAACACAAAGCTAACAATGCTGTGGCACTCATAATTAATCTGTCAAAGGAATAAACCATAATGGAAATTACTAGATATTTAGAAATGATAACTAAATGATATATATTAAATCCTCTGGGATTCAAGTTAAACATTTTGAATACAACTTTATAGTTGTTTTCAGCTCAAAAAGTTATAAAAATATTGTTAGAGTGTACAAATGGTAGAAGAAAGTAAACAATGAAGAATGGAAGTTAATCAAATGGAAAACACAGTGACATTTCAGAAAAACCTAAAGTTGGTAATTTAGGTCAGATCAGATCAGATCAGTCGCTCAGTCGTGTCCGACTCCCTGTGACCCCATGAATTGCAGCACGCCAGGCCTCCCTGTCCATCACCAACTCCCGGAGTTCACCCAGACTCAGGTCCATCGAGTCAGTGATGCCATCCAGCCATCTCATCCTCTGTCATCCCCTTCTCCTCCTGCCCCCAATCCCTCCCAGCATCAGAGTCTTTTCCAATGAGTCAACTCTTCGCATGAGGTGGCCAAAGTACTGGAGTTTCAGCTTTAGCATCATTCCTTCCAAAGAAATCCCAGGGCTGATCTCCTTCAGAATGGACTGGTTGGATCTCCTTGCAGTCCAAGGGACTCTCAAGAGTCTTCTCCAACACCACAGTTCAAAAGCATCAATTCTTCAGCGCTCAGCCTTCTTCACAGTCCAGCTCTCACATCCATACATGACCACAGGAAAAACCATAACCTTGACTAGACGAATGTTTGTTGGCAAAGTAATGTCTCTGCTTTTGAGTATGCTATCTAGGTTGGTCATAACTTTCCTTCCAAGGAGTAAGCGTCTTTTAATTTCATGGCTGCAGTCACCATCTGCAGTGATTTTGGAGCCTAGAAAAATAAAGTCTGACACTGTTTCCACTGTTTCCCCATCTATTTCCCATGAAGTGATGGGAGCAGATGCTATGATCTTCGTTTTCTGAATGTTGAGCTTTAAGCCAACTTTTTCACTCTCCTCTTTCACTTTCATCAAGAGGCTTTTGAGTTTCTCTTCACTTTCTGCCATAAGGGTGGTGTCATCTGCATATCTGAGGTTATTGATATTTCTCCCGGCAATCTTGATTCCAGCTTGTGTTTCTTCCATTCCAGCGTTTCTCATGATGTACTCTGCATATAAGTTAAATAAGCAGGGTCATGTCAAATCAGAAAAATGGAGATGGTATCAATAAACAGTTTTAGAATGAAATGAAGAACAGCAAACATTAAAAAGATCAAAAACAATTCCATGAACATTATTTTATGCTAACATATTTGGCATTGGTCAGATTTCTAGAAAATACAACTTGCCAGTTTTTTCTCAAGAGAAAAAATTTTGAATAACCTTTAACCAGTAAAAAATTTAATTGGTTTTAGAAACTCTGTCCATAAGACAAACAAACTCGTCCTCCCAAACAACCATGACAGTAATAATAGCAACAGCCGCAGAACTCAAACTGAGCATGCTGCTGCTGCTGCTGCTGCTGCTAAGTCGCTTCAGTCGTGTCCGACTCTGTGCGACCCCATAGACGGCAGCCCCACTAGGCTCCTCTGTCCCTGGGATTCTCCAGGCAAGAATATTGGAGTGGGTTGCCATTTCCTTCTCCAGTGCATGAAAGTGAAAAGTAAAAGTGAAGTCGCTCAGTCGTGCCCGACTCTTAGCGACCCCGTGGACTGGAGCCTACCAGGCTCCTCTGTCCATGGGATTTTCCAGGCAAGAGTACTGGAGTGGGGTGCCATTGCCTTCTCCGAAAACCGAGCATAAAAGAACTTAAAACTCATCACCAGCAGATTTCTATTAATCATTGAAGTGCCATGTAATCCTGATATTTAGAAAGCTTTTTCAGATTATAAAAAGGAAGGCATGTTCTACAATACACATTATAAGCAGAATATAATCTTCATGGGGAAACTAGACAAAACCAAGTGCAAGAAAGGAGGATAATTTAATTTAAAATGGCAACCCACTCCAGTATTCTCGCCTGGAGAATCCGAGGGACAGAGGAGCCTGGTGGGCTGCCGTCTATGCGGTCGCACAGAGTCGGACACGACTGAAGTGACTTAGCAGCAGCAGCAGCATACTCATGTAAATCCAGTATAAAATAGCAATGGACAGTATCTAGAACAATACAAAGTAATATTGGTAATGAGCAAATTGACTTAATTTTAGGAATACAAAGATGGTTAATAGTAGGCTAAGATATTTGTGGAAATTAACAGAGCAAAGAGAAAAAATATCAGTAGATCTATAAAGAAAACTATTTGCTAAAATTCAGTATAACTTATGATAAAAATATTAGCATATTTGAAATAGAAAGTAATTTCTTTAACCTTATAAGGTTGTATATGGTACTGCACTTAATGGTGAAATGATGAGGCATTCTGTTTGAAGTCAGGGATATTATAAAAATGTCATTTCTACTCAGGAAAGAGACAAGTATGCTGTTTCTAATGGATGTTAACTGGAGGCCTTAAGTTAGTGGAATAGGACAATACAAACAAAAGATAAAAAAGGATTAGAAAGAAGAAACAAAACTGAAATTATTTGCAGATGTTCTGTTCTGACTGCTTGTACAGAAAAAAAAATGTACGAATTAGTTTCTAGAACAAGTAAGAAAATTCTGCAGTTGCTAGGTATAAGATCAATGTATAAAAATCTGTTAGTGTAATTTGGAAAAAATTTTTATTTGTAGCTTTTAACAAAAACTTGAGCTACTTAGAAATTTAATAACACTGTACATGACCTTAGTGTTGAAAATTATTGCAGTTGATGGAAAAGTATAAAAGAACGCTTCAATATGTTGCATGATTTGTTACATTTATGTGATGGGAAACTCAGTATCATAATAATGTCATTCCTCTGCATACTAATAGATAACCCAATCAAAATAGATATTGTGAATGTATGTGTATGTGAGCATGTGTGTTTAGTTGGACAAATTGGTTTTTGAAAAAGAGTAAGAAAACGGGGACTTACCTTAACCTGATGTTAAGACATTGCTTCCATATGTCTCTTTGACTGTAAAATCAGGCAGTAATAGTAATAGACCAAGGGACATATGGAAGTAATGGATACTTTACAAATAGATACATAGTTGTATAGAAACTTGAGAGTATGGATATTACAGGGAAGTCTCTGGAGGGAATAATGGACTTGAATGTCCATGTGGAAAATAATACAAGATTCTTATTTCACACCATGCATAAAAATAAAGTACAGGCAGAATACAGATCTAAATATGAAAAGCCAGTGTTTAAAGTTTTATTAAAAAATATGAAACAACAAATTAACATCAGTGTAGAAAGAATTTTAAAAATGTAGAGAGAACACAATCCAAGTAGTGGATAGAGCACAAGCCAAATAGGAAAAGATTGATATATCTGGTTATATTAAAATTAAAAGTCCTATGTCCTAAGACACCATAAGCATTGTAAAAATGTAACTATAAGATATGCTGTGCATATAATTGACAGATATTTAGTGGATAGAATTTATAGAGAAACTTCACAAGAATAAGGCAAAACAGCTCATTTGAAAAATGGTAAAGGTAGTATTTATAGAAAATTATTTCTTATATGTGCAAGGAGCCATGTACAAGACAATTTAATGTCTATGGATAGGAGAATGAGTAAATAAGCTGTTGTATGCTATATGGGCTTCCCTGGTGGTTCAGACGGTAAAGAATCCTGCAATGCAGGAGACCCAGGTTTAATCCCTGGGTCAAGAAGATCCCCTGGAGAAGGAAATGGCAACCCACTCCAGTATTCTTGCCTTGGAAATCCAATGGACAGAGGACCCTGGCAGGTTGCAGTCCATGGTGTTGCAAAGAGTCAGACATGGCTTAGCAACTAAGCATGCACATATTATGTATTAAAATACTAAACGGGGATCTTAAGATCTACTAGACTACTTAGTCTTCAGAAAAAAGTGTCTTTGCTGTGCTGTCTCCCTTTTATTCAAATTGAATTTTAGAGTTTTCTCATTCATTTATTTACTTAAGAGTAGCTTTTTGAATACAGGTAACATTTCTTTTTTCATATTTAGTGGTGTATAATATAGGTATTTTTTCCCCTCCCCTCTCAGAATTTAAACAAGCAAGCATACGATTTGGCAAAGGCTTTACTGAAGAGGACAGCTCAAGCTATTGAACCATATATTACAAATGTAAGTCTTCCTTGTCCAATTGGTTATCAGAAAGATTAGCCAAAATTTTAAAGACTGCCTGAAGCAGAATTTTGGCAAGTAGTACATACTTCAGGATTTTTATTGTTTTAATCATTAAGTGTATTTTATTTCCCCTTCTTATTTAAAATTATTATTGGTTAATATTTTCTAGATTACCTCTATCTTTTTGTTCATTTCCTTCTTTCAAATCGTGTAGTAACTAAAACATTTTTTATTTTGGTTAGCAAACTATACTGTTTTTATTGTTGGAAATTGAGTTAAATGTAATTAGATAAATCATATGGAACTTTTCATTATTCAGAGAAGTTGCTTACAGCTTTTTGGAAATTAAATTGATTTGTACAAGAAGAAGATATGAACTAATATCAAGACATAAAAATTGAAGGCAAGTATGAATGACAGCAATGTGGTGAAAGTTGCCTATCTTACTCTCCTTGGGATGGATTCCATATAAATCTACCTTTTCTGAGAATGGGAAAGAATTGCAGTGAAAAAGCCCTTTCATTATCATCTCAGGTCTACTTATATAAGATTGACCTTCTTCTCTGTTTTCAGGAGAAATGTATTCTCTCTGTTCGGTTCACTGATAGAAGCTTGTTGAGGTTTTATTTTACCCCCACAGTTCTGGTGAGCTGCACAACTCTAGATGGCACCATTCACATTGTATTCCATGTGAATTGGTTCCATCCAATGGAGCAAATCCAGAACACAGTCTTGATGTTGGCCTCTGGAATTGTGTAGCAGGTCTGTCTCCACCCTGCCTTCCACTTTTATCCACATCTGAAAATGTAAAGTATGTAAATCTGTCTTCTTGGAAAAATTTAAGAAGGAAAGTCTTTTGTAATTATGTATTTAATTTTCTAGAAATTTATTGAAGGAGATTTTTTTCTTGAAGCGTACAAAATTTAATTTGGTATATAAAAATGTATCATGGAAATGGAACAATACCTTGGTAAATTCTAGTCTTCGTTGCTGGCTTACTGCTTAAATAATTGTAAGCACGTGATGATTTGGAAAAGTGTATTTGATTTATAAAGAAACTGTTTTGGAGAGTGAACTTTGAGAAACTGGAGACTTGAATTACGTAATCTGTCTTAATAGCTCCAATAAGATTTCCAGAGAATTCTTAAATATTGATTTCTGCAAGTTTTGTGAGTGTCGTGTATTGGCTGGAATAAATTGCTTAGATTGAGTGGATTGAGTTCTTTTTGTATGACACAATGGCACTTGAAATCTGTAGAGCCACATTTAAGCATTCTGTTATTAAGTACCCCTTCCCTTTTCCTTTGCTTTAAGTGCCTGTGAATGATTGTCTCCATGGATTTTAGATACACTAGGTGAGCTCCTCCTGGTGGTCACTTATTTAAGCTGATACTGCCAAACCAGTTTTTTTAGGGAAACACTTACTTTTTCTGGTGCCATTTTCTGGTACAAAAATAAGAAAATAACACTGTACTATGTTGGTATGTTTTCTAGGATTGGGAAAATAAACATTTGATTGGGTAATAAAAAAAAGATTTGGAATAGAATGAGGTGATTAGGTTCATTATACTGTTCTCTCAACATCTGTGTATGTCTGAAAATATTTATGATAAAAGCTAAAAGAAAGATAAAAACACTTCTAATAATCCCAGATATATCAAGGTAAAAACATTTCCCTGTCGCTTACACCTTATGTTTCCTGCTCTTAGTTCTTGCTACAGATAATAGACAGCCCACTCTATACTTTGTCTTTATCAGAAGCTGGGAATGGGGGCAGGAGGTACAGGATGAGTAGAATGGTCTGAGCATACCTTCAGTTCCATATTTATTCCAAGTACTCTGTCACTATTTTCTTCTCTGTCCCTGTTTTCCTTTTTTTCTTGTTCCCCTGCTTTATTCGATAGTTAGCTAGTAAGTCATTAAGAATTGCTTTTTTTCCCTTCTCCTGTTCTCCCTTCTAAATCTACTTAAGTTTTCTACTGCAGATCTATACAATTACATGTAAAATACTTTCTGGTGAGCTTAATTGTCTTGTGGGGTTTTAGTACAGTGTAAAAATCATTCTCAGTCTTTTTGGACTTGTACATGTAAAACCATTATTCATTTATCTTCCTAGTAGAGAACTAACAAGCAAAAATAGAGGTAGGCTATCAAGGTAATATAACCCCACTTCTGTCTCTTTTTCACTTGTGTCTTTTTTCACTCTCATGCATGTAGACACATTGAAGTTTTTTTTTTTATAGATAGTGATGTTTTTATATTTAGAACTTAAGAAGTCATGTTGGTGTTACCAGTTATTTTTTAAAATAGAATTTGTAATTTGACAACTCACAAAACTAAAAAGTACATGTATGTATTAAAAAGGTACACCAGTATCAAAAACAGAAAGTACATAGTGACAGTTCAAAAAATTCCCTATATGGATCACTTTTTGGTAATATTATTTTTTACCAGATCTTTTTAATGGCAGGTTTTAGGGGATGGCACAAAATTATTTTGTTGCATTGAAAAAATGTGTTGTCTGTCTTGATATAGTTAAAATTTGGTTAAATTGCTTAATCTCACTTAGTGTCAGTTATTTTGTAACTAAAGTTGATCATCTAAATTTAAGGTAGAATTTCTTACCAGTGTTTAACTTATTCCCCTTACTTCTTTCATCAGGAGGCAGTTGTTATTTAATGTTATGTGAAAATTAGTTACCATTTGTAACGGAAAGACTCATGTTTTTTAGAGGGAGATACTTCAGTCAAATATGTATTTGCTTCTTCTGCTGAAGTATACACCTCAGGAAGTTGTTTTACTTATAGTTGTATCATAGTACCTGTTACACATCATTCATTCATTTAAACTGAATTTAAACTGTCAGGCATTGTACTAGGCTCTTGTTATACAGTGAAGACTGATTTGGAGATACGTGGAGATTGTAAGTGTCAAATAAATGTTTTTGATGAAATTTGTAAGAATGTTTTTTTTTCCCACTTCCATTTTCAAATGAGCTTTCCCAGACTGATAGAAGTTTTTCCCAGACTGATGATTTGAGCACCAAGGTGGCCAGACTGGAAAGAATTATCTTTTGTTAAGGAAAGCTATATATTTTTTTTAAACAGGAGAAAGTTTTTGAATGGAAAAAAAAAAAGCCATTTTATCTTCAACTTGAATGAGAATATAATCTTTGATGTCTTGAAATTCTTTTCACACAAAATTGATGAACATCACAGACAAACAACTTATTTTTAAAACCAATAAATAATAGTAGAATAGAATTTTTTATTTTCTTCCCTCAGGGTTAGGTAGTTTGTACAGGTTCATAAGTCCAAAGAACTTCATTTAAAAACAACCCAAGAACTACAGGCCAGCAGAGAAGATGTTGAAATGTGAAGTCTTTGACTGTACTTTCCAGATAGAAAACCTAATTAAGCCAAGTTATATGTTAATTGTCACAGAAAGAAGAGATCAGAGCAGTTTGTATGATGTAGAGAATACTCAATGCCTTTTTCAAGGAGATAATATGTAGGATATTCTGTGGGTTAATTTTTTTACATATTTGGAAGACTTTAAATAGATAGAAACTTGATCATTACACTGTGGGTTTTTTTTTTTTTTCCATTTTCAGTAGTAATGTGATAAATGTTTTGAGTGTAGAAGGTAGTGCTGGCTGCTTATAGAAGAAATATGTTCACATTTGGATTTTCTTTTGTTTGTATGTGCTTTTAATTGGAATTTAATTAGTGCTATAAACCTTTGTGTGGGTGTATATGTATATACATATTGTTTATCAGAATATAAAAGAAGATAAGAAGTATTAGATGTTATTTTACATTGTAAATATAAAATTACCTATTTTAAAAGTGGCATTGGCTCCTACTATGAAGGTGTAAGGCTTTGTCTTGCATACTGTTCTCTCCCATGCTGCTGTGGTGAACAAAAGGTGATCTCTTGCCCTTAAGAAATTTATCTAGTAGAGAAACTAAGACGTGTATGCAAATAACTGTGATACACAGTAAAATATGGTAAGTACCATAATGGGGAATAAAATGTGTTTGGTAAGTAGGATGTTTATTGATATGCTAATTGATAAATCAATAGAAATTTCTTGTCTTTTACTATGTATGAGATGAATTCTATGTTTTATCTTTTTTGGTAACCTGTAGTGGTTTCCCACCTTCTGTTAGAAAACATTTTGATATGCCTGTTTTGACTTTGTATAGAATATTAATGAATTTAATGAAATAATAAAATTTCAGAAAATTCACTTTATCCATGGTACTTCTATTAATAAATTTTTTTTCTCAAAAGTTTTTTAATCAGGTTCTGATGCTTGGGAAAACATCTATCAGCGATTTGTCAGAGCATGTCTTTGACTTAATTTTGGAGCTCTATAATATTGATAGTCATTTGCTGCTCTCAGTTTTACCCCAGCTTGAATTTAAATTGAAGGTAACTATTCTAAAAACATGGTTTTATCAACTAGATTAGCAAAAAACATTATTTGTGGCTTTTTAATCCTTCACTGGTTTTAACTGAATGTTTTAAGTGTGATGGTGTATTACTGTTATTTACATGTTTGTGCCTTGCCTGTTTGTGTATTGCTAGTGGCTGACATAGTGCCTAGCAGATTGAATCTGCTTATAATTAATGATTAGCAGGATGAAAGTTTTCCAGGTGATGTTTTCTGGGTTGTGACTAACTTTTTCATTTCTAAGGCGTAGTTTATAGTAGTTCCCCAGACCCTTTGATTGTGCCATAAAAATGGTTTAGAGTCTGTTATCCACATAGGGTGAAATATTTTCCTTTATGAGTGTTATCTTTGCTTGCCTAGCCTGTATCGAAAGTGCCTTTGCTTTTCAGATGACTAGAATCTATTGCCTTGGCATTAAATTATGCCATCAAATTGAGTTTCATTTGCAGGTTTGGGGCATATTTTTCTCTTTCAGATTGTTACATAAAGGTTAAATAAATCTGGTTATAATTAATACTCTTTGATGAACCGCACTGTACCACCCAGAAAAGTTGTTAAATGATTTATGCATTGTGTTTCTTGTTTCTAAAATTTTGAATTTGTCTCTTTGAAAGCTACAGAATAATCTGTGTTGGTAGTGTAATTACCCCCAAAATGCAGCAAATAATTATTCTCATTTTATTCTGGGTATCTTTTTGATGTATTTGCCAACTGAGCCATTTGATTCACTGGCCTTCCTATGCCCGCTCTTTTCATATCACTAACAATTTTGATGAGGCTGAAGGCAGTCATACCTTTAATTATTTGTTGGCTTGATTTCATCTAATAAAAATATTAAATACTATAAGAAATATAAGAATAAGAAATTAGCATTGCTGCTTCCAGCAGATTTAATATCCATTATGGGAGGGAGAGGAAAAATCCATATCTAATAAGAAGCCAGATATTATACGTATCATAAAAGATACAAACAGCATACAATTAAAGCAAAGGGAACAGCATGCAGAGACACGGAGAGGTAGGAAGGTGCTGAGTGAATTTGCAGAGCATGAATTACAGTTTTGTGGTTGCATAAAGTCAGTTTAAATCATCCTTGTCTGCCCATTAGAATCTTTACCTGTGGAGCCTTAACAAACAGACAGATGTGCAGGCATTAACCTAAATCAGAATTTCAGGCAGTGGAGTTCAGAGATGAGTTTTTGGTTAGCTGTTTTTATTTTTAAAAGCTTACAGGTCATTCAAGGCATACAATGTTCAGTCAGGTTTGAAATGTACTTTTTTGGAGGAATAGCGAAAGAAATAATAAAGAGGAGTCAGGTCATATCATAGTCTTTAAATGCTTGGCTTTGGCATTGGTTTAAAATTTTAAAAGAAATCTATACAGTGCCATCTAAGTAACTTGATTATTAATGCTTTGTAACAGTCTCACATTTTGTGTTTAAGTCTAGTATTGTAGCTGGCTCATTCATTTAAATGTTGTCATGTATTAGAGGCACCAAAATCAATAATGAAGTTTGAATTCTTATCTGCAAAGTACTGTGTTGTATATATAACAGAGACTTTAGTTTTCTTATCTGTGAGGCTTCATCACATTGTTAAACTCCATTAGGAATCTGCTGTATGTAGATGAACTGACTCTCCTTTTGGGAGATTTAGTGCTTATTTATTTCTACAAAGGGCTTTACTGTAGGCTTGGCCTCTGTCAGTGTCTATTCTTAAAAACCACAGATAGTTTTTGAAGGGTCCCAAGTTGGTTTGATGTGAATTAGTTTTTGATTTTGAATGGAAACAAGCCTCAATTGTAGGCCAAGCCATTAAGTTTTAATCAAACTTTGGGGTAAATTTTCATGTAGAGGAGTACTCCTTTAATGTAATTTGAGATGATTAGAGCATTGAAGATAACATTTAATTCTGTGAAAAATATATTGAACATTTTTTTATGTATAATTTTTCAACTGAAATGCATAGAAAGTTTTCAAGGTTTTTTAAGGGAAATAATGGGAAAAATTATTCTGAGTATATCTACCTCATGGTTGTAAAGCTGTGGTTGTGTTTTGTTTTAGAGCAATGATAATGAGGAACGTCTTCAAGTTGTTAAACTACTGGCAAAAATGTTTGGGGCAAAGGATTCAGAATTGGCTTCTCAAAACAAACCACTTTGGCAGTGTTACTTGGGCAGGTATATGATTTTGGTGTCCTATTTTAAAGTAATATGTGTTTATGTCTACTTATTAATTTAAAACAACATCCACATTTAGGATTTTTTTGTAAATGAAAGATTTTGTATTTTGAAATTTTTGATGCTGATAGTGATTGGCCATGTTTACAAATTCCCCTTCTTTCAGAAATTTTTTTTTTTTAAGTAATTTTTAAAAGATATATTAAAAAAAAAAGATGATATATTTAAATAGCCATCTTACAAAGTATTATAATCATGAAATGGAAGTGTATTATTACATAGCAGTGATTCATTCCAACTGCAAATATATCCACAAAAATTATATTTAGTTAGATTATTTGGAGATTTGTAAGGATAAGAATATCCATAGAATGGGTAAATAAATGATTGTGTATGTTTCCCCTACTAACCTCCTTTCTACATTTCTTATGATAATGAAGAATTGATAATCTGGGCTTTCTTGTATGCTTTTAATGATCCACAAACCTTCTGAAATTGGTTGCAAAATTTGAATGTGTTTGTGTATTTTTTCTGTGTGAGGAATTTATTACTTTTCTAAAGATGTCCCTGATCTTGAATATATTAAAACCACTTCTCAGTGTCCTGGCTGAAACCTACTTTGACCTTGAGGATAAAGGAGGATTCCCCCCCCCCCCACCTTTTTTTATTATGCTTATAACAAATAATGCAGTTAAGTCATAAATAAACAAGTAAATAAGATTGAATCTTATTCTATTTTCTTTGTATTGAAATATTTGCATTGTTACTGCCACTTTTCTTTCTATTTCACTACCAGAGCCATCAGTGATTATAATACATTTAATCTCTTCTGGACTTGTTTTTTCTAATTTGTTAAATGAAGGGATAAGCCTTTATACATTAAGCGCTAAATGTTTTTTTTGATTTCTTATTTCTTATGTAGCTCAATAATAATATTTAACAAGGCGTGTTAAACTGATAAATCTTAGCCCATTGTCATTTTGAATTTGATTTCTAGACTTTTTCACCTTAATAAGCAAGAGGGCACAATATTTTATGTTTAATTAAATTATGCAACTACTAATAAAGTCAAAATGTATTTTATTTGATGTGTTAAAAACAAAAAATATAATTTTACATAAAGACATTTAATATATCTTTAAATCAGGACTTGGATTCACCAGACCATTGTAGAATTTTTGGAGAAAAAATTTTAATTTAATTTAAATTTGTTACCTTTTTATTACATTGTAGTTTTTCCTTGTATTATTAATGGCATAAACAATCATATATTACCCATTTTAAGGAGCTAGAGTATTTATTTAAAGATGTCTTTTAATGGTTATATGGTACATGTTTAGTTGAGAAGGTACAGTACATAGATTGAGTATTTAGATTCAAATTACTCAGGAAACCATATGAGAATAAAGACTAGATTTTATGTAACTTTTTTTGAGTATACTTCATGAAGCATTTTGTTTCCCATAGTATTAAGCTTTTATGAGTAATTTGTTACTCATTCAGTAGACTGCTATTTATCTTTTTGTTGCTAAATTTTGTCTCTTACGGTATTAGGAGGTATAAGATTGGGAAACTTTTTGATCTCTGAGAATTAAGACATCCAAAAATGTTGAATGGAAAATCTTGTTCTTGTTACTCAATATATTTTTTTTTAATCTCTGTTTTGTACTTCATAATGAATTTAGGTATATTATAGGCTTTGAACATTGGTGGTTTAGAGATAACTAGACTATATGTTTCCTGATGGAGGAACATGATACTGTATCAAGTAGTCTTGCTTTAAAAAAAATGAACCTGAATATGATCAAATTCTGTAGACCTGATTACTAATTTGCAGGATTTAGGAGAGAGGGGAACCTGGTAGTTGACATTAGAATGATAAGATTAGTACAGTCTAAACTCTGAAAAGCCACTACACACATAAACACAAAACAGTTGGTTCACCAGGTTATAAGGGAAAAGAAAAAGAGAGGGGAGATATAAACGTTAAAGATAGTTAACACATCAGCCAAAAAGTTTTAACTTTCCAGAGATGCATACTGAGATACCTACATTTTTATGTAAAAATTTGATGTTAGTATAAATAATTATGATGGCTAACTATAATAGATAGGAGTAATTATTGGCACAATTTTAAAGTCATAAAATAATACAGGGTTTAGTACAGGATCTGTGAAACATTTGTGAATGTTGTCTATTTAAGAAAGAATAATTTGAGGAAGAGTTCTCATTTCAGTATTGGATTTAATAATGTATCCATGAACTATGTATATACTTAGCACTTGCATAAGCGTATATATTTGAAAGTATAATATTTATAGGAAAAATTTTGTCATTCCAGTTCTTATTTTTGAGGCAAATGTGTATTGTTTAGACATGCTGCCAAAAGTACATAGTTCTCACAGGAGATGGACCTAGTTTAATATAAAGGTTCCATAGCATTTGTACATATATAGTTTACAAATCGTTGTTAAAATATTCTGGTTATGCTTTGAATTATGCTGTATAAAGTATTCTTTCTTTTAATTAGAGAAATATAAATCAAGTGCAGGTTGAACATATCTGTTTCTCTTATACTAAAGATTACTCTGTGCTTTTGTATTTTTTCAGGTTTAATGATATCCATGTACCAATCCGCCTGGAATGTGTGAAATTTGCTAGCCATTGTCTCATGAACCATCCTGATTTAGCAAAGGACTTAACAGGTAGTTTATACCCGTAATGGCAAATATTCCTTGGTGCTCTTTGGAGAAAAAAAAAAAGGCTTTATGTATAGGACAAAAACCTTCTGTTTTGTACTTTTTTTGTGATTTTAGTGGGTGAAGTCTTCAAATTCACCATCATGGTAGTTACTCTCTGAAGCTGGAATTTTGCCTCCTAGTACATAGGCTACAATCACGTACATAAAAAGTAGTGTTATCAGAGGCAGTGTTGGTTTCTTAATTTAAGAACAATTCTGAAAGGATTTCAGACATTCGGGTTTGAATAGGTCTTGACTTTGAATACATTATAAGACTTCAGTGGTCTTTAATATTTTGAAAACTTATGTGAGAGTCATTAATTTATGAACTAACCATGCTTAATGGAGATAACTTTCCTGAAATCTGTAAATTCATAAGGTATTTCACTTTTTATAGTAATGTGAATATTATGTATCTAACTGTTGCCAGATATGAAATCATGAAATAGTTCAGAAAATATAGATGAATATAGCAGCCACTGTCTTCCTCAGAAATGTTAGCATTTTGCTGTATTAGTTTAGGAGATTAAAAGAGAAAAAGAAAATACATTGTAGATACAGTTGAAACACTTTTCACAAGGGTTTCTTTTTTCCTACTTTGAGTAACTTCTCTATTAAATTTGGTCTACAACCTGTTCATGTTTTTCTATCTATGTTGCATATGTACGTATGTATAAATTATATGTAGTATTCTTAAAGTGATTTAAAAATTTTATTGAAAATGTATATTGAATTTGACATAGTTGAACTTATTCCTATGATCTTATTTTGTGTTTTCTATTTTACACGCCTGTTCTTTGCTTCTCTTATTTCTATTTTTCCTCTCATCTGCTCAGTGTATTTTCTTCTCATTTTTCTGTTTTTATCCCCATGGGCCTGAAAGTTACATTCTCCTTCATGCTTTCACCGCATTGTTGACTAAGTCTAAAGTTAATCAGAATACTAGCTTCTTTCTGAGCAATCAAGGACCCTTGAATACTTTAACTCTGAGCAGTCTCTTCCCCAATTTTCATATTATTGGTTATTATTATTGGGTTGGCCTTCAGGTTTTTAACTTAAAAATAAAACACATACTTTGTATTTACCAAAAACTTTATTAAACTTTATATTCACTGTGAACTTTATTAAACTTCATATTCACTGTTTCGTTTCCCAACCTTCTACCATTTTTCAGGCAACTTCATAATTTCATCTTCTCAAAACTTTATCTTTTTGAGCAAAGAACTGTTTCAGGTGCCTTTTACAGTCATCCACAGAATTGAAAATTTTTTTTTGTAAAGACTGAAATAAATGGAAAACCAAAGGTGCAATGTCTGGTAAATAATGCAAGGAATCAGAACTTCCCAGCCAATCTGTAACAATTTTGGCCTGGTCATCAAGGAAGCATGCAGTCTTGCATTATCCTGATGGAAGATTGTGTTTTCTGTTGACTGATTCCAGATGCTTTTTGTTGAGTGCTGCTTTCAGTTGGTCTAATTGGGACCAGTACTTGTTGGAATTAATTATTTGGTTTTCTGGAAGGAGCTTATAATAAAGGACTCCCTTCCAGTTCCACCATATATACAGCATCACCTTTGGATGAAGACTGGCCTTTGGTGTCTTGTTCTGCGATTTCTTCTGTTCTATATTATTGTACAGTATCCACTTTTCATTGCCTATCACACATACTGTCTTTCTCACTGTTTGAAATAATTCCATTTGGTAGAGAATGTTCAAGGTGGAGGAGCTTAGGACCTGGGCATTGGTTTTATGAGCTTTTACATTGTATTTGTTAACTGTTCATTTATTGAGTAGTAAATCCATTTACAATCATAAGCACTGTGTGTTGTTTATAGACATGGCTATATATGTTACTCCAGATCCGAACAACAAAATTATATCTTACTAGTCTTCTAATTAAAAAGCTGAATAATAATTTATGTTCACTTGTGGTGAAAGTGAAAATGAAGGTGCTCAGTCTTGTTCGAGTCTTTGCAACCCCATGGACTATAGCCTGCCAGGCTCCTCCATCCATGGGATTTCCCAGGGAAGAATACTGAAATGGATTGCCATTTCCTTCTCCAGGGGATCTTCCCGACCCAGGGATCGAACCTGGGTGTCCTGCATTGCAGGCAGACTCTTTACCATCTGAGCCACCAGGGAATATATTCATTTGTGGTACCTCTTCCTTAAGCCTAATATATCATTACTGAAGATCGTTCATTTTTCTTTCAGTTTTCTCAGTGCCAGATCTGAACTCCCATGTTTTTTGCTTTAATATTCTCCCCCAGTCTCTCATAATTGCTTAATGTTTCATTTCTTCTGTCATCCCTTCGGTCTTTCTTTTAGTTGAGTTAAGTGGAATTGTCTTATGCTCTTTCCTGTAATCCTATTTTTTTGCTGCCATTATCTTAATTTAATCTTTCAATAACCTCACTAAAGGTTTGCTTAGTTAAGGAAGATAGAAACTTATATTCTCTAGTCTTTTCCCAACAGAACCACTTGACTTGAATATTTTAACCATTAAAAAAAAAAGTGAAATATTGATATACTTCTTGATTCATTTATGTGGCTTGTTGAATTAATGAGCCTAGGAACTCCTAAGTCATCCACCCTGCCCCATATAGATGGGGAGGGGATTTACTACTCAGTTGCATGTAAACTACTGTATTTTGACTGAAGGACTAACCCTTCCTTCTTTCTTCCTTTCTGTCTCTCCTGCTACTAATATTTTTTGAAACATTAAACTTTCTACTTAGGTTTTGTTTTTGTTGTGGTTTACTTTCAAAGGTCTTATGCAATCTTGTAAGACATTTTAATTATCAAAGTTCCATTTTAATAAAATAAAATTTTATCTTTCAGAGTATCTTAAAGTGAGGTCACATGACCCTGAAGAAGCTATTAGGCATGATGTTATTGTGTCTATAGTTACAGCTGCTAAAAAAGATATTCTTCTGGTCAATGATCACTTACTTAATTTTGTGAGAGAGAGAACATTAGACAAACGGGTAAGTAGGAATAATAATTACTAGTAGGTTTGTATTTTGAATACTCGAAGTTTTAATAGAGTTTCACTTGCAAATATTGAGATTTAAATGAAATTAGCTCTTTTTTTGGGGGGAGCATTTTAATACCTAAAATAATGTTTATAAGAAGGTTTTACATTTTGTTACATTAAATTTTGTTCATATTATTTGTTCATCCTCAAATGGGACAGGTCTAAGTGGTAGATTAGTCAGATATTTAACCTGTACACTAATCTTAATAAGTGACTTTGTGAAGAATTCTGACACAACTTCTCTTTTTCCTTTCATACGGTTATCAATTCATAGTCCTCTAGCTGATTGTATTATAATTTCTATGGAATAGAAAATAAAAGATGTTTTCAACATGGCAAAGCTAATCCGAGCAGAGCAGCATGCTTCTCGCCTACCTTCCATGACCCCAGACCTTCTTCCTTGAGCACCAAATAGCTCCACTCATTAGTTAGTGGCTTTCGAACAGGGGACTAACTGTGTCTTGATATGTTTGTATTCCTTGTTGCCTCGAATGTATTCGGTGCTTAGTGTTTCAGTGAATATTCATTCTCCCCTCCTCCCCATTGCCTTTCCTTCATGGCATGGATTTTATAGACTTAGACTTAAGAGTAATTTTGGTGAAAGATGAAAATCTTTGATGTATTTAGGGGTTAATTGGCAAAGAAAGCAGGAGGCTTGTTGGTAGCTATGAATAACTTTAACCAGGCAAATACTTTACAACATTTTGACAGTTGCTTACAGGGTTGATTGTGCTCTCTTCATCATTTAATTCTCTCTTTGATCATGCTGGTTGTGGGTGGATAATAGATGGACAGGAGTTGCATGGTTTTCTTGTGAAATCTGTAGGTATTCAGAGCAACTTATAAGTTTAGACTTGTCTTTATTGAATATATCAGTAGGGTACTAAACAATGAAAAGGCCAAAAGTTGTAAAGGAAGAAAAAGAGGTTTGCATCATGCTAGGGTGACAGCCTTCTGAGTAATCTTTTTCATGGTCAGAGTTCGTGTGTTGTTGGGATCATGCTTCACATGTGTTTGATCATCGTGTTGTGTTCATTGTAGGACTGTTTGGGTCATTCTGTATATATTGAATACCAAAATGTTGTTAAATGTATTTACATTATTGGCAGTATTACAATTTGCTCTGTATCTTTAAATTCTCCCTAAAACACCAGTTTCAGGAGCTAGAGGTAAGATGGGAAATTGGATATACAGTTTTTACAAATGTATTGAATTTTGAGTAAAGCTTTTGAAGTCTTTTATTTCAGTGTGTATGCAATGGATGGACGAAATAAGGACTATTCTTTACTGTAATTAAAAGAGAAACCAAAAGAAAAATGTTGCTATGACTGCAAAGGAAAAATGAATAGTCTTTGCAGATTCGTGAAGTTCTAAATATTACTAACATCCTACTGATTACAGTGCTGTAAAAGTTAAGGTTAATCTCATACCGAGATAATTAATGTTAGCTATATAGCAGATACGTACTTGTTTAAAAAAATAGTTGAATATGTTATTCTGACACCTGAATGTCTTTCCCAGGTAAATGAACCACTAATGTGTCTTTACATTCAGCATCTGATAAAGCCACTATTCTATGTACCTTTACAAGTATGTTTAATATAGACCATAATTTGGAAAAATTCTATAAGGAATAGCGCTTAACTGTCTTTGCCTTTTAAAAGTTGGTGTAACATGTTTTCCCTCACTAATTCTAAATGACATTAAGTAGATTGTGATTGAAATTTGTTTTTAGAGGTTGGTAAGGGTCCAAGATATCAAAAGTGAAATTGCTCAGTCGTGTCCGACTCTTTGCGACCCCATGGATTGCAGCCCAAGAGGCTCCTCTGTCCATGGGATTTTTCCAGGCAAGAATACTGGAGTGGGTTGCCATTTCCTTCTCCAGGAGATATCAAATCATTAAAATTATTTATATATTAATAGATGTCTATGCTTGATGCAGTAAATATTAAAATGATAGTTGTATTTTTTCATAGTTATTGCAAATTAACATCTAGTAAGTGAGAGTATATGATTAAAGTATATTGTGTGAAGTAAATAAAAAAGGGGGTAACTAAACTTGAAGGAATTAATATAAGGAGGCATTTTTGAATTATTAAAAAAAATGCTTTTATTTTAAGTGGAGAGTACGCAAAGAAGCCATGATGGGACTTGCCCAGATTTATAAGAAATATGCCTTACAATCAGCAGCTGGGAAAGATGCTGCAAAACAGATTTCATGGATCAAAGACAAATTGCTCCATATATATTATCAAAATAGTATTGATGATAGGTAAGTTAAAGAGACCATAAGTAAAATGTTTGGTGCTTTTTGGTATTATATAACTTGTTGAGCTCTTGTTTTAGGTGAACTATTTTTTTTTTTTTTAATAACTTTAAACTCCCTTTTTGGTTTTTACTGCAAGTTAAAAATTTTGGGTGACTAGTTGCTTTCCCGCCAAAGCCATAAATGAAGTAGTGATGTACATATAACTTTAGGGATGGATACATCTTTTATGGTCATTTTCATGTACTGTATTTTAATGGAGTAATATTTGAAAGTAGAAATGTATGCAATTATAATTTAAATTTTGTTTCATAGGTAATTGTATTATAAGGATTCACATTGTTTTTCAAATATAAGTAAAATATACACCTTTTATATTTAGGCATTTTAAATAAAAGCAGTTCCTACTTAAGGCTAAAAAATAATTTATAAATTTATATATAAAAACACATTATCTGAATATAGTCTTTGTGTTTTTTTATTCCAGTATATAAGATTAGATCTTGTATGGAACCTATCCATTCTATAGTTAGTAGACTTGTAAATCCTGCTTGCAGTCTGCATTGACTTGATGAATTTTTAGTGGGGTCCAAATGATCTTACCCATGAGGATCAAAATAAGAAAATTAAGAACCAGTAGGACATCTTAGAATTTTAAGAGGTGTAGGAAGTAGAAACTGAGTATCTTAGGTTGATACTATCTAAGAAATTTCACAGTTACTATTTTTAAAAAATTGACATTTTTCAGCTTTTTGAGCATGTGACAATGCACAGAGATTTGCATTTTGATTTGGTAGCTCCCCTTTCCCCTATTCTTTTTGTTCATCTAGGTCATTTTTCATTATGATCACTATGGAAACTCAGAAGAAAAGTATTTCCCTGTTAGTTTTAACTTAGATTAGAATTTGTCACTTGGAAAGTTCTAGTGTAGTTTTTTAACCCTTTATTATTTAGCTAATGCAATTGATCCCCTAGTACATAACTTGCCCAGGATCATGCAGAAGTAGCTATCTTTGCTAGGTATAGGAGTTTTCTTGTATATCCAGCTACCATTTTTTTTGTGGGGTCGGGGAGGCTCTTCTTGTTAAAGAAATCTTTTGATTTGTAAATCTCATCTCCACTCAGAAAGAAGAAGCTCTCTTACATGTATTTTTATATGTTTTAGAAATTTATATACATATATAGTACATATATTTATAGAAATTAATAGAGTACTTTATGTTTTTCCATAGATTGCTTGTTGAACGGATCTTTGCTCAATACATGGTCCCCCACAATTTGGAAACAACAGAACGCATGAAATGCTTGTATTACTTGTATGCCACCCTGGATTTAAATGCAGTGAAGTATGTTTCAAATGTCAAACTCTGTTCTTTCCATCTTTTGCAGTATACTGGATTTTATGGAAATGAAAACAACTGTATTTTTAATGTCGACAGTTTATGTAATGTACATTGTTTAAATGGTCAGACACAACAGAACACTTGGATATTTTTTCAGAGAGTACTGCTACTAACATGGGATTAACAAGGATTTTTGTAACTAATTGAAAAACAGCTGATTGATTGGGTAGCTTTTAGGATTTAGTTTTTTCTGTTGTCTCAAGAAATATTGATGTATTTTTTGTTTTTTGCTTATATTCCTTAAGGCATCAGAAGGGTCCATATTGTGAAAGTAGTACTTTCTTATTTTTACCTGATACTGATTTGAATTATAGTATAAACCAGTAGGATATATATTTTTGTGCTGCATAATCTCAACAGGTGTTATAGTTTTGCATAAATGTAAGCAAAGATATATTTTTATGACCATGTTTCATTCAAAAAGTGCTTTTGACGGCCTTGGTAAAGAATTGGCACTTTGTACATGAAAGAGGAATTGCCAATTGAATTGTACTGAGGCTTAGGAAATTGAGGCCTGGAGATTGATATGCTCTAGGTTTCAGGAAGTATAGATCCTTAGTATTCTAGTAAATGGGTAACCTAACCCCCAGCTAATGGATTTACAGATGAAGAAATTAGAAGTCTAGGGAGCTGTACCTAATTTTCATTCCTGTCACAGCTTAATGGGATTTTTCACTTCACTTTCCCCATGGAAATTGTTATATGTCTGTTTATATCTTTTACAGAAATGTAGAGAAAAAGATTGTAGGAGGGAAAATGTACATTTCTTAATATCGACTGTATTTCAGGCACAGGAATGTATGTTAACTGTGTCTGCTTTCCTGCTGCAATTGGCAGAGTTGAGTAATTTCAGCAGGAACCTTATGACCCACAAAGCTTGTGAAATTTACCATCTGGCCTTTTACAGAAAAAACTTGGCAACTCCTAGCATAAGTGATATTTTTTCTGTTTTCCACGTGATAAACTGAATCCCACAGAGATCAGTTAACTTGCATAAAATTATGCAAGTAGTAAGAGACAAGGCCAGAATTTGAATTCAGTTCTACCTGGTTCCAAAACTCATTCTTTTTCCACTGCCTATTGTAAAATATGTTTCCACTGTATTTAATTGATTGTAAAACCTTAAATTTTCATATGCTGACATCTCTGAAATTGGAATGCATCCTTTTCTTCATGATGCAGTTGATGGCCTCTTAGCATGGATGAGATATGATACATATATGTATATCCC
This sequence comes from Bubalus kerabau, assembly GCF_029407905.1. Classification (NCBI taxonomy): domain Eukaryota; kingdom Metazoa; phylum Chordata; class Mammalia; order Artiodactyla; family Bovidae; genus Bubalus; species Bubalus kerabau. Next base: position 28,951,607 of record NC_073635.1, on the reverse strand, counting down.
TTTTGGAACAAACTATTTTAAGTCACAACCAGTCTAGATGCCTTGACTCAGTTCAGCTGTCATTCATGAGTAGTAATGAATTAGAGACACTTTTAAGCAAAAAGTGAGAGTTCACCACTCATACATAGATCCTACTTGAAAAAATTACTAAAGAATAAAAAAGGAAACTAAATCCAGAAGGAATAGGATAGTTTTCTTAAACGAGTGTTGGGATCTGTATTAAAAAGTAGATTAGCATCTAGCCTGACACTGAGTCAACCTACAACAATTTGTGAGCTCATGAGAGGCCCTGGGATACCCTTCTCTCTCCCTGGGAGGGGCTCACTGTCCGATAACAACATGTGAAGATGGCAGGTAGTGTTCTGATGTTCTTTCATCGTGTAAGAGTGAGGACAGATATGACATGTTGATTAATTAGACCGGCTATACCTATTAAAAATTTGAGTCACCCCTAAAAAAATTTGAGTGTATAACTTGCAAACCCGAAGGAGCAAACAACTAATGAAACCGTTAATACCAGAAATGGAAAAGAAAATTTAAAAATTTGTGAATAGAATACACAAAACATAAATGGCAATTTCAGAACTAAAATAATATACTGAAAATATATTTTGAGATATACTGAAAAATAATTTCATGGAAAAGCTGAAAGTAAATTCCAATCTGTAGATCAATTGATTTCTAAAAAAATGGTTGGTGAGTGCATGAATACTTATCTCTTTTAAGTTAAAATAAGTAAGGTGTGTGTGTGTATGTGTGTGTGTGTGTATATATATAACATTTTTGAAATTAATTTTTTAAATCAACTTTTTGTAAAGTTTCTTTATACGTTCTATAGACTAAAACATTTGTCAGGTATGTGCACAATATATCTTAGAGCTTATAGTTATGTTTTTAACAATGCTTATGGTGTCTTAGCACATATAAAAGTTTTAATTTTAATATAACCAAATATATCAGTCTTTTTTGGTTTTGCTTGTGCTCTCTCTGCATTTTAAAGATTCTTTTCTATGCTGAGGTTAATTTGTTGTTTTATATTTTTGAATAAAATTTTAAAGATTTGCTTTTCAGATTGAGATCTTTATTCTTCCTGTAATTTATTTTTATGCATGATGTGAAATAAGAATCTTATATTATTTTCTACATGGATATTCAAGTCCATTATTCTCTCTAATGACTTCCCTGTAATACCCACACTCTCAAGTTTCTATACAACTGTGTTATCCATTTGTAAGTTCTCCATTAATTCAATTTGTCCCTTTGTCTGTTACTTCCTATTAATCAACGTTTTGAATTAACTGACCAACTATACACCTGATGGTTTTTAACAGTTTATTACTTATTCTTTACATTTTGTCTGTGGTTATTTTCTCCAAAAGTCTTTACATTCACTGTCATGAAGTATTTTATGCACCCAAAGAAATGATGAGTTTTGAAGCATAGTAATAACTGTCTATGAATCTACCACCCACCCTCTTTCATCCTCCTTTCTCTCAGGAAACCACTAACCTTAATTTTGTGTTTCTCATTTCCTTTTAAAGAATGGTTTTATTATATGTATGTATGTATCCCTTAGTTATATATTTTTTGGTTTTGATCATTTTTGAACTTTACAAAAATGGAGTGATTGTGGGTATACTCTTCTGTGATTTTTTTTTCACACCATTCTATTATGTTCCTAAACTTCAACCACTGTCTCTACAGAGCTTATGGGTCATTCATTTTCACTGAGGTATTGAATTACTTTGTCATTATTCCACAGTTCTATTCCATCATCTTGACATTGCAGATCTGAGTGCATGGAAAGAATGGACAATTGTGTTGTTTTCATTTTTTAATAGTGCAAATAATGCCTCTGTGAACATTTTCCAGTTTAGTAAACATGCAAGAATTTCTCTGAGGTATAGTTGTGAATGGTTCTCAGATTTGACTACATGTTGAAATCATTTGGAAAGGTTTAAAAAACACTGACACATGAATCTCACCCTCAGTTTGTCATTTAATTTGTCTAGTTTGTAGTGTGTGCATTGGGGTTTTTAGAAAAGCATTTCTGGGGATTCTAATGGGCAGACAAGGTTTAGGATCATTGGAGTTACAGCTATGAATGGAACTGCTGAGGATGCACGTTTCCAGCATTATAAACTAGTCAAATCATTTTCCAATATGATTATACTAATTTATACTCTTGCCAGTGGTTTCTAAGTTTCTCCATCCTCTGTCTGGCATTTTATTTTTTGTGAATCTTTTGGGTATGAAATTTTGTCTCCTTTTCTTTCCATTGTCCTGAATACTAATGATGTTGATGTTTTACTTAATGTTTCTGATTTCACCACAGTGCTCATTACTCTGTATTATAGTGCCTGTCCTACTTCATTCATTTGTATTACCATTCTAGCCCAGAAAGTCATTTGAATTTATGACCTCTAATTAGTTTGAATGGTATTTAAAATAGCTCCTGTGTAACAAGCAGGTTCCTGCTAAGAATTTGTTTGGTAAGGATTTTTATTTATTGAAAGAGCCATATATTTTATTCTGTGATGATGTTCTTTTGGGGGAGACAAAGTATCTTCTATATTTTAAACTTTTTGATATGTACCCACTTTTGGGTCACTAAGTTAACTGAGTATCTTGATGATTGGAGAGGAGAACTGAGGCAGCTTGCGTGCCCTCTGATCATGCTGTGTATTTCCACCTCCTCCAAGTTGCCCAGAGCAGCTGTTATCCACGAGAGTAAGTGGTACTATCAGGTGTCCTGGTGGTGTCTTCTCCTTCCTCCATCAGACTCTCTTCTAGACAGTTCTGTACTGCCGAGTCTGACGGGTAGTTTGCCAGTTGAGAGCAGAAGATTGGAGGAGAGGTTCTCGTCAACATTTGACAGGTTTCTGTGGCTCAGTGGCAGTTCTGTTTCTTTGAAAAGACGCAAACATGTAGTGCATTGGTGCAAATGAGGAGAAGCCCGTGTGAGGAGACTAGTTGTCTACTTAAAATGTCACTTAATCAAAAAAAAAAAAAGTCAACAAATGTAAGAGTATCCAGGCTCCAGTCAGATTTTTCACTTTTATTTAGTGACAGAGCTGGAATTCAGACTAATATTGAATGAATGGATGGATACTTGTCTTCCTAGTATAGTAATACTGCTTCCACTAGTACAATTTTTTTTTCCCTTAAGTGCTGTTTAGAAAGGCAAAACACAAGGACACATTGTCTTTGCTGCTTAATATAATTTGATTAAAATGCTTGAGGGGGTGCCCCTCCTGATTGTTACAGTACAAATTCTTAGTATGTAATGGTCACTTTTTGACTTAAGCTGCAACTGTTATAGTTTATAATAAGCTTTAGAATTACTTAAGATTTCATCTTTAAATTAATAAACAACTATAATAGGTAAGATAATATCTTTTTTATTTTTCTGCTTTAAGTGAAAGCAAGTTTCAAATTCCAGGGCCTTTTAGGGTTACAAGTAGTGATAAAATGTGTAGGTATGGAGAGAATTCATTGACTTTGGGGTTCAGAAGTAATTTCACAGATAACTGCTCTGTTTCTTTCAAAATTATTGTTTTAATTACATAACTGCTACTTTGCTGTGAGACTTTTTCAGTCCTCTGGATAATGTTCATTTTTCTTTTGATGTTTGCATTCTTGAAATGTGCCTGTTAAACTTTAGGGAACCTTAGTACTTTGAAAACAGTAAAGTATAGGTATTTTAAGATGAAAATGCCCCAGTACTGTTGTTTTGCTAGTACCATTTATAAGGGACTACTATAAAGGAATTTGTGTCCAAATTTCTGCCAATTTATCTCCTTTTTAAAAAAATACAAAAGTACTTTTAAGACACGCTGTTGAGAATGAAAATATTAAGCAGATAATTGCTTTGTCTATCAAAAGAAAATGAATATTTTTACATGGTTTATATATGTCTGCATTAAATTATTGTCTCAGAGCAGTGCTTTGTATGTGTGATAATGGAGTTAATAGAAAGTATGTGCTCAGTTGTGTCTGACTCTCTGCGACCTTGTGGACTATAGCCCACCAGGCTCCTCTGTCGATGGAATTTTCCAGGCAAGAATCCTGGAGTGGTTGCCATTTCCTTCTCCAGGGGATCTTTCTGACCCGGGGATGGAACCCGAGTCTCTTTGGTCTCCTGCATTGACAGGCAGATTCTTTACCACTCGTGCCACCTGGGGAAGCCCCAATAGAAGTATAGATAATTGAAAACAATAATGAGAAGTAGTATTTGGTTTTGGAAAATTTCTTTTTTAAAATTTTAAATATAAATGGTTCTGATATTCTATAACTCAGCATTTAAATAACATTAACTGTTCTCTGTGATTTATATATATTTTATATATAAATATAAATTTCTTATATAAATCTCTTTTTTAAATTTCTGCCCAAAAACAATAAAAGTGTTATGGGGACATCAAAATTTTTGCTGTGTAAGATGAATGTTCACTTATATAACAGTATAATTTATAAATAACTAATAAAGTATATAATATATATTATGTAAAATTATAATATTTTTATTTCAGGAAAAAGTATCCCCATTATCTCAGAGCTCACTGTTTTCTGTCTGTCTTTTATTCCTTTTCATCCTACCTACTGCAAGATATTATTCCATTAAATATTGCTTTATTTCTCAAGTTTGTAATCACCTCAGTTAATTCCTATGCCCTTGCCTGCAAATGTGTTCCAGTTAATGAGAAATTTTCCCTATTTCTATACAAAAGGAAAAACAATCACCACTAATCCCTTTCTTTTGATATGCCCATCTCCCCAAATGTTATTATCTCTTCTATTTGACTCCTCTCTCTCTCTCCATATATCATCAGTTGCTTAGCCCCTGTAACTTTTACCCTATTTTTGTCATCTCCTTTTATAACCTGAACTTATAGAAAAAAATAATATAGTTGGAATATCCTAGAAGGATTTTTATCCCATTTTGTTATTTAAATTTATGTGTTTATGTTTTTCAGAGCATTGAATGAAATGTGGAAGTGTCAAAATCTGCTCCGACATCAAGTAAAGGATTTGCTCGACTTAATTAAGCAACCCAAAGTATGTTATCACCATTTCTGCTATGTGTTGAACAGCTGTTTCTGGGTGGAACAATTCTGACTCTAGAACCTATGATCTCTAACTTAGAACACTGAAATTTTTAAGAAAGTTACTACATAGAAGAACTTAAATTCACTGTATCTGCAAAAGGTGATAACCAACAGGAAACAGAATGTGCTTCTGTGTACTCAGAATTAAGCCTTTTTTGTAAATTAAAAAAAAAAAATCAATAACTCAGCATTATTGAAAGCATATAAAAAGTAAAATTGCATTTAATGTTGCTGCACTGAAATGCTGCCATCATCTTTGTATAGTCTTGTGGTTATAGAAAGTTTTAAAATCATGTAATTATAGTTTAGTATTTTGATATTTTTACTTACAACTAATATTATGGTAATTTTAATGTATTACCTGGTCTTCATAATTATAATTTAATGGTAGTTATTCATCCAATTGATGTTGTTTGAGAATGTTGTATGTAGGCCTATAAAAGATACAATTCATTGAAAAATCAGTGTGTCTGGTCATTTTAAATTGCATCCAGGGAAAACAGCAGTGTTATTTTTGTTTCTTTTTTGGCACATAGTGGACTCCTTCACCCTTTCCCCACAACATACACTTTCTGTTCATAGGACAGAAGTCAATAGAGTGGAGTTTTTTTCATCTAAGGGAGAACATCTCCAGTTTTCCTAGGTGTAAATCTTGCCATTTGCCCTAAAAATCAGTGAGCTAACAGTAGTTGTGTGAGTGGTTTATGGTGACCTCACTTTTTTCTTAACCTCTAAATCAGTGGTAGTAATAAGACATTTCTTGACCCTTGTTTGCCTGATTGAAGCTTTACAACTGAGTAGTATTTTTGTTTTATAGGCTAACAGTTATCTCTTTGTTTATGACTTACTGAACATAATTTAACCTTCTGTGATTCCTGATTATGTTGAACCTACTAGAGTAAGTTTTTCCTTGTTACACAATGACTTAAAATTATTTTAGTAATTCTGCTATTTCAGTACTTCTGTGCGAAGGAGGGAAATTGGAAAATCTCAGTTAAGTTAGTGTATTTCAGCCAGTAAACATTTGTTTTAGTCAGTGTTATAATGCAGTGTTAAGAGTGTTTCAGGTAATAAGCTCTAGATAAAGTGCCCCTCTTTGTCACCTAGAGACATATTAATTTACTACCTCTAAAGTTGCAAACATACTATTTTAGAATGTGAGATGGTCTCATTTGCATGTGTATAAAATTATTCCTGATTGAAAGCATTATTAAAGTCATAATAGCAGCCGAATAACATTTTAAGTGTATAGGTTGTGTGTTGAGCAGTGTGATGTATGAGACTGTAATCAAGAATAGCTTTGTTGACTCTCACTCTCCCTTTAAAATTTATTTAGTGTGAGCTTCTTCTCTTTGCTTGTTCATAAAAACTTGGCAGGGTCTCATGATATTCCTGTTCAGTCTAGGAATAAAATACAGTCTCAATTCAGTTACAGTGTTTTATTCCCTTCTAGTTTGCGGTATTTTCCTTTAAATTGTCTTAAAATAATTAACATGGTATCTAAATCAAAGAGAGAATTCTCATTCTTGTGTGGTGGGGTTGAAGAAGAAACAGAATGGAGGAGGATGGTACTCTAAAGCGGCATTGTAGTGAAAGGAGAATTAAGTCTATTTTTTTAACTTTACAGTATTGTATTGGTTTTGCCATATATCAACATACTTAATACTCACTTTATGTTGAGAGTTCTAGTAGATGTTATACAGTTAAAGTTAGAAAAAAAAACCAAAGCTGTGTTTAATTTTTGTCTGTTTATAATTCTCCCTATTTATCAGGAAGACTCTTAGATATTTAATATTTTTCTTTGACTTCTTCTTTATTCCTTCTGATTAAGATAATTTTATTCTTTCTTAGCAATGTAGCCCTTCTACTTATTTCATTTAACTTAACTGATTTGCTCAGTGTCTCTCAAAGTGACTTGCAGTATTGTACTTTGTTGGTGATGTTTCTTTTCATTAAATAACACTAACCTGATGCAGCGAATAAATAGCTAGCATTCTTAGAAACATCATTCATACCCATAACTTTACAGAATATGTTACATGAAGCACAATGTAATGAAGACATTCATTCACTGAAATATTATACTACACTGATGCAGCATATAACTAGCCCTCTTGGAAAAATCTTTTGTACATGTTAGTGGTATCTTAATTGTCTTCATCTAGCGTCTTCCCAGTGGCTTCCTGACTTATGTGTCATAATCCTCAGGCTTAAATACCTCAGTTCAATCAGAATTATATACTTGTCAGTTTTTTGTTTGAGATAGACTACAAATGTGAAAACCAACATTTCCAGATTACTTTGTTCCCCTTTTAAACTAAGTTGTCCTGTCCTTTGAGTATACTTAAGAAAAACAAAATACCTCTGTGTCCCAAAAGGTTGATGCAGCCGTCATATCTTTTTTTTTTTCTTTCCCTTTTGGGAGGATGACAAAACAGGATGAGGGAAGAAGTGACGAGGGTGGATTATGACTTCGCTTCTTTCATTCAGTTTATCGGGGGTTTAAACATGTCTAAAGAAGGAGCATATACTGGTGGTCCGGGCGTGGGCCTAGAGTGTGAGTGGGTTATGCTTAACTTTCTGAAGAATATAATGAAGATTATTGTTAGGAGATTTTAATTTTGCATTTTTTTGTGTGATTTTCAGACAGATGCCAGTGTCAAGGCCATATTTTCAAAAGTGATGGTTATTACAAGTAAGTTACTTAAAATATTATATGTAAAATTTAAGGTTTATTTGAGATATTTCTTTCTTTGGTAGTATAAAATATTCCTCAAAGTTCCATTTTAGGCTATGATAATATAGGAAAAGATTAACGTTTTTTAGTTGATTTTTATTTTTTTTCTTTCCCCCAGCATACTCAGCTTTCCTTTTTTTCCCCTTATTTTCATTTATTTTGCATTCTGCACAGAATTATTTTGTGTTTTGGTATGAGCAAGAGCTAGATAAAGGTTTTATTGCATAAATTTATTTTTGAGAATTCATTCAAATTGCTATGTAAGCTTGCTGTTAAAAACTGAGCCTGTGCTTACCTATTGTTTGCTCTAATGTGAATCTCTCTGAAACTTTAATTTCATTGTGAGTCAAAGTTTAGAATGAAGGATATACTTAATAACTGCAAATTTTTTTTTTTGAAAAAAAGTTAATTCACTTTTTTGCTTTCAAATAAAATGTTTTCAAATAAAACATTTGTTTTATGTCAAATAAAATGTTATTTAATTGCCTTTAACAGGGAATACTAAAGGGTTGTGTAGCATGTTTCCTTTGTTCAGGGCAGGGAAAAGTAGTTTTTTTTGCAGGGCACTAGCTTTTTCTCTCACCTCAGAGATCACTGTGTACAGCATGAAGGCGGAGGGAAGATCAGGAGCAACCTGGGGAAGTGCTTGCACTGAGCTTCCACTCGGCTAATGAAGAGATCTTAGGTGGATTTTTGAGATGTTAACAAATGTTCCAGGATGTATGTGGAAGTATGCTAAGACACTAAAAAAGAATAGTAACCTAATTCATTGGGTATTAGACTAAGTGATAGAAACTCTGGCATGAGTAGAAATTTCACACCAAAATACCTTGTAGTCCTGATCAGTTAAATTAGTTTTCAGTCCCTTCGGATAACTTAAAGCAAGTGATATCATGCTATTGCTTTTAAATAAGTATTTCTCTGGTTGGTTGGCTGTGGACAGTATCCCCTAAAGGAGATAATCTCCTGTAGTCTTTCTGTTTTAACTTCGTATCCATTTTCTTCCAACAAGTACAGTATTTCCCAAATTCTGCTCCAAGGGATATTAATATCCTGCACGTATTAGTAGTACCATCAGAAAAAAAAGAGTTCCAGTGGTCAAGTATGTTTGTAGAATCTTGAATTAAAGGGATTTTTTTGTTCCTGTGTTTCCCTTCCTCCTTTTCTCCTCTCTTTGCTTCCTCTCTCCCTCTCCCTTCACTTTCTTTTCATTTTGTTTCTTAGGTGATATGCTTTATTGTAGCCTTAATATGATGCTGTGGAGGGTCTGTAAAGTGACTTTTTCCAAAACTGTTGATAAACAGTACAGTAGAATTTTTGTGTTATGGAAATAGGGAAAGGTTACACAGTCACATAGTTGGGGGGAGGAGATTAGTTCTTACCATGTTCAGTCATGTAGCCAAGATATAAATGGAACTTCAGAGTCATATATGAACTTGAAGACTGCATTTACTGTATTCATATTTTAAGATTCAACAGGTTTCTGTTACTTTTATTAGAGTCCATATTTCTGTATTACCCTGTTTATTAGCAGGGTTCTACCTAGTCTGGTTCTCTATTACAGTTGTGAGCAGCCAGAAAAATGATGTTATGATGGATATTTTGTTAGCTTTCATAAGTGTTTTGGTTAGTGATGTATTAGGAGAGCTGTATAAAACTAATCTTTGATTCCGTAAGAGCTCAGACTTTCTCGTGTGGTAGTGGTATATCTGGCAGTAACACCTGGACCATGTTGTTCAGCCTGTTTTGGTACCCAGCAGCATGCGTGTGTGCATTTTCTGTGGATGTTTTAACAGTAAACAGTGCAGAACAGGAACATAGTTTCTTCAAGGTAAATCTTACTGATCTTGATCTCTTGCTGTGAATCACAAAAGAACAATGTATGTACAAGCTCATGGGACAGTAATAAAATTGGTATTTTTCAGGTTGACGTTTAAGGCCTTCAGGTATTATACGGAGTTATTTATAATTAACCAGTTTGATCTTTCTCTGGATAGGTGGTCCTTCACAACGATTTTATTTAATGTTCTAGGAAAAAATTTTTACTTGTGAAAATTCACTGTTAAAGGATCTGTATAATTTTATCTCATTAAATTAAATGAATTTGTATGTTAGGATTCTTCATCAAAGTAAAGAATGAAAAATGTTGCTCTTTTATTATTTAAGGAAATATCTAAAATTGTATTTTAATTTAATTTAAGGAAATTTGCCGGATCCTGGTAAGGCTCAGGATTTCATGAAGAAATTCACACAAGTGTTAGAAGATGATGAGAAAATAAGAAAACAGTTAGAAGTACTTGTCAGTCCAACATGCTCCTGCAAACAGGCTGAAGGTTGTGTGGTAAGGAGAGAAATTTAAAAGAGTTAATGTTTGGTGATAAGTCACTTCAGTCATGTCTGACTCTGTGCAACCCGGACTCTGTGCAGACTGTAGCCTGCCAGGCTCCTCCATAATGTTTGGAGAAGCCCACAAATCCTTTTTTGTCCCCTTTTGTAAAATAATTTATGTTCATTATGTAAAATTTAGGAAATATCACAAAAATAATAATGTATTAAACTATAATTACTCTATAGACACAGTTGTTAATGTTATGGTGTATATTCTTCTAAAATAAGATTATATTATACAGAGCTTTGTATATTTTACTTTTTCATTAGTCTTTTACTGTATTGTCTTTAGTAGCAACATAGCACACCATTGAATATATGTGCCATAATTTATTGAATGGTCTCTACTTGTGTTACACATTTAAATTTTTTCCCAGTCTTTGATTAATGTAAAAAATAAATAATCTTTATAGCTTAATAATTTTACACAATCTTGATTTCTTTTCTTTAGGATAAATTCGCTATTGGCCAGTATCACTGTTGGAAACACAAAACTCAAACAAAAACATTATTATTTTGATAGCATTTATAAAATCGGTTGCTAATCATATGAGCACTTTTTCTCCTTGGATATATTAGTCATTCTTATTGTAAATTTTGTGTTTTTAATCTGCCTACTTTTCTAGACTATTTGTCTTTATCTCATTGGCTCGTTAGTATGTCATGGCGTTGTGTGTTAATTAGGCTGCAGGTAGTTTTCCATCAGTTGTAGTTTAGCCCTTTTCATTTGTTTATGATGCCCTTTACATATGATAGTTTTGTTATTTCACTAAGTTTGTTAGTGGTCTCTTCAAGGTTTTTGCCTTTGGAGTCTTGCTTATGAAATCCCATTGTACTGCAGGTCAATGACAATATTTACTTATGTCAGTATTATTTAATCTGTTGCCCGTGTATCTTCCTAAATTCTTTTATAAAAGATGATTCTTGGCTCTACCCCAGATTGACTAAATGAGAATCTTCACAGTGAGGCCCAGGAATCTGTAGTTTTAATACGTTCCCCTGATAATTTTGCTTGTTGAAGTTTGATATCCCATGACCCTTGGTTTTATTCTTTTGTGTTTGTTTTTATCCTTTTGGAATATCTTTGGTGTAAGATGTGAGATAGGAATCTAACTCTGCTTTTATTTTTAAAAAATGTCTATTGAACTATTCCAGTATATTCAGTATAACAATATATTGAATAATCCTTTTCCTGTTTACTTGAAATGTTACCTTTGTCCTTTACTAAATTCTTAGTCTTTTTGTATTGATTTGTTTATTCCAGCACCAATACTATACCAATAGTACTGGTACTATGTGATTTTAATTATTGTAGTTTCTTAACATTTTAATGTAATGAATTATTCAAACATACTTTTGTAATATTTTGAACATCTCCATTACAGCGTGAAATAACTAAGAAGTTGGGCAACCCCAAACAGCCTACAAATCCTTTTCTGGAAATGATCAAGTTTCTCTTGGAGAGGATAGCACCTGTGCACATAGATACTGAGTCTATCAGGTATTTAATGAAAATATTGAATTTTCATTACCATTAATTCATTCATGCTTTAGTAGTCATTATTGTGTCTGCTGTTTGTAAGGCACTAATCTATATAGATTTATGTATATACATAATGGCTATATACTCATCTGTATATATATCTGTATGTATGTAGTATTTCATGTTATTTATTTTAATTTTATGTACTCTTTTTGGATGAGAATTTGTCAATACAAGCCTAATTTTTATCTGTTAACAGTATACTGGTTAGTTAGCTCGCATAGGTTAACTGATAGAAACAAGTTGCAGTTCTACCTTCTGGAAAAGAAAATAAAGTGATTATGTTATAAAACAGCATATGATGCATTTCATAGGTATCTGAGAACTAAAAATGTTATTTTTAAGACAGCCTTCATTTAAAGTTTCAGGTTTGATATCACCTGACTTTGACATCTTGGAAAATACTTTCTTTTTATGTCTGTACTTGGTTTTGTAAAATGTGGGAAGAGCTCTTTTCTTATTTATTTATTTATGGCCATGCCATACAGCCTGATACCAGGGATTGAACCTGTGCCCCTTGCATTGGAGTGTGGAGCCATTCAACCACTAGACTGCCAGTGAAGTCCCCCCCACCCCACCAACCACCTTTTTTTGTTTGTTTTAAACTTTTCCTGAAATGTTGCAACCAGTTGAAAACAGGACTACTTATAAAATATGGAGAGCATGTTCTTTTTTTAGTGAGCAGTAGTACCTTTCAGAGGTATATTAGAATCTAAAATACTACTAATGGTACACTGTCCTCAGTAAAGCCCTTTTGGGGATTTTTTTGGAGGGAGGGCGTAAGGTATAGCTCTAGGCTTTTAACCCTCTGTAGTGGAGGAGGATACTACGTTGGATGCCTGTTTTTCATTTTGGACTCGTCTTGCCTCGTTTTTCATTTGAGGAAACTGTTCTTCAGTTTCAAAAATAAAAGGAAGCAAAACGAAAACTGGAATCCTTTATATTATTACAAGGAAAAATCTGAATCAGACTGAAATTCATTAATTAAATAATCCGATGTCTTCTATATTTAAAACAATGCTAGTTAGGTATTGGCAAAGCATACTTTATGCTTTTCATTAATCTTCTGTCTAGTAGTGGAATAAGAATTTTAATTAAGAGATTATATTATAGTTGCATAAAATTGATGCAGATAGTGCTCAAAGGATTAAAAGAATTTCTCTGAGAGGGTAGTATTTGATGTGAGAGGAAGAATGGGTAAGATTTTATTTCTACAAGAAATGGGAGGAGAATTCTAGTTATTGAGTTTTATATAAGCCAAGCTAACCGGATAGGAAGGAATAAGGATATTTAGAAAATGATTGCCATCTGTTTAAGTTACTCTCTGGAGAAATGTAAAAGTGTTATGAGGTGATCCTCAAAAAGCATTTGGTGTCAGATTGTGGAAAGCCTTTAGGATCTGACTTTAGAGCTTTTACTTTGTTCTTTGGTCTGTTGAGAAGCAGGAATGATTGATGATGAACAGGAGGAGGGAAATAGAAGAGAGAGCCTGCTAAGGTGTTGTTATAATTTTCTTTGGATGACGATAGTGGGATGGAAAGGAAAGAACATATTTGAGGAAGGTTTTAAAAGAACAGCCTTAGAAACGGGTCCTCTTACTGGAAATGGGGAATAAAATGGAGGAGGGGTGAGAAGTTTATGGGGTCAAATCCAGATGATGAAGAGAATAGTAGTACCTTGAAAAGAATGAAGGGAGCTGCTGAGAAAGGATATGCTTCTTGTTTGGGCATGACAAACAATTTTTTAAAATCAAATTACAGAAAGATAAAACCACGTTATTGCAGTATTTTTGAAAGTTAAGATAAAGTTTCCAGAAGTAATGCATTTTATGAACAAAAAGACTGAGGACCAAAGCATGTCTTTGTAGGTTGGTAATACATAAGATATGTTCAGTCATAACTAATAATAACAGGTAATAGCCATTAGTGCTTATAGTGTGCACTCTTTGTTTTGTGTGTTTTAACTCATTTACCTCTTTATAAGGCAAAAAAATTATTATTTCCAGTTCACAGGAAAGGGACAGTGAGCTACACTGATGTTAGAGTAACTTTCCCACTGCTGGGAAGTAGCTAATGGCATTTAAACAGAGGAAGTCTGGCTCCAGCGCCCTCTTGATTTAACTATCACACTGCAGAAAGGTTCCACTCTCTTCCCCACCAGTAGTCATGGAGTGTCCAGTTCACCTAACTTTTCCTAATAGTGGCTGTACCCTTTTCAGTCTTTGCTATTTTATAGGTGAATGATGTTGTTTAGTTGCTAAGTCATTTCCAACTCTTTGCAACCCTGTGGGCTGCAGCATGCCAGACTTCCCTGTCCTTCACCATCTCCTGGAGCTTGCTCAAACTCATGTCCATTGAGTTGGTGATGCCATCTAACTATCTCGTGCTCTGCTGTCCCCTTCTCCTCCTGCCTTCAATCTTTCCCAGTATCAGAATCTTTCCTAGCATCAGAATCTTTCCCAGTGAGTCAGCTTTTTGCATCAGATTGCCAAAGATGAGCTTCAGCTTCAGTCTTTGCAATGAATATTCAGGGTTGATTTCTTTTAGGATTTACTGGTTTGATCTCCTTGCTGACCAAGGGACTCAAGAGTTTTCTCCAACACCACAATTCGAAAGCATCAGTTCTTCGGCGCTCAGCCTTCTTTATGGTTCAGCTCTTGCATCCGTACATGACTACTGGAAAAACCACCATAGCTTTGACAACAGACCTTTGTTGGCAAATTGATGTCTCTGCTTTTTAAAACACTGTCTAGGTTTGTCATAACTTTCCTTCCAAGGAGCAAGTGTCTTAATTTTATGGCTGCAGTGAATGATGGCACTGTTTAAAGTTGAATGTTTTTACCCCATATGTTGTTTCTTGGCTAATTGCTTTTCTTCTTATTTTTCTGAAAGTGGCTTAGAGAAATTGTCATTTTTTATTGATTATATGAATGCTTTATAAAATAAGGCTAATAACACAGTTTGCCTTTTAAATTTGTGCTTGACATTAATAAATACTAAATTACATGATTTGTCTCCTTTATTATTTCTTTCTGCCATCGTATTAGGTGGCTATGTTTTTTACATTTAGATTTTAATTGTTCTGGAATCCATTTCATTGTAAGGTGGAGATAAGAGAGCCATCCTTTTTTAAAAGCCTAGTAGCTAGTTGTATCAAACCATTTATTGAAAAATTGGTTCTTTCCTATTTTATTTGAGACATTCCCTTATTGTAGGATAAATTCTTAACAATATTTAGGGTCTTACTGGACTTTTTCCCTTTGTTTCTTTGTATTTTAAGGCTTTTATGATAAAAATTTAAATTTCGTTTAGAAAGTTCTTTCATCTCTCCTCCCTTAATATTTACTAGCTGTTCTCAAACATTACTTAATGTTTCCAGATGAGTTATAGAATGCATGTGTTGAATCTTATCCCACACCAAGTTGTGTTCCTGTAAGATATTTTTAGATACAGTGGCAAATGCTATTCTTGTAATACTGTTTCCATCTTACGAAGATACTTGTCTTGATTTTTTCAAATCTCTTTGCTCCCTTTAATAATTTTAGAAGTTATATACAGATTCTGTGCATTTAAAACTTTTTATTCCTAGTTTTTATACATTTTGACTTGTCATTATAAATAGATTTCCTCCACCCCTCGCCCCACTGTGTTTTTGAGGTGGCTTTGGCTAATACAGAATAGCTCTGTCGATTTTTAGTGTTGTTGGCGTCACCTCACTGAACTCTTGGTGTTTTGTAATAGTTTCTCAGTTGATTCTCTTTGATTCTCCAGGCTGGTGCTTTTTAGCACTGGCTCTGACTCTGTGGTTACTAGCTCAGTTGTACATGACGTAGCAACTAAACAACAGCAGTGCCACCCCTACAGGAAGGCCTTTCCTCACTGCCCTTGCTGACCAGCCTCACTTGTCCTGGCCTTCTCTCCAGTCCTTATTGCTTCCTGATTATCTTTTTTAATGTATTTATTTACTTATTTTGGCCTTTGGCCTCCCCTCACTAGACAGAGAGCTTCCTGCTCTTAGTCATGGAAGAAAGAAATGAATTTCATTTTGGATATATGGCATTTTTCATTCCTTTGGTACGTTTAGGTAAAGAAAACCTTGGAACTGATGAATATTTGGGAAGAGAATTCAGGCTGAAGATTTTTATTTGGAGTAGTTGGAGCTATGAGAAACAGTTAAGGAGGGAAAATGGGCAGAACAGGACAGAAAACATTCTCAGTGATTTTAACTGTTAAGGGAATGATTAATTTAAGAGGATATTACAAGGAAAACAGATGTATTTGACTCATATCTTGACCTTAGATTTGAGTACATATTTTTGTAGAAACATAAATCTACTAAGCATTTTAAAAAACATTGAATAATTGAATTTTCTTGTATTTTGATTTGTATTAGGTCTCTGACTTGATACTTGTTAACTTGTTTTTTGTAGTAAAAACAAAATGAATGAGTATTTTGGATAATTGACAGTGCATTTCAAATGATTATTTTAAAATCACTTAAGCTTGTTTTTAGAAGAAAACTTTAAAAGATTGTATTTCCTTTGTGATCTGTTCTAACTATTCTAGTGAGGATTTATTGTATGTTTGTTGTATGACATTTTTACACCTGTCAGAAGCAGTCCTTTCTGGCTTTCATAACAGTGCCGGACACAATAATATTTGCTAGGTTGTTTGAAAGTGCTTTATGTTACCATTTATCCTTTATTTCCATATATGTTGTTCTACATATTGGAGCCATAATGAATGTTAGATAATTGGAAAACATCTCTTAGGAGTCACATGTTTGGACCTAAACTTCACACAGCAAAAGAAGAATAAAAATACAGTGTTAATAAACAGCAAGTCAGATAACATTTTGACCTCATTTGAATGGACACAGGGAAATACAATATCAAAAAGAAGCATCTCGAAATATTTATTACAGCTTTTTGTTTTGCCATAATGGTTGGGAAACAGCTGTATCAAATTTGTGTGTGGTTTAGTTCTGATCTGTATAGAAAATACTCAGGATTATTTTTCTTAAACATTGCCAATAAAAAAAGAGTTGAAAAAATGGAAAAAAAATTTTTTTTGTCATACTTTAGTGCTCTTATAAAGCAAGTGAACAAATCAATAGATGGAACAGCAGATGATGAAGATGAGGGTGTTCCAACTGATCAAGCCATCAGGGCCGGTCTTGAACTGCTTAAGGTAAATATGCTTACATTGAAATTTAGGCACTTAAGTGCTTAATGAGATAACTGTTACATATATAGTTTCTACATTTTAGTCTTGAGATTTGCTTTTCTAGGTTAATAGAATCTAAAGTAAAATTTTCTTAATCACTTTTAGGTAATTTTGAAATTGTGTATTCTAAGAATGTATAGAATGTATACACATTCTATACATGTGTATACATGTATACATGTAAGCTAAATATTAATATTTTTATGTTTAAATTATACAATATAGCCTAGTGTTAATTATATTAAGGATTATAATTTGAAGGTTTCATTAGTGTGCAAAGAACTTGCTAACTCTACCACAGAAAGCACCAAAATTTTAAAGTCCATTTTATATGTTATTTCGTTAGCTAAAATATACCATTGCCTTTTACTTATTAAAAAAAATCAGTTAATTTTTGATAACTTAGAGCATATAAAGTCATAAAGAAGAAAACATTGAGAAGCCTATCATTCATAAATACTTCTTTTGTTTCCTTTTAATCTATAGAAAAATATACTCTTTGGTACAGTTGAAATGAGACTGAATATACAATTTTATATCCTGATTTTTCCCATAATAAATTATTAGCATTTTCTCAATGTTTTTTAAGACAGTGTTTTTAACAGTGTCATAAAGCAGTCTGATTTTTTTTTTACTGTCATTTATTAGATAGTTGCTCTAAGTTAATTTCTTTTGCTTCCTCATGTGTAATGGAGGTAGAAATAATACTTATCTCACAGGGATTAAATTAAATCATGTACTTAATGTCTTAGCAGATATTTATTTTGAAAGTGTGATTGTAATGGAGGGTCTAATTTGATTTCCTTCAGATTGCTATACCCAGTTTTACTAGGTCTGTTTATTAAAAATTTCATCCATTTTCAGTTATTTTCTGTTGTCTTTATAATCTATTATACTCTACCTTAAATGTGGTAAGGTCTATTTATTGCTTTATTTTTTCTTTAGTCCTGTGTTGGTGTGATTATTGTAACCTTATAATTTCTTTTACTGTTTGATATTTTACCCTCTTCCTTAGATTACTTTTTTCCAAAAATGTTATTATCTTCTTCTAATGACCTATATTTAGAATAATAGAGGTATTTTGTTAAATTCTCTTCTCATTTTCCTTTTCTCCTACCTTGAGTTTCTTCCACCCCTCCTCCCCAAACATTAACCAAATCCAGATTATTTTGAGAATTATGTTAGTGTGTTGTTTAATTTTGGAGATAGTTGTTTCTTTAGATTGTACAGTCTTTGTACACAAGAATGTTTCTGTTATATATTTGAGTAAGTCTTAAATTTTACTTATAGTGCTCTCATTTATTTTTAGCATAATTACTTGTGTTTTTACTTTGATTTGTAGCATTTCTAGTGTGTAACATTTTGGATTTATAAAGATGAAAAGGATTTATAGATCATTTTTATGATCATTTTTTAGGTACTCTCATTTACACATCCTATCTCATTTCATTCTGCTGAAACATTTGAGTCTCTCCTGGCTTGTCTGAAAATGGATGATGAAAAAGTAGCAGAAGCTGCACTTCAAATTTTCAAAAACACAGGAGGCAAAATTGAAGAGGATTTCCCACACATCAGATCGTGAGTTGAGTTTTTTTCTGATAAATATTCTAGAAAATAAAAAATAACTTGCTGTTCCTTGATTTACATAATAGTTGGAGTCAATTTTAAGTTTTGAGGAAATAATGTCTGGGTTTTATCTTAAGTCTAAACTATTTAGAGCCTTTATTTCATTGGAGAAGGCATTGATTGGTATTTTAGAAGATTCATGAAAATGTAAGATGACCATGGCATTTCCTTTTGAAGCATCAATTTTGTTTGAAGATTTTAATGAAAACAGTTTTATAGCAAAAGAGTTCCTTGGCATATTATGCCATAGGGTAAACAATGGGAATTTACGATCCAGTGAGAAACTCCAGAGGAATTTCAGCAGGATTGCCCATAGCACTTTACTTTCTTCTTCTTATGAGTATTGAATTGAAAATTTTCAGAAGTATTGTTTTACTTGACACAGGGAAGCAGAGAAGCATGGAATAATCATCCTAACAGCAATATATTTTCTGTGTGTGTTTGTGTGTTCTAGTATTTCCAGAATTTGGAAATTATGCTGTTATCCTGGAGATCTCTAATAGTGGTTGATTATGGTTCAGGATTCTATAATCGCTCAGAAAGAATACATCTTCGTTCCCTATGAATCCCTCCTTGCTTCTGTGTGTTCATCTCTCCATCCTGTTCCTGGAGAGCGTAGCTGGTAGTTGGTCCTGATACTGCCATAGTCACTGGTGACTGGTTTCACCTCTAGCTCATTGCTTCTGGTCTAGTTAGTAGTGGTTGGGGTACTGTGTTTCTTCATGTTGAAGTTGACTAAGGCTCTTTTCTTCAGAGAGAGACTTGGACAAAGCTAGCATTTTAGAGGCTCAGGTATAGGTTTTGTTATCCCTTTCTATTCACATGAGCTTAATCAGCTCTAGAAACTATTGATATATAGGAAAAGAGCATTATTTAAATGATAATTGAAACATACCAGAATATTGTAACAGTATACTTTGGAAAAGGCAAGAAACTTTATTTTTTATAACTGGCTTCTTAATTTTTAAGGGAGCCTGGAGAACGTGAATTTTCCTTGTAATGGAGCTGTGACTTTCTGGTCCAGATCAGAGATTAGAGTTTGGAGATACATGTATACACACACACTAAACATATAAACTATCAGATCAGATCAGTCGCTCAGTCGTGTCCGACTCTTTGCAACCCCATGAATCGCAGCACGCCAGGCCTCCCTGTCCAACACCAACTCCCGGAGTTCACTGAGACTCACGTCCATCGAGTCCGTGATGCCATCCAGCCATCTCATCCTCTGTCGTCCCCTTCTCCTCCTGCCCCCAATCCCTCCCAGCATCAGAGTCTTTTCCAATGAGTCAACTCTTCGCCTGAGGTGGCAAAAGTACTGGAGTTTCAGCTTTAGCATCATTCCTTCCAAAGAAATCCCAGGGCTGATCTCCTTCAGAATGGACTGGTTGGATCTCCTTGCAGTCCAAGGGACTCTCAAGAGTCTTCTCCAACACCACAGTTCAAAGGCATCAATTCTTCGGCACTCAGCCTTCTTCACAGTCCAACTCTCACATCCATACATGACCACAGGAAAAACCATAGCCTTGACTAGACGAACCTTTGTTGGCAAAGTAATGTCTCTGCTTTTGAATATGCTGTCTAGGTTGGTCATAACTTTCCTTCCAAGGAGTAAGCGTCTTTTAATTTCATGGCTGCAGTCACCATCTGCAGTGATTTTGGAGCCCAGAAAAATAAAGTCTGACACTGTTTCCACTGTTTCCCCATCTATTTCCCATGAAGTGATGGGACCAGCTGCCATGATCTTCATTTTCTGAATGGTGAGCTTTAAGCCAACTTTTTCACTCTCCACTTTCACTTTCATCAAGAGGCTTTTGAGTTCCTCTTGATTTTCTGCCATAAGGGTGGTGTCATCTGCATATCTGAGGTTGTTGATATTTCTCCTGGCAATCTTGATTCCAGCTTGTGTTTCTTCCAGTCCAGCGTTTCTCATGATGTACTCTGCATATAAGTTAAATAAACAGGGTGACAATATACAGCCTTGATGTACTCCCTTTCTTATTTGGAACCAGTCTGTTCTTCCATGTCCAGTTCTAACTGTTGCTTCCTGACCTGCATACAAATTTCTCAAGAGGCAGATCAGGTGGTCTGGTATTCCCATCTCTTGAAGAATTTTCCACAGTTTATTGTGATCCACACAGTCAAAGGCTTTGGCATAGTCAGTAAAGCAGAAATAGATGTTTTTCTGGAACTCTCTTGCTTTTTCTATGATCCAGTGGATGTTGGCAATTTGATCTCTGGTTCCTCTTCCTTTTCTAAAACCAGCTTGAAGATAAAATATGTGTGTGGATTTTATTTTTTGCATTATTAAATTGTGTGAGTTGATGTTGAGGAAAACTGTTAAGAGTTAAATGAATGTTTATTAAATTGTCTTCCATTGAACTCACCAAAATTATTTAAAAGGAAAATGTGTCTTAAGTAGAAGCTACCATAAACTGGAGAGAATTGGTTCTAGATAAGCCATTTAGACTGAATTGAGTGTGGGAACATTGACAATTGATGAATATATCCCTGAATCAGATGTATAAGGGAATGTATAATAAGTGTTCTTTCATTTGCTAATCTAGAGGGAGGAGTTTGAGGTATGGGCAGGCTTTGAAAGAAATGTAGTTCAGTCACCCAGTCCTGTCCAACTCTTTGCAACCCCGTGGACTGCAGCACGCCAGGCCTCCCTGTCCCTCAGTTCAGTCACTCAGTCGTGTCCGACTCTTTGTGGCCTCATGGACTGCAGCATGCCAGACCTCCCTGTCCATCGCCAATTCCCACAGTTTACCCAAACTCATCTCCATTGAGTCAGTGATGCCATCCAACCATCTCATCCTCTGTCGTCCCCCTCTCCTCCTGCCTTCAGTTTTTCCCAACAATCAGGGTCTTTTCCAGTGAGTCAGCTCTTCGCATCAGGTGGCCAAAGGATTGGAGTTTAAGCTTCAACATCTGTCCTTCCAATGAATACCCAGGATTGATCTCCTTTAGGATGGACTGGTTGGATCTCCTTGTAGTCCAAAGGACTCTCAAGAGTCTTCTCCAGCACCACAGTTCAAAAGCATCAGTTCTTTGGCGTTCAGCTTTCTTTATAGTCCAGCTCTCACATCTACATAACTACTGGAAAAACCATAGCTTTGACTAGATGGACCTTTGTTGGCAAGGTAATGTCTCTGCTTTTTAATATGCTGTCTAGGTTGGTCATAACTTTCCTTCCAAGGAGCAAGCATCTTTTAATTACGTGTCTACAGTCACCATCTGCAGTGATTTTGGAGCCCAAGAAAATAAAGTCTGCCACTGTTTTCACTTTTTCCCCATTTATGTGCCATAAAGTGATGGAACTGGATGCCATGATCTTAGTTTTCCAAATGTTGAGCTTCAAGCAACTTTTTTACACTCCCCTTTTACTTTCATCAAGAGGCTCTTTAGTTCTTCTTCGCTTTCTGCCATAAGGCTGGTGTCATCTGCATATCTGAGGTTATTGAATTTCTCCCGGCAGTCTTGATTCTAGCTTGTGCTTCATCCAGCCTAGTGTTTCTCATAATGTACTCTAGATATAAATTAAATAAGCAAGGTGACAATATACAGCCTTGATGCACTCTTTTTCCTATTTGGAAACAGTCTGTTGTTCCATGTCCAGTTCTGACTCTCGCTTCCTGACCTGCATACAGATTTCTCAAGAGGCAGGTCAAGTGGTCTGGTATTCCCTCTCTTTCAGAATTTTCCATAGTTTATTGTGATCCACACAGTCAAAGGTCTTGGCATAGTCAGTAAAGCAGAAATAGATGTTTTTTTTGGAAATCCCTTGTTTTTTCGATGATCCAGCAGATGTTGGCAATTTGATCTCTGGTTCCTCTGCCTTTTCCTAAATCAGCTTGAACATCAGGAAGTTCACAGTTTATGTATTGCTGAAGCCTGGCTTGATGACTTTTGAGCATTACTTTACTAGCGAATGAGATGAGTGCAATTGTGCAGTAGTTTGAGCATTCTTTGGTATTGCCTTTCTTTGGGATTGGAATGAAAACTGACCTTTTCCAGTCCTGTGGCCACTGCTTAGTTTTCCAAATTTGCTGGCATATTGAGTGCAGCACTTTCACAGCATCATCTTGCAGGATTTGGAATAGCTCAACTGGAATTCCATCACCTCCACTAGCTTTGTTCGTAGTGATGCTTTCTAAGGCCCACTTGACTTCACATTCCAGGATGTCTGGCTCTAGGTCAGTGATCACACCATCGTGATTCTCTGGGTCATGAAGCTCTTTTTTGTACAGTTCTTCTGCATATTCTTGCCACCTCTTCTTAATATCTTCTGCTTCTGTTAGGTCTATACCATATCTGTCCTTTATCAAGCCCATCTTTGCATGAAATGTTCCCTTGGTATCTCTAATTTTCTTGAAGAGATCTCTAGGCCTTCCCATTCTATTGTTTTCCTCTGTTACTTTGCACTGATCACTGAGGAGGGCTTTCTTATCTCTCCTTGCTATTCTCTGGAACTCTGCATTCAAATGGGTATATCTTTCCTTTTCTCCTTTGCTTTTGGCTTCTTTTCTTTTCACAGCTATTTGTAAGGGTTCCTCAGACAGCCATTTTGCTTTTTTGCATTTCTTTTTCTTGGGGAGGGTCTTGTTCCCTGGCTCCTGTACATTGTCACAAACCTCCATCCATAGTTCCATCAGGCATTCTGTCGATCAGATCTAGTCCCTTAAATCTATTTCTCACTTCCATTGTATAATAATAAGGGATTTGATTTAGGTCATACCTGAATGGTCTAGTGATTTTCCTACTGTCTTCAGTTTAAGTCTGAATTTGGCAATAAGGAGTTCATGATCTGAGCCACAGTCAGCTCCCGGTCTTGTTTTTGCTGACTGACCTTCTGCATCTTTGGTTGCAAAGAGTGTAATCAATATGATTTTGGTTTTGACCATCTGGTGATGTCCATGTGTAGAGTCTTCTCTTGTGTTGTTGGAAGAGGGTGTTTGCTATGATTTGTCCCTTACCACCTCCCAAAACTTGCCCAGGTTCATGTCCATTGTATCAGTGATGCAGTCGGGGAACCTTATTTTTCTGTAGCAGAACTAAAGGAAAAACTTTGTGGTTTTTTTCTCTGGGTTTAATAGGCGTAAAGCTTTTGGGTGAGGTAAGGCCTAGAGTTGTGAATCAAATGTCTTATTACCGACTTTACAGGAAAAGAAAAAAGTAAGTGCTGACCTATTAAACTAAAATGATGGTGAATTACAGGTTCCATTTTGTCTCAGTAAGTCTCTCAGGAATCTGGCTCACCCGAGAATAGTTAGATGTGCCAACACTGAGGGTCCCCTATAGCATAGGATACAGTCATAGTCCAAGTAAAGCTGGTTCTCAATTGGAGGAGCTTAAGCAGACTTGGAGGAGAAATTAAACAGAAATAAAGGACTCACTACCTTTATTCCCACCTTCCTTCTCCATGCTACTTATCCACTTGATTAAGCAAGTGTAGTTTCAGTTGGGAGTTCTGCTGTTAATTTTTTGAAAGAAGTGTCCAGTGTTTAGTCATCAGGGAGACACCATCTACATTTTTGTTTAAATGGCAGAGCCAAAGAGAATTTCTTTTATTTAAAGATGAATTAATAGAATACAGATAAATAGACAAACATGGATCCTTTGAGGATATTTTAGTGTTCAAAAGATAGGTGATTAACACTAGGAAGAATGAAATTTTTGTTGGATAAAAGAGAATTTTAGACATATCTTCTAAGCTGCCAAGAAAATTAAGCAGCAAATGACATCTGGGAAAAAAGGAACAAAAATAATATAGCGTAAAAAAAGAAATGACAGCACTAAGGATAAAGAGGAGCAGGGACATATTTCTGTTATAGAATGAAATTTATTATAAACAGCAAGGAGGAGGGTAAACAGTATTGAAAATGTAATCAGGAAGGTTTCTGTTGAACTTAAGGAAACTGCATAGAACATGGGTATAGTGGGCAAAGAAATAAATGCAGTTAAAGAGAATTGCAGATGATGGAAAGTCATGATTGGTTTCTGTGGAGAAGACAACAGTATAATGGAAAGTGGACAATTTTTTAAAATAATAGTAATGAATAATAATAATAATGAATGAAAACATGAATCTGGAAATGAAGAGTACTCATGTTTTAGGAAGGTATTGATAGCTTACTGTGAATGGTGTCGGATTTGTGATCTCCAAAGAAGACTATTTAACTTCGGTACCAGGGACCAGGCTTGATCACTCAAGAGCTTCTGTGCAGCAGAGTTGTATTAAAGTGAAAAAGGACAGAGAAAGCTTCTGACATATTCATCAGAAGGGGGACAGAGAGTGCCCCCCCTCAATAGTCTTACCAAGGCCTCATATACTTTTCTCAGATCCACTCCCACAACATATATCTTAAATTAGCAAGATTAGAACTAACAGTAGAAAGGTCTTAAGAGACCCACTGCCATAACATACACATCTCAAGGTAACAAGAAAAGTCAGAAGGTTCCTGTTAAGAAGGACAAACTATTCTCAGGCAAGATACATTGTTATATTGAGTGAGACAAAGCAGTGTAGGAAAAAGTTTCTCCTTTTCTTCTTATTGAAAGCCCTAGAACCCTTTCTCCTTCTCAAGCCCTAGAACCCTTTCTCCTTCTCGAGGGCTCTGGACCTCTTCCTCACTGATAGTCCTGGACTCCTTATCAACCTATCTCAGGATTAGCTCTCTCAATATCCTAATGATATATACTGAATTTTCAGAGATTATGGAAGTGATTTCATACACATCAAGGGGAAAAAAAAAAAAGGTAAATCCTGTACAGCAGAATAGTAATGGGGCTGACATTTCTTTTCAACCACGTAAGATTTCCACAGTTAATGGTTCAACAGTTATGAAGTTTTGATCAGAAAATGAATGTAACTAAAGTTTTTCCTAATTAGCTAAGTTGTGCTAAGGGCAAATGAAGGATTTTCTTTAGAATTCAAGGATTTAGAAAATGTGTTATCCCCTTTTTATGAGGTCACTCTACCAAGTTGTGTGCCCTTTTCCCTTTGTATTCACTTTTGCTTATGCCCTTAAATCAAACTTTTTGTTTTCTTATTTGCATATCTGATTGCCTTTTCTCATCATTTTAATTTCAGTATTCAAGTTTTAGGTGTGGCTATATCTATGTTTTAGAGATTTGAAAATCTGAATTTTTTAAGGGTGATGTAAATAAATTGGCTCAGGAAGAAGGAAGGGGGAAAAAGTCCTAATAGGCTATAATTATAAAAGAATTTCAGAAAATTACCCTCTAATAATAATAAGGGCCAATAAAAGTTATGTTAAAGGGGGTATTTCAAATATATATATATAATATATATATATAAACCACGTAGAAATTCTAAATCTTTTTAATTGTTCCAGGCATGAGGGGGAAAGGAAAGCATTTAGATATAAAGCCAAGGTAACTAGTAGGAATGCTAAAACCTGATAAAAGATACCCCTCCAAAAGAAAACTGAGACAAATTTTATTGATACTGATGAAAATTGAATGCAAAAAGAGAATTTACTATAGTAAAGCAAGAATACACTATGGCCAAATGTTGGTTAATTCCAGG
Source organism: Bubalus kerabau (assembly GCF_029407905.1). NCBI lineage: Eukaryota > Metazoa > Chordata > Mammalia > Artiodactyla > Bovidae > Bubalus > Bubalus kerabau. The sequence goes on along the minus strand of NC_073635.1, from coordinate 28,925,425 downwards.
AATACAAAAAGGGTTACTATTAGAAGAAAACTCGATGTTCATGTTATAATTCATTATATAAATGAGTAAAAGGGAGAGGCCGCACAATAGATCTTTTTTACAGATGCTGAAAGAGCTTCCAATAAAAAGGAAAATCAGTTTACTTATAGTTAAACCCAACAAAACAGGGTTTTAATGCCTTCATACTTCTCAAACCAGTGAAAGTGAAGTCGCTCAGTCTTGTCTGAGCGGCCCCATGGACTGTAGCCTACCAAGCTCCTCCGTCCATGGAATTTTCCAGGCAAGAGTACTGAAGTGGGTTGCCGTTTCCTTCTCCAAATATCTCAAACCAGTATCTATGGTAATATGGTAATACACAAGCATTTCCAGTAAAATCAGGAGCAGGATGAGAAAATACACTAACTCTGCCATAATTTAACATTGTTTTGAAAGCGTTAGCCAATATAATTACATAAGAAAATAAAATTAAAAGGTGCATTTGTTAGAAAAGAGGAAGCAAAGTTATCATATTTCTAAGAGAAAAATCCAAGAGAATCAGCTGCAGAACTACTAGAAACAAGATGGCCGTATGAGTGTCTAGAAATCCAAGGCTCTCTTTGCTGCTGCTACTGCTAAGTCGCTTCAGTCATGTCTGACTCTGTGTGACCCCATAGACGGCAGCCCACCAGGCTCCCCTGTCCCTGGGATTCTCCAGGCAAGAACACTGGAGTGGGTTGCCATTTCCCTCTCCAATGCATGAAAGTGAAAAGTGAAAGTGAAGTTGCTGGGTCGTGTCCAACTCTTAGCGACCCCATGGACTGCAGCCTTCCAGGCTCCTCCGTCCATGGGATTTTCCAGGCAAGAGTACTGGAGTGGCGTGCCATTGCCTTCTCTGATATAAAGGCTCCCTTTATATCCCACTAATAATCATTCAGAAAATATAGGAGTAAAAAAATCAGAAGATTTAAAAGTCAAGTGTATGAGAAATTAACAACCCTGTACTATCGTTTTAGTAGTGAGGAGTATAATATTTAACAAAGAAATTAGTCAGGAAAACTTAAATCACTGAATAAGTAACTGGCAAGCAGTTTTAAAAAGAAAAAATAATGTAGACTACACTTGATTTTACATATATTCTGGATGAGCCAGAGATTCTTTATTTAATAATCTAAGATTTTATTTAAAAACTTTTAAATCTATGATGATTATATATATATAAAATGAATTAGTAAAAGTGTTAGTAACCAGTTCTTTTTTTTCTTTTTAATTTTATTATTGAAGGATAATTGCTTTACAGAATTTTGTTGTTTTCTGTCGAACCTCAACATGAATCAGCCATAGATATACATATATCATCTCCCTTTTGAACCTTCCTCCCGTCTGCCTCCCCATCCCACCCCTCTAGGTTGATACAGAGCCTCTGCTTGACTTTCCTGAGCCATACAGCAAATTCCTGTTGGCTATCTATTTTACATATGGTAATGTAAGTTTCCATGTTACTCTTTCCATACATTTCACCCTCTCCTCCCCTCTCCCCATGTCCATTAGTCTATTCTCTACGTCTTGTTTCTCCATTGCTGCCCTGTAAATAAATTCTTCAGTACCATTTTTCTAGATTCCGTACATATGTGTTAGAATACAATATTTATCTTTCTCTTTCTGGCTCACTTCACTCTGTGTAATAAGCTCTAGGTTCATCCACCTCATCAGAACTGACTCAAATGTGTTTCTTTTTATGGCTGAGTAATATGCCATTGTGTATATTTACCACAACTTCTTTATCTGTTCATCTGTTGATGGGCATCTAGGTTGCTTCCATGTTCTAGCTATTGCAAATAGTGCTGCAATGAACAATGGGATACATGTGTCTTTTTCAGTTTTCATTTCCTCAGGCTAATATGCCTAGAAGTGCGATTGCTGGGTAATATGATGGTTTTTTAAGCAGTCTCCATACCATCTTCCACGGTGACTGTCAATTTACATTCCCACCAACAGTGCAAGAGTGTTTGCTTTTCTCCACACCCTCTCCAGCATTTATTGTTTGTAGACTTTTTGATGATGGCCATTCTGACCAGTGTGAGCTGATATATCATTGTAGTTTTGATTTGCATTTCTCTAATAATGAGCGATGTTGAGCATCTTTTCATGTGTTTGTTAACCATCTGTATCTCTTCTTTGGAGAAATGTATGTTTAGGTCTTTCTCTCACTTTTTGATTGGGTTGTTTGTTTTTCTGACAGTTGTATGAGCTGCTCATATATTTTAGAAATTAATCCTTTGTCAGTTGTTTCATTTGCTATTATTTTCTCCCATTCTGAGGCTTATCTTTTCACTTTGCTTATAGTTTCCTTTGCTGTGGAAAAGCTTTTAAATTTAATCAGGTCCCACTTGTTTGCTTTTGTTTTTATTTCCGTTACTCTAGGAGGTGGGTCATAGAGGATCGTGCTTTGATTTATGTCATCGAGTGTTCTGCCTATGTTTTCCCTCTAAGAGTTTTATAGTTTCTGGTCTTAGGTTTAGGTCTTCCATCCATTTTGAGTTTATCTTTGTGTATGGTGTTAGGAAGTGTTCTAATTTCATTCTTTTACCTGTAGCTGTCCAGTTTTCCCAGCACCATTTATTGAAGGGACTGTCTTTGCCCCAATGTATAGTCTTGCCTCCTTTGTCAAAAATAAGGTACCCATAGATGCGTGAGTTTATTTCTGGGCTTTCTGTCTTGTTCCATTGGTCTATATTTCTGTCTGTGTGCCAGTACCATACTGTCTTGATGACTGTAGCTTTGTAGTATAATCTGAAGTCAGGAAAGTTGATTCCTCCAGCTCCATTCTTCTTTTGCAAGACTGCTCTGGCTATTTGGGTCTTTTGTGTTTCCATATGAATTGTGAAATTTTTTGTTCTAGTTCTGTGAAAACTGCCATTGGTAATTTGATAGGGATCACACTGAATCTGTAGATTGCATTTGGTAGTATAGTCATTTTCACAATATTGATTCTTTCTACTCAGAAGCATGGAATATCTCTCGATCTGTTTATGTCGTCTTTGATTTCTTTCACTAGCTTCTTAACAATTTTCTGTGTACAGTTCTTTTGTCTCCTTAGGTAGTTTATTCCTAGATACTTAATTCTTTTGTTGCAATGGTGAATGGGATTGATTCCTTAAATTCTCTTTCTGATTTTTCATTGTTAGTATGTAGAAATGCAAGTGATTTCTGTGTATTAATTTTGTTTCCTACAATTTTGCTAAATTCACCGATTTGCTCTAGTAATTTTCTGATATTATCTTTAGGGTTTTCTTTGTATTATGTCATCTGCAAACAGTGAGAGGTTTACTTCTTTTCCAATGTGGATTCTTTTTATTTCTTTTTCTTCTCTGATTGCTGTAGCTAAGACTTCCAGAACTATGTTGAATAATAATGGTGAAAGTGGAAGTGGGCACTCTTGTCTTGTTCCCGATGTTAGGGGGAATGCTTTCAGTTTTTCACCATTGAGAATAATGTTGGCTGTAGGCTTATCATACATGGCCTTTACTATGTTGAGGTAGGTTCCTTCTATGTCCATTTTTTGAAGAGTTTTAATCATAAATGGGTGCTGAATTTTGTCAAAGGCTTTTTCTGCATCTATTGAGATTATCATATGGTTTTTATCATTTAATTCGTTAATATGGTGTATCACATAGATTGATTTGCATATATTGAAGAACCCTTGCATTCCTGGCATAAAACCAACTTGATCATGGTGTATGAGCTTTTTGATGTGTTGCTGAATTCTGTTTGCTAAAATTTTGTTGAAGATTTTTGCATGTGAGTTCATCAGTGATATTGGCCTGTAGATTTTTTTATGTGTGTTGTCTTTGTCTGGTTTTGGTATTGGGGTGATGGTTGCTTTGTAGAATGAGTATGAAAGTGTTCCTTTCTTTAAATTTTTTGAAAGAGTTTTAGAATGCAAGGTGTTAGCTCTTCTCTAAATGTTTGATAGAATTCTCCTGTGAAGCCATCTGGTTTTGGGCTTTTGATTTTCGGGAGATTTTTGATCACAGCTTCAATTTCAGTGCTTGTGATTGGGCGGTTCATAATTTTGATTTCTTCCTGGTTCAGTCTTGGAAGATTGATCTTTTCTAAGAATCTGTTTCTTTCAATTTATCCATTTTATTGCCATGCTGCTGCTGCTAAGTCGTTTCAGTTGTGTCCGACCCTGTGCGACCCCATAGACAGCAGCCCACCAGGCTCCCCCATCTCTGGGATTCTCCAGGCAAGAATACTGGAGTGGGTTGCCATTTCCTTCTCCAATGCATGAAAGTGAAAAGTGAAAGTAAAGTCGCTCAGTCGTGTCTGACTCTTAGGGACCCCATGGACTGCAGCCTACTAGGGTCCTCCGTCCATGGAATTTTCCAGGCAAGAGTACTGGAGTGGGGTGCCATTGCCATATAGTTGTTCATAATAGTCTCTTATCATCCTTTGTATTTCTGCATTGTTTCTTGTAACCGCTCGTTTTTCATTGGTAATTTTGTTGATTTGATTCTTCTCTTTTTTTCTTGAGTCTGGTGAAGGGTTTGTCAATTTTGTTTATCTTCTCAAAAACCAACTTTTAGTGTTATTAATCTGTAGTATTGTTTCTTTGATTTCTTTTTCATTTATTTCTGCTCTGATCTTTATGATTTCTTTCCTTCTACTAATTTTTTTTTTTTTTTTGTTGTTGTTGTTCTTTTTTTCCCAGTTGTTTTAAGTGTAAAGTTAGGTTGTGTATTTAGATGTTTTTCTTGTTTCTTGAGGTAGAATTATATTGCTATAAACTTCCCTCTTAGAATTGCTTTTGCTGCATCCCATAGGTTTTGTATTGTCGTGTTTTCATTGTCATTTGTTTCTAGAAATTTCTTCATTTCCCTTTTGATTTCTTCAATAACCTGTTGGTTATTTAGAAATGTGTTGTTTAATCTCCATGTGTTTATGTTTCTTACAGTTTTTTTCCTTGTAATTGATACCTAGTCTCATAGTGTTGTGATCAGAGAAGATGCTTGATACGATTTCAGTTTTCTTAAATTTACTGAGTTTTGATTTGTGACCCAAGATGTGGTCTATCCTGGAAAATGTTCCATGTGCACTTGAGAAGAAGGTGTGTTCTTGTGTTTGAATGAAATGTCCTGAAGATAACAATGAGATCTATCTCATCTAATGTATCATTTAAGACTTGTGTTTCCTTATTAGTTTTCTGTCTTGATGAGCTGTCCATTGGTGTGAGTGGGGTGTTAAAGTCTCCAGCTATTATTGTGTTACTGTCAATTTCTCCTTTTATGTCTGTTAGTGTTTGTCTTGTGTATTGAGGTGCTCCTGTGTTGGGTGCATAGATATTTACAATTGTTATGTCTTCCTCTTGGATTGATTCCTTGATCATTATGTAGTGTCCTTCCTTATCTCTTGTAAAATTCTTTATTTTAAGGTCTATTTTGTCTGGTATGAGGATTGCTACTCCAGCTTTCTTTTGCTTCCCGTTTGCATGGAATATATTTTTCTATTCTCTCACTTTCAATCTATATGTGTCTTGAGGTCTAAAGTGGGTATCTTGTAGACAGCATATATATGGGTCTTATTTTTTATCCATTCAGCCAGTCTGTGTCTCCTTGTTGGAGCGTTTAATCCATTTACATTTAATTATTGATACATATGTTCTTATTGCCATTTTCTTAATTGTTTGGGGTTGGTTTTGTAGATCTTTTTTCTTCTCTTGTATTTCTTGACTATATAAGTCCCTTTAACATTTGTTGTAAAACTGGTTTGGTGGTACTGAAGAACTTTTGGTGGTTTTGAAGAGCTTTCTACTGTTATGTCCAACCCATTTTTCTGTGATACTGTTGGTATTTTCATTATCTGTTTGTAGGTGTTTACACTTTATGGATATTTATCATTTCTCTGTAAAAAGAAATACAACATTTCCCTTCAATTGGTCACTTGTCTTTTTATTATATTTTACTGTTATCTGTTCTGCAACTGCTATTATTATAATGAATTATTTATCTCTGATTGTTTTTTAAACTGGAGCAGTGAGTTGGGCAAGGAGAATTCAGAAGTTACTTCCACTGTGAAATAAATATAAAATAGTTGAACTAAGAGAGCCTGCCTTATTCAGGACTTATCAAGTTTGTATATAATGAAGTGATATGATACATCAATGTTCTTCCAGGTAGCTAGATGACCCATTCCCTGCCTCTTTGATAACTGTGGTCAAGTGTTGCTTTACTAGAGTGATCTTCTGTAGGCACCACATGTAAAATTGTAACACTGTCACAAACTTAAGCCTGTTCCCTATTGCTATCCTCTTTTTCTTCTCTCACCCTTTATAGGAGTTACCACAATTTAACATAACAGATGTTTTGCTAACTTAATGTGTTATCATTTGTCTTATCCCTAATATGCTGGTAGAATGAATGCACCAATTTGGGACTTTAAATAATGTCTGGCATTATAGCAAGTACTCAGTTTGTATTGGTTAAATGATCAAATTTCCCTTCATATAGATTGTTTGGGGATAGATTAAAAGATGAACTGAAAGAGGAATAGACTTGAGAAAGAAGGAGCAAGTTAAGTCCCATTATGGTGGTCTTAGGTGTAAGGTAGCAAAAGCTTAGCTAAAGTAATAGCAATGATAATAAAATAGAAAAGGCTAATGGAAATGACATTAAAAAGAAGAAATGGATTACCATTCTTGTTTGTATTTATAACTAATAAATAAAAAGGAAAAATTATTTGTATTTGTATTATATTTTAATATAGATGTTTATAAAGCAAAATTATAAATGATTGAAAATGAGTGAGTAGATGCTGTGACTTTTGTTTCTTTTGTTCTTACAAAACATTACTTTAAAAATACAAGCATTAAAGTATCTAGTGGAAGTCATAATGATTTTTCTGGTTTATTGTTTTTCTGTAATTTTTTTTTTTTTAGAGCTTTGCTTCCTGTTTTACATCACAAGTCTAAAAAAGGACCCCCCCGTCAAGCCAAATACGCTATTCATTGTATCCATGCAATATTTTCTAGTAAAGAAACCCAGTTTGCACAGATATTTGAGGTAAAAAGAAAAAATTTTTTTTGTTTCATGTTATTGTTAAAAAAATATGAATGAGTTTACAGAATGTTCACGTTTGGAGATGTATCATTTTGTAATTTTCCAAATTTGAATCAGTATAATCAATATTAATGATTGGTTAAAATTTGAAAATATCTGATGATTCAGCTTTTTAGTGCTAGCTCTTTAGAAATCAAGCAGTTGTATAATAGTTTTGAAGTCACTTTATACATTTAGTATGAGGAAACTTTTTTCATCCATAAGTAATTACATATAAAATCATAGTTACTCATAGTAGGTAATAGGTGATTATTCTATCAGTTTACAGATTTTGGAAGTTAGATTTCTATATATGAAATACTACTGAAGTGTGTGGGGTTTTATACATGAATAATAATTTATAATTAAGGTTAAATAAATTTGTACTTTAATGACTGACCTAATTTCATATTAGATTAAAATGTGCCTTTTCCTTTGCAGGGCATATGATCCGCACCCAAAGATCCTTGATAGTTGGTGCTCTCCAAAACACCCACTGCAGTTTAGGTCCATGCCAGATATTTTGGACAGGACCAAGTATCAAGGACCTTTTGGTGTGGTCCAAATGTCTCTTGGGATGTTTTGGGCAGGACCAAATATGAACAAATACCAAGGACCTTTGTGTGTAGACCAAATGTCTTATTGGGTGTATTGGGACAGGACCAAATACCTACTGACTGTCTTTTCAGCATGTATTTTATTTTTTCTGTACTTTGAATTACCAGTACCCTTTCTAAGTATGGCAATTTCACTATAAGCTATTATAATCTAGTTTTAGCCTTCTTACTGCAAATAGAAGCTAAACAGAAAATTTATAAAAATCTTGTGGTTATAGTCTAGGAGCTTTGAATGAAGTCAAAACAATTTGGAAATTATGCTGAAACTAACCCACCATAAATACACCGACTTGCTGTCTATTTTAGAAGTATTTATGCTAATTTTGTCATATTTTCATGATTTATATTAAAGGCAGAGTAAAGGAGGAAGAAAAGTTTTCTGTATCTATTAAACAGCATCTTTGCTATAGATACGCAATCATAATATAATTTAAAAATTGAGGTGGAGGTATATTCTATAGTTTTTAATTTTTTAATAAGAGAATGACTTCAGTGGACTCATGTTGATTTCTAGAAGGCTTTTTTTTTTCTTGAATAATCTTTTTGTTCCCTCCAATGATGATGAGGAGGAAAATGCTGATTAGCTTGACTTTATTGGTTACTTTTAATTTTAATATCTGTAACTTCATCTTTACAAGAACCTACCTGGTAATCCTTCTCCTATAACATAGAAGATTGGCTGGCTTTCTGAGAAAAGGTTTCACAGACACATCTAACCTTTAGCAGATTACTGTTAACCTAGAGCTGCTGCTGCAGCTGCTGCTAAGTCGCTTCAGTCGTATCCGACTCTGTGTGACCCCATAGACGGCAGCCCACCAGGCTCCCATCCCTGGGATTCTCCAGGCAAGAACACTGGAGTGGGTTGCCATTTCCTTCTCCAGTGAGTGAAAGTGAAAAGTGAAAGTGAAGTCACTCAGTTGTGTCCAACTTAGCGACCCCATGGACTGCAGCCCACCAGGCTCCTCAGTCCATGGGATTTTTCCAGGCAAGAGTACTGGAGTGGGTTGCCATTGCCTTCTCTGATTAATCCAGAGACTGATTATTAATTTCGGTTTTTCAGAAATGATTTTAATATCTTATTGTGGAAAATTGTCTTACAATATAATACATGAATTGGAAAAAAGTATACTATCAGTTATCTCTTTCTCATGTAAACAAGTTATCACTTAGATGTGCAATAGAGGTATTGAGGGAGTCATTGAGAACAGCAAGAAGTACTGTCATTACTTTTGATTAAGTGAAGCTTTTCATATTGCCCCAATGTGTTGGAAAAGAACAGTTTTGTGTTGTTTTTTCAAGCCTAGAATGCTTGGTGTTCAGTATAGGGGGATACCTACACCTTTATCTCAACCCCATTTCCCCAGCTACCCAGTTTCTTTTCTCAGAGGCAGCCAGTGTTGCCAGTTTCTAATGTACTTTTCAGGAGCTATTTTATTCGTATACAAGTAGTATAAAAATACACAAAACACATCTTTTGTCCCCTTCTCCCTCTCTCATGCCAATGATAGTGTGCTATAGCCACTCTTCTTATCTTATTTTAAAAATTGAGCAATATGTTTTAGGTATCAACTTATGTGAGTAAATAAGCAGTCTCCTTCTGTTATAGCAAAATTATTATTAAAATAATATTTTTATTTTACTATAAGATTAATAAAATAGTTTTATTAGTTATAATACTTAATGTTTGATGTTATAAAAATCCACAAAAACGCTTGTAACTATCCATAATGAAAGCTTATTTTTTGCTTGTGATAAAAGTCCATTTGGGTGTTTTGATTGCATTCTATTCAGTGTTTTAACCGTGCAGACCCTTTTTGACTAGTGGCTTCTCTTTCCTGGTGGCTCACACGGTAAAGCATCTGTCTGTAATGCGGGAGACCTGGGTTAAATCCCTGGGTCAGGAACATCCCCTGGAGAAGGAAATGGCAATCCACTCCAGTATTCTTGCCTGGAAAATTCCATGGACAGAGGAGCCTGGTGGGCTACAGTCTATGGGGTCGCAAAGAGTCAGACACGACTGAGTGACTTCACTGTCTTTCACTTTTTCTCTTTGAGTCCCATTGGATCCTTTGTATTAAGCCACCAGTGAGTAAAGAGAGTGAGAATGTGGAGAAGATACAGTGTTCATGTCTGCCTCAGTTCAGGCATGGCATACCTTACTTTCATCCCCATTCTGGTAACCAGAACTTCTGACTGCACATGGAAAAGCATCCTTATGCCCAGAAAGTAGAATAGAAGTAGGTATTGGTGAGCAAAGTGGCTACCCACTCTAGTTTCTTGCCTGGAGAATTCCATGGACTGAGGAACCTCATCGGCTACAGTCCATGCAGTCACAAAGAGTTGTACATGACTGAGCAACTTTCAGCAGTTGCTGACATATTTATATATGCAATCTAAAATATAATTTGGGAAAAACTGAAAGTACTTAAATATGATGCCTTCTAGTCAATAAAAGTTGTCAGTAAAAGTTAGATGTAACTTGAACCACTGCTTATACCATGTATTGAACTTGTGTGGTTTTTATCATTTGTAGATGAGACATGTGACCAGTTTATTTGCATGTTTATGGAGTTTATCATTTTCCTTTCCTCACTTTCAGCCTCTGCATAAGAGCCTAGATCCGAGCAACCTGGAGCATCTCATCACACCACTGGTGACTATTGGTCACATTGCTCTCCTTGCACCAGATCAATTTGCTGCTCCTTTGAAGTCTTTGGTAGCTACTTTCATTGTGAAGGATCTTCTGATGAATGATCGGGTAATTTATGTTTTCTAGATGTGTATTCTTCATAATGCTATCTTCTAAAATTTTATGCAACAAAAAGAGAAGTGGAATGATGTTAATAGCACTTCAGTTTGGTTGATTTGTTTTTAGCTTTTCCCATCTTTTTACCATGCTGCATCTTCATTATAAGTGAAACAACATCGAAACATCTCTTTAGTTGAGCACGGGGCTATGACCTGGAATGTTTTCCTTGATAAATACAAGATATCACCGGATTCTGTCTCTTTCAACTTGATAGGGATGTAAGTTTTGTAATGACATCTATTTTTTAAATATGTGAAGATTGACAGGTTAGTTTGCAGTATGGTTGTCATGATAGTAGTTGTTGCATTTTATACATAAAATAGAGAATTAAAGATCCCTGAGGGAAAATACTGGGGAAAAATACAGTGATTTTCTGTCTCCATTGTGTGAATCTTTGGGGCAGGGTATGTTTGGGTGTCTTGGAGAATTGACCCCTACAGTCATGTGCAGTTTTATGCATGTGTTTGTGTATTTTTAGATATACATATATGTAAAAAAAAAATACTGTAAAACTAGGATTTTCAGAATGGTAAATGAGCGTTGGTTTCAGATTAAAGTTACCAGCTGCATTAGCCCCTAACAAAAGTAGGCCTGTTCTGTGATGCTTTGAGGCAAGCATTGACTTCTTTCTGGCTGTGAAAGTTCTAGAATGCATCTTCTTCCAATAGATTGTTTTCTGTGTTGAAAATCTGTTTAGCATAGCCACCTTAATTAATGATCTAAGCTGGATGTTCTGGATAACTTGCTGCAATTCAGCATCAGGACTTGCTGCTCTACCTTGTGTCATAGAGATGGCTTCTTAAGTATTAGGAACCAATCTCTGCTAGCCTGAGATTTTCCTTCCGGAGCCTCCTTAGCTCTCTCAGTCTTTACAGAATTGAAGAGAGTTACAGCTTTGCTCTGGATCAGGCTTTGGCTTAAGGGAATGTTGGGCTGGTTTGATCTCCCCTCCAGTCCATTAAACTTTCTCCGTATCAGCAGCAAGTGTGTTTTGCTTTCTTGTCATTCACATTTTCACTGGAGAAGCACTTTTAATTTCCTTCAAGAACTTATCCTTCACATTCATAACTTGGCCCGAGAGGTTTAATTTTCAGCCGATAGTAGCTTTTGACATGCCTTCATCACTAGGCTTTATCATTTCTAGCCTTTGATATGAAGTTAAGAGATGTGCAGTGCTTCCTTTCACTTGAACATGTACAGTCCATGATAGGTTTGCTAATTTTCCCAATTTCTGTGTTGTTGTATCTTAGGGAATAGGGTGGCCTGAGGAGAGAGGGAGAGATGGGGAAAAGGCCAGTCCGTAGAGCAGTCAGAACCCACATGTTTACTGATTAAGTTCATTGTGTTAATGGGTGTGATTCATGGCACCTCAAAATAGTTACAATAGTACCATTAAAGATCTCTAGTCACTTATCACCATAACAAATGTAGTAATAGTGAAATCATTTGGAATACTGCAAGAATTATGAAAATGTGACAGAGATATGAAGTGAGCAAATGCTGTTGGAAAAATAGCACTGATAGATACTTGACACGAACCTTCAATTTGTAGAAAACACAGCATTTGTGAAGCCTATTGAGACAATTCTTGTGTTACAGAAAAAGTATGTCAGACAGTTGAATTACAGTAAAAATAAAATTTGTATATTTAGAGTGTGTAATTAGAACTACAGTAAGATAGGAAAGAGAATATGAAACAGAAATAGTATTTGAAGTGATAATGCCAGAAAATTTTTCAAAATTTATGAAAGACATCAAAGCTATACATTCAGACCCCAAGTAGGATCAGTATAACACAAAGCTCACTAGATACATCATAGTAAAACTAGAACCAATCAAAAGCCTTCCAGGGAACAAGACTGTCACCTGACTTCAAGAGAAAAGATTAGAAAATGGAAGATAATGGAATAATAACTTCAAATTATTGAGTGGAAGAAAAGTACCAATCTGGAATTCTAAACCTGGAGAAAATACCCTTTAAAAAGGGAATGCAACATAAACACATTTTCAGACAAAAACTGAGAGAATGAGAGAAAATATTTGCAAATCATGTATCTAATATGTCCATATTGTATAAATCACACGTATAGCTCAATAGCAGAAAAAGAGTTTGATTAAAAAATAAGCAGAGGCAACATTTTTCCAAAGAACTCAAACAAGTCATCAGGAATTGTATGAAAAGTGCTCAACATCAGTAATCACCAGAGAAATGCAAATCAAAACCACAAAAAGATAGGACTTCATTTCTCTTAGAATGACTGATATAAAATAGATAATAAGTGTTGGTGAAGATGTGACGAGAAAGAACCCTTTTGCACTGTTGGTGTGAATGTAAATAGATACAGCCACCATGAAAAACAGTATGGAGAATCTTCCAAAAAATTAAAAATAGGAAAAAAAAATAAATAGAAGCACCACATGATCCAGTAATAAATACTTCAGAGTATTTATCTGAAGGGAATGTGGACACTAATTCAAAAATATCTCTGCACCCCCATGTTCAATGCAGCATTATTTATAGCAGTCAAGACATGGAAGCAACCCAAGTGTCCATCTAATGGATGAATGGATAGAGAAAAAGTCGTGTATATATACAATGTAATATTGATCAGTCATTAAAACCAAAGAAAAAGTCCTGCTATTTGTGACAGCATGGATGAACCTTGAGGGCATTATGCTAAGTTAAATAGGCAAAGATGAATACCATGTGATGTTCCTTACATGCAGTATCAAATTTTAAAAAACCCCAAATAACAGCAACAAAAACTCTCAAGCTCATAGATACAGAGATCCAGTGGTAGTTTTCAGAGGCTAGGGATGAAGGATGTGTGAATTCGGTAAAGGAATTCTAAAGGTACAGACTTCCAGTTAGAAAATAAGTCAAGGAATGTCATGTACAGCATGATGACTATCGTTATTAATACTGCCTGATATATCTGAAAGTTTCTGCTGAGAGTAGGTCTGAAAGTGTCTCATCATAGGAAAAAAATTGTAGCTGTGTTGTGATGGGTAATCACTAGACTTACTGTGGTGATCATTTCACAATATATGTAAATATTGAATCATTATACCTGTAGAACTGATTTGTCATATGCCAATTATATCCTTTAAAAAAAAGAATTATTAATTTGAAAAAAGTGAATAATGAACCTGCAGAATGGGAGAAAATATTTGAAAAATCAAAAATCTGATAAGAGGCTTAAAACTCAACAACAGGACAAACAGCCCAATTTTTTTAAATGGGCGAAAGACCTGAATAGTCATTACTATTAATAGTTATTATGGCTTTTTCGTTTATATTTTTGTATTAAGGTTTGTTCATTGTTTTTCTGGACATGATGCTATTGCGCACTTAATAGACCATATTATCATGTAAACATAACTTTTTGTACACTGGAAAACCGGGACATTGTGTAGCTCGCTTTATTGCAATACTTGCTTTATTGTGGTTGCTTGGAACCATACCTGCAGTATCTCCGAGGTATACCTGTTTCTGCTTGCTCATGCTTCATTTTTGCTTTCTTCTGACCCGTCTTTGAATTTACTCATCCTCTCTTCAGATTTGTTGAGTCTTATGTTAAACCCATAAAATTGAATTCTTAATTGCAATGTTTATATATTTTCTCCTGTAATTTCCTTAGAGTTTTTAAATAAAATTTTTTGTTCCCTGCCAGAATTCTTTTTCTTACCATTTAATCTTTCAGCACCTCTAATTATGTTAAAATTTATGTGAGTTAGTCTCAATATCTGTATCTCCAGTGGCTCTTTTTCTCTGTCTGGTTTTCGCTTGATTGTTGGTCAGGTCTTACTTTGCACACATTATTGTTGATTGAGCTGCATGGTTTGTGTATGAAAAGTTATAGAGATAATTGGAAGCTCTGGATAATTTTATAATTCTTCCAAAGAAGATTTATTTTTGCTTCTGTGATAGGCAGTTGAGCTGCTCTGAAATAATTTTCATTCAATCAAGAATGCAGTGATTGGAAGCTGGGCTTCAGTTTTTTGACAGGCTGATTGTTTTTCTGATCACTTTTATGTTTAGGGTGTTTTTATTTGGGATCCACCCAAAACTCAAGGTTGTTTAACAAGTCAGTCAGTCAGTTCAGTCGCTCAATCATGTCTGACTCTTTGCGACCCCATGAACTGCAGCATGCCAGACCTCCCTGTCCATCACCAACTCCTGGAGTCCACCCAAACCCATGTCCGTTGAGTCGGTGATGCCATCCAACCATCTCGTCCTCTGTCGTTCCCTTCTCCTCCTGCCCTCAATCTTTCCCAGCATCAGGGTCTTTTCCAGCGAGTCAGCTCTTCGCATCAGGTGGCCACAGGATTGGAGTTTCAGCTTCAACATCAGTCCTACCAGTGAATACCCAGGACTGATCTCTTAGGATGAACTGGTTGGATCTCCTTGCAATCCAAGGGACTCTGAAGAGTCTTCTCCAACACCACAGTTCAAAAGCATCAGTTCTTCGGTGCTCAGCTTTCTTTATAGTCCAACTCTCACATCCATACATAACTACTGGAAAAACCATAGCTTTGACTAGACAGACCTTTGTTGACAAAGTAATGTCTCTGCTTTTTAATATGCAGTCTAGATTGACCATAACTTTCCTTGCGAGGAGCAAGCGTCTTTTAATTTCATGGCTGTAGTTACCATCTGCAGTGATTTTGGAGCCCAGAAAAATAAAGTCTGACACTGTTTCCACTGTTTCCCCATCTATTTGCCATGAAGTGATGGGACCGGATGCCATGATCTTCATTTTCTGAATGTTGAGCTTTAAGCCAACTTTTTCACTCTCCTCTCACTTTCATCAAGAGGCTTTTGAGTTCCTCTTGACTTTCTGCCATAAGGGTGGTGTCATCTGCATATCTGAGGTGATTGATATTTCTCCCAGCAATCTTGATTCCAGCTTGTGCTTCTTCCAGCCCAGCGTTTCTCATGATGTACTCTGCATATAAGTTAAATAAGCAGGGTGATGATATACAGCCTTGATGTACTCCTTTCCCAATTTGGAACCAGTCTGTTCTTCTATGTCCAGTTCTAATTGTTGCTTCCTGACCTGCATACAGGTTTCTCAAGAGGCAGGTCAGGTGGTCTGGTATTCCCATCTCTTGTAGAATTTTCCACAGTTTGTTGTGATCCACACAGTCAAAGACTCTACTCTTTATTGGACTCAGAATTCCATTTTCTTTTTCCTTCTAGCTCTGTGACAGTGATGCAAAACATTGCTCAACCTTTAAACTTCTTTCACTTTCAGAATCAGCCATCATTTATATATCAGAAAAGCAATTTTAGTGCCAGGCTCACGTCTCAGTTATTCTCTCTTCAGTACCCATGAACTGTTAGCATCTGGTGATGTTACTCTCCTAACTTTTCTGTTTTTTTCCTGCCCCAGCTAACCACAAAGCACCATTTTACTGTATATTTATCTCAAAACAATGTACTTGTTTAGTCTTGCTTGTTCCTAAGGTTTATGAATTATTTTATACCATATATTGATATATATATATATCCATATATTGATATGTATATCAATATATGGTATATAGTGACTTGCTGTTATCATTATGGATTTGTTTCTTAGAATAACCCTTGATGTTGAATCTAGCTGTAGTTCATTCATTCATTGTGCTTTATTATATCATTGTGTGAAGTATATCTCGTTTTCTTAATGGACACATGGTATATTTCCATTTCTTTCTTATTTTAAACAGTGCTCCCGTGATTTTGTTTTTCTTCTTTATAGAACCTTCCAATGCATATGAGTACAAATTTCTCCAGGTTACATTCACAAGAGTGGTATACTTATGACCATCAGTCTGTACATTTAATTTTTCAATTTATTGCTGAAGTATTTTTCAGAATGGTTGTAAAACCTTATTTCCCTTTCAGCAGCATATGACATTATTGTCAAATTACTTAATTTTTGTCTGTCTAATTAATATAAAGTAATATCTCTTAATTTGCATTTCCCTGGTTACTAAGAATGTTTATGTCTAGTCATCATTCATGTTGCCTCTTTTCTGAAATTCCTCTTGATGTCTTTTGCCTTTTTTTCTTTCTTGGGTTGTTTATGTTTTTATCACAGGTAATCTTTACACACTTAATATTTTTTTCAGGTACATGTTAAAGTGTGTTCATAAAATGTATAAAATCCTATTTATGGTGTGTCTTTCTATTCCCTTCATAGTGTCCTTTGAACAAAAGTTATTAATTTTAATGTAACTAAATTTATCATTCTTTTCTCTTGTAGTTAGTGCTTTTTATATCTTAAGAAATTATTTCCTATGCCATTGTCATAAAAATACTCTCTCATATGTTGTTTTAAAAGTTTTAAGGTTTTCTTTTCACACATAAAATTTTTAATCCATCTGGTTTTGATTTTTTTGCTTTTTTTGTATGCTGTGACTCAAGAACTCCATTTCTTTCTGTTCTCCATTAGGAGAACCAACTTTCCCAGCATAATTTCTAGAATGTTCTCTCCTTCCAATCATCTGCAGTGCTATCATTCTTATACAGCCTGTATTTTTTCCCATTGCTTAGTTTGCTCATCTACAATGTGTCTTTTATTAAAATTTTGTAGTTTTCTCTGTAAGCAGATTTAAATATTTCTCTTATACAGCTTTGTTAGGTATTTCAGTTTTAAGAATTATTTTGTTGGTGGTGAATTTGGGCAGTTATTTTATAGTTTTTAATCTTATTATCTTGTGCTAAACTCTTTTTCACTTTTCATCATAATTATGAGAAAGGCTCATTTTGATTGTTTCCTTATCCATAAATATTTTATTGCTACATATTTTCTTATATTTCTACATGTATTTCCTGTACTTACCTTTTTTCATCTCAGCTTCATCTATCAGTTTTTGAAAGAGATATATTCAAGTGTTCTGTTGTAATGATGAAGTTTTTAATCTTTTTTAAAAAAATCGTTTTTGTTTATTTGACATTATCCTGCTAGTTTTACAGATGTTCATAATTTTGTATCTTATAAGATTAAAGAATTATATGTCAGTAAACTTTTTATTAAAATATTAGTATCCCATTTAACTCCATACCCCGTTTATATGCCTTTTCATCTTAACTAGTATATTTGTCCATTAGTTTTAGATTTTTTGTGTGTTTGTTTTTAGTTTTATTGCATCTATTATTATTATTTTTTTTTTTTTTAATTTTTGAACCTGTCTGTCTATTGATCTTGTGAAAAGAAAGTGAAAGTGAAGTCGCTCAGTCGTGTCCAACTCTTTGTGACCCCATGGACTGTAGCCTACCAGGCTCCTCTGTCCATGGGATTTTCCAGGCAATAGTACTGGAGTGGATTGCCATTTCCTTCTCCAGGGGATCTTCCCGACCCAGGGAAGATCGTACGATGTTTTTTATTTTCTGTTTGTAATAATTTATGCGGATTGAATTTTCTTGTGAATTAAATATTTATGTGGAAGGCATCTTTGAATAATTCTTTCAAACTGGCTTGTAATTTGAAAGATTTATGAAAATATTTTTCTCCCTATTCTTAAAATATTAGAATTCTATTTTTCAACTCTCTTGGCTGTGGAAAATTCAGAACATTGTTTTTTGGCATGTGGTCTTGCCACCAAGAAATCTCAAGTTGATGTGGTTCTTGTTATTTTTGGTAGGTTCCTCTATGGGAGCTTTGGGATTTTGGGGGATGTTCTTAGTTCAGAAATTTCGTCAGTATGTTTCTAATGAGATTCTTTTTTTCATTATTTCCACTTCATGCTTTGAAGGTGCTTCTCTCCTGAAGACTTGGTCCTTAAACTATTTGTAAATAGCTCTGTGTGTCTGGAGAACTTGCCTTCTGTATTGGAACTACCTATCCTGTTGCTAGAAGGTCATCGGAGGTGCTCTTTGACAAATTTCTGTTTCCAACTAGAAATTGTGCATGTCAGGTTGAGGTGAAAATGGGATCTCCTGTGTTCCAAGATTGAGTTCAGCTCTTTGATCACCTTACTTATTGCCTGGCTGCTACTGTAAATTCACATCTCTTGATACTTTCAGTTTATCATCTCAGTATTACTCTATGATTATTCTAAAAAGATGACTTTTTGGAGGGTGTTTTCTGTGTTTTTCTGGAGATGTCAATCCTCTAGCTCTGTTTTTTTGTTTGTTTTCTTTTTGCTGTATATTTTCTGTTTTTTGAAATTTTTCTATGGTTTTGGTTTTGTTTTCTGGGCTTCCCTGGTGGCTCAGACGGCAAACAGTACACAATGCAGGAGACCTGGGTTTGATCCCTGGGTCAGGAGGATCCCCTGGAGAAGGGAATGGCTACCCACTCCAGGATACTTGCCTGGAGAATTCCTTGAACAGAGGATCCTGGCCGGCTACAATCTTTGGGGTCACAAAGAGTTGGACATGACTGACTAACACTGACTTTTTTGCTTCCTAGCCCAGCTACCGGGGTAAGAGGGATGGGTGTGGGGTGGGGTGTGTGGGTGTGAGTGTGTGTTGCCTTTAAGTAGGAAGATACTAATGTATGTTTTCTGTTACTTCAGCTGCAAGCCTTTATATTTGTTCCCTGCTCAGGACTTTTTGCAGCTACCTTTCCCCTTGTTTATGAACTATAGCTGACCATTGAGCAAAATGAAAGTTAAAGCTGCCAACCCTTTGTGTTGTGGAAAAATCTTTTTACAATTTATAGTCAGCTCTCTGTATGTTGTTCCTTGGGCATTTGTGATTCAGTCAAACATAGATTGTGTATAGTGTGTTACTGTAGTATGTATTCACTTAAAATCTACATGTTGGTGGACCTGCACAGTTCAAACTTGTCTTATTCAGGGGTCATG
Organism: Bubalus kerabau; assembly: GCF_029407905.1. Lineage (NCBI taxonomy): Eukaryota > Metazoa > Chordata > Mammalia > Artiodactyla > Bovidae > Bubalus > Bubalus kerabau. The sequence continues at coordinate 28,906,124 of NC_073635.1, read as the reverse complement.
TATCCTTTTTGGCTCCATTGATTTTTATCCTATTCCTTGCTGGCTGCCTTAAATAAATGAAACATTAGTCTTAAAGGGGGTTAAGCAAGGAAGTGTACATAAGTTGTTAAAGTCAGTCCTGTCTCATACTTGCAAAGAACCAACTGGAGCTGGAAGCATAAGGTTCATTTTGGTGCTAGTGAAAACAGGTCTTTCAAACTTTTTGTGTAAGTAACAAAACATAGTCATATATAATGACTGTTGCTGTAGAAGGTAAAGATTTCATTCATTCTCTATATATTAATTACATATGAGAATTTGTATCTTAAAGTCCTTAATTTTTGTTTAGCTTCCAGGAAAAAAGACAACTAAGCTTTGGGTTCCAGATGAAGAGGTTTCACCTGAAACAATGGTCAAAGTGAGTGACATGCACAGATCTGCTGATTTTAATCTACTTAATATACCCTATTATTATTATATTATAGGTGTTAATAGTTCCTGTTATAAAGATATGGCTATTGAAGTAATTCAAGTTTTTATGTTTCTTCTGTGACATCCTTTGGGCCATGAGAGTATAGGGTGATACTGAGAAACCTGAGACTTTGGGGAGCTGCACATAATATAGTTTGGAAAATAAAAAGAGTGAAAACTCCTTCCATGTTACTTTTTCTTAGATATCAATATTTTAATGGCAGAAGACAATGCTGGCTTTAAGTACCTTCTCCTTTCAGTAAAGATGGTCATCCAGGTTTTAAGACTGTTGAGCATGGCTTCCCAGGTGACGCTAGTGGTAAAGAATCAGCCTACCAACGCAAGAGAAAGAATCTGCCCGTCAGTGCCCGAGATGAGGGTTCGATCCCTGGGTCAGGAACATACCCTGAAGGAGGAAATGGCAACCCATTTCCAGTATTCTTGCCTGGGAAATCCCATGGACAGAGGAGCCTGGCAGGCAACAGCCCATACAGTCACAAAAGAGTTGGACATAACTGAGCATGCACGCACATCTTTTCCATGGGATTTGATAAACTTTTTTATTTAAAAAAATTTAACCTGTAATTTCTTGAGTTAGGAGTTGTATATAAAAGATTGCTTATCGCTTCTGTAGAAGTATTACTTCTCTAAAACCGTATGTAGTCTGTAATATAGACCTCAGTCTGCTACCCAAGGTGTGAAGGCCAAGAACAAATACATTAAATATTGTTTTTCTAATTATACTTTCTTATAAATAATTTTGTTGTATATTTATGTTTCATACTGTGAACTACTTTTTCACATTATTGCAGTTTTAGATTCTGATACTGTTTCTCCAGACCTGTAGGGCAGTCTTCCTTTAGCATCATTGAATGATGCTGGAAACTTTTGAGTTCAAGTATGAAACAGTTTTCTCTGCATTGGTCTCAAGCAGCAGTTTTGTATAGTTGGACAACACTGTATTAGAAGGCAGGCTGCCTGCGCTTAAGTTCATGGTTACGAAGTGGCCAAGGAAGAGAATCTGAAGAGTGTAAGCCACATACCATAGTCTGAAACCCATTTAGCTCTGAAGCTTCAGATCTATAAAAAGTAAGGTAATATGTAAAAAAGAGAAAATGTGTTGTACCACTTCAGAAAGGGTTGTTCCAAATATTAGAGGCAGTAACAGGTATTAAAGTACTGATATTAAGTACTGCATAATTATGAAAAATGCAGTACAAATGTAATGTGGTATAAACTCTTAGTTTATAAACTCACAAAAGATGAAATATGATTTGCATTTGGGAACTTTATGGATTAGGGAAGTTAACATGATTTTACTGTGGATTCTAAAGGGTAGAGTGTTGGAGAAACATTTTTTAAAAAGCAGGAAGAACCAGTTTTTAGATAAATCATTCGTCAGTTACCAGGAGGTGGAACGTGAGACATTTTTAAAACATTCAGTTATCCTCACACATGCAAATAAAAATAATTTTTTCTTTCCTATTCTTAAAACGCATCTATTAAAGACATTTCTTCATTCTTTCTCAAAGCTAACATAGAGTTTCTTTGAACAGTAGCAATGTTGTGTCAATTTGTATTTTAAATAGATTCAGGCTATAAAAATGATGGTTCGATGGCTACTTGGAATGAAAAATAATCACAGTAAATCAGGAACCTCTACTTTAAGATTGCTTACAACAATATTGCACAGTGATGGAGACTTGACAGAACAAGGGAAAATTAGGTATGTAATTACAGCTTCAGCATTCTTTGGATTACACAATATGTTAACATCTGATGTAGTTTTTGAATGATGGTTTCTTTTTAAACAAAATAATACAGATTTGTAGATATGCATATACTTTTATTGTAATAGGCTTTTGTATAGTGGTTATTTCAAAATGACAGTCCCATGTCTAGTGCAGATTACTGCCGAATGCTTTTAAGTATTTTTAACAGTAGATGTTTACTTTTTTTAATACCTCATATGAAATTGTTAATGTACCAATCAGTAACTGGTGTTTTACATTCTTGTTAATATCTAAATGCAAAAGAAAAGACTAAATAGAAAACAACTTATCTGAATCTGTTTCCAGAAGTATTGTTGTTGTTGTTTAGTTTTGCTCAGTCCTGTTTGACTCTCTGCGACCCCATGGACTCCAGCACACCAGACTCCTGTCCTCTGCTGTCTCCTGGAGTTTGCTCCGACTCATGTCCATTGAGTTGGTGATTCTATCTAATCATCTCATCCCCTGCTCCTTTTGACATCAGTCTTTGCCAACATCAGTGTCTTTTGCAATGGAATTGGCTCTCTGAAAGTGAAAATATATGCATACGTGGAAAATGCACTTGACACAAAGTATTAAAAATACACATAAATACTATACTTTTTTGTTTTTTTGTTTGTGTTTTGTTTGAAAGATGTATAGTCTAGTGATTGAAAACATGAACTCTGAATTCCAGATTCAAATCCTGGGACCACATCTTAGCAGCTTGGTACCTTTCAGTAAGTTACTGTAACTGCTCTGTACCTCAGTTTCCTCAACTATAAAACAGAGATGATGATTAATGCCTATCTCATCTAGCTATTATGGTAATCAAAAAAGTTAGTATATTTAATGTATTTAAAACACTGCCCAGCACATAGTAATTAGATATATTGATGGTAGTGGTTATGTCAGAATTAGCTAAAATTTAGAAGTTTGTCCTCTGTGAAAATACAGGTGCCATTTATAGCATCTTATTGGTAGTTAAAAATATGAGAGTAACTTCCCCCACCTTTTATATATATACGTGTGTGTGTGTGTACACATCTAGCTTAAAGTCTTTAGGACCAAATATAAATGGTAATTGTCAGCTGCTTAATACTTTGCCATCTTTGCTTCATTTCTTATATGTTTTGCTCATACAGTACTTTTTGCATAGAATATTAGCATTAACACATTCTTCTCAAACAGATCAAATAAAAAGAAAGTTCTGTAAGGTATTCCACATGTATAACTCATTTATTACCTTTTCAGTAAAATTAGTTGTCTCTACCTTCTACTCTTATAATTTATGTTAGCATCCAAGAGTTACATAATAATTAGAAAAATTTCCTTAGTATTGATACATTTTGTCTGAAATTTACTAATTACATTATTTATGTGCATACTTAGGTCTCATGCCACTTGTTTTTATTCATAGTATTCTTTAACAAAATCACATGTGTTCTTGAATTCTGTAAGTGTGTGTGAATTACATTGGATCTGTCTGCATTTTTTAAAAACATTTAATGAAGTATAGTTGATTTACAATAGTGTGTCAATTTCTGCTGTGCATCAAAGTGATTCAGTTAAATACACACACACACACACATACATACATACATACATACATACATACATGCCTTTTCATATTCTTTTGTGTTGTAGTTTGTCACAGGATGTTGAAAATAGTTCCCTGTGCTATACAATAGGGCCTTGTTGTTTCTCCATCCTACAGCTGAAAGTTTGCCTCTGCTAATCCCAAACTCCCACTCCTTTTCTCCTCTACGCCTCCTCCCCCTTGGCAACCACATGGCTTTTTTCTATTTCTGTGAGTTTGTTTTTGTTTTGTAGATTCATGATTTGTGTCACATTTTAAATTCCACATGTAAGTGATATCATATGGTATTTGTCTTTCTCTTTCTGACTTTGCTTAGTATGGTAATCTCTAGGTCCATTCATGTCACAAATGGCAGAATTTCATCTTTTTGATGGCTAAGTAATATTCCACTGTATACACATACCATATCTTACTTTGTCCATTCATCTGTCGATGGACATTTACATTGTTTCCATGTCTTAGCTATTGCAAATAGTGAACATAGGGGTGCATTTATCTTTTTAAGGTTAGTTTTGTCTTGATGTATGCCCAGGAGTGGAATTGCTGGAACTTTGTTTTTAGTTTTTTGAAGAACCTCCATATTGTTTTCCATAGTGGCTGCACTGATCTACATTCCTACGGACAGTGTAAGAACAGTGTCCTTACACAGTGAAGGAACTTTTCTTCACACCCTCTCCAGCATTTGTTGTTTGTATGCTTTTTAATGATGGCTATTCTGACTGTGAGGTGGTACATCATTGTAGTTTTGATTTGCATTTCTCTAGTAATCAGCAATATTGAGCATCTTTTCATGTACCTATTGGCCATCTGTATGTCTCCTTTAAAGAGATGTATATTTAGATTTTTTATTTTTTGATTGGCTTGCTTGTTGTTGAGTTTTATGAGCTGTTTCTGTATTTTGGAAAGAAAGCTGTTATTTGTCACATCATTTGCAAATATTTTCTGCCTATCTCTAGGTTGTTTTCATTTTGTTTGTGGTTTCCTTTGCTGTGCAAAAGCTTGTAAGTTTAATGAGGTCCCATTTGTTTATTTTTGCTTTTATTTCTATTGCCTTGGGAGCCTGACCTGTGAACACATTGTGTGATTTATGTCAGAATATTTAGGCTTTCTTCTGTGAGTTTTATGGTGTCATTTTGTTTTTAAGTATTTAAGGCATTTTGAGTTTATTTTTGTGTATGGTGTGAGAGTGTGTTCTTACTTGATTGACTTACATGCAGCTGTCCATCTTTCCCAGCACCACTTGATGAAGAGATTGTCTTTTCCTCATTGAATATTCTTGCTTCCTTTGTCAAAGATGAATTGTTCACAGGTTTGTGGATTTATTCTGGGCTCTCTACTCTGTTCCATTGATCCATGTGTCTGTTTTTGTGCCAATAACATACTGTTTTGATTATGGTAGCTTTTTTGTATTGTCTGAAGTCTGAAGGACAATGCCTCCTGCTTTGTACTTTTCCTCAGGATTACCTGGCAATTCTGAGTCTTTTTTGGTTCCGTTTACCTTTTAGGATTATTTGTTTTAATTCTGTGAAAAGTCTCATGGGTAATTTGATAGGTATTACCTTAAATCTGTAGATTGCTTTGAATAATATGGCCATTTTAATAACAGTATTAACTCAATTCAAGAGCTGGGATGTTTTTCCATTTCTCTGAATCATCTTCAGTTTTCTTTATTAATATTTTGTATTTCTCAACATATAAGTCTTTCATTTCCTTGGTCAGATTTATTCCTAAGTATTTTATTTTGGTGGTACAGTTTTAAAAGGGATTGTTTGTTTACACTCACTTTCTGATATTTGACTGTTGCTGTAAAGAAATGCAGCCTGTTTTTGTATATTAATCTCGTCTCCTTCTACCTTGCTGAATTCATTTATCAGTTCTAGTAGTTTCTGTGTGGAGTCTTTAGAGTTTTCTATGTTGTATCATCTGCATATAATAATAATTTTTACCTCTTCTCTACCAATTTGAATACCTTTTATTTCCTACTCTGCTTTAGCTGGGACTTCTAATACTATGTTGAAGTGAAGTGGTGAGAGTGGGCATCCTTTTTTTCCAGAATATACTGGGAAGGCTTTCAAGTTCTTACTGTTGAATATTATTTGGGCTGTGGGTTCATCATAAATAGCTTTTATTATGTTGAGCTATGTTCCCTCTGTACTCATTTTCATCAGGGTTTTGTATCATGAATGAATGTTGACTTTTATCAATTCTGCATCTATTGACATGATCATGTGGTTTTAATCCTTTCTTTTGTTGATGTGGTGTATCACATTAATTGATGTGCATGATTTGAACTATCTTTGTGACCCTGGGGTGAATCCAGCTTGGTTGTGGTGTATGACCTTTTTTATGTGTTGAATTCAGGTTGCTGATACTTTAAGAACTTCTGTGTTTATTTATCAAGGATATTGACCTGTAATTTGCTTTTTTGATGGTGTCTTTGTCTGGTTTCGGTAACTTCATTACCAAACTTCAGGGTGATGGTGACTTCATAGAATGTCTCTGGGAGTGTTTTCTTCCTATTCACTCTTTTGGAAGAGTTTAAGAAGTTCTTTTTTGTATGTTTTATAGAATTCCCCAGTGAAGCCATCTGGTCTTGAAGTTTTGTTTGTAGGGAGTGTTTTTGGTTTGGTTTTTTAAATTACAGATTCTGTATTGGTCTGGTTATCTGTTTCTTCTTGCTTTTTAGTGGGCTGTATGTTTCTAAAAGTTGTCCTTTTCTTCCAGTTTCATAGTATTGTTCATAGTAATTCTCTTTCAGTTTCCTTGTATTTCTGCAGTTTGAGTTGCGATTTCTCCTCTTTCATTTCTTATTTTGTTTATTTGAGTCTTGTCTTCTTGCTGAGCCTGATCAGAGGTTTGTCAATTTTTGTTTGCCATGTCAAAGAATCAGCTCTTGGTTTTATTGATTTTTTTTTTTTTTTGGATATTGTTTTTAAATCGCTGTTTTATTTGTTTCCTCTCTGATCTTTATTATTTCCATCTGCTGACTTTAGGTTTGTGATTTGATGGTTTTCTTTTGTATTATTTTTGTATTCTCTTCTTTTTGATTTTTGTTAATCTGTTATTATGTTTTTGATTTGTGCCTGCCCTGGTTTTCAAATATATTAAACCTGTTCATATACCTACTTGCTTTAGATTTAGGTAATCATACAAACTGAAACACATTCTAGGAAAAGACAAATCTATATTTTCTTACTCTCCTCTCCCACATTTTATAATTTTGTTGTCCTTATACATCCTCATAGTGACACTTTTGCTGTTCGTTTGGTAATCATTGCTTTCACAGTAATTTTATTTTTTTGAAGAATTTGTGTACTTATTTCAGTGATTTACTTTCCAATTGTGATTTTCTCTTTCTTATAGATTCTTGCATCTTTTCTACTTAGAAAGGACCTTTCAATATTTCCTTTAAGATAGGTTTAGTATTGTATTCTTTAAGTTACTGTTTTTCTGAGAAATTCTTTATTTCTCCTTCTATTCTATAGGATAGTCTTGCTGGGTACAGTATCCTGGGTTGCAGATTTTTCACTTTTGGACTTTGAATATATCTTGCTACTTCCTTCTGGCCTGCAGTGTTTCTGTAGAGAAATGAGCTGATAGCCTTTTGGGGATTCCCTTGTAGTTAACTCGTCTTCTCTTGCTGCCTTTAAAATCTCTCTTTAACATTTGCCACTTTTATTATAATGTGTCTTAGTATAATCTGTTTGGATTTATCTTGGGAAGGGCACTTTGTGCTTCCTCTATTTGGATATCTGTTTCTTTCTTTAGGCCTGGTAAGTTTTCAGCCATAATTTCTTCAAGGACATGTTCATTCCCCTTTCTTTTTTTTCTTCCAGAATCCCTATCATACATAGATTTGGATGCTTCATATTATCCCATAGGTCTCTTATATTGCCTTTTTTTAAGGGGTGGTTGTCTGCTGATCTACTTGGGTAATTTCCATTTTTCTGTCTTCCAGAAAAATGGAAATTTTTCATTTTCCCATTTAAATAAATGGAAATTATTCCTTCTGCTGTCCATAGCCTTTAGTTCGGCTTTGGTCTCTTCTAATGAATTCTCTGTTTTTTTCCTTGGCCCCTGCTTATAGTTTCCAATTCCTTTTCACAATAATCTACATCTGTATCAGTGGCCTTTCTTAATTCCTGTAGTATTTTCATTCATTTTCTCCATTTTGAATTCAGTGTCTGTTAGACTGAAGAAGTCTGTTTCATTTTTCTTTCAGGGGAATTCTCTCTGTTAATGGAGAGTGCTTTTTCTGCTTCTTTATTTTACTTTTATTTCTTTTGCTCTGTGAGTCTAGAGCAGTTACCTGCTGTAGTCTTTGAGGGCTGTTTTTCTGTGGAGGTGACCCTGTGTAGCCTGTGTGAGTTTAATATTTTTTGGTGTGAGGGCTGTTTTTTAGTATGGATGCCTGCAGCCTGTTTCTTCCGTGTATGCTGGCCATTATCCCCTTGATAGGAGCTGTGACAGATGTAGTGACCAGAGCCTGCATAAGCTATCGACCGGGCCTCCTCTTTGGTCTGTGATTGTCATTGCCCTGTTGGGGCAGGGTCTGCTCCCAGGTTGTTGGGAGTAGAAGCCCCTGATCCATTTCTGATCTGCACTGCAAGGGAGGTAGGATTGGAACCCCCTACCAGAAGAGGAGCCACTGAGTATTGTTCCACTGGAGCTGCGTACCTGTGAGTATGCTCCGTTGTGTCAGCTTCACCTTTTGTGTGAACTCACAAAGTGCACTGTTGTTGGCACTGCCTTCGCCTCACCTCAAGCGTGGCTATGCTGGCAGTTGGTCTTGGTGTCTCTCAGGAGTTGTTTTCACAAGGTCACCAGTGCAGATACACTGAAGTCAGGTCCCAAGACTGTAGTAGTTGCATGCCTGGACCCCTGGACCCGCTGTGGGAGCTATGGAGGCACTGCAGACCCTGGCCTGGCCCAGCCCCCGAGTGTACGTGCCCACAAAGCCCACAGCTGCTAAGGCCAGACCCGTCCACCTGCAGGAGCTCTCGTTGGGTCTGTGTTCTTAAACTAGTCTTCAAAAACATTGTTGTAGTGGACAGAGGAGCTTGGCAAGCTGCATTCCGTGGGGTCACAAAGAGTCAGACACAACTGCGTGCGCGCGCGCGCACACACACACAATTTTAATTAGTTATTTTTTAAATTTTACTAAATTCCAACAAGGAAATCAGATTTTCCTTAGCAGTGGTTGAGGGGTTTATCTTATAATAACTACTTGAAATATTGCTATTGATGAACTGAAAATATCTCTGCAACCTGTAACTTCAGAACCTTATTAATGTTGGCATACAATCTGTAAATATTTTTACATAATTGTTAGAAGGATAAAGGAAGAGTTTTAAACCAACTAGATCTTTAGATCTTGGAAGATTAAGATTTGTTTCTTTTGCATCCTGGAAGATTAAGATTTACCTCTTTTACATCCCTCTCATAATGGTGTATTTGTTGTATGTATAGTAAATAATAATGTTTTACTATGGAGCTACATAGGAAGTCCTAATTAAGGAGTTACAACTTCCCTCCTTACAATATTTCAGTGAATCAGTAATTCATCTGATATGTCTCTGTATTAGGAAGGATTATTTAAATATATTTACTAGTCAAGAATTTCCTAATTGCTTAAATATATCCCATTTTACAACAGATTTTCTTCCCTTAAAAAGAGGCTCTTGATATTTCAAAATTGAATACTACCTAAAAATAGTAATTTTTTAAATCTACTGTACCTGCTTTTATGTTAACTTCTTTTGTACTTAACACCATAGTTTTAGTTGAATGATCAGCAAGTTATGATATTTTGTGCCTAATACATAAGTAAACACATATCCCCGAAAAAATCCATAGTGGAAGACTTGAGACCTAATAACTGAACATACAAATAGATTCGTCCTAGGCTTGGCTGAAAGCTTTCTGTGTAGAACAAGAGAATTCAATGACTAGCTTAGACTTGTGTTCAAGAAAAGAATTTTATTCTATTGGACACCATCTTCCAAACATAATATAGTGGTCAGTATCACTGAATTGTTTTCTGCCTTTTTATTTTAGGCCAGAGGAATTTTTATAAAATTAGATACACAAAGTAGGAATATTCTTGTGCAGATGTTTAGAAATCTAATTCATATTCTTTCTTGCTTATTTTTCAGTAAACCAGATATGTCACGCCTGAGACTCGCTGCTGGGAGCGCAATTGTGAAGCTGGCCCAGGAGCCCTGTTACCATGAGATTATCACGTTAGAACAGTATCAGCTGTGTGCTTTAGCTATCAATGTAAGGAAAATGGTTGGTTGTACAGAACATGATTCTTTGTGTTCTTTGACTTTTAGTACTTGTGGTACTTCAGTATTTAAAACATCCGTTTATTATGATTTTAGTTTTGGTAATATTATTCAGGTACTTGACTAGGCAATATGAGAAATGAGATTTTTGCGAAGCCCATAATTTTCTGGTTTACTATTCCCTCTTTAATTATGGAGATAACCTTATTTTGCCATAAAATGAGAATTGTTTAAAAATAACATATTAAATTTCTTAGAAAACAACATATGTAATTAATTTTTCAAATTGGTAGTACTTGCAGTCTATCGATTTATTGGATTCTTGGTCTGATATTTCTTAGGGTGTTAGTGGTATTGGTTGTTAAGTAGAAATTTTTTTAAAAAATTAGGGCAAGTATGAATGTTAAGAAAGATGGACTTTGTTTGAAACTTGCTGTGTGTAGTAAGTATGTTCAGATCATCAGTTAAATGTCCATTTTGTCCAGAGAACATCCATGCTTGTTAAATTCTATAGACTTTGTTTTCTAGCATACTGTATATGTTACTGTCTCAGTCACCAAATTCCCAATGCGAAAGTTCAGATTACCTAAGTTTAAAGGTTGTTTTAGAATTCTGTTGACTGTGAAACATGTATTCATTGTAAAACGTTAATTATTAGCACATTCTCACAATTTACAAATATGGGATTACCCTATTGTAAACAAAGCTTTTTCCTAATTTTGTTCTTCCTTTCAACCACAGGCTTGTCTCTGCTCTCTTATCCTCTCACTCTCACCTGCTCACGTTTTAGCATTTGCTTTCACTGTTTTCCAAAAATGATCTAATTAAGTCCCCCAGTCCAATGATCTTAATCTTTATTATACATGTCCTTTTGGCATCATTTGGCACAACTCATTGCACCTTTATTTTTGAAATAGTTTTTTTTTGGCTTTTGTCTCCTGATTTTTGTCATACTTCACGACTACATTTTCTGGCCCTTCTCAAGTTTCTGGACCCACTTCCAACGCCAAACAGAAATTTCAAACTTTTATTTTCTGAGAACATAAGACTGAATCTCTCCCAAATCTATTTTTCCTGACACACAGAGAACCTCAGTAAACATTAAGTAAAGGTGAATGGCATTTCTTAGACCTAAAAGCATGATTTATATTTGACTATTTGCTTGTGTTTGCACCTTGTCACAAAAGTACAGATAATTCTGTCCTTTGATATCTATTACATCTTTTTTATTCATACCTTCTTAACCTTAACCATTCTGATTGCTGTACCCATCGTTAGCTGTCATCTGTGCCGTTGGGAGACTTTCTCTATGGTGGGTTAAATTTCCCTATCAACTTCTGGTCATGTTATTCCCCTGGTCAGAAATATTTATATTTTACCTTGCCATTCAAGCCCTTCTAATATTTGGACCTGCATATGGACTGGAAGGAACACAAGCTGGAATCAAGATTGCCGGGAGAAATATCAATCACCTCAGATATGCAGATGACACCACCCTTATGGCAGAAAGTGAAGAGGAACTCAAAAGCCTCTTGATGAAAGTGAAAGAGGAGAGTGAAAAAGTTGGCTTAAAGCTCAACATTCAGAAAACGAAGATCATGGCATCCGGTCCCATCACTTCATGGGAAATAGATGGGGAAACAGCGGAAACAGTGTCTCACTTTATTTTTCTAGGCTCCAAAATCACTGCAGATGGTGACTGCCGCCATGAAATTAAAAGACGCTTACTCCTTGGAAGGAAAGTTATGACCAACCTAGATAGCATATTCAAAAGCAGAGACATTACTTTGCCAACAAAGGTCCGTCTAGCCAAGGCTATGGTTTTTCCTGTGGTCATGTATGGATGTGAGAGTTGGACTGTGAAGAAGACTGAGCACCGAAGAATTGATGCTTTTGAACTGTGGTGTTGGAGAAGACTCTTGAGAGTCCCTTGGACTGCAAGGAGATCCAACCAGTCCATTCTGAAGGAGATCAGCCCTGGGATTTCTTTGGAAGGAATGATGCTAAAGCTGAAACTCCAGTACTTTGGCCACCTCATGTGAAGAGTTGACTCATTGGAAAAGACTCTGATGCTGGGAGGGATTGGGGGCAGGAGGAGAAGGGGACGCCAGAGGATGAGATGGGTGGATGGCATCACTGACTTGATGGACTTGAGTCTGAGTGAACTCCGAGAGTTGGTGATGGACAGGGAGGCCTGGCGTGCTGCGATTCATGGGGTTGCAAAGAGTCGGACACGACTGAGCAACTGAACTGAACTGAAATGCTAGGCTGGAGATATGCACAGAGTACTAGTAGAGCACAGTACTAGATAAGCACAGAGGGTTCAGGATTAAGATTTACACAGTGATTTCTACAAGATATGGGAGCTGTCCTTGAAGATGAGGACGGGTTAGCTACTAGAGTGGAGGTGGGTGGTTTAGGAGAGCGAGTAGTGTGAGAAAAGCAGGCACAGTGATGAGCAGTTCATTTATAGAACGAAAAGGAACGTGATGTTGCTGAAATGGATTAGTAACTCCTTCCTTCGGAGTTGTGCGTTTTAATCTGAACAGTTTTTTTAAATGATAGAACTAAATATATAAATTGGACAGTTTTATCTTAGTAAATGAAAAAGGTAAATAAGAGTTAGTGTTCAGACTTGTTTTTATATATCTCATTTAAGTTAAGGTGGATTAATATTTACTAGTTTTTATCTATTCAGTGTGTTCTCACACAGGTAGCTGGTAGTCATTTTAAGGTCCAAGTTATCACTCTGGCCTCCATACTAACTTGTCACATCTTAGTCCTGTGAACTGGAGCACTGGTTGTGGGTACACATGCTATGTTTATTCTTCTAATTACCTGATATAGTGGATTTCCTATCCAAAGTTGTTACTTCCTCTGATACCATGTAGGTAACATGTGGAATAATGTCTTCCAGGATGAATGCTATCAAGTAAGACAAGTGTTTGCTCAGAAACTTCACAAAGGCCTTTCTCGATTACGGCTTCCGCTTGAGTATATGGCAATTTGTGCACTTTGTGCAAAAGACCCTGTAAAAGAAAGAAGAGCTCATGCCAGGCAGTGTCTGGTAAAAAATATCAATGTGAGACGCGAGTATCTGAAACAGCATGCAGCTGTTAGCGGTAAGCTTGTGTGAAAATGAAGAGTGTACTTTCCCATCTTGCCAGTTTCAGTTTTGTGGAGCACAAAATGACGTTACTGTTGTTTATTATATTCTAATCAGCCCTCATTAAGTAAGTTGTTATTACTATTTTTCAGTAGCAACTTTTCCTCGTAAAAGGTCATTTTAAAATATAAATGTATGGGTATTTAAATATCAACCCATAGTTTTTTATGCAACTGACTAAAAGGCCAAGGGGAAAAAGCAGGAACTTTGGAGGTAAATGAAACAGTAAGAGGTACATTTATGAAGATTGTCTAAGTACTCTTTTAGTTTAAAAAAGTCCAGGTCTTTAAACTTTATTGGTTGTCCTCACCTGTAGCTGACATTAATATCAGGGTCCTGTGTGCCTTTTTAAAATTTGTTCACCTTACTCTGTCCACACTATTAGTTTTTGTGTCGCTGACTTCTGTGACTTGATCAACAGCATTAAAAGCCATCCAGTTATGCAAGTCAGAAGTCAGAGGCATTCTTCATGCCTCCTTTTTTCCTCTCATTGGTCACTGAATCCTCTTAATTCTTCTTTTGGGTGTCTTCACTGTTTGTCCCCAACTCCCCTATCCTGCTGTATTTCACTTGAATTATCATATGTACTCCTAACTAAGTGCGTGTTGTAAATGTTCCCCTGCCTCCAGCCGAGCCACACCACTGTCAAAATTATCTTCCTAAAACAGATCCGCTCACGTCATTTTCTTGCATGAAACCTTGGTTGGCTCCTTGGGATCAAGTAGAAGCTCATTAGCATGATGCTTTGTAGTTAACTCTCAGCCTGAGTTTTAAACTTTCTCTCTGGCTACTCCAGAATGTAAATTATTTGCTCCTTGTACTCTGGATTATTTGAAATTTGTCTAGCCAGCTTTTTTCTCTGTTGTCAACTCTGTCTGGAAATTTTGCCTCCCCCTTCTGGCCAAACAAATAAACAAAACCAAGGAGAGAAGTTTGCCCCTTTTGAATCTTTTAAAATACAGTTTTGAGACCCTCTTTCTTTCTCTTCCTACTTCGCCTTGAGGGTTCTGGAGTTAAATCTCACCTGTGCCACTTCTGCCATTTACCGGTTGTATTTGGGCGGGTTGTTTATGCAGTCTGAGCCCTAGTTTCCTTTTTGTCAGATTGGTATAGTTTTACTTGTATCTTATGGTGGTTATGATTAAAAAGTTGTATATATAAAGCACCTGGCATAATGCATGGTTCAAAGAAATACTCAGAAGTCATTAGCTGTTCTTATTTCAGGGTACTGTCCATGGTGAAGTGGGGCTTCTGTCCTGGTCCTGTCTGTGCTCAGTGTGAGGTCTTTGTCTAGTCTTTTTTTATGTGTGTGTGTCTAGTCTTATGCATCTTTATATTTAAAATAGTAAGCCCTACTAAAATAGTAGGTCTGGAAAAGAGTAAGCACTCAGTACATGTTTGATAGACTTTAATTAAATTTCACTGAATTTTGAACCTTGTTATTTTTTTCTTCTATACCTACCTTGAAATGAATATTACACACAAGCTTATTCTCTTTGAGTTCAGTGATAGGAATAAAGAAAATTTGGTGCCTTGTTGACACATACATTATTTTACTCTAGACTGAACATCTGATTTAAAATTGCAAGAGTAGGAAATATAAAAAGAATTGCTCAGAGTATGAACCTTGGTCTTTTGAGTAACCTTTATTAAAACTAGTTAGGATTTCCATTTCTATGTGTAATGGCCCTTACTGATCTCAGTCAAAAAATCAAAACATTTGAATTTAAACTGAAAAGATACTTCATTGTTATTTAAAATGCCCTAGAAACAATGTCTGTTCCTTTCTGTCAGTTTTTATGTTGCAAATTGTATTAAATAGTATCAACCTTTACTTCCTATTTTTGTGCCCTACTGACTGAAAGATTTACTAGTTGTTTTCCTTTTGCACAGCAACTTACAAGGGAGTGTTGAACATAGAGTTCCTAATAAGAAAAATAGATTTTATGTTCCTTAGTCTTGAGTATAGTTTGGGTCACTTTTTCTCATATCTGTTGAAAATTGAAATATTTATCTTTGTAGGCTCGGCACAGGGTGCATTTAGTAGGCATATCAATATTGGCCATGATGGATAACTGGATAAACTCTATGATGTACCTCAGCACTGGACCTTTCAGTGTATTTTTCTTCCAGTGATATTGTGGTATATTATTGGGATACAAGAAATAGAGTATCAGAGAGAGAAAGAGAACGAGTAAGATTTGGTTTTCTAACCTAGATGTTTTTGTTTTATTTCTTTTTCAGAAAAATTATTGTCTCTCCTACCTGAGTATGTTGTTCCATATACAATTCACCTTTTGGCGCATGACCCAGATTATGTCAAAGTACAGGATATTGAACAACTTAAAGACGTTAAAGAGTAAAGACTTTTTCCATCCCATTTTCATATTTTCTGAAGTTTTTTCCCGTTTCCTGCTAATAATGAAATCTCAGTTATAATTAGTGTATTAAATTTATTTCATTTTTTAGGACTTTAAGGTTCTTTACCTTATTTGTTCTCTTTTTCTTTTTTCCTACCATTTCTTCACATTTCATTTCTTATATAATTCCCAAAACAACTTAGCATAATTACTGTATTACTGTCCTGTTTCTCTGCCAGTCTGGCATTTCTTTTCTATTGAAGTTATCCATTAAAAAGTTTGCTTTGTAATTCTTATCTTTTCCTACTTTCTTCTGAAGCACTGTATAGATTTTTATGTGGAGTGAATTAATACTCTTATTCACATGGTAAGCATATTTCCTTTGCAGTTCCTGTCTTTCTCCATAAGGAAGAAAGATGGTCTACTTTAATAATGGGCCAAGTTGATAACCAGGGAGCTGTTCCCATACTTTACTGTTGATTCTCTAAGTTAGGTTTATGACAGTTGCAATTCTTTGAAAGATTCTTATTGAGATGCCAGAAGAATATACCTGCAAGGGTGTGGGATGGGGGAATATAATGATATTTAGAGAAGTCTTTGTAAGACTTCCTTAAATAGAGATGAGATCCTATTTCTGTTATAGTAAAGGGTGACCTCTGTGGTTTTGAAAAATTAATTTCTTATGCTTTTAGCTTCTTGTTAAAGAAAAATAACTCTTGGTTTCTTGATTCATAGAAATATTTTGTAGTTAAGTATTTGTGGTGCTTCAAGAGAATAAAATTAAATTACTGGTAATTTTCTCATGACAAGAGAAAAGGCTTTTGCCCTCTTTTTGCCACAGTTTCTAGTTTTAAAAAATAAACAATTAGTTTTCCCAAAATGAATTCTATGTCAGTATGATTATACTAAGGAAAACTTAGCCATTCCTGTTTCTCAGAACACATTGGTTTGGTTTTTTTTTTAATGATAAAATATTCCTTGAAACTTACTAAATAAATATTTGGGGCTGTATTTATAAATGGTCTAGTACAGCCCTGAGTGATCTCCTTTCTATCAGAGAAAAGAAACCGTAACCTATGCCTGCGGTCTCAGAGGTTATTTTTTTCCCTTCTAGAACCGATGCCTTGTTTCACATTTCCCTCTTCTCCTATTTTCTCCTCTGTACTATCACTCTGTCCCATTCTGTATGCATAATACAGAGACAAAGGACTTTCATTTTTTTCTTGCATAGAATTTAATATAATTACCCTGAAACTGAGGTAGTGAAACTTTTTTTTCTCTTTAGTATGTAAGTTGTCAGCCCTGACTTTTCCCTCAGTTTATTGATGAAGACTCTTAACGGTTGTTCGAGTTTCCTAAAGACTGCAGTCAGAACCGCAGTCAATCTTAGCACATGAGAGTCTTCACTTTGTGACCCAGTTACTACTTCAGGGAGCCCTCCATCCCTGCCACAGCTCGGGATTAAGATCACTGCTTTATTTCTACCATTTCTGTTTCTTTTTAACTTTTCTGTCTACCTAGGAAAATTAGTGAGACTTTGAGAAAGGATGTTATGAACTCATACCTACATTGCTGATATGTTGTAATATGTATGTGATGTACTTTTTTTTCTCTATTGATTTTTAGCTGTTTCTTTTAAATTTTTTCTGCTCTTGGAGTTCATTATATTTAGAATTATATCCATATTTAATAGTGAATTTTTTTTCTTGGTATTTTTTAGGTGTCTTTGGTTTGTTCTGGAAATACTAATGGCTAAAAATGAAAATAATAGTCATGCGTTTATCAGAAAGATGGTAGAAAATATTAAACAAACAAAAGATGCTCAAGGACCAGATGATGCAAAAATGAATGAAGTATGTAATTCTTTGTAAATAGTTATGATTCTGTATTGACTTTAAGCATTTGAGCATAGGGTATAAGACTTCTGTAGACAGCATCAGTCTTTTCTGCTAGTAGTAAATAGTAGTATTCATGTTAGTAATTAGACTTACTAATATAGAATCAGTAGAGAATAGTAGTAATGCTGTTACTAGTAAACTAATTACAATAATAGAATAAGTATTTTAACTTACACTGTTGTAATGAAAATTACATACTAAATGCACGTTCTGGAATTACTCCTAATTCACAGAGTCTAGTTTGCCAACTTAAGTACCTGATTTTTTCTTTTTGTTTAATACCCATTGCAGAAACTGTATACTGTATGTGATGTTGCCATGAATATCATCATGTCAAAAAGCACCACATATAGTTTGGAATCTCCTAAAGACCCAGTACTGCCAGCTCGTTTTTTCACCCAGCCTGACAAGGTAGTTATTTTAGGATTTATTTGTGTAAGTTGAAATAAAAAATATTGTCACCACTAGGTTGTGGGAAGATCAGGAGGAATCAGTGTCAAGAGTTGACCCACTACTTATGTCATGGGGAAAGGTCACCGTGAATCTTAACCATGTTCAAGATCAGAATGTGGGCTAAGCCGGAGGACACAAATAGGTTCAGAAATGAGTTAAAATGATCTAAAATTTTTATTGTTTTCTGAGTTTTATGCTAGTCTTAAGAGCACAGGCAAAAATGTGATCAAAGCTGATAAATTAATGAGTTAATAGCCATTGATTCAAAACGGGAAGGAGAATGCTGATACAGTCTGAAATTATAAGCCCTTGAAATTTCTAACTGGTGTGAAAGAATCAGAGAACTGACATTGGAGCAGGCTTAATACCTGGGAAGCATTACAGGGATCTTCCCAAACCACTCTCAGAAAACTCAAGTATAGTATTATTCTAAAAAAGGTATTTTTAAGAATCTCTTGGAGGTTTATAGTCTATCTAAGTGAGAGGAAAACATTCATTACCCTTTTTTTTTTAGCAGAATACCAGTTAATATCTTAACCCCAGTGTATAGAGATTGGAATAGGCCTTGTAGGTTCACCTAAAAAGGGACTGTCTGCATTTAGGCATTCACCGTTTTGTGATTAAGATAAAAGGAGTATATATATATATATATGTGGTCTCTTCCCTGGAGAGTATTATTATATAAGCATGTTTTTGTTCAGGTGCTCTTACAGTTCTAGCATATTAGAGCTCAAAAATGTTGTGTTAATACTAGAGTTAGTACAAGGTTAGTTTTAGCTATTAAAGCATTTAAAATCAGTGACTGAAATTTTGTGTTTCAACTGATTTTTAGTTTCAATAAATATGTATTTTATAATGCACTTTAAAACAAAAGCTGCTCTAATTTAAGCTTTGTTGACTTTTGAATTGCTTTGTAGATACAGTGTTTCAGAAGTCATTGACTGTCTTTTTTCCCTTGCTTCCAGAACTTCAGTAACACCAAAAATTATCTGCCTCCAGAAATGAAATCATTTTTCACTCCTGGAAAAGTATGTTTTGAAAATTGTTTTAATTTTTATGTGGTAGTTTATTTTAGTGTGACTGTTGGTATAATTATATTATTTTGTATTTCTTTAAAATTGGTGTATCAAAAGAAAATACAAATATTCAGTATCTTCCATTTAGTAAGAAAAAGTTATTTTTACTACATAGATGTAGGTTGAGATATAGAACATATTTTTTAACTTATGGTAAAACCCTGGGTATCTTCTTTCTTAAATTTCTTATTCTGTAGTATTAAAGTAAAAAGACATATCCTTCCCTGGCAAGAGTCTAATTGTCAATTTTCATTGTTGACTATACATTTTTTGTGTTCTCACTTTCTTTGTAAGCCTTCTCACCGTAGATAACTTAGAAACTTAACTGTTATTCTGTTAATACAGTTTTTTATTTATTCAAGTGATACTCAGTTTATAATTCTTATTTTGCTTAAGGATAGGCAAGCTTTTCATGGTTTATATATGGAAATACTTTGGCAGGTGTTATTTGTGATTCTTTGCATCTAAATTTCTTTCGGCTTTTATCAAATAGAAAGAGATATGCATTTTTCATTTCAGCCCAAAACAACCAATGTTCTAGGAGCTGTTAATAAGCCGCTTTCATCAGCAGGCAAACAATCTCAGACAAAATCATCACGAATGGAAACTGTAAGCAACGCAAGCAGCAGCTCAAATCCAAGCTCTCCTGGAAGAATAAAAGGGAGGTAAGTACACAAGAAATACCATGCTTTGCATTAAGGAATCCACCAAGGCTATGAGATGTAAAATAACATCTTCTACCTTTAATGTCAGTGAATGAAAGTCAGTGCATATCTGTACATTCCTATTTTAACACTGATAGCCATTTACAAGGTAAATGTATTTGCTTACTCGCTTAGATGGGTACTCCATAGCCTTTCATTTTTTAGCTTGTTGGGGCAATCCGTTGTAAGACATAAGCTGGTTTCCAAACTTAGTGTCCAATGAATGTAAATCTTTAAATTACAGCTCATCTATACAGTGGAATACATACTCCTTTAAAAAATGATGACATATGAGCTCATATGAAGAGTTTCCACAATATGTGATTGAGTGGAAAAGACAAAGAATAGAACAGTGTAAAGTATTTTGGGGTTTTAAGAAGAATTTGTATTTACATGTACTTGTACATGCATCAAGAGTTTTAGGAAGAATACCCAACATCTTCATAGTGTATACAGTAATCTAGTGTAGGAGGAACATGCTCTGATGTGGTTTTGAATTTCTTTTACTGTGCATGCATATAACTTTTTTGTTTTAAAAAAGTTTAAAAATGTGCTTTCAAATTGTGCTGTGTACTTTCAATTTTTTATTTTCTAAAGAAAAAAGGAAAATAATTTACAGTTTAACTAGTTTTAGCATTTTTGTTGTTGTTTAGTTTCTAAGTTGTGTTGTTTTTTGTTCACCAGGACTCTTTCTAAGGGAATGGGCTAGGTGTGTATGAGAGATTACTTTGGTTGGAGAGTAGGGATTAGAGAATAATGGTCAGGGATGAAGTTGAGAGGTAGCCAGATTATGTTTGCCCTTTGTGGATAATGTAAAGGATTTGGTTTGACTTTTAAGTAAAACTGGAAGATGTAGAGTCTAGTGATCTAATTTGTGCTTTTAGAAGATTACCTAGGTTACTGATGGAGAATAGAGGAGCTAGAATCAGCTAATAGTAATCTCAGGTAGGCATGAAAAGGGAGAAGATTGGAAAATAGCCAAATGGTGTTAAATATATTAAAGTGCTTCCCTTGCAGCTCAGTTGGTAAAGAATCTGCCTGCAATGCAGGAGACCCAGGTTCGATTCCTGAGTCAGGAAGAGCCCCTGGAGAAGGAAATGGCAACCCTCTCCAGTATTCTTGCCTAGAGAATTTCATGGACAGAAGAGCCTGGCAGGCTACAGTCCATGGGGTGGCAAGAGAGTCAGACACAACTTAGGGACTAAACCACCATGAAAATAAAGTGGATATTTTTTGGAAAGAATGAAACTTTTTGTTCATAAAGCTATAAAGCTACACTGGGAACAGGAAGAACTTTTAAGGTTTGATTGTAATAATAATAACAAGTATCTGTATTAAAAGGCTTGATAGTTCTGAAATGGATCACAGTGAAAATGAAGATTACACAATGTCTTCACCTTTGCCGGGAAAAAAAAGTGACAAGAGAGACGACTCTGATCTTGTAAGGGTGAGATATTTCGTTTGATTTTATAATAAGTACAATAATAGTAATTTTTTCTATGTAAATAATAATTTTTACACGGAAACCAGTGAGTGTTCCTTTCAAGTTTGACATGATTTTACTTCAGTGGTTTTAATCACAAATTTGAGTTTATAATTATCCTCTACCATGTAATTTAAGTATATTGAATTTCTTGTGTGTCTTATCATTCTAGTAAGCAGTCTTTATTCTTTAAAGCTTTGGACTAAACATGCCTGTTCTGTACTCAGAACTGCTTGGCTTTTGTGTTTGTTTCTTTTTCTTTAAACACAATGAGTTTAGACTTAGCCTTAGAGAAGAGACTAGAATGAGAATTCTTAAAGGTTCTTCCATCTTAGCTGATTTCCTGAGCCTTTAATTACTAAATATGATTCCAGGAAATGTTGGAAATGCTACAGTTTTCATAAAGTCCTTGTTTAGTTTTTAAATCTTAATAGCAGTGATACTGATATGTGTTATAGACATAATTTATAGTTATCATTTGAAGACAATTTGGCATTTTTAGTATGGATATAGAATACAGTTACGTATTCCAACACAACTCAATGGCATTAATAATGGAGTACATTTTGACTTTCTAGGTTAGCTCTAAACATTTCTTGAATAACTTGTTAGGTTCCCTGAATTAGTTTCTTTATTAGTGAAGTGTGGATACTCAGCTGGTAAAGTTTATCAGAATAAATGAATTAGCCCAAATGAATGGTGGTTGCTGCTGTTTCATTGTTATCAATATTAATATTTTTGATTAATAATTATCATCATAATAAAAGGTAATGTGTTTTCATCTACTTGATTAATAGAGGGAAAAATTATTAATAAATACATTGCTTTTTCTGAAATAGTTCTTGTACTTCTTGTCTTCCAGTGGCCCAAACTTACATATCCCACAAAGTTTAAATGATTTTCAGTTTTTTTCAGGTTTCTCCAATAATTTATTTTAGCAAGTTGTTTCTCTTTGTACTTAAAACTCTAAAATTCTTACTCAATCCTAACTATAGTATTAATTCTGATTATTATTGGCTGTTTAAAAATTTCACCCAAGCAGAATTAAAAATTGATTGCTTAGCCAGAAAGGAACCTTGTTATCTGGATTTATAGAAGAATCCTTGAGTGGGAAAAGCTATTTATGTCTTCTAATCTGACCTCTCCCTTAGTGCAGAAATTCCTTCCCTATAATTTATGAGAGTTAGTTACCATGTGCTTGAAAATGCCTTAAGTGGAAAGCCTGTAATTTCTCCCATTTGTTGGAGACCTCAGGTAGGTTACCCACACCCACATATATTACTCTTCTTCCCCCCCAAATTAGAAAACATGGTTAATATTTTGTTATCCTATAAATTCCATATCTAGTCTACATTTTGGAGCAATGCAGAATAAAGTCCATGTTTTCACAGAACAGTTCTGAATTTATAAGCTTTTGAGATTGATATGTGTAGTTAATAAGGCTTTTGCCATCTTTTGTGTAACTTTGTGTCCATTTTCAGAAGAACCTTATTAATAAGCTTGTTCCAACTGAAATGTCTTTAGAGAGCTGACATTATGAGACAGAAGTTGAGTTTAAAGACCGATAGATAGTGGAAAAGTATTGTCTTTTTTGTATACTACCAGCTTCACATTGAAATTTCACTGCAAAATTATTGTTCATGTACATTTATATTAAATATGGCCACGGGACTGCAAAGGTCAGTTTTCATTCCAATGCCAAAGAATGTTCAAACTACCATACAGCTGTGCTCATTTCACATGCTAGCAAGGGAATGCTCAAAATCCTTCTAGACTTCAGCAGAGCGTGAACCTAGAACTTCCAGATGTACAAGCTGGATTTAGAAAAGGCAGAGGAACCAGGGATCAAATTGCCAGCATCTGTTGGATCATAGAAAAAGCAAGAGAATTCCTAAAAAACATCTACTTCTGCTTCACTGACTACGTTAAATCCTTTGACTGTGTGGATCACAACAAACTGGAAAATTCTTAAAAGAAATTGGAAAAAAAAAAAAAGAAATTGGAATATCAGCCCACCTTACCTGTCATGAAAAACCTGTATGCAGGACAAGAAGCTACAGTTAGATCAGACATGGAACAGTGGACTAGTTCAAAATTGGGAAAGGAGTATGACAAGGCTGTATATTGTCACCCTGCTTTTTTAAGTTTTATGCAGAGTACATCATGCAAAACGCCAGGCTTGATGCATCACAAGCTGGAATCAAGGGAAATAACAACCTCATATGCAGATGATATACCACCCTAACAGCAGAAAGTGAAGAGGAACTAAAGGCTTGATGCATCACAAAATGGAATCAAGAGAAATAACAACCTCATATGCAGATGATATACCACCCTAACAGCAGAAAGTGAAGAGGAACTAAAGGCTTGATGCATCACAAGATGGAATCAAGAGAAATAACAACCTCATATGCAGATGATATACCACCCTAACAGCAGAAAGTGAAGAGGAACTAAAGGCTTGATGCATCACAAGATGGAATCAAGAGAAATAACAACCTCATATGCAGATGATATACCACCCTAACAGCAGAAAGTGAAGAGGAACTAAAGAGCCTCTTGATGAAGGTGAAAGAGGAGAGTGAAAAACCTGGCTTAAAACTCAACATTCAAAAAACTAAGATCATGGCATCCAGTCTTCATGGCAAGTAAATGGGAAAAAAGTGGGAACAGTGACTTATTTTATTTTCTTGGGCTCCAAACACTTGCTCCTTGGAAGAAAACTATGACAAACCTGGACAATGTATTAAAAAGCAGAGACATCACTTATCTAACAAAGGTCCATATAGTCAAAGCTATGGTTTTTCCAGTAGTCATGTATGGATGTGAGAGTTGGACCATGAAGAAGGCTGAGCACCGAAGAATTGATGCTTTTGAACTGTGGTGTTGGAGAACCACAGCAGTTGGCACTCTTGAGCATCCCTTGGCTGCAAAGAGATCCAGCCAGTCCATCCTAAAGGAAATCAGTCCTGAATATTGAAGGACTGATGTTGAAATGGAAACTCCAATACTTTAGCCACCTGATGCGAAGAACTGACCTATTTGAAAAGACCCTGATGCTGGGAAAGAATGAGAGCAAGAGGAAAAGGGGACCACAGAGGATGAGATGGTTGGATGGCATAACCAACCCAATGGATGTGAATTTAAGCAAACTCCAGGAGATAATGAAGACAGGGATTGCAAAGAATTGGACACGACTGAACAATAATAATTTAGTTTTACAATTAACATTTTCCCCATTTCTTACTTCTGATGTCGATTTTATACCCCCTCTGTTCTGAAAACAGTACAGTACAAATGAAAAATTAGAGAATTTAGTGCTTTAGGAAGCTAGATTATTTTATGATACTGTCAATAAAACAGACATTGAATTTCCTTTTTACCACCAGCCTTTTCCAGAACATTAAGATTTCAGCCATTTTTTTCAGATCTTTGGACGTCAAAATGAATTGTAATATTTATAATTGGAAACTTTAGTTTTATTTTAATATTTTTCTTCCCTTCTTTAAGTAATGACAGTTAATTTCTAATTTATGTCCAAAACTCTAGAAAAATAGTAACAAATTAAAACCAGACATTTATATGCCTTTTTTCTTCCCAGAATACAAGGATAATTTAAATGCTAAAAAATCTTTTTATATAACAAATCAACATCCTAAATAAAAGATTATAAATAAAATTTCATTCTTGGCAAAAGTGAACTCTTTGTAAATTAATGCTAGAAACATACTTCATTATATGCTAAAAGTTTTATCTGTTGAAGTCAGTAGTCAGTGATTTGGTCAAAATTATTATTCTTAAAGGCAAAATACTTGAAGCATTTTTATTAAAAATCAGGAACAAAACATACAACCAGTTATCACCACTGTTATTGTTCTAGAATATTTGGCCAGTTCTGAAAGACATGAAATAGGAACCAAAAGTATGACGATGAAAAAGAAGAGATATTTATTTTTATACTCTTAAAAAAAATAAGAAGAAGCAATAGAGAAACTAAATTTAGCATGGTAGATGTATGTTTGTGTATGTGTGTGTGTGTATATATATATATATATATATATAAAACTAACTTCAGTCATTTTACTTTATATCAGATAGACACTTGGGGGAAAAGAGATTTACTTTACAGCAATAACTGTTACAGTGAAATTAGGTAGAGGGATCTAAACATAACCTTAAAAAGAAGAAGGAGGAACCTATGTGGAGAAAATATCAAAACTGAGAAACATAGAAGAGAGAGAGGACATGCCATATTCCTTCATGGGATAAATGAATAAAAAAAGATGACAGTTCTAAGTGAAAATGCCATTGTAAAATTCCAGTGTGATTTTAAGATCATGGCGAAGAATGTTGTTGTTTAGCTGCCAAGTTGTGTCCAACTCTTTGTGACACCATGGCCTATAGCCCCCCAGTCTTCTCTGTCTGTGGGATTTCCCAGGATTTCCAATATTCCCAAGAATACTGGAGTGGGTTGCCATTTCCTTCTCAGGGGATCTTCCAGACTAGATATCAAACCTGTGTCTTTCTGCATTAGCAGGTGTATTTTACCATGGAGTCACCAAGGAAGCTCAAGGGTAGAATAAATGGATGCAAAGGAGGAGTAATGATAAAATCAGCCCAACCAAACACAAACATACTTAGTTATAATTAGTAAAATACTGTGCTTTTGTTGCATAGTATTTTACTAATACCTAGAAATATTACTGTTTTTGAAAAATAATACAAAGTAAAGGAAGCATAATATATCATTGATTTTGAAGTGATTGGATGTATCTTTGGCAGTGGGAGTAGGTAAAACAGTTTAGAACCTCAACTCACATCCTATTCTAAAACAAAATATGATAATGTCTTAGTGTGTTCAGGCTACCATAACAATACACCATAGACTGGAAGGTTTGAACAACACAAATTTTCTCTTATTTCTGGAGGTTGGAAAGTTCAAGATCAAAGTGTGGGCCAATTCAGTTGCTGATGGGATCTCTGTTCCTGGTTTGCAGATGGTTACCCTGGGTTCGATCCCTGGGTGGGGAAGACCCCCTGAAGTAGGAAATGGCAACCCACTCCAGTATTCTTGCCTGGAAAATTATGTGGACAGACCAGTGTGGCGGGTTACCGTCCATGTGGTCACAATGAGTTGGACACTACTGAAGACACACGCACACACCCTCACACACCCTCCTTTCTTGCTGTGTTCTTATCAGTGGTAAAAGGATATGAGTTTGAGCAAACTTCTGGAGACAGTGAAGGACAGGGAATCCCAGCATGCTGCTGTTCATAGGGTCTCAAAGAGTTGGACATGACTGAGCAACTGAACAACAATAAGCTGGTGGAGAGAGAGAGACAGTGAGATCTCTCTGGTGTCTCTTTTCCTAAGGACACTGATCCCATCATGAGGGCCCCACCCTCGTGACTTTTAGAATTACCTCCCAAAGATCCCATCTCCAAAGAATATCAGAATACTTCAGCTTGTGAATTTTGTGGGGACACAATTCAGTTCACAACGAACAGGAAATAAAATCTAAAGTATACACAAAAGTGTAGAATATTGTAGATTAAAACTCAAACTCCAATAAACAGACAAGGGGCATAACTAGGCAGTTCACAGATAGGAAACATAAATGACTAATTAAACGTGAAGAATTATAAGTAATCTGATAATTTTTGTTTTCACTGATGTTTTAAGAATGTAAATTGGAACAAACCATTTGGAAATTAACTTAGTACTACAAACATGTTTTAATATGTTTTACATGCATGGTATACCTATGGAGAAAATTACAAATTCATACATAACTCTTCCTTGTTTCTTTGAAGAATTTCTTTAAAGAATCTCCATCTACGAGTCAAGGCTTAAATTCTGTGAATGTAGACTGGGATTTTATGTTAAATTTGAAAGTCAGTGATTTTTGTATTGTTGTATCTGGGAAGAAGCGATATCTTCGATTCAGAAATGTTTTCAGAATTTTTAATAAATGATGAATATGTTTAACTTTTGTATCTTGCAACCTCCATTTATGAAATAAAATAGTTCTTTTATGATGTGTATGCATTATGCATTACATAGTTGATATTTATGTCTTATTATATACACTGTGTGATAAAATTAGGATTACTTAAATTGACTATCAAATGCAGATCCACTATACTCAGTGTAGTTGTCTATTATTTAAGCATTGAATTTGGCTTTTTCTCTTTTTTTAGTAGACCAGATGAATTTTTTTTTTCCCAAGAAAATACATTGATTTTATTATTGAAACAGTATAGACATTTGTGAAATATTTGAAAGTAAGTTGCCAATTAAAACTTGGTAGAGACAACAGATACTAATGAGAGACAACTGCAGTTCTTCATAATGAGTACTGAACTATGACTCCTTTTAAGCGTTGAATTTAGAATGTTCTTTTTAATGGACTAGCTCTTCATGAAAAATTTATCATCTAATCATCTACTGATCTTGAGAGGTTTCATCTGAGGCTCTTTGGCTTGAGTAAGAATAAAAATTTACCCTCTTACCCCCAGATTATGTTTTATATTAGAAAATTGTTAATAAAAGCAAGTAGGTAGTTATGGTTCTAACATGCTTAAAACCTCTAGACCTTATTTAGTTACATTCTTATAACTGAAGTGGATAACAGATTTTGTTCGTTTGTTTATTCTTGAACATATATATATATATATATACACACACACATACACATACACACACACACTAATAATGTATACTAAGTTTTATATTTGAAATCGTGGCTTTTATTCCTAGTCTGAATTGGACAAACCAAGAAGCCGGAAAAAGACACCTGTAACAGATTCAGAAGAGAAATTAGGCATGGATGACCTTTCCAAGTTGGTACAGGAACAGAAACCTAAAGGCAGTCAGCGTGGACGAAAGAGAGGCCATACAGCTTCAGAGTCAGACGAACAGCAGTGGCCTGAGGAAAAGAGGCTCAAAGAAGATATACTAGAAAATGAGGATGAACAGAACAGTCCACCAAAAAAAGGTAAACGAGGCCGACCACCAAAACCTCTTGGTGGGGGTACACCCAAAGAAGAGCCAACGATGAAAACATCCAAAAAAGGAAGCAAAAAAAAACCTGGACCTTCAGCAGCAGAAGAGGAAGAGGAAGAAGAAAGACAAAGTGGAAACACAGAGCAGAAGTCAAAAAGTAAACAGCACCGGACTTCAAGGAGAGCACAGCAGAGGTAAGTGTGTGCAACTCTGAACTGCATGCATCCGTTATTGTACTGTAAATCATAACTTGGTGCTGTCTGCATCCGGGTCTTCCCCAGAGCAGAGCAGAGTCTCCTGACACTAGTGCAGCTGAACCCACACAGTCCACACCACAGAAAGGACGAGGAGGACCGTCAAAAACACCGTCACCATCAAAACCCCCCAAAAAGGTGTAAGTTGTAAATAATATTAAGTTTCAAACCAGTTTCAAATTATTTTGCAAGAGTTCATAAATTTCTAAGTATAGCAATACATAGTGAAAGTGTTAGTTGCTCAGTCGTGTCCAACTCTTTGTGACCCCCTGGACTGTAGCCCACCAGGCTCCCTTGTCCATTCTCCAGGGAAGAATTCTCCAGGCAAGAATACTGGAGTGAGTTGCCATTCCCTTCTCCAGGAGATCTTCCTGACCCAAGAATCGAACCAGATCTCCTGCACTGCAGGCAGATTCTTTACTGTCTGAGCCACCCATATATTTAGCCTAGTATACTAGGTAAGATAAAATTTTTGTAAACTTACCTAGGTGATTGATATCCCAATCATCCTTTGGTGACATTTGTACATTTTTATAGGTTTTAGACAAATGGTTATAAATACCAAATAGTCTATTATTTCCAGTACACACTTTTTGGTACCTAAAGAGACGATGGCGTATCTTTAAATAATCACAGCATAGATCACATTTTCTTGTTACTCCACACCACAGGTTTTCCATCTTTCCTCAGCAGCTTTAAAAAAATAGCTTATACACTTTTGCTTTCATTCTTTGATCAGTGTAGGAAAGTCATTTTTCCTAAGTATATTGGTGGAAATTATCACATAGTGATCTCAAGCTTTTGATGTCTTGATATTGTTTGTTTTCTAATCAAATTAACACATCTGTATCTACATATAGGTAGTTTTGGATGATCACACAAGTACACGTTTATAGGAGAGATACAGTAACAAATCTATGTCCAAGATTATTAAAGTGGCAGGGGCATCAATGTTGTAATTTGTAAATTTGGCACTTTCTTTCTCATTTAAAGCAAAAACAGAGTAGAATGTTGTCTGTTAGAAATTTTACAGTTTTTCTGAAAGTAATCCCATACTTCAGTGGCTTGACTTTTCAGAGTTGCCAGCACACCTTGGTTAAACACTCAGTTCATAGTTTTTCCTGTTCCTATGTATTCCATAGGAAAAGTTACCAAGTATCTAGCTAGTACTTCCCACCTTTTTCCATTTAATTTTCCTTCATGTAAAAAGTAAAGGTAAGTACATTTTTGTGGCAGCTTTATAAATGTGTTTGTGTTCAACCATGGAAAAAAATCATTGTTTAAAAAAAAAAAATTCCTAAGATAGCTTAAATTTCGATGATTAATTTTATAACAAAATAATAGGGTGAATATCTTTCATGTTTGTAACTTTAATTTGTTTATATTTGGGCATCATAAAATGAAGGGCTTGTATGATTATCATGTTATCTTGTAAAATGACACAAGTCCTCCTCATGGGAATATTTTAAACGAAGCAAGTATTTTCTTGTTAAAAAAATCAACACAGAGAGAGTGTCTATGATCCTGTCTTAACAGCCTAACTTATTTTTACTGGAAAGCCCCTCTTTAGAGGTAGTGTGATCACATATGTTACGATTTGCTTGTTTTCTTGTTCTGATCTTAGTGGAATTGAGCAAGATTGTATTATTTTCCCTGTATTTTCTTCTGTTAATTCTGAAAAACTGAATCAAGTAAGTAAATTTGAGTAAATTGGCTTGAGTACAGATTAAACAGTATATATATTCAATTGCTTATAGAAATGATTAGGAAATTCTAAATTAAATACCAACAGATATATATGTTTAATTAAATGGTGGTATCTGTTACATATTTTTGAGTATCTTCTATGTATCAGAGAGTATTAGGTGCTAAGGAATATAGTGACAGAAAACAGACATCCTTATAGTACTTACCATCTAAAAGGGGATGTAGTTATTAAATAATCACACATGAATGTGAAATAATAAGTTGTGAAATGTACCTTGGAGGACAAAGTTAGGGTGCTGTAAGAGAGTGTAATGAGAGGGCTGGGGAACTGGGGAAGTTTTCTCTTTGGAAAGTTGATTCCTTGAGAACAAATTGATTTCTCAAGTTGATTCCTTGAGAACAGTAGGAGTTAGACTTCTAGAGAGTAGGGAGAGGAACATTTCAGGTGGAGGGGACCCTGTTTTGGAAGGTTCTGAAGTGGGAAAAATCTTGACAAATTCAGAGAGCCGAAGGAAGGCAAAGTTTTTGCTGTATTGTAGTTTCAGAGGATTGGGGTATAGAAAAAGATGAGAACTGACAAGTAGGCAAGGCCAGTCTAAAGGTCCTTATGTACTTATCAAGAAGGTTAATGCAGTTACTCTCAGTATAGTAGGGTCCTCTCTCAGGGGTGTTGACATCAGCTGTTTTACATTTTTAAAAGATTACTTAGAGGCAAAAGATGAGAATGGTTTAGAAATATGTATGATGTAACAGTGAAGATGGAGAGAAGTGAATGGATTTGAGATTTCTTTACAAGTAGAATCTTTAGGTCAGACGCAGAATTGCACGCTATTAAGGAAGACTCTAAATTTTCTGGTTTGAGTGACTCAGTAGACATAGATGCCTTTTACAGACTTGGGAAAGATAAAAGGAAGAGTAGACTTTGGGTTATATTTTAAAATCCTTTATGGCGTTGGTTTCAGTCACCCTGACTTTTGTTATTTGTTATCTACCAAATAACAGTACAATCTAGGGTTAAGTACTGGTTTAGGGTTTAGAATGTAAGAAAAATATTTCTTGGCTTACAGGGTAATTCAGGGTAAAAATGATAATAAAGGAAAGTTTATGAAGTATTTAAAGCATTTCCTCTTATGAAGTAAACTACCACTTAAAGATCACAATGCTCATTTTATTTTACCTGTGTTTTACTCTAGCCGTGTAGGACGCTCTAAACAAGCAGCTACTAAAGAAAATGACTCAAGTGAAGAAATAGATGTGTTTCAGGGTAGCTCTCCTGTCAATGATGAAAATCCACAGGAAGAAACAGAAGAAGAGGAAGTCTCTACAGTAAATGTATGTGTTTTTTAAAGTGCCATGTGTGATAGTATGGAATGTATTCAGTAGAATTAGAGTTGATAAGTGGTCAGATTCTTTGAGCACTTGCCGTTACTTAATAATTCTGAATATATATGTATTTTTTCATTTGTTTGTAGTGTGTTAGTTCATCTATCAGCTTAGATTGTGGAGAAAATACCATTTATGAAAACCTGAAACCAAGTGAGGACGTAGCCTAGTGAGAGTGTAAATGTCCAGTGTACAACTGAATACAGAGAACAGCAAGTGATAGTCTCAGGACGACACCGCATGCACTTAAGTTTTCCCAGTATCTGTTATATATACTCTTGGTAATATTTCGTGTAAGTTTTTTGTTTGAGTTTCTCAGTAGCAACTAGAAGTTAGTCAGTCATGTAGAATAAAGTCATGTCTTCAAATAAAATTAGCGTTTGGAATTCATAAAAATTGGCAATAGACCTTTCTTTCACAAAAGTAGGAATGTGATGCCTCCTAAGCTTGGGGCTGGTGCACTGGGACGACCCAGAGGGATGGTGTGGGGAGGGAGGAGGGTTCAGGATGGGGAACACATGTATACCTGTGGCGGATTCATTTTGATATTTGGCAAAACTAATACAATTATGTAAAGTTTAAAAAATAAAATAAAATTTAAATAAATAAATAAATAAAATAAAATAATGAATGAATTTGCCTGTCACATCTCCGATTTTTCTCTTTGGAAGAAATATAATTGATGCATCTAAGTAAGAGCTGCATATTGCTAATATTCATGCCGAATCTGTGGATCAGCTCAGCTAGTTTCAGTTTTTTGTTTGAGAAACGTGTGTCCTGTGATCAAGCCCCAGAGTTGACCCCTGCCTCTCTGTCTTATTTAATATAATCAGCACCTCTGTCTGCATCAGGATTCATTTATCTGAATTAGTTGAAGACCAGAGGAAAAAAATATGTTGAATTATGGTCTCAAACTAGTTTGGCTTGTAAAGGGTTTTTATGGGGGGAAGGTATAAAAATAAGGCTGATGAGTACATAGTAACTGATGGCTTCATTAAAGGAAAACTAAACTATAAGTTTGTGTTCCTCTTGATAATACTAAACTTATTTTATCTGAAATTTTATGTACTTGCCACATTTTTTATATGTTTTTGATAGTGGTTATGATCCAAACTCAATAGGTAATTTCTGAGAAAGGTAGCTATAAGCCTAAATTCATACCCTTTACTACAGACACATAAATAACAAGGTGATATTTGTCATTGTTTTTTGCTGTTGACGTTGACTTCTGTTCATTTCTCTTTAAAATTATTAAACAGAAAAGTAAAATATTTTCTCTTTTGCTAATCCTGGGAAAGGCTATTTATGAGCATTCATGTATGTAATGCTAAGACAGAAAGTTAATGTAGGAGAAAGATTTTAAGAAAGGACTATCAGGAACATGTTAAGAATAATAATTGGTTATAAAACAATGGTAATTACACCTGTTGATGTTTCTTTCAAGGTGCGGCGGCGAGGTTCTAAAAGAGAAAGGCGATGAACAGATGCCGTTAATAACTTTCTGCGTGAGAGCTTTGGAAAAAATGGTTGTCAAGCTTCAGGCTGAGTAAAGCCTTGGCTGCACAAAATGGGACTGCTGAAGAGTGGACAGTTGGACCTTACTCTGATGACCTCATGTGTCTGTGGTCACACACTTTAGCCATGCGCATGGTGACAACATTGACTGTGGAGTCTTGTGAAAGAGTCTAATGTGTGATGGCTATGTAGACATAAACTAAAGAAGAAACTTGTAAATATATTTTTCTTTCTTTCTTTTTTTTAATGTTTCTGACTTCTAAAGTGCTTGTATAGCTTTTATCTGCGGCTTTAAACTGACAGTGCCCAGCTGTGTATTGGATCTATTGATTTGAAAAGAGTTCGTTAGGATAGATCTTAAGCAGTAATCTGTCAGTGTATGTATTTGTATTCTCTGCAATTTACTGTGAAAAAAATTTTTTTTCAACAAATGGTGTCATTTTCTTGATGTCACTGTTTGTTGGAGAGTTGAAATGCTCTCTTTCCCGTACGTCTCTTAGCTGGTGTTTACTCCCAGGCATCCTTAATCTGCAGAGGTGCTAAGTGGTCTGCCATCACACCTGAATCATGCCTCTGATGGGAGGATGCCGCACAAATGGTGAAACAGTCCTGAAGTTGTTTGATTATTTTACACCTCAGTATTGGTCCCAGAATTTTCTGGCCTGTCATGCAATGAAAATTTTAAAAAGAGAGAGATTTAAAATATTTTAATTTTAAAGAGTGTGTTATTAAAATAATGTACTGAATTCTTTATCCCGTTTTATCATCCCTTTTCAGTTTTTATTAATCTACTGTATCAATAAAATTCTGTAATTTGAATTAGTTTCTGATAGTCTAGAATGTTATTGTGTATAGATACTTCCTCTTGAACGTTATGTTCAGAAAATGCAAATTATTACACTATAATATAAAATCTGATATATACACATTAGAAATGTTTCAGTTCTCCATAACAGTGTAAAGTTAATCAGAAGAAAAAAATTTTATTGATGCAGTGTGTCTTTATAAAGCTGTTCTTGAAAGCAAGTGTTTTGTATTTTATAGTGAGTTGCATGTTTATGAAAAAGTGCTGAAAATGGGATGTGCTCTTTTCTGTAAATTCATATTTAGCCATAGTATATGATAGATTGCCCCATAACATAGTTTTTCATCAAGAGTTTATTATTGTACTTTATTTTGGAGCCAAAAATTGTTTTTGGGGGGGAGGGGCAGGGTGGGAGTGATATATCCAACTATATGAGCTACTGTAGGTACCACAGGCTTATGAACTTTGAATGAAATTCCACTTGTCCAGATTGAGAGAAGTGGAAATTTATTTGGGTTTAGAGCATATCTTTCTTCTTTTCTTTGTTGTAATCTACAAAATATAGAAACAAAGGCAGTATCCTTTATACAGTTTTATGAACTGTATTTTCAACCAAAACATATAGGGTATGACTTAATGCTTACCTACATTCATTTTAGTATTTCAGGTGCTGTTCTTTCATTTTTTTCATGGTTCCCATCAGAAAAGAAAATCGTATTCTAACTTATTTATCACAGTGAATAATGGAGCATTTTCATTTAAATATACCATTATGTTTAAGGTATATTTCCAAGATTGGTTATAATAGATGGGGGATATAATAAAGAAACTACTATTTTGGAAAATGAGGTTTACTGTTTTCTGGTGTATACTCACAATTGATGTGATTATTTTTCTTTTAAAAATTTCTTCATGTTTATGAAAGGGCCTTTTATTTAAAAAAAAAGTTTTGAATTGTGTCTTAATCTCTCAATATTTAACTGTTCTTCATTTACAACAGTTACTGACACCAGTGATAATGGGAGGCTGCTATGTATCAAGGCAGCTAATGTTGGACCAATATACAGCTGGTTTTTAAACGTGTCATTAGCTCGATTCTCCCAAACACGCTATTTCTATTTCAGCAGTACAATGGCGTGTTTTTAAATCGATAAAATAAAGAATAAGGGATAGCTTTGTATTTTTGTCTTTGACTAAATTGCACCAGAAATGTTTATGAAAGTATATCCTTAAGACCATTTTATAAAACATAATGAAAAAATGATTGTGGAGGATTTTTATTTGCATGATCATAGTTAACCAAATTTCATTGCACATTTAATTCTGTACATTAGTTCACACAAAATGCTCATTGTAGATTTTGTTCAATGCCAATGAGTCTGTGATTTTATAACTTGTCTGTTCACTTTTTGGGAGGATTACAATGTAAATTTTCCATTTTTCTGTAGAAAAATAGGTGCAATAATGATCAAAGTTTTGATGTCCTGAGTAATCTTAGGGGATTATCTTATTATTATGTTTAAACTTAACATTTCATGTACTAACATTTGGAGAGCCACATACTATAACTAAAATAAAATTAAGTATGTGTAAAACATTAATTGCTAACAGTGGTTAGCAAACTCTTCAGTGATAATGTTCATTTTGAAAATATGTACTGTATAAAATTAAGAAAATATTTAACTCATTGTAACAAGTTCCACTATGAAAATCTTACGATTCTTCAGTGAGGTGATCTTGCTGCACTCTGTAGCAAATCCGTTTAATCTACATTATAATAAAATTTCTTGCTGCAGTGCAACAGGAAGCTTTTTCAGTGATCTCCACTGTATATGTAAATTACAAATGTGGCTGTAAAACTTGTTCCAGGCATTAAAGGTTAAATTACATTCTGTATTTTCTTACAACTTGTTAAGTTTGATTTTTAAGATTTCCTTTTGCCCACTTAAAGAATGTCAGGAATTTAAGAATTTGTTTAACTTAGGCATATGTCCCCTACCATATAGTATTATGTCACCATAATGAACAATTGGTATTTAGGTAGATAACCAATTTTCAGACACATTTTTGGATTTTCTGTGAAGTTGAATAAACATGGAAGCTAATATATAATTGTATTATTTTATTTATGTGAATCTATATACATTTATATTTAAATGTTTACTAAGTGGAGGAGGTCATATTTTAATGATTTTTACTTTTGGAGCCTTTGGTTCATGAAGAGAAAAGTGTATTTCCTAGTAACATTTTTCAAACTTTTTGTTTGAACTTCTCATGCAAAATCTTGGCCGACAGAGATTTACTAAGTATTATGTAAATGATTGCATAACTGAAGAAAAGAAATGTATCAACTTCAAAAGTAAGCACCAAGAAATGTAGTGGCAGTTTTGTTAATGTGTTCAGCAAATGTTTATTGAATTCCTACTATGTGCTAGGCTGGCTACAGAGGACAAGTGTGATCAGGATAGTGAGTCTCTGCCCTTGCGGAGCTCACGTCCTCCACAGAGAGGTGGGGGAATACGGAGAACAATAAGCAGTACTTAATGTCATATCATGTGGTGGAAAGTGTGGAGATAGAAAAGGACAGATTGGAGAGAGAGTAGAAATGATTGGAGGAGAAGCTGTTTTATACACTTGGAAGCTATGCTATTCAGTACAATTTAGGATCATTACATTTTTATGCTGAAGTTGACACTTTTATAATTATAAAATGTCACTTGTTGTCTGTATGAATACATCATGCTGGCTTTGATAATCGATACAGCCATTACCAGTTTTGTTGTAACTGTTCTTTGCATGACAGAACTTCTGTCCTGTTGTTTTCAACCTGTTTGTGTCCTTATGTTTAAAAGCGTGTATTATGTAGACATTTTATCCTTTGGTCTTGTTCTTTTATCCAATCTTAGAATCTTTGTTTTTTAATTAGAGTGTTTAGGCTACTTATTTTTGGTTTAATCACTGATATGCTAGCTTTTTTTGGTATTTTCTTTTTTTGCCATTTTTTTCTTCATTCCTTTATGTTCTCCTTTTCCTACCTTCTTTTGGCTCAGTAAAGTACTTCTTGCTATATTCTCTCTTTTACTAGCTTTTTAGTTATACCTGATTGTGTTATTATTTCAGTGGCTAACCTGCAGATTACAATATCTATATTTTACTTATTATAGTCTACCCTATATTAATGTTTTTATAACCTTATGAACAATGCAAGAAATTGAAAACAGTTCAACTTCATTTGCTGTGCCTCTACTTTTTGTTCTTTTTTTTTTTTAATACATCTTTTGGTTTTAAATGTCAGAATATCAGTGCTTTCAATAATCAGTGTTCTTACTTGTTTACCCATAATTTTCTCTTTGCCTTTTTTTTTTCATTTGGATAGTTCTGTGCTTTCACTTATTTCATTTTCCTTTGGCCTGAAGAACTTTTGGTATTGCTTATGGTGCAGGTTGGGGGCAGTTAATTCATTCAGCTTTTTTTTGTTTGTTTGAAAGGTCTTAATCACACCTTCGTTATTGAAGGGTATTTTCCCTGGATGTGGAATTCCCAGATGGGCAGTTTTATTTGGCAGCTTAAAGATTAGCATTCTCTTGTCCTCTCATTCCTGTATTTTTTGTTGGGAAGTCAGCTTAAAACCCTTTTGCTCTTTGTAGGTAACATGTCTGTCTTTTCTGGCTGCTTTTAGAATTTTCTCTTTGTCTTTGTATTTAGCAGTTTGACTTTGCTGAGTGGTTTTCATTTTATTTGTCATGCTTGGGGTTTCCTGAGCTTTTGAAGCTGTGGATTGATGTGTTCCATCAGTTTTGAAAGATAACCCTCACAAATTACTTCTACTCTATTATCACTCCTCTCTTTCTGACACTCCGGTTATAAATACGGCTTCCCTGATAGCTCAGTTGGTAAAGAATCCACCTGCAATGTGGGAGACCTGGGTTCAGTCCTTGGGTTGGAAAGATCTCCTGGAGAAGGGAAAGGCTACCCACTCCAGTATTCTGGCCTGGAGAATCCCGTGGACTTATCCCATGGGTTGCAAAGAGTCAGACATGACTGAACGACTTTCACTTCACTTTCATTTTCCCTGTTCTTTCTACTTGTTTTTCTCTCTGTGCTTCACTGTTTTGAATATTTTCTATTAACCCATCTTCAGATTTATCAAGTCTGTCTCCTGCCCCATCCAGTCTTCTATGTAACCCACCCGATTAGTTGATTTCAAACATTATACTTTTTAGTTTTAGAATGTCCAGTTATATTTTATAGATTTCATTTCTCTGTTGAATGTCTCTTTTTATGCTTTTCTCTCATTTATAAAAATATGCAACTGGCAGAGATTGGAATTATATAACTAACTCTTCATCATCTGTGGACCTGATACTATTGCCTAATTCTTTTTTTCTTCATTATCAGCCACATTTTTTCTGGTCACATTCCTTTCTCTCACCTTACAGGGCTTTTAATTTTTTTCTGTATTGCAGGAGAATGTGCATAAAAGAACTGAAGGATTGAAGTTGATGTGATTTCCCCCCCCTACCCCCACCCCCCCAGGAGAGAATTTGCTTTGTTTTCTGTTAGGCAATTGATTACCTCAATCCATGGAATTGGGCTTGGGTTGCAGCTTATGTTAGACTCAAACTTGTTTCAAAAGTCTTGGGACTTGTGTTTTGTGAAGGCCTTTCCCTTTAGCACAGCAAGACTATAATTTCATTCAGCTTTTCCCTCCAGCCCAGACTCTCAACAGGAGGGTAGTTCTACAAAGGATCATCAAAGAAGGTTCTCTGAGAAGGTGACATCTGATTGTGGGCTTTGATGAAGTGAGGGAATCGAACCAAACCATATGAGGGGAAAAAGAGTATTATAGGCAGAGGGAAGAGTTACGTACAAAAAGTCCTTAGGGGAGAATGAGCACATTAGGGATTTCAAGAAGGCTGTGTTTCTGAAGTGAAACTGACCAACGGATAAAAGGGCTGGAGGGAAAGTCAGAAGCCAGCAAAGAGCTAGACCATACCTGTGTACTCTTGGGAGTTTTGCTCAGAGTTTGATGGGAATCCATTGTCTTTGATGAGTAGGAGAATGGCAAGGTCTGAATCTGCTTTTATTTATTTTTTAATTAAAAATAAAAAGATGTTGGACTGAACATGTCTAAAACTGAATGCATAACCTTTCCTTCCGGGATCTAGTCGTCTTCATACATCTGAAAGTAGAGCTAGCATTCAGCTAGTAACACAAATCAGAAACCTAGAAATTTCCCTCTTCCTCCTCCTTGTCCTTATGCTTATATTCTCATCTGTCACTTAAGTCCTGTTGATTTTCCTTTCTGATTGCTCCTGGAATTTTTCTACTTTAAGTTCTCATGTCTTTGCCTCCAAACTTGTCTGTCACATTTGCTCTTGCCTGAGCTCAAATTGATGTTCACAGTGTAGCCAGACCATTGTGAAATAGAGTGATCCTCTCAGCAGCAGCAGGAACAACAGATCTTGCAGTATAAACCCTACAACCCCTTAACACTCCACTGTTGCCTTTAGGATAATGCGCCCTACACAGCTTTGCATCTTTGGTCACTCCTGTCTAGCCAGACCTGTCTTCTTAGTCTGTGTCAGCCACGGTGTTCCCTTACACCTAGTTGCCAGAGGTACAAGCTATTGGGGTGCATATAAAGGGATATGGACATTCAAAAGATAAAGTATAGTCTGTTCTTTGTGCCTGAAGCCCTCTTCCTTTTTCTGCTGCATCTAGTTGTCTCATACTCACACAACAAGAATTTTCCCCGAGTAAGCTGTTGTAGGTTTCTGTGATGAGGACAAACCCTACTGTTGTATGTCCTGTTAGTTTACTTCTTTATAGAGCCTCTTAGCCCAGTTGGTATTTGGATGGTCTTACTGCCTCCAACATTGTAAGTTACATGAAGACAGAGATGGGGTTTCTGTTCACCAGTTTTATCTCCAGCACGCAGCACAGTGCCTTGTACTTAGTAGTCAAGAACACTCTTTGAATAAATCTAAATTTACCTTATTAAAATGTAGATAAATAACATGACAAATTATTTTAAGATGAAGTCAGATAATTTATTGTGCCAGATAGCCTTACTAAAGTCTTTCCATGTACTAGTTCATGTAGCCCGCCCTCTCTGTAGCTCAGTGTGGTAGTGGATGGTATGCTCCTTAACAGATGAGGGAACTTGAGGGTCAGAGAGTGGTTTACTCAAGATTCCTCATCTTGGAAGTGATACCAGAGGGGTTGATCACATCTGTTTTACTCCAGAAGTGTGCTGTCTTTCTGCTATCTCAGATATTAATGATCAAACCAATTGATGGAATAAATGTTAATATGTCTTAAAGAAGTCATGATACAGTTCTCAAATTATGTTGGAATTTCCCAGTCAAGGAAATACTGGGCCACATTTTATTGGATACCCTATTACTATATCTCCCATTGAGAAATGTATATTTTTAACATTTTACAAAGCAACCTAGACTTGCCCAAAGGTCACAAGGTAGAGCCAGTCAGAGTTGATGGTCTGAAGTGATCCTTATGCTGCTCATTTGGACTAGAATTCAAATACTAATAACTTACTGAAACCAATACTGCTTGCTTTTTACTGAAAGCATATACAATGCTTCAGACTGAGATCCTAGAAAGTGATGGATAAAAATGTAAGTTTTATTTACGTGACAGCTTCCATTCTTGAATAGATGGGTTTAACTGGGTTCACTAGATAGTCTTCTGCACCCCCTGGGGGCCTATAGGTATCATGAATAAAAATCCTGGAGAGGAAATGATACTGTTCACCCCTTATAGATGGTATGTGA
Source organism: Bubalus kerabau (assembly GCF_029407905.1). Lineage (NCBI taxonomy): Eukaryota > Metazoa > Chordata > Mammalia > Artiodactyla > Bovidae > Bubalus > Bubalus kerabau. Next base: position 28,865,432 of record NC_073635.1, on the reverse strand, counting down.
ATGTTTGGAGGGTGCTGCACACTAAAAGTGTTCATTTGGGACGTGAGATCAACTTGGCTCAAGAGAGCTTTCTGAGTTGTGGTTGGGTAGTGGGGAGATAACCTGTGCAAAAGTAGCTTGGGAGAACATGGTGTGGGGCTTTGAATTACAAAGCCAGTTCAGGGAGCTACCCATGACTTTTTAGAGCAAAAGAAGCTATTAAACTATTAATGTTAGGACTTTTAATGCAACAGCTTTAGAAGGATGTGTAATACAGTTTAACGGGCTATAAATAGCGAGTCCAATTAGTTAACTCTTAGCTTAGTAGTTTGCTCTGAAGAAGCAATTACCTTGTCAGTAAGCCTCAGACTGTTCATAATTAGTAATTGTTAGATGAGTTCTGTAGTTTCATTAGTCAGATAAAGACAGTGTTCACAGTAACCAACAGCCAGTTGAACATCTTTTTTGATTTGAAACCTTAACACATGTACTTCCTAAATATTTTACCAGAGAAAGGAGGTGGAAACACAAATTCAGAGCAAAAATATGAAAAGTACCCTTCACCTGATCAGGATTTCAGTTACACTTCCTCATGCATACCTGTATTGCTTTTGTTTTTATGTAAGTGGGACCATGCTATGCCCTTCTACAATTTTTTCCTCTACTTATAAAGCTATCAGCACATATGGGTTTATTGCACATTTTTAACAGCTGCATAAAATTCATTGTGTAGTTATGCCATGATTTATTTAATCAATGTTCTATTGATGGGCATTTGAGTTATTTACATTTTTCACTGTTACAAATGAGGCAGTAAATGATCTTTGCTGTTTGTCTTTGTGTTGAAGTGCCAGATTTCCTGTAAGAAATAGATTCCCATGTAGAGGATTGTGGAGTTCCTTGAAATTTTAAGTTTTGCCAAATTGCTTTCCCCAAAGTCTACCAGTTAATGCTGGTTTTAACTTCTGTCAGCTGATAAAAATTACTTTGTTTCCATTTGCATTTCTCTAATTAGAAATGAAAGACCATTGTCACATACGTTTTCTTTTTGATTGGCTCTTTCTAGTCTATGAACTACTTGTTTGTATTTGCCTGTTTTTCTATTTAACTGTTCCTTTTTATCGTTGTTGTTACTCATCTCTGGGCAAAAAGGGAGGAGGTAGGGATGGGTTATGGACTTTAGCTATACCGAGTTACATTTTGTTATAAAAAGTACTGTAGGTTTTGGCTTATATAATAATGTGAGTTTACTTTTTATTCCATGAGCTCTGTACATATTCTCACATTATTCACTTGCTTGTTAAATCTGTGGAAGTTACCTTCTGGTGACTCACTTATCTTAAGCTTTTTTTTTTAACTGTATCACACAGGTTGTGGGACCTTAGTTCCCTGACAGAGGATTCAATCCAGGCCATGGTTGTGAAAGCATTTGAATCCTAACCACTGGACTGCCAGGGAATCCCCAGTTGATGTCTTCTGTCATCATTTCTGTAATAATTTGGGAGTTTTTCCTCTTCATGAGCTCAAATCTGTCAGTATTTTTCACTGTGGCCTTGGAGTTTTGTGCTATCTACAAGATTTTTTAAAATACTTTTCTGCTTTCTAATATGTATACTTTTTTTTTTTTAACATTAAATCATTTACCCCATCTGGGGACTACTTTTGTATATTGTGTGTGATTGTGTTCTAACTTTATTTTCTCCTAAGTGTGTGGTTGCTTTTCTTAATACAGTTTATTGCATAATTTCTTTTATCTCCACTGGTTTGAAATGCCACAGGTATCATGAACTATGTATCTTTGTCTACCTGGATATGATTTTGGGCTCATGTGTCATTGATTTCTTTGTCTTTGCCTATAACCAACATATAATGTAGTTACTATACCCATATGATAAGGTTTTATATTTAGTCTGAGACATTTCCCTAAAATGTAATTTTAACAGTGTCTTATTGTTCTTGGCTATTCTGGTTATTTTCTATTACTCAGAATATCAACATCTTTACAATATTGAGTCTGCCCACTGAGATAGATTTTTTAAAAGTCCTTCCTTTCAATATAATTTTACTATTTTCTTTATAAGAATAGGCTTTGCATTTTAAAACATATATTTTACAGGTTTTTTTTGTCATTGCTAACGTTTTGGTTATTCTGTTTTCTAACTGGTTATACCTCTTGTGTTATGTTTTCAGCCACTTTGCTGAACTTTTACTAGTTGTAAGAGTCTTTCAGTTAAGTCTCTCGGATTCGTTAGGTGACACTGTCTGCAAACAGTTTTGTCAGTATTTCAGATTGTTCTGATACTTACATCATGTTTTTCTGGTCTAATTGTGTTTGTTGGTTGGCATCCCCAGAGCATTGTTAAATAGAAAGCATCCTGTCTTTTGCAGTTTAAGAAAGTTTCTATTTCTGTCTAATCAGGGTTATTAAAAAATAAAATCTGGAATGTGTGTTGAATTCCATGTTTGCATGTCAGTTTATGTTTTTTTTAATATTTAATTATCAGTGTAATGAATTATATTAATAGATTTCATAAATAGAATCACTCTTGGTTGCTTTGGCAGGATTAACCCAACTTGGTCATCCTACTAGATGCCAGTGTTTTACTCAGTATCCTTATGTTCATGTCGAGTATTGAGATTGTAACTCTCTTTGTTGTGTTCTCCTTACTCCAGTATTGGTGTGAAGGGTTTTGCTAGCCTTTAAAATGAGTTGGAAAGCTGTCTCTTATTTTTCTATAAAACAATTTATATAATGTAGGAATTATCTACTTCCTGAAATCTTCATAAAGCTCACATTTTACATTGTACTTGGTGCCTTTTAAAATTTTACTTTTTCACTTTTCCAGTAAAAAAGATTTTCAGCATCTGGGAAATAATAGAGCAGACCATCATGATCTCATTCTCCAAATATAAAAGATGTTAATATTCACTGTATTTGTTCCAGTTCTCAGTATCTCCTCCCACCCCCAACACACACACACACACACGTTCTCTGCTCTTGATGTGAGTGAGCAGTAAAATCTCTCAGGAATGTTTAGCAAGCAATGTTTATTTACTGTATTTTAAGAGTAAGCTCACTATGCAAAAGATGCATTCCTAATTTTTTTTTAAAGAAGAAATAAAATACTAAAAGATATAGTTAAAACTTATAACCTTTTTTCATTCTTCCCCTTTTCTTCACTGCTGCTGCTAAGTCGCTTCAGTCGTGTCCAACTCTGTGCAACCCCATGGACGGCAGCCCACCAGGCTCCCCCGTCCCTGGGATTCTCCAGGCAAGAACACTGGAGTGGGTTGCCATTTCCTTCTCCAGTGCATGAAAGTGAAAAGTGAAAGTGAAGTTGCTCAGTCATGTCCGATTCTTAGCGATCCCATGGACTGCAGCCCACCAGGCTCCTCTGTCCATGGGATTTTCAATGCAAGAGTACTGAAGTGGGGTGCCATTGCCTTCACTAGGAGATAAATATCCTGATATTAATGTGTATCATTTACATTCATGTTTTCATCCTTGTTTTACATATGTATATTTTTTTTAATGCATAGGTCTATTTTGTATATTTTTAAACTTTATGGGGAAATGCATTGTATCTATAATTTTGAAACCTATTTTTCACCCAATACTGTGTCTTTGAGGAATAGGTATAGCCATGCTTATTACATGTTGTTGTATTTTTTCATGATTCAACATCTCTGAAATTAGGATGCTTCTTAAATCATGATGTCAGATTTGATGAAGTCCAAAATTAATTCCTCGTAATTGCTTTTGTGAGGCATTCTATTGTTTGACTATATACCACAGTTAATCCATTTTTATAGCGCCAATAATCATTTTTCATATTTTTATCCTTGTTATCAGATTGTTTACACTTTCACTATTACAAACCAGGGCCAAAGTGAACAACCTGTCTCATAGACAATTATTTTGAATGGAAATGTTAAACTTAATGAATATGCTTCATTAAAGCACGAGGTTGTTTTACTTTATAGTCCCACCAGCAGTGCATAAGAGCTTTTGTTTGCTTTTAATTTTTAGATTTGAATCCTTTTAAAATTAACTCTATGTGTGCTGTGGGCTAGGGGTCTTATTTATCTTTTTCAAATGCATAGCCATTCACCTCAGCACTGTTCCTTACTAGTTTATTCTTTGTGCTTTGATTTAAATACTATCATATACCAAGTGCCTTTATAGGTTGGGAGTATAAAATAATATTTATATTTATAATATTTATAATGTTCTAGGCTCTCTTTTGGGAGAAGGCAATGGCACCCCACTCCAGTACTCTTGCCTGGAAAATCCCATGGACGGAGGAGCCTGGTAGGCTGCAGTCCATGGGGTCGCAAAGAGTCGGACACGACTGAGCAACTTCACTTTCACTTTTCACTTTCATGCATTGGAGAAGGAAATGGCAACCCACTCCAGTGTTCTTGCCTGGAGAATCCCAGGGACAGCGGGGCCTGGTGGGCTGCCGTCTGTGGGGTCGCACAGAGTTGGACACGACTGAAGCGACTTAGCAGCAGCAGCAGGCTCTCTTTTTGTGTTCCATTAGTTTATGTATGTTCTCCTGCAACTAGTATATTTTCATTACTATAGTTTTATAGTAAGGCATCTTCCTTAATATTACCATTCAAAATTGTCTTGGCTATTTTTGTTTTTTTACACCTCCACATGAGTTTTAAAATCAAGCTGCCAGATTCTGGGAAAAGTCCTTAGAATTTTTACTGGGATTGCACTGAACTAAAAAACTGTTTTGAAAAAAATGATCCTTTTTACGATATTGAAATCTTTCCATTTGTGAATATGACGGGGTGGTTGGTATCTTATCTTTAATATCCATAAGTAGTTTTGTATGGTTTACTTCATAACAGTCTTGCAAACTCCATTTTCCTTTCAAATTATTCTTCCTCATTGTTGCTGATGGATAAGGAACCCCGGCTCAGTCTGCCCTCACTCCTTTACTCTTACTCCTTGAGGGCCTTGAAAGCTTTTCTAGGAGCTGTAACTTTTATCATCTTTTTAGCTTCTTTTATAGTTCATCTACAAGTGTTCCACTTCTTCCTGAAGTGAGATTTTGATAACTCATGTTTTCCCTGGCATGTCTAGATTTAAACATTTGTTGGATTGAGGTTTCATTTAGGCAATTTTGTTGTTTCATGTTTCTGTAATTTCTGCAATAATATTTATTCCTTTTTTTCAACTTGAATTTTTTAATTCTTCTTTAGTTTCTTGGGCTATATACTTACTTCATTTACCTTTAATCTTTAGTTAATATATATGTTGCTCTTCTAACTACAGCTTGATTACAATCCAAAGGTTTGGTTTTGTAGTGTTAACCCTTACTATTCACTTCTAAACAGGTTATAATTTTTGTTTTGAGTCTTAAGCTTAGTGGGGCTTTTTCTCCCTGCAAACTTGAAAAAAGAAAAATTCTGAATGCTGGTAGGATTGAGGGGAGGGGGTTGGTTATTTAGTTATCTTTTTGTGATTAACTTCTAATTTAACTAAATGTAGGCCAAGAATGTCACTTGTGTAATTTTGATTCTTGGTCTGTGTTAAGAATTTTTTGTTGCATGTTTCCATATGTGTCTGAAAAGGTTTGTTTAGGTTTATTCACAGTGCTTTGTGTACCAAATTTTGTGTGTGTGTGTGTGTATGAATGTTCTGGATTGAACATATTTGGTTATTTAAATGTATATATCTTGGTTTTATTGTCTGTCAAACCTATTAGTTTAGGAGATAGTCTTTTTATGTGGCCAATGAAGACCATGAACTTATCCATTTCTCCTTATATCAGTTTTAACTCATATATTTCAAAGTTGGGATGTTAAAAGTTCTATGCCTGATACAAGTATTTGATACTCCTTTCCCAGCTTCCCTCTGTCATTTTGTTTCTCATCTGATTTTAAAATACCATATCACTATCTTTACTACTTATTTTTTCCCCTTCATTTTCTCTCTTCTGTTTCTAGAATTCCTTTCAGATATTCAGAGATTTTCTAATAGTCTTCCACATCTAAACTTGAACCTTGCAATGCTTCTCTAGCATGCATTTTAGGTTGTGTTTCTTGTTAAAGATTTTTTTTCTTGTCTGAATTTGACAAAATTTTAAATTTCTTTCTCTTGTGGATTTATCTTGGAGTACATGTGCATGTGTGTTTTATCTGCTTTCATTTTATGAGGGAAGATAATTGCCAGCACTTAATTTTCTGTCCGAATCCCATGGAATCCCATCTTGACTCCAGCACTTACGTTGTAGTCCTACCCATTTTCTTTTTGTTAGCTTGGGGGATGAAAGTTTCCTAAGCTTATACTTAATGCATCATCTCAGAGCCTTCCAGAGCCACTTTAAAAAACAAAAACAAAAGCTAATTATCTCCAGCATGTCTGGTTGTGCTACTGCTGTTTATCATTGAAAGTTGGAGTCACTTCAGTTTCTGAGTTCCTACTGTCCAGAGCAGCTCATTTTATGGAATTATTACTGTAGATCACCAATGACCAAATCTAATCCTTTTTTCTCAATCTTCTTTCTTCAAGACTTCTCTGTATCACCTGCTTTTGACTGGCCCTTGTGACATTGTTAGACTAGGATTTTCTTCCTACCCTTCTGAATGTCTGTTATTTTCACTATAGTGGTTTTTCTTCCTTCACCCACTCCTTAATTGACATTATAACTTCACCTAAGTGTTATCAACTTTTCTGTCCTCTTTCTAAAGGCAAGAAGACAATTTTACTGACCATTGCACACTAGAAATTGTACTTTTAAATATCCATTGAGAAAGTTTATATAAAGCCATAATACTTGAGTAGAGCCACATCATATTTAACTTATACACTGATTTTAAAACCAGTCCCCATGAAAGATATGGGGATGTGACTCCACTAGCTTCTTTAATCACCTCAGCAACATATAGCATTAAAGACTGAGTAAGTAGAATTCCCTGGCGGTCCATCGGTTAGGACTCTGCACGTTCACTGCTGAGGGCACAGGTTCAATCCCTGGTCTGAAAACTAAGATCCCACAAGTGGCTTGGTGTGGCAAAAAAAAAAAAATGAGTAAGTGTATAAAAGGCAAATATTTAAATAAAATGAAGTAAATATTGCAAGAAGCAGTATCTATTTTCCATTTGTCAGTGTTTTCATAGCTATCCTAAAGGCAAAGTTGTTTAACTGCCCTGACATCTTAAATATATTGGGTTGGCTGAAAAGTTTGGGTTTTTCCATGAAATGTGGAAAAACCTGAATGAACTTTTTGGCCATCTGAATACTCCCTTTTGTGCCTTTCATAGGTTTAGGACATTGATAAGTCAAATTTTAGCATGCATGGAAATCACTGCTTTGGGTTATGTATATAAAACCAATGGAGATGTAAGGGATCCTTAAGGGTACTTTCAAGTTTACCTAAAATTTATATGTCAACTTTAGATTTGCCACACTCAATAAGTTTTTATTCCTATCTATATACATTTGAATGATATGGCTACATACATGGAAAATACATTTATTGAAACTTTATGTAGATATGTTCATTCCATGTGATACTCCTTATGTAAAGTGTGGACAAACGGTGCTTTAATTTTACTGGATCTGCAAATGTAGTAGAAGTATGATCTCAGTCAAGTTACTTTACATATCTGCGCTGCAGTTTCCTTATCTATAAAATGGCAGTAAATAACTGACTAAAACCTCAAAGTATAGTCAATCAAATAAAATTGTGTGTGCAAAGAAAAAAACTGTAGATGATGAAGTTTTCAGGTGTCAGTAATTCAGTTATTGGGATCATTACCCACTTTTGGACAAGGGGGTAATGGTTGGCTCTTAAAATATGTTTAACTGAAAAAATGAGATACAGTCATGGGGAACTGAGAGTTACACGTGGGTGTGTGTGGGTGTGTGTTAGGATATCTGTATTATATTTGCTGCCTTGGGACAGAGGTAGGGAATATACAGACTATGTTGCTGTCTTCAGTACTATCCACCTTTGGTAATTGCTCAAATTGCTGACCTTTGCCCACTGTCCAAATTATAGTTCACCTTGCCCACTCATCTTGGTTTTTTTTCTGATTTTTTTCAAATGATGGTAAAATTCACTAAACAAAATTTACCATCTTAACTATTTGTAAGTGCATAGTTAAGTGGTATTAATTATATTCATAATTATAGCCATCACCACCATCTATTTCTAAAACGTTTTTCTTTTGGAAAAACTGAAACGCTATACCTATTAAACAATGATGCCGCATTTCCCCCTCCTTCAGGCCCTGGCAACCACCATTCATGTCAGTGGACTCTCGGGTTGCTTCTACATGTTAGTTACTGTGAATATGCTGCTAGAACATGAATGTTGCAAATATCTCTTCAAGATCCTGCTTTCAATTCTTTTGGGTATATACCCAGAAGTTGGAATTGCTGAGCCATGTAGTAATTCTTTTTAAAATTTTTGAGGAGCTTCTGTACTGTTTTCCACAGTGGCTGTGCCATCAACAGTGCTCAAGGGTTCTGATTTCTCCACACCTCTGGTTCTGTCTTGGTTCCTATTTATTGTATCTCTTCTGTAATCCTAAACAAACCTGAATCTGAGACTAAGCCCTGTGCTTTCTGCTTATGATGTGTTAAACATTAGGTTATCCTTTTAAATGGCTCAACTTGATACTTTGGCTATAGACCTTCATGAAATCTTATTTATCCTACTTTTTAAAACCAGACTTTTTCTATACCAGTGCAACCACTGAAAAAAGGATTAAAATAAGTAGAAAACTAGAAAACTTCATAAGAGCTAAGCAAAGAAATAGCCTTAAGTATATACCACAAGTTATGAAGAATATCAATGTTATTTGATAAGATAGTTTTTAATTTTTATAAAGAATACATAGTTGGGAAAATCTAGTATTACAGAATGACCTGCAATTAAATGTCCCAAACTCTCAGAAAAAAAATCTCTTGAATCCCATCTTCACGCTAGCCCCATGCTTAAACCTGAACCTCTCTCCTAGAGTTTTATCATTCTGTACAGCTTTCATTCTGGACTTTCCTTCTCTTAGGTAAAATCTGTTTCCTAAATCTCAGGTCTTCCTCTTAGATAATTTCCTTATTTTGCTGGACTTCAACCTCAAGTAAATTCCTAAGAAAGGGTTATGGAAAGTATACTTTGTGAGTACCTGAATGTCTGAAGTGAAGTGTAGTGAAAGTCACTCAGTCGTGTCTGACTCTTTGCGACCCCGTGGACTCGACAGTCCATGGAATTCTCCAGGCCAGAACACTGGAGTGGGTAGCTTTTCCCTTCTCCAGAGGATCTTCCCAACCCAGGGATCGAACACAGGTCTCCCACATTGCAGGTGGATTCTTTACTGGCTGAGCCACAAGGGAAACCCAAGAATACTGAGGTGGGTAGTCTATCCCTTCTCCAGTGGATCCTCCCAACCCAGGAGACAAACCGGGGTCTCCCTGCAGGCAGATTCTTTTTAAAACCAGACTTTAAAACCAACTGAGCTATCAGGGAAGTATAGTATGAAGTAAGAATGTCTGAATGAATGAATGTCTGAAGATATATATTCTACATTCACACTTGCCATTTGTCCTGAATACAGCCCCCACTTCTTGTTGGAGAAGCATCAGTGATATTGTAAGACGAGCCTGGGAAAGGGATGAATATTGGTGTGGCTCTCCAGGAAATTCCACCTGCCACAGCGAGCGCCTTAGCAACAGGTGTGTTTGCCTCTTTTAGTTTCTGGCTCCTGCTCCCTTGCCTGGCACTGACCCTCAATTTCATTTTTCCTGTGAGCTCTGGAGCCCTTCTAAATGTTGACCTTTCTGACTCCTGTTCCTTGGCTCTTATTCCCTGCCTGTCAGCTTTCTTCTCTTTGGCTTTCTTTCTGTTCTTCATGGCTGCTGCTGCTGCTAAGTCGCTCCAGTTGTGTCCAATTCTGTGCGACCCCACAGACGGCAGCCTACCAGGCTCCCCCATCCCTGGGATTCTCCAGGCAAGAACACTAGAGTGGGTTGCCATTTCCTTCTCCAATGCATGTAAGTGAAAAGTGAAAGTGAAGTCCCTCAGTCGTGTCCGACTCTTCATGGCTATCCTTGGTCTAAATATCATTGACACTTGGACTGATATGTCTGTAGAGCTGAAGAAAGAGAAATAATGTTTGCAATCACAGTAGTCCAATCCAAAAGACAAATACAACAGAAGTAATTATCCCTCTTTGCCTGTAAAGTTTTATATTTCCCCTTTCCCCTACTTCAGTCTACAGTTTTTTCTGCTGCACAACAAAACAAAAACAAGACCAAAAAAAAAACAAAACCCAACAAACTAGAGCATTCAAATGAAGAGTGACTAATTAAAAAAAAAAAAGGTGGTTTGCACTTGAGGATTATTTTCTTGGCTGAAGGATTTCAAATGTGGAACTTACTTCATAGACCGATGTGTTTAGAGATCAGTGAATAAGGTGCACAGCTTTTTAGAGCTCAAGGATGTGGAGCCATGACCAGAGGAAGACTAGATTGACCCTCACCACCTCCAGGAAATGTGGTGTTAAAATGTAGTTTGAGAATGGTTTAGAAAAGCTATAAGGGATCTTATATATAAGATCCCTGGTGGCTCAAACAGTAAAGAATCGCTCTGCAGTGCAGGAGACCTGGGTTTAATCCATGGGTTGGGAAGATCCCCTGGAGAAGGGAATGACTACCGACTTCAGTATTCTTGCCTGGAGAATTCCTTAAAAAGCCATGCTTTAAGTTTTCCCCACAACCCCTACTCTGCAACACACGTGGTGAAGGGCTTGCAGGGTGTCTTGGCCCAGGCTAGGGAGCTGAAGAAGACAGCTGGAGGGAGGCTGCACATGGGCAGTGCCCAGCAAGTAATTCCCCCACCCCCCTCCCCTTCTCGCTGGGCACCAGATGTTGAGCTTGGGTAAAGAATAGCTTGGGGTCATTTTTTTAAAAAGAGATTTTGTCCGAGAAAGTGGCCTGCCAGGATAAGGACTGTGCATCCTTAAGAGCTGTGTTGGATTCCAGGAGCCAAAGTTGAGGAGGGGGGTCCAGAGAACACCCAGAAAAAGTACTTTATTATTATCTCTCTGAGTCCTCCCAGAAATTCTGTGGGATAGCTACTATTATTATCTCCGAAACTCAGGGGTTCTGATAACAAATGTAATTTATTTGTAACCTGGTTCAGACAGCCTCTTGAGTTGGCACCGGGGGTCATAGGAGACCCTGACCACAGAAGAAGGTGACCCCACAACCTGGACTCGAGCCTTCGCTCCTCCTTCAAGAGCTCTTTGGGAGGGCCCTTGAAGGGTGATCACAGACAGGCTTCTTTTGCCTTCGAGGCCCGGTCCCCGGTGCCTCGGACTCCCCGCATCCACATACAGGGCTCCAGATACAGCCGGGTCACACCATTGTCCCGCTGACCTCCCAAATTCCCTGTCTCCGCTTGACTCCCCGAGCTGAGTGTTCCTCCCGGCCGGCAGGGAGCGCGCGCTGAACCGCAGGTGATATCACCATCCGGGTGCCTTCCAATTGGGTGCTTTTCATCTTCTCAGCACCGGTGATCCGATTGCTTTTTCTGTCGCAGAGCCCTACACAACATTCCAGGACAACCGAAAGAGATGATTTAACAACCCATTAATCTTGGCAGTGCCACATGGAAAACGGCAACCTGGATCTAAATTTAGGTCTGTCTGGGTCCCTCATCTAATCTGTCTCTGTTTCTACAGAGATACGCATATTGTTTGTATGCATGGACTAAAGATGAAAAGGAAATTCAACATCTTAACTTGGGGTGAAAGTGAAAGTGAAGTCGCTCAGTCGCGTCCGACTCTTTGCGATCCCCTGGACTGTAGCCTACCAGGCTTCTCTGTCCATGGGATTCTGCAGGCAAGAATACTGGAGTGGGTTACCATTTCCTTCTCCACGGGATCTTCCCGACCCAGGGATAGAACCCAGGTGTCCCATATTGTGGGCAGACGCTTCAACCTCTGAGCCACCAGGGAAGCTCTTGGGGTTTAACTTGGGGTAGGGGGTGGGTATTACTGTTTATGGTTTTTAAAAGTTATTGAAAATAAAGTGAGCAGAAAAGTCACAAAGTTTTTTAAATGATAAAATTGATACATGAGGAGTCTAGGCAAAATTGTTAAAGCAAAGGTCCAAAAGATGGGAATAACAGATTGGAAGACAATGTCAGTTGTTTTCAGGCAAGAGTGTTGGCTGATTGAGCCATGGACCTGTTGTCTTAGATTAGTTTTCATTTGACATGTAAAACTAACAAATTCCTTTATGTTAAAGGAAAAAATAACTTGAAATGTCTTTAAAAAAAAATCCTAAAATTTTATTATTGGTTTAAATGCTAAAAAAGTTCATTTCTTCCCTGACTCAGCATGAAACTCATGCTGCATTGAAAATTAAAACGTGGAAAAATACACCTGACAAATATTAACAAAATAAAAGCTTAGAATGGTATATAAGGAGGAGATAGATACCTTGGGACAAAAAACATTATCACTACATAATAAAAGGATCATTTTTACTGGGAACATATGTTCTAAATTTGTGCACTAGTAAAATAGCATCAAATTATATGAAAAAATAAAAGAGTAAGGGACAAATCCATTATAATAGGTAAGTTAATTCTCTCAATTATTAAGTTAAATGAAAAATTAGTGAAGATACAGAGTACTTGAACAAAATATTGATGTGTTGGGCAATTAGTGTGATGTGCAATAAACTTCAATAACACACATTTTTCTTGAGCACATGTGGATACTTTACAAAAACTGACCATGTGTTAGCCCACAGAGCAATTCTCAACAAATTTCAAAGAACTGATATTATGTAAACCACATTTTGTTTTCTGATTGAAATTCCATAAAGATAAGATTAAATTTTCCATACATCTGAAGATTGAGAGAATATATCATAAGGGAGATTTAAAATTTTAGTATCATCCATGATGATAATAGATATCAGCTGTTATGAGATGGAGCAAAAGCAATACTTAAGAGATTTATAGCATTAAAGGTTACATTAGAATACTCTGAAAATTAGTAAGCAAAACTCCTAACTTAAGATACTAGGATGGCAAAGAAAATGGCAACCCACTCCAGTATCCTTGCCTGGGAAATCCCTTGGACAGAGAAGCGTGATAGGCTACAGGCCATGGCGTCACAAAAGAGCTGGACATGACTTAGCAACTAAGCAACAAGATACTAGAAAATAAAACAATTCTTTAAAAAGTATAAGGAAGGAAGAGTAGAAATCAAAGAAACAGAAAACAAACATCTGACAGACTTAAAGCCAACAAAATTGATTCTTTATAAATAATCTATTTATTTAGATATATTAATGGAAAAGGCACAAATAAGGTAGGGAATGAAATGGGGAACATACATATAGACAGATAAAAGACTTAAAAGATAACAAGAGAATATCATGCACAACTTTGTGCCAATTAACTTGAAAATTTAGATAACATTGACAAATTTCGAAGGAAAAAAACAGGAAAAAAGAAAGTAAAACTAGAATTATAGAGAATCAGTAAAGATATCCTTAAAGAGAAGGCTCTAATTAATTACAAGCAAGTCCTATCAGAGTTTTAGGAAACTCTAAATCATGACATAAGCTATGACACTTATAAGTTAGATATCAAAACCACACAAATACAGCATGGGAAACTCAGGCCAATTACATTTATGAATGTAGATTAAAAACCCAAACAAACATTAACAACTGAGCCTAGTCATATATTCTAAAAAAAAGAGATAAACCAATGGGCTTTCAAATTTCTGGGTTTATTCCAGGAATGCATTTTAATAGAGTAAAAGAAAAAGAAAACATATGATCATTTCAACAGAGGCAGAAAAAGCATTTGGTAAAATTAAACATTCTAAATAAAAACTCTTAGTCAAATAGAATTGCCTTAATCTGATAAAGAATATCTGCCAATAACAAATATTTTCCATAAGGAATTATTAGAAGCATTCCTTTTAAAATTAGGAATAAGAGAGTATAAGCATATGTGATAAAACTGTATATGTAAAAAAGTCAAGAAAATGAGAAAACCGACATTCAAGAAAGGTTATACCTGCTAGGAGCCCAAGCCTGGGGCGGGAAAGGAACACAGGATAGTAGTGGGTCTGTTCTACTTAAGTCGGGTGGTTTTATAACAGGCGTTTCATTTATTATTACGCTGTGAGCACATTATATACATTTTTGTTTATGTAGTAAGGGTGTTAAAATGAGATATAGAGGAGAAACACATGGAAAATATCTCTAATTCTGGACTCTGATGTCTCTGGGTATCTGGTGGATTTGGAGGGGAGGGTGGATACAAGAGCCCAGTGTGCTGGAGTCAAGACCCTTCAACCCAAGGACAATGAGGCAGCCCGTACCCTGCACCCTGGAGCCCTGGTTCCCAGAAGGAGAGGATTTCTGAGCAGGGTTTGTGGTTTCTCTCACTTGACTAGCTCTTGGCCCAAGTCTGTGCACTAAACAGAGGCCTGGAAGTAAACAGCCAATGGCTCTGTGACCAAAACTTTGCAAGTCCCTGGTAGAAAAGCTGCGCTGATTAGCAACACCTCTGACTGAATGTCACCTAAAGAGGAAAGGAAGATATTTCCCCCTCTGTGGAGCTCTGAGTGCACTGTGAGGGTCCGAGGAGCGGCAACGGCAGACAGGAGGGTGTAGGTTCCCAGAGGCAGCCCTGTGCCCCTTCCACGAGGCAGTACCCCTTGGGCACTTAAGGTGCCAGCGGATGGAGGCTCAGTGCCCAGGGAGCCTGCATGGGAGCGGCCCTGTGTGTCCACTAGAGCAAGAAGAGACCCTTGGAAGTGCCTTGCCACACCTGGTGCGAGTTACTCCTCTGACTTCATCTATACTCACACCGAGGTGACATTTCTGTTTCAGAGAATGAGATTTACAAGCTGCTGCATTTTCCTTTATAGGAACGTAGTATCAGCATTAGTCCTACTTCTGTCTCTGTTTTCCTCCCTTCATCTCCCTCTACTCTTCTGATAGGAATGTTGGGCTAGTATTACCGACCTTTCCAGCCGGTCCAACCAGGCCCTCCTGCCTGGGGTCCCTCGCACCCGCAGAAGGAGACCAAATTTGGTTCTGAAGCGAAGGAAAGTCTTGTTAACTGATCAAAGAGTGGACAGGTGAACGCTCTGCCCTGAGGACTCGCTCTCTCAGAAGGCGGGGCTGCTATACAGAGATCTGCTCCCCGGGAAGGACCAGGGCTTCTCGCGAGGCCGCAGGGCTGTGCTGGTCTTGCCTCAGAAACCGTGTCCGGCGCAGCCTCCCTGCACACGGCCCGCCACCGCCGCCATCTCAGGCTAAGGTGCTGCTCCTGATGCTTCTACACGCGGAATTGTGTCAGCGTGTCATTTCACACCGGGAGTGCTGGACTGAACACCCCAACTGAAGTGTCGCGTCCACGGCCTCTGCATGCGGCCCCCTGTGAGCAAGTGAGACTAGACTAAGCACAAAGGAAAAGGGCGGGGGTGGTGGGGGGAAGGTTAGACTAATTCATTTTATTACCTAGACTGTTTTTATTTCCCAGGAATTGTTAATAGGCTTCGCCGGGGACACTAGCTCTAAGCACTAGGCCCCTAGTGGATACTGTTTGTTCTTACAGGGGTTTCTAAATATTTTTCCAGAAATAAATTGTACAGCTCCCCAGGAAGAGTGCCAGTGTGCCTGGCCTTGCTTTCAACGTGTCTCTCCTTCCCCGTGGCTCCCTCCCTCTCCCTCGGTCTGCCTGGTGGGTGTGAAGCGTGAGCACAATTCCCGTCTGTGGGGATGCTCTGCTGAACGGCTTTTGTTTCCAGAGCTGTGATGTGAGCAAGACCGCATTAGTGTTTTCATTTTGCCCTTTCTCTGGCATTGTGCTTCTTAGCTCGAAACATTCTAAACAAATCTCTTAAGAATCTTTACATAATTGTCAATGTTCTGTGTGTAAATGCCAAGGTTGACAAACTGCTTCGAGAAATTTAATTAAAAACGGAGTAAGCTTGTTTGGAAATTGAGAAGTGGCATTTTATATGCTCCTAAATATATTTACCCATCTAGAGAATATAATAGGATGCCAGAGTCCAAGAGACACTGAGCACTTGCTAATTGATTCTCAGGGCAAAAGTGTTAAAGTGAGTTCAAATGATGATGCTCCAAGCCAGTTAAACAACTCGAATCTCTGTACAGCTAACAGTTGTCAAGCCCTAACAATAGTCACTTATGTCAAGCAAGAGCCTGTGACCAACTGTGAGACTTTCAGAACACCTCTTAGAGGTCTTGCAATTGAGTTATTCTATAACATTAGGATTACTCATCATGCAGCTTAGTTTTCAGTTAATCTTTCATAGATCAACTTGTAATGAGGTTGCCAGATCAATAAGTTTAACGTTGAAATGGGAGTCTCGCCATTCAAACAATTACAGATGGGTGTATAAAACTGGCATTTTGTAAGGTCAGCTTTTTCCATTGGAAGCCTGTAGAAATCCTTAAATTTTAGCAAAAAGCATCAGATTCATTAATTACATGAGCTTTGTTGAGCTACTTATCAGATACGATTAGGATTGTGTCAACAGTATGTAAACATTAACTGCTGGCTAATCTCTGTGGACCTAGAGGGACCTCTGATCATATATACATGTGTGGTAAGAACACCTCTGAGGTTAATAAGAATAATTTCTATGAATGTTTCTAATATTGAAGCTTTTCAAACCTTCTAAAATATTATTTTGAAGGACCTGGCATTATGAGAGAGTAGCAAAGAGTATACATATTTCATTAGATTTATACCTTTTTAGTATTTATTTTCTTTGTGGTTATTTGTCAGGGTTTAATTCTTGTTTTTTTTTTTTTAATTTATTGGAGTATAGTTGATTTACAATGTTGTGTTTAGTTTGTGTACAGCAAAGTGAATCAGTTATACATATACATGTATCACTCTTTTTTAGATTCTTTTCCCATCTAGGCCATTGGAGAGTATTGAGTAGAGTTCTTTGTGCTATACAGTAGATCCTGGGGCTTTTATTTTTTGCTCCACCACTGAACTGAAAAAAAGAGTCTGAAAACTATATTAGTTCCCAGTTGGTTGTAAATAAAGTTGTTACCATCTTTGAATATACAATCAAAGCAAAAATAATATTGACAAAATGAATTATTGGCAGATTAAGTCAAACTGTGTTTATTGGGAGCAAGATTATATTGTGGGTGAGAGAAATGATGTAGGTGCTAGTGCTGGCTTGAGATCCTGAAAAAGTCACAAGACTTTTCTCAGCCTTAGATTCCTTGTGTGAAGTGATTGATTAGACCCAATAATCTTTAATTTATCTTTCCATTCAGTCAGCTCAGTTGCTCAGTCATGTTGGACTCTTTGCGACCCCATGGACTGCAGCACGCCAGGCTTCCCTGTCCATCACCAACTCCTGGAGCTTCCTCAAACTTGAATCAATGATGCCATCCAATCATCTCATCCTCTGTCGTTTCCTTCTCCTCCTGCCTTCAGTCTTTCCCAGCATCAGGGTCTTTTCAAATGAGTCCAGTTCTTTGCATCAGGTGGCCAAAGGATTGGAGTTTCAGCTTCAGCATCAGTCCTTCCAGTGAATATTCAGGACTGATTTCCTTTAGGAGTGACTGGTTGGATCTCCTTGCAGTCCAAGGGACTCTCAAGAGTCTTCTCTAACACCGCAGTTCAAAAGCATCCATTCTTTGGCACTCAGCTTTCTTTAGAGTCCACCTGTCACATCCATACATGGTTACTGGAAAAACCATAGCTTTGACTAGATGAACATTTGTCAGCAAAGTAATGTCTCTGCTTTTTAATATGATGTCTAGGTTTGTCATAGCTTTTCTTCCAAGGAGCAAATGTCTTTTAATTTCATGGCTGCAGTCACCATCTGCAGTGATTTTGGAGCCCCCCAAAATAAAGTCTCTCATTGTTTCCCCATCTATTTGCCATAAAGTAATGGGACTGGATGCCATGATCTTAGTTTTTTGAATATGAGTTTTAAGCCAACTTTTTCACTCTCCTCTTTCACTTTTATTAAGAGGCTCTTTAGTTCTTCTGTGCTTTCTGCCATAAGGGTGGTGTCATCTACATATCTGAGGTTATTGATATTTCTCCTGGCAATCTTGATTCCACCTTGTGCTTCATCCAGCCCAGCATTTCACATGATGCACTCTGCATATAAGTTAAATAAGCAGGGTGACAATATACAGCCTTGATGTACTCCTTTCCCAATTTGGAACCAGTCTGTTGTTCCATGTCCATTAGGGAACATTATTTTTCTGAAACAAAAATGAAGGGGGTTCCTTATATACAAAAACAGAAGAACTGCTAGGGGCTCCTGATGGTACATGAAATTACCACATCGTATAAAACAAGATTGCTTGTGTGCTGAGAAATAAGCCTTAGCCTGCCAAGTCGCTTGTCATGTCCAACTCTTTTGCGACACAGTAGACTGAAGCCTGCCAGGGTCCTCTCTCTATGGGATTCTCCAAGCAAGAATACTGGAGTTAGTTGCCATGCCCTCCTCCAGGGGATCTTCCAGACCCACGAATTGAATCTGCATCTCTTACATCTCCTGCATAGTCAGGTAGGTTCTTTACCACTAGTGACGCCTGGGAAGCCCTAGAGCTCCCAATTAGATGCCCAGTCTTGTTTCTTGTATCACACACTACCCTTCAACCTACTGGATGAGAAATGATATGTGTAGATGTTTCCAAGGGTTGCTATGTGCCTCTGGAGCTTGCCACTGGGGTCTTGCCCAGGGCACCTAGCAAGCAGTAAGCCATCTTGAGGAGCACAACTATCTCTACACAAATCAAGAACCTCAGGCTTTGTACTTCCTAATGTGTGTGCATTATAGAAACGCAGTTTTATGTCATTCATGGTCTTGGCACAGGTGAAAGCAATACATGTTTCTGAAGATGCTTCTCTGTATTATGATTTTTCTCATCACATGAGCTTTTAACTATATCCTTGGAAGCATATACTAGTTCACCTCACCTCTGTTATGTTCCTTGGGGGTGTTAGCATCTTTTCTATCTGGATCCAGGGGCTACCTTTTGTCTCTCACTATTTCAGTGCCACATATATGCCCTGCAGCACTCTCTCCTTCTACTTATATACGTATCTTCTATTATAAAATCTCTAAGAGCAAATACAGTGTCCAGGACACTTTACATTGTTGGTACTGTTTACCTGGTTTGATTACTTTTAGCTCCAGAATCTTGATGGTAATAGAGTTAATTGGAGTCTTTAATAGAACATCTGGTTTGTGCTACAAGAAAAAGAAAATCCCCAATTCAATTGACTTAAACAAAAAAGAAACTGTAGTATGGCTGAGTCCCTTCTCTGTTCACCTGAAACTATCACAACATTGTTTGTTAACTAGCTATACCCCAATACAGAATTAAAAGTTTAATTAAAAAAAATAAATGTTGGCATATAAAAAGAAAAGAAAATGTTTCACATATAACAGGAAGTCTGGCTCAAGAACCTAAGGTTCATTACTGCTTAGCATTGTGGCTTGTCCTCATGGTTGCAAAATGGCTGCAGCAGTTCCTGTCACCACAATTAGCCTGATAATAGCAGAAGGAGAGAGGATTTTCTGTGTGTCTCTTTTTGTTAACAAAGATATCTATTCCATACTGTCTCTCTACTTCCAGTCAGATTTTTGCTAGTATGCCACTGACCAGAATCTATCAATAGTTATACCTTTGCTAGTTACTTGGTAAGAGGAATAAAATTATCATGACTAATTTAATTGATACCTTGTTTTATTTGAGCAAGTTAATTTATATAGGTGTAACAAGAGGTGTTGACTAATATGTAAATACTTTATTTTTGTGTATAATGAAGCTAGAGCCACACGAGAGTAAAGCTTTAGAATTAACTTCTGTTTGGAGGCTTTGTAAAGCCTCAAGAGTTGTAAATTACTTTTATGAGTGAAGGAGATTTTATCATTTTTATCAGTATTATTTTCTCTAAGACTCCCACATTTGTTAATATTACTGGATTGCCAGGAAATGACATTCTTTACTGCATGAGGTTGAATGTCATAAGTCATAGAGCATATAGGTTTCCCTAGGAAGACTTGTAGATGTAGTCTTTGTTCCTTAATAGTGGAGAACTATAGTCTTTGTTCGGAGAAGGCAATGGCACCCCACTCCAGTACTCTTGCCTGGAAAATCCCATGGATGGAGGAGCCTGATAGGGTGCAGTCCATGGGGTCGCTAAGAGTCAGACATGACTGAGCGACTTTACTTTCACTTTTTCACTTTCATGCATTGGAGAAGGAAATGGCAACCCACTCCAGTGTTCTTGCCTGGAGAATCCCAGGGGCAGGAGAGCCTGGTGGGCTGCCGTCTATGGGGTCACACAGAGTCAGACACGACTGAAGTGACTTAGCAGCAGCAGCATAGTCTTTGTTTCTCTATCACATCTAATTGAATTTTTGGCATAGGCAATATTCAACTACATTTTGGTAAGAAAAAGACATGGTTATAAGTAGTAATTCCCTTCAGAGGTGGCTAAGCTATATTAATTTATTAGGTCAAAATTTTTTAAAATTATGAAATAGGAAATTGGTCACAGAAAATAAGGAGCTCAATAAAGATACTTTCCACACTGTCTAATCTTGGTTATCACTATTGTGTAGGCCCATCAATACATGTCATTATAATCCAAAAAGTTATTTTAAAATTGCCTTGATGATTTATTAACTTACAGTTTATACCTCATGGGACACGATCTCTCACAGGATTTTTTTTTTCTTTTGAATTTTCACTATTCATTTGGGACAAAGTGTCATATTAGGAGTACTTTATTCCAGTGTATGAGTAGGTATATCCTACTAAATTGAAAGTGAGAGATAGTTTAAGTAGTTTTCTAAAGATTTATGAAAATATTATTCACAGTGAAATCAGTACTCACAAAACCTTTGGGGAATACATATCCACCTTTGCTATAACTCATCTTTCAATTTATTGAAAATATTGAATTTATTATGCAGTATAGTGGCGCGAGTGGTAAAGAATCTGCCAATGCAGGTTTGATCCCTAGGTTGTGAAAATCCCCTGGAGGAGGCCTGGCACCCCATTCCAATATTCTTGCCTGGGAAATCCAATGGACAGAGGAGCCTGATGGGCTACAATCCATGGAGCTGCGAAGAGGCAGACACAACTGAGTACACAACCATATTTATTAAATAAATTTTTTTTGTTGTATATGTGAATATGTGTGTGAATGTACATTTACACTGGGGGAAGTGGTAATATATTTAGTGGAACCGCAGGATCCAGAGCAGACAGCATTTTCTGCTACTTGTCTTGATTTTCTTTTATACTTCTAGACACATACCCAGCAGGATTTTAATGTAGTTAAATTAGCTCATAATGGCTAACAGGAGAAAAGAGCCTCCTGGATAGCACATTATAATGTCCTTTCTGAGAAGAGTTGTCCTTTCTGCAAAAGTTGGGCCTAATTGTAAAAACATTAAAGTTATAAAAGCATGAAATTGCATCTTAGGGTGTACAGGAATGAATATCCTCTTTGTACTGGTGGTTTTTCCATCTCTGTCACTCAGGCTCAAACACACACAGAGAATGTTTTTGCACCACTGAGGACTGCATTGCAAAGCTGTATTGTCTGCTCAAAACAAGAGAAGGAAAGGAAAAGAAAAATACTCAGAATAGTTTGGGCTGGTCTAGAAGTGAAGGTAATTTATAAGATTGTCCTTCTCCTGGATTCTTGCTCTTGTGTTTTTCTCTGAATGT
This sequence comes from Bubalus kerabau, assembly GCF_029407905.1. Lineage (NCBI taxonomy): Eukaryota > Metazoa > Chordata > Mammalia > Artiodactyla > Bovidae > Bubalus > Bubalus kerabau. Next base: position 28,843,687 of record NC_073635.1, on the reverse strand, counting down.
GAGCTCATCCATTCCTTGTTGACTGACAACCTCTGTGAATCCATGGGGTTTGCCTTTCTGGGCCTCCTGGTCCCACATTCTTAAATCCAGAGGATCAGGGCTGGGACAGATGGCCTGACACCACACAGACAACCGTGTCATTGCCACTTAAACCCAACTTCAATGTTGATTGGTTTGCAAAGGACTATACAATACTGCAAATGCCAGGCACCATTGCTTTGTGGAGGAAAGCGCCTCTGCACCTGTGGATAATGAGCCCGTTGCCTTGACAATGTTGCAAGCCAGAGGGAAGAACAACTAGCTCCTGCTTATGGAGTGGTTTTTTATTCTTTGGTTTTAAATATGAGTAACAATTCTTTTGGGGAAACAGTGTCAGACTTTATTTTTTTGGGCTCCAAAATCACTGCAGATGGTGATTGCAGCCATGAGATTAAAAGACATTTATTCCTTGGAAGGAAAGTTATGACCAACCTAGATAGCATATTCAAAAACAGAGACATTACTTTGCCAACAAAGGTTCGTCTAGTCAAGGCTATGGTTTTTCAAGTGGTCATGTATGGATGTGAGAGTTGGACTGTGAAGAAGGCTGAGCACTGAAGAATTGATGCTTTTGAACTGTGGTGTTGGAGAAGACTCTTGAGAGTCCCTTGGACTGCAAGGAGATCCAACCAGTCCATTCTGAAGGAGATTAGCCCTGGGGTTTCTTTGGAGGGAATGATGCTGAAGCTGAAACTCCAGTACTTTGGCCACCTCATGAGAAGAGTTGACTCATTGGAAAAGACTCTGATGCTGGGAGGGATTGGGGGCAGGAGAAGAAGGGGACGACAGAGGATGGGATGGCTGGATGGCATCACTGACTCTATGGGCGTGAGTCCGAGTGAACTCCGGGAATTGGTGATGGACAGGGAGGCCTGGCGTGCTGCGATTCATGGAGTCTCAAAGAGTCGGACACGACTGAGTGACTGAACTGAACTGAACTGAACAATTCTTTGGCCAACAGTTTGAAAATGGCCCTTTAGAGATACAGTTTTCTAGCACATGTAAATTGATGGTAACATTCACTTTGGGATGACCTGGAATCACCTCCATCTTTCAGAGCAGGTGGAAAGAACATTGGTTCTGGAATCAGAAAGAATAGATTTCTAGTCTGAGCTTTGTGATCTTAAGCAAATTCCAGTTGATTCTTATTTTTCATGGCAATTCTTTTCTACAAAGTCATTGTGAACCCTGAATTAGCAAATACTGAACCACTGCTCCTGGGGAAATACAGGGTAAGGTTCCTGTGAGCCTCTGCTCACAGCATCTTTGTCAACAGATCAGTACATACCCTTGTTTTGTGTGTGTTTCTGTTTGAAGACAACTTATTTAATATATATTGTTGATTCATTAATATTGAACTCAAGAGTCACAGCGCTGTAACTCGTGTCTGAAGGAAGCTTATTTAACTCATGTATTTTCTCTGTAAAGCACATTCCAGCCTTCTTGTACATAGGAACACCAGACAGCACCCCACACTACATTTGGGGGCCATATAAACAGTGAAGTCACCAATAAAAAGCAGAAAAAAGGATGGTACTAAATAGACTATGAAAATGATGCAATATTATGAGAACTAAAACCAGAAGGCTGAGCATTGCCTTGTTGAACCTCACCTGGAAGGAGCATGTCAGGTGACTCAAATTTTTTGTGGCTCTGCATGTGATCCCAGATGAACCTGCAAGTGCCGCGAGTTTTGATTTCTGGCTACAAATACATTTTTAAGGTGTTGGTGGGTTCCTAAGTATGGAATCCACAGGGAATGAGGATCAACTGTATTTACCCACTGTGGATGCTAGTTTTCTCATCTGTGAGTTAGAGCTTATACAGTTTATTCCAGATTGCTGGGATGAGTAAATGAGATGAGGTTTTCGCAGCACCTGGCTCATATCAGGACCTTTGTTGTTGTTCAGTTACCCAGTCATCTCCAACTCTTTGTGACCCGATGGACTGCAGCACGCCAGGCTTCTCTGTCCTTCACTATTTCCTGGAGTTTGCTGAAACTCATGTCCGTTGAATCAGTGATGCCATCCAACCATCTCATCCTCTGTCACCCGCTTCTCCTGCCCTCAATCTTCCCCAGAATCGGGGTCTTTTCCAATGAATTGGCTGTTGCATCAGGTGGCAAAGGTATTGCAGATTCAGCTTCAACATCAGTCCTTCCGATGAATATTCAGGGTTGCTTTCCTTTAGGGTGGACTGGTTGAATCTCCTTGCTGTCCAAGGGACTGTGCATCAATTCCTTCTTTTGTCTCTTTCCTGCATTCTCCCTAGGCTTGACTTAGGATCCATCCTGCTCCCACCTCCTTCTGTCCTCCTCTCAGGTACCCTTACCCGCATCTTGGTAATCCCTGTCTGCCTCATCCTGTAAGGCTGGCTGGGTTAAGACTCAACTTTGCCAAGAAGATTTCCAGGTGATCTTGCTCCCATGCAGTCTGTACTACACATGTTAAAGTGGTAACTCTTTGAATCTGGTTTTTAGGTCTTGTTTTCTCCTAACTTGTAAGCTTATGTGCCCAAGGACTGTGCCTTCAATTTTTCCTGTTTATCACAGAATAGATGCCACTGCTGGGGCTTTGAAGGTATTCTGTAATTAATATGTTGAATAAATAAATGAAAGAAAGAGACATCCACCAACCAACCTGGGTTTTCTGTACAGTATGTGCTTGCCTGCTCAATGTAGTCTAAGAACAAGGTCTCTGTGACTGACAGTACTTGATTGACACCAGTGTCCTGTGGTCTGAGGGTCACTTTTTACAGTTCCTCACAGCATCAGCTCATCAGAATAGAGACACAGCTCCACAGAGAGGCTGGCGAGGAGAGAAGCAGCCACATGCATGATTCAATACTGCCATTCCCTTGTCACATCTTCCTTTTATTTCCATGTTAGCTCTTGTCACAGTCAGAAATTCTCTTCGACTTTTGTTACTTGTTTATTATGCAGTCCATGAGGCCAATAATCTTGCCTGCCTTGTTTTCTACTATGTCTCCAATGCCTTGGACAGTCCTGACACATAGTCAGTGCTCAATCAATGTTTATTGAAAGAATAAATAAATAAATTCAGTTCCGCTATCATCTGTCTTTTTTTGTGTGTGTGTGAAATTTTAATTGACTTGCCTGTACCATCTGCACCTTTGGACAAAAACAGTCACTTTCTAGCATATGTAGATGGCCTTCCTGGGACTTTTTATCCATTCACTCTGTTATTCATCCATTCATAGTTGTATCTGCTCACTTCTGTCTTCTGTGGGCTCCTCGAGGACACAGTTATTCAGCTTTGTGTTCCCAGCACATAGTGGGGATGCAATAAATCTTTCATGAATGAATGGGTATTTTCTCTAGAGAGTAGAGGTGAGAGGACAGTTGGTAAGGTGCCCCATGAACAAAATGGAAAGTGAAGAGAGAAAAACAACTTAAAAATCTAATATCATGCTCTGTGGTGTTAAATCTGCTTTCTTATAGAGATACTTGTTTTTTTCTTGCAAACACCTATAAACTGGAGCAGGTATTACTGTTCCCATTTAGAAATGAAGATATCTACTCTTGTGGATTTAAGTCTGAGCTTATAAAGTTGGTAGGTAGTGAATCTAAGATTAAAAAGCCAGGTCATTTGATTCCAAGATCAGGGCTTTTTGCATTCAACTATGAGAACCTGATAAAACACAGTGAGACAGTGTTCTTTTGTGGATGATAAATGTCTGAAGGTAAATCCACAGAGGAGAGCTGACTCTGCTATCAGATCGTTAGAATGAGTATAACCTCGAAAGGGCTATGATGGATAGGACCCATCTGGGTGTACAAAGCCTGGTGTGTATGTGTGTGTGTGTGTTTTAATCAGAGTCTCACTATCACTCTTGTCTAGAATGGGAGCCAAGAAACAAATGAAGGAGAGCATATGGATGGGTGGGAGTAGGGAAAAGATCAGTACAGTGGCCTGTGGTGGTGAGGTAGCAGCAGTGATGTGGCAAACTAGGGTTTTGATTAGCAGGGGGCTGAGTGGTACCTGAAGGAACAATGGACAGTTGGTGGGCAGTGCCTCTGTAAAGGTGAAGCCAAAGTGAATGACCCAAGCCAAGACCAAATCTTGTTAAAGCCCACTTGGTGTCCTGACCTTGGGGACCCTCTGCAGTGAGCCCTCAAAGCATGGCTTGTATGTTGTTCCTGTGGGCCCCTTTATTCCCTCCGTACTGCACACTATCTCTTTAAACAGCTTAAATGTCTAAATTGGATTCTGGAAGAAAAATGCCACAAAGTTGCCAACCTCATTCTTTCTGTAGGGGGCTCCTGTTGTGTTCTTGGAAGGTCCTCACAGATAGTTCTTGCAGCAAAAATACTGGAGTGGCTTGCCATTCCCTCCTCCAGTGGATCATGTTTTGCCACTATCATTCTTCCAGTGGTTATGTATAGATGTGAGAGTTGGACCATAAAGAAGACTGAGCCCTATGCTTTTGAACTGTGGTGCTGGGAAAGACTCTTGAGAGTCTCTTGGACTGCAAGGAGATCAAGTCAGTCAATTCTAAAGGAAATCAACCTGGAATATTCATTGGAAGGACTGATGCTGAAGCTGAAGCTCCAATACTTAGGCCATGTGATGCGAAGAACCGACTCACTGGAAAAGATCCAGATGCTGGGAAAGATTGAGGGCAAGAGGAAAGGGAGGTGACAGAGGATGAGATGGTTTGATAGCATCACCGACTCAACATCATGAGTTTGAGCAAACTCGGAGAGAGAGTGAATAGCAAGAGAGCCTGGCGTGGTGCAGGCCATGGGGTCACAGAGTCAGACATGACTTAGGGACTCAATGACAACAACAACATGGATGACGGAAGCAGGCTACTGAGAACCTGAGAAAAAGTCTCTCTGGGGCCCCCAAGGGTGTTCTGAATAGAAACAGGCCATCCCCTCCAGCTCTCATGCAGCAGCCTCCCTGCCTTACATAAGACAGTTGAGGGGTGCTCAGCATTTGTGGCATTTTCTGAGCACTGGCTGCTGCTGCAGGTGAACAAGATGTGTTGGAAGTTGGTATTGGACCCTCCAGCTTCACCCATCCCTGCCAAGCTTCACTGTCCCTCTGTTGTCCCACTGTCCCCTTGGCCTCACCATTCTTGGCCACTGATGCTTGTACCTCCATCTCCTGTGTCAGGCAGCCAGGTCAAGACATGGATGTTCTCTGTTCAGAGAACCCTGCTCTGAGAGACCACCTCACTCTAAATACTTGCCTCATTCATTGCTATAATTTTACTCTCTTCATCAAACAACCCTCAAACACACCACATTTCATGGTCTCGGAGGCAGTTCTAACTCTTGCTCCTCTTTTCCTTCCCTTTGCATCACAGAATGCCCATAGGAGTTACACCACCTATATCCACGACTACACCTTGAACTTGAAGGGGTGTTTCTCAAACTTGTTTGGAAAACAGTGACATATTATTCATTTAATTTTTAAGATCTAAATACCAAATGTTAGGCTAAAGCAGACATTGGGCTTAGTTGCTCAGTCATGTCTGACTCTGCAACCCCGTGGACTGTAGCCCACAAGGCTCTTCTGTCCATGTAATTCTCCAGGCAAGAATACTGGAGTGCGTTGCCATGCCCTCCTCCAAGGGATCTTCCCAACCCAGGGATTGAACCCAGATCTCCCACACTGCAGGTGGATTCTTACCAGCCGAGCCACCAGGAAAGCCTAAAGCAGACACTATTTCACACTCATCTCTAGTGGGTGAACTTGAGGTAAAAAGATATCAGCAATATAGGAAAAATGTATTTTGAGAAATTTTAAATTATAAAATTTCATCCATGAACATAGTTCTCCCTTTTCCAAATTAAGATTTGGGATTATGGAATTCTGGCAGCAGAGCTATTGGTGGACTTTTGGGATAGACAGTATTTTAAGGGGGGAGTGAATAAGGAGAGGGGCTTCCCAGGTGGCTTAGTGGTAAAGAATCTGCCTGCCAATGCAGGAGATGCAGGAGATGTGGATTCGACCCTTGGGTCAGGAAGATCCCCTGGAGAAGGAAATGGCAACCCATGCCAGTATTCTTGCCTGGAATATTCTATGGACAGAGGAGTGTGGCAGGCTACAGGGTTGCAAATAGGTCCCTAGAATTTCCATGACTGCATTCTTACTCGGGAGGAAAGCTGTAAAGAGGTTGGGAAGAATACTAATAGTTAACACTTAAAATAATGACAACTCTACACCCAGGTTTTTTTTAAAACCACTTTAAGATATGATTGAGATATGAAAAGGTGGACATAATTAATGAATACAACTTGAGTTTGGAGACTGTGTATACACCCATCACCGTAGTCAGTACCATAAACATATCCATCACCTCCAAAAGTTGCTTCCTCCCCTATTTGTTTATTCATCATTCCAGCACTATTTTAAGTGCTTTATATATATTAATTTATGGAATTGATAAAACATCCTTATGAGGTAGGTGTACTTGTACTATTTCCATTTTATAGATGGTAAAACAAAGTCACAGAGAGTTAGTTGCCCGAGATGAGTTAGTAAAGGTGAGACCTGCAGTCTCTTCTCTTACCTTCTGCCTTATACAGTCTTGTTGAGAACTTGCCCTGCATATTCCCCACTCATTACCAGCGTGTTGTTTCACTAAGTCCTGTGTGTGTGCGAGTCCAGGTGTTGGCGTTAAGTTCCAACAGCACGGAGACTTTGTTTTGCTCACAACAGTGTCCTTGGCCCCCAGCACTGTGCTCAGGATATGTTTATTGACTTAATTAAGGACTAAACTTCGATTCTTCTGAGTGCCAGGCTCACGTTACTCCTTCGTTAGCAGTTATTTTGCGGCCTTCATTATGACCCAGTTTTCTTTTTTCATTCGGGTGAAAAATGATTTTGGCATTTTTAACAGCGTGACTTCATTATTGATATCTTTAATCTGCCCCCACCATCAAATTCCCCTTTTGGTATTTTGTCACTCCAAATATATTTAGAAACATTTGTCTTTGTCTTTTTCTCCTTCCTTTTGAATCTATGATGTATTTTAACAAGGAGTATTCTATGAATGCAAAAATAGTTGTATTTTATTTTCGTTTATCTCCTTTACTCCATAAGAGAGGTTAAGAATATACCCTTTTGATAACAAAGAACTTTCTTACTATCTTTCTGATTGACTGAATAATCAAAGAAAACACCGTAATTGTGTGAAATGGTCTGATTTAGAAACCAATTATAAGGAACATAATTATCTACTAATGAAATATGCATGTAAGTCCTTGGTTTGCTGCTTCTAATGTCACTGTAGACAAATGTGTATCCAGCAGTAACTTGCATAAGGTAAATTGAAAGTCAACCATTTCTAGATTGTGTCTGAAAATCTCACGACAGCCAACAACTCAGAATCAAAAATATCTATTTTTCTCCTACAAATATCTCCCTCACTCTGTGTGTGTGTGTGTGTGTCTAAGGGATGTTTTCTGGTCTGAAATTAAGATTTGCTTGCTCATCCCTTATGTCTACTGATGATTATCAAATATTTAATCTTTCGTTTCTCTGGGCTTCAAAGGTGGAGCTGGAGGAGATTCTTTTATTATTATTATTTATTTATTTACTTGTTTATTTATTTTTGGTTGCTTATTATTTACTTATTGTTGGTTGCACTGGGTCTTCACTGCTGCCTGGGGGCTTTCTCTAGTTGCGGCAAGCGTGGGCTACTCTTCATTGAGGTACATCGGCTTCTCATTGCAGTGGCTTCTCTTGTTGTGGAGTGAGCTTCAATAGTGCAACACGTGGGCTCTAGCAGTTGTGGCGTGTGGGCTTTAGTTGCTCCATGCATGGCATGTGAAATCTTCCCAGACCAGGGATAGAACCCGTGCCCCCTGCATTGGCAGGCAGACTTTAGGCACTGTACCACCAGGGGAGTCCTGAGGTTCTTTTATTATCATAAGGATGCAAACAGACAAAAAAGGCCCCTTGGTTCCCTTAGGAAATATATTAAGAACAATCTCACTCTCCACGGATACATCAGGAATACGCCTTCAGACACAGAAGTACATGCACAACACCAGATGAGAGCAGACAGGAGCACCTGAATGGCAGAAAAGAATATACAGACCCACGCAAAACTGGGTAGTATAAAGGAACTAGGGGGAAAAGGGACTGTTAATAGGACTGGACCTGCCCTTGTAGGGTGGGGGAACTGAAGCAGGGGTCCGATCCCCACAGTGGGGCAACTGCCTGAGGCAGAGGAGAAACATTTAAGGCTGAGAGGGGAACAGCTGATCTGTGGCAGCCTAAATGGAATGAGAATCCAACAGTCCTTGCCACAGCCATACATATCCTAGACGGCAAGGTGGCTTGGAGCTGGAGTTTAGGGATTGTGGAGCAATCCCAGGGCGAGGGCTGCTGTCGACTGCAGAGAGACGGATGGAGGGGATGTGAGAGAGGAGACTGCGGTGGGAACTGCAGGTGGAGGAAAGCCTGGCAGCCATGGAAGCAAGGCCATACTGCTGAGTCCCGCGTAGGGGGTGGAGCCATCACCATAGCCTCTCTTCCCCTACGCGCCTGCATTGGCAGCTGAACAATAGAGAGGCTGGCCCATCAAACGCCTGATGCCCTGATCTACAGAGTAGGACCCCAGGGGGGAGGGGTGGCCCCTCTATGTGCCTGATGTGCCCAACAGAGAAGGACCCCAGGCAAGGAAGCCCTCTAAGTGCCTGAATGGGCAGAGCTACAGAGAAAGACTGGGCAAAGAGCCCCTCTGATCACCAGCTACAAGAGGCTTAAAAAAAGACTCTGATAGGGCCCTAACTCCTGCGGTGGAGGCAGTCTGTGTCCCTGCACACTTGGCGCCGCCAGGGCCCCCACAAGCCAAGCAGTTGCACTACCTTCACACTCAACTCTCACTGGGGCAGAGCTGCCACAGGCAAAAAAAGTCTTGCACCTATGCACACAGGGTCGCTTTGTAGTGTCCGACTCGTTGCGACCCTGTGGACTGTGGCCTGCCGGGCTTCTCTGTCAGGGAGGGGAGTTCTCCAGGCAAGAATGCTGGAGCATATTGGCCAGTGTGGGTTGCCATACCCTTCTAGAGCACTGTGTTTCCTGCCGCACTGGCCGCCAACCCCCTTGAGTCCCTGGTGCTGCCAGAACCCCTGTGCCTCAGGCAGCTGCACCACCTCCACACCTGGCCCTCACAGGGGCAAACCCAAGGCCTCCAGGGCAGCCTCAGGAGCAAACCCCAGTGGACAACCCATATTCAGAGGTGGAAATAAAACCACAGTTGAAACCCAGGGGCAGTGTGACTAAGGAAGAAGACCCCCAAACCCTCCCACCAGCTGTACAGCTACAGATCAACTAGGCAGACTCTCTGTGGAATATATAAAAGGTCATTGAGAGCTCCCAAAAAAGAAAACACACTAGCTCTGATAGCTGTGGACATTAGAGGCAAGAACACAGAGGAGTAGGAGCAGATTAGAATCTGAGCTGCCCTCACAGCAGGTCCAGAGATGAGCACAGTGTTTGTTAGAGGGCATCCTAGGGAGGTGAAGTGGACTGCAGTGACTCAAGAAAAACATTTATTGTTCTTATGTTTTGATGTGTTCTATGGATTCTTTTGGATTTTTTTTCTTTTTTTTTCTCAGTCACATTTTTTATTGTTGTTATAAACTTCTGCCTCTATACCGGGCTTTTGCTGTTCTAGGGAGTTTTTTTTCCTTTTTTTTTTTTAAATTTAAATTTTTAAACCTATTATTATTTTTTCTACATTTATTCCTTTGTTTGCTTTTCCTACTGTTCTTTTTCCCTTGCAGTTAATTTTTAATATATATATATATAAATCTTCTTTATCTATTTCTGTTTAACTTTGCATATCTATTCTTTTCTTCCTTTAGTCTCAACATATTTGTTAGTTTTATTTGAATTGCTTTATACCCCAATTGGCACCTTGCTTTAGTTTTGTTTTCCAGGTTGTGCTTTAGTTAGTTTCATTCTGGTATACATAATTTTTGGTTCCCTTTGTTTGCCAGGTCAGTTTGCTTATGGGTGTATATGTATATGTATATGTATATGTGTATATTCAGTTACACTTTTTTTTCTTGTTATAAACCCCTGCCTCTACTTTTGGGCCTTTGCAGTTCTGTGGAGATTTCCTTTTTTTCCTTTTCTCTTTCTTCTTCCTTTTTTTTTTCTTTTTTCTATTTTATAATTTTAATTTTTAATTTTCTTAAACCTATTATATTTTCTACATTTATTCCTTTGTTTGCCTTTCCTACTGTTCTTTTCGCCTTGCAGTTAATCTTCAATGTATATAAATCTTCTTCATCTACCTCTGTTTAACTTTGCATAGCTATTCTTTCTTTCTTTTCTTTCTTTCCTTTCCTCTAAACATATTTGTTAGTTTTATTTTCATTGCTTTATTCCCCAATGGCAACCCACTCCAGTACTCTTGCCTGGAAAATCCCATGGACAGAGGAGGCTGGTAGGCTACAGTCCATGGGGTCTTAAAGGGTCAGACACGACTGAGCGCCTTCACTTTCACTTTTCACTTTTGTGCATTGGAGAAGGAAATGGCAACCCACTCGTGTTCTTGCCTGGAGAATCCCAGGGATGCAGGAGCCTGGTGGGCTGCCGTATATGGGGTCGCACAGAGTCAGACACGACTGAAGCGACTTAGCAGTAGCAGCATTCCCCAATTGGCACCTTGCTTTAGTTTTGTTTTCCAGTTTGTGCTTTAGTTAGTTTTGTTCTGGTAGGTATAATTTTAGGTTTCCTTTGTATGCCGGGTCGAGCTAATGTACTTTATTTTTGTTGAACTGTTTTGATTTTGCTTATGGGTATATATAAATATGTGTATATTCAGTCACAGTTTTTATTGTTGTTATAAACCTCTGCATTTACATTGGGCTTTTGCAGTTCTGTGGAGTTTTCCTTTTTTTCTTCTTCTTCCATTTTTTAAAAAATCTTTTCTCTTTTTTATAATTTTAACTTTTAATTTTTTTAAACCTATTATATTTTTTCTACATTTATTCTTTTGTTTGCCTTTCCTACTGTTCTTTTCCCATTGCAGTTAATCTTTAATGTATATAAATTTTCATCTATCTCTAACTTTGCATAGCTATTCTTTCTTTCTTTTCTTTCAACATATTTGTTAGTTTTGTTTTCATTGCTTCATTCCCCACTTGGCACCTTGCTTTAGTTTTGTTTTCCAGTTTGTGCTTTAGTTAGTTTTGTTCTTAACTGGTAAATATAATTTTTGATTTCCTTTGTTCACCAGGTCAATCTGTTGTACTTTATTTTTGTTGGTCTGTTTTGACTTTGCTTATGGGTGTATATGTATATATGTATATTCCATTATTTTAATTATTATTTGCATGATTTTGTAACTGCCATTTGTCTGGGGTTCATCTTTGGTTTCTCATTTTTGGATATTGTTTTAATCTTACTTAATGCCATAACAAACCACTTGTGGAATCTTCGTTCCTGACCAGAGATCAAGCCCTGAGCCTTTGGAGTGGGAGCACTGATTGCAAGACCCTAGAATACCAGAGGACTAACTCTGCTGCTACTGCTACTGCCGCTAAGTCACTTTAGTCGTGTCCGACTCTGTGTGACCCCATAGACAGCGGCCCACCGGGCTCCCCCATCCCTGGGATTCTCCAGGCAAGAACACTGGAGTGGGTTGCTGTTTCCTTCTCCAATGCATGAAAGTGAAAAGTGAAAGTAAAGTCACTCAGTCGTGTCTGACTCTGAGCGACCCCATGGACTGCAGCCTACCAGGCTCCTCCATTCAGATCAGATCAGATCAGTCACTCAGTCGTGTCCGACTCTTCATGACCCCATGAATCGCAGCACACCAGGCCTCCCTGTCCATCACCAACTCCTGGAGTTCACTGAGTCAGTGAATGCCAATGAGTCAGCCATCTCTGTCGTCCCCTTCTCCTCCTGCCCCCAATCCATCCCAGCATCAGAGTCTTTTCCAATGAATCAACCCTTCGCATGAGGTGGCCAAAGTACTGGAGTTTCAGCTTTAGCATCATTCCTTTCAAAGAAATCCCAGGGCTGATCTCCTTCAGAATGGACTGGTTGGATCTCCTTGCAGTCCAAGGGACTCTCAAGAGTCTTCTCCAACACCACAGTTCAGAAGCATCAATTCTTCTGTGCTCAGCCTTCTTCACAGTCCAACTCTCACATCCATACATGACCACAGGAAAAACCATAGCCTTGACTAGACGGACCTTTGTTGGCAAAGTAATGTCTCTGCTTTTTAATATACTATCTAGGTTGGTCATAACTTTCCTTCCAAGGAGTAAACGTCTTTTAATTTCACGGGGGCAGTCACCATCTGTAGTGATTTTGGAGCCCCCCAAAATAAAGTCTGACACTGTTTCCGCTGTTTCCCCATCTATTTCCCATGAAGTGATGGGACCAGATGCCATGATCTTTGTTTTCTGAATGTTGAGCTTTAAGCCAACTTTTTCACTGTCCACTTTCACTTTTATCAAGAGGCTTTTTAGTTCCTCTTCACTTTCTGCCATAAGGGTGGTGTCATCTGCATATCTGAGGTGATTGATATTTCTCCTGGCAATCTTGATTCCAGCTTGTGTTTCTTCCAGTCCAGCGTTTCTCATGATGTACTCTGCATATAAGTTAAATAAACAGGGTAACAATATACAGTCTTGACGAACTCCTTTTCCTATTTGGAACCAGTCTGTTGTTCCATGTCCAGTTCTAACTGTTGCTTCCTGACCTGCATACAGATTTCTCAAGAGGCAGATCAGGTGGTCTGGTATTCCCATCTCTTTCAGAATTTTCCACAGTTTATTGTGATCCACACAGTCAAAGGCTTTGGCATAGTCAATAAAGCAGAAATAGATGTTTTTCTGGAACTCTCTTGCTTTTTCCATGATCCAGCGGATGTTGGCAATTTAATCTCTGGTTCCTCTTCCTTTTCTAAAACCAGCTTGACCATCAGGAAGTTCATGGTTCACGTATTGCTGAAGCCTGGCTTGGAGAATTTTGAGCATTACTTTACTAGCATGTGAGATGAGTGCAATTGTGCGGTAGTTTGAGCATTCTTTGGCATTGCCTTTCTTTGGGATTGGAGTGAAAACTGACCTTTTCCAGTCCTGTGGCCACTGCTGAGTTTTCCAAATTTGCTGGCATATTGAGTGCAGCACTTTCACAGCATCATCTTTCATGAACAGTATGAAAAAATGGCTCCTCCATTACCTTGTGCTTAATTCCAACATCACCTGGGGAACTGGATCCCCTTATCACCAATCAGATAAATTCAAGTTTTTCCTTCATTTGATCACCTTATAATGTAAGCTCCAGGAAAAAGATTAAGTCGGATGAGGCTATCGAATAGTGAGAACTCACACAGAGGAAACCATTGTAATACAAGACCCAGCATCACCCAACCACCAATAGCATCTCTGTACAGGATGCCTCATCTAAACAACAAACAAAACAAAAATACAAACCCAATAACCAGCAGACAGGATTACCACCTCACTCAGCCTTGCCCATCAGAGGAAAAACAAACAAAAACTCAGCACAAATCTCACCCTATAAGAAGCTTACACAAACCACTGGACCAACCTTAGAGGGCAGAAACTATAAGGAAGAAAGAATTCAACCTTGAAGCCTGGGAAAAGCAGACCTCAAACACAGTAAGTTAAAAAAAAATAATGAAAAGGCAGATATATACTACACAAATGAAGGAACAAACTAGAAACACAGAAGTCCAGATAAATGAAGAGGAAATAGGCAAACTACCTGAAAAAGAATTCAGAATAATGATAGTAAAGATGACCAAAAACCTTGAAAGCAAAATTGAGAAAATGCAAGAATCAATTAACAAAGCTTCTCTGGTGGCTCAGAGGTTAAAGCATCTGCCTGCAATGTGGAAGACCTGGGTTTGATCCCTGGGTTGGGAAGATCCCCTGGAGAAGGAAATGGCAACCCACTCCAGTATTCTTGCCTGGAGAATCCTATGGATGGAGGAACCTGGTGGGCTACAGTCCATGGGGTCACAAAGAGTCAGAGACGACTGAGTGGCTTCACTCACTCACTCACTCACTCAGAAGAATTAAAGAATAAATCTGCAGAGACAAACAACACAATTACTGAAATTTAAAACACTCTAGAAGGAATCAGTAGCAGAATATCTGAAGCAGAAGAACAAATCAGTGAGCTGGAAGATAAAATGGTGGAAATAACTTCTGAAGAGCAGAGTAAGGTAAAAAGAATGAAAAGAGCTAAAGATAGTCCCAGAGACCTCTGGGACAATATCAAATGCACCAACATTGGAATAATAGGGGTCCCAGAAGAAGAGAAAAAGAAAGGGTATGAGAAAATTTTTGAAGAGATTATAGTTGAAAATTTCCCCAACATGGAAAAGGAAATAGCCTATCAAGTCCAAGGGACACAAAAAGTCCCATAAAGGATAAACCCAAGGAGAAACACACCAAGACACATACTAATCAAACTAAGAAAGACTAAACACAAAGAAGGAATACTAAAAGCAGCAAGGGAGAAGCAACAAGTAACACACAGGAGACCCCATATGCTTAACAGTTGATCTTTCAGCAGAAACTCTGCAGACCAGAAGGGAATGGCAGGGTATATTTAAAGCACTGAAAGGGAAAAATCTACAACCAAGATTTCTGTACCCAGCAAGGAGCTCATTCAAAAATGATGGAGAAATCAAGCAAAAGTTAAGAGCGTTCAGTACCACCAAATCAGCTTTACAACAAATGTTAAACAGACTTACATAGTCAAGAAATACAAGAGAAGAAAAAAGATCTTCAAAACCAACCCCAAACAATTAATGGCAATAGAGACATATAAATCAATAATTACTTTAAATGTAAATGGATTAAATGCTCCAACCAAAAGACATAGACTGGCTGAATGGATACAAAAACAAGACCCATATATATGCTGTCTACAAGAAACCCACTTTAGACCTCAAGACATATATAAACTGAAAGTGAGAGGATGGAAAAAATATATTCCATGCAAATGAGAAGCAAAAGAAAGCTGGAGTAGCAATCCTCATATCAGAAAAAATAGACCTTAAAATAAAGAAGATTACAGGAGATGAAGAAGGACACTACATAATGACCAAGGGATCAATCCAAGAGGAAGACATAACAATTGTAAATATCTATGCAGCCAACATAGGAGCACCTCAATACATAAGACAAACACTAACACATAAAAGGAGAAATGGACAGTAACACAATAATAGTAGGAAATTTTAACACCCCACTCACACCAATGGACAGATCATCAAAACAGAAAATTAATAAGGAAACACAAGTCTTAAAATGATACATTAGATGAGATGGATCTCATTGAAACCTTCAGGACATTCCATCCAAATGCAGAAGAATACACCTTCTTCTCAAGTGCACATGGAATATTTTCCAAGATAGACCACATCATGGGTCACAAATCAAACCTCAGTAAATTTAAGAAAATAGAAATCGTATCAAGCATCTTCTCTAACCACAATGCTATGAGACTAGATATCAATTACAAGTAAAAAACTGTAAGAAACAGAAACACATGGAGATTAAACAACACATTTCTAAATAACCAACAGGTTACTGAAGAAGTCAAAAGGGAAAACAAAAAATTTCTAGAAACAAATGACAGTGAAAACATAACTCAAAACCTATGGGATGCAGCAAAAGGAGTCCTAAGAAGGAAGTTTATAGCAATACAATCATACCTCAAGAAGCAAGAGAAACATTGAATAGACAACCTAACTTTACACCTAAAACAACTAGAAAAAGAAGAAGAAGAAACCCCCCCCCCCAAATTAGTAGAAGGAAAGAAATTGTAAAGATCCGAGCAGAAATAAATGAAAAAGAAATAAAAGATTAATAAAACTAAAGGCTGGTTCTTTGAGAAGATAAACAAAATTGACAAACCTTTAGCCAGACTCATCAAGAAACAAAGAGAGAAGAATCAAATCAACAAAATTAGAAATGACAAAGGAGAGGTTACAACAGACAATGCAGAAATACAAAGGAGTATAAGAGAATATTCAGTCCAGTTCAGTTCAGTCACTCAGTCGTGTCCAACTCTTTGTGACCCTATGGACTGCAGCACGCCAGGCCTCGCTGTCCCTCACCAACTCCTGGAGTTTACTCAAACTCATGTCCATTGAGTCAGTGATGCCATCCAACCAGCTCATCCTCTGTCATCCCCTTCTCCTGCCTTCAATCTTTCCCAGCATCCAGGTCTTTTGCAATGAGCCAGTTCTTCACATCAGGTGGCCAAAGTATTGGAGTATAAGAGACTATTATGAAAAACTATATGGCAATAAAATGGATAACCTGGAAGAAATGGACAGATTCTTAGAAAAGTTCAATCTCCAAGAATGAACCAGGAAGAAATCAAAATTATGAACAACCCAGTTACAAGCACTGAAATTGAAGCTGTGATCAAAAATCTCCCCAAAAGCAAAAGCTCAGGACCAGATGGCTTCATAGGAGAATTCTATCAAACATTCAGAGAAGAGCTAGTGCCTATTCTTCTAAAACTCTTTCAAAAAATTGCAGAGGAAGGAACACTTCCAAACTCATTCTCTGAGGCCACCATCACCCTGATACCCAAACCAGGCAAAGACAACACAAAAAAGAAAACTATAGGCCAATATCACTGATGAACATAGTTGCAAAAATCCTCAACAAAATTTTAGCAAACAGAATTCAGCAATACATCAAAAAGCTTATACACCATGATCAAGATGGGTTTATGCCAGGAATGCAAGGATTCTTCAATATATGCAAATCAGTCAATGTGATACACCATATTAACAAATGGAAAGATAAAAACCATATGATAATCTCAATAGATGCAGAAAAAGCCTTTGACAAAATTCAGTACTCATTTATGATTAAAACTCTTCAAAAAATGGGCATAGAAGGAACCTACCTCAACATAGTAAAGGCCATATATGATAAGCATACAGCAAACATTATTCTTAATGGTGAGAAACTGAAAGCATTCCCATTCCCCCTAAGATCAGGAACAAGACAAGGGTGTCCACTTTCACCACTGTTATTCAACATAGTTCTGGAAGTCCTAGCTACAGAAGAAAAAGAAATAAAAGGAATCCAGGTTGAAAAAGAAGTAAAGCTCTCACTGTTTGCAGATGACATGATACTGTACATGGAAAATCTTAAAGATTGTATCAGAAAATTACTAGAGCTAATCAGTGAATTTAGCAAAGTTGCAGTATACAAAAACAATACACAGAAATCACTTGCATTTCTATTTACTAACAATGAAAAATCAGAAAGAGAAATTAAGGAATAAATCCCATTCACCATTGCAACACAAAGAATTAAATATCTAGAAATAAACTTACCTAAAGGAGACAAAAGAACTGTACACAGAAAATTATAAGACACTGATGAAAGAAATAAAAGATGACATGACATAAACAGATGGAGAGATATTCCCTGTTCCTGGGTAGGAAGAATCAATACTATGAAAATGATTGTACTACCAAATGCAATCTACAGATTCAATGCTATCCCTATCAAATTACCAAAGGCATTTTGCACAGAACTAGAACAAAAAATTTCACAGTTCATATGGAAACACAAAAGACCCAAATAGTCAAAGCAGTCTTGAGAAAGAAGAATGGAGCTGAAGGAATCAAGTTTCCTGACTTCAGATTATACTACAAAGCTACAGTCATCAAGACAGAATGGTACTGGCACAAAAACAGAAATATAGACCAATGGAACAAGACAGAAAGCCCAGAAATAAACCCATGCACCTATGGGTACCTTATTTTTGACAAAGGAGGCAAGACTATACAATGGGGCAAAGACAGCCTCTTCAATAAATGGTGCTGGGAAAACTGGACAGCTACAGGTAAAAGAATGAAATTAGAACACTTCCTAATACCATACACAAAGATAAACTCAAAATGGATTAAAGACCTAAACGTAAGACCAGAAAATATGAAACTCTTAGAGGAAAACATAGGCAGAACACTCGATGACATAAAGCAAGATCCTCTAAGACCCACCTCCTAGAGTAATGGGAATAAAAACAAAAGTAAACAAGTGGGACCTGATTAAACTTAAAAGCTTTTGCACAGCAAAGGAAACTGTAAGCAAGGTGAAAAGACAACCCTCGGAATGGGAGAAAATAATAGCAAATGAAACAACTGACAAAGGATTAATTTCCAAAATATACAAGCAGCTCATACAACTCAATACCAGGAGAACAAACAACCCAATCAAAAAGCGGGAACAAGACCTAAACAGACATTTCTCCAAAGAAGACATACAGATGGCTAACAAACACATGAAAAGATGCTCAACATCGCTCATTATTAGTGAAATGCAGATCAAAATCACAATTAGATATCACCTCACACCTGTCAGAATGGCCATCATCAAAATGTCTACAAACAATAAATGCTGGAGAGGGTGTTGAGAAAAGGGAACGCTCTTGCACTGTTGGTGGGAATGTAAATTGATATAGCCACTGTGGAAGTCGGTATGGAGATTGCTTAAAAATCTAGAAACAAAACCACCATATGACCCTGCAATCCCACTCCTAGGAATATACCCTAAGGAAACCAGGATTGAAAAAGACACATGTATCCCATTGTTCATTGCAGCACTATTGACAATAGCTAGAACATGGAGGCAACCTAGATGCCCATTGACAGATGAATGGATAAAGAAGTTGTGGTACATATACACAATGGAATATTACTCAGCTATAAAAAGGAACACATTTGAGTCAGTTCTAATGAGGTGGATGAACCTAGAACCTATTATACAGAGTGAAGTGAGCCAGAAAGAGAAAGATAAATATCATATTCCACATATATGGCATCTAGAAAAATGGTTCTGAAGAATTTATTTACAGGGCAGCAATGGAGAAACAGACATAGAGAATAGACTTATGGACATGGGGAGAGGGGAGGAGAGGGTGAGATGCATGGAAAGAGTAATGTGGAAACTTACATTACCATATGTAAAATAGATAGCCAACAGGAATTTGCTGTATGGCTCAGGAAACTCAAGCAAGGGCTATCAACCTAGAGGGGTGTGATGGGGAGGGAAATGGGAGGGAGGTTCAAAGGGAGGGAATATATGTACACCTATGGCTGATTCATGTTGAGGTTTGACAGAAAATAACAATTATCTTTCAATTAAAAAAAAAAGAGCAATCTCAGTTTCCATAGTCTGAGGACAATGCAACAAGATAGCCCCACAGGCCAGTCCTCTTTCTTTCAGTGTATTATTAACTGAGCCAGGGCTGTCTGCTCTGGAGAAGATATCAGGGGATGCTTCTGAGTTCCAATCTCTCTCTCTGTAGGGGTTTGTAAGAAGCTTGCTATAGTCTGGGTAGGGGGGCAGCATGGCCTGAGCAGGGCAGAGCACCAGTCTCCTTGGCTCTAATTGTCTAAGGAAAGGATACTGGACTATGAAGGCTCCTAGCCCCAAATGTTTGCCTCACTCATGCCTATAATGTCAGGGCAACTCTTGTTGTTCTGAAGCCAGTGAAGCTCATGTCACTGAAATGATCCTTTGTGCTTCCTTCTCCCCAGTACACTGCTTCAGTCTCCTCACTTACTGTATTTTATCAGCTCTAAGACATGGGGGGATTATATTTTAGCATCTTTGAAATTGGGGTATGTCTTACCATCAACGTTTTGTTGCGGTTTAATTTGCTGCTCTGGGACATAAAGTAACCACATGCTACATAAGGGCTTCCCAGGTGGCCTTGGTGGTAAAGAACCCACCTGCCAATACAGGAGACATAACAGATGTGGGTTGGATACCTGGGTCAGGAAGATCTCTTGGAGGAGGGCATGGCAACCCACTCTAGTATGCTTGCCTGGAGAATCCCACGGACAGAGGAGCCTGGCGGGCTATGGTCCATAGGGCTGCAAAGAGTCAGACATGACCAAAGCATTTTAGCATATGCTTCAAAATCTACAATGTCTCAGGTTGGATGAAATATCAGTCATAGCAAGTCTATAGGCTTTGCAAGAATGTCCCCCTTTCCAACCTTGTCATCTGCCACCATCTCACACAAACGGTCCTGAAGGACATGCTGTGACTTCTGACCTCCAAACGTGCGCTGTACTTTCTTAGCAGGCCATCTTTGCTCCTGGTTGTCCTCTGCCGTTCATGCTTTTTCCATCACTGTCCATGGAAATCCATTCCATTCTTCAGGGTCCATCTCATTGACTTTGGCCAACCTGGACACTCTTCTGATTATTTCCAACCAGAAATCATCCCTTCCTTCCCTAAAATCCATATAGAGATCTATGTGCGCGCATGTATGCCTGTGTGCTCTGTTGCTAAGTTGTGTCCAACTCTTTGTGACCCCATGGACTGTAGCCTGCTAGGTTCCTCTGTCCGTGGGATTCCTCGGGCAAGAATACTGGAGTGGGTCGCCATTCCCTTCTCCAGAGGATCTTTCTGACCTAGGGATTGAACACAGGTCTCCTGCATTGCAGGTGGATTCTTCACCACCTGAGCCACCAGTGAAGCTCAGTAAAGGTAGATAAATGTTGACAGAGATGATTTTAAGAGAGTAGAGTGAAGTTGCTCAGTCATGTCCGACTCTTTGCGACCCCATGGACTGTAGCCCACTAGGCTCCTCCATCCATAGACTTTTCTAGGCAAAAGTACTGGAGTGGGTTGCCATTTCCTTCTCCAGGGGATCTTCCCCACCCAGGGATTGAACCTGGGTGTCCCGCATTGCAGGTAGAGGCTTTACCATCTGAGCCACCAGTGAATACCTAAGAGAGTAAAGGATAAGTTCAATTGGGTTCCCAAAGAAACCCCAACCGATGTACCTTTAACTGAAGAAGTTGCTTAAGCTGTTATCAATCTGTCTACCTCTGTGTGAATGAGTTGGGATCCTTTCCAGAGAACAAGTTTTAGAAGGGTGGATGTGGGCATCATTGAGGCCCTGAGAGCAGTGGGGCACTGCTGCGGGTGAGCAGCGGGCTCCTTCCCATCTTCCCAAAGCTGCCCAGGAGGAAGAGGTGGAGGCACAGGTCTGCTCCGGTTTTCCTGGGGCCAAGGCTGCCCTGCCGGGGGTGGGGTTGAGGACTGTGTGAAGCCCGGCTCCACCTCCAGCACTTGCTTGCAGGAGTGCTTGTGGTGCCTGGGCGGTGGACAACCTGCGCTTGCCTCTGACTGCTCTGCCCACGGCACAGCCTTTGCAGCCGTGTGACTTGCAAGCGCTTGGTTTGGCCTAGTCACTGCTGTACCCATCTTTCCACAGCTCCGCAAAGTCTTATTTACTCCAGCGATGGTTACACAAAAAAAGATGGGTGAGTCACCGGGGCATGGGGAGAAAGTGGCTTTCTGTCATTCTCCTGAAGATGTGGACTTAATATTGCACCGCAGGGAGGAAGCCTTTGTTATCAGACAAATAGGTATTCCAGTGTGTTCTCACTGCTTGTCATTCAAGAGTCGTCTCTGCAGGAAATTTTCAACCAAGCAGAAGGATTGTTTTCTTACTCCCTTAGGTTTGAGGTATATTGAATCATTGCATCGATATGTCTTCTTATAGTTGGTTTTGTGTCTTTTAAGTGAGATCTGTGGCCTTACTGTAGATCTCAAGAACCTTGCCTTGTTTTTCAGAGCCAAGATGAAAATGGTAGCATACATATACTGTTCACAGAAGACCTTGTCCTCTTCCACGGGAAGGTTTATTGGCAAAATGGTTTCCACGCCAAAGCAATTACACATCTGTTGAGCATCTACAAAGGACCAAGCTTTGTGCTGGAACAGGGGATGGGAAGTTGAATTAAGACCCATCCTCACCCTTGAGTTTTATTCATTCATGTATTGAACAAATCCCTGCTCTAGGCACTGGCAATACCACAATGAGTAAAATAGAAAAAGTTCCCACCCTTGGGGAGCTCATATCACAGTGAGGGCAAGAAACAAATAATACAGTAGCCGGTGGTGATATGTCTTGGGAAGAAGGATAAGACAGGTAACCACGGAGCTTGTGTGTGCTGTTTTTGAGTTTTTGAGTGGTCAGGAAGAATGTGGGCGTGTGGGTAGTATTCTGAGTAAATCAGGGAGTGAGCCTCAGTTGCCTGGAGGAGGAACACGCCAGACAGAGAGGGGAGCAGAGGCCCAGAGGTGCCCGAGCAACAAGAAGACAGTGTAGATGTGCTTAGTGAGCCAGGCAGTAGCTGCAGAAGGTGAAGGTCACAGAGCCAGGCCAGACTTGCAGGACTTGGAGGCCACTTATGGACTTGGATTTGATCCTCTTTCATTGAAATGTCTGCATTGGAATTTCTTTTTAATCACATGGGATTTTAAAAAAGAAAACTTTTTTTTTATTTAAATTTTATACTGAAGGATAATGAACACACAGAAACATACAAAAATTAGAAGATACCTGTGTACCCTGCACCCAGGTTGAGAAATAGAATTTTACCTGCGCCCCACCCTAGTGACTTCTCCCAGTCAGAGAACCGCTGTCAGACTTCTAGAAACATAGAATTATTCTGAACTTCCTATAAGTGAAAGTGTTACCAAAAGGTTTGGGTTGCCTCCACCTGCTTGCCTCAAAAGCCAATAAACAGGTCAGGTTAGTGGAAAGTTTGCTTCATATCAGATGCTGGCAACCATAGCGGAGGGCAGATGTCTGTCCAAAGGCTGACTCCCCCCACTGACAGTCAGTGGGTTAGAGATTTTATAGGCTGAGTGAGGGGACTACGGGCAGAAACAGCACAATCAGCTCTGACAGCCATCTTGAAATTGGTCATTGGTGGTCTGACCAGTGTCATCTTTATTGTTTTAGGTACAGTTAATCTTCACTTCCAAGGTTGGTTTGTTTCCATTTCTTTGAGGCCAGGTCTGGGAACTACAGCAGCTTTTGTCATGGCTACAGTCTAGGCACTATGTAGTTAACCTCCACCTGATGGGCGTTTCAGTATCTATGAGACAGCTCACAGGATATGGCTCAGAATATTACCTATAGCTCTTGAGAAGGACCTAAAGGTTCTTGACTACGCTTAATGACTATGTTATTATTATCGGTCTCCTTTGACTGTTTTCCTTTGTTTCTGCATGCTCTCATTTCTCTGATTAAACTTATTCTTTGACTAAAGTTTTCCACAGACAAAAGGCAGGCAGAGGACATTGTGAAGGCAAGGACCAGAGGTTCCTGCTCCATTTCAAAAGCATACAGTATGTAGTTTTTATGTTTGGTTTCATTCACCTAACATTATGGTTGTGCGAGTCTTCCATGCTGTTGTGTGTTATAATGCTTGTTCATTCTTGTTGCTGTATAATATTCCATTGTATGAATATTTGACAGTTTATTTTATGTGGATTGTTTCCAGCTTTGGCTGTTATAGATACAGCTGCTACAAGTACTGATGTGTGTGTCTTTTGATATATCTGTATGTGTTTCTGTTGGGTATAAATCTAAGAGTGGAATTACTGGCATGTGTATATGTTTGACTTCAGTAAATAGTGTCAGTATTCCAAAGTGCAGGCTTCCCTTGTGACTCATCTGGTAAAGAATACGCCTGCAATGTGGGAGACCTGGATTCAATCCCTGGGTTGGAAAGATCCCCTGGAGAAGGGAAAGGCTACCCACTCCAATATTCTGGCCTGGAGAATTCCATGGACTGTATAGTCCATGGGGGTTGCAAAGAGTCAGACAACGACTAAGGGACTTTCACTTTTACTTTTCCAAAGTGCATGCTTCATGTTTCACTCCCACTGGCCTTTTGTGAGAATTCCAGTGGCTTCATATTCTCGCCAACAATTGAGATGGTTTGTCTTTTCTGTTTAACCATTCTGGTGTGTCTGTAATGGTATGCCACCGTAATTTTCATTTTCATTTTCCTGATGACTCATGAAGCTACGTTTTCATACATTTGTGAGCAATCTGGATATCTTCTTTTGTGAGGAAAATCTCTCCGCCTGTATCACTCATCATATTTGCATTGTAACTGTATATAGCGGGAAAGGGAAAGATAAAAAACCTAACTCAGTTTCATTCCTCTTTCTAGAAAGTGTGCATGTGTGCATGTATGAGTGTAGGTATAAGTGTGTGAGAGTGTGTATGAATGTGTGTGGGCAAATGTGTCATGAACCAAAGTATGGATAAGGAAAATCCCTACTATCTCGTTCTGCAGAGAAGCTCTCAGGTGAAGAGAACAGCTGAAAGACTATAATTTGTGCTGCCCACAGCTGGAAATTGCCACAGATTTATAACAAGACTTGGAGAGACAGGCAGGCAGGGGAAGAACTCTTCATGATAAAAGTGGGGAAAAGTCAAGTTTTTCTGCCAGAGAGAGACGGGGAGCCAGGCGGAGGTCCTCTCAGAGTGACACAGGTAGGGTGGTGTCCAGAGTGTGTCACAGGATGCAGATGGCCCGGGGACAGCTCACACGGGTGGAGCAATGAAGGGAGAGAATTCAGTAGGTGCTGAAACTCAGAGCCAAAGATGCTGCTGCTGCTGCTGCTGCTGCTGTTGCCTCAGTCGTGTCCGACTCTGTGCGACCCCATAGACGGCAGCCCACCAGGCTCCTCCGTCCCTGGGATTCTCCAGGCAAGAACACTGGAGTGGGTTGCCATTTCCTTCTCCAATGCAGGAAAGTGAAAAGTGAAAGTGAAGTCACTCAGTCATGTCCGACTCTTAGTGACCCCAGAGACTGCAGCCCCCCAGGCTCCTCTGTCCATGGGATTTTCCAGGCAAGAGTACTGGAGTGGAATGCCGTTGCCTTCTCCAGAGCCAAGGATGAGTAGCAGACAAAACAGAAGCTTTGGAGACGGGAGGGGGCCCCACTGGGAAAGGCCATTTTAAGTCTTACGAAATAAATATGGCTTCCCAATGCTGGTGGCATCACGGACACTGAGGCAGTCCGGCTCAATTCACATGTCTTTCTCTGCACATGGGATGTGAGCTCCTTGGCTTATTAGAGTTTGTGGACACACAACACAGTCTGGGCCTTTATTGTTGAATTAATCAATGAGTGAGATTAATCAATAAAGATGGGAGATAATGAAGTGAGAATAAAGAGACTGGAAGTGCTGTAGCAGACCAAACAAGTTTGAGTGATCGAGGAAGGGAATTAGATAAGAAACCAATAAGGTGAACTTCAGCTGGTCTAATATTTTCAGACTGATGCTGAAACTGAAGCTGTAATACTTTGGCCACCTGATGCGAAGAACTGACTCCTTAGAAAAGACCCTGATGCTGGGAAAGATTGAAGGCATGAGGAGAAGGGGACAACAGAGGGTGAAATGGTTGGATGGCAGTAATGACTCAATGGACATGACTTTGAGCAATCTCTGGGAGTTGGTGGTGGACAGGGAAGCCTGGTGTGCTGCAGTCCATGGGGTCGCAAAAAGTTGCACACACGGGGTCGCAAAGAGTCGGACACGACTGAGCGACTGATCTGATCTGAGCCACTGAACTGAATATTTCAGCATCCATGTTCCCTGAGAAGCCAGGGGTGGGGGGCAACCTCTGCTCCTGTTGGGGGTGGGGAGTAGCCTCCATGTGTGAGCCCTGCAGGTAGAACCACCTGGGCCATGGCTGTGATACAGACAAGGAGACTTTCCTCTGGCTGGGGATTGTACTGTCGGGTGTTTTTTTGTTTTTGTTTTTTATTTCGTATAGCCATTGACAGTTTACCTTATTATAAGAAGCGTTGCTTGAGAACCTTTGTTGTGTTTGGATAATACTAAGCAAAGCAGTGATTTATGGGCAACTGTTGAGAGTAGCCATAAACCCCAGCCCTGGGCTGGCAAGGTAATACTGCTATCTTCTTTGGAAGATCCTCTCCTCAGGCTTTATTACTCTTCTTGTGGCTGTAGTTGAATAAAGTTACATTTTTATAAATTGAACATGCTTATCTGACTTGTCTTCTTAGGGAAAACACACACACACACAAACAACAGATATAGTGACATAAATCTGCCCAGCATTGCAGAGATAAGGCAGAGGGGACCACATGCAGCTGAGGTTGAGTAGATTATGTCCTGGGGGATGGGAAAATCAGGGGAAAGGGGAAAGCAAACAGTCACGTTCCTACAGCACAAGCCCTGGAAGTGAATCTTGATTCGTTTCACATGCAATTCCAGTGTGCCCCAGCAGCGGAGACCCTTCTGTGTTTGCTTATTTGTTTGTAAAGGGAAATGCCCCAGCCTGGCAGCCTTCATGAGCTGTTTGCCTGGAGAGGATCACAACTATTGAGCCATCCTGGAGGGCAGGAAATAGGGCTCTAACAGTAGGATGGTTTTTTAAAAGGACATTTTAAAAATGACTATGAAATGTTCCATCTGAAACAAAACCAGCAACGTATTTTTTTTTTTATCTGTTTTGTCATTCCTGGTTCCTCAGTGTCACATAGTAGGCATTCAGTAAATATGGCTTCAATACATTTGATGGGTTTCCAATTTTTATCTTGATGAACAATGCTTCAGTGAACACAGATATCTGTGCATCTTATGATTTCCTCAGAATAAATTCTTATGACTGAAATTACTGGTCTAGAATAGTGCTTAAGGTGCCTATGAATTTTCTGGGGCTTCTCTGGTGGCTCAGATAGTAAAGAATCCGCCTACAATGCAGGAGACCCAGGTTCAATCCCTGGGTCAGGAAGATCCCCTGGAGAAGGAAATGGCAACCCAGTCCAGTATTCTTGCCTGGGAAATCCCATGGACAGAGGAGCCTGGTGGGCTACAGTCCATGGGGTTGCAAAGAGTCCAACACAACTGAGCGACTAACACACACACACACACACACACATGTGAATCTTCTGGGGAGTCTTGTTAAACTGCAGGATATGATTCTTCAGGTGTGGGGTGGGGCCTGAGAGCCTACATTTTTACAAAGTTTCAGGTCACGCTGATATTGCTGGTCCACAGACTACACTTCGAGACTTGAAGCACTAGATAAGCAGCAGGCAGGGCCAGCCAGTGCAGCAGTTCACCTCCGGGAGGCAAATTTGAGTGGACCAGGGCCCCTGTGTATTAGGAGAAAAGAGAAAACTAACCCTTGGTCACCAGACTGTTCAGAGTAAATTTCTACTCCTCCCTCAAGAAATGTTAGAAAGGGTAAAGAAATCTCAGTGCTGATTTTTGTGATCTATTTGGAGTCAAATAAATACATACACTGGCAGCCCAGAGGAATTATCAATGAACTGATAAATTGGATGTGGGCAACTTGCCAATTCTTATTAGCCTCCCTCCAGGCCTCAGAGAGGGAGCAGATCATTGGAGTGGTCAACTCAGAGGCAGCCTTTGCTGAGGACAGACCTACTGCTGTCTGCTCGGCTTTGCGTGGGGCAGACCGCAAATTACTCTCGCCCTCCTGCCTCTGCTGTGGGAGTGATGCTTGCCTCAATTCTGCCCTGGGTCAGCAGGAACCCTTTCTCGGAAGAAACTTGACCCTCTATGCCTATTTTCCTTTTATCTGTGGTTTTGCCTTTTTATGTTTATTTCCAGGAACTGCTTTCTTCAAAGTAGCACCCAGGGACCCAGAGAGAAAGGAAGAAGAACAGGTGGGTCATGTGTACCCCCCTAGAACTGGTGCAGGAGATTTACAAATGGAGTTTGAGCTTGGGCTTGTGATGTGGTTGACCTCCAGGGATGGTTGGAAAAGCTGCCATGATTTTATCTAGTCTTATTAACAGTTTCATTTGGAGAGATTTGCCCCTGAGGTGATTTTGTGAAATGCAATCTAAAAACTGAGTAAAGAAGTGATTCACCAAAAGCATCACTTAGCCTGCTAGGGGAAAGAAATAATTTCTTCCAATGAAGGCCTTTGTCTGCTAAGAGCCTAGTGACTTTAAAATGCTGGAAGCGTATTTCAAATGCTGCAGTTATTCTCAGGCATTCTTCTGTGTCCTGTGTTTCTGCTAGTTAGACGATACAAGAGGAAATTTTGTCTTCAGCAGGCAGTTCCAGAGAACTGGCCAATGTGGGACATCATCTGGACCCCAAGGAATGTAGGAAGGGTCTCGAAAATGTGGGCTCTGCCTACACTTAGCCACGTGACCCAGCTGGGGAGGCATCCCAGAGGCACAAAAACTGTGCATGGCAATAAGAGTTAAAATAAAAACAACCCATAGACTGGCCTGATACATACAGAAGTCTAATTTTCCCAGGAGAAGCAGTCTCTCCCACTAAGCTGTTCTGTGGCTCCCATCTCGTGTGTACCACTCTCCTACCACTATTGCTTTCTATCTTATACAATTTTATTTATGAATTTGTCTTAACTTCCTAACTTGTAAGCGTCTTGGAGACTCTGTAATGAACCAGTATCTAGTAGAGGATCAGGTATAGCCAAATCAATCTAAGAGGGCTTCCTGGAGGAGGTGACTTTCCTCCTAGATTTAGAAGAAAGTGATAATCTCTGATTTGGTGAAATTATCCTCTCAATTTTCCTTTGTCCCATTTTGTAGTTTTCCCTACCTCTCTGTTCTCATTTTTAAATGTGAATGATCCTCCAGGCAATATATACATACATATATACACAAACATATTATATATGAAATACTCTTTCCTTTTAATTATCTAACCCTCCTCTCCATTTAGATGAATCTTCTCTTGTTCTTCAACTTCAGTTCCACAATCCTCTAAGACAGAGCCCAGTGATCCATGCCTCCTGGTACTCATGACTGTGTATGATTGTACCCTC
Source organism: Bubalus kerabau (assembly GCF_029407905.1). Classification (NCBI taxonomy): domain Eukaryota; kingdom Metazoa; phylum Chordata; class Mammalia; order Artiodactyla; family Bovidae; genus Bubalus; species Bubalus kerabau. Next base: position 28,814,996 of record NC_073635.1, on the reverse strand, counting down.
CTGAGTAACCTGCTTCTGACAGATATCATATAGCAATATTGGAGGGTATCACTTTTGTGATTAGTTACAAATAAGTGTGACCTCCACCTTGTTAGCAGACTCTCCCTCTTGCCTTTGTGGTTTGCCCAGTTTGGTGAAGGTGCCACATAGGGAACAGGCCCATGTGGCAAGGGACTGAGAGTGACCTCCATCCAACAGCCAGCAAGAACATGGGGCTTCAACACACAACAGCCCGTGAACTGAATCCTGATACCAGACACTGGAATAAGCTTGTAAGTGCCCCTGCCCTAGTCCCCACCCCAAGCCTTCAGATGAAAACCCAGGTCAGCCGACTCCTCGAGCACAGCTCTAAACCCCAAGGAGAAGGACTCAGCTGTGCCCAATTCCTGACCCGCAGAAATTGTGAGATAATGAATGCATGCTGTTGAAGCCACTGAGTTTGGGGGTAATTTGTTACCTAGCAATAGATAACTGATACACTCCCCGTGACCTTTGTTGCTAGAACGGCAAGACTGAACTCTTTACCTTCTCCCTCGATCCCCCTAGTGCAGCTCCTCTTGCTTAGTTATCTCCTCTTGGTCGCTCTTTAATCAGCCTCTAGACTTGGGATCCCTTCTTCATTCTTTCTGCCCCTCCATCTGTTATTTTCAAGTCTCAAGTTTTGCTCATGTTCCTTGGTGATGCAGTTAGCTAAGTGGAAAAAATGGCAGGTGGCAGGAACCACACAGGTGAAAGGTCTAACGTGGGAGCCAGCAGTTTCTCAGTTCTCACTTCCATCTCCTGGTTTCCTTGCCAATCAACTCTGTTCTGCACAATTTAGCAATTAATTAAACATTGCCTAATATCATTCTCTGACATCTCATGGACTAACCTTGTCTTCTTAATTAAACTAGAAGCTGGGCTCAAACCTCATAATTATTTTTTCTTTAGGGCACCAAAACACAATGCTAAGGACATAGTGTATTAAAAAGGCTTGGACTGAAGTCTAAGGTTGCATGTCCCGTGGAGCTACTCAGTGTGGGTCTCAATTCAGTGCCACGGATGGAGGGCACTGCGGGTGGGCACTGGGGTGACTGCAGGTGGAGATGCAACATGGGGCAGACAGTTCCCACTCTCAGAGTGTAGCTGCTCCACTGGGGTGAAGGTGAGGTTCCTCCTTCATGGTCCCTATGGTACTGTTAGACCTCCCGGTGCAGAGGGGTTATTCCCACTCATGTAACTGTGCTAATCAGCAACACGTCTGCAGATTCCTGCTGCTTCCTTTCATCCCTTAAATCTCAGGATAAGATTTTATTGACAGCCTTAGTCTTTTTGTAACTCCTCTGCTGAACTCTTGACTCAGTTTTCTTGCAACCTTTTGTTGACTGTAACTCGAGTCATCTGTGACTGATGGAATGACAGGAAGCTCGAGGTTCAGGGGGAGCTTCACAGTGGGCAATGTGCCCACTCCCCTTGTTTGTGAGGACACTTCAGATCCAAATTCAAGGGCTCTCACCTTTGCCTGAGACTGATTCATGAACTAATTAGTTACATTTGCAGCTAATCAAGGGTGAGCTCTGGGAACAACCTGATTTATTTTCTCTTTCAAGAATCTTTTGGCTCTGACCACATAAGGAGCAAGGGATCTGCTCCTATATCAGCAGCTTGAACTGAAATATTTGTTGAACCACAGACACAGGACATGAGGGCTAAGAATTTACAGTGAAGGGCAAAGGCCTCTGGGGCAAGGCTCCTTTGGTCTTCAAACTCACTTCCAGAGCTTGACAGGCAGGTCTCCGGAGAGCAGGAGATGGCACTTAACTTTTGATCCCCAGGGAGGGGCCAGTTTGGCTCTGCTCTCTTCTGGGTTTCCTGCAGTTCATAGGAGGTCTCTGGGGGCAGAACCAGAGGCAGGAGGAGAAGCAGAAAGCTTCCAACAACCTGACCTAAGGGAAACAGCAGGCAGAGAGGAGAATGTCAGATGTATGGCTGCATTCAGTGCACGTCTTATCAGGCGACAAGAGTGTGAGCATTCGGTGGGGCAGTGGTATAGGAGGAACCAGCACTTAGCACTGCCCACTTGTACTCATAGAGGAATACCTGGCATCAAGCGAGAAGCACTCAGCATCGCACAGTCCCAGCTCAGTACCGGGATGCGGCTTTGATCAGAGGCTGTCCCCCTAGCACGGGTACAGCCTTTTGCATCACACCTTTTCAGCACCTCGCCTTTCTCAGCTCTGAGCTCAGACAGCGGACACGGGCTCTGTCTTCGTGTAACGTGTGCATCAGGTAAACACTGCCTAAATTAAAGGGCTCGCTGACAAATGATCTGCTTCTCAGCAGTGCCTCTTATACCTACTGAAAGAGAAAAGCTCCGGAAATGCAAATAAAAGCAGAAGCCTTTTGAAAGTTCCCTTGTCATAACTCTCTTCCAGTTAAGACACTAGTCTTGTGAGCGTGTGTGCACACGTGAGGTAGAGATGAACACAGCGTTGTTTTGAATGTATGTCTTGATTCTGATGATGTGGTTAAGCTAAGCACCACAAATGTGCCCTCTTCCCTCTTCCCCCTTTCTCTCTCCCTTCTTCCTCCCCCTCCCCTTTTCTCCCCCCTCCCCTTTTCTCCCCCCTCCCCTTTTCTCCCCCCTCCCCTTTTCTCCCCCCTCCCCCTTTCACCTCCTCCTCTCAGTGGAGCATATTTACAAAGGAGGCATACACCTGGCAGGGTTTGATCCCCAGGGTCTTGAGATCTGGGTTAATTTGGCGATGAAGGACTAGAATGTCTGGTGAAAAGGGTGTATCCGCCTGAACATCTCTAACTACAGGTTCCTAATTCATTGTGCTCTTTAACATCTGCCAGATGACTGCAGGATTTTGCTGTTAGTGGAATTCTGGGGTCCTTAACTGTTAGTATCTAAAGAGTATATGGCAGCTGGAACAGGAAGCATGGGGTTGATCTGTGTTCCGTGTACTGAGGCTGGCTGGGGTTTAGAAACCCCTCTGCAGCAGGATTGAGTAGCTCACAGCCAGGGGCTGGCTCTCCCGATAGGGAAGAGATGACAGGGAAGTTAGAAAGCTTAGTTGATGGCATCTTTCCTAAAATCAACCCAGATTTGAACGTTTGTAGGTGGGTGTGACAGAAAAACAGTGGCAATTGCTTCCTAGACATTCTTCTAATTAATAAAGCAGGTAAATCTCTATGCACGTCCCACCAAGGGAGAAAAATACTGCCCTTAAAAGTTTATCTCCCCTAAGTTGGCCCTTATGCAAAACAGTTGCCTCCCCTCTGCTCACCCTAGAGTTTGCTTTCAAAGAAACTTCCAGGGGCCCTAGGTTTGAATTTCAAAGAGCTTTCAGATGGTTCCAAGCCTCTGTAATTCTAGAAACATTCAGAACAGAACAGAGCATGAAGATGATTATTTTTCTCATCTGTACAAATAATTTCTCCTCTCCACCCCCAGCTTTATAGAGGAAAAACTGACAAATAAAAGTTCTATATATTTAAGGTGTGCAGTGTGATGTTTTGATATATGCTGAAATAGTCATCACAGTCAAGCTAATTAACATATCCATCAACTCACAGTTACCTTTTTTTTGGTAAGAATAATTAAGATTTATTCTCTTAGCAAATTTCAAGTATAAATACAGTATTGTTAACTATGTGCAAATAATTTTTAAAATCTCCAGTGGGTCAGGGTCATGGCCAAGGTTGGAAAGGAAATACATTCCTGAAATGCAAATATAGGTTACCTGCAGGAGTGTTGTGCACTTATACTCTTAAAACTCCTGCTTTCAGAATCTAGGGAGGAAGGTGTGGGGATGGGAAGGCAGCCTGGGACTCAGGAGAAAGAGGAGGAGGAAGAGAAAGATGGTGAGTCATGTGTTCACCTACGCCTTCATCATCAGCCATGTTATTACTGAGCATCTTGAATGTACCCAGAGATGTGCTGGGCTCTGTGGGGTATAACAGTCACTGACTCAGTCCCTCCTGCCGGGATTTCAGAGTCTGGCTGGGGAGCCCTGTGAAGACACCGATTCTTGAACACAAGACTGTTGTGTTACAATAGAGGTTTTAAAAAGTGTTCTGGGAAACCAGAGGAAGGAAGGATTAATGGTACTGGGGCCAGAAGGGAAGACCTGGCAGAGGAGGAGGAGAGGGAAGGTGAGTTCTTGCAGAAGGTCTTCACCCATGCCTGCTGTCTCCTCTGAGAGGGCCAAGTCCAGGGAAACCTTGAGAAACAGAACTCTTATTGGAATGCACCAAGGGCCTGAAATAAATTCAGGATCCTTTTGGCATTCGGTGACAAACAGAGAGTAGAAAAGATATTCAGAATATTTTCTGAATGTAGAGGAAATACATATACTTTCCCAGCACTGGCACAAGTTCCATTAAACCTGACAGGATACAATGAATGATTGCTTCCTTTTCACAGGGAGGCTAATGAGCTTGACAACCTAGGAGGTCTTTCTCAGTCCTCAGAACTCAGCACTCAGAGCTCAGTTCTCAGTACTCAGAGCTCAGTGCTTGATGCTTAGAACTCAGTGCTCAGAGCTTGGTGCTTGGTTCTCAGTGCTCAGTACTTAGAGCCCAGTGCCTGGTGCTCAGTGCTCAGAACTCAGTGCTCAGAGCTCAGTGTTCAGCAATCCACATTCACACAGCCATGAAGTGAGCAGAAGCCTCACCAAGGACAGATGCTACTCTGGGATGTCAATCACTCATGGAGTCCACTGGCTTCTCAATAGCCTAAAAATACTTGGAAATGCTTCATTGTGACTCTCTGTGTAGGAAAATCCAAAGAAAACAATTCTTTGGGCTATCAGTTCTTTCTGCATTTTCCAGAAAGAGAAAGCCTAAAATGAAAGAAGCAGATATGGTTCCTGACCCTACTTTCTCTGTGGCCTCAGTGTCTTTGTCTGTACCAGGAAAGGGTGGGGCCGCTGGGGCATGAATGCTCCTCCCTGCTGGACGTTCTCTTAGACTGAGCTTTGTGCAGACTGGCAGCTGTTTGCAGTTCCTTAGGCAGTCAGAGGAAGTTTTCTCCCCACTATGTCTCTCCATCTGCCAAACTAAATTCTTTTCTGGGCAACATCTGTTCACATTTCCCATGCGATATTGTCTCAGCTGACCACAAAAATAATTACATACTTATTCCGGAGTAATCAGTTCATCTGAGTCCTTTTCAACAGGACAGCACACTTCACTGGGAAAAGTGACATCTCAAGAACAGAAGTCCTCCGGCGTGCCACAGATCAGGGAGCTTAGCAATCAGTGCCTTGTCCTTAGGGCAGTTGGGGGAGGCAGAGATGGCTCTGCCACTTGGAGCCACGCTAGGCCTGAAGTGTCAGCCCCTTTTCCTTCCTCACTCTTTCTCCTTTGGAACAGAGCTGTAGGAGCAGTGTGGGAGGGTTTCTCACAGACTCCGATATGAAGTTTATGGTAGGGTAGAAAAAGAGAAGAGGGTTTTATTACAGCCAAGAGTGACACAGTTAAATATATTCTGTTTCCTTTGATATATATGTAAAAGGCATAAAGTAAGCCAGCAGTGAGAAACAAAGGTAAGCAGTGTGCTTATGACAAACTCATCTCTTTTTGAGCTGTTGTACATGGCCTGAGTAGGGGGGTTGGGTCAAGGGGTGATAATATGAGATGCATAATGATTTGGGGGAAACAAGGTTTATGGAGCAGAAAACCACATTGGAAAGGCCACTTAAGTGTTAGGTCTTGGATGACCTTGAATGACGGGCTGAAGCTTTGGAATACATTTTATGGCAAGTCATGGGAGGGTCACCAACATTCATTTATTAATAATTGGATTTCACATCTTTCATATCTCAGGCTGTCCTCTGTGAGGACAGGGAGTATGGAGTGCTATCTGTCCCTGGGGTGTAGTGTTCTGAGCTTCACATACTTCCCTCTTCTTCCTCCAGTGGTTATTTTGCATATAACCATCTTGTAGGATATTGGAAGCGTTTCAGGTTTCTGAGGGGACTACTACACCTTTTAAAGGCAATAATTATGGAACTGGTCTGTGTTCATTTATTCAGCTAACTAAGGTGTCTGGTAAAGAATCCACTGCCAATGCAGGAGATGCGGGTTCAATTCCTGGGTTGGGAAGATCCCCTGGACAAGGAAATGGCAACCCACTCCAGTATTCTTGTCTGGAGAATCCCATGGACAGAGGAGCCTGGTGGGCTATAGTCCATGGGGTCATGAAGAGTCAGATACAACTTAGCAACTGAACAACAAAAACAAATGTGTCAGATACAGGTTCTGGAGATAACAATGAGTAAATTATGGTGCTAGACTTCAAGGATCTTAAATGGGGAGGGAGACACTAAAATATGCTTTCATTATAATGTAGTCAGACAGAAATAAGCACTAGCATCTGTGGGACGACAGAGGTTTCAAGGAAAGGCTTCTTAGAGAAGATGAAATGTGCCCTGCAGAGGTTAATAGATAACTGAGAGTTGAGTAAACAGGTCAAGAAGAGTACAGGGGCATTTGAGGTTGAGGGATTGATTTGGTGTGTGCATTTTGGCATTATTAGAGTGGAGTGCTCTAGACAGAGAGGAGCAAAAGCCAGATTGTCATAGTTGGGATCTGAATGGAACTGGAGGAAAACCAGGCAGGTAGTGAACACTCCTGTTTCAGTGACCATGCTGGTTCCAGATATGTATTACTGGGTAATCTCAAATCCATCTGCAAATATCTAGAAATTCTAGACAAAATATGGCAAAGATCTTTTTGAATGACTAGCTAGCTTTGAGAGAAAGAGGAAACCCCGCAGCTCTAGAAACTTGGATTTTAATGCCCACAAGGCAATAGGATATGAGGCCATGAGCTGATGAAAAAGAGCTGAAACTGAAGCTGGAACTAAGCTCTTCCCTAAACCCCCATGCTCAGATGGCTATACCCTCAGTGACAGAGTGGACTAGGAAAGTCTGCATTGGCACAGAAGAGAACAGGAAGCTTGACTATTTTGGGGTGGGAAAAAAGAAATCCCTTCTCCCTCTGTTCTACCAAAATTCATAACCACACTGTATGTTTGACCTGAGTTTTGGGTAGTGAGTTTATACTATCCATATGGTTTGGCCATTGCCAAGCCAAAATTTTTTTTAATAAAGATTGTCCCCAGACTGAGGATACAAAGAGCTAGGACTCTTTGTAGGAATGAACACAAAGATGTTCTGAAAGGGCAGTGTTTTCCCAACTTGGGAGGTAAAAGATTTGTACAGTGGAGACAATAAAAAATCAAGCTAGACCCCTAAGAACTTTAGATAATTGAATGGCAAAATTAATATTTTTATAATGAAAATTAATATTTTGAAAATGAAGATTCATATTTTGATAATAAAAATTCATATTGTTAATATAAGATGAATATATTTAAGTGACTAAAAATATGAAAGGGTTTAAAACTTATAGAGCAAGATAGCATGAGGAAATAACTGTGAAATTTGAAAGAATCACATAGAACTTTTAGAAAAATATTGGAAAAAATTTTGTGAATAGTTTGAACAGCAGAGTAGACATAGTTGAATACAGAAATAGTCAACTAGAATTTCTGAAGAGAGTTCCAAGAATGCAGAGATAAAGAGATAGAAAAATATATAAGTGATGCTAAGAAGCATGGATGATGGAATGAAAATATATGAACTATGTCTACCAAGAGTTCTCAGAGGGAAAATGTTATAAAAGGAAAAGAAATATTAGAAGAGCTAATAACTTTGAACTTAGTATTGGTAAAAGGTATCAATCCTCAATTTCAAGAAACACAATGATTCCTGAAGAAAATAATAATTCCACTTCCAGACAAATCTTATTGAAGATTCAGGATTTCAAAGGCAAGAAAAATATTCGAAGAAACGAGAGAAAAAAAGATGGATTACCTAAAAAGGAATTAAGGTCTGCAAATATCCTGTTTCTCCACATAGTTTTACCCATAATTTTTTGCATCTAGAGACTTTTATTTATTTATGGCTGCTCCCAGACCTTCTCTGGTTGCCATCCTTGGGCTTAATAGTTGTGGTACATGAGCTTAGTTGTCCCACAGCATGTGGAATCTTCCCGGACCAGGGATTGAACCCATGTTCCTGGCATTGGCTAAACCACTGGACCACCAGTGAACTCCCCAGCACCTATAGAAAATTTTTGCTTGGGGAGGGTGGGGGGATCTTCCTGTTTTGACTGGGGTCCATTCAAGGCTTACCCACTCTCCCCAGCCAAGGGGTGAGGAAACAAGCTGTTCTTCCAGGTGGGCTGGGTGAGAGGTCAGTGCAGACAGCCCAGCCCTTTCAGACCTGTGGGGTCTAACAGTGGACCAGAGCCCAGCTGGACGCCACAGAGTAGCCAAGATGAGAGGGGAGATATGACCATTGACCACTGGGGACTGAGTTTGTCCCCTTCATGGGTGTAACCCTAGGCTTAGCACAGTGCCTGGACATGGTGATGCTTATTAAGGTTGAATTGTGTCATCCCACCTCCCACCAATTTATATAATGAATCTTTAAACCCCACCCCCAGTACTTCAGAATGCAACTGTGTTTGGACATAGGGCCTTTAGTGAGGCCAGTAGGGTGGGCCCTAATCTACATGACTGATATCCTTATGAGAGGAAGTAATTAGAACACAACAGAGAGATAGCAGAGGCTCACGTGCGCAGAGGAAAGACCATGTGTGCTCACAGCAGAAAGACAACCATCTATAATCCAAGGAGAAACAAAACCCTGCTAATATGTTACCTTGGACTTTCAGCTTCTGGGACTGTGAGGAAATAGATCTCTGTTGTGTTCGAATTACTTTCTCTCATAAGGATATCAGTCCTGTAGGATTAGGGCCCACCCTACTGGCCTCATTAAAGGCCGTATGTCCAAACACAGTTGCATTCTGAAGTACTGGGGGTGGGGTTCAGCCCCCTAGTCTTCATGTTTTATTGTGACAGCTGTAGCAAATGCATATATTGCTTCATAGACATCTTCTGAGTCAGTAAAAGAATGTGAAGTCTACTGACCTGTGACTCAGAGGTCAAGGGTAGACTTTCTAAAGTAGTGCTTCTCACACACATGGGCACATGCAGATCACCTAGCCTCTTAAAAGACTGCAGATTCTGACTCTCCAGCTCCAGGAAGGGGCCTCAGATTCTTTGCCTCTGACAAACCCCCAAGGCAAGTGGCAAGTCCAAAGACCACACTGTGAGCAGTGATGCTTGGTGTCCTGAGGCTTGCCTTTGAAAATTGGATGATCTTTAATGATTTTAGAGGAAGATAGGGGGGCTTAATGAGCTCAATTCAGCAACTGTTCTAAGCACTTTCCAGATGCAAGACCCTGGGCCAGCTCGTGGAGCAGACCCCAGGTGGGCCAGCAGGCTCAGCCCCACAGGGAGGAGGACTTGCAAGCCAGAGTGTGTCCAAACTGCCAGGCTCTCCTTTGTCTCTGGGAGAGCCCATTTTATTCCAGCGTCCATAGAGAGGATGAGGCTTCCCCATCAGTCATGCAGGGCCGCTGGGAAGACAACTTTTTCATCAAGGCTTCAGGAAAACTAGATGAGTTTTTGAAAAGAGTGGGAGGCAGCTGAGAGTTATTTGTTGACCTTGTAATTCTAAATGGGATTCTCTTTTGTTTTCCTGCCCTTGGGTCGGGATTCTGCGGGGGCATCATTCTCCTCCTGTGCCTGCTTGAGAAGGCAGCCTGCTCATGATCGTGGACAAAATGTCAAGGGTGCCCCCCGCTCCCCACTCGTGTCTTTTTAATGCACCTTTCTCTCAGCTGAGCAATCAAGACTCCTTTAGGAGGCAAGGGAAGAACAGTTTCTACTGTTCACATGAATAAATAACCTATTCTTCACGTGGCTCTTTTCCCAGTGCCCTGGGGAAACAATTTGTGATGCAAATTAGGTACAAGCCATCGCTGAGAATTACAGAATGATTAAAGTATTATTATTATTATTAATTTATCCATCTATAAATAGCCTCAAAAATATCCAGGTGGCTCGGCCTGAGAGGGATGAGACAGGGTTCCATTTGATCTCATTATCAAACCTTCACCTGCATACAGAACAGGAGGTGGGGATGGTGTGGGCCAGGCCTGGAAGGGGGGCCTGCCTGAGATAGTGCAGGGCAGGGCTCTTTAGGGGCTGGTTTGGGTGGAAGCTAGGATGTCTCTAAGGAATTATTTACAGAGAGTGTTGAGGCTTCTCAGGTGGTTCAGTGCAGAATCCACCTGAGATGTGGGTTCAATCCCTGGGTCGGGAAGATCCTCTAGAGAAGGAAGTGGCAACCCACTCCAGTGGTCTTGCCTGGGAAATCCCATGGACAGAGGAGCCTAGCGGGCTACAGTCCATGGGGTAACAAAGAGTCAGACACAACTGAGCATACAGGCACACACATTGGATGGATCCACTGAGTTTTTATTTGCTTCTTTCAATAGAAAGGATCCACATTCATGATTTTTGCCTTTCTCCTGTTCCTTCTGATGGTGGGAGGATGGGTACCAGTGTCCCAGCACCAGAAGCCTGAATGTGTGCCCTCCTTCTCCACCACTGGCTCTTTGAAGGAGCAGTGCAGGAGCAGAGCCGCAGCCCCCGGGTGTGTGCAGGCTGCTCTCTCTGGAGCCTAAGGGCCCCTAGGAGAGCACCTCTGGCACCAAATGGTATGGAGCTGAAAAGTCCTTGTTGCTTTTGCTATATTTCATTATATTTTATTTTCTAGCTTTACTGGGCTATAATTGGCATACACATTGTATAAGTTCAGGGTGTACAGTGGGCCTCAGCAGTAAAGAATCCGCCTGCAATGCAGGAGACATAAGAGATGTAGGTTCGATCTCTGGGTTGGGAAGATCCCCTGGAAGAGGGCATGGTGACCCACTCCAGTATTCTTGCCTGGAGAACCCCATGGACAGAGGAGCCTGGTGGGTTACCGCCCGCGGGATTGCAAGTAGTCAGACACAACTATAGTGACTGGGCATGCAAGGTATACAGTGTGTTGATTTTATACATTTATATAGTGCAAAATGGTCACCACTACAGCATTAGTTAACACCTCCATCCCCTCTCATAATTACCACTTCTTGGGACTTTGCTGGTGGTCCAGTGGTTAAGACTTCACCTTCCAACGCAGGGGATGTAGGTTCAATCCCTGGTTGGGGAGATAAGGTCCTACATGTCTTGTGGCCAAAAAAACCTGAAACATAAAACAGAAGCAATATTGTAACAAATTCAATAAAGATTTTAAAAATGGTCCACATAAAAAAAGTCTTTAAAAAATTACCATTTCTTTTGTTTTTTTGATGGTGAGAGCATTTAAGAACTATGCTGTTAGTGCCTTAAAGTATGTAATACAGCATTATTATGTACTGTACGTTAGATGCCCAGAACTTGTTACTCTTATAACTGGAAGTCTGTACCTTTTGACCAATATCTTTCCATTTCTCCCACCCTCAGCCCCTGATAACCGCCACTCTACAGGCTTTTAAAAATTCCACATGTATCAATAAGCGACAGCATATAGTATTTGTCTTTCTCTGTCTGACTTATTTCTTAAGTTATAGCATAATGCCATCAAGATTCACCCAAATTGTCACAAATGCTAAAGTTTCCTTCTTTCTCATGTCTGAATAATATCACACTGTGTATATGTATATATCTCACATCTTCTTTATCTGTTTATCCTTTGATTGTTGTTTCCATATCTTGGCTATTGTGAATAATTCTGCAGTGAACAAGGAGTGTAAATATCTTTTCGAGATCCTGTTTTTTTTTTCCTTTGGACACATTGCTGTATTGCTGGATCGTAGGTCATTCTATTTTTAATGGATTGAGGAATGTCCATACTGTTTTCCACAGCAGCTGTACCAGTGTGCACTTCTATCAACAGTGCATAAGGACTTCCTTTCGTCCACATCTTTATCAACACTGTTAATCTTGTCTTTTTGATGACAGCCATTCTAACAGATATGAAGTGAAGTCTCACTGTGCTTTTGATTTGCATTTCCCTGATTATTAGTGATGTTGAACAACTTTTCATGTAACTATTTGTCTTTTGTATGAAAGAAAAGACCTCTCAGGAAAAATGTCTATTCAGATCCTCTGCCCATTTTTAAATTGTACTTTTTTTTTTTTTTTTTTTGCTATTGAGTTGTATGAGATCTTTATATATTTTGGATGTGAATCCCTTATCGTGTATTCATTCTATATGATTTGCAAATACTTTCTCCCCTACATAGCCTTCTTATTTATTTATTTTTGATAATTTTTTCCTGCTGTGCAGAAACTTTTTAGTTTGATGTAGTCTTATTTACTTTTGCTTTTGTTGCTGTGCTTTCGGTGTCATGTCTAAGAAATTGCTGCTGAGTTCAACACCAAGGAGCTTTTCCCTACACATTATTCTAGGAGTTTTATAGTTTGGTCTTTATGGTAGAAGTCTTTGATCCATTTTGAGTTTATTTTTGTGAGTGGTGTAAGCTAGAGGTCAAGACAATGTTCTTCCCCAGAACCTTTAGGGAGAGAACAGCCCTGTTGACATCTTGACTTTGGACTTGTAGCTTCCAGGACTGAGAGATATTAAAAGTCTGGTTTTTTTTTTTTAAGTCTATTGTTTTAAGCCACTCATTTTGTGTCCTTTTTATGGCATCCCATAGAAACTAGATCATATGGCTTAGTTCTAAATCTGAATCATAGATCATTTCATGATCTTCATATATTTGTCCATTCATCTCTGCCCTTTTCCCAAGTACAAAGGAAAGCCTCCTGCTCCTGGAATTTGGCATACTGTACTATACTGTTCTTTGCCCCTGGTCCTTTGCTCCACGAAGTCTCCTTCCCTAGCATGCCCATGTCTACCAAACTCCTGCTTTTATCATTTTGGACAGCTTTAGCCTATTGTCTCGCACTCTTCCCCATCTTTCACAGAGTTAGATATGTTCTTCTCACGAGCTCATATACCTCAGGATACATCTGCCCTGGAACGTGTGTGATATTGGATTGGATAGTGATTGTTCACTGGCAGTTTTCCCCCGCACTAGACATTGAGCTCTTTAAGGGCAGGGACAACCAGAACTTTTTATCTTTTGTATTCAGAGTAGTGTCTGAAAGATAGGTGCTCAGTGCTTTTGGAGCAAAGATCCTTTGATACCAGGTCACTGGATCATATTTTTGAGACATTGCATTCTAGAATAAGTGACATTTTACACTAAGCTTAGAGGCAGGGAGTGTCAAAATGTGGGATGCCCAGAGTGAAGGCATTGGCAACCCTTGTCTCTGCGCCAACCCTGAAAGAGTGAAGGGAATCAGTGGCTCCCTGATTGAATGCCCCACTGCTTCCAAGGTACTTCTGGATTCCAGAACATGCTCTGTGCCAGAAGCTCAGGACTGGCCATGCATTACGTTATGCAAAGTGTGAGAGAGCATTTATACTTTATGGACTGTCCCTGGAGAAAATGGATTTTCCATCCTAGACTCCAATCTGATATTTCCAGGATGGAAGAGAAAAGAATGAACGCCCAGTTGCCAAGAGTTCATTTTAACCCAGACCAGCAGCTTTGTGACGAGTTCAAGTTCGCATGCAGATAGTTTGAGTCCTACTGGAAACTCAATATGAATAAAAGAGGTGTAAGTATGGGACTTCCCTGGTGGTTCAGTGGTGAGGAATCTGCCTTCTGATGCAGGAGACATGGGTTTAATCCTTGGTTGGGGAATTAAGGGGTTTCCCTGGTGCCATCCCTGAGCCATCCCTGGTGGCTCAGATGGTAAAGAATCTGCCTATAATGCAGGAGATGCTGGTTCAATCCCTGGGTCAGGAAGATCTCTTGGAGAAGGGAATGGCTACCCACTCCAGTATTCTTGCCTGGAGAATTCCATGAACAGAAGAACCTGGCAGGATACAGTACCTGGGGTCTCAAAGAGTTGGACACAACTGAGCAACTAACACTTCCACTTTGTGTTTCACTGGAGAGCCAAGATCCCTCAGTTACAGGGAGCCCACAAACCTCAACTAGAGAGAAGCCCCCTGCACTGCACCAAAAGATCCCGCATGCTGCAACTGAGACCCAATGCAGCCCCAAAATAAAATAAATAGAGGAAGTTAAAAAAAAGAAAGAGAGAGATGTAAGTCTTGGCATCTTTTGCCTTGAATTTGTAATGCCTTCCCAAGTGTTCTCCATGTTACTAACTTCTCTCCTCTTTAGTCAGTTTTCTGTGCTTCTGTTGCTGTTTTAATCATGCCACTCTCTGCCCCCAAATCACTGAAAACTCCTCATTTCACACTGGACAAAGTCCAAACTCCACATAGTGTCCAGATCTTTCCTTTCTTCAGCTTCTCTCTAGTTTCCAGGCTCACAGCTGGCTCCCCACTCTTTTCTCCTGTTCTTGGGGAAGGACTTCCACTTAAGCTCAGCTCTTGACTTGCTGGTTATTTCCCCAGGTTTCTTTCTCTTTGGGAAGCCTTTTGGTTTCTTGACTAAAGCCATTGCTTCCTTTTTAGGATGTTCATAGAATTTTGTTGTTATAGCCCACTCTACCTCAATACTGATTTCTTTAATGAGAATTTCATCAAGTGTGACTGGAAATGGGGAATAATTTCAGTATAACACAGACATTGTGATGTTCCCTTGTGATTTTTTTCAACATGCTAATTTTTCTAGAAATCAAGGTCATGCTTTCTTGTAGAGAGCACACCCTGGCAATATATGAAGACTTAATGGAAACAGCTAAAAATCTACAGATGAGCCTTGCTTTAATGCAAATATTGGCTGGAGGAGTGAATGGCCTCAAGCACCACTATCCTTTCCACCATTTGCTGTTTGATGAAGTTGTGCATGTGGGTGAAACTCAAAAGACATTTTTAAAATATATGTATTTACTTATTTTTGTTCATTTATTTGGCTGTGTCAGGTTTTAGTTGCACCATGCAGGACCTTTCAGTGCAGTGCATGGACTGAATTGTGCGCAGGCTCAGTAGTTGTGACGCTCAGGCCCCGTTGCTCCACAGCCTGTGGAATCTCAGTTCCCTGACCACAGATTGAACCTGAGTCCCCTGCATTGCAAGACAGATTCTTAACAACCAGACCACCAGTGAAGTCCCCAGTCTGCAAAGACATTTATACCCATGTTAAAATGGGTTGGGGGCTTCCCTAGTAGTCCAGTGGCTAAGACTCTGCACTCCCAATTTGGGGGGGCCTGTGTTCAATTCCTTGTTGGGGAACTGACTGGATCCCACATATTGCAACTAGAGATCCTGAATGTGGCAATGAAGATCGAAGATCTCAAGTACTACAGCTAAGATCAGGCACAGCCAAAATAAATAAATACAAGCAAACAAACAAAAAACCCCCAACCAACCAAGCAACCAAACAAAAAAACTTAATACATTGATAAAGAAGATCACACTCTAAGTCAGATGTTTGGTTCTGATAAAATGATTTCTATTCAAAGCAAATGGCTGAGTGAGTCCAAAAATGTAGAAATAGTAACACCAACTTCCCTGGATGACCTCCAGATTAAATGAGACAATATATGAGAAAGTACCTAACCTAGGACTTTGTACTTAATTACTCAGTTTCCAGTCATCTACTGACCTTACCCAGTTAAGTTTTCACTTGAGATATTAGCCTTTTTATAATTTCTACTTGGCTTTTTAAAGTGGTTTCCAGTCAGACAGCCAGGGTAAATGTGGGGCTCACCTTATGTGGTATTTCCTTTCTCTCAAGG
Source organism: Bubalus kerabau (assembly GCF_029407905.1). Lineage (NCBI taxonomy): Eukaryota > Metazoa > Chordata > Mammalia > Artiodactyla > Bovidae > Bubalus > Bubalus kerabau. Next base: position 28,799,317 of record NC_073635.1, on the reverse strand, counting down.
ATTACAGTCCTGCTTTACCTCTGTCCAGTTCTTGAAAGTAACTGTTTTGGGTATTTGAAACAGTTTTATAGTTGTTCATGGTAGGAGGGAAAGTCCAGTGCCAATTACTCTATTGTGGTCAGAAACAAAAGTCTCCTCTTTTGCATGTACTTAACTTTTAAAATATTTACAGTCGTGTGAAATAGACATTATTTTATGTACTTTAAGGATGAGGAAATTGAGTCTGATAAATCACAAATAATATGACCTAGATCACATAACTAATAAGTGGTAGAGTTGTGATTTGAACCCAGATCTTTTTGGTGGTCAAAGTCATGCTTTAACCCCTATATCAGATTTCTAAAAGGGCTTTGGTTAAGAAATTATGTTTATAGGTTCTTTTAGACATTGTGAAGATCTATCTTTATTTTTCGTGCTTAGTTTCTTATGAAGTTTTATTTATATTATTGGCATTTTTAAAAGGAACAGTTTAATAAAGGATCAGTTATAAGTTATTTCATAGGAGAAACAATTTTCTGTGGGCCAGGATCATACAACTTCCATGGAGGGAACCTCCAGAGCATTTTTGGCTGATAGATGAACTGTTGAAGTGAGGGTGACAGCTGGAGTCCAAAGAATCCAGAATTGAGAGAAAACGAGCAGGAAGCAAGTGAAGGTGGGAGCCCTGAAAGTAAACAGACAAAAAGACAGATGGGACTGGGCGGTCGGAGGAAGACCAGGAGTCCGCTGAGGGAACCGAACGAGAATTCTGCGAGAGCTGGTAAAGCTATGATCACTCTAATGAAGCTACAGCAGTAGGTCCAACAGAATCCGAAGTTGAGTGTCCCTGAGAAGGGCCTTAGGTTAGCATCTTTGCACCAAAAGCACCACTACTCCCTCGTGGTGCTGAGACTCCTGTCTGCATCCCCAAATTTAAACCATCTCAAGACTGAATTCATTGTCTATGTTACATATAGTTTGCACCCGTGGTTTTCAATCCTGGCAGCACATTAGAATAATATAAAGAGTTTTTGAAGGTCTTTAAACATGAACCCTACCCCAGACAGATTAAATCTCTGGGAGTGTAGTCCAGATACTAGTTGCATACTGGAAGACACCTCAATAGAAATTATTTAATCTTAAGAACATGGAGAAAATGGACTTCAAAAAAGACAGTCTCAATGCCCCACATGATGATATTGATTGTTATGATATGCATATCTAACATGCATGTAACTGGAGCCCCAGAAGTAGAAAAGAGAGAGATTGGAAGAAAAAATATTTGAAAAAACAATGACTGGAGAGTTCTCAAATCTAGTGAAAAAAAAAATGTAGATCCAAGAAGCTCAGTAGAACTGAATTAGGATAAATACATAGAAAACAATCACACTTAAGTACATTAAAGTAAAAAAGCTGAAACCAAAGAGAAAATCTTAAGGTCATCCAGGGAAAATGCATTTCATATAAAGAACGACAGTAAGAAGACTGAATATCTTCTCTTCAAAAATAATGGAGGCCAGAAGACAGGGCAACTAGTGTCTTTAAAGTTCTGGGGAAGACACAACAGCAGCTATCAACACAGAATTATATGTCCAAAGAAAACAGCCTTAACTGTCTGAAATAAAAATATTTTCAGAGAAACAAAAGCTAAAAGTCATCAGCAGAAGACCTGCAAAAGAAATGTTAAAGGAAACTTTTTCAAACTGAAGTAAAGTGGCTCCAAATAGGAACTGGGAGCTAGAAAATGCAATGTAGAACCCTCGAAGAAGGGGCTCTCTGGGGTGGTCCAGTGGTTAGTGCCTCATGCTTCCATGGCAGGAGACTTGGCTTCAATCTCTGGTCAGGGAACTAAGATCCCACATGCTGCATGGCCAAAAAAAATGAAAAGAAATTTCAAATTTTTCTTTGAAAAAGAAATTAGGTAGGTAAATGTAAAAGACTTTTTAAAATATTTTTAAATTTCAGTTTATTTAAAAGACAACTCAGAGTTTAAAACAAAATATGACATTGTGTTTTGGGGTTTATAACATATGTAGAAGTAAAAATATATGGCAACAGTAGCACAAAGAACAGATCTTTTAAGGGAACTTCCTCCCAGTTGTAAGCTTGTAAGATTTATACATTTACCTGAAGTGGTAAAATTTTAACTCTAACTAAACTGAACTAAGTTAAGAATAAATATAGTAATATCAAGAATGATTACTTAAAAAAGTATATATAAAAAGCCAGTAATTAAAATTAAATACTAAAAATATGCAATGAACCTAACTACAGTAAAGAGCATCAGAGGAACAAGAAACAGACAGCAAAAATAGGAAACAAATAGCAAGGTGGTGGGCTTAAAACCAGTACTATTAGTAATTGCATTAAATGTTGATAGCTAATTATTTCAATTAAAGGAAGATATTGTAAGGCTATTTGAAAAATAATATTAAACCAAACATTGTGTGTACAAGATGCACTTTAAATATAAAGATATAGATTGAATGTAAAGGGATGGAAAAAGATAGCATAAAAATAATAATCATAAAAATGGCCATATTAAAGTCAGACAGTGGTTTGAAGGTAAGGAGTATTATCAAAGATGAAAAGAGTCATTTCATAATTATAAAGGTCAATTTATAATAAATACATAGGTTTATGCATCTATTAAGAGAACTTCAAAATCCATGAGGCAAAAACTAAAGGGTAAAACAGACATTATATTCAGAGAGAGAGGACACAAATTACTGAATTCAGAAATATTAGGAATCAAATAGGAAATATTTTCTCAGATCCTACAGACATTAGAATAATATAGAAGGCATATTATGAGATTCTTTATGCAAATAAATATAGCAACTTATAAAGAACTGAGCAAATTTCATCAGAAACATGTGGCATTTATCAAAACTGACACAACAATGTAGAAAATCTGAATGGCCCTATATTTATTAAAGAAATTAATACTCCAGTTCCAGATGGTTTCACTTGTGAATGATATCTTACATTTAAGAGATATAATCAATCTTACTCAAATTCCCCTAGAAAGTAGAGAAGGGCGTATACTTCAACTTGTTTTATGAGGCCAAAATAGTACTGTTACCAAAACCTGACCAATAAATGGCAAGCAAAGAAAATTACAAACCGATTCCCTCATGAACACAGATGTAAAAATCCTTGACAAAGCATCAGCTGATTTGAATATAATAAAAGAATCATAGATCATAGCCAGGTAGAATCAATTAAAAGAATGTAAAATGGTTTTAACATTTGAATGTCAATCAAATATTAATATAAAAGAACATACCACATTACCATCAGGATAAATGCAGAAAAGGTATTTGATAAAATTTAGCCCCCATTCCTGATAAATATTCTCAGAACACTGGAAGTGGAAAGTACCATCTTCACTCTAATAAAGTTCATCCGTAATAACACGACTAACGTTATACTTAACGGTGAAAGACTGAATACTTTCCTCCTACGATTCTGAACAAAGCAAAGGTGTTTCTTTTCATCGGTTCCAACAATGACTATACACACGATTTTGGTTGGGTTACATTTACAATGGCTTTAGCAATGGTAGTATGGATAACTCCTGTCTAAATTGCTTTCAATTCTAGTTTTACTTTTTTTGGCTGTGCTACACTGCATGCAGGATCTTAGTTTCCCAACCAAGGATTGAACCTGCGCTCCCTGCAGTGGAAGCTCCAAGTCTTAGCCACTGGACTACCAAGGGACCTGTGGAAGGAAATGGCAACCCAATGCAGCACTTTTGCCTGCGAAATCGCATGGGCAGAGGAGCCTGGTGGGCTACAGTCCATGGGGTCCCAAAGAGTCAGACACGACTGAGCGACTAAGTACACAGCACCACCAAGGGAAGTCAAGTCTAATTTTCTAAAAATTATAGACCATTTAAAAATATATGAATACATCAAATAATTCACGACAAACTAAATTGCTAATGATAAAGGCATAGTAACTGTAATTCATAATTATAAATAATAATAATAATGATTAAAAAAACCCAGCAACTGGAAACTCTAACCAACTGATGACAATGCTTACCGTACTCTAGTAGCAGAGGGTGCTTCCAGAAAATTGTGGAAATTACAAATCTCTACCCTTGTGCTTTTTTTTTTTTCTTTTTGCTAAAGACTGTGTGGCTGCCGGACTTACTAGGAGAATAATGAATAAGTGGCTTCAGTAAATTCCAGTTAATTCAGTAATTCCATGTTAATTTTGGTTTAATGAACTCTAATTTTGGTTTCTACCCATAAATCTTTTAGTAATTACCACTGAGTAGTGTTAAAAGAGTGGTTGAGTGCCAGTTTGAGGGACCTATAAGAATGGAGGATAGTTCAAATTAGTTTAAGACTCACTTTTGTTTGTTTGTTTTGTTTTTGTTTAATTGCTAAGTCATGTCCAACTCTTTGCGACCCCATGGACTGTAGCCTGCCAAGCTCCTCTGTCCATGGAATTCTCCAGGCAAGAATACTGGAGTGGTTGCTCATTTGGTAGCCCTAAGGGACTCACTGGAGAAAATATTGCTCTGGGAAAGGAGAGGAGACGGGGTGGAGAGGTGCTGTATCAGAATATCCAAGGGGAAATATGTAATTTGAAAACAATGATATATAATTTCTTTTGAATTTAAAATAATATGTTAAAGAAGTGCATGAAATTGTTTTTATGCAAACACAGAATGTATTAAAAGCTATCAAAGCACTGAGCATAAATGAAATTTGTGTAAGAGGAGTGGTGTATTCTTTCCCAAATTTATTTACTTAACTGAATCTGGTTGAAATAGAATGTATGCTCTTGGTTGAGTCTCTTGTCTCAGGTCCATAACCTGTATGTTGTCACCCTGCTTATTTAACTTATATGCAGAGTACATCATGCAAAATGGTGGGCTGGATGAAGCACAAATTGGAATCAAGATTGCCAGGAGAAATATCAATAACCTCAGATATGCAGATGACACCACCCTTATGGCAGAAAGTGAAGAGGAACTAAAAAGCCTCTTGATGAAAATGAAAGAGGAGAGTGAAAAAGCTGGCTTAAAACTCAACATTCAAAAAACTAAGACCATGGCATCCAGTCCCATCACTTTCTGGCAAATAAATGGCAAAATAATGGAAACAGTGATAGACTTTATTTTTGGGGGCTCCAAAATCACTGCAGATGGTGACTGCAGCCATGAAATTAAGACACTTGTTCTTTGGAAGAAAAGCTATGACCAACCCAGACAGCATTTTAAAAGCAGAGACATTACTTTGCCGACAAAGGTCCATCTAGTCAAAGCTATGGTTTTTCCCGTAGTCGTGTATGGATGTGAGAGTTGGACTATAAAGAAAGCTGAGTGCTGAAGAATTGATGCTTTTGAACTGGGGTGTTGGAGAAGACTCTTGAGAGTCCCTTGGACTGTAAGGAGATCCAACCAGTCAATCCAAAGGAAATCAGTCCTGAATATTCTTTGGAAGGACTGATGCTAAAGCTGAAACTCCAATCCTTTGGCCACCTGATGTGAAGAACTGACTCATTGGAAAAGACCCTGATGCTGGGAAAGACTGAAGGCAGGAGGAGAAGGGGACCACAGAGGATGAGATAGTTGGATGGTATCACTAACTCAATGGACATGACTTTGAGTAGACTCTGGGAATTGGTGATGGACAGGGAGGCCTAGCAGGCTGCAGTCCATGGGGTTGCAAAGAGTGGGACATGACTGAATGACTGAACTGAGCTGAACTGAACTTTGGCCACACTGGCATTTTTATTGCTCTTCAAACACCAAGACATGCTCCTGACTTATCTTGGGGCCTTTGCACTGGCTGCTTTCTCGGCCTGGAATGCCCTTCTCTTAAGTTTCATCAAGGTTCACTTCCTCATTTAACCTGTCTTTGTCCAAAAACTCATTTTCTTAATGAACTCTACCATGATCATCTTATTTAATGTGCAAACTGCCCTGCACTCCTTTCCCCTAACTATGGAATGCCCCTATCTTGCTGTTTTTTTTTCTTTTTAATAGCATTTTCTTTCTTTCTTTCTCTCTCCCTTTCATTCTTTTTTAAGGTTTAACAAACATTTAATAAGCATCTATACAGTCAGGTGCCTGTGGTTAGGCACCATGAAGGGCAAATGTATATATAAGACTAGCTCTTGAAGAACTGTAATATAAGTGAAGGAAGAGGCTATCAAACAAATAATTAATAGCTGCAATATAATATCTTAGCTTGCTTGGGCTACTATAAGAAGGTTCTATAGACTGGGTGGCTTAAACAACAGACATTTATTTCTGACAGTTCTGGAGACAGAGAAGTCCAAGATCAAGGTGCTGGCAAATTCAGGTACTGGTGAGAATCTGCTTATTGGATTTTAGACAGAGAGACACACCTTCTATCCTGTGCTCATGTGACCTCTCCCTAAGCACTTATCTTTTTACCATAAACTCTAAAATAAATAATTACTTGTCTGTGTTATTTACTGAGACATGAACCTGTAGAGTGAGGTTTTGAAACTCAGGTCTGTAATAATATTTGGAACATCTATTTCCTCTCTGTTTTATACAAGGAAGATAATTTTGAACATTGTAGACCTTTTGGATTGAGCGTAAGTAATGTTCCTCCATATTTAATTTGAACTGTTCAAAAAAACACAAATTAAATAAAACTTCTCAAGACTTCTTCTGTTAGTGTTGCTTATAGCCAGCTCTGGTCCAGTTGGCATTAGGGTTGCAGATTTGTTTGCTTTTTCACTTCTCCTGGTCCCAGTGGAGGGTGCTGTGGTACACCACCCAGATGTCCTCTTCAGTGTAGAGACACTCATTTTCTCAGCTGCTCGGAGTATTAGCTGCAGATGGCTCTCTGGGTCTTGCCTTTAGCCTAAGGGAACCATCTCACCCAGAGGTATACCTCTCTCTAAGCATCCTACATTCACTGACAGGATGAAATGAGGTGCAAAAGCATCCTCGACTCATCTGAGGACAGTCCTGAAGGGCCAGACTTAAGACCTTCATTGCATCTCCATGATAATTCAATTTCTCTCTCTGCCTAATCTGATTTTTTCTGAAACTCCCTTTCAGTTGTTCTTACAACGTTCTCCAACAAAAAACATCTCCATCTCATAGTTTGTTTCCTAAGGAACTCAATCTAAGATATTTAGGACCAGAAGTAGGATTTTGGAACTGGGTTTCTTATTGGATGACTGGCAACGAGGAGCCCATCACTGGTAGATGAGGAGTTTGGAGAGTTTTTGGCAGGCTGTAACAGGACAATTGGAGAAGGCATTGGCACCCCACTCCAGTACTCTTGCCTGGAAAATCCCATGGGCGGAGGAGCCTGGTAGGCTGCAGTCCATGGGGTCGCTGAGTCGGACACGACTGAGCAACTTCACTTTCACTTTTCACTTTCATGCATTGGAGAAGGAAATGGCAACCCACTCCAGTGTTCTTGCCTGGAGAATCCCAGGGACGGGGGAGCCTGGTGGGCTGCCGTCTATGGGGTAGCACAGAGTCGGACACGACTGAAGTGACTTAGCAGCAGCAGCAGCAGGACAATTAAACTTGTTAACCTTTCACTTGTGAATTAGAATAGGATACTGCAATACCACTGATAGAAGAGAGTGCACTGGTGGGGGCAACAATGATAACAATGAGAGAATAAAATTCTGAGTAATAGAGTCTAGGTGGCACAGTGTTCTTTATGAGTAACAGAGTTGAATGGATGCCTTGGGGACATGACGTGTTGAGAGCCATGGAGATGAGTAATGAAACATGTCTGAAGGGCAAGATAGATGCTTTGACAAGAATATTGTTCAAATGAAGCAAGTAAAAGAGATCAAGGATAGATTATCAGGAGGCCGAAGGCATCTCAGTAAAACTTCAGGTCCTTGCCCTGTTTCTTCATCTAATCTGGTTTTTAAGCTCAGGGCCCACTGGCTGAAGGAGAAGGAAGGTTCCTGGGAGGAGGAATCCTGCAACCCTACAGCAAGTCCATACGGTAATGAGTCTTCTAGTCCTTTTTCAAAGGAACCTCCGGCAATTTGCTTGGGTAATTTTACTCTGGGGAGAGGAAAATAACCAGACATTTCAAATACTGTTGGGCACAGAGTTCTGTAATCACTGATACCTGTGACTAAGGCATTGTTATGGCCCCCTTGGTAGAATCGAGGCATGTGCATGTGTGCTGAGTCACTTCAGTTGTGTCTAACTCTTTGTGACTCCATGGACTGTAGGCTACTAGGCTCCTCTTTCCATGGGATTCTCCAGGCAAGAATACTGGAGTGAGTTGCCATTTCCTTCTCCATGGGATCTTCTTGACCCAGGGATAGAACCCGCATCTCTTACATCTTCTGCATCGGCAGGTGGGTTCTTTACCATTAGCACCACTGCTGAGATATGGAAGCCAGATAATAAATGGAGTCCTGGTCAGACTCTGTTTCACCATGGTTCCACTGGCCTGAAGACCTACTTTGTGGTCATTTCCCAGATTCCTGAACACATATTTGAACTGGACATACTTGGTAGTTGGAAGAATTCCCATATCTGAGCCTAGGAGTATGCAGCAAGAGCTAATATAGTGGAGAAGCCCAGTGGAAACCTCTGAATCTGCATCCTTGCCCCAAAGGTGGTAAAACACAAATCATATTGTATCCTGGGGATAGCAGTATAGATGAGTGTCATGCCCCTTGCAGGTTTCTGCAGCTGCATTGTTGGCATTTGGGTTTTCATCTAACCTCTCTTGAGAACATCTCCTTCAGCTTCTGATCCTCATGCCCAAATTCCCTGATAGCCCTGGTGAAATGAAAACATTCATATCCTCCCAAGAGTAAACAGGAGGTTTCCTGCACAAGGGTATCTCAAGTCAGTCTTAAAACTTAAAATGAAAAAAGTCTCTCTAAAGGCAAATACATGTGTAGGGTGAAAAGTATATTTTATATATAGACAGTATTTTTCATGATGACACAGAGGATTTCATTCCTAAGACCACAACAGTGTCTCAAGAGTCTCTTTCTCCAATTACAGATCTTCCTCTACTTATGATCAAGTTCAATTCAGTTCAGTTGCTCAGTCATGGCCCACTCTTTGGAACCCCATGAATTGCAGCACGCCAGGCCTCCCTGTCCATCACCAACTCCCGGAATTCACCCAAACTCATGTCCATTGAGTCGGTGATGCCATCCAGCCATCTCATCCTCTGTTGTCCCCTTCTCCTCTTGCCCCCAATCCTTCCCAGCATCAGAGTCTCTTCCAATGAGTCAACTCTTTGCATGAGGTGGCCAAAGTATTGGAGTTTCAGCTTTAGCATCAGTCCTTCCAATCAACACCCAGGACTGATCTCCTTTAGAATGGACTGGTTGGATCTCCTTGCAGTCCAAGGGACTCTCAAGAGTCTTCTCCAACACCACAGTTCAAAAGCATCAATTCTTCAGTGCTCAGCTTTGTTCACAGTCCAACACTCACATCCATACATGACCACTGGAAAAACCATAGCCTTGACTAGATGGACCTTTGTTGGCAAAGTAATGTCTCTGCTTTTGAATATGCTATCTAGGTTGGTCATAACTTTCCTTCCAAGGAGTAAGCATCTTTTAATTTCATGGCTGCAATCACCATCTGCAGTGATTTTGGAGCCCCCCAAAATAAAGTCTGACACTGTTTCCACTGTTTCCCCATCTATTTCCCATGAAGTGATGGGACCGGATGCCATGATCTTTGTTTTCTGAATGTTGAGCTTTAAGCCAACTTTTTCACTCTCCTCTTTCACTTTCATCAAGAGGCTTTTTAGTTCCTCTTCACTTTCTGCCATAAGGGTGGTGTCATCTGCATATCTGAGGTGATTGATACTTCTCCCGGCAATCTTGATTCCAGCTTGTGCTTCATCCAGCCCAGCATTTTGCATGATGTACTCTGCATATAAGTTAAATAATAAGGGGGACAATATACAGCTTTGACATACTCCTTTTCTTATTTGGAACCAGTCTGTTCCATGTCGAGTTCTAACTGTTGCTTCCTGACCTGCATACAAGTTTCTCAAGAGGCAGATCAGATGGTCTGGTATTCCCATCTCTTTCAGAATTTTCCCCAGTTTATTGTGATCCACGTAGTCAAAGGCTTTGGCATAGTCAATAAAGCAGAAATAGATATTTTTCTGGAACTCTCTTCCTTTTTTCATGATTCAGCGGATGTTGGCAATTTGATCTCTGGTTCCTCTGCCTTTTCTAAAACCAGCTTGAACATCAGGAAGTTCACGGTTCACATATTGCTGAAGCCTGGCTTGGAGAATTTTGAGCATTACTTTACTAGCGTGTGAGATGAGTGCAATTGTGCGGTAGTTTGAGCATTCTTTGGTATTGCCTTTCTTTGGGATTGGAATGAAAACGGACCTTTTCCAGTCCTGTGGCCACTGCTGAGTTTTCCAAATTTGCTGGCATATTGAGTTCAGCACTTTCACAGCATCATCTTCCAGAATTTGAAATAGCTCACCTGGAATTCCGTCACCTCCACTAGCTTTGTTCATAGTGATGCTTTCTAAGGCCCACTTGACTTCACATTCCAGGATGTCTGGCTAGGTGAGTGATCACACCATCGTGATTATCTTGGTCGTGAAGCTCTTTTTTTGTACAGTTCTTCTGTGTATTCTTGCCACCTCTTCTTAATAGCTTCTGCTTCTGTTAGGTCCATACCATTTCTGTACTTTATCGAGTCCATCTTTTAAGTTATGTCCCAATAAATCCATCCTAAGTTGAAAATATCATAAGGCAAAAATGCATTTAATACCCCTAATCTACTGAACATCACAGCTGAGCCCAGCCTATCTTCAGCATGCTCAGAACATTTACTTTAGTCTACAGTTAGGCAAAACTATCTAACACAAAGTCTATTTTATAGTAAAGTGTTGAATATCCCACACCATTTATTGAACACTGTACTGAACATGAAAAACAGAACAGCTGTGTGAGTCCAGCATGGTTTTAAGTGTGTCGGTTGTTTCCCCTTGTGGTCTTGTGGCTGGTTGGGAGCTGTGGCTCACAGCTACTGCCCAGCATCATGAGAGATGATGGGATGGTATATTGTTAGCTGGGAAAAGATCCAAATTCAAAATTCAAAGAGTGGTTTCTACTGAATGAGTATCATTTTCCCATGTTGAAAAATCATTAAGTCAAACCATTGGAGGTCAGGGAGCATGTGAAAAGTTTCAGCTTTATATTTACCTACTCAAATGGCCTATTTGAGTAGTTTTTCTAGAACAAAGGGCCTTCTGAAGGTACATTCAAGCTGTTATCTCTTTACAAACCAAATTATTTTGAAGTGGCAATACTTTTCTTTCAGCACCACTTTCACCTCACACAGACTTCTTGCATTCCTATTATGTTTTCAGAATCTTAGGGTCATATTTTAAGGGACCAGTGCTATCTGCAAGAGAACAGGTCTCAAGCAAGTGGCCTCAGAATGGAATATCTCTCCTTTAGCATAGGCAAGAGAATGTCCTGTAGCCTCCTGGACGGACCTGAACATGAGTGCTGACCACTCCAGAGCCATAGTTTGGGTCTTTCACCATGTTCGTGCCAGTTCGAGGTCAGCTTATAAACTCAGGGTCATGTTAGCCTCCGGTCTCAGGCTAATGACAAGCAGTCTTTCTGGCTGAAAGTACAAGACTGTTTCTGATGCCTCTTAGAGAAGAGGTTGGAATTTTTGAGGATATCAGGGACCTCTCCAAGAGGGTCCTGAGGAGGCCAGCTCTGTGTAGCTGTGGCCAACTACCCAGACAGGAAAGTGACCATCATAGACTCTCTTTTTGAAGAGGCTGGATTGTGTGAAGACAGCTGGGCAAAAGCCCACTCTTCAATGTGAATTTTAAAGCCTTCAGGAGTCCCTCTCCCACTCCAGACTCTGCTAATAGAGGGGGAGACTTGGGAAAGCTGACTCATCCTGCTTAGCTCGGCTTCGCTCTGCCTCCCACTCACTCATAAATTGCTGCACAGACTGTGCTGGATAAATTGACATTAAAAGTTATTAAAGGAACAAATCGACAGTTTAGAAGATGTGCATTCATGGCAGGCATCTGCAGAACTCTGGGAAAGCTGGGGCAGGGCAGAGTGATGTGGTGAGTCATAGAGCTGGGGCCTCACAGCTCTGAAAGCTGGAAGAAATCCCAGTGCTCACAGAGGCCCAGCATGTCCCCTTAAGGAGACCACCTGAAGGAAACCCAGAGGTGACTCAGTATAGCCTTGTCTGTGGTCCTGGGTCTCACTGTGGGTTTATGTGATTATTTGGGTTTTACACAGATGTTTGCTTATTTATATCTTTTAAAAAATAATATTGCTCTTATTTTGGGCAGCCCAGTGGTAATTAATCTTGGTGGGGGTGGGATCCCTCCTGTCTATATGTGGGCATATAGATGTCTAGCTTCCTGTCTGCTCTGGTTCCAAGGGTCCCACACGTCCAGGAGGGGCACTTGCTTCACTTTCTCTTGGGTCACATCCAGCCTGGTGCTTCTCAGCATTCATCTCTTTAACTCTCTTGTTCCTATCTAAGTGTATGGCTTGCTTTCCTTCCCAGATAGGGAACTCCTGCTGTAGGTGAATATTTGGCCTTCCCCACTGTTCTTGGGAATAGGAACTTCACAGGTGACTTGGTGGTAAAGAATCTGCCTGTCAATGCAGAGGGGACAGGTTTGATCCCTGGGTCAGGAAGATCCCCTGGAGGAGGAAATGGCAATCAACTCCAATATTCTTGCATGTAAAATCCCATGGACAGAGGAACCTGGTAGACTACAGCCCATGGGGTCACAAAGAGTGGGACACACACTGCAGGGAATGAACACATGCACTCCCCAAAGATATATTTTTAAAACCTCATTTTTTAAATTTATTATCTTTGGCTGTGCTGAGTCTTTGTTGATGCACTGGGGCTGCTCTCTAGTTGCAGTATGCAGGCTTCTCATAGCAGTGGCTTCTCTTGTTCTGGAGCATGGGCTCTAGAGCGTGGGCTCAGTAGCTGTGGCACACAGGCTTAGTTCCTCCATGGGATGTGGAATCTTCCCAGACTAGGAATTGAAGCCATGTCCCCTATATTGACGGGCAGATTCTTAACCACTGGATCATCAGGGAAGTCCTCCCCCAAAACATTTTGAATGCGTGACTATGAAGCTGTTTCAAGGGCTGACGACTGGAGGAAGACATTGATCTGTTACTCATAATTTTCTGTATGGGGGGAGCAGAGATACATGTTAGCATTTAAAAGTCAGCTGATACATGCCTATGACTCAGGTGGTAGGTTGACTCAGGTGGTAGTACCCAGGTCTTGTAGAAGGCTTCCTTGGGCATTTTTCCAAATAACAGTGGTTGCCAGAGAAATGACCTCTGATAGTATCTGTTAACATTTAATTACACATTTGCTGTGTGCCAGAGAATGTTCCACGGGCTCTGTGTGCATTAGCTTATTCAATCCTTATAACAAGAGTTTGAGCTAAGTTCTCCTATGATTTTACACATGAGGAAACTAAGGCACATAATAGATATTATGTACCTTGCCCAAGATCACACAGCTAGCAAGTTATGGAGCTGGGATTTAAACTCGGACATTCTGGCTCCAAATGGCAACCCACTCCAGTATTCTTGCCTGAAGAATCCCATGGGCAGAGGAGCTTGGTGGATTGCAGTCCATGGAGTTGCAAAGAGTTGGGCACGACTGAGCGACTAACACTATTGGTTCCAAGAACTGTACTCTTTAGCAGGACACTGCAGTGCCTCTCAGGAAGGTTTAAACACACGACACCCCACCCCTCCCACTTACCTATCCACCAAAACTTTAAGTCCCGTTTGAAATAAGTGGCTTACATATAATCACTAGGTCTATGAGACATCTAGCAAATCTTTTCCATCTTTCTTCCCAAGCTCCTTTTTGGCTCTCAGACTTGGTAGAAGACATCCACAGTGAATAAAACTTCTTTCTAGGATTTTGAAAGCAATACTGAGCACTGAAACTGATGACAGTAATTTGGAGTCCACTGAGTTTATTCTGGAGAAATCAAGATAGGGACTGGTTGGAAATGACTTGTGATATGTATGAAAAATTCTAGGAATTATTTTGGTTTGCAGCACTCATATTAGGTAATGTTCAGGGTGAGCCTTCCCAAGTTTTTCCCACTATGTTTCAAATGTCAATTTGTATTTTTATGTTCTATTCCCCCAAGAGCTCTGAAGGATGTTTATTGTTTATGGGTTTAAAAGAGTATCTGCCTCTCCTACTGTGAAACCTCTGGATGATTTGCATATTAACCTTTGGTTTACCTGTACCATCGCTGGCTGCTTAAAGTGAGAAAGGGGACAACTGGATCCAGATCTGGTAACCCAGGAAACTGCTAATCGTGTTGGGACTCAATTTCCTCACCTGTAAGGTGAAGGGAATGAATGAGATGACCTCCAAGGTCCATCCATGGTTATGAGTACTTTTAGACATGTTTCTGGAAGGCTAAGCTTTCTACACATTTTTCTTACAAGTGTATCAAAACTTTTTATCTTTGGCACTGGGTTCTGGCATAACACCATCTTCAGACAAGCTTTCCAATCTTGGAAAATAGCATTCAGAAAAAGAAGTGATTTAAATTTTCACTCTAGACGAGTTAAAAAAATTTTTTTTTCCTGGTCTTACAAGTCATTTTCTTATTACTCCTTTCTGTAATTATTAAGTAGACAGGGTGCCCAGGAATCAAGTAGCTTAACTTTAGAGGACTATCCTATAGCTTTATCACATTTCCTGAAACTGCCAATTAGCTTGATTAGATTCAGGTTAATTTTTAAATTCTTAGCAACAGTACTTTTGCTACAGTATTGCACCACCAGTTCAGTTCAGTTCAGTTCAGTTCAGTTCAATCCCTCAGTCGTGTCCAACTCTTTGCGACCCCATGAATCGCAGCACACCAGTACACATATACCATTTGCCTGTCTTACTTTCAGGGTTCCTACAGTAGATAGAGGGTTTCCCAGGTGGCTCAGTGAAAAAGAATCCGGCTGCCAATGTAGGAGACTTGGGTTCGATCCCTAGGTCAGGAAGATCCCCTGGAGAAGGAAATGGCAACCTACCCCAGTATTCTTGCCTGGGAAATCCCGTTGACAGAAGAGCCTGATGGGCTACAGTTCATGGGGTTGCAAAGAGTCGGACACAACTTAGCGACTAAACAACAATGTTGATGGAAGGGTTCAGATGGTCGCTGTCAGTCCTTTCCATATAAAGTTCCCCATTGACAGGGTGATGAGAGCAGTTTTCCTGGGTCAATTTCATTTTATGGTTGTTCTGCTTGTGTGCTGACCAGTTTATTGTTTGTTCTAGATTTTTCATTTCTAAACAAACTGTTGTTATTAGCAATTGTATTAAAACAAGCTGAGGTGGTCTTCGTAGACCTCTACTACATATATCTAGCTTCTACCATACCCTAATGTAAAAGTTTGTGATGCAGTGAACACAATTCTTACATTAAAATGTGGTTAATCTGAAAAGTGATGAGCAAAAACCAATTTCCTGATGCAATCTAAGTAGCAGTTTCCTTCCAAGGACAGCACGCAGAGTGTTTGTTGATAAAACGTTTACTCAAGATATGGCTGGCTGGGGACAGATGATCCTGTCCAGTTTCAGATGGTAGTGGGAGACATATTCAGTGTTGCTGCCCTCATCAGGCACTTGGTTTGCTGGACAGTTGCACAGTGGCCTGTACTGTGGTCTGCAAGATGTGTGAAGCCATACTTACACTCAAGATGTGTGCAGTCAGTCACTGGGAAATATAGGAAATTATGTGATCAGATCAGATCAGATCAGATCAGTCGCTCAGTCATGTCCGACTCTTTGCGACCCCATGAATCGCAGCACGCCAGGCCTCCCTGTCCATCACCAACTCCCGGAGTTCACTCAGACTCATGTCCATTGAGTCAGTGATGCCATCCGGCCATCTCATCCTCTGGCGTCCCCTTCTCCTCTTGCCCCCAATCCCTCCCAGCATCAGAGTCTTTTCTAATGAGTCAACTCTTCGCATGAGGTGGCCAAAGTACTGGAGTTTCAGCTTTAGCATCATTCCTTCCAAAGAAATTATGTGATAGGTACACATAAATGTGTGTGGGAAGTAGAGGCTATCTTGCCATGGATAACACAGGAAGTAGTCTGAGTGAGCTTGCATTATCTCTTATTGTATTGTTAAATGACTACAACTATTAATTAAAATTAATTAATTTGGCTGTGCCAGGTTACAGCACACCAGATCTTTTACCTTTTGTGGCATGTGAGTTCCTTTAGATTCAGCATGCAGGATCTTTAGTTTTGATATTCAAACTCTTAGTTGTTGTATGTGGGATCTAGTTCCCTTACCAGGGATTGAATCCGGCCCCTCTGCTTTGGGAGCAAGGAGTCTTAGCTACTGAACTACCAGGGAAGTCCCTTAGTTTGTTTTTGATTCACTTGCCTGCTGGCAAAAATCTAAAAAACCGGCAGTCCACGTTTAATGGAAAATTAAATAATAATTGTCTACTTAAGAAAGTTGATGATGAATATATAACTTTACCCAAAATATTTGTCAATATTTACCATCCACTGTGGGACCCATAGTGTTATTACCAACTGCATGAAAACCAGAAGATACAAATCTCACAAAGAAACATCACATCTGCTTCAAAAGCTAGTGGTTATTTTAAGAAGCCCTTGCCTGGAGAAAACCATAATTTGAAAGGATACATGTACCCCAATGTTCGTTGCAGCACTATTTACAACAGCAAGGACATGGAAGTGACCTAAATGTCTATCAACAGAGGAATGGATTTTATATATATATAAGGTGGGCATCCCAGGTGGCTCAGTGGTAAAGAATCTGCCTGCCAATGCAGGAGACACATTTAATCTTAATCTCTGAGTCATGAAGATCCCCTGGAGAAGGAAATGGCAACCCACTCCAGTATTCTTGGCTGGTAAATCCCATGGACGGAGGAGCCTGGCGGGCTACAGTCCATGGGGTTGCAAAGAGTTGGACACAACTTATCAACTAAACAATGACAACAATAAACATATAAAAGATAACTAGCAAGAACCTATTGTATAGCACAGGGAATTCTATTTAGTGCTCTGTAGTGACCTATATACCCACTCCAGTACTCTTCCCTGGAGAATCCCATGGATGGAGGAGCCTGGTAGGCTGCAGTCCATGGGGTCGCTAAGAGTCGGACACGACTGAGTGACTTCACTTTCACTTTTCACTTTCACACATTGGAGAAGGCAATGGCAACCCACTCCAGTGTTCTTGCCTGGAGAATCCCAGGGACGGGGGAGCCTGGTGGGCTGCCGTCTATGGGGTTGCACAGAGTCGGGCACCACTGAAGTGACTTAGCAGCAGCAGTGACCTATATGGGAGTGGAGTCTAGAAGAGAGTGGCTGTATGTATATGAATGGCTGACTCACTTTGCTGTGTAGCAGGAGCTAACACAACATTGTAAATCACCTAAACTCTAATAAACAATTGATTAAAAAAAGACCACTGAAGATGATGAGCTAACATCTGCAGCTGCAGGTGGTGCTTCTACACATCACTCTGCCAATCATGACTTATCATTTAGATCAAATAACTATTATTCTAAATGAATTTTGCTCATTTTCAATTTCGAATTTTCTTCTTTATTTATGGATAGTGAAATAATAGCTGTTGATATCTTTGGCCAGTATTGGAGGAAATTCATAAACAGTTAAGTAAAGATGGATTCATACTAATGCCATGAGAGTCCTCAAACAGAAGTCACTTCCAATAGTGTGTGTGCTTTTTCATCTGCTCCATGGTATTAAAATGAAGCTTTTAGAAGTTCATTCTGTTGAAGGGAACATGATTGTTAATGCTATTATAAATTCAGACATATGTTTAACATTAGAGAAAAATGCTTTATTTTTATGGTGTTAATGACAAATACAAATTGTGGTGGGGCCAAGTAATGTAAAAACAATGCTTTTAGTAAATTAAGATGCTTATGGAGCATAAACATATTTGTGATTGATTGTGATATACATATATTTTATAATTTCATCCAAATAAGCTGTAATAGCTTACTAATCAAAACAGAAGATGTAGTTGTCAAAATTTACAAATATTTATACATTATCAGATTGTTGTAATTGAGTGACAAAATTTTTGTGGTAAAGTATTTTTGTGTGTGTGTTCATCAAAAAATGATGCATTTGATGAATATGAAACGTATTTTAGATGATCAAACATGCTTTCTCTCTTGGCTGCCAGCTATAAGCCATAGTTCATGTTTGCTCGAACCTTTGAAAGTCAACCTGTGTGTTGTACAATGGTATTGAACTTCCTGCAAAAGATTCTGATAAATTTTGTTTGTATTTTGTTCAAAATAAAGTTGAAAGTTTTAAATTACTGTATTCAAAGGCTATGAAATACCAAAAACCTCAGCTTTTGAAAGCTTTTGGTAAAATTTAATTACTGAGGTGGAAAAAAGCTTGTGAATAGGAAGGCATTAAAAATTATCTCTATAAAAAGCAAGAGAAAAACAGAACAGATGAAACAATGAGATCGCAAACTATATTTAAAATTTAATTTTGAATTACTGTAATTGCACCTTGGAATATATTGAACTGTGGGAAGAATCTCTTGATGGAACCTTTACTTTAATTAAACATTTATGTTCGGTTTTAGAATGGAATGATTTTAGAAGGTCTTTGATTTTGCAGCGTCTTCGTTTGGAGAAACCTTGAACATAATCATAAATAGAGACCATGTATTTAAGGAGGTTTTTCTTGTAGAAATATTTGTTAAAAATTGAGGCAAAAGATGATTCTTTTCAAAATACTTGAGCTAAAATATTTATATGCTTCAAGGTAAAGAATATTAGAGGATGAATTAAGCATTCTTCATGTCTAAGAAAGAAAGGCTAGCAGAAGTGCTGAGAGGGAAGGCAAAGCCATACCCTGCTGCTGCTGCTAAGTCACGTCAGTTGTGTCTGACTCTGTGCGACCCCATAGACGGCAGCCCACCAGGCTCCCCCGTCCCTGGGATTCTCCAGGCAAGAACACTGGAGTGGGTTGCCATTGCCTTCTCCAATGTATGAAAGTGAAAAGTGAAAGTGAAGTTGCTCAGTCGTGTCCGACTCTTAGTGACCCCATGGACTGCAGCCTACCAGGCTCCTCCATCCATGGGGTTTTCCAGGCAAGAGTACTGGAGTGAGTCGCCAGTACCTTCTCTGATCCATACCCTGAATTGGAGTCTATTCACGTGAGGACTGATATTATCCCTTCCATGGTGCTGACTGCTGCCTCCAGGTAATGATGCCATTTTGGCCTCTCAGCTTTGACCTCTATTTCTGACAGCTCAGGTACTGAGGAGTGGTGGCAGCCAGGTTAGATTTATTGAAGACAAAACTATGTTGTGTAACCTCTTTGGATCAAGCCCTAGGGTGGCTGACTGACATGCAAAGAATGGGTTATCTTTTTTACCTGATTATTGAGAACCTTCTCTATCATGAATGTCTCTGGCAGACATGGACCTGGGCCATTAACATCTTCATGCTCTGTAATTATTCTGAAAGATCCACCCACATATCTTTACCCCAGACTTCCCTGTCACCAGTTTTGCAAGTCTCCGAGCAAGCAGCCAATCATCAGGCGTGGCTTATAAATAATTACAGATTTACATCCTAGGCCATTTCTCCTTCCACACAAAGTGGATGACCAGATGTGTCACTTGAAGTTTTGCCCACCAGGATTATTTAATTTATCACTGCTTTCCCGGGCCATCCCTGAGCGTGGTGTGGTGGTATAGGCTCCACTCTTGCTGGTCCCAGCGTATCACATTGATTCATCTGTAGACAAGGCATGTGCTTTACCTTCTTCTGATAATTGGACATGATGGACTCACCCTGAGGCCATGGGTATGTGGGAGGTGGTGAAGCCGGGAAGTCAGAGCCAGCTGTTGATATAGTTTGCTTGAACTTTCTGAACCTGCTTAGTTCTGGTTTCATATATATTAATACCACTTTCAGTTAAGAATGGAAAGTTGCCACACATGTCCAATCTGATGGTTTGGTGGATTTAATTCTTGATGGATAATTAAAACATGATGGACACAGCACATGACTGACAATTGAGTTGCATAGTCGACTTGGTATCCCTTGTGTGTGCTAAATCTCTTCGGTCATGTCCAACTCTTTGTGACCCCATGGACTGTAGCCCACCAGGCTCCTCTGTCCATGGGGATTCTCCAGGCAAGAATACTGGAGTGGGTTGCCATGCCTTCCTTCAGGGGATTTTCCCGATCCAGGGATCGAACCCAAGTCTCCCGCATTACAGGCTGACTCTACTGTCTGAGCTACCAAGGAAGCCCTTGGTGAGTGTAAATCCTCTCCCAGGTGGTAGTAGCCAGCCATAGGCTGCTTTTATAGTGAAAAGTAGCTGTCAGCAGAGGAGGGCTTGCCAGCTATTCTAATGGAGCTCCACTGACACTTTCCATACTGTTCGTTTAAGCTGCAGAACAACTTGCACCACAACCTGAAAACACTGCCGTGTGCTTATTTTTTAAATAACGTATCTTCCCTTTAAAAAAATTATTAAAATATAGTTGGCTTACAATGCTTCAGATGTACAGAAAAGTGATTCAGGCATAGTGCTGCTATGAACATTGGGATGCATTTATCTTTTCAAATTAGAGTTTTCATCTTTCTTAGATATATGCCTGGGAGTGGGATTGCTTGATCATATGGTAAGTCTATTGTTACTTTTTGAAGAAAACTTCATAGTGGCTGCACCAATTTACATCCCCAACAGAAGTGTGGGAGGGTTCCCTTTTCTCCACACCCTCTTCAGCACTTTTATATGTAGACATATTAATAATGGCCATTCTGACTGGCGTGAGGTAATATCTCATTGTAGTTTTGATTTGCATTACTCTAATAGTTAGTGATGTTGAGCATTTTTCATGTGCCTGTTGGCCATCTGTGTGTCTTCTTTGGAGAAATATCTGTTTAGGTCTTCTGCCCACTTTTTGATTTGGTTGTTTGTTTTGATATTAAGCTATATGAGCTGTTTGTATATTTTGGAAATTAAGCCCTTGTCGGTCGCATCATTTGCAAATATTTTCTCCCACTCTGTAGGTTGTCTTTTCATTTTGTTTATGGTTTCCTTTGTTGTGCAAAAGCTTTTAAGTTTAACTAGGTCTCAATTGTTTATTTTTTACTTTTGTTTCCATTACTCTAGGAGACGGATCCAAAAAGATGTTGCTGTGATTTATGTAAAAGAGTGTTCTGTTTTCCTCTAGGAGTTTCATAGTATCTGGTCTTACATTTATAGGTATTTAGTCTATTTTGAGCTTTTTGTGTGTGTGTATGGTATTAGAGAATGTTCTAAATTCCATTCTTTTACATTCAGCTGTCCAGTTTTCTTAGCACCACTTATTGAAGAAAGTGGTTTTTCTCCTGCATTGTATATTCTTGCCTCCTTTGTCTTAGAATAGTTGACTGCAAGTGCATGGGCACTCTCTCCTGTTCCATTGCTCTATGTGTCTGTTTTTGTGCCAGTACCATACTGTTTTGATTACTGTAACATTGTACAGGACACTTTTTTGATTTCTGCTCCACTCAACATTAGCAGCCTGTAGGTTCCTTGGTAAATGAGCTATAGCAGCACATAGCTATATATAGTATATATTGCTTCTCCAAACAAGGGAGGACCACCAAACATTGTTTTTTCCTTTTTAGTAGCTGGGACAGGTGCAGTGACTTGGTTCTTACTGTAGAGGGAAATCCACCCCTTAACTTCATTTCACTCCACTGAACCTGTGTAGACTTTGCTATCGCAGGCCCATTTAAGTTTTCATGGGGATTATCTTCTGATCTCTGGCATGAAGATGTCTTATTTGGGCATCTAGGGTACTTGACCAGAGAAGGCAATGGCACCCCACTCCATTCCCCACTCTTGCCTGGAAAATCTCATGGGCAGAGGAGCCTGGTAGGCTGCAGTCCATGGTGTCGCGAAGAGTCGGACACAACTGAGCGACTTCACTTTCACTTTTCACTTTCATGCATTGGAGAAGGCAATGGCAACCCACTCCAGTGTTCTTGCCTGGAGAATCCCAGGGACGGGAGCCTGGTGGGCTGCCGTCTATGGGGTCACACAGAGTCGGACACGACTGAAGCGACTTAGCAGCAGCAGCAGCAGGGTACTTGACATGACCGGTTCACAAGATTAGGTCATCAGTATAATGAACCAGGATGATGTTCTGTGAGACATCAAGATGATCATAATCCTTTCAGTATCTTTTGGATTCTTCTATATACATATATATAGTTGATATAGTTCTGGTGAGTAAGCAGTAAAGGAAGGACTGATGCTGAAGCTGAAACTCCAATATTTTGGCCACCTGATGTGAAGAAATGACTCATTGGAGAAGACCATGATGCTGGGAAAGATTGAAGGCAGGAGGAAGAAGGGGACGACAGACAATGAGATGGTTGGATGGCATCATCGACTTGATGGATAAGAGTTTGAACAAGCTCCAGGAGTTGTAAGACCCTGAATCTTACATCAAAGAACTGTGGCCGTGGCTCACCCACGGACAGGTCTGCCATGAAGGAAGAGGGTGATGTTCATTTTCTGACTAACACTTAAGAACTTGGGCATGATGTCTAAATACATAATTAAAGTTAATCTTGTTGCCATTATCTTATTCATTATAGTGATTTTCTGGTTGCTTTTATGGATCATTGTAAAACTAGTTTTGAATGAGATATGTCTTTTTCGATCTTAATTTTTAAGAGTGCCTATATTCTTCAGTTGCTAAGTAACAAGCCTATAATGTGTTATCACAGTGGTTCTAGCTGAATAATTCCTATAATCACTTAGGAGATTGCCTTAATAGTATAATATCTTAAATGGTGAGAGATGACTAATTCTAGGCTGTTTGGAGAAAACTGACAAGTATTTCCTCAAAGGCAGGAGGTTCATCAGCCAACCAACATAAATTCAGAGCATGCGATGTCTTCCTCGCCCACCACACTTTTCCTTCACAAGGTTACCAATGCCTTCAGTGTCTCCAGATGAACAGGCACTCACTAGGAACTTTCTCAAGTTTCAGAGAGCCAAGGGATCCAGAAGGGGAGATTTTTAAAAAAGGAATATTTTTCTCCAGTGACTTGCAAAATTGCATTTATCATAAATGAAGCATGACACAAAGTAAGGCAGTGTTGCTCTAGGTCTGTCAGGGCAGAAGCACAAGCAGAGCTGAGATATGGGCAGACCATAACTGTCCTAATCAAGGGAGCCCTTGATTGGAGGCCCATCGGTGTGACTCCAGATGACCCTCTGTAGCCACACTGGAACAGGTTGCCAGGAGCTCAGAAATCTGTTCACCCGAGTTTGGAACCAACAGGGTGAATGCTGTGAATCTGAGCCTCCAAACACTGGCCGGGTTTGTGTAGTTCCAAGGGGCAGAACCTACTCCAGCCCTGACTATCTTACAGAGGCCATGACTCAGGTCAGTGTGAATAAGCTGCACAAGACACGTTTGGGTCTCGCCTCATCAGAAGAAATGTTCCCCTTAACCTTTCCTTCCCTTCTGTGACTGACCGATTTCCTTCCTTCACCACTAGACTTCTAGGAAGACCTGTGTTGCTTTCACTGTCTACAGTGTCTCACCCCTCCTTTTCTCTTCATCCCATTGCAGTCTGGGTCCTGACCTTCCTCCCTGAATAATCACTAAACTGCTCTTCCTGTGGTCATTCCTGATGCCCTCAGTGCCAGACTCCCTGTCCTATTTCAGTGCTCAGCCTGAGGGATATGCCTGCATGTTTGGCATGGGACACAGTCTCCTCCTTGAAGTTTGCTTCTCCAGAGGCCCTTGGCTTCTCTCTCTTGATCTGCCTGTTAACTCCATCTCCTAATACTTCTCCTATTTCTCTCCCTACACTGGCCCCCTTGGCTGGCTCCTTTTTTTCTTTCCACTCTGTAATTATTGGTGTCCTGGAGGATTCATTCCTTAGCCCTTTCTTCTCTTACCTCTTTCCTGTCCACCTCTTCCCTCCTTCCTCCCAACAAATCCAGAGTCATCATGTCCATCCTACTTTGTTCTAGGCACTATGCTAGAGCTTCCCAGGAGGTGCTAGTGGTAAAGAACCTGCCTGCCAATGCAAGAGAGGTAAGAGAGGCAGGTTTGACCCCACTCCAGTACTCTTGCCTGGAAAATCCCATGGACTGAGGAGCCTGGTAGGCTCCTCAGTCCATGGGGTTGAGAAGAGTCAGACACAACTGAGCGACTTCACTTTCACTTTTCACTTTCACACATTGGAGAAGGAAATGGCAACCCACTCCAGTGTTCTTGCTGGAGAATCCCAGGGACGGGGAAACCTGGTGGGCTGCCGTCTATGGGGTCGCACAGAGTCGGACATGACTTAAGCGACTTAGCAGCAGCAGGAAGATCCCTGGAAGAGGGCATGGCAACCCACTCCAGTATTCTTGCCTGTCTATGGGATTCTCCATGGAGAATCCCATGATCAAAGGAGCCTGGTGGGCTACAGTCCATGGGGTTGCAAAGAGGTGGACGTTGCTAAGTGATTTAGCACAGCACACACACGCTAGTGCTGGAAATACAGAGATGAATAAGACCCAATCCCTAATGCACTTCATATGCTAGAATCTAGAGGCAGCAACACATGGGTGAATGTTAGTATACCAACGGGCAGGTTTGGACAGGGGCGTGGTGGGGGCAAGAGTCAGTTCTACACGATGGGGAGGTGCAGTACCCTCTGAAATACTTACAGCGCTGCATGTTCATTAGATGTGAAGGGCTGTCAGAGCTAAGTCATGGCTTTCCAGAAGAAAGTGTGTGTGTGTGTGTGTGTGCATGTTATATGCACGTGTTCCTGGAAGCCTTGAACAGTGGAGGAGCTGTGTGGAGAGAACCTGAACCCTTTCCAAGAAGGAGACCTTATCTTAGTGCTTCAGCTGTAAGTTACCAGGAGACTAGTTAGGGAATCTGGCTTTGCTCCAACCTGCAGATGAGTCATTAATTCTTCGTAGTCCTCCTTTGAACTTTATGTTCAGGCTACCAAATTATTTTTCTGTCTCCAAGGGTGATTTTAAAAATATTTAACAAAGATATCAACACAGGTCAGTCAGAATAAATGATTGAACGTGATTCTGGAGGTCTCTTTCTGTGCCATAAGGTAAATCCTTTAGTTCCTGATCATAGAGATGTGTGTGAGTGTCTGTAGGTGTGTACATGTATGATGGGGGTGTCCTGAGGGAGTGGCTAGGGCAGTTGATAAAGAGAGGAGGAAACATTTGGGAGTCTTGGGACAGTGCAGTTTCCCAAAGATATGAAAGTACTTCAATATTTTAACACCCTGAATACAGGGACATTACTGACTTCCTCCTGAGACTGCAAATTCTCTGAGGACAGGCTACATCTTAATCAATTCTGTGACCCTAACTCTGAGTGTAGCACTCTGCTTACAGTGAGTGAAGAATGCTTACTGACTAGACAGAGGGGAATTAATGATTTAGTTTAGTAGGGCTTCCCTGGTGGCTCAGACGGTAAAGAATCTGCCTGCAACGCAGGAGACCCAGGTTTGATCCCTGGATCGGGAAGATCCCCTGGAGAAGGGAAAAGCTACCCCCTCCAGTATTGCCTGGAGAATTCCATCAGTAGAGGAGTCTGGCGGGCTACAGTCCATGGGGTTGCAAAGAGTTGGACTAGCACTTTCACTTTCAATGGTTTAGTAAAATTTGGTGAACGACTCATGCAGACCAGGTTTTGCCATGACAACAAACAGCCTCCAAATCATAGTGGCTTATTACATAAAGGTTCATTTCTTGTGTATATGACTTGTCTGTTGCAGGTCTCTGGGGCTCCTGCTTCATGTCTTCTCCCCCTGGGACCAGGTTCCTGGGAAATGGGGGTCCCTGCAACAGAGGGAAAAAGGAGAAAGTGACAAAGTGTGTCCTGACTCGCTTTCTTAATGAATGAATGAATGAATTTATATGTTTATTTTTGGCTGCACTGGGTCTTCTTAGCGCTGTGTGGGCTTTCTCTAGCTATAATGAGTAGGGGGCTACTCTCCCCTGGGGTGCACGGGCTTCTCATTGCAGTGGTTTCTCTTGTTGCAGAGCATGGGCTCTAGGGCGCAGGCTCAGAAGTTGTGACACACCCACTTAATTGCTCTGTGGCTTGTGGGATATTCCCAGACCAGGGATCAAACCCTTGTCCCCAGTATGGTGAGGTGGATTCTCAACCACTGGACCACCAGGAAATCCCTGCCCTGAGTCTTAAAGCTCAAGCCAGAAGCTTATGACATGTCACTTCTCCTTGCATTTCATTGGCCAAAGCAAGCCTCATTTGATGACAATCATTTTATTTAAAATGAAAGACAACTTCATAGGTGTAACATAATTGCTAATTCTGGACCCCAAGATGTGTCAGGGAAACAAAAAGAGATAAACTAGAGTCCCTGCTCTGAAGAAGATCGCACTCTGGTAGAAAAATAGGTGTGTAAACTGACATAATACAGGAGGAGCAAGCTTTAATGGTCTGGGAAGAGAGGCTTTCTGTAAACTCCATGAGTGGTTTAAGTTCCCTGCCAGCCTGTGCATGTCTGTATCAATGAGTATTTTTATAGTCACAGTTATCAAGCTTTGCTGGGATTATTTGTGATGCTCTGTGTCTCCTCCCACCCTCCCACTGGGGACCAAAGATGTTAAGCCAAACACACAATTCTGTTAGGAAGGAATTAGTCTTATTGGTTTATCTCCTCAGGGTTAGGCTCTTTGTTGTATCTGACTCTTTGTGACCTCATGGACTGCAGCATGCAAGGCTTCGCTGTCCTTCACTATCTCCTGGAGTTTGCTCAAATTCATGTCCATTGAGTTGGTAATGCCATTCAACCATCTCATCCTCTGTCGTCCCCTTCTCCTCTTGCCCTCAATCTTTCTCGACATCAGGGTCTTTTCCAGTAAGTTGGCTTTTCACATCAGGTGGCCAAAGTATTGGAGCTTCAGCTTCAGCATCAGTCCTTCCAATGGATATTCAGGGTTGAGTTCCTTTAGGATTGACTGGTTTGATCTCCTTACTGTCCAAGGGACTCTCAAGAATCTTCTCTAGCACCACAGTTCAGAAGTATCAGTTCTTCTGTGTGCAGCCTTCTGTATGGCCCAACTCTCACACCTGTACGTGACTACTTGAAAAATCATAGCTTTGGCACAAAATAAATGAATGAGGGGATGAATGAATGAATGAAATAAGACTTGTTAGCTTCTTGAGTCTGGTCTTACTCAGGAGCCTTATCATAATCTTTAGCTCCAGGGTACACATGCTGCAGTTGGCCACCTGTTTCATTGACTGCTGTTCTACTTTTCCTCTGCTTCTCTTCCTCTCACATGGCTCCTGGGAAATGGGGATATGGTAACCCATGTTATATCAGCCTTTGTCTGTGTTGCAGGGTTTCTCCACCTCCCATATTGTCTTGTCTTCTCTCAGTTGAGGTGTTTCACACTATGGAGTTTATTCTAAGAAGCATGTGGCAGCTGTAAAATCTGTGTAGCTTTTGTTGTTGTTGTTGTTTGTACTGGATTCAATAGTGTCTCCCCCAAATTCATATCCACCCAGAAACTCAGAATGTGACCTTTTAGGAAATATATCCTTTAAAGATGTAATTAATTAAATTAAGATGAGGTCATACTAAATTAGAGTGGGCCCTAATCCATGAACTTGTGCCCTGAGAAGAAAGAGAAACAGAGACTGAGACACACACAAGGTGTGGTGTCCACACACCTTTCCTGGTGGTCCAGTGGTTGAGAATCCACCTGACAATACTGGGGACAAGGGTTTGATCCCTGGTCCGGGAATATCCCACAAGCCACAGAGCAGTTAAGTGGGTGTGTCACAACTTCTGAGCCTGCACCCTAGAGCCCATGCTCTGCAACAAGAGAAAGCACTGCAATGAGAAGCCTGTGCACCACAGGGGAGAGTAGCCCCCTACTCACTATAGTTGGAGAAAGCCCACACAGAGCAAAGAAGACCCAGTGCAGCCAAGACACACACACTGTGACAACAGGGCAGAGGTTGGAGTGATATGTCTACATGCCAAGGACGGCTGTCGGTTGCCTGCAACCCCCAGGAGCTAGGAAGAGGCAAGGAAATATCCTCCCTTTGAGCCGTCATGGACAGCATGGCTCTGCCAACTCGATTTTGGACTTCTGTTTCCCGAAGTGTGAGACAGTAAATTGCCGCTGTTTTAAGTCAGGCAGGTTGCAGTGATTTGTTAAGGCTGTGCTCTCCGTACTCGTAAATGACGAGGGTGCTTCTCTTCCTTGTGGTTCTTCACACTTCTGCACGTGGACGGTGTTCCAGCCTCCTTTGCTCTGGAAAAGAGAGGAGTTAGGCACAGTTTTACAGTAGTCTTCCACCCAAATGTCCATCCCCTGCTGGCTGTGCTTGCCCAGGATGGCTGTCTTTGTTGCGCTTAGGGCATTTCATGTCAGGCTGGAGCCAATCAAGAGACAATAAAGAAATTTTCTTAGGTCTCTAGTGGTGAGGCCAGGGGAATGAAGGGTCAAGGGGGAATTCTCTCTTCCAGCCCTGCTCTCTGGAGCCTGTGTAGGTGGTCATGAAATGGTCACGAATATAATAAATAATCTTCTCCAACAAGTCTGGTCATTCTTATAGCTCACCTCTCCTCTCTGCTCTCCATCATGTCCACCCCACTCCCAGCTACCATAGCTCCTCAACTACAGAATTGGATCACTCCCCTAATAATGGCACTAGCTCCTGTTTATTCAGGAGTATTGTGTGCCATGCAATCTATTTAATGATTTACATAACTTCTTTAATCCACACAACAGCCTTATGAAGTAGGTAATATTGCCCTCATTTTACAGATGAGGAAATCAAAATCCAGAGAAGTTAAATAACTTGCCCAGGATCACATAGCCAGCAAATTGCAGAGATAAGATTTGAACTTAGATGGTGAAATTCCAAAGCCTGTGCTATTAAGCACCACTTGTAACATAAAGAGCACCATTCAGTCCAATTCAACACACATTCCACAGAGTTACCATAAACAATTTCCAACGTATGGCTATTTTGAACTATAAAAGGACAATTTCATATGGTTCAAAAACTAATATATGCCAAGAACACTGGACTAGGTGCTGTGTGTAATCGGTGCAAGCTGCCTGGGACATGTAATTCATTTTTTTTCCCCTTAGGCACCATGCATAGCATCCTTACACATTAGGTGTCATGTGATGAGAATTAGTTCTGGAGTAAGACAGACTTTGATGTGAATCGAGGCCCTGCCACTTGCTGACCATGTGCTTTTACGTAAAAATTATTTCTTTTCTTTGAATGTCATTTAAACTTCCATCCCCTTTTCCATAAGATAGAGGATGTGGGTACATGCTTAGTTGCTTCAGTTGTGTCCAACTCTTTGCAACTCCATGGACTGTAGACCACAAGGCTCCTCTGTCCATGAGAGTTCCCAGGCATGAATACTGGAGAGGGTTGCCATTTCCTTCTCCAGGGGATCTTCCTAACCCAGGGATTGAACCTGTATCTCCTGTGTCTCCTGCATTGGTAGGGGGCTTCTTTACCATTGAGCCACCTGGGAAGCCTGAGAATGAAAGACCTTTTCCTAATTAGCTGTGTAACCTTGAGTAATTCACTTACTTCTTCATGCTGCAATTCCCTCTCCTGAGAGAAGGCATTTAAACTAGATGATCTCTAGGGCTTTAGCAGTTCTAACATTGACTCTGAACATACAGTCAAGTTTCTGTCTGCCTCAGCTAGGCAAATATTCACAGAGGATTTTGGAGAACTGCTAATTATGTCCTAGGAAAAAATTGAGAAAAGTTGTTCTTTAGCAAATGTTTAGCTCTGGGCTTGTAAATCATGAGTTTCTTTTTCATTGCTGAGTTTGCGTCTAATAGAAGTCTTACCTGCTCTAGGGGACTTATATCCGATGTTTGTTAGGTGTCTCATTTATAAAAAAATGATTTGCAGGCAAGGAACAAATGCTTCCTTTTCAGGAGCAGATGTTGTGGGATGAGGCAAAACATGCTGGCTAACGCCTTGTCATCCAAATTCACAGACATCTCTGGGACTCTGGGCAGCTCTGACACCATTCTAGGGAGGGAACTAAGAGGACACAGCTTCTCAATAAATTAGTCTGTGTATTCAGTTTCTGGTTCTGCAGAATAGAGCTTTGGCCGAATCACAGACAGGCATCAGCAGGGAGGGGAAAAAATCACCTTATTTTCTGCTTTAACCAATAGCATTTTCCTTCCCAGGCTCTGCAAAATGGACATGATTCGCTTTGCAGGCTCTTCCAGCTGTTTCGGTTTCTCTCTGGCCTTCTGGTTTCACATGTTCCTGGTTCAGTCAGACTGCTTCAGTTCTGTTTTTTTCCCCTGCCAATCATTTTTCTTTAATTTCTCCTTGCTCTTTACTGCAGTGATATCCAGTAAGCTTTTCCCTTTTTTCCCATGTCCTCCCACTTTCTAGTATCTCTATCACCCTCTCTTCCTTTCTCTTTCTTCTGCTATGTTCCAAAAGGCTTCTTTGAGTTTTGAATATTGATGTCCCTAAAATCAAATGAGAATTTTGGGAGTCATGATCATCTGAGGTAACCACACATAAGGATTTTGCCTGCTACTATTTGCTGTTCCAAGAGAATTTTGTAGCTACGGTCCTGCTCTGTTTTCCTTATGGTATTATGCAGTCTGACTTTTAACTCTGTAAACATGTTGGATAAAAGTGGATTTTGGGAAGAAGGGCAAATTCTAGGGCATAACTGAGGTAGAGCAGTTATGAGACCACTCGAGCCTGTGAATGTCATTTGTTTATTGTTGCTTACTCTCTAAGTCATGTCTGACTCTTTGCAACCCCATGGACTGCAGCATGCCAGGCTTCCCTGTCCTTCACTATCTCCTGGAGTTTGCTCAGGCTCATGTCCATTGAGTTGATGATGATGCCATCCAATCATCTCATCCTCTGTCATCCCCCTTCTCCTCTTGCCCTCAATCTTTCTCAGCATAGGATCTTTTCCAATGAGCTGGCTCTTCGTATCAGGTGGTCAAAGTAATGGAGCTTCAGCATCAGACCTTCTAATGAATATTCAGGGTTAATTTCTTTTAGGATCGATTGGTTTAATCTCCTTGCTGTCCAAGGGATTCTAAAGAGTCTTCTCCAGTACCACAGTTTGAAAGCATCAGTTCTTCAATGCTCAGCTTTCTTTGTGGTCCAATTCTCACATCCATGCATGACTACCTGAAGAACCATAATTTTGACTGTATGGACCTTTGTCAGCGAAGTGATGTCTCTGCTTTTTAATACTCTGTCTAGGTTTGTCATTGCTGCCTTCCAAGGAGCAAGCATCTTTAATTTTGTGGCTGCAATCACTGTCATTTGTTTACTACACATTTTACCAACCTCCATTGAAGATGCATGTGAAATTTTAAAGCACTGAGCTAAGGACTATAAAGGGAGATAAATTACCTTATACACAAAGGTGTCATATATGGAGCTTTTATAGAGGAGGAGCAGGCAGGAACAGTAAAAGGAAAAATCTCCACTTACAGCAAGACATGCCCAAGGAGATATCAAGATTAAAGGTTATGCCTCATCATAACTGATTTTAACCAGCTGAAGTAGACCCAAACCCCAAACCTCTACTGGACCCATGTAAAGACTGGACATTAGAAATGGATTTGTGTGAACCTAGCAGGGACAGACCTTTAGATTAATTTCCAGAGTGATTAATTTCCAGAGTGCTGGTTTTCAAGCTTTAATCTCTGTGAACTCCACTTTCTAGATTTATCCCTGACTTTCCCTCTCTCAACTCACTGTTCAGTGAATTTCTTACCTTGTGTGTGCTTCTTTTTGCCTGGCAAGTCAATAAACTGGGCTTTATGGGTTTTATTTTGTTATTTATAGATCTGGTAGTCATTTTATTATTTTCCAGAATATAGGCTGCAGCGAAGCCAACTAATGCTTAACATCTGGCAGCAGCGCGCACAAAATTCTGAACAGCAAGAACAACTAAAAGAAAAACAACCAAAGCAAACAATAAACCAACAACA
Source organism: Bubalus kerabau (assembly GCF_029407905.1). NCBI lineage: Eukaryota > Metazoa > Chordata > Mammalia > Artiodactyla > Bovidae > Bubalus > Bubalus kerabau. Next base: position 28,767,258 of record NC_073635.1, on the reverse strand, counting down.
GCAGCAGTAGCATAATTACGGCCAATCTCATTCACTGGACAGGGCCTTGCTGGAAACGAGACCCACAGTAACTTCCCAGCTCGGGTAATTTCTAACTAGGCGTTGGTTTCAACTGGACTAAGCCAGTTTCATCTGTGAAACTGTTCAAAAGCTAGACCTGAGTATTGCTTCTGGGTGTTTGTGTGGCCTCTTTGGTTTCACATTCAAAGTTTCACAGACTGATAAGGAACAAAGGCCATCATTTTTTTTTTAAAGGCCATCATTTTAACAAAAATTACTTGCCTGCTACTTTTTAATGACTCAGCAGGTATTGCTGCAAGATTTGTTTGTTTGGGTTGTGCATCTTTGACTCTTGTGTACTGATACTTGTTTTTTCTCAGAAGAATCCAGAGCCTGAGTTCATTTTGTTTTGCCGTTTTCTTTAAGAAACTCGGGAGATTTCTAGTTGAAAGTGGTGATCTGCAGCACAACTTTCAAACTCTGAAAATTATTGGAGTCCTGTACATCATTCTTCATGGAAAGAAACAGCTGGCCTTTCCCCCATAAGTGTACTTTCCTCCTACATCAAGATGCTATTATGATTTGTTTTACCCCTCATGGAATATTACTAATGTACTACATATTTGTGAAGGGAATTTATTGAAAATGTAGCAGAATCTATTTGATGTACTCCTTGCTGTAGCCTTAAAGTGGTAGTTTAGTCGCTAAGTCATGTCCCACTCTTTGTGACCCCATGAACTGTAGGTCACTGGGCTCCTCTGTCCATAAGATTTTCTAGGCAAGAATACTGGAGTGGGTTGACATTTCCTCCTCCAGGAGATCTTCCCCAGATCTGGAATAGAACCTGGATCTCCTGCATTGCAGGCAGATTCTTTACCAATCAAGCCACCAGAGAACCCAGTTGATTTTCTGCCTCTGGCTGTGCCTGTCTTTTAGAGGGTTTGGTCTGTAATATAAAGTATCATATAGTGCTTTGCTTGTCCTAAATAAGATGAGCACCCAGTGTCTTTTATGGCAACCTTCCTGGTTCCTCCCTTACTATTATCTTAAAATATTAGTAAGTGTTTATATATGCCTACCACCTAGGGCTTTATCCTGGGCATGTATGAAATGTTTGAGTGCATTCCTTCTGACTTCTGGCCATATTCCTCCCTCCCTTCCTTAAACATTTGTTAGCAGGCAGGAGAATGAATGTCAAAGGATCCTTGGAAAATTCAGGACTCAAGTCAGAGCAAAGGCCCCACTCAAGAGTGAATACTAGTGGCATGTTTCCAGAATACAGAGAGCAGGACAGTGTAAGCAGAGTGGTAGGAGTAGGTCATAGGAAGGAGGGGAAACAATAGTGATTTCTCTTCCTTTTAGAGAAACTTTCCCATGAGACATGGTTTTTTGGAGGATCTGTTATCATCAAATATAATTACCACCCCAAACTTTGTGGCTTAAGACAGCAATGATTTATTAGCTCTCAAAATTCTTAGGGCTGGAAATCTGGACAGTTCTCTTGCTTGTCTTGCAGTAAGAATTGAAATAGGCACAAGCACAGAAATTGAAACTTTAATCAGAAATCTTCCAGCAAACAAAAGCCCAGGTCCAGACGGCTTCACAGCTGAATTCTACCAAAAATTTAGAGAAGAGCTAACACCTATCCTACTCAAACTCTTCCAGAAAATTGCAGAGGAAGGTAAACTTCCAAACTCATTCTATGAGGCTACCATCACCCTAATACCAAAACCTGACAAAGATGCCACAAAAAAAGAAAACTACAGGCCAATATCACTGATGAACATAGATGCAAAAATCCTTAACAAAATTCTAGCAATCAGAATCCAACAACACATTAAAAAGATCATACACCATGACCAAGTGGGCTTTATCCCAGGGATGCAAGGATTCTTCAATATCCGCAAATCAATCAATGTAATACACCACATTAACAAATTGAAAAATAAAAGCCATATGATTATCTCAATAGATGCAGAGAAAGCCTTTGACAAAATTCAACATCCATTTATGATAAAAAACTCTCCAGAAAGCAGGAATAGAAGGAACATACCTCAACATAATAAAAGCTATATATGACAAACCCACAGCAAACATTATCCTCAATGGAGAAAAATTGAAAGCATTTCCTCTAAAGTCAGGAACAAGACAAGGGTGCCCACTTTCACCATTACTATTCAACATAGTTTTGGAAGTTTTGGCCACAGCAGTCAGAGCAGAAAAAGAAATAAAAGGAATCCAAATTGGAAAAGAAGAAGTAAAGCTCTCACTGTTTGCAGATGACATGATCCTCTACATAGAAAACCCTAAAGACTCCACCAGAAAATTACTAGAACTAATCAATGAATACAGTAAAGCGGCAGGATATAAAATCAACACACATAAATCCCTTGCATTCCTATACACTAATAATGAGAAAACAGAAAGAGAAATTAAGGAAACAATTCCATTCACCATTGCAACGGAAAGAATAAAATACTTAGGAATATATCTACCTAAAGAAACTAAAGACCTATATATAGAAAACTATAAAACACTGGTGAAAGAAATCAAAGAGGACACTAATAGATGGAGAAATATACCATGTTCACGGATTGGAAGGATCAATATAGTGAAAATGAGTATACTACCCAAAGCAATCTATAGATTCAATGCAATCCCTATCAAGCTACCAACGGTATTCTTCACAGAGCTAGAACAAATAATTTCACAATTTGTATGGAAATACAAAAAACCTCGAATAGCCAAAGCTATCTTGAGAAAGAAGAATGGAACTGGAGGAATCAACATGCCTGATTTCAGGCTCTACTACAAAGCCACAGTCATCAAGACAGTATGGTACTGGCACAAAGACAGAAATATAGATCAATGGAACAAAATGGAAAGCCCAGAGATAAATCCACGCACCTATGGACACCTTATCTTTGACAAAGGAGGCAAGAATATACAATGGATTAAAGACAATCTCTTTAACAAGTGGTGCTGGGAAAACTGGTCAGTCATGTGTAAAAGAATGAAACTAGAATACTTTCTAACACCATACACAAAAATAAACTCAAAATGGATTAAAGATCTAAACGTAAGACCAGAAACTATAAAACTCCTAGAGGAGAACATAGGCAAAACACTCTCTGACATACATCACAGCAGGATCCTCTATGACCCACCTCCCAGAATATTGGAAATAAAAGCAAGAATAAACAAATGGGACCTAATTAAACTTAAAAGCTTCTGCACAACAAAGGAGACTATAAGCAAGGTGAAAAGGCAGCCTTCAGAATGGGAGAAAATAATAGCAAATGAAGCAATGGACAAATAATTAATCTCAAAAATATACAAGCAACTCCTACAGCTCAATTCCAGAAAAATAAATGACCCAATCAAAAAATGGGCCAAAGAACTAAATAGACATTTCTCCAAAGAAGACATACAGATGGCTAACAAACACATGAAAAGATGCTCAACATCACTTATTATCAGAGAAATGTAAATCAAAACCACTATGAGGTACCATTTCATGCCAGTCAGAATGGCTGCGATCCAAAAGTCTACAAGTAATAAATGCTGGAGAGGGTGTGGAGAAAAGGGAACCCTCTTACACTGTTGGTGGGAATGCAAACTAGTACAGCCACTATGGAGAACAGTGTGGAGATTCCTTAAAAAACTGAAAATAGAACTGCCTTATGATTCAGCAATCCCACTGCTGGGCATACACACTGAGGAAACCAGAAGGGAAAGAGACACGTGTACCCCAATGTTCATCGCAGCACTGTTTATAATAGCCAGGACATGGAAGCAACCTAGATGTCCATCAGCAGATGAATGGGTAAGAAAGCTGTGGTACATATACACAATGGACTATTACTCAGCCATTAAAAAGAATACATTTGAATCAGTTCTAATGAGGTGGATGAGACTGGAGCCTATTATACAGAGTGAAGTAAGCCAGAAAGAAAAACACCAATACAGTATACTAACACATATATATGGAATTTAGAAAGATGATAACAATAACCCTGTATACGAGACAGCAAAAGAGACACTGATGTATAGAACAGTCTTTTGGACCCTGTGGGAGAGGGAGAGGGTGGGATGATTTGGGAGAATGGCATTGAAATATGTATAATATCATATATGAAATGAGTCACCAGTCCAGGTTCGATGCATGATACTGGATGCTTGGGGCTGGTGCACTGGGATGACCCAGAGGGATGGTATGGGGAGGGAGGAGGGAGGGGGGTTCAGGATGGGGAACACATGTATACCTGTGGCAGATTCATTTTGATATATGGCAAAACCAATACAATATTGTAAAGTTAAATTAAATAAAATTAAAAAAAGAAAAAAAAAAAGAATTGAAATAGGGCCTGGAGAGTCTAAGGTGGCCTCACTCACCATCAGGAGTTGAAGCTGACTCTGTGCTGGAATTCTATGCTGGCTGTATTCTCTTTCCCATGACCTCTTGTCCTCCACTAGATTAGAGGAGGCTTGTTCACAGGACAGTGGTCTCATTAGGCTCTGAAATTTGTACAATGTCACTGTCTACTGGTCCAAGCAGGTCCCAAGAACATTCCAGATTCAAGGCCTGGAAAAATAGATTCCACCTTTTAATGGGAAGACCAAAGGGATATAGACCCAGGGAGACATGATTCATTGGGAACCTTTATTAAAACAACCTATCACTGCAGAAGTGGGTCAAAAGAGTGGGGATGAGGGTGGGACTAGGAAGTAGGAGGAAGACAAATTAAGAATTAAAGATGAAGGGCTCCTCTGGTGGCTCAGTGATAAAGAATCACTGAGATAAAGAATCTCCTGCCAATGCAGGAGGCATGGGTTCATTCCCCTGCCTGGGAAGATCCCACATGATGCAGAGCAATGAAGCCCATGTATCACAATTGTTGAGTCTGTGCTCCAGAGCCTGGGAACTCACCCACTGGGCCTGCACACCGTAACTGCAGTAGCCTGCGTGCCCTAGAAGCCATGCTCTGCAACAGGAGAAGCCATTTCAACGAGAAGCTCTCGCATGGCAACTAGCGAGTAGCCCTGGCTCTCCACAACTAGAGAAAAGCCCTCACAGCAGCAAAGACCCAGAATAGCCAGGGCGCGGAAAAGTTAAGACTTGAAGATGAAGACTTCCTCGAAATCTTTGTTCTTGTCTTCAGCTATGGAATTCTGTGTGTCAGCAAAGGGTAAATTGTCCCCCGTCGTTTGTTTCTGAGGATATAGACTTAAAGCCACGTATTAGTGAAGGAAAACATGATAGATGCCTGAAATTTTATGAAAATTTGGCATTTAGGGGATAATGTGTATATATATATATATATAAGCAGAAGCAATTAGCATGTCAAAGATATGAGGGGAAACACAAGAGTTTATCAAGCAGTTACATTCACATTTGAGGTTATACATACATATTCAAACGTATGAAATGCTTTCTGTTGTCAGATAACTTTAATTTTATGGTTGAAAGTTTTAAAGATGGTTTTCTTTTCTATAACCCTGTGATTTAGGTAGGCTTTCACTAAGTTATGGGTGTGTGCTTTAACTGGGAGCCATGTGGGTTCTTTAAGTCAAGTCTCTTAGAGTTTTACATATTTCTTATATATAATCAGGAAACATGCAAATCTTTATTAAAGGAATTGAACTTCAAAGCCATTTTTAGCTAATTTTTTTTAAGTTGAATTTTAGAAGTAATTCTTGTAGTACAATTTTTATCCTTTTCATCAGTCTTCAACATTCCCTTTTATCGATTTGCTCTGAAACTAATTTTCATAGTCTTTCCAAATAGTTCCTCTTTTAGTAGATACTGTTATCTTTCTGTTGGAGCCATAGGAACACTGAAGAGGTTGTTGGACTCAAAGACTGGCTTCAGTTTACCTTTTCACATTGCATGTCTGTTTTGTTTATCTACATGCAAAGTGGGAGAAAGTAAAATGAAGCATGGAAATAAGATGCCATAGAGATCATAGCTGTGTCTTCATTTGCTGCTAGTTTACCCTGAGTTTTTGTTTTTGCATTACTTCCTCATCTTTCTCTTCTCTTAACTTCTTGAGCTGGATTCAGCACAGCCTACATGAAATATAGGCAGCTTAGTCTTTCCTTCCATTGTAGTCAACAACCACATCCTTATAAATTGCTGTAGCTTTAGGTTTTTATAGAAAATTTCCTGGTACACCTACAATCATTTTTTGAATTAAAATTTAAAAATTTAAATTTTTATTGAAGTGTGATTGAGACCAACAACATTTTTTGACAGTTTGAAAACTAATCTTCAAAGATTTGCATAGTGACTTACACCACGTTTAACATATAAACACCATTTTTATTTCTTGAACCAAGACAGCTCAGATAAACGAACAAACACATGAAAAACGAGAAAATAAAAATCACTTACTTAGAGATGATCACTCTTAGCTATGTCCCAAGCTGAGTTATCCTTTTGAGAAGTATTCTTTGTTGTTGTTGTTCAGTTGCTAAATTGTGTCTGGCTCTTTGTGACCCCAAGGACTGCAGCTTGCCGGGCTCCTCTGTCCTTCACCGTCTCCTGGAGTTTGCTCAGATCCATGTCCATTGAGTCAGTGATGCTATCCAACCATCTCATCGTTTGCTGCCCCCTTCTCCTTTTGCCTTCAGTCTTTCCCAGCATCAGGGTCTTTTCCAATGGGTAAGCTCTTCTCATCAGGTAGCCAAAACATTAGAGAAGTATTCTAGTATGGTTCTAGATTAGCCTACCTGATCCTTTTCCGCTTACAGTCCCTTCAAATTACTCAGACAGTTGCCCTCTTTACCTTTTAACCAAAGGCAGCAGTGGCTGTTCATCTCGAGTTGCCCTCTCGTTCTGCATTGGCAAGGTTTTTTTCTCCAGCTCCCTCTGTGTGGGTGTGGATGATGCTTCTCATCTCCCACTTCTCCAGAGGGAGTCTTGGGTGTAGTCAGCCTCCGCTGAATCTCAGTAAGAGAGTACAAGATCAAACCCCCAAATTGGCCCAATACTGAAATACTGAAGTTGCCTGAGAGTGAAGTTATTACTGGGTGCAGCATCTGGTCTTTGAGTCCCAAGGCCACAAGCAGAACGTTACAGTCTCAGAAGCGTAACAATTTCAGCATTTCATGTAGTAGCTTAAGTTTTCCAGCCTGAACTCAATTAATCTCTAGTCCACTGGGGAGGTCACCATGGAAATGTCACAAGTTTCTGCAATGGATGCAATATCCTGCCAGTGCAGGAGATGTAAGAGACAGAGGTTTAATCCCTAGGTCGGGAAGTTTCCTTGAGGAGGAAGGCATGGCAACCCATTCCAGTTCTCTTGCCTGGAGAATCCCATGGACAGAGGAGCCTGGTGGGCTGCTGTCTGAAGTGTTGCAAAGAGTTGGACTTGACTGAAGTAACTTGGCATACATGCTCGCATGCTGTACCTGGGGTCAACTTCCACAAACTGTGTCTGTGTTAAGGCTGGGGGCTGGTAGCAGTTCTGGCCTCTTATCCTGAGCCACCCTTGAGGGGCCCCACAGTCCAGAGCCTGGGAAGTCAGCCTAGTATTTCCTGTCTGCAGTACTCTTCAGCCTAGGGTATGCAGAGGAAAAACTCTGGAAGGGAGAAAGGCAGCCCTAGCTTTTCAGGGGAGTTAGGAAATCTCACCAAGGCTCTGTTCCACAGAAAAAACAATCTCAAAAAACAAGGGTGCTTGATAGTTTTTAGTTCTGATTTCTATCTCAGTCATTAGAAATCAAGCTTTAAAAATAAGACCCTATCCACCATGTTTTAATAATCATCACTGGGGCTTAAAGTGATTAATAACAGAAGGCTTTTGTTTAAATATTAAACATTAATGGTTTTGTTCTGCTCTTGAGAACTGGAGGCAGACAGTTGGAAATGAGTTCACAAAAGGCTCTGCCCCTGGGGTCTGGGTTGATGACAAAGATGACCTTTGAGAGATGGTGCCTGTAATCAGAGGACCCTTCCAGCCCACCGTGGTCCTGGGCAGCACCTTCACCAGGGAAGCATGTGACTTCACAAAAGCCTTTTGCAAGTTTTGTTTCCCAAATGACTGATGAGTCTATCGGAGAGGAATTTTATTGTCACTTGCTTCTTTCGTATGATGTCACATGGCTACACTGAGGCTCAAAAAGCCAAATCCCTTATCTTAATAAGAATAGCTATCAGCTGGCACTGAGCTGACATTTTATATGCATTATTCTATTTGAAGTTGATAGTATCCCAAGGGGTATGTAATATTATTCCTATCCTCAATAACCATGAGGATATTGAGTCTTAGAAATGTTGAATAACTTTCCAAGTACACCCAGCTTGTAAGAAAGATTTGGAAACCATCCTTGGGTGCATGCTAACTCTCTTCAGTCGTGTCCAGCTCTTTGCAACCCTATGGACTGTAGCCTTCCAGGCTCCTCTATCCATTGGATTCTCTAGGCAAAAATACTGGAGTGGGTTGCCATGCCCTTTTCCAGGGAATCTTCCTGATCCAGGGATCAAACCCATGTCTCTTGCATCTCCTGCATTGGCAGGCAGGTTCTTTACCACTAGCACCACCTGGGAAGCCCCGGAAAAAATCCTTATCTGATTCCGAATAACAACTTTTGCTTGCCGTAGCTCACCTAAGTTAATACTATTAAATATCTAGTGCAGCTCTCTTGAGACATGACTGCCTCCCAGACCTTAGACCATCTTCTTTTCATTTTTGAGTGGTCTGTGTGTCAGGATGACTTCAGAGCATGGAAGTAGAGGCACGAATATAATAGAAGACACTGGCACTGGCCTTTACTGAGTGCTGGACACTGTTCTGAGTACTTTGTGAACATTAAGTCATTGAAGCTTCACAACAACCCATCAGGTATCCCTGCGCTCAACACCTGAGTCATGGAGATGGTCAGATAACCAGCACGCGGGGGAGCAAGGACCAGGCGGCTGGCACCAGAGTAACCTGCGCTGTTACTCATAGGTGTAGGGCCGCCTGGACTAAAATGGGGAGCGGGGAGATTTCAGAGCAGGATGAGGGCTGGTGGCTATCAAGAGTTCTGCTTGAGCATGTTGTATTTTAGGTGGAGTGTTAGGTGTCTGAATGGAGCTATCGAGAGGGCATTTGGGTATTAATGCAGCAAACAGGTGGTGGGTAAAACCCCAGGTAAGATGAAATCACCTCTAGAAAATGTACAGGTGAGAGGAGAGGCCTACGGCCCCTTCCACATCCCAAGGGTGGGCAGAAGAGACAGGGTTGGCAAGGGACCCAAGGACCCCTCTCTTTCTCTTACACCTCACATCCCAGCCCACAGTGGGACCTGTGGATCCCTGCCACCCCTTTCTGTGCCCTAGAATGAGTCAACAGCAGGGCTGTCTCCTACAGTCTAGAGTCCCAGCTGACAGGATGCTCTGGTCGCCCCACCCCCCTCACTAAGGTCCGGCCACCCCAGCCTTCTTGTTTTGGGGTGCAGGCAGGCTCCCCTCAGGGCCTCTTCACAGCTCTTCCCCTGCAGGCAGTACACTTCCCTAGATGGTCCCAGAGCCCATCCACTGTTTTGTCCACTTCTTGCTCAAATGCTACTTCCTCATAGGGGTCTTTCCTGACCATCTTATCCAAAAGCACACACCCCCTCCCTTCCCTACGACCTGCTTTAGTTTCCTTCATAGTCCTCTTTACTACCTACATTATATTACATGCTCACTGACGACCTCTTCTCCGTGATGGTCAATTCCGTGACACTCTGTTATTTCTCTGCTGTGTTCCCAATGCCCAGAAGAGTGCCTGGCCCCATGGGAAACACAACAGATATCTGTGAATGAATGAATGATTGAAAAAAAAATTAAGAGGCAGTGGTTGAGGAACACAAGGAGAAATGTGCTGTCACTGAAGGAACTGGAGAAAGTGTTTCAAGAAGCAGAATGTCCATCCATTTCTGATGGTGATGATGGTCAAAGGGATGCAGTACTGACCTTGGATTTGGGTGCTGGTGTTCCCCCCATTTCACTTTTATTGGTGTGACAGAGACTCCTCTGCAAGGATGGTCATTGTAGCCTTGAGAGTAACAGCAAAACATTGACACAAACGAGGATGGATAGGCCTCATTAACTTAATGATTGAATACATTATTTTTTTCATTTTTTCTTCCAGGTTTATTGAGATATAATTGACATATGGCATTGTGTAAGTTTAGGGTATACAGCATAATGATTTAATTTACACATATCATGGAGTGATTATCACAGTAAGTTTAGCGAATATCTATCATCTCATATAGGTATAAATTTAAAGAAATAGAAAAAAAATATTTTTCTTGTGATGAGAACACTTAAGATTTACTCTTTTAGTAGCTTTCATATGTAACTTACAGCACTGTTAGTTATATTTATCATGTTGTACATCACATCCCTAGTACTTATTTACCTGACAAGGTTGAATATATTATGACATTCTTACTATGGAATATTATGCAGCCATCCAAAAAGAGGGAAATGAAAGTGAAAGTTGCTCAGCCATGTCCAACTCTTTACGACCCCGTGGACTGTATAGTCTATGGGATTTTCCAGGTCAGAATACTGGAGTGGTTAGCTGTTCCCTTCTCCAGGGGATCTTCCCAACCCAGGGATTGAACCCAGGTCTCCCACATTGCAGGCAGATTCTTTACCAGCTGAGCCACCAGGGAAGCATAAAAGAGGGAGCTCTATAGCATTTTCTGGAAAGATATCCAGATACATAAAATGCAGAAAGTAGTTGGAATTCAGTTTGTAGTATGAAAAACTAGTTGTTAGAAAAGATATATATTTACTAAGAAAAAATTGGGATGGATAAACAACAAATCATTTCAGAAATTTTCTCTGTGGGGTTTGATACCTAGGGAGATTTTCACGTCTTATTTATACAGCTGTTTTTTAAGTGGTAGGATTATGGGAATATTTTTTTCTCTTTGCAATTTGCACAGGTTTTCCCAGGTAATTTTAAAGAAAAGAAATCCATAGGCTGATTTTATATCTATTTAAATAAATAGATGAAAAAGAAGTGGAGGGTGAAGGTTGGAGACTCTGGGCCAGACAAGAGCCAGACGTCCCAGAAAGAGAGCTCCAGACATGAGTAGAAAGCTTTCTGCCCATTTGCCCCTGCTCTGAATACTTGAGACGCCTCATACAGCTGGGCTGCTGGACAGCAGTTGTCTTGAAGTGTGCTGGTCATGAGCTGGTCACCGTGCCTCTCCCCTAGGGAGAACTCTGTGGTATGTGCCAGTCAAGAGGCCTATGGAGAGTTTGCCTAGCTTATGCCGAAACTTCGTCACTGGCACCGTCACTTATTTTACTTAAACTTTTTTTTCTCCCCAAGACACCTAGAGTCTGTGAAGTGCACTGGTGAGAACAGGGCATGCAGATCCAGTTCTCCCTTCTTCAGGGTGCATCGTACATCTGGCTTGCTTTGACCGCTGAGCAGAGGGAGGTACTTGGCTTTCTTCCTAGAGATGTCAAAGCAGAGCAAAATCCACGCTATTTCAATAGGTAAGTGAGAGTCAAGGTCATCCTCTAAAACAGAGTTTCTTGGAAACTAGAAACTAGTAAATGACTCCGTGGATTATATATATATATGTATATTTTATAATTTTATTTATTTATTTATTTTTGGCTGCTGGCTCTCTGTTGCTGTACGGGCCTCTCTCCAGCTGCAGTGAACTGGGGCTTCTCTCTGCTAATAGTTGTGGTGCATGGGGTTCCCACTGCCTCTCCTGCTGTGGAGCACAGGCTCCAGGGCTCAGGCTCAGTGGCTGTGGTACGTGGGCTCTGCTGTTGTGGCGGATGGGCTTTGTTGCTCTGTGGCGTGTGGGATCTTCCTGGACCAGGGATCAAACCCGCATCCCCTGCATTGGCAGCAGGATTCCCCACCACTGAGCCAAATTAAACTCTACTTCACTAATGGGAATTGATGAAGGATGTTGATGCTCTTCCGTCTTCACTTTGTTCCGGGGTCTGGATGGAAGCCTGCTGTGTGTGTTAGAGACTCAGCAAGATCTCTATCTTTTCTGCAGTCAGAATTCTTCAGAGAGGTGCCCGTATTCTCGTCCCTTCCTCACTTCTCCGTCTTCCTCAGCTCCCTGTATTATGACTTTCTTCCCCTGGCTTCTTACTGCCTGTCTCCATCAGCTCCCTCTCCTTGGTCACCCACATGCCAGGAGACTGTCCTGTGTCTTCAGAGCCCAGCCGGGCCCCTCCCTGTACAACATGCCCCAGGGCCCCAAGCTCTCACTCACCCTCTGCCTTCACCTGGGTTGTTCCCTTTGCCTGGCTCACCTTTCCCTCATTTCTCTACCTTTTGTGACAAACTCCACTGTTTCTCCCTTGGAGATTCTTCACTGGCCGCTTCCTCCCACCCTTGAGGACACCGGGGTCTTCCCCAGTCTATGTCCCCACAAGTGTGAGCAGACTGCAGGTACAGAGCTCCCTGTGCAGTGTCATCGTGAAGCTCATGTCCGCCTCTTCCGTTGGACTGTGTGCTTCTTCATCCTTAGCTCCTAATACAGTCCTTGGGGTAGGGTAGGTGCCCTGCTCGTGGTGGCTGAATAAATGAATGATTCCCATGGGAATATGAAAGGCAAGCCCTGCGATTTTTCTGGGGATTCATTGTCCTGAGGATAAGCATACTAAAGAGCCACATGCGCACAATTCCCCCATCCAGGTACCATCTTGACTCCCCTTCTTCCAAGTTCACACAGAAGGTGGCCCAGGAGTTTTAAATCCCATTCCCAGTTCTGTTTCTGACTCACTCTAGCCCTTTAAATTACTCACTTCCTGTCTGTGATGGCATTTGCTCATTTGTAAAACAAGGTGACCTTTGACAAGTAACCACTGAGAGCTTAAAAAAGATTTCAGAGCACCATGAGCTATGTGAATGCTAGATGTTGTGATGAATCAGTGAAGTGAGGGAGTGAACTGCTAAGCTCCCCATTGCATTGCTAACTACCTTATTTGTCAAATTAAAAAGTACTAGAACCACCCCAACAGGAGGAGAGTCTTGATAGTCACTCTTCCTCATGAATAATTTCTTATGAGGAACAGCAAAAAGGACACAAAGCCAGGATTCTGGATGAAGGGGAGTTGGGTGGGAGGGGCTCTGTCTCTCTCATTCTAATTCCCACTTTTGGTGTATTTAAGTGTTTGCCTGCGAAGAGAAGGATGCTCAAATTATTAGTGCCCGAAGGCGGTGCCTGTGAAGGGAAGAGAATTTATAAATGTCGCTGTGACATTTCCTCCCGAGGGGTGCTGAGTGGATCCAAGGTCGTCGTGGATGTTTACCCCTGATTTCCCCTGCGGGGACAAGTGTCCACTCCAGTGTCATTTATCGGCATCTTTGCATCCCCCAGGGTGGAGGAGGGCCTTCCCTCTCTCATCCAGTCAGGCCGGGGTGAGCAGTGAGTGCTGCTGCATCCTTGACCTCCCTCATGAGTACCTTACAGGTCAGAAATAATTAGCTGATTCATTCCATGGCCAGAGGAGTGAGGCAATGCCAAATGCCAATTAGCCTGGCATATAAACACGTCACTTCCCAGCAGTCAGGTCTAATGTTGAGACAAGCACTAAAAAATGACAGGCGGTCGGGGGACGAAGGTTCCTTTTTTAGATCGTGATTGGCTTCAGGCCTAAAAGTGAGGACCTTGCTATGTTGGCTTTTCTCTTGTGCTTTCATAATAATATATGGCATGTTGCCCGATATTATGGATTTGAGTTAAGCTTTTTATCTTTCTGGGTGTAGGGGGAAATGGTTGAATGGGGGTGGGACACTCTTGTCCCTGTCCCCCTTAAAGATGAAGATGGTGGTCTTCTTCTGGTCACCCTGTTGGGTGTTCAGGGGTCCCCTTTGCCCTTACAAGTGTCCTGAGGGCCCTGGGGGTGGAGCGCACGCTGGTGGCAGGGCAGGGTGGGCCAACAACTCACCCTGCAGGGCTTGGTGGGGATGAGGGAGGAACAGCACAGCGTGTGAAGACCGGATGGCCCACAGCTGCAGGTCTGGGTCTGGACCATGTGCAGTTCTCATTCAGGGAAAAGGTTTTCCTTCTCTCCTGGGAAGGGCCAGGTGGGCTAAGTGTCTCCTTCCAGTGTTGAAAAGACCAAAAAGCTATAAAGCTGTATTCAGACATTTCTAAAAAGCTCAAATATTCATATGTAACCAAATATATAAAATATGTATACATAGTGTATAACTGTTTACAATATGTGTATATGTGTGTGTTGGTGTTATATTTTGTTGTTGTTTAGCTGCTCAGTCATGTCGGACTCTTTTGTGACCCCATGGACGGTAGCCCTCCAGGCTCCTCTGTCCATGGGATTTCCAGGAAAGAATACTGGGGTGGGTAGCCATGCCCTCCCCTCCATGGGATCTTCCCAACCCAGGGACTGAACCTGTGTCTCCTGCATCTCCTGCATCAGCAGGCGGCTTCTTTACCACTGAGCCGCCAGGGAAGTACACACACTTACAAGTATTTATACATATTATACATATATTTATATATGTGTGTATATTCAAGATAATACCATATCTTGAGAAGCTCTTTCTCTAACCGCAGTTTTCCTGGGCATTATGGAAATCACCTTCTTAGTATCTGCTATCAAAGACTATCACGTAGGAGAAAAGCAATTCTTTCCAGCTAATGGTAGCCTACATGAAATTAAAACTGGAATAGGCCACTTGAGATTTTTATTTGATTTATATTTCTTTTTAAAAGTTAATTTTTGTTAGAGTGTAGTTGCTTTACAACGTTGTGTTAGTGTCTGCTGTACGTCAAAGTGAATCAACTGTCGGGCTTCCCTGGTGACTCAACCGTGAAGAAGCTGCCTGCAATGCAGGAAACGCAGGAAACTTGGGTTTGACCCTGGGTCAGGAAGATCCCCAGGAGGAGGGCATGGCAACCCACTCCAGTTTTCTTGCTTGGAGAATCCCATGGACAGAGAAGCCTGGTGGGCTGCGGTCCATTGGGTCACAAAGTGTCCGACCTGACTGAAACGACTGAGCACCCATGCACCCATACATAGCTCCCCTCCTTTTTGGATTTCCTTCCCATTCAGGTCACCACAGAGCATTGAGTAGAGTTCCCTGTGCTATACAGTAGGTTCTCACTGGTTATCTATTTTATATGTAGTGATCCCAGGGACAGTGGAGCCTGGTGGGCTGCCGTCTGTGGGGTTGCACAGAGTCGGACACGACTGAAGTGACTTAGCAGCAGCAGCAGCATCAATAGTGTATATATGTCAATTCCAATCTCCCAATTCAGCACTCTTCCCCTTACTCCCTTGGTATCCATAGGTTTGTTCTCTACTTCTGTGTCTCTGTTTCTGCTTTGCAAATAAGATTGATTTATATTTCATTTTGAGGCTTGTATTATATTAATATCTTGGAAAAGCACTTTCAGTACACTGAATGGCAAGAGCCTGCGTTTGGTCCTCTGGCTTGGTGCTGTGATTACACCTTGGGATGTGTCTACTGACATATGAAGTGGGTCGGGGGCTAATTAACTCCAAGAGACTACCACCCTCCTCTCATATCCAGTCCAGGCTAAATGTCTGTATGTTTGTACATTCCACCTTTATGACTACACCCCAGAACACATTGCTGAGTCCGCCATCCCTCCCCTGACAAATATCATACGCTTAAACAACCACAACATACTGAAGCTCCATTAAGCACTAGGGGAAGATCTCAGATCTTCAGAATGTTTAGGGACCTCTGTGATTGGTGACCTTAAAACACTGCCTGTTTACTTACCTTTTGCATTCTATAGGCACAATCCCAGAAGGTTAATCCCCACATGTAATCTGTCCCCTATTTAAAGGGCAACTCTTTGCTCTGACAAAATTATCAGCCTCTTAACTTCTTGGATATTCTATCTAAAATTATAATTGTTTCCTAAACTTCAAGTCTGAGCTTCTCAGGTTAATATTGTACATAACAAGTAAGATCCTTGGACATGGCTATCATATGCTCAAGCACATTATACATTGAATAACTTTGTGAACAAATATGTTAGGAATTGCATATAACTATGGTAGTTTTCAACTGTATCCTAGAGTCTATAGATAGTAATCGGTTATGAGATGGGCTGCAGAGCTCAGGAGAAATCCCTGGTGGTTGAATATAGTGAATATATTTCTATATAAACTGTTTCTAAGTTCTTTTGACAGGTAAAGCAACAATTTTTAAGGTGACACAGAGATGTACTCTCACCGCCCTCCTTTAAATTTATAGTTTAATGACTTGAAAACACACACACACACACACACACACCCCAGGGATAGCAAATAGGTGTCATTCTTTTTTATTTTTTTGGCCTCACAGAACAGCATGCAGATCTTAGTTCCCCGACCAGTGCCCCCTGCAATGGAAGCACAGTCTTAACCACTGGACTTCCAGGGAATTCCCAGTAGGTGTCATTTAGGAATGCCAACTGATTGGTGGACACCACTCTGAATGCTGTATTTCATAGACTTGTGAAGTGGTTAATGGACAAACATGATAATTGATTACACATCCACTAAGGGCATGGTACAGAGAAGGCAATGGCACCCCACTCCAGTACTCTTGCCTGGAAAATCCCATGGACTGAGGAGCCTGGTGGGCTGCAGTCCATGGGGTTGCAAAGAGTCGGACACGGCTGAGCGAATTCACTTTCACTTTTCACTTTCATGCATTGGAGAAGGAAATGGCAACCCACTCCAGTGTTCTTGCCTGGAGAATCCCAGGGACAGGGGAGCCTGGTGGGCTGCCGTCTACGGGGTCGCACAGAGTCGGACACAACTGAAGCGACTTAGCACTAGCACTTAGCAAGGGCATGGTGAGTGGCAGGGGCTGAGGGTAATTTTCTGTATAAATACGAGAGCTCTTTTTGTGGGGAGAAGCTAATGTAGATGAAGAATCAAATATCACGTTGACTTGGTGTTGAATCTGTCGGATGCATTTTTCATTTATTTATTTTATTTTTGGCTGTGCTGGGTCTTTTTTGCTGTATGGGCTTTTCTCTAGTAGTGAGCCGGGGCTACTCTCTCGTTGCAGTGCACAGGCTTTTCATTGAGGTGGCTTCTCTTGTTGCAAAGCGCAGGCTCGAGGGTGCATGGGCTCAGTAGTTGTGGCTTCTGGGCTTTAGAGCACAGCCTCACTAGTTGTGGCGCGTGGGCTTAGTTGCTCTGTGTCGTATGGGATCTTCCCAGATCAGGATCAAACTCATGTTCCCTGCATTGGCAGGCAGATTCTTTGCCACTACGCCACCAGGGAAGCCCTTGTCGGATGTATTTTTATTTCATCTGAGCTTGTTAAAACAACTGCAGCAGCTTCAGTACATAGTAATAGCCACCTCAAAACATCAAAAGTTCAACTAGAATTTGTGTAGTGAGTGTAAAACAAGTGACTCAATTTAAGGCAGGAAATGGGAAAGAAAATTGGTAAGTTCATCATAAGCTAGTTATATATGAAACAATTAAGTTAAATTCATACGCTATCCTTAAACTCACGTTTGCCATGTTTCATGATTCCTACTATTAACCAAAACATGTTTCACAAACCTTAACCTTCACAAACACAGAAACTATGCATTTTAATTGGGTAAAGATATGCTTTGTAGTAAAATAATTTTATAAGAGGGCCCTTATCTCTTTGCATTGGATAGCAGGGAAGAAATCTGTGACCTGCGAAGGAAAAGAGAGAAGAGCCAAATATATATTCCTTGAGACCTTTGCCTCAATCTGATTAGTTTGCAAATAGTTTCCTTTTAATTGTTTAGTTCACTAGGCCATAAATTCAGCTTCCTTATCAGCACAGAGCAAGGCATTTTCTAGCACAGCATCCAGAATAAACAAAAGCTCTCTAAACCCAAGTGATTTGCTTCATAGTTTCCCTGTGAGAGAGGCTGATAATTAAAGTTGACTCTCTTCTGATTTCCTAGTTCCCCCTTTTCAAGAAGGGCTTGTATTTTTCTATTCCTCCATAGGAAAAGAAAACAAATAACAAGATGCTTTTGGGCAGTGATTCTAAATGCATTTAGAAATTGCATTTGGCTGCTGGTCACACAGGCCTGACTATAGTGACTTAAGCAGATTAGATTATTTTCTCTGTCTTTAGAGAAGGATGGACATTGGCATGTGCACAGTGGCTCTGTGCACTGTCAGGGACCTGGGCTCCTCTTGACTCCGTGCTCTTCCATCTTTGGTATGCAGCTTTCCTCTCAAACTTGACTCATGGTGCAAGATACAAAGAGCTTCAACAGCCATTGCGTCTCCATTCCAGGAAGGAAGTAGGAGGAAGAGGGTCTGAGTGTTTTTCTAGAAACCTCCTGAGAAGTTGTACCTAACAGCTTACTGAATTCCAGATGACTCTCCACCTCACCCGTCTCCATGACCCTCAGCCACTGGATCAATTCTGCATTAGCCTGGACACAGTCCCAGCGACTCACCTCCCGCCTATCTGCAGGGGTTCTGGTCCCCAAGCTTCATCATTGCCACCCTGGCCCGAGGAGCGGTGTGGCAGCCTGGCACCCATGCTTGTGTGATTGCGAGGAGGGAAGAGTTAGTCTTCCATGGGTGAGGCTTGACTAGGGGAGCAAGAGCTGTCAGATCAACTGGTCTTAGAAGATCTTGGCTGCTGCTCTTGTGAAGTGACTCAGGAGACTGCAGAGCTGGGACTGGAGCCCATTTCCCCAAAGCACTCGGCCTTGTGGAGGAGCCTGGTTACCTGATGAAACTCACCCTTTCTGAGCCTCAGTTCATTTGTAAACTTCATGGATTGGTTGTGATGAATAAATAATGCAATGGGCATGAGATGTCAACCATACAGTGAACGTGCTGTAAGTGGTCTTAAGAGTATTTTCCATTCCTGGACTTTGAGTCTAGAACATGAATTGCTTCTGCCATGGATGAAAGACTGAGCACAGAGGGAGAAGGGCAGCTGCAGTGCCTCTGCTGTGGGGGAAGATGCTTTTTCTGTGTTCAGTGCTAAAGCTCTCGTCCTGGCTCCTTTGTCAAAGCTGCAATCAGCCCATCTTCCTGCAAGGATTCAAGGATATTTCACCACACCAGCATTGTAATTCTCTTTTTGTCAGCCTTGCTACAACAGATGATACCTAGGCTGCAGAATTTAGACAGTAAATTAATGGAGGATTAAACATGCAGACTCTGGGATCTCAATTACTACGACTGCGGGGCTCCATGAGCTGGCCTGGCAGATAAAGCTTTCAGCATAGACCCTTGGGGACAGGCCTGCAGCTACCCAGTGACTACCCTGTTACCACCTTTGGCTTCTCCAGGTCAGGACACAGAGTGGCCTGGCTAGTGGAGGAGGGTTTTTAGAGTGAGATAATCCAATCTGCATTTGAACACTGGCTCAGTCACTTGCTAGCTGTGTGGCCCTGCGGAAGTCACTGAATACCTCTTCAGCTTAGTTGACTTATTTTTTCATCTGGAAAGAAAGTGCTATGGCCCAGCTGTCATGGAACATACATTCAGTAAGCCATAACTACTATTATTATTAAACAGGGTTCATCTTTGCTATACTATATATATATATATAAAAGTAGCTTTACTGAGGTTTAATTTCGATACAATAAAAATTAATTCATTTTAAGAGTATGGTTTGAGGAGTTTTGGCAAATGTATATCCATGTAATTACCACCACAATCAAGACACAGAACCTTTTTATCATCACCCCCCCTCCCCCTCACCAAACTTTCTTTATAGTCAATTCCTGACTCCTATCCCTGGCGTCAGACAATCAGTGGTTTGCTGTCTTTATAGCTTTTGCCTTTTTGAGATTACATAAAATGGAATCACATAGTATGGTCTTTTGTGTTGGGCTTATTTCTCCTTGAATTATGTTTTTAAAGTTAATTCGTTATTTATTTGGCAGCACTGGGTCTTTGTTGCCACACGTGGGCTTTTTCTAGTTGCGGTGATGGGAGCTACACTCCAGTTGCATTGTGAGGGCTTCTCACTGTAGTGGCTTCTTTTGTTGCGGAGCCTGGGCTCTAAAGTATGCAGGCTTCAGTAGCTGTGGCCAGCGGGCTCAGTAGCTGTGGCTCAAGGGCTCTAGTTGTGGTTCATGGGCTTAGTTGCTGCACAACATGTGGAATCTTCCCAAGTCAGGGATCAAACCTGTGTCCCCTGCATTGGCAGGTGGATTCTTAACCACCAGGGAAATCCTTTGAATAACGTTTTAAGATTTATCAATATGGATATGTTAGTAGTTTTTATTGCTAAATAGAATTTCATTTAACAGTTAATGGACTTTTGGGATATTTTCAGTTTCAGTTCAGTTCAGTTCAGTCGCTCAGTCATGTCCGAATCTTTGCCACCCCATGGACTGCAGCACGCCAGGCCTCCCTGTCCATCACCAACTCCCAGAGTTTACTCAAACTCATGTCCATTAAGTCCGGGATGCCATCCAATAATCTCATCCTCTGTCGTCCCCTTCTTCTCCCACCTTCAATCTTTCCCAGCATCAGGGTCTTTTCCAATGAGTCAGTTCTTTGCATCAGGTGGCCAAAGTATGGAGTTTCAGCTTCAGCATCAGTCCTTCCAATGAATATTCAGGACTGATTGCTTTTAGGATGGACTGGTTGGATCTCCTTGCAGTCCAAGGGACTCTCAAGACTCTTCTGCAACACCACAGTTCAAAACCATCAATTCTTCAGTGTTTCTTTATAGTCCAACTCTCACATCCATACATGACTACTGGAAAAACCATAGCCTTGGCTAGACAGACCTTTATTGGCCAAGTAATGCTTTTTAATATGCTTTCTAGGTTGGTCACAACTTATCTTCCAAGGAGTAAGCGTCTTTTAATTTCATGGCTGCAGTCACCATCTGCAGTGATTTTAGAGCCCCCAAAATAAACTCTGTCACTGCTTCCACTGTTTCCCCATCTATTTGCCATGAAGTGATGGGACCAGATACCATGATCTTAGTTTTCTGAATGTTGATGGGGATATCTCATTGTTGTTTTAATTTTTTATTTCTCTGATAACTAGTGATGCCTGAATATCTTTTCATATACTCATTGGCCATTAGTATATATTCTTTCATGAAATGCCCAATTTTGGAGGTCCATTTAAAAACTGGATTCTTTGTCTTCTTATTGTCCTGCTATCATGGGTCTATTTCTGGGCTCTCTGTTTTCTTCCATTCTTCTATATGCCTGTGCCTATGCCAGTGTGATACCTACTTAGATTTATCACAAGTATGAGGTCAGATAGTGTAAGAATTCTGTTTTTTCTCAAAGTTTTTTTGGTATTTTTAGGTCCTTTGTATTCACAAATAAATTTTAGGGCCAGTTTATGATTTTCTACACAATGTCTGCTAGGATTTTGATTGAGATTGAATTGAGTGGATAGGTTAATTTGAAGAGAAATGGCATCTTAACGAGATTGAATCTTCCAATTCACAACATGATATATTTACCCATTTATTTAGATCTTCTTTAATGTTCTTGGTAATGTTTTATAGTTTTCAATATAAAGATACCATGCAAGTTTGATTAAATGTATTCCTAAGTGTTGTATTTTTTTTGTTTGTTTTGATGTTTTGATGTCTGATGTTTGATGGGGCTTCCCAGGTAGCACTAATGGTAGAGAACCCGCCTGCCAATGCAGGAGACCTAAGAGATGCAGGTTCAATCCCTGGGTCAGGAAGATCCCCTGGAGAAGGGCATGGCAACCCACTCCAGTATTCTTGCCTGGAGAATCCCATGGACAGAGGAGCCTGGTGGGCTACAGCCCATGGAGTTGCAAAGAGTTGGAAATAACTGAAGCAACTAAGCATGCATACATAGATTTTCCCCCTAAATTTCATTTTTTAGTTATTACTTGCTGGTATATAGAAATGCAATTGATCTTTTCATGTTGACCTCAATGCTTGTGAACTTATTAAATTCATTTATTAGTTCTAGTAGCAGTTTTGCAGATTCTTTGGGATTTTACATATACATGATATGATTATCTTAAAAACATAGATGATCTAATTTCTTTCCAAACCACATGCTTTTGTTTGCTTTTCTTGTCTACTGCATTGACTAGGACTTCCAGTAAGTCACTGAATAGAAGTAAGGGCAGCAGAAATGTTTGCCTTGTTACTGCTCTTAAGCAGAAAGCATTCAATCCTTCATCATTAAGAACAATGTCAGTTGTAGGACTCTCATAAATTCTCTTCCTCAGGTTGAGAAAATTTCCTTCTATTTCTAGTTTGCTTAGAACTTTTATCGTGGATGTGTGTGTAATTTTGTCAAATAGATTATGTGTATCTGTTAAGATAATCATAAGGTTTTCCTACTTTACTGGATTAATATGGTGAATTATATTAATGATTTTCAGTTATTAAACTAATATTGCATTCCTAAAATAAAACTTACTTGATTTTAATGCATTAGTCTTTGTATATATTGAAGAATTCAGTTTGCTAATGTATTTTAGAGCATTTTTGTTTTTATATTCTTGAGTGATGTTCTTTTCTTCTCCAAGCCAAGCTTCAACAGTACGTGAACTGAGAACTTCCAGATGTTCAAGCTGGATTTAGAAAAGGCAGAGGAACCAGAGGTCAAATTGCCAACATCTGCTGGATCATCAAAAAAGCAAGAGAGTTCCAGAAAAACATCTACTTCTGCTTTATTGACTATGCTAAAGCCTTTGACTGTGTGGATCACCACAACTGTGGAAAATTCTTAAAGAGATGGGAATACCAGACCACCTGACCTGCCTCCTGAGAAATCTGGAGGTATGCAGGTCAAGAAGCAACAGTTAGAACTGAACATGGAACAACAGACTGGTTCCAAATGGGGAAAGGAGTACCTCAAGGCTGTATATTGTCATCCTGCTTATTTAACTTATATGCCGAGTCCATCATGAAAAATGCTGGGCTGGATGAAGCACAAGCTGGAATCAAGATTGCTGACAGAAATATCAATAACTTCAGATATGCGGATGACACAACCCTTATGGCAGAAATCAAAGAAGAACTAAAGAGCCTCTTGATGAAAGTGAACGAAGAGAGTGAAAAAGTTGGCTTAAAACTCAACATTCGGAAAACTAAGATCATGGCATCCTGCCCCATCACTTCATGGCAAATAGATGGGGAAACAGTGGAAGCAGTGACAGACTTTATTTTGGGGGGGCTCTAAAATCACTGCAGATGGTGACTGCAGCCATGAAATTAAAAGACGCTTACTCCTTGGAAGATAAGTTGTGACCAACCTAGACAGCATATTAAAAAGCAGACACATTACTTTGCCAACAAAGGTCCGTCTAGCCAAGGCTATGGTTTTTCCAGTAGTCATGTATGGATGTGAGAGTTGGACTATTAAAGAAACACTGAAGAATTGATGGTTTTGAACTGTGGTGTTGCAGAAGAGTCTTGAGAGTCCCTTGGACTGCAAGGAGATCCAACCAGTCCATCCTAAAAGCAATCAGTCCTGAATATTCATTGGAAGGACTGATGCTGAAGCTGAAACTCCATACTTTGGCCACCTGATGCAAAGAACTGACTCATTGGAAAAGACCCTGATGCTGGAAAAGATTGAAGGTGGGAGGAGAAGGGGACGACAGAGGATGAGATTGTTGGATGGCATCCCGGACTTAATGGACATGAGTTTGAGTAAACTCTGGGAGTTGGTGATGGACAGAGAGGCCTGGCGTGCTGCAGTCCATGGGGTGGCAAAGAGTCAGATATGACTGAGAGACTGAACTGAACTGTTTTTTTGTAATAGTAATATAGGTTAATAAAATAAGTTAGGGAGTATGGTAAGTTAAATAAAGTCCTCATGGACTATATCCTGCCAGGATCCTCTGTCCATGGAATTCTCCAGGCAAGAATAATGGAATGAGTTGCTGTTCCCTTCTCCAGGGGATCTTCCTAACCCAGGGATCAGACCTGCATTGCCGGGTCTCCTGCGTTGCAGGTGGATTCTTTACTGTTTGAGCCACCAGGGAATCCCAAATAAGGTCCTCAAAGATGTGCTAATCCCCAGAATCTCTGATTGTCATCTTAAATATAAGTAGAATTTTGCAAATATGATTAAGTTGATGGAATGAGGAAATTGTCTTGAAATGGGGAAATTGTCTCAGGTTATCAAGATTGTCTGTAAATGCAATCATTTAATGTCCTTACAAGTAAGAGGCAGAGGGAGATTTTACACAGATGGAAAGGGAGAAGAGAAGGAGGCAGTGAGACCATAGAAGCATAGACTGGAGTAACAGGGTCACATGCCAAGGAATGCTGAAAGCCACTGGAAGCTGAAGGAGTCCAGGAAAGGGTTCTACATAGAGCCTCTGAGGGAAGCATAGTCCAACTGACACGTTAATTTTGGCCCAGTCATGCTATTTGGATTTCTGGCACCCAGAACAGTGAGGAAATAAATTTCTGTTGTTTTAAGCCAGCAAATTTATGTTAAATTGTTGCACTAACCTCAAGACAATGAATACAGGAAGTATTCCCTTCTATATATTCAGAAAGATTTTGTGTAGGATGGGTACTATTTCTTCTTTAAATGTTTATTAGAATTCACCTGTGAAGTTCTCCAGACATACATTTTTTTTTAAAGCCAAGAGTATAAATTATAATTTCAATTTTAAAGAATTAATGTAGAACTATTTAGATTCTCTATTTTATCCTGAATTAGTTTTTGCTGTTTGTGTATTTGAAACACTTTGTCGACTTCATCTATATAGTTGGGTTTGTTGACATAAAGTTATCAGTAATATTTCTTATCATCCTTTTAATTTCTATGAGATATGTGGTGAAGTCCTCTCTTTCATTCCTGATATTGTTAATTTATTTCTTGTCTTTTTGGTTCTTGTTCAGTGTAGGTAGATGTATATCAATTTCATGAATTTTTTCAAAGAACTTGGTTTTAGTTTTATTTATTTTCTCTATTGTTTAATTTTTATTTTTAAACTTATTATTTCTTTTCTTTTCCTTATTTTGGGCTTTACTTATTCTTCTTTTAGCTCTTAAAATGGGAATTTTAGATAATTGATTTTAGGCTTTCCTTCATTTCTGTTATTAACATTCGAAACTATATTTTCCTTTAAGCATTTCTTTCACTAAATTCTGTAAGTTTTAATATCTTATGTTTTCAGTTAAATTTAGCTCTGAATATATTCTAATTTGTTTTGTGATTTATTTCTCTGATCCTTCAATTACTTAGAAATATATTGCTTAATTTCCAAATATATGGATATACCCAGGTGTATTTCTGTTATTAAGTTCTAATTTTATTCTTTTGTGGTCCATAAAACACATGCTATGTGAGTTCAGTCCTTTTATATTTACTGAGATTATTTTTTTTGGCCTGGCATATGGTCTATCTTGATGAATGTTTCACAAGCACTTGAAAATACTGCCGTTGTTAGGTGGAACTTCAATAAATGTCAATTTAGTCATGTTGGTTGATAGTTTTGTTCAAATTTTTCATATTTTTACTGATTTTATGTCTACCTGTTCTATCAATTACTAAGAGGAATGTAAAAATATTGGCTCAGATTGTTGTCTATTTCAGTTTAGACAGCTCTTGCTTTATGTATCATACAGTTCTTTTAGTAGGTGTTGTACATGTATGACGGAGAAGGCAATGGCACCCCACTCCAGTACTCTTGCCTGGAAAATCCCATGGACAGGGGAGCCTGGTGGGCTGCAGTCCATGGGGTCGCACAGAGTCAGACACGACTGAGCGACTTCACTTTCACTTTTCACTTTCATGCATTGGAGGAGGAAATGGCAACCCACTCCAGTGTTCTTGCCTGGAGAATCCCAGGGACGGCAGGGCCTGGTGGGCAGCCGTCTATGAGGTCGCACAGAGTCGGACACGACTGAAGCGACTTAGCAGCAGCAGCAGCAGTACATGTATGATTGTTATATCTTAACTTTTTTTTTTTGTCTCTGAAAAGTTTCCTTGTCTTCAAGTCTTTCTTATCTGATATTAATAGAGTCTCTATCTTCCTTATGCTTAGTGTTTGCATGATATGTCGTTTTTATTTTACTTTCAATCTATTTGTACCTTTGTATTTTAAATGCTTCTGTGATAGAGCACATACAGCTAAGTGTTGCTTTTTATATGATATAAATATTTCTATCTTTTAATCAGAGTATTTAGTCTATTATATTCAAAGTGATTAGTCATGTGGTTGAATTAAGGTCCACTATTTTGTCATTTGTTTTCAATTTGCATCATCTGTTTTTGTTCCTCTGTATCTTCTTGCCTGTCTTCTTTCTTTGTACATGAAATGTTTTTAGTAACATTTTGATTTAATCTACTGGCTCTTTAGGTATATTTATTTGCATTTAAGGGGGCTTCCCTGATAACTCAGTTGGTAAAGAATCCTCCTGCAATGCAGGAGACCCCAGTTTAATTCCTGGGTTGGGAAGATCTGCTGGAGAAGGGATAGGCTACCCTGTCCAGTATTCTGGCCTGGAGAATTCCATGGACTGTATTTGCATTTAGCACTTGCTCTAGGGATTACAACATGGATCTTTTATTGATCACAGCTTATTTAAATTACAATAGGAACCTTGCCTCAGTATATGGATCCACACACATTTGTGTTTTAATATTCTTTTTGGTTTTTATTTGATGAAATGCTGGTTTTTTTTTTTTTTTTTTTTTTGATAGCTGCTAGTTACATAACCAAATGGTTGACCTCTTTTAAACATGAACTTACTGAGGCATCTGCCGAGAGAAAGTCTGAGGAGGAAATTAGAACGAGGGGTCAAGTGGTGTGACATTGTACATGTAGATTATAAAAGGCAGAGGGGCTTCAGAGAGGTTGTGGCTGATGGAGAATGAGAGAGAGGAATATTGTTGCAGAAGGTAGGACAGATCTGAGGTTCAGCCATGCATGAGCTATGGCTTCTGAAAGATAAGGAAAGTTGGAGAGTGGGTGGGTGGGTAATATTTGGAAACTCAGTTGAGGCATTTACTTTTTTTTAAGATTTTTTTATGCAGACCATAAAGACTTTTTAACAGTCTTTACTGAATTTGCTACAATACTGCTTCTGTTTTATGTTTTGACTTTTTTGGTGGTGAGGCATATGGGATCTTATCTCCCCAAACAGAAATCGAACTCACAACTCTCTGCATTGGAAGGCAAAGTCTTAACCACTGAACTGCCAGGGAAGTCCCCGAGACACTTTTAAATTAAGAGATTAAATTAACAAAAAATGTGTTAATATGGAAAAGTATATTTTACTAGCACCTTGACTATATACCTGAGAGTAAGCTGAGCTAGGAAAACCAGTGAAAATTCTTGAAGACATTTTTAGAAAAAAAAAAAAAGAAAGAAATGAAATTAAAAAAGAATGAATGGAACTTGAATGCTGCCCATATTTAGAAATCTATTTATTAGCCTCTCTTTAAAGGTGAGAAAAATGACTCTTCATGTTTTTTCATAGTATGTAAATTTAGGGTAAATTGACAAATTCTTTTTCTTGTTATATGTATTAAAAAAATTTCCCTGCAAAACACTATCAAGTGAATTGTACTCTACCCTGTTTTGTTTTGTTTTTTTAATGTTTGTCTCTTCCTGAGGAAATCTTAACTATTGCACCTGTTCTGATTCTCAAAAAAGCATCTTTAATCACCCGACAGATGCGCCAGTGGCAAAGGAAAACATGAGGTCTTGAGCAGCTCATTAGATGAACCCTAGGATAGGATTGGTTACGTTTAATTCCCAAAGCTCTCATATTATATTTCTCTTTAAGGGCTGTTGCAATATAGTTTTTATGAGCTGGAAGGTTGTCATATCCTGGGAAATTTTAATATTTCATCTTGTCCTTTAATGTGCCTGCCAAAGTATTTAAAGAGTTGAGTAAGAATTATATGTATTAGGATGATGAAAATGTTTTAACCACTTTAAATGATTTAAATCATTTTCCACTGGAAATAAATTCAGAAAGATAAAATTAATAAAGAGGCCCAGATATGCTGCCACATGGTATTGACATGGTTGAAATCGGACATGGTGATACTCCAGCATTTAATGGTTGACAGTTGAGTGTAATCAGCTGCCTCACGCAGATTTCCAAGACTCATCAGCCAGTGACACTCAGGGGCTTCACCTCAATATTTCATCATCTGTTGTTCTCACCTGCTGACAGAGGACCTCCTACCCTTGCAAATTCTTCCCAAAGTATGTTAGGGTGTTTCTGGGGGGTTTGCGGTGTATTCCTGAAGAGCTTCTCCTAAGTTTGCCATGCCTCCTTCTCTTCTATGTCAAAGCCTGACGTACAGGGAGGGAAGGGGGAGTGCCGTCTTTCCGCCCATAGCACACTCTGTGTCTTAGTGGAACGCTGGGCTCATTGTACTCTCTGTGTTTTTCAGAGGCTGCAGGGAAGCAGTACTTTTATATTCCTTGCAGTCCTCTCTCTTTCTGGGATGCAGTCCAGGAAGATGAACATGGGATAGTCTGTAGGACAAATACTGTTGTACTCTAAATAGCTGTTCTCAGTTTCTAAGGATTGATTACTTGGCCAAGTGGGATGTTTTCTTGCTTCTTGGCCTTCTAAGGGGGATTTCTAAAGAGTTAGGCTCTCTGTTCTGGGAACGCAGAGACCATACCTGACTTATTCCTCTCTTTGTCGCCACAAAGTAGGCAAATAATAAAAACTTGTTCTGTCTCTGCCTGGGGCTCTTAGGTCTTTCAGCAAAGAGAATTCTTTGGGGGCTGACCCCACAAGTTTTTCAGAGTTGCCCAAATTTCATCTTAGGTACAAGCTAGAACCTTCACTACTTTTAAAATACCTCATAAAGTATCTCATTTTAGTTACTGAGCTAAATTGCCTTCTTCTTAAACAGCTTGGAAATTCTGACAAAATTTCATTGCCCATATTGATATCACTTCAACTCAGGTGTCTATTTATTTCCCTTATTTTGTTTTTGGTTAAAGTATAGACTAATGTGGGCATTTCAATGATGGATCATGATGAAATGATTTCCTTTTGCCTCACTGCTAACAAAATCTATTGGTCTAAGGTTGCCAGAGAAAACACAAAATATTCAGTTAAATTTTACTTTCTAGTAAATATAATGAACAATTTTTTAGTATTATTAAATCTCATGCATTTTGGCATCAAATTTAGTCTCCAATTTACCCTAGAGTTTATTTATTGTTTATCTGAAATTCAATTTTAATTCAGTTCAGTTCAGTTGCTCAGTTGTGTCTGACCCCATGGATTGCAGCATGCCAGGCTTCCCTGTCCATCACCAACTTTCAGAACTTACTCAAACTCATGTCCATTGAGTTGGTGATACCATCCAGCCATCTCATCCTCCATCGTCCCCTTCTCCTCCTGCCTTCAATCTTTCCCAGCATCAGGGTCTTCTCCAATGAGTTGGTTCTTTGCATCAGGTGGCCAAACTATTGGAGTTTTAGCTTTAGCATCAGTCCTTCCAATGAATATTCAGGACTGATTTCCTTTAGGATTGACTGATTGCATCTCCTTGCAGTCCAAGGGACTCTCAAGAGTCTTTTCCAACACCACAGTTTAAAAGCATCAATTCTTTGGCGCTCAGCTTTCTTTATAGTCCAACTCTCACATCCATACATGACTACTGGAAAAACCATAACTTTGACTAGATGGACCTTTGTTGGCAAAGTAATGTCTCTGCTTTTTAATATGCTGTCTAGGCTGGTCCTTAACATTTCTTCCAAGGGGCAAACATCTTTTAATTTCATGGCTGCAGTCACCATCTTCAGTGATTTTAGAGCCCCCCAAAATAAAGACTGTCACTGTTTCCACTGTTTTCCCATCTATTTGCCATGAAGTGATGGGATCAGATGCCATGATCTTAGTTTTCTGAATGTTGAGTTTTAAGCCAACTTTTTCACTCTCCTCTTTCACTCTCATCAAGAGGCTTTTTAGTTCTTCTTCACTTTCTGCCATAAGGGTGGTGTCATCTGCATATCTGAGGTTATTGGTATTTCTCCCAGTAATCTTGATTCCAGCTTGTGCTTCATCCAGCCCAGCATTTTTCATGATGTACTCTGCATATAAATTAAATAAACAGGGTGACAATATACAGCCTTGAGGTACTACTTTCTCCATTTGGAACCAGTCTGTAGTTCCATGTCCAGTTCTTCTTCTTTTTTTTTTAAATTTATTTTAATTGGAGGCTAATTACTCTACAGTATTGTAGTAGTTTTTCCCATACATTCACATGAGTCAGCCATGGGTGGACATGTGTTCCCCATCCTGAACCCCTCTCCCACTTCCCTCCCCATCCCATCCCTCAGGGTCATCCCAGTGCACCAGTCCTGAGCACCCTGTCTCATGCATCGAACCTGGACTGGCAATCTGTTTCACATATAATAATATACATGTTTCAGTGCTATTCTCTCAAGTCATCAAACCCTCGCCTTCTCCCACAGAATCCAAAAGACTGTTCTATACCTCTGTGTCTCTTTTGCTGTCTTTCATACAGGGTTATCATTACCATCTTACTAAATTCCATATATATGCATTAGTATACTGTATTGGTGTTTTTCTTTCTGACTTACTTCACTCTGTATAATAGGCTCCAGTTTCATCCACCTCATTAGAACTGATTCAAATGTATTATTTTTAATGGCTGATATTCCATTGTCTATATGTACCACAACTTTCTTATCCATTCATTTGCAGATGGACATCTAGGTTGCTTCCATGTCCTGGCTATTATAAACAGTGCTGCGATGAACATTGGGGTACTTGTGTCTCTTTCAATTCTGGTTTCCTCGGTGTGTATGCTCAGCAGTGGGATTGCTGGGTCATGTGGCAGTTCTATTTCTAGTTTTTAAAGGCATCTCCACACTGTTCTCCATAGTGGCTGTACTAGTTTGCCTTCCCACCAACAGTGTAAGAGGGTTCCCTTTTCTCCACACCCTCTTCAGCATTCATTGTTTGTAGACTTTTGGATAGCAGCCATTCTGACCATCATGAGATGGTACCTCATTGTGGTTTTGATTTGCATTTCTCTGATAATAAGTGATGTTGAGCATCTTTTCATGTGTTTGTTAGCCATCTGTATGTCTTCTTTGGAGAAATGTCTGTTTAGTTCTTTGGCCCATTTTTTGATTGGGTCATTTATTTTTCTGGAATTGAGCTGCATGAGCTGCTTGTATATTTTTGAGATTAATTCTTTGTCAGTTGCTTCATTTGCTATTATTTTCTCCCATTCTGAAGGCTGTCTTTTCACCTTGCTTATAGTTTTCTTTGTTGTGCAAAAGCTTTTAAGTTTAATTAGGTCCCATTTGTCTATTTTTGCTTTTATTTCCATTACTCTGGGAGGTGGGTCATAGAGGATCCTGCTGTGATTTATATCAGGAGTGTTTTGCCTATGTTTTCCTCTAGGAGTTTTATAGTTTCTGGTCTTATGCTTAGATCTTTAATCCATTTTGAGTTTATTTTTGTGTATGGTATTAGAAAGTGTTCTGGTTTCATTCTTTTACAAGTGGTTGACCAGTTTCCCCAGTACCACTTGTTAAAGAGACTGTCTTTTCTCCATTGTATACTCTTGCCTCCTTTGTCAAAGATAAGTTGTCCATAGGTGTGTGGATTTATCTCTGGGCTTTCTATTTTGTTCTATTGATCTATATTTCTGTCTTTGTGCCAGTACCATACTGTCTTGATGACTGTGGCTTTGTAGTAGAGCCTGAAGTCAGGCAGGTTGATTCCTCCAATTCCAGTTTTCTTTCTCAAGATTGCTTTGGCTATTCGAGGTTTTTTGTATTTCCATACAAATTGTGAAATTATTTGCTCTAGCTCTGTGAAGAATACTGTTGGTAGCTTGATAGGGATTGCATTGAATCTATAGATTGCTTTGGGTACTATACTCGTTTTCACTATATTGATTCTTCTGATCCATGAACATGGTATATTTCTCCATCTATTTGTGCCATCTTTGATTTCTTTCTATAAAACATCAGTGTTTTATAGTTTTCTATATATAGGTCTTTTGTTTCTTTAGGTAGATTTATTCCTAAGTATTTTATTCTTTTCGTTGCGATGGTGAATGGAATTGTTTCCTTAATTTCTCTTTCTGTTTTCTCATTGTTAGTGTATAGGAATGCAAGGGATTTCTGTGTGTTAATTTTATATCCTGCAACTTTACTATATTTATTGATTAGCTCTAGTAATTTTCTGGTAGAGTCTTTAGGGTTTTCTATGTAGAGGATCATGTCATCTGCAAACAGTGAGAGTTTTAATTCTTCTTTCCCAGTCTGGATTTCTTTTATTTCTTTTTCGTCTCTGATTGCTGTGGCTAAAACTTCCAAAACTATGTTGAATAGTAGTAGTGAGAGTGGGCACCCTTGTCTTGTTCCTGACTTTAGGGGAAAAGCTTTCAATTTTTCACTATTGAGGATAATGTTTGCTGAGGGTTTGTCATATGTAGCTTTTATTATGTTGAGGTATGTTGCTTCTATTCCTGCTTTCTGGAGGGTTTTTTTTTTTTATCATAAATGGGTGTTGAATTTTGCCAAAGGCTTTCTCTGCATCTACTGAGATAATCATATGGTTTTTATATTTCAGTTTGTTAATGTGGTGTATTAAATTGATCGATTTGTGAATATTAAAGAATCCTTGAATCACTGGGATAAAGCCCACTTAGTCAAGATATATGATCTTTTTAATATGTTGTTGGATTCTGTTTGCTAGCATTTTGTTAAGGATTTTTGCATCTATGTTCATCAGTGATATTAGTCTGTAGTTTTCTTTTTTTTTTTTTTGCAGCATCTTTGTCTGGTTTTGATACTAGGGTGATGGTGGACTCATAGAATGAGTTTGGCAGTTTACCTTCCTCTGCAGTTTTCTGGAAGAGTTTCAGTAGGATAGGTGTTAGCTCTTCTCTAAATTTTTGGTAGAATTCAGCTGTGAAGCTGTCTGGTCCTGGGCTTTTGTTTGCTGAAAGATTTCTGATTACAGTTTCGATTTCCGTGCTTGTGATGGGACTGTTAAGATTTTCTATTTCTTCCTGGTTCAGTTTTGGAAAGTTATACTTTTCTAAGAATTTGTCCATTTCTTTCAAGTTATCCATTTTATTTGGAGAAGGCAATGTCAACCCACTACAGTATTCTTGCCTGGAGAATCCCAGGGATGGGGGAGCCTGGTGGGCTGCCGTCTATGGGATCGCACAGAGTCGGACATGACTGAAGCGACTTAGCAGCAGCAGCAGCAGCATCCATTTTATTGGTATATAGTTGCTGATAGTAGTCTCTTATGATCCTTTGTATTTCTGTGTTCTCTGTTGTGATTTCTCCATTTTCATTTCTAATTTTGTTGATTTGATTCTTCTCCCTTTGTTTCTCCATGTCCAGTTGCTTCCTGACCTGCATACAAATTTCTCAATTTTAATTGGTTGTCCTATTTTTCTTTTTTTTTTGGAACAAATCAT
Organism: Bubalus kerabau; assembly: GCF_029407905.1. Lineage (NCBI taxonomy): Eukaryota > Metazoa > Chordata > Mammalia > Artiodactyla > Bovidae > Bubalus > Bubalus kerabau. The sequence goes on along the minus strand of NC_073635.1, from coordinate 28,733,886 downwards.
TTCTCTTTTCTGTGTTTCCACTTCTTCATCTATAAAATGGAGTATCAACCTGTGTACCTCCTTAAACTAAAGCTTAGAGAACATTAAGTACATTAATATTCTTTGATAAGTAATAACTTGCCATAAAAATGAGACTTTCCCAGCTGTTCATTCAACAAATGTCTGTTGTGTATCTGCTATTTGCTCTAGCTGATGTTAGTGCACATTTGCTAACAGTGGATTCAAAACAAGTGGAAGACAGGTTTTGCTTTTAAGGAGTTTTCTATGTAGAAAACAAGCTCTATGGTCTTTTCTTTTAAATACTACAGAATAGGAACAAGTTAGTAAAATGTAGTGAGGACTGTGGCATAGCATCCTAGAGGATGCTGAGAACAGAGTCATGAGTTGGATCCAAGGACCTAATGGCTTCTTGCTGAGAGTGGATCCCTTGCTGGGATACTCAGCAGGCCTGTGAGTGCTCCTGTAGAATGCCAGTAACAAAGGAGGCATTTGGAAGTCCAAAAGAAAGACTTTAAAACAAGGAGGAAATGTCTCCTGTAGCATAATTTCAGATCCAGGTTCCAAGTTCAAATAGGAGTTAATATGTTCCCATTTTTAATTTGAATTTGAGCTTAAATATCTGGATGTGAGAGTTGGACTATAAAGAAAGCTGAGCACCAAAGAATTGATGCTTTTGAACTGTGGTGTTGAAGAAGACTCTTGAGAGTCCCTTGGACTGCAAGGAGATCCAACCAGTCCATCCTAAAGGAGATCAGTCCTGAGTATTCATTGGAAGGACTGATGCTGAAGCTGAAGCTCCAACCCCTTGGCCACCTGATGTGAAGAACTGACTCATTGGAAAAGACCCTGATGCTGGGAAAGATTGAAGGCAGGAGGAGAAGGAGACAATAGAGGACGAGATGATTGGATGGCATCACTGACTTGATGAACATGAGTAGGACAGATAAGCTTTGAGTGTGCCCTTGACCTAGGAATCATCTTTCTTGCTGAGAGGAATATCTTTTCCCAGTGAACATGATGTTTGGGTAGGATCACATGATCCAGATGAGTTGACCAACTCTGGTCTCCAAGAAAGTGAGTGATATTATAGACAGACAACCCTTCTTTCTTTCTTTGTATTAATTATTTGTCTGTGCGGGATCTTTGATCTTTGTTGTGGCACGTGGGATCTTTAGTTGTGGCCTATGAACTCTTAGTTGCTGCATGTGGGATCTAGTTCCCTGATCAGGGTTCGAATCTGGGCTCCCTTGCATTGGGAGTGTGGCAACTTAGCTACTGGACCTCCAGGGAAATCTCTGATGAACTTTATTTTTTAAAACAAATCAAAATCTAGTGGGGAAGACATACATGTAATGCACAGAGTTAATCATTTCATGAGGGGCATATGTAAGGTGCTGCAGAAGCAGAGGAGAAAGTGGCAGAGAAGGATTTCTGGTTGGCTCCTTAGAGTAGGCGGCCCTGGGCTTTAGAAGAGCTGGGAGCTCACCAGGGTGTGAACGTGGGCGAGCATTGCTGGCAGGATGAACATCTTGTGCCTCTGAATAGCATTTATCACTTTCTTCCTTATGGCTTCTGCTTTCCTGCCTCAAACTGTGGGCTCCTCCAGGCCTGATGGGGCTGTGTCTTAATTGTCTTTGCAGCCCATCATCTAGCTGTGTGTTTTTCAAATTGCTATTTTAGCTTGATGGACTAAAGTTGCACCGAAAATATTTTCAAGTAGACTCTAATGGTAAGAATGGAATGTGCAGAATATTCCCTCCTCAATATGAACTGGGAAGTGGGAAGTCAAAGACTTTTGGTTCAAACCCTGGTTTATCCCTCATTGGCTTGTATAATCTGGAGTATGACACCCTTGAGGAAACTTTTCCATATAAGAAAAATGTTATCTACTTTATATGTTGGTTTGAAGACTGAAAGAGATAATGTGTATGGTGTGATTAGCACAATCACATATTCACATATTAATTCCCCACACCCACTTATAACATGCTTCTTAAGCTGATTTTGAATTTAGTTGCTACTTTTGTTGGAAGAAAAATTTAAAGGCCTGGCATATAGTCCACCAAAAAGAATAAAAATTCTACTAGTGTGAAAAATAATCATGTTTATAGCCTCATACACTTTCATACATAATGCTACGTATCCACATATTGCAAATAGATTGTGTTTATATGATTCTTTCAGGGAAGATGCTTTAATTGGCTGATGGTTGTATGTGAGTCCCAGATGTGCTCTGGTGAGATGGCATCTGGAAAATCAGGAGGCTATTTGCAGGATGCCATCAGCATTTTAAATGTTAAATTTAAAAATTCTGAATATACATTTTGCTGCAGAATCCTTACAGATAAATAATAACCCAGGAAAAGTGTTTAAGAAAAAAATTTTTTTGAGAAAAACACCTAAATATTCTCTCCATGAATCTCTGTGAATTAGGAAGAGCAGGCTGTTGTTTGATTTCAGGAATGTGGTGTGCACCCCTGTTCCTTGGCAGCAGGGTTTGACTACCTCTGGTCTGTTAGACTGAGCAATTTCAGTGCAAACCAGTTCTAAATTATTGTAAATATTTCTTAAACTGATATCATTCTAAATATAGACCCAGCCTTGAGAAAGGTGGATCATTTGGGCAAACAGTCAATTTCTGGAATAATAATAGAAGACTTAGCTTAAGCACTCAGCATGCATGTGTGAGTGCTAAGTCACTTCAGTTGTGTCTGACTCTTTGCTCTGTAGTCCACCTATCTCTTCTGTCCATGAGATTCTCCAGGCAAGAATAATGGAGTGGGTTGCCATGCCCTCCTGCAGGGGATCTTCCCTACCCAGGGATCGAATCCACATCTCTTACATCTCCTGCATTGGCAGGCGGGTTCTTTACCATTATTTTTGTTGTTGTTCATTCGCTCAGTCATGTCTGACTCTTTGCTACCCCATGGATTGGAGCATGCCGGGCTTTCCTGTCCTTCACCATCTCCCGGAGCTTGCTCAAACTCATGTCCATTGAGTCAGTGATGCCATTCAACCATCTCATCCTCTGTCATTCCCTTCTCCTCCTGCCTTCGATCTTTCCCTTTTATGAGTTTCTCTTGATTAAAACACCCAGGACAGAGGGTTTTTTTTAAGTATTTATTTATTTAGCATTGGAAGCTCAGAGTCTTAACCACTGGACCACCAGGGAAGTCCCTGGGCAGAGGGTTTAAGTGGCTTGATCTGTATGAGAGAGTTAACACTCCTGGGAAAAATTCCCATGTAAGAAGGGGTGGGTGGATCCTTTGGGACAGAAGAAAGTCATTTTCTTTTGAAGAATGTTACAGCATAACTTCCAATTCTGTCCTCTTCTCCAGCCATATTTTCTGGTACAGCTCCTTTCTCCAAATACATTCTATGATGCAGACACATTGAGCTGTTAGTGATGGATTTAGGAGGAATTCACAGAGCTGCAAAAGAGAAATATGTTGCAACATATTTTGTCTTAGCACATGCTATTGCTTTTGCCTGGAATGTTCTTCACCCTGGTGTCTGCAGTAAAGCTTTTATACATCCTTTAAGATTCTCCTTAAGTGATACCTGTTCACTGAAGTTTGCTTCAACATCCCAAAGCAGTTAGTTGATTTTTTTTCCTCTGGGCTCTACTGGCATATTTAATATCTCAGTCTTAGCACTTACCACACTATTTTGTAATTTACCTGCTTATCTTTCTGTCTCCTTGGGACACACTTTCTTGGCTGTCTACCAAAATCTTTACCCCATCTCTTCTCTTTCTTACTGATAGAGTCTTAATGTTGTTCAGATATCCAGCTTAAAGGAAAACTGGGCTTCCTCCTCAGCCTCTGGGAGTCAATTTTGATTAGCCTAAGCCTATAATGGTAATTCTAACCTGCCTGCCAGTAACTGGTTTTAGTTTGAGTATGTGATGCAATTCTGACCAAGGATGGGAAATCAGTGGTGGAGATATTTCTTGCACGTGTGAATCGCCTGGGAATTTTCCTACAAGGTAGATTTTGAGTCTGTCGGTCTGGGGTGGAGCTGAGGAGCCACCTAATAAGTCCTTAGGGGAGGTAGATCCACATGCTTCCAGTCTGAGGACCACACTGAGTAAGTAGTAAGCTAAGGGGGGTTCTAGGTTAAGTTTCTTTACTTTAAAAAAATTTTATCAGTATTTTTTTAATTGAAGTATAGTTGATTTGCAATGTATTAATTCCAAATATACTAATTTGCAATTAATATATTGATTGATTTGCAAATGTATTAATTGAAAATATATTAATTGCAAATATATATATATATATATATATATATATATATATATATATATATAAAAAACATAGATAATGGGCTTCCCTGCTAGCTCAGCTGGTAAAGAATCCACCTGCAATGCAGGAAACCCTGGTTTGATTCCTGGGTTGGAAAGACCTGCTGGAGAAGGGATAGGCTACCACTCCAGTATTCTTGGGCTTCCCTGGTTATATATATCAATTCTTTAAAAAATATTCTTTTCCATTCTGGTTTATCATGGGATACTGAATATAGTTCTCTGTGCTATACTATAGGACCTTGTTGTTTATCCATTCTATATAAGAGCTTACATTTGCTAACCTCAACCTCCTGTTCCATCCCTTCCCCAACCCCTCCTCCTTGGCAACCACAAGTCTGTTTTCTGTATCTGTGATTCTTTCTGTTTCATAACTATTTTCACAGGTCATTTCTGTCATATTTTAGATTCCACATTCAAATGATATCATATTGTATTTGTTTTTCTCTTTTTTATTTACTTTACTTAGTATGACAGTCTCTAGTTGTATCAGTGTTGCTGCAAATGGCATCATTTTGTTGTTTTTTATGGCTGAGTAGTGCTCCGTTACATATATGCATTACATATTTTTTACCTATTTATCTGTCAATGGACATTTAGGTTATTTCCAGGTCTTGGCTATTGTGAGCAGTGCTGCTGTGAACACATAGGGGCATGCATCTTTTGAATTATACTTTTGTCTGGCTATATGGCCAGGAGTGAGATTATTGGATCATACAGTAATTCTATTTTTAGTTTTCTGATGAACCTCCACAGTGTTTTCCATGGTAGCTGTACCAGCTTATATTCCTACCAACAGTGTAGGAGGGTTCCGTTTTCTCCACACCCTCTCCAGCCATCATTAAAAAAGTCTACAAGTCTCTTTACTTCTAAAAAAAAGACCTGAGAGAAAAACAGGTGCTTTGATATCTCTGAAATCAGCTTGTGAAGTGTTTCCTGGAGCAGGTGTATTGTGATGTCAAGGAAGTAGCCAGCATACTGAGGATGACAGAGTGAAAAGATGGAGATGGGACTTCCCTGGTGGGCCAGTGGTTTAAGACTCCAGGTTTCCATAGCACAGGACATGCGTTTGTTTTCTGGTTGGGGAACTAAGATCCATCTGCTGCCCAATGCAGCCAAAAAAAAAAAAAAAAAAAAAAGATAGAGAAAAACCCAGTTCTTTCTTTTTCTTTCTGTAAATAAATTAGTTATTATGCTTTGCTATGCTTAGTCGCTCAGTCGGGTCCAACTCTTTGCGACCCCATGCAATGTAGCCCACCAGGCTCCTCTGTCCATGGGGATTCTCCAGGCAAGAATACTGGAGTGGGTTGCCATGCCCTCCTCCAGGGGATTTTCCCAACCCAGGGATTGAACCCAGATCGCCTGCATCACAGGCAGGTTCTTTACCATCTGAGCCACCAGGGAAGCCCAAATTAGTTATCAGGTATACGATATACACTATTTTTCTTGGTCATAGATTTTTTTAATTTTAATTTTTTTTAACACCAAAAACATTTTGTTTGGGGCATAGCTGATTAACAACGTTGTAATAGTTTCAGGTGAACAGGGAAGGGACTCAGCCATACATATACCTGTATCCATTCTCCCTCAAACTCTCTTCCCAACCCAGTTCTAGAGCTGATGTTGTAAAGTCTGGAACTGCGCAACCACAACACATTTTATTGTTTATGTTCCAGGAGGAGTTATTTTATAAAATGTTTATTTCAATCATGTATATGTATATAGTGTATGTAAGGAGTCATGATGTAAAATGTCTTCTAAGTCTGGGTCATGGTCATAAAAGTTCGAAAACACTAGCCTGGTGAAAGGGCCACTTTTCCCTCTGGGGAACAAAGCATGTACTCTGCATTCCTGCAGGAGGCAAAGCTGTTCCCCCAGCCCCACCTACCAACCAGGCTTCTGTGACATCTCCTACCCATTCTGTCTCCCTGCAGTGATCAAGCCCCATGCTCAGAAGCCCAGCCTAGAGCTGTCTCCTTTCCAAACTTTCCTGACTCTCTGAGGGAACAGCACTCACTGGTGGCTCAGAGGTAAAAGAATCTGCCTACCAGAGCAAGAGATATGGGGGTTTGGTCCCTGAGTCAGGAAGATCCCCAGGAGAAGGGCATGGCAACTTGCTCCAGTGTTCTTACCGGGAAAATCATGTGGACAGAGGAGCCTGGTGGGGCTACAGGCCATGGGGTCACAAAGAGTCGGACGCGATGGAGTGACTGAGCCCTGTGATCTCCTCGTTTAGCTGCTGCCTGTACTTGGCACCATGGCTTCTCTGAGCACCTTGCATGGCCTGGCCTCTTACTTGCTGGCTGGCTCCATGCCAGATCACAGAGATCCCAGACAGGGCTGTTTGACCCTTGGGTCCAGATGTCTGTGCTCTGTCCCAGTTGAAAATGGACTGGGTCAGCATTTGGGGCTCAAGGGGCTTTGACAAGTTAACCACCTGGAATTTTGGACCAGATCTTGCTATGCCTGCTTCTTGGAGTGCTGAGGGAGGGGCACCTTTAGGACTTTGGTCCTGATGCTGAAGCATCACTCTGGAGACTGTTGGGAGGCACACCAGGCCTGCAAAGCCACTCTAGGAAAGGGGATGTAGAAACTCACCTCCCCATCATTTTCCCTCCCTTCCTGTCCCAAACTCAATCAGCATCCCTGTCTTCACTAGCTCTGCGAATCCATGTCTGGGGTGCTAGCACGAGAAACGTTAGCACCTTTCATTTTTTCTATATACACCCAGCTCTGCATCAGGAAATCCAATCCCGATGCCAAGGGAGAGCTTTAGAAACTTCCCGTGCTATGAAAACTTTCCCAGTCTCCCTTGCTGGAATTAACTGTGCTTTCCTCCAGGCCCCTCTGGGTTTTGTTTGTGCCTCTGTTTGAGCACATGTCACATGCTGCCTCATTGTAATTATTTGGCTTTCTGTCTGGCTTTCTGTATGTGCTTCTGAGCTCCTTGAAACTGTGTTTTACTCATCTTCACTCAGCAAACTGCTGTGCATGCAGCGGGTGCTACACACGTTGTAGGGCTGATTTGCTATTATTTTCAGGGTTAAAAGTGGTCAATGACTTCGCGGTCAATGACAGGGGTGCCAAGACCGTTCAGTGGGGGAAACAACAGCCTTTTCAACAAATGGTATTGGGGAATGCATATCCACATGCAAAATAAATGAAGTTGGACTCTTGGTTTGGTGGTTTAGTCACTCAGTCATGTCCGACTCTTGCAATCCCTTGGACTGTAGCCCACCAGGCTCCTTGTCCTTGGGATTCTCCAGACAAGAGTGTTGGGGTAGGTTGCCATTTTCTTCTCCAAGTTGGATGCTTACCTTATGGTATATACAAAACTCAAAATGGGTCAAAGACATAAATATAAGAGCTAAAGCTATAAGACTCTTTGAAGAAAACATAGGGAGAAAGCTTCATAACACTGATGTCAGTCAGTCGTGTCCGACTCTTTGTGTGCCTGCTAAGTCGCTTCTGGAGAAGGCAATGGCACCCCACTCCAGTACTTTTGCCTGGAAAATCCCATGGACAGAGGAGCCTGGTGGGCTGCAGTCCATGGGGTCGCTAGAGTCGGACACGACTGAGCGACTTCACTTTCACTTTTCACTTTCATACATTGGAGAAGGAAATGGCAACCCACTCCAGTGTTCTTGCCTGGAGAATCCCAGGGATGGGGAAGCCTGGTGGGCTGCCGTCTGTGGGGTCGCACAGAGTCGGACACGACTGAAGCGACATAGTAGTAGTAGCAGTAGTAGTAGTAGTAGTAAGTCGCGTCAGTCATGTCTGACTCTTTGTGACCCTATAGACTGTAGCTGGCCAGACTCCTCTGTCCAAAGGATTCTCCAGGCAAGAATACTGGAGTGGGTTGCTATTTCCTTCTCCAAGTTGGACCCTTACCTTATGGCACATACAAAACTTAAAATGGGTCAAAGACCTAAATATAAGAGCTAAAACTATAAAATGCTTTGAAGAAAACATAGGGAAAAAGCTTTATAATATTGGTGTGCCTGCATGGTAAGTTGCTCCAGTCATGTCTGACTCTTCGTGACCCTATGGACCATGGCCGGCCAGACTCCTCTGTCCATAGGATTCTCCAGGCAAGAATACTAAAGTGGGTTGCCATGTCCTCCTGCAGGGGATCTTCCTGACCCAGGGATTGAACTTAAAGAGTTTCTTAAGTCTCCTACTTTGGCAGGTGGGTTCTTTACCACTGGTGCCACCTGGGAAGCCCATTCATAACATAGGATTTGGTGATAAATTCTTGGTACCAAAGTCACAGGTAAAAAAAGAAAAAATAGACAAATAACTCTCTCACTCTAAGAATGTTTAACTTGCAGAATGGGAACTATGCTCCAATTAACCACAACTCCCCACCACCCCTCCCCTCGGTCTCTGACAACCACTATTCTACTTTCTGTTTCTACAAATTTGACTACTTTAAACACCCGTAGAAGTGGAGTTCAACCATTTGTGGTTGGCTTATTTCACTTAGCATGAGGTCCTCAGGTTTACCTGTGTTATAGCATAATAGTATATGTCAGAATTTCCTTTCTTGTAAGGCTGAACATATTTTTTGGACTTTTAACTTATATTTTATGTTCTGTTTCCACCTCCTGTGCTCCCCACCCCCGGCAGTTTCCAACAGGCTTTTGTACTCTTTGTTATTCTTCCTTATCTCAGGCATTTTTGCGTTTGCATTACATTTTTAAGTCAAATCAAGCTGTTAATAGGCTGAAAAGTCAGTCCACAAAAATTTTCAATGAAAATTACATGAAGACACTAAAAATATCATTAGTGCAAATCTATTTGTGATTCAGTTTCTTTTTTAAAAAATTTATTTTATTGAAGTATAATTGATTTACAATGTGTACTAATTTCTGCTATACAGAAAAGTGATTCATGCATATATATATATATGCATTCTTTTTTATATTCTTTTCCATTATGGTTTATCACAGGATGTTGAGAATAGTTCCCTGTGCCGTACAGTAGGACCTTGTTGATTATCCATTCTATACATAATAGTTTGCATCTGCATCTGCTAATCCCAAACTCCCAATCCATCCCTCCCCTGCCTCCCCTCCCTATCTTGGCAACCATGAGTCTGTTCTCTATGTCTTGAATCTGTTTCTGTTTTATAGATAAGTTCATTTGTGTCATATTTTTGGTTCCATATATAAGCAGTATTATATGGTATTTGTCTTTCTCTCTATGACTTCCTTCAATTAGTACGATAATCTCTAGGTCCAGCCATGTTGCTGCAAATGGCATTATGTCATTCTTTTTTATGTCTGAGTGGTATTCCATTCTATATATGTACCGCATTTTCTTTATCCATTCATCTGTTGATGGACATTTAGGTTGCTTCCATGTCTCGGCTATTGTCAATAGTGCTGCTATGAACATAGGGGTGTATGTTTCTTTTTTGAATTATGGCTTTGTCCAGATACATATTCAGGAATGGGGTTGCTGGATCATATGACAACACAATTTTCAGTTTTTTGAGGAACCTTCATACTGTTCTCCACGTGGCTATACCAATTTACATTCCCACCAACAGTGTAGGAGGGTTACCTTTTCTCCACACCTTCTCCAACTTGCTATTTGTAGACTTTTAAATTATAGCCATTCTGACTGATGTGAGGTGATACCTCATTGTAGTTTTGATTTGCATTTCTCTAATAACTTGAGATGTTAAGCATCTTTTCATCTGCCTGTTGGCCATCTGTATATCTTCTTTGGAGAAATTTCTACTTAAATCTTCTGTCCATTTTTTGATTGGATTATTTGTTTTTTTGTTACTGAGTTATATGATTGGTTTGTATATTTTGGAAATTAAGGCCTCGTTGGTCACATGTGATTCAAATTCTTGAGAATAAATAACTGGTGAAACTCAAAGAAGAACCAGTTGGAGATTATTGCTTTTGGATTTTCCTAAAATCTAAGCCACTGAAGACATAACTTAAGACTGGTGGGGATGGAACATACTGGGGGAGTCAGGAAAGAAGAGCAGTCTTGGGTGTAGCAAAGGAAAGATGAGTTTCTCAGGACAGGAAGGGATGGAGATCAGAGGGTGAAGGGGCAGCAGGGACCTCAGAGGTGAGGTTAGTGGAGGCTTGAGGTCTTTGGACTCCAGAACTTGGCAAAGATTCCATGCCTCACCTGTGAGGTGGAAGGCAAGAGCTTCAGAGGACCATGTGAGCTTGGATCTGAGAAAACCACAGCAACTACCCCCTGACTGGGGGGTAGGGGTCTTTGCTCCATTTTCCAGGCACTTCCCAAGCTTCCTGGGTTCTAGTGAGATAATGACTGATATTTAATTTCTTCGAATTCAATGGGATGGGTCTTAATTCCAAATTAAACTGACCTAAGTAGAGTGACATTTCCATTGCACTTGAGTTTGTGGACTGAAATTCATTCCCACTATGCTCTCCAGTTTTCTTCAATCTTTCTCTCTCCTAAATGAAAAGCACTGTAATTAACTTATGTGCATTAGAGCATAGGCGTTTATAGAACAGTGGGTTAGTAGATGTGAAAACACTTTGAAAAGTTATTAACATTGAATAAATGAAAAGGGAGAAACAGTGAAGCCTGGCTGAGAGTGAAAACCTTCATCTCATTAATCCAGAAAGCTCCAATAATCCTGAGACCTGGCAAAACTAGAGCGAGTAAGTCTCTTTAATTGTGTATGATCAACAATATTAGCTCTTACTATCTTTTATCGTCAGAGGTTCCTGGAGAGCAGGAACTAGTAAGGAGCCCAGCTACCGAGGTCACCGCTTTTGTATTACAATTTTTGATAAACAGAAGGGAAGAGAGGGAAGAAAGGAGAGCAAAAATTGCTGTCTCTGCCTTCTTCCTGCAGTTCTATTTTGCATCTTAATAATGTAGGCACTCTTGGGAAGAATAAGTTAGGGTAAGAGTAAGCTGCTGTCAATCATTTACATTTGCACTCAACTCTTTCACCGGACCTGAACAGACTTGCTGGAGACAGTGAATCCTGTGAATAGGCAGAGGAAGCCCCCTGCTAGTGAAAAACAACCCCCTTTCTCCAGATAATACAGGGGGAGGAGAACAGACTTGGGTGACTTTGCAGTCTGGCTCAGGACAGTCTCAAATGTACCAGACCAATCTGCTTTTGATGCAGATGGAAATTTGATAATTTCTACAAGAAATGGTTCAGATTCTTGCCCTTCACTCCAGAGTTTCAGGCTTCAGTCTCCTAACAGTTTAATTCTTAGAGGATCTTTTTTTTTTTTCTTTTCCTTACAGGCATTCTTTAGGTTGGCAGCCAGGCTCACTTGAACACAGGCAATCCTGCACGTCACAGTGCCCTATCCAAATGGAACGAAGTCCAGAGGACACAGTAATCAGGTGTGAATTTCACAAGTGAGAGAACTGTGAGGGGTGGCGGGGTGGCGGAGGAGCAGCATCTGTCTAGTGTTTGCTAGAGCACCAAGCCCAGGAGGATGGGTTGCCTAGCAGCTCCAGTCACTTCAGCCAGTGCTAGGCAACAAGATGCTGTCAGCTGCAGCCCATCCTGGTTTTCTCCTGGTTTCTAGAAGACATGTAGGTATTTCAGAAGCATCTAATTAGCTTCGACCTCATTCACTTTACTGTCTGCATCAGGTGTCTTCTTTCTGTCTCCTCTCTACCCTCCACCCCGCTTTGTCTGATATTCAAATGCTCTTCCCACTAGGAGGGGACCTAAACCTTGCAGGGAAATTTCGTGCATTTCAGAGAACAGGAAAATGAGAATTTGTCACTTGGATTACATAAGGCATTTCCCCACTTTTCATTCAGCCAGCTCTCTGCAGTCATTTTCAAGGCTTCTTACTGACATGCAAATTGTTCAACGCACGAATAGAAATTCACTGATGGATACCAAGGAAACCAGGGCCTATATTTTATGATGCAAACAGCCATTCTATTGCCTTCTTGCTCCTTCACTGCAAGGAGAGAGAAGTTTTGTGGCGGTGCTGGATTTGTCTGATTTCTGTAGCCCGTTGTCTTCAGTGTGCACTTTCTACGTGTTAATCCTTTTTTTGCTGATTAATTTCATGATCATTATTATTATTTCTGCTTTACAGTTGGGGAAACAGAGGCTTGGGAAGTTCAAGTCTCTAAGACACAAAGTCCCTTAGTGGCCCTAAGTGTCACCTTGATGCCTCCCCAAAGTTGTTGAGACATGACCTCTGTTCACTGGGAAAATTCTAATCTAGTTGAAAAAACTGTAGTAATTCTGAAATATATTATATACTTAAATCTGAGACCATATGTAATTTAGAGCGATTCAGGCACGTGGGAGTCTGCGATGTGGCTTCTTGCAGGGAATGAGGCCCGAAAAAGGCTTAAGGGAGCGAGGAGGGGTTTCAGGCTCTCCTGAATCTTCTTCCAGGGAAGCCACTAAAGGGCAAGGCATCTTTGGGTTAGGCAGGCAGGTCTTTAATTTTCAGATGGCAGCACAAAAACTGGAAGCCAAAGGGGACCTAGATTGTACTCTGTTCTCCGTTTTGGTTGAACTTGAACTCACAGTTTCACAAGCCTTATTATGCCTGGGTTTTCATCACACCCACCACTGCAGGCAGTCCTGGGGCTGAGCACACTGCCATCTATCCAGAAACTGAGTTGAAAATGGGATAAAGATTAATCCTTCCTGGCACTGCAATGCCCAGTTCCCCAAAGAGGAAACTAAAAAACAAATAGGGGAAATCAAGTGACTCAGAGCAGAAAGGGGAAAAACGAATCAGCAAGCTTGATTCAAGTTCAAAATAAATAAGATGAGGATTTAAAAATGTATGAGTTCTCCCTTCATTTTTAGAGTAGCCCACTCAAAAGTCAATTGTTTCTGGAAAGGAAAGGAGGTTTATGACATGTGAATGCTCTAATACCTAGGACTCTCCCCACCTCCACACACACACACACACACACACACACACACACACACACACTACAGCTTTGCTAAGTTATTGATTCTCAGACCATCTGTGTATTATGTAGGACAATGATCTTAAACTTTAACATACATATAAATCATCTTGTTAAAATTCAGATTCTTGGATGAGGTACATAGATTGATGGTAGGGTCCAAGGGTTTGCATTTCTAACAAGCTCCTGAGTGGTACTGATGCTGGGGGTCCAAGAAACATACTTTGAGTAGCAAGGCTGTCAGGGCTTCCTGATTCAAGAAAGACAATAGGCCAGAGCATCCTGAATGTCCTTTCTGGCTGTTATTTAAGATCAGAGTATGATTTAAACTGAAACTATCAAAGGTACAAAAATTGACAGACTCGTTAAAATTTCCTCTCTTTGTTCTCTGAAAAATTCCCCGTCAACATAACCTAATTTTCTCCCCCAGCAGCAATTAGGTTTGAAGTGATGCTTGACGTCATGGTATACAATCTCTCAGCATCTTTGCCATAGCACTTTGCAATAGGTGTTACTACCTTTGTATTCAAGGTGAGAAAGTTGATAGTAAGTGCTGAAGTCAAGGCTAGCATCCAGATCATTTGCCTTCAAACCCTAGACATACCTCTAAACCATGCATAAACACCTCACAGACCCCTGAGAAGGTGAGAGGGAGCAGGTATTTATAAACTCAGCTGTGCCCCATCTGCTAGGGTTGTCACGGATACTTTAGTGGGAGGGAGGCGTGGGTTGCAGGGAGAAGTAATGTTGGATCAGTCAGCTTATGTTCAGTGTGACCTTTTCCACCTGGTGCCTCCTTCCTTCCTTTTTCTTAATCTTCTCTTCCTAGCTACTCCCTGTATAGCCACACCCAGATAGGCTGCTCTCAGTCTCACCTGGCCTGGTGGACCCAGAGAAATATGACTGGAACACATTTAAAAAATGGGATATATTTAATCTATCAATTTCCTTGTTCCAGAATTAAAGACATTAATAACAATATGCACTTCCTCCATCACCCTTTCCAGGGTGGCTGGGAAGATTTTTGAGAAGATTGTTCAACTTCAAGAACAGAAGTTTCTTTCTCTTCTCAAACGGGGAGGATTTCTTTTGCCTTCTTCTTCTTCTTCTTTTTTTTAAATTGCTATTTATTCAGCTGTGCCAGGTCTTAGTTGAGGCACATGGGATCTTCAGTCTTTGCTGTCGCATGCAGGATCTTTTTAATTGTGGCACGCAGAACCGACCAGAGATTGAACCCAGGCCGCCTGCATTGGGAGCGCAGAGTCTTAGCTATTGGACCCCCAGGGAAGTCCCAACGACAGAATTTCCAACCGTGGATTTGGAAAGATTTTCATTTGTATGTGGGGGAGGGGGCTTAGCGATGGAGGAGAATATGGAGGAGGGGGCATCACTGCCCACAGGTGCTCAGATCCACCCCTAGAAGTGCCAGCTGAGGTATGGGCAGAGGGCATGTCCCCACTCAGCGCCACTATGTACCATGGCTTTTAAAAGATACTTGACACTGTTTAAAAGAAAACAAAACAAAGTCATATTAGGTGAGTTTATTCAACTGGTTTGGAAATGGCCCTGAAGTATGAACACAGGCTGTAAAAACATAAACAATGATTAATAGCAATGTCTGCTGGGCTGCTCGAGGGACCTTTATTACATTTTATCTAACAGCCTCATTAATGGTCTAGAAGAGGTAGACGCTAACAGAACTTTAATTAAATTCATGGTGGATATTAAATTGGGAGTGATTGTGAATCTCAGGAAAGGCAGAAAGGCAACCTAAGAGGACACCAGAAGGAGAAGATAAAATAAAATCCAGCATTTAGAGGCGAAGAGAAAGGCCTTCCAAACACGACTTTCATGGAAATGATGAGGGTTTTCAGGTTGGCATGTTCTATGTCCAACACTGTCCTGGGTGCTCTGGGAGTGTGAGCTCATTTGTTCTTTCCAGTAACCTTGGGGCAGGTGCCGTTGTAATTCTTATCTTGTGGGTAAGGAGACTGAAGCAGGAAGAGGTGAAGTGGTTTGCACAAAGCACACAAGTGGTCTAGAAATTTAAAACAAAATCCCCTTGAGACTTTTTGTCTTTTATTTCTTTTCCTCTAGGGTTATAAAGCAGTAGTAAAACCGTGCTTTAAAAATGTTTCTCTTCATGTGGTTTTAGTGGAAATGTATATTTCGTGTATTAGTTTAAAGATAACCTATTTAAAGAATTGCTTTTCAGACAGAGATGTTCATAGTATCCATCTCATTACCACCATGAATTTGGGCATCCGGTCTGCCTTCTCTGAAAGGGGCAGTGACCACGGGCTCTGCCCTTCATCAGAAAATGTACTGTGTGGTTGGGGCCCTGGTGTGCTTGCTACTGCCGTGTCACCCAGCTTCTAAATGAGAGCCCGGCACTCAGGTGATGTTCAAGAAATTATTATTAAATGCATGTCTATTAGGCTACATCAGTTTTGCCCCAGCTTCCATTTGGAATTCAGAAAGCACTAGGCAGTGGTTTTTATGGCAGAGAGAAGAGCTGTGGATGCTGCAGAGTGACACACTCATGCTCTGTGCCCTTAGGGGCTTGAGCTCCGGCTCAACAACTGCCATTCCTAACACGCAGCCCGAGTAAGGACCTCATCCCAGTGTCCTTGCTGGTGCTGAGGTCTCGTGGCTAGGCTCTATCTTCTGCCTTCACAGGGTTGGGAGAAGCAATGGAGAGCAGGGCTAAGAAGGTATGTGTCAACTATGAGGAACAGCATAAATGCTAATTGTTTTCTTACAGCTAGGACCTTACATGGGTGCTTATCAAGTTTCATATATCCCAGGCCACTGTTTAGAAAATAGTTAAGCTAGTTTAAGAATTTGAATAAATATACTGTAACACAGAGAGGCCAAGAGAGTGTGGCTCATCTCTAAAGAACAGGTTGCAACAGACCATGCTTTCTCTCCAGGTGAATTTCAGAATCTTTGGGGCTGGGGCCCAGGAATGTTGCTCTTCAAATGCTTCATGTCATTGTCATGCTTCGCCAGGTTTGAGAATAATGACACGTTCACAAGAAAAATTGTTTTCTACGGGGTTGGTAGGAAGGGGTAGGGCTGGGAGAGCACCTGGCCAGAAGGGTTGCGGAATTTTGGGGAACCTTGACTTATACAGGAGAAGAGGTCATAGGAAATAGTGTCAAAGTCAAGATCAGGGTGGATGTAGGGCCTCCTGTTGCTCAGCTAAGAGCCAGTGGAGTGTTTAGTGTCTGTCAGGAGTGAAGTGGAATCGGTAATTGATAGCTCTGGCAACTGAAAATCATCTTCCCGATAGAGGGGAGTTGTTCCTAGTGTCAGCCTTCAGCCATTGATGGAACTCCTCCTCTAACTAGAGCTGCTAACTAGTTCCCCTTTCCACGGCACCCTCTGACCCACCTATTTCCCAGACACCAGCAGTGGATGAAAGTGAGAGAGAGAGAGAGTCTCGGCTCTCTAGTCTGCTCCGACTGCCATGGCTAAATACTGCAGACCTGGTGGCTTAAACAGCAGAAATTGATTTTCTCATGGTTCTGGAGGCTACAACCCTAAGATCAGGTTGTCAACAGGGTTGTTTTCTCCCAAGATCCCTCTGCTTGGCTTGCAGATGGCTGTCTTCTCCCTCTGTCCTCACATAGTCTTTGCTCCGTGTATGTCTGTGTCCACACAGCCTCTTCTTATAGGGACACCAGTCATATCAGACTAGGGTCCACCCTTATTATCTCATTTTACATTAATCTCCTCTTTAAAGGCCCTGACTCCAAATACAATCATATTCTAAAGTCCTGGAGGTTGGGGCTTCAACAGAGAAATTGGGGGTAAGGAGCATTATTCAGTCTGTAACAGAAGTGACAGCAGATTTGGGTTTTAAAAGGCTTCTCTGGCTCCAGGGTGGAGAATGAACGAAGGCCAAGACTGAAAGCCAGAGGCCGTATGAAGCTCCCCTGATAACCCAGTCTTGGCTTATGCCTCACACTGAGACCACTGACACCTGTCTCCGGTGGGATTTCCACCCTCCGCCCTGTCTCCCATCATGACTTTATTGCATTTTCATGCAGAATATTCTAATGCTATGAAAATCTAAACACTGATTTACAAGTTGTATTTTTTTTTAATGGTCAAAGGAAGCACTACAAAATTTTACATTGGAGAGTACTCTTGAGATTGAGTTTTTAAAAAAGCAAAAACAAATCTAAAAAAATTCCCCAATCATTTAAAGGCAAGAGGGAATCATTTTTGTAACTTAATTATGAAAACATCAGATAAATTAAATCATTTTATATTATCACATTTTTGCTGAAATGTCACTTGAAATAAAAATAAATGAACAAATACTAGCGGTTCTTTAAAATGTACTTGTCTGACTTGTCAGAGTTTTAGAGAATGAAAGATGAGGGAAAATGATGTTATTTAACTATCAAAAGTTTGTTTTATTTTCTAGTACTTGAAAATATAAGAAAATCTGGAACACCAAATTAGAACAAATTAGAATCATATCCCAATTCAAATCATCACCATCATCATCACATATTCATCATAAGGAAATGCTTTTTAAAGCTTTAAAAGGCAGCAGTCTTGAAGAAGCACACCGAGAAAATGAGCCATGACCTAGAATGGAGACAATGACAGATATCAGATTTGTTAGTCGTTCAGCAATATGTATTTTGTACCCACTGTGCGCAGTAGATAATCTCAAATGTGGTGATGGGCCACCTGCATTGGAAACACCTGGGAAACGTGTCACAAATGCAAATTCTTGAGCTTCATTCCAGACCAAACCCAAACACACGGACAGAAGGCTGAGGCGTCAACAAATTGAGGACATTATAAGTCACTTCAGGTGGTTCTTTAGCCCAGCAAGGTTTGAGGGTCACTGTCAGAGATAAATGTATATTGTGTTATGTGGGTGGGAAAAGAGAAATGAGTTCCATGTGTCTGCCCTGAGTTTTTTGGCTGCAACATGTGCATGTGGGATCTTATTAATAGTTCCTTGACCAGGGATCGAACTGGTGTCCCCTGCAGTGGAAGCCCGGAGTCTTAACTACGAGACCTCCAGGGAAGTCCCTGACCCGAGAATTTACTGTTGGGTGGGGAAGTCTATTTGGAAACATGGAATCATTAGGAAACACATCATAGCATAGAATTTCTTGACTTCAAGAGAACACCGCTGTCATTTAGCCTAATCCTTTCAATTTGCAATGAGCAACTAATACCGAGAGGACTGACCCAGCCAGGATCGCACTTCGGGCATGTGCTGGGGTGAGTTCTGGCCTCTGGCTCAGCATTTTGTCTACTCTGTGGTGACACATTGGCCCTTACCAGCTCATTGCCTCTAATACATTCAGACAAATACAGACGGGGGGCGGGAGGGGTTGGTTTCTACTTAAGATGCTTGGTTTTATTCTTTAAGGGGACACATAATCCTTGCTCATTTTCCACTTTGAAATAATAAAATCTTGCAAGCATTCTTCAAAACATGGTTCTGGGAAAAACTCACCATCTGTGTTTGTTGTTGACTGAACATGGACTGGAAAAAAAAAAAAAAAAGGCCATTCAGGCAGTGTTCATGCCTGTTGAGCTTCACTGATTACAGGAATTCTGAAGTCATCTCCTGGAATTAATTTTTAACTTATCTAGGTATGTTTCTTAAAATAAATGTTTTATCTTGCTAAGGAAGAAAGTAAAGGGATCGGAGATTATTTTGTCCTAAAAGATTGATGAGTGTTTACTATCATCGAGGAAGCAAAATGTTTTATGAAAAAACCAGAGAAGAAATAATTCTATTACATTGTGAGGGATGTAAGCGCTATAGACGGGAACTACCACCAATAAGAAAGTATTGCCATCCTCTTATTGGATGGATTTTGAAGACAAATGGATAATCCCCTCTCTTCTACTTTTTTTCTGTTTGTTTTTTAATCCAAGGCCACGGCTTCCATCACCCTTTATATTCTAAAGTCCTCCAAATCCTGATTCCCAGCCCCTACTGCATCGAATGTGATGGAGGTCTTCTCATTGCCTGTTGGTCCCTTGGCATCAGGTCCAAAGTTCCCAGATAGCAGACATGGTTGAAAGTTCCATGAGACTCTTGCTGTGTTCACTAGCAGGTTTATCCCCCTTCAAAATCCAGAACCTGTTAACCTGCAGAGCTCAGAGATGCAGGGATAAAAAGCAGAGCTTTCCCATGTGGTAACAAGTGGGGCTAGCCTGGCTCATGAGGTGTCCCAGGTGGCTCAGTGGTAAAGAATCCACCTGCAAAGCAGGAGACATGGGTTCGACTCTTGGGTTGGGAAGATTCCCCTGGAGAAGGAAATGGCTACCCACTCCAGTATTCTTGCCTGATGTATTCTAATCCCATGGACAGAGGAGCTGGCGGGCTACAGTCCATGGGGTCGCAAAAGAGGCGGGCATGACTTAATGACCAAACAACCCTGCTCACATCCCTTGGTTTCTGGATCCATGCCTTTTTTTTCTTCCCACTGGGGACATATCATCGTCCATTGGTTATTGATTTAGCAAGTCTACTGTGTCCTTCAGGATACACTGCATCCTAATTGGCTGTTCAGCTCTTCCTGCAGCAGATAATTTTGTCCCTCTGTTAGGTCAGCAGCTTCTGGGTGATGTGATATGTGAGAGACCACAGGGGTCCCTGGTTGGGTGTTCTCCATCACATCTCCTAGCTGTAAAGGTGGCTGCTGACGTTTGTTTTGCAGGCAGCAGTGTTATGAGGACTGCAAGAATGTGAATCAGGCACTCTGGAGCCTTTAGATAGCAGTGCTGTCTGGGGCCCTGGGAGCAAAGAAGATGAATTCATATTAGGAATATGTCAGTTCTACTCTACCATGAGTAACATAGATAGCTAGTGGGAAGCTGCTGTAAAGCACAGGGAGCTCAGCTCAGTGCTCTGCGATGACCCAAAGGGGTGGAGGCGGGGAAGTGGGAGGGAGGCTCAAGAGGGAGGGGATATAGGTATCAGTTCAGTTAGTTCAGTTCAGTCACTCAGTCGTGTCCGATTCTTTGCGACCCCGTGAACCGCAGCACGCCAGGCCTCCCTGTCCATCACCAACTCCCAGAGTCTACCCAAACCCATGTCCACTGAGTTGGTGATGCCATCCAACAATCTCATCCTCTGTTGTCCCCTTCTCCTCCTGCCCTCAATCTTTCCCAGCATCAGGGGCTTTTCAAATGAGTCAGTTGTTTGCATTAGGTGGCCAAGGGATTGGAGTTTCAGTTTCATCATCAGTCCTGCCAATGAATATTCAGGACTGATTGCCTTTAGGATGGACTGATTGGATCTCCTTGCAGTCCAAGGGACTCTCAAGAATCTTTTCCAACACCAAAGTTCAAAAGCATCAATTCTTTGGTGCTCAGCTTTCTTTATAGTCCAACTCTCACATCCATACATGACTACTGGAAAAACCATAGCTTTGACTAGATGGACCTTTGTTGACAAAGTAATGTCTCTGCTTTTTAATATGCTGTCTAGGTTAATCATAGCTTTCCTTCCAAGGAGCAAGCATCTTTTAATTTCATGGCTGCAGTCACCATCTGAGGTGATTTTGGAGCCAAAGAAAATAAAGTCTGTCACTGTTTCCATTGTTTCCCCATCTATATCCCATGAAGTGATGGGACCGGATGCCAAGATCTTAGTTTTCTGAATGTTGAGTGTTAAGCCAAGTTTTTCACTCTCCTCTTTCCTTTCATCAAGAGGCTCTTTACCTCTTCGATTTCTGCCATAAGGATGGTTCATTCTCCCAGCAATCTTGATTCCAGCTTGTGCTTCATCCAGCCCAGCATTTTTCATGATGTACTCTGCATATAAGTTAAATAAGCATGGTGACAATATACAGCCTTGAAGTACTCTTTTCCCAATTTGGAACCAGTCTGTTGTTCCATGTCCCCTTCTAAAGTTTGCTTCCTGACCTGCAAACAGATTTCTCAGGAGGCAGGTCAGGTGGTCTGGTATTCCCATCTCTTTCAGAATTTTCCACAGTTTGTGGTGATCCACACAGTCAAAGGCTTTGGCATAGTCAATAAAGCAAAAGTAGATGTTTTTCTGGAACTCTCTTGCTTTTTCTGTGATCCAATGGATGTTGGCAATTTGGCCTCTGGTTCCTCTGCCTTTTCTAAATCCATCTTGAACATCTGGGAGTTCACGGTTCACATACTGTTGAAGCCTAGAGAATTTTGAGCATTGCTTTGCTAGCATGTGAAATGAGTGCAATTATGTGGTAGTTTCAACATTCTTTGGCATTGCCTTTCTTTGGGATTGGAATGAAAACTGACCTTTTCCAGTCCATTGTCAGCCCCCTCAAAACTCTGTAAGCTTTGAATGGGGGACAAGTGGTTCCTTACCTCCCCCCACCAAAAATAACATAGGAGCTACTTTCCACAAAAGGGAAAGTGCATACTGTGCTCCAAACCAAACAAACTGAGAAATCAGATAATCTACTGTATTAAGGATCTTTGTTTCAGTCCTTTTGATCCCTCAGGGCCTGGTACCATGTAGAACAATTTTGTTCAGTGATTGTATGATGGAATGAACGAAGAGTGGATGAGTAAATGAATGAGTGAATGAGTGAGTGAACAAAGGCTGGAGAATAGTCTAGATAACCTCTTGAGGTCTTTCCAACCCAGTGGTTTTATACACCTCCTGTGAAATAAGGTTCTGAAGTCTGCATTTGTGCATGTGTGTGCGAATGTGTGTGTGTGTGTGTGTGTGTTACATAAGCAGGAGGAGGATGGTGAGCACGACCTGGAGGTGGCAAATCTCAAGCTGCCACAGCCAAGGGCACTCTGAAGGTCAGACCAGGGGTAACTGGGAATCTGGAATGGATGGAAAGGTGAGGCGGCAGCAGCCTGTCCACTGCCTGCCTCCTTCCCTTCCCTGTCAAGGCCCAGGTGGATCAATCGGAAAGTTGAAATGCTGGTGAGAAGAACTCGGGCACCTTGATGCTGGTCTGAAGGGAGGCCCAGGTGTTCATAGGTAACAGAGAGGGTTGAATGTGATCCTTACAGATGACGTGGCCAGTCCACAGGACAGTGAGCTGCAGGCATGCATTTTGGAGCAACTGCTATTTTGGATTGACTGGGAACACTGTTCCATGTACCCAAATATAAGACACACATTTAGGAATGTTCTTACAGGAACCTGGAAAAGAGAATGACTCATAGAGCCTCACAGGACTGGGTAGAACTAAAAGAGCAATGGGGGGAACGTGACAAAAATACTTTTAACAGATAATTGCACTGGGGTTGCCCAGGGCTGGGGATGCCGAAATGAATCAGAGCATCATGCCAGCTTTGTTTAGAGCACGGATCACGTTTAGGCTCCATGCCCTGTGCTCCATGCCTCACTGGTGCTGCTGCTGGAACTCTGAGCAAGTCAGCACCACCTGCCTATGGATTTCTCTTTCTTAGAGAGAAGGGCCAATGACTTGCTATCTTCCAAATGTCTAAAATTGAAATGTGTGAAATTGGGAATTGCCAACAGATTTACTGAAGCCTGGCAAAGTGTTTTAAAATTCTAGTGGGGACTTAATCACCCAGTAGAGATGAGTGACTTGTTTTTATTGTAGGGATGGCTCACATGACAGATGAACCCAAGAGGACTGGGAGTAGGGGGTTCTCGCTGACAGAGTATGGTGTCTATATCCCGTGTGGCCTGACAACCTGGGGAGCGCTGGAGCTTAATAGCCAGGATGTGCAGTGAGATAAAGAGATTTCTTTTTCCTTGATCTGTCCTCAAGGAACACGTGTTTAAGAATCATCCTATGTTAGAACCTAAGAGGTATCATTAAAACTAAGTCTGTACGTGGCAGCCTGTAGAAACTTAATGTCTTCCAATGCCATGTCTTGGATTTTTATAGTTTTCTTTGGATCTGATGAGCCACACTTACCTGAATAGGAAAAGTTTAAAGTAAAAAGAATAAACAAGTCATAGGTAGTTACTAATACCATTTTAGTGTGCATGCCTTTTTTGGTGCGCCTTTATATATATATTAAAAATAGAATGATAATTGTTTTTAAATAAGCAGCAAACTAACAGAAAGATGATGAGGAAATACGTACAAATGCACACATTCATAAAGTGATGCTAGCTGAGAGATCAGTAGCTCATTCAAAGGGTAACTGCTTGGAGGACAAGGTCTTTGAACTGGAATTTAGACTTTCAGTATAGAAGTGTCCTAGATCCTCAAGTTATCTGTCAAAAAACCAGCCCCTGCCCCCCAACAAAAGGCCCTTTCTTTAGAATGATGGATGGGCAACTTTCTGTATGTGTACATAATGTTTTTAAAGGCAATAAAGTTCACAATTAAGAGTAGGAATGTATTATCTCACATGTTTGGAGGTGAGAAGGTTGAAGCCGACAGAAAAGATTTAGATGAAATAGGCTGGTGGCGGTGAATGCTGGCACCTTGACATAGGGGACAGTGACAGAGTGGGACCATAAAGTGGAAGCTTGCAGGCAAGCACTTGTTAGAAATGCTAGGATTAAATAACCGGTGTGTGAAGAGAAAAATGGGTTAAGAAACCTAAACAGGGCCATTGTTTTTTTAAATTGAAGTATAGTTGATTTCTCCAGTGGCTCAGATGATAAAGAATCTGCCTATAATGCAAGAAACTCAGGTTTGATCCCTGGGTTGGGAAGATCCCCTGGAAGAGGAAATGACAAACCACTCCAGTATTCTTGCCTGGAGAATTCCGTGGACAGAGGAGCCTGGCGGGCTACAGTCCATGGAGTTGCAAAGAGTCGAACAAGACTGAGAGACTTACACACACACACACACACACACACACAGTTGATTTACAATGTTGTGTTACTTTAAGGTGTACAGCACAGTGATTCAAACATATATTTGTATCTATGTATCTATTTATTCCTTTTCATATTCTTTCCTCCTATGCTACTGCTGCTACTGCTAAGTCACTTCAGTCGTGTCCGACTCTGTGTGACCCCACAGATGGCAGCCCACCAGGCTCCCCCATCCCTGGGATTCTCCAGGCGAGAACACTGGAGTGGGTTGCCATTTCCTTCTCCAATGCGTGAAAGTGAGAAGTGAAACTGAAGTTGCTCAGTCGTGTCTGACTCTTAGCGACCCCATGGACTGCAGCTACCAGGCTCCTCTGTCCATGGGATTTTCCAGGCAAGAGTACTGGAGTGGGGTGCCATTGCCTTCTCCGATAGGTTATTACAAAATATTGAGTGTAGTTCCCTGTGCTATACAGTAGGTCCTTTTTGGTTATCTGTTTTGTATGTAGGAGTGTGTATATGTTAATCTTAAACTCTCAATTTATACCCACCTCCCACCCCCTGCTTAAATAGGGCCATTGTTGGAAATGAAGAAATGAATGAAGCAGGAAAGGACAACAGAGATAATAATTGATGGTCAGTGGCCTCCTCTGCCCTGTGATTTTACATGTGGTCCATCCTCATTAATGCTTTTTTTCATAAATAATGGCAATATCATTAATAATGATCCCACCAGGAAGAAAGAGAACACTGTCAACTCCAGCAGATGCTCGGGTTGGTATCCTACTGTATTTGTGAGCATTTTCTGGTAACCCAACAAACACTTGTTCTGCCATTAAAGTCTGGTTAAGGGAGTGCAGACACAGGTAATAGGATAACTAAAACTTCAGGCAGCACGCAGTAGATGCCAAGTGAATGGTCCAGGGGATGGTTGTGAAGAAGTGCATGATGGGAAAAGACCTTGTGGGCAATGCAGCTCAAGGCAGGGACCCAAATGCTTGGGCTCCCAGAGACAGAGGGAGCCTGTACAGAAAGGCATTTTTACAAATTAATTTTTACTGGAGGCTAGTTGATTTACAACGTTGTGTTAGTTTCTGCTGTATAGCAAAGTGAATCAATTATGCATATTCGTATATTCGCTCTTTTTTAGATTCTGTTCCCAAATAGATCATTACAGAGTACTGAGTAGAGTTCCCTGTGCTATCCAGTATAGAAAGACATTTTGAAGAAGACAGATTTGGTTGCAGATTAGAGCATGAATGAACAGAGGAAAGGCTTTGAGACAGAGACACAAGTCAGGAGATGATGGGAAAGTGCCAAATGGAAGGCACAGAGGTGGTGATGGGAGGGTTAGAAAGAAAGAAACAAGTGGAAGCACCCACGGAACCAGCTGACTGGATGCTGGGATCCAGAGAGAAGGTGTAGTCAAAGGTGGCTTCAAACCTGGGAGGCGGAGAGAACCATGCTCATCTTGGCAGAATAGATGCTACATTTAAAAATCAGGTAATGAACTTGAGACGTGGCAAGTTCCACGTGCCAGGAGGTGTCCCAGGAGAGGTGTTTTGCCGGCATTTGGTGGTGGATTCTGGTGTTAGTTTGGAACTGAATGGTGATGTGGGGGCTGTGTGCATTTAAGTCTTTGCCATGAAATTAAAAGATGCCTACTCCTTTTCTTCCAAGAAAGGTTCTTCCAAGAACCTAGGAAGGTTCTAGGTTCTTCCTAGGTTCTTCCAAACTAGATAGCATATTGAAAAGCAGAGACATTACTTTGCCAACAAAGGTCTATCTAGTCAAGGCTATGGTTTTTCCAGTGGTCACGTATGGATGTCAGAGTTGGACTGTGAAGAAAGCGGAGCGCCAAAGAATTGATGCTTTTGAACTGTGGTGTTGGAGAATACTCTTGAGAGTCCCTTGGACTGCAAGGAGATCCAACCAGTCCATTCTGAAGGAGATCAGCCCTGGGTGTTCTTTGGAAGGAATGATGCTAAAGCTGAAACTCCAATACTTTGGCCACCTCATGCGAAGAGTTGACTCATTGGAAAAGACTCTGATGCTGGGAGGGATTGGGGGCAGGAGGAGAAGGGGACAATAGAGGATGAGATGGCTGGATGGCATCACTGACTCGATAGACATGAGTCTGAGTGAACTCCGGGAGTTGGTGATGGACAGGGAGGCCTGGTGTGCTGCGATTCATGGGGTCACAAAGAGTCGGACACGACTGAGTGACTGAACTGAACAGAACTGAACTGAATTGAAAACTGAGAGTGGGTTTGGAGAGAAAGATGACTGAAGAGAACACCAGAGGGGTGTGCGTACAGCAGGTCTGTGAAAGGAAGCAGCAGCGGTGGTGGATATGGACAAAGAACGTGCCACTAGAGAGTGAGGCAGACTCAGAATGGCGTGGCACAGAGAGCCAAGAGTTTCAAGGAGGGATGGGTGGGAGACATGAACTATTATGAAGACCTCGGAGACAACGTGGACAAAATATCTCATAACTTCCTGCTTACAAATTGAGCTTTGGCCCTGTTCATTACTGTTTTGAAAATATAAGTTCTTACTTTTAAGCAGTTTTGGGGTCAAAGCAAGTAATAAAGTTAAAATTGCTCAGTCGTGTCCGACTCTTTGTGACCCCATGGACTATAGTCCTGGAATTCTCCAGGCCAGAATACTGGAGTGGGTAGCCTTTCCCTTCTCCAGGGGATCATCCCAACCCAGGGATCAAACCCAGGTCTCCTGCATTGCACGCAGATTCTTTACCAGCTGAGCCACAAAGGAAGCCCAAATATAGAGTTCCTGTAACCTGCCTGTCCCAACAAGTGCACAGCCTTGCCCACTATTAACATCCCCACCAGAGAGGCATACTTGTCACATTAGAGGAAGCTAGATTGAAGCATCATTGTCACCCAATGTCCAAAGTTTAATTATGGCTCACTCTTGGTGTTGTATGTTGTGTGGGTTTTCACAAATGTATAATGACATGCATCCATTATTATAACATGCAGAATAGTTATATTGCCCCCAAATCCACTGTATTCCATCTTTTCATCCCTCCTTCTCCCCTTACCCTTAGCAACCTATTGTCTACAGAATTTTACCTTTTCCAGAATGTCATATAGTTGGAATCACAGAGTATGTAACCTTTTCAAGTTGGGCTTTTCCATTTAGTAATGTGCATTTAACGTTCCTCCACGTCTTTTCATGGCTTGATGCCTCATTTCTTTTTAGCACTAAAAACATTTCTTTGTTTGCTGTACCACAGTTTATTTATTCATTTACCTACTGGAGGACATCTTAGTTGCTTCCAAGTTTTTTTTTAATATTTTGGGATATATACCTAAAATATAGGAATTTAGGTATTGCTGGATCATATGGTGATTCCATATGCAGTTTTTTTTTTGTTTGTTTGGACATGTTTTCAATTCATTTGGGTAAATATCAAGGAGCACAATGGGTCCACCATATGGGAAGAGTATGGTTTAGTTTTGTAAGAAACTGCCAAACTGTTTCAAAGTTTTGCATTCTTACAGGCATCTTGCATCCCTATGGAAAGTATTGTCCTGCATTCCCACCAGCAATGAATGAAAGTTCCTGTTGCTTCACAGCCTTGCCAGCATTTGGTGTTGTCAGTATCTTGGGTTTTTGCCATTCCAATAAGTGTAGTGATATCTCAACTGTTGTTTTAATTTGTAGTTACTTAAATGGCGTATGATATTGAGCATCCTTTAGTATGCTTATTTGCCATTCTTACATCTTCTTTGGTGAACTGTCTATTCAGATCTTTTTTCCACTTAAATCAGGTTGTTTATTTTCTTACTGTTTAATTTTTAAAGGTTTTTTTTTTTTTAACATTTTGGATAACAGTCCTTATATATCTTTTATTTAAAAGTCTAAATATGTCATTTACAAAAATAATATCTTTTACAAAGATTTTCTCTCACTCTATACCTTGTTTTTTTCAAATATTTTGGGATTTTTCCAGCTATCTTTCTGCTTTTGATTTTTAGTTTAATTCCATTGTGGTCTGAAAACAGATATCATATGATTTCTATTCTTTTAAATTTGTTGTGTTCTATGGCCCAGAACGTGGTCGGCTTGGTGAATGTTCCATGTGAGCTTGGGAAGAATTGTGTTCTGTTGTTGTTGGATGAAGTAGTCTATAGATGTCAATTATGTCTGGTTGATGGATGGTGCTGTTGAGTTCAACTATGTCCTTACTGATTTTCTGTCTGTTGGATCTGTGCCTTTCTGTGAGAGGGGTATTGAAGTTTCCAAATGTAATAGTAAATTTACCTATTTTTCCTTGAGTTCCATCAGTTTTGCCTCGTGTAGTTTGACACTCTGTTGTTAGGCACACACACACACATTTTAAGGGCTATAATATCTTTTCCAATAGAGTGCTTAGTATATAAGTCAGTTGGTTTAAATTCCTGGAATGATAATTTCAACATTTCTGCCATAATCTAAGTCCATCTCTGATGCCTGACTTATCTCTTCAAGCTGCATTTTAGGATACCTTGTAATTTTTGTTGAAAGTTGGACATGATGTATTGGGTGAAAGAAGACATCTCCAACGTATCTCCCCAAATATTCTGATTAAGTAGTTTTATGGTGGGGCCCAGGGAACTGCATTTTACAAGTTTTCAGGTGATTCTGACCCATGAACCCTGTGAACCATAGTTTGGGGAAGGTTGACTCAATCTGGTGAAGCCTCGGGCCTTTCCTCCATACAATGAGGCAGTGACACCTGCTCCATGGTTTGTGTGTGGAAAGCATCTGGCTGTAAATCTGGTCTATTGAGCGTGTTCAGAAACATTGGCCCTTTTCCCTCTAGATATCATTGATTTCATTCAACCATGTGCGTCCAGTGTCAGAGAAGAGACCAAAATCCCTAGAATGTGCTGGAAGTTGACAGAAGTCAGCCAGCAAATTAAGGAGCATCAAACGGCAAAGGGTAATAAGAGTCTGTGAAACACAATAGATGTATTTTGAAGAACATAGGCTGCTAACAGAATGTATTCCCACTCCCTCTCCACAAGTCAGCCATGTATGGAAATCAAAAATTCCACTCCGATGAGCGCACTTTCCTGTTCTCAAATGCCAGAAACCATGGAGCAGCAAGCAGGGCTGTACCATTACCACTGGCAGCAAGCAGTTTTATAATGAGTTTTGGAAATTTGACTACTTGCCAGGCTCTGATTCATTAATGTAATATTAGAAGAAAATTAACAGGGGATATTGACCTCAGAGGACATTTGGGGAGAAGGCCAAGTCCATGCTGAACCAAGTCAGCTACCAAGAAAGTGAAACTGGTTTGCCCATGACCATGGGAGCTTTCAAGGTTCTTGCTTGCAATGTGTACATTCCATCGTCTTAGCTGGTGACTGCTCCTGCTGTTGCTATAGAGTGGAACTTTGAAGCACTGATGTCTATAATAAGCTAGATGAGCTCACTTGTTAATGCTTTTTCCTTCCTGTTATACTTTTCACTATGTTAAGCTGCTATTTAACTTTGAATTGTCACAATCTGTGGCATTATATAATTCTATAATTTCTTTGCTATATAATTGGTAAAGAACTTTGCGATACTTCTGGTTGGAGGGAGATTAAAAACTATAGAGAAACATAAGGCTGTGTTTATTTAAGAGCATAAAAAAAAAAAATTCCATCAACTCTCCCCAAAATAAGCTGGGCAAAAACCATTAAGACTTCTTTATTCCTTTTTTTTTCCTTTCGTGCAAAGAGTATACTTTAAACTGAAAAAATTTCCCCTTTTTCATCCATTGTTTGTGGACATAGGATATATAGCAGCAGGGCAAGAGATGAGAAAAATCTACGGAAAACTGGCTCTGTTTAACAGCTTAAATTCAAATTTTTTTTTTTTAAAAGAAAAAGCCTGTAATGTTTTATTCAGGTTCAGCAATGGCAACATTGTCAGAATTGAAGCCTGTCTTATGGAAAGAATTTTTAAAATTATAAACTACTAAATAAAGCTTTGAAACAGAATCTGGGGAGGGTTTGTAAAATTTTTTTACATGTATTCTTACATTTGTTCATTCATTCAACAAACACTGGCTGTTGCCATCTGTGCACTGGACAGTGGAAGGAAGGAGGGGAGGTAGTGGTGCCCTCCAGGAACTCTCTGATCGCCCTTGAATCAGCTTCCATGGAGTTCTATGTGTGCTCCATCACAGCGTGTTGGAGATTTTATTGAAACCACTGATTCAGCAAATACCTGTTGAATATTTCCTTTGTGTTGAGTGAGGGGCTATAGGGTTCCTGCCTACCCCATGGGGCTCTTGTGGGGATTAAGTGGGTTAATGCAGCTAATGTTTAGCACCTGGAGCCTAGGAGGTTTTTAATAGATAGCTGAGGGATTGAGTCAGTCAACTTAATGCCCAGTGGGAAACTGTTGCTGGGAAAAGACTGATAGTGACCCTGTGGTGTAGACTTTAGTAGGATGAGATGATGGAGAAAGGAGTTTACTATCTCAAAGCAGCAATAATTCTGCATATCTCTGGCAGTCATGCTTTTTGACCTTCTGGTCTACCCACTTTTGCTTACATTTCTTTCTTTGGTTTCAGCTGGTTTGTGACTTCTTTCCTC
The DNA here is from genome assembly GCF_029407905.1 of Bubalus kerabau. Taxonomy (NCBI): domain Eukaryota; kingdom Metazoa; phylum Chordata; class Mammalia; order Artiodactyla; family Bovidae; genus Bubalus; species Bubalus kerabau. Next base: position 28,703,306 of record NC_073635.1, on the reverse strand, counting down.
CCTCCCTCCCTCTCCTGCTTCCGTCCTATTATCTTTCCTTCCACCCCTCCCTCCTTCTCTCCAGGCTTCCTCATATTCATTCTATTCATACTGCTGTCATAAAACCCCACCGATATTACTCCATACAAGTTACTCAGGGTAATGTAAGAGCAGCCACTGTGGGACAGGCTACCCAGGAGGATCCACAGGAACACTGAGTCATTGATCTGTGGGAGCTGGGGCAGGGGGCCAGGCTCAGCCTCTACAGCTGGCCTGACCTGAGAATGGAGTTCCTACTATAGTTTAAAGTACCTAAATACAGTTGACCCTTGAACAACCCAGGTTTGAACTGTGTGGCTCCACTTATTTCAATAGTAAATACTATATTGCTAAGTCAAGTGGGCCTTAGAAAGCATCACTACAAACAAAGCTAGTGGAGGTGATGGAATTCCAGTGGAGCTATTTCGAATCCTAAAAGATGATGCTGTGAAAGTGCTGAACTCAATATGCCAGCAAAGTTGGAAAACTCAGCAGTGGCCACAGGACTGGAAAAGGTCAGTTTTCATTCTAATCCCAAAGAAAGGCAATCCCAAAGAATGCTCAAACTACTGCACAATTGCACTCATCTCACACGCTAGTAAAGTAATGCTCAAAATTCTCCAAGCCAGGCTTCAGCAATACGTGAACTGTGAACTTCCAGATGTTCAAGCTGGTTTTAGAAAAGGCAGAGGAACCAGAGATCAAATTGCCAACATCCGTTGGATCATGGAAAAAGCAAGAGAGTTCCAGAAAAACATCTATTTTTGCTTTATTGACTATGCCAAAGCCTTTGACTGTGTGGATCACAATAAACTGTGGAAAATTCTGAATGAGATGGGAATACCAGACCACCTGACCTGCCTCTTGAGAAATTTGTATGCAGGTCAGGAAGCAACAGTTAGAACTGGACATGGAACAACATACTGGTTCCAAATAGGAAAAGGAGTACATCAAGGCTGTATATGGTCCCCCTGCTTATTTAACTTCTATGCAGAGTACATCATGAGAAACGCTGGGCTGGAAGAAGCACAAGCTGGGATCAAGATTGCCGGGAGAAATATCAATCACCTCAGATATGCAGATGACACCACCCTTATGACAGAAAGTGAAAAGGAACTAAAAAGCCTCTTGATGAAAGTGAAAGAGGAGAGTGAAAAAGTTGGCTTAAAGCTCAGCATTCAGAAAACAAAGATCATGGCATCTTCTCCCATCACTTCATGGGAAATAGATGGGGAAACAGTGGAAATGGTGTCAGACTTTATTTTTTGGGGCTCCAAAATCACTGCAGATGGTGATTACAGCCATGAAATTAAAAGACGCTTGCTCCTTGGAAGGAAAGTTATGACCAACCTAGACAGCATATTCAAAAGCAGAGACATTACTTTGCCAACAAAGGTCCATCTAGTCAAGGCTATGGTTTTTGCACATGTATGGATGTGAGAGTTGGACTGTGAAGAAAGCTGAGCGCTGAAGAATTGATGCTTTTGAACTGTGGTGTTGGAGAAGATTCTTGAGAGTCTCTTGGACTGCAAGGAGATCCAACCAGTCCATTCTAAAGGAGATCAGTCCTGGGTGTTCTTTGGAAGGACTGATGCTAAAGCTGAAACTTCAATACTTTGGCCACCTCATGCGAAGAGTTGACTCATTGGAAAAGACCCTGATTCTGGGAGGGATTGGGGGGCAAGGAGAAGGGGATGACAGAGGATGAGATGGCTGCATGGCATCACCGACTCGATGGACATGAGTTTGAGTAAACTCCGGGAGTTGGTGATGGACAGGGAGGCCTCACATGCTGCGATTCATGGGGTCGCAAAGAGTCGGACACGACTGAGTGACTGAACTGAACTGAACTAAACTAAACACCATTTGTAAATGAAGAGGAACCGTGCATATGGAGGGCCAACTATAAACTATACTCAGATTAACCCCACCACTGTTCAAGGGTCAATTGTACATACACAGCTATTACTATTAATCTATACACCTACATATAAATCTGGCAGGTGAGTTCTTTACCATTAGCACCACCTGGGAAGCCCTGCTGCTGCTGCTAAGTCACTTCAGTCATGTCCGACTCTGTGTGACCCCATAGACAGCAGCCCACCAGGCTCTCCCATCCCTGGGATTCTCCAGGCAAGAACACTGGAGTGGGTTGCCATTTCCTTCTCCAATGCATGAAAGTGAAAAGTGAAAGTGAAGTCGCTCAGTCGTGTCCGACCCTCAGCGACCCCATGGACTGCAGCACACCAGGCTCCTCTGTCCATGGGATTTTCCAGGCAGGAGTACTGGAGTGGGGTGCCCTGCACACATGTAAAATCTTTTTCAGGGGAGTTTTGATATTCTGAATTGTGGAGCAAAAGTGGATGATTCCTCTGTTGAGAAACATTGAGACTAGGATGAGTGCCTGGGATATTTGAAATAAAATGAATGAGAAGTTATTGATTCTTAATAGTGGTGGTGGGGGTGTGTGTGGGGAATACTATTTGAAGAGTTCAGCTGTCATTTCCTCAGTGCTCATTTAGGTATTTTAAGTATGCAAGATTTTAGACAAAGAAAATATGTATCTTCTATACTTACAGAAAATTTTTTACACAGACCTTATAAATAAAACCTTGTTTATTGCTTCCCAAAGGGTCAGTCCCTAAACATACTCTCTGCCTTCCATGAGGGCAGTGCCTCTCCTACGGTCAGTAAGCTCATGAGGGCAGGACATGTTTACTTTTGGTCACCATAAGTCCCCAGAGCCTGGTACACTGCCTGGTGCCCAAAAGTGCTCAGTCCACATCTATCCATGTAAAATTGTCAGATAAGTGAAGTCATTTTGAAATGCTGCATTTTATAGCTCAGATACTCTAAATGAAAAATGATGATTCCTCTGATGAGAAGTACTGAGACTAGGATGAGTGACTGGGATGTTTGAAATAAAATAAATGAAGAGTTATTGATTTTTAGTGGTGGTAGAGTGAATGGGGTGCAGGGACTATGCTGAACGGGATTCTTGACCAAGTGACAAACTAGAAACCCTAGGAGAACTAGGAGAACTTATATAGCAAACAAACATGCTGTTAAGGAATAGTTCTACCAGTGGGATTTTAAACCCTTGATGCGAATTTCAATAACATATCCTGCTTTCAGGTAGCAATTGTTTGAGGAACTGAGAATCTACAGGAGGACACCCACACTTCTACAGCGAAGTTCATGGTGGGGGCCCAAGGCTGGCTGTTACTGTGGTGATCTAAAAACTCACTGTGTAAGTGGGTTCAGTCTTCTGACCAGGGGAGGAATCATGTGTAAGGAAGACGTGAGAAAAACGAAACAAATCCTGACTTCACCTTTCAAAGAATAAATTTATAGTTTAGCAGCCACAAAAATGACCAGACCCAAGCCATTTGAGTAATTCCTGGTTATATGGAACCCAAACAGGTGAACTCACCAGGACTGGTTTATTGACTAGAATCACTATCCAGTCTGCACAATTGGTCGCAATCAGTTTTAAATCAGATCAAAATATGCATGAGGGACAAAGAAGGTGACTCAGTGGCTTACCTAAAACATAGTCACTTTCTAGGGATGAAAAAATATTTGTAGTTAAGCACACAAAAAAATCAGGATACAATGGAAAATAAAATCTCAGTATAGTATGTTAATGAATTATTGGATTACATTGATATATTTTTGATAAGAGCTGACAAACATTCTGATCTATTTGATGTATTTTCTTCCTTACCCACTACAGCATTTTTCATGATATTATGTTATTAATACAGGATTCCAAACCTTCATTAACCATTAGTTGCTTCCTGTGTTAAAGATAATGACTTCATATAGCAGGAAAGTTTGTTTTAGCTAACTGGCAGAGTATGTCTGCAAACAGGCAGCTGAATTGGACACAACTGAAAGATTTGGTTTTCAAATTTGCTATGGCTCATTAGGATAGTATTTGGAGCAGAGGGACAATTATTTCTTGGATCCTGGTGCTTGCATAGTTGTGTAAACAGGCCACAGAGGAATGGAATGACCATATCTTTTCCTCGAATCCATTTAACCATGCATGTATGCTTATGATTATTGTCTTTGGTGCCAGTGAACCTAAACACAAGAATATTATTTCTAAATGTTGCCAATATCCTTAATGGAACTACTTATAAAATGACAGTATATGAGGTAATTTTGCTATTATGTTGTTTTAACCCTTTTTTTGTTTAGTGTCAATCTCTAGCAGTTTCCCTTATTGCTAACTACTGCTGAAATGCATGGTACTCACAGAGGTACAACTCAGAACTGTCGGACCTGGATCCAGAATCTCGACTGAAACAGTCACGAGTGCTGACCTGGTCCTAGTCTCCTCTTCTTATTCAAAACTGGTCTCCCAATTGTGAAGACCCAAACTGGGAGGGTCTTCACTTGCAATTTTATGAGGACAATAGAAATAGCTGAGGAAGACTAAAATCATACGGTAGATTAGAATGAAAACTATACACAGTTTATCAGTAACTCAAGTCTTATTCTATATAATGGAATCCCTCAATGGGGGGCCATCCAGAGCCCAATTTATAATTTTAAAAAAATTAGGTAAATCTGCCAGCAGTTTTTCTATATAAGCAGGAATGAGACCTAGGAGTGTAAATACATGTGTGTGTGCTCAGTTGCATATGATTCTTTGAGACCCCATGGTCTGTAGCCCGCCAGGCTTCTCTGTCCATGGAGTTTTCCAGGGAAGAATACTGGAGTGGGTTGCCATTTTCTACTCCTATATATATGCTGTGCTGTGCTTAGTCGCTCAGTTGTGTCCAACTCTGTGACCCCAAGGACTGTAACCCGTCAGGCACCTCTGTCCATGGGGATTCGCCATGCAAGAATACCGGAGCGGGTTGCCATGCCCTCCTTCAGGGGATCTTTCCAATGCAGGGATTGAATTCAGGTCTTCCGCATTGCAGGCAGATTCTTTTATTAATTTTTTAATTAATTTATTTTAATTGGAGGATAATTACTTTACAATACTGTGATGGTTTTTTGCCATCCATCAACATAAATCAGCCACGGGTGCACATGTGTCCCCCATCCTGAACTCCCCTCCCACCCTATCCCTCTGGGTTGTCCCAGAGCACTGGCTTTGAGTGCGCTGCTTCATGCATCCAACTTGTACTGGTCATCTAGTTCACATATGGTAATATACATGTTTCAATGCTATTCTCAAATCATCCCACCCTCACCCTCTCCCACAGAGTCCAAAAGTCTGTTCTTTACATCTGTGTCTCTTTTGTTGCCCTGCATATAGGATTGTCGTTACCATCTTTCTAAATTCCCTGTATATACATTAATATGCAGTATTGGTGTTTTCCTTTCTGACTTACTTCACTCTGTATAATAGGCTCCAGTTTCATCCACCTCATTAGAACTGACTCAAATGTGTTCCCTTTATAGCTGAGTAATATTCTATTGTGTATATGTACCACAACTTCCTTATCCATTTGTCTGCCATTGGACAGCTAGGTTGTTACCATGTGCAGGCAGATTCTTTACCATCTGAGCCACCAGGGAAGCCCACTCCTATACACACACACACACACACACACACATATATATATATGTAATGTGTATATATTATACATATATGTAATTGTGGTAAAAATATATATAACATAAAATTTACCATTTTAATTATTATGTGTATAGTTATTGACATAAGGTACATTCACAATGTCATACCACCATCACCATTATCAATTTCCAGAACTTTTTAATCATCTCAAAGTGAAACTCTGTACCCTTTAAGCAATAACCCTTCACCCCGTCTTCCAAATCCTGACAACCATCATTCCAGTTTCTGTCTTTATGATTTTGCATACTCTTGGTATCTCATGTAAGTGAAATCATACGACATTTGTCCTTTTGTGTCTGGCTTATTTCATTTAGCATAATATTTTCAGTTTTCATCCATGTTATTATATGTATCAGTTTCCTTCCTCTTTAAAGCTGAATGATATTCCACTGCATGTCTTACTACACTTAGTTCATCTATCAATAGACACTTGGTTTGTTTATATCTTTTGTCTGTTGTGAATAGTACTGCTATTAACACGTGTGTACAATTATCTCTCCAGGACATTGCTTTCAATTTGGGGAGTATATACACAGAAATTACTGGATCATATGATAATTCTGTTTTTAAGTTTTTGAGGAGCCTCCAAACTGTTTTCCATAGTGACTGTACTATTTTATATGTGGAGTATGTATATCTTTTTTATATGTAATTCATTTATTGGTTTTTGGTTGCACTATGTTTTTGTGGCCGTGTGAGGGCTTTCTCCAGTTGTGGAGAGCGGGGGCTACGCCTGGTTGTGGTGCACAGGCTTCTCATTGTGGTGGCTTCTCTTGTGAGGCATGGGCTCTAGGCGCTCAGGCTTCAGTAGCTGCTGCATAGGGGCTCATGAGCTGTGGCTCGAAGGCTCTAGAGAAAGGGCTCAATAGCTGTGGGGCACAGGCTTCAGTTGCCCCGTGCCATGTGGAATCTACCCGGACCAGGGATCGATCCCACAACCCCTGCATTGGCAGGCAGACTCCCATCCACTGTACCACAGGGAAGTCCTGGAGTATATCTTTTTTGATGCAACCTCTTTTTGACATGAAAATGTAAGGCAAGCAGTTCCTCTGTCCTGGAAGAAGATGTTGGAAGTCTCTCTTCCTTTAGTGTTCAGAGCAGGGGTAAAAGAGGTGGATTAATGGGGCCTTATTGATGCAAAAAGGTCTATATCTTAGTCCCTTTATCATCTGTGTTTTATCCACTAGTGTTTTCTGCATTGGACAGAAAGAGGAACACCTCGACATGTCCCATGCTGCTCCATTAAACTCTATGGCTGTAGAACCCCAGAGAGAAACTGTTAAAATTTCCTATCATCCTATGGGCTCTGGTATAAAAAAGTTGGCAGGGCACAAAATTAACATCTTTTCTTGATAAAAAATAGTGTGACAACATTAAGTTCCATATTAATGGAAGAAATACTTTGGTACTCATTGGAACAGTACTTTGGGTATAAAAAATGACATGAGGAATAGTGTTGCAATCTGAGTCCTATTTGAAACAATGATGCCACCATTTCATTTGTCTGAATGGAACCTAACATGGTAGAAAAGAGATTAGGAAGGAGATTTCGATTCATTTTTAGGTCCTGCTTTTAAAATTAAGCCATTTTATCTCTTTTAAATGTGCCCCCTACCCTTCCCACACACCAGAGTCTCCTAAAATAGTTTTTTCTACATGAGTGATTAGTTTCCTTCTCTATACAGATTTTGGGGGAATTGTCATTTTGTGCCTATGAAACAAAAGAAAATTTGATTCAGAAGATTAAAAACACATTCTTGCCTGCTCTAATTATAAAGATTAAAAGCATCGGGCCTCATCTCAACAGTGAACTTAGAGGATAAATATATGTTTGTCCAGATGTTTACCAAGCTCGAGAGAGCAGTTTCATTTGTTCTGAACCCATGCACACGGAGCCTTCCACATGCTGGGTCCTGATGCCCTCCGCTGCATCTCTGTGCTGTCCGGCTTGTGTGGAAGGACAGTGACACAACTCCAGGACGAGGGCTTTGTCGGTGTCAAGAGGCACTAGACTTGAGCTATTTAAGTGGCACAAATAAGAAACATAATGTGTGTCTTTTTGTGAGTGTTTATGTTTGTGTTTCATTCTACTCAGATGAATAAAAGACTTCTCTTCCACATCTGAGTAAATGAAATGATCAAGTAAGAATGTGCCCCACATGTGTTCAAAAGCCAAGGAAATGGCTAGCTATATTTAGGATCTTATTCACTGTAATAACACTAAAAATACTTTTTAATTGGCCCAGTTACTTCCTGATCAGTGAGATCTCCTATATAGTTTTTTAATTATCTAGGTCCTCATGATGGTTAATTTTATGTGTCTACTTGGAGGTGTTTTGGGGTGAGATTAACATCTAAATCAGTGAACTTTGCATGGAGCAGGTTGTCTTTCATGTTATGGGTGGGCCTCACTCATGCAGTTGAAGGCCTGAGTGGAACGAAAAGATTGATGTCGCTGGGCAAGGGGGAATTCTCTGGAAGACTGCCTTTGGACTTCATCGGCACCATCTTGGGAATGCAGTCTGCCAGCTCACACTGCAGATTTTGGGCTTGCCAGCCTCCGTAATCGTGGAACCAATTTTTTTTTTTTTTATATAACACACAAACCTCTCACTCTCTCTCTCTCCCTCTCCTACTGGTTCTGTTTCTACAGACAGCCCTGACTAATATGCTTCCTTTCCTATATTTACATTTCCCTTCTGTCCCCGAATTTCTACATTTTGTAAAGTGAACTCAGATCAATATTTTATGCTTTTTCTTCTTTGAGTGGTAAACTAAGATGACTTGTTCTATATAATAAAAAAATAGATGTAAGAATATATAGGGATAAGTAGATGAGAATATATCAGGCAGGGTTCTAGCAAGAAATAGAATTCTACCCCAAAGAATTTAACCAAAAAATGATTATTTACAAAAGTATAGACACAGTTAAGGGAACTATAACTAGGAATAGTGAAAACCTCAGGGAACCAACATTAGCAGGAAGGTTACCACCCAACAGCCTGAAGGGACAAAGGCCATGTTTCCAGAGCCCATGAATCTTGGAGGGGCTGCCTGGCAGCGGCTGCTGTATGAGGAGGAGGTGGCCACAGTCAGACTATGACTGAAGCAAGGAGCAGAGAAAGAAATACCCTGATCTTTCTCCCATCCTTTCTCTGATCTCCTGCCACTGCCTCCTGTTGTCTGAACACAACCAGATGTCAATGGCCAGGAACTGGGAGATGCAGTCTAGAGAGCCCAGCCTCCTGGGGGCACATGACAGTGTAGAGGGGATAGATCTGGGGAGACAAATGGGATAGCTTGCAGATCTTCAAAATAGCCCAAAAGATTTTGCTAAGGACTGAAGAATAATCACCCTTCACCTCCAGTTGACCTCCCAGCTTTGATGACTGAAGAAAGCCTCTCCCAGCTCTGTGCATGAGCTTTTTCTTTCTGGAAACCTGCTTTTTTCTAGAGGGATCAGTATGATTCTACTCACTGGATGTAACACGAAAATTTATAAACCATGGAAAGAACTTTCCAGAACAGCTGTGAGTGATAAGACTGGATGGAATCAGCAAGAGGCCTATTTGCAGAGCATGAGAGAGGAGCCTGAGGAGCTCAGAAGTTGAGCCTGATTCTGAGGCTTCAAGTATTTAATTGAAAACAGAGCAGGCAGTCAGTGAACACAAATGAGTGCAAAGGAAAGAAATGCTGATTACTTACAAAGATGCCCTGATGTTCTAAATCCCAATGTTCATCCATTCCTTTGGGTAAAAGCATCTTATTTTAAAAAGCAGACTCTTTGTGTAAGTTGCAGGAGGGTGGGTGGTACAGTTGTGTGGCCAACTCTGTCTTAGGAATTAACTTTTGAGATTATTTTCCATAAAAGAGGAGGTTGGAATTGATGAAGGTACATTTTGTATTCTTCACAGAATATTCTCCCAAGGTCAGCATGAGATTACAAAGGCTCCAATCAGCTGGTGAGACTCTTTTGGCCTTGTTTGCTTCTCAGTGTGGGACTTCATATATAAAGCAGAGAGAAAGTAGCTGAAGAAATAATTGTTGAATGTATCTGTTCAGTCCCTATGGTTATCACCAATCACATGTCTTAGTCTGCTCAGGCTGTTATAACAAAATACTATAGATCAGGTGATGAGATGATTAGATAGCAAAATTGAGTTTAGCTAGTGAAGTTGAGGTAAGACTGCTGATTCCATCCAATCTTATCACCCACAGCTATTCCATTACCGACTCAACAGACCTAAGTTTGAGCAAACTCCAGGAGACAGTGAAGGACAGGGAAGTCTGGCATGCTTCAGTCCATGGTGTCACAGAGAGTCAGACACCACTTAGCTACTGAACGGTAAACAACAAATAGATCAGGTGGCTTAGAGAACAGACATTGGTTTCTCAGGATTCTGGAGGCCACAAAGTCCAAAATCCAGGTGCGAGTCAATTTAGTTCCTGGTGAGGACCCACTTCTTGGTTTGCAGCTGGCTGCCTTCTTACTGTGTCCTCATGTGGTAGGAGGTCTGGTGTCTCTTTCTCTTCTTACAATGACACTAATCCCATCATGAAAGCCACAGCCTCATGACGTCATCTTGCCCTAATCACCTCCCAAAGGCTCGTTCTGCAAACACTATCATGTTGGGAGTCAGGACTTCAACATATAAATTTTTGGGGGGACACAAACATTTGGTCCTTGATGAGATGGTGACTTGTACCATCTGTGAAGATGTTTGCAAAATTGCTGCCAGGAGTATTGCTAAAATGTTAGTGTTTTTCCTTCAGCTTCACTTTGATCCATTATTCTAGTGTTTTAAATCATTGGTTTTACACATACAGAGATTAAATGTATTGCATCTTACTTCACTGGCAAAGGAAGTATGTGGTCCTCCAGCTCAGCAACAGATGGCCAAAGTTTACAAAACCACTAAGAAAACATACTCAATGCATTAAAACAAAGTTCACTGCTAACACTGAACTGTTTCTTTTATATTTTGATCCATAAGGTAACAGCTCTCTAATCTGGAAAAAAGAAAACACTGAACATCATTTAAAAAGAACCAACACCCTCTTTAGCTGTTCAGAGCAGTTTCTGTTTTTGGATTAAAAGGCACTAAGTAAAATACTTCTAAGGGAACAGTTACATGAGGCAACCTTGAAGAGAAAATTGCTGACATGAATGGTATTCTACTGTATTCAGTGTGATAAAAATTGAATTATCTTCCTTATAATACTTTGTGAATAAAAATTTGCTAGGCAACATGACAGTAATGAAAAATCTGGAAAAGAATTAGAAAATAATTACTGTTTACATGAAAGCTATTCAATTATTTATGCAAGAAAATCTCTCAACTTCACTATGATGTCATTCTCCAAAGTGAAAATGTACACTTGAATGTCTGTTTTTGGTCTATAACTCTATCCTTATATCTACATCTCTCTCCCTTATAGATGTTATTCTCATGGTTAATCAGAATGCCTCAGGATTTGTAGAAATAAGAAATCTAGGGAGAGGGACTTCCCTGGCAGTCTAGCAGTTAAGACTGGTTCCTCTTCCAATGCATGGTGGACGGGTTTGATCCCTGGTTGGGGAACTAAGAGACCACATGCCATGCAGTGTGGCCAAAATTTTTTTTATAAAAATAAAAGAAATCTAGGAAGAAAATACCTTTCTGACATCACAATCTATTCATTTATTTATTTACATGTAATTGATCAAAGTAAATTTTTGAGAGATTAAAACTATTATTCTCTGTGTCTGCAATAGGGTGATCAGAAGCTCTAGAGAGAGAGCACAGGTATGTCTGTGATTCCCTTTGTACACCGTCTGACCCACTGCCATGACTTCAGGTATTTTCATGATTGTGAAGGTGAAGAACGAGGGCACCAAGTGAAGTTTGGAGTCATGGTTCAGAGGCAAAGGAGTGGCTCTAAAGCAGGGCCTGAGGGTCCATGTGAAAGAGATGAAACAAGCAACCTTTCTGGTAGACACTTCAGTCCTTGATGGAAGACTGTGTTTCCAGAAATTGAATTGAAACCTCCACTTGGGAAATTTAAAGGGAAGAATGGATCACATTGCCTGTGATTTTTTTAACATGATAATGACTCTTAGTACCTAGAATAAGGAAATAAGAGATTACCATGACGTAACACAAGAATGGAGAATCAGGAAGACTAAAACAATGAAACAGACAGATTGACATCATGCCACAGGGTATATATTCTTTCTTAAAAGTTCAAAGATGCTACAATTTCTGTGGCATATATAACCCTCCCAATAATCCCTAAGAGGGCTTCCCAGGTACTCAGTGGTAAAGAATCTGTCTGCCAAGCAGGGAACCCAATTTTCAGTCATTTGAATGTATCCTAAGGCAATTATGCTAGTTAGATCATATGAGATGATTTCATATGGGAAACACACATTTGAATTAAATACAGTGATGATAACAATGATATGCATTGAATGCTTAACATATGCCAGACTTTTCTAACTGCGTTACTTCTATCAACTAATTTCATCAAGGAGAGAGAACAAACATCACAAAAATATAAATTTTATTGTTGGCAAAGTAATTCACTTAAAAAATGTATCTGCCAAATATAATAAGGTGAAAATAAAACACTGTGGTCCCCTGGATCACTGGTGACACAAAGAGGTTTGATATTTATAATGTCTACCTTGGACAAGGGATTGACATCTGGAATATACAGAGAAACTTCTGCATATCTACAACAACAAAATAATCCAATAGAAAAATGGGCAAAATGTGGAAGAGGATGTTTACAGAAGAGGAAACTCTTCAAGGTAAAAAACAGATGGACAGATGCTCTAACTATTAATAAAGGAAATGAAAATAAAATAATGAGATATCACATTGTGCCCATTAACTAGGCAATAATCAGAGAGATGGATGTTGCCTACTGTTGTGAGGATTGTGAGATTAGGAGCATCCTGGCCTTCTGGTGAAAGAGTAGACTGGGCAGCCATCTGTGAGGCAGTGACACTCCTCAGCCCAGCTGAGTGTATGTCTATGCCTGTTGAGGCAGGAGGCAATCAGATGTCCTTCATCAGAAGCAGATGGATAAAATGTAAGGGTGAACCCCCCCGGAGAACCACACTCCAGCTAGAAGCAACGGATTCGATTTTCATATAAGAGCATGGGTAGATCTTAAAGTTATAGCACTGAGTGAGCAAAGAAACAGATGCGATATATAACATAATTATATTTTTATAAATAAAAGATATATCCTAAACTATTTAACACTTAGAAAAAACATAATGAAAAACTTCCTGATATTACATTTGGCAATAATTGTTTGGCTATGATATCAAAAGCTCAGGCCATGAAAGAAAAAAGTTGATAACTTGGACTTCATAAAATTATAAACTTTTGTATACCAAAGGACACTGTCAAGAGAGTGAAAAGGCAACCCATGGAATGGGAGAAAATATTTGCAAATCATATGTATCTGATAAGGCGTTAATACCTGGGATATTAAAAAAACTCCTACAACTCAACAACCAAAAAATGAACAACCTAATTTAAAAATGGGCAAAGAAATTGAATAGACACAATGCCAAAGAAAATATGCAAACAGCCAATAATCATATTTAAAAATCCTCAACATCACTAGTCATTAGGGAAGTGCACATTCAAACCATGGTAATAAATCACTTCACACCTATTAGGAGGGCTATTATTAAAAGAAAAACAAACCAGAAAATAGCAAGTAGTGGGGAAGATGTGGAGAAACTGGAAACCTATGTATCACTGGTGAGGATGTAAAGTGGTAGATCCATTGTGAAGAAAGAGTATGGTGGTTCTTCAGAAAATTAAACGTAGAATTGCCATTCGATCCAGCAATTACCCTTCTGGGTATATACCACAAAGAAGTGAAAGCAGGAACCTGATCAGATATTTGTATACCTATATTCATAGCAGCGTTATTCACAATAGCCAATCAGTGGAAACAATCCAAGTGTCCATCAACAGATGAATGAATGGACAGAGTGTGGTACAGACAAAGAACAAAATATTATTCAGCCTGAAAAAGGAAGGAAATTCTGACTCATGCTACAATGTGGATACACTTCAAAGATGTTATATTAAGTGAAATGTTAGTCACAAAAGAACAAATGTTGTCTGATACTTATATGAGGGACCTGAAGTAGTCAAATTCGTAAAGAGAGAAAGCAGTATGATGGTTGTCAGGGTTTGGAGGGAGGGGAAATGGGGAGTTATTGTTTAACGAATGCAGAGTTTCAGTTTGGTGGAAAAAATATGGAGATAGATGGCTGTGATACTTGCATCACAAGTGTATGCATCACATATACTCTAATTTCTATTGCAAATGCATTTACTGCAACTGAATATACACTTAAAGTGGTTAAAATGGTAAATTTTATGTTATGTATATTTTATCACAATTTGAGAAGTGAAAAATAAATTTAGAAAGACAGAAAGATTCTGCACTTCCAATTCACGGGGCATGGGTTCAATCCCTGGTCAGGGAAGATCCCACATGACATGTGGTGTAGCCAAAAAGTTAAAAAAAAAAAAAAAGACAAAAATATATGTAGTTTTGATGGTTTCAGGGAAGTGTTTCAGAGATGTTTCAGAGAAGAGTGCAGCAATTTTTTTTTAAGAAGATGGGAGGAGATGGGAGTTTATGTCTTACTGATGTGAAGCAGTCAAAACATGTAATAATTCAGTGGTTGATGTTACACAGATTTTAAAATTAATGAGTTAATTAGTTCAAGAATAATTTTTAAGAGAAAATATATATTCACACAAAAGAGCAAATACCCATTTCAAGGTATTTGTAAAACACACTAGGATGTTTGATGTGGGGAGGGGAAATGGGTTGGTTACAAGGATAAAAGGGAATAAACAAATAAGTGGAAAAGGAGACTGGAAACACACTTGTAATCTCTCAATTCAGTTTAATAAATACTTATTAAGGCTCTACTTTTTCCAGACACTTTATTTGCTCTTTCTGATGGTATCCAAACCTAAATATGATTTATGAACATGGGGTAATGAGACTGTTTATTAATTTTAGTCAGAGAATTTCATGTGCCACAAGAATAGAGATAAAAATAAATATTTATTACTGGAGGAAAGTTCCTTCTGAGATCTCTTATCTTTTTTATATGGAAAGATAAACTGACATATAATAAATGAGATTCTATCTTCAATGTAGCTTTTATCTCAAGCAATGATATTAAACCATTACAAGCTAAGAAATATAATTAAAAATAAGCCATAACATAAAAAATATGATAGATTTGGGGAAGATAAAATGTTATTTGGATTATTTGTGTATCAGTCTTTTATAAAAATAAAGCCTTAGAAGTACATTTATCTATTTCTAAGCCCAATTACTACAAATTCAACATGCCCTAATAAAATTCATCCTTAATAATTCTCAACCACTCATTAAGTCAGAAAATATTTATTAAATTCCTACCATGTGCCAGACACTGGGGCTCAATTACCATTCTACACCATAACTTTCAAACTTATATCTCTACCCCAGGTTTCTCTGAATTCCAAACCTATAGCATAGTCTTCTTTATGTGACTTGACTCTATCAAAAGAACTGTAAACCCAACATGTCCCCCCCAAAAAATCCTTTGTTATTCAGCCCCCCAAAAATGTTCTTTCAGTTATTTTTCTCTAGAAGAATAGTTCCACAATCCATCTCATTGGCACAAGCCAGAATCTTGGTGATTCTGGAATCATGATAAGGGATTATCCTGATCACTCTCTCTGTCATTTGTCTTATTCAGTCAATTACCACGTCATATTGATTTTATTTTTTAAGTATTTCCCCAATGCATTCACTTTCCTCCACCTTCAGTTGCCATCACAGTCCAAGCTACATTATTATCTCTGATTTCTTGATGGGGCTCTATGCCAAAAATATACCCAGCCCTTCCAAATCATTCTCTACACTGAAACCAAATCTAGTCACATCATTTCCTATCCCTCCTTCCCTCCTAAAAATCAATGTCTCTTAAGTTGGAGAAAGCAGTCTTTAAGGTGGCCAGTGATGCTTTCATAGCATGCTCCTACCTTCTCTTTGTCCTCTCATCCTTCTCTCCTTCATTCTCTTTGCTCTTCCACAATGGCTTTCGAGTTAAGTCCCTCATATGCACCATGCTGCCTCCATCCATAGGATCTGTGGACATGATCTTCTCATAGATTGGAATATTCTTCCACTTCTTCTTTCTCCCCTTTTCCTTTTCCTTGTATAGCTCATCCACTCACTCACAAATGCTTATTGAAAACCTATTGCTGCAGCCAGGTGCCCCTGGCTCAGTGATAAACTCCCCACCCTCTTGAAGGTTTCATTTTAGTGAGTTGAATTTAAGACTCTGGTGTATTAACTCTGACTGAGCTCAATGTTCCTTCTTCAGAGAAGTCTTATCAAAGTCTGAACAAAGAGATCAGGTCTCTTTGATACAAGTTCTCAAAACCCCATGTACTCCTTGCTAGTACTAAGTCAACTCAAAATGCGTTAAAGACTTGAAAGTAAGACCTGAATCCATTAAAAGTTCTAGAACAAGACATAAGCTCCTTGACAGCAGTTTTGGCAATTATTTTTTAGAGTTCAAAGCAAAAGCAAAGGCAAAAAAGCAAAAGTAAACAAGTGGGACCACCTCAAACTAAAAAAGCTTTTGTTTAGTCAAGGAAACCGTCAACCAAATAAAAAGGCAACATACTGAATGGGGTAAAATACTTGCAAATCATCTATTTGATACAGGAGTTAATATCTAAGAGATCAGGACTCTGTTACAAGTTCTCAAAACCCCATGTACTGTTTGCTAGTACTTAGGCACAGATGGAAGGGTAACTTCCCTGGAGAGTTATGGGGTCCAGAGCTCCATGGAGAGGCAGATGTGTGTGGTGGTCATGCCTGGGGAGATCTCCCTAATGGTCTCAATTTTTCTGTGAGTCATAGTCTAGACCTGCTATGTCTAGGACCGTAGCTGCTCACCACATGGGACTACTGAGCCCTTTGAATGTGGCCAGTCTGAAGAGATGGGTTATAAGTGCAAAATACACATCAGATTTTGAAGATTTTTAATTATAAAAAGTAATGTGATATATCTCATTTTATAAAATTTCCATGAACACAGCATCAGTGAATACTGAACCATTGCTTCTAGGGGAAATATAGGGTTGGGTTCCTGAGAATCTCTGGTTATGACATTTCCACCAATTGATCAATACATAATCTTGATTTATGTGTGTTCCTATGTAAAGACACCTTATTTAATATCTCTTATCTCATTAACATTAAACTCATGGCCAACAGCACTGTAACTCATGACGAATGAAGCTTATCTAACACACATATTTTTTCCATAAGCACATCACAGTCTTCTTGTGTTCAAGATCAGTAGACAGCACTTCAAATTATGCTTCAGTTCAGTTCAGGTCAGTCGCTCAGTCGTGTCCAACTCTTTGCAACCCCATGAATTGCAGCACGCCAGGCCTCGCTTAGGAGTCAGTTTAGACAAGAGACTTACCAACAAAAAAACCCCACAAATATAAAAAATGTGGCACTAAGTAGACTGCAAAAAGGACACTGTTTATATAGGATGAGAGCCGAAACAGAAGGCAGAGCATTGCCTTGTTTGACCTCAGCTGGCATGTGAATCAGGTGATTCAGATTTTTTACCACTCTTCACATGCACACAAATTGAGGGTAAAACAAATTTTAATGAGCAGGCAAATTTACAAAAACAGAATCAGTGATCCACCAAAAACTTGTTCAAATTAATAAATGATTCACTAAAGTGACAGGATACAAAATCAATATACAGAAATTTGTTGCATTTCTATACACTAATAACAAACTATCAGAAAGATAAATTAAGAAAACTAGAGTTGGACATGACAGTAATTGAACAACTATCCATTTATAATTGTATCAAAAGAATAAAATACCTAGAAATAAATGTAATCAAGGAGCTGAAAGACCCCCTACACTGAAAACTATAAAACATTGATGAAAAAATTGAAGAAGATAATGAGATGGTTGGATGGCATCACCGACTCAATGGACATGAGTTTGAGCAAATTCTGGGAGATAGTGAAGGACAGGGAAGCCTGGTGTGCTGCAGTCCATGGGATCACAAAGAATCAGACATGACTTAGCAACTGAACAAGAACAAACAGTCCTAAAATTCATAGAAAACCAAAAAACCCCCAAATAACCAAAGCAATTTTGAGAAAGAAGAATAAAGCTGGAGGCATCACACTCCCTAACTTCAAGTGATATTACAAAACTATAGTAATCAAAATAGTATGACATTGGCATAAAAACAGACACGTAGATCAATGGAACAGAATAGAGAGCTCAGAAATAAACCAACACATATGTAGTCATTTAATTTATAACAAAAGAACCAAGAATATATAGTGGGGAAAGAGCAGTCTCCAACAAATTGTGTTGAGAAAACTGAACAGCTCTTTGCAAAAGAATGAAACTGGACTACTATGTAACACCATAAACAAAAGTCAACTCAAAATGCATTAAAGACTTGAAAGTAAGACCTGAAACCTTTAAAAGATCTAGAACAAAACATAAACTCCTTGACATCAGTCTTGGCAATTATTTTTTGGATTTCAAAGCAAAAACAAAGTCAAAAAAGCAAAAATAAACAAGTGAGACTACCTCAAACTAAAAAAGCTTTTGAAAAGAACCTGTGTCCACCAATGAGTGGACAAGGAAAATGTGATAAATATACATATCAGTTAAGTTCAGTTCAGTCTCTTAGTGGTATCCAACTCTTTGCAACCCCATGGACTGCAGCACACCAGGCTTCCCTGTTCATCACCAACTCCCGGAGATTGCTCAAACTCATGTCCATCAAGTGGGTGATGCCATCCAACCATCTCATCCTCTGTGGTCCCCTTCCCCTCCTGCCTTCAATCTTTCCCAGCATCAGGGTCTTTTCCAATGAGTCAGTTCTTCACATCAGGTGGCCAAAGTATGGAGTTTCAGCTTCAGCATCAGTCCTTCCAATAAATATTCAGGACTGATCTCCTTCAGAATGGACTGGTTGGATCTCCTTGCAATCCAAGGGACTCTCAAGAGTCTTCTCCAACACCACAGTTCAAAAGCATCAGTTCTTCGGCACTCAACTTCCTTTATAGTCCAGTTCTCACATCCATACATGAATACTAGAAAAACTGTAGTTTTAACTAGATGGACCTTTGTCGGCAAAGTAATGTCTGTGCTTTTTAATATACTGTCTAGGTTGGTCCTTACCTTGTCTTCCAAGAAACAAGCATGTTTTAATTTTATGGCTGCAGTCACCATCTGAAGTGATTTTGGAGCCAAAGAAAATAAAGTCTGTCCCTGTTTCCATTGTTTCCCCATCTATTTGCCATGAAGTGATGGGACCGGATACCATGATTTTAGTTTTCTGAATGTTGAGTTTTAAGCTAAGTTTTTCACTCTCCTCTTTCACTTTCATCAAGAGGCTCTTTAGTTCTTCTTTGCTTTCTGGCATAAGGGTGGTGTCATCTGTATATCTGAGGTTATTGATATTTCTCCTGGAAATCTTGATTCCAGCCTTTGCTTCATCCAGCCTGGCATTTCGCATGATGTACTCTGCATAGAAATTACATAAGCAGGGTGACAATATACAGCCTTGACATACTCCTTTCCCAATTTGGAACCAGTCCGTTGTTCCATGTCTGGTTCTCACTGTTGCTTCTTGACCTGCAAACAGATTTCTCAGGAGGCAGGTCAGGTGGTCTGGTATTCCCATCTCTTTAAGAAATTTTCAGTTTGTTGTGATCCACATAGTCAAAGGCTTTGGTGTAGTCAATAAAGCAGAAACAGATGTTTTTCTGGAACTTTCTTGATTTTTTGATGACGCAATGGATGTTGGCAATTTGATCTCTGTTTCCTCTGCCTTTTCTAAATCCAGCTTGAACACCTGGAAGTTCTCAGTTCACGTACTGTTGAAGCCTGTCTTAGAGAATTTTCAGCAATACTTTGCTAGCGTGTGAGATGAGTGCAATTGTGCAGTAGTTTGAACATTCTTTGGCATTGCCTTTCTTTGGAATTGGAATGAAAACTGACCTTTGCCAGTCCTGTGGCCACTGCTGAGTTTTCCAAATTTGCTGGCATATTGAGTTCAGCACTTTCACAGCATCATCTTTTAGGATTTGAAATAGCTCAACTGGAATTCCATCACCTCCACTAGCTTTGTTCATAGTGATGTTTCCTAAGGCCCACTTGACTTCACATTCCAGGATGTCTGGCTCTAGGTGAGTGATAACTCCATCATGGTTATTTGGGTCATTAAGATCTTTTTTGTATAGTCCTTCCATGTATTCTTGACACCTTGTCTTAATATCTTCTGCTTCTGTTATACCATACCATTTCTGTCCTTTATTGTGCCCATCTTTGCATGAAATGTTCCCTTCGTATCTCTAATTTTCTTGAAGAGATCTCTAGTTTTCTGCATTCTATTGTTTTCCTCTATTTCTTTGCATTGATCACTGAGGAAGGCTTTCTTATCTCTCCTTCCTATTCTTTGGAACTCTGCATTCAAATGGGTATATCTTTCCTTTTCTCCTTTGCCTTTAGCTTGTCTTCTTTTCTCAGCTATTTGTAAGACCTCTTCAGACAGCCATTTTGCCTTTTTGCATTTCTTTTTCTTGGGGATTATCTTCATCACTGCCTCTTGTAAAATGTCATGAACCTCCACCCGTAGTTTTTAAGGCACTCTGTCTACCAGATCTAATCCCTTGAATTTATTTGTAACTTCCATTGTATAATCGTAAAGGATTTGATTTAGGTCATACCTGAATGGTCTAGTGGTTTTCCCTACTTTCTTCAATTTAAGCCTCAATTTAAATATACGTATATATGGACTATTATTTAGTTTTAGAAATGAATAAAATCATTCACAACATCTTAGGTGGACCTTAAGGGCATTATATTAAGTGAAATAAGTCAGGCAGAAGACGACAAATACCATATGATGTCACTTACATCTGAACTCTAAAAACAAACAAATCTCCCCAAAAACCCAAACTCACAGATACAGAGAACAGTTTGGTAGTTGCTAGAGGCAGGACTGGATGATGGGTGAAATGGTAAAAGGAATTAAAAGATACAAACTTCTAGTTATATAATAAATAAGTTGTGAGGTGTAATGTATAGCATGGGGACTACTGTTAATAATATGATATTGCATATTTGAAAACATATGCAAATCCTTAAAGTAAATCTTAAAAGTTCTCATCACAAAAAAGAATTCTGTAAGTGTGGTGAGAGACAGTTTGCAATATATACAAATATCGAATCATTTTGTTATATACTTAAAACTAACATAATGTTGTATGTTAATTGTACCTCAAAGAAACTATTTGAAAAACAGAATCAGTGGATAATAAGGGTCCAAGAAGACAATGGCACCCCACTCCAGTACTCTTGCCTGGAAAATCCCATGGATGGAGGAGCCTGGTGGGCTGCAGTCCATGAGGTCGCTAAGAGTCAGACACGACTGAGCGACTTCACTTTCACTTTTCACTTTCATGCATTGGAGAAGGAAATGGCAACCCACTCCAGTATTCTTGCCTGGAGAATCCCAAGGATGGGGGAGCCTGGTGGGCTGCTGTCTATGGGATCGCACAGAGTCGGACACGACTGAAGCGACTTAGCAGCAGCAGCAGCAGCATATTAGATATATTGAACTAAACAAAAAATATTATTAATACTAATTTCACCTATTTCTTTGTACTTTTTAATTTGGCTGCTAGGAAACTTGAAGTTATACAAGTAGCTCACATTACATTTCTATCCGACTCACTGGGCTAGATCATCTGTTAAGAGAGGGCGTCAGAAAAGGGTCTTGAGCACCTTCTTTGAAATTTTCTAAGGCCCCTCGAGGGTCTGCAAATAGCCAGATACACACAAAAGGCTACAAACAAGGTTAACAGAAAGCTTAGAGTTCTGGCCGAATTTACAGAGTTTGACAAGAGTTATAGAATAAAGTCAGAGGAAAAGTATTTTTCTTATCCTACAAACTATCCTTGAAGCTTCAAGTCCATCAGGAACCATTAATAACCAGCTCTGAGTCTGGTTCATTGCCCTGGGCCAAGCTCCTCCAGCTTGGCTCCCAAATCCTCCAGGTACCTCAGGTGTGAGAAGGAGGTGGGGACGGGTCTGTGTCCCTCCCACCTCTCAGGAGTGTTCTGAGCAAGAATTGTTTAATATATAAGACTCCTTTTATTTCTTTATTTTAAAGAATTTTTTTTTTGCTTGTTTTTTAATGAATTTATTTATTCTTTGGCTACCTTGAGTCTTCATTGCTGCATGCAGGCTTTCTCTAGTTGCAGCGAGCAAGGGTTTCTCTCTTGTTGTGGAGCACGGGTTCTAGGGCACGTGGGCTCAGTAGTTGTAGCTCATGGGCTTAGTTGCTATTGGCAGGCAGGTTCTTAACCACTCGACCACTAGGGAAGTTCTATAAGGCACCTTTTAAGGGATGGGATTCTGCAGCTAAAATCAAGTTTGAAAGCCTTTGCCCCAAGTCCTGATAGTGAAAACTGAAGAGGCATACAGAAGAGCCCATCAGGAGGCCTGAGGTTGGAGGTGGCAACCAAGCACAGCTACGGGCCTCTCCCCCTGGGGCAAGGTGACCCTGAAAGGAATACACTTTGCATTAGGTGACTAACTCCAGTGTTTCTGCCTTGGAAAAGCAGGTTAGATTTTAAGTGTGTCTGAAAATACTGTTTTCATTATCAGCCATTAGATACTCAAGAACAGAATGAAACTTCCAAACTAGATTCCCACTCACATTTACTTCTTGACTCCCCTCAACATTGCTGGAGGTATATTCTATAGACAGAAGACTACCGCATACTGAGATGGTATTTATCTTGAGTTTGATGAGCAGAAAAGAAAATTAAAGGATAAGATTATCTGTTTTTTTTTTTTTTTTTAAGATGGCTACTTAAAAACACGGGTCGATACACTATACCAATTTCTCCACATAATTCCCTCTTTTGGAAATACCTGTTCTACCTTACTTCAGTCCCTTTTTGGTTTGCAGTGTAACATGATTTAAGGAAATTTACTTGGAATGTAAGTTGCTGAAAATTTTGTACATACTGAATAATAGTGGTCATGATTTTTATTCTTCTTTCTGTATTTGCAGAATTCTACTCTTGCTATAATGAGTTTTAAATTTCCTTATATTCTTATTCTGTAAGTGGCTTACATTTCCATAACAATAGCCCAAATAGTGAATTTAACAAATTGTAGACTGTAAAAAGGAATTCACTTCTTACCAGCCTTAAAGAAACATTCCTATTGTCTCATTGGGTACTATTGTGTTCTTTCCTGTACTAGAGGAAAATTCTATATTTCGTATAACGTGAGGTGCATGCATCTTTATAAAATGTCATTCTATATCTTTTTAAGGAAACACATCACATCCTTGCTGAATTATTGTTTAATGTATACATCACAACCTTGATTTCTCAGTGCCTATTTTCTAGAAGGACACAAAATAACTATGACCCATACTCTCCTTATTTGAACACATATGGATCATGTTTAACTTAAAATACTGTAAAGTTTATTTTGCCAATGTTTTGCATGAACACTATTATTCTACAAGCCAACTTGCCTCCTTTTGTCTCTGATGCTTCCTTCGGTCAGTTCCTGCTTATTACTGCACACAGCACTCTTAAGTTTTTCATAGCAATACTCTATATTCTCTTTGCAGCATGGTCTGAATGTCTTGTTACGTTTCTGGCCAAATTTCTCTATTCGGCAGATGTCTTCATTAGGCTGCCTCTGACAACTCCTATGGCTTTCCCTGTGAGGTTTCCGCTAATTCCAAAGCTATTGGTACACATGAATGGCTTACATATTTTTTCCCCTACAACGAACTTCCTTGCCTTTGTGAATCTTGAGACTCATCAGGCAACAAGCCAGCCAGGAATCAGTTTTGGTGTGTGCTTTTTACTCTTAATGAACTAAGATAATGGACGGACCCCGGCAGATTCTGACATTTCCTGGGACATGAGCTATCTGGCTGGATTTTATGCAGATCAACCCTGCAATGGTAACACCTCTGCGTTCACTTCATGGTTTCCTCATTCGCCTCGCTGACTTCTGCAGGGGTACTCACAAGAGCAGCTCTCTGGCTATCTTGCAGGCTTGATATAGATGTTTTTAATCAACACTTTTTTCTGATGATAAACTAATAATCTAGAAAATATGGAGATTATACAAACATCCAAGAATTAAAATTACTTGGAATCTTACTCCACAGAGGGAATGAGTATTAATATCCTGGTACATTTCATTTTAGTCTTTTTGTTGAAACACACACACACACACACACACACGTGTGTATATATATGTATATTGTTGCTATTTAGTTGCTCAGTCATGCCAGACTCTTGCAACCTGATGGACTGTAACCCACCAGGCTCCTCTGTCCATCGGATTTCCCAGGTAAGAGTACTAGAGTTCGGTTGCCATTTCCTTCTCCAGAGGATTTTCCTAACCCAGGGATCGAACCTGTGTCTCCTGCACTGACAGGCAGATTCTTTTTCAGTGAGCCACCTGGGAAGATGTATGTCACAGGGTGTCACCGCTGAACCCATACTATGTCCTTCTGAGTTAGACTTTGGAAACTGACGGGGCTGCTGACCTCTCTAGGCATAAATGTGTGTTCGATGTGCTTGAGGGCACAGTTCTCCAGAGGGTATGTTTAGAGAGAGAGGGGTGTGCTGGATTTTGTTGTGTCTCTGATGGCCCAAGTGAAGACAGAGATGAGGATCAAGGCAGCAGGGAGAAAAGTGTGGTATCTCTTTCCCACCAGGCCCTCCAGATAGAGTCACAGCCTTTAGGGAGAGGGGAGTTGGAATAACAACAAGAGGGCTTGCTTTTATGGACTTTTGAGTTTAGAGACACAAAGAATGTAGCTTTGGGGTATGGAAAACAACATGCTGGAGCTGAAGAGAAGGCCACTGCTGTATTTCCAGGCACTGCAATGTGATGTCTCCAGGGACAGAGCCCAACTTGGTCAGACATTGGCATTTCCTGCTGGGCATTATTAGCCCTTCATGTGGCTTCACAGCAGTGGACAGCATCTGGGGAATACGCTGGGTGCCAGGTAGCATCCTGTACCTGAGACTCAGATATGATCACGTGGGGGTCCCTTTTGGAGAGTCTTTTAAGGAGGAGTCCCAGTTTCTGCAGGAGGGAATGAGAACAGAAACTTCGGCATCTAAATACTAGTGTGATGCCATTTGCATTTGTAGGCTAGTGACGTCTGGAACTTCCAATGACATATTTGTCTCTATTAAAATTGGGATATAGTCTATGCATATGTATCCTGCTCTTTTACTTTAATATAACAATTCCATGTGCCTTTAAATGCCTTTTAAAGAAAGGCTTATGCTTATAAAGCAGCAGGGAAATCATCTCTGTCAGCAACCTCAGTTCAGTTCAATCGCTCAGTCATGTCCAACTTTTTGCAACTCCATGGACTACAGTACGCCAGGCTTCCCTGTGCATCACCAACTCCTGGAGCTTGCTCAAACTCATGTCCATCGTGTCAGTGATACTCTCCAACCATCTCATCCTCTGTGGTCCCCTTCCCCTCCTGCCTTCAATCTTTCCCAGCATCGGGGTCTTTTCCAGTGAGTCAGTTCTTTGCATCAGGTGGCCAGAGGACTGGAGTTTCAGCTTCAGCATCAGTCCTTCCAATGAATATTCAGGACCGATTTCCTTTAGGATGGACTGGTTGGATCTCCTTGCAGTCCAAGGGACTCTCAAGAGTCTTCTCCAACACCACAGTTCAAAAGCATCAATTCTTCAGTGCTCAGAATTCTTTATGGTCCAACTCTCACATCCATACATGACTACTGGAAAAATCATAGCTTTGACTAGATGGACCTTTGTTGGCAAAGTAATGTCTCTGCTTTTTAATATGCTGTCTAGGTTGGTCCTTAACTTTTCTTCTGAGGAGCAAGTGTCTTTTAATTTCATGGCTGCAGTGGCCATCTGCAGTGATTTTTGGAGGCCCTCAAAATAAAGTCTGTCACTATTTCCATTGTTTCCCCGTCTATTTCCCATGAAGTGATGGGACCAGATGCCATGATCTTAGTTTTCTGAATGTTGAGCTTTAAGCCAACTCTTTCCCCTCTCCTCTTTCACTTTCATCAAGAGGCTCTTTAGTTCTTCTTCACTTTCTGCCATAAGGGTGGTGTCATCTGCATATCTGAGATTATTGATATTTCTCCTGGAAATCTTGATTCCAGCTTGTGTTTCATACAGCCCAGCATTTCCAATGATACACTCTGCAAAGAAGTTAAATAAGCAGGATGACAATATACAGCCTTGATGTACTCCTTTTCCTATTTGGAACCAGTCTGTGGTTCCATGTCCAGTTCTAACTGTTGCTTCTTGACCAGCATATAGGTTTTTCAAGAGGCAGGTCAGGTGGTCTGGTGTTCCCATCTCTTTCAGAATTTTCCACAGTTTGTTGTGATCCACACAGTCAAAGGCTTTGGCATAGTCAATAAAGCAGAAATAGATGTTTTTCTGGAACTCTCTTGCTTTTTTGATGATCCAGCGGATGTTGGCAATTTGATCTCTGTTTCCTCTGCCTTTTCTAAATCCAGCTTGAACATCTGGAATTTCTCAGTTTGTGTACTGTTGAAGCTTGGCTTGGAGAATTTTCAGCAATACTTTGCTAGCAAGTGAGACAGTGCAATTGTGCAGTAGTTTGAGCATTGCTTCCCTAGTGGCTCAGAGGTTAAAGCGTCTGCCTCCAATGTGGGAGACGTGGGTTCAATCCCTGGGTCCGGAAGATTCCCTGGAGAAGGAAATGACAACCCACTCCAGTATTCTTGCCTGGAGAATCTCATGGATGGAAGAGCCTGGTAGGCTACAGTCCACGGGGTTGCAAAGAGTTGGACACGACTGCACGACTTCATTTTCTTTCCTTCTTGAGCATTCTTTGGCATTGCCTTTCTTTGGGATTGGAATGAAAACTGACCTTTGCCAGTCCTGTGGCCACTGCTGAGTTTTCCAAATTTGCTGGCATATTGAGTGCAGCACTTTCACAGCATCATCTTTTAGGATTTGAAATAGCTCAACTGGAATTCCATCACCTCCATTAGCTTTGTTTGTAGTGGTGTTTCCTAAGGCCCACCTGACTTCACATTCCAGGATGTCTGGCTCTAGGTGAGTGATCACACCATCATGATTATCTGAGTCATGAAGATCTTTTGTGTATAGATCTGGGTATTCTTGCCACCTCATCTTAATATCTTCTTCTTCTGTTATACCATACCATTTCTGTCCTTTATTGTTCCCATCTTTGCACAATATGTTCCCTTGGTATCTCTAATTTTCTTGAAGAGATCTCTAGTCTTTCCCATCCTATTTTTTTCCTCTATTTCTTTGCATTGATCCCTGAGGAAGGCCTTCTTATCTCTCCTTGCTATTCTTTGGAACTCTGCATTCAAATAGATATATCTTTTCTTTTGCCTTTAGCTTGTTTTCTTTTCTCAGCTATTTGTAAGACCTCTTCAGACAGCCATTTTGCCTTTTTGCATTTCTTTTTCTTGGGGATTGTCTTGATCACCACCTCCTGTACAAGTTCACGAACCTCTGTCCATAGTTTTTCAGGCACTCTGTCTATCAGATCTAATCCCTTGAATCTATCTGTAACTTCCATTGTATAATCGTAAGGGATTTGATTTCGGTCATACCTCAATGGTCCAGTAGTTTCCCCTACTTTCTTCAATTTAAGTCTGAATTTGGCAATAAGGAGTTCATGATCTGAGCTGCAGTCAGCTCCCAGTCTTGTTTTTGCTGACTTTATAGAGCTTCTCCATCTATGGCTGCAAAGAATATAATCAATCTGATATCAGTATTGACCATCTGGTCATTTCCATGTGTAGAGTCTTCTCTTGTGTTTTTGGAAGAGGGTGTTTGTTATGACCAGTGCATTCTCTTGGCAAAACTCTGCTAGCCTTTGCCCTGCTTCATTTTGTACTCCAAGGCCAAATTTGCCTTTTACTCCAGGTATCTCTTGACTTCCTACTTTTGCATTCCAGTCCCCTATCATGAAAAGGACATCCTTTTTGGGTGTTAGTTCTAGAAAGTCTTGTAGGTCTTCATAGAGCCTTCAACTTCAGCTTCTTCAGCATTACTGGTTAGGGCTTAGACTTGGATTACTGTGATATTGAATGGTTTGCCTTGGAAACGAACAGAAATCATTCTGTCATTTTTGAGATTGCACCAAGTACTGCATTTTGGACTCTTCTGTTGACCATGATGGCTACTCCATTTCTTCTAAAGGATTCTTGCCCACAGTAGTAGATATAATGGTCATCTGAGTTAAATTCACCCATTCCAGTCCATTTTAGTTCCCTGATTCCTAAAATGTCGATGTTTACCCTTGCCATCTCCTGTTTGACCTCTTCCCATTTGCCTTGATTCATGGACCTAACATTCAGGTTCCTATGCAATATTGTTCATTACAGCATCGGACTTCACTTCCATCACCAGTCACATCCACAGCTGGACGTTGTTTTTGCTTTGGCTCCATCTCTTCATTTTTTTTGGAGTTATTTCTCCACTCTTCTCTGGTAGCATATTGGGCATCTGCTGACCTGGGGAGTTCATCTTTCAGTGTCATATCTTTTTGCCTCTTCATACTGTTCATGGGTTCTCAAGGCAAAAATACTGAAGTGGTTTGCCATTCCCTTCTCCAGTGGACCATATTTTGTCAGAATGCTCCACCATGACCCATCCGTCTTGGGTGGCCCTACACTGCATGGCTCATAGTTTCACTGAATTAGACAAGGCTGTGATCCATGGGATCAGTTTGATTAGTTTTCCGTGATTGTGGTTTTCATTCTGTCTGCCCTCTGAAGGATAAGGATAAGAGGCTTATGGAAGCTTCCTGATGGGAGAGATTGACTTGGGGGAAACCAGGTCTTGTTCTGAGGGACAGGGCCATGCTCAGTAAATCTTTAATCCAATTTTCTATTGATGGGTGGGGCTGTGTTTCCTCTCAGGTCAGCAACGTCTCTAGACATAAATATTCTGCATCACCAATATTTAGTGTATAAGGGAGGTAAACCAGGAAGCAGATAGAGCTTGGATGTTTGTTTATTTGAAAGTAATTGACATTCAATTTCAATAAACACGTAGTCACTGAGTTCCCACTCCACAGGCACTGGTGTAAAGGAAGTGAAAAAAGGTAAGAACAGACTGTCTTAAAAAACTTCAAGTCTAGTTTGGGATACAACATTCAAACTTAAGTAAAATTAAATAATACAGGAGTTTAATAGTAGCATGAAATATTTTACAGGAAATCACATGCTAATCCATGATGCAGACAATAGTGAGTCATAATAAAACCATTACTGGAAAGAATGTTTGAAATCATGTCACCCAAATTTCTCATTTGTGTCTGGTACACACAACATGTTTGGTAGTTGCTGGTCTGTCTGCCCCCTCTGTTTTCTATGACTCACCCATCCTCTCAGGCTCTTGGGGTTAAGGGCTTTACCTGGGCTATTGCCACAGGTTAAGTCTTCTTCATAAGGGGAAGAATTCATGTGAGCACTCAGTAAAGTTTGTGGCAATGAAATGAAACTGAATATGTCAGGTACATCTTTGTACTCTACAGTGCATTCCAATAATATGTGATCAGTGAATGAAGATGGGCCAAAGAAGACAGGAGCTCTGGGAAAGAGGGAAGAGCATGAGCTATCATGTTCAAAACACCATCCATCATGTGTCAATTGCATTTTATTGGGGAAATTAGTGAATTCTTGTGGATCTTTCTAGTCACTGTGTGAATCTAGCTGGTATACATTTCAAGCCTTATTCCTAGTGTTAGTTGCTCATTTGTGTCCCACTCTTTGTGACCCAATGGACTGTAGCCCAGGCTCCTCTGTCCCTGGGATTTTCCAGGCAAGACTACTGGAGTGGGTAGCCTTGCCCTCCTCCAGGGGATCTTCCCGACACAAGGCTCGAACCCAGGCCTCCTGCATTGCTAGATTCATTTAAAAACCCTTTCTTTTATCTTTTAATTTATTTCATATTTCATTGTTTATCAATTCAATTTATATCATCAGAACAATTTTTTGAGACTTTGGAGATTTTTAAAAAATTCATTGATTTATTTGTCTGCATTGAGTCTCAGTTGTGGCATGTGGGTGCTTTGTTGCAGCATATGGGATCTTTTGTTATGGCACACAGGCTTAGATGCCCTGTGGCACCTGAGATCCTATTTTTCTGATCAAGGAACTGCTTTTCCAGTCCTCAGAGGACACACGGAGCAGTGTAAGGGATGCCCTTTGCTGGATGAATATGGGAAGGTACCCCCAGTCTGGCCCTCCCATTGGTAGATGGAGAGGGAGGAGAAGCCTACTGCGGTCCATCAGCTGAGCTTTCTAGTGGGTGTTTTGCAGCTGGAGTGGGAGATTAGGTGACAGAGAAAGTTCTACTCCTTGACGTTGGAATATATGAGGAAGGGCTGTAGCTGACAACGTGAGCAAGAATGGTGTGACCTAGTAACTGCTGTACCCAAAGGAGCAGGGAGGGTATGTTCAATGCAATGCTTTGCTTAATTTTCCCTGGTGGTCCATTCAGAAGAGGAATAGTACATTAAGTTTCTTGAGAAATTTCTCATTTTTAGGAGGTTCTGGAAAATAATTTAAGAAGCCATTGGAGGTTTTTCCCTCCCTTCCAATTTTATACTCTTTGAACAGGACTTTCAAGCAAAAAAGGACTTAGAATGCCCTACCCTCCCGATCCTCCTGGACCTGAGGGCTGACTTGAACCTGGGGTAGATGCCCTCAGGGAGACATGGTGGGTCCCGAAGCTGCTATGAAGAGCTGGGGGAGGGGCTATTCAAAGCCAGAAGGCTAATAGCCCACCACCCACCTGCCCCAGCACGAACACTGCTGACACCACTGGCTTGAATTAGATTGATGTTCAGTGGTCCCCTCGGTGCCTTAAAATTTCTTTGCAATCACTGCCCCCACGTCTCACAAGAAGGCTCTCATGTCCCAGAGAGACAAACCCAGGTTTAGAATGAAGCCAGGCGTGTAGTTTTATCAGCCATTCACAGTACTGCATTTTTAGCACTGCATTTTTAGCTTATTAACATGCTATCTACTTAGTCCCAATAGGACTTTCTTCAATGTAATCACACACACCACTCAGTAACCATTATCTTCATGTTGTATGTATCACCTTAAAAACTGATATCTCACAACTAGTGGCTGTCTGTAGTCTGATGGAACACCTTTTAAAGTCCTGGGGGCTACAGGGAAAATGCAGAAACCAATGTCCTGAGGAAGCGATGAGGGTCAAGGAGGCTCCCACCTGACCTCTGCTTTCCTGTCATGTTGCTTGTCTGCGTTTCCATTTCTCTCCTGGAGTGTCTCCTTTCATATTTTGCAGTTATGATCTGAGACATGTTCATTCTTTGAAACTCAACTTCTGCTTTTTGGAGAAATGATAAATGCCTGAACAGAGCAGAGATGTGGAAGGAAAGGGGGAAGGAACAAAAATAAGAACTGTTTTGAAGAAAAAACCAACCCAGTCTGCCTGATCACTGCATATCAGAGGCAAGGGAAAAGAAAAATGAAAGCTGACTCCAGGGTTTTAAGCCTGGAGATGAGAGAGTATCCAATATCATCACCACCGAGAGAAAGAGAAATGAGCAGGAGGGTTCAATTTGAAAGCAAGATAATGTTCTCATTTTTAAAGATACAGTTTAAAGCAACACATAGTCATCATGTCCTTGTATGATAGCATATTGGGAGATAAAAAGAAAAAATAATTAGAGGTAAATTTTTGGTATACATTTTCCTGACTACTATCAACATGTGTGTTTTAAAGAATAAATTGTATCATAATTTACCTAAAATTGTATAACCTGCTCTTTTAACACTTAACAATATGTAGTAAACCTTCTAGGTCATTGCATGGCCTACTACAGCGACATTTTGAGTAACCACATTAAAGTCCATCATGCATATAATTCATTGTACCAACCATCTCTTGTTGAATATTAATGTTGTTTCAGGTTTTTGGCTACATTCAGTTATTTTACAATAGCTATTCTTGTAGCTAAATATTTGTTCATACTCACGATTCTTTCTTTATTCATTTATTTTTCAAATACATATTGAGTGCTGAACCCCATGGGATCAAAAATGAATATGAAACCACCCCAGTCCTCAAGATTCACATATTTTAGGGCAGGGAAACCGACAAGTAAATAGGCTTAAACATATGAGGCAAATGTTAGACTCTAATTCTCTGATTCTCTAGAATGTTGTATTGTTTCGAATTTAATTTAAAATGTATATCCTCAACACTGGGCAAAATATCATGATGACTTCCTTAGGTTAATTTTTAGAAGTGAAGTTGTGATTCAACATTTCAAAGTTTTCAATCCATCTTGCCCAGTTGCTCGTGGGAAACGCTGCATCAGTTTTACCCCTGGTGATGGTACAGCAGAGGTTGCCGAGTCTCTTGCGATGTCCATGCTTCCCTCTGTCTCAGGGTGATAGATCTCCCCAAGTTGCAGCTGGCACCCAGCATTCCAGCTACAGATTAATTTCCTAGCATCCTTGCGACTACGTATGGCCCTAAGATTTGTTCTGGCAAGTGGGATGTGCAGGGCAGGACATGTTTGCAACTCTGGGTCCTTACTTGATAGACCTGTACTCTGGACATTCTCCTGTTGATTCCCTTGCTGACGGCTGAGAAATGGTGATAACAGGAGAACCTGGGAAACATGCTGGGGATGGCAGAGCCAGGACAGACCCAGGGGTGTCTTCTCCTAGATTGTCATGGGAGTGACAAATAAACTTCCATACTGTTTTTAACGCATGCATTGGGTCGGCCAAAAAGTTTGCTTGGGTTTGCATGACATCTTATGGAGAAATCTGAATGAACTTTTTGGCCAACCCTCTGTTTTTGTTGTTACCTCATGGCTCAGATGGTAAAGAATCTGCCTGTAATGCGGGAGACCTGGGTTTGATCCCTGGGTTGGGAAGATCCCCTGGAGGAGGGCATGGCAACCCACTGCAGTATTGTAGCCTGAAGAATCCCCATGGACAGAGAAGCCCGGTGGGCTACAGTCCATGGGGTCTCAAAGAGTCGGACACGACTGAGTGACTAAGCACAGCACACAGTGTAGCTAAACCTGCACTCAGTTCATATAAGCAGCATTTAAGAGAATCTCTTCCCCTAAATCCTCACCAACACTTTGCAACTTAAGACCAAAACTCTTCTCTCTCTTAATTTTTATTTCTTTAATGACGGCCCAAATTCTATCTTCTTTTATTTACATGTTTAATGGTAATAGAATTACTTTGGACTTGTTAATTGGAATTTTAACAAGTTGTTATACATTTTGCTTCTGATTTAACCCAATTTAACCTAATTTACCCTGGAGAAGGAAATAGCAACCCACTCTAGCATCCTTGCCTGGAAAATCCCATGGACAGAGGAGCCTAGAAGGCTACCGTTCATGGGGTCTCAAAGAGGCAGACATGACTGACTGAATAACATTTTCACTTTTTCAACCTAATTTAACTCTGGAGTCACTCTTTACTTCTCTTTCTCAAAGTCACTTCTAACCGTCAAGAAATGTTTAATCTCTGCTTTCCAAATAGATCCAGAAATCTGACTCCTTACTTCCGCAGCTACCAGCCATCCTGTTCCCAGCCCACTTACCTCTCCCATCTTTTCCCAAAAGAACAGGCAAGGCGGGATCCTTTAGAAGCAACATGAGTTCACGTCACGTCTCTGCTCAAACCCTCCTGTTTCCCGTCGCACCCAGAGCAAGAGACAGTGTTCTCTGCTGTGGCCTCAACGGCCTCCTTGCTGATCCTGAATGGGTCAGGCACACCCTGAACAAAGCCCTCCGCACTGGCTCTTCCCTCTGTCGTTTATTCTTTGACCAGATATATTCATGGCTCACTCTCACCTCCTCCAGATCTCTGCTGAAATGCTGCCTCCTCAACGAAGCTCATCCTGACCACACCATTTAAAAGTGCAAGCAGTCTTGTCAGCCTGGCAGTCCTGCTCTCTTTCCTGTGTATTTCCCTATAGCATGTGTCTCCTCCGAATATACTAAATACTAAAAAAAAAAATTTACTTAATAAGCTTGTTGTTTATTTTCTGTCTCCTTTCAGTAGAATATACTTGGCATGAGAATAAGGACTTCATTGCTGCTCTGTGTGAAATGCATAGGACAACACCTGGCACATAGTAGGCTTTTCCCCCCATCATTGCTGTAACAAATTACCCCAGATTTAGTGGCTTAAAGCAACACATTAATTATCTTACAGCTCGAAGGTTAACTTGTCGGCAGAGTTGTGTTCCTCCCTCTGGAGGTTCTAGGGAAAATATGTTCCCTTGCTTTTGTCCCTTCGAAAGGCTGCTGACATTCCTTGCCTCATGGCTGTGCTTCATGACAATCCCTGCTTCCATCATTACATCTTCTCTGATGATGTAATGGACACCTTCTATTCTTTTCCTCCCTCTTTCCCTTAAAGGACACGTGATTACATTGGGCCCACCTGGTATGTTAGTTTGGGCTTACCTAGTAACCAAATCACCGGAGAAGGCAATGGCACCCCTTTCCAGTACTCTTGCCTGGAAACTCCCATGGACGGAGGAGCCTGGTAGGCTGCAGTCCATGGGGTCGCGAAGAGTTGGACACGACTGAGTGACTTCACTTTCACTTTTCCCTTTCACGCATTGGAGAAGGAAACAGCAACCCACTCCAGTGTTCTTGCCTGGAGAATCCCAGGGAAGGAGAAACCTGGTAGACTGCCGTCTATGGGGTCACACAGAGTCGGACATGACTGAAGCGACTTGGCAGCAGCAGCAGTAACCAAATACCTAGACTGGGTGGCCTCAACAACAGAATTGAATTTTCTCACAGGTCTGGAGGCTGGAAGTCTGAGATTAGGGTACAAGCTGGGTTGGGTTTGGGGGCTTCCCTGGTGGCTCAGTGGTAAAGAATCCACCTGCCAATGCAGGAGATGTGGATTCGATCCCTGGGTGGGGAAGATCTGCTGGAAGAGGAAATGACAAACCAGTCCAGTATTCTTGCCTGGGAAATCCAATGGACAGAGGAGCCTGGTGGGCTCCAGTCCAGGGGGTCGCCAAGAATTGGACCTGACTGAGCACAGTACTGCACAGGGATGGGTTCAGGTGAGAGAACTCTCTTTCTTGTTGAATGAGTGAATAAATTCCTTGGAATGTTAAATAAGTTTCAGGTTTTGGTCTGGTTGCTGTACATTTAATTTTAGATCAGGCCAAGCTGACCTCACCTCTGGCATTCTAGTGGTTGTTCCCAGAGGATCTTGTCCCATACTGATGACACAGCCCCAGGTCAGTCCCCCTGAACTCTTGCTCTCCTCCCGCGGAGGTTCAGTCAGCTCGTTGTACAGTGCAAACTGTTAACAGCTCCCATTTCATTCCTGTTTCTGCTTTCCAGGTTTCTCAAGCCTCAGAATGAGCTGAAGCCCGTGCCACAGCATGTCCCTCTCAGTATTGCCCGCTTACGGTTCATCTCCTCTGACACCATTCCCAGGTCACACTTCCTACAAGGGTGCTGGGGGTCTCTCCCTTCCTCTCGCCATAGGGAGCAGGACTGGGGGGCCAGTACTTCAGTGACCATAGGTTGGAGTTTTGTAAGAATGATTGGTCACAAGCTCAACTATACTATAGTTGTTACAGCACCTAAGGGGAGATATTAAACTGCCGCTCGTTTATTTATTCATTCCACCAGTGTTTCCTGAGCACTTTGCAAGGCAGGAGGGCCCCAGGCTCTGCCTTTGAGAAGCCCACTAGAGAAAACGCTGCAGGAGCACAGAGAGAGAGAGATGGAGAGACATGTGCTTCCTCCAAACCACAAAGATGCTAATGCCCTACCCCAGCGGTGCGTGGCTCCTGGGGACAGAGCTCAGACTCTCTGGTGGAAGGTGCAGCAAGGCAGCTTCTGTGGGAGGGGTGATATTTGACTTGCTGTGTCTCCACCAGGTAGCGATCTCCCCCTCACAGTCACAGGAAATGTTTAGGCAGAAGTCTGAGAGGACTGGAGGAGACTCCTCCACCGGTGGGAGTTTAGATCATATGACTCCAAAGCTTCCTTCCAAGATTCCATTCTTTTTTTATTAGGGTGGAGTACCAGGCTCGATAAAGCCCTAAGATTAGGTATCTAGGTCATGGTCAGTATCAAACGTCAGAACCCACTCTGGCCAGTTTAAGCAGAAAAAGGATTTGTTTATGAAAGGATGTTAAGTCACTCACACAATGGTTGGGATCGGGCTTTTCAAAACACGGTGGAGGCTGTGCTTCCAGGAACGGGAAACCACTCCCCATCTTGTTGCTGCCAAGTGCTGGGAGCCGGCGTCACCAGGGGGTCATCAGTAGATGACCACAAGAATGATTGCTGAGACCTGGCTTCCCTGTCCTTCCTTCCTTCACTGCCCTTTCTCTGTCATTACCATCCTCTCCTCAAGATGCAGCTCTTTCTTTTTTTGATGCAGCCTTCATCAGAATATGGGTTGCTTGTTTGGAATTTCCTTTTATGTTATAGCACAGCTTTCCCCGCCCCCCACCCCCCGGAAGGTACAGTTGAGAAAGAAAAGAACTAGGGAGAATAAAACACTTAAATCAGAGATCATTTCCATTCACATAGCATCAATCCTTGTTGATCACTGCACCTAAAGGTACTTCAAAACTGAGTTAATCCTAATGCAGTTATTTAGCTGACGTGTTTCCTTTTTTCTCTCTTCCTGTCCTTTTTCTTTCTCTTCTGGGTTAAGGGATGGAGAGTTAGTATTTATAAAGTAAAGACAAAAGGAAAAAAATTCCCCCCTCTGATTCCATGTCTCAAAGATAAGTATTTTCAACCACAAGAGATGTTTTTTTTTAAATCTAAATTTGCAACATAATTTATGTAACATTCTCCAGTTGGGGATTTCCCTATTGTCTGCTTTTGCAAACATCACCGCAATGGGTGTGTGTGCATGTATATCTTTTTGCTACTATTGCTATAAGATAGAGTCCGTGAAGTGGAATTTCTGGATCAGATGGCCTGGGTATGTGTATTTTTTATAGATGGTGATAAATTACCCTTTTCTAAAGTTGGAAGATTTACACAGGTTGACCAGGCTCTGGAACAACAGTTTCCCTTGAGGGCAAGTCTTGCTGAGGAGGACAGAGAGTGATGGGTGCATTTTATTTAGTTATTAATTAAGTTTTATTGGATAGAGTTGCTTTACAAAGTTGTGTTAGATTCTACTTTACAGTAAAATGAATCAGCCCTACATGTACATGTATCCCCTCACTTTCGACTTCCTTCCCATTCAGCTCACCTCAGTGCATTTAGAGGTGTTCCCTGTGCTATAGAGTATGTTCTCATTACTTACCTATTTTTTACCTACAAACTATTGATATTATGTATGGGTACGTTTTTAGAATAGTTACTTTTCCCCTTCTCAGGAGCAGGAGGGGATTTTTCTCATTTCACAGTAAGAATATGGTAGGCTCATGGAGATAACATTGGCAAAAGAGTGGGGGTTGCTTAAAATTGGGTCCCTTCAGAGCTTTTTCCTTTTCCCAGGAATTTCCCTGGTGGCTCAAATGGTAAAGCATCTCCTGCAGTGTGGGAGACCTGGGTTCGATCCCTGGGTTGGGCAGATCCCTTGGAGAAGGAAATAGCAACCCACTCCAGTATTCTTGCTTGGAAAATCCCCATGGACAGAGGAGCCTGGTTGGGCTACAGTTCATGGTGTTGCAAAGGGTCCGACATGACTGAGCAAATTCACTTTCAGAGCTTTTAACTCTCAAGCGTGCCCCAACTGAATCTCCAGAGGTCTATCAATTACAGTGTTAAGTTTTCCTACTCTATTTGCTCCAGCTGTGGGCTTCTGCGCCTGGTAGGTTATGCTCTTCTGTAGTTCCCCGTCTATCTTTCCAGTTTTCAGGGCAGCAGTTTGCCCCATGACCTCACTTCTTTGATGCACCTAAGAAGAGCCACTGATTTTCAGTTTGTTCAGCTTTTTTTCTTATTGGGAGGATGGAAGTGATGACTTCCCAGTTCTTTACATGTAAACTGGAAAACTCAAACCCTTTATCTCAAATCTTTAAGTTTTCCTCAGCTCAGCTCAGTTGCTCAGTCATGTCCGACTCTTTGCGACGCCATGAATCACAGCACGCCAGGCCTCCCTGTCCATCACCAACTCTTGGTGTTTACCCAAACTCATGTCCATCGAGTTGGTGATGCCATCCAGACATCTCATCCTCTGTTGTCCCGTTTTCCTCCTGCCCCCAATCCCTCCCAGCATCAGAGTCTTTTCCAATGAGTCAACTCTTCGCAAGAGGTGGCCAAAGTATTGGAGTTTCAGCTTCAGCATCAGTCCTTCCAATCAACACCCAGGACTGATCTCCTTTAGGATGGACTGGTTGGATCTCCTTGCAGTCCAAGGGACTCTCAAGAGTCTTCTCCAACACCACAGTTCAAAAGCATCTATTCTTCAGCGCTCAGCCTTCTTCACAGTCCAACTCTCACATCCATACATGACCACTGGAAAAACCACAGACTTGACTAGACGAACCTTTGTTGACAAAGTAATGTCTCTGCTTTTAAATATGCTATCTAGGTTGGTCATAACTTTCCTTCCAAGGAGTAAGCGTCTTTTAATTTCATGGCTTCCATCACCATCTGCAGTGATTTTGGAGCCAAAAAAAAAATAAAGTCTACACTGTTTCCACTGTTTCCCCATCTATTTCCCATGAAGTGATGGGACCAGATGCCATGATCTTCGTTTTCTGAATGTTGGGCTTTAAGCCAACTTTTTCACTGTCCTCTTTCACTTTTATCAAGAGGCTTTTTAGTTCCTCTTCACTTTCTACCATAAGGGTGGTGTCATCTGCATATCTGAGGTGATTGATATTTCTCCTGGAAATCTTGATTCCAGCTTGTGTTTCTTCTAGCCCAGTGTTTCTCATGATGTACTCTGCATATAAGTTAAATAAGCAGGGGGACAACATACAGCTTTGACATACTCCTTTTCCTACTTGGAACCAGTCTGTTGTTCCATGTCCAGTTCTAACTGTTGCTTCCTGACCTGCATACAGGTTTCTCAAGAGGCAGGTCAGGTGGTCTGGTATTCCCATCTCTTTCAGAATTTTCCACAGTTTATTGTGATCCACACAGTCAAAAGCTTTGGCATAGTCAATAAAGCAGAAATAGATGTTTTTCTAGAACTCTCTTGCTTTTTCGATGATCCAGCAGATGTTGGCAATTTGGTCTCTGGTTCCTCTGCCTTTTCTAAAACCAGCTTGAACATCTGGAAGTTCACGGTTCACATATTGCTGAAGCCTGGCTTGGAGAATTTTGAGCATTACTTTATAGGCGTGTGAGATGAGTGCAATTGTGCGGTAGTTTGAGCATTCTTTGGGATTGCCTTTCTTTGGGATTGGAATGAAAACTGACCTTTTCCAGTCCTGTGGCCACTGCTTTTTCCAAATTTGCTGGCATATTGAGTGCAGCACTTTCACAGCATCATCTTTCAGGATTTGAAATAACTCAACTGGAATTCCATCACCTCCACTAGCTTTGTTCGTAGTGATGCTTTCTAAGGCCCACTTGACTTCACATTCCAGGATGTCTGGCTCTAGGTGAGTGATCACACCATTGTGATTATCTGGGTCGTGAAGATTTTTTTTTGTACAGTTCTTCTGTGTATTCTTGCCACCTCTTCTTTATATCTTCTGTTTCTGTTAGGTCCATACCATTTCTGTCCTATATTGAGCCCATATTTGCATGAAATGTTCCCTTGGTATCTCTCATTTTCTTGAAGAGATCTCTAGTCTTTCCCATTCTGTTGTTTTCCTCTATTTCTTTGCATTGATCACTGAGGAAGGCTTTCTTATCTCTCCTTGCTATTCTTTGGAACTCTGCATCATATGCTTATATCTTTCCTTTTCTCCTTTGCGTTTTGCTTCTCTTCTTTTCACAGCTATTTGTAAGGCCTCCTCAGACAGCCATTTTGCCTTTTTGCATTTCTTTTCCATGGGGATGGTCTTGATGCCTGTCTCCTGTACAGTGTCATGAACCTCATTCCATAGTTCATCAGGCACTCTATCAGATCTAGTCCCTTAAATCTATTTCTCACTTCCACTGTATAATCATAAGGGATTTGATTTAGGTAATACCTGAATGGTCTAGTGGTTTTCCCTACTTTCTTCAATTTAAGTCTGAAATTGGCAATAAGGAGTTCATGATCTGAGCCACAGTCAGCTCCCGGTCTTGTTTTTGCTGACTGTATAGAGCTTCTCCATCTTTGGCTGCAAAGAATGTAATCAATCTGATTTCGGTGTCGACCATCTGGTAATGTCCATGTGTAGAGTCTTCTCTTGTGTTGTTGGAAGAGAGTGTTTGCTATGACCAGTGCATTCTCTTGGCAAAACTCTATTAGCCTTTGCCCTGCTTCATTCTGTACTCCAAGGCCAAATTTGCCTGTTACTCCAGGTCTTTCTTGACTTCCTACTTTTGCATTCCAGTCCCCTATAATGAAAAGGACATCTTTTTT
Organism: Bubalus kerabau; assembly: GCF_029407905.1. Lineage (NCBI taxonomy): Eukaryota > Metazoa > Chordata > Mammalia > Artiodactyla > Bovidae > Bubalus > Bubalus kerabau. The sequence continues at coordinate 28,663,037 of NC_073635.1, read as the reverse complement.
GGATGTTCATTCTAGAAGGTCTTGTAGGTCTTGATAGAACTGTTCAACATCAGCTTCTTCAGCGTTACTGGTTGGGGCATAGGCTTGGATTACCATGATATTGAATGGTTTGCCTTGGAAACAGAGATCATTCTGTCATTTTTGAGATGTATCCAAGTACTGCATTTCAGACTCTTTTGTTGACCATGATGGCTACTCCATTTCTTCTAAGGGATTCCTGCCACAGTAGTAGATATAATGGTCATCTGAGTTAAATTCACCCATTCCAGTCCATTTTAGTGTGCTGATTCCTAGAATGTCGACATTCACTTTTGCCATCTCCTGTTTGACCTCTTCCCATTTGCCTTGATTCATGGACCTAACATTCCAGGTTCTTATGCAATATAGCTCTCTACAGCATCGGACCTTGCTTCTATCACCAGTCACATCCAAAACTGGGTATTGTTTTTGCTTTGGCTCCATCCCTTCATTCTTTCTGGAGTTATTTCTCCACTCATCTCCAGTAGCATATTGGGCACTTACCAACCTGGGGAGTTTCTCTTTCAGTTTCCTATTATTTTGCCTTTTCATACTGTTCATGGGGTTCTCAAGGCAAGAATACTGAAGTGGTTTGCCATTCCCTTCTCCAGTGAACCACATTCTGTCAGACTGCTCCATTATGACCCGTCCGTCTTGGGTGGCCCCACACGGCATGGCTTAGTTTCATTGAGTTAGACAAGGCTGTGGTCCGTGAGATCAGGTTGGCTAGTTTTCTGTAATTATGGTTTCAATAAGTTTTCTTATTGACTCCTAAATCCCTATAAAATCCCTCTCAACAAAGTATATTGGATATTCCCCTGTTCCTTTTGTGTTTTATTTGTTTCCTGGAGACATTTCTCCTGAAGCCATCTATCCTGATTCTCCCATCTGGAATGAGGGAGCGTGTGTTAGTTGTGTCTGACTCTGCGACCCCATGAACTGTAGCCCACCAGGCTCCTCTGTCCATGAAATTTTCCAGGCAGGAGTACTGTAGTCGATTGCCATATCCTTCTCCAAGGGATCTTCCACACCCAGGGATCTAATCCAGGTCTCCTGCATTGCAGGCAGATTCTTTACCGTCTGAGCCACCAGGGAAGTCCCCCACCCATGCCGCAGTCTGGAATGCTCTGCCCTAAATTGGCTGCATCCTGAGATTTCCTTTTGCTATAATCCTACAAATTCCCTTTGTATTTATCCTGCCTTCTGTCCTCTGTTTCATGCAACTACATTTTCTCTTTTTTGGGGTTTACTTCCTTGTTTTCATGGAACACATTTTTATAACTTCAGGTACCTGGAAAACACTTTTAAAAGGACCTTTAATGTCTGAAATGTCTATTCTGCTGTCCCTCGTGATTATTAGTTTGGTGGGTACAGAATTCTAGGTTGAAAATAATTTTCCTTCAGAATATTGAAGGTGTGGCTCCACTCTTCTCTAATTTTCAGTGTTTCTTTTGAGAAGTCCAAAGCTACTTTGATTCTTGTTTGTTTGTTTGTTTTTTCCCTGACTTCTGGGAGCTAGAAAATCTTATCTTTATCTTTGAGATTCTGAAGTTCTGCAATGGTGTGCCTTACTTTGGCTTTTTTTTTTTTTTTTTTTTTTAATCATTATTGTGCTTCTCAGACCAATTTAACTAGAAATGCATGTCCTTAAACACCAAGACATTTTAGATTTTCTCCATTCTCTCACTTGAACACCTAGAAGTTGGATGTTTGATTTCCTAAATTTTCCTTATTTTTTCTTTCCTCTTTTCCAATGCTTTATTTATTTTTTGTACTGTTTTCTGAGAGATTTTCTTATTTTCCAATACTTTTGCCAATTTAAAATTTTTATTTTTACTTGTTATCATATTCTTAATTTTCAAGGGTTCGTTTTTTGGCTCTCCATTGTTTCGGGAGTTGGTGATGGACAGGGAAGCCTGGTGTGCTGCAGTCCACGGAGTTGCAAAGAGCCAAACACGACTGAGGGACTGAACTGAAATGAATTGTTCCAGTATTTATCCTCATCCTTTTCTTGTATCATAGATGCAATGTTTTCTCTTGATTTAAATTATTAATGATGGCTTTTGGACTCTTCCATGAGGAGGTCCCCTTCACCTGTCTGGTGCTTCCTGGCTGCGTTCCTTTATATTTAAGAGTGAATCACTATACCGAGGACATGGAAGCAACCTAGATGTCCATCAACAGATGAATGGATAAAGAAGTTGTGGTATGTATATACTATGGAATATTACTTAGCCATAGAAAGGAATGAATTTGAGTTAGCTATAGTGAGGTTGATGAACCTAGAGCCTGTTATTCAGAGTGAAGTAAGTCAGAAAAAGAAAAACAAATATTGTATATTAATGCATATATATGGAATCTAGAAAAATAATGATGAACCTGTTTACGGAGAAGAGATGGAGATGCAGACAAGAGAATGTACTAGTGGACACAGCAGGGGAAGGGGCGGGTAGGACAAATTAAGAAAGTAGCATTGACATATATACACTATCATGTGTAAAACAGACAGCTAGTGAGAAGCTGCTGTATAACATGGGGAGCCCGGCTGGGAGCTCTGTAATGACCTAGAAGGGTGGAATGGGAATGGGGCCGGGAGGGAGGCTCAAGAGGAAGGGTATACATGTATAATTATGGCTGGTTTGCATTGATGTATGGCAGAAACCAATATAACATTGTACAGCAATTATCCTCCAATAAAAAAGGAAGAGTAAATATATATATTTTATATTAATATATCAAATATATTTTATATTTGATATAAAATAAGATTTATATATTTATAAACATTTATATTTATGTATTAATATTTAATATAAATACATTTTATAGTAAATATATTTTATATAAATATTATATTATAATATATAATATATTTATATTATATACATTTATATATAATACAATAAATATATTTTAATATAAGTATATTTACCTTAAATATATATTATATATATATAAAAGAATAAATCACTAAGAAGCTGTCTGGAATCTTTATGTGCATAGGCATAGCTTGTAACAGATGGAGTGTTACTACCAGGTACCCTGATGGAGTTCTGGAACTAGCCTGGGAGAGCACTGGGGGTCCCACTGCTGGCTATGCAGAATCTGATTTATTTAGTTAACTTTAAGTTCCCTGCTTCACCCACATTCTTCTCCATACATGCTATTCCCAAGGCAGTAGCCTCTTTGGATCCATTTCTCCAGAGAGAATAAGTTTCCTGTGGAGCTAGCAGATGAGTAGAGCCAGTCTGTACTTAGGATGGAAAGCTGGGATCTAACGGCTCCATTTTCAGCCCTCCAGCTGCCCCTCTCCTTGCACAGTCTCTCTGCTCTTGATCTTTTCTGGAGCGATGTTAGGTACACCATCTTGCTTCTCATGCACCTCTCCCTCAGTTAACTCACTCACCAGCCCTTCATCTTCATTTCCTTCATGTACACTAACCTCTCTCAATTTTACTGAGATGGCTGTGTCTCTCCTTGTTGTGTTGGGGTGGGGGGAGTTGAGGAAAAAAAGGAAGTAGAAGCATTTTCAGTCTAGCAGTGCAATGGCCTAAGCCCATAATGGCCATGCTCTTTGCTGCTAGACATGAGCCTGGTGTCAGCACGTGTTCAGCTGGTGTAGCAAGACAGCTCCAGGCTAGAGAGGCAGTGGTGTTACTTAGGAGGATAAGGGGAGGATCTGAGCCTTTGGACTCACTGCTCCACTCAGAAGAGTTGAAAGCGTAGATACGTCAGAAGCACACAGAGCCCAAAATAGTGTCTCCAAGGTCTACTTGAGCCCCAGAGAGCTCAGCAGAGCTGCAGCTTCCTGGGAACACCTTTGCTGTTGTCTTGACTTTACGACAAGATCCTCCTGTAGAGCACAGGGAACTATATTCAATATTCTGTGATAAACCATAATGAAAAAGAATTATGAAGAAGAGTATATATATATGTATAACTGAGTCACTGTACAACAGAAATTAACACTGTAAATCAAATATACTTCAATAACATTTTAAAATATGCATATTTGTTGGAAAAAAAAAAAAGACTTCACAGAGCTCCTTTTTGTTGCCTTTCGTTTTGGTGATTTTTTGTCCACCACTCCTTGTCTTTTGCTCCTTCCCCACCATTCCAGCATTCTAGCTGCACGATCTTGTTTTTCTGCTTTTCTTAATGTCTCCATGTTTAATATTTTGGGACCCGAAAAGCCCACAATCAGCTGCCTTAGGTCACAGCTGTGACTGTACGCTTACTTCACCTTTTTCCTGAAACTTCCAATTCTCCTTCTCCTTCCCCTTTCCTCTTCTGTGTACAAAGGTGTGCAGGGTTTCTCATCTTGAAAATATTTTCTCTGAACTCCGAGAACCCTTTAAGTGACCATCGTTTCTCATTCGCTCTCCTGGCCAGCTTGTCAGAAGATTATGTGCTTGTGGCCTTTATTTTTTCATCTCACACAGACTCTCACTTAATGCCTTACACTGTAATCTGGCTTAAGCCCTGTTACAGTCTAAAACATCTGTCTCCAAAATCTCCAAATGATCTAATTTCTAGGTCAGATGTCTTTTCTCACCAAGTTTGATCATCTTTCCTTTTTGAAATGCTTACCTCCTTGGCTTGAAAAACACATTACCCTAGGCTTCTGGCCCACCCTGTGTGTTCTTTTTTTCTTTTAATTCCACCCTATCCACTCCCTACAAATGGAGATAAGGCTAGCCCTTGGCTTTTAGTTGTCCTTGGATTTTTTCAATATATATATTTTTTGATGTGGACCATTTTTTAAAAGTCTTAATTGAATCTGTTACAGTACTGCTTTTGTTTTATGTTTTGGTTTTCTTGGCCAGGAGGCACGTGGGATCTTAGCTGTCCCTGCACTGGGAAGTCTTAAACACTGCACCATCAGGGAAATCACAATTTTGATTTTTGAATGTCCTCATCCAATATCCTGGGATCAAAATTTCTGATCCTAATCTCCAATCTGTAACTGCCTTCTGAGCTTCAAAGTGATAACTCCAATTATTTGCTTAATACCTGGCTTACAAATTTGACTGACACTTCAAATTTAACATATTTAGCACTGAAATCATCTTTCATCAGAAATTAATTACACCTCCTGATGTACTCAGGAACATCAATGGTGGTGTTGTTTTTATTTTCAGCTCATCTCAAAACATTTAAATCATCATTTACTTTCCCCTCTCACCTACCTGTCACATGCAATCAGTTTTCTTTTTTTGTATTGTCTCTCATCTCTCTCTTTTTTGGATTTTTTTACCATGCTAGGCAGAAGCCTTCCTTAACTCATTATGTACTTTACTATAGTTGCTTTTAAAGTGATCTTTCAGGTTCTAGTATCTCCCCCTCAATTTACTGACAAATCAATTGACTAATATCGTCCCCTTTCTTAAAATAAATTGAGCCATCTTGCTGTTTGCCCTTGTAGCTCCACTATAAAACTTTTCTGTGGCTCCTGAGTTGACTGACCACAAAAGCCCTTACAGATTTGAAGTTAAACTGCTGCTGCTGCTGCTGCTAAGTCGCTTCAGTCATGTCTGACTCTGTGTGACCCACTAGACGGCAGCCCACCAGGCTCCCCCGTCCCTGGGATTCTCCAGGCAAGAACACTGGAGTGGGTTGCCATTTCCTTCTCCAATGCATGAAAGTGAAAAGTGAAAGTGAAGTCACTCAGTCGTGTCCGACTCTAGCGACCCCATGGACTGCAGTCCACCAGGCTCCTCCATCCATAGGATTTTCCAGGCAAAAGTACTGGAGTGGGGTGCCATTGCCTTCTCCAGAAGTTAAGCTACTGGATTGTAAATCAACTTAGCTTTGTTTCAATGACAAATCAGCAGAACAAGGATAAAGCAGGTAGGGACAGAGCCTTGTTGCATTCCTAGTTCTTTAGGAAGGTGCATCTGATACTCAGTGGCTCTGAAAACCCCTGTGAAATGAAGAACTTACCTTACCAGCTCAGCGAAGCTCATTGCCCTAGTCTCAGTGCTTTTTCCATCTTTTGGAGCTTGTCAGAGGTGTGCCAGGGGAAGTGGGGATGTTGGCAGTTAAACTATTCCACAGTGACATTGTTTTGTGTTCTTTTTCCTGTTGTAGCATCAGACTTATCTGCAGTTTTAGTGGAGTGGGCCTGGGCTATTGCCCCCTGAAATACACATAGATGCAGGATATCAAATACGGCCGTTGCTGTGACCACGTCTCCTGCTTGTGCTAAGACAGATATTACTAATCAATCTCTTGATTGATTAGTAGACATTACTAATCAAGCCTCTTTTGTAAGCCGGGATGTGGCTCCAGAATTCTCAGCATGTGCTTCAGCCTCTCTTACTAATGGTTTCATTCATTCATTTCATAAATATGAGTGCAGCAACTATAATGGATAGACATTATTCTAGGTGTTCCAGGTACTGCAAAGAAAAAGCCCCATGCCTTTTCTCATTGGGCTTACATTCTAAATAAAGATAATGGAAAAATGTAAACCAACAAGATAATCTGGGTTAGTCCTAAGCTCGATGAGAAAAATAAAACAGGACAATGTAATTGAGAGTGACTGGGGGTAACTATTCTGGACAGAGAGTTCAAGAAGGCTGCTCTCAGAATGTGACTCTTGTTCTAAGACCTGACAGGAGAAGCAGGTGGTTCTGAAAAGCATTCCAGAGAGACATTGCCTTGAGGTTGGGAGCCAGTTTGGCTAGTTCCAAGGACAAGCAGGACGTGTATGTGGCTGGAACAGAGTAAAGAGTGGTATGACAAAAAGGCAAGGGTTTTTGGTCTATTTTGTTAACTGTTAACTGTTGCATTCCCAGTGCCTAGAATAGTGCTCAGCACAAAACAAATATTTATTTAATGAGTAAAAGAAGCTCTGATGTGATATAATCATAAAACCTGTTAAAGACTCTTTATCCCTACCTACATTTTCAGCCCACTATTTCCTTCCACTGACAAATAGACGTTTTTTTTTTTTTTTTTTACCAGTGAATACACTGAGGACACTTTTTTCTTCCATATTTTGCTTCCCCATATCCTTACCTCCCAGACTTTTTGCAAGTTTTACTATGTAACCCCAGATAGTATCATGTCTTATCTGTGAAACTTTTCCAACCAACTCAGAATAGAATAGTTTCTCCTTCTGAATTCTTCAAATACCTGTCATACGTGTCATTTGTTAATACTCAATGTAAAAAACTGAACATTATTACCAACTTTCTTTGTCCTGTTTCTTCCAATCACTACTGTTGTTTTTAAGATTTTTTTTTGGTGTGGACCATTTATAAAGCCTCTATTGAATTTGTCACAATATTGCTTCTGTTTTATATTTTGAGATTTTGGCTGTGAGGCATGTGAGATCTTAGCTCCCTGACCAGGGCTTGAACCTGCATCCTTTGCATTGGAAGGTGAAGTCTTAACCACTGGACTGCTAGGGAAGTCCCCATCACGACTGTTTCTGAGAACGGGGGTTGTCACTTGTTTTGAAGGCTTGAACTCCTTGTGGTTGCTTTGCCCATGATGGTTGCTGAGAGAGATTGTTTTGATGATCTCAGTCTCTCCTCAGAGAAGCTAGTGTCTGTAACTGGTGAGCTGGGAGCCCCCCATTGGGTTGATGTTTTGTTTAGGCCCATGTGAGTCAGTGAACCCCTTTCTGCTCCCTTCGCAGGCAAGGGCTCTGCTGGTCCCAGGAGCAGCCAGGAGAAGGGATGGGATGAAGGATGTTAGTCACCTTGACGACTCCCTTTAGGCTGTTGAAAATCATCATCACGACAAAGGTCAGTAAGTAAATTTAAATTTAAAAATCTCCTCCAATCTGTCCTCTGTACCTCAGAAACAAAAAAAAAATCTCCTTTCTTTCAATGCATCAATAACTTTACCTTCATATTCAAAGCACAGCAAGTAATTAATCTCTTGTTTGTGGGAGAACAAAGCATTGAATGAAACCCACATTTTAGATGTGAAAGAATCAAAATAAAACTGAACAAATGCAAAGCAGCAGCAGCAATTATTTATACTCCAGGAATCCAGAATTTAATAACCATGAACAGAACCTTGATAAACAGCAAGTTCTGGAAATAAAGTTTAATTATCATGCAATCTTTATCATTGGGTTGAATTAACTATCACCTGGGAACATCCTTGAAATACTGAAAGCTATGATGTTCAACTGGAGATACATAGGCTTTATGTACCCCTCAGAGAGAGAACTTCAAATGTGAAGCATTTATTAGTCACCTCGGTTCTATTTTTTAATCACTGCTTTAAAAATCCATCTCTTTAAATCTCTCTCTCTCTTTCTCTCACTGTTGGTTAAATGAAAGTAGCAATAAATACAATCTGCCCTGAGCAAACAGACCATACATCAATAAGTGAACACTTAGCCTAAGGTATTTTCCATGAGACCCATGAAGCATTTCTAATTGAAACTTAACAAGCTACAAGAAGCAGACACTCTAATCATCAGTTCTAGAAGGGAAATGTGAGCCTGGGTGCAGACATAGAAGCTTTTTAATTTATTTGGAAGAGAGTGTGACTGTATGCTTGCATGGTATAATTTTTTTTTAATTGCCGGAGTGTCATTGTTTGTTATTTCACATTTATTGAAAACTGTAGATGCCACATGTAACAGAATAGTAATGTCTTGTTCCGACCTGATGGCTTAATCTTACTAAACCACGATAATACATGCTGGCTAGAGTTGGGAATATTTAATAAAACACTGGAATAAATTTGTTGTGCTTGCATTTTAAGGAAATTAATTGAAGCACCTTCATCTGAAAAATTTAAAACTTTATTGATTTTAAGTTTGTATGAAACAGCAGTGCAGGGGTGATAACTAGGTAAGAATAGATGTACCTCTAAGAAGATCTGAGTCATTGATCATAGGAGCAGGTGTGCCATGATGGAGGCACACCTGCTCTGCGTGCACATTTGTTTCATTTGAGCGTCACAAGTGTCTAAGGTGGCAGGGCAGACATGACCATCTCTATTTTATAAATAAGAAGCCTAAGGCTTGGAGAGACTGTCCCGCCCAAGATCGCAAAGGAGGAGGAGCCCAGAGCGTCCAGTCCCCAGTTAGTCACAGATCAGGTCTACGCACACTCACAGTGTCTCCACAATTTGTCAAAAGGGCTCTTTGGTGACCGGAAAGGCGTCATGATTCTATTTTGTACTCGAAGGTGCTTGGGCTAAACCCCTCCTCCCTTTTCTCTTCACTGATCAGGGATCCAGAGTCCGCCCACTCCACCGGCAGCTGCGTGCACGGTTTGTTCAGATAAATTACTTGCCAAGCCAGAGCTGAAAGCTGAAACATGTGACTATTCAAAAAACAGATGCAAAAGGACAACAGAGGTGAATGAGAACTACTCAAAGTCCAAACCTTGGCGTTTCTCTTTCTTCTGGAAGAACAACCAGCAACTGTCGTTAGACATTCACCAAGTCATTCTGCACGATCCAATTAAAGAACAAGTACTGGTTTGAAATAGTTAAAACATAACCGTAAGAGGGAGATGAAAGCAAAGTTCAAGGGAGCCCATGTGATTCCCTTGTCTTCCTCGAAGGCGTCCTAGACTGGGGCCTGCGGGAAGCTCCACTCTGGCTGCGCACGTGGGGCAGCTCTTCACGCGAGCATTTTCCTTAGAGACCGCAATGGAAAGTCCACCTCGGGTCCTTCTCTCCTAACATTTCAAGTTCCAACATATTTCTCCCCACCCTGCCTGCCCTCCCAATACAATTTCGGCCAGTTCCTAATCAACTCCACTCTCGTCAGTCGCTCTTCTCGGCCTCCGAGTAGGGAGAGAAGAGAAAAGCAGGTGCTTTTCCTGTGGGCGCACCCCGCTCCTACAGACCCCGCGCCGAACTCGGGAAAGTTGGGGTGGCCGCCTCCCTTCCCGGGCTCGGCGGCTTCTTCCAGGAGGGGCGCGGATGGGGTGTAGAAAGCGAGGTCGCAGGAAAAGTCCTGCAGCGGAAACATCCCTGGCTGCCCCTGGGCTCAGAGAAGCACAGGTGCTTTTTCTCCGACGTCCGAGAGCCGCGCCCGCTGCGCCGGGCCCACGATCGCGCCCCCTGCGCGGGCTCCCGCTCGCCCTTTGCGCCCCAGTCCCCCCTCGCCCTCCCCCTCATCCAGGGAGGCGGGGGGAGGCGCGGGGCCACAGGTAATCATTGCCAGCGGGGCCCGCGGGGGGAAGCGGGGGTGGGCGGCGCGGCGGGGCGCGGGCATAAAGGGGCGCGGCGCGGCGCCCGTGCGCCCGGCTCCCGCGCAGCATGCCCGCCCGCGCCCCGCCGCGCCGCCTGCGGGCGTTGCCGCCGCCGCCGCCGCCGCCGCCGCTGTGGCTGCTGCTGCTGGCCCTGGGCGGTCGCCCCCTGCGCGCCGAGCCCGGCGACGGCGCGCAGACCTGGGCCCGCTTCGCGCGCCCTCCGACCCCCGAGGCCGCGGGGCTACTCCACGACACCTTCCCCGACGGCTTCCTCTGGGCCGTGGGCAGCGCCGCCTACCAGACGGAGGGCGGCTGGCAGCAGCACGGCAAGGGCGCCTCCATCTGGGACACGTTCACCCACCGCCCCCCGGCGCCTCCAGGCGACCCCTCGGCGGCCGGCTGGCCGTCGGGCGCCCCGTCGCCGCCCCCGCCGGCCACCGGGGACGTGGCCAGCGACGGCTACAACAATGTCTTCCGAGACACGGAGGGGCTGCGCGAGCTCGGGGTCACCCATTACCGCTTCTCCATCTCGTGGGCGCGGGTGCTCCCCAATGGCAGCGCCAGCGCCCCCAACCGGGAGGGGCTGCGCTACTACCGGCGTCTGCTGGAGCGGCTGCGGGAGCTGGGCGTGCAGCCCGTGGTCACCTTGTACCACTGGGACCTGCCCCAGCGCCTGCAGGATGCCTACGGCGGCTGGGCCAACCGCGCCCTGGCCGACCACTTCAGGGATTACGCCGAGCTCTGCTTCCGCCACTTCGGCGGCCAGGTCAAGTACTGGATCACCATCGACAACCCCTACGTGGTGGCCTGGCACGGCTACGCCACCGGGCGCCTGGCTCCCGGCGTCCGGGGCAGCCCGCGACTCGGTTACCTGGTGGCGCACAACCTCCTCCTGGTGAGTGCGAGGGGGCCAGGTGGAGGGCCACGCCGGGGAGAGGGCCCCTGGAGACGCCAGGGCAAGAGGGGTGTCTGACTGGGGGATGCCAATCAGAGCAGGCTCCATTGGAGCACACCTGTGCGGTTTCCTGGGGTTCACGCCCAGGGAGGGTGGGGGGCGCTGAGCTTCTTGGGTTTCCCGGGAAATCGTGGAGTCGGGAATGGGAGGGAAACCCCGCAGTGGGCGCGCCAGGGGACTGCCTTTTTTGAGGCCACCGTCAAAAAGAAATGGAGATTCGTTTCTCCCTTGAGAAATGGGAGCGCCTTTCTCTTGAGGGTAGAGAATTCCTAGAGGTGAAATAGGACTAGGAGCGGCCGCCAGAGCACGAGGAAAGAAGTTTGCTTGGAAGCCACACAGACAGCATTGCTCTCTGCTAGAGTTTGTGGAGATGTCACGAGTTCAGTTTTAATCCAATAAGATCTGTCTTGCTTGTGGCACAAGTTCACACTGCAGCAAACTCGAAGATGTTAAAATCGCATCTCCTGCAGAGCAGAGTTTCAACTGTCTTTCTTTGGAAGTTCTTTCAGTGGCAGGATTGAGAACTACATCCGCCAACCTTACTTAATCAGCAGGAGTGTGAAGACCCCTTGTACAGTCTTAAACAAAGCTACCTAAGATACAGAAACTACTAAAGGGCGGGATAGATTGTGTACTACAACAACTGTATGTATGCGATGCTGTCTCCAATTGGAAGGATTCCCCAGGGATGAGATTATTAGCCTGACAAAATTGATTTTAACACCCTTGTGCAAAAGGCTTAATACATTTTGACAGAGGAGGAATTAATGTGCCATGATGAAGTTGTCTTCCAAAGAATTATTTCTCCCTTTTCTCCTTTACTTAGTCTTCAAGATTAGGTTCATCAATTTGAGGGTTCCTTTATAACGTCAGTTGTTTGTACACTTCTTACAGTTTTGTATCATAATAGAATATTTTATATGTATATGTGCAAACCTTTTAATAAATGGGTTTAAACGTATAACATTTGGCACAGTATTTTGGTGACTTCTGTATTTACTGGAAGACCTATTTTTAAATTTAGAATTAAGCCACATATTTTGAACAAAGTCAAGATGAAGACTCACTTTTACACACTTTTAATCGAAGCCATAGGTAATTGAGGCAGAACAGTTCCTGGGTCATTGAGTTGACTTACCACTCAGAGCTGCTGATAGTGTTGTAATAAGGGCTAATTAGATTGTGTGTCAGCTCCAAAAAACCCTGCTTGCTACCACAGGTCATAAAAGAATGTTGAGTTTGTTTGACCAAAAACTTGTGATTTAGTGATTCCATATTGACATATATATATATTTTCAGTAAGATACTTTAGAGCAGTGGTAATAAACTTGTTCAGTCTGTCAGTTCTTTTAAGGAATCAGAAGACCCAAACAGCACCTGTTCATGATTGGTGATAGAAAACAATGGAAAAAGCTGGTCCTTCTTTTGAAGAAAACATAAGCAAATTTCAGTTCATACCAGAAACAAGAGATTTGTGGACCAACTGAAGGACCAAATAGACTATTCCTGCAAAATTACTATTGTAGATTTAAATCATATGAGTTCTGTTTTTAGAATGCATGTAATACACTCTGTATGAATATAAAACTCATCAATTGTTATTATAACCACTTACCCATTCATTTCATACATAAGATAAGGAACTGGGACCACAGGAGCTTTCTGGTACTCTGGTATATTAAATAGTCAACATGCTTTTGACTCTTGTGCCCACTTTTTGCCTTTCGATTAACTTCCCAGTTATATTTTTGTCTCCTTACACAAAAACTTGCCAAACACTAACCATCCTTCCCAGTGGATTTTGTGTTCATAAGAAATTAGTAACAAATGGACAGTTGCTTTTGCTGATGTTGCAAACATAATTACAGTTGCTGTAAAAAATTAATTTTGCTTTCACATATCTTTGGTTCGGAGTGTAGTCATTCTTGTATCTTATGAAGAAGTAAGGTGTTATGATCAAAGATGATATCTTTAATTATGTCCTATGAGATATTTTCATTCTGATTAATATTCTTATATTAATATTCTTTCTTGGTGTTTGTGTTATGGGGAGGGGAGTATGGAAGTTTTGATCTTATTTTAAAAGATAAATCATATTCCCAGATTTTGGTAATGGAACATTTTGGTGATATTAATAGAACTTTTCAGCCAGGTTTTAGGTATTCCTGGTAGGGGCTACTGAGCCCTTAGCACATTTATTTACATTTGGGGATCTGATGCTGGTGAAGGATTGATCTGGCCAGCACTCCTCCCCTCCCCATTCTGTGTTTCCACTAATTTACAAGTAGACTAAGGAGATGCCTTAGGGAGACTGGAAATTTGACATCCCCCCATCTCCCCCCTACCCCAGCACCAGATTCTTAAGAATCATTGTCTGATGGCCTGGAGGACAGAGGCAGGCCAGACAAACTGCAGGATGAATAATGGGATGGGGAAGCTTTGCTCGGAATGGAGGTCTTCCTGTTTTTTGTGGGGTTTTGGTACTGAGGTCCCCTTGATAGAAATAGCCTCTGTGTGTGTATGTATGAGAGAAAGAGACAGAGCCTGACAGAGCCAGAACTGACAGAAAGATTTCCCTGCAGAGCCCATGGAATCCAGACTGCTTTGCTCATCCAAATATAACCCAGAAAGAAGACGTAACTTCTTCTCTCTAGCTTGAAGAGGGACTGCTGTGCCTTCGCAGCTCTAGAAAGATGGGTCTTAACGGCCCCTGAAGAACTAGTGTTAAGGCTGGTAGTTGGAGTCCAGCTCCAATGGTGCCTGGGAGTTTTTGTTCTGCCCATGGGATTCTGGGGAGGAACAGGACTAAGTTCGAGATACACATGGGACTCCCAGGGAGTCTTGCAAATGTCTGTTCAGGGAACCTGCGACAAAAAGACAACTTTTGGAGGGGCAGAGGGGATATTTGTTTATTTATTTTGCTGTGTTGGGTCTTAGTGCAGCACATGGACTCTTAGTTGTGGCTTGTGGGATCTAGGTCCCCAACCAGAGGTTGAACCCAGGCCCCCTGCATTGGAAGCACAGAGTCTTAGCCTCTGGACCACAAGAAAGTCCCAAAAGACAACTTCTTTCACTTAAGGAGGTGGGGCTGGGAGATACTCCTTTGCGCATTACATAAAGTACAGATCTGCCTGGTACTGAGCATCAGTGCTCCTGTCAGCTGATCTGTCTACAGCATCTGTCCAACTGCTCTTCTCTTTCTTGACACACTTTCTTAGCTTGGCTTCCAGAACCTCACTGTCTCTCCCTTCTCCTCTCAGCTCACTGGCAACTTCTTCCCAGTTCCCTTTGCTTATTCCTCCCTGTCATGTCTCTAAATGTTGGAGTGCCGGGGCCTCCCTCCTGGGGCCTATGCTGTAGATTCACTCCAAATGAGTTCTTTGAAGACTCTATATCCTGATGACTCCAAATTTTGAGTCTCCAGCCAGAACTTCTCCCTTGAGAAGTTCTTCTTCTCCTATATCTGAGTGTAGAAGAAGAACTTCTCCTTCTCTATCTGAGTGTAGAGCTTATCCTCTTTGATGTCAAATAGAGACATGTCACATTTAACATCCAAAAGCAAATTCCTGTCTTCCCCATCTCCACCATGGTAGCTTTGCTCTTTCAGTTGGTTGGACACCAAAGCTTAACTTCTTCCTTTCTCTTAAATCTTATGTTCAATCCATCAACCAATCCTATAGCTCTGCTGCTGCTGCTGCTAAGTCACTTCAGTCGTGTCCGACTCTGTGTGACCCCATAGATGACAGCCCACCAGGCTTCCCCGGCCCTGGGATTCTCCAGGCAATAACATTAGAGTGGGCTGCCATTTCCTTCTCCAATACATGAAAAGTGAAAAGTGAAAGTGAAGTCGCTCAATCGTGTCCGACTCTTAGTGACCCCATGGACTGCAGCCTACCAGGCTCCTCCATCCATGGGATTTTCCAGGCAAGAGTACTGGAGTGGGTTGCCATTGCCTTCTCCAGCCCATAGCTCTACTTACCTTCAAAATGTATACAGAATCCAGCCACTTCTCTCTTTATCTAAAACTCCAGGTCCAAGCCCCCATCACATTCTGCCTGGATCACTGGAACAGCCTAATGACGGATGTCCTTGCCTCTGCCCTTGCTCCTTGCAATTTGCCATGGTGGATATTCCCAAGGATATCATTATGAATGAACAGGATAAAGTCCCCTGTTTATTAAAATCACATTTTTTCTTTAAGAACTAGTTCACATGCTCCCTTTGGCCCTACACTCAAATGCCATCTGTTCCTTCTGTGGAACCCACAGTGCTTCACTCTGATGCCCCCTACCACACTTTTTCTTTCATTTAATCATTTGCTTCACTAGCCAGGTAATTCCTTAAATGAGGAAAACATGTTCACTCATCTATCCTAAAATGCCATCTTGCCCTTGGTAAGTGCTAAGTAGGTGACTTCTGGCTATTTAACAGCCTGACTTTGCCCTTATAAACTCATGTTCCTAAGATCTGTTCTCTTCATCAATGTTCTAGCCACTTTCTTATGGGACAGGGAGTATTAAATCCTAATCAGAGAGTAAGATCAGTAACTATAATGGTGCAGAATCTGACATTTTCAGTAAAAATTTAAAGTTCATCATCACATGTATGACTCCATTTTAAAAGTTTCCAAACAACTTAAAACTGTCTATAATCACTATGAAACATTATGACAAAGTTTTCACAATGGGAGATGGGGGAATTCTCCTGGCTGGTTTTAGGAGCATATATTGGAAGTGGCTTTGTTATCTAGTTGAGCTGTCCTTCCCCAAGTAATAGTGGAGGCAATTTATCTATTAGATACATGTTCGAATTATAAGGCTATGTACTTTTGTGAAGCACTTTACCAATTTTCCGCTCATTAAAATTTTTTGGTACATTGCTGGAATAATCAACTGAGTTGAATGTTAATGTATTTTATAGACTACTGAATTCAATAGTGTATTTAATCAGAAATGGTTAAAATATCTCCTGAAGAGCTTGACTCACTCTTCTTTGAATATCTGATTGAACACAATGTTTTTTTGAAGGTCACAGTCAAGTCCAAGAAAAAATTTAAGAATAGGAAAAAAACTAATAAAATAATTTCAAAATCAAAGTAGTGTTTAACAATGTCAATTCTTTTGAGTTGAAGAGGGAATACTAAGCATTCAAATAATGCCAATGTGCATTTCTCAAGTGCAAAATGACTGAATGCACAACCTGAATATAGTAATTAGTCATAAAGTTTGCATGCAGAAGTCTTCTGAGTTATCTTATTTTTTCAAACAACATGATGTTCCAAGCCAGAATTTTAAAATTAATTTGTACAAAAAGTATGTTTCTTTGTAATTATTTGAGCAGCATTTGACTAGATTTTCAAATCAGTTTTGAAATCACCTACTTTACATAAAACATATTACCAAATACCTTTTCTGGATGTTTAAAAGGAATGTTATCTTTTTAAGGCATAAAGGAAATTTTAGGTCTAGGAAGAGAATAAAAAACAAAATTGGGAGGATGAGAAATAGAGGGTAAGTAAAAATGCATACGGTTTCTGAATCCTTCAAGATCCACATCTCAGGAAACTACAAAGTGATACTTGCAATCTCAGTTGCTCAGTTGTGTCCAGCTCTTTGCGACACCATGGACTGCAGCAGTCGAGGCTTCACTGTCCATCACCAACTCCTGGAGCTTGCTCAAACTCATGTCCATCAAGTCAGTGATCTATATTTAAACAGATAAGCATAATTTAAACATATAATTATGCTTTATTTATAGAATTATGTATTTATGTGATTAAAAATAATTTAAGCATATATTTAAACAGATAAGCATAATATATTTAAATAGATAAGCTTAATCTACCTTTTATATGCTCTATCTTGATATATTCTGGGTACAGAGATAAACTAAAGTATCACTATAGCTCTTCTATCTTGGGATATACTCTTATTTATCCTTCAAAGTCTTGACTCAAGTACTCCCCTTTTGTAGTAACAAGAGGCAGAGAATCATTTCCTCATTTGTGGCTCTTTGAGGCCACAGACTGTATATCATATTTATTTTTACATTTTTAGCACTTATCTCAGTCCTTGGAGCAGAGGAAATACTGATACCAGTTTTAATGAATGAATAAACACAGATATAAAATAATCTTTACTTATTTCACTATGTCCTTCTTTTCTTTTTTGTAAATTGAATATCTGCAATCTGCTTTCTCACCCAGTATCTGGGAAGGAGTTTTAAAAAGTGAGGAAGATCAAAGGAAACAATTTCTACCCAGACAGGAATGTGACCTTTGTGCATTTCCAAGGCAGATAATATCTCCATTTTCATCCAGTGGATGGGGGATAGGGAAGGAGGAGTATGTGACCTTGTGGGAGCTTCACCTGAAGGCTGCACCATCTCTTGCACTCACCTCCCATTGACAGAATTCAGTCACGTGGTGCAGGCAGCGGAGGCGTACTGCAGCTGCAGAGCTGTGTGCTCAGCAAATCAATTGGGAACAGGTCATTAAGGACAAGCAGTGACTTCCCCCACACTGTCCACCTGTCAGATACATTGTGAGAATTAAAACAAAATCAGGTATGTCAACATGTTCTGAAAAATGTAAAGAGCTCTACAAAGGTGAGGTATGAATCTTTATAGTCAATAAAAGCAAAAGAACTTGAGAAGTGATCCTCTTGAGCTGTTTAGATAAAAGGAATTAGACAAATGCGTTAGAAATTGTTGCCTCACTTAACTTCATTCGTAACCCTCAGCGTTCAGTGGGACAGTCTTTGCAGTTATTTCAGCAGCATTTGACTAGATTTTCAAATCAGTTTTGAAATGACCTATTTTACATAAAACAAGTACCTTTTCTTGATGTTTAAAGGAAATTTACTAAAATTTATGACTGATATAATTTGGTATATTGACTTAAGATAAATGTTTAGTCAACTTGCATGGCTCCAGTCTGAATAGATTTTTTTTTTATTAATAACATTATTATTTGCAGTATGGATGTCAGAACATCAGCCATGAACCAGTATCATTTATAGTTTGATAAAATAGTCAAGATAAACTGAAACCAGTTTTATACATTAAGCCTTCCCTGGTGGCTCAGATGGTCAAGAATCTGGCTGCAATGCAGAGACCCGGTTTCGATCCCTGGGTTGGGAAGATACCCTGGAGGAGAGAATGGCAACCTGCTTCAGTATTCTTGCCTGGAGAATCCCATGGACAGAGGAGCCTGGCGGACTACAGTCCATGGGGTCGTAAAGAGTCAGACACAACTGAGTGGCTAATGCTTTAAATATACTGGTTGAACAGATATTATTTCCATGTCTGTAAATGCACTATTATTTGATAATTAGAATAAAAAGGCAACAGAGGAATCTTAGGTCAGATTTCTTCTCTGGACCAACTCCTTGCAGTTGTCCTGGGATCCTCTGGCTTCTGCTCAACTATTTCTAGCAAAAGCAACCCAGCTTCTCTGAAGTAGCCCACTTGGTTTTATCTTTCATATTGATTAGAAACCTGCCTCTATAGAGGACTCACCCCTGGTTGTCTCTGCCTTCCTCGTGTCAAAAAATAAAACAAATTGTTTTTTGTGGAGACAGCTTTTCAAATATCTGAAAAGGCCACTATGTTCTTCCTAAGTATTTTCTCCTTTATTCACATTCCGGGTCAGGCCTCCAAGAATTAGAGGGAGCTGCCATTTAGTCAGGGCTTCTTCTTGGGGAGATGCAGTGGGGCAGACAGGAAGGTGGTTGAATTCTGAGAAAGCAAATATGACCTTTGAGAGGCCTCTTTATCTTCTGACCCTTGAGGAGAAGGTGGGGAGGGAGAAGGAACAGTTGACCTTTCTATTAATATCTCCCCAGTGGGGTGTGTCTTTGAGAAACAGTGCAGAATGGAGTTGGCTGTCTGTGGGACATGCCCATGGCCATCGTCCTTACCAAGGGGCTGCGGATGGTGGAGATGACTGAGGACACCCGGAGTTGGAAGGGTGTTCTGGGTTCTGTGTCCTGGGGGCCAGCTGCGCAGCCACACCAGGTGAAGCAATGCCCAGTTCATGCCACAGGATCAGTGGCTGGAGGGGCAAAGGGAAGGACGCGGAGGCTTCTCTTAAGATTCAACGTGCAAACCAAGTTTCAGCTGCCCCCAGGATTAAGCACATATTTCTTGTTCTGGACACTGGATCCTGACCCTACTGTCCAAGACTGCATTGACGGCTTTGGTTGTCACCTTCCTGTGGACTCAGATTGGTGTGAGGTCAGCGAAAACCTCTCAGGCTTTAAAATTTTTCCCTGTGTGAATTGCTCTTAAACCAGATTTTCCTTGTCATCTCCTTTTGTTGTGTATTTTTGAACTTTTAATCTTATTAAATTTCATCCTCAATATGTAAAGGTGAGAGGAGGATTATGACAGATGGTGAATACTTCTTAAAAATTGAACATCACCTAAATATATTAGGGTGAGCAGTTAAAGGAGTAGCAGTGCGCAGGTATAGTGGAATAGTGTTTGGCCATTAAAAAGTTAATGTATGGTGATTAAAAAGTTGCACATGGTATGTTAGTAAGAGAAAAATGCCATTTGCTGTGTTATGCTTCTTACATATCTTAGCTGTGTGAGTGTGAATGAGTAGAGAGCCTTCTCCAGTTGCCGCCCTTTCCCCCAGCTTTTTTCCTGACATGCCAAGCCTAAATTTGCTATCCCTGCTTTCTGCTCCATAAAGTTCTGTCCTGCCTGTCTTATAATATTTCACATATTTTATTGAAATAATTTGTTTCTTGGTCTTCCCCCTGCAAAAATCTCAGCTTTGTGATGCCAGGAGTCATGTTTATATCGCTTACCATTTGGGGGTGTTTCTAGATGTGTTCAGGTAAATTTTTTTTTTCTTCTGATTGTCTGGGTTTTTTTCCCTAATTGTTCTATAAGCAAAATGTGGTACTTTTGTGGTGGAGAAGTCATAAGAAGTGTTTCTGGGAAAAGATGGCAGATTGAATTTACCCATCGAATTTTTCTCTCTTGAAACCCCATTAAACTTCAGTAACTGTTGGTTGCTCAGTTGTGTCCAACTCTTTGTGACCCCATGGACTGTAGCCTGCCAGGCTCCTCTGTCCATGGAATTCTCCAGGCAAGAATACTGAAGTGGGTAGCCGTTCCCTTCTTCAGGGGAACTTCCTGACCCAAGGATAGAACCTGGGTCTCCTGCTTTGTAGGCAGATTCTTTACCATCTTAGCCACAAGGGAAACCCTTTAATAAGGTGACCATTAGCAAAGAAACAGTTAAAACAAAGAAAGGGGAATGGGCAAGAGGAGGGAAGGAGGGAAGGAGGGGAGGGAGACGGAGGAAGACATAGAGTGGAGAGAACAGTGGAAACAAAACTTTAAAAGCTCAGAAGCAGATGGTGGCGTATTCCTGACTCAGTGGATCCGTGCAAGCTGACTACTAGATTGGCTGTGGGAGAAGCCAAGAACCAATCCTACGATTGCAGATTCTCAGAGAATAGTAAGACCAGGTGCTCTGGAAAGGGTGCTGAAGGGTGTGGGTGCTAAAATGAGAACTGGTTGAAAGCTGTGTAAGAAACAGCTAGATTTCCGGATCTTTTCCCCATCATCCCCACTGCTGGGCGTATGTCACTTCTCCACTTAAGGAGAAAACTCAAAGTGGATTTTCTGGAGTGTATAACATGGAAAGCATCTGGACTGAGGGACCTCAGGCATATTTGAGGGCATGAGCACCACGCTGGAAAAAGGGACTAAGTGAACATATGAGCTTGGAAGTGGAGACCCGCACCCCCTTTCCCAGCCCCTCTTTTTATTCCACCCCCAGCCCTTCTTGCCCAACAGGCTCTTGGAACATTGGCCATGTGACTTCTGCTCTCCAGGTAGGGACTGGAAGCATCTTCTCCTGGGAATCTGATGAGCTCATGTGGAAAGACCTAAGACACTGGTCCTAAAGGTTCCACAACAAAATGGCAGAGACAGAGCACTCCACAGTGAAGCTTGAAATCAACACACCCCACCCTCATGCTCAGATCTTCCAGTCGGGGTTTTTGTTTCTCATTCTTAAACATGAGTAGACAATTAGGAATCAGCAGGATCTGAGGAAAGTGTCTAACATGAAAGACTGAGACCCACCTAAATAGAGAGGAAAAAAGGCAACTTTGCGGGGAGAAAACTTGGAGGAAACTGAGACTATATGGGGAGAAAAAAAGCTAAAAGGAAAAAGACAGTCAAAAGATAAAAATTCTAGTTATAAAAATAAGGAAGTCATTGGATGTAATGAACAGCTTTGTGATTACAGTTAGTACTGTGTTGTGTATTTGAGAATGCTAAGGGAGGTTGATCTTAAAAGTTCTTGTAAGAAAAAAAACTGTAACTGTGTTTGGTGATAAATGTTGACTAGACTTATGGTGATGGTCATTTCATAATATAGGCAATCTATGTTGTGTACCTGAAGCTAATATAACATTATATGTGAATTATATCTCAGTAAGGAAAAATAAATTTTAAGAAACCTCAGTAAACTCTTAAAGAGTTAAGAGAATATGTTGCATCTAGGAAATAGGAATAGGATAATACAATAAAATAGGTGGGGGGAAAGAACACATGGAAATTAAATATTATAGCAGACTTGAAAAATTTAATAGATTGGAAAATACAGGTGATAAAATCTCTGTAAGAATAGGGCAAGAAGGCAAATAGATGGACAACTGTAGAATAAAAATAAGAAAATCAGTGAACCATCCAGAGGTCCATCATTGAAATAACAGGAGTTCTGGAAAGAGAGGGGTGCAAAAGTGTTGTGTCTGGGGACCCCATTGAACTATGCTTCTCAGTTCTGTATACTTGCATCCCACATAGTCTATGGGCTAGAACATGTGACTTGTTTTGTTCAATGGGACAGTAACAAGTGTGATGCAAGCAAAAACTTGATAACTACTTTCACATTGAAATTTTTCTTTCTGGATCACTCCCTCTTGAAAGTGCCAGAGATAAGGGCCTCTCTGTAGGCTACCAATCAGACCTTCTGGCTCTCATATCTCTCTGTAAGGACCCAATACAATATAGCAGGAACCAGTTCATTCTTCTCTTTTCATCGGAATTGGAATGCCTGAATCATTGCATCGGGAGCAGCATTCCTCCCAACTAAGACATTCCCCCAGGTTACTGCTGGTGAAATACAGGGCACCATCTTGTGACAGAGGTCTATCCGCCCCCCTGAATATCACTCAGAATGGCATTCGCTTTGCCTTCTGGAAAATCAAGCCTCAGTTGGGTTTAGTTCATCTTCTGAGAAGCAGATGTCAAGACAGCATTAGATGTGCAGGACATTTATTGATGGGCAACAACAGTAGAGTGAAAAGCGGGAGAAGCCAGAGAAGGCAGATGAGCCTTTAGGACATGATGGCTGTCTGACGCATGAGCGTGGGAAGGAGGGGGCATGGGATGAGAAGAGTCTCAGATGGCAGTATAGGTCTAAGAACGATCCAACCAGGCCAATGAGGAGTTCTGAGCCATCATTCTGAGCCATCGTTGGAGGAGTCCATGGCTTGCAGGAACAGGTCTGCTTAGTACCCCTGGCTTGTTTCAGTTATAAGGGAGTAGCCATTGAGAAGCATGGCCTCAGGGCCATTGCAGTGGAGGATGACGAGGGTAGCAACTGGCACAATCCATCAATTATGCTTCTCATGGCAGGAGAACTGAGTGACACATTTTCACCTCTACCAAAAAAACCAGCAAGTTATGCCATTTAGAAGAAAGGAATGAAAATTATTTCCAACGAGAATGTATTTACCTCTACTATCAGTCATTCATGAGGGTAGAATAATGAGATTTCAAGACATCCAAAGTCTCAGAAAATACATCTTGAATGCCTTACAGAGAAGTTATTGGAGGAAGAACTCCATGTAGCATGATATAGATCAGATGGAAGAAGACATAGAATGTTCAGAACAGTACATATAACTTGGGAGCATGATGAATTGAAAAATCTGCTGTGCAGCAGACCTAAGAGCAACCAGTCTGGAAGAGGGGAAGATTCCAGAAGTGTGTCTCCAAGAAAAATATTGGAGGCCAATGTGACCTTGCAGAAGTTTGTGCTATTGGAAAGTGTGAGAAGAATTAGCCATAGGTGCAAAGAAAACCAAGGAAGTGAAAAAGCAATGCAATGATTAACTTCAAGGAAAACAAAAATAAGAATGGAAACTTAGTCTTAATTACCACATTAGAATGCCCAGCTGTGAGTCACAGTCATGTCGGCAGAGTAATGTCAGTATTGAATATTATTCAACCAGATCCTGCTGTATAACGAAATTGCCTGTGTGAGACAGCTAAATCCTCATCTACCCTATCAGGAAGTCAACGGATCCTGTCTAAAGTAGGGAAGTGTGGAAATGTGCTGTGTGCTCAGTCATGTCCAACTTTTTGCAACCCCATGGACTGTAGCCCTCCAGACTCCTCTGCCCATGGAATTCTCCAGGCAAGAATACTGGAGTGGGTTGCCATTCCCTCCTCCAGGGCATCTTCCCAACTCAGGGATCGAAGCCGTGTCTCTTGCATCTCTTGCATTGGCAGGTGGGTTCTTTACCACTGAGCCACCTGGGAAGCCCCTTGGAAATGTGTAGATATCAAAAGAAAATGTCATGAAAGTCATAGATGGCTACCTCTGGGGAGGTAACTAGGGACAATGGGGGTGGGAAGTAGGGCAGGAAACTGTGATTATTATTTTAAGTTGCCTAAAAATTTAAAAAAGAAATAATTTTTACCATCACTTAATTTTGTTGTTATAGCACATATTTGCAGCATTTCAGCCTGGAGAATTATTTTTGAATCAAGCTTTGAGGTATTTCCCAATTTTCAGATTAATGCTGTCTGAGTTTTTCATCCTTTTGATAAAATAATAAAAATGTTGAAAAGAAACAGGGCCATGAGCAAACTCCATAGGGTATTGTTAGTCACCTTCTCCCAGGTGGACTGTCTCCCACTAATCATGTTTCAAACATCTATCAGTGTTTGACACCTAACAACAAATTAGTAAATTTTTGTTTAATCAATAAACTCTTAAAATATGGCCCTTCAAGCATTATTCATTTATCTACAGTAGTATCCTTGTATATGTCCGACTTTTCTTCTTCTTGACCCCAAGAATATTCCAAGAAGATCTGACAGTTGTCAAAACTATTACATTTGTCTATTGTGTTTTCAGACAAGCTATAAAACTGTAAAAAAAATTAACTGGGTGCTGGTTTGGCATTTATTTTATGAATCCATGTTTCTTCCTCATTTCCCTCTCTTCCTGTACTGATGTGCTTTTATTAAGCTGTTATGTAATTTTTCTCATGGGTCTGTTGTTTCTGAAATGCATATTTTATTCCCTGTTAAAAATTAAGAACTTTTTCAATCTTCAGGCACCTTATGCTTGGTGATCCCTCAAAGTTTCATAATTTCATAATTATAACTGCAAATCCTTTTGGTAGGTCCTTTTTGGAGATGATGAATTTGGAATGGCATCTAGTCTCCTGGAGTGCTTTCCTCGTGCTGTGATTAGGAATCCAAGTCTAGAATGTAGTCTGAGGATAGATACGATAGAAGGCCAAGACGCAACAGAGTCAAACATGCTGGCGACAGTAGTTAAAAGGATTCTCCAGGATAGATAAAGACAATCTAAGAAAGATCTGGAAGAGTAGAGCAGGCCTGGCGGTCTTCAGGAGACACAACAAAGGCATTGGATTAAGGAAGTTAGATAATTGAAACGATCAGTCAACCTCCCAACGCAGTGCTGACGTTCAAATCAACTTTATTATGTTGAGTGTAATAAACTGATTTTTAGAAATAGATGTCTTTTGTACAAATAAGCTCAACCACTCGAATATCATTAAGTGTTTGTGCCCGTTGTACAAGTCATGTACTGTATACGCAGTTTGTAATCCTTGATTTTATTTCACATAGATACAGTTCTGCTGAGCAAGCTCAGAGTAACATGGGGGTTGATATCTTGATGAATTCATGCCTGGCTGGGTGCCCTGCTGAGAAGTGTAATGCCTAACAGGGCAAAGAGGTTGTTTCACTAGAGTGAAGTGGGCTGATGTGGGGGAAGTTGTGGCCCTTGGGGTGCATGTACCCCAAGTAAACCTCTGTCAGGAGGGATAAGGGATGGCTCTGCCAGATTCCCTGATTGTAAAAGAAGCTAGAAACTTTGAATTTTGAGTGAAATTTCTTGATTTTTGAAGGTCATCTCAAAAAAATAAAAGTAAGCATGACATGGGTTTCCCAGGTGACACAGTGGTAAAGAATCTGCCTGCCAATGCAGGAGATGCAAGTGACGGGTTCAATCTCTGGGTTGGGAAGTTATTCTGGAGCAGGAAATGGCAACCCACTCTAGTATGCTTGCCCGGAAAATCCCATGGACAGAGGAACCTGGTGGGCTACAGTCCATGGGGTCGAGCAACTGAGCGCATACACAAGTCCCTAAGGAGGTGACTGCCTTCCTGGTAAATCAACGTAGGGTATAGCTTGTTCCCTATAAGGTGTTCCCATGCCTGTCATTTTGACCAGTTTTTAAGTATTTTTCTCTTAAATATGAATGGATGGCAAATCATCAAAAGATATTTAAGGAAAGTGCTCAACATGAAACAGTGAGAATAAAATAAATGCACAGAAAAACAAACCAGGAAAAAACACACTATGCAGGAAATTGAATACACACAAAGTGAAAAAGGAAGAATCAGAGAATATTAAAACATTCTTGAACATCAACAAGGTGATTGTTGATATAAAATGCTTAGTAAAAAGACTGAAAGATAGAGGAAAAGAAATGCCTCCAAAGTAGTACAAAACAACCAAGAACTGGAAGCATTAAAGAAAGGGGAAAAGACTTAAAATATGAAACACACAAGTCCAACGTCAAACTAACAGGGGTTCCAGGAAGAAAATAAGGCAATGGAGAGCAGGAAATTAAGAACTAATATAGGAAAATCCTCCAGAACTGAAGAACACAAGCCTTTAGCTTTAAAGATCTTTCTGAATTCCTAGCACAATGGATGCACAGTTCTATATAGGGGTTTAGAAAGCTTGCCTTCTGTGTAATCTTTCCCAAGAAGCTAAGGCATGTATCAACAAAATTACAGAGAAAATGGGGAGAAATCGGATCTAGAAAACTATGACTATCATCAGTAAGAAATAAAGAAAAATCCTAGGATGAGAGCAGTTCTAGATAGCATCTAGTCCAGGTGGAACCAAAAGGATTCAAGAGAAGGAAGAACTCTAAGTGAAAAAGCAGAATCAGTAGAATAGAGGATATGGTAGTGAATATGATGGAGAATCACAAAAACATTAAAACACATAGGAAATATTACACAAATTTAATAATGAGGTGATTATTTATTCAAGGGAAAACAAGAAGCTGTACAAGAGAAAGGGAAATGTTATAGACTCCTATTTGGCTCTGCAGTGAACAATATTTATATGAGATCCTGGGTATGGTTATTGATTA
The DNA here is from genome assembly GCF_029407905.1 of Bubalus kerabau. Lineage (NCBI taxonomy): Eukaryota > Metazoa > Chordata > Mammalia > Artiodactyla > Bovidae > Bubalus > Bubalus kerabau. The sequence goes on along the minus strand of NC_073635.1, from coordinate 28,636,423 downwards.
ATGATTTGAATAAGAGCAAACATTTGGGAGAATTAGGGAAGAAAATTGAGAGGTGTGAAAGTTGGCTTTTCATTATTATGAAGAATTATTAAATGTTGGAAGAAGCATATTATTTAGAAATATGGTAGTAATTATTAAAAGAAACAGCAAAAAGTTAAATGTAGTTGTCTGCAGGGAGCAGAAGTGGGAGTTTGAGATGGGGTAGGAAAGATGTTTACTGTTTTTCATAAGCCTCTGATTTTTAAACTACATGAATGGATTTATTTAATTAAAATAATTTTGAAAAAACCTGTACCACTGAATAATGCTTTAAAGTTTCTGAAATGCTTTTGTGTTTTTTTGGGGGTGGGGCAGGTAGGTAAATGAGTTGAGAGGCTCAGAGTTTAGGGATTTAAACTACCAAGGGAATGAACTGGAATCAGAACCCAGGTTTTCTGAACTCCTGTTTCCAGTGCTCACTGCGTTACTCCAAGACTGAGTTCCCTCCTTGTCCTCACATTCAGTGCTCAGAATGGAGGTGTCACCAAAGCCTTCATTTATTTGTTTGTTTATTTTTTGGCTTGCTGGGCATCATGTGGGATCTTAAATCCCCGACCGGGGATTGAACCTGTGCCCCTTCAGTGGAAACATGGAGTCTTAACCATGGGACCACCAGGGAAGTTCCGAGTCATCAATGTCTCTAACCTTCATTAACATCTGGAGACTCATCACTGCTAATTAAAACAAAACAAAACAACACTACTAACCCATAGACAACTGTTCTCCTTACTATTGCTGTGTAATATGCCCAAACTTATTAGCTTTAAGAAAACATTTAATTTTGTGGGTCAGAATTGGGGAAAGGCATATCTGGGCAGTTTTTCAGTGGGCTGCAAGTCATTTAGGGTTTGACCAGGCTGGGCGTCCAAAATGACCAGACGTCGCAGAGCCTCACCAACACGGTGGTCTCAAGTTAGTTTAGACTTACTGTGAGGCAGCTGGCTTCCCCCAGCAAACATCCCAAGAGAACTAGGAGGATGTGGTGCTGACTTTTTATTAGCCTCGATGTCATGCAGTGTCAGCTTCTGGCAGAGAAGTCACAGAACCCCCCTCCCCCCACTACCCCCCACTCTGTGAGGAGTGGCAAGGTCACAATGTTGAGAGCCTTGGGCGATGTACTATCTTCAGAAAAACATTTTGGCATAGCATCTCAGGCTTTCTAGCTCACTGTGATCTGCTGGGAATGCCTTTTTCCATCTCCGCAGGACCTACACATCTTTCAATATATGGTTTATTAACTTCCTCCTCCACAGAGACTTCTATGATGTCCCTCAACAAGAAGCACTTTTTCTTTTCTCTGAATCCCTGTTGTATTTTTAATTTTTCATTTTTTTTGATGTAGACCATTTTTAAAGTCTCCATTGAATTTGTTACAATATTGTTTCTGTTTTATGTTTTGGTTTTTTGGCCATGGGGCACATGGAATCTTAGCTCCCTAACCAGGAATTGAACCCCCACCTCCTGCACTGAACCACCAGGGAAGTCCTTCCTTAATTTTTTTTTTTTTTTAAAGATCCTTCTTATGACACTTTCACTCTGGTGTCATCATCATCATGTTGTATACCTGTGCTGCAATCTCTGCATATTCCCTGCATAATAACTTGCCTGTTGTGTAAATATTTGCTTAGTGAGATAATGATTCCATGATAATTCAAATAATAGTCACGAAAAAGTGCATTTCAATTCAGAGCTCTTTTTTTTTTTCTTCACCATTCTCATTTCTGAAAATGGAAAGAAACCAAGCAGTCTCTGAGGAGGAGTTACAGCAGGAACCGTATGTGGCTGTTTCCTGGTATTTATTGCTACTCTGTGAGAAATAAAGAAGATGGGGGAATGAAAACCATGTCATTTACAATTTGATTAAAAAGGTTTTCTTTTTTTTTTTTTTCTTTTCCTTTCATGTTTAAGCCCTGTGGTTTTGAATTTTCCCTTTCGTCATAGAGGAAGACAGATCAAGCAGTTAGGATTCCAGTTCCCTGTGCTGGACACATCCTCACTTCACAGCTGTTTAACATATCTGGCCTCAGCTCAGTCCCTGTCCCCTCACCCACTGCTTTCCAGCTGCAGGAAGGACTTGCTCTTGTGCCTTGGGGCCCTTTTATCTGGTTTTTCTCTCTGCCTGGAATGTTCTTCCTCCCCACCCCACCTCCAGATCCATAGCTCCCTCACCTCCTGTAAGTCTGTGCTCAGAAGCCACTTTCTCAAATGAGCCACATCCTGAACACCCCATTTAAAATGCTTCTCCCAGCATCCCAGACTTAACAGGGACCCCTTCCTGGCTCAAGAAGTGCTTCCTGGGAACCTGGAGGAGAGAGGAGTTCATCAACTTCATAGGTATGGTAGATAAAATGCGTGAACACGAATTTCTTGGGTTTGGTTTTTAGCTTCAGAATAGAAGACCCTAGAAGAGCAATTAAAAAACAAAAACAAATGCACGGCCTCTGGCATCATAGTGGCTATTAAAGAGGCAGCCTGCGATTCCTTATGCAGCCCCCCCTCAGAAGCTCATTCTTTGCACTTAGTGGTTGAGCAACCCTGCAGGGGCAAGAGGCTTATGTGTGTGAATTAACACCCTTGATGAACACTGGTAAATGAATCTGACCAAAGCCCAAGTGGACCCGCTTTTTTTGTGTGTGATAAAGAATAATCTTTGGGGATTATTTATGAGCACACAGGGAGACTGCAAGGAACATTTTCCTTAGACTTGGAAATGGGGCAGAAGGATTACTGGTGTCCTTCTGAGCGCCTGCCCAGGTTAATCCCGTTCTCTGATTCTCTGCGGGTAAAGAAGAGAATGCACCTTTGTTAGGTTTGCGGTTTACTGTGCATCAGGGTATTTTAAGTTCTATAAGGGTAGATGTTTATGGAAAAGATTCCTGCCTAATAGGCAATCCATGTATGGATTTTGTCTTATTAAGATGGAAAATGAAAAGATTAAAATGACGGCATAGTCAATGAAAGGGAAAGGAAGACTCTTGTGAGTGTCACCAAAAACAATCGCATCTCCTCTCCTTGGCACCAGGCCTCCCTTGTTTTCATACCATTTATCACCTATTTAAAAAAATGATTTATTTGTTTTGGGCTATGCTGGGTCTTCATTGCTGCGCGCAGGCTTTCTCTAGTTGCTGCAAGCAGGTGATACCCTTTATTGTGTGCGCTAGCCTCTCATTGCGATGGCCTCTTTGGTGTGGGCACCGGCTCCAGAGCGTGGGCTCAGTAGTTGTGGGGCACAGGCCCAGCTGCTCCATGGCACTGGGATCTTCCTGGACCAGGGATTGAACCCGCATCCCTTAATAGGCAGGTGGACCTCACAACCACCAAACCATCAGGGAACTCCCCACTTATCACCCTTTAATATTCTTTTTAGTTCACGTTTGTTATGTTTGTTGTTTGCTATCCTTCCTCCTCCTGAGATGGAAGCTCCATGAGGGCAGATGTTTTTCTCTGACTTGTTCACTGTTGGATCCCTAAGAACTGGGCCAAGCCTATAGTTGTTGTTTAGTTACCAAGTCATATCCGACTCTTATTCCTGTACTTATTCCATGGACTGTAGCCTGCTAGGCTCCTCTGTCCTTGGGATTTCCCAGGCAAGAATATTGGAGTGGGTTGCCAAATAGTAGATGCTTCATAAATACTTGCAGAAGGAAAATATTCCTTAATGTAGATCAGTGACTTTCAAACTCTTTTGACCTTGGCCCCCAACAGTAAGAAAGGCATTTCACATGTTGACACGTGCACAACAGAGAAGTTTCACAAAGCAATACTCAGCCTTATGACATGTGGTGTGCTCTTTTTTTAAATATTTGTTTATTTTGGCTGCGCTGAGTCTTAGTTGTAGCACGTGGAATTTTCGATCTTTGTTGAGGCCTGTGGGATCTTTCACTGCAGCATCTAGGATCTTTAATAGCGGCATTCGAACTCTTAGCTGTGGCACTTGGGATCTAGCGATCAAACCCAGGTCCCCTGCATTGGGAGTTCAGAGTCTTAGCCACTGGACCACCAGGGAAGTCCCCTCATGTTTTCAAATCAGGTCTATTTTATTTCCATTTTGAAAATTGTTGTGGCTACACAGAACTTGATTTCACAACTGGAATCTGTGGTATGAAAAACTTTGACTTAAAACCGTGTAGAAACTGCTGCCACGTAAGGCAGATGGGAAAAAGAGGGGAAAGGGGGCAGGCAGATTACTTTCATTATTGGCTAAATATTTCCTATTTCTGTAATCTTATCCCGTCTCACAGTATAGAAGCCCTCATGACACATCCACGTGTCACTTTTTCTTCAGGTGAAAAATGTTCTCTCCTGCAATAAAAATGAGTTATTTCCAAAGCAAAGAGCTAGAAACGAGCCTGGGAGCTGAGAAATGATATTAGTCTGAGAGAGTCAGTTGGTTGGCATCTGCCGTTGATACGTCAAAGCAGGAGAATTAGAGGAAGACAGAGGTAAACATTTAGAAAGTAAAGGTGACTGTTACGGAAAAAACCCCACTTTTCTCAACTTTGTTGAAATCAGAGAGTAGCTGTTTCATGAGGGTATTATAGGATTACTTCGGTGATTAGAGTGATAGATGTTTATTGAAAAGAGCCTGGTTGACTGATGGAACTTCTGATGCTTTTGCTGATCTTGTAAATATATCCCTTATCTGAGTCCTTGATCTTCTTGTCGCTTTTTCTCATCTAGCCTAATCTCTCCCCTACCTACTCCTTTCTCAGCTCTCATTTTGTTGCTGTTAGAAAAAACAGATGCAAACACCAGGAACTGGAACTCCTCTGTGTCTCTGATAATGCTGTGATTAATGGACCAGACAGATTCTGGTCATAAGCCGGATATTTTGTTAACAACCTAGCATAAGTGATTTAGAAGGATTTTGGTAGCAGCGTGATTTAGTATTAAATAGAATGATTTAACTGATGTTGATTGGTTCTGTACAGATAAATTAATGAGGCAAGAAACCTAATCTCTGATTTATTGACATATTTTCCCAGAGTGAGTTATGAAATAATTTTTAACTTCATTTGAAGTAAAACAAATGAATAAGGCCTTTTCTGTAACCTACTTTGGAAAAATCCAGACAAAATGATCATAAGTAACAAAACTCCAAAACTACATCATGGTTTTAAAAAATCTACTTTGATCTCTATCTTTTCTAGATATAAAAGCATGCCTTTGAGTGGGTTCTTATAGAATCTCATTTGGTTACATGTATATTAAGAACTTCTATATTTGCAAATGACTAAGCCCAACTAAAACTAGGTTAAAGAGGCAAAGGAACTTTATTAGAAAGATGCTGGGACGAGTCACAGAACTGAGCTCCGAAGACTTTGCAGATCGATCTTGCAAAGCACCATTACCATCAAAGAAGTAATAACTGGGGAAAACAGCAGTAAGAGTGGCGGTGGTGATGGTGGTTTAGTTGCTAAGTTGTATCCAACTCTTGCTTTCTTGTGGACTGTAGCGGCCAGGCTCCTCTGTCCATGGAATTTCCCAGGTAAGAATACTGGCGTGGGTTACCATTTCCTTCTCTGGGGAATCTTCCTGACTCAGGGATTGAACTCACGTCTCCTGCATTGGCAGGCGATGCATTACCACTGAGCCACCAGGGAAGCCCAGCAGTAAGAGTGATCAGGATTAATGAGGGACTGCTTCTTGGAAGAGGCAAGTCAAACAGAAGGCAGAGAGGGATATAGATAATAGAGGAAAAAGTAGAATGTTGTTTCAGGATTGACAGATTGTCATCCAAGTTAGGTACAGGCCTGGATGAAGGGTGATGAGAAATTGACCTGACTGTAACCAAAGAACCAAGTTGGGGAGTGATGAGGTACCTGTTGATAGGAAAGTGTTAATTTGTGGGAGGCTGTATGATTTGGTGATTGAGCTAGAAATTTTACTTGTTTAAGTGCCTAAGAGGGCTTCTCAAGTGGCTCAGATGGTAAAGACTCTGTCTGCAATGTGGGAGACCCAGGTTTGATCCCTGGGTCAGGGAGATCCCTGGGAGAAGGGAATGGCCTAAGAAGTACAAAATGAAGTCAAGCAAGCTCAGATGCTTCCTATATCCATGATTTGTGTGACAAGGTGTCAGGGAGGGTGACACCCTGAGGCGCTGGGCACAGGTTACGGCCTGGGTGATAGAAGCAGGTTCCAGGAAACTTTTGACAAACTGCACACAGAACTACTGGTTATTTGGGGGGATAAAAGCTATAGATGGCTATTTTCCAGAAATTATTTATATGCACTATTAAATGGTTATTTTGGGGGGAGGCTGCTTGAAATTCTATCTTAATGAACTTCACTTTACAATCCATGAGGCTGTGCTGATAGAAGTAAGAGTAATAATTTGGTCTACAATCAGGAATATTAGGCTAGATGGTGTACTTGTGTAACCGTGCAGGGTAGCTATGACTTTGAAGAAAAAGTCCTTAGATATGTAATTGTGATACTGTTCTTAGTGGTCAGAGGATGCCAAATGGGGGAAAAAATCTCCAGTGCTCTCTGAAATCTGTCTGCTCCTTTGACCTTTCTCAGAAGCATGCACCTTTATTTTAGAACCAAAACAACCTCTTGAGGGCTCTTCCTGGGTAGGTAGTGGACACAAATTAGCCATCAGAATGATTTACTTTGGCCACCTGATGCGAAGAACTGACTCATTTGAAAAGACCCTGATGCTGGGAAAGATTGAAGCCAGGAGAAGGGGACGACAGAGGATGAGATCGTTGGATGGCATCACCGACTCAATGGACATGAGTTTGAGTAAACTCTGGGAGTTGGTGATGGACAGGGAGGCCTGGCCTGCTGCAGTCCATGGGGTCACAAAGAGTCAGACACGACTGAGCAACTGAACTGTACTGAACTGAACGATTTTCTCTTTATGGCCTGTATTTCAGTTATTTCATCATTGGTCTCAGTCCATTTAATTAAGATTATTTGTAGGATTAAATTAATCCTTTAAGAATTATTCCATTTCAATTTTTTAAAAATTTAAAGAATGATTTTAAAAAGTGACCCATTAAGTATTACCTCTGAGGTACATTTGAGTGATTAATACCATCCATGTTTCCTCCAACTTCAGACTTATTTACCCAGCTGCCAACCAGGCATCTTTATTGAGATGAACCCATGACCTAAACAGAACTTAGCATTTGTTAAGTGGAACACAGGGTGCCTAAGCTGAGCCTTGGTTTAATAATAGATCAAAAGAGAAATTGAAATAGAGAAGTCTGTCACTGACAGGTCCTGGAGGAAGTACGTGGACTCCTTGAGGGACCACACAGGATGACAGAGAAAGAGAGAGAGAGACAGGACCCAGGACACATGCCTTTAAGAGGGTCCATGTGTGAGTGCTTTGGGGTTCCTGGGCCAGACGGGTCAATTCAAACCAAAAGCGGGCTTTTGGTAAGCACCAGGGGAGTCTCACCTAAGGGGTGCATATGGCATGTAGATGGTGGGAGGCAGGGGAGAACTGTTGATCACAAGGGCTGGTGCGGAAGTCATATTGGGAACTCATAGTAATTTGTGATTGTGGGCTGTTATCCAGGGCATGTGCTACCTTGATGGGGCTAGTGGGCACAAGGTTCCTGCAGGACACAAGGTTCAACAAAAGGGATGCCAAGGCAGAACACCATGAGGAGCTTAGTTAAACTCTTGACACGTATTTTGCCAGCAATCTGGTTGGGTGCCTTAGCCCAGTCAATCAACACATAAAACTAATCATCACACTTTCCAATGCTACAAATTTATACTACATTTTTCTAAAATAATTGACCACTAGAAAAACACTTTGGATTGTTTCATATAATTTAATCCTTGCCACGTTCCTGTAGGAGAACAGATGCTGTTCCCATTTGTACAAAGAAGCATGAGACAGGGCACTCAGGTCTAGGGCGCTGGGACAACCCTGAGGGATGGGATGGGGAGGGAGGTGAGAGGGATTCAGGATGGGGGACATATGTACACCCATGGCTGATTCATGTCAATGTATAGCAAAAACCACTACAATATTGTAAAGTAATTAGCCTCCAATTAAAATAAATAAATTAATTAATTAAAAAAAAGAAATACCTGAGGCTCACACTGGTAATGGGAAGAGGATTTGGGAGCCCAACCTAAGAGTCTTCTAATGCAGACTCCAGGTCATATCATGTCACTGCCATGGGCTGAATTCCTTAGCAGGTGGAATTTCCTTTGCCTGCTGTGTTTTTCTTTTTGTTCTGTTGATCCTTTAGGGAGAGAAGGAATAAGCATTCATGGAGACCCTACCGTATGGAAACTCTGTTAGGTGTTTTACATAAAGTATTTCATTTAATCCTCATTATAGCCTATTAGTGGAGAAGGCAATGGCACCCCGCTCCAGTACTCTTGCCTGGAAAATCCCATGGACAGGGGAGCCTGGTGGGCTGCAGTCCATGGGGTCGCTAAGAGTTGGATATGACTGAGCAACTTCACTTTCACTTTTCACTTTCCTGCATTGGAGAAGGAAATGGCAACCCACTCCAGTGTTCTTGCCTGGAGAATCCCAGGGACGGGGGAGCCTGGTGGGCTGCCGTCTGTGGGGTCGCACAGAGTCGGACACGACTGAAGCGACTTAGCAGCAGTAGTAGTATAGCCTATTAGTGGAGAAGGAAATGGCAACCCACTCCAGTGTTCTTGCCTAGAGAATCCTGTGAACAGAGGAGCCTGGTGGGCTGCTGTCCATTGGGTCGCACAGAGTCGGACACAACTGAAGCGACTTAGCATGCATGCATAGCCTGTGAGAGACACATGAAAGTTAGTCTTACCTACTCAAGTTAAGGTATATGGTCAAAAGCACACACAGAAAGTGATGGCACAGGAATTTTATCTGCCATCAAATACCACATATGCACTTTTCTATAGCCAAGGTCATTTGTTTCCTTGCTAAACCTCCTCTAAGCCATGTCAAAGCACTCAAGGTTAGAAGAGTGCTGTGTGATTGTAGATATTCTACTGTATGGCTCTGACTCAGCTACCTGCTAAACGGACCCAGATTGGGAATTCTTGGCTACTCACACTTCTCCCTGGCCTTCTGACTTTCCCCATCACAGCATTTGTTCTGTGGAGGTATGTCTGTTAGGTTTAGGTCATGACTTTCTGTAGGCTTCAAACCAGCCAAATTAGGAAAGTCCTCTAGTCTAACATTCTGCCTACTGTAGCCTGAATTTCTCCCTTTCTGTTCTGTTTAACTCTTCACTGATGAGATTTCTTGTCAGCTGGGAAGGGTAAGATAGGTTGATAGAGGTGAGGAAGACAGAGAAGGGTGGGGCACCTCACAAATCCAGCAGCATAGTACAATCAAATCCTAGTTCCTTGAATCACATGGGCAAAGGCCATTATTCTTCTGATCAATATTTTATTCTCTTTTTTCTTCTTAGCATATAGATAAACTACCTCAGGTCATAAATAAAATATATTTCATGAAATGAAGAATAGCAGGTATTTACTAAGAAAATAAAAATGAAAGAATGCATTATTTTATTCCATTGAAATGTTTGGCTGAACCCATAAGAATGAGGATGAGGCCATTCTTGGATACTTGCACTGAAATGAACAAAGAGAAAAATATTAAGGGCAAGGAAGAGGATATTTGGCATATGAGTGCAAGAGCTTCTTCAGGACCAGGGAGTGGGATGAAAATTGGCAAGATCATTGGGAGAATATGAATCAAACAGAATTAGGATGGAGTTTCCTAAGAGAATATGTTAGGAGAGCAAAAGGCTGATAAATAGCTCTTGTATTTAGATACAAACAGGCGGAGTAAATCAGGAATTCAAAAGTAAGAGAAACTTAAGGAAGAAAAAAAACCACTATTCTTTGTAAATATAAGGGAAACAAATGAAAATAAGATATCAGAAGTCAGCAAGGTCTTATGGGAGTCTACAGCTGATCTTATGGAGGCCAAGCCCATTTCATTGCTGTAGGAAACTCCCAGCTGAGTGCTGACTGTGGACATCTGATTTCCTTGAAGCTGCATTTAAGTGTTTTTTGCTTTTGGCTTGTGTCTTGCACTCTGTGAGGGTTGGCAATAAGTCAGCAGTGTTCCAGAGTTCTGGAGAGTGGGCCAAGGTTAGATATTGGAGTTGGTTCTTTAATTTAGTGCACTGATTCTTCTTAAAGAGAAGAACAAAGATTGTGAGAACACGTGTTAGAATTTTGTTATGAGAGATGAATACAAAATATTAAATTGACTCCAACAACTTGTGTCAACTTGAAAACTCCCTGTCTCTTAGGATAAAAGAAAATATAATCCTATTTAGAAATTCCTGGTGTAATCACAGATGTGGAATTGGTTCTTTTCATGAAACCTATTAATTAAAAAAGTACATAATCCAAAGTCAGTTAAGTAGTAAGATATTACAAGTTCTTATTCCATTAACTTTTCAAAGTATGAATAATAACAATACATTCAACACTAGAAATTCATATTTTTCCATGGGCTGCTAAAAAACAATGACAATGATTCCAGTTATGGTAGCAGCTCTCTGCAACCTGACTTACCTCTGGAATTATTTATTGGTTTCAGGGAACTTTTGCATTGAGGGATTAGTCATTAGTTAGACTTGATGAGAAACAGAACTAGAACTGGAGTTTCAAATATGTGTTGTTTTTCTGCTCACAATCAGATAAATTCACCATGGTTTTTCTCTTTATAGGCTCATGCCAAAATCTGGCATCTCTACAATACTTCTTTCCGCCCCACTCAGGGAGGCCAGGTGTCCATTGCCCTAAGCTCCCACTGGATCAGTCCTCGAAGAATGACTGAGCACAGCATCAAAGAATGTCAAAAATCTCTTGACTTTGTCCTGGGCTGGTTTGCCAAACCCATATTTATTGATGGAGACTATCCTGAGAGCATGAAGAATAACCTTTCATCTCTTCTGCCTGATTTTACTGAATCTGAGAAAAAGTTCATCAAGGGAACAGCCGACTTTTTTGCTCTTTCCTTTGGCCCAACCTTGAGTTTTCAACTGTTGGACCCTCAGATGAAATTCCGCCAACTGGAATCTCCCAGCCTGAGGCAACTCCTTTCCTGGATTGACCTTGAGTATAACCACCCTCAAATCTTTATTGTGGAGAATGGCTGGTTTGTTTCAGGGACCACCAAGAGAGATGATGCCAAATATATGTATTACCTCAAAAAATTCATAATGGAAACCTTAAAAGGTAGGGTTGAAGATAAAATCCTAATTTCCTGTCAAAATCCACTGGAAAAACAATCCTTAAGATGATCTTAATAAGCTGTGTGAATTTATAGTTTTTAATCAGAATGTAGAAATTCATTTTGGCAATAGTAGGAATGCATTTATATAGCACCTTTCTCATCTGGGGGCTTGAGGAACTTAATTTTTTAAGTTCGTTTCATAAATGAGAAATGTTATAATGTTTATGTAATTATAAAGGTTATAATGTTTAAAATTACTTGACTTTCAGAGTTACTGCTCCAGATTTTTACATTATATTAAAGATTAAATAAATCCCAAGATATTTAGATCCTTGTATACATTTTTCCAGCTTAGATTGCTTGTACTGAATAAAACACTTCGTATTTGTTTTTTTTTAAAAAAGGGATATCAATATTTTCTGGCAAAGAGTAAGTAGTCCGTATCTTTAAAGACTTAATTCATTTACACCATCAAGCACAGAGGTAGGTACTTAGGATAGAAAAGTAGAACAAGACACCTTGGCCCAAAGAGCACCCATTAGAAACAAGGGAAATCCAAATAAAAATTTTTGGAGATAAGCCTATTTGTGAGGACATTTATTTGCAGAGTTCTCTAGGTTCTACTGGCTTCCCAGGTGGCACAGTGGTAAAGAATCTGTCTGCCAATGCAGGAGACCTGTGTTTGATCCCTGGGTTGGGAAGATCCCCTGGAGTAGGAAATAGCAACCCACGCTAGTATTCTTGCCTGGGAAATCCCATGGACAGAGAAGCCTGGCAGACTACAGTCCATGCGGGTTGCAAAGAGTTGAACATGAGTGAGCATACATATACTAGGTTCTATCAGAGCCTTTCATCAATGAGAAAGGTCATCAGTTTACCAAACAATAAACATTATACTTAATTTATTTCCTGAAATAGTAAAATCCTCAAATGCTCTTGAATCATGTGGCGAGTGCCCATCACAGGGTCATGATGCTCTTGTCCTCTTTCCTTTGCAGCCATCAGGTTGGACGGGGTGGATGTCATTGGGTACACGGCCTGGTCACTCATGGATGGCTTCGAGTGGCACCGGGGCTACAGCATCAGACGAGGACTCTTCTACGTCGACTTTCTAAGCCAGGACAAGAAGTTGTTGCCGAAGTCTTCAGCCTTGTTCTACCAAAAGCTGATAGAGAACAATGGCTTCCCTCCTTTACCTGAAAACCAACCCCTAGAAGGGACATTTCCCTGTGACTTTGCTTGGGGAGTTGTTGACAACTGCATTCAAGTAAGTCAGCTGACAAAACCAATCCGCAGTCTCACCAAGCCCTATCTCTAGTAAGTAGTGCTTCCTTATTAGGTTGTCATGGCACGTGGTCCATTCCTCAGGCCAAACATGGTTCCTTAGCGAGTGCACGAAAGGCATCATTTGGAATGCTGCACACTTCTCTCCAAAAATCTTCCTGGCTTCATCTTGCACTTTAAATCAGCTTCGAAAGGGAACAGATTTAAAATATATCCATCTTTAAGATCTGATAAGATAGTAAAAGATAAAATACTCTCTTTAATACCGTGGTTTTCAATCCCTTTTAAAGTAGTTGTTGAGTTCTTCCATAAACAAGATGTAATACAGAACTCCACACTATCTGAGATCTCACTGGAGCCGCTGAGAAGGAGGCAGGGACATTAGGCAGAGCCCTCCTGAGGCATACCTGTGGAACCCCCAAGATTGTGGAAATACCCCCGAATGAGAGCCCTTGCTCAGTGATGCACTGATCGGAATGCCATTTCTAACAGCAGTTTTCAAATTGAAATGGTAAGGAAGTTCTTCAAAATGGTCAACCAAATATTTATTGAGCATCCTCTATACAGTTAGCCCTCAATATCATTCTTCATTTTTTCAGCTTCAAAGGAATCTGTTTTCTAGGGTTTGATTAAATACTTTGGTGAGCACTTTTTGGAAGCTTCGTGTATATCTTGTTAATTGTGGGAGGGAAGAGGGCTCAGTTGAGGGGAGTACACAGTGAGATGAGGAAGATATGATTCCTGCTTTCAGAGGAGTCTATTGAGGGGAAATGATGGGTCACAAATAGTATGAGTGTGAACAGAGCATGGTGGCAAGTGAGCAGGGTGGTAGGGGATGGAGGTGTTGCTGAACAGAGTCTGTGTGAAAACAGAGACCAAGATAGAAACAAAGTTTGGTGTCCACAGACGAACAGAGTGTTTATAGCACGTTGGGTGCTTCTAGCCAATTTGTTGGTTCTGCAGGGGAGGAAAAATAACTTCCCCTGTACCCTTCTGAGTGTTTAACTTAGACCCCTGTAGTAAGAGATAGATTCGCATGAGAAAAACAGAAGTTTATTAGTATGTATACCTCATTTATGTATGGGAGATACCCTGAGAAGAATGAGTAACTCGCCAAACTGGCTTAAAATTTCAGGCTTAAATATCATCTTAATAGGAAAAGGGGAGAAGTAAGTGATATTTAGGAAAGATGAATAGGCCCTTAAAAGAAGAGATGGGAGCTCTGATAGCTTGTGACAAAGTTTGCCTGAATGTGACGTTGACTTCGAATGCCCTCTTCTGTGTTAACAGTCAGGCTTCCCTCATTGGCAAAACTCCCACAAGGAGATTTATGACAATCCTTTTGAGTTTCTTTTGGAGGATTCATCTCTAGCAGATAAGGGGAATTCAAAGAAAGCCCTTCACTTGCATTTGCTATTTTTTCAAGTGCCTGAAGCTCAAAATAATATCCTGAAGGGGCATTTTAGGGGTGGCGTGCCTTGACTTCTACAGTCGTATTTTGGGGCATCGTATTCTATTACCTTTTGGTTCAGAAGAGGTATTTGAAGAGAGTGCTTGGATCTGGGGAAAGGCCTTCTAGTTGAAACGAGTTGCTGTTTCCTGGTAAATATCTAGTTGAAATCTTTGATTCATTAGGAAATAAATCAACACGATCCTTAATACTTTTTTTTCCGCTGAGTCATATTATGCTTACATCTTATTCAGACCTCCAGTTAGTTTTAAGGACAGTCTCGACTTTAATCCCTTCCTTTGTTGTTGTTCAGTAGCTCAATCATGTCCGACTCTGTAACCCCATGGATTGCAGCATGCCAAGCTTCCCTGTCCTTCACTATCTCTCAGAGTTTGCTCAAACTCATTTCCTTTGAGTTGATGGTGCCATCCAACCATAGTAATCCCTTCCTTATGATTTTTTTAAAGATTTAAAAAATATGAAGCATTTTAAAAGTCTTCATTGAATTTGTTACAGTATTGCTTCTGTTTTATGTTTTGGCTTTTTTGGCCATGAGACATGTGGTATCTTAACTCCCTGACCAGATATCGAGCTCCACCCCTTGCATTGGAAGGCAAAGTCTTAACCACTGGATGGCCAGGGAAGTCCCCCTTCCTTACATTTCAAAGGCAGCCAAGAACGCTATGTTCTCAAGAATATCTGAGCCCAGTAGCTTGTCCTCTGAGCTCTACCTGAGTTCTTCCTTTGGGGTTTTCCTCTGTCTGCTCTGTCTCCCTCAACCCACTGCTATTTAGAAACTCCCCATTCTAACTTCTCTCCTGCAAGTAGGCTCCATGGTGGGGTTCAAGTAGGATCTGAAGGGACAGAAGAGGTGCTAGTGGTGGAGAGAGGAGGAAGGCTATCCCGCAGTCCATCCTGGTTGGTCCCTGAACCCTGTTCTGCCTCTCGACCTTCTGCTGAGCCCTGCTTCCTGCTGGGTCCTGGGCCACCATAGTCACTGAGGGCTTGTGCTCTGTCCCATTTCCAACAGCAGCCCAGCCAGGGCTGGTAATTCCCAGCTTCATCCTTTGTGAAGGAAGAGAAGGTTCTGCCAGTGTTTCTGTGCAAATGGTGTGAACTCAGGGAGCAGTGGGGATGATGTGGGGAGGTCTCTTTTACTTCTGCTCTGTTTCCCATCCAGGGATTGTGTTTGTCTTGGGAACTGGTCAGTGGTGAGAACATTTTAAGAATACATCCTGTTTCCTCCAGAGAGAAGAACACTGATCAGGAGCAACAAGTATGGCAGCAAAGAGGAAGGGAGATGGGGAGAGAATTCCTTTTTCTGCTTCCTAGAAGCAGTTGTTTAGACTTTGATCCAGTGCCACTCATCAGCCGTGGGGCTTTGCTCTCAGGTTGCACCGCTCAGGGTCATGGCTACCTCCACCTCGCAGAGCCGCGCAGTCGTCTCCTTTGCTGACCCAGCCAGACACAAACCACCATGACCGTGAACTCCTCCAGAAGCTCTCTACTGGAAAAAGGCTGCAGTTGCTATTTTATTCTTTCTGCTTTTCACCTTGAGCTTTGTACTGTTTTGGCAGTGTGCTTTCTAAGCTAACTTCCTAACTGACAGAACAAAAATGAGTTTTTTGTTAGGGAAGTTCTGATAAGCATATGGGTATGTTTTAATTTACAAGCAGATCTCTATACTTTTAATGCATTATATTAGAGTCATGAAAATTGAATTTTAAACCACTGAAATTTATCTTTTCACTTCTGGCTAGTATTTCAAAAATTCCCAGTATGAATGATGCATGCATTTCACCTGAAAAAAATTTTAAATTATATCTCACTTGTCTGAGATGACACACCTGTCTGAAGTCTGATCTTAGGCTTATTCACATGGATTGTCATCGTCCTTGGACCTAATTTCCCAGCTGAGAGGTTTGTTTTTCCATAACCACTAATGTTCATAGTAAATACAGAATCTGCTATGTACTGGGGACGGAGAGTTTTTTTCTTTTAGCATTGGCTACTATTAGGGAGACATTTCTTCCATAATATACTAAACACATAACATCATACCCTTCTGAAAGGTTCGACTTAATTATTTTTTTATTAATAAATAAGTCAAACAAATTAATGGAGATTCTATAGAATTTTGCCTAAACACCCATTTATAAATGACCTGTATTTTTAAGAAATAGACTTTTTGCTCAGAAATTACACCTTTGTCTCTCATGTTTGTTTTCGGATGGACTGAATAAGAGCTGTTGTTTTTGACAGTTATGGTAGAAAAGTTACGAATTTTGTCAACTCAGAGCTCTATAAAAATAATCCAAAGAATTCCTTCAAGCTATGAATGGTTTTACTTCCAAAGAGCATGCAAATATTTTTCTTGCGAAGTTGAGGAAACATGATTTGTGGGTGCATCACAGTGGAAAAATACTTCTGACAGCATTCCCACAAATTAGAGGAAATGTATGCGTGGGTGATCTACACAGGACAATTCTCCAGAAAAAGCAATTTCCCTCTGACACGCTGTATTTTATTACTTTCCTTTATAAGCACAGCACTGGCCCCTCTAGAGAAACAGAAGCTTATTTGCAACAGGCCTGAAAAGTGCAAGGAAACCTCTGCTCGAGATTCAAAACCAAAGTTTGACCTTTGCTTTTATATAGAGGGTCAAAACTCAGGAACCAACTCTGACAGGCTTATTTCTGAGGAGAAAACTGGCTTAGGTGGTAGGTCCTTGGGAGTAAGAGCTTCCCTGATAGCTCAGTTGGTAAAGAGTCCACCTGCAATGCAGGAGACCCTGGTTCAATTCCTGGGTTGGGAAGATCCCCTGGAGAAGGAGTAGGCTACCCACTCCAGTATTCTTGGGCTTCCCTTGTGGCTCAGCTGGTAAAGAATCCACCTGCAATGCAATAGACCTGGGTTCGATCCCTGGGTTGGGAAGATCCCCTGGAGAAGGGAAAGGCTACCCATTCCAGTGTTCTGGCCTGGAGAATTCCATGGACTGTATAGTCCATGGGATCGCAAAGATGCAGACACGACTGAGCGACTTTCACACACACACACACCTTGGGATAAACTTAAATTTTTGTTTGCAAGTGGAGGGAGGATTTTGTGATTTTGACTTTGTAGTTTGTCCAGGTTTCCTAAATACTTATTTTCATTTTGTAGTCTTACAGATCAGAGATAGAGAACCATTGTTCTCATGATCATCACAGAAAAATAATTTAGAAATTTTTAAAAGCTATGTTAAAATATCCCATTATACGTGGATGACAGTACCATTTCCACATTCTCTTTTTCTACCATCAGTCAGAGTGAATTTGCTAAGTTCTGTTATAGACACTAATGCCAATAAAAGGCAATAGTTTTGCATACTTCCCATGTCCTTGACCTTTAGCAAACCTCCATTTAGAATGTGATTTTAAGAAACACAATTTAATTTTAAGTATCATTTCATTTTCTTACTCTCACTCAGGTTTTAAGCTTTATCATTTTTTGTCTGTTTTTTTTTTTAAATTTGAAAGTCTCATATCATTGGCGATTTTTTATTCTAAAAGAAAAATGTCCAAAATACTCTGCTTGCTTAACACAGACCAGAGATGTGTGAGGATTATTAATGTTTGTCATCTGAAGTGACCTCCAAAATTCAGATTTCTTAAAGTAACAGTTCCAGACTTACAGAGAGCTGTGGGTGAAACAAATGTGCACCGAACAAAGTGGAATATTTTCTTTCCCAGGAACTTAACTATTTATGAAAAACAGTTTAAAAATTCAGCTAGGAAGGTTTTTACAGTATTTTTGCCCACCGTGCTGGCTGGTTTGTTGACAGAACCAGAACCGCATCGAACGACTTTTCAGGACTGTCCAAGCGAGGCTAACGGTTCCTCTCCTCCCGCCAGGTGGACACCACCCTGTCTCAATTCATTGACCCCAACGTCTACCTGTGGGATGTCCACCGCAGTAAGAGGCTCATCAAGGTGGATGGGGTTCTGACCAAGACGAGGAAATCCTACTGCGTGGACTTCGCCGCCATCCGACCCCAGATCGCCTTACTCCAGGAAATGCACGTGACTCATTTCCACTTCTCGCTGGACTGGGCGCTGATCCTGCCGCTGGGGAACCGGTCCCAGGTCAACCGCACGGTCCTGGGGTTCTACCGCTGTGTGGCCAGCGAGCTGGTGCGTGCCAACATCACCCCGGTGGTGGCGCTATGGCGCCCGGCCGCCCCGCACCAGGGACTGCCGGCCCCCCTGGCTCGGCACGGCGCCTGGGAGAACCCCCACACCGCCCTGGCCTTTGCCGAGTATGCCAGCCTGTGCTTTCAAGACCTCGGCCGCCACGTCAAGTTCTGGATCACGATGCACGAGCCGTCCACGCGGAACATGACCTACAGCGCGGGGCACAACCTCCTGAAGGCGCACGCGCTGGCCTGGCGCACGTACGATGAGCGGTTCAGGCGCTCTCAGAAAGGAAAAATATCCATCGCCCTGCAGGCTGACTGGATAGAACCCGCCTGCCCTTTCTCCCCGGAGGACCGTGAGGTGGCCGAGCGAGTTCTGGAATTTGACATCGGTTGGCTGGCCGAGCCCATTTTCGGCTCCGGCGATTATCCACGCGTGATGAGAGACTGGCTGAACCAGAGAAACAATTTCCTGCTCCCTTATTTCACTGACGAGGAAAAAAAGCTAATCCGGGGTTCCTTTGACTTTTTGGCGTTGAGCCATTACACCACCATCCTTGTAGACTGGGAGAAAGAAGATCCCATAAAATACAACGATTACCTGGCCGTGCAAGAAATGACCGACATCACCTGGCTCAACTCCCCCAGTCAGGTGGCCGTGGTGCCCTGGGGGTTACGCAAGGTACTGAACTGGCTGAAGGCCAAATACGGAGACCTCCCCATGTATATAATATCCAACGGCATCGATGATGATCCGCACGCAGCCCAGGACAATCTGAGGGTGTACTACATGCAGACTTATGTGAACGAAGCTCTGAAAGGTAAGGAGCACTCAGTACAGAGGTCTCTTGGGGGTTATGCCAACTGAGAACCTGATACATAGAAACTCTCAAACATATAAACATATAAACTCTGTCACCCACAGAGCAAGTGCTATCCATTCCTTGACAACACTGAAAAAGTCCAAGTGTTAGCTAGTTTCCCCAAGGAAAGAGGAGTTTGACTAAAAGTGGAAGATGAAAAAATAACTCGAAACTATTCTAGGCTGCTCAGAGCCCTGACCATCTCTTCTCCATATTAGATGGCTTCATAGCAGTCTTGCCTACTTGACGTACTTAAAGATTGAACCCAAGTACATCATTAAAGTATGTAAAACCTACTATGTTATATGTACCTAAGTATTTGTCTTGATGGTTGCCACTTTGTCTTCGGATAAAAGGAGCTTTACTGATGAAATCTAATTTAATCAGAAGTAGTTTGAAATGGTATTGACAGTTTCTCTGATGCACCAGGGCTCAGTAAAGGCAAAATGTTGTGGGCAAAATATTTTAATAACTTTTCCCCTGTCCTTTTGTTTTTCTAGCCTATATATTGGATGGTATCAATCTTTGTGGATACTTTGCTTATTCATTTAACGATCGCACAGCTCCGAAGTTTGGCCTCTATCGTTACGCGGCAAATCAGTTTGAGCCCAAACCGTCAATGAAACATTACAGGAAAATTATAGACAACAATGGCTTTCCAGGTCCTGAAACTCTGGGAAGATTTTGTCCAGAAGAATTCACCCTGTGTACAGAGTGCAGCTTTTTTCATACCCGAAAGTCTTTACTGGCTTTCATAGCTTTTCTACTTTTTGCCTTTGTTATTTCTCTTTCTCTGATTTTTTACTACTCTAAGAAAGGCAGAAGAGGTTACAAATAGTCTTGATATTTTTCTTATTTGAAATAATTATACACACACATCAGCTGTTAACATTTGCACTTCTCAGTGTTGTGAAGTAGATTTTATATATCTGACTTCTAGAAAACCTTTTCATGACATGTGATAGGTTTTGAAATGAGCGTGATTGTAAAATATTGAGTAATGTGAATAGTGCCTGAATTTGTTCTATTTCCAGGGGAGGTATGTTAAAAAAGGTTGATAAGGGCCATCATTTCTGTACACATTCTATAACAAAGCATGAAGAATGGAGACCATCTTGTAACATTTCTATATAAATTAAGATGAAGAATCTTTTTATCTGTGCCCATTCCAGTGTGTAATGTTTGCCTTGAAATCATAATTGCAAGTATTGGAATCAAATGTTAAGTCCTGAATAGCCATTCTGAACTGCCATGATATGCCTAATGGTCTCTGTGGAACCAAGTTTCCCTTGAAAAAGAAGATGGCAGAATATAGAACAGATGACAAAGGGCCCTAGGTTAGAACGTTCCTTTTAAAAGCAAGGTTTCTATCAAATACTGTTAGTATTAATTTATATATCTTTTTAATGATGTGCTTAGCAGAGCAAATTACAGAATTCTGTATCTTATATAAGTATAAAATATATTTCTTTGTATTTTGAGACACTCTTCAAGCCCCAAGTTCTTGAGGGATTTGTGTCACTATCGAGGGCCTGCACATAGGGGACTTTTACTAAATGTGTGCAGAAAAATAAGCATGAATTATGCAATATTGGGCCCTTAAGAAAGCATAAACCGACTGTGAAATGCATTATAGCGCAGTGGCTGGAGGGGACAGAAAGGAGGAAAAAGTCCTTGTTATGAGCAACACTGCGATTAATTTGATTATAAACTCTTTTATTTAGAGAAGACCTTGGAATGAATGAGGTGACCTTTTCTGAAAGGATAAGAATGAAACAATAACTCATTTTATGAGAAGTGACTCCACTTTCTCTTCTTTAGAATGTGCCATAATTTCTTTGAATTGAGTTTTGAAAATTCTTAATAGGTTCAAAAGCATTTGGTCTAATAACACTGGAAGGTTTGTTTCTATAATTGCTGAGGTCCATTTTATATTTTTTGCTGCTACTTCTGTGGGGCTAGCTTTACATGAGTTTTGCTTTGAACTTTTATACTGCAACTGGCTACTGATTTTTTAGAAAGGGCTAATCGGGTCTTATCCTTTAATGCCCCTTAAATAAATCTTGCTGATTTTCAAACAGGGAAGTCTATTACACTGGAGTTGAGGATGATTTTATAGATAAGCCAAAATGATATCAAGCAAGATAAACCAATATCATATCTGTATAACTAATTTTGCTGACACAGGGTTCTAGTGAATTTTAAAAAACTGTACTGTATTATATATCATCTTTAGAGGTGGTATGACTTTTTTCCATGAAAGATAAGCTTTTTGGTGGTACTCTTTTAAAAATCGGGCTTACCATAAAAATCACAAACTAGGGAATAATAGTTTATTTTATGTGTATATTTTTCTGATTATAATAGTAATATATGCTCATTGTAAAAAATTTAAAATCACAGAAACTATATGTACAGAAAAAATATTACGTGTAATTTCACCATCTTGAGGTAGTCACTATTAACATGGTGTATGTATGATATTTTGTATA
This sequence comes from Bubalus kerabau, assembly GCF_029407905.1. Taxonomy (NCBI): domain Eukaryota; kingdom Metazoa; phylum Chordata; class Mammalia; order Artiodactyla; family Bovidae; genus Bubalus; species Bubalus kerabau. The sequence goes on along the minus strand of NC_073635.1, from coordinate 28,614,951 downwards.
GTCAGATCTTATGTAAATAGTTATGTCTTTATTTTCATTGTGTGCATTTCCTTTGTCATTAGTCTTCAAAAGCATGATTTTTAATAGTTATGGAGTAACTCCACTATGTGAATTTATCACAATTTATTTAATCATTCCTATTTGTTAGACCAGTTTCTTATTGTTAATTACTGTGAAATAATGGATGTTGTTTAAAAATAATTTTCCTGATACAATATTTAATTTCCTTCAGTGTAGAGAGAAGTAATCTTGTCCCTTGATAAAGTCTTGTAATAAATCTACTTGCAACTTTGTCTTCTTACATGATCAAATGACTAGATAGATTTCTTAAGTGTTTTTCTTTTGAGTTACTTAAACCACATAGAATATGATCTGAGTGGTGAAGAAAGGGATCTGAAAACAGGAAGAGTGAACTTCGAGGCTGGAATAAGGTAAGGGTGGAGAGGGTGCCCCAGGCTAGTCCCTACGGTTGATCTGAGAGGGAATTTCAGACACTGAAAGAGAGGCCAAAGAACCAAAGGGAAATGATACCTCAGCACCGCTCAACAAAGTTATCAGGTGAGCATCAGGCTAGCTTTGAGACCCTTTGGTCCTCAGTGGGAGATTGGTGGTTCCCCATGGGCAGCAAAGAAGAGAGGGCACCTCCCAGATGAGGCTGGAAACGGGGGCAGCGGGGGGTGAGGGGGGGCAGTGGGAGGGGCTAGAAAGCCTTTCTAGTCCAATGGGGTGAAGAATCCTCATTTCTTAACCGGCTTCTCTGGGCCTTACATTTTTCATTAATGCTTTATGTTGATAAATTCTGGGTTTTCACTACTTTACATGTGTTTTAAAACATATATATATATATATATTTATAGAGAGAGAGACAGAGACAGAGAGAGAGAGAGAGAGAGACCATTCTCCTGGAAGTCCTGCATCCCTTAGTACTTTTTGGGGTCAGCTCTGCAGGGGCATTAGTGGTAAGCGTGGCTCCCAAGGTCTCTGGGCTAATTTCTGTTATATTTGCTTTCCCCCCGTGTTGCCCCTGGTTTCTTCCTTTGAACTGGCAGTGGGGTGGGGAGGAAATGGAGGTGGGGGGCCCTGCACTTATGCCCCGTTCATTTTGCCTTAGTTTGGAAGGATGGACTTTCAGATTCATTTAAGGTCATTTTTCATTTTATTTTTTGACTTCCACAGATAGTAATTAGAATCTACTAATGCCTCAGAAGCATTTCTTTAAAAAAAAAATTTTATAGAGCCCTTCAACGGAGATTATAATACAAGCCACATATTTTAAATGTTCTAGTAGTCACATTAAAATATAAAAAGACACTATTAGTTCAAAAGATGTGGGAAGGAATGATGGAGTTAATGAATGAATAGAATCAGCTTGCTGATACCACCTTTGTCCAGAGACTGATTTAGTAGGCACCATCTATCAAGAAAGAGGAACTGCTGTGTATTAGGTGACACACAGCTCGGTTCTTTGTATCCAGAGGAGCGAATGATGACTTACTTGTAATAACCTGTCTTTCTAGGTGGCAAGGCAGTAAATAGCTATCCTATCATCACCTCTAGACTAATAACTAGATGAGAGGATTATAGCTCTTCATCATTCACACTGTCCCTCAACTAGTCAGTAACCTTTTTTGTTTGTAAGACTTGTTATCAGGTTAAATTCCCTTATCTGTAAATAAAAATAGGGAGCTCATTTGGAAGGAATCTCTTTATGTCGTCTGTGGATACTTGTAATCTTCTAGAACATGTAGCTTTTTGCTCAGACCCATTACCTTTATCAGTTTTTATAACCGTTAAATATTGTTGGAGTTTTGTTTGTTATAGTGCATTTCCTAAACCATTTTTGTTTCATACATTTGTGGTAAATACCCTTTGATATCAAGTAGAAGTCAAGAAAAACCACAAGGAACCTTGAGTAAAGAGTGGAAATGCCAGTAACACCTGTGACAAGACACCTAAAATATGGTGAAATCCCGTTTCACGACATGACTGTGACATGGTGACTGATTTTCAGCTCCTTTTTTGATCCAATAGGTTAGAGAAGAAAAAACATTTCAACCTACATATTAATGGAGTCAGAAAAGTATAGGGGAAAGAGCAAGACCCATGTTCAAAATACACTGAGCCTCAGTTTCCTCATCTGTAAAATGGGAATAACCTGCGGTAGCACAGTGGTGAACATAGTAAGTATTCAGTAAATAAAGCACCTACCCTAGAAGTATTTTTTCCTAGACTAATTTCACTTAATGTGTGTGTGGTTTCCTTCTCGTTAATCAGATTTTTAGAGCTCAGTAACATAAAACCAGGGCCTATTACAGTCAAACGATACACCCAGAAGCCCTTTAGTTATTTTATTTGTGGCTTTGAATATACATCTTCATAGAATGTCCTTGGTCAAACTAAACAAACAAAAATCAATGCCCACATTTACTTAGTAATACTAGACTCTTTTCTTGGATTTGAATTTTACAAATGTTGGGTTGTTAGAATCCTGAAGATGATTTGACAGAAGATGTTTCTATATCAGATTTGTTGTGCCATCTGCTCTTTTGAAATAATCTAATGACAGGCAAAACACTGAAATTTGTTTATTTGTTATTTAGTTGGTAATAATTGGAGGCCCATTAGCTAAATTTTTATGTGATTCAAAAATGTTTGGTAGAGTTTCAGATTTTGGTATAGTCTTCAGTATGTTTATTTATGGTAATGCTAATTAATTTTAAATGAGTTTACTTATTTGATATAAATTATTTGCAACTGAAACATTGCCCCTTAATTAATTGCTGGAATAAGCTGACTTTTTTTTTCTTTTGAAAGGCTCAATTGATTAGTTTGTAAAATTCGTTTTCCTTTCAATATTATAGCGGTTGTCTAATTATGGCCGTAAGCATAAATGTTGCCTAATGCATTTCAGCCTGTTTTGATCTCCATCTGTATGTGAATCAAAGCTTTAGCTAATTTAGTTTCGAGTTGTTAGATTTGAAAGTTCTATAGTGTTTCAAGGCTGTTGATGTATCATATAAGATATGAAGACATGGAGGCTTTATAAGGTTTTTTTTTTTTTCCCCTCTTTAAATTATGGGTATTATAAGTCTCTGGCAAGTAGTCCAAAGACTTCAAAATAAAACATTTCAATCGACAGGGGCAGTAGTGGTAAGCCACGGAGCGGTGAAATGGAGATATAATTAGAGCTAAAGATTGATGAGTCAGGTGAAAATATTCCATTAGCAAAGGACAACACGACCCGATTTTCTTCCAAAGTGGTACCATTCTAAAATGTCCTTATTTTATCTGTGCCCGTCTTGGATTTAATGAACTAACAAAACAAATACAGTGGGGGTTACTGGTCCACCGGACTGACAAGAGTAGAGCTGCAAGCTCCTTGCAGATGGGAAGGGCGGAGGTGAGGGAAGCCAGGAAGCCCATGAAGGCTTGCGGGACTGGGGAGAGCCTGAGGGTGGAGCTGGGCCTCAGAATCAAGGGGTGCGATTTCAAAATGCAGATGACTTTTACCACAGTCCCCACTCTCTGAAGTGCCCTTGGGAAGATGGCTGCAGCACCTGCGGTTTGGCAAAGGGGCTCCCCCGAGAGAAGTGGGTGCAAGAAGGTGAGGGAGACAGAAGAACAGAGGGAGTGAGCCAGTACCTGGGATGTCAGAACTCACGATGAGTTTTGGGTTCGTATCAAGAGGGTCATGTGGAGAAGCAATGCCACTGGAGGTGATGTTGCCCAGAGAATGTTAGTCCAGGGTACAGGGAAGGGCATTTATTTACAAAGAGGCTGGAGAGTCCGAGAATGATTTCAGTGCTATGAGACTGGGTCCAGTGGAGGAGGGGAGGGATGCAAAACCAAAATGAAAACTGTGAGAGAGGTGATAGCTCATTGTGGTTTTGATTTGCATTTCTCTAATAATGAGTGATGTTGAGCATCTTTTCATGTGTTTGTTAGCCATCTGTATGTCTTCTTTGGAGAAATGTCTGTTTAGATCTGTTTCCCAGATTTTGATTGGGTGGTTTGTTTTTCTGGTATTGACTTGTATGAGCTGCTTGTATACTTTGGAAATGAATCCTTTGTCAGTTATTTCATTGGCTGTTATTTTCTCCAATTCTGAGGCTTGTCTTTTTACCTTGTTTATAGTTTCTTTTGCTGTGCAAAAGCTTTTACGTTTAATTGGATCCCACTTATTTATTTTTGTTTTTATTTCCATTACTTTAAGAGGTGGGCCATAAAGGATTTTGCTGTGGTTTATATCATAGAGTGTTCTGCCTGTGTTTTCCTCTAAGAGATATATATGGAATCTAGAAATATGGTACTGATGAAATTCTTTGCAGGGCAGCATTGGAGACACAGACATAGAGAACAGACTTATGGATACGGAGTGGGGTGAGGGGAAGAGATGGTGGGTTGTATGGAGAGAGTAATATGGAAAAACATACATTACCATTTGTAAAATAGATAGTCAATGGGAATTTGCTGTATGACTCAGGAAGCTCAAATGGGGTTCTGTTGACTATGCCAAGGCCTTTGACTGTGCAGATCACAATAAACTGTGGGAAATTCTTAAAGAAATGGGAATACCAGACCACCTGACCTGCCTCTTGAGAAACAGGTCAGGAAGCAACAGTTAGAACTGGACATGGAACAACAGACTGGTTCCAAATAGGAAAAAGAGTACATCAAGGCTGTATATTGTCACCCTACTTATTTAACTTATATGTAGAGTACATCATGAGAAACGCTGGGCTGGAAGAATCACAAGCTGGAATCAAGATTGCTGGGAGAAATATCAATAACCTCAGACATGCAGATGACACCACCCTTATGGCAGAAAGTGAAAAGGAACTAAAAAGCCTCTTGATGAAAGTGAAAGTGGAGAGTGAAAAAGTTGGCTTAAAGCTCAACATTCAGAAAACGAAGATCATGGCATCTGGTCCCATTACTTCATGGGAAATAGATGGGGAAACAGTGGAAACAGTGTCCGACTTTATTTTTCTGGGTTCCAAAATCACTGCAGATGGTGATTGCAGCCATGAAATTAAAAGACGCTTCCTCCTTGGAAGGAAAGTTATGACCAACCTAGATAGCGTATTCAAAAGCAGAGACATTACTTTGCCAACAAAGGTCTGTCTAGTCAAGGCTATGGTTTTTCCAGTAGTCATGTATGGATGTGAGAGTTGGACTGTGAAGAAAGCTGAGCACTGAAGAATTGATGCTTTTGAACTGTGGTGTTGGAGAAGACTCTTGAGAGTCCCTTGGACTGCAAGGAGATCCAACCAGCCATTCTGAAGGAAATCAGTCCTGGGTGTTCGTTGGAAGGACTGATGCTAAAGCTGAAACTCCAGTACTTTGGCCACCTCATGTGAAGAGTTGACTCATTGGAAAAGACTCTGATGCTGGGAGGGATTGGGGGCAGGAGGAGAAGGGGACGACAGAGGATGAGATGGCTAGATGGCATCACCGACTTGATGGACATGAGTTTGAGTGAACTCAGGGAGTTGGTGATGGACAGGGAGGCCTGGTGTGCTGTGATTCATGGGGTCACAAAGAGTTGGAGATGACTGAGTGACTGAACTGAACTGAACAACCTAGAGGAGTGGGATGGGGAGGGATGGTCAAGAGCGAGGGAGCACATGTGTACCTGTGGCTGATTCATGTTGATGTTCAACAGAAACCAACACAATACTGTAAAGCTATTATCCTTCAGTTAAAAAAAAACAAAACCCAAAAAACAGTGAGAGAGGCATTAAGATATGTCCAGAAAGCCAGACCAACAAAGGTCTGTCTAGTCAAGGCTATGGTTTTTCCAGTATTCATGTACAGATGTGAGAGTTGGACCATAAAGAAAGCTGAGTGCCAAAGAATTGATGCTTTTGAACTGTGGTGTTGGAGAAGATTCTTGAGAGTCCTGTGGGCTGCAAGGAGATCAAACCAGTCAATCCTAAAGGAAATCAACCCTGAATATTCATTGAAAGGACTGATGCTGAAGCTCCAATACTTTGGCCATGGGTGCGAAGAGCTGACTCTGAAAAAAAAACCTGATGCTGGGAAAGATTGAGGGCTAAAGAAGAAGAGGGCAACAGAGGATGAGATGTTTGGATGACGTCACAGACTCAGTCACTATGAGTTTGAGCTAACTCTGGGAACTTTGTGAAGGACAGGGAAGCCTGGTGCGCTGCAGTCCATGAGGGTCGCAAAAAGTTGGACACGACAGCAACTGAACAAGAACAAGAAAACCAGAACATTCCTAAGACGAGAAACAGGAGCAGGTGAATGGAGACGTCTCTGGGGAACAAGGGTCAAGCCAGCTCTTCAGCTGGGAACAGAGGCCTCAATGTGGAAGGAAAGCCCCAAACCTGATCGGAATTTTCTGGTTTCTAGTCCTGCTCTTCAATTTTCTTTATAACCTGGAGCAAGTCACCAAGTCCGTGGAGTCTTATTGTTCTTGTATGTATAGAGAGGGAGTTATTAACACCAGTAGGTTTCAACCTTGGTTACACATTAGAGTCATGTGGGAGCTTTTAAACATCCCCAGACTGATTGAATGTGATTCTCTTGGGGTGGGATCTAGACAGAGGTATTGTTTAAAGCTCCCAGGTGATTAAAATGGAAAGTTAAAACTGTGAAGCAGAAATCTCTGAGCTTGAGAGTATCTCAACAGAAACCTCCAACAAACAGGAACAGAAGAAAACAACAACGGTACCTCTCCAGCTTTATTATTCAAGACAAATGACTAGGGATCATGATTACTGCAATAGAGGATTGAGATTGGGCTCAGCGCCAAATAGGTGAAGAAGGCAGGGTGTCATGGTCATCAAGCAGGGTGAAGGGGGTCAGGAATTTTGGAATTATCAGACCAGGAATGTAAAACAGCTATGATTAATATTCCAAGGACTCTAGTGGATAGAGAAGACAACCTACAAGGACAAATGGGCAGTGTAAGGAGCGAGATGGGAGTCTCAGAAGGAACCTCCAAGAAGTGCTAGAGATCAAAAACACTGGATCAGAAGTGAAGACCGCTTGATGGGCTTTAAGCCCGTCTGTAAAGTAGACTGGACACAGTGCAGGAAAGAATCTAAAATGATGATACGAACGATACTTGCTTATGTCTTTATTAAATTTAATTTTTCTATTATATTGGGGTATAGTTGATTTACAATGTTGTGTTATTTTCAGGTATACAGCAAAGTGATTTGGTTATACAGAAACATAGATCCATTCTTTTCCAGACTCTTTTCCCATGTAAGTTATTACAGAGTATTGAGTAGAGTTCCTTGTGCTATACAGTAGGTCCTTATTGGTTATCTATTTTATATACAGTAGTGTGTATATGTTTGGAGAAGGCAATGGCACCCCACTCCAGTACTCTTGCCTGGAAAATCCCATGGACAGAGGAGCCTGGTAGGCTGCAGTCCACGGGGTCGCTACAAGTCGGACACGACTGAGCGACTTCACTTTCACTTTTCACTTTCATGCATTGGAGAAGGAAATGGCAACCCACTCCAGTGTTCTTGCCTGGAGAATCCCAGGGCCGGGGGAGCCTGGTGGGCTGCCGTCTATGGGGTCGCACAGAGTTGGACACGACTGACGCGACTTAGCAGCAGCAGCAGTGTGTATATGTTAATCTCAAACTATATCCATCCCTCAAACAACCATATAGGAACCTCCCCTCCAACACTTATTAAACCAGTTAGTAAGAATCCCAAACTCCTAATGTATCCCCCCGACCAACCTTTCCCCCTTGGTAACCATAAGTTTGTGTTTAACATCTGTGAATCTGTTTCTGTTTTGTAAATAAGTTCATTTGTATGATTTTTTTTAAGATTCCACATAAAAGTGATATGATATTTGTCTTTCTCTGTCTGACTTTCCTTAATACGAAAATCTCTAGGTTCATCCATGTTGTTGCAAGCGGCATTATTTATTCATTTTTATGCCTGAGTAATATTTCATTGTATATATTTACCACATCATCTCTATTCATTCCTCTGTTAATGGACATTTAGGTACTCTTGCCAGGAAAATCCCATGGACTGAGGAACCTGGTGGGCTGCAGTCCATGGGGTCGCTACAAGTCGGACACGACTGAGCAACTTCACTTTCACTTTTCACTTTCATGCATTGGAGAAGGAAATGGCAACCCACTCCAGTGTTCTTGCCTGGAGAATCTCAGGGCCGGGGGAGCCTGGTGGGCTGCTGTCTATGGGGTCGCACAGAGTCGGACACGACTGAAGCGACTTAGCAGCAGCAGCAGGTTGCTTCCATGTCTTGGCTATTATAAATAATGATGCAGTGAACACCGGGGTGTATGTATTTTTTGAATTATTTTAAGTTTAATTAGGTTCCATTTGTTTATTTTTGTTTTTATTTTCATTACTCTAGGAGGTGGATCCAAAATAGAGAGTGGATCCAGTCTTTCTATTTCTGTCAAGGAGTGTTCTGCCTATATTTTCCTCTAAAAGTTTTATAGTTATCTGGTCTTACATTTAATATGCCAGAGTGCTCTGGCATATTTCAAAATGGTTTCTTTTCTCTTATGACGGGGTCTGCTTGAAGCTTTTTGGTTGGTTAGTTTTTGGCTGCACTGTGTGGCAAGGTCCCGACCAAGGATCGGAGCCGTGCTCCTGCAGTGGAAGCGTGGAGTCTTAACTACTGGACCACCAGCAAGTTTTTTAACTCTCAGAGTTGTCCACCCGAACCTCTGGCAATTCGTGAATTACAGTTCAGGTTTTCTTACCCTGTATTGACTTCCCACTCCAGTACTCTTGCCTGGAAATCCCATGGATGGAGGAGCCTGGTGGGCTACAGTCCATGGGGTTGCAAAGAGTTGGACATGACTGAGTGACTTCACTCACTTTCATTGACTCCTGGGGTGGTTTCCCTTCATGAGCCTCTGCTTGGGAAGGCGAGATGTCCTTCGTTTGTCTGTCTTATCTCTCCAGTTGGGGGCAGCAGTGTGCCCTGTGTCCTACCCTGTCTTATGGATCCCAGAACAACTATTGATTTTTCAGTCTGTTCAGCTTTTTACCTGTTGTTAGGATGGAGCAATGACTTGCTGCCCATCATCACTAAAGAGATAGAGAAAGAAAGGAAAGAGTGAGTGAAATGCTGTAGAGTTTATAAAGCAAACTGTGAGACTGTTGTCAACCCAACTGCAATACAATTGCAAAATACAATCCCTAACATCTCAGCAAAGATGGGCACAATTCATGGAAGATGGGCACAATTAAGGACAGAAATGGTATGGACCTAGCAGAAACAGAAGGTATTAAGAAGAGGTAGCAAGAATACCGCAGAAGGCAATGGCAACCCACTGCAGTACTCGTGCCTGGAGAATCCCAGGGACAGAAGAGCCTGGTGGGCTGCTGTCTATGTGATCGCACAGAGTCGGACACAACTGAAGTGACTTAGCAGCAGCAAGAATACACAGAAGAACTGTATAAAAAAGATCTTCATGACCCAGATAACCATGATGTTGTGATCACTCACCTAGAGCCAGACATCCTGGAATGCGAAGTCAAGTAGGCCTTAGGAAGTATCACTATGAACAAAGCTAGTGGAGGTGATGGAATTCCCGCTGAGCTATTTAAAATCCTAAAAGACGGTGCTGTGAAAGTGCCATGCTCAATATCCCAGCAAATTTGAAAAACCCAGCAGTGGCCCCAGGACTGGAAAAGGTCAGTTTTAATTCCAATCCCAAAGAAAGTAAAAGGTGAAAGTCGCTCAGTCATGTCCACTTCTGCAACACTATGAGTTGTAACCCACCAGGCTCCTCTGTCCATGGAATTCTCCAGTCAAGAATACTGGAGGGGTTGCCATTCCCTTCTCCAGGGGCTCTTTCCAACTGAGGGATCAAACCCAGGTCTCAAAGGCAACGCCAAAATGGCACCCCACTCCAGTACTCTTGCTTGGAAAATCCCATGGACGGAGGAGCCTGGTAGGCTGCAGTCCATGGGGTCGCTACAAGTCGGACACGACTGAGCGACTTCACTTTCACTTTTCACTTTCATGCATTGGAGAAGGAAATGGCAGCCCACTCCAGTGTTCTTGCCTGGAGAATTCCAGGGACGGGGGAGCCCGGTGGGCTGCTGTCTATGGGGTCGCACAGAATTGGACACGACTGAAGTGACTTAGCAACATGCTAGCAAAGTAATGCTCAAAATTCTCCAAGTGAGACTTCAACAGTCCATGAACTGAGAACTTTGGGATGTTCAAGCTGGATTTAGAAAAGGCAGAGGAACCAGAGATCAAATTACCAATATCTGCTGGATCACAGAAAAAGCAAGAGAATTCCAGAAAAACATCGGCTTCATTGACTACGCCAAAGACTTTGACTGTGTGGATCACAAAAAATTGTGGAAAATTCTTCAAGAGCTGGGAATACCAGACCACCTGACCTGCCTCCTGAGAAATCTGTATGCAGGTCAAGAAGCAACAGTTAGAACTGGACATGGAACAGTCCTGGTTCCATTTGGAACAGACTGGTTCCAAACTGAGAAAGGAGAATGTCAAGGCTGTATATTGTCACCCTGCTTATTTAACTTCTATGCAGAGTACATCATACAAAGCCAGGCTGGATGAAGCACAAGCTGGAATCAAGATTGCCAAGAGAAATATCAGTAACCTCAGATATGCAGATGACACCATCCCTATGGCAGAAAGTGAAGATGAACTAAAGAGCCTCTTGATGAAAGTGAAAGAGGAGAGTGAAAAAGTTGGCTTAAAACTCAGCATTCAGAAAACGAAGATCATGGCATCTGGTCCCATCACTTCATGGGAAATAGATGGGGAAGCAGTGGAAACAGTAAGATACTTTATTTTTGGGGGCTCCAAAATCACGGCAGATGATAACTGCAACCATGAAATTAAAAGACACTTGCTCCTTGGAAGAAAATCTATGACCAACCTAGACAGCATATTAAAAAGCAGAAGACAGTACTTTGCCAATAAAGGTCCATTTACTCAAAGTTATGGTTTTTCCAGTAGTCATGTATGGATGTGAAAGTTGGACCATAAAGAAAGTTGAGCACCGAAGAACTGATGCTTTTGAACTGTGGTGTGGAGAAGACTCTTGAGAGTCCCTTGGACTGCACAGAGATCAAACTGGTCGATCCTAAAGGAAATCGGTCCTGAATATTCATTGGAAGGACTGATGCTGAAGCTGAAATTCCAGTCCTTTGGCCACCTGATGCGAAGAGCTGACTCATTTGAAAAGACCCTGATGCTGGGAAAGATTAAAGGCAGGAGGAGAGGACAGAGGGTAAGATGGTTGGATGGCATCACTGACTCAATGGACATGAGTTTGAGTAAGCTCTGGGAGTTGGTGATGGACAGGGAGGCCTGGCATGCTGCAGTCTGTGGGGTCACAAGAGTTGGACACCACTGAGTGACTGAACTGAACTGAACATCTCAGCAATCTCTCCAGTCCTGGCAGTAAAGCACAAATCTACAAAGTCCACGAAGGATCATAGCTGTTTATATGATGGACTTTTGAATAGCTGGATCTGGTTCTCTTCAACATCCATCATCCTGATTCACCCTTGTGATTTTGTTAGAGTTAAGTGGAAACTGTGCATGTTTGATGCATGTAAAGATCACTTGTGGGTATCCAGGTGGCTCAGTTGTAAAAATATCTGCCTGCCAAATGGGAGATGCAGGTTTGATCCTTGGATTGGGAAGATTCCCTGGAGGAGGAAATGGCAACCCACTGCAGTATTCTTGCTTGGAGAATCCCATGGACAGAGAAGCCTGATGGGCTGCAGTCCATGGAGTCACAGACAGTTGGATACAACTGAGTGACTGAGCACACACACAAAGATGACTTGCAGTGACGTCTTTAAAAGTCTTTAAGAATATCGTGCTACCATGAATTTATGTTTTTATCCACAATATTTTGAAATGCGAATGACAAGTGAGTATTTTATTTCTGGATGCTGTTACATAATGTCAAGATCATCATAAAATGACTTTGCAAACAGTGAGCGTTCTCCGTGCATTCATAGTGGATGTCTCTTGTTGAATGTCTCTGTAGCCTTCTGTTCATTTTCTTTTCCTTCCAATGAACTCTTTTGTTTCCTTTTCTCCAGTCAGTGGGTGGAGACATTCAGGTATGAAATTCTGTGGATTTTTTTCATTCTGATATTTCTAGCATCCACCTTCATTTGGATACTTGCTGCCGTTGTCCTCTTTGAACTTTTCACTTACATTTTTCCAGTAATCTCTACATGGTTTCCTGGCGTGTGTCCATTCTGAACATCATTTTGATTCGGTCACTTCTCTCTTCAAATACTTTCATGTGTGTCACGGCTCCCCACAGTCAGCTGTCATTTGCTGTCAAGTCTCTCTTCTCGGGACCTCTGGCTTGTTCACCCTCAGCCTTGCTGAACGTTGGAATCAGCACCCACCACCTCTTACCAGGACTCGTGCGATTGTCTGATTGTTTCCATTAGATTATAAAATGGTCTGAGGAAGGGACTGCATCTTAGCTGACTTGTTATTCCCTAGCGTGTATATTAGTTGCTTGAGAAATATTTCTTACATGAATAAATACTTAATGAAAAGGGATAAAAATGCATTATAGATGGTTATTTGAAAAGAGTTCACTTTTTTTTCCCAGTTACTGAGGCTCAGTTGAACTCTATTACCTGGAGTTTTGCCAATCAGACTTCTTTTTAGTAATATTTATAATGATAATTGGTGTTCATAGTGATTACCCCAGGGCTGTACAAAGTCTTGAAACGACTTCTCAGTTATTTAAAAGAAGATCATATTAAGATGTTTGTTTCTAGTTAACAGATTCATTATATGTATCATCATGGATTATCCATTTAAAAATAATTAAAATGCAATTAAAATTCACAATAATATCACACTGAACATTAATCTTCCTTTGATGATTAGTTCATTCAACAAATAATTAGCACACACTAAATATGTACACGTTGATAGAGTTATTAAGCAGGATGTTCTATTTAGTCAGTTCATGTGTATTGGAAATGCCTTGTGCTTCCGCTGTGCTAGATAATGGCTCCCTGTAATTGATGCACAGTGCGGTATCTAATCACATTTTTCAGTAGCCATTAAACAAAATATGACTCTTTAAAACTAGATTTTAGGGGCTTCCCAGGTGGTGCTAGTGGGGTAAAGAATCCACCTGACAATGCAGGAGATGCAAGAGACGCTGGTTTGATCCCTGGGTGGGGAAGATCCCCTGGGAGAAGGAAATGGCAACCCACCCTAGTATTCTTGCCTGGAGAATCCCATGGACCGAGGAGCCTGGGGGGCTACGGTCTATAGGGTCACAAAGAGTCAGACACGACCAAGTGACTAAACAACAACATCATCTATTGACCTATTACCAATTACCATCTAATGGTGGTTACCCTTTCAGTACGTAGTGGTAAAGCTGAAAACACCTAATTGTGAATTTCTTTTTAAATTCAGAATTCCTTTTTACCAAATCCTGCTGTTGGCTTATGCTTGGAATACGTGACCAAACATCAGGTGTTTGAAAAGGCTCATCCCAGTTAAAAAAAAAAAAAAAAGCCAACTTCAGAAAATGCCTGTTCTTTGTCTCTTTGTGTATTACCTTTGAGTGTCGTCCCTTTGGAACTCTGCTGACAGCTGCCGTGTCACCCAGTGGAGCAATCGCAGACATCAAACAAAAACCATGTGTGTTTCTTGGTTGTATACACGGACACTCACAGCCTGTTTTCAGGTAAACACAGGGCTGATCACATGCCAACTCATGGTCACTCATACACACACACTCACACACCCTCCACACCCTCAGCTGATTCTGCAGTAGCTTCTCCCAGCTGTACTTTCTGAACGACCTTCCTAAACTAGATTCTGTCTCTGCTCCCCTATGGACTCTTTTGGAAAGCAGCAGTGAACATCCTCTATATTTTACCAAAAATTTGTTAGTCAAAGCTAGCCCTTTTGTCCTCTTGGGAACATCCCTGCTGTAAGCTGAGAGACTGAGCCCCGCTTATCTAGAATTGAATAGTAATAATAAACATTTGTCAAGCTTTATCTTTAAAACTAAGCCGTTATCCCTGTCTTATAAATGAAAGAACCGGGGCTTGCAGAGGTTAATTGCCCGCCGAAGGCTCACAGCAGGAAGGTGGAGGATTTGAACAGGCAGGATTATTCCAGAGCTTGCATGCTGAATTATGGTATGGACTGAATTTATTTCCATCATGTGGTGAATGGCTGGAAGAATCCAGAACTTCCCTGGCCTGAGCTAATTAGTCTCAGGGAAAATGAGGGGCTCAGAAGGAGACAGCCACTAATTTAAGTCATTAGTGACCATTTAAAGTTAGGGTTCACATTGGTTTTCTAGAAGAGGTGCCAACTGATTTACAAGAAGAGAGATGATTGTTGGCTTAGAGAGCTGCTGAAAGCCTCTAGTAGGACAGACTGTAAATGGCAGGTTTATGAGGCAAATTACTGACTAGATTGGCAATAAAAAGTGCATTAAACACTCCAATCCAAACCACCAGCGGGTGGAAAACCAGAAATCACCATTGCTATGTGTCTGGATTCCCGGGCAGGGCCTGTGTTGAGAAGGGCCCAGCGCTCGGTTTAATGTTCTTCTGTGACTGTCTTAAAATCCCTAATATAATTTTATCTTTGAACTTGTGTTTTGTGAGGAGACTGATGGGCCAGTGCTCCACGTAGGCCATGGAGATGCGCCAGGCAGCAGGGCACAGAGGTGGGTGGTTGGGGTCCAGTGAACAGTCCGGGCTCCTCATGTTTGGCTCAGGACGCCCATGGTGACTCGGGCAGTTCAGGGTCCTGAGGGAGTGGCCAGGACAGTACAGGGGCCACTTAGTGGCAATAACAGGGACAACAGCAGAAGTGGCAACAGGCAACGCTACAAGTCAGAGGAAATGTTAGAGGAAATATTAGAACAACACTATAAATCCACATTTAAAGTGAACTTCAGACTTATATGAAACACATTTGTACAGACAGTGAAATTTTCTAGAAAAATCATTCCTCAACAATCATCAGTTCTAGATGTAAAAAATGCACATTTTGACAAATTTATCAGAAATTTATCCCAATGTAATATCCCCAAATAATCCCAACAATGTTATCACAGCCTAAACGTTACTCTTCATAGCTCCAGTGAGAGTTGCATAGGCAGAAAGGACCTCAAAATTGAAAACTGTCAAAAAGTATTTATAATCTTGTATTTTTAAGAGCAACCAATATTGCTTTCAAGTATATTTACTAAAAATTAAATTGCTGAAAGTAAAGATTTCGATGATCTAATAAATTTTATAGAAAAGTGAGCCAGAAAAAAGAAATCTTGCAATCAAACTATCACACTAATAAAGTATTATCATGTATTATATAATATTATGACACCAAAATATTATTTTGAAAAAATTTCTAAAATTTAGTTGTTTCTCATGAATCACTATTACCCCTATTACTCTTCTGAAAGTAACAAAATATTTTAAAGGAAAAAATCCTTTTGTTTTAGTACCTTTATATGAGCACATTTCCCTGCTTTTTAAACAAGGGGATTGCATTGTCATTTTGTTACTGACTCCTTCCAGCATGCAGCCCTGCTCCCAGAAGAAAGAGGCGATATTATAGGAGAACAAAGAGGGTAAGGTTTTCTACCCAAAGTCCCAGGTTCCTTTTCATCCTGACAAAAAATACAGCCCAAAGCAGAGGGATTGGCCAGCTTGGGACTGGGGTGAGAGTGAGTCGGAGGGACTGGTGAAACTCAGGCACCTGAAGGGCAAGCCTGGCTTTGGAAGCAGTCTGCTTTTTTTCTGGTTGCCACAGCTCGTTAGGTGTGGAGTGACATTGAAGAGGAAGAAAGCCTGAGGAGAACGGATTGGCTTTCTGCTTAGTCACTACTCTGGTAAAAAGTACTGGTATATTTTATGTTTATTTTGATTTTCATCCTCTTTTTCTTCTCTCCGGAATTAGAACTGGTTTACTCAGGGCTCCCCTTGTGGCTCAGCTGGTAAAGAATCCCCCTGCAATGTGGGAGACCTGGGTTCGATTCCTGGGTTGGGAAGATCCCCTGAAGAAGGGAAAGGCTACCCACTCCAGTATTCTGTCCTGGAGAATCCCATGGACAGTATATCCATGGGGTTGCAAAGAGTCAGACACAACTGAGTGAATTTCACTTCACTTTACTCAGGGGAGGGGGATCACCAAAGAGCCAGGTGTCTGACCCTGGGCTTGAGATTTTTACATGAGCCTAGCTTTGCCTTTTATTGCAATGAGACCTTTACAAACCATCCTTCAATTTTCTCATGTGTGGTGGTGAAGGGGCGATGACAGCTGATCCATTTTTGGTGACACTGTTTGATTCATGCTAAGGAAGCAGCCGTTTTGCCTACTATTATTGCTTTTGTGTTTGTCAGAGCAAATGTCAATACAGGGGAAAAAGACACATACCATGTTGGTATTATTATAAAAGTGCTTTGATTTTGTTGATCCCCTGAAAGAGTCTCAGGGATTCTAGAACTCAGCAGACCACCCTTTGAGAACCACTGTTCCCTTGTGTTGTTTGGAGACCTCCAACAGCTGATGCTAAGCTCTAGCATTCAGAGAGGGGCCAGAAAGCTGAGAGAGGAAAATAAGGGAAACACACAGGACAAGCCCTGACATGAAAGAATTAAAACTCAAACCAAAATATAGAAACATGGAAGAGTAGTCAGTCATATTTTTAAAAGACTTTCTACATGATTTATGAACAAAAAATGCTAATGAACAAATTGAAAGAGAGTAGAAATCAGTGTTGGGACTCGACTTAGTGGCCTACAAACTCAACTGGAAGTAATATTTTTAAACATAGAGCAAAAAATATAAGGAGAAAACAATCATGAGTTAAAAGAAAGACTGTTGGAGGATGTATTTGGAAGAACTAACCTGTGAATCAAAGAAGATCCAGAGAGTAGAAAAGGAACAGATGAAGAAAAGGCACTAATTAAACTAATAAAGAAGAAAATGTCCTTGAGATTAAGAAAGATCTGAAGGTGAAACTTGAAGCTACTCACCAAGTTCCAAGCAGAAGGGGCAAGAAAAAGAAAAAGTCCCCCAAGCTTGTCTGGAAAATTCTTCAACTACCAAGAATGAAGAGAAACCGTAGACAGAGATAACCAGCTACTTAAGGAATCAGCCTGCCGTATTGTTTTGTATGAAGCGCCTTAGCTGGAAGATGACACAATGGCAGCAGAGAGAAAAGGACTGCGACCCGGATTCCTGTATCCACTCAAGATGTCTTTCCCCTTTCAGAACAGAGGAGTGCGTGATGTGCAACAATCCAGAAGATACATCTCTCATGCATATCAGTACCAGAGGAGACTACTAGAGGGAGGACTATGTAACCAAATGACTGCCATAGCCAATACTCTGCCACCCTCCACCTGCCCCACCACCAAAGACAGGAGAACATGAGAGAGAGAGGGGAGCACTCAACAAGGAACATCCATGCATGCTCAGTCACTAAGCCATGTCTGACTCTGCGACCCCATGGACTACAGCCCATCAAGGTCCCCTGTCCATGGAATTCTCCAGACAAGAATACCTGAGTTTGTTGCCACTTCTTCCTCCAGAGGATCTTCCTAACCCAGGGATCTAACCCTCCTCTCTTGTGTCTCCTGCGTCTCCTGCGTTGGCAGGCAGTTTCTTTATCACTGGGCCACCTGGGAAGCCCCAATGCACATACAGTTAAATTTAAGTGGACAGTAATAGACCAGGAATGTATGCTAGCTACTCCAAAGAAGAATTCTTAAAATAGAAAGGAACTATATAAGGGTAGGAGAAGGCAATGGCACCCCACTCCAGTACTCTTGCCTGGAAACTCCCATGGATGCAGGAGCCTGGTGGGCTGCAGTCCATGGGGTCGCTAAGAGTCGGACACGACTGAGGGACTTCACTTTCACTTTTCACTTTCATGTATTGGAGAAGGAAATGGCAACCCACTCCAGTGTTCTTGCCTGGAGAATCCCAGGGCCGGGGGAGCCTGGTGGGCTGCCGTCTATGGGGTCGCACAGAGTCGGACACGACTGAAGCGACTTAGCAGCAGCATATAAGGGTAATTCTAATAATAATCTAGGATGAAAAGTACTGAACTATCTCAGAGAAATCTAGAAGTTAGGGGTGAATGGGGAGAAAAGTTATGAAGCAAAGTTTGTGAAAGATTTTATTTTGGTCTGGTTGAGAGCACATTTGAGGAGAACAGCAGTGAAAATATTCTAAAAGGCTGACCTTATTAGTTAAGACTAGCTGAGTGAAGGAAATAAATTAAATCTTTTTTTAAAAAAGAATTACAGAAATATGGGTTTTGTTATGAGGTCCTAGAAAGGGGATGCAAACATTTAAGGTATAGAAAGTTACGAAACAACAGCACTAACAAAATGTAAAAAGACAGTGAAAAGAAACCCAGCACCACCACCCCCCCCAATAGCAAAAGAAAAAAGAGGAGACAACAAAGTAAACCAAAGTGAGTAAAAAGTAAACATAAAATTAGAAGGAATAAAATAAACTACAAAAAACAAACAAACAAACAAAAAAAAAACGAGGATTAAAAACAAGGAAAGAGAAACGCTAACAGCCAGGAGAAGTCTGAGGGGCGTGAGAACTAAATGTAGCGCTATGTCCTGGATGGCATCTTGGGAGAGAAGATGGACATTAGGAAGAAACTAAGGAAATCTGCTTTTGTTTTTAGCTTCAGCAAAAAGTGGAATTACCAGGCTCCAGCAGGTCTCTCGACCCCAAGGACTGGGACGCAGTGGGGCCTCTGATTCACTGATGTGCTCTCATGAACCAGGGTGTTTTCTTTTCATCCGTCTCTCAACTCTGCTTCTTTCTTGAATGTCTGCTTCAAGGCTCATTGATGTGGCAGCCTGGGTTTCCAACCACTGGGTGGAAAACTGCCAGTGATGGTTCCCGATTTGTGTCTCCTCTAATTAACAGGACATTCATCCATTCAGTCAGTCACATAAGAAATATATATTGCATGCTTACTATGTGCCAGGCACTCTGCTGTGTTCAACTATGTTTTGAGGATAAGATAAAGCAAACATTATCCCATCCTCGTGGAGGTTACTAGATAGTAGGATATTTCTTTATTTTTTATACAAATACAAGGTAATGACAAATAAGACAACTTCCAAGAAGAAAACGTTCTTTGTATTATCAATGTTTCCCAATCGAGTCTAGGGTGTGAAGAAGGACTTCCTGGGGAAAATGACATAAAACTGAGACCTAACTGTAAATACAAGTTACCCAGCCAACTGGGGACATGTGTGATGAACACCTTTATAAAAACTTGAAGACGGGCAAAGGGAGAGAGGTAGAAATTTAGCCTATTTCTCCTAAGCCTATAGCTACTGTGAACAACAAGGAGGAGTCAATAAATTCCTGTTCATTAAACACAGATGGATTTATGTATTGAAGCCTAAAGTACATGCAGTCTTTTAGTGTCCATGTAACATTCACAAACATAGTTGATCATGTTTTTGACCACACAGAAAATCTTAATCTCAGTAAGGTCATTTGGAAATCTAGGTAACATCATTGATTTCCTAAGAAAATATAAATTGTTAAAATTCAGTGAAGAAGTAGAAATTTTGAATAGCTCGAGAACCATAGGAGAGATTAGAAAAGAGATTAAAAATCTATTATTGAAGAAGTTAACAGATTTTGAGAATTACATAACTGAACACTATTTAAGCTTAAAGAGCAAACAATTCTGATGTAATTTAAAGACTGTAGAAGAAGACAGACAAGTTCTCATTGTATTATGAGACCAGTCTTATTATTAATACTTTGCTGTTGTTGTTGTTTAGTCATTAAGTCATGTCTGACTCTTTGCGACTCCTAAATGTTCCAGGCTAGCCTGGACTCTAGCCTGACAGGCTCCTCTGTCTTTGGGATTTCCCAGGTAAGAATATTGGAGTGGGTTGCCATTTCCTTCTCCAGGGAATCTTCCCAACCCAGGGATCAAACCTGCGTCTCCTGCATTAGCAGGTGGATTCTTTACCACTGAGCCACCAAGGAAGCTCAATCTTATTGCTATAACATGCTAAAAATAATACTGCAAAAAAATCAATAGTACACTAGATGCAGAAAATTCTAAATGTGATATTAGCTACAATAATCCAGTAATGTATTTTTTTTCTTTCTTTTTTTTTTTTCAGTGTCTCTTTTGCTGTCTCGTATACAGGGTTATTGTTACCATCTTTCTAAATTCCATATATATGCGTTAGTATACTGTATTGGTGTTTTTGTTTCTGGCTTACCTCACTCTGTATAATAGGCTCCAGTTTCATCCACCTCATTAGAACTGATTCAAATGTATTCTTTTTAATGGCTGAGTAATACTCCATTGTGTATATGTACCACTGCTTTCTTATCCATTCATCTGCTGATGGACATCTAGGTTGCTTCCATGTCCTGGCTATTATAAACAGTGCTGCGATGAACATTGGGGTACACGTGTCTCTTTCAATTCTGGTTTCCTCAGTGTGTATGCCCAGCAGTGGGATTGCTGGATCATAAGGCAGGTCTATTTCCAGTTTTTTAAGGAATCTCCACACTGTTCTCCAGAGTGGCTGTACTAGTTTGCATTCCCACCAACAGTGTAAAAGGGTTCTCTTTTCTCCACACCCTCTCCAGCATTTATTGCTTGTAGACTTTTGGATCGCAGCCATTCTGACTGGCATGAAATGGTACCTCATAGTGGTTTTGATTTGCATTTCTCTGATAATGAGTGATGTTGAGCATCTTTTCATGTGTTTGTTAGCCATCTGTATGTCTTCTTTGGAGAAATGTCTCTTTAGTTCTTTGGCCCATTTTTTGATTGGGTCATTTATTTTTCTGGAGTTGAGCTGTAGGAGTTGCTTGTATATTTTTGAGATTAGTTGTTTGTTGCTTCATTTGCTATTATTTTCTCCCATTCTGAAGGCTGTCTTTTCACCTTGCTTATAGTTTCCTTTGTTGTGCAGAAGTTTTAAGTTTAATTAGGTCTCATTTGTTTATTTTTGCTTTTATTTCCAATATTCTGGGAGGTGGGTCATAGAGGATCCTGCTGTGATGTATGTCATAGAGTGTTTTGCCTATGTTCTCCTCTAGGAGTTTTATAGTTTCTGGTCTTACGTTTAGATCTTTAATGCATTTTGAGTTTATTTTTGTGTATGGTGTTAGAAAGTGCTCTAGTTTCATTCTTTTACAAATGGTTGACCAGATTTCCCAGCACCACTTGTTAAAGAGATTGTCTTTAATCCATTGTATATTCTTGCCTCCTTTGTCAAAGATAAGGTGTCCATATGTGCGTGGATTTATCTCTGGGCTTTCTATTTTGTTCCATTGATCTATATTTCTGTCTTTGTGCCAGTACCATACTGTCTTAATAATAATAATCCAGTAATGTATTAACAGACTAATAAACTATGGCCAAGTAGTTTATTGCAAGCATGCAAGGTTGCATTAGTACCAGGAAATCAAGCAATGAGACTCATTACATCAACAGATTAAAGCAGAAACATAAGTGAACATGTCAATAGATGTCAAAAAGCCATCTTGATAAACATTCAGCAGCTATCCTTAATAATAATTTTAGGAAGATATGTACAGGAGGAACTTTTGTAAGTAAGATAAAGTTTATAAAACATTGGCAAGTTTAGCTCAGTCGCTCAGTCATGTCTGACTCTTTGTGACCCCATGGACTGCAGCACGCCAGGCCTCCCTGTCCATCACCAGCTCCCAGAGTTTACTCAAACTCATGTCCATTGAGTCAGTGATGCCATCCAACCATCTCATCCTCTGTCATCCCCTTCTCCTCCCGCCTTCAATCTTTCCCAGCATCAGCGTCTTTTCCAATGATTCAGTTCTTCACATCAGGTGGCCAAAGTATGGAGTTTCAGCTTTAGCATCAGTCCTTCCAATGAATATTCAGGACTGATTTCCTTTAGGATGGACTGATTGGATCTCCTTGCAGTCCAAGGGACTCTCAATAGTCTTCTCCAACACCACAGTTCAAAAGCATCAGTTCTTCAGAACTCAGCTTTCTTTATAGTTCAACTCTCACATCCATACATGACTACTGGAAAAACCATAGCTTTGACTAGATGGACCTTTTTTGGCAAAGTAATGTCTCTTCTTTTTAATATGCTGTCTAGGTTGGTCATAACTTTTCCAAGGAGCAACCATCTTTTAATTTCGTGGCTGTAGTCACCATCTGCAGTGATTTTGGAGCCCAAACAAATAAAGTCTGTCTCTGTTTCCACTGTTTCCCCGTCTATTTGCCATGAAGTGATGGGGCCAGATGCCATGATCGTAGTTTTCTGAATGTTGAGTTTTAAGCCAACTTTTTCACTCTTCTCTTTCACTTTCATCAAGAAGCTCTAGTTCTTTTTTGCTTTCTGCCATAAGGGTGGTGTCATCCACATATCTGAGGTTATTGATATCTTGATTCCAGCTTGTGCTTCTTGCAGCCTAGCATTTCTCATGGTGTACTCTGCATATAAGTTAAATAAGCAGGGTGACAGTATACAGCCTTGACATACTCCTTTCCCAATTTGGAACCAGTCTGTTGTTCCATGTCCAGTTCTAACTGTTGCTTCATTGGCAAATGTGATTCTAAATAGCAGACCATGCAAATCACGTTAATTATTGTCAGGAACTAGATAAGACTGCTTATTCTTGCCGCTATTATTCAACATTATTTTCAAAGTTCTAGCAAACACAGTGAGAAAAGACAGTAAAATAATTTGTCTAAACATTGAAAAAGAAAGGAAAGAACTCTTTTTCTTGATGATACTGTATTCTTGGAAAATCCAAACGACATAAGAAAAAATACTTGAATTGTAACATAGATAGGTATAAAAATACATCAAAGGCAAAAAATGACCTAAACATGAAAATGGGAAAAAATAATCTGTGGTTAAAACAAAATGAAAAGAAATACTGTAAGAGAATAACTGTCCTGGAAACAAGACTCAAATGGAAAATCATACTAACTTCTTAGGTGTATAGGCTGAAAATAACTGAAGTGTTAGAGTTTCTCAAATTCACTATATACATGTATATATAATATTTATATATAAAATTAATTATGATATATACTGCAATTCCAATTAGAATCATATAACATTTCAAAATAATATATAATGATCTTAAAGCTTATTTGGGAGAATAAAAAGCCCCAGAATAAAATGTATAAAAAAGACTAATGAGTGCAGATATTAATGGCAACTATTAAGTCATTATAATCAAATAAATAAAGCATTAAAAATTATTTTATTGAATTGTAGTTGGATTATCATATTGTATTAATTACAGCAAAGTATCTCAGTTATACATATATATAGTAATGCTCAAAATTCTCCAAGCCAGGCTTCAGCAATATGTGAACCATGAACTCCAGATGTTCAAGCTGATTTTAGAAAAGACAGAGGAACCAGAGATCAAATTGCCAACATCCGCTGGATCATCGAAAAAGCAAGAGAGTTCCAGAAAAACATCTATTTCTTCTTTATTGACTATGCCAAAGCCTTTGACTGTGTGGATCACAATAAACTGTGGAAAATTCTGAAAGAGATGGGAATACCAGACCACCTGACCTGCCTCTTGAGAAACCTATATGCAGGTCAGGAAGCAACAGTTAGAACTGGACATGGAACAACAGACTGGTTCCAAATAGGAAAAGGAGTATGTCAAGGCTATATATTGTCACCCTGCTTATTGAACTTCTATGCAGAGTTATATGCACCATGAGAAACGCTGGGCTGGAAGAAGCACAAGCTGGAATCAAGATTGCTGGGAGAAATATCAATAACCTCAGATATGCAGATGACACCACCCTTATGGCAGAAAGTGAAGAGGAACTCAAAAGCCTCTTGATGAAGGTGAAAGAGGAGTGTGAAAAAGTTGGCTTAAAGCTCAACATTCAGAAAACGAAGATCATGGCATCTGGTCCCATCACTTCATGGGAAATAGATGGGGAAACAGTGGAAACAGTGTCAGACTTTATTTTTTTGGGCTCCAAAATGACTGCAGATGGCGACTGCAGCCATGAAATTAAAAGACGCTTACTCCTTGAAAGAAAAGTTATGACCAACCTAGACAGCATGTTGAAAAGCAGAGAGATTACTTTGCCAACAAAAGTTCGTCTAGTCAAGGCTATGGTTTTTCCAATGGTCATGTGTGGATGTGAGAGTTGGACTGTGAAGAAAGCTGAGCGCCGAAGAATTGATGCTTTTGAACTGTGGTGTTGGAGAAGGCTCTTGAGAGTCCCCTGGACTGCAAGGAGATCCAACCAGTCCATTCTGAAGGAGATCAGCCCTGGGATTTCTTTGGAAGGAATGATGCTAAAGCTGAAACTCCAGTACTTTGGCCACCTCATGCAAAGTGTTGACTCATTGGAAAAGACTCTGACACTGGGAGGGATTGGGGGCAGGAGGAGACAGGGACGACAGAGGATGAGGTGGCTGGATGGCATCACTGACTCGATGGACGTTGAGTCTGAGTGAACTCCGGGAGTTGGTGATGGACAGGGAGGCCTGGCATGCTGTGGTTCATGGGGTCGCAGAGTCAGACACAACTGACTGACTGAGCTGAACTGAACTGATACACATTATTTTTCATATTATTTTCCATTATGGTTATCACAGGATATTAAATATAATTCCCTGTGCTATATGGTAGGACCTTGTCATTTATCCACTCTGCACATACAGTTTGTGTCTGTGAATCCCGAGCTCCCATTCCCACCCCTCTCCCTTTGGCAACCACCAGTCTATTCTGTTTGCCTCTGATTTTGGTTCTGTTTCATAGGTTCATTTGTTTCATAGTTTAGATTCCACATATAAGTGATATTGTATGCCACTTGTCCTTATCTTTCTGACTTTCTCTACTTTGTATGATAATCTCTAATTGCATCCATGTTGCTGCAAATAGCATTGTTTCATTCTTTTTAATGGCTGAGTAGTATTCCATTGTATATACATGTAGCATATCTTCTTTATCCTTTCATCCGTTAATGCACATTTAGGTTATTTCCATGTCTTAGCTATTGTAAATAGTGATGCTATGAACATAGGGGTGCATATATCTTCTTGAATTACAGTTTTATCTGACTATAAGGGTATTAGTTTTTAAAATAAATAAAGATGGTAGTGGAATTTGAAGGCAAATACCAATCTAGATCTCACAATATACACTATTTTAATCTGTTATGAAGTTGGCATTTCAATTCAGTGGGAGAAGGAAGATACAGGCTCAGCTGACCATCCATCTGGATGAGGATGGAAGTGTACACATCTCTCAGCATTTGTAGAAGTAAGTTCTACAGATAATTGAAGACTTTAAAGCAAATAATTAAATGTAAAAATAAATCAATGAATGGATAATGAATAAATTACTTATAGAAAGAAATCTAGGAGCCTATATATACAATGTAGGGTTTGTGGAGATTGTTCTTAAGTAAGACAAAAAACCAAAAGCTATAGAAAATGTAAATAAGGTCAGTGGGAAATTATAAAGTTAAAAATGTATTTGCATCACAGATGATTAAAATAAAGTTAACATCTTTAAAATACTGAGTTCCTACTAAGGAGCAACAGATAATAGAAAATAGATATGAAAGAATAATTTATCCAAAAGTAGGTATAATGGCCATAAACATATGGACACTCAAAATTATCAGTAATCAGGAAATGCAAATTAAAGTAACAATGCATTTTCCCTTTATAACCATGTATTTAATAAAAGCATAATAGAAGGATAATACCATCACTCTCTTAAGAGGTAAGGATGCAGAGGAAAAGGAACTGTCATACTTTGCAAATTAAATGTTAGTTGCAGTATGGCATGGAGAAGGCAATGGCACCCCACTCCAGTACTCTTGCCTGGAAAATCCCATGGATGGAGGAGCCTGGTAGGCTGCAGTCCATGGGGTCTCGAAAAGTCGGACACGACTGAGTGACTTCGCTTTCACTTTTCACTTCCATGCATTGGAGAAGGCAATGGCAACCCACTCCAGTGTTCTTGCCTGGAGAATCCCAGGGACGGCAGAGCCTGGTGGGCTGCCGTCTATGGGGTCGCACAGAGTCGGACACGACTGAAGCGACTTAGCAGCAGCAGCAGCAGTATGGCAATATCTTCTGAAAATAAAAATTCACATACAGTTGGATCTACCAGTCTCATTCCTAAGAAGCTATTCCAAAGAAATGAAAACATAATATAATTTCATAAAAGTATATGGACCATGATGTTTATTAGAGCATTGTTCATACAATTAAAATTCTGAAACAAAGAGAATCTCCATAGAAGAGTGGTTGAATTGATCTTTGAAAGAAACTTTAGAAAAATTTCATAAAAGAGTATGCAGCCATTAAAAAGGATAAATTTTAGCAGAGTCTATATAGTTGGTTAGGATTCCTATGAAGTATTTTTGAGTGACAAAAGTCTAGTTGTGGAGATGTATGGTATTCTATTTCTGTAAATAATACTAATATACAAGGAAAAAGCATGCCATGTACATATGTGTGTGTGTGTGTGTGTGTGTGTGTGTGAAAATGGAGATGTGTTTACAGCACTAGGTTGCTAACCCAGGACACTTAGTGTGGTTTAGGAAGAAAGGAAGAAATAAATAAGGGTTTGCGGGCGGGAGGAACTAAACTATTTAAAAAGCCAGCATGATCCCCATTTATGTTCTCTTTGTGGAATAATAAAAGTAAAAGAATGCCAGGCTTCAACAGTCAGGCTTTCAGTCAGTTTTCCTAAGACCTGACTTTGCTACCTCGTTGCTCTTGTGGCTGCCATTCTGTCAGCAGTTGTGTTCCAGCTGGCGCACTGGGGAGAGTTCTTTTTCATCTCTGCAGCCTAAGTAAACACAGGCGCTTCGCGTTTCTTTATCGTTCCATTTGTCCGGTTGTGTTCCAGCCACAGAGAAAGACAGAGCATTGCGCAGACGTTCTGTTATGCTTGACTTTTTAGTGGACCCGCCAATTGTTGCCCCGACTTCATGGTATTAAATATTTTAACTAAACTAGAAATCTTATACAAGGGAACTTCTGGAGAGCTAAAATTCTCTTAATTCCTGGGGTTACAGCATAGTGGGAAGAGAAGCAGGAATCGAGCCTGTGGAAGGCTTTGCATGATAACTCCTGACGCTGGGAATGCCAGTAAAATCCCTGAGACCAGATCTTCAAGGCCAGCCACTCTGGTAATAAAGAGCATCTGCAGGGGGTGTTACTGACATCTCCAGGGTGGTCCTGCCGTACAGTTACTCCCTCCCTGATTTTCTCCTTCCTGTTGGGTGGTTCCTTCTTCTCTGGGGCCAGCATTATCTCCCTGGTTTCCTTGACTTTTGTCTAATGATCTTTTTGAAGACCCACCATGTCTCCTTACTGATAGATCACATGGTTAGTTTAAACCTTTTGTTGTATTAACTACCCTTTAAGGCAAATGTACTTTTTAAGGACCCTTGATACAGATCTTGGAAGGGAAACTCAGGCTCTCAAAGCTAAATGGATGGGACGATCCAGACCACACTGACTGGTGGAGGGGGGTGGGGTGGGGGGTGCCCCTTTCTGCTTACGGGTAGGGGAAGTGCTGCGTTGTTTTCCACGACAAATGCTCTCATAGCAGACTCGTACCTCACTCCCTCCTTGCCTGAGTGCCCTGTGATGAACATTGTTTGTGTGTGTTAGAAAACAACTCAATAAATTACTTTGGTGCTCATACTAATGTGGAAAGATGGAGGGTCAAGTCTGAATATTGGGGAATAAACCTTTCATAGTTTGTCCTCAAAGGAAAAAAAAAAACAAGCCAAACGCCCAAAAAACAAGCTTTAGGAATTTCAGGTTTCTCAGAAACTGCACTTGACATTCTGCTTAGAACTGTTGTGTTCCTGTAGAGATGGGCAATTATGGGGAAAGTATTTCTGGGAGCAGGGCCACATTAAACACCAGCAACAAAAGACTCCCTGTGGGTTTTGCCACTTTGCATGACCACCCCGCCCACCCCACCCCCACCCCCACCCCGCCCCCCCCACCTTAATCTGAATTTCAGAGACATTCAAATACCACTGAGAAGAATGGCTGCCTCAGTTTTAAATATACATACAGCATGATACTTTGAGCATCTGTTCTTTGAAACCTGCCGGATTTTGAAGCTGTGGTTATTGCGGGGACTCACTGTTTGTGACTCCCAAGATGTCCACTCTTGAGGACTCTACCTTGATCTGTGGGCTCTGATATTTGAGGATCTGCAATCATGCAAATGTTCCCCCAGGAGTGGAAACAGTGATTCTCTAAAGCTCCCAGTGCCCTGCTAGGCACTGCCTGATGTCTCAGTGCTTGGATGCTGGGGGAGACACCGGGTGAAGAGGAGCCGGTGGGATGATGCTTTCGGGGACCTGGAAGCCCTTTCTGAGGCTTTTTCCCCATTCTATATTCTCCCCAATCCCTCTGTTCCCATTTAGAGCTGTGACTCTAATCTGAGGACCAAAACCAGCCTCCCACACTGGGCGAGATCTCCCCCTGACGCTCCACTTTGGGGCAGGAAATCAGTCAGAAGGTTGCTCGTTGGGCATAGAACAGAATTCAACGAGATGGGGGGACGGGCTGCTGGTGGCCCATGTGTCCTCAGGGAGAGGCCACTGGATGGGGGAGGGAGGCTCTGCAAGCCCACTGCCCCAATGCCATCTTTCCCAGGCAGGCCCATCCGACGGGCATTGCCAGAGTTCGCCCCTGAACTTTCCTCTCTTGTGGTTCCAAGACTGACCAGCTGTCCCTCTGGGCAGAACATTCCTCCTGGTTTTATAGAACTAGCTTCCAGTCCCTTTGAACTGGGAGCCTTTTGGTTGTTTCAAGGTGTCTGTACTGTTCTGTGTGGACCCCTGAGTGTGTTTCTCAATGGTGTTTCCCCGCTGCGTGCTTAAGATCGAAAGGTTCCCCAGTATAGGCCCAGCCCCCCCCATCCCCACGCACTCCCCCCGCCCCCACCGTCTCCCACAGCACTGGAAGGAATGCGATTGATTTTCTTCACCCCTTGCTCCTCTTAATTCAGTCTCTTGACTATGAGGTCCCGGTGAAGATGTGTTCATTTAGTGTGTTTCCCTATTCACAGGAAGGGCTTCCCTGATAGCTCAGTAGGTAAAGAATCCACCTGCAATGCAGGAGACCCTGGTTTGATTTCTGGGTTGGGAAGATCTGGTAGAGAAGGGATAGGTTACCCACACCAGTATTCTTGGGCTTCCCTGGTGGCTCAGGTGGTAAAGAATTGGCCTGCAATGTGGGACACCTGGGTTCAATCCCTGGGTTGGGAAGATCCCCCAGAGAAGGGAATGGCATCCCCACTCCAGTATTCTGGCCTGGAGAATTCCATGGACAGTTCATGGGGTCGCAAAGACCCTCAGCTACAGTCAGCCCCTGACACAGGCAGACTTGGCTCCATGGGTTTGTTCTGATAGTAAGAAAATCAGAGCAAGACCAAGTGAGAGTCTGGAATTGTTCTACCTTGCTTTGGGCATAATTCAGTTCATGTTTCCAACCCTGTGATTGTTTGGACTGTAGATCTGAAATAAACAATGAGTGATTGTTAAAAAAAAAAAAAAAAAGAACCAGAGCTTGAGTTAATTGAATTCTGTCATTTCCTGTGATCTATTAAAACTTCTATTTTTGCTTAAAGTTTAAAACTGTGACCAACATTTAAAACTGAATGACTTCACACCCACTTAGATGGATAAAGTCCAAAAGATGGACGGTCACAAGTTGACAAGGATGTGGATAAACTGGAATTCTTGTGTTCAGCCACTTTGGAAAATAGCTTGGTAGTTTCTTAAAATGTTAAACAAAGATATACTATGTGGAGCATCAATTCTAGGTAGCTAGTGGAATCACCGGAGAAGGCGATGGCACCCCACTCCAGTACTCTTGACTGGAGAATTCTGGGGACGGGGGAGCCTGGTGGGCTGCCGTCTATGGGGTTGCACAGAGGCGGGCACGACTGAAGCGACTTAGCAGCAGCAGCAGTGGAATCACACTAGCATCTCCCCTCCCCTATGGTCCAGCTCCTAGGTATCTACCCATGAGAAATGAATCACTCTCCGTCATTTCTATCACATTCTATTCCTTAGAAGGAGTCACGGAATATAGCTCACACTCAGGGAGAGGAGAATTAAGCTCCAACTCTTGAAGGCAGGGGTCACATAATTTGTGGACATACTTTTAAACCACTCTCTGAGCCAGGTATGGTTCTACACTTTTCAGGAGGGAGATGTTTACTTTTGGCAAGTTGATGCTGTAAGGAAGAAATATTTATGGTTTCCTTTTGTCTTCAACTGATATAACATCATCCGTGTTAAGCACGGACCCATCCTTTCCTTCTCTTTATTCTTGCACTAAATATGCCTCCCACAAGTCTTCATTGCTGCTGTTTATTTTTTGCTGTCCTCAATACATTCTGAAAATCTCCACACACGCTGGGTTTCCGACTTCCTGGTGCTGCTGCTAGGTGTTATGCCCGTCTTTTGAATCTGTTCTCGGTGTTTTGGTAATTTTCATGACATTAGATATTATGATTACCAGGGCCCTTGAGAATGCTGAGATCTTGATCATCTCTTATGGATGTTCCTTCCCAGCAGGCTTGGAAGGCTCTCTGTGCACAGGAACAAAAGCAGAAATGAATCAAAAGATGTCTTGATTAACAGCTGTGCAAATGGCTGAGAATTATAGTCAAGGGCAAGGGCTCCCACTTGCCTCTGAACCTAAACCTTAGGACTGAGCGGGCCCCTCCCACCCCACCACAGGGCTGGCTGGGGATCCATCCGTGTGTCTGGTTGCACTCACCGGGACGGCTGCGTGCACAGAGGAGGGGGCACGGAGGTCTGGTACCACTTGGCAGTGCTGTGATCACGTCCAAACAGGGTCACAGGGCTCAGTGGTCACACTCTCATCCTGCGCCGCCCCCCACCCCCCACCGGCAGGGGCTGTGAGGGGCTGGACAGAGGGGCCTGGCCGGAGAAGGGGTGTGTGTTGTCCCTACGTCGCATGCCCTTCACCGTTTCCAAGCCTGGCCTCTCCAGCAGGCTTGCCATGTAGCTTGCTGTGTAGGCTTAGTGGGCTGCCATTTCCTATTCCAGGGGATCTCCCCAACCCAGGGATCGAACCCACGTCTCTTGTGTCTCCTGCATTGGCAGGCGATTTCTTTACCATCTGTGCCACCAGGAAGCCCTTGTGATGGAGGCTATTTGCAATTATACTCAAAATGTCACTCTTTAGAAGGTCCGCTCAGCCAATCCCTCTGAGTGTTCTCACAGCCAACAGAGCTTCCAGACTTGCACGCCTGGTCCCTGAGTTCATCATCCTGTCCTAGAGGGACCCTCCTCATTAAGGGGAGAAGCAGAGCAAAGTTCAGGTCGCCTGTGCCTCAGTCCTGGTTGGGTGATTTCAGGAAAGTCATGTGTCCTTTCTGCACCTGAACTTACTCCTGTAAAAAATAGAGATAATGGTATCTATTTCACTGGGTTGTGGTGAGGTTGATGCCTGCTATATTGTATATACATGTATTCATGTATGTGAGTATGTATGAAAACTCCTTGCAAACAGCAAGACCCGGATGATGCATGCAGCTGTCATTGTCTTACCACTTTTTACTTAGTGGGAAGTTTATTCCATGTATGGCTGGTGATGATCTGAAGTAGGAAGACAAAGAACCTATAGCACACAGGGCATCAGAAAGTCCCCAGATGTTTATACTTCTAGGTTTGAAGTTCTGGTTGACTGTGGTTCCCTCTCATTAGGCATCAAAATTCCACTCGGAATTCTGTCCTGGGAATCGCCGCTGCGGGAGAGTCTCTTCCCCGTTTGCATGGCTCACAGGATGTCACCTTGGGTCTGTTTCCAATCTCTGCATAGCATCTTGACCCTGGAATGTGGGAACATGAGGACGTGTTTGTTTTACACTCCCTAATCCTTGAACACAAATTACAAAGTGTTCTGCCTTCTCAGAGAAAGACTGTCCCCATCTTGTTCTCGTTCAGTTTGGAGAAGCGACAGATGTTGCTGTGTTTATGACTGGTTAAAGTTCCTTCATTTCATGTAAAGGCATGCTAAATGCTTGCTTTGTGATTATCTGAACCCTGAACAGCGACTGTCTGAAAAGTAAACAAGGCAGCCAAACTGCAATACTGCATCACTGCTTTAATGTTCTCTATGCTTCGTACATACGCTGCTGGCTTTATACTGGAACACTGCGAGCTGATAGGAAACTGAGGACACATCTGTTCTCCTTTGCCACTTTCAAGTGTTTTTTTTTTTTTTTAATAATTTTATTTATTTATTTATTTTGTCTTCACTGGGTCTTCGCTGCATGTAGGGCGTGGGCTTCTCACTGTGGGGCACAGGCTCTCGGCACTCAGACTTCAGTAGCTGCAGCCCGTGGGCTCCGTAGGTGTGGCTGCCTCGTGGCATGTGGAATCTTCCCAGATCAAGGATCAAACTTGTGTCCCCTACACTTGCAGGCAGATCTCAATCACTGGACCACCAGGGGAGTCCTCAAGTCTTATTTGAGTCGAACGTTCAGTTTCACGCAGTTCTAGGAGAGGAATCCTATTCTGGAGTACGTGTTTCTTGTGGGTGGGGTCCCAGAGGGTGGCTCCAGTAGATCCCAGTGGTGGGCAGTCTCCTCCCCAGTAACTGCTCTTTGGAGAGCACATTGAATTTCAGACAACTGAATAACTTTATTTCTCCAAAATAACTTGAACGGCCTATCTCTATGGAAGTCGGCACACTCTACCTGTGGCTCAGATAGAATCAATAGCTATGCCCGTTTCATTTTTCTCTGTAGATGAGGGAACTGCAGAGAAACTGGAGGACCATGAGTAAAACCAATGATACCCCCATGTCTCCAGTGGTCTTATTTTTTGGTCCAGTGCTCGCCTTGTCTCCTTGTCTGGCATCAGAGGCTTTCTTTCCTGTTATAAGGATTTCAGACATTAGCAGGTGGGTGGGAGCTACTTTTGGAATGGGCTTCCCTGGTGGCTTAGATGGCAAAGAATCCACCTGAAATGCAGAAGACCTGGGTTGGATCCCTGAATTGGGAAGATCCCCTGGAGAAGGGAATGGCGATAAGGAGGAGCCTGAAATGATACTACCACATTAAAAAAAAAAAAAAAAAAAGCCTAACCCTGAAAATCACCCGGTCTTGTTCTTAGATGGTTAAAGTGGGTGGGCTTCCTCACCGACTTTTGTCCATTTGGAGTGTGCAGGAATCCAGCCCCCAGAAAGGCAGGGTCCCTTCTCCCTGGCTGGCACCTCTGGATATGGGCGCTGCCTTGGGTCTTCCTTGGGTACAAAGTTCCTGACAAAGCTGTGCATTACAGGATTGAGACAAAGCGGATACTACACACCACTTTGGAAATTTCTTCAGAAGTGCTTGGAAACGAAGGAGTTGGGGGTGGGGTGTCTCAGAGAAGAAAAGATGAGAGATGAGGTTTAGACAGCTTTGAAGTGGTGGAGGGAAGAGAGACGGTGGGGGGAGGGGGTGGTGGAAGGCAGGGGCAGGTGGGAGGAGGCTCCATGGAAGAGCCCTCCTGAATTCAGGCAGAGCTCCCACCCTTGACTGTCTGGGGGCACAGCACCCAAGCCTCCCCAGAGAAGCCGTGACCAGGTGGAGGAACAATCCTGCCCGCTTTAACCACCTAAGAACACCAAGATCAGGTGACTTTCAGGGTTACTTTTTTTTTTTTTTTATGTCGTAGTATCATTTCAGGCTCTTCCTTAGTGCTATTCCCTTCTCCAGGGGATCTTCCCCACTGAGGGATCCAACCTGGGTCTCCTGTATTGAAGCTGGATTCTTTACCATCTGAGCCACCAGGGAAGCCCATTCCAAAAATAGATCCCATCTACCTGCTGATGCCTGAAATCCTTGTAACAGGAAAGCCCCTGATGCCAGACGAGGAGATAAAAGACTTCATTATGCAAATCTCCAGTGGAGCAGCTCCCTCTGAAACTTATTCACATGAAAATGTCCTCAACCAGCTTTCCAGCTGATGGGATGACTGATAACCCACGGAGATGGCGGAGGTGTCTGCCACCCTTGATGTGAGGACAGGCACAGGAAAAGGAAGGTGAGGAAGCCTTCACACAGCTCTGGCACCACTGTGC
Source organism: Bubalus kerabau (assembly GCF_029407905.1). Taxonomy (NCBI): domain Eukaryota; kingdom Metazoa; phylum Chordata; class Mammalia; order Artiodactyla; family Bovidae; genus Bubalus; species Bubalus kerabau. The sequence continues at coordinate 28,580,803 of NC_073635.1, read as the reverse complement.
CCGCAGGAACCTCGTGTGGCTTCCCGAGATGGCTCGGGTTTAGGGCACATCCGTGAGTCCACGGTGTCTTGATCTGGGTCTTAGGGTGGAGCCACACGGCCAGAGCGCAAAGTTCTGGGTCTTCAGCTGGCTGAGTTCCTATTTGTTGTCAGCGCTGGTTGTTCATCACATCCCAAACCTGGGGACCCGGGCATGAGAGTGAGGCGACCTGGGGTCCCTCTGCCCGTTCCCTGTGGAAGGTGAGCACCTCTGGGGTCAGGTTTGGGTCAGTGAGCTGGAACCCGAGCCCCTTATGGTTGAAGCTTTAAGTTGCCTCTTACTTGGTCCTTTCCCGGGTGTGTGTGTTGTCTTAGCACACGTGACACCTGGTGTCAGGTGTGCTGTGGGGATTCAGGAAAGCACTCGGGCAGTATCAAGGAGGAATCAAGGGGAGAACTGGGTCTTTTTCAGGAGCGTTCCTCCCAGACTCTCATGTCAGTGTGGGGCCCAGCAGTGCGCTGACAGGTCACGGTCAAGGTCAGCAGGGGTGGTGTGAGGACAGCCAAGCCTGTGAGCTCACAGGCAGGGGGCGCTCCTCTCGAGAACGCCCTTAAGTATCTGGGGGGCCTTGGAGACAGGCTCGGATCTGAACTCAGAACGAGGACTTGATCGTCTAGACCTGAGGGCTGAGCGCTCCCGGGGGGACAGGCAGGCGTCCAGCACATCTGCGGTGCTTGCGGGAGGCCCGCCTTCCTCCCCGGGGTGTGGAAGAAGGGGCCCACACCTGCAAGCCTAGCTCTCAGAGGCGCCGTTTCCGCCCGTCACCGTGCTGCTTTCCCCTCACAAGGAATAGGTCTCACATCATTCCCACCGCTGTAATTGTAGCAGCTCCGGTGGAGCCAGACGGAAGATAATCAAACAGTGCGTCCTTTTGAGTAGTTCTTTACTCCAGGCCCTTGGTAAGTGTTTCCCTGACTATCTCATCTGTCTCCTTCCTCTAATTTTATTTTCCTCTGTGGAGCTCCCCTAGTCAATTATTTATCTTGTTTCTTGGCTGTTTTCTCCTGTAGACCATAAGTTCTGTGAGGACAGGGTTTTTTTTTGTTTTTGTTTTTGGTCTGTTTTGTTCACTGATTTTATTCACTGTTTTATTTACTGAATACCTAGAACAGTGTCTGGCACATCTTGAGTTCTCCACGCATACTTGCCGAATGAATGAACTAATCAAACTGTCCTATTTTCTGCAAGCAGATGTTCAGCATTTGCTAATTTCAGAAACAGCCACATTTAACTTCTTGGAAGACCAGCTCATGCGCCATTCTCAGTGCTATGGGAGAGCTGAAGTAGCCACACGCAGAATGTGAGTTATTTCACTAGCCTTGGAATACTCCACACTAGGTTATGACTTCCAGAATGGCTTCTGTCATCTTTATGCCCAGTTTTCAGATGCCCAGTTCATTTTAAATACTTATAGAATGGTGCAGCATAAAGTGTCCTAACAGATGGAGTTTCAGAGCCAAGACGTGGTCCATGTTCCTAAGAGCTCACAGTCTAGTGGGAGAGTTAGATTTATTGCCAAATGACGTGGTTCATGCAATAAGAGTACTATTACGGAAGCAGGTGGATTTCAGATGGGTGGTCAGCAAAGCCCATGGAACAAATGATGCCCAAATAGGGTTTTGAGAATCGGTAGGCTATCACATGATCAACAAGATGGGCAGAAGGTCCATGCCAACTCAAAGAGATGTGGAAGGGTGGCTTGGTATCACTGGACCATTCTGTGCTTGTCAGGAGAGGCAGGGACCACACAACTGAAGTGAACATGGGTTGTACCTCTAGGAGTGGGTCCTGGTCACTCTCTTAATGTTTCAGATGCATCCTGCTGGTGGCTGGTGGCTGGGCACCGCCACCTGGGCAGTTCAGAGTCGTTGCAAGGGCTGGGTGAACAGACTTACTCCACTTGGCCAGGGTCTGTTTTATCTCTTTATGTTAACTTTCTGAGAAGAAATCAGATGACTGTTTTTTTGTTGTTGTTGTTGTTGTTTTTGCCGATATCAAAAGACAGTGAAGTAGAACAGTTTTACACCAAAGAATTTCATGAGGTAGACTCATAATGAAGTTTGAATTCATATACTCTAGGGTCCCTGAAAGACACTGGTTGTGTGTGGCTGCTAGAATGACGACTATGTTCTTCTTTCACAAAGAGGAGGGAAAGGGACAGTGGGAATTCCTCCTTTTGCCTATGAAAGCAAAACTTGCAAGTAATGGGAAAAGGCATGAAGGAGAGGAGCAGAGAGCAGAGTCTGGATCATTTCCATGGAGGCATATGGTCTTTTGGGGCTGCTGTGACTTTTTTAGCCTTAGAGGAGACTGAGAGCTCCTGCTTGCTTAATGAGAGGCTACCTTTGTCATCCTTTAGAAGTAAAGCTTAGAACAAGTACAGTGACCCCTCAGTGTATGCAGGAGATTATTCCAGGACCCCCTTCAAGTACCAAAACCCAGGGATTGCTCAAGTCCTTTACATAAAGAGGTATTATTGTTCATTGTTCAGTCACTCAATTGTGTCCAACTCTTTGCGACCCCATGGAGTGCAGCATGCCAGGTTTCCCAGTCCTTCACTATCTCCCAGAGTTTTAGCTCAAACTCATGTCCATTGAGTCAATGATGCCATCCAACCATCTCATCCTCTGTCGTCCCCTTCTCCTCCTGCCTTCAATGCTTCTCAGCATTGGGGCTTTTCCAGTGAATCGGCTCTTCGCATCAGGTGGCCAAATTATTCGAGCTTCAGCTTCAGCATCAGTCCTTCCAATGAATATTCAGTGTTGTAGTATTTGCATATAACCTACAAACATCCTCCCATATACTTTAAATCATCTCTAGATTATTTATAATACGTAGCACAATGCAAATTATATGTAAATAGTTGTAAATACAATGCAAATGCTATGTAAATAGTTGCCAGTGCACAGCAAATTCAAGTTTCGTTTGGAACTTTCTGAAATTGTTTTTCAATTTTTTTTTTTGGAGTATTTTTGATTCGTGGTTGGTTGAATCCTTGGACACAGAACCCACAGATATGGCGGGCTGACTGTACTGTACAAGGATGGAAAGCCAGAGGCTCAGACTCAGGTTTGGCTACTCTTCATGGTCCAGTGGTGCTGCCATAAGTTGCGTCATCAAGTCTCAATTTCTTGAGCACTCAAACGAAAGGGAATGTAGCTAGAGCTCACAGAATCCTTCATAAAATACTTTAAAAGTGTTCTTACAACTTCCAGATGTTAGAACAGTGAAATGTAAAAGAAATCCCTACCCATCACTATAATGGCTTAGATACAGGTTAAGGCACCCAGACTGTTAGCCTCCCTGGTGGATCAGATAGTGAAGCATCTGCCTACAATGCAGGAGACCCAGGTTCGATCCCTGGGTTGGGAAGATCCCCTGGAGAAGGCAACGGCAACCCATTCCAGTACTCTTGCCTGGATAATCCCATGGATGGAGGAGCATTGTAGGCTACAGTCCATGGGGTGGCAAAGAGTCGGACACAACTGAGCGACTTCACTTCTTCACTTACTATTAGTGAAGGTCTGTAGATAACAATCTATACTTTTATATAAATCTTTACATTTGGGAGAGATTTGACTACAATACAGAGGTGTGAAACTCATGGTGAGCTTTTTTCTTTTCTTTTTTTTTAATAGCATGCTACTTTATAGAGAAATCTTCAGGAAGCAGGTTTTCCATTTATATAAAGCATGAAACTCAACATGTATTATAGAGAAAAGAGGGGTATATTGAATGTATATAAATTTATTTGCCTTGGCAATTATTTATTTACAATTGATGATTGATGCCAACAATCGAGGTAAAGATATACATGAGGTATAAATATATTATTTAAAGGCAGTATATTTTATTTCCATTGGCAAGATAACAATGCATAAAATACTGTGGCATTTGACAAACAAGCTTGATGCGTCTTTCTCCTCTTTTTTTTGTTGTTTTTAAGATGCACTGTGCTGTAGGCAGCAGGGGTGTACTTAGTATGTGCATAAAAAATAAAAAGGTAATTTGAAGAGAAGGGGAGTCAGAAATCAAATCACGTTGTTTCTATTCTAAGTGTCCTCGAGATCTCGGCTTCTCAGGGTATGGTCTTTGCCCTGAAGCTGGTTCAGAATCCAGAATCTCAGGCCTGCCTGATCCTGCCAGAATCAGAGGCTCATGGTAACACGATCTCCAGGTGACCCGTGTGCTGCTGAGGCTGGAAAAGCCCTGCTCTGGGTGACAGGACACTGTTCATCCTTGCGCGCCTGTCACACCTCCTGAAAACACGCGGGCCCATCTCTGCAGTGGGACTAGCATTAAGCTGCATTAAAATTCACTAACGAGCCTGTCTATGTAATCTGGCATATGTGGTTAAATTTAGGGTGTGAATTTGTTTTGCTCACAGAGCATTGCGCAAATGGAAAACTGTGGGTTTGCCACCACCTTCTTCGGTAGGCAAGGAAACAAAAAAAATTCCTCGATTACAATTCAGACAGTATGATTTTACTTGTACCATCCAGAACTCATTTATAGCATTTTTATTCCTCTCAATAAAAGAATTGCACAATGCTGATAAAAGAAAACATTACAATATAAAAAGAAAACACTCAGTTTTTTTTCCCCTCCAACACCAATTGCTAAATTATGATACCAATCTCTCCCTGAAATCAAACACAATAAATTATCTTCCTCTCTAGAGCTGCTGAATTACAATTAAAAAAAACCCAACTTAAAATCCATCAGCGATTGGTTAAGGATAGTCAATTTGCTTAGTCCATACAATAATAAATAAGGTTCGGTCAAATGCATAGCTAGCTTGACTGACTAATGAAGAAACATGGACTTAACAAACCTGTTTATATTTTCTAAAGCTAATTGAAGAACACAGTTTTGGTCTTAATGTTAGTTTAAAACCCTGTCTTTCAGATTGCAGAACTTTAATGAGTAATATCTTAAGAGCATCATATGTAGCAATATTAGAACTCCCTGAAGCTGTAATGGTCCAGGACTCTTGAGTGACCAGCATCTCCCTTTATCTGGTGTCCAGAGTTAAATTCAGTGCAAGACGTTGTTAAGAAAATGTCAATTAACTGTGACCATTAAATAGGCCACTGGTCAAATAGAATGACATTTAAGAACATTATGCAATGTATCTATGAAACCTCAACAAAACACAGAGGCTCCCTTTGGCTGTGAATATGCCAAGGCTATTCTATTCAGCTCTAATCAGCAGGGAAATACAGGTTCTGTTTCAGTCACTGGAGCTGACTCCAGTGGTCCACGGGCATCTGGCATTTCAGCGAAACTGTATCTGCCGGCCCCATGGCAACTGGTAATATAGTCTTAAATCTGGTAACGACTACTCACCCACTTCTTTGCTTTAAAGAGGACTATTATTTTCCTCGCTTTATCCAATGCCCCACTCTCAGGTTTTGAATGATACAAACTGACAACATGTGAGAACCATTTAATGTGTTTTTCTTTGGTTGGCTAATCTTTGGTAAAACATCAGGGCGGACAACTTGTTTTCACACTTTGGTGTTAGCAGCAGATTCTGCTCAGCTTACAGGGCAGTGGGGACACAGGACCCAGAGAGGCTTGGAAGGAACCGTGTGCCGAAGGGGCTCACCTGATCAGATGCACTCCTTTTCAAAATACGCAATTATATATAAAATTGACTTTGTACATATATACAGTAAAGATAAAGATATACACACATATGTACATACGCTATACATAACATTTATTTACAGTTAATGATAGTGCTTCTTAGAAGCCTTTAAATAGCAAAATTAGGCAACGCACAAGGAATAATCGATTTAATTTTAAGTAACATAGATAAATGTTCTTGATTTTTAAAAATATTATATTAGTAGGGATGTAGCCGTCTCCAGGAAGGCTAGGAAAAGTTCTCAGAAATTCTTGCATCTTCGACATTCCGACTTCTCAGTGCTTCTGCTTTTGAGCAGTAACCTTGTCAATCGGTCTCTCTCTCTCCCTTGCTTCCTCGCGCTCACACTCTCTCCCACAGTTTGCTTCCGCTTCCTCTTCCCTGAGTTTGATGTCACACTTGGGAAAACTCAGATTTTAGTCTCTGGACCCTCAGCAATGAGGGGCTGAAAAGAGTTTCTAATCCTGGCAACTTCCGCCGCACACAGATGTCCAAAGCCTTTATTGTACCATTCTGGGGAGTGACCTCTGTGGGGACAAAAACGGGGAGGGAAGTGGGACAGCCTCTTCCACGTCACAACAGCCTGTCATGGTCACCACGGCGCGCCTGTGCCCTGCTTGTCAGCTCGCCTGCCTTCCCCGAGGGGCTGCTGCTCCGAGGACTGCGAACCTCATTCTGTCAATGGGGGCCTGTGAAAATGCCTTCCTGGCTAAGGATTTGGTCTGTCTTTGCAGCATTCACCAGGTGCTTTCAAATGATAGCGTCCTCTCAGGGACGAGTCTGACTTAATTCAAGAATTTACGGAGAAAACCCAGTTTATATCCACCCAGACCAAGAACTCAGTTTAGCATCATGAATGCATTGAAAAAGGTTGGATTTAAATTAGTTCCTTCTCATAGGAGGGCAACTGGAGGGAGCAGAAAAGGGACAGGCTGGAAAGAAACATAAGAGGACTCGTATTTCCTGAGCATCTGCTATGTGCCAGGCGCCAGTGCTGGCGTTTGCCCCGTGAGAGAAGCACAGTACACGTGGGACAAAACGGAAAATAAAGACGGGCATGGGACCTTCTCCTGAAAGTCAGAATTTTAGCACGGCTGGAACGAGAAGTGAGGGGAATGATTCGTAATCATCGAGACAATGTGTTAATGGTCAGGAGGAGGAAAGGACAGAGCAGTAGGGGTCAGATGGGAAAGAAGGCCCTGTGCCTGCCACCTCCAGGAGCCCACACTCACCTCAGGTCCACCCTGCAGATGTGGGTCAGCCGCGACTTGCCCGAGCCACATGGCTCTATCAAGTACTGGGAGTCCATCACCACAGCGCGCACGCCGCCCATGAGCTGGGCTTCCTCGTGCTCCACGGAGAGGGACACTAGGGTACACATTCCTTTGGGCAAATCGGTTTTCCAGGTTCTGCAGCAAAACAAACCCACACGTGGGAATTACGGCTGAGAGAGAAAGAAAACCCTGAGCATGGCGCTGAGGCTTACGCTGACATTTTCTTGCTCAAATTCCAAGCCCAGTTACTTGGATTCAGCTAATGGTTCTCACAAGTGTGTGTAAAGCTTATACAGTGCGGTTCAAAGCAGGGGTCTCATCCCTCTGACCCAGAGGTCAGAAACGACTTCGCAATTTTTAGAGATTCTTTCCAAATCCCAAACTGAGGCTGCAGAGACTCCTGCACATTCCTGAAGGGCCTGCTGGTCCCACCATTTGGGAATCGGGACTTGCTCATTCAATTCTTTCACCAAACATCTACTGGATGTGCAAGCTATGAGAAGCCACTGAAGACACAAAGGTCCAATCAGGAGGAGAAACAGACCTCCAGAGAGAACTCTGAAACATGCTGACAAGCACAGTGATAAGGCTGTGCAACGAGAACTGAGATCATGCACATGGGAAGGCTTCCTGGAGGAGGTGATGCTCCACTCAAGTCTGAAAGGATACATGAGCTGACGATGCTCAGTTAGAAGAAAACTCGACACATGTGGACTACTAACTGCCTTCAAATCCTTGAGAGGCTCTTGAGTGGGAGAAGAAATAAATACAGTTGATTTGACTCCAGAAAGCAGAGATATGAAGGCGTGTTTCAATCCAGTGCAGAGAAGAGCTGTCTCATAATGTGTACTCTTCAAAAATGGAATGGGCTGTATGAGGAGTAGTGAGCTCATTGTTACTGGAGCTATTCAAGCATAGAAGGGGGTAAGTAAGTGAAGTCGCTCAGTCGTGTCCGACCCTTTGCGACCCTGTGGACTGTAGCCTACCAGGCTTCTCCATCCATGGGATTCTCCAGGCAAGAATACTGGAGTGAGTTACCATGTCCTTCTCCAGGGGATCTTCCCGACCCAGGGACGGAACCCGGGTCTCCCGCATTGGAGGCAGATGCTTTAACCTCTGAGCCACCAGGGAAGATACAGAAGCGGGTACCACTTAGGAAAAGGTTGTAGATGGAAGTCAGGAGCATCTCTGTAGCAACCATTTCTACCACAGGATATGGGTTTGATTATCATAATCTCAGTTATTAAGTCACAAATCCTATCCCCTTGCTTAGTTATCTTATCTATAACTTCATCTTCTTCTACCACACAAGAAACATATTACCAAGAAACTTGGGAATAAGCAAGCCCAACAAATTTCTTAGCAACTTCTCCATGGGTATGACCATTCTCTTTTCATGCATGATGCTATGATTAAGAAATAAGACGGAAAGTTGAATAGATTGTGGGGATAAAATGGAAAAAGGCTTCAGTGACTATCACTGGAACCTCCTGAGGAACTAGAGAAAGGGATGAAGTGAGACATGAACATGGTAATCCTGAAAGGAGACCATCCATGGCACTTTCTACCTCTTGTATCATAACCATAAGGAATTCCTGCTACAAGCAACATGTCTGGTTCATTATTCATCTTCTTGGGTGTCGAGTTCTCTTCCCTCAGCTTCATGGTCCACCCACCTTCTCCTTCAAGTCTTGGATCAAATATCAACACAGTGAGACTCTGCTCTGACCCTCTATCTTATGTATCACCCTAAGATAAGTAACCCCTTCATGGATCACAGCCTTGTGAGAGCTGGGCGATAAAGAAGGCTGAGCACCAAAGAACTGATGTTTTTGAATTGTGGTGCTGGAGAAGACTCTTAAGAGTCCCTTGGACTATAAGGAGATCAAACCAGTCAATCCTAAAGGAACTCAACCCTGAATATTCATTGGAAAGATTGATGCTGAAACTGAAGCTCCAATACTTCGGCCATCTAATGTGAAGAGCAACTCAACAGAAAAGACCCTGATGCTGAGAAAGATTGAGGGCGGGAGGAGAAGGGGGTGGCAGAGGATGAGATGATTAGATAGCACCACCGACTCAATGGACATGAATCTGAGCAAACTCCGGGAGACAGTGAAGGACAGGAGAGCCTAGTAAGCTGCAGTCCATGGAGTCACAGAGTCAGAAACGACTTAGTGACTGAACAACAACAGAAAAGAAATCCTAGTCCCCTTGCTTATTCTTTATTGACTCTTCCTAATAAAATATAAATCTCAACAGAGCAGGACTGTGGTCTGTTCACAGCAGTATCTTGAGTCTCCAACAGTGCCTGGCACAAGGCCAGGATGGAATGGGACTCTAAAAATGGCAGGCAAGTGGCACTGCAGGAAGAGTGGGAGGAGGGCTCTTCCATGAATGGACTCTGGCCCTCAGCCTCCTCTAAGGGGAGTGGAGAGTGGACCATGGTGGGGCTCTAACCCACCAGTTCCCAGGGCTGCCATCCTGGAACTATTTGACTTCTTGCTGGCAGCAGTGAAGGTGTAATATTTAACTTCCAATGAGATGAGTAATGTCCCAATAACTGTGTCAAGAAGCCATGCTTACAATTTCCCACATTCTCCACCAGGATCCCATTGTGGCTAAGATAAACACGTATATTTGGGCGAAAAAAAAAATGACCCTTGAAATTCAAGGTCCTAAGGACCAATTCCAAAGGCAGAAATAGCTCATGTGAAAAGTAATCTTTAGTTTGCCATCAAGACTAGTTTAATAAAGAAACTATTTTAAATATGCATTTGGGAATTTCACCAGTGATTTTTTTTTAATACTGCTAATATATGAGAAGAGATGGTATTCACCATCAGTTATCAGTAAAAAAAATTTTTGTACTTAATTATATTTTATTTGGGTTTGTCAGTATCCTCCATCCCCATTCTTTCTGATTCAGTACAGACTCACCAGCCAACATACACAGCTCCACTGTCCCACTGCCTACTGTTGGTTGAGCATCCCACTCTAAATCCAGAGAACAGGGGTCTGGAACTCAACTCACAAATCTATTAGAAGCAATATTTCAGCAGACGAGATCAGAGTCTCAAGCCTTGTCAGGCCCTGAAATCTTTCTGGACATTCGAGTGTCTCAGCATAGTTGGATCTTCAGGGCTGGGCCAAGGTTTCCATGCATGGGGATGACTTATAAACATGTAAGGGCTTCCCTGGTGGCTCAGAGGATAAAGAATTTGCCTGCAATCCAGGAGACCTGGATTAGATCCCTAGGTCTGGAAGATCCCCGGGAGGAGACCAAGGCAACTCACTCCAGTATTCTTGCCTGGAGAATTCCATGGACAGAGGAGCCCGGCAGGCTACAGTCCATGGGGTCGCAAAGAATTGCACACGACTGAGCATAGACTGAACGTGTGAAGTTATACAGATGAATTCTGAAGTTACACACACTCTGGATGGAGAGCCACACCACTGAAGACTTGCCTTTTCCAGGCGGAGAAAAACAAAATCAAGAGAAAAGCCAGTGAGATTCAATTTGCATAATTTGGCAGAAAGTTCAGCTGGACAAACAGCAGCTCTTCTTGGGACTCTGTTCTGAGGAAATGAACGATATTTATGGCCTAATAAACCGTATGCTCCATAATGAAAGGGGCCATAAGAGAGCATGGCAGAACTGTGAATTGGGTGAAAGAAGCAGGAGGTCGGGCATGAATAGGGCAGTCAGTTTTCACCGAGGGAAATGAACTGAGGGCTGGTGCCAGTGTTCCTGGTGGAGGCTGAACTTAGGTGGGAGAATGCAGTGAAATGCTTTCATCTGAAGCTCTCACCCTGCTTTTGGAGCAGAGGGTCAGGCTTACCTGAGAACCACGAAGTCCCTGGAGGGGTGGGGCGCCATGCTGTTCAGCACGTACTGATAGACTTCCGTCTGTTTGTCCAGCATTTCCACCACCTTCCACTGCACGAAGTCCTCGTCCCACAGGTGGCGCTCCCTCAGCACGCGGTTCAGAACCACCGAGGGGGGCGCCTCCACCTCGGCGGAAGCCTTCCACAGCCTCAGCGGGGGCCCGTCTCCCACCTGGGGAAAGACACCCGCAGCGGCTGAGAGGTCCCTGGCTCTTCAGAACCTACCAGGCTTCACTGGGTGTTCAAGAAGCCTCATCGATTATGGAACTTGAAATTCCAGGTTGTTAGATGTGGCTCTTTGGGAGTAAATTTTTTTTCCAAGACCCAAGATTACCTTTTTGAAAGCAAGCTCTGTGCTGTCTGTGCTTGGACACGTGACCCATCCTTTGAACTTCTCCTTGGCTTCCTTCTGGAGGCCCTGGACGAGATGTTCCAGGTACGTGTGGAAAGTGGCCCCGCTGTCCTCCAGCTGGGCCCCCAGCTCTTCCAGAGTTGGTGGATGGATCTCAGCCTCCACATACGAGTTATGAGACTGGGCCACCATCTCGAGCGGGACCTGAACCAACGGGCACACAGAAGAGCAACACAGAAATGCTGAGACTGATAGAGAAAGTGAAGTAGCGTCACCGAAAACCACGGTACTGGTGACAGGCCAGGTGCCGCAGGGCAAGAGGTGTGTGTCTGAGATCAGTGACAGCAGTCGGGAGAAAGGGCTTCTGAAAGTCAGGAAACCCAGATCTGTTTGAGGCTATATTTATTATTCAGAACATCGCCACGACTTCCCATTCATCCTTTCCATTTTTCTTTGATTTTACTTGTCATATATTTTTATTCAGTTTGGCAAAACTTGGACTAGGGAAATTTAAAAAGTGCACAGACTTAAGGGGAACATCAAACATGACTCAGAAAACAGCTTTACCTTTTTAGCACACTTTTTCCTTTTGCAAATGCCAGTTTTGCCACAAAAAGGATGCCAGAAGTCTAGTTCACTTGCTCCTTTAGCATGTCTGTGGCTGTATTCATAAGCTGTCACTGATTCAGAGTTAACCGCAATTGTTCAGTATCCCCCCTCCACACACACACATACATTGAATCTAATCAAGTCCTGAGGTCACATTAAATATACTATAGTTGGCTGGCCCAGGACCTGGCACGGAAACTTGATGCAGCCGTTTTTATAAACATCATCATCATGGTAAACCCAAGTGTCTTTAACTGTCAAAGCCTCAACTTCGGGGTTGCCTCCTCATATTTCTGGGAGGCACTATTCAGTGTACCATTGTCAAAAAAAAAAAAAAAACAAAACTCAGAAATAAGCCATAAATGCAGTAACCATTCCAACTGTCTTATCGAGTTCCAAGAGCTATAAGGAAGGAAGACGGTTGGAGCCTTTCACTCACCTCAAAAAGTCTGTCACATTCCATGATCATGTGGGCCAGCCCCTGAGCCGCAGCCAGATTCTCACTGAGGTCCTTTTGATCTGGTTTCCCAGCGGCATATTTTTTCTGGATGACTCTGTAATTGAAGGGGACAACGTTCAGCAGATCCCAAACCCCAGAGCATTTCACAGGATCCAGTTCACCCCTCTGCTATCTCTTCATGCCCGGATGCCACCCAGATCCCAGACTTTCTCATTTCCAAATAAAAACAGTGACCACACATCTTAGATATCCCAAGGCAGGTTAAGAGTCTGACAAATGGAAAACCTTGGAAAAACACAAGGGCAGGAATAACTGTTGGGGGAGAAATTAATTCATTTTTCCCCAAGTTTGAAACTACTTCACCACAAGCTGCCATGCTTGGGCCTGAAATCCAGTCTTTTCAAATTGAAGATTTTGTAAAACACATACAAAACAGAATACCAGGTTTTCTGAATCACAGAGGACACTCTTCAATGCTACCTTGGTAATTCTCTGACTCTGAGCTGCAACTCCAAACATTTTCTGATTATAAACGAAGTGCTAACAGATCCCCAGGTTGAAGTGCAACGCATGTATTTTTTTTTTTTTTTTAGTAGCCCTGGGGAATACCTGATTTAGGATTAGCATTCCCGTTGAGAAAAACCCACCTGGGGGAGCTTTCTTTCTTCAGTAAATTCAGGTGGAAGAGGGAGGGGGCCAGACACACGGCCAGGTTCATGGGCGTCATCTGATTCTCTTCCACCGCGTGGACCACGTCGTTGAGGAAGCATAGCAGCGTCTGCAGCACCTCCCGGCTCTCGTCGGCCAGCAGCAGGACGGCCGCCTGCACTGCCTGCAGCCGCTGCTCCTTGGGGACATCTGTGAAAAAGTGGGTGCCAGGCTGTCAGAGGGCCAGCCGCAGAAGGAGCTGGCGGGGGAGGGGGAGAGTGCGCTACCTTCCTGCGAACATGCTTGGGGTCCTTGGGGTCCTCGTCGTCATCAACAGTGACCGTGAGGACAGCTAGGAGCACAGAGAAGTTATTGCTTTGGACCCGGTGTCAGAACCCCCCAGTCTCACTCCAGAACTCACGGTCTTAACGACGAGGCTGGACCCACAAGGAGCACCCTGTGCTGGCTTTCGATACTCACCTGTCTGCCGCCTCACCTGTTTCAAACCTCTTGCCCATCGCCCCCCTTCCCTAGCTTGTGAAGTATCTCTCAGGATGCCCAGGGCTTGTGGGAAGGGGAACCAGGTCCCCCCTCCTCTCAAGCCTTTCTCCTTCTGGGTGGTCCCCGTGGTGATGAAGGTGGTGGTGGGGCAGGGGGTGGGGCGGGGAGCCCTGGTCATGCAGGCTTGAAAGAGAACTGGCCTGAACAGTAAGAGGTAACTAAGAGGGAAAATCCTAGAAAAATGGGTGCTCCGTGCTGCATTTTGCTGCCCCCTGGCTGTGTCTATCAGTGATCTTTTAGGACTGTTGCTGCTGCTGCTAAGTTGCTTCAGTCGTGTCTGACTCAGTGCGACCCCATAGACGGCAGGCAGCCCACCAGGCTCCCCTGGCCCTGGAATTCTCCAGGCAAGAACACTGGAGTGGGTTGCCATTTCCTCCTCCAATGCATGAAAGTGAAAAGGGAAAGTGAAGTCACTCAGTCGTGTCTGACTCTTAGTGACCCCATGGACTACAGCCTACCAGGCTCCTCCGTCCATGGGATTTTCCAGGCAAGAGTACTGGAGTGGGTTGCCATTGCCTTTTCCGCTTTTAGGACTGACTCACTGCCTTATTCCCCTCACTGTGAAAGATACCATCAGGAGCTCACTTGAGTTAAGAAGTGTGAAGTGATAATAGCTTAGTCGTGTCCTACTCTTCCTGACCCCACGGACTGCAGCCCACCAGGCTCCTCTGTCCTTGGATTTCCCAGGCAAGAATACTGGGAAAGGGTTGCCATATCCTCCTCCGAGGGATCTTCCCCACCCAGGGATCAAATCTGTGTCTCCTGCATTAGTAGGCAGATTCTTTACTGTCTGAGCCAGCTGGGAGAAGTGGCCTCTTCCCCACAGACATTGGAAAACTCTTGACACCAGAGTCTATCCCTGGAACGTTGTTATTTCTAGTCTGGCTACTAGAAGTCACCGCAGGTAACTCAGAGCCTCAATCAATGTGCTGGCTACCTGACCCTCCATTCTTGTCCTGTCCGGTAGCTCCTGTTCACCACTTCTGGATTCATGGGTCAAATAAGCAGTTCTGATGGACACTGGCCCTGCAGCACAAGCTTGGCTGCCTGGGATATACTTACTGTCTCTTTCTTCTCTAAGAAAGGTCATGTTCTGTTCAGGTTTGGGCTGTATTGTGCTCAGGGAGGTTGGGCCCTTCCCTCTGACCCACACTGGCCTAAACCAAAAATGGTAACCCCGTTCTTCTCTCCAGTGATTGATTTAGGGGAGAAAAATGTATACTTTCTGGCCTGTGGGACCAAGATAAATGTTAGGTAGGCGCTTCTGTAAATTCTGATAGAAAGAGACACATGCCTGAGGAGACCCCTTCTGCTGACCTCTTGCCTTTGGATGTGATTTTGGGAAGACATGATAATGTGAAGTTGTGGCAGTCCTATTGTGACCTTAAGGGGATAACCAAGAGAGGCGCACTTCAGCCATGGTGTCCCTGAATTAACCAACTCTGGAATTACTCAACTCCAGATTTTCTGTCTTGTGCGATTATATAATGTCTTTATTGTTTAAACAACTGTTTGTTGGATTTTGGGTCCTGTGTTTATAGCTGAGAGCATTGTAACTGGTCATCTCTCTCAACAACGCCCAAAGGTTCTCCAGTGATTAATGAACCAAATATAAGCCCTTTGCTTTAATGTTCAGTGCCCTTCCTGGGTACAGGCCTCAGTCTAATTTTTGGAGTCATTTGATGCTTCACTGGACAGTTACCCTTGTGCAAGCCAGACGGAAATCCTATAATCGCCTGACACATGTGCTGTTTGCTTCACTCAGCATGTGTTCCTTGTGTATCTCAACCTTGAGTTGTCACCTCTCCATCAAGTCCTTATTCCTCATCTCAACCCCATTGGGTGCTTTTTGTAACTTATCATGGAATGTCTCCAGTTTTGCTGTATTGCAGTTATCTATGTATGTCTTGTCTCCCTAAGTTGTAAGATGCCTAAGAGCAGAGTTAAGTCTTACTTATCCATGTTCTCTGCAGCGCTCAGCACAGTGCCCTGAACATAAGCTGAACTCAGTAAATGTCTGCTCAGCTAAAATAAACCCTGCTTTGATCTTTTTTTTTTTTTGCATTGTGCGTCTCACAAAGAGCTGAAAGCATTTATCTCTTGGAAATAATCTGGCTTTAACCTTAGACTGATGTCAACCATAACCCAAGAACCGATTTCATGTAAAGGCTCATATATGCTACTTCCAAACCATAAGGGAGGCTTTACTGAAAAAACACAGCTCAACCTCTTATGGCAGAAACATGAATTCCCTGTATTTAGGCTCCAGCAACCTGTATCACTAACTTAACCTATTCATTTTGAAAAGATAATATTTATTTAGTGGGTCACTACTTTATCCTGTTTTGACAAGTGGTACTTATTATAATCCTTTTTGATTGCAAACTCCTAAAATACATTTAGTACAGAATTCTCAATAAGCAGGAATCCTCTTCGAGTTGGATCAATTTCATGTCAAGGTCCATTTCATGCGTATGTTGCTAAAAACCCACAAGTCCACAGGCTGAGTGTTTTTTTCCTGAAGAATTGAGACTTGGACCATTAAATACTTATAGCTGACCCTTGAACAACAAGGTTTGACCTGCACAGATTCACTTAACAGGCAAGTGCTTTTTCCTGATAAATACATAGTCAGCTCTTCCTATACTTGGGTCTTGAATTTGCAGATTCAATGAACTGTGAATCCTGTACTGTGTTTATGACCTAAAGTTGTCTGAATCCTCGGATGCCCAGTGGAGGATACGGAAAACTGACGGTGGAACCTGAGTATCCTTGGGGAGTCCTGAAAGGAAGCCCATGTGGATGCTGTGTAAACATAACAGTGCCGCTAGGAAAAAGCCACGTGTTCATTTCTGCCCTTAGCAACTACCTTTAGCAGGGTGTGCCTTTAAATCAATAATTGCTATTTTTAATTATTAATTATAGGGGCTTCACTGAGCATTATCAACTTCACATCACTTAAAAAGTTCTAAGTGAAAATATAAATTAGTTGAATTAAGCTTAAGCCTTGATTTGCTTTGCTTACTTATCACCAGTTAAAATGCATGGTATTAAAGTACAATTTCCCCTTGATTTCTAGTCATTTTAACACATCTGGATTTCATATATACCAAGGAAATGCTTTCTTTTTAAAAACACCTGTATATAAAATAAATTCTATTGTGTCCCTTTTCATTTTAAGTTTATTAAAATTACATTGAAAGTTAGTTTTTTGTTTTTTGTTTTTAAATATATCTTACACAAACCCCTATTGAGAGAAGGAAGGTTTTTATGTCAAAAAGTATTTTCAAATGCATAAAATACAGCCTGGAGATTTTCATATCAAAGTGTGAACAAAGTTTACTCCTGTAACTTTTATATACTTCATGCATTGCTTGTAGGGTTTCCCTGGTGGCTCAGTGGTAAAGAGTCTGCCTGCAATGCAGGGGCCCCAGGAGATGTGGGTTCGATCCCTGGGTGGGAGATCCCCTAGAGAAGGGCATGGCAACCAACTCCAGTATTTTTGCCTGGAGAATCCCATGGACAGAGGTGCCTGGTGGGCTACAATCCAAAGGGTCGCAAAGAGTCAGATACAACTGAGGCAACTTAGCACGCATGCATGTATTACCTGTACGATTAAAATTCAATCTATGTACTTTTTTTTTTTAGGTGAATGGATGCGCTTTAGAACAGGCTGGGCACTGTACCACTTACACTGGTAGATGTGGAGGAAGGTCTCACTGAGCTTGTTGGTGAAAAGAGGCTCGGGAAGGTCCCGGAAGAACTGCTTCACCATGTCCGCCACGTCGTAAGCAGACTGGTCCTCATAGCTGACGTTCTCAGGGAAGTTCTCATTCATTTGACGTAAGGCATGGATTCGAGATTTCACACCTGATTTTCGAAAAAGACCCACCTGAAACAAGCCACAGGGATGTGTCAGTGAGGCTGCCTTTGGCCCCAGATATTTTCTTCCTACAGGCAAGCACCTGGGGGGTGATGGGAAGGCAGTGGGACCAGGACTTGGTGAGCTGGAATTGTGGCCAAACTAGTCAATTGTAAATTACTAATTTAGCTACTCTGGGCAGTAGCAGAACATTGACTTCCTCTCCCACAAAATGAAAATTATAATAGTACCCCCTTTTACAGGGCTACGGAGAAAATAGATGTGATTGTGCTTTGTAACCTGTCAAGTCTTAAAACACCACTGATGTTATTATTGTATTGTTGTATTGTATTGTATTTAGTTAACAAGTAGTGATTAAATACCCATTATGTATCAGGCATACTTATAACTTCTTGGAGTCATCAGTGAGCAGACCAGACAAAATTCCCTGTCCTCTGGTTGTGTGCACTTTAGTAGGGGTTTTGAAAAAGTTCCATCAATGGAAGGTTTGATAGATACCAGATAAGCAACCATATCCAATGCCCCTTTGAGGGAAAGGTTTATTGGGAATGTGTTCATGAAACAAAACAATATCATAAGCATGTATTTTGATTGAAAAGTCTTACTTCTATGCTTTTCCTTCTCCAAAATCCTTGTGACTTAGGCTTCTCGTATGATGCACCTACTACTCTAGCTGGTGAGTTGTTAGGTATGTAAGTTATGGCTCTGGTGAGAATGATTCCTGAGTGTTTTTTCTTCAGATTTCAAGACATTGTCTTATGCCTTTTTTATTTTTAGCACTTACACTCCTCTGCTTGACAAATAAATGGAGCAGTAGGGCACCATGGGGATGATGCCCCAACAGGGATAAACAAGGGGCAGCAGAGCCCTGTGGGGATGCAGGGTCCTGCAGTGGTTTCCAGGTTATGCTGTAGGCTCCCCTCGAGTGGACCTGCCGCCACCCCAAAAGAACTGAGCTTCTCTGGGAGCCCAGGCTTACAGTGCATTAGTATGTCTGTTATTTTTAAATGCCCGCAGGGCACTGAGTTTCTCAAAACCAGTTCTTCAACCCTCCATCTGCACTCTTTTCACTCCCCAAGGGCTCCCTAGTTGGCCCGCTTCCACGCTCCCAGCGGTCAGAGAGGTGGGCAGTGGCCGGACCGGGAGTCAACGCTGGCTGCTCTTCCCCTGCTCTGGAGAGTCACGCCTCCCTGGCTGCTCCGCGTGCCAGGCCGGTCTCAACCCAAGCTCCAGCGTCTGAGGAGAGCTCTCTCAGTTGCTGCTATAAATGGAGAGCAGCCCTCACTCTTTCGAACTGCAGTAACAGCAAGGGAAGAATTCCAAGCAGTTGGGGAATACTCGGGGTTTTGTATACATCAGAGGCATGGAACACAGGGGAAATTATACACCACTACTTTTTGTGGCAATAAAGACAGAATCCTTAGTAATCCTTCTCTGCATTCTGAGGCTTACCACCCCAATTCCACAGAATTGGATATTCAGGCGGAGTGTCATTTAAAACATTAATTGCTTTCTTTTTGATTCTTAAGGTTTGGAATGCCTAGAAAATGCAGAAACATTGCCAAGAAGAATCTAAAGAACATTTCTCTTCCTCTGGCGACTACTCCAAATTTCATCAAAAGGCAGGAGAAGAAAGCATGTACTGTCAAAAGAAAAGTTCAAGGTGTCAGATAAGTGATTATCGGAGTGAGACCCAGCCTCAGTGTGTTTACATCTCTCATTCTGGAAGGAGGCCCAGGACTGGGCCTCAGGGCCGTGATGCACGGGAGTTCTCAGAAGCCAAGTGCCCTGGAGGTGAATTCCTTAGCGTGATTCACAAACAGGGCTCCTCCTGTGAGTTGGGAGTATTCCATCCGAGAATTCCTGTTATTATTGTTTTTGACGGTGGAGAAATACTGATCGTGTTCTAGAAAAAGAATAAAGCTGACAACTGTGTGTGTGTGAGTGAGTGAGTGTGTGTGTGTGTGTGTACGTGGCGGGACCAGGTTCCTCGTTGTCCTCTGTGCCTCGCCGGCGTGGATTCTGGTGCATGTGAGGTGCAGGTACACACATATCCCAGGGATGCTTTCTTTGTACTGTTCTGTCTCCAAGTTTCTTTCTAGTTTCAGCAGATACTGTTATTTCAACGATTTGAGATGTGTCTGGAGCTCTCCAGCCGCCGGGTCTGTGCTGCTTGTTTCGACTTCAGATCTCACAGGATGTCCAGAGGGTTGTCAGGTATTTATTTGTTCAGCCTCAAATTCTGACAGTAACCTTCCCATCCCACCCTTATCTTCCAGGGGACGTGGGAAATATCTGTGGGTTCTGTGGATTTTGGGCTCTTCTGTTAGAAGCGCCAAAGGAATTTTTTTTTTTCTAAGTCTAATAAAAGTAAAGGTGGTCTGAAATCAGATTCCAGATGGAGTACTGAGAATGGCAGAAGAGAGATGGGAAGGGCCCCTGTCGTAAAAAATGGCACTGAGCTGATGGAACAAGTGCCCTACTACCTGCCTTGTTGTTATGTGACCATGGGAATTTTCTATTGTTTAAGCCATTTGGGGGCAGGGCTTCAGGTCCCTGCAGTGGAAAACTTCCTGGTGAGGTAAGTAGAAGCCTTTTCTGGGGCCAGAGGGAAGAGCTTTTCTTATCCATCATCGTAGAGCAGCCAGGGCTGGGGGTTCCCAGGTTTGCCAACCATCACTTCCTCTTCAAAAAGCTTTCACAGCTGCGATAAAATGCGCATTTCTGACTAATTTCTTTTTGTAAGTTAAAAAGTGGAGGACCAAAGAAACCACTGAAAATGCCTTTCTTCTAGGGACACCATGGTCATTGTGGCCGATGGGAGGCAACCCCAGGCCCTTCAGCTTCATTATGAAGAAGACCCAAGAAGTGTAAATGTCTTTCATTCGCTTCTGTGTCTGTCGCTGGTGGCCCGGTGACCTGGGTAGTCACATTTGGACGCACGTTTAGTTTAATGCTCTGTGGTTGCCATTTTGAAATTCTTCGTAATCTCTATGCACTTTTCATTTTGCACAAGACTCCACAAATTACACAGCAGAGCCTGCTCTCATGTACCAGAAAGTATGGCTCCAACATCCTCTCTTAATAGGTAAGAGTAGTGGTCAGCAATGCAAAATCCATTTCATAAGCTTGTCTCTTGCACGTCATCTCTCATTTTCAGGGCAAAAGGATGAATGATGAGTGTCCCTCTGCTCTGGTTTTACTGTCCTCTCTAGTCTTCCACCTAAACACTCAGCTTTGAAAAGCAAGGACTCAACGTGTAATTTAAAAAGACAGACCCAGGAACATCTCATTTTATGATGTTAGGTAGGCAGCAGGTTGAGGACACTTGTGCTGAGTATGAAGTGTCTTCACGGCATAATTGGGCTTTTAAAACTTGCTACTCCATTAGAAGGAGAGCGTGGGCATGAGTGCTGCATTAGAATTCAAGTTTCATCTAAATAATGTTAAATCTCCTACTTGGTATCCTGCTTATGCTAATCCTTTCAGCACTTAATGATGTTTGTCAGGACTTGTGTTTCCTCTTCTTTAGGGATGTGCGCCACTAATGAAGAAAGGTTGGTTTTATCCAGAGAGAGAAAGATGCCTGAGAGCAGTATGTAGGGGTTCTTATGTGGAGCCTTGCAGGTTTGGCCACTCACTGCGATGACTCCATACTCATCAGGAGCTGGGTATAACCTGGGTATCATCTACCCTTCTGTGTAGCTGATTTAGGGCAGAAATAAAAGCTCAGCCAACAGAGCCTGCTCCTTTCACACACGGCCATGTCTGCAATGATTCATAATTGAAGGTAAACATCCTTATTTCATCTCCAGCCAACTGCTCAGGTGAAAATGGATACACTGTGTTTCAGCACGAAGAAGATGTTCTGTACTTGGGGATGTAGGCGGCCCTGTTTCAGACCTCTGTCGGGCTGTCTTCAGTTGTTTGTGACAACCTCCAGTTTGAGAAGAATGCTTAGCCTGAGGGGAAGGAGTGGAGCAGGGAGGGAGCCTCCCTGTCTGGGGTGAGAGACTGAGCCTTGGGACAGCCCGAGAAGGTGGTTGGAGGGGACCACGTAAAAGGAGGAGCAGAGAAGTCGGTCAGCGTGCTTAAGAGGAAGGGCATCTTAGACCCTTTGGTCCTGCACAGTCGTGGGGCTGGGGTCTCAGGATCCTGTGTAGACCTGAGTCTTCGATTCAGAGGAGGTGCCATTGGTGAAGGAAGAACACTTATCTGGCGGGTTCTCCTTCCTTGTTCTTTGGTCCCTCTTTGTTTTCGGATTCACTGGCTTTTATTTGCTTGAGTTGGCTCTTAAATCTCTAGGATAGTCTTCCTCCTGAGCCTGGTTTTCTTATTATGTTTCTCTGCTTTCTCCTCATTTCTTACTGTTACTGCCTGCCTTCTTTGCAGGGACCAGAGGGGGCCCTCTGTGTGCCCCCCACACTCTTTGCTGATGAAGGTAGGGGGTCCTTGCCAGCACTGAGTGCTTCCTAAGGGAGGGACTGGCTAAGGTGAAAGTCCCTTTGGCATCTGACAGATTCTTTCTTTGGACGGAGACAAGAGAAGGGCTGACTTGGTCATTGTGTTTACATTTACAGTCAGTTTCCATGTCCACGAAATGAGCCTTTTTCTTATAAAGCTTTGCCAGCATACTGTTTTTCAGGGTGGTGTTCGTCCAGATTAAAAAAGAAAGACAGAAAATAGTTACAGGCCTGAAACAGAGACAGGGAATAAGCATAAGCCAGGGACCAGGGGTTGAGGGGGATTTGGTGCCACTTTCCTTCTCTCCATTTGAATGACTTTTGCTTCAAACAGGAGACTGGCATCAATAACAGCGGCAGTGCTGGTGATACACGTTTATTCAGAGTCTACAGAGGGCAGGACTGGTTTCCGTTCTACATAAAGACTATGCAGTGAGTGGAGTGGTGATATTACAACGCGTGTGTAGCCAATCTTGTATAGGAAAAGAATTCAAAGTGACTTTTAGTGATCTATAAATTAAGGATCATAGATGAGACCATCAGAGCAATAGGAAAATAAAGATAGAGAAGGAGAGCAGGAAGTAGGAATGAGGTTCACACACAAAATTCATGCATGCCCCCATGTTACATATATTAACTACAGGCAGAATGTACATTTGGTTTCAATAATTCTCGCAGCCAGTGTAGAGAGGAAAGCATATCCAGCTGAATGAGCCTGGTGTACCTAACAGGCCAGTTATCCCTCAAATAACAATGCTTTCAGGTGCTGGGGCCTGAGGAAGAAAAGTTCTTTGGTTCTTACAGAAAAGATACCACATGACACAACGAATAACACCATCAGCACAATCCTGACACTGAATCCATCAGTGAGCTGTTTAGGGCCACTTCTCAAAGTGCCCCTCAATGCCAGAGGTGGCATCACCCCAAAATCACTGGGGACAAGCAATTCTAACAGGTGGTAGTGAAATGCATTTGTTAAAAACTTGGACCCTGGAAATAGATTTTCAAGCAAATGTTGGCTCCACCATTGCCACCTGGGGGCTAACCCTGCCCTGGGTGGGTATGGGATCGAATGAGGCAGTGAGCGCAGGATACCTAATATCCCTGAAACATGCTGGGCACTTAGGAAAGGTTACAGTTATTGAGTGAAGAGTGTAGATGAACTGCAGCATTTGCTTTAAGCATTCCAGAACAAACCCTGTTTTCTCTTAATAGAGCATTTGCTGATAAGCATTAGAGCCAAAGACTCAAAGAGAATCAGCCAAGAGGGGAGATGGGTCTTATATACCTTTGTTTGGAAAAACGTGTCTGAATAGCAGGCTACTCTCCACAAAACACAATCCTGGGTCTATACTGCTGCTGCTACTGCTGCTAAGTCACTTCAGTCGTGTCTGACTCTGTGACCCCATAGACGGCAGCCCACCAGGCTCCCCCGGCCCTGGGATTCTCCAGGCAAGAACACTGGAGTGGGTTGCTATACTAATAGTCCAATAAAAGTACAGTTGAAGCTTCAAAGTCCTGTGCTGAAGGGCATGGTGGCAGCGCTTTCAGGACCGCAAAAGAGATTAACTAGAGTGAAAGTGGGGTTGCTCAGTTGTTTCCGGCTCTTTGCGACCCCGTGAACTGTAGCCTGCTAGGCTCCTCTGGCCATGGGATTTTCCAGGCAAGAGTACTAGAGTGGGAAGCCATTTTCTTCTCCAGGGGATCTTCCTGACCCCAGAATTGAACCACATTGCAGGCAGACTCTTTCCCATCTGAGCCACCAGGGAATTGCCAGCGTATTGGCAAATGTTTGAGCCCACCTCTCCAAAAATTTTTCTCAGTAAAATACCCATAGACCTTCTACTTTTGATTAATGTGTGCCTTTGGTTAAAGTTCTAAAATTAAAAAAAAAAATCTAACACTTAACTATCAGCTTCATTGGATTGCTTCATCGGGATGTTACTCACAAGTCAATTAATGTTGGGGCATCTGCCAAAGATGAGTGCTGTTGGTTTTAGACAAGTGGTCTGTTGCTTTTCTTTCTGAGAAATAACAGGCAAGCCATCCAGGCCATTTCTCAACAGAGCAGCCATCACCACCACAATGGTAACAGCAACCATGTTTACCTCCACTGTGACATCTAAATGTGAAAAAATGTAGATGTGTGTATTATCTAAATTAAGAGTGGGAAGGGAAAAGGGCATGATGCATTGAGTTCAATCAGTGATGGCACTGAATGAAGAAGTTACTCCTGTTCTTTTCCACTGAAAACTGCTATCTGATTCATCAAGAGCCCATCCTGATTCTAAGTATGATCTCAGCACTGGGGTGGAGACGACATCAGTTCATGAGTTCGGGTGGCTTAGCTCATTCCTGTCCACTTAGCTTAAGGCCAAGGGTAAATCAATGAAAAGTGCAAATAACCTTAGGTTGGCACAGATTCTTCACACAGTATTAAAGAGTAAGATGAATAGAAGCCATTATAGAATAGTTACCTGAAAATACCCTCAATACTCAAGGTTGCAATTGATCAAGCAGAAACATGGCTTTTATTTTGGACAGGATGTCTAATAGAGAAACTAATGAGTATTAATTAGGAGGAGCAAAGGCCTGGCCTGGTTAATCATAGACTAGGTTGCATTCTGGGCCATTCATTGTCCACCATTGTGGCGGCCCCCACAGTCTTGGAGACAGAAAATGGTCTCCAAAAATTTTGTTCAGCTTGAGCTTTTTAATCAACTCCACAAGATGAAGGGACATTTAACTTAGCTGATATTATTTTCATATTTTACTTGCACATTTAAAATATATATAAATAAATTTAAAAATATAAACAGTTATGGTGCTGCTTCAAAAAAAATTAATAAAGGGAGATATAAATACCTAACTCTAGTTTAAAGACAAACAGGGATAAAAGAATGCTGTGAAATCAATGGTGGCATTGAGACCGTAATTAAAAGGAAATGCAGTAGACAGCTTTACTCCCAGTTTCTGGGGAACACAAATTAGCCATCACAGGTACAAATGATCAGCGTTAGCTTTCTGCAGTCACTCCAGGGCGTCCTTCAAGTTGCCAGTGAGGAAACATCCTCGCATGGCTTGACGAGGATGTCACCTGGTCAAATTAAACAGTGACCTCTAAAGACGACAGTGCCTTTTCTTTCGGAGGCGCATGTCTTGTCTGACCCTGGACGGATCTGATCTGGCTGGTGCTCTGTGCTGCCTGGCCTGTGCCTGGGGCTGATGACCCTACCTGATCGAGGCAGTTGCTGCGTAGATACCTCAGCGCTTGCTGGATGCTCTGTGGCAGGGGCTGCCCAGTTCTCTGGACGTGAACGATGAGGGGAACGCCAAAGACCGCCTTGTCTCGATAATCAGGAACTTTCATCCTCTTCATGAACTTTGGAACTGCCCTAGAATTCACAGAAACCAGGTCATGCACGCCTCGTGGAGCACACTGCGGGGAGAGGCTGTGAAAGCAAGAGGGAAGCCAAGCTTTTGTTGGAACATCTGACAGGCGCCGGGGAATTCAACATTTCTCCCTTGATTATTCACATTACATTGGAAGGACTGTCTGTGCCCTGTGCCTCTAACTGTTAAACAGGGTGATTCACATTAGCAGAATGGATTTATGGCCCTGCCTCTAAGTGCTTGACATTCCAGTTTAACTGTGACGGACACACTTCTTAAATGATAAACACTTTAAAGTCCCCAATAAGACAAAACAAAACAAAATTAAAAACTACATCAGAAAGAAGAAATTTGGTTGGGGTTGGGGGAGAGAGAAGAGAAGATAAAATATTATGTTAATATCTTCCCTTACTTTTCTAGAACCAGTTGTACTTTTTAAAGAAAATTTTAATACACAAGCATATGTTGATTTGACCACACAATTTATAACTTTATTATATTTTATAAAATATAAACTGCCGTTTCTTCTTTGTGCATAATATATAACATATGACAATCAGCAGCACATCTTACGTTTTTCCAAATCCATCAAATTGTCTAAAATCAGTCCACATTCAAGTTCCAACATATGCTTTTGTGAGTTCCTTATTCCAAAGGTTTACTGCATAGTCTTGTTTTTATTAGCCAATGAAATAAGAGCGGAACTGTATTTGAAGAGTTCAGTGCTCTCAGAATGCAGCAATGCTCTAAGCGTGGAGCTCTGCATTGGGCCAGGAGGTACAAGAAACAGATGTTTTCTTTGCAAACTGCCAGAATTACTTTATGGCAAGTTTATTTTTAATGTCTCTGTTCACAACTAATCACTCTTTACTTGGAGCCTGACTGCCTTCCCTGGAAACTGACAGAGAGCTACAAATAAAGTAATGCTTCCTGTAGGCTACATCTCATCCAGGCTTTGGCAGCCCAGGGGTGGACACTGAGGAAGAACTCTGGGCATTTTTTGTTCCAGAAAACTGGCAGTGAAGAAAACAAACAGATTCCTCAGAACTCAGAAAGCAAACACTGAAGTGCTTGCCATCACACACTGAGCCCTGGAATAAATGGTCTGCTCCAAGGCGAATGGGCTACGCACCACGTCCAGCCATGCTTGTTGGACATGGAGTGCTTCTCCATGATGGCCGTGAGGCGGAGCAGCGAGAAGCGCTGGAGCAGGTTCAGCTGGCCGGCTGTCTGTCCGCTGATGTGGGGTGACGCCGTAGATGGCTGCGGCTGGTGTGAAAGCTGGAAGCTGTTCCACCGGAGTCGCCTTTACCGGAAAGACCATCAGAGAAGCCGGTCACAAAAGGGATGGGTTTGTCAGAAAACATGGGATGTTACCGATTTTTAAGTATCTAATCAAAATAGTTTCCAAGCCAAGAGAGTTACAGAGCAAATGGAGCAGAAAGACACAAAATGCACAGAACAAACAGAAGAAACTATTTTGGAAGAAGTCATTATCTGTTTCATTGGTGGTGTTAATTGCTCAGTCGTGTCCAACTCTACGACCCCCATGGACTGTAGCCCGCCAGGCTCCTCTGTCCCTGGGATTCTCCAGGCCAGAATGCTGGAGTGGTTTGCCATTCCCTTCTCCAGGGAATCTTCCTGACCCAGGGATCGAACCCAGGTCTCCTGCATTGCTGGCAGATTCTTTACTGTCGGCACCACCATTAGGAGGCTTAAATAAGTGATATAATAAATTTTATGTGTTAGTTTATTCCTAAATCCATTCCCACAGTGTTGAAAGCACCTGAGACTGTGTGTGTAAGAGAGAGAGAGAGACGTTCAGACAGACAGAGGCAGAGACAGAGATCATACACATTTGGGAGCTGTAAAAGCTGTAGGAGCCCGAGTCCTTCAGGGCCATGCAGTGCGTCCAGATCCCAAACAGACACCTCCAGAACTTGGCCCCCGCCACCATAGGACGGGCTCACTGCTGTCCTGACTCCACACTCTGACTTGTGACAGGTGCAGATGAAGTTCTCCTGACGTGACTGCACAGCAGTGAGCCCGAGAGACATCACTGCCTCGGGAGAGACCCAGCAGCACATACAGTAGGGCTGTTCCTACTGGTTACCCGCTTCCAGGGCCATTTATCTAAGGTGCTTGTGAAGTGATCATAGTAAAACAGCTTTTATGTGCTTTGTATTCTGCATTTTAAAGTCAAAATAAACATATGAAGTACTGCATACACCTTAGATCTCAGGAATTTCTCATAGAACTTTTTAAAAGTTTAAGATTTGGCAAAAGAGATGCTTGGCAAGGTCATGGGAAGAGCCTGTGGACAGGCCGTGGGCCTTGTCATCAGTGCTTGGCACATAAGAAGCTCAATTTTTTTTTTTTTTTTTTTGCATAAAACCAAGATTGAAACAAATGTGAGTTAACATGGATTCAATCTGCACAAAAGACATACTACTGTTCAAATAATTCCCAACTGCGTACATCGCTTAGACCAGTGTTAAATATTTAGAAGGTACTCTATAAATGTTTGTTAAATAAACAGACCATAATTATTATGAAATGGATTTAAACCTCATCTCACAGAGCCATGCCACCAACCTGTTTGGCCTGGTCAGAGAGGCCCCTACTCCCGAGTCCCTCCTTTCTCTGACCCCAGCAGCCTCTGACTCAGTAAGAGATGCTCCATCTCTTTCCATGTCACTGGGTGTGGTCCGACCTTCAGAGACAGAGTTGCCTTCGAAATCCAAGGTGATCTGATTGGGAGAAGGGAAAGGGGAGAAGCCAGCCTCTCCGGAGCTGTGTGTCTGTGGTTCGGGTAACACGTTTCTGGACCAGTCATCCACCACCTCCTGGAGCCCGTTGACGTGATGGAGGATGTCATCCAGGTGAGGGAAGAGGTCATCCTTCTCCAAGTCCAGAAGGTCCCCGGTGCTGGCGTACAGGTGGGAGCCGGGGACGTTGTCGTAGATGCTGACCCGACTCGCCCTGTGGCAGGACCCCACGAGCCTGGGCTCCCTGGCCCCCGGGCCGGGCTGTCTGCCCAGGGAGATACTCCCGGTCCTCCAGCTCGCCCCGTGGCTGTTGTCTGTAGGTGAGAGGCTTTCGATAGAGAGCGCCTTGGGAAAGGTCCCTGGCTTGTGGTCCTTGGGGACATGCACCACCAAGTTCTCTTGCGAGTGAAACTCGTGCGCGTGGTGCTTTCGGTCCCCCGCGTCCTGCAGCGCTGTCCCCGCCAGCACGTCCAGGTCTTCTAGGTACATGCCCCCGCGCTTGTGGGCCTCCTGGCACCTCCGCTCCTTCAGGCCGGGCGTGCTCCCCCCGCTGCTGCTGTTCTCCGAGGGGCTGCTCTCAGCGCCCCACTTGGTGGCGCCAGGAAGCCCGGCACTGCCGGTGGCGGGGGGCGAGTTCTGGAGGTGTCCGTTTGGGATCTGGACGCACTGCATAGCCCTGAAGGACTCGGGCTCCTGCTGCAGCACAGGCCCGCTGATCACCAGGCCCCCGGACCGCCCCTTGTGCCTTCCCTGCACGCCTTTCCCTCGCAGCGTTTCCATGCGTTTCAGGAACGACTTGGCTCTGGCCCGGCTGGGCTTCTCATTCTTTGGGTGCAAGGGGTGCTGGAGCCCGTCTTTGGGGGACGGCAGGAGGCTGTTGCCCACCAGCGCGGCGTCCAGCATGACCGGGCCGTCAGCGCAGTACTGCCCGGGGCCCTCGAAGGCCTCCCGGCCGGCGCCGTGACCACCTGGCTGACTGCGGCCGTCGCTCCCACCGCTGCTTTCACTGTGAATGGAGCAGACCTCGGGCTCGCTCAGATCCGTGAGGACGCTTTCACTGCTGGTCGTGTTTTTGATCCTAATGTCTCCCGATGACCCATTCCTGTCTCCTCCAGGAAACAGTGTGTGGAGGTCGTCCACGCGAGACCACCGGCGGCTGGTTCTTTGGAAAGTCCATTTGTTGCTGATGCAGAGATCTTCCTCATCAGAGTCGTCACCCTGGAAAACAGCAGCAGGATGCTAATAATGTAAGGGTGGCGGGGGTGGAGAGGGCAGTCTGGGGAGCGTGGGCATGGTTCCCCTGCCTCGTCCTTCCCTCCCTCCACAGGTGGACCCTTTTGCTGGTCCCTCCACCATCTTTATTGTCCCTGATGCCCTCTTCCTTCCCAGTAGCTGGAAGATCCCTTCCCAACCCGTCCAGCTCTCTTCCCTTCAGTTTTCCTTCCTTCCTCTCTAAGAAGCTTCATGGACCGATTGCCATTTCCTTCTACAGAGGATCTTCCCGACCCAGGGATCGAACCCGGGTCTCCAGCATTGTAGGCAGACGCTTTACCAGGGCTGAGCCACCAGGGAAGCCTAACCATCTGGCTAGACAGGCTAAATATAAAACACCTGCAGTTCTCCCTTTTTGAGTAGAAACTTAATCTTGCCATAGAAGGCACTCACTTCTTTCCTTAAATCTCTTTAGGGAGCCCTAGGACCATATTTCTAGCTTTCCTCTTCTGAGCTTCAGAGTCACTAGATCTCAAAGCCAATACTCCTTAGTCTCCCAGACTTGATTCTTAGCATATGTTCCCATGTAAGTTAACAGCCAAATTATCTCCAAATTCCTGAAAGTGGAAATTTGGGAGCCATTCTAGAGATTCCTGGTGGAGGAAGGTCCCATCCCAGCCAGCACCACCGGGCCAGCCTTCTTGTTTTTAATTAGCCCTGGATCCGAGTGCCTTCCTGGAACACGGGTATCCGGGTGCTATGGCCCCACCATTTTGCCCTGTCATACACCTCACACATTTCTCTTACGTCTGGGTTCTGCTTGAATTTGTAGCCCCTGAGACAGGAGAGTCTGGATTCCCTGAATCCAGAGATGGCTTTGTTTATCTTTGCAAATCCCTGGGCCCGGCCCAGCACAGACGTATAAATAATTTCCTTTCTAGATGAACTGGATCATCCATTCCTTCCTTCTCTTCATTATGTGTATTACCAAGATCCGACTCTGAAATGGTTCTCAAATCTGCTCCCTCGTTCATATCTTCACTCTCATTCCCCAGTGCGGGCCCTTGGCACCTCTGGCTGGGTTATTACAGTGAAAACCGGGCCAACATCCTCTCCATCTAAACGGCTTTCCACAGTGTAATCCAAGTGTGATCACAGGGTTTCCTGGTTTAGACACTTTCCGTTCCCCTTAGCTCTCCAAAGTCTGGGTATGGCATTGTCAACCTGACCTTCAACCTGAAGCTCTTTCAACCCGACTCCAGTGTGCTTTTCTTACGTAGCGGTTCCTCCCCATCTTCCTGCATTCTGCTCCCTGACCTGCAACTAGGCCCAACACCCAGCTCTGCGACAGGATCAAGAGCCTAAAGGGTTTATATGGTCCCCGTCGTTCCCTGATCCCTGACCATTCTTGGGTACTCAGCTTCACGGGTCTCTTTGAAGCCCTCCTGACAGCCCCAAGGCAGTGACTGTGCTTCCACTGTGCTCCTGTAGCATTCGGTTTAGATCTTTATAACATTTATTATAATGCTATCTTAATCTCACGTCCCAAGCACCTACTCTCAACTGTTACAGATAAGCTCAGCAGGACCAGGGCCTGCGTTTCTGTGTTGTATTCGTATTTATATCCTCCCCAATGCCGAGCAGAGAGTAACTGCTCTCTTTCTCTGTGTGTGTGTATGTATATATATATATTAATTGGACTAAGTGTTATTTCACTTTACTTTGGCATCTGGTTCCAAGCCCTGGTTGCCAAAGCAAGCAGTACCAGTTAGACTTAGGTGACTGTCTGAAAGTTGCTTACTCTCTCCGAAGTGCATTTCTACCCTTTATAAAATGGGACTGAAAATTGGTTCTGCATCATAGGTTTGCTTCAGGGATTACATGAAATAATGCACTGACTAATCCTTCACTGAGGGGTATTTTGCTTATTTGTTATTTTCTCGTGTTTGTTCAGTTGCGTCTGTGCTTCCTGTGGATGTAAGATAGACGGCTTATCCATCTGTCTATATATCTGGCATCCACCTTAACTCCTCTGGACATCACAATGTATTATCTTCAAGGAGAAGTAAACAGATGCTCAGTCAGTGAATGTGGGATTCTTCCATTCTTATTCCCTAAAAATCTAGGTTCACAGGGATTAGACTAAATGACAAATTTGAACTTTCAAGTATAAGGTAGAAGAAAGTAGAAAACCATGGCAATCACAGAGAATTTCATAGCTGTGGCAGCATGGTGGGAAATTAGCTTTGAGTTTTAAAAAAGTTGCATAAAACTTTAGCGAAAGAGCTTAAAAAGTTGCACAAATGGAAAAAGGGCAAGCCTCTAGGATGAAGACTCAAAAATATCCTTTCTTCATAGCATTTTCTACCTCCTCTTTTCCTGTGATGGATACAAGAACCCCTGACATCTGAGGGCCATTTAAATATCAGGTCCTGTGACAGTTTGAAGGTTGAGTTTATTGGATTTTCATGTCGTATTTCAGGAAGCTAGGAGAAGTTGATATTAAGTAAACATTCTGAAAAAAAACCTTTTAGCAAATAGTTTCTGAGAAGGCAAAAGAAGGATATGCTTTTAAAGAAAATACAGATATTTTAAAATAGAAACTACAACATTTAGTGTTGGCTCCAATGAGCTCTCTAAAGCAATCCCAAACTTGGTGACTGATGCTAGCAAACCACATACTAGTTGGAGAAGGACTTCTTTATGTTGGTTTAGAAAAGATGCCAAGCCGGGCACTGCGGGCTAGGGATGGAAAGCCCACTCCTGTCTGCTGGGCTCTAAGACCTTATTATACTGGCTCTGGGCAAAAAGAGATATTTACAACCCAACCAAGGCATGTGAAAAAGTGGTAAACTCCTGGGGAAAAAGGCAAACAGTTCAGGGAAATTTTGCAGTATTTAGATGGTTTGAACCAAAACAAACAAACAAAAATCAAAGCAATAAAAAACAAAAATAAAACAGAGGAAAAAGGAAAAGATATCTATCTTCTTTAGTATGCAATTATCAGAGTACATCCAGAGGGTACTGACATGATTCTGTCTGTTTTTTCCCACTGGTGCAGGATCCTTGAAACCGATAGTGACATACAATTAGAAATACATTTTTTAGTTATAAATGGGTACTAGAGATGCAAGGTAAAACACCATAAATATAATGAACACTGTGTATGTTATATATGTAAGTTGTTAACTGAGTAAGTCCTAAGAGCTCTTATCACAAGGAAAAACATTTTTTTTTCTTCTATTCTTTAGCATTGTGTCTCTGGGATGATGGATATTCACTAAACCTACTGTGGTAGTCATGATGTATGTCAGTCAAATCATGCTGCACACTTTAAACTGATACAGTGCTATATGTCAATTATACCTCAATAAAACTGAAGAAGAAAAAAAGGAAGTAATACAGCACTGATAATAGTATATGGAACATACTAAGTGCTCAAAATGTTAGCTATTCATTAAAAAGAAAAAATTCCAGCACAACTCAAGGCACATATACAAATTACACTAAAGCTAAATAAATAAACAAATACATAAATTTATGCTATCACAGTTATCTTTATCCTCTAATATTTTATATTCTAGTTTAGTCCATTTCACTTTTTTTTAAATGTTGTTTGCAACCCATCAGATTCATCTGATAACCTACCAATGGGCCTTGATTCACAGCATGAAAAACACCACAGTTTTAGTTTTTTATACACTCATGGCCCAGCAGATGGTCAGGGACATAGCAGACTCTCTAATAATAAATGTAAGGTGTACTCTATGGGAGATGATCAGATTTCATCTTTTTTTTTCTTTTTTTGAGGCTAAACACAAATAGTTTGTGATTATTTAGAAATGCAAAATGGAAACCTCTAGGAGTCAGATGTTTTTATGAGAAAAAGACACACCAAACTAATTTATTCTCTTATCTCAACGATTTAGTAAACCAGGGAAATACTAGGGACACGGTGTGTCTGGATTTCAGCCAGGAACTGACAAAAGGCCAAGACACCAAACTGCTGGAGGCTACAGAGCGTTTTGTGAGTAGCTGGTTGAATAACTCGACCAGAGAGGGTGATGGAAAGACTGAAAGCAAATGATGCAGGACGCCTTCAGGCCATGTCCATTTTAAGAATAAGGTGAATGAGTCAGAAGGATTCATGTTTTTAAACTGTGAAGATGGCACAGACTATTCACTAGGTGATCTTTTTTGTTGTTGTTTATTTATTTTTAATTGAAGGACGACTGCTTTACAATGTTGTGTTAGTTTCTGCTGGGCAATGAAGTGAATCAGCTGTAAGTATACGTGTGTCTTCTCACTTCTGGACCTCCCTCCCACCCCGCCCCCGTCCCATCCATTCAGGTCTCACTAAGTGATCTTAAGCAAGGCACTCACTCTGAGGCTCAATTTTCTCAGCTGTAAAATGGAAATGATAACAACCCACATCTGGCATGGTTTGCCAATAGAATCAAATGAGATTATATGTGAAAATGCCAGATAAATCTTAAAGTGCAAGATGAAATTAATTATTGTTCTGAGAGAATACTGATTTGAGATGCATAACGATCTGAACAGAATTGAAGGATGGCCTGTTAATAAGATGAACTTTCATGAAGTTAAACACGAAGAACTTAACTTCACAAATCTATTATAGGATGTGTGGGATGAAACAGTCTTCGTTCCTATCAATAGTCTTGAGAGTTGTAGCAGATTTAGGCTTAATATGAGTTAACCATGTAATGTGGTAACCAAACCAAGACATCCACCTTAGGATATCTTACCAAAAGCATGGATCTCAACACTTGGGAGGTGCAGCCCCATTGTATTCTGCACTGGTAACATACATTAGAAACAATGGGCTACAGCTTAAGGCGCACAGGGAATGGGATATATTTCCAGAGTAGAGTAATCAGGTTGGCCAGTGATCTAGACATCACAACCTTCTATGAAGGATGATTGAAAGGACTAATGGTTTGGTTTAGGAAAAAGGAACTCGAGAACAGTACAACTCAAAGTGTGGTCAAGGGACTGACAGTCCCCTAACCAGTCTTCAGTGAGGTGAGTTCAGACACTGAGAGTAAGTATTAGAAACCATTTGTCACCATTTGGCATGGCTGTGCGATCCAAGTTCATGATCACTGGACTTGTCTTACTAAATGGGGTTGAGACCAGCTTGTGTGTTGGGCTCACAAGGTCCATGTTACATGTGACATTTCAAGATCAGTTTATCTAGCATAACCCAAAGTGTATAATGTACAGGGTCCATTGTTTTACAGAAAGACTATTGTAGAAACTAGCTAGTGACTGTGGATTAAAGATGAATTTTGACAATATAGCATCACTTACTTAATTTTGGTAAAAGTAAAAATGAATAGCCAAAGCTTTTAAAAATTACTTTAAAAACCTCTTTATTTTTATTTTTTTAATGTGTATCATTTTTAAAGTCATTATTGAATTTGTTACAATATTGTTTTTGTTTTATGTTTTTTTTTTTTTTTTTGACTGCAAAGCACGTGGGATCTTAGCTTCCTGACCAGGGATTGAGCCTGCACCCCCCAATTTGGAAGGCAGAGTCTTAACCACTGGACCGTCAGGTAAGCCCCACTTAACATATTCTGTGAGACTGGCTTCTTTATGATGGTTAATATTAAAACAAAGAAGCATGTGAGATACACATTTTCCCCTGTGAGTGGTTTCTGTCAATCAAACCTAAATTTGATAACAAACAGAAAACTCACCATGGGGAATACTTATAGTAATAGTGTTGATTGAAATGTGTGTATAGACATGTAATATGGGGAATTGGTATTTCAAAGTAAACTTTTTGTTTAGTTCTGACAGCTGAACAACAGAAAAAAAGTTGCAAATGCAATCGTGATTCTTCATATTAATTGCCTAAGTGTACACTTTTAGTAAAAATATGAACAATTTTTTACATTCGTTTCTGTTTCCTGTTATATTTGTTCCAGTTATATTTATTGGAATGCAATTTTGTATCTGCAAAGTCTAATAAAACATTTAGTCTTGTATTTTCTCTAGTACAATTCTTAGAGATTATCTAATGATTGTATCATTCATATTTCTAATATTATTTATGTTTCCAATAATTGTTTTGTAATGAATTTTACAAAAGTATCTTGGTCAGTGGCAGGCTGGGAAGTTTTTAAAAAATCAATCATTCTCTGTAGACAGTTTAAGAAACTTTGTTCTAGATTGAATAGAGGTCAGAAAACTTTCTGTAAAGGGCCAGATAGTAAATATTAGAACATTACAACTAATCAACTCTGCCTTTGCAGCCAAAAGGATGGGTGTGGCTTTATTCCAGTACAACTTTCTTTACCAAAGCAGGAGCAGTAGCTTGCTGAGCTCTCATCTAGACAAAGAAGAAATCCATATTCTGTGCCTCTCCAGAGAGAAGAGTTGGAATCAGACGGGCACGTTTACATCAAGTCAACTTTTAGCTTATTATATGAAAGACTTCCAGTAGTTAGGAGAAAATAAATTGCCTTGCATTTTAATGAACTCAAGTCTAGATGTTTATAAACAGAGGCTGAGTGAATTGTTGGATGCTCTGAAAGTAAATCCTGTGCTGGATAGGAGGTTGGAAAAGATGAGCGAAGAGCTCCTCTCACTCAAAGATCCAGGTTCGAGGATATTCACACATAACACTCTTCAATGTAAGATGTACTACTTCCAACCGAGGGAATGATGGAATGAAACGTAACTTCTCTCATTTGCTCTGCTGTTTGGAGCTGCCAGGTGGTGTCTTATTTGATGGGACATTTGAGGTTATGAAAGGCAAGGGGGGGAGGGTGCAGGCGGAGGCTCAGACCCGGCCCCCTCACAACAGCTGCAGCTCCTTTGAAATGCCCACGGCATCCAGGCCAGGAGGTGCTGGCTGCAACGTGGCGATTAGTCATGGTTTCTGTGTTGCTTTCCACCTTGGGATCATGATTTCAGAGAGCTTTATTAAAACTGGGACTTTAACCAGGACCTTCTTTGGAAGCTGCTCGTCCTGCCTCGGGAAATCTTGGGTAGGAGTCCTGTGTGTGTACGCATCTCTCTCTTTCCTCATTTAACAGAGATCCTTATTGGAGTCTTCAGTCTCTGACTTTAACTTTGAATAGAACCCACATCACATTAACACTGACTGTAATGAGGCGATTTCAGTGTTGTCATAAAGCAAGTGTGAATTCTGTAGGACATAATGAAGGAACAGTTTTCTGAGAAAGAGTAGCTTTGCATGTGCCTTGGCGTTTTTAATTTAGAGGAAACTTCAAACTTCTTTTGGCTTTTTCTAAAAAAGTGAGAAGTCATAGCTGAAATTAATATATGCTTCAGAGACAAATGCCAAAAACAGACACCGCAGAGGGAAGGATTTTGTCTTTTTTAAACAAAATCTGACCATCTCTTTACACTGGAAACAGGAGCCCATACGAGCCCACGGATGTAAGAGGTGGGTACTCCACAAGTACATGGAAATTTAGATGTGTATCTTCCATTAAAGTTGACTGGAGCTGGATGGCTGAGCCCTCCTGTTCAGAAGCACGGCCTGCCGCTTGCCGCATTGCAAGGGGAGGAGCCTGAGGCCAGTGGTGGGCAATGGCTGGGTCCTCAGGCTTTCAGAAATGCAGGGGTTTAGTAAGTCTTTCAGTGAGATGCATGGCCAAGATTGAGGACACTCTACCTGCTTCTCATGGGGAAAGTAATCTTGAATCTTTAGAGGACTGCTTTTCTCTTCTGCAAAGTGGTAAGGTGCGATTTCAGTTGTCCTGGTGCTTTACGAGTGAGTAGTATTTGATGTACAAGGAAAGTGCATGCCTAACTATGAATGAGGCTTCACCATTGTCATCTATTTCTGGATTTTGTTTGTTTTTTTTTACCCCTGTCTTGGGTCAACCCACCAAACTCTTCAGAATTAAACAAAATCAGGTGAGAACCAAATTCAAAGCAGAGCAATGAAATTCATGACTCTTTTACCACGAGAGATCCAAAGGTAAATTTCCACGAAGACATTACATAAATTGTGGACTTGAGTACAAAAAGCAAGAAATATCCCTCTTCTAAAACAACAATAAAAATACCTAATTGTATATATTGCTGAGGAAGCCCTTCCGGGTCTCAGGCCGACGACCAGAAGCTCATGACAATACATTTCTGAATCTCTCTCAAGGGCCAGGAGGGGCAGAACAGCTGGGTTCAGATCCTGCCTGTGCCGTTTCTGAGTGGCTCTGGGCTTCCCTGTCCTTCGATCTCTGCATCTGTGACGTGGGGTTAATGACGAGCAGTGGTACCTGGCGTGGAACGGGCACTGTGGGCACCTGCTCATCACACCACAGAGTGCTAAGAAGCACACACAGCCTTCCTGAGGCCCTGGAGGGAGAAGCATGACCATGTTCCCGGGTGGTGAAGCCATTTGGGGATGACATTCTGGGGAATTAAATATGTCTGGGCCTCTGCAGATTAAAGGTGAGCATTATATTTCTGTTTCTTGGATTGATTAAAATAGGGACAAACCCAGAGGGAATGCTACTGTCTTTTTTTTTTCCTGCCAAACTAATTCCACAGTTGGTTGAAGCTCTTGTGGTGTTTGGTTCTCAAGTTTCACTTTCTACCTCTGATCATTTAGCCTAGTCCTAGTATGTATTTAGTTTGTTTTTTGCAGTAAAATAAAGGATTGGCTGAAGCTCCAATACTCTGGCCACCTGATACAAGAGCCAACTCATTGGAAAAGACCCTGATGCTGGGAAAGACTGAAGGCAAAAGGAGAAGGGTGTGGAAG
The DNA here is from genome assembly GCF_029407905.1 of Bubalus kerabau. NCBI lineage: Eukaryota > Metazoa > Chordata > Mammalia > Artiodactyla > Bovidae > Bubalus > Bubalus kerabau. Next base: position 28,542,830 of record NC_073635.1, on the reverse strand, counting down.
AGGTTGAGTTGATTGGATGGTATCACTGACTCAATGGACGTGAGTTTGAGCAAACTCTGGGAGATAGTGAAGGACACAGAAGCCTGGTGTGCTGCAGTCCATGGTGCTATGGAGAGTTGGACACAACTGAGAGATTGAACAATGACAAAGGGCTGGTCTGTGACTTGTGTAAGGAGCAGATCATAGGGACATGTGCCACCACCAGGGTCTCCTATGTAGCTGCTTAGACCACAGCCCCCAATATGCATCATGGCTAAGATTCACGAGTGGGTGGAGATCACTCACTGGATTTATTTATTTCAAAATTCAGGCCACGAGTCCCTATGTTACAATGTGGAAAGCCCTGTTTTATTCAAGTGCCTGCATCCGTGGGGCCCACAGCTAAGTAGGGGCTGTAAGGGTATATGCCACCATAGCCAACGTAAGTCATAAATTAAGAATGTCAGAATGCCAAAGAGACCAATTTACAGAGGAGCTTCTGTGAAGGTAACATGGCCTAATGCATGTTATTCAAGCCTGTCCCACATGTGGGTTTTGCAATGCTGGTGATAAGGGAAGAATTCAATCACACCACTTGGTTGAAAACAAATCGTGTCGTTAGTCTTTGGCATTTGTGTTTGTGATACATAGCAGCTAAGGATCTGCACTGGCAGCTGGACAGACCAGCCACACAGGCGTGGCTGCGCTTGGTTTAATAAGAACCATGTGTTACAACCAAAACAACATTTGACCTTCCTGCTTCAAACAGTGTGTGTACTTCTCAAGGGCTCTATTCAGCCAGACAGCTGTTGGGACGTTTATTCCCACATTTTTCATTTTTCTTTGACCCGGACAAATTGCCCATGTTTTAATATATTCTCTGGATATTGTTTTTCACCATTTTACCTCCTTAGCTTGAATCTTTGGTTCCTAGTTCAAACCCCAAATTGTTTTGAAGGTGAGGTCAACCAAAATTCATTTGCGCTTTTTTTGGGTGCTATTTTAGAGCAGAAATTCAGGCTAAAGTTATTTTTAAAGATTTGGTTACTCGGGAGTGACTTAAAATCCATGGGCTGTAATGACTTCTCTGTGTAGACCAGAATAAAGAACACTTTCTTACAACTCAGGGATGTTTTCTCTGCTTCTTCAAAATATAGTGCGGCTTGACTTGTTACATACTGAAGATGTGAAATGAAAAAAGTAGCTAACGATTTTAATTCTGAGTTTCCTAAAAGGATCAATTCAGTGAGAAAGAGAGGTCTTTCAGCACAGTGGTTATGGGCCTCAGTTTTAGAGTCAGACACACCTGAAGTTGAAACCCTGCTCCTCCACCAGCTAATAGATCACAGGCAAGGGACTTAGCGAATTCAGGTTTTATTTTCCTTCTCTAGAAAACAGAGACCCTCTGCCACAATGCATGAAATGCCATAACATAGCTTGTGGAAAACAGTTAAGTCCTCAATAAAGTATAGGTTTGTTTCAGAACTGAAATCGCCAGCCTTACTCCTATAGAGGGAAAAATGCCTGCAAAGTCCTATAAGAGAGAGGAAGTGTAGTGACTCGGGAAACTGAAGGACTAGTGACTAGAGAAAAGGGCAAGGGGTGAGAATGGAGAGATGGGGTGAGCTCTGAATCCTGTTGTTACTCTCTCCCTCCACCTGCTCAACCACGATGACATGAACCAGCCTGACAATGATCACATCCTGAACTGCACTTGAAATAAAATGCCATAGGAAAGAATGAAGCAGAAGACACCGGGCATGGCCCACCCCATAGATTCTGTTCTGCATTCTCTTAATCTACAAATCACTGGAGAACTTGAGTCTAATATGGAGTGGATATTTACAGCTAAACAAACTTCTGAAAGATTATCACAAACAAGGCATTTTACGTTTGTATGCAAACCCTCTGATCAAAACTAAAGCAGAGTGAAACAGATGTTAGCCTAGGTTCCTATCGGGCTTATTCATGATGCTTATGATAAGACGAGATATTTGGAGAATAAACACATAGACGGTCAGTCATTTCAGAATTTTGGTTAGGTTTGTGTTGTTTTTAATTTGTGAATGCAGCTTGTCCTGCTGGTACAGCCATGGTCTTAGTAAGGTATAGTAAGTTGCACCTACCTTTTTCCTTTGGAAGTTCACATCAAGTTTCATTGAGGCACACTTGTTCAACGTATTTAGTCGTCTAAAAGGAAAGAAAAATGTGATCATTGCTATCACTAATGAACCTAAATCTTTCCAGTTTGATGATTCTCATCAGTTGCCAGTGAAGCTGAAAGTGCAGAAACAACCAATCACATCCCAAGAAAGGACTCAACCAAGAGATGGTACATGATAAAGGGTTCCCTTTTGTTCTCCAGCCTCCAGACCTGAGAGGACCTTCCATGAAGCTTACCAAATCCCTGCTACTTCCCTTTCCATCATCCTTGGAACCCATGGGAAGTAATTTTAAGCCATATTTTCACCAGCCCCTCATTTCATCTGCCACTTTGACCTTCTCTCCAGTCTATCCTGCTAATCCCCAAATTTGGATCAACTCAACCGTCTCTCTTCTCTCGCTCTTGTGTATAAATGGGAAAAGAACTCACATTATAGTGCTGAATTATATATGCTATGAACTGAATTGTGTCCTCTCCAAACTCACAGTTTGAAGCCCTAAACCCCAATGTGATTGTATTTGGAATACAAAATGATTAAGGTTAAATGAAGTCATAAGGTAGAGCCTTAATCCAATAGAATTAATGTCTTTAAAGGAAGAGACTGATTCAATGGACATGAACTTGGGCAAACTCCGGGAGATGGTGAGGGACAGGGAAGCCTGGCATGCTTCAGTCCATGGGGTTGCAAAAAGTCAGACACATCTTGGTGACTGAACAAAGGATGAGACACCAGAGCACTCCCTCCCTCTCTCTCAATCAGCCATGGGAGGACACGGCTGTCTGCAAGCTAGGAAGAGAGTCCTCACCAGAAACCAAACCTCACTGGCACCTTGATCTTGGACTTCCCAGCCTCCAGAACTGTGAGAAAATAAACTTCTGTTGTTTAAGGCACCCAGTCTGTGGTATTTTGTTTTAGCAGTCTGTGATGACTAGTACATAGCAATACTTACATTTTGAAATTCTCCCTCAGCTGGGCTCCTCAAATTGCTACCCAGCATTTATTTCATTTTTTTTCTCTCCATAGGCATTCATTCTTGGATCATGAAAAATACCACAATTCCTCAACAGACCATTGCCAGTGAGAAAATACAGCTTAAGTCATTAATTATTTTAACAGTTCTTTCCTTCATCATAAGAAATGTTCATATTCTTTTTTAAAAATATTTTTCTTTATTTATTTGACTGTATGGCATGCAAACTCTGAGTCGTAGCATGAGGGATCTAGTTCCCTGACTAGGGATTGAACCCAGGTTCCCAGCATTGGGAGCATGGAGTCTTAGCTACTGTACCACCAGGGAAGCCCAAGATGTTCATATTCTTTTTCAAAGCTAACCCTTTATCATGTGTTTGACTGTAACATCCACCACATCATGTGGGTTCTTTTTACTCAGCATAGGAATAAAGAGATATCAGCTCTTAAAATAAACTAGATTCTGATGATGGTTATCTTCTTTCTCTAGCCTGGATGCCCTACCTGAGCTCCAGAGCTACATTTTCAGCTACTCACTAGTCTCATTCATCTGTGGGGTCCTCCTGGCCCTTCCAACTCACCTATGAAAACTGAACTCACTGTATTCTCTTCAAAACTTGATTTTCCTGTTTAAAGTCTTAACAGCATTACCAGTAAGTCAAGTCATCCAAGCTAGAAAACAGTCATCTACCTGTTAATTAGAGCTCCATGATGGCTTTAAATTTTGCCTCTTCTGGGTCATACTCGGTCTCTTCTCATCTTTTACTTACAGTCAGGAGACAGACAGCCTGTTAAATTGGTTTCACTAATGCTTCACATTGAAACTAGTTCTTTTTGTCAGCTTCTTATCGTGATATTTACTTAAAATATTTAATAACTATCCTCGTTTTCAGCCATCTCCAGTTTCCCCACTTTTTAGACATTCATTAGTATCAACTATGACAGGCAGTTATGGACTAGAAGCTGATCACCTAGTCTGAAGCTATCTTCTGCAGGTCCTTTGCTCCTGTACCTGATAGCCAGTTCCAAATGTGTTAAGGCCTCTACCTAAGAACTAAAAGTGTTATCTGAGGTGCATTATGTACAGTTATCTGTGAACAACATAGGTTTGAACAGTGTGGGTTCACTCAAACACACATTTTTTTCAATAAATATACTGGAGGGACTTTCCTGGTGGTCCAGAGTCTAAGACTCCATGCTCCCAATGCAGGGGGCCAGGGTTCGATCCCTGGTCAGGGAACGAGATCCCACATGTCACAACTAAAGATCCTGCATGCTGCAACTAATATCTGGTGGAGCCAAATGAATAAACAAATAAGAAAATTTTTTTGAGACTTGAAATATTTTGAAAAAAGCTTGCAGACGAACCAACACAATACTGAAGTAGAACAATGTTGGAGAATTGACACTACCCAACTTTTAGACTCACCATAAAGCTATAGTAATCAAGACAGTATGATAGTGGTGAAAGAAGAGACAAATCATCAGTGGAATAGGATAAAGAGCCCAGAAATAGACCCACACAAATATAGCTAACTAATCTTTGACAAAGGAGTAAAGGCAACACAATGGAGAAGAGATAGGTTTTCATCAAACAACGTTGAAAAAACTATATCCACATGCAAAAAAAAGTCAGTCTAGACACAGATCTTATATGCATCACATAAATTAACTCAAAATGGATCACAGATCTAAATGTAACCACAAAACTGTAACACAACCAGAAGATAACATAGGAGAATATCTAAATGACCTTAGGTTTAGTGATGACTTTCTAGATACAACATCAAAGGCATAATCTATGAAATAAATACTTGACAAATTGGATTTCATTAAATTAAAAACTTCTGCTCTGTGAAACACACTGTCCAATGTATGAAAGGATATGACATAGGCATGGAGAAAGTATTCATAAAAATCACATCTGATAAAGGACTGTTATCTAAAAAACACAAAAAACAACTCTTAAAATCAAAATAATAAAACAATCCAATTAAAAAAAACAGACAAAAATCAGGATACCTCACCAAAACAAGATACACTGGTCGCAAATAAGCATATGAAAAATGCTCCACATCATATATTATTACAAACTTGCAAATTAAAACAACCGTGAGATACCATAACATACGTATTAGAACGACAACATTCTAAAACATTGGCATTACCAAATGCAGGCCAGGATGAGGAACGACAGAAACTCTCATTCATTACTGGTGGGAGTGCAAAATGGTACAGCCCCTTTGGAAGACAGTTTCTTATAAAACTAAACATCTTCTTACTATACATTCCAGTAGTTGCACTCCTAGCTATTTACTCAAAGAGTTGAAAACTTATTGCATGCAAAAACTTGCACAGGAATTATTTTTTAATCCATAAAGATAAATATTGTATTTCTAAAGGACATATATACTTAAAATATAAAACAACGTGACCAAACTTTTGCAGCCGACATGTCCACAATAGCAATGGGTGTGAGGTGCTACTGCACAGGGATGTTTATAGCAGCTTTATTCATAATTGCCAAGACTTGGAAGTGACCAAGAGGTTCTTCAGTAGGTAAACGGATAAACTGTGGTACATCCAGACAATGGAATATTATTCAGTGCTAAAGAAATGAGCCATCAACCCATAAAGAGACAGGGAGGAACCTTAAATGCATATTACTAAATGGAAGAAGCCAATCTGAAAGGCTACATGCTATATGATTCCAACTAGATGGGATTCTGAAAGAGGCAAAACAGTAAAAAGATCAGTCAGTATAGGGACAGTAAAAAGATCAGTGGTTACTACTGGTTAGGAGGGAGAGAGGAATCCCAGGATGGACAGCAAGGGTAGAGGACTGTTAGAGCAGTGAAATATTGTGTATGATACTATAATGGTGGATACATGACACTATACATTTGTCAAAACCCATAAAATGTATAAGACTGGGAGTGAAGCCTAATGCAAACTATAGACTTTGGGTGACAATGATGTGTCAATGCAGGTTCACAGCTGTGAGGTGTCACTTGGGTAGGGGATGTTAATGGTGGTAGAGGCTGTGTATATGTGGGTACAGGTGGCAGATGAGAACTCCCCATACTTTGTGCTTAATTTTGCTGTGTATCTAAAACTGCTCTAAAAATAAAACCTATTATTTAAAAATGTAATCTTTGTTTTATTCATTTAAAAGTCATTTTATTTCTTGGAGTTTGAAATTACTGATGTAAAGCGATCTGCATTTCTTTTGCTCTGAATCTACTTTCTTATTAGTACTCAATTCTATCTACAAAATTGTCATGATTAAAGACATCTTAGAAATTCTGGATACAATTTCAAATATCATATGCACAACTATTCAGTTCTTCCTCTCATGACGGATACGTTTTTTCCAATCATCATGCCATATACTTTAAATATCTTATAGTTTTATTTGTCAGTTATACCTCAATAAAGCTGAAAAAACCCAACTGACTTTTTAAGCTGGGAACAAAAGACAAAGAGGGAAAACACTTTTTATGGTGATCTGAGACTAGGCAGACATTCTCAGCATGGTGTAGCATCAGTCTGTATTTATCTTCTATAATGTAAACAATGGCTAGACTCTCCAAGAATACAAAATGGATAAAACATACACCCTGGTGAGATGGAGATGCCTCTTTAAGGAGTGGCTGCTTCAGGTAAAAGAACATGTCATATAGCAGAAGGATTCACAGCCCTTTAAAACCACCATGAATTCTGCTATGACTATAGCCAGGCTGCATTTAGGACAAATATTAGCATCAGTATTTGTTTCCCTCAGACTTAATGATGGGGCTTCCTAGGTGACTCAGGCGGATTCTTAATTGAGAATTCTTAATTGAGAGTCCGCCTGCCAATGCAGGAGACGCGGGTTCCATCCCTGGGTCAGGAAGATCCCCTGGAGGAAGAAATGGCTACCCGCTCCTGTAATCTTGCCTGGGAACTCCCATGGACAGAGGAGCCTGGAAGGCTATAGTCCCTGAGGTCGCAAAGAACTGGACAGACTGAGCAACTAAACAACAAACAACAAAAACCACTTAATGATAAGTAACATAAAACCTTTCAGAAAACTTGAGTTGGTCTGTCACTGGTGGCCTGGAAAACTATCCCTGCATGAACAGGAATTATAAAATGTGTTTTCTTTGCTGCATGAACAGTGTGTCTTCCACTGGATTAGAGCCTCTTTTGAGAGGAACCATAATTTATTCTTCTAATCCACCTAAAACCTAGCAGAAATTTTATACATGATAGTCTCTGTAGGTTTTTCTTTTAAACTGAACACACTTTGTTTACATTGGTCCAATCAGCGACTGGTTTTAGTCACAATAGACCTTGTATAGTCAGAAGAGCAGAACTATTCCCCACTGAATATGACAGGCTGAGAGCTGCACCTCATTTGCATCTCTAATGCCCAGCACAGGCTCTGGTTCAGAGAGAATCCACTGGGTAAATGTTTGCTAAGGAAATACTAGAACCTGGTAGGCTCTGGGGACCGACTGGCCTGACCTCTTTTATTTTCAAACGAGGAGACTAAGGCTCCGAGAGAAAACACTTGCTCAGGGGAACCATGCATCAGCTAGACAGCTAGAGTTTGCCCTGTCCAGAGATTTCTCTACTCCAGGCTCCTCAAGGAGGATCCAGGAGGCCTGGGAGATGACAGCCTATGTCCTGGACCTTGCACAGGCTGGTCAATAAATGATAGTTTCCTTCCCCTCACTACATTTTCCATGGAAAGAGGAAACCCATGACGCATACTGAAGCTGTGCAGTTTGTGCTTTGGGCAAACTGGATTTACGTGTTGACATAAGCAAAGCAGTTTGACCCTTTCAGACGGACCGCCCACAATGTCCATGGCTACCAGAACCTGTTAATTTCTACTGTTGTCTTCAGAAGGCTTTAGAAGCGTTCATACATTAGTAAAGGAGAAACAGTCAGAAGTCTCATTTTAAAAGTGAAACTTGAAATTCTGGAGGGAAAGTCAACAGGAAGAGAAGAAGCTGAGATACAACCATCTGACAGTGGGCACCATGTTCCAGGAACAAGTCGAGGGGCTGAGAATGCAGAGGTGAACCAGATGTGGTCCCTGCCCGTGGGGATCTCACAGTCCTGAGTGGGATATAAATATGATGAACAAAAGGAAAAGCAATCAACTCTCAGGACACAGAAAGACAAAGCCTCCCAGAGGAGGCAGTATTTGAGCAAGGCGATGAAGGACGGAGAGAAATTTGCTGCCCAGATGAAAAGGACTACAGGCAAAGCCAGCAGTCATTAACTGGAGCTCTCTAGTCTTGGAACTGCAAGGATGTGAACAGGAATCACTGGTGGGATGGGCAGGGGTCAGATCATGAAGAACCAAAATGAAGATGTTAGAGCAATCTGCAGCAAAGGGGAGCTACTGAAGGAGTTAGGAGAGTAATGTAATGCCACTGCATGCCGGAGACAAAACTGGGGGCAGGATGGAGATGGAACTGAAGAAGAATGGGTGGAAGAGAGTTAACAGTTTAGGTGAGAGATGGCTAAGAGGAGCAGAGGGGAGTGGGAACAGATGAGGACTTGGCCACTGACATAGAAGCATAGGGGCCGGGGAGAAATAGAGGGTGACTCCTGGGTTTCAGGCTTTTGTCAATGTTCCTGTGTCAATTAACAGAGAAAACCATGGAGTAGGGAGGGGCCAGGAACTGGGATTCAGGGAAGAGACATGAGGTCATGTTGGGATGCCTTGTGACATCCAGACCCACTTCGGAATGATCAGCAAGTAGAGGATATACACAGAGGATACATAATCATTAAACCAATCTTCCAGGGAGAATTCAGTGCCCTGGAAACTGCCATGCTCAAGGCCTGGGTGGAGCAGGATGAGCTGGGCTGGGGGAAGGTGTAGTCAGAGACATGGGAGGTCAATGGAATCAGCTCAAAGTGGTCCTGGAAGCCACAGAAGGAGCATTACACAGAGAAGGGAGCAGTTGGTTCATTGTATCAAATATTTAAGAGTAAGTGATACAAAACATAAAATATGCCTCTTGGGTTAGCAGTCATCGCAGGCAGCAGCTTCAGAGAAGCCTGAGTAGAGGGCTGAGCTGTGAGTGAGTGCCATGAAGAAGTGTAGCTCTGGAGGAGAGAGATTTAGGGCATTGAGGAGAAAATGAATAATTGATTGCCACGCAGTATCCTCTCACAGGTAGAAGCGTTAAAATAATTCGTGAACTGACAGGTTATTTTCTTCCAGGTTCCAATGTAATTTAACAAACATGTATTGAATTCCTGCCCAGCACATGGTCGCAGAGCACCGGGAGCCCATGATGTACTGAACGAGATGTGGCTCCTAGCAGTGAGCACTGTGGAGCCAGCTAAACCCACGTGACAGTGGGGCCAGCGCGCAGCAAGCTGTGCCTGGGCTGCCCTGGCTGACAAGACACCCGGGAGGGGAAGGAGGGAAGGGCAGGCAAGGTGCCTGCTGGGGGCGTGGGGACCAGAGGGAGATGGGGAGGGTGGTCGGGGCCCCGTCTGAGCGGTGTCCCACTCAGTCACTGTGATAGAGCCTGGGAGACACAGAGAGGCCCTCTGCACTTGGCACATATACGGGAGCAGTGGCGCCCTTTCCTTCTCCTCATAGATGCATATTTTACCTTTAAACCACCAGACTCTAGCTCATGAGGTCTTCCATGCTGACTTAATGGTCAGTTTCCTGGGCTATTTTTCTAATATTCCTGCCAAAAGCTCAAGAGGAATAACAGGCAGGGGTGCGGGTTCATCTCTGACATGCCATTCTGATTAAAGCTGAAGCCTGAACTTCTCACCCTCCTCGCCAGGGTCAGAGGTGAAAGGTCTCCAGCCCCGTCTGCTGAGGAGTGCCCTGGGTGTGGCCCTCAGAGACTGTCGAGAACAAGTCACCTGGTCCAGGGCTCAGAGGTCAGTGCCCCTGGGAGCAGCGGCTCCTCCTTGCGGGGCCTGGGAAAGGTCCCCTGTCTGTCTGGGGGTTCACAGAACAGACTCTGCAGAGCAGGGTGGAGACCTCTGCCACACACACGTGTCTGGTGTGTTCTCGGCCAGGGCAAGGCTTTTCAAATACCACAGGCCATCCAGCGGGACGGCTTTCTGGTGTCTGAGGGGAAAGAAAGGTGTCACCGGAAGTTGCAAGGGGCTGTCATCAGGCCACAACTGAGCCAGGGGAGGCCACGCTCCCCCCTTGCTGAGCTGTTCACTCTGGCTGTTCTTCTAGCAAGTGGTCCTGGGGCAGCAGAAATGCTGGCTCCTCTTCCAGCGCATAACCCCACAAACTGGCCCTGGATATCAGTGGAGGTGTGGGAGAGGGATGGTAAAGCATGGACTGATCTTGCTATGTGATGTCGTTCAAGGGGGAGAGGATGTACAGGTGGCACTGTATGAGTTGCATAATATATATTTTTAATTGACTTACAGTTGACAGACAACATGAGGTAAGTTTAAGGTGTATGACATAATGATTTGATACTTGAAATGATGATCAAAATAAGTTTAATGTCCATCATCACACATAGTTACTATCTTTTTTTTCCTGTGATGAGAATTCTTAAGACCTACTCTTTCAGCAACTTTCAAATATGCAATACAGTATTGTTAACTATAGTCACCATGCTGTACATTACATCCCCAGAAAATAATCTGAAATCAGTAATAGCCTCTAATGATGAGAGTTTTGGGGAAGAGTGCAAGTTCCCTCCGCAAACTGATCGAGGACATCAGCCACGGTGGCCCACAGGTAAAGAGCTAAAAACAAAAGAATAGGGGCCTCATAGGTGGCGCTTGTGGTAAAGAATCCACCTGCCAATGCAGGAGACGCAAGAGACGTGAGTTCCATCCCTGGGTCGGGAAGATCCCCTGGAGGAAGAAATGGCAACTCACTCCAGTATTCTTGTCTGGAAAATTCCATGTACAGAGGAGCCTGGCGGGTGACAGTCCATGGAGTCACAAGCAGTCAGACACGACTGAGCGACTAAGCACACAAAAAGAAAAGAACAGGTTTTCTTGGACTTCTTCAGTTTGTGGATTTCAAAGTTTAAATTCACGTATGCCTGTACTAGAGAAGTACAGCTTCTTAACTTCCTTAACTTTTTAACTTTTCACAAAAATTGCATCTAATCCAGATAAAATTTCTCCAGTGAGAATTAGGCTGGGTTGAAGCAAGGGTCATACCAGAGATTTCTGAGAAAACTGAAAGAAAGGAAAACCCCAGGGGGAACTGGGTGGGAAGAAACACTCACTCCCAGGAGCCGAGGGGCGTCTCTCGGCTCCTTCCCCGCCTGCCCTATAGAAGTGGGGTCCCCCTTGGTCAGCCCCGGTCTTCTCCTCTCTTTACTGTCTCACTCTCAGGGCCTCATACCTTTCGTGCGTGGATGACATTGCATCTCTGTCTCAAGCTGAGGGCCTGTCCAGCTCCAGACCCACATGCCCGGCTGCACACTCGACGCCTTCACTGGCACCTCCAGGCACCTCAGCTCACCACCACCCCCCCACCCCGAACTGGACTCCTCTCGCCTCTCTCCTCGGCTGTTTCCTGACTCAAGAAAAGGCATCACCACCACACAGCTGCTCAAACCTGGAGGAATCTGGTGCCCCTGAACTCCGAACAACAACAGCAGTAACAATAATACCTGTTATTCACAGGTTCTGGTAAGAATAAAATGAAGTCAATGTCAAGAACTTAGTATGCTAGTCAGCACATAGTAAACACTCCAAAATGATAGCCATGGTCATCAACTTTTTATGTGCCAAAGCAAGTCATTTAAAAAAAATATTGCTAATGTTTTTTACATAATGCAATACAAATAGCTAAACACACATATATATATAGAGAGATAAACTCCTCCTTTAGCCTGCTGTTCTACTTTGTAGCTTCTTGGGTATTCTTCCTAAAGTTATTTTGCGTAGGTGGTTGGAAAAGTTTATATAAGAGACCATTAAAAAAATGTAAAGATCAATTTTTAATATAAATTTATACACGTATATATGAAATCCCTACCTTTGACCTTTCTATATCTGTACTTGTCTTGGCCACTCCCATTCTATATAGACTACCTTGGGGTGAGGTTTGTGATGGAAAGTGGGGGTGGGGATGAAGATGCCTTTTCTGCACATTAATTAGTCAAATAAAAGAAACAAAAGTGAAAGTTCAAAATAACCACATCAAAATTTCATGTGTTCTTGTCTGGGTAATTCCTACTGGCCTTTTAGGGTCATTTTTCCAGGAAGCTCTCCTGGTCATTTTTCTAAAACGCTCTCCCCCTTAGCTCTCCTGCACCTGTATTTATAGTGATCACACCATTTGTCCACGTGAGTCAGAGTTTACTCAGTTCTCCACCTTGGTACTATGGGCATTTGGGGACGGATAATTCCTTGTTGGGAGGCACACTGAGCCTTGTGGGAGGGAGCAGCATGTCTGGCCCCCACCCATTAGATGCCAGTAGTATCAAGACAGTTGTGACAAGCAAAAATATTCCCAGGCCTGAAGACAGGATCAAATGCTGCCCCCACCTCGGACTGAGAACCACTTCAGGTGAAAATTCTGTCTTATTTGTCTCCATAGCAAAGTAAGGCCCTCAAGACACAGCCTTGATGAAGTGACCTTAAGAAGAGATGATACAGTGCCACCACTCTCCACAGTGAATCAGTTCTGAACTCTTCACAAGAGAACAGAGTGTGCTTTAAACTCTTACTCTAATTATTATTATTTTTAAAAGTTGAGGTCCATGATGGCACAAATGCAATCAGAATTTCTAACCTTGGGACTTACAAGTTAAATTCAGAAAAATCACAAGGCAACTTAGACATCTTGGGAAGAATTACCTTTAAAGGAAGAAATTAAAAACAAAACAAAAAACACTCCAAATCGTGTTTCACAAAAAGACCTAAGCTTTCTTTGGAAAATGCCAGAAGCAGCCTGTGTGTCTTTGAATCCTAGCACTGCTATTTACGAGCCATAAATGGGCAAGTTATTTCATACCTCTGTGCCTCTGTTTCCTCATTTGTAAGATGGGAATGGATATTACAGTCTATCTTATAAGATTATTATGGGAATTTAATGAGTAAATATTTATAAAATGCTTAGAGGAGTGCTTGCCAAGCACTTTGTGGCTTATTTATTTATTTATATTTTGGCTGCTTTGGATGCTCAGACGCGAGGGCTTCTCTTGAGGAGCTCAGGCTCTAGAGCGTGTGGGCCCCATAGTTACAATGCACAGGCTTAGTTGCCCTGAGCTATGTGGGATCTTAGTTCCTCGATCTGGAGTTGAACCTATCTGTTGCATTGGAAGGAAGATTCTTAACCACTGGACTACCAAGGAGTTCTCCAGCACTTTGTATTTTGAAGAAATGAAATTACTGCTTACTGGGATTTGTATTTAACTTATAGAGTTAGAATTTCAAAGGCGGAAGTGACCGTGATTATTATGTAATCATCTATATCCTTCTCCCCATGATTTGTCTGTGGTTTCAGTTCAGGTAATTGTCACAAATTATTATGTGCCATAAATGAGCTTTCCTGGTGGCTCAGATGGTAAAGAATCTGCCTGCAATGCAAGAGACCTGAGTTCGATCCCTGAGTTGAGAAGATCTCCTGGAGAAGGGAAAGGCTACACACTCCAGTAGTCTAGGGTGGAGAATCCCCATGGACAGAGGAGCCTGGTGGGCTACAGTCCATGGGGTCACAAGGAGTTGGACACGATTGAGCGACTAAGCACAGCACAGAAACACATTATACAAAATATTGTACATTTTATATGATATTCTTAAAGAGGAAATTTAAAAGTATATTATCAATTTTCATAAAAACCACTATTATTTAAAATTATTAATGTTATTTAATTTACTCAGATCAAATGGCGTGCCTTTGTGTGTGGAGGTAAACTGTAAAAATCATTTTTGTTGGCACTCTCGGGCACAGTCTGCCTCGTCCCACATGATAACACTGCCATTAGTTGTTCTTTTAAATGCAAAGGGCGGTGACAGATGAACTGTAACCTTAGTCAATTCCATATCTTCACGAAACAGCACTGAGCAAGGTGAATGTCTTTGTTTTATACATGCTATAATGAGTATTTATTAACAGCATAAGTTAGGCAGATCTAACATTAAATTAGAAATTCAGAGATCATCTTGGGCATCAAAGCTCTATGTTATTAACAGCAGTCTGAACAAATACCCCAAACCAAAATGCTAACAGAACATGCTACTTCTAGAAAGTCTCCTTTGGGAGCTTTCGTGTGCTGCAGTTTGCCTTAAAGGTGACAAACCTAGCCAGGTATTGCGACACCTTGGCTATGCCTATATTCTGATACTGTTACAGTTTCCATTAGCTCATCCAGCTATTTTAGATTTGCAATTAGCTTTTCATTACTCACAGGGGAAATTATTTTTCAATTAAAAATTCAATCAAAAACCATCAAAACAGAATTATAATGTGGTTGCTAAGATAGCAGAGACTGCACGACTGTTCTGACTGGCAGCACCAGATATTTACAGACTCCTTCTGTGCACTGGTGCTGGCAGAGTTGCAGAAGCAATGCTGAGGGGTGATCGCCATTCTGGAGGTTCACCCCTTCATTAAGACAGCAAACCTGTCCTGTCTTCAGCAAGACCTGAAAATGAGAGCCACACACCCACATGTACTCAGTCAGGCATGAGCCCTCCCTGTCAGCAATGTCCTTACTACCATCTACAATTTTTTTATAAATCTATAAAAGGCTAACAATACTCAGCAACTCTCAAAGTGTAAATGGGGACCCAGGACATTAATTGTCTGGCAGGACATTAACTGTCTGTCCAAACATGAGAGAAACTTTCAGAAAACCAAAGGTGAATACAGTTCTTGTGGGTAACATTTACAGTAAGAGACCTTCAGACCTCTGGTCTCTGTTTATCTACCTGCCAGAAGCTACCTGCCCTCTGGCTATGGTTCCCTGTTTCCTTTCGGATTCTGCATTGGCTCAGCATTTCAAATAGGCATGAGAAATGTGGAGCCCACAAAAGTTTTAAAAATAAAACACGAGACCAGCTCCATCACTGTGTCTGCAGTGCACGAGGAAGAAAAGGAATAAAATCACAAGCCCTTACTTCTCTCTAGGCATCAATCATAACATACCATATAAGTGGGTGAGTGTCTAATTAACCACTCATCAAACTCAAAATTTTAAAAGTGCTGTCACTCCCCTCAGGCTGGAAGTCTTCCTTCTGCCTGCTTTCAGGAAATCTGTGTCTTGAAGGAATTCATAAGGAAGGCAAGGAAATTCCGTGTGTGTTCCTTTAGCCAACCTACCTCCATCTCCGCCTTCCTATTCCACTGGCGTCCTTTGATCCACCTGCTGAGACTACTCCTTTGGCCTCTGCTCTATCCACTGCTCCTATGCCCTGAGAATCTCAGCTCACACACTGCCGGCCAAACGCTTTCCTTATATCATAATAAGGATGACACAGCTGCCTAAAGAATTACTCCAATGATAACCTCCTGCCACTCTAATGCAAGCTGAGCCCTTATCAAGGGCATTGTGGTATCTGGTGTTGTTGCATCCCTGCTCAGTCCCTCAGTCGTGTCCGACTCTTTGTGACCGGATGGGACTGTAGCCCACCAGGCTCCTCTGTCCATGGGATTCTCCAGGCAAGAATACTGGAGTGGGTTGCCATTTCCTTCTCTGGGGAATCTTCCCAACTCAGGGACTGAACCCGTGTCTCCTGCATCTCCTTCATTGGCACATGGATTCTTTACCACTAGCGTCACCTGGGAAGCCCTCTACAATATAAGGCTTTCTGATTTTTCTGGCTGACAGCTATTATTATTCACAACCTTACATCTTGAAATGATTCCTGTACTGGCTAATCTATAACATGTCTGAAAGGCATGTTTTTTTTAAGTAGACTTTAATGGAAAAGTCCAGAACTTAGTCAAGGGACCTTAGATCACATGCAGCAATGAGCAGATAAGGATTTATCACCCACATGTTTGACACTTAAAGTGTGGCCCACTCAGCCACATACATCATCAAATTAACAAAACTGCACATTTAGAAGCAATGTTCACTCCTGAAATCCTGAGTTAAAAATATGTAACAGATTTGTATTCTTGGTTTATAATGTAATCTTTGATTTATATTTCACAATATAAATTTAAGAATCTATGCGTAAATTACTAGAACTAATGAGTAATTTTAGAAAGGCTGCAGAATACAAATGAACAATATATATATATATTAGCAGTGAATAATGGGAGACTGAAATGATAAAAAAAAAAACCCCAGCACCTCAAAACATGAAATTCTTAGGTACCTTCAAGTATGTATATCACCCATATGCTGAAAATGACAAGTCAGGGTTAAACAGAAAGAAATCAAAGGAGACCTAAATAAATAGGACTGTGTGTATGAATCAAAAGACTTGTCTGTTAAGATATCAATTATCCCCAAATTGATCTGTAGAGTCAACACAGTCCAAATCAATACTCCAGAGGATTTTAAAAACAGATATCCATGAATGGTTCTAGAACAGACAAAATAATCCTGGCAAACAAGTTGGAGGACTTATACTACTGATTCCAAGACATACACAAAGCTAAGTAATCAAGTGCCATAGTGATAAAAGAATAGACACGTGGATAAATGGAACAGGATAGAAAGTCTAGAAACATACCCATGCATATATGGTCAATTGATTTACAATATAAGTGGAAAGGCAATTCAATGAGGAAAGTATAGGCTTTTCAACATGGCAGTCAACCAATGGGATACTGATAAGCAAAAATATGAATCTTGATCCATACTTTGTACCTTATAAAAAATTAATGGATCATCACCTTACACATAAAACACAAAACTGAAATTTCTGGAAGAAAAACAAAGGAGAAAATAGTAACCTTATGTTAGGTAATATTTTTTATGAGTGACATTAAAACCATGAAAAAAATGAATAAATTGGACTCCAGTAAAACTTAAAACTTCTTCGAAAGACATTGTTAAGAGATTGAAAAAACAAGCTACATGCTGGCAGGACATTTCAAAACTCAGTAAAAAAACAAACAACCAAATTTTTAAAATGGGCAAAAGACTTGAACAGACAAAAGAAGATGTATCTTACAAAAGAAGATATATGAATGGCAAAGAAGCACAAGAAAAGACATTCAGCATCATTACTCATTAAGAACATGCAAGTTTAAATCATGACAAGGAAACACTAGACACTTATTAGAATGCTTAAAAACAGAGCTAAACAAAGCCAAACAATACTGAGTACCAACAAAGATGTGGAGCAACAGAAACTCTCATACATCAGTGGTGGTAATACAAAATGGTATGGTCACTTTGGAAATGTTTGGTGGGTTTCTTATGAAGTTAAAATATACTTATCAAATATATCCCAAAGCCCCATTCCTAAGAAATTACTCAAAATAAATGAAAACTTATGTTTATACAAAAACTTGAATACGAATGTTTATAAGGGCTATATAATCACCAAGAAAGAAAGAAAGTGGAGCTGCTCATTCGTATCCGACTCTTGTGTAGCCCACCAGGCTCCTCTGTTCATGGGATTTTCGAGGCAAGGCTACTGGAGTGGGCTGCCATTTCCTTTTCCAGGGGATCTTCCCAACCCAGGGACTGAACCCAGGTCTCCTGCATTGCAGACAGGCGCTTTACCATCTGAGCCACCAGGGAAGCCCATATAATCACTCAAAGTGGTGACAATTCAAATATTCATTTGGTGAATGGACAAACTGGAGTAGTATATCCACACAGTGGAAGACTATGACTGACACACACAGCACAGATGAATCTTAGGTGTATTAAGTAAATGAAGCCAGACTCAAAAGCCTACATACTGTTTGATTTCACTTACATAGCATTCTGGAAAAGGCAAAACACTAGGCACAAAAACCAGATTAGTGGTTGCCAGGAGTTGGAAGCAGGGGTAGAAGTTGATGACAAAGGTGAACCAGGGAGTGTTTTAGGTGATAAAGCTGTTTTATATCTTGGTTGTGGTGGTGACTACATGATTGTAGGCATTTGTCAAAACTCAAACAACTGAAAATAGTGAATTTTACTTTAGATATATACAGAACACCTTGACTCAAAGAAGATATAGATTTAAAAATTCAATTGAGATGATTTTAAATTGAATTTAAAAATTTAATTGCACAGATTTCATTTATATGTGGAACCTAAAAAACAAAATAAATAAATACATCTAAATAGAAACAGAGTCAAAGATACAGAAAGCAAACAGGTTGCCAGATGGGAGGGGTGGAAGGAGGAGAGAAATAGGTGAGGGAGATAAAGGGGTACAAATCTTCATTTACAAAATAAATGAGTCACAGGTATAAAATGTACAGCGTGGGGAACACAGTTAATAATTATGTAATATCTTTGTATAGTGATAGATGACAACCAAACTTACTATGGCGATCATTTTGAAGTGTATAGAAATATAGAATACTAGGAACTAACAGTGTTGTAGGGCTAATATTTCAAAGACAAACAAACAAACTTACAGAAAAAAAAAAAATCAGATTTGTGGCAACCTGAGGTGGGAGGAAGGGGCAACTAAATCAAAGTGGTCAAAAGGTACAGACTTCCAGTTATAAGATAAATCAGTCGTAGAGATCTAAAGTACAAAATGATAAAGATAATATACACTGCTGTGTGTTTTGTATCTGAAAGTTAAGGAAGTAATTCCTAAGAGTTTTCACCACAAGGAAAAAAATGTTTTTTTTTTCTACTTCTTTAATTTTATATCTATATGAGATGATAAATGTTCACTAAATCAATTATAAACATTTCATCATGTATGTAAGTCTAATCATGCTGTACACCTTAAACATAAACAGTGCTGTATGTCAATTATATCTCAGTGAAACCGGGGGAAAAACAACAAAAGGCATAATTTGACAATCAAGTAAATATCTATAAGTATGCAGGAAAATGCGATTGCGAAAAAGATAATTAATGCAATACCATTAACAATAAGAAATATTTCTTTTAAAAGTGCCAAGTGGCTTCTCTGGTGGTCCAGTTGTTAAGAATCCACCTTGCAATGTAAGGGACACGGGTTTGATCCCTGATCTGGGAAGATCCCACACGCCATGGGGCAATTAAGCCCATGCACCACAACTACCGAGCCTGTGCTCTAGAGCCCGCAACCCACAACTACTGAGCCCGTAGGCTGGAACTACTGAAGCCCGAGCACCTGGAGCCTGTGTTCCTCAACAAGAGAAGCCACCGCAATGAGAAACCTGCGCACCGCAACGAAGAGCAGCCCTCCTTCGCTGCAGTTAGAGAGAAGCCCACGCAGCAATGGAGACCTAGCACAGCCAATAAATAAATAAATCTTTTTTTTTTTTTAATGTCAACTGATTAGTAAAAATACTCTTGGTTAAAACTAAGAGGGAAAACTCAGGATGAGGTGCTGGTGGAATAGTTCTGAGGTGAATGAAGGCTTGGGGTGTACATCAGACATCCTGAGGAGAAAACACTGCTTTTCCAATTCATTGCCTTTAAAGAATTACAACAAAACTATCCAATCCTCTTATAAATGCTCACAAATGGCATTTTGTGCTTGTTTGTTTTTGAGTTCAAATAGCCCATCCCTGCAATTTGTGATTTGAAGAGTTAGTTCTCTTCTCTTCACCCACATAAGCAAACCCACAGCAATGCTTTCCTTGAACATTCAGAGACCATTTCCTAACACGACTCTATTTTCTCTTCATATAGCAACCCTAGAGAAAGCAGCTATGAACACAGAAATATAAATATGTGTCTAAAGAATCAGCAAGCCTATGATTATTTCACAATATTCTAACACACATTTGTCTCTCCTATCTTGACAAAAGTTTCCTCATCACTACTTGCTTCTTAAACTGCTATCTTTTGTATGTCAAATGCAGAATGTACGAGAAAAAACATTGGACTACAAGTGACGAAAACTTGTTTAAGGTCAGTTCAGCCCATTACTAGCTCTGCGGCCTTGGAAAAATGACTTGCCTCCTGAAGTATTTATTTCCAGCTCTGACTTCTCTCCAGGGCTTTAGTTAAAAAACTTCCAAGCTCATTTCCTACAGACACACATGACCTCTCATGCACATTTAATTGTTCAGAGATATTTGATTGCATTGGCATCTTTCATTATTACTCAAATTACAATTGTTTTATTTGTTCATGTATGCTTCAATTCTTCAATTAGATTTCTTCAACCAGATTATATATTCTTTGAGGGGAGGGAATTATTCATATATACATCTTTGTCTCCTTTTATCATCACATACTGAAGGTGTAAATTATTTCTGAAAGCAGATATAATTACTTGAGCTTACATATTTCAGTTTGCTGATATAATCATTTGTCTTAAAAAATACAGCTAAGTTTGACATACTCATGGAGTTTAACAACGCCTTCTCTGACCACTCATATTCTGGTCCCTCATGCTTCCTCCTCCCAATAATCCACTCACACTCCATCACTGTCTATAGCCTCAGCTTGTTTTACATTTTAAAAAATAGAATTTAACACTCTCTGAGATAATCTCTTCTTCTCCTCTTTTTCTCTCATTCACCATCTCTTTGACTCAATCTGTAGTCTGAAGCTTCATGCTGCTGCTGCTGCTAAGTCGCTTCAGTCGTGTCCGACTCTGTGCGACCCCATAGATGGCAGCCCACTAGGCCCCGCCATCCCTGGGATTCTCCAGGCAAGAACACTGGAGTGGGTTGCCATTTCCTCCTCCAATGCATGAAGCTTCATACTAGAACTCCAATTCCATGAAACCAGGGACTGATCATGCTCACAGTAAGACACTTATAGCCTGGCATACAGTAGGCATTCAATAAGAACTTAACTGAATTGTTGTTGAACTCACCCCTTAATACAGTGACAACTATTATAGACATTTAACAATTGAAAGAAACAAAAATATTTCACATGATTTACCTGTAAAGAGGTTCTACAAGGTCCTTTTCAAGAAAATCATGATCGTTCTTGACAGCCACAATGTTGATGGGAAATTGCGAATCTGAAAGAGAGACAACGGAGTTTATGAGGCTTGTTTTATCTGAATCAGCAATGATATCTTCAGGCCACCACATTTCTGTACTCATGGCTAGTCTTAACTGCAGTTACTCTCCACTGACGGGTGTGCTGGTAATGTTTAGAGAGCAGGATGCTTACTTTAACCCCAATAAATGTTTTTAAGGATACAAAAAAGCATGCAATATGAAAATAACCAAGTACTTGACCTTGGATAGGATTGCTAAATGCCTGTATTTTTATCCATGCATGCGTCAGTTGCTCAGCCTTATCTGATTCTTTATGACCCCACTGTCCATGGGATTTTTCAGGCAAGAATACTAGAGTGAATTGCCATTTTCCTCCTTCAGGAGATCTTCCCAGTCCAGGGATTAAACCCGAGTCTCCTATGTCTCCTGTATTGCAGGTGTATTCTTTACCTGTTTATAGCTCATCATTATCATAGACATTTGCCTGCATGGAGAACTTCTACACTCTCACCATCTACCTAAGGTGGAGGTTGCTGACTTCTCTCCTGATCATTTCATGAGATACTGATCAGGATAGAAGTTTGGCAGATTTTTTTTTTTTTGAAGTTTCCAAAAATACCTGCAGCTCAGTGGTCTCAAGTATTTTATTTTGTAGCAAAACCTTTTTCTTTTTTTTAAAAAAAATATTTATTTATTTTTGGCTGTGTTGGGTCTTAGTTGCAGTGAGTAGGCTTCTCTCTAGTTGTGGCACACAGGTTCCAGAGTGCACAGGCTCAGTAGTTGTGGTCACAGGCTTAGTTGCATGTAGGATCTTAGTTCCCGGACCAGGGATTGAACCCTTGTCCCCTGCATTGGAAGGTGGATTGGTAACCACTGGTCCACTGGTCCACCAGAGAAGTCTCTGTAGCAAAACCCTGTTCCAAACTTGTAACTTTTCTGTAAAAGTATTTGTTCTAATTTTTATTACATTTATAAAAGGCATATGAATGACTGGGATTTTAATTATGACTCTTCCAGCTTATAATCTTGAAAAATCACTTAACCTTTTTGGGCCTCTCTTTCATAATCAGTGAGTCGGTAGTGGGGGGTGGGAATAATGGTTGCTTAGACCAAAACTGTAAGACCCTCCTTCTTGTCTAAAAGGCTATGATTTTATGAAAGTTTTTATCAGAAACTCTAGACCTCAAAGCACCCTCATAGATATGCTCTCTTTTATCCTCAAAGAATTTAAGAGAGAGAAGTAGGCTTTTTTAAAATAGAAAACTGAGCTTCTAGGTGAGTAGGTATGATTCACCAGTGAGTAAAAGTTAACTTTGTTGATTCTTTCCATCCTATGTGAATTTTATGCCATCAGAAACTATATTGTTCAGTGTACTAGATATGGTCTATTGAGCCCTACAGATCCATGCTCCACTCTTTTGTAACCCGGTTTGTGCCCAGGATCAGCTGTGTGGATGGCGTTCAGTGGGGTCCATGTCCACTGCCTTATTTTGTTTGGCCA
This sequence comes from Bubalus kerabau, assembly GCF_029407905.1. NCBI lineage: Eukaryota > Metazoa > Chordata > Mammalia > Artiodactyla > Bovidae > Bubalus > Bubalus kerabau. The sequence goes on along the minus strand of NC_073635.1, from coordinate 28,520,215 downwards.
ATGGGAAGCCCCAGCTGGAGATGGGGGGAGGAGGGAGTGTGACATCAGGGCATTGCCCTCCTGGGTCTTCTCAGGGGAGCTGTCATCACAGCGGAGTCCTCTACTCCTAAGCCTACTCTGAGATCCCCTCTCCTTCTGGGTTCATCTCACCTTCTGTTTATGGCTTTGGGCCTAGGGTACAAGCTTTGGGCTGCTACAAGCTTTGGGCTCCTGAACTGTTCCTCGTGGTCTCCTGTGCCCTGCTCACACCTCCATCATGAACACTTTTAGGAATAAGACCTCCACAGATTGTCCTGAGTGTGCCATCACTCAGTACTGGGATCCTGAGTAATTCACTGTACATTAGGACTCTCCAAGAAGGAGATGCGTTGGTTATAACTTTAGGTGTAGACAAGATATGGGGCTTCCCAGGTGGCGTGGTGGTAAAGAAAATCCACCTGCTAATGCAGGAGACACAAGAGATGTGGGTTCTGTCCTTGGGTCAGGAAGATCCTGTGGAGTAAGACATGGCAACCTGCTCCAGTATTCTTGCCTGGAAAATTTCTTGGACAGAGGAGACTGGTGGGTTACAGTCCATGGGGTTGCAAAGAGTGGGAAATCACTGAGTGACTGAGCAGTGCATATTAGTAAGATATAGGAGAATAAGTTTATTAACTGTCAAAGAAAACATCAATGGAACAAAGTATGATGCTAGCAATAAAAACATTTTACTTTTAAAACCCTGAAAAATAACATCTGATCCATGTCACGTCTTAAACATTTTCATGTGAGGTAAAAATCTCAAGATAAATTAGCTTTGTTATTTCTAAGAAATTCATTTATTTTACTTTCAAGAAAACTGAGAGCAGTGATGAAAAAAACAAGTAAGAGGATAGGGAGGAAGTGCAGAAAAAAACTGCTGCTGGCAGAACACTGGAAGGAAAAGGCAGAGTTGTGATTGGTGGTAAAGACATGAGAAGCAGAAAGTGAGAAGCAAAAGGAAAGAAAGGAGAAACAGGGAAGGGCAGAAGGTGAAGCAGTCTCAGGAAGCAACCCTAATTCCTAAACTGGCATCAGTTTATGTCCTGGGCATTGCAAAGGCAGGGGGAAGGAGAAAGCAAGGAAAAAATGGTTGAGAGAAGACTTGCAAGTCAAAAAGCACCACAGGACAAATTTTGAATTTATTCTCTTTATAAAGAGAGAAGAAAAGCCCAACCTACCCTCGTATAGCTGAGCGTACTGCGGGAAGCCAGCAGCACGGAGCCAGTCACATGCTTCCTTCGCCTCGATTTCTGAAAAACACAAGAAAAGGAAACGCGTTGAGTCTCAGGCCACCCACTGGCCTCTACCTCCTCAATCAATAGGAACTGGTGGGCACTGTGCAGGTTATTACAAAGCAAAATTGTTCTCCAGTAAGTCTGTACAAGTAGCCTACTCAGAAATGGGTGTAAAATGAGCAGGCATCACAAAGGTGCTTGTTTCATGTCTGCTAAGATTATCTTCGATGTCAATCCATATGTATTTGGATAATAGCAAAACCACAGACTGCAGAACCTAGAGGCTGAGTTTCAGGCAGGGAAAAATGTATTATTTATACACTAGGGAACCCGAGGACTAGGGAGAAGGAGGAAGTACTTCCTTAGGCTCTTTTTTTTTTTTTTTTTTTAACTTTCAAAGATAAAGCTAAGACTATTTATGCTACATTCCTTTATTCTTTTACTCTGGGGATAATGAAAGAACGAATACAACTGGGCAGGCTTGTGAAAATGTATTTTCTCATGAAGAAAGCTATTACAAAAATCCAGTGTTTTATTATTGCTTTAGTTTTACTAATGCTTTAATTCCAAATGCCTTGTAATAAGATGTTCATTTATCAGGCACATTTGAATGATTTCAAGCTGCAGAGTGCAGCAGGCAAGAGTGAAGCTGATTATCTGGAAATGAGACAGGTGTTTGATGGGGCTGCTAGAATCTCCGAGAGCCAGCCTCAAGCAGTTGATATGTCCTTTGGGTGACCAGTTTTGGTGTGGACATTCCAAGAGTGCACAGGACCACCTGCCTGGAGAACTTTGGAGAGGGATGGGAGAGTCTCCAGTATGTGAACCAGGTCACTTTTTGACCTTGTGAATCCTGGATCATTTCCCAACCACAACTCTTAGATAAATACGAATGCAAGGGAAAAAGAAGTTCATCTGTCAGAAGTCTAGGTTTTCCAAACAAAATTAAACAGCTGATTATAACAGGTCTCTACCCAGGCCCCTTTCTCTGCTGTTGGGAGAGAGCCCGGTCAGGTCATTGCATTTTCTCTGACGTTCATTTCTCCCTGTAGCCAAAGTTGGAGAGTACAGGGTGTTCTTAAGTCGCTGCACTGAAACAATCCATGCTAGCATCAGCTGTGGGCCAGAGACTACAGTCTACATTGAAAGCTCAATGTCTATGCAGTACGATGTTCAATGTGACAGAGTTATCTGATCCATGTTAGGAAAACAGAACAAAGGCCAGATCATCCACAGGCTCCAAGGGAAGAGGAAAAACTTACAGGCCCACTGATTTGGTTGGATATGGGTTGAGATATCGGAGAAGGCAATGGCACCCCACTCCAGTACTCTTGCCTGGAAAATCCCATGGAAGGAGGAGTCTGGTAGGCTGCAGTCCATGAGGTTGCTAAGAGTCGGACACAACTGAGCGACTTCACTTTGACTTTTTACTTTCATGCACTGGCGAAGGAAATGGAAACCCATTCCAGTGTTCTTGCCTGGAGAATCCCAGGGACGGAGGAGCCTGGTGGGCTGCCGTCTGTGGGGTCACACAGAGTCGGACACGACTGAAGTGACTTAGCAGCTTAGCAGCAGGGTTGAGATATATCATTAAATTCAGGGAGACACAGTGTGCTGTGGCCCCCATCCCAGAGTCCCTGCTTCTTTTGGCATCCTCTAAGCCCTTGCCATTTGAGAGACTAACAATTTGTAAATCTTGAGTTTTTTCCCCTGACACAAGGATTTTTTTGCATAATTACTGCCAGCACTGACCAAATAGGTACACATTCCTGCCTTGTACATATTATTCAGAATTATCTGGGGCACCAAGCTGGAAACAAAAGCTCCAGAAAGCTTTTCTATGAGGAGGGGTGAGCCCCATGACTGCAGTTCAAAATGAATTGGCTGGATTGTACTGTATTGGCTAACTTGGGTTTTCCCTTTGAAAGGTACAAAGGGCAATATTATAAGTCTCCAAAGTTGTATTTAGGACTCATTTCAGAGTCCTTGGGCTGCCCTGGTGGTTCAGATGGTAAAGAATCTGCTTGCAATGTGTGAGACCCAGGTTCAATCCCTGGATTGGGAAGATCCCCTGGAGAAGGAGATAGCAACCCACTCTAGTATTCTTGCCTGGGAAATCCCATGGACAGAGGAGCCTGGTGGGCTACAGTCCATAGAGTCGAAAAGAGGCAGACACAACTTAGCAACTAACACAGTGAGAGTCCTTATATGAAGGCTTCCACTTTGATAACCACACAAGTATTTCAGGGGAAGGAGAAAACACACATTCTGACTGTTACACGGAGAAAACGTGATTACTCTTGGTCAAAGATAGGCTGTTGCCTTCTAAATTTTCAAGCTTCAGATCTGCTTTCTTCTTCAATATACTACAGTACCTAGTGATGAGAAAATACCCGATTTCTAGACATGCTCTAAACAGTCATGAGTCAGCAAGTCTCAGAGAGGAAGCACAAAATTCTGTTACACCAACTAGCTGAATAGCATGCCTTTTTCTACTTTATTTTTGCTTTTACTGTCATCGAAATGCCGTGTTAAGCAGAACAGCCCCAGAGAGACAGACCATTAAGAACAAATGGGGGAGACTTGGAAGGCAGGAGCTCTGCTACACAGGAAGCTCAAAGAGGAGCAGGAAGTGAGCTCATAAAAGAGCACACAGTCCGCCGGACGCTGGGTAAGGAGGACGGAGAGCTGGGGGAGATGGGGGCAGCAGGGTCCTCACAGAAAGACTCTCTTTGGGACTGAGACTCTGGTTGGGCAGTGGAACAGGGCTTGGGCTAGCCCGGGAGATTTTATTTACAAGGCTCTCTACATAACTTGGTTTTGTTTTTTTCATAAGAGCAACACAGATAATGAACCGAAACTCTACCCATATGTAAACATGAATAGTCAAATCTTAATCAGAACCCAGTTAAATAAACTGATTGTTTTCAATGGATAGACATTTTGTTTTAAGTCTTCTAGGCAAACAATAGAAAACTGCAATTAGTAAATAATGAGAAGAAGCCATGTCCCAGTCATGATGGATACCTACTCCTCAACCATCACTTCCCATACCCAACTTGCTGTTCTATATCTGGAATATCTCCTGAACACATTCCCCCTACTTTTCATATTTTCTGGGTTTTGTTTGCTTGTTTATTTTGTTTTTTTTGTGTGTGTGTGTGTGTGTGTTTTTTTTAAATACTTCAGTTGTGTGCAAGGCATGTGGGATATTAGTTCCCTGACCAGAGATGGAACCCGAGACCCCTGCATTGTCAGTGTGAAGTCTTAACCACTGGACCGCCAGGAAATCCCAACTCTTGATATTTCAGTTTAAGGGCATAACACACTCTTGTTTACCATCAAAGCAAACAAACAAAAATGGAGCATAATTAACCACTATCAAAGATGATTTTGCCCATTAAGTTGAGTTGGAGGAAAAAAAGACATAATTTCTACTGATTCCCCACAGTGCCTTCTAACACCTATCAGCCAAATGCTAATGTTTCCCAGGGAATGTCACTCTGCAGTGGCCAAAATGACTGGAGAATTAGGAAGGAATCATTATTGACAGTTGTCATCACTTCACAAATATCTACCTGATGAGATATAAATGACATTTGAGGAGAATGTGAAAATCTCTTTTCTGCTGAGCTGTTGATAGCCAGCACAAAATTATATTGTGACGGTTTTGTTTGTTCTCCATTTGCAATCCACAACTGGTCCTGCAGCAGGTCCAGGGCTATCAGGCAAAACACCAACCATCTCCTGCAGCAAACTTAAGTGTGGGGAGGAACCGGAGAATGCCCTTGACAGACTAGCCTATTGATCTCAGGCATGGTTACCGCATTGTTACTACAGAAAATTGTTTGGCTGGGGATCATGATAGGATTTCAATAGAACTACTGCAATTATTACATGTAAAAATAATTTCCGTTTTACTCTAGAGTATCTATTTTTGCCTGCCCAATGTCCTTCCCCCTTTCTCCAATAACAGAGCCTCTTCTGCTGGTTCAGGTGGGGCCGCCACTCCTGGTCCCCTCCAACCACATTCCTTGGCTCTATCGCCACCACCCACATGGAATGATCTGCACCTTAAAAGAACCCCTGATGCTGGGAAAGACTGAAGACAGGAGGAGAAGGGGACGACAGAGGATGAGATGGTTGGGTGGCATCACTAACGCGATGGACATGAGTTTGAGCAAGCTCCGGGAGTTGGTGATGGACAGGGAAGCCTGGCGTGCTGCAGTCCATGGGGTTGCAGAGTCGGACACAACTGAGCAACTGAACTGACTAACTGATCACCACTGCCCACATGGAATGATCTGCTCCCTAAAAGGGCCCCATTCCCCGAAGTCCAAGGGGACCAAGGAGCTTTGGGATCTCACATCAACAGTTGTTTGGGGGCTGAAATCAACTGGTTGAAAAGGGAGATATTCAGTTTTTCTATCGGTAGCTTGACGTGCACAAAAACCAAGCAAACTTTTTCAGTTGATAAATCCAGAAGATGGTGTGGTGCTTGGCACACTCTTCCATCACATATCTGTGATTCTGCTTGGGGGAAGGGCACTCACTTTGCCTCAGCTGCCTTTCCTACATGTTTGGACCCTGACAGGACCTCCAACCAGAGTCAGACACAGCAAAGGGACACTGTCCCACTGGCTGCCCAAGTCGCTGACCATCGATGGGCATGAGCACAAAGTCACCGTGGAAACTGTTGTGGCCGGTGACACTGTTTCTGCAAAGTATTATCATGTTTCTTAGTTACACATGTTCAGTGTTAAAAACTTATCATAACAAGGAAAGGCACAATGAAAGACAAAAGTCAACCCTTGCCCCATTCCTAATATATAATTAGAAACATGTTATTTGTCAAAATGGTAATGATGGTAATATCTTTGGTTGACTACTTTTTGCATATAAGAAAATACACTATGAATATTTTCCCATATCACAGTGTTGTTGGTAAAAAATTGTTTTGAGAACAACACTTATTTTTTAAAATACCTGTTCTGTGAATACTGCCTGTTGAGCTGATGACATCAAGGTAGCCAAGAGGAAACAGTCCAGGAGGGCTTCGTCAACACATTCTGATTGTAGTGAAGACTAAAAGTCTATGTGAGTTTAAAGAGATTTACAAGCTGTTTCTTTTATGAGATGTTTGCACTTTCAGGTGGACAAGGCTCCAGAGGGCCTAAGTCAGGAGTTATACTGAGTGCAGCAGATTTACCATCCAGGTTTGTAGGCCTCCTTTCATGCCACAAGCTTGTTGAATTTTTAAACTGGTGTTTCCAAAGTGCTCAGAACAGTGTGTTCTCCCAGCTAAGAATTTAAATACATTTTTTGGTTTACATTACTCTCGACATAGAAAATACTTTTTCCAGAGCTAACCCAAAGGGATGCTAGTCTTTCTAAATGACCAAAAATTCAAATTAGGGCCAAATTAAATGGTATTGTCATCAGAAAATTAGCTGGCTAGAAGAAACCTGGTTTACCATGGAAAGTTGAGGGCACCTGTATTGATGTTGTTCTTACAAATCTCCTGGAATGTTGATGGACAAACTGACCTCAGTTTAAGAATGTCTTAAACATTCTTAACATTCATTCTTAAATACTCATTAAAAGTACTCAAGACAAGTGGGGGAAAAAAGAATTCATGGCTCTCCATGAGATTTTAAAAAGTGGGCTTGAGAACAGTGGTTTTTTTTTTTTTTTTTTCATTTAAATTGGCTGACAGGGTGGGCACCCTGCTTCTGAAAGATTATGGATGACTCAACCACCACAAGATGTCTGCAGTCGACACAATTATCACTATTAAAGCATATCCAAGGTATTAACATTTCAACAGGCTCACGGCTGTTGGCTTAGGATTGTTTACATGGCTGAGTTAGCTTCATTAGTAACGAACCTCTTCAGACAAATGACTCCTTTGTCTTCAGATGGAATTTCTCAAGTGAAGTCCCTATTTATTGAAGCTGTATTTATGTGGCCATAGGCTAGGCCAGGGCTTCCCTGATAGCTCAGTTGGTAAAGAATCCGCCTGCAATACTGGAGACCCTGGTTCGATTCCTGGGTCGGAAAGATCCACTGGAGAAGGGATAGGCTACCCACTCCAGTATTCTTGGACTTCCCTGGTGGCTCAGCTGGTAAAGAGTCAGCTGGTAAAGATTCTGCCTACAATGTGGGAGACTTGGGTTCGATCCCTGGGTTGGGAAGATCCCCTGGAGAAGGGAAAAGTTACCCAGCCTGGAGAATTCCATGGACTCTATTATATAGTCCATGGGGTCGCAAAGAGTCGGACATGACTGAGCAACTTTCACTTCACTTTAGGCTAGGCCAGATTTGTTAAAACCAATGCCAGAGCATCCATCCCATCTATATAGAGATGTGAATGATTCAAGTATTGATATTATATAGCACCAGGCACCATGACCACAGTCCTTCTCCTGGGAGGGCTTTATAACCCTAATCACAGGTTCAGGAGGAACATCAAGTTTTGTAGTAGCAATGGACTTTGATTTAGATTCCCTGTCATGGCATCAAAATGCATCTTTTTTGCATCCTTTGAATTACATAATGCATTTACAACAATGTGTAAAAGGCCTGAATAAGTCTTACATGTACACCAAATTTAATTCTTTTCTAATGTGGATAACACTTTATTTCTATGAGATTCCAAGTTACTAATAGAGCTAAAATACAGGTTTTATTTAGAATAAATTTAAGACTATTCATCTCTGAATATCCAAATCAGTGAACCAAGTGATAATCACTCATTTTTATCTCCCTATAATTTAAGGCAACCTTTTTTTCTGATGTGTAGAAAAGTATCTTGCACTCAGCTAATAGATAACCATAGAAGAAAGAAATAGGAAGATGTATATATCCCCAAGACACCTAATAGTACTCTACTAAGATGGAGATTCATGGCTGTATTTATGTGTACTTCTTCCCTGAAAGCAAGAGTTACAGACATGCTGAGACACACTATTCCATCACCAATTTTTAACACTAGTCTTATTTCTCAGGTTATGAAATATCTTTGCAAGCTGGATTCACAGCAAATCTAGTCACTTAAAAGTAATTTCTGTCACAGTGAAAAAGAATCAGGCAAATTCTATATCTAAATAGGAGGTCTATTCTTAGTTACTCAAAAGTTGTTTTTAATCTCTCTTTTTCAGCCTTTTTTTGGGGGGAAATCATATTATATATATATATAATTAATTATTTACTATCAAATTTTAAGATGATTATAAATTATATATTAAAATACATTTACTATAAATCATACATACATTTTATGTAATCATAAATTTAAAATTCTAAATAGAATTCTATATCTATGTAGTTACAAATGTATAATGAAAACACACACACACACACACACACACACACATACACTCTAAAATGTTCTTAATGGTCCCCTACTCTTTCCAGCTGCCAGGGAGCTTGCAGTTCTCATCTGACTGGGAAATGTGTACTTCCCATCCCACTGATGTCTGGGTTGGCCATGTGACCCACTCTGGCCAATGAAACATGGGCAGAAGCAACGAATGGGAGTTTCAAGCAAAACTCTTCAAGAGCTATCCCCTAGTTCTGTCAGCTCCCCTCCCCTTCCCTTGACCATGAGGTTGGAACGTCTCAGACAGAGGCTATTCTTCAGCCTGGGCCCCGGAATGATGACACAGGGGCACAAAGCCACAGCCAAGCATCTGCGGACATGTAATGTGAGCAGGCAATAACCTTCTGTTGCTTTATGCTACTACAACTTGGGGGACAACTCGTTACAGTGGCATAATCTGACTTAGGCTAATTTAGCACAGCTGCCAGCTGCTCCTTTTTATAAATGAAGCAGAGGGATGCGCTGAGAACTTCTATTTCAACTTGATGCTGTTCCTGGACATCCATTAGTGTGTCAGAAATGAACATGATCAGATTGCATAAGCATTTCCGCCTCGAAGTCTGCTTCCCTGTTGATGGTGCCTGATCTCTGCTGCTGCTGCTGCTGAGGCGCTTCAGTCGTGTCCGACTCTGTGTGACCCCATAGACGGCAGCCCACCAGGCTCCCCTGTCCCTGGGATTCTCCAGGCAAGAACACTGGAGTGGGGTGCCATGAATGTTAAAATGTAAACAATTCTTTCACACTCATCTGTCACGTGCATCCACATGTGTGTGCACACACATTACAAACATACACCTTCCCCTCACCTATACACTTACACCATAGAAAATCAAAATTTCAGCAACTGAACAAGGGATATAAATACTATTCCCCTGGCTCATATTCCTAAGAGTATGGAAAAAAAAAAAAAAGATTATACCCCTGGCCCCTCCAATCAATCTCAAAGAAAAAGAAAACAGAAAATATATCTTCTACTAGCCAAATAGTTTCTGACCAGGTTGTTTGGACTTGAGTTTTCCATGAGGCACAGTAGCTCCTTATCCTCGCCTCTCATTTGGTACAGGCTGTTCCCATCAGGCGCGTGCGGTCTCTCTCAGGGAGGCTGCATGCACGCACAAGAACATGAACACCCCCAGCTCTGCGAGTTCATCGAGTCACTGCCTACCACTAAATCCCAGGAGATTCTTGGGGATGGAATCAGTTATGCAACTGAAAATGCAAGGTAGAGGAACAGAGAGCGGATTCAGACCATTACAGATAGGGTTGTAATTTGCCGGCCTTGGTCAAAGTGCCTCCATATTGACCCACCAAGATAACAGAATCTTGGGACAAGGGTATGGGATTCTGGAGATAGCTTCTCTCTCTTATTTGGCTTCTTTGGCTTCTCTTGGAAAGGTGGAGACTAAGAGTCCCTGGTAGCTGACCTGATGCTGGCTCTCAGGAACAGAGGCCCACAAGGTAACTACCACAAGGTAAGTCCAGCTGCTGGTATCAGAAGGGACCCTACATACTCTCTGTGTCGTGCCCATGACTTTCTGTTCAGGGAAGGGTGACAGTTTTGGACAAGTCCCACCACCACTAGGAAGTCAGGTATCCTGGCCTTGGACCGGTATTCTTCTATACTATATAGCTTTAAGACATTCTTTAAATGTTAACAAAAAATTATTCATGTCTTTAGGGAATCAAACCCCTTCTCTTATCTATTTTCAGACATATGTGGAGGTCTATATTTATAAAGGCTTATCTGCTATTCCAGCTGCTTAGCCCAACTCTTTTATAGCTGTGGGTACTCCAATTACACCAGAAGCTTTCACGATATCAGGGAAAACTGTACCACACAGGCATCAGAAGAAGCACAGATCTGTCTGGATAAAATAACTGCAATAACCTTTTTATGTCTTTTCACTCCTTGAAGGGCTTGCACAGCAAGATACAACATCACCAAAGCTTCTGACTCCCAGCTTAGGGCTTTGTGCAGCTCTGATATCTAGATCAATCACAACTAGTGTTTGCTTAATTTAATCCCAAGATCAGATGTGCACAACTCAAGTGTAATTTCACTATCTGACTGTATATAAAAGCTTGATGGTGTGTGTATGTGTGTGTATTTTATTTTTAAATATTTACTGGGATAAAATATTTCCTGAGAAATTTTCAATATATCTTTGCCAGTTTTCTGGAATGCTCTCTACTTTTATGCAGTGGCAGTGGTTCTGTGAGTGATTTTCTAAACATGTATAATTTATCCCAGAAAATCAGGGCTGGATTCGAGAAATTAGGTTTTTATTAGGTCTTCAGCTACAGATTCATTTTCCTCTGTGTTCTTCAAGGCCAAATAGGCCACTGAGCTTAGAGGTTCACTCTCTTAATATTGGGATTTCTATTTTGCAAATCATTAATAGACACTGACATTATATACTCCTTACAGAAAGCAATTTAAAATGAATAGAGGGAGTTGAAATATTTTTACCTGATTTAAGGTAGGGGTAGATTAAGCTCCCAATTAAAGGAATAAAAAACAGCTTGTACACCAAAATTCCCTTTTTCATCAAACATAGTGATACATTATTGATTTGTGTCCCACTATAATCTCCCACACGGCCTATTGATATTAAAGTCAACTGAAGTGGGACCCCCTCGTGGCCCAGTGGTAAAGAATCGCCTTTCAATGCAAGGGATGTGGGCTTGATCCCTGATGGGGGAACTACGATTCTGCATGCCTTAGGGCAAATAAGTGCTTGCACCGCAACTACTGAGTCAGTGCATCACAACTTGAGTCCACACCACAAGCAAGATCCTTGTGCTACAACAAGACCACACAAGTTGAATAAAAATAATAATAAAATAACAAATAAATGTTAAAGAAAAGTCAACTGAAGCATCCCATAGATATACCATGAATGCAATCAAATAGGCTTTAAAAAGTTATATAAACTATTTAAAAACTTTAAAAGTTTAAAACATGATAAAAGTTTTAAATCCTCTAACAGTTCAATTTGTATAGTACCTAACTTCTAATTTTGAAGAATTCTTTGAGCTTTAGTAATTATTGTTACAAAATCTTAATTGGACCTCTCCAGATTTTAAGAACATAGTAGGAAATGGTGGAAATATGTAGTTATGTAAACACATGACTACTTATAAACAGAAGGGGTCTGGGCAACTCTAACTCTTGTACAATATAACTGTAATTTAATTACCTGACTAGCTTTGGTGGTGATGGTTTAGTCTCTAAGTCATGTCCAACTCTTGCAACCCCATGGACTGCAGTCCACCAGGCTCCTCTGTCCATGGGATTCTCCAGGTAAGAATACGGAGTGGGTTGCTATTTCCTTCTCCAGGGGATCTTCCCAACCCAGGGATTGATCCTGGGTCTCTTGTGCTGCAGGTGGTCTCCTGCATTGCAGGCAGATTCTTTACTGACTGAGCCACTGGGAAGCCCATACCTTTGAGCATATAACAATTTTTATTAATGATGGCCTTGACTAACCTGCTCCAGTACTCACTGAATTCAGGTATAAAAGGAGTATTTCCCTTAAGAACAGAGTTGAATAAGAGATAAAAGCAACTTAAAATTTCCTCTTGAAGGAAATCAAACAGAAGAGTATAAAAATCTAAATCTAAGATTTGAAACACCTGCAAGAAGGAAGGAAAAAATGAAAGAAAAATTGCTTTCATTCTACCATCTAAAGATCAACTAATAGTTTGTTGGCACATATATAATCTCTCATTCTTTTAATATGAAGATGTGTACATGTATGCAATAAAATTGCAATCTACTTTTTCAGTTGACAGTGCCTTCTGAACCTCTTGCCATGCCAACAGATATCCTTCTTAAACATTCTACTTGGCTGAATAAAATTCCTACTGTAGCCATGACTTTAAAGAGCATCTTCTTTTATCAGTTCAGGCTTCCATAATCACAGGTTAAAAATAATAAATCCAGTTCTCTGGAGGCCTTCATTCTAAATAAAGAATTTTGCCAGAATGTGCATCCTGGTAAATGTACTTCAGGACTTTTGGGTTGATATTTCTCTATTATTCTACATTCCGGATTAAGACACATCTCATATGGTTTTGATTTATATTCTCAGCAGACTTCAAAAAGGAAATTCCAAGTGGAAGTTTATTAATACACCAGAACTATGTTTAAATGATGCTACAGGGATGTCTTAAACTAACACAAGTCAGGAAGTTCAAAGTTGAGATTAGATCCTGGACCACGTTCCCACCTCTTCCTCCTTGGTATTTGGAAAGTGGAGATTTTATGTAACAGCTATTCTGCTTGTCGCTGACCTCCTGCGTATGTATTTAGATAATTCCCAAGATGAATTTCAAAACTTTATGTAATTAGCATTTTCTAAAGGCTGTTGCTGCAGTTTCAAGGTTACATCTAAAAAACAAAACAAACTAAATAAAGAAACACTCCCCATCTTGTTTTAATGATTAGATGAATATGTGGAGTTCTATGTGACTCCTAAAATCTTTTAAATAATCAAAAGCAAAATGTGACCTAATTTCTAAAACTAACAAATTCATCAAGATTGTGTCTCTTTAGAACAAAATAGCTTTATTTTTGTGCAGGGTTAATGTTATTGCTTTAAAGGGGAGTTCAAAACAAAGATACGTTCTGATTTCATTCTGCTCTTAACTAATAGCATATCTATTACTTAAAGAAAAGATTCTTCTCGTGTTCAATACATATACTTCATTTCATGAATTAACTTTTTAAAAGAGCCTGTCAATTTGTTTAGAAAACATTCCTTTATTTGAGGGCATACGCACGCTAACTGAATATAAGAGGTAACATGGCTTGCAGTGGTTAGAAGCACTGACCCCCACGCCCTCATTACCTTCATGTCTCTGGCTGGATTCATTTCAGCATGCCTATAAGAGGGTCTCAGGGTCAAATACCACCCATTCCCTACATACAGATTCTTCTTATGATGAGAATCCAACAGTTCTCAATTCATTTTTTAATTCTATAGATTTCGTTAGACTCTGTTAAGTAATATATCACACGAAGCCTTGCTTCTCACAATACAATGCTGTTCAACAAGATGTAATGAGAATCATAGATGAAATGTGGCACTTTGAAAATGGTATTAATAGTCTCTACCAGCTGCTGCTTTCAGGGTATGAACACCAGATTGGGAAAGACAGTCTTGTGATTATAGCCTATGATACTTTATGATTTGTTCACCAGTTAATAAGTAAAATATTAACAATTTAATATTTTTAATTTTAAAAATTAGCTTGATATGCAAGGCTCTCAAGGGCAAAGATATGTTTAAACATAACAAACACATCAGAATCCTGGGAAGGAAATCTGTATAAGGCACATAGTCTTCATTAAGGGATATGCTGTCAGAAGGTTATTTTTCCAAGTTAAAAAAAAAACAAAACACACAAAAAAACTGAACAAATAAGTAAATCTTGAGCAAGGGATATGAGCTTCCTGTGGATTAACTGCTGGGAGAAGTGGAGGGTTAATGTGGAGCCCAAGGTCATTGGCCTCAGGAGGTCACGAGTCTCCCAGATAGGCTTCTTGTCAAGGTCATTCCCACTATTAAAAACATCCCAGGTGTTTTTTCAGGGATCTACTTTGTGAGGAGTCAACTAGGAAACTAGTTCAAATACCATTCAGATACTTCAGTCCCCACTTATATCCAAAAGAAAAGAAATATTTTACTCTTAGGCTAAAAATGATTATAATGGATGTTTCATGATCACTCAAATTATACCCAATGGTGAAGAGAAAATTTCAAAAGCAGTCTTCTTTGAACCTTTTGTTTTTTCAAAATAAGGAACAGTTAGTACACATTAACACACACATATTTTTTAAATTGAGATGAAGTCTGTCTTCTTTAGGTTAATGCATGGACTGAAGGGCTTGAATCCAGAGGTTTTAGAAGGAACCGAGGTCTGGGAACTCCTTTGTATGTAAACATTTTTTAAATCAGTGCTTTATTTGCTGAGGCTATATACTTTTCATGGAATTCTAGGATCCACTTATTCTACTACTAAGGAACTCCCGTTTAGCCCAAGAAAGACAAAACGTTATGTACCTTAAAAGAGGGCCAGCCTTTTCCTGCTTCGTTCCCTGGAAGCAATTGATTTTTCATTTTGGAACTTAGAAAGTTAAATAATTTATTTCTCTGTCTCTGTCTTCCTCTCTCTCTCTCTCTCACACACAAACAGGCATATAGGCACACATATTAATACAGTCTATAAACATGTCACAGGTAAAACTACAAGCACCCTTAAATAAATATATAGATTTGTGTATCCTCTTAAATTATAACATTGCAGGTACACATTACCAGATTGGAAAACATATTGCACGTCCAGTTCTTGGACCAGGGCTTGGCAAATGAATGTTGACTAAAAGAGTGAATGACTATACTAAGAGGAAAATATTTATAGCTTTAAATATTTACAGGCCAATAAACACCTAAAGCGTTTTTCAGATATTCAGGTCCCTCCAAACTCACAGGGCCTGTTGTAAATGTGGGAACGTGTATTGTGACCGTATTTTGCAAACTGTAAAACTCTATGCAAAAAAAAGAAAAATAAGGTATTATATCCTAGAGCAGCGATGTCTGTGTATATGTCAATGTTGCCCATGTTTTCTGAAGGGCGGGGCATTTGGCACAGTCCCAGAATGCACTGGGAGAGTCCTTCCTGCTGGCAGCCATCCCTTTCCCTTTCCTCTGCATGGAATCCTTGGGAATTCCAAGGCCAGAGATTACTGCAAGATTTAGTCTTGGAAGAATAATGGTGAGAAAACATTTCCCTGTTTTTTGCACAAAGGAATCACTCTCCCCTTGTTAAGATCAACAAACCCGATTGGGACATATTCATTCATACTTGAGAACAATCGGACAAAACCGCAAAGAATAGCATAACATTTTCAAATGTTTTGACCACAGTCTTTAGTGAGAAACATCCTACATATAGGCTTCCTAGGTGGCACTAGTGGTAAAGAACCTGCCTGCCAATGCAGGAGTCCTAAGAGACGCAGGTTCGATCCCTGGAGAGGGGCATGGTAACCCACTCCAGTATTCTTGCCTGGAGAATCCTATGGACAGAGGAGCCTGGCGGGATACAATCCATAGGGTCGCAAAGAGTCAGACACAACTGAAGTGACAGCACTCATGCACACAACGTACATAGAGTTTTGAGCAGGTACTCACATACCCACAGAATGAAACAAAGTTTCATGCAGTAATAATTGCACTTTGTACATATGCAGTACCACATGACATTTTCTGCTCTCTTCCCTTCTATTAAAAATTGCTATGAATACCCATTAGCTGACTTCATGACCCTCAGTTTAAAGAGCGCTGCCTCAGATGACACTGTTCTGTGAGAAGCATCTGGTTAAATCAATGGATAAACTGAGTCTAGTGCTAAGAGTCTGACAGCTGGTGGTCTTCCCAGACTCCTCCCCACTCATGAATTCTTTGTATTCTCAGAAATTCAACCTCAAGACCTGTTGAGTTCACCTCTTAAATGTACTTCTCAAACTCCAACCTGCCCACCTCCATTCTCTCTGCCTTAGTTTAGAGCCTCATCGTGTTCCCAGACTACTGCAACAGACTCCTAACAGGTCCCCCTGCTGTAGGATCACTCTCCTTAGGACTCCTTCATGCCTCTCTGTCACCCACAGAACAAAGTCACAGCCCTGTGGCTTGGCCCACGGTGCTGCCCCTCACCTGGCCTCTGCCTGCTTCCAGGGGCTCACTGCCCTGTCTGGGGTCAGCTGCTGGAATGGCAGGGAGTTTGCCCGCCAGCCCCATGGTGCGGTCTCATGTCCCACAAAAGAGCTTGTGCTGCGTCTTCCCTTTTGTCTGTCACATTCTTCCTACTTCTTTTTCTCGTCTTACTCTTCTATCATGATTCAGCTAAGACGTCACTTCCTGGTTAGCTTGTCCTTTTCTGGACTTTTGTACATTTCAGTCCTTACAAGTTTAGACTGAAATGCTCTTGTTAACACATCTGTCTCCCCATTAGACTACAAGCTTTTCAAAGGCAGATGTTGCCTGATTCACTTTTTGCCTCTAGTGCCTGGCAGATTACTTGGAACCTAGTGTGTTTCAGGCAAACATCCTTCAATAAATCTGCTGAAGGAGAGGAGCCGAGAAGTTCTGTTTCTGTTTCAATATCCCTTGGGTACCCATATTTCACCAACATTGCTCAACATTCATCCTAAACTGTAATGGACTGTTGCTCCTTTTATTTATTCATAGTAAATGACCCCCAGGTACTGCTGGTCAAAGGTTTTTGGTGAAGGTACCTCTGGCCCCTGTAAAAAGCTCTCTTGCTTTCTCCTTTCCTGATTTGACTGAAGTAGGCTGAGGGGCACATGCTGGGTTGTCATACCTTCCTGTTTCATTCCATTTGAGAAGTCTGCTGCTACTGTTGCTGGAGCTGAGAATGGGTTGAATGCCAGCTCCAATCTTAATCAATAACAAATCAATGACATGAGATCTCATGCAACTTAGGTCTTCCAGATGACCTTCTAGAGAAGGAGGGCAGTTCTGGTGATGAGCAAAACGACTTGGGTATCCTCAGGAGCAGATCTGACCCTAGTTCTGTCTGGACCACCCAAGATCTCCCTGGACATGTCCTGGCAAACAGCCAGCTCCCTGAGGCTTCCCTACTCATTCCTCCAAGGGAATCATTCATTCATTCCATGACGGCACTGATAGGGAAGTAGGCATGCTTTCAGTCAGAGTAAAATGATGCCTCTCTTGAAATGTAACCACACTAGAGTAGAGAAATGGAGTAGAGTAATCTCCTTTGTTGAAACATAACTACACCCAGCTGTGACTATTTCAGTTCTCAGGAACAGAGGAAAAATGTGTGATATACTGAGGTCACCTTCTTTTGGGCAATCGATTTAGTTGGGTCTGCCTGGAAGACACTCCCCTTTATCCTGTTTAGTTAAAGCTTTTCCTTCCTTGAAAATGTGGCTTGTTGGACACCTCCTTCAGGAAGCCCTCCCTAAACCCTTAAGCACTTATGCTCTCTACCCTTGCATGATCTCTGGCTATCCTGAATTGTTATGTGACTTATTATATGGAGCTGTGACTTCCATTTCTTTGTAGACTTAAAGTCTGAGAACAGTGAATTTGTGAACAGTAGGGACTCAATATAGATTTGTGGCTGTTATGGCTACTGTTAATAACTAACAGAATAATAAGCTCATATATGGACATTGATTGATTGATTGATGATGGTAGTGATGATTGCTAGCCCTTGTTCAATTCTAGAGACAGGAAGGTAGCCAAGGGGAAAGCAATGAAATTCTTTAATGAATAAAGTAAAGGCAGGAGTAGATATGGGAAAGTTGAGATTGACACCCCCATCTCCACCCCGAGTGCAGCAGTGGAGAGCAGCACAGAGTAGATGCTCCCTGCAGAGGGTCTCTGAACAAACTTCATTATGTGCATAACATTACACACTTCAGAGTAGCTGGAAGCATGTGAGAGAAACTCCATAACAAGGAAAGGCATTTTGTGTACAGCTACGGTTCTGGTCCCTGGCACAAGGCTTTGGACTTTACTCTGTGTTTACATTTGTTGGACAAAATGAATTATGTAAATTGACAAAGAGCAGGCACTTAAAAGTTGGAGCTATTATTATCAACTGAAATGAGTACTTTTCACATTTTCCCACCGACATACTCAAATGGCAGAAGAAAATAAACAGATGTCCTCCATGAATTATTTGCCATTTCCACCCATAGAGAGGACAGGACTGCAAAAAGCTTTCCCTCGAATTTTAAGAAGACCAGTGCTCCAAGATGTACCATCACGGACTTTCTGGGGCCCTGAAGGGACTTAGATGTAAATTTAAAAGAGAATTTCATTTTTAGAGAGATGATTTATCATTATTTTAAAATAATGGCTTCCCCGAACACTAGAAACTGTGGAATTTGGGCGAATTCCAACTCCATTTGAGACAGGATGACATTGCTGGACCCGTAAGTCTGACTAGAATGAACCGCGAGTCACACAGGCATGGGGCAGCTGACAGTTAGTTGAGCTTAGATCACAGGACGGAGGCAGAAATTCTGCTCAGCAGTATAAGATGCTGGTTGGAAAACAAAGACGTCTTAAATACATTTCTATAAAAGAGTACAAGAGCTCGTGTTCCGAAGGCGATCTGTTACTTTTGTTCAGGAACGCAAACAACATCCTTCAAGGATAACTTCAGAGATGGAACCCAAATTTGATCCCTCACTCTACTGCATAAAATCCTTCAGAACTCATAAATCCTTCCAAAGTAAAATGCAAACTTCTGAGGACAGCGTACGATTCTTGAGCGCAGCGACCTCGTGAAGGACCTGGTGTGTCCTCCTGCGTCTCAACTGGGCACGCTGCCTAGACGCCAGCAGTACAGTCAAGTCCCTGAAACTGCCACCTCCGGCCACTCCCGTATTCTGCTCCTGGTAGGTACTTTCCCTAAGTCTAGAAGGACTTTCTCCCACTTGATCTGACTAGCTAAGCCTTATTCTTCCTTTCCCGTCTATTTCTTTAATTCTCAGCTCTAGTTTTACCTTCTCTGCCAAGTCCTTCTTGACCACCCACTGCCCACCACTCAAGTAAGTAAGGGTCTCCCGGTCGTCTCTCCTTTGCACCCTCTGTGTGCCTCTGGCCCGGTACTTACCCTGGCACTGGAATTTCTGGTTTATTCTGCTTTTCTGTTTCCCTCCACAGGCATGGTCTTTGTCTCCCGTGCCAGTACAGTGCCCGGTCCCCCAAAGGGGCTTGATTAACGTTTGCGTTACAAACCGAGGAAACTTCCAGCACAGAGGCTCAAAGAAACTTAGAGCAAGGAGTAAATGATAGTCTTCCCCATGCTTCTGGACTCTGACAGCGAGGAAGAACCTCACTGCTCCCCTGTGACCTGTGAAGCAGCAGCAAAGATTCCAAACCTCCACACTTCCTTCCCTACTGTTTTCATTCACATTTAAAAAAAAAGAAAAAAAAGGAACACCATGGATTTGCACCACAGCCTCAAAGTACAGTCACCGCGAGAGAGGATTACCTTGGGAACAGAAAGAACCACACATTTTCTCATGAATCAAACTCTTAAACAGAACTAAAATGTAAGGTGAAGTATGTTCCACTTACTCACATTTCCAACAGAGTGTTATAGTAGCGAACAGAACTCTCTCCTTGTCAAGGAAGCACTCAAGAATTACGTTAAAATTCCAGTGGTTAATCTTTTCTTTGAAACTTTCAAATCTTTCTTACATGCCCTTAAAGAACCTAAGTATATAGTTTTAAAACATTCCGCAGTTGACTACAAGTAGCAAAGATGATGCTTCTAAAAGACTTCCTCCTTCTTGGTACAAAAATTACCCTTGTGTGTCCTGTAGGTACTCATGTTCATAACTGCTTTAAATTCTGTGCTTCTCTTCTCCGTCAAGTGTGGTTTCTATTTATAGTCTAAACAGCATATTTTTAATTACATGTTCCATAGCTGTCACTTACTTCATAACACACTAATGGTATCAGCAAATTTGAAGTTAATGGTCCCAAGACAACAACAAAAAACAAAAACAAGAACAAATCCATACCTCTTAGGTTCACCAGTTCTAGGTTTTAAAATTCTCTTTGGCATAACGGTTTCTATTAGTAAAACCCAGACTGCACTAATTTATGAATAAATTCTGCCAGAAACATCCTATGAAACTCTGCTCCCAGGATTTGCAGTCATTCTTTTCAGGCTTCATATTGACACCTCCTTGTCTCCAATCATGCTGTGAAAATAAATGGGAAACGACTCACAGCAGTGCTTGGAGATGCTCATCTGGGAAAGTGGGGGAGGCTCCTGAATGCTGATGTCACTGTCATTTCTGAAATTCCAGCCCTGGCCACTCTCCCATCTGGGCTACTTTTCTAATCAGGAATTCTCTCTCCCAGACTTCCCTCACTACCCACTCACCTGACCCCTGGGGGAACTATGAGTCACTTCCTGTCCTTTCAACTTGTGGCTGAACTTCCTCTTCTGTAACTGCCTCAAACTAGGGGGTTGAGATGAGAAGAACTGGAAGGCAGACAGAGGGCAGAGGAGTCCCTCTCCATCCATATTAAAGTGAGCTGCCGAGCACAGCCAACTCTGGATTTCTTAGAAGATAAATGGTCATCATTACAGTAATGTCCTGAATTGTGCATTTTTACTACTTGATTTACCTCTAGGGTCCTGATTCCATTCTCCACTTTTCTGCTGCTAATTTGCAAGTTCAGGAAGGACCGAGGGTAGAAGAAATAAAAAGCAAATTCATCAATCTCACATTCATGAAAAGTCTGATGGTGCAAATCTGAGACCTACTCAAAAATACGTTATTGGAAGGGCATCTGTTTCATTGAAACTAACCTCCCTATTTGTCATTAATATAAATTGGATGTAGTAAAAGTCTTAGCTTTCCAGTTCAGCTTTTTACTAAGAGGATATTTTTACTATGGTAAATTTTTTAAATTAAGAATTCAAAAATTACATTACAGCAGAGATAAGCTAAGTATTTAACAAACATACGGGCGGAGAGTGACTCCCAGCCTCCCTTGGAAGTGGTGAAGGAAGTCTGTGCAAAGGCACAGGGGTAGTGATTTACCTTGCCCTGTCCTCCACCCACCAGCGGAAGTGCCAGTGCCCAGGAGACCTTGGAAGCTTGATGCTGTGTCAAGAGAGCCAAGGTTGGCCTGCACCAGGAGCAGAGTATCTTGTCCTCAAGGCAAACATACTTTTAGTTGGCTGAGACTGTAACACTTTGAGGATAGGAACTGCAACCTTCAGATCAGATCAGATCAGATCAGTCGCTCAGTCGTGTCTGACTCTTTGCGACCCCATGAATCACAGCACGCCAGGCCTCCCTGTCCATCACCAACTCCCGGAGTTCACTGAGACTCACGTCCATTGGGTCAGTGATGCCATCCAGCCATCTCATCCTCTGTCGTCCCCTTCTCCTCTTGCCCCCAATCCCTCCTAGCATCAGAGTCTTTTCCAAGGAGTCAACTCTTCGCATGAGGTGGCCAAAGTACTAGAGTTTCAGCTTTAGCATCATTCCTTCCAAAGAAATCCCAGGGCTGATCTCCTTCAGAATGGACTGGCTGGATCTCCTTGCAGTCCAAGGGACTCTCAAGAGTCTTCTCCAACACCACAGTTCAAAAGCATCAATTCTTCGGCGCTCAGCCTTCTTCACAGTCCAACTCTCACATCCATACATGACCACTGGAAAAACCATAGCCTTGACTAGACGGACCTTTGCTGGCAAAGTAATGTCTCTGCTTTTGAATATGCTATCTAGGTTGGTCATAACTTTCCTTCCAAGGAGTAAGCGTCTTTTAATTTCCTGGCTGCAGTCACCATCTGCAGTGATTTTGGAGCCCAGAAAAATAAAGTCTGACACTCTTTCCACTGTTTCCCCATCTATTTCCCATGAAGTGACTGCAACCTTATCTGACACCAAATCCCCCCATGATTGGAAAAGATTATCCCCTTGTGCCTGGAAAAGAGTAGGTATCTGGCCAGTGTTCATTGAATGCAATGATGAAAGTTGGATGAGTCATAAGAGTATACACATGAAAAATCAAAATGCACAACAGAAGTTAATTCTGAGAAAGTTAATTCTGAGAAAAATTTCTGGCATGCTTTGCTCCTACATGCACATAATCAACTTCACTCTAAATATCACTAGGAAACTCTTTTGTCTTTTATGTCCATTTTTGCTTTCATGGAAAGCATCCAACTTTCAATATGCATCACACACTAAGATAGATTGTGAAATAATTTCTCGTGAAAAGGATTCAGTTCAGTCCCTTCTCCTTGACGTACCCACCTCCCGCCACCCCTGAAAACAAACCCAATCTCCGTTGACTGAACAGATTTATTTCACTGCTCATCAGCTTTATAGAGTACGAGGCATTTAAAAACCAATTTGGGGTTATCAAGACTTTAATGAGAGGATGCTGACTGTGGGAAGGTTTCCTGGCCTCATGTTCTCACCATGAAGAAACTTCTTGCCCCCATCAGCCTAGTCTGTGAGAATGACGTGCGGTTAAGATACTTTTGCCTTAATAACAATAACAAAACCTACAGATCCCTTGCTGCTGCTGCTGCTAAGTCACTTCAGTCCTGTCCGACTCTGTGCGACCCCACAGACGGCAACCCACTAGGCTCCTCTGTCCCTGGGATTCTCCAGGCAAGAACACTGGAGTGGGTTGCCATTTCCTTCTCCAATGCAGGAAAGTGAAAAGTGAAAAGTGAAACTGAAGTCGCTCAGTCGTGTCCAACTCTTAGTGACCCCATGGTCTGCAGCCCACCAGGCTCCTCCATCCATGGGATTTTCTAGGCAAGAGTACTGGAGCGGGGTGCCATTGCCTTCTCCGACAGATCCCTTACATATTTCTAATTATTTTCAGGCTCAACCTGATTTCTAGGTTTAAGACTGTGAAGTGACCTTTGGTGTTTCCTTTTCAAACTAACTGTGACTGGATCCAGGGACAGATGTGTAGGGCCTATCAAGGAGGTACCAACGACTCCACATCTTGAATTTATGTTTCTTTTTTTGTCATTCAAAGGGGCTTCTTCTCTGGTGGCTCAGACAGTAAAGAATCTGCTTGCAATGCAGGGGACCTATGTTCGATCCCTGAGTCAGGAAGATCCCCTGGAGAAGGGAATGGCGACCCACTCCAGTATTCTTGCCTGGAGAATTCCATGGACAGAGGAGCCTGGTGGGCTACAGTCCATGGGATCCCAAAGAGTTGGACACGACTGATTGAGTAACACGTTTACATTTTTTATCATTCAGAAATGTTTCATTTCCTTCCTTTTTATTGTTTAGGAATTAACATCAGGAATAACATTCATAAGGAAGAGATACATATCGAGATTTTAAAAATTCCTTAGTATATTCACAAGAGGTGATAGCAGGCACATTTACAATTTGGTTGGAATCTCCAAAGTGGCTTTTATCATCTAACACTAGTATTTAATGACTAGATATAACTAATTTTTTTTCTCTTTTTTTGGCCACAAGGCTTTTTGGATCTTAGTTCCCCAACTGGGGCTCAAACTCATACACCTTACAGTGAAAGCACAGAGCCTTAACCACTGGACTGCGAGGGAGTTCTCTGGATATAACTGATCTTTAGTTATAAAAAAAATGAGGCAAGGGGAGAGGGAGGAATGAGAAAGGAGGGCACTACAGCAATAAGCCATCCTCTGGCTGGCACCTAGATGGCGAGTCCAGCACTAGTATTTCAGCACACTGGTATTTTATGACCTGGCTGCTGTATACAAGCCTCCTTCTAACAAAGAAAGGCCCTGTTGTCTTTCCTATGTATTGGGGCCATTATTATGGATAGTATGTAGTTCATAGCTATTTCTCAAGTCATAAATTTTGACTCTGTTCTCAACTTTATCTTTCTAAGCACAATTTTTTTTTGCTTGGCTCAGTTCTTCTCCCATCTACAGAACGGCTTTCTGTGCCCTTTGCCTCCTGTCTGCCCTGTCCTAGGTAGTATTCTGGATTTCATCGACTAAAATGACCACCTTAAGCTTCACCTCTCTTTCAACTTCCACCCACTCTAAATCACTTTAAATACTACTGCGAAAATGACGATTCCAAATCTAACTCTAGATTTATGTTATTTTGAAATTTAGCTGCCCAACTCCCTCCAGGATAAAACAAGCTTCTCACTGTACTAGGTACCCTGTGATCACCCAGTAAGTTCACATTAACCCATGAGTAAATATTTGGCTAAAGTTCTTTGTGGCTAATGAATGCCCTGTTTGGCCTTCATTTTGCCTTGAGCTTGTTTTATTTAACAAATATTTTAAAGATTTACTGAGATAGGCATGAAAACAAAACCCCAAGTGTTTTTAAGCCTGCAGCTCTTAGGATCGCCATCATGATAGACCAAAAATAGAGGATGCAGTTGTAATATTGCACTCATTTTTCAATGTGCCCAACATAAACAACATACTGTTTTAGAAAAAAAATCCAAACATTCAAAACAAACATGCAAAAAACTGTGTTACTTCAATGCATTATTATACTCAAAAAGACTTTGGAATTTTGTAAACAATTTACAAGGTATATTTAATAACTTATGACTTAAATAGTTACTAAAATGAAGCCATGTTTTTTTTCTTAAACTATATACATGATTTTCAACTTTTTAAGTGTATTTTTCTTTAGGAAGCTTTAATGATTGGCCCACCACTGATTAATAGATAGTATTAGATGGTAAGCTAAGTAATTTTGAAGGCCTTGAATTTGATTTTTAAAAACTATTTGCTTAGTCATAGTCCATCTTGTTGTGTACCAGGAGGTTTATAAAAATTTCCTTTTAAATTTTTTTGGAAAAAAATGTATATATTCAGGAAATTAGAAAAAAAGAGAGAGAGATAGCCTGTAGGAATCAAAGATGTTTATGGAATAAGTTTTTGCTCCGAAAGAGAGTCAAGAGATGCCAAATAAAAAGATCAACCGACCAGCTAGTTGTGTGACCTTGGGCACAACACGGTGACCTCCCTGATCCAATCTTCTCACCAATAAAATGAGGTCCCTTTTAGGGCTCTAAAATGCTATGATTTGTAAGATGAAACGTTATGCTGAGAGTATCTGAAATCAATATCTCCTTGGTACAGTGTCACAGGACTCCAGAGAAGATAAAGCATACGTACGTTCAGGCGACACGACTGTAGACTCTACCCACACCCCTGCTACCTGAATCCAAAAAAACCAATATAGGAAAGTTGTAGGAAAGTTAGGGTTGGTCTAACACTTTGTTGCTAGGAAACCATTGTTGATGAGCTGTAATCCAAACGTCTGTGTGATTTCATACTGTGGTCTCTGACACAGCAAGCAAAG
The DNA here is from genome assembly GCF_029407905.1 of Bubalus kerabau. NCBI lineage: Eukaryota > Metazoa > Chordata > Mammalia > Artiodactyla > Bovidae > Bubalus > Bubalus kerabau. The sequence continues at coordinate 28,494,687 of NC_073635.1, read as the reverse complement.
CATCCCGAGAAACCGTGGCCTCTGCGGCTGCGTCTTTGTCCTAGACATTAACCCCAACTGGTTCCTTTTTTTTCAATTTTATCCTTAAATGTACCGTTTTTGATCTCTCTCTGTCTTGTCATTCAATTCTAATAGAGACAAGAAGACAGACAGGATTCTGACTGGAGGGAGGTGAATAAAAGTGCATTTTTAAAGGCAGTCAATTATTATAAGACAGTTATTAAAATGTCTGGGTAAATGACCTCACACTGCACTCAGCTTGCAAATCCGCCAGGCAATCTGGCCCTGGGTGTGTGCGGCCCTGAACTGCTGTCTCTGAAATGGAGTTATAGGAATATGTGGACTGGAGTCTCCAACTTCTCAGCCATTCCCACCACACCTGACACCATATCAGGCACACAGTGCTATAGTAAAACATGCTTGGGCAACTTACTAAATAGTTATTATTAGAAAGGCCAAAAAAGAAAAAAAAAAAAATTCTAGAGCCTATGAAGGCTTTTAGGCATTTTGTAGTTTGACTGGAGATAAACATTTGCCATATTTGGAGTATTTACTAAACAGAGAATAAGCTACTTACAGGCTAACACAGTATATTGGTAACTTTTCTTCCATTATTCATTAACTTGTTCATCATAATCGTCCTTACTTGTTATTGGAATTTGCATTCTTTGAAATAAATATTGTCACTAGAATATTACAGTGTTCAAAATGCATATTCATGAACATTCTCCCTGATATAAATTATTCGAGGAATGTTTATAGGGTCCACAGCATCCATTCGATTCTGGTTTTAATTCTCTCTTATGATGCTCGAATATTGTGTTAGAAGGTATCTGCATGATTATTGTTGATACTATGTGCCAGGCACTGATGCTAAATGCTTTATGCTCTGAATACAATGGTTCATTTCATCCTCACAACAACCTCTACAGTGGTACTGTCATCCCTATCTCACACAGGAAGGAACTAATGCTCAGAGAGATTAAATAACGTGTTAAGGCCACACAGTGGAAGCACTATGAGGCAAACCACAGGTTCTGCTCCAATTTTAGTCCTCAGTCATAACTAAATGGGAATAAGTGATACCAACAGAAAAGCTCTTCCAAATCTTTTTGAAAAAAGGTAGGGTTTAAATTATAAATTAAAAAAAGCAACCAAATGAAAGAAAAAATCCACTCACATAATTTCTCCCTATATTTATTCATACCTTAATAGCCATTAAATGCATACGTAATCACTGCAACAGAGAAGCTGAGGTGCAAAAAGAGAGGTGATGGTACTTAAACTGATGAAAGTGAGGATTGTCAGTGAGAAGAAGGAGGAGAAAAGCTGATGCATCAGGCAATATTTTCCTCAAGGTTTTGACTTTCTTCGGAAGGTTCTAGGTGGAGACATTAGGGTTCCAGGCAGGCTGAAGTCTCCAGGAGCTTAGGAAAAGGTGAGGAGCAGAAACAATGAGGGCATCATACTGACAGCATTTTTACAGGACATACACCCAGAGGAAGCACAGAAGCAGGTTTTTCGGGTGTGACCTTGCACCCTCCTGAGACTCTGAGGCAGACATCGCCATCGCCACTTTGGGGACCAGCAGCAGGAAAGCGTGCACGCAGATGGGGACAGGGCCGGGATTCAAACCCTCACAGCCTGAAGCCTGAAGCACTCTTCAGGGAGCCTCAATGCTCCAAGTGGCCCTGCTGCAGTGTTCTAGCCAGGCAACCAGCAAACAAGGAGACTAAGAGAAAATCCTAACTTGAGGGGGCAGAACAGAGAAAGTACACAGAGCTGTAAAATAAATGAGGAGGTTTATCTGACAATCTGTACTATTAATTAAATTTAGCTATCTACCAGCCAAGTACTCTGAGGCTCCATGGTGATTATCAAGCCAGTCAGAATTCCTTATAGCTCTGCTAACTAAGTGTGAGAGGGATTATGCTCTTTTTCCCCCCTTTCAGGGCTGACACAAAAAGAAATTTCTTTAAAGTTGAGGTTTTCATGTTGTTTTTTTCAGTTAGTTACTAGTCCAGAATTATCCCAGAGGTCTCAGGGATTGTTAGAGCTTCTTTTCACTCATATAGGAAAAAAGAAAGAAAGAATTCTTCCTAGGTAGAAGCAAGAGCACAGAAATACTTTTTTCCTGTCCCTTCTTGCCTCAGTCTGGACTTATATTCAATAGACTTAACTCAGTAGAAAAGCCACAGGAATGGGGCAATGAACACAGCCCATACCTAATAACCTGATAAATAAAAAAATGAAAATCAGATGACTTGTGAACCATAAATATACTTCACTTTTCAAAAACAGATTGCTCAAACACAATGCTATTACCTTAAAATCATTTGCTAAATGAACTTTTGTAAATAAATCTTAATTTAAATATGGAGGGCTAGTTAGTATTTCATTTTGGGAATATTCTGCTATGAAATCCAGTTTACGAAGGAGACTAACTTTCTTCACTTTAAAAAAGTGTTTTGACTGAATCTTAATACACAAGAACCACTCCCCCCTCCGATATATGTATCTTGTAAATGTAGATTCTTTTATGGGAAGAGTACATAAAATAGGTTAACGAGCATTTATTTTTAGGTTCGAAGGCGCTTAAACATCATGTTAAGGATTCAGAATGCTACTGCTTTATTATAAATTATAATTTGTATGTTTGTTAGTACAAAACTTTTCAAACTTATAATGGTTTGTTGGTTTGGGGCAGAATATAGGACAAATTTAAAATAGTTAAGAATTAAGATGAAAAGAAAAATGGTTCTCAATTCCCAGATACAGGCTTCTTCAGAGAAAGTGAAAATGAACTTTTTTAAAAATGAGAAATGAATTATAAACTGCTTTTTTTTAAAAAAAATATGTATTATATATACTGTTAGTCATTAAAAAATGACTGTAGAGACTGAGTCACGTTTTTCTGGTGACACAGCCCCCTCTTGTAAAAACATATACACATACCAATATGCTATGTGAGCTGCAATCTTGCAGTAACTTCAAGGAAAAACTTGTTTTTATAAAAGAACTCATATGTTCCCATGCTTCTTCATTTCTTGTGCAAGAACTTGTATGAGATTTGAGTAAATTGTGTTTTATTTATTTTCCTTTGTTCTTCCCTTCTTACTGGAAGAGAACATTATCTGGAGATAATCATGTTCAAGGAGAATAAATCATGACTTAGGAGATGATTTAAGTCAGTGAACAACAATTAAAGTGTCTAATGCGGCCACTACTTTGGATATGGCAACTTAATTTTACTGGGACAACACATTTTATTCTAAGGCATTATATGAACTCACAGCAAAGGGATGTTATTTTAGTAGCCTCCAATTTCATCTTTGCAGATTTAGTCTCTCTCTATCCCAGCTGACTGAACTTGAAGTTGTGTAGTGGTGGAAACATAGAGTGAAAATCCTTGGCCTGTTTCATCAGAGTCCCTGGAGTTTTTGTTTTTCTCTCTGCTTACTACCCCGTAACTCGCCAAATCATTATTCCTATTCACTGAACTATCAGCAAGCCTGTCTGGTGTTCCAGCCACCTGGAGCTGACAAATATTTTCCTACTATGAAGGACGCCATAGCAACCAGGCTTGTGGCATGGATACAAACCAGGCACAATGCTGCTACAATTTAAGGTGAGAAACAGACGTATAGCACCCATATCAGTATTATCCCAAAGAGTGTCTTGAGAACTCCAAATTCTTTTATTTTTTGGGACTAAGTTTTTTAGACACAAGATGGCAAATTACCTTAGCCCTAAGAGAAGGAAGGAAGTAATTAAGATGGCAAAAATCTTATGTTTCAAATCTGTCCATTTCTTACAGCCAATGCCACCTTGGACACATTAATGAACCTCTCTGAACCTTGGTTTTTTCATCTGTAAAATGGAGATAGCAGTCTTGCCTCAAAGGATGGCTGTGAGGATGAAATGAGCTTGTATCTGTACTGTGGTTGGCAGATGAGAACCATATAATAACTAACAGCTTGTGTCACCAGGTTAAGGAGAGGGGCAATGACTCTTTATAGGGCATGAGGGAAATGGTCTCCAAAATAGGATGCAGATGAATATATTAGAAATTTCCATTTGTGTCTATTTTAAATATTTAAGTATTTTTTGATATTTTAAGAAAATTTTATGCCAGGATTCAATATCAGGATTTGATACAAGGCGTTAGGCTTCCCAGGTGGTGCAGTTGTAAAGAATCTGCCTGCCAAGCAGGACATGCAGGATCCATCTCTGGGTTGGGAAGATATTCTGGAGGAGGAAATGGCAATCCACTCCAGTATTCTTGCCTGGAAAATTCCATGGACAGAGGAGCCTGGCGGGTTGCAGTCCCTGGGGTCGCAAAGAGTTGGACCTGACTGAGCGACTGAGCACACAGAGCACACACACCACCGCCCCCTCACTTAAGCTGCAGGTCTGCTAGTGGATTCTGAGGGAGCGCGAGAGTCAGAGTATAGAAGCGGGGCACTGGTCATCATATATCTATGCACATTTCCAGTACTTCCAAGTGTCATGATGTATGGCAGCATACATGTACCTGATTGAGAAAATACGTGGAATACATTGCTTGGTGGTGGTTGTTTAGTTGCTAAGTTGAGTCTGACTCTTGCGACCCCATGGACTGTAGCCTGCCAGGCTCCTCTGTCCATGAGATTTTCCAGGCAAGAATATTGGAGTGGGTTGCCATTTCCTTCTCCAGGGGATCTTCCTGACCCAGAGATCGAACCTGGGTCTCCTGTATTGCAGGCAGATTCTTTACCAACTGAGCTACCAAGGAAGCCCCCTCCACTCTAATAAAGGAATACATTCTGTATGTTTAGAAATGTTCTGTCCTCTCTGTCAGTAAGCACACTCCTCTTCCGTATGTTCAGCATTCAGTACAGCGCTAATCACACAGTAAGTGCTAATATGTGTTTGCCCAACAGATAAACAACCAACAGGTAAGCTAAAAACACTGTTCATCAGTCCTTATATTCACATGCTATAGAGTTCTTTTCCTATTCCTCTCAGCAGCTAGATCAAACTTTGCAACTGATTACGAGTTCCCAGCCCTCATCCCATGCTACTTACTCACTCATGGCTGATTTCACTTCTTCCTTTGATGAGGTCATCCCGACCACCCTACAAAACTGTCTTAACACCAAATACTTGGACCTGAGTCATTTGGTGTAAACCCACGCTCCCCCTCTCCCAAGCCCTCTTTGACCTTTTCCTTATTAGCCAAACCCACCAGTCACAGAGGGATGCTTTTGTTGAAATATCTCCCCCTTTTCCTCCTCCTTCTTCTGTCCAGGACTGGCTCAACTAGACAGTCATCTGAGCACCCCAGACTCACCTGCACCAGAGCCTTGGCCTTTTCTGTTTCCTCATTTGACATGCTCTTGGCTCAGAATCCACATATACTCTCTTCCATTCTCCTTCCTTTGCATCTTCATTTGAGTCCCTTCTTCAAAGAGACTTTCCCCAGCTACCTTTTCAGAAACTTAATCCCTCTTGCTCACATTTATACCATCTTGCCCTATTGTACTCATTTTCCTTATTAATTGCCACTAAGATAAACGTTAATGTTGTTCCCTGTATGTCTTCTCCATTAGAACATAAGCTGCATGAGGGCAGGAAATGTTCTGCTATTTTGCTCACTGATATGTCTCCATAGCCTAAAATTGGGCCTGACGCACAACAGGTCCCTAATTAATATTAGTTGATGGAATGGAGGGATATGGGCTGTGGATGGACCTATACATGGTATCATTGCTTCCTCTCGAATCTACCCTTTTACCAGAACATTCCTCCCAAATTACAAGTTAAAAATCACCTGGTAAAGAGTCTGCCTGCAATGCAGGAAACCCGAGTTTGATCCTTGGGTCAGGAAGAGCCCCTGGAGAAGAAAATGGCAACCCACTCCACTGTTCTTGTCTGGAAAATTCCATGGATAGAGGAACCTGGCAGGCTACAGTCCATGGAGTCACAAAGACTTAGACATGACTGAGCAACAAACACTTGCTCTAAAAATCAGCCTCCTCATAAACTGTCAATAACCATGTGTGACTTAGGAAATAATATCTAAAAGCCTTCAAAGCTCTAACCCCAATTGCCTTTTCAGCCCCATTTCCTGATGCAGCTGTCTCCTCATACCCCCGAAGTCTAGTCATGCTGACCACTCAGGGGAAACCCTGTGTCTATTCTTGAACACGTACAAAACTTTGAAGTGTTCATGTTTTGGGACCTCCCTGAAGGTCCAGTGGCTAAGACTCAGCACTCCCAGTGCAGGGGCCCTGGGTTTGATCCCTGGTCAGAGAACTAGACCCCACATGCCACAGCTGAGAGTTCATGTGCTGCAGCAAAGACCCAGTGCAGCCAAATAACCATAGATACTTAAAAAGTAAAGATAAATATTAAAAATAAAGTCTTCATGTTTTTTGATATATATTCTTTTATCTCTGAATGTCTGTTTTCTATTTTGCCTTAAATTAACATCTCTTGGTGTTTCCTGGCTGTGCTCAAATTCATATTGTCCATGGAGCTCTCTGATTCTTCCAGCTGATTTAAATGTGTGCTCCATAGTGTATCTCCTTATGCCTCTAATTAGTATAAAAGTCATTCTCCCTTGAACTGTGTCCATATTTGCCCCAAAGACGGGACTATAATATCCCTGAGCAGGTGTTACAGGTCTGTCTGCTTCTCAGAGCTCCTCACACTTAGTCGATGATCAATAAATGTTTGTTGAAATGCAATATGCAATGTTACTAGCTATGGATTTTGAGACAAGAGAAATGAAGTAAGATAGGGATTTAGATCCTTTACAGAAGTAATATACCAACACCATATCAGTGAATGTCAGGGTGACTGAAAAGAAAAATAAAATTATAGCTTAAACCAACATGGAGTCGGAGACTTTGGTAGTCAACTCTAAAGCTACACATATCTTATTTCTCTCTGCTGTAATGCCTGGCACGGAGAAGTCACTTAGTTTGGAGTTCGACACTCTGCTGAAAATAAACTGCTTTTCTTTAAACTGAGCGCCCACTATTGTTGTTTAACCATCTTGTGGTTTTATTCAAGTACTTGCAAGACCCAAAGAACAGCAGACAGAATGCCTCCATGTTACATAAGGGTTCTTTTCATGGAATAATTTACGGTTAATTCAAGAGTATCTCATGTGCGTGCTGGGTTTCTCCTCCCCAGACCTGCTCATAACGTGTATAGTGGCTCCCTGGTCAGGCCCAGTACAAACGGTCCAATGTGCAGGATAATAAGCACATGTGGAAAGAACAGTGGTTCTCAGGAGATTGTTCTAAATCATTGTTCTCTTGCAGCAAGTACAGAACCAGTAATTCCAAGAAGCTTTTAGAGCATAATCTTCTCTGAGGCAGTAGAGTGAGCTTAAATTCTAGACCCACAAGCAATAATTCAGACAGCATCCAGCTGTCTTTTGAAGACTGTAGAGTAACGGGCCTCCCAGAGGCTCCTGTGCAGAGGCTGAAGGGGAAGGGCACTACTGCCTTGAACTAACTCCCTCCCCTCTGGCTTGCTGGCTGCACTCACGCCCTTCCTTGGTATTCTGTCAGAGCTTCCTGCGCTGGGGATTTCAGCAGCTGGCTCTCTCACAGGCCTCTAGCTCAGGCAACCAGTCTGGCTCGACTCAGGCTACAAAACTGACCACCTTCACTTGGCGTTCGAAAGCTGCCACCAAGGTGTAAACTGCCATGCCGGGTTGTAGGCTACCACACCAAACTACCCTGGGAAGGCGCTTCTCCTCACTCTCACAGCTTAACTAAGAAGGAAGCCACTTCAAGGAGCTTTCCTGATTATGAAGATTCAGATTTCCTCCAGGATGAGCCTTCTCCACTTTTCCCTGCTCCCTCCACCCATGACCTGATGCTCTGACATTTACTCCTGGGCTGGTTGTGGCCCATGTGGGGATTTATTCGCCTGTTTATCAACTGGGTTTGTATTCATTTTTGAAGTTGGCATTCCTTCACTGTTTACACAGGGAGTGCTCTGAAGCAGGGATTGCTTTACTTGGTGGGCAGTATGCCCAACAGGACCATTTAGAAATGTCTTTAAAGAAGGCATACGCTTTTCTGCCCTTTTTAAGACAAGGAGGCCAGGCCCGCTGGGGAAATGTCCTGCCCATCAGCAGTTCTTTGCTCCAGCCTCTTTACCAAGAGCTTCAGGGAAGGGCATCACGAGTAGGGGTCCATTTCAAGGATTATTCTAAGAAGTGAAAAAAAAAAAAACCCTCCCTCTTGAACAAAGAGGTGAGTGATGGACAGTAGATCTCAGCAGTGAGGCCCCCAATCAGTTTATTGCTGAAGCTGTAAAACTTCTAAGTCAGTTCAGGGTTCAACTGACTATAGGGCCCTGATTTGAGAGGAGATTATTTCCTGTATTCCTGTGGTTTATCCTGATATAACTTGCAGAAACTATTATGATAAAATGGCTTTACTTCTGCCAGTTATTCCATGTAAAAGGAGATTAAATGAGGGATTATAAAAGGCTTCCACAATTTACATAGTTTTCTTCATAGTCATTTAACACGTAGATTCAAGTTTTCCCTTTTTAACTGTTTTTTAACTTCAGTTCAAGAAAAAAAGTTAAACCAGTTAGAATTTCCATCTCTCTCAGTGACAGTCTACTTCTTAATGAAAACAGATAAGACAGGACTTTTAGGCCTCTCTTGATGCTAAGATTATTATTTCTTTACAGAGTTTTAAAACTGGCCTCAGAGATTACCTTATTTTCAATCATTTCTAAATTAAAGAAACAAGGGAGAAGAGTAAAATTATAAGCCTGGTAAGAAGTTGTAAGCATAAGGCAATGGCACCCCACTCCAGTACTCTTGCCTGGAAAATCCCATGGATGGAGGAGCCTGGTAGGCTGCAGTCCATGGGGTTGCTAAGAGTCGGGCACGACTGAGCCACTTCACTTTCACTTTTCACTTTCATGCATTGGAGAAGGAAATGGCAACCCACTCCAGTGTTCTTGCCTGGAGAGTCCCAGGGACAGAGGAGCCTAGTGGGTTGCCGTCTATGGGGTAGCACAGAGTCGGACAGGACTGAAGTGACTTAGCAGCAGCAGCAGCAAGAAGTTGTAAACTTGATGGCTTCAAGTATATTCCTGGTTCTTTGCAAAGAGTATAAAAAAGGCAGCATTGAAGTTAATACAATTATATATAATTGATCAGGTAGACTGTGGATCATTAAAAACTTTATTATGATTATTAAGATAATGCTAGTGTCAATTGATTTGCCATTTTTCATATTATTTATGAATAATATCATGCTGTCTTTGGAAAGCTTTAGCTACTGTGTTTGTTTTTTTTAAATCACTTCCTTAAGATAACTTCCTAGAAGGGGATTTACTGGGTAAGAAGGTCTTGATAAATGCAGCCAAACTGCTTCTCAAAAAGATGACTATATTTTTCTTTTTAAAACATATCCGCTAAGTCACTTCAGTCGTCTCCGACTCTGTGTGACCCCATAGACGGCAGCCCACCAGGCTCCCCCGTCCCTGGGATTCTCCAGGCAAGAACATTGGAGTGGGTTGCCATTTCCTTCTCCAATGCGTGAAAGTGAAGTCGCTCAGTCATGTCCGACCCTCAGCGACCCCATGGATTGCAGCCCACCGGGCTCTTCTGTCCATGGGGTTTTCCAGGCCGGAGTACTGGAATGGGGTGCCATTGCCTTCTCCGTTTAAAACATATCTAGTCACAAATAAATCAAGGTTCTCTCCTAATAGAGAGAATTGATTGATAGCTTTAATTTTTAGTTATGTGCTGTGTGCTTAGTCATGTCTGACTCTTTGCAACCCCATGGACCATAGCCCACCAGGCTCCTTTGTCTATGGAATTTTTCAGGCAAGAATACTGGAGTGGGTTGCCATTTTCTACTCCACTGGATCTTCCTGACCCAGGGATGGAACTCACATGTCTTGCATCTCCTGTATTGGCAGGCAGATTTTTTACCACTACGCTCCCTGGAAAGCCCTGTTTTTTAGTTAGCTAAGTGCAGTTAGTAAGATTCAGGTAGGACTAACTCGGTTAACGGTTTGTCTACTGGTGATGACAGACACCAGACTACAACAGGCTATATGCTATCACACTGTAATGAGTACCCACAGATGGGTACTCAGACTCCATCCTGAAGGGTGTGTGATGATAGTGTACCATGAATGAGACAGTATCTTCAGAAAGATACCAAAAGATTGACTCGTTCATTCATTCCACAGACATTCTTTGATCACCAGCCACTTATAAGAAGAGTGCCCAGAAGGATGGTTTTGTTTGGAGTGTGGTGGTATTGGCAGCTGAGATTGGAAGGTCTGACTTCTGATGCCGTTTGCACTATCCTAACTTGCTCTCATGTTTATCACTTCAAATAAAATGGCTTAAAATGAAAACACACTAAGGGTTCCTCTCTTTTAATATTTTATATGTTGTTGTTTAGTTGCTAAATTGTGTTCGACTCTTTGTGACCCCTGTATATCACAGCCTGCCAGGCTCTTCTGCCACGGAATTCTCTAGGCAAGAATACTAGAATGGGTAGCCATTCCCTTTTCCAGGGGATCTTCCTGACCCAGGGATCGAACCTGGGTCTCCTGCATTGCAGGCAGATTCTTTACCATCTGAGCCACCATTTATATGCATATATATATATATGTTAGAAAATATTAGGTAACCTAGTTTGCACTATCATTCATTTCCTTGTATCAGGAATTTTAAAAATTATATATATTTAAGCATACTAGACCAAAGCAGCATTGCACCAATCTTAACCCAACTTCTACAACTTCAACCTGTTTGGGAGAATGCCTGGTATTTCACAATGCCAGAAACTGTAATGAGAAAATCAAAGGATAATTCCACATAAAGAAAAAAGATCAGTACAAGTATCTTCAAGAGTAGGCTGTTGCAAACAAAAGTACTACTGTGTAAAATTACAGAATCTTCTTTCCAGTGACCCAGAATTTTTTAGCTTTTTCAGTCTAAGGAAACAGGCAACTTCATAAATGACATATATACTAAAAAGTAACAGAACAAGACACATTATTAATATCTTGCTGACATTTAAAGTGTCTCTGGAAATCATAGATGGCTAGAATTATTCACTGTATTTTTAAGCAGTGAAACAGATTTCTTAAAAGGTTAGCTATCTTTCTTAAGATCACTAAAGTAGCAGCATAAGGGTAGTGGCTGAAATCCAAGACTTCTGACTGTTACCTTGGTCCTTGCAATAAATTAAAAATGTCTTCACCCAGTCTGACATGGGTATTGTTAGAAACTGGCAAATATTCTTTCACAAGTTAGAAAAAGATCTGGATGCTACCCTGTTACAAGTCAGCATATGTCAGCACATGTGAACTTAGCTCTCCAGAAAATACTGGCTGGCAAGCTGATATCCTCACACACGGATACGAGTCTATGTATCACTAAGAGTATGTTCCAGAATTTCAGAAAGACTGTCTTGCACACATCTCTAAAATTTCACTGCCTAAGCTGCGATGAGCCTAAGGAGAACTGTGTCTACTGGTATTTTCTTTCTCTTACTCCTCAAATCTAATATGAAATAGGTTAAACTTCTGAAAAGACAGTAAGACAAATGTTCAACTTTCAGTTTCTGACTCCCCGCAATGAGAAAAGACATCAATGTGGCATTTATTATGAAACGGGTGGAAAGGGCCCTGTAGAAACCATATGGTTGCTCGTAATGGCACAATCTCATTCAAAGGTGCCGGGACACTAATGAGATCAGGATGTCAGGAAAAGCAGAAATAGATCAATACTTCTCCCCCACTTGTGGTCGCCCCACCATCAGTCACTGTGCTTGCCCTATGTAAATGAAATCAATCAGCAAGGATTTCTGTAAAATGCATGAAGCAGTTGTCTTCTGGACTCTCCCATAAGATAAATGATTCCAGACGTTGGACTGCAGCCATGTTCCCACACATGCTACAAAGTTCTGACATCCATATTGGGCCATAACACTGAGTGGTTTTGCGAGTTTACAGCCAGTGCTTCCACTTCTGGTTTGGACTAGACAGTTGGCTAACGCTAAGGCAAAATAAGCCCCTTTTGCCTGTGTGAATTGTAAGAGAACTGCCTTTTTCTAATACAGGGGCTCCTGTGATCCGCCTCAAAACTTCTAGCTATTGCTCATATAAGCTTATGATTCCAAAGCACTGCTGTAGACCTGTCCGGAACTACACAAATCTCAGCGTAACAAAACATATGACATGTGACATCAAATGCAGACTACTTAGATATAACATACAACAACACAAACAGCACAAGTCCAACTTTGTTCTAAAACTAACACCTTTGAAAATGTATTAAACACACACAGCAGGATTGTTTTACATGGCAGCTTATAAAGAAGATTAAGAAGCAGCCTCCTTTAAAAACTACATCAACACAATAACGTTATTAGGAAGGGCACGTAGAAGTTTAGATCACATTTATGACTATTTATGCAACTGATCCCAGGGAAGTAAAGATCCAATAGACAGCATTTTCTGTCAGCCTCTTAAATCTGAGAGATGGGTACTTTCTCACTAAATTACCTTTAAGGAAAGATTCCGGTAATTTAGCCCATAGTTCAAAAAAATAAGACAGTTCTGATATCAATATCTCTAGTCTATCTGAGATAAAAGCAATTCTCTGAGGTTAAATAGAGTAAATAAGTATCTTCCTGTAACTTTCCAATTCACTTTAAAGTGAATAATCAAAATGAGACACTGATTTCCATTTTAAATCAAGTTCTTGTTAAACAAGATTGTCTTTCTAGATATCAAGTATACTACAAAGAAAACTTTATGTATCAATAACAAAAACTCCCAGTACAGCTAGGAAGTAACTGCTGTCTTACCCACCGCCAGGACCTCTTCTATGAAATACAGGCTCACTTTGTTTAAAACGTCCTTAAGGCTGTGCTGTACCTTTGAAACAAAACCACTCTCTTCTTCATTTTCTGCCTTCTTGAAAATCGCTTCTCCGAAACTGACAGATGGTGCGTCTGTCACTGAGTGTTTCCTCTTCGTTATCTCTGCCAGCTAATATTTCCCCTGTGCTTAGCTGTTGACTGTGAGACTGTGTTCCACATCATTCTAGCCTGATCAATGGTGTGCCTGGTTTGAGGTTGGTTTTGGCCCCGCCTCCAGCTCTAAGAGGAAAAAAAACCCCGAAAACTCACAGCTGGATTTCCTATAAATCCTCTCCTTCCAATCTGGCTCTGTAGCTATGGCACATACTAGAGGGAAAAGCTGCCAGTCACAAACCAAGAGGGGCGATCCTTGCCTGAGGTCCCCTCGTGCCAGTGCCTAGTGTGTAGGTTATATAACAAACCCCATGGTTAGCTGACCTGAAACTTCACAGGGCAGGAGGAAGCATTTTCACCAGGCTTAGGTTTTTCCATGCCTAGTGAGTCTCAAAAGAAGATGCCTGTGACTGAAACACACACACACACACACACACACACACACACACACACACACGTATGCACATGACCGAATATTTTTTAACGTGTTAAAATTATGAAAACTGATTCCAAGGAGAAAATGGAAAAAAATCCAAATAAAAGAGTATCAGATTGGTGTGCTTGCACTTTTCTATCCTAAAACAGAGGTCATCATTCACATTTAGATGACACTGTAGCCCCTGAGAGACAGGATCTGCTGGTACTCATACTACCAATGAATTCGGTGAGTCAAGAGAAGGCATGGGCTGCATTTCAGGTTCGAGAGAGAGAGAAACTGCTCTCCCAAGTATAGCTGACCATATAACACCAGTCTGCTCTGTAATCACTAGGGCATAGGGCGCACTTTCAGGTTTACATACTCTGCACAGTCCACAGTAGTCAAACCTGATCAGATAGAAAGGCTAAATGTCTATTGCAAATGGCCTCATGAGTGCTGTTAAAATAAGGCTAAGGATTTGAAGACTGCACCAGGACCCAGAGTCAGAAGACCTGGATTCAAGTCACAGTGGCTTGGACAGTGGCCCCAAACAAAAAAGGCACAGGGTAAAGATCCAGAGACCAGACAGGTGATTTCAAAATTAAAATAAGATGATAAAATATGCTGTTGTTACTATTTCAACTTTTGTATTGTTCTTTTCAACAACAGAGAGAATATTAAATACTATTAATATTGAATCTGGCAAAGGATGGTACCAAACAAAACACCACTGCCTGTGGTAAGGAAAGGTAAAGATAAAAAGATTCTGGGAATAACATTCAGGATACCAAGTGCAGGCTGAGGATAACAATAATTCAGATTTTGAATATCTGAACTCTATAGTGAGGGCAGACGTGGTAAGCATAGGTCAGAATGGGGTTGAGTATTAAGTCTGAAACCTTAGTTGTCCTTCTGCATTTTCACAAAAGAATCTGGGAACCATCACGTCTCATCAGTCTTTGAGTCCCTTAAGAGCAGGGATATACACAATTGGTGTTCACTGAGTATGTGAATGAGTGAGAAACTGAATTAGATAAGAGCCACTCACTGTAAACGAGGAATTGCAGATGATAGTGAGAAACCCAGCTTGCAGTTGGAAAATCAGTTTCTTCAAGGCTGAGACTCCATGTGTGTCCTTCCAGTACTGTCAAATATGAGGTTGGGATTTGTGGGGAAAGCAGCTTTCTGGGTCACTCAAAAGAGAGGATCTTTGCTTGTGGACCACTGATCCGATCCAGCCTTTTACACTCACCCCTAACCATCTCCCCTTCCTCATTTCTTCCCATAAGAATGCCATCTGCTGACATGAGTGTGAGTCAAGAACCAGGATGTTTACAAACATCCCTTTAATGAAAGTACGTGGATTGTTAGAGTAAATTCTTCCTAATAGGGGATGGAAGTCCTTGTTGGCTGTGGCTGGCAAGAAGTAAGCTTTCCAAATCCAGAGGAACTCTGCTCTGTGTGGGCTGTGTCAGGCGCAGCTGTGGACCCACCAGGGGCAAGGAAAGGCAGATGCGTTGGGTTCCTACTCCTACTCGGCCTGCCTCCCACTGCCAGTGTGTTTTTGAGTTCTTGACCGAATGCACTGGAAAGTTAACCTACTTTGATAATGGCTTCAGGTGTTTGATCTCTTTCCCACAAGCTGAAAGATTAGATTAATTTGGGGTAAGAGAATTTACTGAGTGTGAAGGTTTAACCTAATGAATCCTTTTGCACATCTATGATATGCAAGGCATTCTAGGAGGCTTTCAGCAGATACATGCTTGCAGCAGCAGGTTTACCAGGGGCAACAGGAAAGATTACAATCCAAAAGAGGATATGAGAACAGCAGGGGAGGGAGAGTGCAGCTGGGGCGCAAGGGGGAGAGAGCACATCGTTTTGGGAGTGGGGGGTGGGAGAAGCATAAAACACGACTGGGGTGGTAGCATTCAAGTTTGGGGAGGATCTGCGTGGGCAGAGATGAAGGAGGACATGTGAAAGACGAGGGCTCTCCTGCAGGAAAGAATGAGCCCAAAGGCACAGAGGCAGGGACAGAGCAAGCTCCGGAAATGGTGAACCATCTGCTTCTGCTGAAGCACAGAAAACATATGGGAGAATCACGGGGGTATGAGACTCCCAAGGCAAGGAGGAACCATGCTGTGGTGTGGTCTTGAGCATCGGGAGGGGGCGTGGCGAGTTTATACTAAGTTCAACCAGCAGTCCTGAGCCTTTGGAGATCTTTGAGCATTGTGTAACATAATCTGAGCAGTGAAATCAAGAAACGCTATTTAGGACACCTGGAGTAACAGGCAAATTTGGCCTTGGAATACGGAATGAAGCAGGGCAAAGACTAATAGAGTTTTGCCAAGAAAATGCACTGGTCATAACAAACACCCTCTTCCAACAACACAAGAGAAGACTCTATACATGGACATCACCAGATGGTCAACACCGAAATCAGACTGATTATATTCTTTGCAGCCAAAGATGGAGAAGTTCTATACAGTCAGCAAAAACAAGACCAGGAGCTGACTGTGGCTCAGACCATGAACTCCTTATTGCCAAATTCAGACTTAAATTGAAGAAAGTAGGGAAAACCACTAGACCATTCAGGTATGACCCAAATCAAATCCCTTATGATTATACAGTGGAAGTGAAAAATAGATTTAAGGGCCTAGATCTGATAGATAGAGTGCCTGATGAGCTATGGAATGAGGTTTGTGACATAGTACAGGAGACAGTGATCAAGACCATCCCCATGGAAAAGAAATGCAAAAAAGCAAAATGGCTGTCTGGGGAGGCCTTACAAATAGCTGTGAAAAGAAGAGAAGCGAAAAGCAAAGGAGAAAAGGAAAGATAAAAGCATCTGAATGCAGAGTTTCAAAGAATAGCAAGAAGAGATAAGAAAGCCTTCTTCAGCGATCAATGCAAAGAAATAGAGGAAAACAACAGAATGGGAAAGACTAGAGATCTCTTCAAGAAAATTAGAGATACCAAACGAACATTTCATGCAAAGATGGGCTCGATAAAGGACAGAAATGGTATGGACCTAACAGAAGCAGAAGATATTAAGAAGAGATGGCAAGGATACACAGAAGAACTGTACAAAAAAGATCTTCACGACCCAGATAATCAGGATGGTGTGATCACTGACCTAGAGCCAGACATCCTGGAATGTGAAGTCAAGTGGGCCTTAGAAAGCATCACTACGAACAAAGCTAGTGGAGGTGATGGAATTCCAGTGGAGCTATTTCGAATCCTAAAAGATGATGCTGTGAAAGTGCTGCACTCAATATGCCAGCAAAGTTGGAAAACTCAGCAGTGGCCACAGGACTGGAAAAGGTCAGTTTTCATTCCAATCCCAAAGAAAGGCAATACCAAAGAATGCTCAAACTACTGCACAATTGCATTCATCTCACACGCTAGTAAAGTAATGCTTAAAATTCTCCAAGCCAGGCTTCAGCAATATGTGAACCGTGAACTTCCTGATGTTCAAGCTGGTTTTAGAAAAGGCAGAGGAACCAGAGATCAAATTGCCAACATCCACTGGATCATGGAAAAAGCAAGAGAGTTCCAGAAAAACATCTATTTCTGCTTTATTGACTATGCCAAAGCCTTTGACTGTGTGGATCACAATAAACTGTGGAAAATTCTGAAAGAGATGGGAATACCAGACCACCTGGCCTGCCTCTTGAGAAACCTATATGCAGGTCAGGAAGCAACAGTTAGAACTGGACATGGAACAACAGACTGGTTCCAAATAGGAAAAGGAGTACGTCAAGGCTGTATATTGTCACCCTGCTTATTTAACTTATATGCAGAGTACATCATGAGAAATGCTGGACTGGAAGAAACACAAGCTGGAATCAAGATTGCTGGGAGAAATATCAATAACCTCAGATATGCAGATGACACCACCTTTATGGCAGAAAGTGAAGAGGAACTAAAAAGCCTCTTGATGAAGGTGAAAGTGGAGAGTGAAAAAGTTGGCTTAAAGCTCAACATTCAGAAAACGAAGATCATGGCATCCGGTCCCATCACTTCATAGGAAATAGATGAGGAAACAGTGGAAACAGTGTCAGACTTTATTTTTCTGGGTTCCAAAATCACCGCAGATGGTGACTGCAGCCATGAAATTAAAAGACGCTTACTCCTTGAAAGAAAAGTTATGACCAACCTAGATAGCATATTCAAAAGCAGAGACATTACTTTGTCAACAAAGGTCCATCTAGTCAAGGCTATGGTTTTTCCTGTGGTCATGTATGGATGTGAGAGTTGGACTGTGAAGAAGGCTGAGCGCCGAAGAATTGATGCTTTTGAACTGTGGTGCTGGAGAAGACTCTTTAGAGTCCCTTGGACTACAAGGAGAGCCAACCAGTCCATTCTGAAGGAGATCAGCTCTGGGATTTCTTTGGAAGGACTGATGCTAAAGCTGAAACTCCAGTACTTTGGCCACCTCATGCGAAGAGTTGACTCATTGAAAAAGACTCTGATGCTGGGAGGGATTAGGGGCAGGAGGAGAAGGGGACGACAGAGGATGAGATGGCTGGATGGCATCACCGACTCAATGGGCGTGAGTCTCAGTAATCTCCAGGAGTTGGTGATGGACAGGGAGGCCTGGCGTGCTGCGATTCATGGGGTCGCAAAGAGTCGGACACGACTGAGCGACTGATCTGATCTGATAAAGGAGAGAGTGAGGCTTCTCCAGTGGCTCAGCAGTAAAGAATCTGCCTTCAATGCCGAGATGCAGGTTCAGTCCCTGGGTTGGGAAGATCCCCTGGAGGAGGGCATGGCAACCCAATCCAGTATTCTTGCCCAGAGAATCTCATGGACAGAGGAGCCTGGTGGGCTACAGTCCATAGAGTCACAAAGAGTTGGACACGACTGAAGCGACTGAGCATGCACACACGCATACAGGAGAGAGTAGGCAGACTGAAACACTTAGGGGGCTATTGTAATAATTTAAGCGACAGGTCATAAAGACTCAAATTTGAAGGATGAGGGTAAAAAAGGAACGGTTCTATAGGCAGTTGCATAGCTAAGAGAGTCAAAGGAGATAAGTCAAAGAAAATACTACCTTGAGGGACTTCCCTGGAAGTCCAGTGGTTAAGACTCCACGTTCTCAGTGTAGGGGGCATGGGTTCAATCCCTAGCTGGAGAAATGAGGTCCCTGAATGTTGAACAGTGAGATAAAAAAAAAAAATACTACCTTGAGAAATTTTTTTTCTGGAGATATTTGCAGGCATGTGTAAACAAACAAACAAACAAAAAACACAACTTTTAATTTCAGTAATATTTGTAATCACCAAAGATTGCAAACTACCTAAACGCCCACCATCAGGGACCTTACAAATAAATTAAGGTACCTTCATACAATGAAATTCTATATGCAGACATCTAAAATATACATGAGGCACCACCTGCAAGGCAGGAGGCCCCGGTTCGATTCCTGGGTTGGGAAGATCCCCTAGAGAAGGAATAGGCTACCCACTCCAGTATTCTTGGGCTTCCCTGGTGGCTCAGATGGTAAAGAATCTGCCTGCAATTTGGGAGACCTGGGTTTGATCCCTGGATTGGGAAGATCCCCTGGAGGAGGGCATGGCAACCCATTCCAGTATACTAACTTTGACAATCCCCATGGACGGAAGAGGAGCCTGATGGGCTACAGTCCATGGGGTAGCAAAAAGTTGGATGTGACTGAGCATGTACACGCACCAGGAAGCTGAGGCAGAGTCCGGGTATAGGCACCAGACTGCCAGTGGTTAAGGATTATGTGTAGAAGAGAAGTTATAGGCAGGGAGTAAATTTATGTCAAAGAAAGAAAAATACTGAGGAGTGGAATGAGCACTAGGTGGGACTCAGGATTTGAATTTTGCTTTCAGATTGGCACCTGTCTTCCCCAGAACCAGGTCAGCCTAGGCACTGTATGACCTAGCCACATGTATGTGTGAGTTCTGCCCACAACCATCAACTGGAAGATGCCAGAAACCTGTCTAATCCAACTCTGCCTATGTTCATGGTCAAAAGACCAATAGCCATGTGTCCCAGGTAAATTAGTACTTAAAAAGGAACACTGTCCATGTTTGGGACAAAAATGCTTTTAAGGATCAAACCAGGTGGCATCGTAAAGGGCATGACATCTGAAGCTTCCCATTTTTATCAAAATTCTAGGCATAGGAAGTCATCTACGTATCACAAGTAATTTCCATGCCCAAGTGTAAGTACAATGCAAGTTCATGTAGGAAGAACAGCAATAATAATTAGGCCTGATCTGCTGGCCCTCAGTTTTGTAATTCTTAAGCTGGGGACTAATACTTCAATCATCAATTCCTTTCTTTTCAACAATAGGACATCTTTAGTGATCACATAGGAAAAATAAAGTCTAGCCTCACAGGAGGGGTGTGGAACTTCAACAGCAAACCCTGGGGGTCTATGGCTGCTGTGTGTTGTTAGAAAGGCATTGATCCAAAAGGTAATGGATATGACTCCTTGGGGATGTTGTTTTCTTCGGTGTACAGAGCCAGGACAGACAATTAAACATTTCTCATCAGCTCTGTAGAGAGGAAAACACACCGAGGAAATGGGGACATGACAGAGGAACACAGCACATCAATTGAAGAGCCTTTCCAACTTAATGTGTAGACAATTTGCCTTGTGTGCAGAATTTGTGCAAAGCAAATTGTAGGATTTCGCAGCTGGTGAGGGCAGTATGGCTTCGTGAATTAGAGTATGTTCTGTCTTTCATGCAGCGAAACAAATTACTTTATGTCCCAAATGCTTGGGTTTTAATCTTGCCAGGTAGAAGCAGCATGAGGAAGGACAAGTGACTTGAGATTTCTCCTTGTTCAATGGATAACAGTAACGCAACTCTTAGGGGTGCTGTGAAGATCAAGTGGGTTAATACATGTAAAATGCTGGTATAAGAGCATGGAGCATGGTATAAGCTTTCAATAGGTGTTATCTATCATTCCAGAGGGAGAAAGTAAAATTATACGTGATTACGACTACACTTAAAAGGCTGATTCTGACTAATTGCAATTCAAGTAACAGAACCCTCTGTAAGAAGAGCTAATTGCAGTACTCATCCGTAATGTACTTTAAAACACTTGAGCATATAGGGTTGGTGCTATTAATACATGTGTGTTGTTTAGGTTAAGTTAAAACCCAGGTGCTGTCAGCATCAGACAAAGCATTCAGAGTCTGAGACAATCTAGCTGGCCTTCTGACAAGGGAGCCTGAACTTCAGAATTGGCTGTTACAACTCCTCCTTTGTAACCATCTCCACATCAACAATCCCCAAGTAGCATTCTGAGAGTCAAAAATGGGTTTCAATTGGTGAAAATTGTTACACTGACTAGCATGCTTGGTGGGATTAAAGTGTCCAAGAAATATATGTTGATATTTCAGTGTAAAAACCCAGTAAGACCTTGATCTGAACCTCTGTTAATAATGCCCCAGTCTAAAGCCCTAAATAGGCCTAGACCTGTAATCAGTATGATTTGGTTGTAAGGTTTTGGAAAGAGTAGTAGTTGATCCTTTTTTAATTCAAAACTTGCTTCTTTGACCACCCTTGTTTACCAAAAAGGACCTAAGAATTGTGCATGATCAATCTGATAATCTTAGTTCACGTCCAGAACCATCACTTCTAGAAGATTCTGCTTGCCTGATGCAGGCTATAAGGGTGAGACAACCTGTTTTTGGAATCTGGGTGTTTGCCTCAAGCTTCTTTTGACTCTTTTATGTAAGGCTGTGGTTGAAGCATCTAAAAGGAAAGTGAAGAAGAGCTGGAACTTCTTGAAACTTGTACACAGGTTACATAAATCGATTTATGTTGGGAGGGGTGTGTTTGCTTGTTAATAAAAGTCAATATATCTGACAGAATTTGGTCCTACATTGGATTATCAATATGACTCAGTTGTGACTTTGGGGGAGAGTAGTTGAGACCTTCTTTTGCCTCAAAAGTTCTTCTTTGACTACTATTATCTGGCAAAAAAAATCTAAGAGTTGTGCAGGACCAATCTGATAATTTTTGTTTACTAATAAAGATGGTACAGAGCTCGGAACCCATAAGGCATTTAAGAATACCAGCAAAAGTTCAAAGTTTGCTTGACTCAAGAGCCTAGGACAAAGATGCTTCTTTTGATCATATTTGCTTTAGATATTGAATTCTAAGTAATCCACCAATTTCTTAGCAAAAAGAAACTAGGAAAAAACACGTCAGAAATGTACTACTCATTATTTGCTTTATGCTATGAATATAATTATAAGTATGAAGTCTTATAGTATAGGTTCTCATCCTGTTAGTATATAGGTTCATTCACCATTAATAAATTTTTATTATCTTCACAAAGTAAAATCAAAGACTATAATACATTCTGCCGCTGCTGCTAAGTTGCTTCAGTCGTGACTGACTCTGTGCAATCCCATAGATGGCAGCCCAACAGGCTCCCCCGTCCCTGGGATTCTCCGGGCAAGAACACTGGAGTGGATTGCCATTTCCTTCTCCAATGCATGAAAGTGAAAAGTGAAAGTGAAGTCGCTCAGTCATGTCTGACTCTTCACGATCCCATGGACTGCAGCCCACCAGGCTCCCCTGTCCCTGGGATTTTCCAGGAGTGGGGTGCCATCACCTTCTCCAATAATACATTGGTGCCATCACCTTCTCCAATAATACATTCTAATAACTGATAAATATAACCTATAGATATTTTCTTTAAAATATTTTAATTACATCAAATAATGCTCATTGTAAAGTTTTAAACAATAGTCCCCTTTTTATCCACAACTCCTAATTCTACTTCCCTTCCTAGAGCTAATCACTATGAACAGCTTAGTGTCTATTTTCTGAACTTTATATATATATATGTAATATATACATATAACTTTTTATGTATATATAATATATACATGGGCTTCCCAGGTGGTGCAATGGTAAAAGAATCCACCTGCCAATGCAGGAGATGCAAGAGATGAGGGTTTGATCACTGGGTTGGGAAGACCCCCTGGAGGAGGAAAATGGCAACCCACTCCAATATTCTTGCCTGGGAAATCCCAGGGACAGAGGAGCCTGGAGGGCTACAGACCATGGGGTCGCAAACAGATGGCCATGACTGACTACACATACACACAATATGTATACACACATATTTTATATGTGTAAAACACACACACATTGCTACATATATGTACATACATCCATGTTGTACACCCATTAGATAATTATTTTTACATAAATAGAATCATATTATATGTATTATCCAAAGACTTATTTTGTTCACTTAGCAGTCTTAAAGATGTTCAAATGAACAAATGTAAAAGCTACTAGCTTAACCCAGTGGAATCCCAGTGACTATTTAGTCAAAATCTGGTACCAGGAAAGCAAGAACAAAGAAGTCACGTTGCTCTAGAATGGAGTCAGAAACACACCTGTACTTTTCTAGACAGGTCATTTGTCAGATCTGTCCATTCTGTTCGTTTCCAATAACTTTAAACCCTGGACAGTATGGAAGAACAGATGGATGAATGATTGACAACACAAAACTCACATAAATAAAAAATTAATTGAGTGGACTAATGGATAAAGAAATTGTGGTATGTGTATACAATGGACTATTACTCAGCCATAAAAAAGAACATATGAGTCAGTCCTAATGAGGTAGATGAACCTAAAGCCTGTTATACAGAATGAAGTAAGTCAGAAAGAGAAAAACAAATACCATATATTAACACATATATATGGAATCTAGAAAGATGGTACTGATGAGCCTATTTGCAGGGCAGCAGTAGAGATGCGGACAGAGAGAACAAACTTGTGGCCTCAGTGGGGGAGGATGGGATGACTTGAGAGAGTAGCATGGAAACATATCAATTACCATATGTAAAATGGATAGCCAGTGGAAATTTGTTCTATGACTCAGGGAATTCAAACCAGGGCTCTGTGAGAACCTAGAGGTATGGGATGGAGTGGGACAGAGGTTTAAGAGGGAGGGGACATGCATATGCCTATGGCTGATTCATGTTGATATATGGCAGAAACCAGCACAATATTGTAAAGTAATTATCCTCCAATTTAAAAAAAATACAATAATTAAAAAAATTAATTGAGTGGAATTTGGTTCCTGTACTTGCTGTAGGTGACAGACTATCCCTCTAGCATGCCCACAGGTATCTGGAGTCTGTCTGCTTTTTTTATACCCCATTTTAAGCAGAAAATAAATACCACCTTCTATGGTTGAGTTTCTTTTACTTACGGCACTGAAAATGTTGCGCTTTCAGATTCGGATACTGAGTTGCTTGGGCGCGTGTGCCTTGGGAGCACAGGCAAGCAGCGACGTGTGCTAGTTTGCAGGGGTCCTGCAGTCAGGCACAGGCGGGAGCAGGTGTGCACAAAGAGGGCTCTGTGACTACCCGCAGCCTCTGGGGTCATGGAACCCATTTTCAAGTTGCAACTTGTGGTTTTCACGTTCTCAGGATACTGTGTGTGCCTCCAACACAATTTCAGTAGCAAACATTCCAGGTAATGTTGAAAACCAAACAAGCTCAAGTTTATATTATGCCCTAAAAACAAACTCTCCCCAAATCCCTTTTCTAGCATTTAACATCCCTAAAGCTCTGTTTGGAGAAAGAAATGGCAACCCACTTCAGTATTCTTGCCTGGAGAATCCCATGGACAGAGGAGCCTGGAGGGCTACAGTCCATGGGTCCCCAAGTGTTGGATGTTACTGAGCGACTAACACACAAACAGGTTTAAAAAAACACAAAACTATCATATAATTTCTACTACATTTAATCCCTCTTCTTTTTCTGGTGAAAAGTTACTTTTCATTACAAAATTACAAATTTTCTCTTTGTTTTTAGTACATATTGTTTAACATGGAAAGTTCTGCGAAGCCTGTTATGTTTTCAGGTAGAGGCAGCCTACTATAATATATTCACAGTTTGAAGTAAATCAAGGTAACTGGCTTGAGCACTTGGATTACTGATTGGTTTTTTTCTTAACTTTCTTTATCTGAAAAGATTACATAAGAAAAGTCTGAGGCACATAGGCAGCAGGAGGGCTCTGAATACTGAAGGAGCAATGACAGCTGTACATGGAATTCAAATGGTAAGAACTTAATTCCACATCAGGTACAGTTTAAAAATGTCAGCACTGCCTTATCTATGTGATGCTCCACTGTACGTGTAGGATTTCTACTTCAATCCTTGTAAAATTCCAAGTGATAAACTTCTGGTTTATATTACACAGAGGAAAAAAAAGAGTAATAGAGGCAAAGCTTGTCATAAAAAGTTAGCTGTACATTGAGAAGTCCTACTGAAAATGGAGAAAATAAAATCATGCAAGAATAATTGGGTTCACAACTGTGGGCTCAGAAGAATATAAGCCATGAGGAAAAAAAAAACCAGAATATTCATCTTGGCAGCATCTCTCCGACAAATCTGAGGCTCTGGAGAGCTGGCTTGCGGTTTCTGTTGCCAAGGAATGGAACCTACTTTGGCACTCGTGTGGTAGGAAGGTATGTGGAGTACTGGCATCCAGCAGCTGAGACCAGAGAAAGTCAACAGGTGGGCAGAAAATATAAACTACCTGCTGGGGCGACGCCAACTTCACAAATAGTACACGGGACGATTCCGCAAGAATGGACTTGCCTCTTGGAAACTGGCACCAGCGTGCTTCAGGATTGTCTACCCTAATTCCATGCCTGTCTTTTCCTTTCACTCCTACTGTTAAGTAACCCTTCACCTTATTATACTGGTTTATGTTTTCAATGGTGTTATCTTTAATTCTAGGTGGAGAAATCCACAATTCCTGGGTGTAGCACAGAAGCCCGCTTTAATTATGATGCTAATGGCAACAACCAGGGAGCCCAGTTTGGAGGAACAAAGCCCCCCGTCACATAACGGGTCAGGCTGATCACTTTCTAAACTGGATTTCTTCCACTGCTTTGAAGGGTATGTCACCAGTCATTGCCTTGCTCAATTTGCATGCAGCTCAGAGTTCTGACTTTTATTCAGGGTTACCATCAAAAATTGGATTACGGAATTTTTAATGCATGTGCATTATAATGCAATGAAATTTCTAAAAAAAAAAAGTCTCAGATTGCTCTTTTAAAGTTAACTTTGAAATTTCAGAACAAAAGCAGACCTAAGTAGATTCTGAAACTATCATGAGCAGCATCTTTTTACAACCTTGCAAACCAAAAGCACATCCCTCAGTTTTTTGCTAATATCTGATTGCTTTCTAATAAGCGCTCTACATGATTTGATCTAAACCAACTTCAGAACCAACTTGGAAGCCTACTTATCTAAGAGGCTCAGGCGTGCTCGGATCCTAAACTGGTTCCTCATTTTGCTGTGATGCGTGGGTGGCCATGAGCATTCCTGGCAGCTATAAGGCATTTGCTAATGTATTTGGCTTTTAAAGTTGTTAATCATACTTATCAACACAGGCAAGCAGTACTGGCCACAAAAGATTAGCTACTCTACTAGAATGGTCCCAATAGTCCCAACCCAGGAACATCAGCACCAAGCGATAACTACCTCAGCCAGCTACAACCATCAATGACTTCAGAACTTATTAAAAACCTTAGCTTCTAATAAATCCCAGATTTTCTTTTCCACCACCGTAAATACACACACACACACACATAAACACATACACACACACACACACACACCCTCCCCTCGCTAAGACCATTTGCAGTGCTGTATATTGTTTGTATTTTTAAAACAGCTAGGATGCACTTTAGAATACCACACATATTTTGAGTTTTAAAGTGACCTTTACTGTTAAGGGTTTCAGGTGCTACTGAACTCATACGAAAAAATGTGTATAATAATCAGGAAAGAGACTGCTTTCCAGGGAAATTAAGCCTTGTTCAAATCCTTTGAAAGCATTAGATGCTAACTGCAGTTTTTCTCCTAGGCACACAAAACATTGTTTTATTTAGAGAACAAGAAAATAATTCACCCAACTCAGAAGTACGTGCATCAGAGAATTCATAAATAAAATTAGTATTGGGGGGGAAATAGATACTTAGAGCTGAGCCTGCTAGTCTCTGGTGAAATCTTGTTTTCACTGAAAGACTCTTCCATAAAAGACTGTGTGCTCATCAGCAGACATATTTTCGTTAAAGTGCCCAAGTCTGGGGCATGGTGTTCATTCTTCCCGGCCCATCTTTATCCCACAAGGCTAATAGTAGCATAACTTCTATAAAACAAAACCAGTAAAGGTTCATCTTCTATTTCAATTCTCAGAGAACTTTCTACACAGTGACCTTGAGGTAACCTGTGACCCATCCACTTTGTAATATTAATGCTCTATTCTGTTGACCATGGAAAAGTTGGAGTTTGGAACCATGCTGCTTGAACATGATAACAGTCCTCATATTTGATGTCAGTTTCATCACTTGGGCTTCCCTGGTGGCTCAGATAGTAAAGAATCTGCCTGCAATGTGGGAGACCTGGGTTTGATCCCTGAGTTGGGAAGATCTCCTGGAGGAGGGCATGGCAATCCACTCCAGTATTCTTGCCTGGAGAATCCCCATGGACAGAGGAGCCTGATGGGGTACAGTCCATGGGGTCACAAAGAGTTGGACATGACTGAGCAACTTATATTGTTGTTATTGTGTTCATCACTTGGAGATGTGGCTACTACATGGGTTATATATGGACTGAACAACTGTGGGAAACAGAGATATCTCACTTTCTAGGTGTCTTCAAAGGAATGCAGAATACTATTTCCCTAAAGTGTCTAAATGCAGGCCATTCCAAAGACAGAGATGGACCAGATAGCTTCTTGGGATGAAGAATATGATCAGTAATATTTGACTAGATGCTATCCAGGTGGCCCAGTGGTAAAGAATCCACTTGTGAATGCAGGGGATGTCAGAGATGTGGGTTTGATCCCCAGGTCAAGAAAATCCCCTGGAGAAGGAAACAGCAACCTGCTCCAGTATTCTTGCTTGAGAAATCCCATGGACAGAGGAGCCTGGAAGGCTACAGTTCACAGGGTTGCAAAGAGTTGAAATGATAGCTGCTTAGCAGCCATCCATCACAGCCCACAAGACAAGAGATTTGAAAGATGCCCCCCAACTCCCTGCCCAGCTCATTGTTTTTGGTGACATGTGCAAACAGTAGTGACAAAGCATCTGCAGAGGTGAGGACCAACTGGAGACCTTCCCACTCTTAGAAATTGAGTCTTCTATCTCTATCATTTCAGTTAAGTTCAGTCGCTCAGTTGTGTCCAACTCTTTGTGACCCCATGGACTGCAGCACGCCAGGTCTTCCTGTCCATCACCAACTCCCAGAGCATGCTCAAACTCAAGTCCATTGAGCTGGTGATGCCACTATCTATCTCTATCTATCTATTACTCTATCTGTCACTATCTATCTCTATGGTGCCTTCAAAAACTCTCCCCATCCAGCCTGCTCCTGCCAAACGTGTCACTTGTCAGGCTGGGCAATGGGAAGAGCAAGAATCACTTGTTTTCTGGACAAGAAGTCATGTGGCTGCTCAGAGGATACAGGGACTTTTGCAAGGGATGTAGGGCCTATAGAGCCATCAAAGTGACCTCAGGGTTTCTCCACTCACTGTTGTGCTGGGTGATGGTGCCTCATCAGGCAGCTCTTTCAAAACAGGAAGATTCAAGGGAAAATCTGAGAGAGAGAGAGAGAGAGAGAGAGAGAGAGAAAGCAAGCAAGAGAGGGCAGTGCAGCCCCAGCTGGGAAGAATGCTGCTGAGTCCTAAATAAGAAACACTTTGTTAAAAATATTTTCACAAACTTATAAGCTTTTGCACAGCAAAAAAACAAAACAAAACAAAAACAACAAAAAAACTATAAACCAAAACAAAATGACAACCTACGGACTGGGAGAAAATATTTGCAAAAGATGTGACCAACCAGAGCTTAACTTTCAAAATATACAAACAATTCACATAACTCAATTAAAAAAAAAAACAAAAAAACAAATAACCCAATCAAAAATGGCCAGAAGACCTAAATAGACATTTCTCAAAAGAAGACATACAGATAGCCAACAGGCACATGAAAAGATGCTTAACATCGCTAATTAGAGAAATGCAAATAAAAACTATAATTAGGTTTCACCTCACACCAGTCAGAATGAACATCATCAAAAAGTCTACAAATATTAAGTGTTGGAAGAGCTTCCCTGGTGGTCCACTGGTTAAGAATCCACCTTGCAATGCAGGGGACGTGGGTTTAATCCCTGCTTGGGGAACTAAGATCCCACATGCTGCAGAGCAACTAAGCCTGGTGTGCCACAAATAGTCTCCGTGCTCTGGAGTCCACTCGCTGCAACTACTGGGCCCCGAAGTCACAATTAGAGAGTCAGCGTGCTGCAATGAAAGATCCTACATGACACAACAAAAATTCAACGTGTCAAATAAGCAAATATTGTTTTGAAAATGCTGGAGGCCATGTGGAGAAGAGGGATCCCTCTATCCTGTAGATAGGAATGCAAATTAGTGCAGTCACTATGGAAAACAGTAAGGAGGCACCTCAGAAAACTAAAAACAGAGCTACCGTACAATCCAGCAATCCCACTCCTGGGTATATATTTGGAGAAAACTCTAATTCAAAAAGAAGATACATGCACCCTAATGTTCATAGCAGCACCATTTACATTAGCCAAGACATGGAAGCAATCTAAGTGTCCACCAACAGATGAATGGATAAAGAAGATGTGGGGTGTGTGTGTGTGTGTGTGTGTGTATAGATATATAAATAAAGTGATGGAATATTACTCAGCCATTAAAAAGAATGAAATATTGCCATTTGCAGCAACATGAATGGACCTAGAAGTAACCAAATAAGTCAAAGACAAATATTATATGATTTCACTTATATTTGGAATCTAAAAAATAATATAAATGTATTCATTTACAAAACAGAAACGACTCATAGACACAGAAAACAATCTTATGGTTACCAAAGGGGAAGAGGAGGAGGAGAGATAAATTAGGAGTTTGGGATTAATTGGTACACATTACTACATATAAAACAGACAAACAACAAGGATTTACTATACAGAACAAGCAACTATATTCCATATCTTGTAATAATCTATAATGGAAAAGTAACTGAAAAACTATATATATGTCTATGTGTATAACTGAAACACTTTGCTATATACCTGAAACTAACACAATATTGTAAATCAACTATCCCTAATAAAAAAAATTTCAAAATTTAACATTAATTTTTTTAAATGCAGGTTTAATGAAAAATTACCAGCCCAGAAATTATGCTGGTAATTGCCCAGAAAAGATAAGGTACTTTCTTTTCCATCAGGAAGCTCTCAGAGTAGCAAGGGAGGAACTGATTATTTCTAAAAAGAAAGACAAAGGATAGCAACATTTATTGAGTGTCCATTGCTATTTCCTTCTCCAGAGGATCTTCTCGACCCAAGGATCAAACCTGCGTCTCTTGCATCTTCTGCACTGTCAGGCAAATTCTTTACCTTTAGCCCCTACTGAGTGTCAAAGCTTGGACAGCAGTATTCACAGTAGTTAAAAGGTGGAATCAAGCCAAATACTCATCAGTCGATCAGTGGATAAACACAGTGTGGTATATTCGTACAGTTAAGTATTGTTCGGCTTTAAGATGGAAGGATATCCTGACATGTGTTACAACAGAGCCTTGAAGACATTATGCTAAGTGAAATAAGCCAGTCACAAAATGACAAATACTGCATGATTCAGCTCATTTGAGGTACCTGCTGCAGAGAGAGAAAGTAGAATGGTGGTTGCCAGGTGCTGGGGGGAGGGAGAGATGGGGAGTTGTTATTTATTGCGTGCAGAGTTTCAGGTCTGCAAGATGAAAAGAGGTCAGGAGATGAATGATGGTTGCATAACAATGTGAATGTACTGAAACATTACTGAACTCAATGTTTATTTAAAGCAATGCTTTTTCCCATAACCGATATTTCCTTATTTTGTTGAATAAAATAATTAAAAATTTCTGAATGTTCATATATCTGCACAATTTAACATTCACTTAATACACTAAAAAGAGGTTATGATGGTAAATGTTATGTGTATTTTACTAAGTTAAAAAATTATTAATAATCCCAAGATGGCAACAGCATAACATTAAACCAAGGCTGGGCCCTTCTAACATGGGGCTCTGTCATAAGCTGCAGGGCGGCGTGCCCATGAAGCTGGCCCCCAAGTCCTTGTCATGCTTTTAGAGTATTGACCACTGCTGGTCCGTATGGGGGATGTCCTCCCATTAAACTGTGAACTCCTTCAGAACAGTTTGATTCATTTTACATTCCTACATCATCACATACATATATATTTGATGCTAGAAGGTATGTATTATGTTCTTTGAAATTAATTCATATTATAAATGAAAAATTATAGACAAATTATGTTTCATTAAAAAAAATAAACTTACAAGCATTCATAATGAGGCTAATATATAACTAGCAGATACAGAACATTTCCAGAAACACTTTCTGCTGCCTCTCCCTGCAGCATATTTAATGTTCTTTTCTATTGTGCATCTGTTTCCTTTTCTTTGTAGTTCTCTGTTAGGGATGAAGAAGGAATACGATATATATGCTAGTCACATAACATGTATATGGTAAAGCCCCAATAACATGTATATGGTAAAGCCCTTATTCCTCTGCTGTTTGAAATAAGATTTCAACCATGAGATCCCTCTTTGGCACTGCCTAATGTGGCAGAGGGAAGGCACTGGTGACCTAAAGAAACACGGCTCTCAGTCTAACTACTGTAACTCTTATTTGTTCCCAGCTTGACTCTCACTGAGACTGAATTAATTTTGTGTTGATCACTGGTCCGTAAAACAGTGATAAATTAAACGATTGGTAAATACAATGACTTTAAAAGAGAGAGAAGGGTTAGGAATCCCATTTTCCATTTGGGGATTACTACAGAATTTCATTTCTGAAAAGAGATCACAGATTAATTTAGTTAAGAGCTGATAGTCAACTAAAAAAAAGAAAAACTTTGGTGGAAGTCATCCAACTTGTCCTAGATTACCCAGCATTTATTGGCAGTTTTGAGAGTCTGGGGAGAAAGTTATTAAAAGAGTTATCTGAGGACAATAGTTCAGACAATGCACTACAGGGTTACAGTTTTACCCTTGGTTCTGCAAGGACAGTGGTTTTTCATTACTTAGTTTATAGGTCTTTTCCATATACATGATGCTGCCACATACTGAATTTTGGATAAATGAAGAGTCACTGTATCATTAGCTTAGAGGTTATTAAACACTTAGCATTTTCAGTTCCTTAAGCGTAAGTATCTGATGTATTTTTGTTTTATAAGATATAGCCTTGTGCTCGTCTCTTAAATCTTTTCCTTAATTAAAATAAATCCCTTTATATCAGTATGTGTCTTCCTCTAGATTGATTTTACCAAGGTAATTTAGATTTGTGAATATTTAGGTCTATAGTTTAATTTTACTCCTTCCTTTATCTTTCTATGACTAGTGGTAACGTTTGATTACAAATTTAGAAAAACCACATAACTGAAGTAACACTTGTTCCCCATGACCTGCTCAAGTTCCAAATAATTTATTCTTAGAGATTAATTTTATTTGTGCTCTTTTATTCTTTTAAAAACAAATCATTCTTTCAACCCAACTAACCACTCCAATTCCTTCACTTTTGCCTCATAAAAGTACAGAAAGTATATTAAAAGGCTACTGCCTGGCTATTGCCAAAAAGTGGTAGGACATTTAGATAGTAGTTTTCAAATTTACTTCTATTATCCAATTAAAAGAATTTAGTAAACAAACAATTGGACAATATGTATAAGTGCAATATCCAGCCTTCACTGAATAATTGATGCTTTTATACTGTGGTGTTGGAAAGGACTCTTGAGAGTCCCTTGGACAGCAAGGAGATCAAACCAGTCAATCTTACAGGAAATCAGTCCTGAATATTCATTGGAAGGACTGATGCTGAAGCTGAAGCTCCAATTCTTTGGCCACCTGATGTGAAGAACTGACTCAATGGAAAAGATCCTGATGCTGGGAAAGACTGAAGGCAGGAAGAGAAGGGGACAATAGACGATGAGATGGCTGGATGGCATCACCAACTTGACAGACATGAGTCTGAGCAAGCTCCAGGAGTTGGTGATGGGCAGGGAAGCCTGGTGTGCTGCAGTCCATGGGATCACGAGTCGGAAACGACTGAATGACTTAATTGACAGACTGAATACTCAGCCTAGTCCAGGTAATGTTTAGATAAAGTCTATTACTCTGGTCCATACTATAAAAAATACTACCTTTCATATCTTGAAATAGTAATGTTTAACCTTTTTTAGGTTTCAGGAAAGTTCCACTAAAGGTATGGCATAGGTATATAATTTTTTCTCATAATTTCTGAAGTTTTTAGATAAGAGGTCTCTAGATTAAGAACCCCAGCTCCAAAGAATAAACAGAAACAAACTAATTTGGCTCTTTCAACAAAGCAAACACCATTCCACTTTAATAGCTTTACGGGGGCTTCCCAGGTGGGGCTAGTGGTAAAGAATTCACTTGTCGATGTAGAGGATGCAAGGGTGGCCGGTTTGATTCCCGCAGGAGACACCAGGGACACAGGTTTGATTCCTGGGTTGGGAAGAATCTTGCCTGGAGAATCCCATGGACAGAGGAGCCTGGTAGGCTACAGTGCCTAGGGTTGCAAAGAGTCAGACACGACTGAAGCGACTTAGCATGCACACATAAAATACCTCAGCGACACCTCAGTGATCAGCTGCTTGTAGTCAGTCTCATCCACTACCTGTAAACTTCGCTCAAGCCTCCGATGTGAAATCTCAAGTTGTCCCTCAGCAGATAGATACCCAGAGAGTCATCCTCTTGAAAGTTTCATCCCCAGTCCTTTCTGTCATAGTTCAAGGTCTGATGGACCTTGCAGTGATGGACTCAAAAGGATCTCATTGTCCTCATACACAGCTCAAATATGATCCCCAGTGGTTCGGCTCTACACAGATTAAAACACAGGGCTAATTTGTTCCAGAACTACATTCCATGTCAATACCTTGAAAATATTTTGCAAGTTTAACCCCAGGGGCAGTATGAATGCCCTCTTCCAAACAAATAAAGCTAGTCTAATTCTCAGGGAGAAGAGACAGTCGTGACTACATATCTGGAGCTAAGGATTCCATTCCCCAAAACCACTCTCTCACCAGCAGAACTGCTTGGCATTGGGCAAAGCGATTCATTTCAAGTTCAGGATAAGGTTCACACTTCTAATACCCTGAATAAAGTACTCCAGGACCTTAAATACACTTTAAGGGAATTCCCTTGTGGCCTAGAGGTTAAGAAACTGTCTTGAAATCCAGGGGACGTGGGTTTGATCCCTGGTAAGGGAACTAAGATCCCACAAGCCTCAGAGCAACTGAGCCCGTGCCCAGCAACCACTGGGCCTGAGTGCTCTGGAGCCTGCGGGCCACATCTAGAGAGTGAGTCCATAAGCCAAACAGAAAGACGACGCGGTGAAAATTGCACCTGCCTGCAACTAAGACCTGACGCAACCAAAGGAATAAATAAATATTTTAAAAACAATAAATTCATTTTAAGTTGGAAGTGACTGTGGAGGGGGAGCAAGAAGGGAGGTAAGATGCTGGATGCAAACAGAGGTACCAAGGACAAATGTGGCATACTTCCCCAACTACCAGTTTTATCCAGGAAAAGCACTGCAAGGAACAGCTCATGAGTTGACAATCCTTACTCAGTGCGGGAACTGTGCTAGCGACAGCAGACAGAGTGATAATGAGAAACTTTCAGAATACAACACTGTATTAACTGATGGGGAGTTCAAGTCCCAGCAGCATAAACTTACAGATCCTTTGCAAGTTAACTTAAAATAACAACGGAATGTATAGCCGAACATGTGATAGATAGCAAAACTGAAGAGTATAGAGGAGTTTTAATTCCCTTCTGTGGGGGTGGGGAGGGGAATTATAGATAAAAGATAAGATTTAACTTGGGTTTGTAAGGGTATGAAGAATTTCACCAGGTGGGGAGGTGGTGGAAGGGAGGGGGTACTTCTGGCAAGGGGAATGTAAGAGCGAGGCTCATGGAAAACCACTGAAGGCTGAGAGAAAACCGGGGCAGATTCTGGTCTTCAGAGAAGGTGGGGGGTTGCCTCTGGACAATATTACTTCCCACTTGTGTTTTTATGGAGGCATATTATTTTCAACTCTCTTGAGATGAAACACAAATTATTAAACTTAAAATGCCAGAGATTTAAAATTCTTGATAAAAAATGAATTTAGAGTACAGTTGATTTAAAATTATTATTCAAAGTTAAAATTCAGCTGCTGTTACAGAGACTAAATAGACAAAGAAACTCATTCCACTTGCTATCAGGCAGCAACTGACAACTTGATGATACCCTATGGTTAAAGTCACCCAAGAATTTGATTTCACCATTTTCCTTATCTCCTATGCCTTCAAATGGACTACTATACTATTAAATTAAAAATCTGATGAAGATCATGTTTTGGGACTGCAGGCGGATACTTCACGGTCTAAGACACCAGGGAAGCCCATAGGTCACACCAGTTTCACATATTTGAATACAAGATTTCTGCAGTTCCATGGCATGTCCACTAGAGGCCTGTGAAGAGCTTCTTTCCCCGAACACAATCATAACCAAAAAGGCTAGATTTAATACCAGAAGTATTGATCAAGTATCAGTAAGACAGATGGAACTGATAGATAATCTCAACAGTAAGCACCTTAGTGGTGGATAAAATAAACAAAATGTAACCCTCTTTCGAAAACTCCAGGATACTGAATTGTGAAACGTACAAAACTCCTAATACGGAACTGGAAAAGCAGAGTGAAAAGAGGTAGGGTTTGGAAGTCTTCGCCAACAGTTCCAGAAAGTCAGCAGGCCCTGTCCAGCTCTGACTAGGTGGCCGCAGGCACTGAGTGGTGAAATCAGCCTTTATAAAGACGGCCAGGGCCCTGTAGGGGCTTCTGAGGAAAGAGGGCTTTCAGATCTTCAAACACACACCACATACAAAAGGCATGCGACAAAACAGAGGCCAGGTTCCTGGGTGGGAAAGCGTCTGGGAAAGTAAACAAAGTAGTGATTTAAGACAGATGGGCCAGGCAGGGGCTTCCTAAACAGTGACTCCAAGGAAGCAAACAGAGGAAGACAGATGAGCGATGGTGAGAATACCGAGAGACAGAGTGAAACGGGCCGTTGGCTTCAGGGGAGAGAGGGCCACTTCAGGCAAAAAGCACGCCAAGACGGACTCGGCACTGGAGGACAGCAGCAGGACTAAGCACGCACAGCAAAGATTGCTAGGAAGGGTGAGATGCCTCGCGACAGTCCCCTCGCCATCCTGGCAAACTCAAAACACAGCTTCACGCACGTGTCAGAAAACATAAACAAAACAATCAACCACACCACACATAAGTGCGCGTGCGCGCGCACACACATGCACAACTTCTATTTACAGAAATGGCTTGTTTTTCACAAGGTTTGGTTAATTAACAATCAGGAAAGAGTTGCACAGGGTTTGAAGAAAGAACCCTTTGTTCGGAAAAACCTGTGAAAATATTCCCTCAGCAGCTTGTAACTTTCCCTACAGATCGCCCCGGCACTGAGGACAGGCCCAGGTGCCAGAGGCCCCTGTGATCCCACACAGAGCACACATTCAAAGGCAGCAGCGCTCTTTGTTGTCCCCTAGGAGTTAAGCCTTAATGGGTTTACAATTCGCCGGGCTTTTTTGGAGAGCGGCTTGGCGGTTTTGCTGCCTGCTGCCAGAAATGGAGCCAAGACAAGGCCTGGTGAATCCCACAGCTGTTGTGGCCGCTCTGTCGCAGGGAAGAGCAGTTGCCCGGGGCATTTCAGAGATGTGCAAAAACACGGGGAGACTTTATGAACCCTGGAAGGGAATCTGCAAGCACTGTGAGCAGATGGTCAGTCCACATGGTGGAGGAAGGATTTCGGAGCTGTGGTTCCTCACTGAAGACCATGGCAAATGGTGATTCACTGAGTCTTCGATAAATCCTTTGTGGGGAAAAGTGTTCAACTATAATGTAATATGGCTAGTTAGCGTCATACTGTCACAGTCCTGACTTCTAAACCTCAACAATCACCATTTAGATAGGAATAAGCTAGTCCATCTTACCTCGATTAAAAAGAAAAATAGGTATGGCACTTCTGTTGGAAACAGGGAAGCTATTCATCCTGGTCCACTGGGTTTCAGGAGATGCCTGCCTGAAACAAGCCTCCACAATTACTCCCTCCAGCCCTGACTTCAGGAAAAATCTTCATCTTAAACTGAGACAAATGGATGGTGGGACAACACTGAACGCTTCTGAGAGTGGTGACTTCACCATCTTTGGCAAGCTGTACTCACTTTGTTTTCTTTCCCCATCATCCTGCTGATCAAAGGCTGCTTTTTGATACATAGAATTCTCTTTTGCTGAAATCTCAACTTATTTCCTGTTCTCCTCCTGTTGACTCATCTGAGAATCACACAATCTCTCCTAAAAGGCTATTTGTTTAGTCAATTATGAGACCCAGGGTCAGTCTTTACTCATTTTGTATCTGAATGACTTATTTCTTCAGGTCAAGCAAAGTACTCTTTCGTTAAGTACATTCCTGAGAAGGATCAGCTAGATACCATGGAGGAGCCGGGGACTTCAAACTGTGAGATGCTACAAATCTGATGAAGGAAACAGAAACACTGGGGAGAGAATTCTAATACCTGAAAAGGGCTAAGACTGAGGTGTAATCAGAAAGCTGTGGCCCATATAAGGAGGAGAGAAAATAATCTTTAACTCCTACTGT
The DNA here is from genome assembly GCF_029407905.1 of Bubalus kerabau. Lineage (NCBI taxonomy): Eukaryota > Metazoa > Chordata > Mammalia > Artiodactyla > Bovidae > Bubalus > Bubalus kerabau. Next base: position 28,457,445 of record NC_073635.1, on the reverse strand, counting down.
AGAGATCGGGACATTAGTTTTAAAGGAGATAGAATTTAAGATGGCCATATATAGGGTGATCTATCACTCCAGTTTTCAAACTGAAAGTCTTGGGTTGCATGAAATCCTTCAATTGAACATTCAACAATTAGAGATGAGAGTTTATCTCAAGGGTTTGAGACAAGGTGAGGGCCAGTCTCAACAGCAGTGGGCAGGTTGCGCCAGCCCTGGAGGTGCGGACTCAGTGGCCATCTGGGGAATAAGGCCTTGGGGAAGGGGGTGATGTCCCGTCAGGCAGGACGGCAGGTGTCCGCCTCTCATTGTGCATCTATTTTGTGTCCAGCGCATTGCACAAAGCTCTGTAGAGACAAGGCTCGGGGCCTGGCACACAGTGGTGGCTGAGTGGCTCTCTCTAGACTGGACATAAAGCCCTATAGCTTTACAATGGACCCCTGCAATGCACACAGGCTGACTTGCCCAGGCCAGCATCACTACCCTGCAGGCATATGGGTTTTGAGAGCCCTGCACTAAGAGTAAGGAATTGAAGGAGAAGCAGATTTGGGGAGTTGATAAGATGTTGTGGACCCTGAGTATCACCTTGAGTCGATGGTATCTAATAAAAAACGAACAGTGTGCTGTTATATTTATTATCTCACTTTCAAGCTTGACACAGACCCATGAGGTAAGAAACTGAAAATTTGAAGACGGCCTTGGTCACACGGCTGTAAGTAGCAAAGCTGGGATTCACACTACAGATCACTCTTCCCAGGACCAGTGGCATTTCTCTAACTTTTTAAGTTGACTAAGTTTTATCTGAAATTTGAGTTGAACAACCAACTGATTCAGTGTCATCTGAACGTGTATACTCTGTTCAGTCATCTAGTGGCTGGATAGTACGTCAAATCACATAGACTCCACGACCAATTGAAAAAGCAGTCACTCAATTTACAACCACTCGTCACCTCTTTTCCTCTAGAATCTTACAGTCACACTCAGGAAACCCCAGTAATGTAGATCAAGTGCTTAACCTACGAGGCACTGTGGATAAGACAGAGATACATCAAGTTACACTGATATACACATGTGACTTAAAACTATATGTCTCCATAGAAACCTTTGCTTGGCTGGCTGTATCTGAAAAGATTCTCTTTAAGTACCTGGCGTGGGCCCCCTCTGAAATAGTGATTCGATCAAGCAGAAGTGGAACATCTACTCTCAAGGTGTAGACTTTGACTATTACCTGCTTCTTTTGGTTTAAAAAAATTTTTTTTTTCCTGTCATTTTGTCCTCAAGGGGCTTTAAATTTTGTTCTTCCAAGAAGATGCTCCTGAGGACACCAGCCCCAGTTATTGTCAAAGGTACCTGCCTGTCTTCCTCTCTCTATAGTTCCATGGCTTTGAACTCATCACACTGTCTTCTCTCTTTCCTTCAAATGCTTTAGGAACTGACACCCCCAAACACTTGCATGACTGGCCATGGATTTCTTGTTAGTCAAACAGGACTGCTTGCTATGAACACACTTCCAAGGTTTTTGAGAAAATTAATTATGAAGCTTGAGGGAATCTGATGTGAAATAACAGGCCAGTTTCTTTTCTTTTTTTTTTTAATTTCTGTTTTATGTTTTTTTCTTGTTTTTTTTTTTTTTTTTTTTTGTGGGGGGGGGGAGCTGTGAGGCATGTGGGATCCTAGCTCCCTAACCAGAGATTGAATCCCCACCCCCTGAACTGGAAGCTGAAGTCTTAACCACTGGACTGCTGAGGAAGTCCAGGCCAGTTTCTTATGACTTATTGTTTAAGGAAAGCTAAGATACTGTGATGTTAGCTTTCTATCTCCACCAAATTAAGCTCTCTTTAGCCTAAGGTAAGTCACCTAATCTGATATATCAGTTCCGGTGTGTAAAGTGAAGACAATAATCTTTACCTAGCTCACTGGGACTGCTCAGTTTAATTATGACTGAAAAATGGCTTAAAAAAACAAACAAACTCCTTTGTAAACGTGCCATAACAACAATTGCACATAATTTTAAGTAATTTTAATTTCAAATTTTACTACTCTTTTTGTGGTATCTTTATTCATTTATTCATTCATTCATTTTCTGATTCCTTCCCCATCCAATTCTGCTTTCAGAAAAAAAAATATAAATAGTAGTAAATTTGTGTGTAATTTTCTTCATTTCCTGCTTTACAACATTTTAAGAATATTAAAGATTGTCAAAAAAATACGAAAGAGCTCAGAAAAAGATCACCCTTGTGATCTCTGAGTCATCAGTAAGATGACTCTCAAAGTTCAACCTTCAAACTAGCAGCAGCAGCAGCACTTAAGACCCAGTTCCCATGGTGTCCCAGGAGGTGCCCTGGGGCACCTGGTAAACATACAGGGGCATCTCGAAATATTTTAACATTTCAAGGGACTCACAGCAATGCCAGGCATCTATCAGACACTGAGAAAACTAGTAGTTCCAGGTAGCTGACAAGGGCAATATGAGCTCATTTCAACATTCCTTTCCATGAGGCCACCATTTGCGAAGCTGGGTTTTCAACAGCTGCTGTGATAAAAAGCAAGTTCCCTGGTGAAAATCAATGTGGAATAGAGAATATGGCAGTGACTTCCAAACTGATTCCAAGGTGTGAGAAGCTGTGCAGTCTCCACGAGTGTACACATCCTATTATTAACCAGTTGTGGTTATTAATAATGAAATTTAAAAATTATTTTTTCCAATTTAAGGGTATTGTTTTTTAATGCCTAAGTTGTTAAGACATAAATACTTTTTAAGTTGTTGGAGTCTAACTACTTAAAATGGAACTGTGAGGTATTTCTTTCCTCCCAGAAATAGGGTTGCCCCATAGGTCTGGCAGCCCAACCTATAGGCACAGTGTTTTGAGAGAACCATGGACCAAGAAGATTTGAGAACTTGCTATAAATGCAGATTCTTAGGCCCCACCTCAGGCTCATTGACTCAGAAACTGTGGGGGTGGGGGGAAACCATCTGTGGTTTAACCAGGCCTCCTGGTGATTCTAGCGCACACTCAAGTGTGAGAACCACCAAGGCAGGGCATGTCCTAAAAGCGAAGCTATGTGGTAGGGCCTGTGGATGTTCAATTTGCAAAGTAATAATAGAACAATCTCAGCTTGCATGAAAAAGTACAGAAATGGCCCAAATGGGGCAAACAAAACAAAATAAAAAACCAACATAAACCAATCTGCATAAAGACACACACACACTGGTATCTAGATATATACGTGTGTGCTCAGTCATGTCCAACTCTTTGTGACCCCATGAACTGTAGCCCGTCAGGCTCCTCTGTCCATGGGACTCTCTGTGCAAGAATTCTGGAGTGGGTTGCCATTTCCTCCTCCAGGGGATCTTCCCAACCCAAGGACTGAACCCATGTCTCCTGCATTGGCAGGTGGATTCTTAATCACTGAGCCACCTGAAAACCTGCCTATAATCTTTCTGCTAGCCTATAATTTTAAAATAGTGAAAACTTGCTGAATTTTGAATAATCTGTGCTTTACCTTTTTCTTGTGGTGTTCTAGAGAGTACACAATCCCTTTTGATTCTGAAAACCGAATCATTTTATCACTGAGTGTTTCCGATTGTTGAGAATGAATCATACTGCTTCCTTCAGAGGACCAGATCTAAGGCTACTCTTAAAGTCATGATCCAAAGTTCTTGACAGAAATTTGGTTTTCATTCTCCTCTGCCTTAATAATACCCTGCAGGGCACACCTCACACAAGCTGTTGGCATTTCTGTGGAGAAGAGTAAGGAAGAACCATAGGCGAGGAGACCACTGGGGATGGTGAAAATGCACGGCTGTTGGAGCGTTAGAGGTTTTGAGTAAAACCTTCTTTACTGAGGAGCAGATCTCAGTATTTTATCCCAGTTAATCCCATTAAGCCTTTGTACATATGCAGAGATTTCCCAACTTTTGAGTACTAAAGCAGGAGCTTTCTGCAACAATCTTCCTTGGGAGCTCCCCTACTTCCTTAGCAAGATGCCCGCTGAATGTTAAGCATAGGAAGAAAGCTGTCCAGAGAGTGCAGGAGAAGAGAACCTTTGTTAACTTGACACCTCTTGTGTTGGAGTCATTTCGCTGTTTGACTTTGAGGGGATAGAAAGCAAGCCCCATCAAGGAGCAGCTGGGCCTCCATTCCTCGATTCCAGTGCCTCCTGCTCACAGTAGCAGCCCAACACATATCTTCAGCGTTCTTACACAATGTGTTGATTTTTAGGAATTAATTTATCACTATCTTCTGAAGTCAGCACAAATTCATTTGCTTCTCCCAAATATTTCAGTCTCCTCTTCAAAGTTTAATGCTTTTTGACCATTATTTCATAACAGAAATTCTTTCCTCCCTTGGCTATGCTCTTATTAAATTACCCTTCATTTTCTCAGCTTGGTTCTTCCTTCTCCCTCTTCTCATGCATATGCTTCTCATGGATGCATAACCTCTTCTCTTTTATTCCTACACCAGCCTTTATAGCCTCATCCACACCGAGGAATTCAGCTTTCTCCATTTGCTGATGACATCCAGACCCATCTCTACACTCTGGACCTCTCTTGAAACTCCACCTTCCTTTGTCCTCTTTACAAGTCCCAGATTTCCAACTACTACCTGATTATTGAATTCACCCAGAACCAAACTAAATTCATTCTCTTTCCCGGGAATTAGATCTGTCCTCTCGACAAACTCAGGATTTTTAATGGAACCGGCATTCTTAGCTAACTAGGTAAGAAAAGAGAAATGCATGAAGATATCCCATAATTCATGTTTTTCCTTAGCCCTCACTATCAATGCATTCATTAATTCATAAAACACCTATATATTGAGTACCTGCCAGATGAAGGCACTGGGTCAGTGCTGGACATTAAAGACTTAGTCTTTTCTTTCTGGAAGGTAAATACATCTTGTTTCTTAATATTTTATTCTTCCTTTCTGTTTCCACCATTAACATAGTTTGGAGTAGCCTCCCTTTCCATTGGGACTATTTTGATTGACTCCTGTTTTGATTTTCCTGTTTCCAGAATCTTCTCCAAGTAGCCCTATACCTTGGTGCTAGATAAATTTTCCTAGGCCACAGCACTCATATCAGTGTGATCCCTTCATCAAAAACTTCCAGTTTTCCCTTAACCTCTCCACCCCTGCAAGGCCCACTTAATCACCCTTGTCAAATTTTTCTAGGGAAAAACCTGTTTCCATCTCTCCTGATACTCTGGAAGACACTGTATCTTCTCTGAAAAGATTTTTGCCTTTAAAATAAACTCACTGGGCTGAAAAAGAGTCTTTTGTGACCCAAAATAAAATGAAACTTTCTGTCTGACAAAAAAAAAAAGAAAAAAATCAGAGTATTCCAGACTCAGAACTGCTTCAATACCAATGAGAGCTTTCTCACAAAGCGAGATAGATCAGATTATGTCTTTCAGAAACATATCTTGTGTAAACCAAACAGAGTAATTAATCACTAGTAATTACAAACATACCGGTAGAAAGTAGAAATACATTTTGAGACTAGCTCTTCCACTGACTAGTTGTGGGCGACCCTGGATTACTTCCAGCTTGGATATTCTAAGACCCTGTTAAAATAGCATTCAGTTTTCTTTGAGTCACTCATACATAGATACAGCACCACACAAAGCCCTAGGAATTCACCAGTGAACGCAACAGACACAACCAAGCTTTCTTGGAACTTTTCTTTGTTGGTCCAACTCCTGGCTAGTTTCAAAGACAAAGTCAGATAGTAAAACTGAAGATTTGCCTTAAGACTAAGGCAAATCTTTCATTTTTCCTGAGGCACTGTAACAGACTAAGATTGGCTTAAGACCAAGAGATTAAAAATGGGGTCAAGTGAGGTGAAAGATTTGGGGAAAACGGATACTCAGCTCCCTAAAGATAAAGTGAGTGATAAAAAATTTTGCATTGGAAGAAGAGCAAAATTCATCTTCTTTTGGTTTGTTTAGTAAGGAACATAGTGGTTTTGAATTTGGGGATCCCAGGACTTTTTTTTTTTTTTTGCCATGAAGGGAGAAAGGTTCAATTTTAGGAATTAAAAAACAGTGGAAAATCCATGAGCTCTAGGATGAGAGAACCTCACTTAAGATCCAGTTTTATTATTCAGTAGTTGTGGAACACTGAGAAAGTAACTTATCATCCCTGGGCTTGAGTTGATTAATATGTGGCAATAATAATAACTAACATATAAGTTCATATTATGAGTCAAGTGTTATTCTAAGCACTTTACACACATTATCTCTTTAATTCTGTGAAAGTCCAATGAGAAAGAATGACTTTTTTAATGTGGTTAAAAAAAAAGCACACAACATAAAATTTACAATCTTAACCATTTTTAAGTGTACAGTAATTTTAGTGTTATCTGTACGAACACTGCTGTACAATAGATCTCTATAACATTTTCATCTTGCAGAACTGAAACTCTTTACTTATTAAACAACTCCTCATCTCCTTCTCCTCTAGGCCCTGAAATCGGCATTCTACTTTCTGTTTCTGTGAGTTTGACTCTAGGTGCCTCACATAAGTGAAATCATACAGTATTTATCTTTTTATGATTGGCTTATTTCACTTGGTATAATGTCTTCAGGGTTATTCTATTTTGTACCATATGACAAGATCTCCTTTTATAAGACAGAATAGTATTCCACTCTGTGTATGTGTCACATTTTCTTTATCTTTTCACCTGTTGGTGAACATTTAGTTTTGTTTTTTTCACCTCTTCACTACTGTGAATAATGCTGCAATGAACATGGGTGTGCAAGTATCTCCTGGGGATCCATTTTCAGCTCTTTTGGCTATATATGAAGAAGTGGAATTGCTAGATCATATGTTAATTATATTTTCATTTTTTGAGGAAATGCTATACTATTTTCCATAGCAGCTGCACTGTTTTACATCCCACTAACAGTGCATAAGTGTTCCAATTTCTCTAAATCCTTACCAACACTTGTTATTTTTTATTTTATTGTTTTGATAATGGTTATCTTAATAGGTTCAAGGTGATAATACCTCATTTTGCTTTTAACATGAATTTCCCTGATGATTAGTGCAGTTGAGCATTTTTCCATGTGCTGATTGGACATTTGTATATCTTCTTTGGGGAAATGTCTATTCAAGTCCTTTGTCACTTTTTAATCTAGTGGGTTATTTGTTTTGTTGTTGCAGTTGAGTAGTAGGAGTTTTTGATATATTTTGGATATATAGCTCAGAACATTTTACTGTTGATTCTATGGGGAAATGTCCCTCATTTGAATCCACTCATTTATAAACTTACTTGTTAGTAAACTGATGATAATTTATCCTAAGATGTAACATGTCACTTCATAAAAGCAGATCAGACAGAAAAGACAGAACAGTGAGAACTCAGACAGAACATAATCGTCATTTTCATTTACATCCTTGCAGGGACACTTATGAAAGAAAAAAAAAATCTCTCTTGAATGCAAAAGACAGCAGATGTGCTTCTAGAGTCTTGTGTTCCTGGAAGAGAATGACTTTCAGCCGTAATTGAATCATTTAGGGCCACACTCTATGGGTACCCTAAGGTGATTATGCTCAGAAAGGAGGCTTTCAGAATGTCATTTAGCAAAGGAAAACATGGCTAGATACCAGTAATAAACTAATGCCCTTGAGCTACTCATTTTTTATTACAACCTAATTGAAACGTACAAATTGCATAATGCTCCCTGCTTGTGAGAGGGGCAGGACTGAAATTCAGATGATTGATTCTGAAATTTAGCCACTAAGATAAGGTTTCTTCTTCAACAGAAAATATGTCAGTGATCTAATTTCCAAGCAGCCAAGATAAGTGGAACTGTCATTCTGTCCTCCGATTGGAAAGGTTCTTTGTCTTCCACATGAAAAGAAAACTGCACAGATACATTTTTGTTCCTAAAATAGATTTCTTTTCTTTCATTCATTCATTTTTTAAAAAGTTATTTAAAGAATAGATTAAATTAACTGTGTTAAACTCAAGGGGCCAGATTCTACGTTTAAATGCACACTTGCGGTTACTGCATGCAGCAGAAGAGAGATACGGCCTAAGGACAGCAATTACATTTTATTTGCTATACAAGTGGGGATATTTGGAAGATGCAGGAAGGGGGAAGGGAAGGCCTATTATCCAGAGGAACAACACAAAGAGTAAACTCAAGCTTGGAAAATTCTTAAAAATTTTAATTCCTTTTGTGTGTATGTTGGTAGAAAGGAAACTATACTATACTTGTAGACACAAAGGCTTTGTCCTTCTGAAGCAGAAGAGAATAAATCCCAGGGTTACAATTTAAGACAGAGCATCAACATGAATCAAGAGGAAGTGACTGAAGACAAATAAGCATCTGTCTTATTTCACAAAAGAGAAATACAGAGGAGTTATCGTGCTAGCACTGGATAAAACATGACCTATTCATTCACTTTGTTTGTACCTAATGCACCCAGAAACACGCACATGGATCTCTACTCAACATTGACTGGAATGTATCAGAGATCATGAGCTTCTTATGTCTGTGTCTTTGTCTAAGTCTGTATGTCTATGAGCACAAAAGCATCTCCAAAAACTGCAGATTTATTTTAACAAACACATCTGTCTAAATTTTTGTTTCATATCTCAATCAGTTTTACACATCAATTACCACCTTTTTTTGATTTTATTAAATTCTACTGAATATATATTTGTTGAGAATTTTCTGTGCATAATAGTGGGGCAGACAGGCTCAACAAAGGATCCAAAGACACAGTCTCAACCTTCACTCAGCTTATTAGACAAATAAGATAAAAATATTCATGACCATAAAACAAAAACAGATAAGGAGAGAGAGAGAAAATGGAACATACAGTGGGATTTCAAAGATAAGAAAGATTATATCTATTGGCAAGAGTGTTAAGATTGCTTCATGGGAGAAGGGCCTCGAAGGACAGATAAAATTTCGATGAGCAATGATGAAATGACAGTGGTGTGGTTAGGCAGAGTTAGTTATAGATTGGTCCAATTTAAAGGAATGGCTGGGAAAAGGCCCAGAAGAGAAAGCGCATCGTGGCTGAATTCGGCTGGAACTGAGATGCCAGGAGGCAGAAAATTAGAATGGAAGGAAGCTCCAAGTGCACAGTCCATCCATGCTCAAGTGAGCAGGCAACAGGACAACACAAGGCATACTGTGCTCAGATGGTGGGTAAGCACGTACAAATCCAACATGAAGCTTCCACAACATTGTTTCTAAGACAATTACTCCACATGACCAGCATCTCTCTCACTTTTTGGAGCTAGTCTTTTTATAACATTTTCCCAAGGGACTCAAGTCTTTCCTGGTGGCTCAGTCAGTAAAGAATCCACCTGAAATGCAGGAGACACAGGTTCAATCAATCACTGGGTCCAGAAGATCCCCTGGAGAAGGCATTGGCTACCCACTCCAGTATTCTTGCCTGGAAAATCCCATGGACAGAGGAGCCTGGCAGGCTACAGCCATGGGGTTGCAAAGAGTTGAACACGACTTATCAAGTAAACCACAACCACCACCAAGGGACACAAACGTTCTACCATATATGTAACAGCAAGTTGCCAAACCACATGATCCCAGTTATATATACAAAGGCTATATAATCCCTTACTAGTGAGCACAAGAGCCCTGAACCATACATTTTGTTGCCATCTCCCCGAAGGCATGTTTCTCAACACTGGTTGCATTATCACATAACCCGAGGTGCTTAAAAAATAATGATAGGCAATTCCAACTCTGATCACCCCAGCCAGTGGGCCCAGACACCCTAGGTATCAACAGCTTTCAGGTGATTCTGATGTGCTTACAGGGTTGGGAACCGCTGACTGATGCAAAGGACTTTTCACTCCAGTAATTTACATGATATTCTGAGGGGTCCTGATATCACAGCACTTCAAGACCTGACAAGGCTAAAAAAAATTAATTTCGAATAAATGGACATATCGCATTTTAAACTTAGATTTCTATTTTTAGAAATAAGTTTTGAGTTTCAAATGAGTCAGGGCTAAGGTCAGGAAGAAGAGGAAGATAGGGAAAAAAAGGAAAAAGAGAATGCAACAGTAAATTTTTAATGACAAAGGAATTGTTCAGTTCAGTTCAGTCACTCAGTCATGTCTGACTCTTTGCAACCCCATGGATGGCAGCACACTAGGCATCCCTGTCCTTCACCAACTCTCAGAGCTTGGTCTAACTCATGTCCATCGAGTCAGGCCATCCAACCACCTCATCCTCTATTGACCCCTTCTCCTCCTGCCTTCAATCTTCCCCAGCATCAGGGTTTTTTCCAAGGAGTCAGTTCTTTGCATCAGGTGGCCAAAGGATTGGAGTTTCAGCTTCAGCATCTGTCCTTCCAATGAATATTCAGGACTGATTTCCTTTAGGATTGAGTGGTTTAATCTCCTGCAATCCAAGGGACTCTCAAGAGTTTTCACACCACAGTTCAAAACCATCAATTCTTCGGTGCTCAGCTTTCTTTATAGTCCAACTCTCACATCTATACATGGCTACTGGAACAACCACAGCTTTGACTAGACAGACCTTTGTTGGCAAAGTAACGTCTCTGCTTTTTAATATGCTGTCTAGGTTGGTCATAGCTTTTCTTCCAAGGAGCAAGCATCTTTTAATTTCATGGCTGCAATCATCATCTGCAGTGATTTTAGAGCCCAAAAGAATAGTCTCTCACTGTTTCCATTGTTCCTCCATCTATTTGCTATGAAGTGATGGGACTGGATGCCATAGATCTTCGTTTTTGAATGCTGAGTTTTAAGCCAGCTTTTTTACTCACCTCTTTCACTTTCATCAAAAGGCTCTTTAGTTCTTCACTTTCTGCCATAAGGGTTGGGTCATCTGCATATCTGAGGTTATTGATATTTCTCCTGGCAATCTTGATTCTAGCTTGTGCTTCATCCAGCCCGGCATTTTGAATGATGTATTCTACATAGAAGTTAAATAAGCAGGGTGACAATATACAGCCTTGATGTACTCCTTTCCCAATTTGGAACCAGTTTGTTGTTCCATGTCCAGTTCTAACTGTTGCTTCTTGATCTGCATACAGGTTTCTCAGGAGGCAGATAAGGTGGTCTGGTGTTCCCATCTCTTGAAGAATTTCCCATAGTTTGTTAGATGATACTAAAATTGAATGTCTATGACAATCTTGGGCATGTGAAAATGTGTTAGAGATTCATGCCCTTGTCTTCACACAATAAAACCCCTGACTTTGGTCTTTAGATACAGCAGCACCTCCTTTTGGGGTGATGACTGGCAGGTCGGAAGCAGGTCCTCTGGTAGGAAGTACAGTGACCCCTATTCTACACTAGTCTCACCCATTTCTCTGTTCCTCTTATTTTTTTTTTCCATCTCTCTTGCTGCTGCTTCTTCTTCTCCTTCTTCTTCTTTGCATTCCTCTCTGCTTCTGCCTTTTCTTGGCCCCGTATTTTGTTCTCTCTTCTTCCTTCCCTTCTTTCTTCATCTCTCCAATCACTTCATTTCTTCTTCACCAATACCTACATCCTTAACATCTCAATTACACAATATTTTAAATTATTAGTTGTATTTAATGAACAAGCTTGACATTTCTTAGACTTTAGGGTGGGAAGTTGAACATATTATCTAGTTCTCTTTAAAATATATTTTAAATAATAAAATGTATTATTTTCTACTTTATACTTTCTACTAATAATTGAGGCAGTAGTTTCTGATAAAGAAGAAAACATGAAACAGAACTCCTTGTCCCATTGTAAGATATTGCTGATAAAGGAGGAGAAATGAACACTACATTTCATAGGAAGCTATCACAAGGGAATGTTCTTCATGCAAATTCTCATGATAAAGGTTTGACATTCTACATGGCATTAACATGATGGCTAGTTTTATAAATTAAAATGAGAAAAACAAGTTGATAACAATATGACACCATTCCCTAAATATAGGGAGGATTTAGGAGTAGGGAAATCAACACACACCCAGAGATTATCACCAGCCACAGACAGCTGTCAATGAATTTCAGTCTCAACAAAACACATTATCAAATGACAGCCTGGTTGACCAAAGAGAAATCACAACACCATTCCATACAAATTCTTAACCTTATATATTCATTTTGTCATTGTTTTTCTGTCTGTAATGGATTTCTTCAAATGAAGTCAATCTATGCCCAGGATTTCTTAAGAATGAATCTCAAAAAACATTTCTTCCAAAAATCCTTCCTTGACCTTCCCCCTATTTTCTTTCAATGATTTATTTTCTCGGGGTTTCCTTAGCCACCTACAATGTGCCAGGCACTTTGCTGGTTAGTTTCCCAACTTTCATTTTTAATTGCTGTAACAACTTTGTGATACAGACATTTGTAGCACCAATTTATAAATGAGAGAATTAAAGCTCGAAGATGTGAAGCAAACTGTCTGTATCACAATGCACATAAGCAGAGCTGGTATCCAAACTCATATGTTTAATTCTGATGCCAGTGTTCTTTCCACTTCCTGTACCAGTCTCACATCTCTCTTCCCAATGCCATCGTAAACTGATCATCTGTCATTTTAGTATTATCTTATTGTAACTTTGCATGGCCCAATTTTATCTTCTCATTTAGACTAAAACAGTAAAAAAAAAATTTTTTTTTTTTTTTAGAAAATCATATCCTAAACAGTGTAAGCAGTAGACATTACTAGACATTGTTAAGGAAAATCATCTACTTTGGGATATCGATTACCCTCCACCCCAGCTCATACATTTCAAGCTGAATGTTCACTATTCACTGTCTAGTAATCAGTGTTGCCCTTAAAACAGAAGAGTTCAGTAGAGAGTTAAGGATGTGATATGGAATTAACAACACTTGTTTTACAAATAAAGGTGGTACAGATAAAGCCTAAGACTGCATCCTTTTAAAATCATTTGGCAAAACTAATACAGTTATGTAAAGTTTAAAAATAAAATAAAATTAAAAAAAAATAAAATAAAATCATTGCTTCATATTTCTGGGGTTCAAAACCCATCTGAAACCGTTTGAAGTCATGTCTTCCAATTCTGTATACATTTTGAGATAAACCTAAATAAAAACTTTAAACTATTCCTATTTAATTTTAACTGTTGTTGACCCATTGTTCCATCCTGCTGAAATCTTTTTAAAATTCTTAGTCTGCTAATGAATACGCTTACTACCCTCCCCAGGAAGCCAGCAACCCTTGTGTAGTGCCACTTCCCTAGTCCCCATCCCCCTGGGCCCCTCAACCTGTACTCTGGAAGCACTTCTGTTATTGTTCAATAGACTGTCAGCTACATGAGGAAAAGGTTGTTGTCTGCCTTGTTCACCAGTGAATCCTGGGCTCTAGCACAGGGCCTGGCATGGTGTGGAGGCTCAGTATGTTGTGAATACATGAATGAATAAATGGGGAAAATAGGGATAGGAAAGAAAGTGAAAGTGAAAGTTGCTCAGTCGTGTCCGACTCTTTGCAATCCCACGGACTACAGAATCGATGGAATTCTCTAGGCCAGAATACTGGAGTAGGTAGCCTTTCCCTTTTCCAGGGGATCTTCCCAACCCAGGGATTAAATCCAGGTCTCCCGCATTGCAGGCAGATTCTTTACCAGCTGAGCCACAAGGGAAGCCCAAGAATACTGGAGTGAGTAGCCTATCCTTTCTCCAGTGGATCTTCCCGACCCAGGAACTGAACCGGAGTCTCCTGCACTGCAGGTGATTCTTTATCAACTGAGCTATCAGGGAAGCCCAACAGGGATAGGACTGAGACAGAACGGGAAGGAAGGCATCCTAGAGAAAGGAGAGAGGGGAGGACAGATTCACAGACCAGCAAGATGTGGAGTTTGGAATTTAAAGTGCTTTAGTTACAAGTTATGTCCTATCTCCGAGCCTCATATGTTTAACAGTAAAATGTCATAATAGCAACCTCGTGAGACTGACCTGGGAATGAAAGGAGGTGTGTGTGTGTTGTGTGTGTGTGCTCAGGCGTGCCCAACTCTTCCACTTCATGTACTGTAGCTTGTCAGGCTCTTCTGTCCATGGGATTTCCCAGGCAAGAATACTGGAGTGGGTTGCCATTTCTTTCTCCAGAGGATCTTCCTGACCCATGGATCAAACCTGCATCTCCTGCATCAGCATACAATGGCTCGTTACTTCTGAATCATCTGGGAAGCTGGAAAGGAGGCGGTGGTGTATGTGCAAATATCTAGTGTCCAGAGTGTGACCCACTGCAGGTTGACAGGCTGCCCAGGTTTCCCTGGCTCTGCTATCAGGGCTGCAAGTGTCATCAAACAACAAGGTTACGTGACTTGGAGCCGTCTTGGGCCCCTGGAGTCTTTGGGCCTTGTCCTCTTTGTTTTGCCTCTCTTTCCAAATGAATCACTTCATCAAAATGAAACATCTACGAACACAGTATGCAAGGTTTGGATGATTCATCCAGCCCAGCTGCGGTCATTGTGAGAAACCCTGTGCCTTCAGGACAGTTACAAAGACTGAATAGTTTCTGCGGGGTTTTTGGTTTCAGTGTCATTTATTTTTGTATTTTCAAAGAGGAAGTGTGCAAGACATCATTATGTCAGCAGTGGGCAAAAGGCTGGTAGACTCTTAATAAGTGGACATACATGTTTACACTTCCCAAAGTTTCTCTTTCTGTCAAAAGGTCTAACTGGCTGTTGGTATCTCTAGGTTGGGTTATTTCTTCCCTTGATGGTAAGCTTAATAAAATACATTTTTAAGTTGTAGGTGGAATTTTGAAAGCCTGTTTCTGCAAACCTCAGATTTGGCACCTTATTTTGCTTGTCAAATAAGATTTCTACTTAAAATAAATAAGTAACATCTAATCCTGGACACAGATTCACAAGTTAATTCCTTTCCTTTTCAAAATGGACCAATTAGCAAAACCCTATCTCTGCAGATTTCTGATAAAGCCTAAAAATCAAAACAAGTTGTATTCATCTTGAAAGGGTATAGCCATAAGAATAATCACATATTAAATAAAGTATTCAGATCATTGCTATATTTAATATTTCCCATATGATACATGGCCCTCCCGTACCTAAAAGAGAAAACATCATCTCTTAATTCAGTTTAGTCTGCTTAAATATATGATTTACCCAGACTTTGAGCAGCTTTGATGTCTCAGAAGCTGCCCTTTATTTGGAATTCCCTGCCTTTAATCCCTTCTTGGTTGCCACACCCCCACGTACTGCCTATTTTTGACAAGGGGGCGATGAGAACATGGGTGAGGCTGACTGGCGTGGCCTGAGGGCCTCAAGAGGCTCCTCCAGCAGCAGCGATAAAGGAACGCTAGACATTCCATTAGGAACACTGAAATAGCTGCCTAGCAGTCCCCTGTCATTTGTTCTAACCACACTGAATGACTAAGGTTTTCACTCTACGGGCTGTATTTAGTTTTCTCTTCCTCACATTTTTACATATACTAAACAGCTGGTTTCAGCTTTGAATAGTTCTCACTTCATAAATCCTAATGTTTAAGGTCTATATAGAAGGTTCCTAACACACTATTGGAGCTGCCAAAAGAAAACCAATTTTGTCACTGAAGAGTACTGATCTAGCAGGTATGTATGTGTCTCACTAGGATCACAGGTGACTTGTTCAAAATCAAACAATGAAAGATCTCATCCAGAAGAACAGTGTCTGTGACTTTTTCCACATCAAACGATTTAGCAATATTTTCATCTGAAAGTACTTTTCCAATTAAACTGGATTCCACACACGTCACAGAAGTTTACAGTCCTGCCAGCATGTGGTATGATTAGGATTGTAAAGGGCAGAAATGTGTTTCCTTTGCGGAGAGCACCGGAGAGACTGTCAGCTTAGAGAAGCAGGTCAGTGCCTACCCACCTGTGCCCACTCTACTCACTAAAGAGAGGGTCTGGCCCATCCTGTTCAAATTTCACATAACTTTAGGGACACGTAAAAAGGTCACTGCCAAGTAGTTTTTCCATGAAGCCTAGATCACAGTGGCTTATGGTATCTCTAAGAACCAAAAAAGAATCCTACCTTTATATTCCAGAGCACCGTATTTGTGCCCTGCCCAACCCATCTCCACAGTCCTGTAGACAGCATGGCTTCTGGGGTCTTAAGAAGATGCCTGTGGACAACTTACACTTCCTAATAGATGTCTGAGACCCTAGTGGAAATACAGCTACTGTATTTCTTTTTTATGCTACTATTCTTATCTCACTCTTCAACTTTCCAAACTAAAGATAGATTCTAACACAAAAATCATTTTAAAAAATACTTTAGGCTGACAGACAGCATAAACATGGTTGATCATGTCCCAACTGGGTTAGAATGTTTCATCTGGAAAGAACAGAATTATCCCAATGAACATAGAGAGCTGAGGTGGAGTGCTAAATGAGTGCTCTGCCCACAATGCAGGCCACAGGACTTATTTGTGACCATGATGTTGAGCATGATGTTTGGATGTAACCGAAGTGCTGGTGGGCAAGGAAGATGCTCTCCTGAAGGATGAGAGTGTGTGTCCAGCCATGAGGTCAGAGTGGTCTTCTCAGCCAGCTCTGTGGACAGGAGGCCTTGTGTGCTTCCTGGGGCCCCACTTATAATCCACCAACATTTCAGGTAAATTCTACTGATTTATGTCAAGTGTGTCTCTGATTTGTAAGCATATCATCAAACTCTGGAATGAAACTTTCAAAATAGTAATAATCTAAAGATGATGTTTGGATTCCAACTAGACTGAAAAGAATAGAAATAAAGTTCTCCCTCCAATGGAAATGAGTTTACTGAGTGATGAACAAAACACAAAGGGTTCCTTGTTAACAGGTCTGCCAGAGTCCTCAGTGGAACTGCACACCCTAAGTGGGCTGCAATTGTGTGTGTTAGTCACTCAGTCGTGTTCAACTCTCTGCGACTCAATGGACTGTAGCCCGCGAGGCTCCTCTGTCCATGGGATTCTCCAGGCAAGAATAATGGAGTGGGTTGCCATTTCCTTCTCCAGGGGATCTCCCTGACCCAGGGATTGAATCCAGGTCTCTGGCATTGCAAGCAGATTCTTTACTGTCTAAGCCACCTGGGAAGACCCCCATAAGTTGCTGAGAAAGCACTAATTAGTGGCCCTTCTGCTGACTTTCCCCCAAAATGACATTCATAATGATGGTCTACAAGTAACATACTGTCCTTCATAATCACCAAAGAAACAGTACCTGTATTTGGGTCAATTTTTATATTGTTGATGTTGTTCAGTCGTTCAGTCATGTCCAACTCTGTGATTCCATGAACCACAGCACACCAGGCATTCCTATCCTTCACCATCTCCTGGAGCTTACTCAAACTCATGTCCATTGAGTCAGTGATGCCATCCAACCATCTCATCCTCTGTCCTCTCCTCCTGCCCTCAGTCTTTCCCAGCATTAGGCTCTTTTCCAATGAGTCAGCTCTTCACATCAGGTGGCCAAAGTATTGGAGTTTCAGTTTCAGCATCAGTCCTTCCAATGAATATTTGGGGTTGATTTCCTTTAGGATTGACTGGTTTGATCTCCTTGCTGTCCAAGGGACTCTCAAGAGTCTTCTCCAACACCACAGTTCAAAAGCATCAATTCTTAGGCACTCAGCTTTCTTTATGGTCCAACTCTTACATCTGTACATGATTACTGGAAAATAGCTTTGACTATACAGATCTTTGTTGGCAAAGTAATATGTCTATGTCTATATTTATATATTTATTTAATTTTTACATTAAAATATAAGTATATAAATATAGACATATTAGTTTGATTAACTTTATCTGATCTCTTTTCAATTGTGTTAGTTAACTAGGCCTACAGTAATGCTAAAGAAGCTGAATATACACTCAACAAAAGCAAAAGGATTAACTTTCAAAATTAATTTTCAAACCTGGTGTCAGGGAGTGCCAAGGTCTGATTGCACCTCAGGCCTGTTGCCAGCCCTGAGCTGTAACTGCTCTGGTGTTTGGACCTGAACAGGTGAGGGACCTAAGAAACTCCCTTGGGTGGATGATGTGTATTTCATCAACGGTGCCCCTGCCTGTCCAGCCTCCCCAGGAAGGCTCCTGCTGGCCTGGGGAGGTGCCAAGGCTCCATTCAACAGCGCTTCCATTTTGTCAACAGGTTTCTTACAGATCACTGCCAGTCACCTTGGCTCCATACTCTTCATCTATTAACACGGTTTACTTACATTCCTTCTGAACCCATTAACATTTAAACCATTTTTTAAAAATGTAGGTAACATTTTTTCTTTCAGGTTTTTAAAACCTTCTATTTCTGTTCCCATGGTAATTGCAGCTTCCTAACTTTATGGATGTGAGAGTTGGACTGTGAAGAAAGCTGAGTGCCGAAGAATTGATGCTTTTGAACTGTGGTGTTGGAGAAGACTCTTGAGAGTCCCTTGGACTGCAAGGAGATCCAACCAGTCCATTCTAAAGGAGATCAGTCCTGGGTGTTCATTGGAAGGACTGATGCTAAAACTGAAACTCCAATACTTTGGCCACCTCATGTGAAGAGTTGATTCATTGGAAAAGACTCTGATGCTGGGAGGGATTGGGGGTAGGAGGAGAAGGGGACGACAGAGGATAAGATGTCTGGATGGCATCACCGACTTGATGAACATGAGTTTGAGTAAACTCCGGGAGTTGGTGATGGACAGGGAGCCCTGGCGTGCTGCAATACATGGGGTTGCAAAGAGTCGGACACAACTGAGCGACTGAACTCAGTCGAAATGAACTGAACTGAACTGATTTGAACTTTAAACCACTTCTCAACTTACAATTGTTGCTGCTTTTACATTTATCAGATCAGAATTAGTTCAAATGACTGAAAAAATTCTCCTTAAGCCTAATCATGACAACCACATCAACAAATGTGATGGCAGAAATGAAATGATGACCTCTTGATTCCAACCCATCTATCCAGGGTGATCCAGACTGAGATTTCAATAAAGAATAATTTGTTTATGTATTAAAAATTTTAAGTTGAAAGTAAATAGAGAAGTTTCTGTATTTGAGCCACAATGTTTGCAGTGAAAATAAAGAACTCAATCCTTATGCCAATCTCAAATATATTTAGAATACAAAATGATGGTGCTTAGAGACTTACTATAAAGCTAAAGGTTAGAGAATTTTTTTAAAATGACTCTAGAAGATGAGAAAAACAGATGAAGTGCTAAAGGTTTAAGAACAGTGCTAAAGGACAGATGAAGGAAAAGGTTCCAGACAGAAAATTAATATCACCAGTTATTAAACTTTTTGATTAGAAGTGACAATGATTATATCATTAGAGATGTTCATTAAGGCAATCTGAACTCTGGAGCTGGAAGAGAGGTGCAAGGTCTGACCTGCAGATGTAGATGTGGGAATCGTCCCTTTGAAATTGGTAATAAAAGCCATGAATGGGAACAAAATCTTGGGGAACACAGAGCTGGGGCAAGGAATAAGATTTGCTAGCAAAGGCATCAGTAAAAATGGTCAACAGAAGCAGGGGAATACACTGCCAATACAGTGCCAAGTCAACACAAGAAGAACTTTAATAAGTAGGCTGCTGCTGCTGCTAAGTCGCTTCAGTCGTGTCCGACTCTGTGCGACCCCATAGACAGCAGCCCACCAGGCTCCCCCGTCCCTGGGTTTCTCCAGGCAAGAATATTGGAGTGGGTTGCCATTTCCTTCTCCAATGCATGAAAGTAAAAGTGAAATCGCTCAGTCGTGTCCAACTCCTAGCGACCCCATGGACTGCAGCCTACCAGGCTCCTCCATCCATGGGATTTTCCAGGCAAGAGTATTGGAGTAGGTTGCCATTACCTTCTCCAATAAGTAGGCAGAGACCAGTAAACTCAGAAGTTTTTTCTCATTTGCTCTACCATGGACTGAATGCTAAGCACTGAAGCTTAGCACTGAATGTGACTAACACCAGGGCAGCTGCCTCAGAGCCTTAGAGCTCAAATATCACTGGAGAGGGATAAACCAAAATGGGGTGGGGATGATGGGTTGATTTGAAAAAAAAAAAAAAAAGTGTAGATTATCATTAAAAAATAACTTGTAGGTAACTTATATAATCTATGAGCATCACCAACAAATGATTTTACCCTTATTTTTATGGACTGAGATTATGTCATCATGAAAGTCATAAATTTTATTAAGAAGGATGTTGGTTATTGTTATCAGAATCTGCCAGTCTTTTTAGTTCCACACAAGAGGGCAACAGAAACAAAGCAGTGAGGCCAAATATCAGTTTGAACATCTCTGGGAATTTGCATTTAACAAGAAAAGATCATCATTGTAAATATATTTTCCAATTTGTAACAGCTGAGACTCATAAATGGCAATGGTATGGCATATAACAGCTGACAGATTATCAGCATGTGTTGGCAAGAGCCCTTTGGCTATTAAAAGATAATTAAAACTCACTATAATCTTCTAGCTGCTTCATTTAGTCATTTTGTTTTATATGCATGTGATAAGACTGATTCATTTGAAATGAACAGCTCCCCCTCATCAGCTTCTCGGGTTAAGCTGGTGAGCAATAGTCCCTCATCTGCAAGTATCTTTCCAGCTTCAAAATTTATTCAAAGCATCATCCTCTGGCTGTAGCATCGATGGTTCCAGTTACCAAGGAGAACTGGGTTCAGCCTTCATCTGGCATAGTTAAAGCAATAATTATTAAGCAATAGCCAACCCTATTTTGTCATTGAAGTAAATGCTTTCATAACCATCTTCTTAAAAAATAGATGTACCATAGAGCAGTTGTTCTTTGTTTTTAATTAAGAAAAAAATAAATAAAATAAAGAGAGCAAGTTTTTTAACTGAATTTCAGTTAAACTTGGAAATAGCTTAATGACTATGAAGACCAATAATACAGGAGCACATTATCTCAAGGGACCATGAACCTTCCATCACAGGGATTAGGAATTTTAAAAAAGGAACGTAGAGGAAGGCAGTAAAGGACAGTCTTTTTAGTATGCACTGTTTAGACTGTTTAGCTAAAAGGAGTAAGGATGGATTAGCACTGTTTCTAAGTGTGGGGTAGAATATTCTGAGAACTATTCTTGCAGGTTTCAATGAAAGATTTTCAACTTAATTCTATGTGTGTGTGTGTGTTTTCTACACAAGGACCAAATAGAGGCACATACACTTTTACGGCCAGACTGAATTAGAGGAGTGCTCCTGTGACCGGGGATTATCTGTGCAGGGTTATTACAGAGCCACGGCGACAGATGCAGGTCTCTGCTTCCACAAGGAAAGCAAGGTTTCTTCTTAATTTGATGTTCCAAGAACAGCCTGGGCTTTTGCATACCTCGAGGCACATCAGATTTTTCTTCTGTAAACTTCTTTCTTTTCTATCTTTGCCTGGGTGTTTCCTTCAGAAGCCAGCTGGAGCACCCCCTTGCCTGGGGAGCCTTCCCTAAGCACTCAGTGTAGACTCTGTGGCCCCCACGGCATCCAGCATTTATACACATGTTGTACTCGTGTCCTGTGCTGTAATTACCTCTGTACAGCCTCCCTCCTCATGCCAACTACAGTGGAAGGGCCTGGAGAGCAGTAACCTTGTCTTGTCTTGCCCAGATTATAAAAGGAGCTAAATAAACAATACATAAATACATGAGGGAATGGATAAGACAAATGATCTTTTGAGGAAGAAACTGGTAAAAATTTACACTATTCTCATTTTCATAGGGGCTGATAATATCCTCTTTCTGAAAAGAGGGTATTTGGTAGAAATTAAAAATTAATAGAGAAACTTATTGATAAAGAAGATATCCAGGCAAGAATATTTACAGAAACGGAAGGGACCTCTTCCAAATAGGCCTCTCATCATTGTCTCCATGATTAAATTTCATACTTGCTTTGGTGTCAGTCCCCATGATTGGATATAATCTCAACCTTGGAGGATATCTCCTTTGTCCTTATGTTACAATCCTTGGTCACATGTGCATAGATGTCAGTCAAAGAGCACATGGAAAGTGGTCTGGACACATTTTTAATAAGTCTCTGGGCTCAAGGGCAAAGGCCTCTCTATTTATGGTTAAGTCAGGGCCAAGAAATCACCAAAAAGTGATACCATTTTCGTTTGAGTTTAAAAATCATTTCTGATAGTCCACCAGAAAGAAAAGAAAGAGCTGGTTTATCTTTGCCTATGCAGGCCCTTCCTAAGCTTCGATGGCCTTCCCAATCTCCCCTTCTCATCAGCATCAGCTCTTTAATCAATGATAAATACCACCTGACCTCATCAATACTGGCTTTACTCTGCAAAGGAAACTTCAATGGCATCTTAGCATCACAAGCAAAGTCAACTATTTTTGCTCTTTGGTTTTAAGTAACACATCTGCTCTGCAGACCTATAACAGATTCCTGGTTTTGTTCTTTTCTGTCTTTAAAACAACAGTTTTCAACCACAGGGTCACAGGCACACCAGTGTGAGGTATATGACAAGTAATATCTACTACAAGATTGTTGCCACCCTATTTGCTAAGCACTTACATCAGGTGTTTTTGAACATCTATAGTTCTTACAGCAATCCTCTGAGGTAGCAGTTATTACACCAATTTCTAAAAGGAACCTAAGGCACAGTGGAGATAACTTGTCCAAGGTCAAATAGCTAGTCCTGGTAGAGTGCCGATTCTACCCTAGGTCTTTCTGACTTTTATGGATTAAATCACAATCTTCCATATAGTTAAAACATACACCTGATTTTAAATATAAATTTGCTCACACTCAAAATCATCACTTTTAATAGCATCTTTCACATTTGTTGAAGGAAAGAGGAAGGGCAGATTTCCAGCTAGGATACTACCCTCCATGGTGCAGCCCCAGTGGCCAACCATTGCCAACAGAGCTCCAGTTGCTGGGACTGGTTTACTCTGGTTTCATTTTATGGTCCTCCATGTTATATGGTGTGTACTCAAGTCACTGAGATGTGTTCCATTAAATGGTGTGTACTCAGTTTCTCAGTCGTGTCTGATTCTTTTTGAGCCCACTGTAGCCCTCCAGGCTCCTCTGTTCATGGGATTCTCCAAGGCAAGAATACTGGAGTCGGTTGCCATTTCCTCCTCCAGGGGATCTTCCCAACCCAGGGACTGAACCCAGGTCTTCTGAGCCGCCAGCACTGGCAGGCAGATTCTTTATTACCACTGCGTTCCCTGGGAAGCTTCCATGTTATATGGGGATGCTACCAAATCTGAGGCCTAGAGAGGTGTAAACATCCACTTTAGTCTGTTACTACTGAACAGAGATTGAAAACTGACTTTGAAGTCTGACAGATACGTTCCTGAGACCAAGCCTGGACAGTGTCCAAGGCACGGTGCTCCGCCAGCCCATGGAACCACCAAGAGCCACTAGAATTATTCAGATGCTCTCAGGTATATGTTTTGTACATTCATTCATATCCATAGACTGGAGCATTTTTCTATCTACATTTGATAGTCTTTACTTTATCAATATGTTTACAGAAGAATTCACAGGTTTGGATTTGAGATTCTCCATAGTATAATATCTCGGTAAACAGGATTTCCCCCCAACTGAAACTAAAGGTATTTCCTGAATAAACGTGGAATCAAGAATTTCCAGGAAGTCTGGTAACTTGAATCAAAGTTAAGACTTCTTCCTCTGAACTCCCCAGTGGAATCCTGTATATTTTTATTAGAGTATATCCCTGATGTGATTATTTAAATTAAAATTTGTCTGCCTTGCAAATCCCTATAGGGCAACGACTATGACCTCTTCATCTTTCAATGTACAGTTTTTAGAGAAAATTCGGGCACACACTAGGCACTCAAGAGATACTTGTAAAAGCAATGAACAAAAGGATGGATTTGCTCGTATCTAGGTATTTTTACATTTAAATCTGTGACTCTCAACCAATGATGCTTTCTTTTGCTCCCTTAGGAACACATGGCACTGTCTGAAGACACCAGACATTTCCAGTTTTGTTTCTCAAATTGGGGGGAGGACTCCTGTAGTATCTAGTGGGTAGAAACAATAGATGCCTCAACATACTACATACATACTGTTGTCTCTCACTGCAACACATGGGATAGCTCCCATAAAAGAAGACTTATCTGGGCCCCAAATGTCAACAGTGCTTGGGTTGAGAAACCCCAAATTAGATACTGAAGATCTACAAAAATTCCATAAGCAGACAAGAGATTGCAGAAATAGGCAGGTTTCCTACTAGGAAAAATGCTGTGGCACCCAGTCAAATCACTTACAGAAAACATTCCACAGAAACACAAACCCAACTGGAGCTCGCAGGTGGTCATTTTCATCTCATAGCTCATTTCTGTTCTCCCCACAGAAGCCTCAGCCCGTCTTTGGACTTTCAGAAGTCAGCGTTTGTATGCTGACCCATAGCCCAGAATAACCCAAAGAACGAGACTTTCATTCAGTAACAGTGGCATTATTTTTTATTGTGGGTCAAGGCTCATAATATGCAATTCAGCTAAAAGAGAGAGATACGAAACATTCGAGATGACTGGCAGAAGAAAACTCTAAAAATGCTCCAGCACAACAGGGAACTAAAATGTCACAGGAAATTTTTTTCTTGAAAATGGAGTGGCTTATGAATGCTTCATTCTTCCCAGAACAGTTAAAACACTGTGTGGGCTGGGCTGCCTGAGCTCGGAAGGCAGGCCGCTTGTCCTTTGTTCTCTTGCTCACCCGTAGAAGGCTTTCCCTGGTGAACTGGGGCCCCAGGAGCAGTGAGGAGATGGGAGCAGAAGATGCTTCATCTAAGGGAAGATCTGGGTTGAATTTATCCTCCCTTTGGAAGTAAAGAGACTGCTTCAAGCTCGGGACCAGAGACTAAGCAGAGACAGCTGTGTCTCTCACTGCAGATCATATCTGCCTGACATTTTAACTATCATCTGTTACCTGAAGACTCATTTGTCCAAGGCAGAGGGAAGCCAGCTCTCGCACTGACATGGAATGCAAAGTGATGAATGGGCCCACCGGGGAGGAGGACTCACAGCCAGGCATTGAGTGGATTAATCAGGTGTCCCGTCCCGTCTGCTGGGGGCCTGCCTTTGCCAGACTCCCTGTGCTGTTTTCTCTCCAGTTAGAGCACGGGCGCCCTAGCGGGCGGTGCTGGACCGCAGCTGCCGTTTTTAGCTTGTCTCTTAGATGTGACTGGGACTCCAGAGGGATAATGAGCGTTTCTTTTTTGACAATCTGTGGACGATCCAAACTTTCTGGGATTTAGATTAATTTCCTGTTTGGCATGTTTGCAGGATGAGAAAACAATTATCTCCAAAATTACAAGTAATTAGCTGTTTGCTTGTCATTGTAAGATAAGATCTTACTGCCCTCCCACAACACAGCCAGATCTCACACACACACACACACACGGGTACCCTGTGCTTCAGTTTTTCAGTTGTTAAGTCTCCTTCTGGGAGGATAGAGCACAAATGCCACTCATGCCTTATCCTACAGTCTTAACCAAGCCCATGTGAGCACCGCACCCACCTCCTGAAGGGGAAAGAAGACACGGGAGCACCATGTCCTTCATGGGATTTGTGCTTATTAGCAGAGGTGTGGTGTACATCGCACTGCCCGGAGCATGAGAAAAGTGCGAACGACCACTCCCTGCTCCAAGTTTGCTCTCTCTAGGCAAGTGCTAGGCTGGCTGGAGTATCAACAGGAGGTGAGAACATGAGACTGAGTATCTCAAGATGGCTGTCCAATTCTGGCTCCATCACTGACAGGCTGTGGACCCTATAGCAAGTCCGTGAGCTCCTCTGAGGCCGTTTCCTCATTTTTATAAGGGAGATTAGAAAAATCCCCTGTAAAGCAGAGTTTCCCAGTAGTGGCAGTATTGGCATTTGGGGCAAGATCATTCTTTGGTGTGGGAGGCTCGTCTGTGTATTGTGGAATGTTTGGCAGCATCCCTGGCCTCTATCTATTGGAAGCTACTAGCACCTACCCCCCCACCCCCAGTTGTGATCATCAAAACTATCTCCAGATATTGCCAGTTGTCCCTAGAGGGTAAACAGTCCCTGCTTGACGACCACTGCTATTTAAAAAAAAAAAAAAAGGCCATCTTCTTTGATTTCTTAAGAAAACAGCATCCAGGAACTTAAATTCTATCCCTAAGGATTCAGGGTAGCATTAAAAAAAGAAAAAGCAGCAGCAGCAGCTCTGAGTAAAATGAGAGAACTCAGAGTTCTCATCTGTGGAAAATAGGGTTTCAGATAAAACTGAGAACCATTTGACTTCGCTTGGAGACCCTTCTCCAGCCTAACCTTGGAAATTCTGGATTTTGTTCTAATTCTGGGCAACAAGTCGGGGTGGAAGGATATTCTCCTTTGCACAGGGTATTAGGGCTTAAACAATTTAATGTATGTATGGAACAACGCCTGTAGCTACTCATAATACTATCACAATGAAAGAATTAGTGCAATGTAGTATACACAGGAATGTCACTGAGGCAGTCTCTGCACACCTGGGGCAAAAACCACATTGCTTGCTGACTCTAGCTGTAGCGCTTCTTCCAGCTCTACAATTCAGAGTAGCGAATCAATCCGCCAAAGGCCAGCCACATGCCAGCAAGAATGGCAGGAACCCAGATTTTGGGCTTCCCTGGTGGCTTAGCAGTAAAGAATCCGCCTGCAATGCAGGAGCCGAAGGAGACCGGGATTCAATCCCTGAGTAAGGAAAATACCCTGGAAGAGGAAATAACAACCCATTCCAGTATTCTTGCCTGTTGAATTCCATGGACAGAGGAGCCTGGCGGGCTCCAGTCTGTGGGGTTGCTAAGAGTCAGACACTACTGAAGTGGCTTAACAGTAGTAGTAAGCTAAGCTAAGTCACTTTAGTTGTGTCCGACTCTGTGTGACCCCATAGACGGTAGCCCACCAGGCTCCCCCGTCCCTGGGATTCTCCAGGCAAGAACACTGGAGTGGGTTGCCATTTCCTTCTCCAATGCATGAAAGTGAAAAGTGAAAGTGAAGTCCACCTGGCCAATGTGAGTTACAAAACCTATCTGTGAATTCTTTGGCCCTCCTGCCACTGAGTAGTGTTCTTTTCCCTTGAACCAGGGCAGATCTTTATGATAGAGCAAAAGAGGCCCTATACAGACTTTGAGGGTCATCAAGAGAAGGCATGTGCTGTTGCCTTGCTCTTCCTTGCAAGGCAGTCTCCATGCTGTGAGGAAGTCTAAGCTGCTGCCTAGAGAGGACACAGGGAGATGTTGCTGGAAGCCTCTGCTGAGGCCCCACATTTCAGGCGGTCAGTCCCGGGAGTGAAGGAGGCTTTGGATGATTCCAGTGCCAAGTCATTGAGTCATCCACAGCCTGCAAGTTTTTTCCAGCTAAAGTCACAATCTTAGATTGAAGGCAGGAGGAGAATGGGACAACAGAGGGTGAGATGGATGAAAGGCATCACCAACTCAATGGACATGAGTTTGGGCAAACTCTAAGAGATAGTAAAAGACAGGGAAACCCCGCCTGCTGCAGTTCATGGGGTTTCAAAGAGTCAGACATGACTGAGCGAATGAACAACAACAATAAAGTCACAATCATCATGGAGCAGAGACAAACCATTGTTATTGTATCTTTTCCAAATTCCTGACCCACAGAACCTATGAGTGTAATAATGGTCATTTAATACCACTAAGTTTGGGGTGGTTTGTTACAAAGCCACAGTCACATACCTTCATGAGTTCAACCACTGCCGCTCAATGAATGTATTCACTGGGGAACTTGGGTCTTGTAGGATTAGCTCAGCTGGGGGTTGCACCAGAAACAGAATAGGTTTCCACTGTGCATGGTGAGCAGCTTAAGGCCACACATTCACCAGTGCTATCTAGAAGTCTGTCTTGTGGCCTGGAAGTTGTAGAGGCTGTGATTTTTCCTGTGCCATCCACGTAGAGAGCAGACTGATCAGCAAGAAAGGGTTTATGTGTAACTATCAGACAAGAATGTTAAGTGTGAACCCTGAAAGGAAGACACTCCCTTGGGAAGCCAAGAACCTTCAGGAACTGGTAATTAGGTCAGTAGTAGGCTGTCCTAGAGAATAAGCTGGTGCTGACCCAGAGTTTGAACCATGACCTCTAGTTTTTGCTTCTTGGGAGAAGTCATGGGAGTAAGTGTGGCCATTACCTTCTGAGAAGAGAGACTTTGCCTGACACACCATGACCTTTTGCCCATCTTAATGTGTAGAGATAGTCATCTTGATAAAGAAGGAGAGAAACAGACTGGACTTGAGGGAAATGGTGAAAAGTTGTTTTCTAAACAGGAGTTAAGAGACTGAGTGTGTTGAAAAAATAGAATGTGTGCTTTCTAGCAGAAAATTCAGTATCATTTGCACATTATCCGAGCACACAAACTCTGTCCCCTGGGGGCTCTTTAGGCATCTCATTTAATTGGAATTTAACCTGTGGCTAGATTCAGAATAGGAACTACAATTCAGGCAAAGAAGTAAAACTTTATATTAATAGCTCTTATAAAAAAACCTCTATATGAGTATTTTTATTCAGTACCAGTGGGGTGCCTGCCTGAGGCTACTATGTGAGATTTCACACTTCATAAAATATTTAAACATCTTTAAATTACTTCTAGAACAGTTCATATTTGAAATTCTTTTTTTTTAATAAAATAATGACTGACTGCTTAAGAATTTGGTATAAATGAGATCATGCGCCCTATAGACCCATTTGTTTATTGGGTTCTCTACAAATTAATCTGGTTTCAAACTATTTCAGCAAACTGGCCCAATATAACTAGTGTTTTGGTTTACTCGTGTTTCTAAAATCAGGCACTAAATTTTGTTTGTATTTAGGTATATAATACTCTTTAAAAAGCCTTTCTTTGAGAAATGTAATCATTCAAGCCAATTTGTAATGTCTAGGGGTTTGGTAGCACTGGTGGTAAACAATCCACCTGCCAATGTAGGAGACGGAAGAGCCACGGGTTCAATCCCTGGATCAGGAATGTCCCCTGGAGAAGGAATGGCAACTCACTCTGGTCTTCTTGCCTGGGACATACCATGGACAGAGGAGCCTGGTGGGGCTCCAGTCCATGGGGTCCGGAAAAGCAAGACACGACTGAGCATGCACACACAGGAGTTCAAAATTTAAATCTCTTTATTGCATATATTAAATTCATTTCATATTAGTACTTAATTTTATTTATTCCTTACTAGTAAATCATTGAATATGTATCCGAAAATAGAATAGTTGAATAGTCTTATCAGAAAATTCAATTAAAATCCAGGGAAACTTCCATTGTAAGCTGACCCAGAATTTACTGAGCAAGAGTTACTGATAATATAAATCACTTGACAGGTGTCTCCAAGTAGAATAAAAATTTCTAGTAGAAGATATAGCAATAAATTCAAACCAATGAATTCTTCACATAGTGAGTAGGGGAAAGACATGAAGAGATAAATTGGTAATTGGGAACATTAAAGTTTTAAGGGCTTGTAAATGTTCTGCTATTCTGAAAAGTTACGGAGCTAAATCCTATGTTTATCATTTCTTTATCACCACAGTTAAAGTCCTCGGCCGTTGGGGTAAGGTAATCACTGTAACAACAAAACTAAACTATAATGCTTGAGCTGTGGAAGAAGATAGAGTCAGCAAGCCCTGGGTTCAAGTCCTAGTTATTTGGGTTAAATGTGAACAAGTAACTTTAGCCTGTCTGGGTCTCAATTATTTAGCCTTTTGCTGACTCATTGGAAAAGACCCTGATGCTGGGAAAGACTGAAGGCAGGAGGAGAAGGGGGTGACAGAGGATGAGATGGTTGGATGGCATCACCAACTCAATGGACCTGAGTTTGAGCAAACTCCAGGAGTTGGTGATGGACAGGGAAGCCCGGCATGCTGCAGTTCATGGGGTCGCAAAGAGTAGGACACGACTAAGCCACTGAACTGAACTGAACTGACAGTAGGAACACCAACTGTACCTACTATTATGAGAATTAAATGAGACAATTATTTATCATGCCTAGACACAGTCTGGCCAAAACACATGCTCCTTGATTATTATTCGCTCTCTCCATTAATTCTGACAACTTCAAACCCATGTTCACTTACTTATCATTCTAAACGACTGTTTACAACCAACTACTTCTCTACTCAAATTCTCTCAGTAGCACCCCATTACCTACCACAGAAATTTCAAATTCACTGAAGTCTGGCCTCAGGGTTCTTTTCCAACCTTATCATCTCATTTCCTACAACCACTCATTTCACCAGATTTAGAATACATTTTTTTTTTATTAAAGTATGGTTGATTTACAATGCTGTGTTAGCTTATGGTATACAGCAAAGTGACTCAGTTATATATATATTTCATTTTCTTTTACATTATGGTTTATTATAAGATATTGAATATAGTTCCTGGTGCTGTACAGTAGGACAGACTACATTCTTCTTCTTTTTTTTTAGTAGCTAATTGTCAGCTTTTTTTTTTTATAAATTTATTTTTAATTGGAGGATAATTGCTTTACAATATTGTGTTCGTTTCTGCCATACATCAACATGAATCAGCCATAGGTATACATATGTCCCCTCCCCCTTGAGCCTCCCTCCCACCTCCCACTGTATCCCACCCCTCTAGGTTGTCACAGAGCACCAGGTTTGAGCTCCCTGCAGCATACAGCAAATCCCCACTGACTGTTTTACATATGGCAGTGTATATGTTTCAATGCCACTCTCCCAATTTGTCACACCCTCTCCTTCCCCAACTATACAGTTGGATGGACTACATTCTTCATTACTTAAATCTTACTTTTCAATTCATTCTGCTGCCCTATTTAGAATGAGTTCCTCTGATTTTTGCCAGTGGAAACACAGTCTCTTTCCATAGCTCAGGCCCAATAACCTTTTTTCCTTATATTACAGCCCTACTGACAATGCACTCAATATAAATGCTTATGTTTTGATAACCTGTTAGTCATTCTTTTGAACTGTCTACGTTAACAATAGTTTATGTCTTAACGCATTTAACTGTAATCTCCTTGAGGGCAGTGATCATGCTTTATATGTTGACAATTTTCCATCACACTCAATATCAGCAAAGATTGTGCAATTGACTTTGAACAGTTATTTGTTGAAATACTAAGTTAGAGTCTCCATCAGTTACACTAATGGAGAGGAAGTGATACTCATTCCCAAAATGTAGCCTCTTTTAAATATTTGTGTTAGTTATTGCAATGTTACCAAAGATGATTTCATGAGAAATTCTCCACCAACCCAGTCCTCCCAGGGGGAGCACAAATGTGTGTGTCGCAGTGTTAGCACAGGGGTAAGCTCTCTGTAAATTATGTACCCTGACTTTTTGAGAACTGAGAAGAGCAACAATGCGCTTTTCACCAGAAGGGAGAGTTCCATGTTCTTGGACGAGTTGTTCACAAGGAATTAATCCACAGTGGAATGGACCATTTTCTGTTTCCATTCCGTTTCCTTTTCAGACAAATGAACGTACATTGAGCCCTGAGTAAGTGCTTGCCTCTGTGATAAGCACTTCGCATGGGTGATAACATTTCATTGCATAGCAACTCCAGGCTGTGGATGCTATTATTTTATTCCCATTTTAAATGAGGAAACAACCATACAAAGGTCATAGAACTTGCTCAAGATCACAGAGCCAATCCATGCTGGAACTAGGATTTGAACCCAGGTCCAGGAAACACCAAAGCCCAGGTTTTCGTTCACTGCACATTGTACCTGCAAACTACACAGCCTCCCAGAGCCAAAGGAAAGATGTCTGAGAGAATCCTTCTCTGATAAATTAAGGCTCTGAAGACTTCCTAAGTCCCATGTCAAGTTATTTCTATCAATCACAAGACACGATAATTTATTTAAATGGCTAATCGTTGAGCAGAGCCAGCTAGAATCAAGAAATGTGTTCTGCTAAGATAAAGGCCACAGAGAAACTTAAGAGCATCAGGAATCTGGGTGGTGGTGGAGAGACGCTAGTCTCACCCTCATATGCAAGACAGAAATCAATAAGAACAGGCCCAAACATAGGAGCCATACAAACCAAGCCCCAACTCTTTAGTCCAAATAGGTCAGTTTTGCTGGAGCAAAGGTTTTAGGAAGCCTTAACAGACTTGGTTTATTCGCCATCAAACATGCTCCTTCCTCTTAATTCATAAATGCACCCCTCAAATGCCACTGTTCTGAAGACATTCAGCCTTTCCAAGTAAAAACTACACATACAGAGTATTCAACAAAAAGAGTTTCACAGTGGTCTCAGCTTAATAATTGCCCTTCTTCATGGAATCTAACATCATCAGCACACTCAAACACTGAAAACAAAACAAACAAAAACTTGGTATCAAAACTATGGGACAATCCCCCAACATCTTAAAGGGATATGTTGATAAAGTGTCCCTGCTTTCACCTTTCTTTCCCAAGGCCACGCAGGCCAGGCTGTGCTGGGCAAGGTCCCAGGAAAGCACTCGGCACATCCTTCCTTCATCAGATAATCTGGGCACGTGACATCAGGTTCCTTCAGGCCTCTCGGACTCAGGCAGTCTGCTGGGACCATGGTTAAGATCTTTCAGGCCTCCAGCTTGACAGCCACACCAGGCTATCCTGCCTAAGAGGACCATCCACACTGCCCATTAGCCTTGGCAGGAAGCCCAGTTTATACTGGAGATTCTTAACATGGAAAGCATATGATCTATGACACAGTGACTTGTCAAAGTCCCCGAGTCTATCACACAGTATCTTTTACTTCAGAAGGTTTTATTCTGCTCATGACAATGGGAAGTTATTCTGTAAGAGTGAATTAGCTGAGTAAAAAATACGACGTAAAATTCTTGACATCTCAGAAAGGCAGAAAAATAAGAGAAAGTGGAGTTTAAAATGATCCTAATTAATGATATAGATTCCCTCACAGCACATCAAATATATAAAAAGAAAATATAAAATAAATTTAAGAATTAGTATACCTTGTCTATTTGGAAAACAACTAAAAACAAAACAAGACCACAGAGTGGCACATTATTTTCATATCCTGGAGGGGGATATAAATTATTATTCAAGGAAGAGAAGCAAGTGTGGTGATGTTTTGTGTCTAGCTGAGGACTAACGAGTTGGAGATTGCTTTGTACGGCTCTTGTGTTTGGGCCCATATTCAGGTCCAGAGATCCCTAACAGGTGCCCTGACATCACTTAGCCATGCCAGAACTGAGGATGACAACTTCTGTTTGAACTGATTTCACACTGATTTTTTTCCCCTTGATAATATCGCTGAATAGCAGGAGCTGGTATATTATTCCCATTTGATAGATGAAGAAACTGAGGCACTGACAGATTAAATAAAAGTATCTGTGGTCATCAGGTCACGACAAAGTTGTCCTAGAACTCAGCCTCCTGCCTTCCAGTTCCCCAAGCTTGCCCTACAGTCCAGGTTTATCTTTTCACTGGAAACATCTCTATTCTACTTAAGACTCACGGTGGTCCTTTGCTCTCAAGATTCATTTTCGCTGTAAAGTTTTACAGCTGCACATAATTTGTGTGTCTGGTTGTTTTACCCATGATATAGACTGCTTGGATTGAAGAAGCAGTGTGATCTATACTATGGGTTATTTCTTTAAAAACCAATTATCTGAGAAAACCTCAAATCACATGCAATCAACTACCAAAGAATTAACCTTTTCTTCTTAGAAACTCCCTTCCCTGAGCACTTGCACAAGCACAGTCAGTTCATCAATCTCTTTATGTAAATAGCAGTCATGCAACAAGGGAGGAGGTCTGTTTATTATTTTTGATCCTGTTTTTGCTTCTGGCAAAATTTCACAAACAGCAGAAGTTGGCAGAACACTGATATTTTCTTCTGACTGGCTACTGTTCTCCAGCTACAAGTGCAGAGCATAACCGTGACTATTCTGGTCTGCAGGCCTCAGCCATGACTGAGGTCAAAACTGCAAAATCTGGAGGGGAAAAAATCTCCATCCAGGGCTTCTGTTTGGAAATGGAGACCCTGGTTTAACATAGGCTTTCCTTCCAGTATAGAACTGATAAGTTAGAGGTCTAGAGTCCAGAGAATACCACAGGTCTGACCTATTTCCCACCTGGATTCCCACCTGCAAAGGCCCACGGTTAAGATCACGTGAGCCACTGAGC
The DNA here is from genome assembly GCF_029407905.1 of Bubalus kerabau. Lineage (NCBI taxonomy): Eukaryota > Metazoa > Chordata > Mammalia > Artiodactyla > Bovidae > Bubalus > Bubalus kerabau. The sequence goes on along the minus strand of NC_073635.1, from coordinate 28,423,427 downwards.
TCCCGGGCCCTAAGAGCCCTGGGGAAACCTGAGGACCTACAGCATCCACCCTTAGCACTTTCTAGGAAGAAGGGCGGCATTTTGCAGGATCGGAAGTAGGGAAAGGAGGTTGGGGGTTGAGGAATCTGTTCTTTCCCTCTGTTATGCTTGCTCCTACCTAATCTTGCTAGATTCCTTGCCAAAGGCCAAATGCTGCTGCCCCAACGTTTACTTTGGACAAAGCGTCCATGATGAAGAGCAGCCAGCCCTCAACAGGGTGGCAGGAGGGCAGTTAGTATGCAGGATGATCATGAGAAATTGCTGCTGGTTTTGGAGGTAAAGTCCTCCAACAACTTGAGGGGCTGGTTGAGTCCGGAGCTGGGGGTGGTGGTGGGCGTGGGGGTGGTGGTGCAGGAAACAGACAAGGTCCAAAGTGATGATAAAAACAAAACACACTGCTTGGATCCAGGCAGACTCACTTACATAATTATAAGGGTGCTGGGGTTTTCCGTAGTGAATGACGTGGGCTTCAGAATCACACAGACTTGAGTTAAAAGCCCAGCTCTGCCACCTACTTGCTGGGAAACTCTGGGAAAGTTACCTATCTCTCTGAATCTTTGTTTACTTATCTGAAAAATGAAGGCCTGTAAGTGTAAGGCCTTGAGTATTAGGCCTTCCTAGTAAATTTAACTCTGGTGTCTTCATGAAAATTAAATAAAATAGTAATATATGTGCTGAAAACAGTCCTGGGTACCTAATAGGGAACCCTCAATAAAAGTAGGTGTAAGTATACTGTTAAGTGTTTTAAAATTTTTGTAAACATTTCAAGAGCTAAAATTTGAGCCATAAAAGTTTTAAAATGTCAAACCATCAATCCCAGACCCAAATATTTGATCTAAATGCATAGATACATTAATAAACTATGTTGCCTCTCCATGACAAACCCCGACTTACACTTTTCTTTTCACTTGGGTGACCCAGTGGAAAAGTTCTGCTCAGCCCAGGAGGCATGGCTCGCCTGTACCTTGGGACACAGCTGCATAGACTCCAACAGTCAGAAGGCAGCGTGACTGACAGTTAATGAGCTGAAAAGAACCTGCCTCCATTCCACGGCATTCCTGCCTTATGGAACAAAACAGAACCAACGATGGGACACAGAGACAAGAGAGAGAGGAGAAACCTCATGTGAAACAGAAATAGAATGGCTCCAAGAAATAGAATTGTAGAGCTGGAGGTGAGGAAGTAATTTTACTCTACGTGGAAGGGGGAAAGGAAAAAGTTGGACTCTGAAACCATCTCTACCCTACCAGTTAGTTAATGTTTTACAACCATATTGCTCACTGCCAAGTTTCCTCATTAGATCAAGTGAGTCTATATTTATCGATAGAGTCCACTCAAGGAAATGTGCTTTGCCATACAGCAACACCAAGTGAAAATTAATCTGCTTCCAAAGGAACAACTTGGGAAAAGGAGACTGGAAACATTTCAAAGTAGGAAAGTTGCATATGCATTTGTCAGGTCTCTGAAAGATTCTAGGGAACATGGCTTCCTAATTTGAGATGATTAGGACTATCTTACACACTTATTCAAAAAGACAATGCACAGGGGACCGCTCCACAATCTCATGCATTCTACCAGTGAACACATTACAATTATAATAGCTTTTCAGGGTTTCCAGGATGTCGTATGTAGACATCAAATATTTAATCTTACAAAACAAGGCTTCTACAAAGTTCAAGATTAACATTTTAGTTATGATATGAAAAGACTGGATTAACTAATATTTCTATTCTGTTAGTTTGGGGGTACCAAAATGGAGGAGGACCTAAGACTACATGTAATCCATATACAAATGAAGCAAAAGAATCCATGTTGACTTAGTCCATTCAACTCTTAAGGACAAATTTCAACAAAAGTTAATGATCACATTCATATGCAGTCTTTCACCATGGAGGAATTCAACAATTATGAAGAACAGTCCTCAATGAAAAGGAATGAAAGCCTTAGATGAAATGGGCAATGAAGGCCTCTTAAATAACTTGTTTGAATTAGTTTGAGAAACAGAGTGCTTAATTTTCAAATTGCCAACTGGTCATTAGAAAGTTTATTTACATTTTACAGCATTTCTTTTCTATGAATTCCTCTGTGCAAAGACCACTGTAATACTGAAAAGTTTCTACAAAATTAAGAAAAATCTCAGTTAACTCGCAAGTGGTAGAGAAACCGCCTGCCAATGCAGGAGACATAAGAGACTCAGGTTCAGTCCCTGGGTCAGGAAGATCCCCTGGCAGAAGGGCATGGCAGTCCACTCCAGTATTCTTGCCTGGAGAATCCCATGGACAGAGGAGCCGGGCAGGCTACAGTCTATAGGGTCACAAAGAGTTGGATATGATTGAAGTAACTTAGCAAGCACAGAGTTAATAGTTTAGAAAAATCACATGATGACAGGGGAACTCATATATTACAGATAAAACCATCAGCTATGTAGAGATAACCATCTACAGACTGGCCAGTGAGGCTTGTCTAGAACCTTGCTCCCACCCCTCCCTACGCCCACTCTGACGACCTCCCTGGCCTTCACTCCAGTCTAGCAAAAGCACAGTCCTCTTCCCCCAGCACCGCTGCTCTCTCTCCTCTTCACAGTTTACCACCAAGTCATTCCCAGAGCCAGGAACATTTCCTGCCTCTTTTATTGGCGGAAGGTGGGGATCAACAGACTTTGCTATTTATCTTTATGAGTTGAAACTCGGCCTAAACCCACCACTTCAGGTCAGTTCAGGGCAACTGAGAGAGTAACTGCTGTGCCCAGGAAACCACAACTGGAAATGACAATGTTTTTCATTATGGCTTAAGATAAAAAACAAAATAATAACATCAACCCCTCTGTCCCCCTCAACACATACACCTTTTGTTTCAGATTTTGTGGTGGACACTTTCTGAGGACACAAAAAATGGGGCAGTAGGTATGCCTGCCTTAGCAAACTTGGTATACAGGACATAATTTATTCATTTGCTCATATAGTGCCTTGAAGGGCCAAATGTTCATGGATGTTTCTTACTATATTTTCTTATATTGAGCCCTAGTCTTTATATAAGAATGGTTGGAATGTGATTGTCATTGGAATTGTGAATCTTTCTTATTTCTTATAGTGATTTTAAATATTATAGATAATTTGGGGGTAGGCAATGGCAACCCACTCCAGTACTCTTGCCTGGAAAATCCCATGGGCGGAGGGGCCTGGTGGGCTGCAGTCCATGGGGTTGCACAGAGTCGGACATAACTGAGTGACTTCACTTTCACTTTTCACTTTAATGCATCAGAGAAGGCAATGGTAACCCACTCCAGTGTTCTTGCCTGGAGAATCCCAGTGACAGGGGAGCCTGGTGGGCTGCCATCTATGGGGTCACACAGAGTCGGAAACGACTGAAGCGACTTAGCAGCAGCAGCAGCAGCAAACTTTCAGAGGAAAATGATTTTATGACTACTGTATTTTTCTTTCCAGTGTGCCCTCTGGTGAATACAAATATGTATGAAATGCCACTGTTCACTTATAGAGATGGAATACTAATCAAAGGTTCTTGGCATCCATATGCATGATTTTCAAAATTACCAGGAAGAGGAGAATAGGAATGCAGGGAGAGAATGCCTTCTTCAGCTCAAGATACTGACATGTAGTTTAGTTATTTGGTGACTGCCAGTTCCTTTACAATCTCCACTCTCTCCTCTACGTGTTTTATCAGAATGTTAGAGACGTGGCAATGCAAAACACTGGTATTTTAGTCAGCTCTGCCTCTGTCAGACCTCTACAATTGTTAGGATTCCTATGGTTTGTGAGGGAAGTCATTTGAGAGCCTAGCTGGACATTTTGGATGTATTTCTATTGATTTCTTTTTTCTAACAGCATTAGCATGTTCTCTAATTTTAAGTCATTTTCTAACCATTCCATTTAAATTCCTTTTGACCCTAAGCTTCTCCCAAAAAAGAGAATTCATGTCTTTTCAAATAATAGTGTATACATTTTCACAATAATCTGTGTCTACCCTGCCCTATGCTACACCATTCTACAGTGATTGCCATGACCCTGTATGACTTTATGGCATAGGGATTTGGGCGACATGACATGGTCTAATTCTTCATGCCTTCTGTTGCAGCCTCTTAATATTCTGTGGATTTCTCTCAAAAAGCATCAGTCATAATGCAGATGTTAATTTGTTATCTCTTTGCCAGCAGGAGGGAAAAAAAAAAAAAAAACCTTAAGAATATCTGTAGTCTTCACGGAAAACTTGGTAAGTTGCTTATACAACTGGACCAAACAGATTTTACTATTAAAATGACCTATTATCTATCAGGTCACTTTATTCTGTCGTTCTGAGAGGGACATTATGTAACCAAGGATACAACTGGACCCTGAGTTAGAAATTGACTCTTAGCCACCAGGGAGAATTTGCGACCCCTAAAGAGTTTCCTGTTTCTTTCCTGTGGGGCAGTGATTCCACTTCCCAGCAGTAATGGAATATTCTGAATTAGCTGCTATAATGTCAGACTCTTTTGGAACTCAACTAGAACTTCGGCTTTATTGTAGGTTAGACAGATCCAGAGCTAAAAAGCAATCATTTCTCTCTTCTGGCCCAGTAGAATGTATTTTGTAGGGTTACTTGAAGATTATTTGTACTATTATTATAATGGTTAACTCTGCCCATATACCTACCCCTTCAGTTTTCTGCTGGGCAAATGTGGAGAGGCCACCTAATCAGGTTAGGATCTTCCTTTTTATTTTCATGAAAGATATCATCCTGCATTTACCCAGCTGATTTTTAAAGTATATGGAGTTGGTCTTATTTGAAAACAGAATACTTGCAATGTTACTCTGTAAGATATAATCTCAAATTATTAATTCATGAAAGAAATATGTTCAAAGAAAATGATCTGAATGAACCACCCGGCCCTGCACTTTCCTAAACCAGACTTTCCAAAATGTGTTCCTTGGGGAACGTGGGTTTCACATGTGTCACTTCCTGGTATCCAGTAAAAAATGGTTTAATGATGAAATATGTGAGTTTAAACAAGGTTAAATTACTTTCTGCAGGGTTTCTCTGAGCCTTTCATAAATATGAATTTCCAAGAAAGGAAAGGCGATGTAGTTTTTCTCAAAATTACTTAACCACAAAAACTTCTTCCTCTTGACTATCCATCTGTCTAAGTATCCATCCATCCATCCATGTTACTAGAGTTCTCAGACACAGCGAAATTGTCTCCAGTTTCCATGCTATTTCTAGGTCAAGCCAGGGAATCAGAGGATTACATACTGAACCCCCTTGTTGTGAGCCGCCCATTCCATCCTCAAATAGTTTTACTGAATTAAAATTTATTGTTATGCCCCTACTTTCACTGTAGGATGCTGTAAGGGGTTTGCTACTGAATTCATTGTAAGAATGTTAAAAAGCACAATGGGATATTTTTATGAGAAACTGCTCCTGTATATCAAGGGTCAGGGAAAGCTGTGCTGCTATGTTTTTACCTTACAGACATGGCAAATCTTCCCTGATCATATTTTCCTCTTTTCTTAGATTAGGAAGGCTCAAGCTAAGCCTGCAGCATGCTTTTAGTAGTTATTCAGGGCCTTACATTATAAATTTTTATATAATACCTCTGTCTATCTCTTTTTATCTTATTAATTGACCTACTTAAAACTCAACATTCAAAAAACGAAAATCATGGCATCTGGTCCCATCACTTCATGGCAAATAGATGGGGAAACAATGAAAACAGTGACAGACTTAATTTTGGGGGCTCTAAAATCACTGCAGATGGTGACTGCAGCCATGAAATTAATAGAAGCTTACTCCTTGGGAGAAAAGCTATGACCAACCTAGATAGCAATTAAAAAGCAGAGACATTATTTTGACAACAAAGGTCCACCTAGTCAAAATTATGATTTTTCCAGTAGTCGTGTATGGATGTGAGAGTTGGACCATAAAGAAAGCTTAGTGCTGAGGAATTGATGCTTTTGAACTGTGATGTTGGAGAAAACTCTTGAGAGTCCCTTGGACAGCAAGGAGATCCAACCAGTCCATCCTAAAGGAAATCAGTCCTGAATATTCATTGGAAGGACTGATGCTGAAGCTGAAACTCCAATACTTTGGCCACCTGTTGTGAAGAACTGACTCACTGGAAAAGATCCTGATGCTGGGAACAACTGAAGGCAGAAGAAGGGGATGACAGAGGATGAGATGGTTGGATGGCATCACCAACTCGATGGACATGAGCTTGAGCAAGCTCCTGGAGTTGGTGATGGACAGGGAAGCCTGGTGTGCTGCAGTCCATAGAGTTGCAAAGAGTAGGACACGACTGAACGACTGGACTGAACTGAACTGAATCAACCTACATTTTTCCTTTTCACCAGATTTATCTTTTTTAAAGCTGAGTTGCATCTTCTCTGAACTACCTCAAATCCTTTAATGAGGTAGAATGTAAATTAATATATAATGTCTTTACCCACACCAAAATCATATTCAGATTGCCCCTGAGGAGACAAAAGATGATTTTCACATGATCTTCATTTCATTCAAAGATCTGGTGTGTAATGCATGATTATCTTCTTGTGTCTTCTTCCCTAGTCTTAGCACCTCATTCCCACAGCTAATGAGATGCAGGGACAGAGCACATGATCATCTGTTCCACTAAATTTCCACCAATGTATTTTCCTCTATATGGGCTCAGTGGTAAAGAATCCTGCCTGCCAATGGTTCAGTCCCTGAGCTGGTAAGATATCCTGGAGGAAGAAATGGCAACCCACTCCAGTATTCTTGCCTGGAGAATCCAATGGACTGAGAAGCCTGCTTGGCTATAGTCCATGGGGTCGCAAAGAGTCAGACACAACCGAGTAAGCATGCTTTTTCTTTTATATAGGAAATTTACTAAAACCCACTTGTTTTCTATCTAAGTAAGTCTGGGCCGTCAATTGCTCAGACCACTCCTGGTGATTTTCTTTCTTTTTTGCCCCCCTAACTTGTGCTTCTAATTAGCCACATTTAGCTCGCTGGGGAAATGGGGAACCTTGTTTTATAAGAGTTAACCAGTGTCCCAAATTTACTAAGAATTAAAGCACTGATTATGGGATGGGGACGGGGGAGAAATGAGGAAAAAATGAATCAATGAATTTCTGTTCACTTCAACTAATGTCACAAAATCTGCATCTGGGAAGGGTGTTTATAAGTTCAGAACTAATAAGCTCAGTAGAGTACAGCTATGAAAAGTCACAATTTGGTTAAAGTTAAACTCTCAAGTTTTATATGTGTACAAGCATATTGCTCTTTGATAATTTCCTTCTAGTACTTATTTCTTGACTGCTCACAGTTTTACTATGTGATGATTTTTAAAGTGTTATTCAAAGTTAATTGACTTAATTCACTAAACAGATTTTCCTGTAACTTCTGGTTGAATAGTGTCCTTTCTGTATAGGCCCTTCAGTCCACCAGCACAGAATAGAAAGAGGCTCTGATTTCATGAAATGTGAATTTCTGACAGTATTTTTTTTTAAAGAACTTTTGACCAGCACTCTTGCATGACTGACACATTCTCATCCTGTTTTCTGTGTTCCATCTGTCTTTCTGTGGGTGTATTCATCCTCTATTTCTGAAAGTAGTTGACTAAGAGAATGCTAAGCACAGAGAAAGGGCAATTCCCCCCCACAAAAAAAGAAAGCCAGAGAATTATTTAATTTTGGCTGATGCTGCTCAGTTGGTGGAGGTCTCTTACACTGGGGATGAGCAATGCCCAACTTAGGTTGGGCAAATCCTCAAGATATCATTTGATGGGCAAATTCCCAGCATATCATTTGACTTGATAGAGGCATGAGAGCGAATACATCACTAATGCCCAGTTCCATTCCCTGTGAACATAAAAATAGCAGTTTATTCTACTCTAGTTGAGTTCAGGTGCTATCTCTAAAGATAGTCTCAGATAAAAAGTCAATGAAAGTGCAAGTCCAATTTTCACTAATTCTATTAGTGAAATTTCTACATTCTACATTTTCCATCAAGAAAAGAGTTTTGTGTGTGTATGTGTGTGAGCATGGGGGGTATACAACTCTCTGATTCCTAAAATCCTTGTAAGAGGCCAGGCATTACAATAACTCTATGGTACAGTCCATGACTCCTGAGAAAGAAAGGTTTTACAAGTTTCTTTATAATTATAACTAACCTTTACAGTTACAGCTTATACTTACATTTAAATAGTCCACAAGACTGGACATCCTAATGTTCCTAGTAAATTGATAATGAGAGCATTAAACAGGTAACAAAGAAGCATGCCTGGGTAGGTGTTGAATGACACAATAAGGAAAGTGTAAATAAGCATCATCTTTCTCTTAAGGAATAACCTGTGATCACAGAATCCTAGAATTTTAGAGATGATGGGAACTTCATGTTTATTTAATTCAAACTCTTTTATTTTATGGAAGAAGAAAAGAATGGCCCAGAGAAGTTGTTACTTTCCCCAGATCACACAATTAATTAGCATCAGAATTAGAATTAAAATCTGATTTCCATTTCACTATTTCCTTGACAAGATGCAGAAAAATTAGAAGTCATTGATTTGTTCCACATTAGATTGCTGCTCTGTTTCCCTTTTGGCTTTTGTCACTCTGGATTTAAATTTCCCAGCTTTATGCACTCTAGTTCAAGGAGTTACTGACTCAACCACAGAAAGATCCTAAGAACCAGAATCACAGTCTGACCATCTCATTTCCTTGTCAAGAAATGAAGGTCCAGTGAAAGTCTGAAACTTGCCACAGTAAAAGAATAAGAGAGTGTCTAAACAGATCCTGCATCCCTGTCTCCTCTTTTTTCTAGAGTTCAGTGGACTTTATTGCAATCAGGTCCATTTCATGCTATTTAAGGCATTAACATATTTTTTACATTTAATAGCATGATGAATTCTTTCACAAAGCAAGTAATCACACTTATATATCTGCCTCAGTTTGAATTTTCCTAGTAAGGTGTGTGTGTACAGACTTAAGCATGTGCAGATGTAGTCTATAAATTGTAGCCATCTAATGACATAAAATCCCCACTCTCCCCTTCCATGGCCTAACACGCTCTTCCTCCACCTCCTTTGCATCCTCCCTCTCGTCCACTCCAAGTGCCTGCCTGTGAGGGAAATAAGGACCATTATTATTTCCATCCTCTCTCCCTATAACAATTTCTCCATTGATTGAGCAAGATTGTGGGGTAAGGACTATGAGCAGTATGACTTATGTGATAGGTTTTTACTCTGCAAAACAACACTCTATTTTAAACATTGCTTCTCTTTTTAATTGGACTTAAGACTCCAGAACTAAAGAGACAGCTAGAGAAACGCTGCATGTATATTTTAGAGCATACCTGGAAGATGAGCAAGTTTAGATTCATCCTGGGTTTTAGCAACTCATTCTGATCCTATGCATCATCAAAGATTCCTTTATTTCCCTTCTTTGTTTTTCCCTCCCATGAGTGGATCTACTGTTGAATCATGTTCATGCCATTCAATGATTATCTCATTGTAATGAGGTCAGAGAGGAGCAACTTACTCCTGTTTGCACTGTTCCCAACAGCCATGAAAGACTATGTCTTCATGCCCCCAAACTGTGTTAATACAATGCCCAATCTTTCTTGAAATATCTATAGCAGAGTAATGAAAACCATTTTAATGAAGTGGCTGTCATTTCAAGATACCAATAAGTGAGCTACAAAAACTAATGATGCTATTAATTTAATATGCACTTGATAAGCTTTAACTGAATGACTGTAGGCCATTAGTAAAATAACCAGACATCATGTACTGTTGGGTACTAACTGCTCAAGGAAGGTAAAACATATAGCACTTTGTTCCACCAGAGAAACAAGACCTGACTGGAAGTCTCATGATGACTCTATGATATGGTTCAGTGCTATATCCTGAGTAGAAAAGACTGAAATACACAATTCAGAAATCAACCACAGGTTCGGTAGTTTAACCCTCACTATAAGAACTAAAAAATGGTTTAGAGTATGATTGAGCATGGTCTCTACAGATACATTCAAATACCAGTTCTTACTATGTATAACTTTGGAGAAATTATTTAAACTCTGTGTACTTCTATTTTCTCACCTTTAAAATGGGTATAATAATAGTACTCACCTACAAGGATTTATTTTTTGAGGATAAAATGAATTGAAATACATAATATAAAACTTTCAGAGCAGAACATGATACGTTATAAATGTTCAGTCAATATTCTCTACTATTACAGTAAACCAATGTATTCATACAGTAAATCCAGTAAAATCATTTTGCTTCTGCTTTCTCAAAGTCTTATGATACAATTGCACATTGTATTATTAACTCACCACCTAACTCATTATAAACAAATAACAAGCTCCTAATCATTGGACTGTTGGAATTCTTTCATGCTTTACCTATGATCCTAACTGTCACTTAATCTTTAGGCATTCATTAGCTTCAAATATTCCATTGCCCAATATAAAAAAAAAGTAAGAATGCTCAAATTTTCTAATTAGACAAAATGAAACACTGACACAGAATACACTTTCAATGGTCATACATGTGTTCATGACGTCTCAAGTCCTTATTGGAAAAATAATCTTCATTCCAAAAAGAACATCAATACTTTTTAATGAAATAAATCATTATAATTTCATTTAAGGGGATTTACAAAGATATCTCAAATTATTTGTATGCAATGTTTCTAACATAATATACTTTATGAGCATGCTGAGGAACGTTTACAGAGCACAGACTATATAAGCCATCAAACTGTCACCAAACATTTATTGAGCCCCTATGTCCATAATGATGATGATGTCTGGTAAAGCACTATTGTTAGAAATCTCTAAAACTAAAATGGAGCTGGCTTTTATTCTAAGCCTAGTGTATTTTTAAATCAAGCCACAGGGAAATGATTACTTTTGTTTCTATTCAACCAAGACCTGCACACAGAGTTTATGGAATGACATAATATCCTTCCTGAAATCAGACCGGTATGTAGGACCAGTATCCTTCACACATAACCAGTTCCTGAACCTTTAAAAACAAATCCTAATTTCCAAGGAAACAATCTCATCAAATGCTGCTCACTAGAATACATATTGTTCCTTTTGGAAACATTACAATAAGATTTTCATGATTACGAACCCCAGCTTCCCCTCTAAAATTCAATATAATCTTAAACTCATTTAAGTGGGAGTTGTATTTTTGTAATGGCTCTAGAAAATCCTGGTCAATTTATGTATCACCAATATAATAATTTAGCTATTTAGTCTACGAGGGGCTGGTTATAAACTTCATAAACATATTGTATGTGTGTAAGTATGTGTGTATGTCTTTTAAATGGGCAGCTGAAGTTTCTTAGGAATGCTCATCTTTCTACTCTACACAAACCTATCCTAAGATAAACAGCACATTTTAAACTATTTCTGGAGCATGAAGAGTTTTTGTGATTTTTTTCCCCCCTTGAGAATAAAAAGGGACACCTAGCAGCTTGTAATCAGTATCCTCCCCTGTCTGCCTTACAAAGCTGGTGCTTCTGTCACAAGATTTGTTTTGAGGTTAGCAGACACTTTTATCTTTTACCAGAAGAACAATATCAACCGATCAGTGGCAACTGCTGACATAAACATACAAATAGGCAGAGAATGTGATTTTGGTTGTCAGCCCAAGGGCCTTAAGAATAGAATTTTAACTTTCTCCCTTCACTAACAGTGTTCTCAAGAATCTTGGCAGGGTGGAAGTTAGTTCTTCCCCCTCTCCTAATTAAACAAACAAGTGTCCAAGTTTTAAACGTGACAGAGTGTGAGGAACCTGCTGAAAAGTTCCTAAAACCCGTACTGAGGAAACCTGTCTCATTTATTCTGTAGACACACATTAAGTCTTGGAAATTGATGGTTCACTGTCCCATCCTGAAGTTTTCTGTGGACTTGACCGTTGAGTTATGTGGCAGCTAAGTGCTGTCATTGTTTGCTTAAAACGGCAGCCTGGAAGTTATTTCTGAAAGGTATGCGCGCCGTGGCATAGAAATCCATATATTGTAAAGTGAAAACAGTCATTTTTAAAAACGGGGTTAGCATGAAAGAGAGCCCACAGAAATCAGAATTAGCAACAGCCTTCCGCTACCAGCGACTCACCTTGTTGAATTTTAGTCACTAGCTGATGGCGTGCTAGAATCCGGCTCATCCTGTAAGGAGAGCGTCTCGTAGTCTGATCAAATCGCAAATACATCTCCTGGCCCTCAGGTGTCATGGCATTTAGATAGTAGCAACCTGAAGCTGGGGTCCGGGGTCCCTGACTCAACATCCCGGCAGACTTTCTTCTGCCCCCCTCAGTCTGCCCTTCTGGCGGTTTCCGTCTGCCTCCAGCCTCAGTCACTGAGCTAGGCACCCAGCCCGGCAGAGCTCAACAGACACAGCGATTTTAAAAAAAAAAACAAAAAAGGAGTGCCAGGAGTCACAACTCAGAATTCCAGCCCTCGGTTCTCACGTGACCTCGCAGACCCAATCGCAGGGAGGCAGGAGACGGGACGGGGCGCGCCCGGCCGCGAGCCCCGGGAAAGGCAGGTCCCGCAGATCTGATCGCGGCGCAGTGCGGGAGCCCCACACGAGCACTGCCCTGCCCTGCCTGGCCCTGTCCTGCCTCCAAGTTGACGAAGCCCGGAGAAGCGGCACTCACTGCGAGTTCAAAGGAAAAGAGAGAGGGAGGAGAAAACGGCAGCAGAGGAAAAACAATGCCTGGGCACGGGAAAAATCATTCTGGTGGTGAAGGTTAGGGAAAGCACGGTCGCCTTCTCCCGGGCAGCTGCAGCCCAACCGGGTAGGAGATGGGTGTGACAAACGACGTACGCGAAAAGCCGCTTCACATAAGCATAAAGCTCTGAGTATAAATTACCACCCTTCATTACAAAGAAATAAATAAAGCTTTTCCAGTGAAGAGTAAACTTGAGGTGCTTTAACGCCTGAGTAAACGCACTCCAGGCCCCTGACCCTTGGCATGGGAGGTTGAGAGCTCTTACGGAGGAGACTGGCAGAGGTCAGCGTCTTTGTTGAATATCTACCCCTTTAAATTTTCCACTTCCCCAATTTTTTAACCACCCAGAGGCAAAATATTGATATTTTGAAAGTACCTCTCACATTTAAGACACTGCCAGGAATCACTGTAAAAATGCAGATTCATGCAAAGCTGCTGTCACCAAGCTGCTTGGGATCAATAGAGAAGTTATGCAGAAGTGCTAATACAGGCCTACAGGAAAGGGGCCTCAAAAAGACACAAGAGCAATGTTAGAGGAAGCAATATTATTTTTGACTGAGGTGAGGAGAGCAGGCCACACAGAGAAAGAGACCTTTGGGTGGGATTTGAAAAAAAAAAAAAAAAAAAAAAAAATGGGTGAGATTCTGACAGGCAGAGGCTGAGGAGGATCTGTGCCCACATGTGTGGAGATCTGGAACCAGAGTGTGTGTTTAAGGAAACTGCCAGTAATTCCACTTGGCCGTATCCGAGTATACATATGGGAATAATTAGCGTTTTCCCTCTATTTTTTCTCTCTAATATTGTTTGATGTGAAGAGGAAAAAAAAAAAATCCATAGAAAACATGTTATCAAATTCTGAGCCTAGGGCTGAAGGAATAAAGTTCTTTGAAAAAGAGGCATATGGCCAAGTTGTTCTTATAGTTGGCTGACTCAAATATAGCCTGGCCTGGGATTTCGAATCCTAATAATGAAAAACTCGCAATTGGAAGTTCAACAGGGCTTAAATTAGGGCCTCAATTCTTGCTGTGTGCGTCAGACCTAACATCTTTCCCTGTGGAACCTTCTGCAATTCTGGGAAGCAGCTCATTTCGCATAAATATCTTACTAGGTAAAAGTGAAAGTCACTCAGTTTTGTCTGACTCTTTGTCACCCCATGGACTGTAGCCTGCCAGGCTCCTCTGTCCATGGAATTCTCCAGGCAAGAATACTGGAGTGGGTAGCTGTTCCCTGCTCCAGGGGATCTTCCCAAGCTAGGGATCGGATTGAACTCAGGTCTCCCACATTTTAGGTGGATTCTTTACCGTCTGAGACACCAGGGAAGTCCTATTAGGTAAATGAACACCTTAATAAAGATCCCTAGGACCTTCACTGGAATATATTCTCTCTCATGGCAATTGTGAACCTCTTCCGATAATCATGCAAAGAGGAGGTAAGGGTCAGGTTTTCAAGTCAGCATTGATACAGGAAAGAAAAGGAAGCTCTCATGGGTCATGGTGTTCTTTTTCCATTGTTATTTAGGATTTGATCAGAGTTTTTCTATTCCAGGGGCTCTTTTGTGGACAGTGAAAGGGATCTAATATCTAGTGCCGCTTATGCAGGAAGCCTGGGCATGCATGGCAGAAAGGCTTAGCACGCCACTGCAATATTAGATACCCTGGAGGTCCACTCCCCCAGCTCAGATCCAGCACTGGCTTCTGTCTGATGGAGATAAAGATGTCAGCCACCTTGTGTACACCTTTTGGTTTGATAGTCTAGTGCTGAGAACGTCCCTGCTGTAAATACCCACCAGTTATTACTTTTCAATGGGAGAGTATAGAAGAGTAGAGAGAGCAAGAAGAAAGGACCTTGCAAACCTTGAATATGTTCTGGAAAACTAAGCAAAGGGAAGGAAACACAGGAAATGATATATACTTGCTTTTGAGCTGTGGATAACACTTAAAGAAAGACTGACCATTCCCAGTACCGACCTTGTAGTTTAATACTGATGTGGCTGCATTTTAAAAATAAATAGGAATGATTCTTACTAAAGCACTACAGTGTATCCTGGCCAGGTTACCATTTGAAAAAATCACAATGCTTCCTTTGCACAATAATGAACACATGAATACTGAAAGTCCTGAGATGTTTTGTTCTGGAAACATCAAGATCATAAATATGTATTCTTTGATATATGTAAACAGATACAAAATGTGAAACATAGTATTTCATAGGAGATGGCAATGAAGAAGAATTCAATGCAAATTAGAGGAAAAAAGGAATCTGAATTCCCTGATTAAAAGAAAGCCAACTTAGAAGACAGCCCAATTTCTCTACAAATCAGTCTTGAGTTTTAATAAAGGGATCTATGAAGGATCATGTATAACATCTTTGTTTTCCCTGTGTCACATCCAACTTATTTTTTTATGGTTAAAGTGTGTGAATGCTCAGTTGCTCAGTCGTTTCTGACTCATTGTGACCATATGGACTGTGGCCCACCAGGCTCCTCTGTCCATGGGATTTTCCAGGCAAGAATACTGGAGTGGGTTGCCATTTCCTCCTCCAGGGGATCTTCCAAACCAAGATTGAACTTCTGTCTCCTGCATCTCTTGCATTGTCAGGCAGATTCTTTACTGCTGCACCACCTGGGAAGCACATTGGTTAGAGTAGTATCTATAAATCTATACAACTGCTCACCATGGTTTTGCCATCTTGTGTGTTCAGAATACCATATTTAAGGCAGGTAAGTAACATTATTTTCTCATTAGCATCATTAATGTCATATTTTATGCTAATGTACTGCTATGAATCCTAAGCTCTTTCAATGAATTCTTTTATCATTTGGCCCCAGTGTTAAAAGAATCACCACTGGGTGGGCAGTTCTGCTTGTTGTAAATGTAAAATCAAGAAACTACTGATAATTTTCCCTGGGCTGAAATGTCCTCCATGCATCTTGTGGACAGAGGTCTTCCTCTTCACTGGTGAGTGAGTGGGTGAGGACCAAATGAATCAGAGAGGGAGAGGGTGCTGAAAACCCAAGATGCTGGATTTCCTCCTTTCCAATTCCTTCAAAAGTGAGGAAAATGGATGGTACTAGTTTTTAGTTTTCACCTACTTTTCCTCTTTCCTAATTTGGTCATTAAGAACAATCTTCACTCAGACTATTCAGGGATGGGATAAACAGATCAATATTGGGAACCAACAAGAACAGTGAACAGGGGGATGGAAACGGGAGAATGGCTAACAAAGCTAAGCACCCACTGGTGCTAAACCTTATGCCATTTACATGTCATATCTTTAATTAATCTCCATGGAAACTCTCTGTGCTATCCTATTGATATGATTTTCTGGAAAAGGAAATTAAGACTCCCAGAGGTGAACAAATGTCCCAGGTGATACAGCGACCAAGTGTAGAGCTTCTGTGTATCTCCAAGCTGATGACATTTTAACTCTTTCCACTATTACACACGAGGGACAGGAAAGGGAAAACTGTGGCACTAAAAGGGTGCTGGGGAAATTGGATAAGGGAGAAAATTTTAGGAAGAATATACTGAAAATCATCTTAATCCTATTTAATTATATGTGATGGAAATATGGGTATATGGTAACTAAATTCTTGCAGTTGTTGAGATCAAGGTGCCATTAGAGTAATATACACAGCCCAGAGCCTTTAATTAGACCAGTGAGAACTATGGGCTGCTTCTGGAGTAACTTCAGCCTGAGAGCTGGAGACCCACCCATTCCTTCCCCAATCCTACAGTGAAGAGGCAGGCCTGATGGCCTCTCTGTTTAACAGCTCCTCTTCTGAAGGGTAGGCTGTTTGCCCTCTGCTTTCTACTTGTCCTCAAGACTAACTCTGCATATTGGCTGGCCTCTTCGATGGCAAACACTCCAAATACAGCCAAAACTCTGAAATTTGACTTCTAAACAAAACTTTTGGTATTTAAAAATTTTTAATCTTTTGATAGATGATCCCAGATTAGCGCTCAACAGAACTTTGTGTACACGTGGCAGAAAGTGAGGAGGGCTTTTACAGAAGCCAGGAATGTCTCATTGTGCTTTCATCTGTCTGCTGCTCCTTCTGTTCCTTCACGCACATTCCAGCCTCCTCATCAGCCTGTTCAGAGGGCGCCAAGGCAGTTCTGCCAAGTAGGAAAATGTTTGAGATACAAGTGGTTGGTGGAAAGAAAGCAGAACCAATCTGGAGGGTTGCTTTTGAAACTACTTGAATCCAAAGGTTGTGGTTTCATGTCAAAGCTTCCTGTGGGCTCTCAGGCTCATTTCAAGAATTTCTACCAGTTGATTTGTGATGTATGTGCCCCATTTTTTGTCAATAAACCTTTCCAATATGCATACACCACATGCCTGATAACCAATGTAGGCAAGCCAGGGATATTAACATTCACAGCCACGACCAGGACGATGCACAAAAGGTTTCACTCTCTTCTGATTCAGTTTTTCCACCTCTAGGCCATGTCTCCCACTTGAAGTCCAGATCTTATTGCAAAAACTTCTGGGTGGTAATGGATTTCCTTTTTTTTTTGTCTCAGCCCTCGTTGCTCTCTTTAGTTAACTTCATCTCTGTAGGCCTTTCAGAGCACATTCTCTGCCCTCATTCTATCCCCTGGGAATCCAGCCATCAGATCTAGTTCATATGGCCAGCGATTTGGCCTGACTTGTCCTGGGCTCACTGCCTACACCCATCCATTTCAGCCAAACCAAAATTCTTTCACTTTTATAAGTTGTTTCAAAGATGTGGAACTGTGTGCTTTCCTACTCTTTTACCCTGTCAAAACCTACTGCCTTCAGAAACAGTTTCATGACTAATGCAAAAACTTTAGTATTAACAGTCATGTTAATACCTGTAAATATTGGTTATGTGACACATTAATTAGATTAGATTGTTACATGCTAATATGGAGTCCATTTGTTCAACTATTATGCACATAATGTTTTTATATCTTGGATTTGGAAAAGATATTAAAAATCTTCCAATCCAACCACCCAATTACTATACAAGTCATGGTCAGATCGATGAATGAATGCTCTACCCAACAAATATGAAGTATATTACCTCACTGAGGACTACAAGCTGTTTAAGAAAGTTTTTGCTTATAATTTCAATCCATTGGTTCTAATTCTGTCATTTGGAATTAGGAAAAATCTATTCCTTCTTCCATGTGCCTGTTCTTCAGATATTTTTAGAAAACCAACCTCTTATAATACTCTCCTTTCATAGGTTAAACATTTTCCATCAAACCACACAATGTCTAACTATTTAGCAAGCTGACTGCTGTCTTTTGGATCTGCTCCAGTCTGTCAGTATCTCTTTAAAAATACTGTTCTTACCCTAAACTTAAGCTCTAGACATGGCCAAGCAGAATAGTATATGGTACAAGGTGTGGATACCTCCTGCTCTCAGGGGGTTGTACTCTTGTTGATCTAGTCTAATGAGAGGTTTTATTTTTTTAATCTATATTTACTCAATCATTAATTCAGCATGGTATTAATGTTAATTAATTAATTAATGCCTGCACAGCACTGCAGTAAGTATGAAAGATACAATGGTGAATGCAATGTATTTGTCCTTGTCTCAAGGGACAGTCTGGCAGGGAAGACAGAAAAAAAAACCTCACTATTACACGAATGTTAAGTGCTATGTAGGAGGCTGTCTCTATCACCTCAGACTATGTTAGAGTCAATATAAGTGGTGTTTCTGTGTTTTCATAAGATCTGTTGTTAAATGAGTGTTCTCTATCCTGTAATTAACAAATGACCTTTCAAATTTAAGAGCAGGTTTTTAAGCTTATTAGAATTACTGTTGTAATGTTGTTTAGTCAATAAGTCATATTTGACTCTTTGCAACATCATGGACTGTAGATGGCCAGGCTCCTCTGTCTGTCTAATTTTCCAGGCAAGAAAATAAAATAAAATTTAAAAATTTAAAAAAAAAAAAAAGTGAAAGAAATTTTCTCTGATCAAAAAAAAAAAAAAAAAAAAAGAATACTGGAGTGGGCTGCCGTCTCCTCCTGCAGGGGAATCTTCCTGACCCTAGAATCAAACCATCATCTCCTGCGTCCCTGACTTTGGCAGCCGGATTCTTTACCAATAGCATCACCTGTGAAGCCCCAAGGAATTATTGAGATATTTTTAATTCCTGATTTTCTCTTCCAACAGTTTTCAGTTCAGTTCAGTTCAGTCGCTCAGTCGTCTCCAACACTTTGCAAGCCCATGGACTGCAGCACACCAGGCCTCCCTATCCCTCACCACCTCCCGGAGTTTACTCAAACTCATGTCCATCAAGTCAGTGATGCCATCCAGACATCTCATCCTCTGTAATCCCCTTCTTTTCCCACCTTCAATCTTTCCCAGCATCAGGGTCTTTTCACATGAGTCAGTTCTTCGCATCAGGTGGCCAAAGTATTGGAGTTTCAACTTCAACATTGGTCCTTCCAATGAAGATTCAGGACTGATTTCCTTTAGGATAGACTGGTTGGATCTCCTTGCAGCCCAAGGGATTCTCAAGAGCCTCCATCAACACCACAGTTCAAAAGCATCAATTCTTCAGCACTTAGCTTTCTTTATAGTCCAACTCTTACATCCATACATGACTATTGGAAAAACCATAGTTTTGACTAGATGGATCTTTGTTGGCAAAGTAATGTCTCTGCTTTTTAATATGCTGTCTACGTTGGTCATAACTTTTCTTCCAAGGAGTAAGTGTCTTTTAATTTCATGGTTGCAGTCACTATCCGCAGTGATTTTGGAACCAAACAAAATAAAGTCTGTCACTGTTTCCACATCTGTTTGCCATAAAGTGATGGGACCAGATGCCATGATCTTAGTTTTCTGAATGTTGAGCTTTAAGCCAACTTTTTCACTCTCCTCTTTCACTTTCATCAAGAGACTCTTAAGTTTTTATTCACCTACTGCCATAAGAGTGGTGTCATCTGCATATCTGAGGTTATTGATATTATTCCCGGAAATCTTGATTTCAGCTTGTGCTTCATCCAGTCCAGCATTTCTCATGATGTACTCTGCATATAAGTTAAATAAGCAGGGGGACAATATACAGCCTTGACGTACTCCTTTTCCTATTTGGAACCAGTCTGTTGTTCCATGTCCAGTTCTAACTGTTGCTTCCTGACCTGCATACAGATTTCTCAAGAGGCAAGTCAGGTGGTCTGGTATTCCCAACTCTTTGTGAATTTTCCACCAGACAGCCAAAGGCTTTGGCATAGTCAATAAAGCAGAAATAGATGTTTTTCTGGAACTCTCTTGCTTTTTTGATAATCCAACAGATGTTGGCAATTTGGTCTCTGGTTCCTCTGCCTTTTCTAAATCCAGCTTGAACATATGGAAGTTCACAGTTCATGTACTGTAAAGACTGGCTTGGGGAATTTTGAGCATTACTTTACTAGCGTGTGAGATGAGTGCAATTGTGCAGTAGTTTGAGCATTCTTTGGTATTGCCTTTCTTTGGGATTGGAATGAAAACTGACTTTTCCAGTCCTGTGGCCACTGCTGAGTTTTCCAAATTTGCTGGCATATTTCTTGCAGCACTTTCACAGCATCATCTTTTAGGATTTGAAATAGCTCAACTAGAATTCCATCACCTCCACTAGCTTTGTTCGTAGTGATGCTTTCTAAGGCCCATTTGATTTTGTGTTCCAGGGTATTTGGCTCTAGGTGAGCGATCACACCAGCGTGATTATCTGGGTCGTGAAGATCTTTTTGTATAGTTCTTCTGTGTATTCTTGCCATGTCATCTTAATATCTTCTGCTTCTGTTAGGTCCATACCATTTCTGTCCTTTATTGAGCCCATCTTTCCATGAGATGTTCCCTTGGTATCTCTAATTTTCTTGAAGAGATCTCTAGTCTTTCCCATTCTATTGTTTTCCTCTATTATTTTCACTGATCACTGAGGAAGGCTTTTTTATCTCTCCTTCCTATTCTTTGGAACTCTGCATTCAAATGGGTGTATCTTTCCTTTTCTCCTTTGCTTTTCGCTTCTCTTCTTTTCACAGCTATTTGTAAGGCCTCCTCAGACAGCCATTTTGCTTTTTTGCATTTCTTTTTCTTGGGGATGTTCTTGATCCCTGTTTCCTGTACAATGTCATGAACCTCCATCCATAGTTCATCAGGCACTCTGTTTATCAGATCTAGTCCGTTGAATCTATTTCTCACTTCCACTGTGTAATCATAAGGAATTTTATTTAGGTCATACTTGAATGGTCTAGTGGTTTTCCCTACTTTCTTCAATTTAAGTCTGAACTTGGCAATAAGGAGTTCATGATCTGAGCCACAGTCACCTCCCGGTCTTGTTTTTGCTGACTGTATAGAGCTTCTCCATCTTTGGCTGCAAAGAATATAATCAATCTAATTTCGGTACTGACCATCTGGTGATGTCCATGTATAGAGTCTTCTCTTGTGTTGTTGGAAGAGGGTGTTTGCTATGACTAGTGCATTCTCTTGGCAAAACTCTATTAGCCTTTGCCCTGCTTCATTCTGTACTCCAAGGCCAAATTTGCCTGTTACTCCAGGTGTTTCTTGATTTCCTACTTTTGCATTCCAGTCCCCTATAATGAAAAGAACATCTTTTTGGGGTGTTAGTTTTAAAAGGTCTTGTAGGTCTTCATAGAACCGTTGAACTTCAGCTTCTTCAGCATTACTGGTTGGAGTATAGACTTGGATTACTATGATATTGAATGGTTTAATCCAGCAGTTTAATCCTGCCTGTTCTTTAAGGTAGCTAGTGAAAATACCTACATTCTAAAAGTATAAAATAAACAGTTAAGTATGCTTGGAAAAAGGTAAAGAACAGGTGGAAACATTAAGAAAGCCAAGTTTACAGACACACACATCATACAACCCTGTATATTTGCAGGAGGTGGCTAAAAATGTGGCTTAAGATTCCTAACAGACAAGACAAAAAGGAAATGAGATCAATTATGAGACTTAATATATTCACAATATAAAAACAGGGCAGTTATTCAAGATAAACATAGATTACCAGGTATTGAGAAACTCTAACCACCCCACCAGGGAAAATTTTCCTGGGTTCTCACAAAGAATCAGCATCCTCAATGATACTGGATATGGGCCATGGTTTCTTAACTGACACTTCAATGGCAATAATAGTGTGATAACAAAGCACTATTTAGGGAAATTAATTCTAGGATGGTCCCCATAGAAAACATGATTTTAGTATGCTAGCCTGTGATCTTTAAGGTATGTGTTGAATTGTATCACTTCCCTGCTTAAAGTACTCCAAGTTTTCTATTCTATCTGGAAAAAATTCTGGACTTCTTACTTGGCACATGAGGTCCTGTGCAATCTATTCCCAGCTAACCACTTCCACTTCATCACAATCTCCTCACTCACCGTCTCTAGACTTGGCTGCCTTAGAGTCTTCTTTCTACATGTGCCACTCCTCAGCCTGGAATGTTCTTCACGGAGTCCTTCCCATTGCTGGCTCCTTTTCAGCTTGTAAGCATCAGTTTAAATGATGTAATCTCAGACACGCCATCCTGTTCACTTTTGCTAAGCAGAAGCAGCACCTCATTTTTTAGCTCTATGATGGTGGTGGTTGAGTTGCTAAGTCATGTCCGACTCTTGCAATCCTACAGACTGTAGCCCACCAATCTCCTCTTTCCATGGAATTCTCTAGGCAAGAATACTGGAGCAGGTTGCCAGTTCCTTCTCCAGGGGATCTTCCTGCCCCAGGAATCCAACCTGGGTCTCCTGCATTGCAGGCAGATTCTTTACCAACTGAGCTACAAGGAAAGCACTAGTGCTTTCTAAGTTTGTATTCACCTAGTTATTTGCTCGTTCACCTATGCGTTACTTCTTCTTCTTGGTAGATTGTTGTGTCTGGACCATGTTTCTTTCACACACATTCTATGTACCCCACCACAAGGCCTGGCACATAGGAGAAAATCAGTAGCAATTGGTTGAATAAATGATTGAGTAAGAAACTGAATAAATGATGATCTAAATTTTGCCAAAGATAAAATTTAGAATGTCTAGAGGAGTGAATGTATATTTTTTAGGCAATCATTTTAGATATTACTGTTGTTACAACAACTTGGATTGGATAAGAATTGGACAGCAGATAATTCAAGGTTGTTTCCCCCCCTCCCCCAAAAGAACCTGAAATATGCATATTTTGCTTTGTTAGTTAGAGGAAGGAGGAGGCAATGGCAACCCACTCCAGTATTCTTGCCTGGAAAATCCCATGGACGGAGGAGCCTGGTAGGCTCAGTCCATGGGGTCGCATAGAGTCGGACGCCACTGAAGCGACTTAGCAGCAGCAGCAATTAGGGGCAAAAGTATATGCTTTGAGCACCAAAGAGAGGACAATTTAAGGTCCCTTGTGCAAACCAGGGAGCCTGGAGGAAATGAGAAATCCTTTCTCCACAGAGAGAGGCTGTGAAGATCGCTCAGTCGTGTCCGACTCTTTGCGACCCCATGGACTGTAGCCTACCAGGCTCCTCTGTCCATGGGATTTTCCAGGCAATAGTACTGGAGTGGATTGCCATTTCCTTCTCCAGGGAACTTCCTGACACAGGGATCGAACCCGGGTCTCCCACATTGTAGACAGACGCTTAACCGTCTGAGTCACCAGGGAAGTCCACAGAGAGAGACTGAAGGGCATTAAAAAATAAAAAGTATCTTCATTAGCTTTGAATCAACCTCAAATTTTGTAAGCATGCCTCCTGTGTCTTCAGTTAAAAAGTTTAACACCATTGGCCCAAGTGTTCTTCAGGACCCATTCTGCATCTGGGTTATCAACCACCTCTATTTCTTCATAATCATAAACATCTTTAAATAATTCTTTCAAAAATTATCATGGAGATTTTAATTAATTTGTTGTCTGATATTTCTAGAACCTATATATTTTTGCCTTGATTGAAAATAAATGTAATTGCTAATTTGGGATATTTTTCTTTTCTTTTTAAAAAAAATTGCTTATATTATTAAAATGGATCATTCAGTCCCTTAGTGGAATTTGTCTGTTATTAGAGACCTATCCTCATCTGTATCCAATTTGATTTTCTAATCTCCTTTTCTTATCTCGAACAAGAGTGGATATATTTCCTTTGTGTTGACTCAAATTAGAATCTGAATATGAAAGGGAAGCTTGCTCATTAAAGAAATCCTGTGATGAATCCTTTGGTACATTTTGTGTTGATGTTCCACAGTATCTGTTTTTTAAATGTCTGAGCCTGCCCACAGAGAGGCCCGTCATTATTAAGATGGTATGCTGGAACCAGAAGGTTCATGACTGAGATTACTTTGCCAACAAAGGTCCATCTAATCAAGGCTATGGTTTTTCCAGTGGTCATGTATGGATGTGAGAGTTGGACTGTGAAGAAAGCTGAGTGCAGAAGAATTGACGCTTTTGAACTGTGGTGTTGGAGAAGACTCTTGCGAGTCCCTTGGACTGCAAGGAGATCCAACCAGTCCCTCCTAAAGGAGACCGGTTCTGAGTGTTCATTGGAAGGACTGATGCTGAGGCTGAAACTCCAATACTTTGGCCACCTCATGCGAAGAGTTGACTCATTGGAAAAGACCCTGATGCTGGGAGGGATTAGAGGCAGGAGGAACAAGGGGATGACAGAGGATGAAATGGCTGAATGGCATCACTGACTCGATGCACATGAGTTTGGGTGAACTCCGGGAGTTGGTGATGGACAGGGAGACCTGGCATGCTGAGATTCACGGGGTCCCAAAGAATCAGACACAACTGAGCGACTGAACTGAACTGAACTGAACCAATCAATGAGAAGACTGTCCATGAGCTGATCATGCACCCTGCAACCTTCATGCCTAATGTTGTCTTTAAAACTGTTTCCAGAAATCTGAACACAAAGGAGTCTGGGTCTTTTGAGCATGAGCTGTCCTGGATCCAGTCCCCATTTTTATATACAATTGCTTCCCATCTGGCATCATGCAACAGTTGGATACTAAAGTAAAGTTCGGAAATAACTACAGCCCACAAACTTAGGGCCATTTGAAAAGACCCTGATGGTGGGAAGGAGTGAAGGCGGGAGGAGAAGGGGATGACAGAGGATGAGATGGTTGGATGGCATCACCGACTCGATGGATATGAGTTTGAGTAAGCTCCGGGAGTTGGTGATGGACAGGGAGGCCTGGTATGCTGCAGTCCATGGGGTGGCAAAGAGTCTGAGTGACTGAACTAAACTGAACAAACTGAGGGGGATTAATAATGCAATTGCACTACTTATATATTTAAACCACATATGACTTCTTGGATAAATTCAGCTCAGTACACTAAGAATATGATAGAATGTTTTCCCTCTTTATTCCTAATGTAAGACCTTTAATTTATACTTTAAAGAATGGAAAGTGGTTCCAGGAGGATCGATGACATTAGAATACATCCCATAAAGAGAGAAGCACTAGGAATTTGAGAAGGTAGCAACGTAGCTCTCTCAGTCAGTCAGTTCAGTTGTTCAGTCATGTCCGACTCTTTGCGACCCCATGGACTGCAGCACACCAGGCCTCCCTGTCCATCACCAACTCCCAGAGTCTACTCAAATTCATGTCCATTGAGTCGGTGATACCATCCAACCATCTCATCCTCTGTTGTCCCCTTCTCCTCCTGCCTTCAATCTTTCCCAGCATCAGGGTCTTTTCAAATGAGTCAGCTCTTCGCATCAGGTGGCCAAAGTACTGGAGATTCAGCTTCAACATTAGTCCTTCCAATGAATATTCAGGACTGATTTTCTTTAGGATGGACTGGTTGGATCTCCTTGCAGTCCATGGGACTCTCAAGAACCTTCTCCAACACCACAGTTCAAAAGCATCAATTCTTCGGCACTCAGCTTTCTTTACAGTCCAACTCTCACATCTATACATGACCACTGGAAAAACCATAGCCTTGACTAGATGGACATTTGCTGGCAAAGTAATGTCTCTGCTTTTTAATAAGCTGTCTAGGCTGGTCATAACTTTCCTTCCAAGGAGTAAAGGTGTTTTAATTTCATGGCTGCAGTCACCATCTGCAGTAATAGCTCTCTAGAGCCCTAGATATTAGTATGAGTGGAACTTGGAGGTGATTGGGAAGACAAATTTCAGGACTTAGGGCTGGGCAACAAGAGGAGGGTCCTCTTTCAGGTTTGAAAGAATGATTTAACAAAATGTGCTTCTATGTAATAGTATAATTTAAATATGATTTTTTTTCTGCTGATGTTTTGTCATAGAAACAAAGCCACTAATTAATTCATGTTACAGTTTCTTTAACTCTTTCTTAGTAAAATAGTTCTGATGTATATTTCATGCCAGGCAAAGTGCCAGGCACCAAATGCCCAAAGATAAATAAGACACTATCCCACTTCTCAACAGTATGATTTATCACAGGAAAAGTTGAAGGTAGTTACAGTTACAGGGCTGTGTTACAGGTGCTAGGAAAGAGGTGTGCAGAAGGTGGGAAGCGAGTAGGGTCAGCTGAATCAGAACAAGAGGAGACTCACACACAGCAGAAAAAACTGTGCTAAGGCTGGCAAGATGCAGAGCTGGGTAAGAAGGGGAAGACGATATTGGGGGGAAATACCCACGAAGAGAATAAAAAACACAGAACTATTTTCCTTTGCTAAACCTTCTTCTTCAATTATTGAGAAATTAATATCCCCCCCTCCCCCCCGCTTTTTTTTGGCTGCTCCACATGGCATGTGGGATCTTAGTTCCCCAATCAGGGATCAGACCCATGACCCCTGTATCGGAAGGGCGGAGTCTTAACCACTGGACCATCAGGGAAGTTCCTATTGAGAGATTAGTATTTCAAGTTGCTGCATCATAGAGAACTTTCTAAGTTCAAGTTGGAAGGACGCACCTTTCTACCAGCACTCCTCCTGACTCGTGTCCCCTGGTCTCCACCATAGCTCTAATGTCGGGGGGATATCTCTCTGCTGCGGCTATTTCCTGGAGGTAATTGTCCTTTTAGCAGAAGGACTATGATGGATGATGGTAAGAACAAAGAGGCAAACTGAATTCAGGGGTTACAGTCTTGGGCCAAAGTTAGAGGGCTCTACTGGGAAGGCAGCGACAGCATGAAGTCCTGAAACTCCCCTTCAGGCGGTCCTCTGGCTTGGGGAAACAAGCTATCCTTTGTCTGATCATCTTTCAAAATTGGTACAATTCTACTTTTAAAGGCAAAGCAGATTTCTAAAACTGCATCAGTAGTAGCTTCCCTTGAAGGTTCCTTATGCTGATGCTCCTTTGAAATAAGGGAATAAAAGGGCATTGCTTGGCTTTTACGCCTGCTCTGGATGGCCCTCCTGGGGGTGCGGTGGGGTGGTTCTTTACGTTAGAAAGTATATGTGTGTGTCTGTGTGTGAATATATAGAGATTTCTCATGTTCATATTTCTCCAGAGCTTGATGTTTATCAAAGCACACGGTGGCCTCTGGCCAACCTCCAAGAGCACATCATTATCACGCTGTGTCTTGTGACACGGACCTGTTTAAACAGACCAGGTACAACAGAGACAGCCGGGTGTGGTTACCTTCTCCGCATGCTGCTCCACCAAAATGACTCAACTCTAATCAATCACAGAAAATACTTATGAAGCACCAGAAATGTGTCTGCTGCACAGAAGGACAGAACATACCAAAAGCTACTCTCAATCTTTGATGAATTTAAAATACCCTCTTTTCGTTCTCTGATGTTGGAGCTTTCAAAGACTGTCCTTAGCCCTGGCTTATTTCTCAACACGAATTACCTTAGAAAATCTAGTCCCATGGCATTTTGATAATCAATCAAGTGTACTGCTGCAAATCAAAAATGTAGAGCACAAAATGGTGTGGTATATGCTATATTACAATTAAAAAATTTTAATTCATAGTAAAAAAAAAAGATTAGAAGAAAGCACACCAAAAATGTATTTATGACCATTTTTAGAATAGTGGAATTATGGGTCATGTCTTTTAAATTTCCATTTTCTATATATTCTATCATATGACTAATTATGTTGCTTTTATAAAGAGGGGATTAAGTCTAACGATTCACATCAAGAAGTGTGGAGAAGGAGCCTCAGACTGAGCTTATTTCCAGTTGCCTCTGTGTCTCACAGATGGAAGACAGAGACAAGAAAAATCTGCACGGAAAAGATACTAACATGACTTGAACTTCCTTAGTGCCTCACATGATATCAGGCAAGACCCCAGTGTTCAAAATAAGAGAAAAAGAGAGAGAGGAAAAAAAAGTCTATTGATTTCCTTTTCAAAAATGCCTCTCATATCCATTCCTTCTTGCATTATTGCTCCCAGAATGTAGGGACCGGTCCTCTTGCCAAGATGATTCGGTCAGTTCAACTTGTGTCCCTGTCTTCCCCTGTCTCCTGAATACCATCTTGCCTGAACACCATGAAATGGTTAGCCTCTCAGGATTCCACTTCTGTTGTATTTTTCTCCTGTTACAGAGCATTAAATAACATCCCAGGTCTACCACTTACTGTTTTAGTCTCTTAAAGCCTTCCTTTCCTCATCTACATGGGTTTATATGGATACATATTACTTATCTCATACACACATAAGGGGACCAAGTACTATATGTAATTATCAGTTTATTTCAACCAAATACACTAGCTGAAAAGGATTTGGTATCATACTTTCTGAATGTTGCCTTTTGGGAAAGATTCAGTGGGAGTGCTAAGAAGTACCAACTACGCAGACCCAGTCTCTTGGAATGGAAAACTATCTTTTCAGCTATTTTAAAACTTGAGAGAAATAATATAAAATAGTTTTACAATCATTTACCAAGAGCTAATATTTACTTCAGCTTTAGAGATTCACATAAGCATACTAAAATTCTCACCACCCCCCAAAAAACAAGCAAAATCCATTTAAATAATATAGTGGTGACATTGGGAAGCAATCAGATAAAGTGATCTGTTCACTTGTAACCCAAATACTTTCTGAAAACTTACTCGAGTGCTATTTTTACTAGAGTACTTAAAATTTTAATTTAAAAAAGAAACTATTAAAAACATTATCCTTTTCTGAGAATGGAGGAAGAGAAAGTGATTTTAGAGTTAAAAAAGCAAAACAAAATAAAATTGGCCTATAATTTCTCAAATCTTAACTCAGAAGGTCCCTTGGGGTCTGAGGTCAGGGCTCAGAAGTCATTCTGTGGTTCTCTTGAATTTTATATCAAGGCAACCCTTCCACACTGTACTTTTATCATCCTGCTCTAAGGAATTAGGTGAATGGACTCAAGCATTTGGAATCAATTTTATTCAACAATTATTTTTTGAACTCCTACTCTGTGCCAGACAATGTTCTCAGTACTGGGACTGCATCAACAATTAAGACAGACAATCTTAATTGTCCTAATGAAGCTTGTGTTGTAAACAATGAATATAATAGCATGGATATCTTTACTTATGTGAGTCATCAAAACTGGAGCTGTTTGCAAAATTTTGTGCATATTTTCACTTTTCACCTTTTTAGAGCATAGGTCTTTGGATTTCATCAGATTTTCAAAAGAAGCTGTAACTATCAAAATATTTTTTAAGTGGCTTTAAAGTATAGTTCTAGAACCCTTAGAACTGTGGCTTTGGAGTCAAATCAGCTTGTACTCAAAATCAGGCTCTGCTAGTTATTTAATATATGAAAGTGTTAATCACTCAGTCATGTCTGACTCTTTGCAACCCCATAGACTGTAGCCCACTAGCCTCCTCTATCCATTCTCCAGGCAAGAATTCTGGAGTGGGTTGCCATTCCACTCTCTAGGGGATCTTCTTGACCCAGGTCTCCCACATTAGCAGGCAGATTCCTTACCATCTGAGTCACTAGGGAAGCCCCTTTTTAATATATGGGCTTGGACAAATAAAAATTAGCTCACTTTTCTGCATCTCAGTTTTCACATCAATAAAACTGAAGTTAGGTCTCATGAGGCTCCTGTGAGAGTTAAATTCGATTATGGCCATGAAGCACTTGGCACACTGTGAGGTTACCACCCTCCTCCGTGCTCCCATCTCATGGGTTTTGATCCAAAATATGAGTGAGAAATCTGAAGCAAGTTCAAAGACAGGATGGATTGCCTTTGACAGCTAGGAGGTTCTCATCCTTAGAAGATCTCAATTTCAGTGTTATCAGTCATAGTGGAGACATCATAAGTTAGCAAGGAAGGTCCTAACTAAGAGTTTATGATTCTGTGAAATCACCAATATTATATGTACCCAACAGATAAGATGCCTAGGCTTTTCTTTGGAGAGGATTTTATGAGCCAGTATATACAGCCAAACTTTGATTCCATGAGTGAAATAAATGCTTATTATAAGCTATATGATAATGTTTGGTATAATTCTCTTATTATAACCCAGAGAGACAATACTCTTGATT
Source organism: Bubalus kerabau (assembly GCF_029407905.1). NCBI lineage: Eukaryota > Metazoa > Chordata > Mammalia > Artiodactyla > Bovidae > Bubalus > Bubalus kerabau. Next base: position 28,393,326 of record NC_073635.1, on the reverse strand, counting down.
AGAATTAAATTATCTTTGATTTGTTTAGAATTTGATAACTTTTAAAGATTTTAAATTATAAATGTAGGCTCTTTGTTTCACTTGACGATGCAACAACCCTTTATTTTTTTTTTCTTTTTCTGCTTTCTTTTATTTATTTTTTTAATTTTATTTTTAAACTTTACAAGATTGTATTAGTTTTGCAAATATCAAAATGAATCCGCCACAGGTATACATGTGTTGCCCATCCTGAACCCTCCTCCCTCCCCATACCATCCCTCTGGGTCATCCCAGTGCACTAGCCCCAAGCATCCAGTATCGTGCATCGAACCTGGACTGGCAACTCGTTTCATACATGATATTTTACATGTTTCAATGCCATTCTCCCAAATCTTCCCACCCTCTCCCTCCTTTGAAAGGACCTGCCAGGCGTGGCTTGGTTTTTCCCCCAGCTGCTCTTGCAGCCTCAACAGTCACATCCTCCTTCTTGCTCTGTGTTCCTGGGACAGTGGCTTTCTTTCCAGGGTTTTTGAATGTGCAGTTCTCTCTTCTTGGACTATAACACCAACTATCCTAGAGTGACATGAGCAACTACTGCTCAGCACACATTCCCTCAGGGGTACCCTTCTTGTCTCTCTCTGGAGCACCCTGTACTTCTCTGTTGTGGCTTCTGTCATAGCTACATTAGCGCCATTGTGATGTGTTTGTTTTTTTTTGGGGGGGGGGAATTGTTTGATTAATATCTGTCTATATCCCTAGTCTGTACATGCTATGAAGGCAGGGACCATGTGTATTTCTGCTCATTACTGGATCACAGCACTTAGCCCAGTGCCTGGCACATTTTGGTAGAATGGAATGCCGGATGAAAGGCACAGGCACAGATGGTATTTTCACCCTGCATGTGAGAAAAATAAAGTGATTTGCATAAGGGGATCTGACTACTTGGTGAGGACAAAGCATGGGAACTGGGGTACCTAATGATTAACTGTTACTTTATCCCTCCTCCCTGACATCATACCTTTTCTTCTGCACTGAACTCTAACTAAAGATGTCTAATATACCTTTTACTTTAGTATGTTAAGTCTAGGTTTAAAGTCAGGAGTAACCTCGGAAAATCCAAAGCTGTTGATACATGCCAAACATCACTCCCAGTCAAGTTCTTCTGCAGGGAATTTCCACCTTGAGTTTCTTTTTCTTAGAAAACCTGGACTCACCCATTTATTTTAAAATTGTTCTCAGAACTGCAGCTCTTCTTTCATTCTTGTGTCTACAAGCAGAACACATCCTCAGGAAAACTTCTCACATAGTAAATGGAGGTAGAATTGGCAGAGGAAAGATTGATGCAAGCAACAGTGCAACATTACGTCAAAGGAAAGTCACTGTGCTGCCCTGTGATGGTAAGGTCAGAGAAAAGACGACGCAAATGCACACCTCCCTGGAGGAAGAGCAGAAGAGGAAGGCGATGGCAACACCAGCCACACTGCCTAACCGTGATGACATTCCATGCATCTGGCGCTGTACTAAGAGGCTCTCTAAAGGAAGAGCTGACTCTAATGTTAAGTGTAAACAAACACAGAAATTAAGGTCATTCACCTTCAAACCTAGCTGATTTGATAACTCACTTTTTTTTTAGCATTATATGCCAGCCACCCTAAGTGTTTTACAAACTGTATCTCCTCCAATTCTCAAAAAATCCCTAGGAGGTGGTTAGTATTTTTTACTGTTTTAATAGATGAAGAAACTAACTACCCAACTATCTTGCTGACTCCTAACTCTTCTAGCTCCAAGAGTTTCACATGCTTAGAATTTGTAAGTTTCACATACTTAGTTTCCAGAGTTATCTTTTAAAGTATTTGTTGTTGTTAGTTGTTAAATCATGTCTGACTCTTTGCAGCCCCATGGACTGTAACCCACCAGTGACCATGGGATTCTCCAGGCAAGAATACTGGAGTGGGTTGTCATTCCCTTCTCCAGGGTATCTTCCTGACCCAGGGATCTAACCTGTGTCTCCTGCATTGGCAGGGGGATTCTTTATTGCTGAGCCACCGGGAAAGCCCCTCTAAAGTATAGTTCTGATATATTATTCCTTCCACAGTATAGTTCTGACGTATTATTTATAAACATCAAGAGGTCCCCCGTTGATAAAAGGATGGAATTGAAATTCTTCAGTCATGGTGGACTCCCTTCTTATTGCCTGAAAAAGGTCTTGTCTGTGATGCACCTCTCTTTGTTCCCACTCATTTGTCAAGACTTGACTCAAAGGCTGCCTTCTTTGGGAAGACTTTCTAGGCCATTCTTGCACTCAGTTTCCTCTCACTTCTGCATTATCACAAAAGTTATTTCTAAAATAGCCAGTAGGTACTTCACTTGGAGATGCTTTGTATTATCTAATTACTCTTATATTAAAAACTTCCTGAAGACCATAATATGCCATGAACATCTCTGAACATTCCTCTTTCCAGTCTTATGTATGGCTGCCTCAGAGAGGCAGTGCGATGTGGCAGAAAGAGCAAAGCTTGGGACCTAGGAAGACTTAGGTTCAAATCTTGGCTACTCTTACTGGTTAGGTGGGCTTCCCTGGTGGCTCAGCGGTAAAGAATTTGCCTGCCAGTGTAGGAGATGTGGGTTCAATCCCTGGTCCAGAAGATTCCCTGGAGAAGGAAATGGCAACCCAATTCAGTGTTCTTGCCTGGGAAATCTCATGGATAGAGGAGCCTGGTGGGCTACAGTCCATGGGGTTGCAAAGAGTCAGACACAACTCAGCAACTAAACAACAACAACTGGCTAGGTGGCCCTAGACTTCACTTATATCTCTCTCAGCCTCAGTATCCTCACCTGCAAATTAAAGCATAATGATGTATATCCTGGGTCAGGAAGATCCCCTGGAGAAGGGATAGGTTACCCAATCCAGTAATCTTGGGCTTCCCTGGTGGATCAGCTGGAAAAGAATCTGCCAGCAGTGCAGGAGACCTGGGTTCAATCCCTGGGTTGGGAAGATCCTCTGGAGAAGGGAAAGGCTACCAACTCCAGTATTCTGGTCTGGAGAATTCCATGGCCTGTATAGTCCATGGGGTTGCAAAGAGTTGGACATGACTGAGCGACTTTCATTTTCAACCTATGCCACTATAGGTAGTAGAGCTCAAGAAATTCTTACTAGAATTTATGATTGATGGACAATACAATAACTGTTGGCCAGATTCCTAAAGGAGCCTAAATTCACACAAGGCTTATTACATTGAACACTGGTATTTATAATAGGTACCACGACTATCTGGCACTTGTCAGGGAGAAATGAAGGAAGAAGAGTCTACCATACGCCAAAGACATCCAGGGAAAACTAGTCGTATGAGTTGAAGTGGTAAAGTAATGCAAAGCTCAGAGCACATGCAGTAAGAGGACTTCCAGAAGCTTTGTGTGGTTGAACCATCATTCCAGGTTATGTCTGACAACAAAGTTTTCATACTGAAAACCTTATCTAGGCTCCTAGGGCAGCAGGAAGCCTCAACAGATTTCTAATCCTTTGATACTCAGAGTGGCATCAAAAACTAGCAACGTGGGGTCATCACCTGGGAGTTTGCTGGAAATGCAGAATCTCAGGCCCTGTCCCAGATGTACTAAATCAGAACCTACATTTTAACAAAATTTGCAGGTGGTCCATGACTCATTAAAGCTTGAGAGGCATGGTTCTTTCTCATATAAGCCCCTCTTTTCATCAGTAAGGACAATGAGTTTGTGGACTTCCCCAGGTTGTGAAACCTCCTAACTATAGACACAGGCACTGGGCGAGGGCCTGTGATTTTGAGGGTTTTGATCTTTCTGCGGAGACACAGGTGTCTTACAAGGTTAGGTGAATAAATATTCACCTTATTTTTAATATGACATCACAAAAAGTAAAATTATTTTTCTCAAATATCTTATTGATATAAATGGCCTTTAGTTCTAAAAAGGAGCTACATTCTTCTGTTGGTACTAAAATAGTTTAAAGCCTTAAAGGAATGTGTTTTAGTACTTAACATTAATTCTATGATTAAATTCTAAAACTCCTTACTTTTAAATCTTAAGAAAAACATTTATCAGCATTCCACATGATTTTAAGAAAATCACCTTAAAAATAACTTGTTTTCCCTGCAGACATAAAGATAAGAATGCTGTATAATTTTTAAACTCCATGTCTCTGAATCAAGGTATAACTTTGAAGTAACAGTTAAAAAAAGAAGTCAGTGCTCTCATGAACATCTACACCTGTTGAAATTCTACCGGTCTCTTCAAGATCTCGGAGAAGGCAATGGCACCCCACTCCAGTACTCTTGCCTGGAAAATCCCATGGACAGAGGGGCCTGGAAGGCTGCAGTCCATGGGGTCGCTGAGGGTCGTGTCTGACCCTCAGCGACTTCACGTTCACTTTTCACTTTCATGCATTGGAGAAGGAAATGGCAACCCACTCCAGTGTTCTTGCCTGGAGAATCCCAGGGACGGGGGAGCCTGGTGGGCTGCTGTCTATGGGGTCGCACAGAGTCGGACACGACTGAAGTGACAGCAGCAGCAGCAGCTTCAAGATCTACCCAAAATATTATTATTAAATTTTATAAATTTTACTTATAAAACCATTGTGCCCCCTACAACAAGACATGATCTTGACCACAGTGAGCTCCTAAAACATTTTGTCCTATTTCTCTTTGGCTCCATGTTTTCTATCATAGCTATTCACTTTTCAAATTTCCTCTATAAAAACTTAAAATGAAACATTTAAAACTTCATCAATTCAGCAAATATTTACAATAATCTACTATGTATGTGAGTCTAAGAATACAGTGATGAACAAGATTGAAATAGTTAATATCCTGCCTTCAATAAGTTTCCATTGCAGTTACATATTAAGAATGCTGACCGCAATTAGCTGACAAAATAAAGCCCAGGAGAGCTTCAAGTATTTCATCAATACACTGAAGTTGTTAGTCTCAAGCTTTCGGTGTCAGATTGACCATAAGCACCATGTAGGTTTATTATCCATTTCTTCACCAAACATTTTATCAGTACCTACTGTACCCCAGTCACTAAGTCCTCAAAGTGAGAGATGATGATTCAGCGTGAGTTTAAGAGAAGCGTTCCACATAAGCCTGGGGATAAAGTTAGGGATAGGTGGAAACTTACATCTTTCACTTTCTGTGTCCTCTACAGGGATTAGCACAACACCTTAAACCGAGTAAACACATAATTTCTTTATCAAGAACATAAAATTTACCTTGTGGTGTAGACAGCAAATCAGTAGTGAACGTCCTCATTGGTAAAACGTATCCATGTTGAATATAATTTTACTAGCGGGAATATTCATTAACTCAACTATTTACTTATAGTGAGTACCTGTTATGTGCCATGCACTATATGCTAAGCAGTGAGCGTAAAGAAATAAGATGCAGATCTCCCCGACATGAGGGAGAAAATAAGTAGCTAATGAAGGTTCTTTCTAGCAAGTAGTAAGTACATTAAAGCACAGGATTCTACGGAAATACTCCGGCAGACCTTGTCATCCATGAGCAATCTAGGGAGGGCTTCAGATCCAGTTTAAAGGTTGGTATATATTCTTTCTATATTTATCTTAGTGGTAGATGTGCACCTGGGATAGACATTACAGCTTCACATTTTATGTTCATTTATTTGTGCTTATGCCACATCTACCACATTTCCCTTTGGGAAGCACACATAAAAATGTAAACCTCCTTGATCACAAGCTACCACCAATTATTCATTTATAATCAAATATTTAAAATGACTGGTAAAAGAGCAATTGTGGTGCTTCTTTCTTAGGCAGTTTTATCAAAGGGATCGTTCTTTGCAGAAGTTTCTGGGCAGACTTCCCTTGTTTCATTCCGGCATTGGGTTTCTTGGCCTTCAACACAAAGGGACTATATTTGGAGGGACAACGGTCCTGCTCCACAGAGCTTTACAGTAGCAATTGATTCAAGAGATCTGGCAAAAACCACTCTATTGATAGTCTCTGGAGGAAGAACAATTAAATCACAGCCATCTCCTCCTACGAAGACTGTCACTGTGTCTCTAGAATTAGTTCATTTCCCAATTGACTGTTCTTTATTTCTTCCTTTGATTATTCTAACTAAAATATTCCTGAAAATGTAAGTGAAACACAAACAGTGCATGGAGAAAATAGAGCAGGAGTGAGCATGCTTGGAATGGATGCAAGAACATAGCTTATGTCAGAAAAGCATCTATCAATTTGCACATCTGCATTTCTTGAAGGAATTAAACTTGAATCCTATCAATCATCTGTTTACTTTTTTTTCAATTTTTAAATCAAATATCTTGGCAAAACATGGTTTGTCTTGTAGGATTACCAGCTTCCTCCCACATGGCGCCTGATGGTTGTCCCCAGTCTGTGTGTTGTGAGCCTCCTTTGGGCTCTGAGGTCAGCAAGACCACCAAGGATCTAACATTGGTCACTTTGCCAAGCTTTTACCAAGTACTTAATTCTGTGATTCTCTAATAAGCACAACTTCCTGCAGACTAAATACTTATCTCAGACAGCAATTTAAATTTAATGGGAACCACTGGTTGTGTACTGGGCTTCCCTGGTGGTTCAGACAGTAAAGAATCTGCCTGTAACGCAAGAGACCCAGGTTTGATTCCTGGGTGGGGAAGATCCCCTGGAGGAGGACATGGCAACCCACTCCAGTACCTTTGCCTGGAGAATTCCAGAGACAGGGGAGCCTAGCAGGCTACAGTCCACAGGGTCACAAAGAGTTAGACATGACGGACTGACTAACACACACACTGGTATATATTAAACATAGTGCTGACTTTCAAGAATTCAGTCAGTTCAGTCGCTCCATTGTGTCTGACTCTTTGTGACCCCATGGACTGCAGCATGCCAGGCCTCCCTGTCCATTGCCAACTCCCAGAGTTTACTCAAACTCCTGTCCATTGAGTCAGTGATGCCATCCAGCCATCTCATTTTGTGTTGTCCCCTTCTCCCCCTGCCTTCAATCTTTCCCAGCATCAGGGTCTTTTCAAAGGAGTCAGTTATTTGCATCAGGTGGCCAAAGTATTGCCGTTTCAGCTTCAGCATCAATCCTTCCAATGAATATTCAGGACTGATCTCCTTTAGGATGGACTGGTTGGATCTCCTTGCAGTCCAAGGGACTCACAAGAGTCTTCTCCAACACCACAGTTCAAAGGCATCAATTCTTCAGTGCTCAGCTTTCTTTATAGTCCAACTCTCACGTCCATGCATGACTACTGGAAAAACCATAGCTTTGACTAGACGGACCTTTGTTGACAAAGTAATGTCTCTGCTTTTTAATATACTATCTAGGTTGGTCATAACTTTTCTTCCAAGGAGCAAGTGTCTTTTAATTTCATGGCTGCATTCACCATCTGCAGTGATTTTGGAGCCAAAAAAAAATAAAATAAAATAAAGTCTGTCACTGTTTCCACTGATTCCCCATCTATTTGCCATGAAGTGATGGGAACAGATGCCATGATCTTAGTTTTCTGAATGTTGAGCTTTAAGCCAACTTTTTCACTCTCCTCTTTCACTTTCAAGAGGCTCTTTAGTTCTTTGCTTTCTGCCATAAAGATGGTGTCATCTGCATATCTGAAGCTATTGATATTTCTCCCGGCAATCTTGATTCCACTTTGTGCTTCATCCAGCCCAGCGTTTCTCATGATGTACTCTGCATATAAGTTAAATAAGCAGGGTGACAATATACAGCCTTGACATACTCCTTTTCCTATTTGGAACTAGTCTGTTGTTCCATGTCCAGTTCTGTTGCTTCCTGACCTGCATACAGATTTCTCACGAGGCAGGTCAGGTGGTCTGGTATTCCCATCTCTTTAAGAATTTTCCAGAGTTTGTTGTGGTCAACACAGTCAAAGGCTTTGGCATAGTCAATAAAGCAGAAGTAGAATTCAATAAGTTTTCTTAATATAAAAGTTCTATCTGGGCAGTTCTGATCTAAAAGAGCCTACATTACTGTGAGTTCAGGCTCATGGAGGAAGCCATGACTCTTGGAATGATACACTTATCCTTCTTTCTTTGAACACTTTATGAGTCTTAAGTGAGATTAGGGAGTTGTGGATTCAGGTGATGGATCAGGGGATCAGGGCCCTAGAAGAAGCTGCAGAGCTGAAGGAGGGAAGTTAGAGTCTTCACAATAAAGGCAATAGCGAGAACTGGAGTTGTGGGTCAGCTGTCATAAGGAGACCTCTGACCAGAGGAAGGCAGAAGAGAAGATGGTGCATGTCTACATTTACAAAGCACAGGCAGACACACTGAGGCAGACAGTGGGCAGAGAGGGAGGAGATCCGGAGGGAACAGTCATGGTCAACTGTTGTTTCATTCGAAAACACCGAACAATGATACTAAAAAGCACTGGCAGGCAGCTGTGATAAACTGAAATAATCATCCTAGGCTTAGGACCTTTGTCAGAGTTTGTTTTAACTTTCAGAACATTGCTTTAAATTTCAGAACATTTGTCAGAGTTTCTTTTAAATATGCAAGTTTTCATTGTGTGCAATAATAGCAGAAAAGACAGCCATATGGAGGTATCAATATTCTCAACTGGGAATGGATGAGACAGGAAGAGAGTCTTTGGAATAAAGACTCTCAGGAGAGGATTGAGGATGGGGACAGTTTATACTCTTAAGCCCTGACCAACCTAGTCCTAATTTTTGTATTTTTCTTCTATGCACCATCGCATTTCTAGTAACTGACAAACATTATAAATTATCTACCTTGGGTTCATTTCTTAGAACCTTCATGTGGGGTGCACTGATATGCTGTACTGCAGAGAAGGAAGGGGATGTATGTGGAGAAATAATACAGACTTGTTAAGACCTTTGACCTCCCAGTCTTTGGACAATCAGGAATACAGAACACACAGAGAACACCATCTCTGCTTGTTTCAACTGCAAGTCTAGATGGCAGCAGGCAGCTGTCACTCACTTAGTTCTTGGGGGAACATGTTGCTGGATGCTGGTGGTTTTTCTGGGTATAAATCAGTTAAAGAGAAGATTATATGAAAGGAAATCATTATGGGATTGAAATAGGGAAATACAATTTTTACAAATACCTTCCTAGGATTACAATAGAATGCTTTGCACCCTCCAGCTTTCCTCTTTGTAAGTGAAAGTTATATATCTCTAAGCTGTAATTCAGTACCTCTGTACAGACTGATAAATAGCAGTAATTACATCATTGCAGGCACCCTAGGAGGGCAGGTTAATAAAATACTGCCAGTTCTTTTGTGATGTTAAACTCATATTGCTGGTTCTTTTTCTTTCATATTTATAAAGAACAGAAAACCAAATGAATATGAGCATTCATAAAATGTTATTAATATTCTGAATTTTTCAAAAATAGAATATTTCCTTATTTCATCCTGAATAAAATTAAATATATTAGATATAATCTTTCAGCTGCTATTCATTGTGTATAATACTTTTAGAGAAAGTAGGACGTAGTAGAAAGCAAATGGAATTTAACAAAGATTGGGGCTCAAATCCCAATTAAGTGACTTCATCAGCTGGGCTCTTGAGAAGCCTACTTAACCTCTCTGAGCTTTTGTTTCCTTATTTGTAAAATAGAGATATGAATAAAATAGAGATACCTCATAGCAAGATTTTGAATTTTAATTCAGAGAAGGTGCTTTGCTAACTGTAAATATTAATTGTAATATTACTAACATGTTTCATCATTTGTAGCCTAAAGTTATTCATTTCTTCATTCATTTAGTTTAAAAAAGTGGACTCCTTTTAGGCTCTGGGCATACAAACATGAAGTGGGCTCAGAAACAGTAGGCAGTCATGACAGGAAATGAGGCCAAAGGTGGCACCAAGTCATGGTCTCAGCATAGGTGGAAAATAACAGGTAAGAAACATTGATAATAAAGTGATTTTCTTTCATGTGGATTATCTTATGAAGTTCTATGTAAAAGAAGATGGTGTGATCATTTTTTTTTTTTTACTGTCACTGAAAAACACTTTACTATGAGGAAAAAAAGAAAAATGCTATAGGATTTGTCCACTATTGAATATGCAGTTACCCATCAGAACAAATGATTGATGATTTTCTTTAGAAAGTTGTGACTCTGTGGGAGAGGGAGAGGGTGGGAAGATTTGGGAGAATGGCATTGAAACATGTAAAATATCATGTATGAAACGAGTTGCCAGTCCAGGTTCGATGCACGATACTGGATGCTTGGGGCTAGTGCACTGGGACGACCCAGAGGGATGGTATGGGGAGGGAGGAGGGAGGAGGGTTCAGGGTGGGGCACACATGTATACCTGTGGCGGATTCATTTTGATATTTGGCAAAACTAATACAATTATGTAAAGTTCAAAAATAAAATTAAATAAAAAAAAAAAAGAAAGTTGTGCTTGAAGCATTGCATGAAATATCCATGTTTTGCTTTACAAAATATACATAAAAGCTACAATAACATCTAATCGATAAAGCATTCTTACTGCTTATCTTACAGTTTCCTTTGCTTCGACTTAAATTCTGAGGTTCCATAATTTAAGTCCATGCATTTATTAAACAGAAACAACTCATTTTGCCTTAAGGATAAAATGCTCTATTCCTTTTTCCCTTTTTCTTTTTCTCTGAATAGCAATCATAGGTTCTAGATGCCACCTAGCTGGGGAAGATAGTCCTTCAAGTTGGAATTCCCTTATTAAGGGCATTTTCCCCTAAATTTCTATCTGGAGAAACTGTATCATGTCTTTCCTACTTCTTTTGTTTTTGATCCTTCCCTTGCCTTCACCCCACCCTATCCTCTCATTTTCTATGACTCTACATGTCAGCATCTGTGCTTGACTCATGGTGCAGGTAAAGATAAAGAGATGGCATCACTGAACAAGAAGAAAAGGAGAACCCTGTCCATTTCAATGTTTTGGGCATGCATGTATGTTATACTTTTTCTATGTAGACTTGTCCCTTCCAAATGAGTCAGTTTCTATAGCAATGACAATTTATTGGAGTAGACATGTGGCAACAAGACTTTCCTCTACAAATCAAAACAAACAAAAGCTTGGCTTGATGAGTACGTGAATGACTGTTACTGGATTCAGAGACTTAGTAGGTAAGAGATACTGTTTACACTATGCTTTCTGGATTTTCTTTTGGAACATCTCATTCAGATCAACGTGACAACAAAATCTGTATAATAAACAACCAAAATTCCATGAAGAGTGATCTGTTGAGCCAGATTTATTAGAATTCTATGAGAAGTCTTTTCTTAGGTAATGACATTCTCCATTCTCCCTTAGCCAACTGAGGTGGGTTCCAAAATATTTAGATCCCAGTTGGTAAAGCTGAAGTTTTCAACCCAATAATTTCTTTTTAATCACCTAGTAAGGCAATTATCTTTGTTGCTGAATATTTTCAAAGTACTGTAGGTTATCCAGAAACATGAATAAGTAAGAGATGTATAAGCACCTAGTAAAAAGAAGTATAATTTTAAAAATTGTTAGGAAGATTTTAATTTATCATAAGCTCATTGTCCTACGTAGAGGGGTTTTGCGGGGGCAGGGATGGGTGCTGGGGCTGGAATTTTTTGTTTGTTTTTTTGTTGGTTTCTCTCTCTCTCTCTCTTTTTTTTAAATAAACAAGGCATTTAGAATGTAGAATCTGCTACCCCAATGAGAAATTACATTACCATGTAACATAAATAAATTCTTCAGTCAGTTTAGTCTCTCAGTCATGTCCTACTCTTTGTGACCCCATGGACTGCAGAAGGCCAGGCTTTTCTGTCCAGCACCAACTCCTGGAGCTTGCTCAAACTCATGTCCATCAAGTCAGTGATGCCATCCAACCATCTCATCCTCTGTTGTCCCCTTCTCCTCCGGCCTTCAATCTTTCCCAGCATCAGGGTCTTTTCAAAGGAGTCAATTCTTCACATCAGGTGGCCAAAGTATTGCAGTTTTAGCTTCAGCATCAGTCCTTCCAGTGAGTATTCAGGACTGATTTCCTTTAGAATTGACGGGTTTGATCTTGCAGTCCAAGGAACTATCAAGAGTCTTCTCCAACACCACAGTTCAAAAGCATCAATTCTTTGGCACTCAGCTTTCTTTATAGTCCAACTCTCACGTCCATACATGACTACTGGAAAAACCATACCTTGACTCGACAGGCCTTTGTTGGCAAAGTAATGTCTCTGCTTTTTAATATGCTGTCTAGGTTGGTCATAACTTTTCTTCTAAGGACCAAATGTCTTTTAATTTCATGGCTGCAGTTACCATCTGCAGTGATTTTGGAGCCCAAGAAAATAAAATCTGTCACTGTTTCCATTGTTTCCCCTCTATTTGCCATGAAATGATGATACCGGATGCCATGATCTTCGTTTTTTGAATGTTGAGTTTTAAGCCAGCTTTTTGAATGTTGAGTTTTAAGCCAACTTTTTCACTCTCCTCTTTCACTTTCATCAACAGGCAAGATCTTTAGTTCCTCTTCACTTTCTGCCATAAGAGTGGTATCATCTGCATATCTGAGGTTATTGATATTTCTCCTGGCAATCTTGAGTCTAGCTTGTGCTTCATCTAGCCTGGCATTTCACATGATATATTCTGCATATAAGTTAAATAAGCAGGGTGACAATATACAGCCTTGATGTACCCCTTTTCCTATTTGGAACCAGTCTGTTGTTCTATGTCTGGTTTTAACTGTTGCTTCTTGACCTGCATACAGATTTCTCAGGAGGCAGGTAAGGTGGTCAGGTATTCCCATCTCTTTAAGAATTTTCCAGTTTGTTGTGATCCACACAGTCAAAGGCTTTGGTGTGGTCAATAAAGGAGATGTTTTTCTGGAATTCTCTTGCTCTTTCTATGATCCAACGGATGTTGGCAATTCAATCTCTGATTCCTCTGCCTTTTGTAAATTCAGCTTGAACATCTGGAAGTTCACAGTTCATGTACTATTGAAGCCTGGCTTGGAGAATTTTGAGCTTTACTTTGCTAGCTTGTGAGATGCGTGCAATTGTGCGGTAGTTTGAACATTCTTTGGCATTGCCTTTCTTTGGGATTTGAATACAAACTGACCTTTTCCAGTCCTGTGCTCACTGGGAGGCCCACATAATAAATTCTTACTTTTATTAATTAAAGTTCACACGAATCCAGGCAGAAGCTACCAAACCCCATTGAATATTTCCATTTGTATGTTCCTCAGACATCTTGATTTGGGGTCAGTAATCCTAGAATCTATGCTTCCATCTTGCTATGGCTTCATGCCTAAAAATCTTTGTGCATGCTGCTGATCCTTGCCAGAGAATCCTTCCCTCCTTCCATCTTTGGTGAATTTCTGCTTATTCTTAAAAATTCATTTTGACGGTCACCTGTTTTGAAGAGCATTTTGCAACCTACTCATCCAAACTTCCACCTTTATCTAATTTATTGGCTCCCCACAGAACACCAAGAAAAATTTTCAGCTGTCCAGTAACTGGATTCAAGCCTGGGTCTGTCAGAATATCAAAGTTGGTGTACTCCTCTGATACTAGTGCTTAATTGCCATTTAATACCTAGTAATCAAGTTAAAACTAGAAGTTGTTCTTTTATAATCACAGTACCTGGCCGTATACTCTGTTTAGAATGTATGTGATTACTAAGAATATTTAGCTTATATCAATAGAATGAAACAGAGGGAGAGCCCACCCTTATACTGACATTACAAAGGCTTATGTAAAATCTGAATGATGTGTGTAATCTATAACATCCTTGGGAAGAAAGAACATAAAACACTTTCTAAAATATTTTTATCAAGCTAGAACTCAGTTCCCCTTGGATAACCCTCTTAGTAATGCAAATGTGAAACAAAAACTACAGAAATTTGATTTAGCACCTGAAAGCTCCTGGTAAAACTGCCCTTCTCCACTTCATCCAATTCATCAAATCCTTCCATTCAGCTGGTATCTTGCAAGAATATTCTGTATGATCTAAGCTTCTGATCAACCTCCTTCAGAAGAGGTTGGGATTCACGACTGTGTATTTGTATGCATATACCAGTCTTCACATTTCATATGCACAGAGACTTCCTTTAGGGACTTTCAAATGGCTGCCTGAGGCAAGAGAAGAATATCCTTAAAGACTCTTATGTGTCTCAGTGATTATCTACCAATAGCAATGGCATTTATGGACTCTTTATAGTCCCTTCATAATTAAGTGAAACAATGTTTACAGATTTCAGGGACAGTGTACTTTAAGACAAATCATCCCAGACTTTGAGATTTAATAGACTGGGGGAAGGATTTTTAAAAACTGAAGTTATCTACCTTTTAGTTTTTTTGTCATTTTTATATTTAAAAAATGGCATTTTAGGGATTTCCCTGGTAGTCCAGGGGCTAAGACTCTTGCTCCCAATGTAGGGGGCCCGGCTTTGATCCCTGGTCAGGAAACTAGATCCCACGTGCCAGAACTAAAAGTTCCCAAGCCATAACTAAGACCTGGCACAGCCAAATAAGTAAATACAAATAAATATTAAAAAAGACATTTTAAAATCAAAAAGAAGAAAGGTCAAAACCTTATAGTAAAGGAAAAAGGATCAGTTAGAGGCCTCATATAACATTTTCCCCATGAAGTCATTAAATTTTCACTGGCCTGTCATTCAGGCACCAGTATTGTGATGGCAATGGCTGATGCACCCAGATGGTTGTACATTTATCTTTAAAGTGAATGCCATGGGCTTTTGTGGTATCTTGAATCCTATTTAACATGTGGCTCTTGAAGTTAGTAAGTGTACCCCTTTAAAACTCAGGTTCATAGAGGCATTGAGCTTTGGTAATAAAACGGAAATAATTATCATGACGTACACAGTCCATAGGGTCACAAACAGCTGGACGCAACTTAGTGACTAAACAACACAATGTTATATAAGACCACATTTATTTTAGTACGATTTATAAGAGTCTTCACACTCTACCTTCAGCCCTTCTCTCTAACCGGTGTCTTATTTCAGGCATCCCCTGGACACATGTGCTCTCTCTCATATGTGGTTCCCCCATCAGATATATGTCATTGGACCTTCTTTCCCAAGAAAGCATCCAGTCATCCATCAAAACACAGAAGTGACTCCTCTTTTGTAAAGTTTTCCCAGTCATTTGGTTATAAAGCATTGGATTTTTTTTTTATGATAGGCAACATAGAATACCAGCAGAATGAATTTTATGTGGATTATATCTCAATTAATTTTTTCAAAGAATGTGATCTTAACAGTAATTAGATTATCTCCTGTGACATTGGAAAGGCAGCACAATGGAAAGAGCACTGACTGAGGAGACCTGGGTACCTATCACATTTCTACTACCAAGATCACTGTGATGGTGAGTCAATCACATAACTTCTCTTGTCTTTAGAGAGAACTTGTAAAAGAAGGATCTGGATTCATAGATGATCTCTAAAGTTTCCTTCAGTCCCATAGCTCACTGTTTCTAGTCTATAAAAAACCCTCAACAGAGAAAAGATGCATATTTCTATGTTCCTTATGATACCTCCCCAGTACAGATGAGGTGCTACAGCCTGAGCAGGGAGAGCACCCCTTTGGAGGAACCAGATATCCAAGTTGAAAGCCCTACCTGCCAGCTTGCTAACTGCCTGACCTGAGACAAGTTATTTCATTTCACTTCACCTCAATCTTCCTCCTTTGTAAAATTGTGGAATAGTAGTGCCTACTACTATAAATATTAAATGAGCTTATACTTTAGAGAGCAGTCATCATGAAGCCTAATAATAGATGTTTAAAACAAAACGAGGTGAGGACAGCTTTTGGCTACATCTAAGAGCAATTGTTGAATATCTGGATTGTAGCAAGTCATGTGGAGAAGGCAATGGCACCCCACTCCAGTACTCTTCCCTGGAAAATCCCATGGACGGAGGAGCCTGGTGGGCTGCAGTCCATGGGGTCGCACAGAGTTGGACACAACTGAAGCGACTTAGCAGCAGCAGCCAACAGTAGAGGTACTGATACTTATTTAACATGAGAAAATAGAGTTGGCTCTGTTGAGTGAGTTGGGCCAGGATCTCTTACTCTAGGGCTTTTTTTTACCCCTCACAGAAGCCACCCAGTGTGGAATCAGGGCACCCAACCACCTGCGCTGGGATCAGGGCAGCACAGGTTTCTTGGAATAGTGTGTGTAGGGATTGGGAACTAGCATGAGAAAAGGCGTTCTTCTGAATGGGACCCTAGTGTGTCAGGTCCTCCTCCCAGTGCTCCTCACATGACTTTTTCAGAACCTGGAAATTCCCAAAGCATATTCATACTACACATTTAATGTATGTTTCTCCAGATCACATTTCTACCCACAGACTTTTAAAAAATGAAACTGGACTAGTGAACTTTGAATCAAAGTGTCACACCCTCCATCGTTTAGGTGAGGGAACACTCTAAACAGTGTGTTCTTCCATAAGAAACACATTGTTTAAAGGTAAGTCACGAATTAGTCGTATTTCTAATTGTGGAGGTATAGAATAACCTCTAGATTTTTAAGGGCATTTAAAAGTTACACAACTTTATGGGGATCATTAAACACTGGGTGTTTAAAATAATATTTAATATATTTAATCTGCTGGAAATAACACTTCCATTGTTTAAAACGGACTGACTTATTTCTCTGCAGGCTTATTCCTTCCTCTGTGCTTTTCCTGTGTGCCCAAGAAGACTGATTCCTACAATTTCTATTCATGAATATAATAATAAATAATAAAGGCTGGCACTTTAAGTATTAATACTTAACCCTGTTCCATCACCATCCTCTTACATATATTATTTAATATCACACAACAAAATGATAATCCACCCTATTTTATAGATTATAAAATTGGGTTTGAGTGGTGACATATGTTTTCTCCAGCCACACAACTGTGAGAAGGTACTAGCAGACACAGAACCAGGGCTCCCCTCCTCTCTGGACCTCATCATGGCCACAGGCCTCCCTCTCCAACCAAGTAAAATTTGTCTCTTTTCACAGGCCTCCTACAATGATCTTTGCTGATCGGAATTTGCTTTCTTCTTTATTCTTTCGGCATTTATACACTCAGTTGGTAGAACATTCATTTGTGATTTTTGGCAATTTTTGGAATTTTTAAAAGCATATCAAATATATTTTGTGTATCAGGCAAACTTTTTATTTATTTACAAAGAAGAGACTCTGTTTCCTCTCTCTCTCCCTGTTTATTCTGCTATGACCTGTGAGCAAAAGAATATTCTCAGTAAAGTAGGTGCTCAGCAGATCCCATCAATTCACCACTCATTAATCACAGTGTTGTGATTAGCAGGAGTGCAGCAGCCTAACAAATATTCAGTCTCATTTTGAAATTGACTTCATTTACCAATTTCATACCACTACTCACCACTGTATCTAATATCCTCACTTATATTACTTTTCAAATCTGATGACAGTTAACAAGAATGGCTTAAATTTCTTCATAATGTACACAGTGTACGAATAAACTAAAATTAAGCCCCAAGCCTTAGTAACACGAGTCTTCAAAACAATGCAATCAGTAAAATCTTGTCCAACAGGTGGAAGGAGCCCAATGTCTGTGGTTTATGCTGTCCTCTGCATAGTTGGCTGAGAAGTTAAACCACCAGAGTGCATTAGAAAATGTATCTTGTATTTTCATTTCCTAAGAAATGAACCAGAAATTATATTTTGCAACTTGGAAAGGCATGTTTTCCTCAAATAAAACTTGAACTCTTACATCTGCTCATAAAAATGTAGAGCATCTTAAAATATGAACAAATGCTAGCGTTTTAGGAATGACAGAGCAGCTGCTGCATATGCAGATGTGATGCAAAGGCTGTGGAAACATTATTCAGCTATTCAGAAATAGAATCTGAAAAGCCTTCTATTTTGGTACACAAGAGTTGATTTATTTTCCCTTTTTTAAACCAGTTCTTTAACCAGAAGTTAAAAAGAAGAGACTGCCATATTTAAAACCTAAATCAATATATACCATGATAATACAAGATAGCTCACATTTCTACTAATCTGAACTAATATTCCAGTTTTTGAAATATATACAAAGCCACCGTAGATACTAAATTAAGCTTGCCATGCCATTATGAACAAGCAGTATTATGATTTTTCTCATGAGACACAGAAAACAATTTTTTTTTAGAAACAGGTAGAACAGAGACAGGTAAGAACTGTAACAGAATAAGAGAATTCCGAGGGAAAATGAGCATCACGAACCAGAGCCACCATGGTACACACAGAGAAAATGTGAAGGGGGTCTCCGAGGAATGTGTGATGCTGCGTTCACAATGCCCACAATGCTTTGTCCCCTACTGATTCTCTGTCTCCATCCACTCCAGTGGCCTTCCAGTTCCTGTTCTAATCCAAGTAGGTGCTTTCCTGACTCGGAGGCTTCACAGAGGCTACTCCTACGGCCTTAAATGTTTTTTTGTTTGTTTTTCTAAAAAACACCTTTATGCTTAAACATTTATACTGCACTCTAGAACTTAGCTCAAATGCTGTTCCTCAAGGAAGCATTCTCCAACCCTCCAGATGCTGTCAGTCTCCTTGCTACACTCCTACAGCACCTTTCCTTCTGTACAGCACTTTCCACAATTGTAATTAAATAATTAAAAGTGCTATTTGTTGTATAAAGTCATTGTATCCCCAGACGGCAAGTTTTAGGAGATCTTTGTTTTTCAATTGTACCCACAACACCCAGCAAAGTTCCCTGCCCTCAAGGACAGTGCTCGGTATATTAACACTCATACCCTCACCTCCAAGCACTATCTCTGATCTGCCTTCCCAGTTTCCTATACTCTCAACTTGAAACTCTGACCTTCAATTAAGTTAGTGTCAGGCAACAGACCACTGGACCCCACGAAATGGCTCTGGTGAGAAACACCCTCTTCCCTTGCTCCTTGGACCAGTCTGATTTGTCTTCTAATGTTACTCCCTTTTGGTCTAGTTTCAGTCTCTACTGAGAAGAAAGTAACAACAACCAAAGGGATTTGCTTGCATTCCCTTTGGAAACTTCATAAGGCTATTTCCACAGTTGATGATCTCTTGGACTTTGGTGAGGAGGGAAGCTTTTTTTTTTTTTTTTTTAAGTGCAATATTTCACAACAGCTGAAATAATTTTCTGCCAAAGTCTGTTCTAAATTCAGCGTGTGTTTTCTCTGTATGTACAAGGCAGCCAAAGGTCTAGAGATATAATGTGATATATGAATTTAGCACTTCAATATGCAAAAACAGAACAGATATTTTTATATACTGCTAATGGTAATAACAACTACTGACTCTAAAGTAAGCAAATCTATATTTGTTTTCAAGTTAAGGGTGTTACTTGAGAATATTCGAAAACATTTGCTAAAGGGGTGTGAACAGTGTAGACTCTCATCAAAATCCATCTGTCTGAATCTATTAACTGGCATTTCCCCAGCTGGGGCATTCCTGCATAACAAAAGCTCCATAATTATGTAGAAGGTGAGGGCTGATACCTAACTTAGACACTGGATTTATTTTATCCAGAATTAAAAGCTCTAAAAGTTTTTTCAATGTGTGTCTTTACGACTCAACTATATCAAACACAAAAACAAAAGGTGATATTGAATAGAGAATTCAAGTTCAAGCTTCAAAGTCAAGGTATTTATCAAGACTATTTTCTCTACTTAAAAAAAAAGAATGCTCCACAACTTGTTCACAAAAACATCTTGCAAATGCTCATGTAAACTCTTCAGGGAGAGGTATGTGCTGTTTCATCACCTTCCTGTCCCCTACTGATCTGACTGCTTTCTACTTTTCACTCAGTGTTTAATGAAGACATATGTGATTTTTCAAAATGTGTTTTCCAGGGATTAGTACATTTGGATTACCTAAATTAAACAAAAACAACTCCATTTCCATCATATTAAAAGGTTCTGTTTTTATGTGTCTATTGAGCACACTGAAGGTAGTAATAAATACTTGCAGATTGATCATCATAAGCCTGCAATGCAGGAGACCTGGGTTTGATCCCTGGGTCTAGAAGATCCCCTGGAGGAGGTAATAGCAACCCGCTCCAGTATGCTTGCCTAGAGAACTCCATGGACAGAAGAGCCTGGTAGGCTACCGTCCATGGGGTCACAAAGTGTCGGACACGACTGAGCAACTAACACTCTCACTCTATCCATCTCCTGTATCTATGTCAAGTTCACGTCTAACACCTTCCCTTCTGAAAAGTGGAGTGCTTTTCTAGGCTCTGCAGGAAATGTTATTCTTACTGGTTCTGGCTGGGTCTGTCTCACTGTCATTAATTTTTTTCGTCCTTGTATATCAAAAGTATATATTATATATTTTCTCTTTGTAGTAAATAAACTGAAAGGACTCGGAACCTAACATCAAAAAGTCTGCCGTTAGTTTGCTTTGAGTATCGTAGGCTACTTGTCACTCTCGGAAAATATCATGGACACAACTGAGCTTTCAGGGCAAACAGTCGTACTTCCTATTGATGCTGTATCATGAACGTTCAGCTTAACTCTTTTCTCTAGCCTTTACTCAACCCTAAAACGCTGACATATCAGGATATAAGGCCTCAGTAGCTCCAGAAGAGAATGGGATGAGGGCCTTTCCTAGACGCTCTGCTTGCTGTCACTAAGCAACAGCTCTGCCCATAGGCAGCACCTGATTATGCAATACACAGAGAACAAAGAAAATGAATAGACAAAATTCAAAATTAATATAAAATCGTGATATGAGCTTGAATCCCTTTCTTCAGAAAACCTTTTTATGTGAGATACTTTGAAGAATTTTAATTTGAATCCCCTTCTCTTGCCCATCCTGTTATGAGCTGGTTAAACTACAAATGTTACATGCCAAAAGGACAGGAAAAGGAGAGGAGGAAGAGCCAAAAAATGTATACACTGCCTCCTGAATCTTATCTGACACATAACTTATGAACCTTAGAAATTCGTCATCAGTCCTATGAAGTCTAACATTGTCTCTGTTATTGACAGCAGAGAAGTAAAGCTGGAAGAATACATAATTCATTAACTCGTGAGATGGGCAAAGGAGATTTATCCCCATCTTCCCCTCCTCCAAAAACATAAGCACTACATTTCAATGGAGTTAAATATAAGAGCTTCCTTTCAGAACAACTGTAAAAATCACAGGATGTATAAAATCATTTTCGTTGGTAAAAAGAATAAACAGGAAATCCCCTGCATCCCCACCAGGCATTACTCTAGCTGCTCCTTGTGCTGGAGGAGTCTTAAAGAGATTTATCACACCAAAGCTTCTGTGGGAGCTTTCTTTACCCAAGCACCACTTTGAACACTGAAGTTTTACAGAGGCCATCGACGTAAGAGGTTAAATTTGAAATGAAGTTTCATTTTGGTGTATTTCAGTCAAGTAGAGTAAACCACACACTATCCTTTGTACTGAACTCATATCCTATGTACTGAACTTAAAACAAAACTGTTGTCATTGGTTTTCTTCCTGTACTCAGGCATCTAGAGAAAAGAAAGGAGGCCATATTTAGAGCACCCACTATGTGATAAAATGGTGTCTTTGAAGTGTGTCCCACAGATCTAGACCTTCACAATTTTCTGGAAAGCATCTTAAAAATGCAGGTTCCTGGATCTTCTTCTGACTTTCTTGCCAGTGGATCCCAGATTATGTAAGTTGAAAGAGCACAGGGACCTTCTCCGTGGTCCAGTGGCTGGGACTCCACACTCCCAATGCAGGGGCCCAGGTTCAATACCTGGACAGAGAGCTATTAATAGATCCTACATCCTGCAACTAAAAGGTTCTGTGTACTACAACTAAGACCCAGTGCCGACAAATAAGTAAATAAAACATTAAAAAAGAAAAAAAGGGCATCAGGTGATTCTTCTGTACTCGTGAAGTAATTAAAATGACTGTCTAAATGCTTTCACATAGGTTATCTTATTTAGTAATTTAAGAATGTATATACAAAGTAGAAATACACCCACAAACATAGAAAACTAAATTAGGAGTTTGGGATTAACATATACACACTACTATATATAAAACAGATAACCAATAAAGGAGGTCTTTGTCATTAGGATAAAATAAAATAATGCTTATTAACACAATCAATGGCACATGTGTGCTGCCAAGTTGCCTTAGTCATGCCCGATTCTTTGTGACCCTATGGACGGTAGCCTGCCAGACCCCTCTGTCCATGGGGATTCTCCAGGCAAGAATACTGGAGTGGGTTTCCATTTCCTTCTCCAGGGGATCTTCCCAACCCAGGGATTGAACCTGGGTCTCCTGGAGTTCCTGCACTGCAGATTCTTTACCACTGAGTCTCAGTGTAGCTGTTGTCCTTTTTACTAGGAATTCCATGCTGCTGCTGCTGCTGCTGCTAAGTCGCTTCAGTCGTGTCCGACTCTGTGTGACCCCATAGACGGCAGCCCACCAGGCCCCGCCGTCCCTGGGATTCTTCAGGCAAGAACACTGGAGTGGGTTGCCATTTCCTCCTCCAATCATGAAAGTGGAAAGTGAAAGTGAAGTTGCTCAGTCGTATCCGACTCTTAGCGACCCCATGGACTGCAGCCTACCAGGCTCCTCCATCCATGGGATTTTCCAGGCAAGAGTACTGGAGTGGGGTGCCATTGCCTTAGTTATGACAAACCATTGCAATGGTTTCAACCAGAGTGGAAATTTCTTAATAATTTTGGAAGGTTGACCAGAGGGAGGAAAAAAAAAAAAAAGTAAGAGGAACAGGGTAAAGGATAAATGGGAGTTTTCTCTGTTTCAACGATCTCCCTAAATTGAGCTCATAATTGCCTTGAGGTCATAAGTACATTATTAATATTTCCCACATTCCAAATTGGGAAGTTGGGTCACAGTAAGATTTCTCAGGGGGCCAGTAAGTTATCAGTGGAGGTAGGAATCAAATTCAGCCTTGTTTTCAGTTGGGTTCTCCAGCAGTTCACTGCCTTTCATATGCAGATCATTCGTTATGCAATAATTTAATTCAATGCTTTTCATAAAGAATGTCACAGAAGGGCTGCTTCATGTGTGTTACTTTGTTGTTGCCCTGGTGACATTTGAGGAGCCCTCAGGCGACCATGGATATCTGAGGATTCCAGAGAGCAACTCCATGTGAACAAAAAGGGTGAGTGTTCCAATGCAGCTGTTCAATGGAGATTCTCAAGTTGTGCACCATGAATTAGTACTTTTCTTCTGGCTTTTTTCCCCCCTCTTGCCTCTAGTCAGCATGTTAGATAAATCCAGCTTTACATGAGCTTATGCGTAATCAAAGAACTCAACTATTTTTTATGAAATTTTATAAAACCTTTTTAACCATTGACCTAAAACCATTCTACGTATATACTAAAGGCAGAGAGTCATCAGATTTCTTATAAGAATCACTAATAGTTGGAAGTTCCTTAGAAGAAAATATTTTACCATATTCATTTTTGTGTCCCCTGTTCCAGGCACTGTAATTTTGCATAACGTGGGACATCAATAAATGTTTATGAATGAATAAATACAGCCTGTGAGATCTATTTCAGATCTATTTTCAAGAGGGTCCTTTTAAAGTAACTACTGCCCAAAAGCCCTATGAAAAATAGATCAAGAACTCACATTACTTTCATTGCAGAAATTATAGACTATCAAGTGTCTGCAATACATATACCATGTATATTTCAGACACTCCTTTTAACGTTAAATCTGAGTAACTGCACCGAGATTTGGAGTGAGAAAGCCCCAATAAGTGAGGTTGAAAACTTGGGAGTTCACAGGAGCTCTTATAGGTTCTGCTAATTTAACAGAAGCCATCTTTAAGAGCCACGGAAGACCTTAGGTTCTCTGCAACACCCAGGCAAGTAAAGAGGCTCTAACCATTAATCAAGTTGTAAAGCAAGGCAACTTAGAAAAGACGGATATAAAATCAATAAAGGGGAGGAGGGTTTGGGGGAGAATGCATATGTATGGCTGAGACCCTTTGCTGTTCACCTGAAACTATCACAACGTTGCCCGTTAACTGGTTGTGTGTGTGTGTGTTAGTCACTTGAGTTGTGTCCGACTCTTTGCGACCCCATGGACTGTAGCCTGCCAGGCTCCTCTGTCCATGGGATTCTCCAGGCAAGAATACTGGAGTGGGTTTCCATGCCCTCCTCCAGGGGATCTTCCCAACCCAGGGATCAAAGCCGTGGCATTCTGCATCTTCTGCACCACAGGCAGATTCTTTACTGCTGAGCCACCGGGGAAACCCTAATTGGCTATAACCCAATACAAAATAAAAAGTTAAAAAAAAAAACTAATATGATCAATAAGAAAAAAGGCATATTTTTCCATTAAAAAATCAATAAGAGCTTGTGATGCTTATACCACATGCTGGTGGAGAAAGGAAAATGGATTCACAAAATCATGAAGTCCTGGAATTAGAAAATAATTTATAGGCTGTCTATCTGATACAGCCTGGAAATCACACATGAGATCCACAAGTTTGTCATCTGGCCTCTTCTCACCTCTCTGGTCTTCCCTTCACCGGTTCTCCTTCCTGATCCATGGCCCCAGCAATACTGAATTTATGCTGCTTCATGCCTCTGTTTCTTTACATTGTACTTGCTCCTCCTCTTCCTTAGAGTATAATTTCTCTTCCTAGAGAGACCTTCTCTGACCACTGGATCCAAACCAGTACTCCCTTGCATTCTCCAGGTCCTTCTTTATAACACTTAACATCTTATGCATTTGTTTACTATTTATTATTATCTATCTTCCCCAGTTAAATGGAAGACCAATGAGGGGGCTAACTTTGTCTGGTTTGTTCACCACTGAACAAGTAGCTGGGACAGTATTTGCTGTAGTAGATACTTAATAAAAATTTGCTGAATTAAGTTAGGGCTTCCCTGGTGGCTCAGTGGTAAAGAATCTGCCTGCCAATACAAGAGATGGAGGTTCGATTCCTGGGCCAAGAAGATCCCCTGGAGAAGGAAATGGCAACCCACTCCAGTATTCTTGCCTGGAAAATTCCATAGACAGAGGAGCCTGGTGGGCTACAGTCCATGGAGTTACAAAGAGTCGGACACAACTAAGCGACTGAACACCCACAAGTAAGGTGAATGAATGAAAACCTGGAGTCAGTCTCTGTAGAAAAAATGAAAAAGCCATATGATTTAGAGGATTTCATCCCCCAAATCTATTTTCTCCAGTGTTATGATTTTTATTAACAGTCAAAAAGGAACATTTCCATCTTAAATGAAAAATTAATATTTAAATTTCAACCATATTTTCTTCATTTTCCCCAGCTTCATATGTGATAACAACACCTGTGTTCATTTCCTTTAGCTGTAAAATGAAAAATGCCAATTGCACTTTGGAAGGATGCTGGAGGACTGGAAAAGGTTGTTGTTATTGTTCAGTCACTAAATCATGTCCAACTCTTTTGCTTCCCTATGGACTATAGCCCACCAGGCCCCTCTGTCCATGAGATTCTTGAGGCAAGAATACTAGAGTGGGCTGCCATTTCCTTCTTCAGGGGATCTTCCTGACCCAGGGACAAACCCACGTCTCTTGAGCTGGCAGGCGGATTCTTTGCCACTGAGCCACCAGGGAAGCCAGGGAAAGGTTTGTTGCTCAAACCCACAAAGCTGACAGGTGTGCCAACACCTTGGGGTGGGCGTTGTTCATGATAGGGCAGGCAGAGTTTGAGGCCACCAGAGGTAAACTCAGCACTTGAGAGGGAGCAATCATATTCTTTTAATGTCCTTCAGTTATTGAAGCCATGAGTCAGGATGCCAACAAACACTTATATCTCATGGGAAAGGCTTTGCTCCTGAAGGTAAATAAGGCACCATCATTCCCTCAACAAGTTTGTATTCTAGACTGATTTCAGATACAGGAATTTTGCTTATGAAGGGTACAGTTACATATGAATGCACCGGCAAACCCAAAAGTCACTTGCTGTGACTTGGAATCTAATCTTAAGTTTATGGCTAATGAGATGTGTGACCTGGAAGAGGTTAATTGAATCTCTTCAAGGTTCAATCAGCTTGTGTGAAATGAACAGCCTGGACAAGATAATCTGCAAGCTTTCCATGTTCTCTAATAGTTCATGATGTCTTGAGCTAAATAGAAAGAAGAGAATGTTGGCCTAAATTTGCTCAAAATATTGAAGAGTTTGAATAAACAAGTATCATCTCTATCAATATCAGTCTGCCTTTTTGAATCTTGCTAGGAAACTCCAATACTTTGGCTACCTGATGTGAAGAACTGACTCACTTGAAAAGACCCTGATGCTGGGAAAGATTGAAGGTGGGAGGAGAAGGGGATGACAGAGGATGAGATGGTTGGATGGCATCACTGACTCGATGGACATGAGTTTGAGTAAGCTCTGGGAGTTGGTGATGGATAGGGAAGCCTGGCATGCTGTAGTCCATGGGGTTGCAAAGAGTCGGACATGACTGAGCAACTGAACTGAAGTGAGGAACTGATTCACAAAATAAGAAAAGGCATTCATTCTTTTATTTCTTCAACAACTCAGTTATTTTACCATGTGGGTTTATAGTAAGAAGTAAAAGATTTTCCTTAATGTCAGACAAAGTTTCTCTCAGTTCAGTTCAGGAGTCGTGTCTGACTCTTTACGACCCCATGGACTGAAGTACACCAGGCTTCCCTGTCCATCACCAACTCCCAGAGCTTACTCAAACTCATGTCTATCAAGTCGGTGATGCCATCTAACCATCTCATCCCCTGTCGTCCCCCTCTCCTCCCGCCTTCAATCTTTCCCAGCATCAGGGTCTTTTCCAATAAGTCAGTTCTTCCCATCAGGTGGCTAAAGTATTCGAGTTTCAGCTTCAGCATCAGTCCTTCCAATGAATATTCAGGACTGGTCTCCTTTAGGATGGACTGGTTGGATCTCCTTGCAGTCCAAAGGACTCTCAAGAGTCTTCTCCAACACCACAGTTCAAAAGCATCAATTCTCTGGCACTCAGCTTTCTTTATAGTCCAACTCTCACTATTAAAGTTTCTCTAATATAGAACAAAAGAACTCTTGCTGGTGAGGCAAGAACCAGACAGAAAGAATTCAGCAGAGTGAATGGAAAGGCACAAACTTGAAGTTGAATGAAACTGCACTTTAGCAGCTGTTTTGGCCTCGGCTAAGTTCCTTCACTTACCCCATCCTTAAAATGGGGATGATAACCATGACCTCAGCACGTGGCTGTGATGTTTCACAGGATGATGGGGGAGAAGCACTGAATCAGGGCCTGACACGCAGCAGATCCTCATGGTCCTCCCACCCACCAAAGGGCACTCAGCTATGGAAGGGGGAGATGGTGACCAGGTGGGAAGGACTTGAGGAAGTCCTTGAAAGTGAGTAGGATTTAGCTAGGCAGAAGGGAGATAAAAGGATTGGGACTGGAAGACATTTGTGTAGCTTAAGCCATGGAGTCTGAAATAAACTCTAGGGCCATTTTTTAGTTACTGGTGAGAGCAGAGTGCCAGGCAGGCTGCATACACACAACAACAATGAAAATCACCTAGGAGCCTTGTTAAAAAATGCATACTATACACTCCCTCCCACCACCTCCCCCACGCATGGTGGTGGTTTCATCGCTAAGTCGTGTCCGACTCTTGTGACCCCATGGATTATAGGCTGCTAGGCTTCTCTGCCCATGGGATTCTCTAGGCAAGAATACTGGAGTGGGTTGCCATTTCCTTCTCCAGGGTATCTTCCTGACCCAGGGATCGAACCCAGCATACATACTCATGTACACTGTCTCCTGGGGATGATTTTGACTGCTCAGGTCTGGGAAAAGTTTTTTAAAGAGGTTTTCCAATGATTCTGATGCTCGGTCAGGTTTGGGAGTCACTGGGTTGAATTAACAGCAACTGACTGAGTGTACAGAGCAGAGCTCACGCAGGGCAGCAGGAAAGTGAGCCCAAGGGCAAGCTCAAGGGTAGGAGCCTGGATTCAAATAATCCCCTGGCCCTCTCTGACCTTGGGACCATGGACAGTCACACAGTATTTGCTCTGAAGCCTAGGCGTCAAATAAGAAAGCACATGAAACCTTAGCACAATGCCTGGCTTACAATTTTTATCCTCATTTGTCTCATAATGTAGTAGAAATCAGAGCACCCATCCTGCCTACCTTAAAGGACTTTGCTGCTGCTGCTAAGTCACTTCAGTCATGTCCGACTCTGTGGAACCCCATAGATGGCAGCCCACCAGGCTTTCCCGTCCCTGGGATTCTCCAGGCAGGAACACTGGAGTGGGTTGCCATTTCCTTCTCCAATGCATGAAAGTGAAAAGTCAAAGTAAAATCACTCAGTCGTGTCTGACTCTCAGCGACCTCATGGACTGCAGCCCACCAGGCTCCTCCGTCCATGGGATTTTCCAGGCAAGAGTACTGGAGTGGGGTGCCATTGCCTTCTCCATAAAGGACTTTAGTGAGAACCTATTAATTTTAAGCCACTATTAGAACCCTTAGTGGAAAAACACAACTGTACAGTGTTATACAAATATTCAAGATCATCATTAATCATCATCATCGTTATCACGGGGACCCTGCCTAGGATGCCAGAATGCTATGGGGCAGCTCCCATCTATTAGACCCAATGGTAACTTTGAGGCGACACTGGGGCATGGCTGGGGAAATGGTTCTGCTTTGTCACTACAACACCCAGAAACAGTCATCCCTTCCTAAGTGCTAGACTGTGATTGGGGTGTGGGTCTTGGAGTCATCAGAATCTCACAGATCTTATAATGACCTGTAGATCATTCAAAATGTGCCCCTCTCATAAATCTATATTGGAGAAGGCAATGGCACCCCACTCCAGTACTCTTGCCTGGAAAATCCCATGGACGGAGGAGCCTGGTGGGCTGCAGTCCATGGGGTCGCTAAGAGTCGGACACAACTGAGTGACTTCATTTTCACTTTTTACTTTCATGCATTGGAGAAGGAAATGGCAACCCACTCTAGTGTTCTTGCCTGGAGAATCCCAGGGACGGGGGAGCCTAGTGGGCTGCCGTCTATGGGGTCACACAGAGTCGGAAACGACTGAAGTGAAATTAGTAGCAGCAGCATAAATCTATATAACAACAAGTAGTAGTTCCTTAACCTCTCCAAGCCTGGGTTTCCTCATGCATAAAGAGGGGACGGTATCAGCACACAGGGTCACACCGTACAGCTGGGTAAGCTGTGTGCGCCCTACACAGAGCAAGCAGCCAAAGGGGGCCAGGGAGGTGGACATCCCAGCCTAGGGTGCACTCACCTAGCCATATGCCCATGGGGCTGCACTTTCTCAGAGAAGGCAGTTTCTAATAGCTTTCTCATTCTCGGCCCGGAGTGGAAGCTTTTTTCTAAATCACAGCAAGCTTCTCTGTGTGCTAACAGGGACCCTGGGAGTACTTGCTCTGAAGCCTGGGCATCAAATGAGAAAACACGTGAAGCCTTAGCACAATGCCTGGCTTACAATAGGGTCCAATTCAGGGTAGCTGAATCTGCCTACTTTTTTCCTATTCAGGACTAGGCAAACACATTCTTGTTTGAAGTAGCTCAAGAGAAATGAAGTGCACACACTCTTCTTTTTACTCAATTGCGCAAATACTTTACATTAAATAATGAACCTAACTTTCAAACACAGAAACACGTCTTCTTTTGTTTTTGGTTTTCTTTTCTTTTTTTTTTTCACATCATTAAATGGGGACTTCTAGACATAGCAAAGGAGGCTCTAACCTATGCAACGTTATGAGCCTAGACTCCATCAACTTTAGTATTCTTCACAGAGATAGATGGACATCCTGATAAAATAAAATGTTTGTGGATATGTGCTGGGAATCACTGGTGATAAATGATAGGCTTTACTACTACCTCTCCTAATTTCCTTTTCTTAGTAAGTAGTCCTAGGTGAAATCTAAATGGAAAATAGCCTTAATGGTTTTAATAGCAGTGGTTTAATGAATAACCTATTATGGATATTGTAAATAAATTTTTAATTAAGAAACAGATTAATTAAGTTGTTTTCAAAAACAAGCCATGGATCTGAAAATTTAGCGTACCATGAGTGGCAATTTGTCCCAACCTCCTATTTTACCTAACCAATACAATACTTTAAAAAAACTATTAAAATATTTGCTTCAATATACATAGTAACAAAATATAATCATTATAACTCTGCAAACACCAGGGGTAAAATTATTGCCTTATTTCATATTCATGCTGCCAGAATCAATGAATAATAAAAGAAAACAAATAACTTCTCTTTTGGGAGATCACCTTCCCAAGAGCATGGGGCACACAACATATGGACTGTAGACTGTAGATGCTCTAGGAAAAGCTTGCAGGCTCCTTCCAGATCTAATGTCCTGTGATTTTACAAGTCAGTTTTATCTTAAATAATACCAAATTATCAATGAGAGTGAACTCACCAATCAAGACATGACTATACAAGAGACTGGCTTCTGAATGCAGGATTAGCTACATCATTTGCTCTACCCAGTATAAATAAAAATGTTGGCCCTTCATTCAACAATGATTAATAATTTCAAGATTGTAACAGTAGAGCTTAAACCAAGTGTGGGGCCAGTCTGAGCACTGGGCCCTGCCTGTGTGTGTTTCAGGGAGATTCTCCTGGTGACTGCATGCCCTGGACTCCTAGCTTGTTCTCCTCCTCGTTCCTTTTCCAATTCTGGCAGATGTAGTTCCAATAACAGAAAGTAGCATTCCAATAACACAAAGTACCAATTAAGTTGCTGCAGTTGATGGAAGTTAGGTAATAAGAGAGGCATGGGAAATGACATCGGCAGGTATCCTGGGGTATACTTCTGGGCTTCTGCCCTTTCCTAGTCTATCGAAACATCTAATGAAATCCAGACAGAAAAGGAACTAAGACTCAGGGCATTAAGCTTCCTTTGGACACACAAGCTAGTTTTATAGACTCATTGATCTTTAAAGTTAAATAGGGCCTTAGAGATTATCTAGTCCAACTTCTCTCATTTTAATTAGGCCTCCATCAGATTCCCTTTAGGCCAAGGACATGGAAATGAATCTTGGTTGCACAGCTTTAAAGCTGATGGTATTCTGATGAACAAACTGTAACTGATGATCTTTCAGAAAGATAAAATGTTAGTATAATGAATGATTCATGCTATAACACTAACAGACTTGTACAAGATGCTGCCAACCATATAGCAACATATGTACTATTTGATTTATTTTTAATTCCATTCATAGCAAACTAATCTTTAGCTCTTTGAAATCCCTAAAATGGGATCTAGAATGGGTCCATTAAATACGGAAACAAGGCAGATGAATCCAGGTATGAAGCGAGTGGGTGGTTTAAGGCTAGAGCAAAAAGCATTTCTTATCAGAAAACATGTCTATTCTTCACAGAGGATGCATCTATGCATCTATATCCATCTGTCTATTTGTATTTTTTAAAATAAACTCTTATACAATGTTAATTAAGGAGTCAGACATTATGCTAAATGCTTTGAAAATATTAACTCATTTAATCCTCAGGATAGCCCTATGAGATAAGTACTATGCTTGTCCTCCTTTTTAAAGATGGGGAAATTTGGGAACATCAAGATTATTTATCTTGCCCAAGGACCCACTGAGTAAATGGTGGAAGCAGGATTTAAACCCATGTAGCCTTGCTCCAGTAACTGCTCTTAACCAGTGGTCCCCAGGCTTTTTAGCACCAGGGACCGGTTTTGTGGAAGACAATTTTTCCACAGATGGGGTGAGGAGGGGATGGTTCTGACAGTAATGTAAATGATGGGGAGCAACAAATGAAGTTTTGCTTGCTCTCCAGACCAACACTCACCTCCTGCTGTGTAACCCGGATAGGGGTACTGGCCTGCAGCCCAGGAGTTGGGGTCCCCTGCTCTTAACCACTATACCCTGATGTATGCCAGTAATCTTTCATCATGCCAGAACACCACTAACCCCCACCCTCCATTACATTGTACACAACAAAAGTAAAACAACATGGCTTCAAGATACTAGGAAATCTATGTTCCCAGCACTGTAGCCATAGCTATGCCAAACATTTATATCAACATTATGGCTGAACTGATGCTAATTTCACAGATGTTAATTACCATTACACAGCTGTGACTTTATACAAATGATATCTCAAATAGCTTCAATCCTTTTTCCACCACCACAGTGTTCTCTAAATGGTTAAGAGTAATTTTTCATTTGTCATTGTTGCTTTGATTTAGATTCAAGAACTAGAAATCAAATACTTACCATAAAGCCACTCTTCTTTCTTTCCAAAAAGAGTAAAACAGCCTATAAGACAATGGTTAAAATATGTAAAAGCTTCTCTTTTTCCCACTTATCTTCATTCTAACAATTGCTCCTCTTTAAGCCTATTGCTTATGAAATCTTTTCTTGGGACTAAAATAAAGATGCAATTTATTTCCAAGACCACGGGGACAACTCCTCTTGGCTAAGATACGTGCAATCCATCATGTTTTTCAAGAGGTCTGCAATGAATGCAACACAGCATCAGGCAAAAAAGAGAAGCCACCTTTGCAATGTCATTGTGACAAACCATACATTCTTATGCAGCAGTAGATAAGTTTAACTTACACAGTCACACCTTCCAGTTATTAAAATATTTGTACTTTAAGGACATTATTCTAATGGCAATTATTAAATTTCAGTGGAAAACACTTTTAAAGATCCTTCAAGAAAACTGGTCATGTTTTCACTTTATCCAGATGTAGAGAGGATAAGAAGCATATAAGACTTCCAGTTAAAATCACTGCTGGTAAATATATCACTTTTCATGAGGTTGTATAATTATCTCTGTGGTCCATTTAATTTCATATATAGGAAGGAGAAAGAAGTATTCAACAACCATGGTATGCCATGATGAAATATAGATTAAAATATGCCCCACTACACAAAATAACAGAACCATAAGGTTCTGAACATTTTATCTTAGATAAAAATGTTACTAAGGAAATATTCTGCCTGAGAAGATAAGATAGCTTAACACAGCAGGTTTGCAAATACAATATTGTGTAGTCATGGTGCATTCTATACTGTCCTTTAGCACTTTCTGGAAGCCTGTTCTATTTCTGGTTAAACAGATGAGTTAAGTGATTTGGGCGGCATAATAAATAAAATTTGTGTGCTTTGCCAGGATAAAACCACAGTCCTGAATTAATATCCTGCACTACAGTCCCAACATGCTTTGACAAGGATGCTATTTCATGGCTCAATAAATACTTATTGACTAAATACAAACGTGACAAAAATGTTTGTCCTTCAACTCGATTGCTTTAGGACCAAACACTCAAGGATTTGGGAGAAAAAAAAAATTGCACCCGCCCAGGAACATTGCAATACTCTTCAAACCATGCTTGTTTTCATTTTGCAATATCCCTAAACTTGCAAAATGGGCTTCCCTAGTGGCTCAGATGGTAAAGAATTTGCCTGCAAAGCTGGAGACCTGGGTTCAATCCCTAGGTTGGAAAGGTCCCCTGGAGGAGGGCATGGCAACCGTACTTCAGTATTCTTGCCTGGAGAATCCCCATGGACAAAGGAGACTGGCAGGCTACAGTCCACAGGGTCGCAAAGAGTTGGACACGACTGAGCGACTAAGCACACACACACAAATTTGCAAAAGGGAGGAATAGAAATATACTGTTGGATAAACCCCTAAGTTGTTTTGTTCAACAGAAGATTAAAAAAGAAAAAAAAAGAATATATATTAATTTCATTAGATGTGCTCCATGTCCAAGTAAGTGACCAGCTTGGTGACTAACAAAAATGGTATCAGATGGTCTTCTTAAGGAATTTTGGCCAACTGGTAGGGCTCCTGTCTCCTATTCAGAGAAATCACCCACAAATAACTAACATGGTCCTTTCTTTGCTCCAGCTCTAGGAGGAAACCATTACTTCCAAGGGTTAGGCAGCATACTGTAGATTAGGTCATATTTAAGTTATCCTCATTAAAAAAACACAAAAACTTAAAGACTTTGTTACCTATTTTTCTCTGAGAAATTTCCCTTCAATCATCTTTATTATGGAAAGACCATAATTGGTAAAAGTCAGCAAATGGATGCAATCTTAGAAAACTCAATATAGTATAGAACCTTTTTTAAAAGCTAAACTTTGATTAGCCTATTCCTAGATATAAAGATATTGGAGAAATCACCTTTCCAATATAAACTTCTTACCCCATCACATATGGGGCCAACAAGTCACAGTAACCATAGAAGTATTCCTTCTAAGACCATTTTTATCTTATCAACTATATTTTAATTTTTATGGGGGCAACTTTAAGAAGTCTTTCTTTTAAATGTTATTTAAAATTTACTTTGCAGTATCATTTTTAAATTTAAAATGCATATTTTATTAATAAAGTGAGATATATTTTTACAATTACTTTTTATTCATCAACAGTTCTGGGATCAAGTAAATCTGTCACTAAAGATTATTTAATATATCACTACTATTATTCAGTTACCAGAAGGCTGAGTTTAGGAACAGGGCTGCTTTTTCTTATTCTCCAGAAATTTAGCACATGTATATGTACATACAATTCATGTCCAAATATTGTGCTCTAAATAAAGGATACTCTAGGACTTGGTCCTTGGCATCTCCTCTTAACTATATTCTCTTCCTAAGTAACCCCATCCAGTCCAAAGGCTTTACTCTATAATAGTCATATGCCAATAACTCTCAGATTTCTATCTCTGTGTTTGACTTTTCTCCAAAACTTTCCTTGTACATCTAAATCTTTGACATTTACTTAGGATATCTAATGGGGCTTCCCAGGTGGCACAGCGGTAAAGAATCCGTCTGCCAATGCAGGAGATGCAAGAGACATGGGTTCAATTCCTGGGTCAGGATGATCCCCTGGAGAAGGAAATGGCAACCCACTCTGGTATTCTTTCCTGGGAAACCCCATGGACAGAGGTGGGCTACAGTCCATGGGGTTTCAAAGAGTTGGACACAACTGAGCGACTGAGCACACGCACACACTGGAATCTAACAGGCATCTTTGCCCTGCTGCTGCTGCTGCTGCTAAGTCGCTTCAGTAGTGTCCGACTCTGTGTGACCCCATAGACGGCAGCCCACCAGGCTCCCCCGTCCCTGCGTTTCTCCAGGCAAGAACACTGGAGTGGGTTGCCATTTCCTTCTCCAATGCATGAGAGTGAAAAGTGAAAGAAGTCGCTCAGTCATGTCTGACTCTAGCGACCCCATGGACTGCAGCCTACCAGGCTCCTCTGTCCATGGGATTACTCTTCATCTGGCTTATGCAAAAAAAAAAAAAAAAAAAAAAAAGTGTTTCTTGCAATTGCAAGATACAAATATGCCACGTGTCCCCATCACAGCCCATGGCCTTACAAACCTAGGGGCTCTTGAACCCTCTCCATCAGCCTCCAACTGAAAATGTCAACATTGTCGTCCTACCTTCAAGACATATCCTGAATCTGTCCCATTCTCTCCATTTCCATGACTGTCACTCCCACCCGTGCCACTGTTTCTCTCTCACCTAGACCACTCCAGTAGTAACTTATTCAAGTCCTGTCTCTCCTTTGTTTAAAATCCTTTGCTTATTGCTCAGTCATGTCCGACTCTTTTGACCCCATGGACTGCAGCCTGCCAGGTTCCCCTGTCCATGGAATTCTCCAGACAAGAATACTGGAGTGGGTTGCCATTCCCTTCTCTAGGGGATCTTCCCAACCCAGGGATTTAACCCAGCTCTCCCACATTGCAGGCAGATTCTTTACCCTCTGAGCCATCAGGGAAGCTTGCTTATCACATGCAGAACCGAATCCAACCTCCTTGCCCTGGCAACAAAGCCCAACTTGATCTTATAGCTTGGCTCTACCCATACCTCTGACGTGATCTCCTACCACCTACTTGTACCACCTTTTTTCTTATGCTCCAGGAAACCTGGCCTTTTTTTCCCCCGTCCCTGTAAAATAACAAGCTCATTCCAACTTCACTTAAGCAAAACTTCTGTTAAGGACTTAGACTATGATCTTGCATCAGTACTAGACACAGACTTCTGTGAGTTATCATATGGTAGTTAACACAGGTCAGTGACTCTGAACCTGGACTGTGCACTGGAACCATCTTCAGAGCTTTAAAAAGTACTGATCCCTGGACCCTAAGTGAACTGAATCGGAGTCTCTGTGAGGCACTGAAACATTGATGTTTCTGAAAGGCTCCAGGTCACCCTGTGGGTAGCTAAGGCTGAGAAGAACGCTGGCACAGGTAATGTGCTCTCTTTCTCTGATTTTCATCGTATATTTGCCTGACTCAGGTTTTTTTTTCTTGTTTCCCTTTTCAAGAGATGTTTAAAAAGTAAAAACCCAACAGAGTAGGATGGGGTGTTCTTTACAGTAAAGTGAGAATAAAAAGGAAAAACATATATAAAACAAATGAAAAGGATCAGCTAGTATCATCATGATCCTATACTTCTTGCTATCATGGAACCCATTTAGATTTTAATAAGGAACATTTTTATGGCCCGTGTTCTATTCTTGATCCCACTCTGCATTAAAGACCCAATCTCATGTTTACATCACATCACAGGATGCTGCTGTTGACTTTGAGGATGAATAAACCTGTTTTAACATGACAAGACCTCACTGAAATTTGGTGGAATTAGCATTTCTAACAAAACTCAAACTTTTCAGTGCTTTAGGTTAGTTTATTTTGAGCAGCAATATAACGTCCTGTGTCTAAGAGAAATGATTTAGAATGAGACAATGAAAGAGATCAAAAGACTTCAACATCAATTAGTTTACAACCTACCTAAATATTGTTATGTGAGTATAAAGGAATCAAATATATGGATTACATCTCCATCAAAATAGTTAGGTTTCAATAAAGGAGCAGAAAGCTTCAGAAAACTCATTTGGATTTTTTTCAGACCTTAGCTTTTGAGAAGTAGTTCAAGCTGCTTGCATGAGTATTTGGTCGCTTTAGCTGTGTCTGACTCTGTGTGACCCTATGGACTGTAGGCCACCAGGCTCCTCTGTCCATGAGAGTCTCTAGGCAAGAACACTGGGGTGGTTGCCATGCCCTCCTCCTGGGGATCTTCTTGACCCAGGGATTGAACCCGGGGCCTTCTCTGTCTTTTGCATCACAGGCGTATTCTTTACCGCTGAGCCACTGAGGAAGCTGCTTACAAAGACCAAAAGCTAAAGGGTGTGCTTCTGCCTAGAGAATTTAATGATGCTATAAAGGTCAAGAACTGTCATCAGTGGTGGCTGATTAGGGAACTGGAGAGGCCAAAGAACCTGTCACTCATCCACCTTGAAGAAACATGCATTGAGGCTTTATGACAACATTTCTTTCTTGTGGCCTTTGGCTTCTTACAGCGGTAGTAATGGGCTGAGCACAACACATAAGGGCCCCAGCGAGGCAGATATATGGCTGTTTGTTTGTTTCAACTCTCTATGAGCCCATACACTACCCAGCCCAATAGGATGACTCGGGGGGCAAGCATTTGGTGCATAGGGTTCTCCTTGTCACTGCAGAGGGAAAGAGTAATTTTTCCAATTAATTTACTTATTCTTTTTAAAACTAATTGCAAATGACAGAGAGACTTGGCGAAAGGAGTTGAGGTCCATGTGTCTCCATAAAGCCCATGGAGAGGCAGTGTGGTATAACACAAAGTGGGCACAGGTGACCTTTGACTTCTGACAACTTGAATCAGAACACTTGTTTGAACACTAACTAACTTTGTCATCTTGGGAATAAACAACAATTACCACCATTATTACAATGATCAATATTGAGATGACAGGTGAGAAAAACTCTCATTGACCCTTATGAGGATTAGAGTCTTAGGTAATTAAGAAGTACATGTTGGCAAAAACACCACAATCTGATGAAAATCTGGCAGCTACTCCAGAACTGGAAAGCCCAAGCAGAGCTCCCAGTATCAGTTCTTCTTTACCAATAACCCCTTTGTATAATTTTGTAATGAAGTAAACATATTTGAACATCATTCAAAACCTTATCCTTCTATCAGCTTCATTATTTGTATCATTGTGACGAGCATTAGGAGACTCTTTCCTAAATATGGTCCCACCACACAGAAATCGACAGGCTTCACTATGTTTAAACAGTTCTACTACTTCTTATCTTTTTGTCACATTGACAAGGCAGAACTTTCATGAAGAGAAAAGTGAGTTAGAATAAGGATTTCTTGCCTCAGGATGTTAAAAAGCAAAAGAGAGCATCAGATACCTTCAGAATGCTCCAGACAACAAATACAAGTTTGTTATAAAGCACTTTGAATACTGTTCTATTGACTAAGTATAATAGGAAGAAAATTTTAGGTGGGACTTCCCTGGTGGTCCAGTGGCTAAGACTCCACACTCCCAATGCAGGGGGCCAGGGTCTGATCCCTGGTCAGGAAACGAGATCCCACATACCTGCCACAACTAAGACCCGGCACAGCTAAATAAGCAAATAAATACTGAAAGAAGAAAAAGAAGAAAATTTTAGGGAAATTAAATAAGTACCAGCACAGAACTTTTATATGATAGAAAAAGATAGGAAAAAAAAAAAACATAACATCCCTTGAGGGGGCAGATTCTCTCTGGGGTACACTCATATAGTTGGTTATTATGATACTGTGAAGTAAACCATATAAAGAAGGCTTTTACAAATGAAAAACACTTTCACCTAGAATTGATGCCAACATTAATAACGTAAGTATTTCAGTGCCTCATAGCCAAAGTTCCATATTTTAGCTACCTTTGCAAGAAAACCCAAGAAAATCAATTTGCATCTAAAAGCTCCTTCATGGAGTTGGCTTGGTTTTGTGGCAGGCATCCCAGCTTGCTTAGAGAAGCAGAGGTTGAAGTCTCTTCACAGGGGATTGTTTGGTCCCAGTTGAATAACCTGCTGGCATCTGCTGTTAGCAGAGTGGTAAGCAGATTATGGGTGAGCAGATATTAATATTCTGATTAAACATTTTAAAACCTCACACCACTATTTAAAAAAAATAATTACACTACTCTGGGAGAACTCTTATACTTAACCATTCTGAAGCCACTTTTAGTCTTAATGTCTATATTTCATTATCTTAAAAATCTCTACCTATTGCTTACTTTCCAGAATCAAAACTTTTTCTCTCCACTGCCCTAACTAAACTGCAGTGTCTAAAATCAGTGTGAATATATGACTTCCCTGGAAAATCGCAATGGTTTTCAGACTTTACATTATGCTCTCTTCCTTCCCAGATCTCCTTTTTAAAAAGACAAGGCTGCAGTCATCCTTGGCCTCAGCTTCTATAAAAACCCAGCACAGCCTTGGCAGCCCTCCTGGAAAGACTTCTTGTTTCCTGAGGATCCATTGATTTAACAAACTTAACAAACTTAATAACAGAAGCTATGAAGGAGACATTTGCAGTAAGCATTCTGCAGTTATGAGCAACAAAATTTACTAGACCACAATAATTTCTCTAACACCATCCATCATGTGGATTATACAATTTAGCATGATAACCAGGAAAGTTATTAATTGTTATTAATTGAGGTCTCAGTGAACATACAGGTCTTAAAAATCAACAGTAAAACTAGTGAGTTGCCACAACTTATTTCTGGGTTCAGACTGCAAAGTCTGTTTATTTCTTGGGTGCTTACTAAATGGGGCTGTTGTATTGGAGAGAAACTATGGGATGACCAGTCAATGCTGACACTATTGAATGTTGGAACCATCTGTGATCCCCACTTCTAATTTGACCAGTTAGGTTGATAAAGATCCAGCTCAAGGAGACACAGACTTTGGGCATCTACTCGAGAATGCTGTCAGACTGATGGAGATATGTGGCTGCATGGGAGAAAGGGCAGAACATCTTGCAAAGGACTTCTTTAGCTCTTCAAGAGAAACAAGGGGGAGGAGCCCAGAGGAGGTTAACTCTTCCATCCCACCCTTGGCAGCCCTGCCCTTTGTCCAGGCGTCACCCTTTCTTCTTCTCCTGACCTCTCTTCCACCCCTGTGGTCACTGGCCCACTCAGGAGATGCTGCTGGAGACAGAGTAGGCCAGAAGATCCCAAGACTCCACTAAAAGTCAGCTCAGGGGGCCCTTCCATCCACATGCCCTCAATTCCAGAAATATCTTCCAGCTGCTAACACTTGGGGAAAGCAGTCCTAAATCCTACACTGCCTGGGGAGGGTGCTGTGGAGTGGGGCTTCCTTCCCTTATTGTGGCAGGTATGATGTGGTGACTGACCTGACCTAATGTTCCAGCATGGACTCTGAGAAGGCTCAGACCACTTCCTACATCCCTGGCCCTACGAGGTGGTAGCTCCAAGGAGCATGCCCAGAAGAAAGACCACAGCCAAGAAGCTGGAGAAAGAGCTAAGGAGGGGACTGGCCTTCTGACCGAAGCAAGGATTCTTAAGGACCTCTTGGCTCGGAATAATCACCTCTTCTCTTGCTCTGATTCATGAGCAATGGATTCCAAAAGGGAGGCCCCTCTTTCGCAGCCCCAAAGTGAGGAGAACCCGATCCACAGCTGGACAGAGGTGGTGGGCAGCTATCAGCCAGCACCAACCACTGTCCATCTGTCTTTCCCCAAATCCTCTACCCCGTAAACATCTGCCTCCCAGAGCCTTGGGTATGCTCCCTGGCCTTGTCTGACTCCTCCTCCTACACAGGCAGTAGACGCGTCCTTCGTGTAAAAGCCGAAGCTGGGAGAGGAACCACTCTCCCGGAGGGCCGCTTGGGCTGGGCACTCATTCATTCACTGGGCTAGGGCGGGGGGATAGCGGCGGAGCCGGGGCCAGCCCAGGAAAAGCGGCCACTTAAGAAAGACTCCCCAGGTAACCCCCACGCCGGCTCCACGCCGGGAGCGCAGCGCCCTGCCAGACTGTCAGCGCGCGCGGGGCGGGGCCCACACCCACCACCAAGTCCAGCGCGCGCAAAGACTGAGCGCGGTGAGCGTGGGCGCTCCGACCCGGTCCAGCGAGGGTGGTGCGAGCAGCCTTCTCCACCCAACCCGGGGCTCGGAAAACCTGTGTCGGGAGCCGAGAGCGGCGGCGGGACGGTGGGCCGGGGCGGACGACGCGGCCCGCGCCTCCTCCTGCCCCCGCGCAGTCCCGAGTCTTGGGGCCACCGACCTGCCAGCCGTCTCTCCCGGACGTTTTTCCACAGCCGATCCCAGGCTCTGGCAGTGGAGTCCCGCAATTGCTCACTGATTGACCGCCTGAGCTGCGTTTGGAGAGGTTTCCGCTTGCCGGTCATTTTAGATCCGTCCTCATAACGACCAGCGGGCTTGCCACCGCCACTCCCGCGTGGCCCGCAGCTCAGACTCCCGGCGATTCGGGTCGCCAGACGCGGGAGTCACGCTGGGGTCCCGGGACCAGCCGGGGGCGAGACATGGGACCTCCGCCTTCCCGCGCAGCGGCCGGGATGCGTCTCCACTGCGCGCGCTACGCAAGGGCACCTCTGCGCTCCGTCCACTCCTCTACTCTGTTCCCACTTTCCCTCTCCTCCCTCCCCTCGGCTCGGCGCTCCTCCGCTCCCGTCCCCTCCCGTCCTTCCCTCCCCCTTCTCTCCGGGACGGTCTGGCGCCCCACTCCTTCCCCCAGCGAGCTTTTTCTTCCTCCCTCCCTCCCCTAAATCTGACAGCATAGTTCGGATGGGCCCCCAGTTACGGAGTTTCCACCCCTCTTTTCACTCAGAGACCAGGGGCTGAACTATATTCTTCCCATTTCTCGATACTTTCCATTTTTCACTCACAGAAACCGCCAGCATTACAACCATTACAAAAATTTTACACTAAGCCACAGCTGGTGCCGAAAAAGCTCATCATGGTTTTCCTGAATTCAAGTCACTTGAAATGGGCTCCTCAGTTTGGCCTTTATGGAGTTAGATACTGGTGCTCTAACAGAAGTCTTTTCTGGTTTCATGAATGAAATTATTTTCAGGCTGCAATCTACAATCAAACTAAAATTATTTATTCATTGCATAGTCATTGAGTGTGAGGAAACTAATCTGTAAATATTAAAGTCAAATCATGAGAAGCCTACATAAAATAAACTTGCATATTCTGGTAAAGCATTAAAATCTGTACACAGTTAGAAAAGTAGGTATTATGAGGAAGTGAAATGTGAAAATAAAAGCGTTTTAGCCAATAACATGAAGTAGGCTTATAATTTGAAATCAACCCTGATTCTTGCAGGGACAAGGCAGGAAATATACCGAATCTTTTAAGAAATACCTGAGGAGGTAGTGTCCAAGTCATTTCCCTGGGCTCTAAAGCCTCCCTCAAAAGGTGAAGACAAGCCTCAGGGTGTCCTCCCCTTCTCAAAGCTTTGCTTTTAAAGGGCTTGGAGGACCTTTAGAGAATGTAATTAAGACATCTGATGTACTCAACAATGTGAGATGTGATTAATGTCATACATCTCAAGTTTGGCTAGAGAAACTAAATTATTTCAAAACAGAATTTCTGAATTATTTAAACAGTAAAATTGCTTGAAAATCAATTTACAAAAAATACAAAATTGCCTTTGTATCGGATGCTAAATAAGAACAAGAATTTAGTCAGCTGTTTTTTTTTTTTAATTCAGATGCTCCATGTGAAGTCTGAAAATTAAACTATCCAATCCTCTCTCTATTATATAAATTGGTATTGACTTAAGGAGTAGAAATTAGCAGCTTCCTAAAGTATTTCATCTGCAATTCTATACTTTTAGTAAATATTCCCTCCACTAGTTTATACTGTTGGTAGAAAATGGGGGGAAAAATGATGTTAAAAACCATTTTTATTGTCTTATACTGTCTTATTTTAAATATTCAAAAATGTTCTCAAGTGAAATACTTTGGAATGAGCTAGAAGGTAGTAGCTGAGCTTTTCTGTGCCATCCTGGTAAACCTTTGAAATGATCAGCTATGAAGCAATAAGTCAT
Source organism: Bubalus kerabau (assembly GCF_029407905.1). Classification (NCBI taxonomy): domain Eukaryota; kingdom Metazoa; phylum Chordata; class Mammalia; order Artiodactyla; family Bovidae; genus Bubalus; species Bubalus kerabau. The sequence continues at coordinate 28,350,525 of NC_073635.1, read as the reverse complement.
GGATCAGAAACAGACTTGAAACTATGGCAGCCAGTTGTAAACTAATTCACATTGCTTTCTGGACCCATGCCAAATACCCTTTTGATTACATCCTCTGTTTTGTTTGCATGTAGTAGTAAGGAAATGCTCAGCAAGAAGCAAGATTTGTGTTATCTTAAAGTGACTGCTGTACAGTATAATGACAAAACGTTTCACAATTATGTTCCCAGGGAAGCGGCGTATTTAACTTTTAAAAAAGGATCTCTAATTGAATCAAACAGAGGCAGTCGTTGTTACTTTATATGCACTGGAAGAGAATAGTACAAGGAGCATTCCAGCCATTTCACTGATCATTTAGCTCTAAAGATCCTGGGCCCTTACTTATTGATACTTTCTACTTTAATACATATTTTATATTCAGATGTCATAGATTAGGGGTTTTCTTTTAAGTGACTAATTTGAAGATAAATTCTGGCCTTGCAGATTTGTTTAGTTCTGTCTGTTGAAGGGGCCATGATTTCAGGACTGTCCAACAGAAGCCAAATGAAAGACTAGAGGGATATTCCCAGAACAGAACAGGTGCTACACAGCACAACCAAGTTCCCTGACTGCCCAGCTGCTGACCCTGCTGGAGGGAAGCTTACTACTGTGCAGATGCAGCAGCCACAAATACAAGCTTTCTGAACTCAGTGGGACTACTTGGAGACCTTTATACAGGTCCTTGTCTGTGGGGTCGCATGGAGTCAGACACGACTGAAGCGACTTAGCAGCAGCAGTAGCAGCAGCAGCAGCAGCATCCACTCCCATTTTCCAGGAGTCCTACTTCAAAGCTGAACCTTAAAGATTACCCTGCCTCCTGGGGTCTTCACCCTGAGCAGATGACAATACCACCTACTTCGCAGAAAAGAAATCAAGCAAATCCTTATCCCTGTTGTTGTTGTTGTTCAGTCGCTAAGTTGTGTCCAACTCTTTGTTACCCCTTGGACTGCAGCACACCAGGCTCTTCTGTTCTTCATCATCTTCTAGAGCTTGCTCAAACTCATGTCCATTGAGTTGGTGATGCCATCCAACCATCTCATCCTCTGTTGTCCCCTTCGCCTCCTGCCTTCAACCTTGCCCAGCATCAGGGTCTTTTCCAATGAGTCAGTTCTTCACATCAGGTGGCCAAAATATTGGAGCTTCAGCATCAATCCTTCCAGTGAATGTTCAGGACTCATTTCCTTTAGGATTGACTGGGTGGATCTCCTTGAAATCCAAGGGACTCTCAAACTGCACCACAGTTTGAATTCTTTGGCACTTTGCCTTCTTTATGGTCCAACTCTCACGTTTATACATCTGCATGGAAAAACCATAGCTTTGACTAAAATGGACCTTTGTTGGCAAAGTGATTAAAAAGTCTCTGCTTTTTAATATGCTGTCTAGGTGTGTCATAGCTTTCCTTCCAAGGATCAAGTGTCTTAATTTCAAGGCCACAGTCACTATCCACAGTGATTCTGGAGCCCAAGAAATAAACTCTTACTGCTGCTACTTTTTCCCCTTTTGTTTGCCATGAAGTGATGGGGGCAGATGCATGATCTTAGTTTTTTGAATGTTGAATTTTAAGCCAGCTTTTTCACTCTCCTCTTTCACCCTCATCAAGAGGCTCTTATGTCATCTGAATATCTGAGGTTATTCATATTTCTCCCAGAAATTTTAATTCCAGTTTGTGATTCATCCAACCTGGCATTTTGCATGATGTACTCTGCATGTAAATTAAATAAGCAGGGTGACAATATATGGCCTTGTCGTACTCCTTTCCCAATTTTGAACCAGTCCATTTTTCCACATCCAATCTAACTGGCTTCTTGACCCATGCACGGGTTTCTCAGGAGATGGGTGAGGTGGTCTGGTACTCCCATCCCTTTAAGAATTTTCCTCAGTTTGTTTTGATCTAGACAAATACAGAAAGTCAAAGATTTCAGTGCAGTCAATGAAGCAGAAGTAGATGTTTTTCTGGAACTCCTTTACTTTCTCCATGATCCACTGAATTTGGCAATTTGCTCTCTGGTTCCTCTGCATCTTTGAAACCCAACTTGTACATCTGGAAGTTCTTGGTTCACGTTCTGTTGAAGCCTAGCAATTTGATCCCTGGTTCCTCTGGATATCTTTCTGTTTGTTTGTTTACAGGCAGACCTTGAGCAATGTTAGATCTGTCTGATTCAGCAGTGTGTCCTCAGCATCTAGATCACCCCTTGACAGTTGTGCTCAGTAAAAACTTGCAGAATAAATGAGTGATTTTTCTCTGATACTATATATCGTTTACTTTGCTAATGGATATTCCTGAAAATTTACCTCTAAACCTACGCTTCTGACTCTATGTCCTATGTTAGCAAAGTGATGCTGCCACCCATCCTTCTTGTGTCCAAGAGACAAGAGAGAATCTAGAAGACATTCTGAACCTTCCATCTTTCTCTGTCTCTCCATCCCCATAGTTATGTTCAGGTTTTCTTCTCCCCCTGCCCCCCACCCCTGCCGAATTTCAGCATAATGAGCTTCACATTAGAAAGCTACTGCTTTCATTCGGTTCTATGTCTTTATACATTTCTTCTGCTTGAACACCTTTCTTCTGATTTTTTCTTCACTCAACCTTTAAGAGTCAACTCAGATGTCACCTCTTCCTGGAAGCCTTCCATGAATCCCGGTGGGTGAATGTTCCTCCTCTCCTGTGTTCCTCCAGCACTTTGGGCCCATCTCCAGAGAAGCACACATCACAGAGCACTGTAGGGGGGCAACTGTCCACTTTTCTCACAGCCTCCCCACTAGTCCTGGGTTTCTACAGTGGAACTGATACTTTTATTTCTGAATCTCTTGCACCTTTTCTAATGAACAGCACATAAAGGCTCATTTGCTGACTAAATGAATTTAACATTATAGTTTTGGATGGCTGGTTATTTCTAGAGTCTGTTCCTTAGTATAAATATGAGTCTTAATTATGCTTGTGGCATCATTATCACTCTATTTACATAAAGTTTATTAATTTTAAGCAATTAATGTTTTTGAAATTAGTGTGTTGAAATTAGTCCTGAATATTCATTGGAAGGACTGATGCTGAAGCTGAATTCCTGAAAAAGAAAATCAGCCCTGAATATTCATTGGAAGGACTGATGCTGAAGCTGAAACTCCAATACTTTGGCTACCTGAAAGAACTGAGTCCTTGGAAAAGACTCTGATGCTGGGAAAGGTTGAAGGCAGGAAGCGAAGGGGACGACAGAGGATAAAATGGTTGGATGGCATCACCAACTCGATGGACATAAATCTGAGCAAGCTCCAGGAGTTGGTGATGGACAGGGAAGCCTAGTGTGCTGCAGTCCATGGGGCCATAAAGAGTTGGACATGACTGAGCAACTGAACTGAATATGTATTGATGGTTATAGATTTTTAAACATAGAAAAGTATAAATAGAAACATTAAAAATATCTTTAATATTACCAGAAAGAGTTATAAATTTTCCTTTTCAGTTTTCTCTTTAGAACACATAAAAATTAGAATAACTTTTATACCAAATTTTGAAAATTTTCTCATTTAGCATTATATTGGGAGCATTTTCCCAATTTATTGTTGTCTTTTGAAATATAGACTTAAATGAATATATAGAATTTTGTTGGATAGACATAGCATAATTTATTTTTAAACTTTCATAATTTTGGACACTTTATTTCAAATTTCTGGAATTACAGACAATACTGTCAACAACTTTGGCAAATGGGGAAAAAAATTTTTTTTCTTTCTCTTCTTCATGTTGTATGATCAAGGCCTGTCACCACTGTCACCCAACCATAGGTGATAAGCAGGTCCTGCCACCTATCCTCCTATACATATGAAGCCAGTATCTCTGAATTCTCTGAAATTCTTATCTTTTCCACTTCTCCTCCCGTGTTCAATTCATCTGTGCCATCACCCTTATGCCTAAGAATGGAGAAGTGCAGTCTACTGTTTACTTCAGTATTTTGTTGTCAGAAGCCTTTGTTTTAGAAAAAAAAAAAAAAAAAAGTCTGATTTCTAACTGTCCCAAGCCAGCAGTCCTTTGCCAGGAGCCTATGGTCACAATCCATTATCTCCTGTTTCTCAGCTTTTCTGTAAGAAACTGCCTTGGTTGCTATGACCCACTGCCGCCCGCCCCGCACGCCCCCACCCCCCGCATAACAGAAGGGTGAAGAGCTCACGGGCCTCTCCCCCTGCACATTCCCTCCCCAGGAGAGATGAGATATAGCAACTGTTCCTTCCATGCTCCTTCAGGCTACATTTCAGCGTCTTGTTGATAGAGAATTTAAAATGAAATCTCATATTATCTATTTGTTCATTAAAAAAACAAACAAACAAACAAACAAAAAAACTGTTTCCAAAAGATCTAGAGAAGCTGGTGTTCATTTTGGGTCCTGAGCTCACAGTCACCAATCTGTGCTTGTCCCTTTAATTAATTAAAACTTCACTGAACTTTTGTGGAAGCAATATTTAGTGTTAGCTGTAATCTCCAATCAATATCTTTGGCTGTGCTTAATATCTTCCTGATGTAGACTAGAAAATGCCTGAAATTTTCACCATGTCTTTTGCTGAGTCTTGTTCTTGTTATCCACTGTGACTGTCTCACCGTGTCACCACTCTCCTCAAGGCCCAGGCACACTTAAAATTTTTTTTTCTTTTGCTTTATTGTGATAAAATATACCTAATATATAATATATATCATTTAATTCTTCATAAGTATACAATTGAGTGGTATTAAATGCATTTAGTGTTGTATGAGCATCACTACTGTCTATCTAATTCTTTATTTCATCTCCAATAAAAATCCTGTACTCTCCTTTGCCCTCTCTGTCCTCACCCCCTGGTAACCTTTATTCTCCTTTCCGTCTCTATGAATTTGCCTCTTCTAGGTACCTCACATAAGCCATGAACACTTTCTTCCTTCCCACCTTCATGTAAACACTCTTCTGATGCTTCACAGAGAAAATAGAGAAACTGGCAGCTCCTTGAATGCACACACTGTCTGGCCTCAGGGCCTTTGCACTACTTCCTCTGCCTGGACACACTGAGCTCCACAGAGTAACAATTTCATGCCCCCATTAGATTGTGATCCCCTTGAAAGTAGGAGGTAAGCTTTTAATATCTGTGTCAGTTAGGTTCAGTCGCTCAGTCGTGTCCGACTTTTTGCAACCCCATGAACCGCAATATGCCAGGTCTCCCTGTCCTTCACCAACTCCCAGAGTCCACCCAAACCCATGGCCATCGAGTCGGTGATGCCATCCAACGATCTCATCCTCTGTCGTCCCCTTCTCCTGCCCTCAATCTTTCCCAGCATCAGGGTCTTTTCAAATGAGTCAGCTCTTCGCATCAGGCAGCCGAAGTATTGGAGCTTCAGCTTCAATATCAGTTCTTCCAATGAACACCCAGGACTGATCTCCTTTAGGATGGACTGGTTGGATCTCCTTGCAGTCCAAGGGACTCTCAAGAGTCTTCTCTAACACCACAGTCCAAAAGCATCAATTCTTCAGTGCTCAGCTTTCTTCACAGTCCAACTCTCACATCCATACATGACCACTGGAAAAATCATAGCCTTGACTAGACAGACCTTTGTTGGCTAAGTAATGTCTCTGCTTTTCAATATGCTATCTAGGTTGGTCATAACTTTTCTTTCAAGGAGTAAGCGTCTTTTAATTTCATGGCTGAAATCACCATCTGCAGTGATTTTGGAGCCCAGAAAAACAAAGTCAGCCACTGTTTCCCTATCTATTTCCCATGAAGTGATGGGACCAGATGCCATGATCTTAGTTTTCTGAATGTTGAGCTTTAAGCCAACTTTTTCATTCTCCTCTTTACTTTCATCAAGAGGCTCTTTAGTTCTTCTTCACTTTCTGCCATGAGGGTGGTGTCATCTGCATATCTGAGGTTATTGATATTTCTCCCGGCAATCTTGATTCCAGCTTGTGCTTCATCCAACCCAGCGTTTCTCATGATATACTCTGCATATAACTTAAATAAGCAGGGTGACAATATACAACCTTGACGAACTCCTTTTCCTATTTGGAACCAGTCTGTTGTTCCATGTCCAGTTCTAACTGTTGTTTCCTGACCTGCATACAGGTTTCTCAAGAGGCGGGTCAAGTGATCTGGTATGTCCATCTCTTTCAGAATTTTCCACAGTTTCTTGTGATCCACACAGTCAAAGGCTTTGGCATAGTCAATAAAGCAGAAATAGATGTTTTTCTGGAACTCTCTTGCTTTTTCCATGATCCAGCGGATGTTGGCAATTTGATCTCTGGTTCCTCTGCCTTTTCTAAAACCAGCTTGAACATCTGGAAGTTCACAGTTCACATATTACTGAAGCCTGGCTTGTAGAATTTTAAGCATTACTTTAATAGAGTATGAGATGAATGCAATTGTGCGGTACTTTGAACATTCTTTGGCATTGCCTTTCTTTGGGATTGGAACGAAAACTGACCTTTTCCAGTCCTGTGGCCACTGCTGAGTTTTCCAAATTTGCTGGCATATTGAGTGCAGCACTTTCACAGCATCATCTTTCAGGATTTGAAATAGCTCAACTAGAATTCCATCACTTCCACTAGCTTTTTTTGTAGTGATGTTTCCTAAGGCCCACTTTACTTCACATTCCAGGATGTCTGGCTCTAGGTGAGTGATCACACCATCATGATTATCTGGGTCGTGAAGATCTTTTTTGTACAGTTCTTCTGTGTATTCTTGCCACCTCTTCTTAATATCTTCTGCTTCTGTTAGGTCCATACCATTTCTGTCCTTTATTGAGCCCATCTTTGCATGAAATGTTCCCTTGGTACCTCTAATTTTCTTGAGGAGATCCCTAGTCTTCCCCATTCTATTGTTTTGCTCCACTTCCTTGCATTGATTGCTGAGGAAGGCCCTCCTATCTCTCCTTGCTGTTCTTGGGAACTCTGCATTCAAATGGGAATATCTTTCCTTTTCTCCTTTGCTTTTCGCTTCCCTTCTTTCACAGCTATTTGTAAGGCCTTGTTAGACAGCCATTTTGCTTTTTTGCATTTCTTTTTCTTGGGGATGGTCTTGATCTCTGTCTCCTGTACAGTGTCACGGACCTCCATCCATAGTTCATCAGGCACTCTGTCTATCAGATCTAGTCCCTTAAATCTATTTCTCACTTCCACTGTATAGCCATAAGGGAATCCCCAGTGGAATATAGTGCCAATACATGGTAAGTGCTCAATATATATATTTATTGAATGAATACAATTTGGAAATTGGGGTTATAAAGTGGCTGGGGAAACTAGGTGTGCCCATGTGTTTGTTATCCATTGAAATATGAAACTAGTTGCCAGTCCAGGTTCGATGCTCGATACTGGATGCTTGGGGCTAGTGCACTGGGACGACCCAGAGGGATGGTATGGGGAGGGAGGAGGGAGGAGGGTTCAGGATGGGGAACACATGTATACCTGTGGCGGATTCATTTTGATATTTGGCAAAACTAATACAATTTTGTAAAGTATAAAAATAAAATAAAATTAAAAAAAAGAAATATTTAGCACTAATCCATAAAAAAAATAGAAATTGATAAATATGCACACACAGGTCCAAGTCACAACTGATAAAAGAACCAAGAATGACAGGACATTTAATATTACTATAGGTAGTTGTTATTAACCATTTAGAACATTTTATCAAGCTGATTAATTACTTAGGATTTTTTTCCTCCCAAATTTGAATTTTACACTTGAGGAGACTAATCTTGTCATAATTTAATGTCCTCTTTCCACCCAAACTAGGGTTGGAATCTAAAGTTTTCAGAGTTAAAATTTAATTGCAGTCATCCATATCATAAATATACAATAGAAATGAACTGGGTTATCCTTAATAGGTAGGAGAGTTCTGTGAAGTTAACATGCAAGGTAAACATGTGATTCTCTGAATAGGACTGCAGTATTGGAAAAAAAAGAAAAACCATATTCGATCTGGGGAAAAGACAACATTTTGATTGATAAAGCATACATGGTTTTAAAGAAGAATAGGATAATGATTAAGAAAAAGAAAGAAGCTATAGAGTATGGATAAGATCTGAAGGACAGAAGTTAAAGGACAGAAACCAGAGGAACAAAAAGGGACTCCAGTAAAACACATCAAAGTGTTGGGCAGAAAGAGAAGCTGCTGGAATTACATTTGGAGAGAAGCAATTGCAAGAGGTAAAAACCCTGGAATAAGAACCAGTTGGGCACCATCTATGTAAGTGTGAAGTGATCACAAACAAACTGATTTAGGTTCAACTGAGCCTCAAGCAGGAAAGGAACTGAGTTTCCTGGAGAGTGAAGAGGGGGAGTCATAGGAATAGAAGAGGGTCTGGGTGTTGTTGCAAACAAAAATCCATAGCCTCAGAGGATTCTAATAGAGAAATCTAGAGGTTAATGGGATTTGAGAAACAGAGGTGCTGGAAAGGATTGTTCAGAGGCTTCAAACTGGGCAAGGGACACTGAACGATATAAACCCACACTCTTGATGCCCACCAACCATATACAGCTGGCGACTGGCATTTCACTCCATTGTGACATGTGAAACTGTGCATTAGAATGGTTCCGCATGCTGGACGACAGCACTTAGGGCTGGAGATGGGAGTCCTACCAAGGAAGTTAAGGTAGGTTGGCAAAGTTGGAGACTCCCCTGGGTTTGCTTTTGGTGCAGCCAAAAGTAAACCCAGGATTTTCTAGCAGATGAAACATCACATATTTCATCAAGGGGTTTTGTAGATAAATCATGGGAGAGCTGAATACAAGATGCAATCCCTCGACTTTCAATATCTTGAAGAATAAATTGTGTTCTCTGGAACCCTTGCTTATGAACTATAATTCACTGAAGGTCAAATGTCTTACCAGGAAAGCATTTTGCTCTGTTTTCTCTCTACTCATTATATTTTTCTTGGTATAACTAGTAAACATAATAATTTTCACTTGAGACATTAATTATCCCTGTTCACAAATCTTGTTAATTTCTCTTTAATGGCTTTATGTTATTTTAGCCACTTTCATGTTCTTAAATAACATCTTTATTAAGATATTAACAGTATACCATATAATTCACCTATCGATTATTTTATTTTAAGCAAATGTTTTCTTAATACTATTAGTTGGAGATGTACATCATAAGGTTCTATGGCTTTAATCCCATGTATAGCATCATAGACACAAAATAGTGTAAATTCATTTAATAAGCAAGTGCACATATACTTCATATGCATACGTGCAGCATGCGTGTGTACTCAGTTGTGTCCGACTCTTTGTGACCCCATGACCTGTGACCCAAGAGGCTCCTCTGTCCATGGGATGTTCTAGGCAAGAATAGTGGAGTGGGTTGCCATTTCCTCCTCCAGGGGGATCTTCCTGACCCAGGTATTGAATCTGCATCTCTTGAGTCTCCCTTGGCTATGATTATTAAAAATACTTGTGAATAATATTTCCTAATATTACATCATAGTTATCTTAAAAAAAGACAGGATAAAGGATAGAACCCTGACACAGATACTGGAGAGATTTAATAAATACTTATAAGACTGATAAATATGTTTGTTTTCAGATTTACAGATTTACAGGATACAGTGAATTCTTAGAGCAGAGTTATCTCCAAAACTTTACTTCATTCTTCCAAAACAAGATTTCTTAGAAATAACTATTTTAATGTCTGTGATCCTAACCTTAGTTCTGTTATTATTTCTGTAAGGTCATAAAAACCTAACAAGGCACCTGCTTTTGATTTTAGGTTTCTATTTTCTCCTTTAATTTTCCTAAGCACCTGCCTAAACCACCTAACCAAGCTTTCCTTTCTTCACCACCATTCATTCTTGCCGTATGACACTGTTAGGTTTTCCCTTAGTTCACTTAGCTTTTCAAACACCTGCAGTTCAACAACAAGGATAGTATTGTCTGGCTTTTTCATTTAGCAATGAGTTGATTTACCTGTCAAGATAAACTTCACTGTACATATTACTGGCTCTCTGGATTAATGCCTTATAAAACAGCACATTTGCACTGTTCTATGCCCTTCATAAGCATTAAACACTGATTTCATTTGATAGGCCGAATACTATATCAACATTTAGTGAAAGGAGCTTATTGCTGGGGGTTCAAAGATGAACTGTTATGAAAGCGAACCTTTTGTATTCAAGCTAAATGTTTATTTGTTATAAGGGACCTTCAGCAGTTAGGACAGGAGTTATCCATGTCCTGTAAAAGAATATTGTATAGGTATATAGTAGTCCAAGTTTACTTTAAAAATACATTAAAATAAATATACAGCTAATTGATTAATGACAACATTAACAGCATGAACACTCATCATTCTCTGCCAATAGGCAGATAAATATATCAAGAAAAAGGGAAATGTAGAATTTTCATCACATCAGAGATGCACTATATCATTGTCCAAATGACTTAATTTTTTACAAAATGAATCTTAGACATAAAAAAATAATGTTTCCAGACCCTCTTTTAATTTATGTCTAATAAAGCAGATATATGGGTAATAATACCGAGCTGAGTTTTGAAACCTGAAGACAGTTCTCTGCCTTAAACAGTTAATCAATGCCACATAGAAACTGGCTTCAGTTAAATTCAGTCTAAGATAGCTGTGATCTGATTAACAAATAAACAAACAAACAAAAAAGTTACAATTATTTCTTCCCAGTGGTGAATAACTCTTAGAAAATAAAAAGGACAAAAATGTTTTAAACTAGTAAAAGCAATAATAAATCTTGCTTACAATATTAAAAACTATTCTTTATGTCCTAATATCCATTTGGTTAAATCTTGAGTGTTGTATCCTTAAATTTACTAATTTACTTTAACCTGTCCTAGTTCTGCTTTCTTCTTGGTGGGAAGAATATACCATGGTGAAATGGCAGCTAGGCACGGATCTAATATGCTTTTACCTTATTGTGCTATGGAAGCCAATTCACAATGATTTGATGAAAGACTCAATTGGAACTCACAGGATTTTTTTCCTTGCCAATATCAAACATTTTAGTGAAACGTGATAAGTATTTCAAATTGAACTATATTTAAGAAGGTTTGTTGTGCTATGTGAATTTCAGAATTTAGTAATCTCTCACACTGTGGGTAGTTCCTAATGAATGCATATCAACAAAGATCTGTTATTTTCAGATATATTAACCATTTGGGAAAAGTGCCCAAAGGGCCCAGTAGCTGTAAGAACTCTCCTCCCCCTTCTGATAACAGGGCTTGTGATTTCCTTCCCCTTCCTCCTTCCATCACTGCTGTTTGGTATTGTTTATGTCCCCAGTCTCTCCCTGGACTTCAAACACTTCTTATTTTAGGGGAGTAAACCCTATGAGTAATCCCTTTCCCCACTTCCTCAAGGCACCCCTCCGCCAGCTCTTCTTCCCCATGTGTCCTGGGTTAAGCAACATCTAACCAGTTTCCATCTCACATCCTGGTCTAGCTTCCGTAATACAGAAAGACTCCTTCGATGAAGTGGTATTTGTAAAAAATGTAGACAAATCTAATGGCCTCTTTGTATTCATATATTATAATTAGTCACTCAACAAGTCATTCAGTCACTCAACAAGTACTCATTGAGTACATCCTGAATAACAGACCTCGGGCGGGGTCCATGGTGCAACTGTCGGTCCCTATTACGGGCTTTGAAAATGAGGAGAAATAATGAGAGTTTAGGAGGGAACAATTTATTCCTGTTTCCTGCTTACTATTAATTAGCAAGAAAACAATAACAAAAATCTTTGTAAGCTTCAAGTTTAGTAAACTTTTTATTGTGTGTGCTTAGTCACTCAGTTGTATCCTACTCTTTGAGACACCATGGACTGTAGCCAGCCAGGTTCCTCTGTCCATGGGAATTCTCCAGGCAATAATACTGGAGTGGGTTGCCGTGCCCTCCTCCAGGGAATCTTCCCAACCCAGGGGTCGAACCCAGGCCTCCAACATTGCAGGCAGATTCTTTACTGAGTCACTAGAGGGCTAAAGATTTTATTAGCCCTCTAGTATGTTCTGGGCTATGCTTGGCTCTGGAAAAAGCAATATTAAGTGCAAAAGACCCTGTGCTATGGAGGGTCTTAAATAAGAGTGTGGATTAGGAGAGCTCTGAGAATGAGAATGAGTTTATGTCTTGGACAGAAATGAGGTGGTGGCTGTGGACCTGAAGGCAGTCAGTCAAGACCAGAGCCAGAAGAGGCATCGTGAGGAGTGAGCCCAACATTCAGAGTGTCTTTGAGGGGTTTCAGTAGGCAGGAATTTCTAGGTTCCAACTAGGGGACCTCCTGGGAGACCCCCCCTCACCCGCCCAGTATTCATTGCTAGAGATCCCATCACAATCTGCCCCTTCCCATCACCACAAACATCCCCTATTAGAATCTCTGACCAAGACCTTGGAACCACCAGGGGCAGGCTTGGGAAGTGAGTGAGGCTGCCAGATTTAGAAAATAAAAGTGCAAGGTGTCCAGTTAAGTTTGAATTTCAGATAAACAGCAAGTAATTTTTTACTAGAAGTATATCCCATGCATTATCTGTATTTGTATTGGTCTGTATTTTATCTGGCAACACTAGAAATGATATAATATTCTTGTCCCTGTTTAGCCCCATCAGGGTGACCCAGACACAAATTCAGAAATACTTTCTCCCACTTGTGATTCTCAGCTTCTCAAAGCATTGAGGCATTTAGCAGGTGTCTTTGTGGTTGTCTTTCTGTGCTGAAACAGATGAAATCCTACATATATATAATGCCCATTCCAAAAAGACTTGTATGTTAATAAAAAACCTTTTCTAATGGATACTTATTTATCTGTCCTGAGCAAAGTTAATGATCTGGAAACAACTCTAGTGGTTCAAGGCAAAAAAATAAAAAATCAACTTGAGACCATCTTTACTGAGTACATATTTGTCTTCTGATCAACTACCACTTGTTTTAAGCTTGTAAACAAAGAAGTATTTAAAAGTTTACTTTCTCTTTGTTTAAAGAATTGTGTCTATGTTCATTGACATAGACATACATAATATATTACGTGAAGTTTTATTTTAAAGGCAGTTGGGAGAAAAATCTCCCTTGTTTTGGGAACCACTTATCATTAATGGAATAAAGAGTCACTAGGCTTGGTAAATATTAACAATATATTTGATAATATAAAACAATATTTTATAATAATAATAAAATATAATATAAATAGCATATTAATAATATATAAAATATAAACATGTGTGCTCAGTTGCTCAGTCATGTCTGACTCTTTGTGACCCCATGGACTGTAGCCTGGCAGGCTTCTCGGCCTGGTATTTTCCAGTCAGGAACACTGAAGTGGCATGCCATTTCCTACTCCAGGAGATCTTCCCAACCCAGGGATTGAACTAGTAAATATTTAGTAATTCAAGAGATATCAATAGATTCATAATCTTTTAATTTTTCCAGAAGCTTGTGGTTTTTATATTCTAAAGATAAACGATCATGACTTCAGCTTACTAGAAATGGATATAAGTTACAGGATAAAGTGCATAATCATATTGTTCGTGGCCTTTATTTAAGGTAACAGCCTTTGTCTTTTTCAATCTAGTTCAGCCACTTGTAGAACAAGTTATAGCTTCTCTGCATCTCTGCTTTCTCATCTGTAAAATGGGGATAATTCTCTACCTCACAGGACTGTAGTATCGATTAAATAAGGTCATATTTATAAAGCATTTAGAACAGGGCCTGGGCACATTTAATTGTCAATTACAATGAGTGCTTTAAATTAATTGATTACAGATAATTATACTTACCACTCTAACCCTCCTAGAAGAGGAAATACATTTTACTAGCTACTTTTGCTGAATTTGCTAGTTCTCATTCTTAGCTGGGTTTGGGGAATAGGGAACAATGGTTTGCATACACAGTTTCAGAAGGACAGCAAGAAATTAATATACAGCCAAAATCTGCTAATACCACTTAAGTTGAATTTCATTTTCACCATACCTTTCTCATTCTTAGCTGGATTTGGGCAGTAGGAAACAATGTTTTTCATACTATAATTACTTTCAGCAATAAGAAATTAATATACAGTGAATATCTGATAGGACCATTTTTAATATCCTAGGATTTATCTTAGTGTTTAGTTATAATTCAATAGATTTCTTGGAGTCTTGTGTAGCATTCACATGAAGAATGCAGTTATTAGATAGAATTAAGAAATTACTAAGAATATTAAGGAATAATTAATTTCCTTTAAAAATCTCTCAAAAGGTTTAGGACCAATTTGTATCACCTCTAAATGAATGGGTGGAAGATGTGCTAACAGATTTCATATAGTCATTCTTTGTCGATAGAAAGAATTTCATTATTTGTCAGTTCTCTCCTTTAACGTCAGTGCCTTCATCATCTGAGCAAAGAGAAATTTTGTAAAGCTAACAGTCTTATCTGCCTTCACCTTCACTGGCATCACATACTGTAGAAAACTCAGTTCTGGTTTCTTTTTCTTTTTCTTTCTCTATAAACTTTGCTTAAACATCTGTGAAACACTACATCCTCTCTGAAGAACTATTAAGAAAGTGTTCCCTCCTTGAGTCTGTGTATGTAGACAGTGACCATTATGTATTTCAGACTGATGTCATGGAGAATGTCACACTAGGTAGCATTTTGTAACCTTGTCAAATACATTCGCTATTTTTAGCATTCTTCTTTCAATAGTAAAGTTAGGATTCAGAAAATTTCAATATTTAATAAAGGAACAGCGTGTAGACTCCAACACTATGCCTGATTTGCTCCAATTAAAAAGGCAAGAATTGAGGAATACAGTGGTTATCAAAAGGATCAACTGAAGGAAGGCCACATGCAATAATAATAAGGATATTGAACTGAAATGCTCCTGGCACTGCTGTTAAGAGCTATGCCATGTTAGGTCGGTCCCTTAACCTCACCAGTTCTCATTTGCTTCCTCATTTATGAAGTGAGAGAAACAGAACAGATATCCTCTTAAACCTCTCTTCTAAAATCATGCAATTTCAGGTAAATGTTTGATACCCAACATATGAACTCCTCCACTGCAATTAAAGGGTTTTATATAATACCATATTGCTTTTATTCCAGAAATGAAACTAAGCAAAGTACTCATAAAGTTCACTTCTGTTTCAATTCCAACTAAGGCTCAGATAAATTGACTTAAAACAATAGATCTTGTAGGAACACCTGCCACATTTGAGGCTTAAGACAAACCAATCAGAAGAGGGAAAGTCCACAGATTTCCTGATCTAACCCTCTATTTCTTTTAATGTAAACAGTCCGATAAAGCACTTAAAAACACGGGTTAGTGAACAAATCAACAGTAGTGCGGGTGGGGTGGGGTTAAGCACTAAATGTAAACAGTTAGAGGAAATTATGTAACCTTTATATATCTGAAAGGGCACAAAAAGTTCTTCCCAAATTGGATCCTTTATCATAAAGTCAGGAGTTTAGCAAATAGAGTAAACAGAGAGTTATAATGAAAGGCTAAGTATGACCCTCTTTAACTACCCACACATACTCTTTCAAGACACCTACTTATGTGCATGAATGAACCATTATTAGTTCTTATGTTAATCTAGTTGTCATTGAACTATAGTTACTCTGTCCTTATGTTTTGCACCAGGAATACTAAGTGCTTGACTCATGCCTTTGAAGCTGTTTCATAATTTAGAGTAAAAATGACCCCAGGAAGGCAATCTCTTATGCCTTCTTAAATGACCTTCTCTTGTCTGACCATTTATTGTAAAATATCAAGTAACCCCTTGTTGGGATGCCCCACTAGTTACTCAATGGGGTTTTATGTAATCCTCTCAAATTTGAACCAACTAAAACAATCAGAATTTCCATTAAGCTACAGAGGGCACTAGATACCAGCAGTACACAACCAACATTACTCTATATCCTTAAGACAATTGTGGTAGAAAGTTCTTGAACTTAAAATGAATCACAGAGCAGAAAGACCAGAATGCAAGTGAGTAAAAGAACTGGAATTGTTAATGGAACTATTGTTAGTAAAAAAAAAAAAAAAAAAATAGTAAATGCAGTTCAGAAATAATAAAGAACCTATCACTCCTTTTTTCTTTGCCATGCTACAAATATTCATCAGCTTGTCGTATCAGTGATGCATCTGATCACAGTAGGACCAGCAGGAGTCAGGCTTCAGGGTACATTCTAAATTTTCATAAACATCCTTTCAGCTCAGTTCAGTCGCTCAGTCGTGTCCAACTCTTTGCGACCCCATGAATTGCAGCACGCCAGGCCTCCCTCCATCACCAACTCCCGGAGTTCACCCAGACTCACGCCCATCCAGTCAGTGATGCCATCCAGCCATCTCATCCTCTGTCGTCCCCTTCTCCTCCTGCCCCCAATCCCTCCCAGCATCAGAGTCTTTTCCAATGAGTCAACTCTTCGCATGAGGTGGCCAAAGTACTGGAGTTTCAGCTTTAGCATCAGTCCTTCCAAAGAAATCCCAAGGGCTGATCTCCTTCAGAATGGACTGGTTGGATCTCCTTGCAGTCCAAGGGACTCTCAAGAGTCTTCTCCAACACCACAGTTCAAAAGCATCAATTCTTCAGTGCTCAGCTTTCTTCACAGTCCAACTCTCACATCCATACATGACCACTGGAAAAACCATAGCCTTGACTAGATGGACCTTTGTTGGCAAAGTAATGTCTCTGCTTTTCAATATGCTGCCTAGGTTGGTCATAACTTTTCTTTCAAGGAGTAAGCGTCTTTTAATTTCATGGCTGCAGTCACCATCTACAGTGATTTTGGAGCCCCCCAAAATAAAGTCTGACACTATTTCCACTGTTTCCCTGTCTATTTCCCAGGAAGTGATGGGACCAGACGCCATGATCTTTGTTTCTGAATGTTGAGCTTTAAGCCAACTTTTTCACTTTCCTCTTTCACCTTCATCAAGAGGCTTTTTAGTTCCTCTTCACTTTCTGCCATAAGGATGGTGTCATCTGCATATCTGAGGTGATTGATATTTCTCCCGGCAATCTTGATTCCAGCCTGTGCTTCTTCCAGCCCAGCATTTCTTAGGATGTACTTTGCATATAACTTAAATAAGCAGGGTGACAATATACAGCCTTGATGAACTCCTTTTCCTATTTGAAACCAGTCTGTTGTTCCATGTCCAGTTCTAACTGTTGCTTCCTGACCTGCATACAAATTTCTCAAGAGGCAGGTCAGGTGGTCTGGTATTCCCATTTCTTTTAGAATTTTCCACAGTTTGTTGTGATCCACACAGTTAAAGGCTTTGGCATAGTCAATAAAGCAGAAATAGATGTTTTTCTGGAATTCTCTTGCTTTTTTTGATGATCCAGCTGATGTTGGCAATTTGGTCTCTGGTTCCTCTGCCTTTTCTAAAACCAGCTTGAACATCAGGAAGTTCATGGTTCATGTATTGCTGAAGTCTGGCTTGGAGAATTTTGAGCATTACTTTAATAGCATTTGAGATGAGTGCAATTGTGCGGTAGTTTGAACATTCTTTGGCATTGCCTGTCTTTGGGATTGGAATGAAAACTGACCTTTTCCAGTCCTGTGGCCACTGCTGAGTTTTCCAAATTTGCTGGCATATTGAGTGCAGCACTTTCACAGCATCATCTTTTAGGATTCAAAATAGCTCCACTGGAATTCCATCACCTCCACTAGCTTTGTTCGTAGTGATGCTTTCTAAGGCCCACTTGACTTCACATTCCAGGATGTCTGGCTCTAGGTCAGTGATCATACCATCGTGATTATTTGGGTTGTGAAGATCTTTATTGTACAGTTCTTCTGTGTATTCTTGCCACCTCTTTTTAATATCTTCTGCTTCTGTTAGGTCCATACCATTTCTGTCCTTTATTGAGCCCATCTTTGCATGAAATGTTCCCTTGGGATCTCTAATTTTCTTGAAGAGATCTCTAGTCTTTCCCATTCTGTTGTTTTCCTCTATTTCTTTGCATTGATCTCTGAGGAAGGCTTTCTTATCTCTTCTTGCTATTCTTTGGAACTCTGCATTCAGATGCTTATATCTTTCCTTTTCTCCTTTGCTTTTTGCTTCTCTTCTTTTCACAGCTATTTGTAAGGCCTCCCCAGACAGCCATTTTGCTTTTTTGCATTTCTTTTCCATGGGGATGGTCTTGATCCCTGTCTCCTGTACAATGTCATGAACCTCAGTCCATAGTTCATCAGGCACTCTATCAGATCTAGTCCCTTAAAACTATTTACTTCCCTGAAAATTCACTTTTTCGAGTAACATTCTAATTCCCAAATGTCTTTGATCATGGGACAGCTCCTACCCAAAGAAAGGAGTTGAAACTTTTATATGACTGTCTCACAACTAATTTCTCATCTGTTTCCTATCATACAACACTAATTAATTTTCAAAGCCTCCCTATGGAGGTGTCAAAATTCTAAATTTAAGGACAATAATGGGAAATTTTCAGAACATAAAGCTTTGTTTATATACTCTAGTAGAGTTCAAACCTGAAAATGTTCACAATTTGAAGTTCATCAATCTCATTGGATTCATCCCAAATGATTTTAAAGCAAAGTCAATTTATATTTAGTTTCATTTTATCATAAACTTAAGGGCAGTGATACATCATTAATTAAGCATCATTTATGAGTAAGTTTAAAAATATGAATATTTATCAACACCCTTTGAAGATACTGTAGAAGGGATATAAAAATAGTTCACACTATCAACAGAGTGAAAAGACAATCTGTGGAATAGGAAAAGTATTTGCAAATTGTGTATCTGATAAGAAGCTAATATCCAGACTATATAAAGAACTCTTATGACTCAACAACAAAAACAAAAACCAAACTTGGTTTGAAAATGAGTGTGTGTGCATGCTAAGTCACTTCAGTCGTGTCTGACTCCTTGCAACCCTATGAACTGTAGCCTGCCAGGCTACTCTGTCCATGGGATTCTCCAGGCAAGAATACTGGAATGGGTTGCCATGGCCTTCTCCAAGGAATCTTTCTGATGCAAGGATCAAACCCATGTCTCTTACGTTGGCAGGCAGGTTCTTCACCAATTGTGCTACCTGGGAAGCCCCCCAAAATGCCCAAAGGACTTAAATAGACATTTCTTCAAAAATATACACCAGTGGTGAATAAGCATATGAAAAGATGCTCAACAATCATTAGGGAAATGCATATTGAAACCACAATTTCATACCATCCCATTAGAATGGCTATTATTAGAAACAAAACCCAGGGGCCTCCCCGGTGGTCAAATGGTTAAGAATCTGTCTGCCAATGCAGAAGACACAGTTCAATCCCTGGTCCAGAAGATACCACGTACCACAGAGCAGCTAAGCCTCTGCATCACTACTAGCCCATGCACCTCCACTACTGAAGCTAGTATGCCTAGAGCCCATTATCCTCAACAAGAGAAGCCCCTGCCTGTGGCAACTAGATGAAAGCCGGAATGCAGCAACGAAGACCCAGCACAGCCAAAATTAAATCAAATAAATAAATAAATCTTAAAAAAAAAAGCAACAAAATCCTGGAAATAACTAGTACTGGCAAGCATATGGAGAACCTGGAATCTTTGTGCAGTGCTGGGGGGGAAATAAAATGGTATGGCTGCTATGGAAAACAGTATAAAACTTTCTCAAAAATATTAAAATTAAGAAATGAATTACCATAGCAATTTTACTTCTGGGTATATGCTCCAAGGAATTAAAAGCAGGGACTTAAACTGACATTTGTATACCCATGCTCATGGCCGCATTATGCACGATAACTAAAAAGTGGAAGCAACTCAAGTGTCTATCATTCAATGAACCGGCAAACAAGATGCAGTCTGCACATACAATGGGCTATTATCCAGCCTTAAAACAAGGGGAATTCTGGCACATGCTACAATGCAGACAAACCTTACAGAAACTGTGCTGAGTGAAATAAGCCAGAAACAAATGGACAAATACTGTATGATTCCACTTACATGAGGTACTCAGAGTTGTCAGATTCAGAGACATAAAGTAGAGTGGTGGTTGCCAGAGTTTTAGGGGAGAAGGGAATGAGAGGTTAATGTTTAATGGGTATGAGTTTCAGTTTGGGACTATAAAAAAAGTCCTGGAGACAGACAGTAGTGGTGGTTGCACAGCAATGTGAATGCTCTCAAATTCCACAGAATTGCGCACCAAAAATGGCTGAAATTTTATGTCACCATTTTTTAAATTGAAGTATATTCAATTTATAACGTTGTGTTAGTTTCAAGGGTACAGTAAAGTGATTCAGTTATACATTTATATTAATATTTTGAATTGTTTTCCATTATAGGTTATAACAAGATATTGAATATAATCCCCTGTGCTATACTGTAGGTCCTTGTGTGAATGTTTTACCACAATAAAAAAATAAATGGTTTGTACCCATATTGAGCTTACAATATAAGTGAAGAAAGGAGTGTGCATATAAAATTAATATCTGAATACCTTTAATATAATGTAAATGAAATAATAAGACAGTAGAAATTAAATACTATGGTGTTCAGAGAATGCAAAGACAGCAGTTGTTTCAGGAAAGTTTTATGGAGTATATAGTGGTTGAGGTTAACCTTTGGAAGATTAATACAATTCCATTGAGTGGAGAAGGTGGGAGCAGGTAGTCTACAAAAAGAGACCAGTATAAACTAGGTAGGGAAGCCAAAATCTTGGGGTGTGGTTTTAAAACTGTGATTCTTCCCAGTTAGATTAAAGGGCAGAGTAGTGCTTCTCAAACCTTACTGTGTACACAGATCACTTGGGAATCTTGCTAAAATGTAGATTCTGATTTTATAAATCTAAAGGTAGGGTCCAAAATTATTCATTTCTAATAAGCTCCCAGGTGATGCCAATGCTGCTTTGGGTAGCTCAGGTCTTGAGTATATATGCCTAAAATGTAGATCAGTCCAAAGCTGAAGACTTGGAAAATTAAAAGTCTGTTTCTGTACTTCAGAGTTATTAGAAAACCAATGAAACTATTCTGGGTAGGGAAGTCCTATTACTGGAGCTGTTTCTTAGGAAGATTAATCTGTCAGTAATGTGTAGTGGGGGTAGAATGGGTAAAGACAGACACTGGGGAGACAGGTTAGGAGTCCATGAGAACTATTAGTATTAATAGACTACTAAGAGGGCTTCCCAGGTGGTGCAGAGGTAAAGAATCCACCTGCCAGTGCAAGAGACTCAAGGGACATGGGTTCGATCCCTGCATTAGGAAGATCCCCTGGAGTAGGAAATGTCAACCCACTCCCATATGCTGCCTGGAAAATTCCATGGGCAGAGGAGCCTGGCAGGCTACAATCCAGGGGGGTCGCAAAGAGTCAGACAAGACTGAGCACAACACAGTAAGAGGCTATTAGTAGTAACCAGGCTAGATGTGGTGAAGCCTGAAACAGGCAAGTGGGAGTGAAGGTGCCAAGGGTGAGCCATGGTGAGGGGATAGTGCAAAGGCAGATGTGTGACCTGGTGTCTGACATGCAAAGGAATATATGAGGAGGAAAAGTTTTAAAGTACCAATGGCTACAGTAAGCACACAATCAGGTTTCCCCAAGACATTCCAACTTTATGCCTGTCATCCCAGAAAAATTATTAATAGTGGCCACTTCCACCCTAAAAATGCCCTGAAAGTGAAAGTTGTTCAGTAGTGTCTGACTTTTTGCTACCCATGGACTGTATAGTCCATGGGATTCTCCAGGCCAGAATACTGGAATGGGTAGCCTTTCCCTTCTCCAGGGGACCTTCCCAACCCAGGGATTGAACCCAGGTCTCCTGCATTGCAGACAGATTCTTTACCAGCTGAGCCACTAGGGAAGCCCCTCAAGTGCCCTAGATTGGGTAATAAATAATATAACCACCATAGCATTATGTTCAGGTGACTAACAGGATGTAAAGGAGAGTTAGGCTGGTTTGTAGTGGGTAGAAATTGGGTGATAGTCATTCACTTATTCAATGTTTACCCAATGTCAACTATGTGCCAGACATTGATCTAAGTGCTGAGGATACTTGAGTTTAAGTAAAAATGATAACACCCACAAGGTCTGTCCTTGTGGAGTTTATAATCTTGTGGAGACCAACACAACCCAGAGGTGGGGGAGGGAAAGAGAGCAAGCTAAAGGTGCCCCCGAGACTTACACCAGGGGTAGTATCAAGCATCAAGAAAGAGGGGTTAGAATTTGAAAGGGAGGTAGATGCAGGTTTAGATATAGATATGGAAATTTATGGAGGGATGAAACTTTGAGAGTAAGTGGGATGCTTCCCTGAAAATAGACTTAAGGAGAAAGAAGAGACTGTGGATAATGCCTACACTGAGAGGATGGACAGAGAGTCCATGAGCCCATGGAGAAGCATTCAGAGAGGTAAAAGAATTTCCAGGTATAACAGAAGCTAGGGAAGTCAAGGGCCCTCTGGGTAACAATACCAAAAGTTCTGAGAGGTCAAGGAGACAAGGTCTGAGAAAGGTGGGGAAGGGGGAGGGTCTGCTTTGGGAAAGAAAGCACTATGCCCTGGGAGGCAATCCGTGAGATGCTACATGATATTCTGCATATGAGAAAGAGCAGTATGGAGATTCTTAAAGTGCCAATTTATTCTTATATGATAATTTGTTGATATAAAATACGTATTTCTCACTGCCATTTTTTATTGTTAATAAAAACCTTCTTGTAGTTGTTGTTTCTGAAAGTTTGGAACAAGATAAAGCAAAGCTCCAAGCATCTCACTTCTCATCAATAACTAGGGCATAATTTTTCTCACAAGATTACTCTGAGAATGGATTATAAATGGCACTTACATGCTTTAAAATTTTAAAGTAGCAAACAAGAGGCATATACTAGTAAAAAATTCAATTTTACTTTATATCTTTTTTCTTATATGAAGGGACATTTGGGAAGAAAGATTGAAAGTACTAAGAGGTATGTGTGTGAACCTAAGGATACTGAATGAAAAATACTGAGCTTTCTCTGAGAGGTAAAAGCTAATTTATCTATCCAGAATTGTCAGTACTAAGACCATGTCTAATAATCCCAGTAGTTTTGGACTGTATAGTCCATAGAGTCCTTGCAAAGTGTCG